>NC_139018.1:146667794-149067794 GCF_964374135.1 Grampus griseus
GCCCCTGGATCTGAGTTCTGACTGTTTACTGCTCTGGAATTTCCGTTTTGCTGGTTTGTGGCGTGGCTGCTGCAGCCCTGGGGCTGTTGGGTGTGGGTTTCCTCAAGCACGGCGACGTTTATATCCATACATGGCTCTGCAGCATTTTTTGGAAGAGAATTAAAACCAAAGTAACTGCCATGATAAACGTCCATACCCTTGGCTCTTACCAGACCTTCTGGTAGAACTTGGAACTGGTCAGTTCCGAGGAGGATAAAGTTAATGATAATAATACTTTGCACTTGGTCTAGCAAAAATATTTTGAATGCGGTGGAGGCAAGGATATGAATGTTTGCTTGGCACTGTTTATCAGGAAGTGCTTCTGCTTGTTTGTTATGTTAGGGCTTTGTATACAGAAATCAATTTTTCCTCTCTCACCAATGGGGGGCCACATTTCTTGCCAGTTGCTACATCCAAAGTTTAACAGGAAGTTGCCGTTCATATTTAAATGGTATATTTTAAAAACATATCTGTAAATAGCTGAAGACAGGACGGCTGAAGGTGTGGAGTTGTTTAATATTCTCCCTGACAGATATTTTTGCTCGTGAAATTACATTTCAGTAGTTGTAAAACAGGAAATTTAAAAGCACCAAATCCAGGAGATGGTGACATTTTGATGCTTATCCATCTTTGAATCTGTGGAGGTTCAGAGTTACTCAGGGGATAAGGATTTTTTTTGGTGGGGAGAGGGTGGCTCTGAAGAATTATTCTTAGTTGTATCCAAACATATAATAGGAGAGCAGGAGATAACCTGGGAAAAGCAAAGTGCATACCAGTATTCTCCCCTAGTTGAAAGGGGGGGAGAAAAAGCCCCTTTATATGCAGCATGGTAGCTGTCTTTTCTCCAATAATTATTAAGAGTTTTCTTGCATATCTTTCACTTTCTCCAGGGGCCATCTCCCCGCTGTGTAATAATACATCACCTATGGGGACTCTTTGGCATCAATAAAACAGCACCAGAATGATGGGTTGGAGCTGTACACAGCCCAGCAACAGGTCCCTTGGATGGGTATTAGGGCAATCCGTCTCCAGCACAGGGCTCGGGTAATGTATTATTCACAGGATAGAATCACCCAAGGACCAATACACTCTGGCTGTAACTCAGATCAACCCAAGATGCAGCTCCAGGTTGCTTATTGGGTCTACACAGCAGTAATTCAGTATTTTGTAATCCTTTGGAGTCAGAGATCTTGCTACAGCAAATCTGGCTTCAGATCCAGGGGACTCTGTTACCCCCACAAACCAGCAGACATCAAGTCTGTGCACCACAGACCCATGGCACCGGCTGGCTCAAGAACTTGGAACGTTCTTTGACTGCTACTTAGACGTTTGTCTCAGTTAAGGAAAAACCAATTATGTGTTTATTCTGCAGAAGCTTAAGGGCTCATAAAACTGGGGAAAAACAGACTTCTGGTTTAAGATGGTGGATTTTTCACATGGATTTTTCTTTTTCCTTCCAAATCCAATGAGGAGTTACAAAATGAAAAAATATCCCCAAACAGGAAGGGGGTTGGAGAAAGGGTTATAGGCAAATAAGACATTAAAATGGATGTAGGGAGATAGAGAGCAGAAGGCATAGGTAACAGATGGGAAAAAGCCAAGGATCGGTGTGCAGTGCAGAGAACATGGCAGTGGGGCTCACAGCAGTGGCCAGTCCTCCCAACTGAACACAGAGAGACTGGAAAGTGAAGGAGGGCATCAAACAGAATGTTTAATTAAAGGTTTGTCAACAGTTGTGCCAATCGGTCCCTTCTCTAAATCCCCGCTCACTTCACAGGGAGAGACCAACATTAGATATTTACTCCTAAGCAAACTAAAAAACCAGAAGGCTCTTCCTAAAGACATTTGACCAAGGAGATCCAAGGTTCCTAGTGTCAGTATTGGTGACTTCCCATTCTAATATCAAAGAATGGTCCCAAGAGCACCAGCATCCTACTTGTGAACCCTAAAGCAAAGTCTGCTGGTGCACAAGGCCAACCCCACACATGATACTCCGGTCCAGGCCTTTTATTAGCTCAAGGGTGTGGCTTGTTGACAAGACACAACATGCCAGCTACTGTAAATACGGTCCTTCAACCTCAAATATGAACAGAGGGCTAAACATAACCAGACACATGGGGAAAGCTGGCCATCTGTAAAAAAAAAAAAGACCAAGAATATTGAACAGAATAGCTGACTGCATAAGATTAAAAACACAACCCAGGGAAGAGAGGGAACCTGACAAATCTAGTTAGTATCCTCAGAGAAATCTGGGGGAGATTTTGCATCCACAAAATCAGAAGTGGATGCTGTGAAAAGAGAATGAGAAGGAGCGGTTTTTGTTTGTTTGTTGTTTGGTTTCTGGCTTAAAACAACAAAAATTCTTTCCTTCACAGTTCTAGAGGTTAGAAGTTTGAAATCAGGTGTTGGCAGGTCTGTGCTCCCTCTGAAGGCTCTAGGGAAGAACCCAGAAGGCATTTTTTGAAGCTAAACATTCAGATGAAGAGCTGAGAGATAAAGTTGAGGAAACCTTTTGGATGTGAAACACAAGAACAAAGATATAAAAAATATGAGAGAAAACATAAGGGACCTAAAGCATTACTCCAAGAGGGCAGCACCCAACTACTATCCATTTTCAGACAGAAAATGGAGAGAAGAATATTACCAAAGAAAAATAGAGATTTTTTTTGTTCTTTTTTTAAAATTTTTTATTGAAATATAGTTGATTTACAATGTTGTTTCAGGTGTACAATAAAGTAATGCAGATGTATATATATATTTCTTACATTCTCTTCCATTGTAGGTTATTACAAGATACTGAGTATAGTTTCCTGTGCTGTATAGTCTGTTCTTTTTGGTTATCTATTTTATATATAGTAGTGTGTATATTTTAATCCCAAACTCCTAATTTATCCCTCCCCCCACCACTTTGGTAACCATAAGTTTGTTTCCTATTTCCGTGAGTCTATTTCTGTTTTGTAAATAAGATCATTTGTATCCTTTTCTTTAGATTCCACTTACATATCATACGGTATTTATCTTTCTCTGTCAGACTTACTTCACTTAGTATGATAATCTCTAGGTCCACCCATGTTGCTGCAAATGGTATTATTTCATTCTTTTTTATGGCTGAGTAATGTTCCATTGTATATATGTACCACATCTTTATCCATTCATCTGTCGATGGACATTTATGTTGTTTCCATGTCTTGGCTCTTGTAAATAGTGCTGCAGTGAACATTGGGGTGCATGTATCTTTTGGAATTATGGTTTTCTCTGGATATATGCCAAGCAGTGGGATTGCAAGATCATATGGTAGCTCTATTTTTAGTTGTTTAAGGAACCTCCATGCTGTTCTCCATAGTGGCTGCACCAGTTTACATTACCACCAACAGTACAGGAGGGTTCTCTTTTCTCCACACCCTCTCCAGCATTTATTGTTTATAGACTTTTTGATGATGTCCATTCTGACTAGTGTGAGGTGATACCTCATTATAGTTTTGACTTCCATTTCTCTAATACTTAGCAAAGTTGAGCATCTTTTCGTGTGCCTCTTGGCCACCTGTATGTCGTCTTTGGAGAAATGTCTTTTTAGCTCCTCTGCCCATTTTTTTTTACTGGGTTTTTTGTTTTTTTGATATTGAGCTGTATGAGCTATATGTATATCTTGGAGATTAATCCCTTGTCAGTTGCATTGTTTCCAAATATTTTCACCCATTCTGTAGGTTGTCTTTTTGTTTTGTTTATGGTTTCCTTTGCTGTGCAAAAGCTTTTAAGTTTAATTAGGTCCCATTTGTTTACCTTTGTTTTTATTTCAGTTACTCTAGAAGATGTAATCCAAAAAGGTATTGCTTCGATTTATGTCAAAGACTGTTCTGCCTGTGTTTTCCTCTAGGAGTTTTATAGTATCTGGTCTTGCATTTAGGTCTTTAATCCATTTTGAGTTTATTTTTGTGTATGGTGTTAGAGAATCTTCTAATTTCATTCTTTTACATGTAGCTATCCAGTTTTCCCAGCACCACTTATTGAAGAGACTGTCTTTCTCCATTGTATATTCTTGCCTTCTTTTTGTAGATTAATTGACCATAAGTGCATGTGTTTATCTCTGGGCTTTCTATCCTGTTCCATTGGTCTATATTTTTGTTTTTGTGCTAGTACCATACTGTTTTGGTTACTGTAGCTTTGTAGTATAGCCTGAAGTCAGGGAGCCTGATTCCTCCAACTTTTGTTTTTCTTTCTCAAAATTGCTTTGGCTATTCGGGGTCTTTTGTGTTTTCATACAAATTTGAAAATTTTTCATTCTAGTTCTAAGAAAAATGCAGTTTGTAATATGATAGGAATTGCATTGAATCTGTAAATTGCCTTGGTAGTATAGTCATTTGGACAATATTGATTCTTCCAATCCAAGAAAATGGTATATCTTTCCATTTGTTTGTGTCATTTTTGATATCTTTCGTCAGGGTCTTATAGTTTTCAGAGTACAGGGCTTTTGCTTCCTTAGGTAGGTTTATTCCTAGGTATTTTATTCTTTTTGATGCAGTCGTAAATGGGATTGTTTCCTTTATTTCTCTTTCTGATATTTCATTGTTAGTGTATAGAAATGCAACAGATTTCTGTTTGTTAATTTTGTATCCTGCAACTTTACCAAATTCACTGATGAGCTCTAGTAGTTTTCTGGTAGTGTCTTTAGGATTTTCTATGTTTAGTATCATGCCATCTGCAAACACTGACAGTTTTACTTCTTTTCCAATTTGGATTCCTTTTTCTTCTCTGATTGCTGTGGCTAGCACTTCCAAAAGTATGTTGAACAAAAGTGGCAAAATGGGACATCCTTGTTGTGTTCCTGATCTTAGAGGAAATACTTTCAGCTTTTCACCATTGAGTATGATGTTAGCTGGGGTTTTGTCATATATGGCCTGTATTATGTTGAAGTCAGTTCCCTTTATGCCCACTTTCATGATAGTTTTTATCATAAATGGATATTGAATTTTATCAAAAGCTTTTTCTGCATCTATTGAGATGATCGTATGGTTTTTATTCTTCAGTTTGTTTATGTGGTTTATCACACTGATTGATTTGCAGATATTGAAAAATCCTTGCATCCCTGGGATAAATCCCACTTGATCGTGGTGTATGATCCTTTTCATGTATTGTTGGATTCAGTTTGCTAGTATTTTGTTGAGGATTTTAGCATCTATGTTCGTCAGCAAAATTGGCCTGTAGTTCTCTTTTTGTGTGTGTGTGGTATCTTTGTCTGGTTTTGGTATCAGGGTGATGCTGTCCTCATAGAATGAGTTTGGAAGTGTTCCTTCCTCTGCAATTTTTTGGAATAGTTTTAGAAGTTTAGGTGTTAATTCTTCTCTAAATGTTTGCTAGAATTTGCCTGTGAAGCCATCTGGTCATGGACTTTTGTTTGTTGGAAGCTTTTAAATCACAGATTCAATTTCAGTACTTGGAATTGGTCTGTTCATATTTTCTGTTTCTTCCTGGTTCAGTCTTGGGAGATTGTACCTTTCTGAGATTTTGTCCATTTCTTCTAGGTTGTCCATTTTATTAACATATAGTTGCTTCTAGTAGTCTTTTATGGTCCTTTGTGTTTCTATGGTGTCAATTGTAACTTCTCCTTTTTCATTTCTAATTTTATTGATTTGAACCCTCTCCCTTTTTTTCTTCATGAGTCTGGCTAAAGGTTTATCAATTTTGTTTATCTTTTCAAGGAACCAGCTTTTAGTTTCCTTGATCTCTTCTATTGTTTTTTAGTCTCTGTTTCATTTATTTCTTCTCTGATCTTCATGATTTCTTTTTTTCTGCTAACTTTGGTTTTTGTTGGTTCTTCTTTCTCTTGTTGCTTTAGGTGTAAGGTTAAGTTGTTTATTTGAGATTTTTTCTTGTTTCCTGAGGTGAGCTTGTATTGCTATAAACTTCCCTCATAAAACTGCCTTTGCTGCATCCCATAGCATTTGTATTATGGGTTTTGGGTTGTTGTGTTTTTGTTTTCCTTTGTCTCTAGGTATTTTTTGACATTTTCTTTGACTTCTTCAGTGATCCATTGGTTGTTAAGTAGCATATTGTTTGGCTTCACGTTTTTGTGTGTTTTTTTTTTTTTTTTTTTTGCAGTACGCAGGCCTCTCACTGCTGTGGCCTCTCCTACTGCAGAGCACAGGCTCGGACACGCAGGCTCAGCGGCCATGGCTCATGGGCCCAGCTGCTCCACGGCATGTGGGATCCTCCCGGACCGGGGCACAAACCCGCATCCCCTGCATCTGCAGGCAGACTCCCAACCACTGCGCCACCAGGGAAGCCCTGTGTTTTTGTTTTTTTGCAGTATTTTTCTTCTCACACTTGATTTCTAATCTTATAGCATTGTGGTTGGAAAAGTTGCTTGATACAATTTCAATTTTCTTAAATTTACTGAGGCTCACTTTACGGCCCAGCATGTGATCTGTTCTGAAGAATGTTCCATGTGCACTTGAAAAGAATGTGTATTCTGCTGATTTCAGATGGAATGGTCTATAAATATCAACTAAGTCCATCTGGTCTAATGTGTCATTTAAGGTCTGTATTTCCTTATTGATTTTCTCTCTGGATGATCTGTCCATCAATGAAAGTGAGTGTTAAAAGTCCCCCACTATTATTGTGTTACTGTCAGTTTCTACTTTTATGTCTGTTAACATTTGCCTTACATATTGATATGCTTTTATGTTGGGCGTATATATATTCACAATTGTTATATCTTCTTTGTGGATTAACCCATTTATCATTATGTAGTGTCTTTCTTTGTCTTTTGTAACAGCTTTCATTTTAAAGTTTATTGAAAGTCTATGCTGCCTTGGAACTTCCCTGGTGGTGCAGTGGTAGAGAATCTGCCTTCCAATGCACCGGACAGGGGTTCTATCCCTGGTCAGGGAACTAAGATCCCACATGCTGTGGGGCAACTAGGCCTGTGCACTGCAACTACTGGGCCTGCATGTCCTCAACTAGAGAGCCCGCATGCCACAAACTACAGAGCCCACATGCTCTGGAGCACACGCACCACACTACAGAACCCATGCTCTCTGGAGCCTGCACGCCACAAGTAGAGAGAGAAAACCTGCATGCCACTACTAGAGAGAAGCCCGTGCGCCACAACAGAAGATCCCGTGTGCCACAACTAAGACCTGACAGCCAAAAATAAAAATAAATAAATAAATAAAATAAATAAATACTAAAAAAACAATAAAGTATATGCTGTGTTGTAGAGAGCATATATATGAGTCTTGCTTTTGTATCCATTCAGCCAGTCTGTGTTGTTTGGTTGGAGCATTTTATCTGTTTATATTTAAGGTAATTATCAGTATGTATGTTCTTATTTCCATTTTGTTAATAGTTTTGGATTTTTTTTGTAGGTCTTCTTTCTTCCTTTCCTCTTTTGTTCTCTTGTGGTTTGATAACTGTTTTTAGTTTAGATTCCTTTTTCTTTTTTGAGTGTGTATATCTATTATAGATTTTTGGTTTGCAGTTACCATGAGGTTTTGCTATAGCAGTCTATGTAAACACATGATTATTTTAATTTGCTGATCTCTTCATTTCAAATGCATTTCAAATATCCTGGATTTATACTCTCCTCCTCTTATGATTACTGGTTTTGATACCATATTTGTGTGTATCCAACCTTTCCTACCTTTACTGTATGTTGGCCTTTACCAGTGAGCTTTCCCATTTTGTACTTTCCTTGTTTCTCATTGTGGCCTTTTCTTTTCTGGCTGGAGAAGTACCTTTAGCATTTGTTGTAAAGCTGGTTTGGTGGTGCTGAACTCTTTTAGCTTTTGCTTTTCTGTAAAGCTTTTGATTTCTCTGTCAAATCTGAACGAGAGCCTTGCTAGGTAGAGTACACTTGGTTGTAGGTTTTTCCCTTTCATCAATTAAAAAAAAATATTTCTTTTACTTAGTTGTCTTTGGCTGCACTGGGTCTTCGTTGCTGCATGCGGGCTTTCTCTAGTTGTGGCAAGTGGGTCTACTCTCTGTTGTGGTGCATGGGCTTGTCATTGTGGTGGCTTCTCTTGTTGCAGAGCACGGGCTCTAGATGCACAGGCTTCAGTAGTTGTGGCACGCGAGCTCAGTAGTTGTGGCTCATGGGCTCAGTAGTTGTGGCTTGTGGGCTCTAGAGCGCAGGCTCAGTAGTTGTGGCACACAGGCTTAGTTGCTCTGCGATATGTGGGATCTTCCCGGATCAGGTCTTGAACTCATGTCCCCTGCATTGGCAGGCAGATTCTTAACCACTGTGCCACCAGGGAAGCCCCCCTTTCATCATTTTAAATACATCATTCCACTCCCTTTTGGTCTGCAGAGTTTGTGCTGAAAAATCAGCGGATAAACTTATGGGGATTCCCTTGTATGTCATTTGTTGCTTTTCCTTTGCTGCTTTTAATATTTTCTATTTATCCTTAATTTTTGTCAGTTTGATTACTATGTGTCTCAAACTCAAAGCGTGGTCCTCCTTGGGTTAATCCTGTAAAGGACTCTCTGCACTTCCTGGATTGGGTGACTGCTTCCTTTCCCATGTTAGGGAAGTTTTCAGCTATTATCTCTTCAGATATCTTCTCAGGCTTCTTCTCTCTCTCTTTTCCTTCTGGGACTCCTGTAATGTGAACATTGGTGCATTTGACATTGTCTCAGAGGTCTCTTTAAACTGTCCTCATTTTTCATTTTTTCTTTATTCTGTTCCAAGGCAGTGATTTCCACCACTCTGTATTCCTGGTCATTTATCCATTTTTCTGTCTCATTTATTCTGCTATTGATTCCTTCTAGTGTATTTTTCACTTCAGTTGTTTTATTCTTCAACTCTGTTTGGTTGTTCATTATTTTTTTAAATTCTTTGTCAAAAACTTTGTGGGGCTTCCCTGGTGTGCAGTAGTTAAGAATCTGCCTGCCAATGCAGGGGACATGGGTTTGAGCCCTGGTCCGGGAAGATCCCACATTCTGCAGAGCAACTAAGCCCATGAGCCACAACTACTGAGCCCGTGCTCTAGAGCCCATGAGGTACAACTACTGAGCCCACGTGCCACAGCTACTGAAGCCTGCGCACCTAGAGCCCATGCTCCGCAATAGGAGAAGCCACCACAATGAGAAGCCTGTGCACTGCAATGAAGAGTAGGCCCCGCTCACTGCAACTAGAGAAAGCCCCCACACAGCAACAAAGACTCAACACAACCAAAAATAAATAAAATAAAAAGTATATAAATTTTTTTAAAAAAAGCTTTAAAAATAACTTTTTATAACTTCTTGCTCTATGCCTCCCTTCTTTTCCCAAGTTCTTGGATCATCTTTACTATCATTACTCAGAACTCTTTTTAAGGTAAATTGCCTGTCTCCACTTAACTTAGTTGTTCTTCTGGGGCTTTATCTTGTTCTTTTGTCTGGAACATATTCCCTTGCTGTCTCATTTTGTTTAAACTTACATTTGTATTTTTTATATATGTATTTTTATATAGTAGCTTAGTTATGCTTCTTGACCTTGGAGAAGTGGACTTCTGTAGGGCAAGTCCTATGTGTCCCAGCAGTATACTCTCCTCTCATCACCCAAGGACCAGGGACCAGCTGGTCTCAGGGTAGGTTCTGACCTGTGTTTACAGACTCAGTTCTGCAGGTTAAGGAACATAGTTTCCTTTCTTCTGGTGTCTGCTCCCTGGTGGGTGAGGCTGGACTAGAGGCTTGTATAGGCTGCCTGGTGGGAGGGACTGTTGCCTGCCCACTGGTGGATGGAGTTGGGTCTTGGCTCTCTGGTGGGCAGGACCATGTCACGGGGCATGTCTAGAGGTGGCTGTGGGCTCAGGATGTCTTTAGGCAGCCTGTCTGTTGATGGGTGGGACTGTGTTCCCACCCTGTTGGCTGTTTGGCCTGAGGAGTCCCAGCACTGGAGCCTACAGGCTGTTGGGTGGGGCCAGGTCTTGGTGCTAATGTTCCAAGCAAGATGTCAGCCCTCAGATGAGTACTCTGTGTATGTTCGCCACCAGCTTTTATGTCCCAAGAGAGAGCCACAGCTGCCCCTTGCCTCCCCAGGAGACCCTCCAAGACCAGCAGGTAGGTCTGACCCAGGCTCCTTTGAAGTCACTGCTTTTGCCCTGGGTCCCAGTGTGCATGAGATGTTGTGTGTGCCCTCCAAGAGTGGAGTTTCTGTTTCCCTCAGTCCTGTAAATTTCCTGCGATCAAGACCCGCTGGCCTTCAAAGCCAAATGCTCTGGGGGCTCCTTCTCCTAATGCCAAACGTGGGGCTCAGAACTCTTCCGTGGAAGAACTTCTGTGATATAATTATTCTCCAGTTTGTGGGTCACCTACCCAGGGGAGTATGAGATTTTTTTCTATCATGAATGTGCCCCTCCTACCATTTCATTGCCATTTCTTCTTTGTTTTTGGATATACAGTATCTTTTTTGGTAGGTTCCAGTTTTTTTTATTGATGGCTGTTCAGCAGTTGTGATTTCGGTGTTCTCATGGGAGGAGGTGAGCTCAAGGTCTTCTACTCTGCCGTCTTGTCTTCAATCTCAAGAGTATATTATTCTTATTCAGGATACCCGTGTTCCTCTGCCTCACAGTGATGTTGTTGCCTTGGTTAAAATCCACACTGCGAATGGGAAGTCCCTCACTGAAAAACAGAGACTCTCAGATTGTCTTAAAATTCTGCCATATCCTGCTTATAAGGTACATGCCTTTGCTCTCAGTGCTGGGCAGTCTGAAAGCACCACATAACAGAGCAGACAGAAGTGTCAACAGGATGACCAGGTCCAGAGAAGGTAGGGAAACCGGTGGGGCAGTCAATCATCAGGGAGGCCCGAGCCCCAGTGTACAGCTGCTCATGCTGCAACCCCGGCTGTGCTCCAAATAGAGATATTTTAGACATAGATCTATCTTCTGGTTTAACATGGCAGAGAAAACACCTGAATTTATGGTTGCTTTCTCATAAAGGAAGCAATTTCAATAAAATGAAAATGGGGGGATAGATCTGTAAGGGCAAAGAGAATGCGAGGAGAGACTGAAGCAATCTGTTTGGAAGCTGGGAGGTAGATGGCTGAGGAATAACTGTTAATGGACCCATGAAAGCTGAAGCCTACACTAGGGGAAAATCTAGAAACTGAAGAACTACCAAAAGACTCTGGCGTTGAAAGCATCAGTTAACTCTGAATGAAGGGATTAGGTGAGGCTCAAATGAGGAAGAATATTTGAAAATCTTTACATGAAGTAGGTAGACCTCCTGGGATTCCCTCCCTCATCCTGTGCATCCTGATGAGCATCACCCTCTTGTGATGAGCAGAAGAAAGCTTAAAAAATCATAATTGAAATCTTGGAAACAAATCTACCCATCAAACAGGATTACTGGACTTTTATTTTACCTGATGATAAATGTAACAGGAATCAGATTTATCCTCTCTTCTAAAACAACTAAAAATCTGGAAAAATGAATGAAACTGAATTGTAGGGCAACTTGAAATGGCCTATTGTATGTAATTGGAACTCTAGAAGGAGAAGATAGTGGGGTGAGGTTGTGGTAGGAGACAGAAAAAACATTTGAAGAAATAATGGCCGTAATTTCCCCAATTTTGATGAAAATTATAAATCCACAGGTCTAAGGAATTTGGTAAACCCCAAGCACAAGAAATGTAAAGAAAACTACACAAAAACACATCATAATCAAATTGCTTAAAACCAGAGGTAAAGAGAAAATCTTAAGAGCAGCCAGAAAATAAATACACTGCTATTAGATAAAAGTGATAGCAACTTCTTGTTGGAAACAAAGCAAGCCAGAAGACAGTGGAGCAACATATTTATGTACCAAAAGGAAAAAAACATTGTCAAACTAGAATTTTATACATGGAGAAATTGGGAAACACTAAAGCAGAAAAAAGTTACCACTTGCAGAAACAAACTAGAAGAAGTTTTAAAAGAAGTCATGGAGACAGAAGGAAAATGATCCTAGAAGAAAAACTGGATCTGCACAAAGGAATGATAAGCACCAGAAATGATGTGTATGTGAATATAAGATTTCTTTTTTTGTTTTTAAAAAAGTCTTAATTTTAAATATAAAAATAGTAACCATAGAGTTTATAACATATGTAAAATCTAGACAAAATATAGCGCAAAATTCAGGGGAGGAAGAATGGAAATATACTGTTGTAAAATTCTTATACTACACACAGAATGGTATAATATTACTTTAAGTGAGACTGTAATAAGTTAAAGATGTATACCATAAACCCTGAAGTAACCAGTAAAATAAGAAAGTAAAGGCTTACAGCTAATAAGCCAAAAGAGGAGATAAAATTAAATTATAAAAATACTCAATCTAAAAGAAGCCAGCACAAAAGGAAAACGGGAACAAATAAAAGATGAGACAGGGGCTTCCCTGGTGGCGCAGTGGTTGAGAGTCCGCCTGCCGGTGCAGGGGACACGGGTTCATGCCCCGGTCCGGGAGGATCCCATGTGCCGCAGAGCGGCTGGGCCCATGAGCCATGGCCACTGAGCCTGCATGTCTGGAGCCTGTGCTCCGCAGCGGGAGAGGCCATGACAGTGAGAGGCCCGCATGCCACACACACACAAAAAAAAGATGAGACAAATAGGAAACAAATATCAAAATGATGTATTTAAACCCAAACACATTAATAATCAGACTAAATGTAAATGGTATAAACATCCCCAATCAAAAGGCAGAGGTAGTCAGAATGAATTAAAAAAACAAGATAACTATTTGCTTTCTAAAAGAAATCCATTAAAATATAAGGACACAAACAGGTTAAAAGTAAAAGTTGAAAGAAGGCATACAAGGTAAAAAATAGATTTTAAAAATTTAGATCCAGTAGTCAAACCAATTTAAAGAAAGAAGGAGTGGCTCTCAGAGAAATTAAATTTCAGAGTGAAGAATATTATTAGGGATAAAGAGGATAATTTGGTAATGATAAAAGAAGCAAGTTACCAAGAGTGTACAAAACAAATGGAAGCATTAATGCACATCATAACAGAACTTCAAAATTCTTGAAGCGAGAGTGAATAGAATTGTAAGGAGAAATGGACAAATCTTCTACTCTCAATAATTTGAATAAAAAGTAGATCGAAAATCAGTAAAGATATAGAAGCCTTGAACAATACTTTCAACCAACATGTTCTAATTGATATTTATAGAACTTTACACTTAACAACAGAAGAATGCACATTCTTTTGCAGTACATATGGAACGCCCACTAAAATAGTATATTCTTGGGCAATAAAAAATTCAATAACTGTATAAGAATTTAAATCAAACAGTCTGTTCACTGATCACAATGGAATTAAAAGTTAATAATGTAAGGATTGCTGAATATCTTCAAATATTTGGAAATTAAACAACACATTTTAAAATAACCCAAAGGTCAAGGAAGAAATCAAAAGGGAACTGAATCAAAATGAAAATGCAACCTATCAAAATTTGTGGGATGCAAGTATGCTTTAGTTAGGGGAAAATTTATAGTACCAAATGCATATACATTAAGTCTCCTACGTACGAATGAGTTCCATTCCAAGAGTGTGTTCGTAAGTCCAATTTGTTCATAAGTCCAACAGAGTTAGCCTAGGTACCCACCTTTTACAGATAATGCCAGACATGTGAACTAACTTACATGATTGGACATGCAAATGCATGTTTGCCTCTTTGAAAGTTCACAACTGGAAGGTTTGTATGTAGGGGTCTTACTGTATTAGAAAAAAGAAAAGTCTCAAATAAATTACTTCAGCTTATACCATAAGAAATAAGAGGGCTTCCCTGGTGGTGCAGTGGTTGAGAGTCCGCCTGCCGATGCAGGGGACACAGGTTCGCGCCCTGGTCCGGGAAGATCCCACATGCCGCGGAACGGCTGGGCCCGTGAACCATGGCCGCTAAGCCTGCACGTCCAGAGCCTGTGCTCCGCACCGGGAGAGGCCACAGCAGTGAGAGGCCCGCGTACCGCACAAAAAAAAAAAAAAAAAAAAAAGAAATAAGAGAAAGAAGAAAAATTAAACTCAAAACAGAAGAAAAGAAACAATAAAGAGTATAAATAAATAAAATAGAGAATAGAAAACAAAAGAAAAAATCAGTGAAACCAAAAGTTTGTTCTTTGATAAAATCAATAAAGCTCAAAAGCTTCTTGCCAGAAGTATCAGAAAAAAATATCAAAGATACAAATTACCAATATCAGGAATGAGAGAGGGGACATCACTACAGACTTTATATATATTAAAAGGAAAATTATAAAGTATTATAAATAACTTCATATGAGTTAGTTTAATAATTGAGATGAAAGAGACTTCCCTTGAAAGATATAAACTTTCAAAGCTCACTCGGAAAGAAACAGCCATAATAAAAAACAACATTCTGGGCTTCCCTGGTGGCGCAGTGGTTGAGAGTCCACCTGCCGATGCAGGGGACACGGGTTCGTGTCCCGGTCCGGGAAGATCCCACATGCCGCGGAGCAGATAGGCCCGTGAGCTATGGCAGCTGAGCCTGCGTGTCCGGAGCCTGTGCTCCGCAACGGGAGAGGCCACAACAGTGAGAGGCCCGCGTAACGCAAAAAAAAAAAAAAAAAAAAAAAAAACAACATTCTGATACTTGCTACAACATGGATGAACCTTGAAAACATTATGCTGAGTGAGTAAGCCAGACACAAAAAGACACCTGTTGTATGATTCCACTTGCATGAAATATCTATAATAGGCAAATTTTATAGAGAGGAATAGAGGTTACGGGACTGAGAGGAAGGGGAAAAGCGGTTTACTGTTTAATGGGTACAGAGTTTCTGTTTGGAATGATGAGAACGTTCTGGAAATAGTGGTGATGGTTATGGGACATTGTTTATGTGCTTAATGCCCTTGAATTGTATATTTAAAATATTTGAAATGGTAAATTGTGCATTATGAATATTTTATCACACACAAAAAAATAAAAAGAATCTGAATTTGAAATAGATAATCTGAATCAAAAATACATAATCTGAATATGAATAAATCTATTAAAGAAATTTAATTTGTAAGTAAAAATCTTTCCAAAAAGATGACTCCAGGCACAGATGGCTTCGCTGGTGTATTCTGCCATACATTTAAGGAAGAAATAATATCAGTTCTATACAAACTCTTCCAGAAAATTGAAAAGGAGGAAATACTTTGCAACTCATTCTGTGAGGCCAGCATTACTCTGATACCAAAACCAGACAAAGACATTATAAGAATACAATACTACAGACAAATTGCCTTCATGAATTTAGATGCAAAAATTTTTAACAAAATTAAGCAGAGTGAATCTAACAGTAAATAAAAATTACAATACATATGGCCAGGTGGGATTTTTCCCAGGAGTGCAATGTTAAACATTAAAATCAAGTAACTCATCATATTAGCAACCTAAAAAAGAAGAATCACGTGACCATCTCAGTATATGCAGACAAAGCATTTAACAAAATCTAACATCCATTCCTGGTCACAACGCTCAGCAAAGTACAATTAGAAGAGAACTTCCTTGACCTGATAAAAGGTGTCTATGAAAAAACTATAGCTAACATCAAATTTAATGGTGAAAACCTGAATGCTTAAAGCAACAATAAGATACTGCCACACACCTGTTAGAATCTAAATCCAAAACACTGACAACATCAAATGTTGGTGAGGATACAGAGCAACAGGAATTCTCATTCATTGCTGCTGGAATGCAAAACACTAAATCCACTTTGGAAGACAGTGGTAGTTTCTTACAAAGCTAACCATATGCTTACCATACAATCCAGCAATTGCACTACTTGGTATTTATCCAAATGAGTTGAAAAGTTACATCCACACACAAAAACTGCACACAGATATTTATAGCAGCTTTATTCATAATTGCCAAAATTTGGAAGCAACCAAGATTTCATTCAGTAGAAGAATGGATAAACTGTGGTACATCCATACAATGGAATATTATTCATCACTAAAAAGTAATGAGCTATCAAGCCATGAAAAGATATGGAGGAAACATAAATGCATATTGTTAAGTAAAAGAAGCCAATCTGAAAAGGCTGCATACTGTATGATTCCAACTGTATGACATTTTGGAAAAGGTAAAACCATGGAGACAGTGAAAAGACAGTAACAGATGTCCCACTCTGGGGCAGGATGTTGATAGTGGATGAGGCTGTCCATGTGTGGGGGCTGGGGTGTATATAGGAATTCTCTGTACTTTCTGCTCAATTTTGCTGTGAGCCTAAAACTGCCCTGAAAAATAAAGTCTATTTAAAAAAAAAAAAGGAAAAGCACCCACAATGTTATGTTTCAGTATGTTGTGCTTTGTTAGAAAAATTCACCTTTCCCTCACAAGATTTCTTTTGTGATTATTACGTTGTACCTCTAAGAAAGTGATCTTTTAAGTTTAAAAAAAAAAAAACTGAATGTTTTCCCTCTAAGACAAGAAACAAAGCTAGGATGTCTGCTTTCAGTATTTCTATTCAACCTTGTCCTGGAAGTTCTTGTCCATTCAATAAGGCAAGAAAAAAATATAAGGCATCCAGATGGGAAAAAAGAAGAAAAACTGTCTTTATTTATAGACATGATCATCCTTGTAGAAGTCTTTACAAAATCTACAAAGAGCTACTAGAGCTAAGAAGTAGTTACAGTAAGATTATAGGATATTTGATCCATGTACAAAAAAAGTTAATGTGTTTCTATATACTAGCAATGAATAATTAGAAATTAAAGTTTCAAAAACAATACCATTTACAGTAGCATCAAAAAATTAGATATTTAGGGATAAGCTTGATGAAAGATGTGAAACACCTTTATGCTAAGAGAAATTAAGGAGGATCTAAACAAATGGAGAGATAATGCCTTGTTCATGGATCAGAAATCTCAATATTATTAACAGGATGGGTCTCTCCAAATTGATGTATAGATTTAACACAATCAGAATCCCAGCAGATTGTTTTGTAGATATTAATTCACTATTTCTAAAATTTATATGTAAATGCAAAGGACCCAGAATGGCCAAAACAACTTTGAAGAGAAGAACAAATGAGGAGGGTTTTCACTACCTGATTTTCAGACTTATGATGTAGCTACAGTAATCAGGTAGGGTGGTATTGGTGTAAAGATACACAAGCAGATCAGTGGAGGAGAGGAGAGTCCAGACATAGACTCACACATGTATGGGCAATTAATTTTTGAGAAAGACCCCAAGGCGATTCAAGGAGAAAGGGATAGCCTTTTCAATAAATAGCACTGGAACAATTTGATACACATATGCAAAAAAAAAAAAAGAACCCTGTTTATTGGTTTACATTGGATCATAGACCAAAATGTAAATCCTAAAACTACACATTTTCTAGATAAAGAAAACATAGGAAAAAAATCTTTGTGAGCATGAGTCAGGTAAAAATTTATCAAAACCGTAATTCATCTAAGAAAAAATTATTATATTGATTATGGTGATGGTTTCATCGGTATATACATATGTCAAAACTTATCAAATTGTATATTTTAGATGTGGACAATTACATATTAATTATACTTCAATAAGGCTGATCAAAGAATATTGCTGTAGAAAGGAGGATTTAGAACACAAAAATGATTTTGGAATTTAAAAATAAAAAAGCAGAAATGAAATATTTAGTAGAAGCCTGGAAAGAAAGTTGAGGAAATCTAATAATTAGAACAACTCCAACAAAGAAATGGAAAATAGAAGCTAAAAGCTAAGAAAATTAGACTAAGCAGGAAATGGAACAGTTTAAATTATAGAACTTTCAAAAATAGAGAAGAAAGAAAATGGAGGGGCAGTATACCAAAAAAACAACTCAAGGAAATTTCTTGCACACAAAAGACTGGATTTCTAGTCTGAGGGGTTTACCACTTGTCCAGCACGATGAGTGGAAACAAAGCCACACAAGACACACCAGTGAAAAGTTTTAAAACACTGGGGACAAAAAAAAGGCACTAAAGTTCCCAGAGAGAAAGAATAGGCCCACAAGGCCTAGTATTAGTCCTGTATTAGACTTCTCAGCAGCAAGGCTGAAGGTAAAGGATAAGAAAGACCTTCACAGTTCTTGTTGAAAATGATGTCTTAGAATTCTGTATCCTCAGACTCTCATCATGCTGTTACTAATGGACACTTTCAGATATGCAGTGTCCTGAATTTTAAAAAAATTGCTCATATTTTCTTTCCCAGGAAAGGGGAGATTTTTTTTTCTGTTGAAGAGTTCGGGGATGAATTTGTGATAGGTACATAAAAAAACTAAACAAATGGAAAAAAAAATTGCCTCCAGTGAAAACAAAAAACTGTATAAGAAAGAAAATTTTAATGTACCACATGCTACAGCCTCAAATAATATTTACAGTCATAATAATATAAATGCTAAATATTGATTTGTCCAAAAATTATTATACCATTCTATTAGAAGAATGGGAAGGGAAAGAAATGTATTTTAGGGTATGGGAGTGGAGTGCGAGAGCTGAACCCTTATTGTCCATTGTCTGAAGTAAATACATTATATTTAAAATAAACAAAAATCAATACATTGGAATTTAAGCATGTGATTTACAAATACAGAGGCAAATATCAGAGGCTAAAAACATCAGAAGTAGTGGCTTCTGGGGTGTGGAAAGGAAACAGCTAACTTCATGTAAGACCTATAGAACTATATGATTTTTAAACCATGTAAATGTACAACTTTTATTAAAATTAAAAGAATAAAGACACTATAGAAGAAAGTTTCTCAGAACTGAAGAAACATAGTTATCTCCGGACTAAAAGACCCTCCAAGCTCCAAGTAGGACAGAGAATAAAAGATTCATGCCTTGATGCAGACTCAAGAGATTTCAGGACATCACACATAAAGAGAAATTCCCAAAGCTTCCAGGAGAGAAGAAGTCATCCTTGAAAGAGCAAAAATAATGCTGGCCTCAGACATCTTACCAGGAACATTGGATATTAGAAGAAGAAAAAATTCTGAAAAATATAATTTAAAACCCAGTATTCTATATGAAGAAAATTGTTATGCCTGTGAGAAAACAAAGAGTTTTAGATTTATAAGTACTCTAAAAACTGATCTCCAAAGCGCTCTTTCTGTTACTGCAGGATATATTCCAGCAAAAAACTTCAAGAAATAGTAGAATTAAGAGGCTTGGTAATCTCAAAGATCCAGCAAAGAAAAAATAAGGCAAATAAATATTCCAAGAACAAAAAGTTATGTGAGAAGCTCATGTCTGCGTCTAAATGTGAAGGAAGCAAAGTGACATGAATTTAATGATTGACCATTCGTGATTCTTGTAGTTAATGACACTGGACCCACAGAGAAGGAAATAAAATCCTACTATCCTGACTGACTTTGAAGGAACAGTATTTACTAACTCATAATAGCGTAAACAGTGTTTATTGTTTTTTAGGTTTTAAGAATCAGCTTATGGACAAAACATGAAAGAATTATGTTCATAAAATAGTATATAAAATTATCAACTCTGACAATTTAAATGTTGTCAGGGTATAGTTGAGAGAAATTAAGAGATTGTCTGAAAACAATAGAAGAAGTAAGATTAGGTGTGAGACAATGTTTCAAAGGTAGCCAACAGAAAAATTTAAATAGTAACTCTTAAAATTTAGAGGAGGGAGTAGTGTGTTAGCTAAAGCCTGTGTTTCATAGCAAAGAGTCAAGCTGAATATCAAGATAGAGCCATAGTGTGCTAAAATTAAGATGCTAACCACCAGAAAAGCCAAATGCAGAAATGGTTAAAGATGGCCCCCCAAAAAAGGATGGCAGCTTCTGGGACTGTGGGTGGGGAAGGGAACGGAGTGGGTGGCCTTTGCTTTTCATTATGTGGCCTCTTCTACCGCACGTATTCAGAAAAGCATTTTGAAATGCTTTAAATGAATAAAATAAAATAAAATGTTGATGTAGTGCAAGCCCAGACAGTTTTTCGTTTCTGTTTGTCTTTTCTGTTTTGCATTGCAAGTGCCTGACTTACTCTCTGATCGCCTAGGCATCCACTTCAAAGACGGCTGTCTCGGTAAACACACAGCCAGCCACAGGGCTGGATAGAGAGCCAGACTGCCTCCTTCACTGAGGTTCCCCGTTTTAGAGATCTTGGTTGATTTCAATAACTAACCATTTGGGCCACTTGGGTTTTTTTTTTCCCTTCCTGCTCTTGTGTTTTAAATTCAGCAATAGTGAGCGAGCCTGTGAAACCCTAGGCCCCTCCCTCAACCCCAGTAAAAGCAGAACCCCAGCACCGAGAACTCTCTGTGTGGCTGTGTAATTTCCAGGTCCTGTAGGTAATGAACCTTTATTTTCTCCAAGTTTCCTGATGGCTGTTGCTGAAGGGTATCTTGCAGTCATAATAAGAACCACAAGGGCCCATCCATCCACAACACTGGTTATTGATAGGCGGAGACAGGCACAACACAGTTGCATTGTGAATAAATACATCCTTGTTCTGAGAACTAGATGTGAAAAAGTTGATAGTGAAAAGCAGTGTCTTAGACCATCAGGACACGAGGGTCTTCAGCATTTGTCATCCATTTGTCATCAGGCTTCAGGATGGTGGCCTTGCTGGGAGTAGGAGGGACAGTCCCTTCCTCATTAGGACTTCTGCAAAATTAAGGATAAGCTTACTGTGGACACAGGGTGTTGTTTTGATGGCTGTGTGTGTGCACGCGCGCATGGGTGTGCGCATGCGTGTGCCAAGTGGATGATAAGAAAAGTGTCCGAGTTATGAATCAAAGTGGCCGAGTGGTTTTGGTAGAATGTGATGTAGAAGACCTAAGAACAGAACAAGACTAAGTATAGAAGAAAGTCCATTATTATGACCTTTACTGATAGAGCCAACTGCCAGCTGGAACTCTCCCCCAGCCCCTCCACCCGCCGCCGCTCTGACAGATTTCTGTAGTGGCCTCTGCTCGGAGAGGGTCCCTTGCATGCTGGTCTTATGAGAGAATCATGTAAGAAAGCCCAGGTTAGTTCAGAAGACTTGGAGACCCTTTTTGCTTCCTGTTTACCCGCCTCCTCACCCCGACAGCCACCTCTGGGTTCCAGCAGACAGACCCCAGTGAGCTGGCAGCTGACCCGCCACCTGGCAGGTGCCCACGGCCTCCTGTTCTCCCAGTTCCCTTCCCGTCTCGTTGTGGGAGGTAGTTCCTACATTGCATGACCTCTTACATGCCAAGCTAAGCCTCCAGTGGACCATGTCTAACAGCCCAGGTCACAGGCCCAGTGTCCGAAGGCCTCGGAAACGGCAGGCATGTGGGCCCAGCCCCAAGGGATCTCCCTCCTCATGTTCACCCCTACCACCCCAAGAGCCGAGGTGCATAAGGATGGCGTGGACAGCCTGGGCGACCCCTGAATTTCAGCATCAGTGAATGCTCTGACCCTTAGATCCAATCTGGTGTTCAGGGTTGGTGGAATCTGTACATCGCTTACATATTTCACATGGAAAAAATCCTCACCTGGGCAAAAATGCAGGCCATCTTGCCAGCCCCTTCAGGCTATTTTCAGTGCCACTGTCTTTTCCACTAGCACTTAGACTCTTATCTTGATTGCATTTGTTCAGTTTTAACGACCACTTGGTTATCTTTGCCTTTGGGGCTGTGGGTCGGACCCTTTTGGCATCTGTGGGAAAAGCTTTGAGTGATGTATGTCTGCACGGAGGTAGTGTGCATCTCGGTCTCACTTAAAACGAGAAACCGCGTCACCTTCGTGTGAAGCTCTGAGAAGAGCAGTGTCAGGGCCGTGTTAGAGGATCTGGGGCCAAGATGGGCTATTAACGCTTGGTTGGTCTGAAAGGCTCCCAGACACCCACTGACATGGTGCATCTGATTGCTCCTCCAGCACGAGGGATGACCCCTCACCCCACATCAGGGTTTGGTCCAGGTCCCTGGTGACGGCCAGCGGGAGCACCCCCCTTGCCTGGTGAAGCACAGGGAGGGGTCGATGTCACTGCAGATGCGCTCGGCTGGAAAAGCGTTCAAATGATGGGCTGGTGGCAAAAGTTTGACATTTCGATATCTCTTTGCCTTTTAACGTGCTCATGTGGGGACAGCCTGTACCTGCTTTTCTGCTTTAATCCATCATTTTTCTCTGGGCAAAAGCACAAAATAATACAGAATAGGAAGAATTTTGGGTCCAGCGATGGTAGGTACAGCCAGCTCTCCATGAACCTGACAACACGTAGATTAGTCAGAACATGGTTGGCTCCCTGTTCCCGTGTGTGGCAGACGTGGATGACAATTTTCATGTAATTAGAGAACAGTTCAGTAAATTACTGTATCGTAGAGTCTCTTTAACCCGTGGCTCAGACAACCCTAGGACTGCTTACAGCCTTGACACCGACAGTCCAAACATTGTCATTATTCTATAGATCCCCAGAAGGGCTGGTTAATGTAGAACTGCAGTCGCTAACCCTTAACCCTGCCCCCTCTTTTGGACTAGAAGACAGTGCTGTTGACATTCCTCCTGGACTCCTCCTTGCAAAGCGCGGTGTGTGTCCCCACGGCCTCCTGCCTGGTGTCCGAGCTGCCCCACGTGCTGTGTCTCTCACCACGCCTGCCCCAGCAAAGCAGAGTTCACGGAAAAGTTCACGGGTGCCTAGTCCCATGGGGCAGAAAGGGCAACAGACACAATTCACGTTGGGTTATATATAGGCATAGGTGTCTTGCTGACGATCAGAAAAACATTTCTGGGGGGAAAATAAGTAACAAGAAAATGGAGGAAAAACAATTGAAAACTCAAGAAGACAGATAAGATGTGAAAGGAAATGACAAAATAGAAGAAATAGGAATTGTTTGGGAGGGGTGCCTGTGACTTGGACAATTGTCCGTTTTGCTGGGGTGTCAGGGTGGGTAGTGGGAGCAGGGAAGGACCCTGGGGGGCGGGGAACGAGCACAGCAAATGGGTGCTGCGGCACTCCTGGCCTGGGCAGATCCCGCTGGGGCCAGGATGGGAGGGGGACTGGCAGGCAGAGGGGTGCTTCCCGGGTCACCCAAATACTGCCTGATACACCAGCTCGCAAAACCTCCCTGGCACGAGCCACCTCCGAGCCACCACTTCTCCCACGGATGCTGCTGCCTGAGGCCCCAAGGGTTATTACTGTAGTCTCAGATGTTTCATTTAGTCTTATCTCCCTCCCTGTCGGTGTCTTTCTTTGTTTTTATTTATTTTTACGTTATTTTAATCTGTCTAGATGCCTAATGGCCTGTATCTGAGCTCAGCAAGATACTTTGAATGGTTTGAGTAGCTTGATTCCTGGCCCCATCAGAAGGTGTTCTGAATTCTTAAACCAAAACCTTCGCCTGGCACTTCTTAAAGTATTAGTGATACCCTGCCCTCCCCAGTTCCAGCTGAAGCATTTGGTCCCCATCAAGAGTTGCCAGGT
Source organism: Grampus griseus (assembly GCF_964374135.1). Classification (NCBI taxonomy): domain Eukaryota; kingdom Metazoa; phylum Chordata; class Mammalia; order Artiodactyla; family Delphinidae; genus Grampus; species Grampus griseus. The sequence continues at coordinate 146,691,170 of NC_139018.1, forward strand.
TTAGCAAAGAAAAATACAGAACAGCCAGGTAAGTTGGAATTTCAGATAAATAGCAAATCGTTTTATAAGTATATCCCAACTACTGTGTGGGATATACTTCTACTTAAAAAATTTTTTTTTTCCCATTCTTTATCTGAAATTCAAATTTAATTCAGCATCCAGTATTTGTCTGGCAACCCTGCCAACTAATCCTTCAGCCATTCTAGGAAAGCACTTAACCTGCAGGCTCATACACACTAGACCCATGTAGTCCTATTTATCGCCTAGCAATCACCCATATTGTTTGTTCATGGTGTGCACATCTCTGTCTGGATGCAGATAGCGGGCTCCAGGGGAAGGGGCTGATCACACAGCTCGCCTTTGAACAGTGGTAAGGCCACTGGAGGGGAAGATGTGGGGCACTCACCAGCTCTGCCAGAGGTGGGTGGGTGGGACTTGAGGCTCTCTACACTGAGTTCTGGAATTGGGGAGCTGGCCCTGGGAGTCAGTGTGAGCTCAGCTTCCTGAAGGGTGAAGGAGGCCCCTCCTCACCATCTCCAGCAGGTGCTGCCCCAGCTCTTCTTGAACCCCTCCCGCTCAGGAGGCTCATCACCGCATGGGAGCACAGCACCTGTGGGAACAGCAGTCCCTGTCGGTCTCCCCTTCAGCCCAAGTCCTTCATTTTCCAGCCAGGGAAAGCCTGGCTCAGGAGGGAAGGGCATTTCCCTCAAAGCAGGGTGTCCAGTGAGGCCTTCTGATCTCGAATCCTGCTCCTCTCCCAGTGAACTCTGCATTCTGTTTCTTTCCTTCCCTTCACCTTCCCTCCTTCCTTCCTTCCTTCCTTCCTTCCTTCCTTCCTTCCTTCCTTCCTTCCTTCCTTCCTTCCTTCCTTCCCTCCCTCCCTCCCTCCCTCCCTCCCTTCCTCTCTCTTTCTCTTTTTTGTTTTGCCTATTAGAAGACCATAAACAGTTGTTATTTTTTCATGTCAAAAAGGACATGTGTCCCAAAGATGTGACTAGAGGTCGTGGGAGGTTTGTGTGGACTAGTGGGGGGACCCCCAAGGGGTGGAGTGGGGCTGCTCCCCAGGTGACAGGCATGTAGTTACTGCCGCTTCGCAGCCCGTGGCCGACAAGGGGAGCGCAGTGACTTGACAGGAGGATTTATTTCCACCAGCGAGAGAATGGCTTATAATTTACAGCCCACTGAGCCAGCTTCCACCACATCATTAGAGCCTTCTTTTTGTAGACAGTAATAAATTGTCTTATCACCAGTGCTGACATAACATGCTCCTTTTTAAGTACACCATAATTTTATTTTTAAGAGAATATTCATACTTGATAGCCTAGCTCATGGGCATGTGAATGCTGCCCCGGAGAGAAGACTTTTTCTTTTCTGTTTTAAAAAAGAAGGTATAATTCAATTTCCAAATACCACTGGCAGGGTGTTGCCTTCTAAACAGACATTGGGGGCAGAAAGATGTTTCTAGACCCTTGATAGACAGAGTGCCTTGTCCTTCGGTAGGGAGGCATCAAAAAGATGAAAGCAAGACACTTTGAATGGTTTGCATTGCCTTGATTCCTGGCCCCATCAGAAGGTGTTCTGAATTTTTGAACCAAAACCTTCACCCGGCACTTCATTTGTAAAGTATTAGTGATACCCTGCCCTCCCCAGTTCCAGCTGAAGCATTTGGTCCCCATGTAAAGTTGCCAGGTTTAGCAAAGAAAATTACAGGACAGCCAGGTAAGTTGGAATTTCAGATAAATAATTGGTATAAGTATATCCCAACTATTGTGTGGGATATATTTATACTGAAAAGTTTTTTCATTGTTTATCTGAAATTCAAATTCAACTGGGCATCTAGCATTCATCTGCAAGCCTACCAGCTAGTCCTGCAACTGCTCTGTGAAAATGTGCACCCTGGGCTGGTGGGCGGTGCCCGTCCTCAGATGTGGCCACGCTGCTGCCTCTGGAGGAAGGCCATGGGGTGTGGGTGCATCCTTGGGCTTTGTGTCCCAAAGGACCAGTTTTGCCCCCACCCAGGGCACTCACTTTCTTGAGTTCCTCTGACAGGGAGGTGACACAGGCAGAGAGTGGAGGCAGCTCCGGGGCTGGTGGGCACCCCACCCAGGGGTTCCCCAGCTTGGAAACCCTGGCCTCCCTCCTGGCCTCCCTGGGCCGGCTGCTTCAGATACGGCTCCTCCCTCCTCTATCTCCTCTAGGGGCAACGGTGTAGCCTGCTGACCCCGGGGGCAGTTCTGGAGGGACCCTGAGTGCCCAGGAGCACAGCCCTGGGGTGGGGATGGCAGAGATGGTCACCATCAGCCAGTGACTTCCCCAGGCCTGTCGCCCGTTTCTGCCGACCCCCAGGTGGACCAGGGGAGGGTTCTGCTTCCCCGCCCTCCAGGCCTCGCGGGCCTTGCCCATCATCCAGGGATCTCGCTCACTGTCTGCGGGACAGGACAGGCACCTCTGGGCGTGACTTGGCTTCCTCCTCCACCTTTGTCTTGTGCCTTCACAACCACCCCTCCACCCTGACTACAACATTCACTTTTATCTGTAAAATGGGAGGAATCATAACCACTGTACGGGGCGGCTTTAAAAACAAATGAGACACAGATGTACGTGAAAGCCTGGCAGAGGCCTCAGTAGGACATGAGTGTTTCTCTTCCTTGCCCCCGCTTTGTCCTGCCTTCCTTGGCCCCCACTTCCTCCTTCCTTCCTTGCCTAGCTCCCTCCTGACGGCCCTGGGGCTCTCTGTGCGCCGCATGCTCCTTCTGTGTCTGGGATGTGGAGCATCTGTCTCCGTGGAGCGGCGCCATGGGGCTGGCCGGCCTGGAGCACATTTGTGCTCACACAGCCGCACACAAACTTCTGCAGCATGTGTTTACAGGTAGCAGTCAGATGTCTGGCCTCATAATCACACCTCTTACGTGATGCTGTCTAAGCGCAGGGCACAAGTCAGAGCACTTTATCTACCTTGACTCATTTGAGGTGAACACAAATTTTGTGCCCATTTTATCCTCAGTTGGGAAAACCTAGGCCCAGAGAGGTTAACTGACTTGCCTGAGGTCACACAGCTAGGAATGGCAGAGCTGGAATGAGAACCTAGATGGTCAGTTCAAGAATCTCTGCTCTAACCACAGTGCTCCACTGCCTCTCCTTCTCCTGCCTGGGCATCTGCTCTGTCCAGACCCTCCCCTGCCTGTTCCAGGAGACAGGACCTGAGCTCACTTCCTGCTGTGCTGTCTTGTGGTACTGCTTGTGCCCCAAGCCCTCCATGAAGTTTGGCCTGAGAGGTGCAGCATTTTGGCTGTGAGCGAGAAGGTTCCCAAGGGTGGGGACTGAGAGAACGAGGGTGACGACCTGTGACCCATGATGACTACATGCTTGGGGGGAGCACGCTGCTCCATGTTGCTGGTTTGTAATGAAAGATCACCTTACAGGATTGGGGTAAAAGGGGCTTAGGAGAAAGAAAAATAATAAGGGAATTAGCCCTGATCCAGATGAAGACAGCTAGACGCAAAATCGTATGGGTCACAGAAATATTGTTTGGTTACCAAATTTTCCACCTTTTGGAAATGACCGTATGGAACGGCAGGCTTGGTGGCATTGTTGGTGGGACTGGACATGGTGGCCAGTGGCCTCGCACAGGGCAGAGGAGTTCCTGGGTCTCGCTCCCTGAGGAGAAAGAGTGCTGGGCTTGCTGGGGCTGCAGTTCACGCTGCTGTGTTCCCTGCTGCTAGTGCGTCTGGGTGGAGAGAAAACACAGCAGGAATGATTTTGGCTGGGTTGGGGATTTGGGAGAGTTTAGACTATAAATAGTGAGTATATAAAAAGCCTCAAGTGGATTTTTGGAAGCCCTAAATTCACCACCTAGATCCAAGCAAGATAACAGTAACCATTTAGGTTTTAGTGACATCTAAATGTAACTCGGCACAGCGCCCTGCCACCCCACGCTTCTGCTGTCACCACAACCCCTGCCAGCATCTGCCAAACCAGAGACACACGTCTCAGGAGCTTTGCTGCCAGCCTGCTGGCTGCCCTTGAGGTCCTGGCCCTGCATGAATGACCTTGCCTCCTCTCCATGGAGGGGCCGTTTTAAGTCTCATCTACGGCGGAGGAAACTGAGGCCTAGCAGGCGAGGTGACCTGTCCAAAGTGACACAGCCAGCAAGCACTGGGCTGGATTCCACCCACTACCCAGAGCCCACCCCACTGCCCGCTGCCCCGCCCTGCCTGAGACCGGACTCCGGGGCCCGCACCAGGGCAATGCTGCAGGAAGCTATGTTCAGGTCAGCAGAAAATTGAAGCAGCATGTGGAAAGGAACGTGGGTGCCTTTGCGTTTTGCTTCTCGGGGCCTGTGGTCACCAGGCTTCTCTTGTCTCTAGGCCCCTTGTTTCACGTGATACACCGACTTGTCATAAAGCCCCTCTGCGCTCCTGCAGCCCCGGCTCGGCAAGCCCAACGCCTGCCCTGGTCCTAGGGCTGCTTGGCGTCGATGAGACCCGGCTCTACTGCCCTTGGCCCTGGATCTGCTGCTGCTCTTGGCCACCTACAGTCAGGTCTTCTCGTCTTGATTCTTTTAGCAAAATCATTGTCACCTGATACTGAGGGCTAGATAACCTGGATGGTGTGACATTTAGGATGACAGCAGTCATATTTATAGGAAAAACCCAGGGCTCCAATGGATTGTATTTAAACCTGTAGGATTCCCTTCACAGTCCTACCTGCCCACGTCAGACTAGCTTATCCTCCTCCAAGGTTCTGGAAGAGACTGCTGTAGGAAACCCCAGAAGGAGGTTCTAGCTTGTTTGTACAGGGAAAAGGCACCAGGTCTGAGGCTTCTTCCTACCAGGGAGGAAAGGGAGGTCCAGGAGCCCCAAGAGCTGGAAAGCAGCTTCTGAGACTCAGCCCCCAGTCGGCACCGAGCTGGGTGTGAGAGATTCCAGAACCAGAACATAAGGCAGCACAGCCAGGTGAGCAGCTCTGCCTGGGGACAAGAGGGAGAGGGCTGGGGCAGGGGAGGGGTGCTTTTGGTGAAGGAAGGCTTCACAGAGGAGGTACCCTGCGGCAGGAGGAATTTGCATGTGGGGGCGGGGAGGGGAGAAAGGCACACCCAGGGAGGAGGTGTCGAAATCCAAGCAGCCTGGGCCTGAAGGGCTGGTCCATCTGGGAAGGTGGTTGGCCCACGATGGGGCAGGAAGAGCAAGAAAGACAGCGCCAGCTTGCTAAGGCCATGAGGGCTCTGCCTCATGTAGTTTGGTCTCCACCCTGTTGGCTGCAGACATTCACAGTGGTCTTATTAGTAGGCTCCCAAGAGCACGTGGGAACCAAGCCTCAGGTCGAGGGTGGGGTTAGAGGGGCAGTGAGCTGGAGCAGAGAGCCAGGTTGGAAGTTATCCTGACAGTCTGTGTGTGCAAGGTGAGGCCTCCGCTGGGACGGGAGCCCAGGGGGTGGGGAAGGATGGGGAGCCAGGCAGGAGCCAGGTGAGGGAACAACACTTCCATGGATGTCACAGGGAACGTTTGAGGCCAGGGTCTGGGCAGGGCAGAGGTGAGCAGGCTGGTGTTTTTAAGAGACCAGAACAGTGAGGGTGTTGAGTAAAGAACTAAAGGTGTGGGACCCAAAGTGTGTCCTTCTGAAGATGGGAAGGGCTGCAGAGAGCCATGAGGCTTGGCTGGTCGCAACAGCGGGAGCGTCTCTCCTCTGCTTTCCACTTCTCTTGGCATTAAGTCCAAATTCTTGCCAGGGCTGGTGAAGCTGCCCCAGCCTGGCCTCGTGTCCCTTCTCAGGCCACCCTCCTTTCACTATCAATGCCCCTGCCCCTTTGTTTCTCTTCTAGCTCTCCCACCACACCACCTTCCTCCTGCCTCAGGGCCTTTGCACATGCCGACCAACTGCCAGGCGCTTTGCCTGGAGCCGGGTGATACCGGGGGGTGGGGGAGTCGGTGTTAATGTCGGGTTGCCCCTCCCTTCCCCATCTCAGCTCTTCCATCATCCATGTCACCAGTTCCCTCCACTGTAAACACTTGGTGCAGTCTCTGTTTTCCTACTTAGACCTGACTGATGTCTGCTCATCTAGGTATTTCCTGTTTATTTCTTTGAGCTCAGCTTAAAAGTCACTTCCTCCGGGAAGCTCAAACCATCCAGTTCAATGCTCTTCCAATATCTGACCAACGGGCTGTGCATGGTGGGTGTGGAGGCTGGCGTGGGTTGTAAGGAACCTCTGGGGCTGCAAGGACTTTGGTTTTGCTCTGTTTGAGCCTGGAAGGGCTCTAAGCTGGGGAGTGGCCTGTGTGACTCTGTTTCACATGATCCCCCGTGTTGAGGGCTGATTCAAGGGGCAAGGGCAGAATAGGGAGGGCATTTAGGAGACTGCTGAGTTATACCAGGGGACATGTGAGCGTGGCCTGGCCCAGGGCGGTAGCAGTGGGAGTGGTGAGAAGTACTCAGGCTCTGGATGGATTTCCAAGGTAGAAATGACCAGATTCCCTGAGAGCCTAGACTCGGGGAGGGGTCAAGGGGGCTGCAGGCTTTGGGGCTGCCCTTTACCATGATAGGAAATCTGGGGGTGGGTTAGGGGGCTGGGAAGAGCAGGAGCTCAGTTTGTGTGATGAGCCTTAGACGCAGAGGGGAGATGTCTTCAGTGTCTGGAGCTCAGGTGTGACGTCCAAGCTGGTGACACAGGTTGGGAACCATCAGCTGGTAATGGGCACCCGCAATGATGAAAATGACTGATGTCTCCGGTTGGGCGGTAGAGGTGGGTGGGCGGGGGAGAGGGAGGAAGCCCAGAACTGGGGCTTGGGGCCCTTGATGCTAAGAACCAGCAGTGGAGACTGAGGAGCAGCCTCTGTGCTGGGGGGACCAGCGCGGTGGGGAGGGGTGTCCCGGAGGCCACGTGGGAAAGGCTTCAGGGATGAGTGGTCACATGCTGCAGGAAGGGCTCGGGGGACCAGGGCTGAGAACTGGCCCCTGGCCTCTAGCCACCCGGGGCAGTGGTGACAGCAAGCAGGGTGTGGCTTCAGGCAGTGAGGGGTGATCTGATTGGCATGGGTTTGAGAGCGCCAGAGAGAAACTGAGACACTGGGTGGAGACAACTTTTTGAGAGTTTTGTTTTCCTATAAAGGGAGGAAGAAAAATGGGAGGGTAGCTGGAGAGTTCGCTGTTATTGCTGTTTTAAAGATGCTGGAATCACAGCAGCAAAGAGAGAACTCAGCAGCTGGTGCAGGGACACCCTTCAAGAACCACATGGCGGGGCTGGGGGGGCGGCGGGCGCAGGGGGGCGCCCAGGAAGGGAGTGGGTTCCTTGGCAGGAGCGGGGCCCCCTCGGGCAGCAGGGTTGGGAGACAGAGCCCACGGGTGCAGTGGGAGAGGACGGTTTTCCCTGAGAACCTGATGAAGAAAGACGGGGGGCCTCGGGAGAGTGAGGGTGGGGACAGGGTGGGAGGTGGAGAAAGGAGCATGGGGATTTGCACGACTGCGGAGGTGTGGATGGTGCATGTCAGGGAGACGGGTGGCTGGTTCTCCATCCGCCGTCGGCTGCGGTCGCAGGTGCCGACTCAACGGAGAGCCAGGCGCAGAGTGACCCTTAGGTGAAGAGCCAGGTGACCTTCTCCAGGGCCTGGGGTGGGGGGTGAGGGAGCCTGTTTAGGGTGGGGGGCGGGGCGCTGGGAAACGTGCAGATGAGGAGAAGGATCTGGGAGAGGAAAAGATGAGTGTGCTTAATTGCCAGAGCAGGAGCCCACGGGGTGGGGGTGGGGGTGGGAGGGTTCCCTGAGGAACCAGGGAGGGGCAACCAGGGAGGGGCAGCTTGGAGGGGGCGGGGGGGACAGAGGAGTGACCGACCGCGTTGCTGCCTCCGGCTGCAGCAGCCAGTTCCTCTGCTGCACCCAGCCCGGCCCCTGAGATGCACGTTCCCCATTATCTCTTTATACACTCGGGTTCCCAAGACAATGGTTGTCTAGAAAGGACTGGATTTCGAGCTCTTCTCTCCAGCTTGTGCCTCGCTCAATTTGCAGAGAGTGGGGGGGGCGGAGCCCAAGTTCCTAATTTATTCTCACTTGGAAAGAGTGCTCAGGCAACGAAGCCAAAACTCATCCTGGCATCAAAGGAATGATGTCCTCACCCAGGAATAAGACGCAGATCCCGCTGCCCGTCTGCTGGGCTCGGGTAAAATGCAGTGCGATCCTGAGGGTCTGCTTGGCATGGGTGGGGGGACTCTTCCTTCCCTCCCTCCTCCTTTGTGTTCTTCCTTTCAATAAATATGCATTTGCAGTCTGAATCTATATGAAGGTGATGGAATAGAAAGGGAGGGGAGGAGATGGTAGGCCCAGCCAGCAGCCTTCCTGGACCAGCGTCTTGCTAGCAGATCTCTGATTTTGCTCAGTCTGGGGCGGTGATGTTTCCCCAGGAGGAAAACCAAGACTGATGCAAACCAACGTGGGTGACCCCGCTTACTCTGTCAGTGATTACCTGGGAGGGGGAGGGTTTGTGATCCAGTTCGGGTCAGTGGGGCCTGAGGTGAAATGGACTGGACATTGGGTGTGTTCCCCTAAGGAGATGAGACAGTCAGGAGAGGGAAGGTCGCTCCTGCCATTCCTTCCTTGGAGGCCATCTTGAGATGCCCCAGTGTGGGGCAGTTGTCTCTGTCCGTGAGGAGAAGGCCAGGCAAAGGACAGGAAGGCTATCTTGAGCCCTGCTGTCACTGAGCTGCTGAATTAACAACCCTGGATCCAGCTCACACCAAATTCCTGTTCATGGGATAGTGAGTCATCTTTATTGTCCACGTGCCTTTTACTTGGATATTCCAGTACTTGTAACCAGAGGCATCCTAACTGCTGCGGCAAGGAGAAAGTAAACCATTGTGGTTTTCTATCACATGGGGCGCAGAGCCTCCTGGGAGCCAAGGCAAGAAGGGAAAACAGAGAAATGGCAAAGCTTTCATTCTTAGTTGGGAAGAGCTTCTGAGGGAGTTTCAGCTGTTTTGCTCCTAAATTCCTTGTTTGACACTAAATTTTTGCCTGGGAGTTTATGAAAGGAACACTGAGATACATAATTGCTAGATTCAGGATAATTGTTTTGCAGGAGAAGCAGTTTTCACAAGACTCTTAAGACAACGAGGATCTAGGTATAAAGGGAGAGTCTAACCAGAGAGGCAAAGAGTGGGTGGGAGTGGGGTGGGCAGAGAGCTGCTCCACGCACCCCGCAAGATGGTCAACCCCCCACCTCGAAAGGAGTAAAGCCCAATATGAATCAGAGCCCACACTGAGGAGATGATGAGATAAACTGGCAATAACACAGAGTGGAAGGTGGAGCAAGACGGAAAGGGAAGACCCCTGACCCACCAGAGCGAGAAGGATTTGGGGTGAAAAGACTTGGAGTCATTTGGGGGACCCCTGGTTTGTAGAAGCCCTGGGCCTGGATGCTTTCTCGGGACCGGGGGTGGGGGTGGGGTGAGGAGACGGGGTGTGTGTGGAAGGGGTGGAAGGAGGCAGTGGTCTACTCTTCTGCGGGCCCACTCTCATCACAGGCCCACTCGCTATGTGGCGTCTGTGTCAGCATCTCCTGTCCCCCAGGCTAGGGACCATGTGTGTTATCCAGGCTTGGTGTCAGGGCTGTCAGCTCTACAGAATGCGTCCTATCGGGCATCACACCTCTGAATGCTGTGTAGTCTAAACCATCCAGGTGTTCTCCTGAGAGAAGGGTAGAATTTGAAAATTCACACTAACCAGGCGATGGGAGACCTTTGCTTTGCCAAAGGAGTCAAAACAGATTTTCATTAAAAACACGGCACTTTCTGTACCTCTGCTGTAGAATGTTAATAGATGCCACAAAAAGAAACATCAGAGCCATTTGAGAGAGTCAAATAGGCATCTCTACTGCAATACGTCTTGGAGGCATTAATGCCATATTCACCAAATCCAAGAGACATCCTTAAGTGGAAGATGCGTCAGGAGTTGACATATTACTGAGAAAGCAAAAGTGTCCAAGTTGGGAAGTGTCATGGGGACTCTTCCATTCATGTGCCAGTGAAAGGCTGCACCGTTGGTGCAGGAGAAGATAAGAAATAAACCCACCACCAGAGAGGGACAGCAGGGAGCCCCCTGGCCTGTCCCCTGGCCATGGTGGAGGCAGGGAGAAATGCTTGTACTGATCATTTGAACCATAAGGTGGTTCTCAGCTGGGGGTCACACCACCCATGTGGTCCCCAAGGGGTCTCAGGAGCTGTGTCCCAGACCACTGGGGGGAGCAAACACAAATCCTCTCAGGAAGAAGTCAATTTCGGTCAATTTCGGTCCAGGCCAGTGGTGATCACAAGACACTGGACTGTGAGATTTTCCCCGATTTCAGGGATGTTAAGATGTGAGGAAATGTGCAACTAGACCTGGTGGAAGGACAGGACATTTATGTGCCCGTGAACCCCACAGAGGGACAGCGTGTGCAGCCTTGCCCATCTTACCCCACTGGACGCTCCTGGTGCCCGGCGGCAGCAGTGGTCACCGGTATCACCATTTGCGCAGCGTGTACTTGGTGCCAGGCTGGGCAAGGGGCTTGGCCCCTGTCAGCTTTGACTGGCTCCACAGATCCCCTGCATTTTGGCAGAGGATACTGGAATAGCTTTGCCCGGGGTTGCACACAAGTGGCAGGGAAGCTCTGCTGAGTGCGTGCTCTTCTCCCACATCCTGAAGGTGGTGCCCATCAGACGTTCTTTGAGGGATGCCACCCCAACCTAAACCTACCGAACCTAGCACACTTCCGAAGTTTTAGAAACCTTCCCTTCAGAAGTTTTAGAAAATGCTAATACAAAGATGTGATATTTATGCTAGTATCTTCCCAAATCAGACAAGAGGAGGTGGCATCACTGGGAAGATGTTACTGAATTACAGTGTGTTCTCATGCCCACCATTGATCCCTTCACAGCAAGTACAGGGTTACACAGCTGGGGCCAAGGGGTGCCCAGTGCTGCCCGGACCACTTGATAGCAGAAGACTTCACATAGCCACTTGGGGTGTGTTGAAACAGAATTTGATCCAGAAATTGCCTCCTTCCGAAGTGGTTAAGATTCCACGCTTCCAGTGCAGGGTGTGTGGGTTCTATCCCTGGTCAGGGAACTAAGATCCCACATGCCGTGTAGTGTGACCAAAAAATAATTTTAAAAAATAATAATAAAATTTAAAAAAAAAACCGAAAAATTTCCTGGCTCCAGTCACCTTTGTGGTCTATGTCCTGTCCATCCGCAGGCCTGCTGACCTCAGACTAGGGAAGCAGCAGGCCCCCCACCCCCGTCCCTACAGAGCTGTGTGGCCCTCAAGGGCCATCTGGAGAGCTGGAGCTGGAGTGAGTGGTAAACCCCCTCCCTACAGGAAGACGAGGCAGGTCTTATTGCAGATCCAGTCACAGTGCAAAGGGCTGGTCCTTCTGGGATCAAGCTGTCCTGTCACCTTGTAAATCAATGAGCAACCCACAGCAGGTGCTTTAAGATGTTCATTTTGGGAAGCTGGGCTCCCGACAAAATTGAAGCCAAGATATTGTCTGGGCACATCCACAGTAAATGTAAAGTTTACCCCAAATGAGCAGATCTATTAATAAAATAAATTCGGATCCCTCCAAATAAAAATTCAGATGCATTTTAGTCTCCTCTCAGTTCAGTGGGCTGAATCCCTTAATCTACTAAATTATTATGGAAAAACCCTTATCTCTATCTGTCAAAATCACTGCTGCTTTGGCAGTATCCTCTGGGGACACATGAGCCGCTTCATAATAACTTAGACTATGTGCATTGTAGCCTTAGCTTGAAGAGGGTCACGTACTTGAAGGAGTACAACACAAGGTCCAGGACAGGGTCGAGGGACAGTCTGGCCAACAGGGGCCAGAAAGGTGACAAGTGTATTGCTGGTAAGTGACAGAGGGAGGCCTTTAATCCAGTGTCCCTCCTCTGTGGGCAGCCAGGGTGGCATTGGGAAGAGACAGGCTGTGGGTTCTGGGTACTGTTTCTGCCCTGTCAGGGCAGTGCGATTTCCCGCAGGGCAGCCCAGCCTGTGCTAGGGCCTCTGTCTCTCACGTGGGCAGGGTGAGGCCATCTGCAGGAGGGAAACTCAGGGCCTGCATTCTGCATCGTGGGCTGAGCCCACTTGGCCAGGGGAGGAAAGGGAGGACAAACTGCATTTAGTGCAGAAAAGGGAAGAAAGTGTGGGAATTCAGTCCCCAGGTTCCAGAGGGGCCCCTGGCAGGAGCACTTGTGAACAAGAATTTGGCTGGTCCCTGTTCTCCCACCTCCATTGGGGTGACTCACGCCAGCAGAAAGGATGAATCATGTGGGTTATGAAACCGAAGGGCTCCTGAGAGGGAGGCTGGAAAGGACCCGGGGAAGCCATCGGCATGGGTCCTGCTCTGTCCCCACCTGCTCCTGCCCCTCGTCACCGACCTTCCACCTGCCACGCCACAGTCTCGCACAGTGAGCTCTCTACAGCAGCCCGAAGGCAAGGGGCTGCTCCTGGAGACAGACCATCAGGGCACGATTCCCTTCCCACCTCAAGGCCTTCCTGGCCTAGTTTTTGTTTCTTCACCAGCCGGTAGTAATCAGGGTAATAAAGGCTTGCTTTCCACATGTGGCCAGTTGGGACCAACACCCCTTGGGAGGAATGGGAGAAGAGATCCTGCCATTCACCTGTTGCAGGTGTGAACATTTCTGCAGCTCTCCGGGTGCACCAAATAAGTCTCTGTTGGATTCTAGGCTGCTCCAGGCAGCAGGGGCCAAGTTGATTCCACTTACTTTCCCACTGATTGGCCCCAGGTCAGCGGGAGCTTTTAAGAGTCTACACAGCTAGTGATCACCTACCATGTGGCAGGCTCTGCGCTCATATAAACATTTATCAACATCCGATTGCAAGGCCAGCGCTCATGTCATGCCCTAAACAGCCCCACGGGGTAGATAACTACTGTCACCCGCTATCACAGGTGGAGCCCTGTGCTCAGAAAGGACAGCAACTTGCCCAGGATCACACAGCTAGGAACTGGACAGCTCGGGATCCACAGCACCGTCTACCCCCCAGTGGGCTGCAACCTGGGGGCTGTCCCCCGAGGTTCCTCCCGAAGCCAGCTAATCTGCCAAACGTCTTTGCCCCCCTCACCAAGCCCCTTCCATCAGGCCTAGCTCTGAACGGGCCCTGACCTGTCTTTCCTTGTGGCTTCTTGCCCCAGAATCCAGGACCTAGGGCGAGCCGCTTGTCTCACGCAGGGACGAGCAAGAGCAAGGCCTCGCACGCAGGTCAAAACACCATCAGGCAAATGAGGCCCCCAGGCTGCCCTACCAGAGGGGGGCGCCGGCCCCCAGCCCGCCAGGCTGGGAACGGGACTCACCTGAGACGACCCGGGCCCTCCCGGACGCCAGTGGAACGCGTGTCCCGAGGGTCCCCGAAGTCTGCGGGAAGTTCCAGGCGGGAGCTTCGCCCCGGGCTCGCGAAGGTGGGGTGCGGGCCGCTGAGCGCGGGCCAGGGCGCCGCCGGGCCGCGCGGGCGGGAACGCGCGGCGGCCGTCCCCTCCTCCCTCGCTCCCGCCCGCAGCGGCGGCGGCGGCGCTTCTCCGGCGCGGAGCGGCTTTAAAAGGCGGCACCCCACCCCCTGGCGCACTCGCCGCTCGGGCGCCGAGCGAGCCTGCCGTTGCCATGCCTCCGCGCGCGCCGCCCGCGCCAAGGACCCGGCCGCCGCCCCGGGCCCCCGCCGCCGCCTGGGACGCGGACACCGACACGGACACGGCCGGCGCCGGCGGGCCCGGGCTCCGGCCGCTCGCGCCGCGCCCCTGGCGCTGGCTGCTGCTGCTCGCGCTGCCCGCCGCCTGCTCCGCGCCGCCGCCGCCGCGCCCCGTCTACACCAACCACTGGGCGGTGCAAGTGCTGGGCGGCCCGGCCGCCGCGGACCGCGTGGCCGCGGCGCACGGCTACCTCAACTTGGGCCAGGTGAGTGCGACCGGCCCGCGCGCCCGAAACTTTACCGGCCTCCGGCGGGCGCGGCGCGAGGGGCCGCCCTGCAGGGAGTCGCCTGGGAGCGCGGCGCGCGGGGCCCTCGGCGGGGACGCCGGGGCAGGCCCGGCGCTACGGGGTCAGCGCCCCGGGTGCGGGCACCTGCCTAGCCGCGCGGGAGGAGAGCCCGTGGCGGGAGCCGTCCTCCGTGTCCCCCGAGCTTGTCCCGCCGCCGACCCCGGCCTCTCCGCGCCGGGCCCTCTGACGTCGACGGGCCGCGCGGGGCTCAGGAACCTGTGCGCGGGGCTCAGGAACTTGTGCGCGCGCCGGAGGGGCAGGCGGCTGCGGAGGTGACGTGCGCTCCCTAGGTGTCCGCGACTCCCGGAGGGAGGGCGGCTGGTGCCTGCGCCCGGGAGGCGCGGGACCGGGCAGTCGCGTCGAGGGTCGGAGGCTGCGGTCCCGCGTTTGAAACCCCTCCAGGCTTCTGGCGGCGACGGCGGGGGTGGAGGGAGTTGGCTTTGTTTCTGGGTCTCCGCGCGGGGTTCTGATGGTAGTTTTCTGCGGACCAGATGTATGACCTTAGGCAAGTCACTTCCCGTCTTCTCCATCTGTCCGGACAGTGACAGTGCGTACGTGCGCAGTGGTTGCGACGATCCTGTGTTTTCTGGCCGCAGGGCACCTGCCGGGTCTGACCCTGGCCGGGGAGCCAGGCGTCCTCCCGTGGCCTCGCCCTCAGGACTGCTGTCAGTTAGCAAGAGGGGACAAACTCCGGGCACAGAGGCTGCATAACTCCAAAGGACCTCGGTGGCAGGTCCCTTTTTCCAGCTCCAACCCTGCAGGGTGGCAGTGGGGCAGGTTGATCCTGATTTATGGCGGGGGGAGGGGCCGCAGCAGGCTCAAATGTGCGGTCCTACCAGTGGACCTCTCTGTGCAGTGAACAAGTCTCCTACAAACTACACACTTAGAGGATCAAATGGAGTGACAGGGACGCGCGCGCTCATAACTCAAGCCCTACTGCCAAGTGGCATTAAATTTAGTTTCATCGTTATCCGTGACAGAAGCCAGCAAAGTGTGGTGCGGCCCTAATGTAAATGACATCTCTTTGCATCCTGAGTCTAGTCCAGATGCTGCTAATGTGAGATGTGCCACCTTTGGGAAAAGTGGATTCTACCTGTTTCAGCTGTACTTCACACCACAGGTTAGAGTGTGTCTGAAAGAACCCATCACATCCTTTGTATATCTTTTTTAGTTGTATTTTGACCACTCAAGTCTGTCCAAACATCCTGTGATTTAAGATTTGCCTTTGGGTAGCACTGGCTTCAATTCTCCCTGTGGTTCCTAAGTCTCCCTGGTTCACGGTCCAGACTGAAGAAGGGGCTCCTCAGGGTCCATCCGGCGCCTTGCTTGCCCTGTTGGCTTAGGGCCCCAGCTCCTGCTAAACTTGGCTGCTCTGCCCAGATGGTCCAGCAATTTGTCTTCCGCTAGAAGTGACTCTTAAATGGCGTGGTAAATTACAAATTACAAAGTGCCTGGGTTTCTGGCTCTTATAATTAAATGAGCAGAGGGGAACTGAAGTTGAGTGGAGAGCTCCTGGACATTGCAGGAGAGAGGCATCGTGACTCCCCCTCATGACTCCTGTCCTTGGGGATCAGAAATGCCAGTCCCCTGGCCACGCCCGATCTTTGAAACAACTTCTGTCTGACTCACTGAGTTGCTTGTGCATGAAGTCCGCTGTCCTCACTTTGCCTGTGGGAGAGAAGTTTGCTCAGGGTGTGCACCCCTCCACCCGGGACCTTCTGGGGGAGCGTTTCAGGGTCTCCCCACTTGGTCCAGGGCAGCCAGGGTGGACTGCACACAACGTGGTCGCTCAGCCTGGTGGGCGTGCTTCTGGGCTGCCACTGGAGGCACTCTCAAACGGAGGGGCTGGTTGGTTTGGGATACGAGCTGTGTCAGGCGAGTGTGTGTGCGCGCGCATCCGCGCGCTTGCAGTTACTCAAAGAGGGCCTGTTATTCTTTATTCCCAAACCCGCTTTCCTGCCCACCTCCCCCAAGTGCATTGCTAATGTGGAAAAGGCCTGGAGCACTCCACCTTCTGCCTATTCACTAAGAACTCTTTAAAAACCTTATTTGCCTTTTTCAGCCAGGAGAATTTGTGACTCATAAATAAGATGTAGGTATTATTAGCTTTGATTTATGGGTGAGTGAACTGCGGTGAAGCATGGGCTGGAAGCTGTTTGTGTTCACACAATAAGAGTGTGTCACCTCCAACAGTTGTGATTCGTCCACTTCGTCTCCTGCTACGTTCTCTGGTCCCGGGTCTCCTTTGGGCGACTCTTTCCCCCAACCCTTCATGGGCAGTTAGTGTTATGCCCGGTACCTGCCCTGACTCTTTTTCTCCCAAGTCTTTGCTGCGCTCAAGTTCTGGCTTGATTGCTTTACTTTCTTTCTTTCATACAACTGATAACCTGATTCTGTTTATTTTATGTGGTGCAAAGGTAAATTAGACCAATGGTTTTTCATCTTTCTTGAATCGTGGGTCCTTTTCAGAGTCTGATAAAGGCTCTGGATCCGCTCCATTTAAAAATATGCATCATCAGGAACAAGACAAATGAGCCTCTTTTGGCCCTGGGGGCCCCAGATAATGCAACACAATTTACAAAAAAAGGAATAAAAATTGGGAAGAGTCAAATGTCACTCTTGACAGATAACAAAATTAGCCACAAGGATAATCCGAGAGAACCTGGAGACCAACTAATGAGAGAGTTGAGTGGGTGCTTGATCAACAGGAGCTGCCCGACAGTGGCCACAGCTGCAAAGATGAGAGGAATTATAATTCCCTGCAGCATAGGCACTGTTAGAGACTTAGGAATAAATCTTAGAGTAGCGCGAGACTTGTGTGGAGAAGATTACAAAACATTTAAAGAAGCATTAGGAGAAAGAAGGCCTGAATGATGGAGAGACAGATTATGTTCTTGATGGGAGGGCTGACTGTCACAGGTCCCCTGAATTAACGTGTAAATTGAGTGTCGTCTAGTTGTGATACCGATAGGTTTTGTTTTCTTTTTAAGCCAGGTATGAGCTATTTATTTATTTTTGATTTTGACAGTTTGGGAATTTTTATCTTTTAATAGTGGAATTTGACATATTGACATTTACTGTTCAAACCATGTGGTATTCATTTTTTTTAACAAAGTATTTTTTTAATTAAAAAATTATTTTAACATTTTTATTGGAGTATAATTGCTTTACAATGATGTGTTAGTTTTCTGCTTTGTAACAAAGTGAATCAGCTATACATATACATATATCCCCATATCTTCTCCCTCTTGCATCTCCCTGCCATCCTCCCTATCCCACACCTCTAGGGGTCACAAAGCACCGAGCTGATCTCCCTGTGCTATGCGGCTGCTTCCCACTAGCTATTTGTTTTACATTTGGTAGTGTATATATGTCCATGCCACTCTCTCACTTCGTCCCAGTTTACCCTTCCCCCTCCCCGTGTCCTCAAGTCCATTTTCTATGTCTGCATCTTTGTTCCTGTCCTGTCTCTAGGTTCATCAGAACCATCTTCTGTTTTAGATTCCATATATATGTGTTAGCATCTGGTATTTGTTTTTCTCTTTCTGACTTATTTCACTATGTATGACAGATTCTAGGTCCATCCACCTCACTACAAATAACTCAATTTCATTTCTTTTTATGGCTGAGTAATATTCCGTTGTATATATGTGCCACATCTTTTTTCTCCATTCATCTGAAGATATATAGATTGCCAACAAACACATGAAAGGATGCTCAACGTCACTAATCATTAGAGAAATGCAAATCAAAACTGCAATGAGGTATCACCTCACACCAGTCAGAAGGCCATCATCAAAAAATCTGCAAACAATAAATGCTGGAGAGGGTGTGGAGAAAAGGGAACCCTCTTGCACTGTTGGTGGGAATGTAAATTGATACAGCTACTATGGAGAACAGTATGGAGGTTCCTTAAAAAACTAAAAATAGAACTACCGTATGACCCAGCAATCCCACTACTGGGCATATACCCTGAGAAAACCATAATTCAAAAAGAATCATGTACCACAATGCTCACTGCAGCTCTGCTTCCGATAGCCAGGACATGGAAGCAACCTAAGTGCTGATAGGTTTTGATATGGAGTATGAAATCACACAAAGGAAGAGTAGGGTCTTGGAATACCAGAGACAACTCTGAGAAGGGAGATGGGCAGCGTCTCTGCCACCATAAGCCTTGGTGATCACAGCAGCTCCGCCTTGGCCCAGTGATGGTCTGGTCCATTGGTGGAGTTGACTCCAACCCAGGCATATGTGGGAGCTTGTATGTAAGCAGAAGAGGCTCATGTGGATGGGAAGTCTGGGCAGTTCAGTAAACGGCGCTGAGAGGGCCGACTCTGCAGGGAAGGGCAGCCAGACCCTCACCTCACACTCCATAACAACAAACTCCAGATGGAATGAGAGCCTGAATGTGTAACTGCCATGGAAGGCCTTTATGACATAGGGAAAGGAAAGGATTCCTTTTTTAAAAAAAAACTTATTTTACTGAATTATAGTTGATTTTCAGTGTTGTGTTAATTTCTGCTCTACAGCAGAGTGATTCACTTATATATACATTCTTTTTCATACTCTTTTCCCTTATGGTTTATCCCAGGAGATTGGTTATAGTTCACTGTGCTATACAGCAAGACCTTGTCGTTTATCCAACCTATGTATAATCGTTCGCCTCTGCTAACCCCAAACTCCCAATCCATCCCTCCCCCACCTCCCGCCTCCTTGGCAACCACCAGTCTGTTTTCTATGTCTGTGAGTCTGTTTCTGTTTCGTAGATAAGTTCATTTGTGTGATATTTTAGATTCTACATATAAGTGATATCATATGGTATTTGTCTTTCTCTTTCTGACTTACTTAGTATGATAATCTCTAGGTCCATCCCTGTTGCTGCAAGCGGCATTACTTCATTCTTGTTTTATGGCTGAGTAATATTCCATTGTATATATGTACCACATCTTCTTTATCCATTCTTTTGTTGATGGACATTTAGGTTGTTTCTGTGTCTTGGCTATTGTGAATAGTGCTGCTACGAATATAGGGGTGCATGTATCTTTTTGAATTAGAGTTTTGTCCAGATGAATGCCCAGGAGTGGGATTGCTGGATCATATGGTAGTTCTATTTTTAGTTTTTTGAGGAACCTCCATACTGTTCTCCATACTGGCTGTACCAATTTACATTCCCACCAACAGCGTAGGAGGGTTGAGAAAGGAAAAGATTTCTTAAACAAGATGCGAAAAGATCAAATAAAAAAGGGAAGAGATTGATCCATTAAAAGTTCTGTATAATAAAGGCTTCATAACAGTTGAAAAGCAAATAAGAGAGTAGGAAAAGTATTTATAACATATAACAGATTAATGCCTAGATTATTTAAAAAGTTATAAATCAATAAGAAAAAGGATAAATGCCAGGTAGAAAAACGGGGAGGCATATGAATAGGGAATTGAATGAAAAGGAAACCCGGATGAGAAAAGATGCCCAGCCTCCCCGGGAGCTGTTGGGGCAATGCACCTTCAGGCAGTAATCCCATTTCACACCTATCTGATTGGCAGACTGCGAACGTGTTAGTATGAAGTGTTGCCAAGGCTGTAGAGGAGCTGGAACTTTCAGATGCTGCTGACAGAGTGGAAATGGGGACAACTACTTGGAGAGTAATCTGGGGTCAGGTCACATCAGCAAGTCCACATCTCAGCTTTGTCATAAGAAACTCTTGCACAGGTGCACCGGGAGACTTGTACCAGAATGAACACAGGGGCATTTTTAAACAAAGGGAAACACAACCTAAATCTCCATCAGCAGAAGAATGGAGAGACGTATCGAAATAGCCACACCATGGGGTACTCAACAATACTTAGAAATGAGTGAGCTAGGCATGTATCTACACAGATAAATGTCAGAAATAATGTTGAGTGAAAAGAGGCAAGTTGCCGATGTACAATGTAATAGTATTTATGTAAACTTAAAAAAACACTGAGCCATTCCGTAATATTTATGAATGTTCACACATGTAGTAAAAGTATAGAAGCTTGGGCTGGAAGGATCCACAGCAAATTCTAGTTAGTAGTAGAATTTCAAACTTCATCTGCAGTGTTCTAATTCTTAATGCACTTTGTAGACATATATGTAATATATGCACTTGTAGGGACTTCCCTGGTGGCACAGTGGTTAAAAATCTGTCTGCCAACGTGAGGGACAAGGGTTGGAGCCCTGGTCTGGGGGGATCCCACGTGCCGCGGAGCAGCTGGGCCTGAGGGTCACGGCTGCTGAGCCTGTGCTCTGGAGCCCGCAAGCCACAACTGCTGAGCCCACGTTCCACAACTGCTGGGGCCCACGTGCCTGGAGCCCGCGCTCCGTAACAGGAGAGGCCGCTGTGGTGAGAGGTCCACACACTGCAGCAAGGAGTGGCCCCCGCTCACTGCAAGTGGGGAGGGCCCGCACATAGCAAAGAAGACCCAGCGCAGCCATAATAAATAAATAAATATAAATATATATATATATATATATACACACACACACAGTTGTATACAGACATCCATATGTACATGCATATACACATGTGCATATTTATACGGGTATACACGTACACCTACACATGTGCACATACACAGAGATACACATGAAATGTTAAAGGGGGGAAAAAGAAAAGAAAAATGCACATCATACACACATGCCGCTGTGTTCCTGGGCCACCTGTGGGCATACAGGTAGCTGTGGGCCCAGTAAGAGAAGCCCGTGCTTTACACTCCCCAGGCTGGGCTGATCCACTTGCCAAGGAAATGGTGACCTAGGGAAACAATGCCTGGCTGCAGCTCACGGGGCTGTTGGGAAAGAGCTGGACCCAGAGCCCAGGAACCCTGCTGCTGGCCACTGCCTTCTCCCTCTGCCAGACTTCTTTCTCCCTCAGGTCAGTTTGTGGCAGAGGTGGCCTCACTCCAACCTACATCGTTACCTTTGACATTAATGACTCTGAGAAAAGACAAGTTGTTGATTCACGTGAAGAGAAAGGCAACAAGCCATTTGCACAAACCAAATCACAGCAGCTCAACGTCTGCAGCTCTTAGAAGTGATGTTTGCCTTTAAGGTGGCGCTGAGGCACCACGCTTGCCCTTACGTTTCTGCTTTGCCTGGGGAGTTGAGCTAATTCGTTGGTTCTGAGTCTGAACATAAAACGGTAGGCTGGCTGTCAGGGCCCTAAAAGATCTAAGAGCCTTCAGTGATTTTGAACTTGCCTTAAATAGTTTTACTTAAAATAGCTGCTGAGTGGAGCATACCTGGCTCAGAATTTCAGGTGGGCCTTTGTCATTCACTTGTCAACAGAGGAAAATTGTCGTGCTGCGGATGGCTTGTTCCTACAACTGAAAACAAGCTGAAGCTTTAGCCGGGTGTTAAAATAATGAGCCAGAACTTGTTCCAGGGAGTGTTGGGGGCTTGGGAGGGGCAAGGGGAAGCCCTGCAGCTTCCCCAGTCACCTGCAGCATAGTTCTCTGGTATTGATTTTCGGCTGGAGGCTGTCTTTTATGCTCTGAACCAGGAGCCATGCTGGTGGCTGGCCTGCAAATGGCAAGGGAGAGGTTCTGGTGTGAGCTGGGGCTGGGGGTGCAAACAAAATTGGGATTGTGAAGCTTGTGTAGTATCCCACCTTCCCATTTGCTGTCTTTATTCGGATGGTAATGGATCAAAGTGGACAGGGTTTTATTTGTTGGGGGTGGCGGTGGAGAGATGCGTGCCAGGCTGAGTTGCAGTACATGGAGCCGGGAGAGCTCCCAAGGGCAGCGTCCGAGGGGGACTCAGAACTAGGCCGGGGTGGCTGGCTTGGCTGTCTGGTCCCTTGGGAGGGTTTGAGCTTCTCTAGGCAGAAACCAAGGGTGCAAATGAGAAACACAGTGGCTGATGGGGTGAGAGAGCCAGAGGACTGTCTGGGGCCCCCTCCCTGGTCTTGGGCTTTGCAGGACTGTCCACATCCTGGGGAATACTCCGGGATCCTCGGGGTCTCTGAGTCTCTGCACAGATCTTGCCTCTAAAACGTAGTTCCTCCGGTCTAACCCAGCCCAGCCAGGCGCTGACACCCTCCCCCTGCTCCTCCCATCACCCTGCCCAGGGAGGCCTTCGGACTGCGCTTGTGAGCGCCATCTCCTTTCCAGCTTGGACTGTGGCGTGGCCTCGCACTGACCGGAGGCCCTGGCGTGTGCTTGCGCCTGGCGGGCAATTCCCTGGGAGTGCTGTCGCCCACGGAGCCTCATACCACCCTGCAGGCAGGTGTCACAGGGCCTGTTTTACTGTGAAGAGACCTCAGGTCCGGTTAAGTGTGACTTGCTGCAGGTTATAAACCGGTGACTGACAGGCCAGGGCCCAAAGCCCTCCCATTCGGCTCGCCTGCCCCGTCCTCCCCTCTGGCAGAGGAACCTCACCTCTGTGTCTCAAACAAGGGTGAGCAGCGGACAGACCCGCCAGCCGCTGTCCCTCCTTCCTGCCACCTGCTTATGTGCACACAGGGTGCTGGAGGTGACGTGTTCCATCCTGAGTAGCTGCGCCGGCTCCTTCTCATCAGCACTGAGACTCACAGTTCTCCACGTGGAGGGAAAAAAAACCAACCCCTCCCTAGGATGCCACACGCAGTCCCTCAAAGTCTGCACATTCTCCACAGGACTGATCCTCCTTTGCTGCGAACCTCCTCCTCTATGTGTGTCCCCGTCCACAGGGGGGACCACCGTCCACTGGAAGCTCAAGGCCTGGAAGTCACCACTGCTCCCCTGCTCCCGCGCCTCCTGTCCTGTCCATAACCAAGCTTGTCTCTTTGGCCTCCTGGATGGCTGTTAGGTCCCCCCAGCTTCTCCCCGCCACCACCCGGCACAGGCCTGGGCCTCTCACCCGTCCATGCCATGCAGGCCCAGTCCACTGCCTTCTGCTCCGGCCCCGCTGATCCCCTCACTTTGTGCACTTGCTTCCCTTTCAGCTTCCTTGTGCTGTTCTTTCTGCCTAGGATGGCTTTCCCCTGCCCACCTGGTCAGCGCCTCATCCTTCCTGGCCGTCTGTGGCCGGACCTGACTTCCCCAGCTCTGCAGATGTGCCCTCTGGGCTCCCAAGCCTCCGTCATCCTGACCCTGTCTGCTGGCTGTGTGTTTCTGCCACTGGGCTCTGGACTTTGTGGTGCCTCAGTCCGCATCGGCTCTCTGGTTGCCCTCTGAGATGAGGTCCGATTCTGCCGCTTCTCTGATAGCAGAGCCGTCTTCCCAGGGCAGCCTGGGCCCAGCAGACACGCCCTCATTCATTCAGCCAGTGTTTGTTATGTGCGCGTGTGCGGGTGCTGGGCCCTCAGAGATAAGGAAAACATGGCCCCTGCCCTGTGAGAGCCTTTCAGTGGAGGGCAGGATGTGAGCATTTTGACCGAGCAAGGTCAGGCTCCTCTCGGTGTCTGGACTGAACCATCTCCACCCACACCTTTTATCTTAATCCCTTGCTTCTCAGAGTCACGCTCAGCCCGCAGCTCCCGCCTCTGCGAGGATGCATGGGGAGGAGCCGGCCCGTGATGCTCTAGTTTGCTCCTAGGTCTGGTCGGCTACACACTGTGGCCCAGCCGTGTCCTGGAGCCCACCGTAGATTCTTCAGATCCCAAGGGTTGCATCATCCTGCTGAGTCCTGGGTCTTCCTGAGGTCCGGTGCCTCTGCTCTAGGAGATTTTGAAGACCTGGCAGCAGGCATAAGGCCCTCGGTCCAGTGCTGCACAGAACAGGGATGAATAGCCGTCAGCTGTCGGGAGGGAGCCTCACGCTCCACAGGATGGGATGGGATCAGCAGCTCGAGTTCCCATGGTAACCAGCCCATCAATGCCCTCAGTGTCAAGTCGGTGGCACCGTGGAGAGGAAGAAACGGTCTCATTGTCTCCCCCTTGGCCGCTTGGGCACAAACCAGCCGCGCTCCACAGGGCTGGACAGCCATGGGCCACCGTGGGGCACGATCCAGCCAGAAAGGGGCCGTGGGCTTCAGCTTCCTAACCCTTCCTGGGGCCTCATAAATTCCTACCGCTGGCCAGCATCTGTCACTTACAGAGTCCTTGTTGGGTGACTGTCTTCTCAGTGGGAAGAAACGGCCCATCCACCATGGGGGTGGATAAACTGTGTCCAGTGTCTCGGTCGGGTGCTCGAAAGGGACCTCGATGTCCAGACCTCCCCTTTTTGTTTGTGCAATGGTTCTCAGAGATGACCTCCTGTGTTTACTTGACCAGAACCTCGTTGCCCCCTCAAGGCCCCAGCCCAACCCGGGGTCTTTGTCAGACTCCCTGGGGTGGACAGTCTGGGCAGGAGGGGGTGAGGGGGAGGGCAGGCTGGCCTGCTCATCAGATAAGGGCCTGGAGTCCCCTGGCCTGGAGGAGGCGAGGCTGTTCCACTGCTCACCCGCCCTCACCCTGTCCTCCAAGCCAGAAACCAGGGCATTGCTGAGTTTCCCTCCTCCGCTGGTGCCCGTCTGCTGGCTGCAGCTCCTTCTCTCTGCCTCCTGGTCTCGCCTGCAGCCCTTTCCCTGCCTCTGACAGTGCCTGGGTTACTGCCTCACTGCTATCTAGGCCGTTCCCCACCTCGTGCTGTCGTTTCCCTGCTTTGAAACCCACAAAGGCTCCTCCACAGCAAAGCCTGACAGGCTCAGCCCTTGGGGAGCGAGCCTTCCCCCTGTCCCTGCCTCTCCATCCTCCACCCAGAACCCCTCACAGTTGCCAGATGCTCCAGCCGGTCCAGACCTCTGCTATGCTGGAAATGTTCCATATGCCTTTTCTTTCTTGTGCACCTGCTATTTGGGGGCAGCTTTTTTAACCTGGGTGCCTGTTCCCATGTGGTCCACCTGGAGAACCTGCTCTTCTTTAGGATTAGCTGAAGTGCTGTTTCCTGACTTGTCTGCTGCCCCCCAGGGCTGAGCTCTGGCTCCCAGGCTCCAGGGCCACGGCCTGCGAGGGTGTCTGTCTCCCCACCAGACCGCAGCCTCTTGTGGTCAGCGTCTTTGTTCTTTTTGTTTGCTCATGCCCCGGCCCTGCCCTCAGCTGCCACACCACCTCCCAGAAGCACCTGGTGACTGTGTTTTCCTTAGAAGGGGATCACTTGGCCACTGGGTTCCAGGACCCCCATCACCACTGCTGCCGGCCAGCCCCTGCGCTGTTCTTACTGTTCACCAAGCACTGCTCTGATGATCACCCCAGAGCCCTATTAACCTCGTTACACAGAGGAGCAGACTGAGGCACCGAGCAGCTGAGTAACTCCCTAAGGCTCAGTCCAGGTCAGAGCAAGGCTTTCCACAGGGGCGCCTTCGATTCCAGTGTCCACGTCAGGAAAGGCTGCAGAGAGCAGGTGGCAGCGGGGCTGGCCGGGGAGCTGGAGTCGGGGTCTTGTAACTGGTAAGGCAGAGGGTGCAGTCCAGGCAGAGGGAAGGCTGAGACACAGGGGTGCCCTGGGAAGGTACCTGCACTCTCCCAGCGAGGCAGAGGGCTCGGCTGTACCTTCGGACCCTCCCTGGACCCTCCCTTCTTATCAGGCCTCTGGCCCAGGGCTTCACTTCAAAGGCTTATCTATGCAGCAATGAAGGCAGCCAGAAGCTTTGGAGTCTAAGAGCCTCAGGAGCGGGGAGCTTTCCTTGGACGCCTCACCAGCCTACCGGAGCCGGAGGAGAGTAGAAAACTGTCAAGCAGACACCCAGGAAAAAAACCAAAACTGGAGAGAAGGGGCTTCATGACCCAGGGTTGCACAGAGAGTGGCACAGCCTGGAGGTGAAATGGTCATTACTTCATTTTTCTTTGTATAATACAGAGAGAATACACTATATAGAAAGTTTGGAAAATATGGAAAAGAGCAAAGAAAACTTAAAAAATCATTTATAATTCTTCCACCCAAAGATAATCACTGTTAACATTTTGGACCGTGTTTTTTCATTTTTTTTTTTTTTTAAACTGCGTGAGTGTGTGTTTGTGTGCGCGCATATATCTATATATATATCTGTATATGTGGATGCACACACTCTCACAAATGTCTTAGGCAAATAAGGTTGTACAGTTTTGCAGCTGTACTTCCCAGGTCTATAACGGTTCTGTGGTACAATTTTTTAAAAATATTTATTTATTTATTTAGGCTGCGCCAGGTCTTGGTTGCGGTGCGCGGGATCTTTAGTTGTGGCATGTGAACTCTTAGTCACAGCATGCATGCGGGATCTAGTTCCCTGACCAGGTGATCGAACCCGGGCCCCCTGCATTGGGAGTGCAGAGTCTTACCCACTGGACCACCAGGGAAGTCCCTGTGGTGCAATTTTTAATGACTGCTCAGTGCATCATTTAGTGGCTGGCCCGTAACTTACCTAATCTTTCCCCTGACATTTAGGTCAGTGGATTCTTTGTGAGTCCTCAGGAAGGTGGATATTGCTGCTGGTCTGGAATGCCAGCACCGGGTAAGGAGGTGGATGGGTTCCGTCCCTGCCCGGCCGCCTGCTGCCAGGCCTCACAGCCCTGGTTCCCACACCCGTCACTTTCCCCGTCTCCCCACCCTGATAACCTGTGCTTAGTTCAACTCATAAGGATTGTATGCAGTACTTTTTCCTTATTTTATAAAGTTACACATGTATTATAAATATTCTTCCGTCATAAAGATTCAAACGGTGCAGATGTATAAAGAGGAAAAACCCCAAATCTCCTTCCTCCCCTCATCCCATCCTCAACTTAACCTTCCCCCCAGACGCCACCACTGTCCACACGTTGGTATCTGTGTGTCCTGTTTCACAAACACATTGGCACACTTACATGGAAAGTTTAGGGGGTTATTTTTCATGTAAATGGGATTGTGCCAAACATGTTTTTCTGCACCTAGCTTTTCTTAGCCTAACAATACATCTGGGAAAGCTTTCTACGCAAGTACACAGAGATCTACCTCATTCTTTTGAAACAGTTTAAAGCTATTGTATTGAAGCAACATATTTGGTTTACAGCATTGACTTAATGTTATTTGATTTGCCTCCAGGTTTTGGGGGGTTTTCTGGGGGATATTATAAACAACATTGCAGTGACCATCTTTATTCGTCCTCTCTGTGCACATGTACGAGAATTTCTGTAGGATACATAATAGCAAAAACAAGTAGTAGTTAGAGTGGTGAATAACGATTACAGACACCTACTGGCCCTTATGTGCTTTCCTGGAATTGACTCGTTTAATCTTCTTAGAAACCCTGTGAAGTAAGTACTGTCATTATCCCCATTTTACAGATGAGGAAACCAAGGCACAGAAAGGTTAAGTAACTTGCCCATGGTTGCAGAGCTTGTAAGTGCCAGAGCCACGATTTGAACTGATATGGTCTGGCTCCAGAGACTGGGGAACTGCTGAGGCAAAGCTGTTTTCAGCATGGGGGCGGGGGGGGGGGGCGCGTCGGTCCAGGCAGGTGGCTCCGAGTGGCACTGCCCCCAGAAGTGTGTGGTGGCCAGGCCCTCAGCGGTCCTGTGGGGAGGTCATCAGTGCTCGAATTTCTAGTTCTTACAGGTGAAAATGAGCTCTCGTGGTTGTTTTGCCTTTTTCTGATTACTGTTAAATACCTCTTCATAAAGTTATTAATTACTTTAATTCTTCTCTGAATGTCTTATCTTCTTTGCCCATTTTTCAGCTGGGTTATTTCCCTTTTCTCCTATATTGTGGATATGAGTCTCCTGTTTGTAAATAGACTCTCCCGTCTGTCACTTTGCTTTGAACGTTGTTCAGAGGGTGTTTGCTGCTTGTTTTCGGAAGTAAAATCCGCAGTTCCCTTGTTTGCAGGGCTTTGGGCTGGTCACTTGATGTAACTCAGAGTGAACAAGACAGGGTCCCTACCCACAGCAGAAAAGAACTTAAGTAACCGTTGCAAGAGGAATACTGGAAATAATACAGGGGTGAAGTCCACATGCTTTAGGATGATAGGAGCGCGGGGCTGATTTTCACCTGGGAGGTTCAAGGGTGGCCTTTGAACCAGACCTGGAAGGGTCCATGGGTTGTCATAGGCAAAGGAGAAGCGGGGAGCAGGTGGGCCATGCGTGGGAGCATTAATCTGCGTCCCGTTGGGAAGCAACCCAGCTCAACGGCTCAGGCAGAGGCACATTTACAGCGGGGCTGCTTCTAGACGTGTGAGCGGAGTGACAGAAACCAACCAAGGCTGTTGGCCGGCGCGGAGGGGGAGCTGCTACCCACCTCGGGCTGAGGGGACAAAGGGAGGAAACAGGGTCAGCAGAGCCTGTGAGACCTGGGGTGGTGAGGATGCAGCTTCCTGGTACCTCCCACTGGCTCAGCCCTCAGCGGGTGTGTTGTCAGGAGGGGTGCAGGGCAGGGCGGAGAGGAGAATACCAAGAGAGGGAGCAAAGTCCTGGGTACGATGTCATCAGAGGGCAGAGGAATTCACTTGCTGCTGCTTTTATTCAGCAGGCATTTATCGGGTGCTGGCATGAAGCCTGGCACCATGCAAAGGACTGAGCGGGTAGAGGTGTATCCGGCTGGCGTTGCCCCTGGGGACGGGGCCTCGGCGCCACCATTAACTCTCCGAGTGTCCTCTTGGCGGGTACGGCAGAGGTATGTGGTTGCAGCCCTGCTAGACCCCACGTACCTGGATCTATGCCTCCTTGTTCCAGTCGGGGTTTATTTAGGTATGTCTGGCTGAAGACAGATTTTAACACGGAAAAATAAGTCCATTTGTGGCCACTAGGCACTCGGTCTAACACACGTCTTGATCTTCTGCTGTTTTCCTAAACGTAAACAAACAAAAATATCCCTATTTGGGTTCCTCTTGATAAAGCCCAATTTCTGTGAAAAGAAAAGAAACCTTATTTCTGTTCTGCTATCAAAGTAGCCGTTCATGGACTTCCTTGGCGGTGCAGTGGTTAAGAATCCACCTGCCTATGCAGGGGACACGGGTTTGAGCCCTGGTCCGGGAAGATCCCACATGCCGCGGAGCAACTAAGCCCCTGTGCACAACTACTGAGCCCACGTGCCACAACGACTGAAGCCCGGGCACTTAGAGCCTGTGCTCTTCAACAAGAGAAGTCACTGCAGTGAGAAGCCTGTGTGCCGCAATGAAGAGTAGCCCCCGCGCGCCACAACTAGAGAAAGCCTGCTCGCAGCAACGAAGACCCAACGCAGCCATAAATAAATAGATAGTTAGATAGTAGTCGTTCATGCCTGAGATCTTAGGCACGTCTCAATTTCTCTTTTGCAGGAATATGAAATTATTAGCTGCAGACAAGCAGCGGGATTTGTTTCAGTAGCTTAAACAAATTTATATACCACAACTTTGTCAATTCCATGCCCTCACACCCCTCCATTCAAGTTCAAGATGCAAAAACCCATTTGTGGGAAAGGAAGCTTTCTGTTCCCAGAGTTT
Organism: Grampus griseus; assembly: GCF_964374135.1. Lineage (NCBI taxonomy): Eukaryota > Metazoa > Chordata > Mammalia > Artiodactyla > Delphinidae > Grampus > Grampus griseus. The sequence continues at coordinate 146,720,530 of NC_139018.1, forward strand.
CGTGTCCTTGTATAAAATGAACTTCTGGTACTTTCTAGGTCTTTTTTTTTTCTGGTTTGCTTTCTCAAGGAACATGTTTTTCTACCTTCCTGTGATATATGGCCACAGCAGGAACATCCTAAAACCAAATTGTTACTTCTCACACCGAGTAGCCTTGAGATCCAAACAAACCCCAGAGGTAGAGGTGGGTTCGCGAAGTCAGGAAGACCATCTCTGAGGCTCGTGGCCAGGGGCCAGGACTGACCACCCCACGTAATGACGAGCTGTGTCATCCTTACTCCAACTGAGGACGTGCACTTCCAAATCCTAACCAGGAGCATCTTTCCACTTTCCAACTTGACTTTTACTTACAAAGAGCCCTGGATGCGTTTCTGTTTTCTTCTTGTGTCAGAAGTTCGATTGCTACATAGAACCATTAGAAAAGCCTCTCTGCAAGCCAGTTGGTTTGTCTCACTAAAAGTTGGTCTTACTTTCCAGCAGTTGGTTCCTTTCCTGAAGTTTGTCACTTGCGGTGCATTGAGCTGTGCCAACGGCAGTGCCAGCCTGGCCTTGTCTGGGGCCAGGCAGCCGCTCAGCCTCCTCCCCGGGGTCTCCCCAGCACACTCACCTCCTCGGGGGAGTCTTGAAATGACTCAGCGCCTCCACTGAGACCCCTTTTCTCCCGGCAAAGCCAAGGAAACTTGTTTGCGTGCTTGCCACTGCTTTGCTCCCCTTGGTGTTTGTGTTTCGTATGAATCGTGTGGTCAGGCTGCCTGGATTAGACTCCAAGTCTCCAGGCAGGGCTGTGTTCCTGCACGCACCCTGGGCACGGAAGAGATACTCAAAGATTGTTATAGACAATGGATGCAGCCAGGAGGGAAGAGCCATCTTGCCGGAACTGTCCAGTTTGTTCTAAATGACCGCCTTTGTCCTGAGGTCTTTTGGGGGAGTTTTGTTAGCATTGAGCCCAGTTTGATTTCTGCATCAGCCTTTCATAGCAGAAGATGACATGTTGGCCGCTGTGACTAGCCTTCCTGTGGCCAGCAGGAGCGGGTGCCATGGTTTCCACAGCAGGTCGTGGTGCTTTGCTGAGAGAAGCAGACGGACACGTGTTTCCATCCGTCAGAGCAAGACACCAGCCTGCCTGTCCCCCTGCTGGTTTCTCAGCAATCTGGGGGCAAACTCTGACTTTTTTCCCCCAGAGGCTTATGGAGTTTCCTGGGTTGTTGAGCTTGTTTATCAGAATTCCTTCAGTTTCTGAGGTCCACCAACAGGAGAATGGATAAACCAATGTGATGTATTCCTTCGATGGGCATCTTTATTCAGCAATAAAGAGGAATAGACAACTGCTTTGTGACAGCGTGTATGAATCTCAGGCTTTGTACAGAGTGAAAGAAGCCTCACACAAGAGAGCCATCTGACTCCATTTCTAGAACAGGCAAAACCAATCTGTGGTGGAATAAAAACTAATCTATGGGGTGGGGATTGACTGGGAAGGTAAGGTGCATAGGGAGACTTTCTGGGGGTGATGGCTATGTTCTCTATCTTGATAGGGGCTTGGGGCTATACAGGTACCCACGGTTATGAAAACTTAACAGATGTATAACTAACAATTACTCATTTCCCCATGTGTAAATTTTACTTCAAAAGAAAAAATCTGTAAGCAAGTATTGAACTCCCCATTATGATGTATATATTGAAGTATTTAGGGGACGTGTACCGATACTGCAGTCTACTTTGGAATGCACTGGAAATAAGATGGATTGACAGATGGATAGAGGCATGGATAGATGGAGAGGAATGTGGTAGAGTCACTGTAGCGATTGTCAATGGTGGAGTCAGGGCAGTGGGTATTTGGGTGTTGGCTGTACAGTTCTTTCAACTTTGCTGTTTGTTGAAAATTTTCACAATAAAATGTTGGGAGAAAAAGATCTTTAGGGTTGTGGTGGGGATAGGACAGGTTTGGAAGACATCCCCTGCCGTCCTTGGAGATATATCATGAATCTGTGTGTAGAGATAAGGATGAGAAGCCTAGGGATTTCCTGGGGCCAGTGAGGTCATCAGAGAAAGCCCCATGGAATCTGGGTTTGGGGGACGTTTGCTTTGGTAAGGTGTGTTCTGGTCACGCCCACATCTGGAAGGATTACTGTGGCTCCCTGAGCCCTTAACTTGCTTGTTTCCCAGGAGCAGAGCTTCAACCTGGGGAGAAGCACCCAGTCCACATAAAGGCGCAGAGTCCTGCTGTTGAAGGACCTTCCTGCAGGTAGATAAGCCTGCAACAGACGCCCCTGGCACGGTGGTGGTGGTCTGGGCTGCTGGCCTGCTACTTACCTCCTTGGGCCTGTTCTGCAGTGCTTTTCTAGTTCCAGGATTTGAATTATTGACTTTGTACAGAACTTTCAGCCTCTCTTGAGTCATTGGATTGGAGAGCTGGACTAGCAGCCGTCCTGCGCGGAGTCCTAACGGAGGGCTGTCCTAAGCTGGGATCCTGCCCCTGCCTTGCTCCAGGCTGCCCCAGGCCAGACGCACCAGAGATACTGCCCTCAGGCTCCTCGTCAGAGAATCTCTGCCTGAGAGAGGAAGCTCCCCGTCTGCTGGTAAATTTAGGGCATGTGTGAGAAGGCGGGGTAGGGAGAGTGGAGAAGAATGAAAGCCTTATTCTAGGAAGCTTCTTTTATTTATAGATTCTCCTAATTGTATTAAAATGAATGCCGGAGGGTTGTAAAACTTGGAGCACGTAACATAATAGCCATGAAAGGATGTTAAGTGAAAATAGAGAACGATGATAAAGTAAGAAGAGTCTTAGTACTGAGAGGAAGATGTGACATTTTTCGGAAGTAAAATCGTCTTAGAGCACACTGTACAGGGAAAGTGAATTAAAATAAGGACTTGGGGGCTTCCCACTTGGTGCAGTGGTTAAGAATCCGCCTGCTAATGCAGGGAACACGGGTTCGAGCCCTGGTCCGGGAAGATCCCACATGCTGCGGAGCAACTAAGCCCATGCGCCACAACTACTGAGCCTGCGCTCTAGAGCCCGCGAGCCACAACTACTGAAGCCCGCGCACCTAGAGCCCGTGCTCCAAAACAAAGAGAAACCACCACGATGAGAAGCCCGCGCACCACAACTAGAGAAAGCCCACGCGCAGCAACGAAGACCCAATGCAGCCAAAAATAAAATAAATAAATTTATTTTTAAAAAAAGATAAGAAAATAAGGACTTGGTTAGGATAGAACTTGGAAGGAAACAGAAAATATTTCATAATGAAAAAGAGACAGTGTTAACTGACATTACACTAATTACATTATAGCGACAAATAAAATGTCATCGTTCTAAAAGGAAATAAAACTAATTATATACTTAATGCGTTTTAAGAGGAGTTGTCAAAATAAGATGTGTTAAATATGAGAAATATGTAAACAGCCATAAGTTGCCCGCTTTGTTCTGGCAGCCGGGACAGTGCCTTATCTCCCACATGTAAAACAAGGGATCTTTGATTCCTGACATAACATATTAATGGGACAAAAAACTAAGTAGCCCCTTATATTAGAAAAGCTGGAATCAAACAAATGCTTTTAAATGGATGAATTGATGAATGAATGAAGAGTTTAAAAATACACACTCAAAAGGGAAAACAACAGAACTACCTTCTAAGATAAAAATCTAATGAATGAAGGCATGAAAGAAGGTGCTTCTCTTTACCGCCAGTAACTTAACCTCTTTGTGCTTTTTCTACTGGAGAACGGAAGTTATTGGTGCCCCTGACAGGTGCTTGGAAAAAGCCAGGCCCAAAGTGGACACTTACGCATGTTAATACTAATAATATTATCATCACGGTGATGACTGTTAATACCAAAAGAGGGGAATGACATGTCCTTTCAATGTCAGGCATTGGAGTCAGACTAGGAAGGCACCGTCTGTTTTTAAAGTTGGACTTCAAAGCTAGCAAAAGGTGTCATGGAGAAGATTTCAGACATACTGCTTCTTTTACCTTTCATCTTTTCTTTGGGAAAAGACGAGCTGATGTGAAAAGTTTAGGGTGGGAAAGATAGAAGTTAAGCCAGACCAAGAAAGAGCCAGTGAGCCATGGTTTGGGAAGCCAGGACACCCCAGCCGCAGAGCCTGCCCACCGGCTCCCAGGGAGGCACCTGGCCAGTGGCCGCTCCAGCCAGCCCCACATGGGATGCGCCCTCCTCAGTCGTCCCCCTGCCTGGCAAGCTCAGCCAGACTCATGTCCACCACCACGGATGCAAAAGAGGACACTCCTGCTTGGAATTAACTGGTTAATGATCCTCTCTGGAGGATGAAAGAAAATTTTAGATTAAGTAAAACTTATTATCAGTTAGCCTGTGTGGGCACCTGGGAGCCAACGCAGAAGCTCAGGAAGGAATAGTTTGTTACCTGGACCCGGCAACCTGGGGCCTGGAGCAGCTCTGTACAACGTGCGTTTGCCTGTTGATTACAACCGACAGGTCTACTTTTACTCCTGACGGAGAAGAGTGTGCCTGGGGATGCTGGATTTTATCCTTTTCCCAAACTGTTTTTAGTCTTGACATCACTCAGGAGGGATTGCACAGAGCACTGACTCTCCTAATTCAATGAGCAAGAGTCGTAATCGGACTTCAGGCACAGGAGGGCAAGAGGTGGTTGTTTTCTCTTCTGCTGCTCTTCTTGTAAGAGCCAAATCTCCCCACAATGGGTGTTTTTCATTTTATCAGGCAATTTTGATCTGGTAGCTCTTGCAGTCAGAGCCAGTGGCCAAAACACAGACTGTAGGATCAGAAGAGCCGGGTTCTAATCCCAGCACTTTGTCTGCAAATTGGTCAGCAGTTGACGAGCCAGTTGACATCTCTGGGTGTCAAGTCATGCATTGATCTATAACGTATGATTGTAATAATCACTTTCTAAATAGCGTTCTCATCTGGCTGTTGTGAGTGTCACGGTGTGGACCTCAACATCTGCATGACTGAAAAGGGATGGTGGTTATTAGTGCAGCTGTGAGTGAGCCCACTGGACCAACAGATGCTCTGTGCAGGCCTCCCGCGTGGACACTGTGACCACCAGCCCAGGGCCCACTCCCATTTACCAGCGCCTGCTGTAGCTTCTCCCCCATATCTTGCCTGGGTTGGTTCCATGTTGATTTTGAAGGAGCTGTGGAATGCCGGGTGTTTGAGGCATCCTGGGGTCACAGTCCATCTTGGGGTGTGAGAGCTGAAATATGAAATGATCAGATTGCTACAATTTAATTTAAGCGGTAATCTAAAAGCTCCCCTGCTGAGAGTGGAGAGTGTTCATTCTGCTGAGGGATAAGACAACGTGCCACCAATTTCAGAGCATCGTGGGACAGTAGCTCGGGATGCATTCAGCTGCTAAACAAGAAGGTGGTGCCTGAAACAAAGGCTCACACAGCACGCCCGGAGATGGGCCCTCCAGGGTTGGCGCGGGACCTATCTGTGTCTCCCTCCCCTTCAGGGCTTACGTCCAAGTTCCAGGCAGGAGACAGGGCTGGGGGCAAAAGGTGGAAGGGTGAAGTCTTTCCCTTTTTATTCAGGAAAGGTCACCTTCCCCAGGGACTTGTGCTGACAGCTCATGGGATAGAACTATGTCCCTGGCTGGCTATGCTGGCTACAAGGGAGTCTGAGAAATCAGGATTTTAGATTCTACAACCTCTACAGAAGAGGCGGGTAGAAGAGAAAGTGTTGGAAATTGAGGTAGTGTCTGCCAGCCATGCATCACAATGGCTGTAGTACGCTTCTAGTGTCTTATGGAGGATCAGGAAGGAGGGGGTCTTGTGTTGTAACAAGAGAGAAACCGCTTCTTAAAGTTGCTCAGGGTAAGCAGCAGTTCAGGGAAGGGCAGGCTCTGACTTAGCTGCTATGGGAACACAGAGAGCACCAAGGAGGCAAGCTGGTCTCAGGACTTGCTCTCCAGCCAGGGAGACACCTGCACCAATAACCAACCAGTAGAATGTGGTAAGTTGGCTGGGAGGAGTGGAAGTGATACTGGAGGACTGGGCAGTGGGGGATCACTTGTACGTTCCAAAGGAAAATACTGAGGAAGACGATGATGATGATGATGATGATAAGGGTAATGATGGTGAGGATGACGATGGTGATAAGGATGAGGACAGTGACAATGACAAGGATGGTAAACGCTTATTGGGCCAGAAACCGCTCTACATGCTTGATCTCATTTACTCCTTACAGCCACCTCCTTACCACTGTTAAAAGATAAACCAAGGCATATTGAAAATTTTAAGAATTTATTTGAGCAAAAATCGATTTGAATCAGGCAGTGCCAACAGGAAGTGGTTATTAACGCTGTACAGACAGGAGCAAGACTTTTATAGGGGAGACACAGAAGCAGAGCAAGGAAGCGATTTGATAGGCTGTAGCTGCAGCAGTTGCCTTATTTGGGAAAGCCTAGTTAGCTGTTCCTGATTGGCTGTCCTTAGGTTGTGATTTCTTAACCTTGAGGCATTTACAAGCTTGGGTTTGGCTGCTTGTAAATGCAGGCTGCTAAGGCCTTAGAGCCACCTCAGCCTAATGGCCTCCTCGTGTGATTAATTTAACCCCACCCTGCCCCCACCTCTCCAGCCCCACAGGGTAACCGCTGTCCAAACAGTGCATGTAGCACAGGTGAAGAAGACATGCTTAGACAGTACCTTGCTTCGTTTCGCTTTTGAGCTCTCTAAAAATGATATACTGTGTGGTGTTCTGGGACCTCCCCCTCGGCCCCTTTACATGTTTCTAAGGCTCAGCCACATTGTAACCACAGCCCCAGCTTAGCTGTGGTTCATTTATTTTCACTGCTATACAGTATTCATTGGCCAACAAATCATGATGTATCTGTCCTTCTCCTGGCAATGCATGTTTGTGATTTTTACTAAGAACATTGTTGCTAAGAACAGCCTTGTGTGTGACCTGTGGTGACCTGTGGTGCGCATATGCCAGAGTTTTTCTTGGGCACATGCCTAGAATTGGGATGACGGGGTTTATGTGTACTGGATACCAGTGCTTTATCAGTTACAAGTGAGGGAAATAGTATTTCCCAGTTTGTGAATTTTTTAAAAACTTGTGTACGTGTCTTCTGATTAAACAGGAGAATTAACTTTTACGTAATTGTATGTATCAATCTTTCCTCTTTTTTTATAGCCGTTTTATTAAGATGTAATTCATGTGCCATGTGATTTACCTATTTAAAATATACAATTCAGTGTTTTTAGTGTATTCACAGGGTGTGCTACCATCAGTGCAGTCAGGTCTAGAGCATTTCATCACCCCAGGAAGAAACCCCACACCCACTGGCTGCTGCTCCTCGTCCCGTCCCCACTCCCCCAGCCCTAAGCCATAACTCATCTGCTTTCTGTCTATAGCTTTGCCTGCTCTGGACATTTCATAGAATGGAATCATACAGTATGTGGTCTTCTTTGTGTCTGGCTTCTTTCCCTTCGCGTGTTTTCAAGATGATTTTGTAATATGTACCAGTACTTTATTCTTTTTATTTCCAAATATTCCACTGTATGGATATACCAATATATGGATATTTTATTTGTCTATCAATTGATGGACATTGAGGTTGCTTCTACTTTTTTGGCTCTTATGAGTACTGCTGCTGTGAGCATTTGCATGGAAGTTTTTGCGTGAGTGTGTGCTTTCACTCCTTTAGGATAATATTGAGGAGTGGAGCTGCTGGGTCACTATGTTTGACCTATTGAGAAACCACCAGATTGCTTTCTAAAGCGGCTCCACCATTTTACAGTCTCTCCGGCAGTGTATGAGTCTTCCAGTTCCTCCACATCGTCATCAACACTCGTTATTATCTGTCTTTTGTACCCAACCTAGTGCTGTTCTGGTTTTGGTTTGTGTTTCCCTGATGGCTGATGATGTTGAGCATCTTTTCATGTGTTTCTTGGCCTTTTGCATGTCTTCTGTAGAGAAATGTCTGTTCTAATCTTTTGCCCATGTATTGTTTTGTCTTTTATTATTACATATTTTAGATGCAAGTCCATACCAGATAGGTGATTTCCAAATACTTTCTCCCATTTTGTGGGTTATCTGTGCACTTTCTTGGTGGTGCCCTTTGCAGCACAAAAGTTTTTTTTTTTTTCATCCATTCTTTCTCTGGCTTTTAGTTGGTATGTTTAGGCCATTCACATTTAAAGTGATTGCTGATGTCAGTGGCTTAATATCTACCGTGTTTCTAATTGTTTTCTGTTATATTTGTTCTCCTTCCTGCTTTTTCTACATTCTCTGATTATGATGGAGCCTCTTAGATAATTCTGTTTTATCTCCTCACTTAGCTTATCAATTATAGTTCTTTAAAAAATTTTTAAGAGATTTCCTTGGAGTTCACAGTATGCACCGTTAACTAATTTAAGTCCACCTTCAGATGGACTTCATGGGTAGCGCAGGTGCCTTGTAACAGAGTATTCCCAATTTTCCCACCCCCTGCCCCTGGTGATGCCAGTCTCTTCCTCTGTGGATAGCGCTTCCTCTGCTCTCGTTGAAGAAACCCTTCCTTACCTGAGGTCAGAAGGCTCGCCCAGGGTATCACTCAGCATCGCAGAAGGAGCAGACAGCACCACGGCCCTTTCTTTATAATAGCCCCAGCCCCCCACCCCAGAGCCAAAGTGGGGCCATGGCCATTCCCTGGCGTGCCTGCCAGGCTCTGTGTTCTGGAGCTGGGAAATGACCCAGCAGGGGCCCTCGGGGGCACTGGACACAGCGTCAGGCAGACCTGGTCCATGAACAAAATAAAACAATACAAGGAGCGTTTACATCAGTCAGAGACCGGACCCGTGGACCACGGTGGCATTTCAGGGATGTGGGATCAGTGCAAGTTCAGAGCTCAAGTCTCATAGCTGCCAGGAGGTCTGGATGCCCCTCCCGCAGTGCACCGCCACCGGGAGGGGGCTGCAGGAGCCTGGGGAGGTGTGAGGAAGGGCTCTCCCCTAAAGGCACCCAGTCTTTCTGTGCTTGTTGCGGAGCTCTGGGTCTGGGCACTGAGATACTGGGGATCCCCACTGCAGGGCTCTGCAGCAGCGGAGTAGGCTTCGGCTTCTCTGTGGCAAGAGGCTGCCCCTCTTTTCCTGGGTCTCACTCCATCTCTTTGCTCGGGGTCATCATCGCACCTACCTCCTGGCCTCCATCGGCTGTGCCCACCACTGGCGTCTGCCTCTCAGAATCCCGTGGTTCCCACTGAGAGGCGCTGGAGCAACCCTTGGTCACCTGCCTGACAGAGAGGACGGCCACCTGGAACCCTTGAAGGGTGCTGCCCTGCCTCCCCCAGGCACCTTCTGAACTCCTTGGTGAGGGGTGGCTGAGCAGGTTTCAGAGAACAGATCCCTCCAACATTCCTGTTTCCTGGGGTACCCACTGACCACCCACAGCAGCATGTTGGACCCTGCAAGAGATACAGTTGCTTGGACCCCACTACGGCCCTGCTCGATGAAAACCTCTGTGGGTAGGCCCAGCCGTCGGGTGTGACGAGCCCCTGGGGACCCAGCGCCCTCGAGTCTGGAGAGCCACTGCCTCACGGGCATCGGTAGTTCCAGCATCCTGACCTCACCAGCCATCAGATTTGGTTCACTCTCTATGTTGATCGGCCAATCTTACCAACTGTAAACACACCCTGCGAATCTGAGTTACACATTACACACCCCGTTTGTGGGGAAAGCACCCGTATCTGCGAGTCTGGCTCTGTCTGGACCATTTACATCCCATCTGCCTGCTCTCGCGTGGTCCAGGCTCCTGCTGGTACATACTGGCTCTCTCCTCCCAGGGTAGCTCCTGGATCCCTAGGACGCAACTCATTTTGCGGGTGTAGGTGGCGAGGGGTGTGGACCGGGTCCTGAGGAGAGAGACCCCCCCGCCTGCTGTGAGGCAGTAGCTTTTCTTGCAGAGGTGAGCCTTTCCCCTCACAGTTGGTGGGAGGGTTGTTTCTGTAGATGGGGCAGGTCAGTTCTCTGTTGCAGCCAGTGTCTGCCTGGCTCTGATGGGCCCTCTTCTTCCCACCTTTCCCAACTGTTACTTACCTAGGAGTGTTGTGCGTTTCAATTTTTTTTTTTTTTTTTGACTCTGGAACCTTAAAATCACACTCTGGGGCTGCCATGGGGGGGGGGGGGCTTCTGGTTCTCCACATGTGTTCTTAGTTACTGATTCTTAGCTTTTAATTTCTCTTTTCCCCCATGTGTGCTCTCTAGGGTCATAAGCAGAATCGACCCAATTTTACAAGCTTTGCAATCACATTTGCCACGGCCCCTGTTCTCCCAAGGCCCCACCTCCTCCTGCACTTCATCCCAGTATTATTATGTGTAATCACGGATGCTCTGGATTTGCGTGTAATCCAGTGCTGTGGATTACCCTTAGTCACACATGCACACACACGTCCCCAGCAAGGTGGTTATCTCAGTGCTCCCGAAATGTATGCACAACCCAACCCCACTATCCCATTTTGAGGGTCTATTTTAGGATCACTTCCAGTAACAATTACTTTATCAGTCAGGGTCTCAGCAGGAAAGATTAGGCTACTGTGAGGAGGGTAAATAGATAGACTCACCTTTTCCAAAGATGTGGGTGGACTGTTAACAGCAGAGTTGCCTTTATCCCATGGCCCTGAAGGAATAGGGAGGGAAAAGTGGTGGAGCCTGGGAGGAGAGATGTCTTCGACCAGGTGCCTTGAGAAGAGCAGTGACTTTGAGGGAGACACGGCAGCCTGAAGAGACCCCACAGGGAGCGTCAGGGGAGTAAATAGGACAACTTCACTCTCTCCGTCCTCCCTCTGCTACCTTCCCAAGGTTTTCCAGGGCCAAACCCATCCTCAGCCAGAGAGCTCGCTGATGCAGTCCTTGTTACTGGGGCTGAGAGCCGGGGGTGGGGGGGGGGTGGGGGGAGGAAAGTATTCAGTAGATTTAGGGAGTTAATTAGAAGCTATCTGGCCCATTCCCGTAAGTTCTAAAAGCTTTAGTTAGACTTTTCACACTTAAGTACTTAATCTGACTCCAGTTTGTTTTTGTATTTGATGTGAAGAAGGGATTTAACTCCCCCCTACCCCATGAATTTCCCAGCATCATCATTTGATAAGTCCCTCATTTTAATTGATGTTTCCTGATAAATCAAGTTCTGTATTTGCATGAGTTTTTCTCTTTTCTGTTCTGTGAGTTTATCTGTCCTTGACCCAGTGCATCACAAACTTTCATACTGTAGCCTTATAATAAGGCTTGATATTTTGTAGGACAAGTCTTATTCTTTTTCAGGAATAACTAGGCTCTTCTTGGCCCTTTGTTCTAACATGTTAACTTTGAATCAATTTGACAAGTTTCACAAAACAAACAAACAAAAACCCTGTTTGAAATTTGACTGAAATTTTATTTAATACATAAATCTGTTTGATGTATTTGTTATACCTTTCTGATATGGGGTCTTCATGTCCATGAACATAGTATGTCTATTTATTTACGTCTCCCTTAATTTCTATTAGCAAAGTTTTATAACTCTCTCTATATAGGACTTACACATCTTTTGTTAAGTATATAGGTACCTTAAGTTTTCTAACATTCGTTGCTAGTATATAGAAATGCAATTTATTTTTAAAAAATACTGTTCTTATATCCAGCCACCTTGCTACAAACTCCCTTATTCTTTCTAATAATTTGTCTATAAATTTGTTATGGTTTCCTAAGTAGATAGTCATATCACCAGTGAATGATGGTAGTTTTGTTTCTTCCTGATCAATATTTAAGCTATTTACTTATTGTTGGTGATGTTGGACCTTCAGTATAATGATAAATAAAACATTGGTTATTTGGACATTCTTACCTTGCTCTTGATTTTAAAGGGAATACTTTCAATATTTCCTTGTTAAGATTGATATTTGCTATTTGTTTTTATAGATAACTTTTTAACAGGTTAAGAAAGTTCCCTTTTCTTTCTAACTTGCTAAGAGCTTTTTATCATGGGTTTTGCATTTTAGCAAAAGTTTTCCTGCATCTCCTTTAATCTATTCATGTAATGAATCACATTTATTGATTTTCTAATGTTAAAATACCCTTGCATTTCTGGGATAAACGAAACTTGGTCCTGGTGGACTACCCGTAAAACTTACAGTCCTGTTTGTGTGATAGAAAAGATGTTTTAACTACTGCTTCAGTTTCTTTAATGGAAAGCCTGATGTCTTGTATTTCTTTCTTTGTTAGTTTTTATAATTTTCCAGGGACTTGTTCATGTTGTCTAAGTTTTCAAATTTGTTAGCTTACCATCATTGATAGTGTATCCTTATTATTTTTAAATTCTCTGCTTTATCTGTGGTTATATCTCTCCTTTCGTTCTCTTCTTCCTAGGTTTTGGCCTTGTTTATTCTCTTTATTATAAATTTATTTTCAATTTTTGCAGAATTCTCCTAAATTTATCTCCTTTCTTCACTGGTTTATTTATTTTTAAAAATTTTTAGTAAGACACTTAATCTCTTGAATTTTCAGTGTGTTCACTTCTAATTGGAGCACCTAAGGTTATACATTTCCCTTCCACTGTCATGTTCACTGATGCTCCTAAGTTGTTGTATGTAGTATTCATTCACTCATTCCATTCTACGTATTTTAAAATTCCCATTATGGTGTTTTCTTTGACCTATGAGTCACATAAACATGTTTGTTAATTTCCAAGTGTGTGGGATTTTTGAATCCCTCTTTACATTACTGACGTTCAGCTGAATTACACCGCCGTCAGAGACTGTGTTGTCTGGGAGATCAGTTGTTTGATGCTATAGCAGACTTGCTTTTAGCCCTGGTCGTGGGTCAGTTTTTGAAAATGTCCTGTGTGTCTGGAAAAGAGTGCTGTCCTCTGTGGTTGGGTGCAGAGCTCTGAGCCCTCTTGAACACGCCTCTGGATAGAGCTGCTCAGACCCTCTGCATCTCCGTTGACTTTTTGTCCACGCGCCTCTCTGCTCTCCGGGGATATCTCTGTGCCTTGCGGCTTCTGGAGTTGGGGCTCATTAAGGAGAAACAGGTTTGGGCTGACCGTGGAGGATGAGGAGGATTCTGTCCGATGTGGGGGGGCAGCTGGACGAGAGCAGCATGAATACTGGTGTGAGGAGGGCCAGAGAGAAGGGGCAGTTTGGGGCAAGGACCAGAGGCCCTGGGAAAGGCCTATTTTAAGAAGAGAGGCAGGAGAGAGTTGTTGGAGGGCTAAAAGAAGGGGACCCACAGGAGGGAGAAAGCCGAGGGGCTTTGAGCTGAGTGGGCCTGTGCTGTGGTGGAGGGTGTCCTCTGGTCACTGAGAAGCCCGGCAGTGCTGAGGGTCTAATGTCATGACAGCTTGACCGGGCAGGAAGGATGCCCTTAGCTGTGCCGGGGACTGGAAAAGCAGGATGGCTGAAGGTGGGAGGGACAGGCAGTGTATGGTTCTAAGGACAACATGGTTGAAACAGTGGCCCCAAAGGACCGGGCTGGGGTAGATGGATGGGGCAGGATGGACCAGTGATCGGGGCATCCAGGTCATGATGGACGGGAGGGGAGAGTCGTGGCGAGGGAGGGGTTTGGGTGTGGGGGCCTGGCTGGGAACGTGCTCACGGTTGCTGGAATGGGGGGGGGGTGGTCTGGGAGAGAATTAGGGGAGTGTTGAGGCCAGGGTGTCAGGAGCGTTGTTTACCAGGGTGTCAAAGTCATGTGTCAGTGGCAAAATGGTGATGAGAGGAGGGTGAGCCCATTGACAGTGGCATGAGGAGTGTAGCCAGGAACACGTGGTGGTGGGTGGTATGGACTCAGGGAAAGGAAACTCGGGTCGGCCTGCAGGCGATCTTTCCTGGGAGGGGCCTACGGTCACGTTTCTGAGAGTGAGGAAAGCCGTGAATAATCAGGTCAGACACCAGGACTGAGAAAACCAGGACACACACGGTATACTGGGGGGTCCCAGGCAACTGGAGGCTTTCAGCTAAGATGAGGCTGTGTACGGAAATACCAGACCGGTAGAGGGATGTTTGTTTGAGGCTTTTTTTTAATAAGTTTATTTTGTTTTATAAATTTATTTATTTATTTGTTTTTGGCGGTGTTGGGTCTTCATTGCTGCGCGCCAGCTTTCTCTAGTTGCGGCGAGCAGGGGCTACTCTTTGTTGCGGTGCGCCGGCTTCTCATTGCGGTGGCTTCTCTTGTTGCGGAGCCCGGGCTCTAGGCATGCGGGCTTCAGTAGTTGTGGCTCACGGGTTTAGTTGCTCTGCAGCATGTGGGATCTTCCCTGACCAGGGCTCGAACCCCTGTCCCCTGCATTGGCAGGCGGATTCTTAACCACTGCGCCCCCAGGGAAGTCCCTGAGGCTTTTTAAAAAAGTGGTCAACTGTGGTAAAATATGCGTAACATAAAATGTACTATTTTCACCATTTTTCAGTGGACATTTTAGTGGCATTGGGTACATCGGCACTGCGGTACAGCCGTCACTACTGTCCGTCTCCAGAGCTCCTTGTCTTGCAAAACTGAAAATTTCTATCTAGTAAACACTAACTTCCCACTCCCCTCCCCCTTCACCCCTGGCAACCATCATTTTACTTTCTGTCTCTATGAATTTGGTGACTCCCAAGTGCTTCGTAGGAGTGGAATCTTACAATATTTATCTTTTTGTGACTGGCTTATTTCACGCAGCATAATGTCCTCAAGATTCAGCTGTATTGTAGCAGGTCTCAGGATTTCCTTCCTTTTCAAGGTTGAGTAATATTCCGTTGTGTGGATAGAGCACATTTTGGTTATCCATTCGTCTCTCAGTGAGCACCTTTGGCTCCTGTGACTAGTGCTTCTATGAACACTGGCTTACAAAGATCTCTTTGAGATCCTCTGTTTCTAATTCTTTTGGGGCATATACTCAGAAGTGGAGTTGCCAGATCATATGGTAATTTTATATTTACCTTTTAGAGGAACCACAATGCTGTACCATTGTACATTCTCACCAGCAGTATACAAGGGTTCAAATTCCTGCACATCCTTGACAACACTTGTTATTTTCTGCTATTTGGGGTTTTTTTTTTTTTACAGTAGCCATCCTATCTGGTGTGAAATAGTATTCCATTATGCTTTTGGTTTGCATTTCCCTAATGATTAGTGATGCTGAGCATCTTTTTATGTGCTTATTGGCCATTTGAATATCTTCTTTGGGGAAATGTCTGTTCAAGTCCTTTGCTCATTTTTAATCTGGGTTTTGTTATTGTTGAGTTGTAGGAGTTCTTTATACATTCCGGATATTAGCCCCTTTTCAGATATATGACTTGCAAATATTTTTTCCTATTCCATTTTTTGTTTTATTTTTAAAATTAAAAAAAATTTTTTTTTTGATTGCACCACAAGGCTTGTGGGATCTTAGTTCCCCGACCAGGGATTGAACCTGGGCCCTCGGCAATGGGAGCACAGAGTGCTAACCACTGGACTGCCAGGGAATTCCCCTATTTTTAAAAAATAATAGGGATTCCCAAGGGTTCAGTGAGAGGAGTTAGGAGCAGGGCTGGGTGAGGACATTCAGGGGGTAGGGGGTGGGGAGAGGGGACCTGGAGGAGGCTTGGGGGTGTAGAGTGCGTGAGCAGTTGGTGTCTGAAGCTGGGGTGATTCACCCACGTGGGTGCCCAGAATGAAGGAAGTTGGGCTGTCACATTACATGGCAGTGGATACGGCTGGCGGTGGATTAGGGGGTCCACACGCGCGGCTTCCCCTGGCACGCAGGTGTGATTCACAAGCCCTTCCAAACTCTGGGATCTCCAGGTGCCCGGAGCAAGGTGGTGAAGGCTTCTTTGACTTGGGGGCAGGATAGCCTGTCAAAACAAGTTGCGTTTTAGTTTCTTTTTCTGATCTTTTCTTCTTTCCCAAAGCCTCTCTCCCTTGGCTGAGAAAAGGCACACGTGCAGCCATTCTGGTTGATGAGGCCTGCAGAACCACAGCAGAACTGCTGGCGGTAAATAACCAGGCGCAGAAAAGAATTCTCGAGGAAAGTTCCATGGCAGGTAGGGGTCATCAAATGAAATGGAAGGCAATTTGTTTCTCTCGAGGTGAGGCGCATGTGGAGGAGTGATGTAGAAGCTGACAGAGAGCTACCAAAAGCTGCTAAACGTAGCTTGGATTTGGGGAAGAAAGAGGTTTGAGAGGTGATGTGTTGAGTAATTAGACCATCGCTGAGAATCTGAGTCACCATTTGACAACATTCACGTCTGTCGTTGTCACTGGGGAGAAACATCACAGAGCAGAGGTCTTTGAAAGGAGCTGATCTACAGAGAACTCCCTCCAGGCTGCTGGGTCTGTTCCTCTCAGGGAGACCCCTGAGAGGGGTATGTGCTGTGAGATGCAGAGCAGGGCGGGGGGCCCTAGAGGTGGGAGATGGTCCCCAGAGGGGGGAGTGAACTCAGAGGGTGTGGCAGGCGAGCCAGGTCCCACGGTGGCCCAGGGGTGTGTGCAGCCCCCCAGGTGTATTTTATTCTAATTAGAATGCTTTTAGAAAATTGGAATAGTTATTAACATTTAAACATTGGGAGGAACTCTGCTCAATATTTTGTAATAACCTAAATGGGAAAAGAATTTGAAAAAGAATGAATATGTGTATGTGTCTAACTGAATCACTTTGCTGTACACCTGAAACTAACAAACACTGTAAATCAACTATAGTCCAATATAAAATAAAAATTACAAAAAAATAAATGTTGGGAGATTTCAGATAGGAATTTAAGTTTCCAGCTTCTCTCTTTCTTTTTTTTATACCATTTTATTCAGGAAAAAGAAATTCAGTGCTACCTACTTTTTAAAAATAATTTTTTTAAAGTTGAAGTATAGTTAATTTACAGTGTTGTAAATTAACGTCCCTAATTTATTCCTCCCCCGCTTCAGCTTCTCTTGAAAAACGGAAGAGCAGGTCCCTTCCTCACAGCGAGACAAGGAGGGAAAGTGACCCCAGAGCACCTGTGTCCTGTTGGGTCTCGGGACAGTTGCTCCCTTTGCCACAACTTGGCTCTCCCTTCCCCTTTGCCCATCATCCTCTGGCAGGGGGGCAGGTCCTCACTGCTGACCCAGCTCTGGAAGAGAAACCGCTGGGCCCTGGGAGCGCAGGTGTGCGGCCGCGACCTTGTGGGTCACCCGGAAAGCCCTGGACCCCGTTCCCCTTGGAGGAGACGTGTCATCTGTGTTTGCTGATGCGGGTGTGGAAGTACCAGCTCTAGGCTCCAGTGAGTGGTGATCATAAATCAGACAGAACTTCACAGAACCCAGTGAGCGAGTCACCCGGAGTTTGTCTTTACAGACTTGTGAGCATGAATGATGACAGAAGCATGAATTCGTTTTACAGAACTGAAAAAAATGGCTCAGCCTGGGATTGATCGTATATTGCAACCTCATTTTATACGAGTGGATGAAAATAAGAGGGACAAGAAGTTAAGTCGTAAGTCCATCTCAGGGACATGAAACATCCTGAGGATGCCCGGACAGGGCGGGCAACGTGGGGCATGCATGGAGGCCCCCAACCCTGCGGGTTCCCACGTGCCCCCAGCGCAGACCTGGCCAGTCGCGGATGGGGAGTGTTCGCACTGGCCTTTCTGGCTCTGTCTAGGTGGGATTATTTTCCCCACAGGGACCACTAATAAAGAGGTGTATGTTTATGGGTTTTTAAAAAATCTTTATTTATTTATTTATTTGGCTGCACTGGGTCTTAGTTGCGGCCCGCAGGATCTTTTAGTTGCAGCATGCATGTGGGATCTAGTTCCCTGACCCGGGATTGAAACGGGCCCCCTGCATTGGGAGTGCGGAGTCTTAACCACTGGACCACCAGGGAATGTATATATATGTTTTTAATTGAAATCAAAGGGCAAATGGGATTTGTTACCTAACTAACTTTGCAACTGGCTTTGTTGCAAACCATTTTTTCCCTCCCAAAGTGGGATGTATATTATTTCTTACAGAAATAATATGAAAAAAGCTACTTGAACGACAGCCTGCCATGTGTCAGGCCAGGCCCCATTCACATGTGTCGTGCCTCATTTATCCTCCCAGCAGCCATGGGGGGGTGGGGTGGAGGTGTACTGTTATCCCATTGCCTGGAAAGGGAAATGGAGGCAAAGAAAAATTAAGGAACTTGACTGGAGTCTCTTTTCAGTTAAATGGAGGAGCTGGCCGGCGGCCTGGCTCCAAGGCCACAGTCGCAACTTGGAGTCCCCCCGCTCTCCCCGTCCCAAGTCCTTGTAAGGTGGTGACCGGGGTCCCTTTGCTGTCACCTCCCTGCCCTGGCCCCATCTTTCCTTGAAAGCGCGGTAGAGAAGAGGTTCTCTCCACTAGTAGGACGCCAGCCTCTCCAAATGTGGGTCCCCGTTTCTGTCTTAGGGAGTATTTGGGTAGCTTGTTGCTCAGAGATGAGATCTGAGTGCCAGCCGGGCAGGAGGGCTTCCTCTGGGGCCCTCCTCGCCCTGCTCTGCGGTGCTCACTTCTGGGGGCCTATCCCCGGAGGCAGGTCCTGAGTCGCGTGAGCCCTGCAGGACCCCAGAGCCTGGAATAGCGCCCAGCTTGAGAGCTGCTCAGAGCCTTGTGGGGAGAGTGGAGGCGTGAGCGGGCAGTCGTGTGGGTGTGTCCGGGGGTCAGTAAACACAGGATGGTAGCTGAAGGGCAGCGCCCCGTGTGGGAGGCGTTCATCCAGCCGTCAGTCAGTCGTGTGCACAGTCTTAGTGAATCGTGGGCAGAGGTGAGAGGGCTGACAGAGAACAGGGTAATCTGTTTTGTCCCGCTTTCCTTTCAAACAGCGACTTCTCACCTACAGATTAGTGCTTTTGAAGTTCTACTTTGAATATGAAAGTTCTGTTGAAATTTTTTATGGCCAAATATTCCATAAACCATAATGTTAACATGAAAGGGGCAGAGAGAGAAGCTGATCCAGCTCCTCCCGAGACAGAGTAGAATCGGAGGCTGGCAGCCACCGCGGTCCCCTGACCCCTTAATGCAGCAGCTGCGTGAAAAGTCCCAAATGCCGCAGTAAAAGGGCCCAGATGGAAGTAGTTGTACGAAGCTGTTTTAGTTTATAAACCAAGATGTGCTTTGCAACCAGGTGAGGGTGTCACGCGAGTTGGGTGTTGGTGAAATCATGACAGCTGACTCCCCAGCAACTTCTTCACTTTGAACTGCTGGCGGGGGGTTGAGTCACAGAAGCCAAAGGACAGTGCGTGCTTCTCTTTCCATCTGTTCTTAATGGGCATTATTGAGTTTGGGCACTGACGTGCTTGGACTGAAGGTTTCCGTGAAATCTAAACCTCCTGTCTCAGCAGGGCCAGCCCCTGAGAGGCCAGCTTCCAGGGTGGGTCATGGGGCCCCTGGTCAGCAGACCTTCAAGGCTGTCACTTGGGATGGGTGTCAGGATATAAGGAAGCTGGGGTGATGGGCTCAGGTCCCTCCCTGGTGTCTCTTTTCCCTTTAGGGGAAACCACATAACTGAGAGGGACATAGGATGGGGCTGAGCTGACTGGAGCCCAGAGTAGTTAGTAATGACAGCCGAGCAGCATCACTGGGCTCTGTTTCTGTCCTGGGCTCTTTGGGGCTGATGGCATCTCCCCATCTCAGGCCTCCACATGCCACTGTCCTGGGAGCTGAGGTCCCCAACACCCAGCGTGACACCAGAGAGGAGCCAGTTTTAGGAAAGGGGGGCAAGAATGTAGAGGAGATATATTTTTTTAATGGCGGTAAAATATACGTAATAAAATTTACCATCTTCACCGTTTTTAAGTGTCCAGTTCAGTGACATTAAGCACATTGCTGTGCAGCCATCACCACCACCTCCAGAACGTCCTCATCTTCCAAGAATGGAACTCTGTCCCTCTCAGACACTAACCACCGCCCCCAAGTCCTCACCATCTGCTTTCTGTCTCTGTGAATGTGACTGGTGCCTCAGATAAATGGAATCAAACAGGATTTGTCCTTCTGTGTCTGGCTTATCTCACTGAGCATAACGTCCTCAAGGTTCGTCCGTGTCGTAGCAGGTGTCAGACTGTCCTTCCTTTTTTAAGGCTGAATGATAGTCCCTTGTATGCATAGAACACACTTTGTTTATCCATTCATCCATCGATGGGCACTTGGGTTGCTCCAGCTATTGTAAATCATGCTGCTGTGAACATGGGTGTACAAATATCTGTCCGAGTCTCTGCTTTCAATTTTTTTTTTTTTTTTTTTTTTTTTTTTTTTTTTTTGCGGTACGCGGGCCTCTCACTGCCGTGGCCTCTCCCGTTGTGGAGCACAGGCTCCGGACGCGGAGGCTCAGCGGCCATGGCTCACGGGCCCAGCCGCTCCGCGGCATGCGGGATCCTCCCGGACCGGGGCACGAACCCGTGTCCCCTGAATCGGCAGGCGGACTCTCAACCACTGCGCCACCAGGGAAGCCCCTCTGCTTTCACTTTTTTTGGGTATAAGAGCTATTTATTTTTAAAGAGGAAAATTTTGAAGATTAATTTCTCTAAAATACTTTTTAATTTCCCTTAGCATAACTCCTCTCAAATGAGAGTTTTTGATACTAAAGTTTGAATTTTAAACATCTTTTTTCATAAGGACAAAAATCTTTTTTTTAGCCGTGCCACGCAGCATGCGGGATCTTAGTTCCCCAACCAGGGATTGAACCTGTGCCCCCTGCAGTAAAAATGTGGAGCCCTAACCACTGGACCACCAGGGGAGTCCCTAAAAATCTTTTTTTTTTCTTCATACCTTGTAGCCTCCTGACCTGCCTTAGTCAAGTGGCCCCAAATTGCAGTCCAGCACTGGCCCTTCTTTCTGGGGAGCTTGGGAGGGGGCTGGTAGGACCCAGATGGGCCCTCCCCAGTTTCCTTGGGTGCTCAGGGGATCCCCGGCATTGCTGGCCCCCCAAAGTGTGCTATGCGTGGCCATTGTGCTGAAGGTCATGGACATCTTTTACTCCACTCACAAGTCTTTGCTAAGAGCAAATCTGGGCATGTCTGTCCCAGACTGTCTCTTCCCTGGCTAATTTTCCAGATGAGAGTTTCTGAAGATAAGGCTCTCCCCCTATGTCTTCCGTACTCAGCAAGGAAAAAGTCAGCAGCAGGCCTCCTAGAGTGGGGAAAGTCCAGACCAAATGTCTAGATCCCCTGTCGCAAGGACCACGGGCTGCTTGCAGCCCACAGGTGTGTTTCAGGCGGGCCGCACAGGGGTGTTAACGTTTTAGAATTAGTGCCAATGTAATATTAAAAACTTGCAAGAGCTCATGTAGGATCTGAATGTTGGCTTCTCTGGAAGATTTCCAGAGATCTAGCAGTACTGAGTTCCTGACTCTTTATCCACCCATCACCTCCCGGTTGTGGGGTCCCTGCCTGGGCCCTGTGGGCGTCCAGGGTACCTCTCCCCACTGGAGACCAAACATTGCAGAGCGGTTAGCAGGCAATGGGGACACACGGGGTGAACCCACCCTCACCATCAAATCAGCCACGTGGGTGATGGCTTAGAAATCTGGCAAAATGACTAATTCCGGACAGCCATAAAGAAACCCTTAACCAGTAAATGGCTTGAAATGAAGAGCTTCAAAAAGGTTGTAGAGTTTTTCAGATGTCTGTTTGTGAATATTAAAGGTATAGGTTGAGGCCAGATGTATACGTTAACTGTCCTCACCTGAAGCTAGACGATTTGGCTTCGTGACTTCAGGGAAGAGAAAATGCAGTCTGCTAAGTAAAAATTAATGATTTTTCAGGAATTTGTAGGAAGTTGGGCAGCTTAATTGCACTCTTTGGGTGGATACACGTTGAAGAAAGCAATCTGAGGAGACTAGGAAATTGTGTAATAGCCTTAACTTGGGTCAGAATTGTAATTACTGTAGTAACAGAATGTTGCTGTGTGTATCTGTGACCGAAATGGGAAGCAGGATTTTTTTAAAACGCTTTTGAAAGTAACAACAAAATGTCCATTCTCTCTCTCTGGACTTCCTTAATTATAAATACCATAAATACCAAGTAACTCACTGCTGGCTAAATATAGGTTCAGTGGCCATCTATATTTATAACTTTCTAAAGGTGGAAGTCACCAGCGCCAGGCTGAATTAATTTGGTGTGTAGGTTTTTATAGGCTCTAATTAGTTATGTTTTTCTTAAGCAGACCCACTGGGATGAATAACATTATATAACTGAACTCTGTTTGAAAGTGACGCCCGTCGCTTTCAAACATAGCCTCTCCTCCAAGAGCCAGAGCCCTTGAAGACACAGGCCCTGTAGACCAGGAGTTCCGGAAGCTGGCCCACTGTAGCTGTAAGCAGCGGGGCTCAGGACATCTGTTTCCATCCAGGGGCAGGCTATGGGAGTGATAAAGTGAATACTTTTTGCAAAGTCAGAAGCCTCATCTGCAGCCCACTGGCTTCTGAGGCCTTGAATTGGGACACTTTGTGACTTACCAGCTGTTCCCCTGAGGCAGATGCCACTGTGCTGGCCTGGGGAGGTGGGTGGCATCCCCGTGGACTGACCAAAGTATGTGCTTGGCCATCCCCCACCCCCACCCCCCACACCAAAAGCCAGCTTGCTGACTTGAGGGCTTACAGCATTGCACCTGCATCTGAGGTCACGTCCATTGGAGGCCTGAGTGGGCGGGTGGACCTTTGGAACCATCAGATGTCATTTGGGGTGGGTCCGGCATGCTCATCGGTGACTTTGCTGCAAAGCAAACGTGATAAATTAGATGAGGTTCTGCTCCTCTGTTCCCAAGGCTCTGCAAAAAACACCAAGTCATCTTCTTTTCCTCCAGGCAGGCAGGGTGCGCCCCAGCTGGCAGCACCCACGGATCCCTCCTACCTCACACCTGCCCTGTGTAAGCAGGGAGGTGATCTGAAGCTGGCTGTACTCACATTGACAGGAAAAAACAGGACAAGAGAGGCTCTTTCTGTAAACACCCCCAGCCCAGGCCTCTCCCCCATCACACTTGGCTTTTGCCCCTTCCTTGCTGGGCTCTGCAAGCTGTTTACACTCCTCCCCACCTGTGGTCACTGAGATGCTTCCTCTCCACAGCCGGCCACTTGGAGGGAGTGCAGAGCCCTGCACCGCCGGCCTCGCTCAGCCCCGTGTCCCCGTGACTGGACGTCAGAGGGGCCGGCTCGGGTCCCGCCCGGGCCACACAGCTGATGGGCGGTCGGCCTGCCTCCACAGCCTCAGGACTGTCCTGGGAGGGGGCTAGAGAGAGCCCAAAGGCAAAACAGCTGGGAGGCCTGGGGTCTTGGTCACAGCCGAACTGGACAGCCCTATGTAGGTGGACAGGGGAAGACATGTGTCCTTCCAGTGTCACTCAAGGTCTGTTCATTTCACCAAACATTTCTTGAGCTCCTGCTGTGCCCCAGACGCTGCCAGGGCCTGAGGATTATACAGATGACAGTTTCTGCCTTTGAGGAGCTTAGCGTGGAGGGAGGGAGGGAGGGAGGGAGGGAGGATAGGCTGTGATGGGTACATGTAGGCAGACCTGGGCCTGGGAGGTCCACGAGGGCTTCCTGGAGGCAGTGACAGCTGAGGTGATGGTTCAAATCAGAGTCGGAGGTGGACTTGTTGGTGTGAGGTGTCCAGCATGCACAGGCTCGGGGGTGTGAAAGAGCATGCGAGGGTCCCTCAGACACCGCAGCGTCGCTGGAGAACAGAAGGTGAGGCAGGTGAGGCCAGGCCTGTGCTGGAGAGCTGGCCTGGCCTGGTTGTGGAGCATTAGTGTGCCCCGTGAAGGGCTCGGGCTTCATGCCCCTAGAGGGGGCAGAGCTGGCATGGCAATGGCAGTGTGATGGAGTCTAGGAGGCCAGCAGTGCCCTGCCCCGGTCCAGGCAGGGCGGTAGTGCTGCTTGCCCTGGAGCGGGGTCAGTGGGGAGCAGCCAGGCTCGAGAACCTTTCAAGAGGTCGCTTTCAGAGGGTTTGATGGCTGGATGCGCGCGGAGGACGGTGGTGCCTCACCAAGATGAGGGATTCCTCGGGAGGAGGAACGGATCTGTGTGGAGGTGAGGACAGCAAGATGGTGTTGATCTAAGGATGGATGCTCTGGTTGTGGCTGGGGTCGTCTCACCCCAGGTGGTCTGCTGAGAACAGGGAGAACTCAGCCCTTCCAGCACACCGTGCTCAGGGCCCCAGGCAGGGCCAGTGGGGGAGTGCCAGGCAGGAAGGGGAGGAGGGTAGGGGCCTTCTCCTGGAAAGGGCTGTCCTCAGGGTTTGACATGATCCGTAGCTGCAGCTCAGCGTCTCCTGGGGATGGGTTTCAGAATCTACATGCCCAGTTGTGTTCCAGTCCTCTAGAACCAGAACCTCCATCTGGGGGCAGGTCTGGCCCACAACAGGTTTGCTCCAAGCCTCAGATGCAGAGGTTCTGAATTAGGGTGACCTGCAGTGGCCCTGGAGGTCCACTCGGATGTGAGGGCTGTGGGAAAACCAAAGACTTGCCTGGTTGCATCTCAGGGCCATTTATGTGTGAATCTTGCATAAACACACACAACTATATACACACAAACATAAATATACACACAAATGTGAATACACAACATATGTGTATATATACACACACACATCTGTGTACACACACATGCAGTCATACATCTATATACATACATACATACATAAATACACAGACACACGCATTTCCATGCCCATCCATCCACACACACACTCACACACAGACACAGTGCAACAGATGTGTGCGTGGACCGTAATAGTGTCTGTGCCGATTGCTGCACTGGAAGGAAGGAACGTGAGCCCCGTGAGGCACTGGGCTGTGTGTGACCGAACTGCTGCCGGGGACCAGACTGAGACGAGTGGGATCCCCATGGCAGTTGCTGCATGTGTGTCTAGAGGCAGAGGGGCGGTGGTTAAGGGTGTGAACTCTGATTCACCTCCTGACTGTGCTGCGTGGTGGTGGGGGTTGAGCGAGTCACTTGACCACTCTGTTAAGTGACGCCTCTGTTTCCCTGTCTGCAAGATGAGGGCGCTCCTGGCACCTGCCTCATAAGGTCGTTGCGAGAATCAAGTTAATGCATCTAGACTCTCAGCTTGCGGCCTGGATGCTGTTCTTGTTATGAACCAGGAGCCCCCAGCAAAAGTCGGGGTCCTTAGTGGCTGTGAAAAGGAGGAGGGGGACTTGCTGTTCCCTGTAACTCTATACCCTGTTTACCGTCCAGATTTTATACTGAGTGCATATATGACTAGGTTGTTTTTTATTCTTTTCATTTATTTATTTATAATATTTATTTATTTATTTGGTTGCAGTGGGTCTTAGTTGTGACAGGTGGGCTCCTTAGTTGTGGCATGCATGTGATATCTGGTTCCCTGACCAGGGATCGAACCTGGGCCCCCCCTGCATTGGGAGCTTGGAGTCCTATCCACTGCGCCAGCAGGGAAGTCCTGGTTTTTTTAAAAGTGTCTAAAAGAGCAGAGGTCCCCAACCTTTCTGGCACCAGGGACCGGTTTCATGGAAGACAGCTTTTCCACGGACGGGGGCGGGGGTTGGTTCAGGCGGTAATGCGAGCGATGGAGAGCGGCAGAGGAAGCTTCGCTTGCTCTCCTGCCGCTCACCTCCTGCTGTGCGGCCCAGCTCCTAACAGGCCTGGGGGTTGGGGACCCCTGTAACAGAGGAATCTGTTAGAGAGAAACCACATCCAGCTCTCCTCACTATGGGTTCTTTGATCTCGTTTCTTCCAATGTTCTGGCTGAGAACTCTTAGCGAGGTTTTTAACGATGTTCTAATGATGTTACCAGTTTTATCAACTAATGTGTATAATTACATATCAGTGTCGAGTGAAGGGATGGGAGCATCACAGACTCAGCGGATTGTTCATTTTCTGTAGTGGCAGGCTGAGAGAATGACTCTAATTAACGCATTGTGAAAATATGAAGGATACGAAAGAGAAAAAGCATTTATAGAAATTTTATGTCGTGACCGACACTCCCCTCCCACCCACCCCCGAAAAACACAACAAAAAACACCTCGCAGACTGGAGACCAGATTCATTGAGGAAGAACAGATTGAGGTTCTGGGGGTTCAGCGCTGAGCAGGACTGGTAGGCAGCCTGGGAGGACGGAGAAGAGCTTCTATTCCGTGCTCCGGAGGAGGAAGAGGAGGCTGCCAGGGCCCTCGGGCAGCAGGGCTCTGTTGCAACCGCCGCCCCCGTGTTGACGGAGCAGGTTGCTTAGGCGCTGGCTGTGGAAGCGGTGCCCAGAGCATGGGCGTGGTGGCCAGGGGAGCACAGCAAGGCCAGGCCGAGGGACAGCATCCAGGATGGCCAGGGCTGCCGAGCCAGGACGAGCGCCTACTTTAATGTCAATGCAGATGCCAAGTAAAAATGAGAATGTTTTCTTTTTTAAACATCTTTTTTGGAATATAATTGCTTTACAATGGTGTGTTAGTTTAGAATGTTTTCTTTCTTAGGGGATTACCCTGAATTTAAGACGTCTTTGTGCCAACCCCACCTTTTTGTCTATTCTTCTGCTTCCCGCTCTTGTCAGTTTGACCCTCAAGCAGCAGCAAAAGTGTAGCAGTAGTCCTGAGCCCTGACTGTGTAGCTGTTTGTCATTCTGTGTAACATTTCATCCCCTGTTTGTCTGTGGGCACAATGCGGAGAATTGGCTCAGGAATTGGGAGACCCTGAGGGTAACGTTGGGCTTAACCCCGCTGGGCCTCAGTCTTCCCATCTTTAAAATGGGGTCATCTCCGTGGTTCCTCCCCCCACCCCTGTCTGTGAGGCCAGAGGACAGTCAGCTGTCCCTCGTGTTTAACCAGACCAGTGGCCACGTCCCCAGAGTGATCTGCCCTCCTGTCCTCTTATCTCACGAAGGTACCCGGAGAGCTCAAGGGGCAGCTCCCAAGTGGGGAGGGCATAACTGGGGTTGACACGGCTGTGGTGGGGGAGGTGACAGGGTGGGCAAGGGGGACGGGGCAGGAAATGGCTATGTCGTAAATGCCACGTCATCCAAGCTGGGCTGTGTCCCACTTGCAGTCAGGGCACCCGCCTCCTGCTCTGCCATCCCTTGATCCTTTCCAACCTTCTGCCTGTCTCGGAAACCTCATATTCCTGACCCAGGCCTGATGCCAGGGGGCGAGCTGGGCAGAGGGCAGCACAGCGTGAGTCAGACAGACAGGAGTGACCCGGGGGGCATCAGACAAGGATGGTGCTTGGAGAAAGGGCAGCTCAGTGACTAGGTAAGATGCCGAAGGCGCTGGCCTTGCAGCTGCACTTGTGTTTTTAAGCAGAGCCCCTCGGTGTGTGGACTGGTGGTCCCCAGCCCTTAGAGAAACCATGTCCAACCTCAGAGACTTTGGTGGACTCCCTAGACACACTCAGCAACAAATGCTATAAATCGCAGGTTGGCAGACATTTTCTGTAAAGTCCACATGTGACGTGTTCTAGGCGTGGGGGCCAGAGGGTCTCTGTAGCCACCACTCACCTCTGGCATCACAGCATGAGAGCAGTTGTGGGCAGAAGGTAAGTGGACGCTGGTGGCTGTGCCCCAGTAAAGCTTTATTTATAAAAACAGGAGTTGTGTGTATGTCCAAAAGAATGGAATGCAGGGTCATAGACTGATACTTGCCTACGTGCTCAGAGCAACATGATTCACAGTAGTCAAAAGGTAGAGGCAACCCAAGTGCCCATCAGTGGATGAACAGATAAACGACCTGTGACTTGTACACACAATGGAATATGATTCAGCCTGAGAAAGGAAGGAAATTCTGACACCTGCTACAGCATGGGTGAACCTCGAGGACATCATGTTAAGGGAAACAGGCCAGTCACAAAAGGGCAAATGATCCTGCTGAGACAGCTAGAGTTGTCAGATTCCCAGAAACAAGAAGCAGATGGTGGGCGCCCGGGGCTGGGAGAGGGGGAGGGGGAGCTCGTGTGTAACGGGGACAGAGTTTCAGTTTGGGAAGATGAAAAGATTCCGGAGGTGAAGGTGGTGACGGTTACATGACAGAGCGAATGTGCCCAGTGCCCCTGAACTATACGCTTAAACATTGTTACAATCATCAGTGTTATGTCTATTTTACCACAATTTTAAAACTTAATGTAAAAAACCAGAACGTAGACCAGATTTGACCCATAGGCCATCGTCTGCCCGCCACTGCTCTGAATGAGTTAGTACTTGATAACCACACAGTGTAGCCACAGCCTTCGGGATATTATGTTCATCCAAGCTGCAGAGGGTGCCCAGGCCTCTCACAGTATCTGGATTCCCTCCTGAGCATCTGGGCCCTGTCTTCCTCCTTCCTTCCTTTTCCTACCCTTGCAGTCATTCCAGCGTCAGGCAGCCCTTTCTGTCCCGTGCCCTGTCAGGCCTATGTTTGCCTGACATTCAAATCTTTGATTTCAAGGAAGGAAGGTGTCTCTCCCCATGCTCTCACACTGGCTTCTGGAGGGGCAGAGGGTGGATGGAGGTGCACAAAATCTCAGGGGGATCTGGAGGGCCGCTTCCAGATTCCTGAATAGCCAGTGACCCAACTCCCTCCCCTTTTTTCCTGAGTCAGATTCCAGCTTTTCCTGCAGCTGGGCAGGAGGGGGGCCTTGGCTGGTGTCCCCTTCTCCCCTGCACCTAACCCTAACCCAGACCCTCCCCCTCCCCAGATTCTAACCCTAACCTAACCCTAACCCAGGCCCTCACCCTCCCCAGATCCTAACCCTAACCCAGACCCTCAGCCTCCATGCTGGGCTGGATATAAGCTTCCAAACAGGTGTGGCATTGGCCATTGCTGCCCTCAGGGGCAGTTGGCTGGGTCAGGACTGTGAGAACCATCTGTTCTTCCCTTGAATTGCTCAAAGAGAATGACTCCTGTCAGCTCAGACCCTCTGAGCCATTGCTCGGGATGTAGCTGGATAGGGGCAGAGGCAGGGGCCTGGGTGGCCTTGGGACTGGCCTTTGAAGAGAGGCTTGGCTGCTCTGAGGCCAGGTGCTGCCCTGAATGGCTTCCAGGGCTACCCTGACATGGGTCTGCTTAGGGTCAGCAGCTCTTCAATTAATCCATCCCCTTGCCAGCAAATTTGATTCAACTCTTAGTTTCTCCATGTCCCTCAGTGGAAATTGACTTGAATGCCTGGAGTTAAAAGACCAAAAGTTGTGAAACATCTCCCAGGGAAGGTAGCAGCTTATAAGCAAACATGCTGATTAAACATTGCTGTAAGTTAAGACTCCATTATTGCTAAATAACAGCTCTGGCTTGTTCTAGGAGGAGCCCTTTGACATACATAACAATTAACTTTGTTGAAGAAGTGAGCAGTTAACTGTAGGAGGAGGAAAAAAAGTGCTTTTGTGCAAAATAGGGCAGAAATAATGAGGTTTATGATGGTAGAGCAGTGTCTTGAGGTAGGAAATGAACTGAGAATCATAATTGCAGAAAACTATGTATAGAGCACTTACTACCTGCTGGGCACTCAGCTGGCTCTTTATATATGAAGAGCTGTACCTGACTCTGTACATATATAGAGAGAGAGAGTCTTGGAGCAGCCCTTAAAAGTAGTAGTTAGTTTTCTCACAAGGAAACTAAGACTCATGGAGGGTCTGAAGCCCAGGTCACCCAGCAGGAATGGTTGAGTTGAGGTCTGTCCTAGACCCAGTGAAGGATTGAAGGAGCCTTGGAGAAGAGCCAGAGAGAGAATCCCAGCTCTCAATACGGCCAGGATTTCTCGAACACCCACTAGGTTCAAGGCACTAAACTAGGCACTGTACAGATGATACCTGCTTACCCTCATGACGATCACGGTATTCACTGTTCCGTGCTTGTAAGCGACAGAAACACCCTGGAGCAAGCTTAAGTGAACAAGGACGTTCTTTATTTCAAGGACAAGTGGGTGTCTCTAGAAGCTCAAGAACAGGATGCATCCAGACTGCCAGGCTTTCTGGCAATGAGCGCTGAAGGCTGTAGTAAAGCGGGCTCTCTCTGTGGATACTTGCTTGATCTTCTTGTGGAAAGATGTGGAAATGGCCACTCAGAAGCTCCACGTCCCT
This sequence comes from Grampus griseus, assembly GCF_964374135.1. NCBI lineage: Eukaryota > Metazoa > Chordata > Mammalia > Artiodactyla > Delphinidae > Grampus > Grampus griseus. The sequence goes on from NC_139018.1 coordinate 146,750,429, forward strand.
CCAGGTCTCTGCCTGGGCCGGTCCACTCTGCTGGGGATATCTTGTAGCAGATGCAATGTCTGTGAGTAGAAGGTCTTGGTGAATTGGGTGGACATTAGTCCTACTTAAACAACTGCATGGGGTAAGCAGTTTTATCCCCATTTTACACGTGAGGAGTTGAGATTTGCAGGAGGTGAATCTTGCATGAGAGATCACACGATCATTGGCGGTGAAGGGAGTGGGCAGGGCTTGGATTAGGTCTATCTGACTGGAAACCTAGGCTCATCATCACATCTAACTGCTCTAGAGGACAATTCACCCTAAATTCACTCTTTAATCAGACGCTGGAAAAGAAACTAGGATGGTTTAGCCTGAGAAGGGCAGCGTGAGAGTCTATATAGTATTTGGTCAGAAAGCTCTCCTCTTCAGTTAGAAAGCTCTGCTGTCAAGGATGGTGACCAACCAGCTGTTTTCAACAACCAGTGGAAGTTAGAACGAGAAGCAGGTCTTCTGAGAACAGTGTCCTTATGCTCCAGGGTCGTGAGATACGAGAGCAAGTCGGTGCTGCGGGGAGTGGCCAGCGGGAGCAGCCCATCAGAGGGCCACATTCACCGCCCCTCCACGTCCCCTCCAGGCCTCAGGCTGAAATCTGTCCTGACAAACCACTGCTGGCAGAAAACTGGGACACCCTGGGGGCTTGGATGTTCTCAGCTGACCTTTCCGCAATCCCCAAGCAGATGAGGCCGAGTGTTTGCCTTGGCTCCCTTGTTGCACTTGAGAGTGAATGTTCATTCTTAGATATTTCAGTTTACCCATGGGGTGGAAAGGATGGAGTTTGTTTATAAATGAATATTTTGGTGTAGACCTGACTTGACACTAACTCAGCTACTTCAGGGATGCTTGACCCTAAATGAACATTAATTCATGTCTAAAAAACTTGGCCAAGATAATACAAACTTTAAGTGATATGACCTCATCGCAAGATTTGGGGAGTGTGTGCTTCATTGGAAAATACTACCTAGTGTTGTTTATCCAAAAGGAGTCTCTGAATCGACCTTCATGTTCACAGACGCTGAGTCTGCCAGAGACTTGAGTGGGGAAGTGTAACCAAGGGTATGTTTCCTTTGGGAGCAGGACGGGCCTCTCAGAGGAGGATGTTTGTGGGATGCAGAATTTTGAAAGACTGTATTGACTGGTGATATCCTGCTTCTTGTTTTGCAGATCGGAAACCTGGAAGATTACTACCACTTTTATCATAGCAAAACCTTTAAAAGATCAACCTTGAGTAGCAGAGGCCCTCACACCTTCCTCAGGATGGACCCCCAGGTACAAATCTCTGCTCCCTATGCAGGGTGCTTTTTTAGGGCCTAGGGTACTGTTTGCTTATTTTTTGGGTCTGTGGTTCTGAAAATGCCTGAGTCTGGATTTTAATGGGATTCTAGATAGCCTTTAGTTTTCCATATCCACTTGGAATAAAACAAGAAAGAGGTGCAGCTGCATATCAGACCATCTAAAGGCTCCAAATATTCGGGTTCCTTGGGAGACTTGGGAATTTAAATTCTTGACTTCAGTTTGAAGTAACAATCAAATGACTATAGATCTAATATTTTAAATCTTTAAAACTCAACAAAATACACAGTAGTCAGAGGCGATAAATGTGTGAATCTTACCCATAAAGGCTATGCAATTCAAGCTAGCGTTTTTATAATGAAATTAGAATTTGGACAAGTGGATGTTTTTGTGATTGTCATAACACATATCTTAATGGTTACCATGAACTTAAAAACCTGGGAAGTAAATATAACTCTTTTTTCCTTAAAAATTCCTGTGATCTCTGAGATGAAAACAGATGTAATTTGAAAAGAGGCTGACATTTTTAGTATAGTTCATATTTATTGGGTGGTTAATTATACTTTCTTTCTGCATAGATTTTAGATTAATATTTGACAAATATCAATCAACACTTGGTAAGATTAAAAATGTCAGATGGTCAAGTGAGCCTTTGATGACTTCATTCATTCACCAGGTGATTTTGGAATACCTGCTATGTGTCACGCTGTGTCCACAGCAGGGCTGTCAGAGTGGATGGTGGGGCTGACAGTCTATAGAAGAATATGTGATATGTCACAGGGCATTGAGCGCTATGAGGGACAGTGAAGTTCACGTGAGAAGCAGTAGCAGCCCCAACAAAGAAATGAGGCCATTGGTAAATCGTAGTTTTAGAACATGGAAATCACCTTCTCTTAAAAGCAATGTGTGAAATGTTCACTTGGGCTCCAAAGCTGGCACGTGTCACTCCTTCAGTGATCCCCAGAGAACATGGATAATAAAGTTTCCTTGGGGAAATTGGCCTTGGTGTTGTCCCAAGCCACCCCACTGATAATCGTGGATACTTTTGTGTTGGCGGAGCTGGGGGTAGTGGGAGAGATGGTGTATCCCTGAGAACTGTACCTAAAACATTTCTCCAGGTCATGACCTTGTGGTGGTCTGGTTTTAAGAACATAAGGAAGTGGTCCCTGTGAAACTAATTCGTGCAGTTGGGCTCTGACAAGGTAGACATGTAGTGTATGATTCTGAGTTCATTTTATAGGTGGGTAGAAGGATGGATGGATGGAAGTGTGGGTGGGTGGACAGACTGAAGGAGATAGATAGCAAATGTTGTGCTAATACCATTCTTCCTTCATAGCAGGGAAAGGAATTTAATGTTTTTGTTTTGTTTGTTTGTTTGTTTAATTATTTATTTATGCATGGATGCATACTGCATCAGGTCTTAGTTGTGGCATGCTGGATCTTTTAGTTGCAGCACGTGAACTTCTTATTTGCAGCATGTGACTCTTACTTGCAGCATGCAAACTCTTAGTTTAGGCATGCATGCAGGATCTAGTTCCCTGACCAGGGATCGAACCCGGGCCCCCTGCATTGGGAGCACGGAGTCTTACCCACTGGACCACCAGGGAAGTCCCAGGAATTTAATGTTTATGAAGGGATTAGTATGTGCTCAGGCAGCTTACATGCATCCTCCCACCTGACCGTTTGGGGCTGTGTTTATACCCGTGTGTGTTCATGCCATGGAGCTTGAGGGAATGCTTTTCAAAGCGGCTGGTGTATTTTTTTTTCCTCTCGGAAGCAAAGCCAGGTGGTAGTAGCTCATTCCCACAGGATGGGGCCACTGGAGAAGGGCCAGCAGACCCGAATCACCGTAGAGCTGAGTGCAGAGTGCCCAGCCCGTCACCAAAGACATGTGGGTTCTATGCGGCTGCGGGGTCGGGGGAGGCGGGGTGGGGGGACTGAGGTTCGCAGTGACCAGTCACCTGTCAGAGTGCGGAGACGTTTCTAAGCTAGGAAGGGAGTTGCTGCAGTGCCCTCCACAATTTCTCTTAAGCAAGCAGTGGTCTGTCTTGTGAGGACGGCATGCTTGTTCTCTGTCCAAAGTCTTCGGAGCTATCATTCCCACAGAGGGAGTCACAGTGAGGTGCGCGCTGTTTGCATGGGGGAGCCCCTGCCCGCCCCCAGCCCTGTAGAGATGTGCAATGAGAAGAGGATGGGACAGTGGATTTCTTGGTCCCCTTTCTGTCACTGACGAGGGTTCTTAGCCTCCTAATCAAAAGAAATTGATAAAAGGCCAGACAAGAAATTCAGGCAAGGCTTTATTGGGGCCCCGCTGCAGCAGAGGGGAGCGGGAACAAACAACAGGTACCGTTGCTAGCTCCCTGATGGGGGCTGAGCCTGTTCCTTATATGGGGTGAGGGTAGGGGTTGTCCAGAATTCGGGCCAGAGGGGTGGCTTAGGTGGCAGTGAGTGCAGGGGGCACGCACAGTACCCTGCGTTTGCTCCTGATCCCTGCATTTGCTCCCCGCTCTTCAGAAGTGGCAGTTGGGTTTTCGGTCTTTTTGTATCTTGCTGTCCCTAAATTGCCCCAGCTGTGCACGCATGCAGTTACTTTTTTAGTCCCTTGTAGTTTCTTTGTATTTTGTTGCTTGAGGAGACGTTTGTCCAGGTGCAAGCACTACGGCAAAGGGTCCCAGGTCCCAGGTCCCAGCCTGTGTCATTTCCTGAGGGATTTTGGAGAATGAAGCTGTTTCTCAATTGTTAGAACTATTTCTATTAGTTAGACGTAATCTGTGTTTTAGGCCCCCCCCCACTCTTTTTTAGTGATTAAATTTTAAAACTCTTAAAGGTATTCAACTCAACTCCTCCATCCTTCCTTCCAAAAATATTAATTATGCACCTGCTGGGTGTGAGGCCCTGTGCCCCAGGGGATGCAGAGATGCCCGCCCAGCGGGTCTCCGCTCTGTCAGCACCAGCGGAGCAGGATACTGCAGCCCGAGCATCCCGCTGAGGAGAATTCCGGGCGGGCCCCAGCCAGCCTCCTCCAAGGCATCTGAGATGATGGGCTTGGGCATTGTGGGTGGGTTCAAAGTACGGCATTCAGTCTGGGTCTGAGGGCAGGGTATTCCGGTCATCAGCTGTGTCCTTGAAGGAAAGAGCAGGAAGGAGAGACTTCCAAAGGCTATGGCAGTTAAGTTTTTCAAATAAGAATCCCTTTTGTACAGAGCTTCTTAATAAGCTCCTGGCAGGGCCGCTATCAGACCATCCTGCCAATAAAGAGGAAAGAGAGAAAAGGTAAACAGCCCTCACATTCCAGCACCGCCTGCGACTCCCACGTGATTGGCTGATTGTTTCCTACAGTTCTAATTAAATGCTTAGCCCCAGGGAACGCACATAGACATCTGAACCCAATTCCGAATACAAATTCAGAATTGTGACTGAAATGCCTCTGTTTAAATCAGTCTAGTTTTAATGCAAACCGAATCAATTAGCTGTCACTCTAATATTTACTCTACCTAGTCGTTCCAGTGAAATATTGGGTAAAATTAGCTATTTTACAAAAGTGTTTAGTGTTACCTTGTCCTGCAGCACCAGGACATTTTCCCACATGAGCAAAGCATTTTTGTGTCACCTTCTCGATTGGAGAGTTGTGTAATTAATATTATTGAGAAAGGGAAAAGATGATTTAATATTATTCAGAGTCATTGGAATGCGGTTGCCATCGTGTTTGAATGACCAAACTGGAGATGAATGTTATAGGGTTTAGGATAAAGCTCAATCGAATGCAGATGGTATTTTATTTTAATTAGCTCCAGTCCCTATTGTATAAAATTGCTTTGATAAGTGATGGAATTTACAATCCACCCCTGCTTCGTGTGAACGCTGATAGAGTGTACATTTGGTGAACGAAATGGAAGCAACACACGAGCGGGAGGGAAGATCTAAGACTTCAGCCACACGTGCACGCACGTTTATTAAGCATCCCTTGGCTCCGATCTTGCACCAGCACCGTGCGGTTGTTTTCCTTCCATTCTTAATCACCTTTACTTGATGTTTTTAACCACCTTTGGAAAGGGCCATTTTGCTCGAAGGGGTTTGTGGACCAGCCCTCTCCTTGGGAGAACAGCCCGACTGTTCTCAGGGTGCAGTATCAGTCACTGGGTTTTTCCCAGGGCTGTCATTTAAGCCAACTGAGGGCATTTGTTTTTAACTTGTTCTTTTGCCAAAAGTCGGGAGAAGGGTGGATGTTACTGAAGCACCAGCCAATAGCTGTAAGGGCTCCCAAATTTTTTAAAAATTACTTGTTCTGATTACGTTCCAAGCTGGCTTATAGTTCGACACTGCTGCTGCTGCTGCATCTTCCAACCCTTACATTTTAGAATGATGACTCTGGTTCAGCCCTTCCCTTGCGTGCTCAGCCAGATGGATGACGGAAATGGGAGGATAAAGATGTTATTGGGGGGCCCTCGGTGGCTCCTTCCGGGGTGGTGGGAGGCTTCGGGTTGACGCTTTGTTTCAGTCCTTCAACGCTCAGGAGCTGGAAACTGATTTCCAGGGCCGGAGTGGGCATTCTGTTTTGTAGGATGGGACTTTGCCCCAGAGTGTAATCAGAGCTCAGGTTTTTTTTTTTTCCAGCAGTGATGCAACGTTTAAGCAGATCTTTCCATTAACCACAGAGGGAATTTTATCTGACAGTCTTGTGTGCTAGAGCCATTTGGAGTGCAAACAAACAAAAAGTTCCTGGCAAATACCAGCACATAGACAGGAAGTGACCACATTGATCTGGGGGTTGATGAACTGCGAGATGGGCTGGGGGGAGGGTGGGCTGCGACACGGGGCCCGACAGGTTCACCCGCGTGGGGACAGCAGGGCTTCAGCTGTCTCTTCACGTTTCAGCACAACCCTGCTGGGTCTAGTGAACTGGACGCTACCAGTTGGTAAGCAGTTAGGATTTTCAAATAGGCTTTAAAAGATGGTGCTTTATGATTTCACCGGCAGGCTTGACGCTTCCACTTAGATGCCTCCAAGATGTCTCAAAGTCACCGCATCCCAAAGCCGAGTGACCATCCCTGACCGCACCTCTGTCTCACAGAGAAGCCACCCCCTGCCCCATGCCCGTTCCCCACCCTCCGTCCACCACCCATGCAGCCCGTGCCCCAGGCCTGTCCTCTGGCACCTGGACGCTGCACGGCCCCTCTCACTGGCCAGCTGTGGGCATCCTTGCCCAACACCAGTCTGCTCTCCACTGTCCCGAGGGAGCCTATGAAACACGCCTGTCATGGTGCCACCGCCCCTGGGAATGCCCTGCCCAGGTCCCCCTTGGTCTGGCCTCCCTGTGGCCCCTGGACCCCCGCCACGCTGGCCTTTAAGATCCTCATCGGATGACATTTGCCCTTTCCCCCTGCGCAGCCTTTGCACATACTGGCTACCCCTGTGTCTCTCTCTGGTCTCGGCCTGTGCATCCCCGCCACCGGGAGCTGGCTCAGCGGCTGCTCCTAGCGGTTGGGTGTCAGCGCTCTGGGTCTGCGAGGTCCCCTCAGCATCTGCCTTCCCCAGGGACTCCAGGAGCGGAGGGGTCGTGGCTGTTCAGATCTTGTCCCAGCACGGAAGTGACAGGGCCAGAGTGCGTCTGGCCGTGTTCGCAGCTGCCCGCTGCTGCAGGGGACGTACCATCTTAAAGGGTTTAGTGGTCACTTGGGCGTCCCCCTCCCTGAGGTTCCCAGCGCCGTGAGGGTGGTAAGGAGCCCATCCATCGGCTCTCGGCCCCCACTTTGTTCCTGTAACGTCTGTTTCCTGGCTGCCTTGGAGACAGTGCCAGGACCGCAGGCCCAGGTGGGAGCGAGGAGGGGTTTCATTTGCTGGGGATCCAGTAATGACAGGGACCAGGGACACGGCTGGTGGGAGCTGCAGGTGGTTCCAGGAGGCCTGGAGCGCGAGGCCGGGCAGAAGCCGTGAGAGGCAGGGCGATGGGGGGCGGGGGGAGCTCGGCGTGAGACGCACACAGCCCGCCTTGTGCCGGGGGGTGTCACGTTCTCCAGGGCCAGGGCCGCCCTCACTTGCTTTCACTCCAGGTCCGGCAGGCTACCCAGTAAATAGCAGACGGACCCTTAGTCAGTGTTTATTGAAACAGATCTCAGTTTTCAGGGAGTAGGTTCACGTAGCAAGTTGTATCTGTTACCATTTGCTCATCAACTTCTTTTTACCTAAAGGACTTTAGAAGTATCTTGTGGCCTTGGTTAAATTGTGACAAAAGCCTTGAAGAGGGCTTGAATTCACCAGGCTGTAGAACGACAGACATGGGGCCAGCCGGGCAGTGTGCTGACCGGCGTCCAGCTGGTGACCGTGGAGAGCAGGGCTCCTTCGGCCGCCTGTCCGTCCTGTGTGAGTGGAGGCAGGTGATTCTTGGGGATGCGGTGCTTCCCGTCAGAGCCCTGATTTCCCGAAGTCCATTCATGTTTCCCAGTATTAGCAGGAGGAGTGGTGCCGGCTCTCACCAGCTGTAAGTGGTCACCTTTTGGCCCGTGTAGTTCAGCTTGGGTGGAACGAATTCGAGAAGTGGCCTGTGGAGGAAGGGGGGACAGGCCTGGGTCCCCGCTTGCCTCTGTGATGTGGGAGGAGGAGGGGGAGGTCTCCTAGGCTGAGTTAGATCAGATTTTTGGTTCGTCTTCCTTCTTCTCTGCCTCTTCTACTGCCCTGACTCATGGATTTCCATAGCAACCCGGCATCTCCTCCCCACCCCAGGTGGTACCCTCAGGAGGGCTTGAGCGTTTCCCTGAGACATGATCTAACAAGGCTGTTTAACCATCACTCGCTTGTGGGGCTGGTGCCCTCTGCCCCAGGAAGATAAGCGTGGGAGTATCAATCCTCGTATGCAGTCCGACCCCAATCCACTTGCCACCTCCACGAGCCCAGCTGAGTCCCATGCTTCTTACCCATGTCGGAATCACAGGCCCCTCTGCAAAGCTGATGGAAGTTGTGGACATTCTCTCTCTCCAGAGGAGAAAAGAAGTCATGTGCTCATGTCCACGCTGCTCTGCATACAGCTTTTGGGGGTTCCTGGGACGTAAGCCTGCCCTTCCGTCCTCTAGGATCTCTGGGCCCCAGGCGGGAAGTCCCCAGCTTGACTACCACTCAGCTCCTACGTTCCTGAACCATTGCCTGTCCTGAGAGAAGGACCGCCTTGCAAACTGTAAGGTGACGCGCACTTGTCAGGGAGGATTATTTTCCTTTCTTTGAATCCTCACTTGGCGAGTTAACTTCTCAGTGCTCTTCAGCTGGTGGGAAGTTGACCCAACACGTGTTGGGACAGTTGTTGAGAGCAGTCGGTGTTGACGGGACTTGAGATGTAAGGGTCCAGGCTGCTGAGTGCAGGGGTCACAGAAATGGGCTGGTTCGGCCCCTCCCTCAGCTGGAGGCTGAGGCACAGAGGACGGGGTCAAAGGTTGACCTTCCCCCATGCTCCCGCTGCACTGTTCTCTCCTGGAAGAGGCCTGAGGATCTGGGGGCCCCTGGACACTTGGGGGTCTGGCCTCTGACATCTTCCAAGGATTTGCCTTGATCTGCAGGCAGGGCTGCCTCTGTCACAGCAAACGGTGGAGGGAATCCCTGTCCTTACACAGTGACAGAATGAAATGTCCCTTGATGAAGATAAGGGGAAAAGAAAAGGGAAAGCTGGCCAGAGCTGTCTCCCTTGCCCTGGACACATCTGTGCATGAACACGAACCCTAAATAGAACGCACTGCTCTTCCCCTCGCACCGGTGGAGATCTGGAGGGTATGGGGACGAGGATCTCGGAGAACAGCCTTTGTTGCCTTAGCTCCCTCTTAGAGTAAAGCCCTGGAGCCCCTTCTAGGACCTACCAGCTCCTAAAGATGCCCTGGGGCTTCCCGAGCCTGGTGGAGCCCGTTAGAGGTCGACGGCTTTAGGGCAGAGCGTAGGCGTGTGGTGGCTTTGGGTGGAATGCAGGGGTCATTCATGCTCTCTCTGGTGGCCTTGGCTCCTAGGAGGAAACTTGAAAACAACGTGACAGCAACCCCCTTTTGCGCTTGTTGAACCCAGGACTGATGTGCCAGGCTGCCTTCTGTTCTGGCAGTGTGCCCGTGGCCCCGGGAGGAGGATGCGCTGGGGCTGCCCAAGGCGCGCCTGCCTAGACGACGCTCGGACAGCTGTACGACCGGCAGTGCAGATTGGGATCCTGCTCGTTTACATGGCTTCTTTCTAAGCATCTTTTTATTTTTTTTAAAACATAAAGTTTTTTAAGGGAATAGTTTATTAACATTCTTTTTTTTAAAAAATATTTATTTATTTATTTGGTTGCACCAGGTCTTAGTTGCGGCAAGTGGGCTCCTTAGTTGAGGCTCCTGGGCTCCTTAGTTGTGGCATGCAAATGGGATCCAGTTCCCTGGTCAGGGATTGAACCTGGGCCCCCTGCATTGGGAGCGCAGAGTCTTATCCACTGCACCACCAGGGAAGTCCCTCTAGCATCTTTTAAGTTTACCTCCTCTTATCTACAGAGCGACTTTCAACAGATACCGAATTTTAATTTGACTTCTCAAGAAGAAAGCTGGAGGAAGCGTTGCCTCCAAAAGAAAGCGTTGCTCTTCATCTCATCATGAGAAGATGATAAAGTCTTCGTGACAAGAATGTTTAACAGGAAACATACAGAAAATGGATAAAAGGAAGAGGGTCAGAGTGAAGTCCCACCTTCAAAATATGACTTTGAAGAGGTCAAGACACTTTATACAGGTTTATAGAGGTTTGCCCAGGAGAGATACTCTGTGTTGAGCTGGGGTTGCAGGTGACAAACCTTGCTCTTGTCCAAAATCACTGATCTTCCACAAAAACTCCACGGAGGTCACCTGAGGGTCATGAAGACCCAGTCGCACTGTCTACTCCAAAGTGTTTCTGAAAGTCTGACTGTGGTTACAACATATTTTATATCTGAAGCGTATTCATTTAACTTCATTCCTTCGTTCAGGGAGCATTTAGTGAACTCCTCTGTATACTGTGCATCACCCGGCACACAGAAGTATAGCGGTGAGTGAAACACAGCCCACGTTATCCGCACGGGCCAGTGGGGAGCAGAGGGTAGTCACACCGACCCTGGACACATCCGACCACAGCTGCGGTCCGTGCCGGACAAGTCAGGTCAGGGAAGCCCCTCGTCCCTGGCAGAGACACACCTAACTTTGCAGCGTCAGCTTTCAATTTGCCTTTTCAGGAAGAAGGAGGACAGGAGATCTTTGCCAGCAGATCTTTGCCGAGCAGGTCCCTGTTACAGGCAGGTGTTGGCTGAGAGCTGGAGAAACAAGCGTGACGGAGACGCATCCCTCCCTCTGGGGGAAAATGGGCTTCTGAACAGATGATGTCCATGTCCTGGGGTGGAGGCAGCGTCACCACGCACACACCTGTGGGGGCACAGGAGCCCGGGGGGCCACCCTGGCCTCCCTGAGTGTCAGGGAAAGATGCCAGAGTGGGGAGGGTTAAAGTGGAACACAAGTAAGTTGGCCCAGTGAAGGGGCACCGTGAGAGTCAGGCCTGCGGGTGGGGGGTAGCCGGGGGGACGAGAGGCGGGGCTGGAGGAGGCCCTGGTTGGGGGTCAGACCGCATCATGCATTGGTCATGGGGCAGGGACACCCCAAGAGTCACGTGACCATCCAGATGCCAGGGGATCGTTGCCATGGTGAATCTTGGGGATGGGATCCTGACCCCTTGAGGAGATGGAATGTGTGACACTCGTGTTGGAGAGGATCCCAGCTTTGTTCTGACTTGGGGGACAGGTGGGCTTTAGTGCTGATGAGTTACGAGAATCAGGAGGGTGAGAGGGACCTGGGTATAGGGGGCAGGACCCACTTTGGGGCAGCTTTAGTTTCAGAGAACGGCGGGGAGAGGTGTCCAGGGCCCTGAGATGTGCAGGGGAGAGCCGTTAGGGTGGGGGCTGCAGGCTTGTGTGGGTGAGGCTGCCAGCCAGAGCTGGGTACACTGGGATGGCCATTCTGTTCTGGTTTTTCAGATACTGGGGGACTTCCCTGGTGGTCCAGTGGCTAAGACTACACGTTCCAATGCAGGGGGCCCAGGTTCGATCCCTGGCCAGGGAACTAGATCCCACATGCCGCAACTAAGAGTTCGCATGCCGCAACTAAAAAGATCCCACATGTCACGGCAAAGATCCTGCACGAAATTAAAAGAAGTAAAATTTTGGGTAAGAGCTGCTGCCTTGAGTCCCACCCCCGCTCCAGTGCTTTTCCTGCAGCCTCAGCCCATCCTCTGGGGGCCTCTGGATCCTCCGTTTAGCAGGACAGCCTCATGGATTCTCAAACATTTAAAATCTCAACCCTGATCAAGGCTGTGATTTAAACCTGTATCAGTCTCCCAGGGTGGCTGTAACAAATGACCAACAACTGGGTGGCTTAAAACAACAGAGATGCGTTATCTCACAGTCTGGAGTCCACAAGTCTGAAGCTAAGGTGTCGGCAGGGCAGTGGTCCCTCTGAGGGCTCTCAGGGAGCGTCCTTCCTTGCCTCTTCCAGCTCCTGGTTCCAGATGCTCCTCAGCTTGTGGAATCTGTCTTCACAAGGCCCCCTCCTCCTGTGTCTCAACCTCCCTTTGCCTGTCCTTTGTAAGGACACTTGTCATTGGATTTAGGGCACAGCATGACCACATCGCCAGAGCTTTAACTTAATTACATGTTCAAAGACCCTTTTCCCAAGGGAGGCCACATTCACTGGTTCTGGGTGAATGTACCTTTTGGGAGGCCACCAGTCAACTCTCTACAAAACCTAAAGAGAGTGATGTGGAATGAGCAGGGCCTTTCTTCTCAGCGATATTTCCCCTTCCTTCACTCCAGTGATCTGAAGGCTTTGCAGAGTGATTGGTTCTCTTCCTAAGAAGCTCAGCTCTTACCACGCACGCTTAGTCGCAATGTGTATTTTAACGTGCCCCAGGCCCACTCATTTGCAGGCTTACCCAGGTTTAGGACTTACCTTCCAAGTATATTCCTATGGCCTTGAAAGGCAGACAGTGTGTACCGCTGTCTGCCCCCTGCCTTTTTCACCAAGAGAAGGTCTGAACACCTCCTCAAGGAGTTCTGAGGGATCTGATGAGCAGAGCACGAACGAAGCTACAGTGTGAAGTGACAGCCGGTCAGACTGCCAGCAAACTATGACGACTTTCCTCTTGCACGAGCCCTCTCCGGGGAGGAAGCGTACTGCCAGTTCTCCTGAGCATCTCAGGTTGCTTTTCCTCGTAGAGATCATCACAGGAAGAACATCACAGTCTGGCCCCCTCCCAGCCTGACTCTCCCCATCACCACCAGCTCACCGCTTGTATTCCTTCCTCTGCAGTTTTTTGGAATAGCTTCAGAAGGATAGGTGTTAACTCTTCTCTAAATGATAGAATTCGCCTGTGAAGCCATCTGGTCCTGGGCTTTTGTTAGTTGGAAGTTTTTTAATCACAGTTTCAATTTCAGTACTTGTGATTGGTCAGTTCCAGCTCACCGTCTGTTTGCGAGCTCTGCAGAAGAATGAATTCCACGAGTGACACACGTCCTTAGGGATCCTGAACTGTGTGTTCCTTTGTCATAAAGAGCATCACTGTTCGTGATGAGGGTACCCTTTGGGAAAGCGAAAGTTTCAGGCACTTGGATTTGGGTCATTGGCACCCCTGACCTTCCCGGAGAGGCCAGCTGGCTCTGGGTTCCAACCTGAGGGGCCCCTGAAGCAGAGCTCTGGGTCTGAGCTGGAGGGTGGGACAGGGACCTTGGTCCTGGATGGGAACCAGTGGTATTTACACTCATACTCATGTTCCTAGAACCTAGCGCCGGACACACAGTGAGACTCAGTGCAGCTTTGGTGAGCGAATAAGGGACCACGGGGGTCGTGCTCTCCAGAGAAATCAGGGCAAATCTGGGAAAGGCCAGGATGATGGGATCCAGGAGCCCCCGCCCTTTCCTGGAGTTGGGTGAGAAGCAAGGCAGTGGCTGGAGCCTGGAGAGAGGAGACGGGGAGCAGGCTCTGACCAAGTGACCGCTGGCTGAGTCAGCCTCTGTGACTGGGAGGTCACCTGTGAATCCACCTCCACAGACCTGGCAAGTAATTTGTTATATCCAGTTCCATTGGCCTACAGTGCCTGGCTGTCTCTCAGAGTCTTACAATGACCTGTCTCGGGAGAGGGCTGCCCCGGGACCACGCCACAAGGAGAGCCTCCAGCTCTGCCGTGGGCCCTGGGCCATCACAGCCGACCCTCAGAACTGTGTGTTAAGTTGGGTTCTTACCCAGAGCCCAGGAACGACTGGAGGCCAGGTGCCCTCACTCTTTTATCCCACTAGGGGATTGTTTTGTGACTTCTGGCAACATGCTTCCCCATGTCACCTGCCTGATTCGGGGGAGTCACCTACTCAGGCTTGGAAGAGGAGGGTTCACCTCCTCTGGGACAGGAAGTAAAGCCTGGTGGGCACCACAGTTGGAAGGCACTGGTGCCAGTAAAATGGGTAGTGAGTCAGCCAGGCAAGGTGGACGGGAGCATCCCGGGAGCTAGGAGCTGTCAGTGGCTTGCCACTGACACTTGCAAAGTACCACTGTACTTTGCAACAGGTTGCCTAGCAGGTTAGGAAATACAGTCTTAGGTTTTTGATACTGAGTAAAAGCTTTCTGATTCAGGCAGTAATATATGAGGAAGTTGCAAAATGCCATCAGAGGGTGTTATGAGCAAAGTATCTCACTGTACAGTTTTATTTTCCATGGAAGTATCTATCAGTGGCAACTATAAATGATCCAGGACTTGGGCCTGGGCTTGTTCTAGTGCCTAATCCAAATTGTTTTTGAGCTCTTTGTGGCATTTCCCAGGAAGCTGATCTACTGGTGTTTTGCAGACAAGTCACATTGGTGGGGGGACAGGCTGTGATATTTCTTTCTAATCATTTTGTCCTGGTGACCAACAATGCCTTGAGATCAGTCGTCACTCTTAGATGTGAATGAGGCTGTCCTCTCCTCCCTCAGGACCATGTGGGGAGGTCGAGGCTGAGCGGTCTGAGGGGAGCAGCTTGACCCTCGGACTTTGTGCTTTCATTCCCCTGGGGTCACCGGCCTTTGCCTGGCCTCCAGGTCAGCCAGGGTCCCCCATCATCACCCTCCCGGAGGCTCCATCCTCCTTCTCCCCTTCACCTTCTCTGCCCTGGGCCACCTGTTGCCTTCTTGGAGCCTGCATCACACCCTGTGCTGTGTGGTGGGAGCCCCTGACTGGAGCACAAACTTCTGAGAGCAGGGCCTGCTGCCCCCATCCTGCCCATCTCAGCCCCCTGTGCAGAGCTGAGCCCCAGCGGGAGGTGTACTGAATCGGGGGCCCATAGCAGCAGGACCAAGAAAATGTTTCGGTTCAGGGCACAGGGATTCAGGTCCCACATCTTTTAAAAGTGAAAAAACTCAGACTTCCCTGGTGGCGCAGTGGTTAAGAATCTGCCTGCCAACGCAGGGGACACAGGTTCGAGCCCTGGTCTGGGAAGACCCCACATGCCGTGGAGCAACTAAGCCCGTGCACCACAGCTACTGAGCCTGCGCTCTAGAGCCCGTGAGCCACAACTACTGAGCCCACGTGCCACAACTACTGAAGCCCGCACGCCTAGAGCCCGTGCTCCGCAACAAGAGAAACCACCGCAATGAGAAGCCCATGCACCACAACGAAGAGTAGCCCCCGCTCGCCGCAACTAGAGAAAGCCCGAGCGCAGCAACGAAGACCCAACACAGCCAATAAATAAAAAAATAAATTTTAAAATAAATAGGTAAATAAACAAAAGTGAAAAAACTCTTCCACCTTGAAAAACTCTTACACACACACACACACACGTGAGGATAACACAGCCATGTGCGAAGCTGTGATGTGCATGCTTTATATGCCAGTTTATATGCCAGTGCTCCCTCATGACAAGCCACAATGATGCCCGTCATACAGGTGAGGCCAGGGAGGCTAAACGACTGGGTCACACAGGTGGTGAGTGTGGGGCTGGCTTTTGAATCCAGGCAGCCTCCTGGATTCCTGCTCTTAAATAATATTTATCCTGCCTCTCAAGCTTTTTTCCTTGGTTGTGAAGGCAGATCATGCCGATTGAAAGAAGTTTATAAAACCCTTAAAATAATTTTAAAATTTTAAATGAATAATAGTGTCACCATCAAGGAATTGCCGCTATTAATAGTTCGCTGTATCCCTTTTTAGGTTTTCTGTACATGCTCTGGTACCATGTTTGCAGAAGCTGCTAAAAATGCCAATATATGGATTATCACAATTAACCGTATCCTCCCTGTAAAACATTTTACTTCCAACTCCTGATCACCATTTGACCGGTTTCTCCCCTCTCTTCACTCTTTTCATACCCTTGCACGTATTTCCTTTTAATTAGGGACAAGGGTCACCAGAGAATCTGTTGGCAACTTCATAAGGTCTTTTTTTTTTTTTTTAGTAGAATCATTTCAAACTCTATGAGAGTGGTCCTATTCCCTCCCCTACAGACCCAGACTAGTTCTTGTCTTTCAAATATGATCACTTGAAGTGAAAACATCTCCTTGGAATTTACCATCCAAGACATCTAATAGACACAGATGTTCATGGAAAAGGACAGCTGGAGCACCTACGAGGAGGCCACATGAAACCAGGAGATCGTTTTTAAAACAAAAATAACTGCGTTTCTCCCCTGGTAGGTGAAATGGCTCCAACAACAAGAAGTTAAACGCAGGGTGAAGAGACAGGTGCGAAGTGACCCTCAGGCCCTTTATTTCAACGACCCCATTTGGTCCAACATGTGGTACATGGTGAGTAGGGCGTGGGCCTCTCTGTCCCTGGAGCGTTTGCAGTGCTGTGTTTCTGAGATGGGTCAATTTCCCCCAACAAAGCTAAATTCTCATGACAGCTCCAAACAGACACACTTCATCTGAGTGTAAAACTCCTGTTTTAATGCTGTGAGGTGCAAGCTTTCTTGTGAAGTTTTTTTAATTATGTGAAAGTCCAAGGGGAGGGGCTCTTTGAGCAGGGGAGCGATTGGCTGCACGGTGTATGAGTCACTACATGGTGAGTAGTGAACAGAGCCCCTGAAGGGCGGTGGGTGTCCTGGGAAAGTGATGGACAGATTGCCGGGGCAGAAAAAGCAGTAGACCCTGCACATGGACCGTTCCCAGAAATGGGTGGTAGAAAGAGGGTTCTGCTCTATCAGGCACGGGAAAGCATTTTCTCCGTATTCCCTTATGAGCATAGGAGCACCTCTGCTGGGTTTGCAGGTCTGTGTCAGGTGTGTCTGTGGTGGGGGGGGGCTTTGTGTCTTCTTTGCCTGCAGCATTGTGGCGACAAGAACAGTCGCTGCCGATCAGAAATGAATGTCCAGGCGGCGTGGAAGCGGGGCTACACGGGAAAAAACGTGGTGGTCACCATCCTGGATGATGGCATAGAGCGGAATCACCCCGACCTGGCCCCAAACTATGTAAGTCAAGCCTTAAAACTGGCAACTGGCATGCAGAGATTCAACTGCGTGGGTCATTAAACAAGGACACATTTATAAAACGATAAGGTGCCTACCCCTCCCTATATCAGACAGTACAGAAAACTGACAGGGTGGGCTGGTGAACCCAGCTCCCCTGCTACCCGGAGCCAGGGGTTCGCAGAGGGATTCGTTCACATGTTAGAGGATTCACATGTACTTCTGGGAGCGGGTCCTAAGAAACTCAGAGACGTGTGCATGGAGGTCGCCATCAGATCAACATCAGCGACGTGAGAAATGGCAGGGTTAAGACGTGGGCTTAGGACCCAAACTGCTGGGGCTCCTGTCCTGGCTCTGCGGCTTATTAATTCTGAGACCCCGGGCAATTTACTTGACTTCTCTGTGCCTCGGTGTCACATTCTGTAAAATGGGGTTAGTAACAGGACTACTACCTCCTCGGGTAATTGTGAGGATTAAATGGCTTCATAAATGTAAAGGAGAGAGCCCAGCACATAGTAAATGTGAGAAAGGTATTTAGTATTCTGAGGCCCCTGGGGTACAGTCTTGTCTTAATTTCTGCTGTACAGCAAATATGCATATATATATATTTTTTTCATGTTCTTTTCCATTATGGTTTATCACAGGATATTGAATATAGTTCCCTGTGCTATACAGTAGGACCTTGTTGCTTATCCATCCTATATATACTAGTTTTCAAAAGATGACAGTTTTGAAGTCAACCATCTGGAGAGCTTTTATAATGTGTTTTAAAAGGATGTTAGGATATTACACGAATACTATGATTATAAGTATATACGCAAAAACATGCATATTAAAAATATAAGATGAAGGACATTCTGACACTTGCTACCACGTGGATGAAC
Organism: Grampus griseus; assembly: GCF_964374135.1. Lineage (NCBI taxonomy): Eukaryota > Metazoa > Chordata > Mammalia > Artiodactyla > Delphinidae > Grampus > Grampus griseus. The sequence goes on from NC_139018.1 coordinate 146,768,078, forward strand.
CTTTATCTGATGCACGTGACCACATGGATCAGCCACATCGATGAAGACATTATCTAGGTCACAAAAGGACAAGCACTGTACGCTTTCACTTACATGAGGTCCCTAGAGGAGTCGAATTCATAGAGACAGAAAGTAGATGCTGGGTGCCAGGGGCTGGGGAGGGGGATGGGGAGTTCGTGTTTCATGGGGACAGAGTTGTAAGTTTTGCAAGATGAGAAGCGTTCTGTGGATGGATGGTGGTGACGGCTGCCCAGCAGTGTGAATGTACTTAAAGCCATTGAACTGTGCACTTAAAAATGGTTAGGGTGGTAAATTTTGTTATGTGTATTTCCCACCATAATATATATACAAACATATATATATATGTATACAAAATTTTATATATATATATATATATATATATATATATATATATATATATATATATATATATATATATAAAGTTATAGTAAGGGAGTACCAAGCGTGCATTTTTCTCTGTTTCCAATTGAGGCATAAAAACAATTTAAAGCAGGGCTGTGATATGCCAGGCCATTTCTCTTCGGTCACGAGGGTTTCATTTCTTAGGATTCCTATGCGAGCTATGACGTCAACGGAAACGATTACGACCCGTCTCCGCGATATGATGCCAGCAATGAGAACAAGTATGTCACTTGGTCACTTGGCCGGCCCCTCCTTGCTTCCCTTTCCGTCTCCCTGCAGTCACTGTTGAGCTGGCCCACAGTCGGGATCCTGGAACCGTGACGGGTCAGAGGCACCTCTCCGGCTGCCTGGCTGGGTCTGGGGCTGAGCCAGGAGCCAGCCCCGCACAGCCCTTCAGGCACAAGGCAGCCTCAGTGGATCCGGCCCCTTCCTAAAGGGCGTCACCCCTGATGGTCAGCTAGCAATGGATGTTGGACCAGCATTGTTCCTGTTCAAAACACTGTTGGATTTGAAAAGAGTAACCCTTAAATCTCGTGGTCTCCACAGCCGGCTGTGTTCAGACCACAGTGCATGGGTCAATATCCGAGCCTTTCTGAGTCTGTGACCTCACGAGGGAGGTGGCAGAAGAGTGAATGATGCTGGGTAAATCGGGGCCCAGATCCTGGGCCTGGCTGTGTGCCTCTGTGCAGGCTGGGTGATGTCTCGTGGCCTGAGGCTCCCCATGCCCCAGGGCTGTGGGTGGGAGTCGGGTGATGGGTGAGGGACACACACGGAGGGTGTTCAGTCAGTGACGCTTGTGATCGTCACTTTGCAAATGAAGGCGGGAGGTCTGGAGAGATCAGGTGACTCGGCTCCGTGGGTGGCAGCCCTGGGGGTGATGTCCACTTTCCCCAGCCCAGCCCTAGAGCTTGTTTGCTGTGTCCTGCCTGTCGTTTCTCAGTCAGCATGCCCCATGCCCCAAGCTCTTCTCATTCTTCCAAAAATATTTAGAGAAGAACAGAAGCTGTTTCTTTCTTCTCCACTGTTTTTTTGGTTTGGTTTTGTTTTGTTTTTAATTGTATTTTATTTGTTTTAGTTGTGCCGGGTCTTAGCTACAGCTCACCAGTTCCTTTAGTTGCGGCATGTGTGCTCCTTAGTTGTGGCTGGCGGGCTCCTCAGTTGTGGCATGTGAACTCTTAGTTGTGGCATGCATGTGGAATCTTAGTTCCCTGATCAGGGATCGAACCCATGTCCCCTGCATTGGAAGGTGGATTCTTAACCACTGCGCCACCAGGGAAGTCCCTTTCTTCTCCACTGTTGACACGACGCTTGCCAAGGTGTGTCTTCGTCCATAATATCTTAGGTTGTGGTTGATTTGATTCTGGGGTTCAAATCCTGGTGCCCACAGGGTGCCGTGCAGGGAGGCTCGGCCGGCAGACGCAGTCAGCACGACGGACCACAGCGCTCCAGGGAGCCTGCAAAGGCCCCAGCCTCACGTCCCCAGGTGCCCTTCCCACTCAGCCACCAGCACACCAGTGGTGCAGGGCGCCTGGTCTCCCAGCCCCGAGTGCAGGGAGCCAGGAGGGATAATCCAGACACTGCACAGTGATCCATGAAGGGCAGGATTGAATGCTGAGTGGGACGGTGGGCTGCGTGACTTGGGAGCAGCCCTGGCTGTGGGCGCACGAGGTCCAGAGGACAGAGGGCTGCCTCCCCAGGGCTAATGCATGAGCCCTGGACTAGTTTCAAAGGTGGTTTTAAAGTTGACTCAGTGATTCTGATCCCCTGTGGACTCTTCTCAGAGATATGCTCCTTAAACTCGCCGGTATTTTTTGGCTTCTGCTGGAGGAACTGACCCGGTGCAGCATGTTGCAGAACGGGGTCATTACCCGAGGGGAGCGATCTGTTTTTCAGGTGGCCTCTTCCTAGTCTGTCCACTGCCACTGAGTGTTCCATTTCGAGCTTTCTTCCTCGGCTCCTGCTGCAATGGCCGTGGGAAGGGTGGGGGGGCTGCCCGAGGGGAGCATGGGGTGGGAGGAGGGGGACACAAGAGGACACAGGATCTAGGGTCTCGTGTGTTCTTACTTCAGCTCGGCAGCCAGGCAGGCGTCTACGCTGTGTTGTCAGTCGCGGGGACGCAGAGCTTGGGAGGAGGGATGCTTGGGCCCCTGGCGCCGGAGCAGGAGACTCAGCCTGATGCGGGAGCATCGTGTCTGCAGGGCGGCGGGAAGGCCTTGCCAGCCTACGGGGTGCGGGGTGGGGGTGGGGAACGGGACGGTCCAGGCCCGTGCAAAAGCCCACTTGATGCCCCTCCCGGAGCAGCCATCAGAGGGCGGGGGGCGATGGGAAGGGATGTGGGGAGAAGGCTTCAGCATCCTCCCCGGGCTTAGGGATAATGACTCTTCTTGCAGGAGAGCTGAGCAGGGCTGAACCCACTGCAAGGTGCTGGCGGAGTCCTAACTTCGTTTTTTCCTTTGCCTCAGACACGGTACTCGCTGTGCGGGAGAGGTCGCCGCTTCAGCCAACAACTCTTACTGCATCGTGGGCATCGCGTACAATGCAAAAATCGGAGGTAAGGCCCAGGAGTGTGCTGCCTGGGGGCTCGGGCCTGGGGCAGGGGTACTGCACGTGTCCCTCCTGCGAGTCTCAGCAGCGGCACTTCCGTTGGCCTCGGTGGCCGAGTCGGACCCTGGGCCTGACCTCACGCTGCCAGGGGCCTGGAGGCAGAGGTGTTGCTCACTGGTTTGCCTGAAAAGCCTCCGCGGGTCCTGTGGGTCCGGCTGCTGACTCACCGCTGTCAAGCAGACCAGTCCTAATAGGCCGCCTGGGTCCCCTCCTGCTGCCCATCCTGCCCTCCCTCTGACTCTCCCAGCAGGGTTTACGGTTTTCACTTGGGACGAAGGCCTTTCCTTGGCCCCAACTCCCGCTCGAGCATCCTGGCCCACTGCTCCTGCCCTGTCCCTCGGCTTTAGCCAGAGGACATTTGTCATAGTGTCCCCCGGAGATGCCCGGTCTCCCCTGTTTATGACGAGCTGGTAACATTTGCCTCACCCCAAAAACCTCTCCCCGCTGCTCTGTTCTGCTCAGTCCACCCATGACTTATGGCCTCTCACGCCCTCTCTGCTCCACGGAGTGCTCCCCAAATCCAGGTGTCCCCCCTCGTCTTGTTTACTGAGGGAGGTTAGCCTTCCAGGTCCCTTTAAGGAGCACGACTGACCCTGGGTGTCTCTGGCTCTGTTGTTTGGTTTCTCCATTTGTGAGTCAAGCTTCTTCTGTTAGGATGGGGCTTTAGAGCAGAGTCACACGTCTTCCATGCCCCCCGCCCCTGCCCCTGCCCCCGCCCCCTGAGCCTGGCAGATTGACAACTCAGACTGGCAGACAGTAAGTCAGTAAGTCCTCTGCAGTGCCTGGTAGGTGCGCATCACTGAGCTGGCACTGAGCAGGTGTGACCGGGGCAATGAATTGTCCTCGACCGTCTACTTAGCCTTGGGGCACTGGCTCTCGGTTTGGAGGTGCTCACATGCACACTGATGGCCATGCTGGGATGCCTTCCTGGGGTGTGACCTTCTCTGCTGCTTTGTCTTTGTGGAGGTGGTTTAGCTCCCTCAGCTCTACTACGAGCAGCACAAGATGGAGAACTCTGGGTCACGAGTCTTTGGGGAATTTCTTGAGTTTTGAAAATAGGGTCCCCAACTTTCACTTATTTAGGACCCTCTGCCTGCTGTTTCCCTTGGAAACCTTTGAAGTGGCTGGGATTTAACCAGCCATCATTAACCACCAAGGGCGTGTCCTGCAGAACAGATCAGGAGACTGTCACCTGGCCTCACTTCTTTGTGGATAGTTCTTTTACGTTGAGATGTGTAAGTTCTCCTTGGAGCTCTTGATGAGTGAAGAGCCACGAGAAGTCTCTCTGGCTGACCTGGGTACCAGTTCCACTCCCACCACCCACTGGCTCTGTGTCCTTGGACAACGGGTATAAACTGTCTGTGACATGGGGTTGGGTTTGCAATGGAGACATAGTGTGGGCTTGAGGTTGGCATTGACCCAGGGAACCCGTAACAGCCACGTCTCCAAGGCTGCTGCATACAGCTGTAGCCTCTCAATACAGGCAGCCGCACCTCTTCCTGCCCCTCCCTCCAAGCCCACCTCTGGACAGGGCAGTCTTCAGGCACCTCTAACATAGCTTCTCTCTCCACATGTTGACACAAAGCAGGGAATTTCTCTGAGATGCCCCTGGTGTGACCATGAGCTCTACTTTTTTATACCTTTTTCATTTTTAAAGTTGTTGTTCAAGAGATTAAAATGGATATCCTAATTTATTCCAATCTATGTGGAATTAATATTATACCACTTCACGTATAGTATATAAACCTAAAACATTATTTGAGTTCACACTCACTGTTGTTCTTTATGCCGTTGTTTTTGTGTTTTACTTCGTATATTATAAACCCAATGTTTATTCTTATTTAAACAGTTGGCTTTAAAATACTTACGGAAAGAAATATACTTACCTACATGTTTATCAGTCCCAGTGCTCTTCCTTATTTCTGGCTTCATATTTCTTCTGACTGGCTTCAATTTTTCTTCAGCCTGAGAATTTCTTTTAGTATTTTAGTATTTCTTTACATGTAGGTATGCTGGCAAGAAGTCATCTTAGCTTTTAGGTGAAATTTATCTAAATTTCATCTTCATTTTTGAAAACAATTTTACTGAACACAGAATTCTAGGCTGACATGTTTTTCTTTCAGCCCTTTAAAGATGCTATTCCATTGTCTCTGGCATCCATTGTTTCTGATGATGAGTCAGTTGTCATACTTACCTTATTGTTGTTCCCCTTTATGTAACGTGATTTGTTCCTCTGGCAACTTTTTTTTTTTTTTCTATCTGTGCTTTGTCTGTGACTATAATGTCCCTTGGTGTAATTTCTTTCATATTGCTCCAGCTTGGGGTTAGCTGTGCTTCCTCCTGGGTAATTATTCATATTACTTCTTTTCTAAATCAAATTACCTCCTGGGTAATTATTCATATTACTTCTTTTCTAAATCAAATTACTTTTTGCAATCCTGTTTCCTCTCTTTTCTCTTTGGGCACCAATTATACTTGTTAGATTGCTTGATATACCTCACAGGTTGAGGCTGTGTTCATTTTTTAAAATCTTTTTTTATCTGTGTGCTTCAAATTTGATAATTTCTTTTGCACTGTCTTCTTCAGGTTCACTAATCCTTTCTTTTGTTGTGTCCAATCTGTTGTTGATTCCAAATGATTTTTTTTTTCTTTTCTACTCAGATATTGTGCTTTTCTGTTCTGTGATGTCCATTTGGCTTTTTTTTTTTTCTTTTAATATTTTCAAATCTTTTCTTACATTTCACTTCTCTTCACCCATTATACCTATATATTACTTTGGACTCTTTAACATACTTATGAGTTATTTTACAGTCTTTTATACTAATTCCAATACCTAAGTCATTTGTGGGTATGTTTCTTTTTTTTCTTTTTCCTATGGAATGCCTTCTTCACTTTTTTCTTTTTTCATATCTTTGTTGGACTATAATTGCTTTACAGTGTTGTGTTAGTTTCTGCTGTATAACAGAGTGAATCAGCTACATGCATATGTATATCCCTATATCCCCTCCCTCTTTTGTCTCCCTCCCACCCTCCTTATCCCACCCCTCTAGGTGGTCACAAAGCACCAAGCTGATCTCCCTGTGCAGGGCAGCTGCTTCCCACTAGCTATCTATTGTATATTTGGTAGTGTATATATGTCAGTGCTACTCTCTCACTTCGTCCCAACTTACCCTTCCCCATCCCCGCGTCCTAAAGTCGATTTTTACATCTGTGTCTTTTTTCCTCTCCTGCCCCTAGGTTCATCAGAACCATTTTTTTTTAAGATTCCATATATATCTGTTAGCTTATGGTATTTGTTTTTCTCTTTCTGACTTCATTCTGTATGACAGACTCTGGGTCCATCCACCTCACTACAAATAACTTAATTTCATTTGTTTTTATGGCTGAGTAATATTCCATTGTATATATGTGCCACATCTTTATCCATTCATCTGTCGATGGACACTTAGGTTGCTTCCATGTCCTGACTGTTGTAAATAGCGCTGCAGTGACCATTGTGGTACATGACTCTTTCTGAATTATGGTTTTCTCAAGGTATATGCCCAGTGGTGGGATTGCTGTATCGTATGGTAGTTCTATTTTTAGTTTTTAAGGAACCTCCATACTGTTCTCCATAGTGGCTTTATCAATTTACATTCCCACCAACAGTGCAAGAGGTTCCCTTTTCTCTGCACTCTGACCAACATTTATTGTTTGTAGATTTTTTGATGATGGCCATTCTGACCGGTGTGAGGTGATACCTCATTGTAGTTTTGATTTGCATTTCTCTAATGATTAGTGATGTTGAGCATCTTTTCATGTGTTTGTTGGCAGTCTGTATATCTTCTTTGGAGAAATGTCTGTTTAGGCCTTCTGCCCATTTTTGGATTGGGTTGTTTGTTTTTTTGATATTGAGCTGCATGAGCTGCTTATATATTTTGGAGATTAATCTTTTGTCAGTTGCTTCATTTGCAAATATTTTCTCCCATTCTGAGGGTCGTCTTTTCGTCTTGTTTATGTTTTCCTTTGCTGTGCAAAAGCTTCTAAGTTTCACTAGGTCCCATTTGTTTATTTTTATTTCATTTCTGTAGGAGGTGGGTCAAAAAGGATCTTGCTGTGATTTATGTCATAGAGTGTTCTGCCTATGTTTTCCTCTAAGAGTTTTATACTGTCTGGCCTTACATTTAGGTGTCTAATCCATTTTGAGTTTATTTTTGTGTATGGTGTTAGGAAGTGTTCTAATTTCATTCTTTTACATGTAGCTGTCCAGTTTTCCCAGAACCACTTATTGAAGAGGCTGTCTTTTCTCCATTGTATACTCTTGCCCCCTTTATCAAAGATAAGGCGACCATATGTGCATGGGATTATCTCTGGGCTTTCTATCCTGTTCCATTGATCTATATTTCTTCTTTTGTGCCAGTACCATACTGTCTTGTTTATTGTAGCTTTGTAGTATAGTCTGAATTCTGGGAGCCTGATTCCTCCAGCTCCGTTTTTCTTTCTCAGGATTGTTTTGGCTATTCGGGGTCTTTTGTGTTTCCATACAAATCGTGAAATTTTCTGTTCTAGTTCTGTGAAAAATGCCATTGTTAGTTTGATAGGGATTGCACTGAATCTGTAGATTGCTGTGGGTAGTATAGTCATTTTCACAATGTTGATTCTTCCAATCCAAGAACATGATATATCTCTCCATCTGTCTGTGTCATCTTTAATTTCTTTCATCCATGTCTTATAGTTTTCTGCATACAGGTCTTTTGTCTCCTTAGGTAGGTTTATTCCTAGGTGTTTTATTCTTTTTGTTGCAGTGGTAAATGGGAGTGTTTCCTTACTTCTCTTTCAGATTTTTCATCATTAGTGTATAGGAATGCCAGAGATTTCTGTGCATTAATTTTGTATCCTGCTACTTTACCAAATTCATTGATCAGCTCTAGTAGTTTTCTGGTAGCATCTTTAGGATTCTCTATGTATACTATCATGTCATCTGCAACAGGGACAGTTTTACTTCTTCTTTTCTGATTTGGATTCCTTTTATTTCTATTTATTCTCTGATTACTGTGGCTAAAACTTCCAAAACTATGTTGAATAACAGTGATGAGAGTGGACAACCTTGTCTTATTCCTGATCTTAGAGGAAATGGTTTCAGTTTTTCACCATTGAGAATGATGTTGGCTGTGGGTTTGTTATATATGGCCTTTATTATGTTGAGGTAGGTTCCCTCTCTGCCTACTTCCTGGAGAGTTTTTATCATAAATGGGTGTTGAATTTTGTCAAAAGCTTTTTCTGCATCTATTGAGATGATCATATGGTTTTTCTCCTTCAATTTGTTAATGTGGTGTATCACGTTGATTGATTTGCATATATTGAATAATCCTTTCATTCCTGAGATAAACCCCACTTGATCATGGTGTATGATCCTTTTAATGTGCTGTTGGATTCTGTTTGCTAGTATTTTGTTGAGGATTTTTGCATCTATGTTCATCAGTGATACTGGCCTGTAGTTTTCTTTCTATGTGGCATCCTTTTCTGGTTTTGGTATCAGGGTGAGGGTGGCCTCATAGAATGAGTTTGGGCCTGTTCCTCCCTCTGCTATATTTTGGAAGAGTTTGAGAAGGATAGGTGTTTGCTCTTCTCTAAATGTTTGATAGAATTTGCCTGTGAAGCTATTTGGTCCTGGGCTTTTGTTTGTTGGAAGATTTTTAATCACAGTCTCAATTTCAGTGCTTGTGATTGGTCTGTTTATATTTTCTATTTCTTCCTGGTTCACTCTGGAAGGCTGTGCTTTTTTAAGAATTTGTCCATTTCTTCCAGGTTGTCCATAATATTGGCATATAGTTTCTTCTAGTAATCCCTCATGATCCTTCGTACTTCTGCAGTGTCAGTTGTTACTTCTTTTTCATTTCTAATTCTGCTGATTTGAGTCTTCTCCCTTTTTTTCTTGATGAGTCTGGCTAATAGTTTATCAATTTTGTTTATCTTCTCAAAGAACCAGCTTTTAGTTTTACTGATGTTTGCTATTGTTTCCTCCATTTCTTTTTCATTTATTTCTGATCTAATCTTTATGATTTCTTTCCTTCTGCTAACTTTGGGGGTCTTTTTGTTCCTCTTTCTCTAATTGCTTTGGGTGTAAGGTTAGGTTGTTTATTTGAGATGTTTCTTGTTTCTTGAGGTAGGATTGTATTGCTACAAACTTCCCTCTTAGAACTGCTTTTGCTGCATCCCATAGGTTTTGGGTCATTGTGTTTTTATTGTCATTTATGTCTAGGTATTTTTTGATTTCCTCTTTGATTTCTTCAGTGATCTCTTAGTTATTTAGTAGTGTATTGTTTAGCTTCCATGTGTTTGTATTTTTTACAGATTTTTTCCTGTAATTGGTATCTAGTCTCATAGCACTGTGGTTGGAAAAGATACTTGATACGATTTCAGTTTTCTTAAATTTACCAAGACTTGATTTGTGACCCAAAATACGATCCATCCTGGAGAATGTTCCATGAGCACTTGAGAAGAAAATGCATTCTGTTGTTTTTGGATGGAATGTCCTATAAATATCATTTAAGTCCATCTTGTTTAATGTATCATTTAAGCTTGTGTTTCTTATTTATTTTCATTTTGGTTCATCTGTCCATGGGTGAAAGTGGGGTGTTAAAGTCCCCTACTATGATTGTGTTACTGTTGGTTTCCCCTTTTATGGCTGTTAGCATTTGCCTTATGTATTGAGGTGCTCCTATGTTGGGTGCATAAATATTTACAATTGTTATATCTTCTTCTTGGATTGATCCCTTGATCATTTTGTAGTGTCCTTCTGTGTCTCTTGTAATAGTCTTTATTTTAAAGTCTATCTTGTCTAATATGAGAATTGCTACTCCAGCTTTCTTTTGATTTCCATTTGCATGGAATATCTTTTTCCATCCCCTCACTTTCAGTCTGTATGTGTCTCTAGGTCTGAAGTGGGTCTGTTGTAGACAACATATGTATGGGTCTTGTTTTTGTATTTATTCAGCCAGTGTATGTCATTTGGTTGGAGCATTTAATAATTACCTTACGTTTAAGGTAATTATTGATATGTGTGTTCCTATTACCATTTTCTTAATTGTTTTGGGTTTGTTTTTGTAGGTCTTTTCCTTCTCTTGTGTTTCCTGCCTAAAGAAGTTCCTTTAGCATTTGTTGTAAAGCTGGTTTGGTGGTGCTGAATTCTCTTAACTTTTGTGTATCTGTAAAGGTTTCAATTTCTCCATCGAATGTGAATCAGATCCTTGCTGGGTAGAGTAATCTTGGTTGTCGGTTTTTCCCTTTCATCACTTTAAACGTGTCCTGCCACTCCCTTGTGGCTTGCAGAGTTTCTGCTGAAAGATCAGCTGTTAACATTATGGAGATTCCCTTGTATGTTATTTGTTGTTTTTCCCTTGCTGCTTTTAATATTTTTTCTTTGAATTTAATTTTTGATAGTTCGATTAATATGTGTCTTGGCGTGTTTGTCTTTGGGTTTACCCTGTATGGTACTCTCTGTGCTTTCTGGACTTGACTATTTCCCATGTTAGGGAAGTTTTCAGCTATAATCTCTTCAAATATTTTCTCAGCCCCTTTCTTTTTCTCTTCTTCTTCTGGTACCTCTATAATTCGAATGTTGGTGCGTTTAATGTTGTCCCAGAGTTCTCTGAGACTGTCCTCAATGCTTTTCATTCTTTTTTCTTTATTCTGCTCCCTGGCAGTTATTTTCAGCATTTTATCTTCCAGCTCACTTATCCGTTCTTCTGCCTCAGTTATTCTGTTACTGTTTCCTTCTAGAGTATTTTTAATTTCAGTAATTGTGTTGTTCATCATTGTTTGTTTGCTCTTTAGTTCTTCCTGATCCTTGTTAAGTGTTTCTTGTATTTTCTCCATTCTGTTTCCGAGATTTTGGATCACCTTTACTATCATTACTCTGAATTCTTTTTCAGGTAGGTTGCCTATTTCATCTTCACTTATTTGGTCTTGTAGGTTTTTACCTTGCTCCTTCATCTGTAACATAGTTTTTTGTCGCTTCATTTTTTTTTTTTTTTTTGATGGGTGGTGCTGTATTCCTGTCTTACTGGTTGTTTGGCCTGAGACGTCCAGCACTGGAGTTTGCAGGCAGTTAGATAGAGCTGGGTCTTGGTGCTGAGATGAGGACCTTCAGGAGGCTGCACTCCAATTGATATTCCCTGGGGTCTGAGGTTCTCTGTTAGTCCAGTGGTGTGGACTCAGAGCTCCCACCACAGGCGTTCGGGCCTAACTTCCGGCCTGGGAACCAAGATCTGGCAAGCTTCATGGCACGTTAAAAAAAAAAAAAAAAAAGGAAGAAAGAAAGGAGCAGTACAATATCAACAATAAAAAACAGTGGCGCAGTGGTTGAGAGTCCACCTGCTGATGTAGGGGACACGGGTTCGTGCCCCGGTCCGGGAAGATCCCACATGCTGCGGAGCGGCTAGGCCCATGAGCCACGGCCACTGAGCCTGCGTGTCCGGAGCCTGTGCTCCGCAACGGGAGAGGCCACAATAGTGAGAGGCCCGCGTACCGCAAAAAAATAATAAAAAATAAAATTAGGATAAAAAATATATTAGGAAAAATAAAACTATAATTGAAACAGCTGCAACAAAGTGAAATAAAACCACAGCAGAAAAAAGAAAAAAAAAGGGTGGGTGGGGGCAAAAAGCCCAAAGGAGAGATCACTAACAAAGTATAAAGAGTAAAATAAAATTAGAAGAATAAAAGATTTATTAGGAAAAATAAAAATATAAAAGAATCAACAACAGTGAATCAACAAGGTAAAACAGAATCCCAGTGTAAAAGAGGAAAAAAGAAAAAAAAAAAGCCTTGGCTATGGGGGTGTTTAGGCGGGGGGGGGGGGGGGGGGCGGGGGGTGGAACTTAGGCAGGGGTGGGGTTTAGGGTGGGGCAGGACCTAGGCGGGTGGGAGGGGTGATGATTGAGCGTGGGGTGGGGCCTCTGCTTAGGACCTGAGTGAAAGGGGAGAGGCAGCAAGTCGAAAGGAGGGCCTCTGGAGTGTGGGGTTCCAGAGTTTGGAGGTAGGGCCCTGAGTGAGGGTTTGTGGGTGGAGTTTAGGCCCAGCACACTGGAGGGGGTCTCAGAGGGCATCTCCGAGTGTAGAGGTAGGGGCCTGAGTGGGGGTGTAGGGACGAGGCTTGGGCTCTGCATGGCAGGAGGGAGGCTCTGAGCGCAGAGGATTAGGCCCGGGAGCCCAGCAGGCTTCCCGGTGCCTAAGTGGACGGGGAAAGCATTGGCCGCGTTCCCTTCCGTTCCTTCACGCCCCTCCCCCGCCGTCTCCCCCAGGATCTGCCCCCTCGCCGCGGGACCCCTAACCATGGGTGGGTCCCGCTGGGTGTAGGAACTCTTCCCCTCCCCCAGCCACTGCTCAGGGTTGCCGGTCCCGGAGGTCTGGCCTTTACTTTTGCTCCCCCTTCCCTCCCTCCCACTCCCTTAGGACCCACGTGGCTGGAGGGGGCCTAGGTGGGCAGAGGATCAGGCCCAGGATTTCAGCAGGCTCCCGGGAGCCCAAGTGGGCAGGGGAAACCTGGCCATGCTCTCTTTTGTTCCTCTGCCCTCCCCGTGGTTCCCTAATTTCCCCCTTCGGGCGTGGGATCTCTTCCCCTCCCCCAGCCACCCCTCAGGGGCACCAGTCCCGTCCTGCCTCCACTTCACCTCCCCCTTCACTCCCCTCACATCCCATGTCCTGCCCGGTCGCTGGGGGTTCCTCCCGTCCCCTTAGGTGTCCGTGGTCCCCCATGGGTGCCTGGTAGGTGCCCTAGTTGTGCGGAGCCACTAATTCCTCATCCTTCTAGTACGCCATCTTGACTCCGCCCCATTTCTTTTTTTAAAAATTGAAGTATAGTTGTTTTTCAGGTGTACAGCAAAGTGATTCATATGTGTGTGTATTTATACACACAGATATACATATACGTCTTTTTCAGCTTATTTTCCATTATAGGTTATTACAAAATATTGAATATAGTTCCCTGTGCTATACAGTAGGTCTTTGTTGTTTATCTATTTTATGTATAGTGTGTACCTGTTAATCCCAAATTTCCAATTTTAAGTCAAAGACAAATATGATATCACTTATATGTGGAATTTTTAAAAATATGATAAAAATGAACTTTTTATCAAAACAGAAATATACTCACAGACATAGAAAACAAACTTATGGATACCAAAGGTGCGGGGAGGGATAAATAGGGAATGTGGGTATGTTTTCAATCATTGATATTTCTTTTTACAACGTGCACATTTGCGCATGTCAAGTAATTTTTTATTGTACACTGGACATTGTTATGCTACATTGTGGGGACTCTTGATCCTATTATCCTTGAATACTGTTGAGTTTTGTTCTTGCAGTCAGTTCAGTTTGAACTTATGGAGGCTTGATTTTTCCTTTTTTTTAGGATTGATCTCTTTCTGATTTGTCCTTAGCCTTAGAGAAAATCCTTTAGCCCAAGCACATAATCTTTACTCTTAGGTAGTGTGACCCTTTTGGTATTTCAGCGGAAAGACTGAAGTGTTTAGCCAACACCTCTAACTTGGCAAGACTCAAACTCCAGATTGACTGCCCTGCAATGGGCAGCAGCTGGAACATCTGCTCACTCACTCATTCAGCCTCCAGCTCTTCCTTTCCTCCTGGACTTCTTAGAGAGTTGCCTAAACGTGTTTAGTCCAGCGGTTAGCTGAGTGTTTGAGGGAAGTTTCAGTATGTCCTCTTCCGTAGCTCTCTCCTTTCTAGGATTTCTCTCGATTTCCACCTGCTCTAACAATCCCAGACTCCATCCCACGACTCCCCAGGAGAATAAGATTGCATTTTTCTGATGGAGTTCTAGCTTCTCTGCATCAAGAGAAATGGGGAGTTCCCTCAGAGGAAAAGTATAAACTCACATCATACCCAGTATTGTTGCTCTTTTAAGAATTGAATTGCCTGCCCCTGCCTTCTTATGGTAGCTTTCCAATGCCCTTAAAAAGGTGGTGTTTTCTTAAATAAGTATTTAGTCCAGGGTTTAGAGTTATTACTTTTAGACGAGTTAGTGTGATAGAAGCTACTCTGCCATTATTGACACTAAAACATGGTTTCTGTTTCTTTACCAGTTAGATGGTGTATTAGTTATCTATTGCTGCATGACAGTTACTCAAACAAACGTTTGTTATCTAGCACAGATGGTGGCTTAAATGAGTGATTCTGGCTGAGGGTCACTCATGAGTTTGGCTGTGACTGTAGTCTGAAGGCTTGGCTGGGACTGGAGTATCCACTTCCAAGATGGGTCACTTCTTTGTTGTTGGCTAAAGTCCTCAGTTCCTTGTTGGCTGTTGGCAGGACGCCTTGTTTCCTCAACATGTGTATCTCTTCATGGAGTTCTTAGAGTGTCCCCATGGCATGTAGCCAGCTTCCCTTATTGCAGGTGATTCAAAGAGAGAACCAGGAGGAAGCAGCAATGTTTTTCTTATGACTTAGTCTTAGAAGTAACATACTGTCACTTAGGTCATACTCTATTCTTTAGAAATGAATTCTACATACACTCAAGGGGAGAGAAATTAGGCTGCACCTTTTGAACGGAAAAGTGTCAAAGACTTGTGGTTATGGTTTAAAATCACCACAGATGGGCTCCTAAAAGTTTGACTATATGTTTATACAAATGGAGTAATTTTTTCTACCAGATTTCTTTGTAGAATTGCATGTTTCTTACATGTTTTATCACATAAAAATAAATCGAATGAAAGTAGTAGAACTGTCCAAATTATGTATTTAAAATAATATGCTTGCTAGAACATTACTAATAAGTCCAGATAACTCCAAAATATATATAATGCTGTATCAAAGTGCAGAAGAGCACAAGGAAGGTAAAATATCATCTGGATCCTGGTAAAAGCAGGAATAACCAGTACTTACTGAGCTCTAGCTAGATCACAAGCACTGATCTAAGGTCTCTGTATGTATTGTCTTACGTAATCTTTACAAAACACTATGTCATTGATGCTACTTTTATCCCCATTTCACAGGTAAGGGCCAGAAAGGTTATGTAACTTTTGCCAAAGATCAAACCAAGCTGACTTCAGGCCCCAGCTCTTAGTTTCTGCTCTTCAACAAAAATCTTTAAACCGTATATACGAAGTGTGGATGGACGGGTGGATGGATAGATGGATGGACAGTATTATTTCTTTAACATTTGATCATACTATACAGATGGTTCCTGATACATGATGGTTTGACTTATGATTTTTCAACTTTACTATGGTGTGAAAGTGATACACATTCAGTAGAAACCCTACTTTGCATTTTGAATTTTGCTGCTTCCTTGAGCTAGCGATATGCAGTACAGTACTCTCTCATGATGCTCGGCAGTGACAGCCACAGCTCCTGGTCAGCCACACAATCACAAGGGCAAACAACTGATAAACCATTCTGTTTTCACTTTCAGTATAGTATTCAATAAATTACATGAGATATTCAACATTTTATTGTAAAATAGGCTTTGTTTTAGATGATTTTGCCCAACTGTAGGCTAATGTAAGTGTTCTGAGCATGTTTAAGGTAGGCTGGGCTAATATTTTCAACTTACGATCCATTTACCAGGATGTAACCCTATCATAAGTCGAGGAAGATCTGTACTTGTTTTCAGTAAAATATACTAAGTTTAATTTTATGCAAACTTAACACAAGAGAAAGTAAGTCAACCTGAATGTTGCCGAACTTCAGATTTAATTCTATGTTTAATTTTATTTGTTTACTGTTTAACTTTATGCTTAATTTATTTGGTTTATGTGAATTTAACAGAAGAAAAAGAAACAAGTTTAAAGGGAAGGAATTGCTGAACTTCACGTAAATACTTCCTTATAATGAGATATTTTCTCAAGTATCCCTCTTTTATTGAAAAAAACAAAGCCCCAAGATTGTGACAGTCTTTAAGAGGCCAGGGTTACATTTTTTTGTTGTTGTTACATATTTCCCATATTGAGTAATTAGCATTTACTTCAGTTTGTTCTCACTTCTTCACCCCACACCTCAATATTAGTTTTTTTTTAAATTTTCTTTTATTATTTTTGGCTGTGTCGGATCTTAGTTGCGGCATGAGGTCTCTTCATTGTGGTGATCAGCCTTCTCTCTGGTTCCAGCACTCGGGCTTCTCTCTAGTTGTGTTGTGTAAATTTTCTTCTCTCTAGTTGTAGTGTGCAGGCTCCAGAGCGCATGGGCTCTGTAGTTTGTGGCACGTGGGCTCTCATGTTGAGGCGTGGGAGCTCAGTAGTTGCAGCTCGCGGGCTTAGTTGCCCCACGGCGTATGGGATCTCAGTTCCCTGACCAGGGATCAAACCCGCATCCCCTGCATTTTTTTTCTTGCTTCTTTTTTTTTTTAAATTGGGGTATAGTTGTTTTACAGTGTTGTGTTAGTTACTACTGTACGGTGAAGTGGAGTTCCCTGTGCTATACAGCAGGTTCTCATTAGTTACCTGTTTTATACATATTAGTTTATATGTGTCAATCCCAATCCCCTGCATTGGAAGGCGGATTCTTTACCACTGGACCACCAGGGAAGTCCCTAGGGTTTTTGTTTATTTTCTTTGATGTTGTTTTTGCATTGTCGGGGTTCAGTATTAACCGTCTGTCACTATGATTCTCACAGTTTTTTAGTCTTGGTCACCACCATCATTTTCAGCACAGTTTTTCCATTCCTGAGTAATTTATTTTGATTCATTTCTTAATTCCCTGGACTTTGCCACCCAGTAACGTTTTCAAGAAGGGCCAACAGGTGTTGTTTTCTTTCATCTTTGAGAAGTTCTCAAGGTTGCCTTTATACCTGAATTATATCTTTTATATATTACAGCCTTACAGACCTTGGTAAACATCACCTGTTTGTCTTCTGGATTCATTGTTGCTTGGAAGAGTTTGAAGCCAGCCCAACTTCTTCCCCCTGTAGGTGATGACTTTTTGGCTTGGATAGGATTCTTCCTTTATCCTTGAAGTCCAGTAGCTTTGCTGGGCCACCTCTGGCTGAGGATTATTCTATAGCAGCTGTTCTTGGGATTCAGTATCCTTAAAAAGATCTGGGTATTTTAAAATTTTAGGCAAATTTTCTTGTCATGATTTTTGAATATTTTTAGCTATATATGTTCAGTTCTGTGCTCCCTGTGTACCACTTATACATATATTGGATCTCTATTTCCTGAATTCTATATCTCTTTCTAAACATATTAACTTATTTCTTTTCTATTTTATTTTTCCTCAGGCTTGTCCTCTGTGTCTCTGACAGTTTCCCCAGTGCCTTTTTCTCCCTAGAGAAAACCCTAATATGGCTTTCATTTCTAAAAGTCTTTAATTTTTTCCATCTGTTTCTTTCCTGAGGATGAACACACTTTGGGCCTCTTGCTTTTGTCTTGTTATTTCTTCATGGAATCCTTGTATCTCTTTGAGCTCTTGCTTCATAGAGAAATCATTTTTTCTTTAAATTTTGGATATTATGGAGAAATGTTTGTTTATAGTTTTCATCATTTTCTTGCACTTGTTATGCCCCCTTTTTCCTTATTTTTTGCAGCATTGTTGCAGAGGTGTCATGCTAGTCACTTTCTGGTTATGATTAGTGACTGGCTGGAGAGGATTGAGGTCTTTCTTTCTAGGCCAGTAAGATGCTAAAATGTGGGAAGGAAGAGAAGGGGGAGTGAGCTAGGCTGTAGGCACTGTGAACCCAGATCCTTCTCGTCTGCCAGTCCAGTATCTCTGAGAGATCCCCTCCCCTCACCAGTGAATTAGCATTAATTCATTATATGCGGACACAGCAGGGACAGGGGCATATCTGACTGCCACTTTTCCTCCTCCAACAAATCATGCCACAGAAACTGCCTGTTCTTGGAAAGATGATGTGTTTGTGTGATTCCTGGTCAGACATCACTGTTTCTAAAATAATGGGCATTTAGGTGGCTTTTCATTTTTGCTATAAAAGCAATACAGTGTGGCAAAGAAACAAACTCCCCTAGCCACCCATGCCCCAGTCATATGGACCTGAGGTGCATCACTACTTTGTGGAGAAATTATATGCCCTTGGGAATCACAGAGGCATGTGTCATCTTTATTGTTTTCACAGAGGAGAGTGGATCACTCCTACATGTTTAACTGGAAGTCCCGAAGTTTCATTTCAGAGAAATTTCAATTTTTAAAAAGTTGTAGAGCTGTACGTTGATGATTTTTGCCCTTTTTTCTATATGTAATATTTCAATAAAAATCTGTTTAAAATTTTTATGATGTCACATTTGTTAGTCTTCCTTTATGACTCTTGGGTTTTGGATCTTGCTTAGAAAAGCCCGAAGTAATAAATCTGTTTTATATTTCATCTAAAAACTTAGCTTTAGAAGAATAGTTCATCTTGAAACCTTCATGGTTTTGCCTTTTCTGTTAAGCTTTTTAATCCGTGTAGAATTTATTTCTGTGAATGTTGTGAAGGGGAAATCTAACTTTATTTTTCTCCAGAATTAATATTTAGTGATCTCTGCATGCCACCTTTATTATATACTAAATTCCCCTATGTGTACCGGCTCCTCCATTATGTTTCATTAGTCTTTTAATCCCTAAATAATACTTCATTTTAAATTATCATGGTTTAAGAAGATTTTTTTGATAACTGATAGGATAAATTTTCTCTTAAGGTTCTTTTTCAAAAATTTCTTGGCTATTCTTGCACATTTTCTCTTTCAGGTGAACTTGAGAATCTACTTATCAAGTTCCATAAAAAATCCTGTTGGGATTTTGATTGGGATTACATGGAAATTATAGATTAATTGGGGGAGAATTGACATCTTTACAGTATTGAGTCTTCCCACCCAGGAACATGGTATGTTTTTATTTATTCAGGTCTTCTTTGACATCATTTAAAATAGTTTTATCACTGTCTTCATATTGATCTTATGCATTTCTTGTTAGGTTTATATCTAGGTTGATTTTTTTAAAATTATATTGCTAATTATTATTGAAATGGATATAGAAGAACTTGATTTTTGTGTGTCGTTGTTTTGTACCTAGCCACCTTAATGAACTCTATTGGTGCTATTATTTTTTATTCTCTTGGCTTTTCTAGACAGGTGTAAATAAAAGCTGTCTGTAGATGGTGGCTTTTATCCCTTTAATATTAATTACTGTCATTTCTTTTTCATGTCTTATTTCAATGTATAGGAACTCCTGATGAATAATTAATAGTGGTTGTCTATAGGTGTTGTTGTTTTGTTTCTGATGTATACAGGAATGATCCTGTGTTATACCATTGGTAGGTGTCTTCTGTAGGTTTCCTGCAGTTACTCTTTATTAAATTAAGGAAATTTTTATATTCCTAGATTTCTAAGAGTTTTGATCAGGAATGAATGTTGAATTTTATTACATGCTTTTAAAAAAAGCATTTATTGAGGTGATTTTATTGTTTTTCAACTTTACTATTTAATCTTTAAATGTAGTAAATTTCAGTAATAGATTTCCTAACACTGGAAATTTCACCCTTCCATTCTTGGAATGAGTTGTATTTGATTGTGAGTATTGTTCTTTTAATACAGTGCTGCATTCAGTTGTTAATATTTTATGCATGGATTTTCCATCTTTATTTATAAGATAGATTGAGCTACAGTTGCTCTTTTTTTTGTGATGTCCCTCATGAGTCTGGGTATCAGAATCAAGCTGGTTTTGTAGAATGAGTTAGGAAGCTTTCTAGCGTTTATTGTGTTCTGAAACAGTTTATATACTGTGGACATTGCCTGGTTTTTGAAATGTTGGTAGAACTTATTAATCAGTCTGACCAGACATGGTGACTCTTTGAAGAGCTAGGTCTGTTCAGGCTTTACATTTCTCCTTGAGGGAATTTTAGTCGTTAAATTTTCCTAGAAAATCATCCATTTCTTCAGATTTTCAAATATATGACATACGAACTTTATATCATATTTTCATAATTAAAAAATATATTCTCCATGTTTATAGCTATAATTGTTCCTAATCTTATTCGTGGCATCTCTCCTTCTTCCCTTGATCAGACTAGTGAAAAATTTGCTATTTCCTATAAAATAGATTTTTCAGAGAACTAGATTTCTTAAATTTAAATACAATTGACATACAACATTATACTGTTTCAGGTGTACAACATAATGATTTGATATTTGTATACATTGTAAAATGATCTCAATAAGTCTAGTTACCATCTGTCACCCCACAGTGTTATGAACTATTTTTTCTTGTCATTTTAAGATTCATTTTCTTAGCAGTTTCAAATTTGCAGTACAGCATTATTGACTATATTCACCATGCAGTACGTTATATCCCCGTGACTTATTTACTTTATAACCGGAAGTTTGTACCTCTTGATCCCCTTCACCCATTTCCCCCCCACCCCAAACCCCCTTCCCTCTGGCAACAACTAGTCTGTTCTCTGTACAGTAGTGCCCCCTTAACCGTGGTTTCGCTTTCTGTGGTTTCAATTACACGCAGTCAACTGTGGCCTGAAATACAAAGTGGAAAATTCCAGAAATAAACAATTCATAAGTTTTAAATTGCACGCCCATCAGAGTAGCATGATGAAATCTCGCGCCAACCCGCTCAGCCCTGCCTGGGACATGAATCATTTCTTTGTCTAGTATATCCCTCCATTAGGCACTTAGTAGTCATCTCAGTTATCAGATGGATGTCGCAGTAACACAGTGCTTGTGTTCAAGTAACCCTTATTTTACTTAATAATGGCCCCAAAGCCCAAGGAATAGTGATGCTGGCAATTCGGATATGCCAAAGAGAAGCTGTAAAGTGCTTCCTTTAAGTGAAAAGGTGAAAGTTCTCGATTTAATAAGGAAACAAAAAAATCATATGCTGAGGTTACTAAGATCTACGGTAAGAACAGATCTTCTGTCCATGTAATTGTGAAGAAGGAAAAGAAATTTGTGCTAGTTTTGCTGTTGAACCTCAAACTGCAAAAGTTATGGCCACAGTGCATGATGAGTGCTTAGTTAAGATGGAAAAGGCATTAAATTTGTACAATAAGATATTTTGAGAGAGAGCAAGAAAGAGACAGACTGCATTCACATAACTTTTTTTTTTTTTTTGCGGTACGCGGGCCTCTCACTGCTGTGGCCTCTCCCGTTGCGGAGCACAGGCTCCGGACGCGCAGGCTCAGCGGCCATGGCTCACGGGCCCAGCCGCTCTGCAGCATGTGGGATCTTCCCAGACTGGGGCATGAACCCGTGTCCCCTGCATCGGCAGGTGGACTCTCAACCACTGCGCCACCAGGGAAGCCCTTCACGTAACTTTTATTACAGTATATTGTTGTAATTGTTCTGTTTTATTCTTAATGTTGTTAATCTCTTCCTGTGCCTAATTTATAAGTTAAATTTTGTCGTAGATGTAGGTATGCATGTATAGGAAAATACGTAGTATATATAGGGTTCAGTACTATCCATGGTATCAGGCATTCACTTCAAGTCTTGGAATGTATTCCGCATGGGTAAGGGGGGACTGTAGTGTCTGAGAGTTTTGTTTTGGTTTTTAGATTCAGCATATAAGTGAAATCATACAGTATTTTTCTTTCTCTGTCTGGCTCATTTCACTTACATTCAAGGTCCATCCCTGTTGTTGCAAATGGCAAGATTTCATTCTTTTTTTTTTTTTTTTTTTTTTGCGGTACGCGGGCCTCTCACTGTTGTGGCCTCTCCCGTTGCGGAGCACAGGCTCTGGACGCGCAGGCTCAGCGGCCATGGCTCATGGGCCCAGCCGCTCCACGGCATGTGGGATCTTCCCGGACCGGGGCACGAACCCGAGTCGCCTGCATCGGCAGGCAGACTCTCAACCACTGCGCCACCAGGGAAGCCCAGATTTCATTCTTTTTAATGGCTGATTATATGCCGTTGTATTTGTGTCTCAGATCTTCTTTATCCATTCATCCATCAGTGGACTCTTAAGTTGTTTCCATATCTTGGCTACTGTAAATAATGCTGCAATGAACATGGGGTGCATGTATCTTTTTGAATTAGGGTTTTTATTTTCTTCGGATAAATATCCAGAAGTGGGATTGCTGAATCATATGGTAGTTCTATTCTTAATTTTTTGAGGAGTCTCTGTACTCTTTCCCATAGTGGCTGCACCAATTTACATTCCCACCGACAGTACACAAGGGATCCTTTTTCTCCACATCCTCACTAACATTTGTTATTTCTTGTCCTTTGCATAATAGCCATTCTGACAGGTGTGAGGTGTTAGTAGCACACTGTGGTTTTGATTTGCATTTCCCTGATGATTAGTGATGTAGAGCATCTTTTCATGTGCCTGTTGCCCATCTGTATGTCTTTTTTGGAAAAATGTCTATTCAGATCCTTTTCCCATTTTTTAATCAGATTGTGGTTTTTTGTTATTGAGCTGAATGAGTTCTTTAGGATATTAACACCTTATCAGACAGATGGTTTGCAAATATCTTCTCCAATTCAGTAGGTTGCCTTTTTATTTTGTTGATGGTTTCCTTCACTGAGCAGAAGCTTTTTAGTTTGATGTGGTCCCATTTGTTTATTTTTACTTTTGTAGCCATTGCCTTTGGAGTCACATCCAAAAAAATATTGCCAGAGTGATGGTAAGGAGCTTACCACCTATGTTTTCTTCTTGGAGTTTTATGATTTCAGGTCTTTACATTCATGTTTTTAATCCATTTTGAGTTAATTTTGTGTATGGTGTAAGATATTTGTCCAGTTTTGTTCTTCTGCATATGGCTGTCCTGTTTTCCAAATACCATTTATTGAAGAGATTGTCCTTTCCCCATTGTATATTCTTGCCTCCTTTGTTGTAAATTGACCATATATGATTGGATGTATTTCTGGGCTCTCTATTCTGTTCCACTGATGTATGTTTCTGTTTTTATGGCAATGCCATACTATATTGATTGCTATAGCTTTGTAATATAGTTTCAAATCAGGGAGCATGATGCCTCCAGCTTTATTCTTCTTTGTTACGATTGCTTTGACTTTTATGGTTTCATACAGATTTTAGGATTGTTTGTTCTAGGTCTGTGAAAAATGTCATTGGAATTTTGATAGGGATTGCATTGGAACTGTAGATTGCTGTAGATTGCTTTGAGTAATATGGACATTTTTTACAATATTAATTATTCCAATCCATGAACATGAAATATCTTTCTGTTCATTTGTGTCATCTTCAGTTTCTTTCTTCAGTGTCTTATAGTTTTCAATGTACAGGTCTTTCACCTCCTTGGTTAAATTCTTTTTGATGCAATTGTAAATGGTATTAAGTCTTAATTTCTCTTCTGATAGTTTGTTGGTAGTGTATAAAATGCAACAGATTTTTGTATATTAATTTTGTATCCTGAAACTTTACTTAATTTATTGGTTCTAACAATTATTTTTTTGTGGAGTGTTTAGGGTTTTCTATATATAAAATCATATCATCCAGCAATAATGATAGTTTTACTTCTTCCTTTCAAATTTATATGCCTTTTATTTCTATTTCCTGCCAATCACTCTGGCTAGGACTTCCAATACTGTGTTGAACAAAAGTGGCCAGAGTGGGCATCCTTGTCTTATTCCTGATCTTAAGGGAAAAGCTTTCAGCTTTTCACTGTTGAGTGTGGTTAGCTGTTGGGCCTGTCATATATGGCCTTTATTATGTTGAGGCATGTTCCCTCTGTATCCACTTGGTTGAGAGTTATTATCATAAATGGATGTTGAATTTTGTCAAATGTTTTTTCTGCATCCATTGAGATGGTCATATGATTTCTATCTTCATGTTGTGTATCATGCTGATTGAGTTGCAGATGTTGAGCCATCCTTGTATCCCTGGAATAAATCCCACTTGATCATGATGTATGATCCTTTTAATGTATTACTGAATTTGATTTGCTAATACTTTGTTGAGGATTTTTACATCTATGTTTATCAGGGATGTTGGCCTGTGTAATTTTCTTTTTTTTTTTGATGTCCTTGTCTGGTTTTGGTATTAGGGTAGTGCTGGCCTCATAACATGAGTTTGGAAGCATTCCCTCCTTTTTAATTTTTTTAGAAGAGTTTGAGAAGAGTAGGTATTAAATCTTCTTCAGATGTTTGGTAGAATTAACCAGTGAAGCCATCTGGTTCTGGGCTTTCGTTTGTTGGGAGTTTTTTGATTACTGATTCAATCTCCCTACTAGTAATTGGTCTATTCGAGTTTTCTATTGCTTCATGATTCTGTCTTAGAAGAGTGTATGTTTCTAGGAATTTATCCATTTCTTCTCAGTTGGCCAATTTGTTCATGTATAATTGTTCATAGTAGTCTCATGATCTTTTGTATTTCTTTGATATCAGTTGTAATGCCTCCTCTTTCATTTATGAGTTTATTTAAGCCCTCTCTTTTTTCTTAGTGAGTCTAGCTAAAGGTCTGTCAATTTTGTTTATGTTTTCAAGGAACCAGTTTTATTGACCTTTTCTATTGTCTTTTTAGGCTCTATTTATTTCCACTCTGGTCCTTATTATTTCTCCACTTCTACTAACTTTGGGCTTCGTTTCTTATTTTTTTAGTTTCTTTAGTTGTAAAGTTAGATTGCTTATTAGAAATTTTTCTTGTTTCTTGAGGTAGGCCTGAATTGCTATAAACTTCTTTCTTAGAACTGTCTATGCTGCATCCCATAGATTTTGTTATGTTGTATTTTCATTTTCATTTGTTTCAAGGTTTTTTTTTATTTCTCCTTTTATTTCTTCATTGATCCATTGGTGGTTCAGTAGCATGTTGTTTAATTTCTACATACTTGTGATTTTTCCAGTTTTCTTCTTGTAATTGAGTTCTGGTTTCATACCATTACTTGATATGATTTCAGTCTTCTTAAATTTATTTAGATTTGTTTTGTGGCCTAACGCATGATCTATCCTGGGGAATGCTCCATGTGCACTTGAGAAGATTATATATTCTGCTGTTTTGGGATGGAAAGTTCTGTATTTATTAGGTCCATCTTTTAAACATCATTTAAGTCTGATGTTTCCTTATTAATTTTCTGTCTGGATGATCTATCCATTGATGTAAGTGGGGTATTAAAGCACCCTACTGTTACTGTATTGCTGTCCAATTTCTCCCTTTAGGTCTGTTAATATTTGCTTTATATATTTAGATGTTCCTATGTTGGATACATAAATATTTATAAATGTTATATCTTATTATTGGGTTGACTCCTTTATCATTATTTAATGCCCATCTTTGTCTTTTATTACAGACTTTGTTTTAAAGTCTGTTTTGTCTGATACCAGTATAGTTACCCCAGCTTTCTTTTGGTTTCCCTTTGTAGGAAACACCTTTTTCCACCCCTTCACTTTCAGTCTGTATTTGTCCTTACATCTGAAGTGAGTCTCTTGAGGGCAACATATAGTTGAGTCTTGTTGTTGTTGTTGTTTATCCATTCAACTATGGATAAACATTGGAGAATTTAGTCCATTTACATTTAAAGTAATATTGATAGGAATGTATCAGTACTTACTGCCATTTTGTTAATTGTTTTCTGTTTTGTAGTTTTTCTGTTTCTTTCTTGTTATCTTACTTTCTTCCCTGTGTTTTGATGAGTTTCTGTATTGTTACGCTTAGATTCCTTTCTTATTATCTTTTGTGTATCTACTGTAGGTTTTTGCTTTGTGGGTACCATTGGACTCACATACAACAGCCTATATATACAACAATCTATTTTATGTTGATAGTAAGTTAAATTTGGGTGCATTCTAAAACCACATTTTCACTACCCCCCACCACACTCTATGGTTTTTTTTTGGTTTTTTTTTTTTGCGGTACGCGGGCCTCTCACTACTGTGGCCTCTCCCGTTGCGGAGCCCAGGCTCCGGACACGCAGGCTCAGCGGCCGTGGCTCACGGGCGCAGCTGCTCTGTGGCATGTGGGATCTTCCCGGACTGGGGCACAAACCCGTGTCCCCTGCATCGGCAGGCGGACTGTCAACCACTGCGCCACCAGGGAAGCCCCACACTCTTCTGTTTTTGATGTCCCTTTTTACATCTTGTTATTTTATCTATCCCTTAACTAATTATTACAGTTATTTTTACTACTTTTGTCGTGTCATCTTTATACTAGCTTTATAAGTGATTAACCCACTTCCTTTCATGTATATTTACCTTATTTACCTTACCAGTGATACTTTCACTTTCAGTTATTTTCTTATTACCAATTAGTTCCGTTTCTTTTCATCTTAAAGAAGTCTCTTTAGCATTTCTTGTAGGGCCAGTTTAGTGGTGATTAACTCCTTTAGCTTTTGCTTGTCTGGAGAACTCTTTCTCTCTCCTTCAATTCTGAATGATAACCTTGCCCAGTAGAGTATTCTTGGTTGGAAGGTTTTTTTTCCTAGCACTTTGAATATATCATGTCACTCCCTTCTGGCCTGCAAAGGTTCTTCTGAGAAATCTGCTGATGGTCTCATGGGGGTTCCCTTGTATATAACATATTGGTTTTCTCTCGCTGTTTTTAAGATTCTATCTTTAGCTTTTGACATTTTAATTATAGTGTGTCTTGGTGTGGGTGTCTTTGGGTTCATCTTATTTGGAACTCTCTGAGATTCCTGGATCTGGATGTCTGCTTCCTGCCCAGGGTAAGGGAGTTTTCAGACATTATTTCTTCAAAAAAATATTCTCCCCTTTCTCTCTCTTTTTTCTTTCTGCATTCCTTATAATTCGAATGTTATTGTGTTTGATGTTGTCCCATAGGTCCCTTAAGCTATCTTTGCTTTTTTAAAAAATTCTTTTTTCGTTTTGCTTCTCTGTTTGGATGAGTTCCACTGCCCTGTCTTCTGCTCACGGATCCTTTCTTTGCCTCATCTGGTCTGCTGTTGAACTCCTCCAGTGTATTTTTCAGTTAAGTTATTGTGTCCTTCAGCTTTGTGACTTCTGCCTGGTACCTTCTTATATTTTCTGTCTGTCAAAATTCTCACTGTGTTCATCTATTCTTCTCCCAAGTTTGTTGAGCATTTTTATGACCATTATTTTGAACTTGTAGTTGGGTAAATTATCTCTGTTTCATTAAGGTTTTTTTCTGGGATTTTTATCTTGTTCTTTCGTTTGGAGCTAATTCCTCTGTTTCCTCATTTTGCTTGACTCTCGACTCTCTGTGTGTGTCTCTGTGTTAGGAGAAACAGCTCTCTCTCCCAGTCTTGACAGGGTGGCCCTTGTAGGTGATGAACTTTGTTGTTTAAACTTGCCCTCATTCTTGGTTGTCTCTTGAACTACCTCTTTGATTGTTTCAGACCTGTTAGCCCCAGAAACACAATCCTCTCTGGCCACCAGAGCCTGGCACACAAGGGCATCCCATGTGTGGGCTGCATGCACCCACTGGCTTTGGGGGACTGTGGGGGGCTGCGGCACTTGCCTGCTGCCTCTGATGGGGCTACAGCAGCAGTGCAGGGGGGCAGGGAGGACAGGTGCTAACAGGTTAGAGTCAGAGGGCAGAGGGCAGAAATGGCACCTGCCAGCCTCATTCCCTGAAGAGACTCCCAACAGGCTGTTGCTCCTTTGGCAGATGTTTTAGGATTTTCAAATGAATCTTTTTCACACAAGGTCAAGGCTCTTTTCAAGCTTCTGCTTTTGTGCTGGGTCCTGGGGCGAGTGAATCTTCATGGGAGCCCTTTAAGGGCAGAATCTCCATTCCCTACAGCCCTATGGTCTCCTGGACATAAGCCCCATTGGTTTTCTTTCTTTCTTTTTTATCAAATAAAGATATTTAGTCTTCAGTTTTATTGAAAATGTATTTTCAGGTGCAAAAGTGAATCACCTCACCCCCAAACTCCTTAATGGCTAAAACTAACCCCCTTAATTATTTTTTTTTCACTTTCCCCCAAATGAAACATTTTTATTGACTACAAGTTGTATGTGGGTGGATGGGAATTGTTTATCAATTTTCAAGGTACTGTTAATTACCCACTGGTTTTTATTCCCTTTAAGTGGAGTCTTTATGGTAGGGAACACTGCTTGCTCCCCTTCCCATTTCCTTCTTTTTCTTTAATTATTATTTTTTATTTTTAAATTTTTATTGGAGTATAGTTGCTTTACAATGTTGTGTTAGTTTCTGCTGTACAGCAAAGTGAATCAGTAATATATATATATATATACATATACATATATCCCCTCTTGTTTAGATTTCCTTCCCATTCAGGTCACCACAGAGCATTGAGTAGAGTTCCCTGTGCTATACAGTAGGTTCTCATTAGTTATCTATCTTATACATAATAGTGTATATATGTCACTCCCAATCTCCCAATTCATCCCATCCCTCCATTCCCCCTTGGTATCCATAAGTTTGTTCTCTATATCTCTGTCTCTATTTCTGCTTTGCAAATAGGACTTTGCACTTCCACTGCAGGGGGCACGGGTTCAATCCCTGGTCAAGGAACTAAGATCCTGCATGCTGCGGCACAGCCAAAAAGTAAAAAAGCCCTGTTGGTTTTCGAAGCTAGACATATGGGGGGCTTGTCTCTCTATGGCAGATCCCCAAGGTGGGGTACCTGACATGGGACAACAACCCTCTGGCTCCTCAGGGAGAAGTTATGTATTTGTGAGATCTCTCCAGACTGTGGGTCTCCATGCTGGCAGTGGGGGGTGGGGTGGGTTTGGCGAGACCATGTCCCTGCCTCTCTTACCCACCTTGATGTGGCCCTTTTATCCTTTGTTGTGGAGTAGCTGTAGCTACTTCTCAGGTTCTGTTCAGAAGAAATATTTCCACTCCTTCCTTCTCCTTCTGCCAGTCTCCATACCTCACTGAGCATCCCCTGCCGCCCCCTCTGGCTTCCAGGTGTTTAATTGGTCCCCCTGATTCCTCCCTGAAGAGCTCGGCTTTTTGCCCCGTCCCTCTGGAGAGCAGGCGGAGGCAGTGGAATGCACAGCCGTTTTGGAGCCGTCACAACTCCTGGCAGTCCAGAGCAATCTGCCTCTTCCTTTGCGCTCTCCTTGCTCTCCCTGAATGGGGCCAGTTTCAGATTTCAGCCCGGGAACTACGGGGTCGCCAGCCAACACAGCTTCAGCCTGAGTCCCAGCTCCACCCTCTCAACCCCTGGAAGCCACCTCATCTCCCTCCCACAGCTCAGACTGATTTTTATTTTTTGATTGAGTTCTTTTATTTTCTAACACATAAATTGCTATTTTTGTTTGTTTATTAATTCTTCCAGCTTTTAAATTTTTATTATTTTTTTCCTAACTCCTTTGAATAGAATGTTTTGTTCTTTATTTTCAGGCTTTGATGTGCTTTAATAAGTAATAAACGTTTTTTTTCCTCTCATTACCTATCTCTGGCTTGATTATACAGTGCTCTTATTGGTATTCATTTCTGAATAATTTTTTATTTCGGCTTTGATTTTTTTCTCTATAACTCAGAAGTTATTTATAAGGGATTTAAGATTTTTTTCCAACTGCATAGACTTTTTTGGTGCTCCTTTTGTTGCTGATTTTTAACTTTATTGGGATCAGAGACTGCGCTCTGTATAATTTCTGCCTTTCTGAATTTGTTAAAAAATTCTTTATGTGGTTCAGTACATGTTCAGTTTTTGTCAACATTCCAATGAGTATTTGAGGAGTAGTTTTATTCTGTGCTTATTGAGTACAAAAGTCTATATAAATTAGATCAGAGGTTGCCACCAGGAGCCCACAGGCTGCCTTGGCCTGCAGATATGTTTTGTACAACCCACATAAGTTTTTTTGTTGTTGTTTTTTTCTTTTGCGGTATGCGGGCCTCTCACTGTTGTGGCCTCTCCTGTTGCGGAGCACAGCCTCCGTATGCGCAGGCTCAGCGGCCATGGCTCATGGGCCCAGCCGCTCCGCGGCATGTGGGATCTTTCCGGACCGGGGCACAAACCCGTGTCCCCTGCATTGGCAGGCAGACTCTCAACCACTGCGCCACCAGGGAAGCCGTTGTTTTTTTTTTTTTTTAACTTGAGGAAACACTTACAAATCAAGAGATTTTATGTAGAAAATAGGGATTTGGGGTTTCTCTTGAAAAAAATCAGAAGCTCTGGCTCTGCTGGACCCTCATTCCTTCATGGCGACACTTAGCTGGTGCTGCACAGTGGCTGCACTTCCAAAGGATGGTTTAACCGTCCCCCTCACCTGTCCACGTCAGCCATTCATCCTGCCTGCCTGGTGCCTGTAGGGGCCGCATTTGTCACCTGTGGCTGCAAGAAGCTCATTCAGGTGTTTGGACGTCTTGTGTTTTGTCTACCTGGTCTGTTTCTGAGAAGGGATGTTAGTCTCCATATGGATTGTGGATTTGTCGATTTCTCTCAATTTTTGGTGTATGCATTTCATAGTTATAAGATGTACAGAAGTTATCATCTCATATTGATGTCATGAGCCTTTCTTTAATCAATATAAAAATCCCCTCCTTGTCTTATCCTCTTTTTGCCTTTAATCATTCTTTGGATGATAGTAATATCACCACACCTATTAAATTATTTTTATCGTCACTTTCTTCATATGTTTTTCATCCTCTATTTTTAACCTTAGTTTTGCAATCAGCATGTATCTGGCTTCATTTTTTTTTTTTTGATACCATCTAAGAGTTTTTTGTTTTTGTTTTTTTAATTTGTTTATTTTTGACTGCATTTGGTGTTTGTTGCTGTGTGCGGGCTTTCTCTAGCTCTGGAGAGCGGGGGCTACTCTTCGTTGCAGGGCGCGGGCTTCTCGTGCTGTGGCTCCTCTTGTCGCAGAGCACGGGCTCTAGGCATGTGGGCTTCAGTAGTTGTGGCATGTGGGCTCAGTAGTTGTGGTGCACAGGTTTAGTTGCTCTGTGGCATGTGGGATCTTCCTGGACCAGGGCTCGAACCTGTGTCCCCTGCATTAGCAGGCAGATTCTTAGCCACTGTGCCACCAGGGAGGTCCCTCTTTGGTCACCTTTTTTTCTTTAATCTTCTTTCTTTTATGTTTACAAAATCTTTTTCTCTACTAAGCCATTCATTCTTTTGAAAGATATTTTTGAGTGCTTGCCGTATATATGGATGGCTATCTAGGTAGTAAACTTTCTGAGTTCTTGAAGTCTTTATTTTCTTCCAACAAATTAGGCTGAGTTTAGATTTTAAGTTCAAAATAACTTTCACTGAGAATTTCAAAAACCTTGTACCCTGGTTTTTTGGCCTGCAGTGTTTCTGATGAGGCATTTGGTGCCAATATTAATTTTTGTTCCTTTTCAGATCACTTTCTTCTTCTTCCAGAACCTTTCAGGATTCTTTTCTCTTTTCTTGTTCTGGGATTTGACCTGTGTGTGTTGATGTGAATTTGTTTTCCTTTTCCTGCCTATCCCTCAGTGAGTTATTAACCGTTTTTCATTATACTCCAACAATTATGTGAACTTAACTGTAAAGGTGGGCCAGTTTCTTTGTTCACCGTTGTTTAGATTTGAGATTGAAATTCAAAGACTTCTGTGCTTGGCTTCAGGAAATTCTTCTGTTATTTATTTGACTCTTTTGCTTTATTTTTCCTCATTCCATCCTCCTAGAACTCTTATTAGACAGATACTAGATGTTGGCCTCTTCAGACTTTCTATCCCTTTGACCCTTTGTCTTAGGTCTTGAGAGAATCCCTAAGCTCAGTTGACCAGTTCTCTGACACACCCTATCTTTGCAGTTTTTACATTTTGAAAAGAATTTACCTTCTAGGATTTCTAATTGATGTTTTCAACTAAATGTGTATTTGAAATAATTATAGATTCACATGCAATTGTAAGAAACAATACACGGAAATCCAGTGTATCCTTTACCCAGTTTTCCATCATGGTGATCTCTTGTTGAAACTACAACTACATCTCTTGTTGAAACCAGGATACTGACGCCGATACAGTCAAGATACAGAACAGGGTCACAAAAGGGTCCTTCATGGTGCCTCTTTATTACCACAACCACTCTTGCCCCAGTCCCTTCCTTAACCTCTGGCAACCACTCTCTTGTCCTCCATTTCCATAATTTTCTCATTTCAAAAATGATGTAAAACGGAACCATAATTTGGGAACCAGGAATGTTCTGGGAATGTCTTCCTCTTGGAAAAGTGAATTAACTCTAAGGACCAGTTAGTGACCAGCATTAAGAAATCACTCTGTTTCCTATTACAGAGTATCCAAGCACACTGGCCAACAGAGTTTGTTAAATACTCTGTGGTAGGATTAAATCATGGTATTGATAAATAGAAATATGCCAATTACAATGTATACATAAAGATGCTCCATTAATATCAGCGTTATAGATGCCAGAGAGTTAAATGTAAACTTTCCCCCATCATACTTCCTGAGAAGGAATTAGATTAAAATTTAAACAAAAATCCAAAATTTTTGAGTCCAAAAGAATTGACTGAAAAATCTCTTTTTCTTTTATTTTTAAACTTGTGGAGAAATGAAGTTCAAGATTCTTCCTCCCCAGCTGTCTTACTCACTTTTAGCTAGAGGTTGTAATCAATGTCTGGCTAGCATATATTGATTTTTAAATCAATAGAAATATTACTAACTTTTTTATGTTCAAATATTTTTTTCTCCAGTTTGTTAATAATTGTTATTTAATATTGATGTTAAAAATTTTATTTTTATGCGGTCAGAATAACTTTTTTTTACATCTTTATTGGAGTATAATTGCTTTACAATGGTGTGTTAGTTTCTGCTTTATAACAAAGTGAATCAGTTATACATATACATATATCCTCATATCTCTTCCCTCTTGCGTCTCCCTTCCTCCAGAATAACTTTTTATCTTTAATTTCTGACCTTAGTTTTGTGATTATTATTGTCTAATTGATTTGTAATAAAGCTCAATAAAACTTGAAAAAAAAAGGAGATGCGTTCCCAACCCCCAAACCCCCACCCCAAGTCTGCATCAGAGGGTGACTCTAGTCGTTGGGTCTGCTCTGCGGGCCACATGCTGTGCTTCCACCTCCAGCTCCTTCATAGCTGCCCCAGCTCAGGGCCAGGGCCACATGGCGAGTGAGGCCGGCCTGGGGAAGGCGGCGCTGCCCAGGGACCCTGGGTCATCCTAGGTGTGGGAGGGGGTCCTCAGAAGTAGGGGCCCGCAGTTCCCCAGGTGCGGTGGGGGACCGCAGGTGCTAGCTGGTGGGTCGGGCAAGGAGGGCCACCATCTTCAGGGTAGAGGTCGTGCAGCAAGGCACGGCTCTGGAGGAGCGTGCCTCCAGAGTGTGCCTCCCTCCTACCCCAGGGAGGAAGGCTCCACTGGGACAGACCCAGAGATGAAGACACTGGGGAAGCATCAGAGTTTGGCCAAATAGCACAAGAGGCAGGAGGCGTCTACAGATGCGGGAGATGGGTGGACGTATCTACCTATGCATGTATCTACCTATGTGGTTCTCGTGCCCAGGGGAGAAATGAGGAAAGGATGGCCAGTGAAGGTTCCAGAGAGCGGGGCCCCACGTGCCAGGAATGACGCCCAGAGAGACATAAGCTAACAAGTGGGAAAAAAAAAAAAAAAAGGAACCATATACCATGTAACCTTTGGGATCGGTGCTTCTCACTCAGCATGGTTCTTCGAAGATTCATCCAGGTTGTTGTGTATATCTGTAGTTTATTGATAAGTAGTATTCCATGGTATGGATGTGACACAGTTTGTCTAACCATTCACCCGTTAGGGGACATCTGGGTTGTTTCTAGTCTTTGGATATTACAGGTAAAGCACCTAAAAACATTGTTGTATAGGTTTTTGTGTGAGCATTGTCTTCATTTTTGGGGGATAAACATCCAGGAGTGCAGTTGCCGGGTTGTATAATAGTACATGTTTATTTTTTTAAGAAACTGGGAAATTGTTTTTCAGAGAAGTTCTACCATTTGACCTCTAACAATGTATGAATGATCCAGTTTCTCTACATACTTGCCAATGTTTGGTATTGTCACTGTTTTTTTGTATTAGACATTGTGATAGGTATATCATAATATCTTATTAATTTGCACTTCTCTAAGGCTAGTGATGTGGGGTATCTTTTTATGTGCTCATTTGCCATCCATCTATCCTCTCCAGTGAAATGTCTCTTCATGTCTTTTTCTCATTTTCTAATTTTTAACTATTGAGTGTTGAGAGATCTTTATATATTCTAGCTACTTGTGCTTTGATGATTATGTTGTTTGTGAATATTTTCTCTCATTTTGTAACATGTCTTTTCATCCTCTTTAACCAGGTCTTCTCCAGAGTAAAATTTTAAAATTTTGATAAAATCCAGTTTATTAACTTTTCCTTTTAGGGTCATGTTTTTTGGTATCAATCTTAGAACTCTTTGCCTTATCTTAGATTCTAAAGATATTCTCTGTTTGTTTTTTTCCTAAAAGTTTTATATTCTGAGTTTCATTTTGAGAGATCCAATTTGAGTTAATGTTGTATAAGTTATCAGACTTAGGTCAAGGGGTTTTTTGGTTTGTTTTTTGTTTTGTTTGCCTATGGTCATCCAGTTACTCCAGCACCATGTGTTGAAATGCCTGTCTTTCTTCCACTGAGTTGCTTTGCACTTTTGTCAGGAGTCATTTGGGCATATTTGTGTGAGTTTATTTCTGAGTTCTCTGTCTGTTCCATTGATCTATGTGTCTGTCCCTCTCCCAGTGCAGCAGTCTTGATTATTATAGCTACAAAAAGTTGTGAAATGGGGTAGACTGATTGCTCCCACTTTAGTTTTCTTTTTCAAACTTATATGAACTTTTCTAGTTCTTTTGCCTTTCCATACAAGTTTTATTATTATCTTGGCAATATCTACGAAAAATATCTTGCTGGGGTTTTGGTAGGGATTATGTTAGACCTGTACATCAATTGGGAGAATTGACATCTTTACTATGTTCAGTCTTCACAAACACAATATCTGTCTTCATTTTTTTAGATCTCCTTTGATTTCTTTCATCGGCACTATGAAGCTTTCACTATGCAAGTCCTATACATGTTTGGTTAGATTTATACCTAAGTATTTCATTTTATTTAAGCAATGATAAAAGGCATTGTATTTCTTTCTTTCTTTCTTCTTTGCTGTGCACAGGCTTTCTCTAGTTGCCACGAAGCAGGAGCTACTCTTCATTGTGGAACACGGGCTCTAGGTACGTGGGCTTCAGTAGTTGTGGCACGTGGACTCAGTAGTTGTGGCTCTCGGGCTCTAGAATGCAGGCTCGGTAGTTGTGGCACACGGGCTTAGTTGCTCCACAGCATGTGGTATATTCTCGGACCAGAGGTCGAACCCGTGTCCCCTGCATTGACAGGTGGATTCTTAACCACTGTGCCACCAGGGAAGTCCCAGGCATTGTATTTTTAATTTTGATGTTCATGTGTTCATTGTTAACATACAGAAATATAACTGCTTTTGCATGTTAATCTTATCTCCTGCAACCTTTCTGAACTTGCTTATTAGTTCTAGGAGTAGATTCTTTAAGATTTTATACTTGATAATGTCATCTACAAATAAGGACAGTTTTATTTCTTCTTTTTGATCCTTATGCCTTTTATTTCCTTTTCTTGTTTTGTTGCCGTGGCTAGAACTTCCAACCTAGGGCAGACATCTTTGCCTTGTTCCTGAGTTTAGGGGAAAGCATTCAGACTTTCACCATTAAGTACAATGTTACTTGTAGGCTTTTTTTGTAAATACTGTTTAGCAAGTTGGTGATGTTCCCTTCTAGTCATAGTTAGAGAGGTTTTTTTTTCTTCTTTAAATGAGTAGGTATTGAATTTTGTCACTGCTTTTTCCTCATTGAGTGACATGATTATGTGATTTTTCTTTTTTAAATTGTCAATATGGTAGGTTATACTGGTTGAGTTCTGAATATTGATCCAGTACTGAATCTGGCCAAGCCCCACTTGGTCATGGTGTTTCCTTTTATATATATATATTACTGAAACCTGTTTGCTAATATTTTGTTAAGGATTTTTGTGTCTGTGTTCATGAGGATTCTTGGTCTGTAATTTTCTTTTTCTTTCTCCCTCTTGCTCTTTTTTTTTTTTTTTTTTTTTGTATTGTCTTTGTACTATCAGGGTAATCCTAGCTTCAGTAAATGAATTGGGAAGTGTTCCCTCCTCTTTTATGTTCTGGAAGTGATTGTGTTGAATTGGTGTTAATTCTTTAAACTATTAGTAAAATCTTCCAGTGAAACCATATCTCTTTGGCGGGGAGATTTTTTAAAAATTACAAACTAAATTTCTTGGAAAGTTATAGGGTTGTTCAAATTATCCTTTTCATATTGGGGTGAGTTGTAGTAGTTTGTGTGTTCTGAGGAAGTGGTGCATTTCATCTAATTTATGAAGTTTATTTGTGTAGAGTTGTTTGTAATATTCCCTTATTACACTTTTGATGTTGGTAGCATCTGTGGATATATTCTTTGTTTCTTTCCTGATATTGGTAATTTGTGTCTTCTTTTTTTTTTCTTAGTCATTCTTAACTGGAAGTTTATCAGTTTTATTGATCTTTTCACAAAATTAGCTCTTTGTTGCACTTATTTTCTCTAGTGTTTTTCTGTTTTCAATTTCACTGTTTTCTGCTCTTTATTATTTCCTTCCTTCCTCTTGCTTTGGGCTTATTTTAAAGCTCTTCTTTTTCTAGGATCTTGAAGTGGGTGCTTCGCTTACTGATTTGAGACTCTTCTTCTTCTCTGGTGTAAACAATGGTACCATAAATCTTCCCCTTAGCAATAGTGTAACCGTGTCTCACAGATTTTGGTACCTTGTATTTTCCTTTTCATTCAGTTCAATGTTTTGTTTCGTTTTTCCCTTGAGACTTCCTCTTGGACCTGTGGATTTTTTTAAAGTGTGTTGTTTTGTTTCCAGCTGCTTGGAGATTTTTCTGTTTTCTGTCCCTCGTCAGTTACTAGTTGGATTCCATTGTGGTTGCAGAACACATTCTGTAGGAGTTCAGTTCTCTTAAATTCATCGAAGTCAGGGTCTAATCTATCTTGGAATATGTTCTGTGGGCCCTTGAGAATAACGTGTATTCTGTTGTTGCGTAGAATGTTCTAAAAATGTTTCTGAGAACCTGTTGGTTGATGGTGTTGAGTTCTTCCTCATCCTTTCTAATTTTCTGTCTGGCTGTTCTGTCGAGCGTTGAGAGATGTTCAAGTCTGGCAGGGTGGTGGTGGCCTCCCCATCCCCAGGCTCTGTCCTGCCTCTCGGCCTCTGAATGAAGCCTGCCGCTGCCCACGCCCAGCCTGGGTGCCCCTGCCCTGCTCCTCTGGCACTGCTCTCCCCTCGGCAGCAGCCTCCTCGCCCAGGCCCTGCTTCTTCCCTCCCCTCAGATGGCTGCTTGCTGTCTTCCCGCAGTTCCTTGGACATTTCATCTACCAGTCTTGTTTCCAGGGCTGTTACAGTTTTATTCATTTTCTTCTCTTTTTCCTGTTATTTCTCGGGATTCGGGCCCGTTGTAGAGGTGGACCGAGGGCTTGGTTTTCATTCGTGGTCCGGGCTCCTTAGTATTTTTATTGTGATGGTGCTAAGTGCCATCACTGGTTGCTGTTACTTACCAGATGCTTCACCAGACATGTATACTCGTCTGTGCAC
Organism: Grampus griseus; assembly: GCF_964374135.1. NCBI lineage: Eukaryota > Metazoa > Chordata > Mammalia > Artiodactyla > Delphinidae > Grampus > Grampus griseus. Next base: position 146,805,543 of record NC_139018.1, read on the forward strand.
CTCAGAATGATTCTGCAAGTTGGATATTATCATGGCCACTTTACACCTGGGGAAAGTGACAGCCAGAGGAGTTGCCTGCCATGTCCAGGTCCACACAGCTGCTGAGGCAGGCCTGCTGACCTGGAGCCCGGGTTGTCCCTTTGTGGCTGCGGGTCTCTGATGCTGGACACAGGGGTGGCCGGATGAGGACAGCTGTCATCAAGCCCTGTGAGCAGGAACAGAAGCAGGAAGGAAGGGTCCATGGTGTGCACGTGTATTCTTTTCCTTGTTTGCATTCACATTCCTTCGAAAGATATTTCAGCCTTGCTCTCTCTCTCAGCCTCAAATGTACTAAGCTGTGTGCTCTGTCCTTCCTCTGATAATGGGGCAACGTGGGAGGTGGAGGGAAAGGATGGCGGGCCTCACCCCGTCCTCTCTCCTTACTTAACCTCTCTTTACTCTTTCACTCTGTTAACCTTTTTTCTTTTTTTTTTAATTTCAGCCCTATGTTTGATTTTCCCCTCCTCACTCCTTGTAATGCTCCTTCCCTCTTTCCCCATCTGCTTCTGGTCAGCATTGGTGGTGGGTGGGCTCAGACTTGCCTGCACCTACCAGCCTTCAGCTCATCATCATCATCATCATCATCATCTCCATCATCTCACCTGCCAGGTGAGCTCCATAGACAGGGCCTTCCCTGCCGGTGCCTTGAGAGGCCCCTGGGTGTGAGCCCGGCCGCTGCATCATGTCCTCCTGGCTTCATGGCCCCTCCCAGCACCCTGTGAGACAGGCTTTCTGGGCAGCCAGCTGTCCACCCGACCCCGGCCTGAGCAGAACTTGCTCTGTCAGGGAACCTGCAAGGCAGGCAGTGAAGCCCTCACCCCTTTAACTCTAAAGGGCATCAGTCTTTTGGGGAGTTGCTCCCCTGAACCGATGCTTAACAAGATTCAGACACTTCCCTGGGTCAGGATGGTGTCACCTGGAGCACAACCTGTCCTGCGTCCAGCTTGGAGAAGCACCCCTGGCCCAAGGGACAGATCCCAAGGCTGCTAGGGAGCAGGGCCGTGGGCGGCTGCCAGGAACCCCTCCCGGGCCTGGCAGATGCCCTGAAACTGAAAAACTCTCTGCTCAGGCTCCATGAAGGACGTGCATCTTTTCAGTCTGTTGACTCTGTTTCTGGGAAGGAAAAATGAAACAGCAGCAGGCCAATTTCTGTTGGTGTTTTTGTTCTGTTTTGACTGGGGAACTGAATCATGCCTTTCTTTTCGCAAACATGGGACTGTTAAGTACATAACAGCTAAATTAATCCTTGCCCATATATTAGTTAATTATGTTAATTCAGACTTACAGAATTCAGTCTCATTAGCGTTTCCATTAAGTAGTTTAGGCTTATGAGTGTTTTAAGAGGACAGTTTAAGCTACAATTTTTTTTTTTTTTTGTGGTACGCGGGCCTCTCACTGTTGTGGCCTCTCCCGTTGCGGAGCACAGGCTCCGGACGCGCAGGCTCAGCAACCATGGCTCATGGGCCCAGCCGCTCTGTGGCATGTGGGATCTTCCCGGATCCGGGCACGAACCCATGTCCCCTGCATCGGCAGGCGGACTCCCAACCAGTGTGCCACCAGGGAAGCCCTAAGCTACAATTTAATCTTCAAAGGCTCCAAGTGCATTTTCCACTGCAGGAGGATTCTAAATACCTTGCGAGGTTTGGGAGGATTTAGTGACCGTGGGCAACTACAGCCCCACATTCTCATCAGAGACTCCCCGCCTGCTGGGTCTGGTACCCCGAGGCTAAGAGGAACCTTGGGAAGGAGGAGATCGACAAGCGTGGCCACAGCTCCTGCACCGTGTCCCCCTGGTGGCCATGCCCCCGCCACGCTGCCCTGCAGCCCCCCCGCCCCAAGGACAGGTGAGCCGGTTCTAGGCTGCGTGCTGGGCTTCCTGAGGTTGTCCTCACAGACACTGAGCAGGAAGCAGCTCTGCTTCTGGGGGGGTGTGAGGAAGGCTGGGGAGAGCACAGGGAGCACGTCCAAGCCTACGTGACAAGCCGGTGGCCTCTGTTCTGGGTGGTGTGACTGTCTTATCGCCACCGTGTTCTGGTCTCTGTCAAAGGCCAGCTCAGGGCATGTGCTCACGTCCTTGTCACAGGTGCACATCCGCTAGGGCTCCTCGTGTCCCCACTTGCAGGATGGATACTCGGGTCCCCATCATGCTCTTCTGTCCCAAGCTGCCAGCTCTCACTGGATCGCCTTGTCCTCTGGCCCCTGCTCCCTGGTGGAGAGACCACGAACGTCAGTCTGCGTTTCAAATCTCTAGAGCATTGCTGAGGTTCTTCCACTCTTTTATAGTTCTCTGAAAAATCAGCAGAACCTGATTATGAAAGAGTGACCTGTTTTAAAATAGAGATTTCATTACTATTTAGGTATGACAAGGCCCATAGATCAGGAGACAATGGCCATTGAACAGAGTTTGTTACTCACAGTTCCCAAGAGGATGGGTTATGCCTGGTGTGGAGGACACGCGGAAAAGCACCAGCGTTGGTCAGGGGGCAGAGGGAGCGAGGTGACCTGTGGGCTTCAGCCTTTATTGTGGTTTCTGCAGGAAAGAATGGGCGAGGTGGGGTGAGCAGGCTTAGGATGGGCTAGTTTGAATCATTTCAGGGCTCAGGGCTTAGGAGCTGCCCCTGGTTGTATGGTACCAGGCCCTGGGCTGATTAGGGCAGGTGGAGAGTAACCCCAAGTGTAAAAGCCCCATAAAGGGGGGGTGCTTGGGGGTGTGAGCTCTGGATTGGTTGGTTTGCATAGGAAAGATGTGCTCCTGGGGTAGTTCTGGACCGTATCCAGGAACTGGCCAGCCCTGGGGCATGGGGGTGTCGGTCCCTGCAGGGTCAGCAAGGCCCCAAGATGTCAAAGCATCAGAATACAGAAGATAAGAGACCCGGTTCAAGGCCTACCTAGGAGGGGCCCGGGGCTCCGTGGCAGGACAGGCCCGTGAGTTCACTGGGGCACCGCTGGCTCTAGCTGTGTTTCCACTACAGAGGGAGATTGGGAAACTAGCAGGAGGCCAGGGGGAACTTGGCTTGGCTGTCAGCCGCGGGTCTCCAGGCACTTCGTGTGACAATGGCAAGTGCAGATGTGGCTCCCAACCCGGCCGACCATGCCCCCCGCCCCGGGTCCTAGGAGGAGGCTGTCACGTGTGGGTGTATTTAGAGATCTGAGAGCCCTGTTTGTCTTAGGCCATAATGAGAGTTAACAGAAACCTTTTAGGTTTTTAACATTTCTAAACAACTATTGCAACCTCACTTGGCCCAGAATGACTGTTGGTAGAACACAATGTACTGTAGTTTTAGTGGGGGGAGAAAAAAAAAAACAAAAACCAATTCTCTGTGGATTTATGAAAATAAACTCAGAATTAATGAGCAAAATTTGTTGGGGAGGCCTATTTGTCACACTCAGGAAGCTACAATCTCATTTTACTTGCCGCTTTTGCTCTAGCATTGCCATTCGTTTGCTAAAGGCAAAATACATTACTTGTAAATAAACAAAAGTGGCCCCCGTGTCCTGCTCCCCTGCCTTCCTGCAAACATTAATCACCGGCTGACTTCTTTGTGTGTGTGTGTGTGTGTGTGTGTGTGTGTGTGTGTGTGTGTGTTCTCCCTGTTACCTTTTTTGGGGCTTACCAACAGAAATGTATTTTCTCTTGGTTATGGAGGCTGTTGAGTCCAAGATCAAGGTGTCGGAAGATCTGGTTTCTTCCGAGGCCTCTCTCTAGACCAGCACATACGGCTGCTTTTCACTGTGTCTTCTCGTGGTTATCCCTTAGTCTGTGTTGTCCGTGTCAGAATTTCCTCTTCTTAAAAGGACACCAGTCGTGTCGGATGGGTGCCCACCCATGTGACCTCATTTCAGCTTAATTACCCCTTTAAAGACCCCGTCTCCAAAACCAGCACACTCTGATCTTCCTGTTTTCTTTTTTAAAATTGTTTATTTATTTATTTTATATCGAAGTACAGTTGAGTTACATTGTTGTGTTAGTTTTAGCTGTACAGCACAGTGATTCAGTTTTATATATATTTTATATATAAATATTCTTTTTCAGGTTCTTTTCCCATATAGGTTATTACAGAGTATTGAGTAGAATTCCCTGTGCTGTACAGTAGGTCCTTGTTGGTAATCTATTTTATATTTAGTAGTGTGTGTATGTTAATCCCAAACTCCTAATTTATACCCACCCTTTTCTCCTTTGGGAAAAGACAAATAACATATGATGTCGCCTATATGCGGAATCTAAAAACAAAATACAAATAAATTTATTTACAAAACAGAAAGAGACTCACAGACATAGAAGACAAATCCATTGCCTTTGAACATGGAACTTCTTCAGGACGTTTTCAGGGGAAATGCTGTGTCTCGGGCTGCTTCACATGGGCGTCTGCATGTCCACGGGTTTGCCTTGCCTTATACAAGCCTGTGGTTTGCAAAGTCCCACCATAAGTTAGGAGCAGGAAAAGGGAGGAAGGACGGGTCACTATGAAAAAAAAATGTTTTGTTTTTTTTAAAAATAAATTTATTTACTTATTCATATTTATTTTTGGCTGTGTTGGGTGTTCGTTGCTGCATGCAGGCTTTCTCTAGTTACAGCGAGCAGGGACTGCTCTTCGTTGTGGTGCGGTGGCTTCTCTTGTTGCGGAACACAGGCTCGAGGCGCATGGGCTTCAGTAGTTGTGGCACATGGGCTCAGTAGTTGTGGCTCGTGGGCTCTAGAGCACAGGCTTAGTAGTTGTGGTGCACGGGCTGAGTTGCTCTGTGGCATGTGGGATCTTCCCGGACCAGGGCTCAAACCCGTGTCCCCTTCGTTGGCAGGCGGATTCTTAACCACTGCACCCCCAGGGAAGTCCCGGTTGGTTTTTTTTAACTTCATCAAGAGTCTTGTAAAATCATTGCTTTCATCAGGTTCTCCTGGGGCCTTGAAACTATCGTTGGGTGCAGGCCATTTTATGGAAAGTTTATTGTTTCCTGCGAGGCAAGCTGTGTGATTCTTCCCTGGGGGACTGAGCCCTGGCAGCACTAGGAGGTGTCCACCCAAACGCAAACCTGTCGGGCCCTGCAAAGCCCCGCTGTCCTCCTCCTCACACTCCTCCCACCTGGTGCCGCAGACGGGCCCTTGGAGTGGACGGCTCAGGCCTGCTCATCCTCCCCTGGGAGCCCTGAACCCAGCCCACTGCTGAGTCGTGAGCACGCTAACAACCATGAGTGGATCTGCCATCCAGATGATTTGTCCACATTATTTTTGTACCTGACAGTTTATGGGAAATGGGTCTTTATTTTTTCATTGGAGAAATGACTGTTTTCTTCAGTTTGGCGTTTCCAGAGAGCCATTCACATTTAAAGCTAATATTGGAACAGCAGGTTTCCACTGAAAATATTTACCTTTTCCTTGTTGGCAACTTGTCAGTGTAGGGGAAAATAGATGCTTCATTAAAATCTAAATACATTATGCTTTCTTTCTCACACGTCAGTCACTCTTCCTCCAAGTTGAGGAACATTGTGAGAAGTGTTGGGAAAGCATTCTGGTCTTATGTTTTTACTTATTTTAGATGTCATCTGGCATCTTGTTCTTGTTCAAAAAGAGGCATCCCAACACCTATCACTGGCATGGAGAAGCCCTAGGATAGCAGGTTAAATGTCACCCCTAGGACATCAGAATTGATGGTGGCTTCAGTGTGACCGGCGGGGTCTCTTGCCCTGGAAACTCCATTGCCAAATAGAAGGGCATAAAGAAAGCAGCTGCCGTTTCTCAGAAAGCACAGGGCCCCAGTGCCTTAGGAAATAGTTAATTCCCCCGGCTACCCTGGCAGGTGAGCTTTGTGGAAAACAAGGGCTCGGACAGGTTGAGACCCTGGGCCAAGGTCACACGCAGCCGAGATGAGATTCCACCCCAGGACTGTCTGACCTCTGCTCTCTTCCCCCAGCTGTGAGCTGCTCTTTATTTTGCCTGGGGCCCCGCCTCTGCCACACCACATGGCCAACGTCCTGTACTCGTTATGGCCTCTCCTTGGGGTTTGTGGCTCCAAGAGCCTCTGGGCCTAGTGTCTCTGATGTAGCCAAAGAGACGAAGGCCCTGGGCACATAGACTAGCAACTGGGAAGGATGGTACTTGGGGCTACCCTGAGTCTCCTCGTCCACCCAGAAATCTGAGAAAGGAGAAAGTGCGATGAGCTGATGCAGGGGCCCCGCCCCACGACAGATGCCCACAAACCCAGAAAAGATTTGGCCCTCGTTATAACCCCCTTGATCTTCAAAGGGAAATTGGCTCCCACTTCCTTGAAATTAAGAACCTCTGTTTATCAAAAGACACCATAACAAGTGAGAAGACAAGGCATCAACTGGGAGAAGATGTTCACAACATACATAACCAGGAAAGGATGAATTCCCAGTACAGGCAAAGCTAAGCAGTGTATCGTGCAGACAGTTGTATTAAAACACCCGTTTTTAAAGGCGATGGAAAGACTAGTCCAAAATTCTGAGCAGTTTCCTCCGTGAGGGGCAGGGCTTGGGTTGAGGCCACAGTGGCTCAAGTGCATATTTTCCCTAGATGAATGTTCATGTGTGTCTGTTATTTTATTAGGCTTTATAACTAACATGTTTGTGCCAGGCAGTCCTTCATACATGTCAAATAGTAAATGTTTTAAAAATAAAGGTAAAAAGTAGTTATTAACAACCCCCGGAGGTAGGTTTCACTATCCCCGTTTTTACAGGTGGGGTCAGACTAGCTGCTGACACACACTGGGTACTTACTGCACTCCAGGCACTTTATATGAACCGTCTTTTTCAGTGTTTATGGCTCCTCTATAGATACAGTCATTTTCATCATCACAGTTCATAGAAAACAGAAGCTTAGTGAGACAAGGTAGTTCTTGCAGTCACTAGCTGGTCACAACTGGTGGTCAAAGCAGGGCTTCCCCCATGACCTGCCCCATGTCCCTCTCGTGGGTGAGGGGGTGACCAGGCGTCTACCCCCACTCGTCCTGTGCTGCCGTCTCCGTGTCTGAACGATGGTGGCATCCCCACGCTGTCTACTGCCAGGCACCTGAGGTTCTGAATCACTCAGGCGGTCGTAGACCGGGAGGCCCAAATCACAGACAGTTACGTCCCACAGTTCTGGAGGCTATAAGTCCAAGATCAAGGTGCTGGCCCACTGGTTCCCCATGAGGCCCACGTGGTGGCTGGCAGACGACCACCATCCGTGTCCTCACACGGTGGAGGGGACAGGAAGCCAGGGAAGGGTGCTAATCCTGCCCTGGGGCCACCCTCCTGACCTCACCTAAACCTAGTTACCTCCTAAAGTCCCCCTCCAGATGCCCTCACCTCAGGGGTTAGGGCTGTAGCATATGAATCTGGAGGGACACAGCGTTCAGTCCATGGTAGGCAGGGATGAGGGGAAGGGAAATAGATGGAGAGCTGGCAGGTAGAGCGGATGGTGTTGAAATCTATCTCTGCTGCTCCCTTTTAAGGCCGTCCAGCTATAAGGAGCTGGTTCTCTGATGACCTCAGCCCCTTCCTCGGTCAGCACCCATGTGGCTGTGAGTACTTTTGTTGAGTTTTTGATGTCACCCGGGCCTAATCTCACTCTTGTTTTGCCGTGAATGTCTCTGACATTGTGTTTGAGTACAGTTTCGAGGTTCTAAGAGCAGGAGTTTCCAGTAGCTTGGTGTCCCAGCTAAGCATGGGGCCTGGATGCTGTGCCCAGCTCCCCGGACAGCTGTGCGGGGACCACGGTCCACACGGGGACCAGTGGCCGTGCGGGACCAACACCTGCATGGAACCCCCCACCCACCCACCTTCCATGCGACTGTCACGGGCCTGTGCTTCCAGGCATCCGCATGCTGGACGGAGACGTGACCGACGTGGTGGAGGCCAAGTCCCTGGGCATCAGACCCAACTACATCGACATTTACAGCGCGAGCTGGGGGCCGGATGACGACGGGAAGACGGTGGACGGGCCCGGCCGACTGGCCAGACAGGCCTTCGAGTACGGCATTAAAAAGGTGTGAGTAACCCAGAGCTGCGAGGGAGCCTCAGGGATGGGGGGAATAGTGAAAATATTTAACAGTGAGAAATCAGAAGGAATAAAGCCAAAAAGAATATTAAAAAGACTCTCAGTCCGACAAACCCAAAGATGATCTTTCAAATGCTCTTTTAACTCTTCTATGCATATGGAAGGAACTGGGTTCCCTCACCTTTTTTAGAAACAAATATGGGACCATCTTCATGCTGTTTCGCAGTATGTCTTATCAAACAACCAACATGTCATATAGGTAAGAAGAAATCTTGTCACATAGGTAACAATAAATAAACTTGAGGGACTTCCCTGGCGGTCCAGTGGTTAAGACTCCATGCTTCCACTGCAGGGGGTGTGGGTTCCATCCCTGGTTGGGGAACTAGATCCCACATGCCATGCAGTGTGGCCCAAAAATAAATAAATAAATTTGAGCAGCATACACACAAAATTAGAGTGACACAGGGGAGAGCCCCAAAGCAGGACGGCGATGGTGCCAGGACCAGAGCGAGGGAGAAGTCATTTGGGGGCTCAGGGAAGTGGCCGTCCACCAACGAGAGCAGAAGGACATCACCTCATTACAGAGTAGCTGTTCCGGAAAGTACCAGCTGGTCACTCACCAGCCCCCTGGCTCTGAGCCTTGGAGCCTGACTGCCCCCAGCTGAGGGGTGTATGCAGGTGGGTGGTGGGGATCCTAGACTAACCACCCGGCCTGTTAACTGGGACAGTGCAGGTGGAAGGGGTGTCTGGGCCTCGGCCCACCTGCTCACAGGAAACCCGAGCCGGGGAGCTGTCTGCGTCCATCACGGGGAGTGTGCTCACCCAGCACCCCCGAAGCAGCAGGTCTTGGCCATGTTCCCTCCCTGCCAGCTCGCAGCCCAGTGTGTTTGGGGTGGACCCCACTGGGGGCTACACCGAGCAAACATCTGAGCATGGGCCCTCCACCCCCCGGCTGAGGGGGAGCTGGCAGGCTCCTCTCGGGAGGTCCAGCCCAGTCACTCTGTGGTCATCAGTTCTGGGTCCTTGTGAGTCAGAAAAGCCTGGAGATGTCCCAGCTCTTACAAGCACGGTGGCAAGGCAGATTTATGGGTGAGGACAACTTCTTGGAGCAGACACAGAGCTGTGGTCAGCGTCCGGGTGGCCCTGGGAGGCCCGGCAATGCTGGCAGGGTTGGGTCAGGAGGTCCAGGCATCCCCAAGGCAGGGTTTATACCTCTGACTTCTACAGGAAACAGGACGGGGGCCAGGTCAAGCCCATTTTATTATCTATATTTTAAAAACATTTTTAAAAAGTTCTTATCTTATTGTAAACCATGCATGATTAAAATGTGGTTAACAAATAAAATAGTACCAGAGGATTATAGTGAAAGCAGCCCTTATCGCCCTCTGCCCATCCCCCCGTGGTGCCCCACAGAGGAGCAATCCTGAATTCTGAGCAACACCGGCTACATCCAGCTCTCAGGGGAGTGTGGAAGGTGCGGAGAGGACCATGTGGTTCTTGTCACAGTTTCTTGAAATACTGAAGTCACTTCATTTTTTTTTAGTCATTCTGAATAAAATATGCCACATAGGGAGCCTTAGATCGCAGCTGTCTGAAGTTGTCACTGAAAATCCTCCTAGAGATTTGATGATCTCAGACCGAACCACATTCTCCCATCTGTTTTTCCTCCTCGATGCCCTGTTTGTCACCTATATCCTTTTTCTGTAAAATCTGACTTCATCTTTGGTAGATGGTGTGGGTTGGTGGTAGGAGACATCAGACCCTGTACTTTGGCATAAACATATGTTTGATGTTGGTCCTCGTGTGGCTTGTCACCCAGAAGGGGAGAGTCAGTGTCCCCGTGGCTGAAAGCACTGGCTTTGTCCAGATGCCGGGCGTTTGCTAGCCCTCTGAGTCCATGGATGAGGTCTCCGCTTCCCAGGCAAGATGCTCAAATACGTTCCGATGGTGTTGAGGTGTGGTGGCTTCCTGAACAGAAGTGCAAGTTCATAGCCAGGGTTGAAACGTCCCCTGGAGCCTCTGTCCTGTGGCTTCCATAGGAACAGCAGACCCGGAAAGTGAAAATGCAGTCCTCAGAGATGGCTCAGACCTGGGTGCTTCCTCTGCCTCGTTCCCACGTTCCCTTTCCAGGAAACTGTTTGCAGAAGGGAAAGAGGCTTTGGACGCCTTGATGCCTGTGAGAACTCATGGGTCTAGTGGTACCTGCAAAGTGCAAGGTGAAGAGATGCAGGTCTTTGGCATTTAGGCCTCTGTTATTCAAAGTGGGATCCCCAGCAGCAGAGCTGGCATCACCTGGGAGCCCATCAGAAGTGCAGAATCTTGGGCTCACCTGGACCAGCTGAGCCCAAGTCTGCGATGTAGCGAGACCCCCAGGGATTCTCCTCACAAGTGTGAGAAGTGCTTTTTGAGGCTATTTTCCATGCTGCTGGAGCAGTAAGATCGCTTGCCCTGCTTTGCAAAATGACAGCCTTTGATAAATAATTTGGAGTGAGGTGAGGAGTTGGAGGTGAAATAAAGACAGGCTCTGATGGGTTCAACACCCTTTCATTCCAATTTTCGTTGGCTTTGAACGAGCTTCTGATTAATCTTTTACAACAGGTAGTTATGGGCACAGACACACGCATGTCCTTAGTTCTTTGTGCCTTTTTTTCCAGAAGGTTGCCATTTTTGCTAACTGTAAGTAACCTTTCTGTCGAGCTGTTGGCCGTTTGGGCAGGTCTGCCTTCGAGATGTGGAAAACGGAGTGGACGAGGCAGTTTTGAGCCCTGGGACTGGGCTGTCCCTCGAGCCTCAGGTTGGAACTGGTGCAGATGTGGGAGTGAAGACAAATAGGCAGAAAAGGGTGGGGACCTGTGGTCTACTTGGTCCAAAAGTGGGGTGTCCTGGTGCTTCTGGAGCAGGTGGGTGCCCTCAGTCCGGGTGGACTTGAGCTCCAAGGGTGTGTCAGGCATCCTGTCAGAAGCAGGGCTTCAGTCGGGCTACGGGGAATTGTAGGATTTTGTTGAAAATTTTCTTTAAATTGGCCAGTTGTTGGGCCTGAGTGTCAGTTTCCTCCTGTGTGTTTGGACAGGAGTATCCTTGGCAAGGATGCCGGAGCCACCAGCCCACGTGGAGACGGGTATTGGCACCTCTCTCTGGGGATGGCTGTGCCCACCAACGGCCTTTCGGACCGAACGGGTCGGTTCCATCTTGGAACTGGTGTTCTTCTGGTGTTCTTCTTTAGCTGGTGTTTGTGGCTGGGATGAGTGTTGGTTGGATCCCATGGGTGTGGGTTGGAGAGGCTGCAGGGGCTCCCCTGACCTGCTACTGTCTTACAGAGACTTGCTGTCACGTGTGTGTCCTTAAATGTGAAAAGCTACACACAGGTGAACTGCTGGCCTTGGTTGCGCTGGCAGTGTGGCCGCTTCAACGCTGACCCAAGGGGAAGCCCGGGGGCGCTCTCCTAGGATGGCCCCGGGGTGTTCTGGCCCTTGGCCCTTGTTCCTGCAAATCCTGGGCCCGCCGCTTTTCAAGGAGCTCTTCTCCAGGAAGGATGCTTCTGCAGCTGGGTTTTCAGGAACTTTTGCCCTCTTCCTCAGCCAGAAAAATTAACGTCATAAATTCAGCCGTCAGCTTTCATCTCAGTGTACTTGGGGACGCTGCTTCGTCTTTCTGATCGTGGGACATTGCAGTGGAAATTACTGGTGTTGCTCTGGGACAGAGCAGCTTGTGTGAGGGCCTTGATTTTCCCGTGAAGAACAGGGAGGACTTTCTGGGCCAGCTTCTCAGTATGACGTTGTGATTCTATGGTGTCATGGCTGTTGCCGCCAACACTATGAAAATTGGAACGCCAGAGGCCATCAGCCCACAGACCACGCACTGGGCGGCCTCTGTCTGGTCTGAGTGCATCCTCCTCGGCCCCCTCCCTCTTCAGGGGTGGAGGGGGACGCTGGACAGGGGTGAGACCAGCTGGGGGTCCATGTGGGCTGACGCCTGTCCTCTCCCCTCCAGGGCCGGCAGGGCCTGGGCTCCATTTTCGTCTGGGCGTCGGGGAACGGCGGCCGAGAGGGGGACCACTGCTCCTGCGACGGCTACACCAATAGCATCTACACCATCTCCGTGAGCAGCACCACGGAGAATGGCTACAAGCCCTGGTACCTAGAGGAGTGTGCGTCCACCCTGGCCACCACCTACAGCAGCGGGGCCTTCTACGAGCGCAAAATCGTGAGTCCTCGGCGGAACCCTGGGGGATGAGCTCCTCGTCCCATTCTCAGGAGGACGGGCCAGTCAGGGCAGTGTGTACCTGGCCCCGGGCCCAGCCTTACCGTCAGGGAACTAGTTGTGCCTCAAGGTAAACTCCAGGCCTTTGGCAACCTTCCTCAGACCCTGCCTTTCTAATTTTGGCACAGAATACCAATTAAAACCCTCTCTGTCTCTAGGGATCTAAAAATAGCCTTTAAGAAAGGGGTGTATTCTCAGCGCGGTGTCTTTTTTAAGCTTTCTATGTTCTGTGGTCACATCGCTTGGGATCCAACTGGCCTGTTCAGTTTCAACGTGCAAAACAGAGTGAGAGAAAGTCTTGCTTCTTTACGGAAACAGTTTAGAAATCTGGGTGTCCTAGGTGTTCCCTTCCTCACAAAAGCACTTTTCCAGACACTTCAGGTCAAGAGTGGTTCTGTCGCTTACGCTCACTTCAATGAACACAAGTGCAGTTTATCTTTTAGAAAGTAACTTTTAGTTTAGTGATGGGTGAAGTTTGTGCTTGTTCCTTCCCTACGTGCTTTCCTACTTTGAAAAAATGTAAGAGGGGAGGGTTTCAAGTTGAAATCAATGCAGAATTCAAATGCACAGTCGTTAAGATGGTTTTTAGACCTTTAAAAAAAGGAGACCGTGATGCTGGCCAACTGGTTTAACCTGAAAGCTCACTGGCGTCTTTTCATTTCTCCTGTTGCCTGGCCACATCTTTAGACATTACTTGCAGGCATATTTTTACACTTTTCTGCGGGAGCGTGCAGGCTTCCCGTTCCCTGATTTGCTCTGCACCAGTGGGAAGGTCAGCCGCTATCCTCCCACCGCCAGCCTGGCAGCAGCCCGGGCTGTTTCACGAAGGTATTAATTTATTTTCCTTTTCTACTGGACTGTGCACCCCTGGGATGGGGCTGAGATTCTGAATGGTGTCCTGTTCATTTAGGAATCTAGCTCATTTGAACACGGACTTGCTGGAGTCTCATTAAGCAGAACCTGACAGAGGCCTTGGCTGGAGGGGGCAGGGAGGTGCTGTGTGCCGGGGACTCTGTGCTGGGTGGATGCCATTCCCCATCCCTGGGAGCAGGGCTTGCAGCTTTATTTGCTTAATTAATCACACAGCATCTGCAGGTGTGTACGTGTGCATGCGTGGGCACACACCTTAGCTGCAAAATGCCTTAATTTCTTTTTCTTTTTAAAAAAAAATTCTCTGAGCCCTAATGTATGGTAAGAAGGGTGTCGTTGGGCAGAGGGTGAAAGAGAAAATCACACTCCATTGCAGCTGCTGTCCTGGTGCTCGTCCCTGGTAGTATGGGTGGCAGGTTGTTTTTGTTTTGGTTTTTGTTTTTTCCCCCAACTCAACAAGGCCAGGTGTTTGCTCTGAGTCCCTTAGAGACCCTGCCAGGGGGTGAGCCCCTTCCCTGGATGGTGGGCAGCTCGCGTCTGCACGTTCAGGCAGGTGTCCATGGAAATTGGAGCTCGGGCCCCTCGTCCTCTTCCGTTGCTACAATGCAGCGAGTACCGACCTGCGAGGGATTGCCCGGTGCTGAGACAGGGCTTGTGATCAAATCAGTTGCACTTCTAAAGAGGCATCTCTCCCTCATTCATCCACTCACTGAACACAGCCAAGTACCAAGCAGGATGTAGAGTTTCAGGAAGGGGCTGCCCGCCTCCCTGTGGGGAGGCCCCTCTACTCATGCCCCTTTCTCTGAGGCTGGAGAGCCAGCCACGGGCCTTACCTGCTTTTGGGAGCTTGGTGTCCTGCCCACACAATCTCATTTTCCCTCACTGGCCACCTTTGACTGAGTACAAGCATGTGCCAGGTGCCAGCTGTGCTTTCACAGGAGCCCCGTGAAGGACTTGGCATTAAGCCCCTTTGCAGATGAAGATCCTGGGGTCAGAGAGGTTGCATCCTCATCCCTGCTCCCTTGCCCTCCCCAATGTCAAGGTCCTGCTGAACTAGGAGCGGGGGAGGAGGCTGGTCTCCACCAGCATCCCTGTCGAATCTTCCTCTGTGTGTGTGACACGGGCTGGATCCCTCTCACTGGTGATGGTCGGCCCAGCTGAATCATGAGGAAGGAAAATGCTGTGTTTGGAAGAGGATCTGTACTGTTACCACAGGGGAAATTCGTTCTCAAGGGTTTTGCAGATGGGTTGCTGGAGGCTTACGGTTGGTGGGTATATTAGTCTCCTATTGCTGTCATAACAAATTGTCCCAAACTTCGCAGCTGGAAACAGCACAGCTGTGTCATCTCACAGCTCTGTGGGCCAGAAGTGCTGCAGCCTCCACTGGGTCTCACGAGGCTGATGTCCAGGTGTTGGCCGGGCTGTGTTCCTTTCCAGAGGCTAGAGGGAGAATCCATTCACTGTTCATCCAGGGTGTTCACAGAACTTAGTTCCTGGTGGTTATAGGACTGAGCTCCTGTTTCCGTGTGGGCTGGCTGCCGAGGGCTGTTCCCAGCTTCTGCGGGCCACCCATGTTCCTGGCTTTTGTCCCCCCAGCGCCCTCTTCAAAGCCAGCAGGGAGGGTCAGGTCCCTCCTAAGCCTCATCTCTCTGACAGACTTTTAAGGGCCCTGTAATTACATCTCCGACTTAAGTTCAGCTGGTTAGCAGCCTTAGTTCTACCTGCAAAATGCATGGGAGTCACACTAGGGCCAGTGTCCCATCCAGCACAACAGGCGTCTCCCAGCTGTACCCACGCGTGCTTCTCCGTTTCAGTTCAAAGGGAAGGTGCAGTCAGGCTGGACTGTGGTGAGGCCCAGAATCAGTGCCCACCCCCGTCACCGAGGGACACAGGTGTAGCTCCTGCTGCAGACAGAACTGGGTGCTCTGGGACACTGTCAGCTACCTGGGAGGACGTCCTGGTGGAGAGAGTGCTCTGTGACCTTCTCTGACCAATGGCCGATCTCTGGCTCACGGCAGAGATGCTCTCTGGGCCAGACGACACCAGCACGTGTTTCCCTGCTCTGAAGTCTGGAGTGACTTGGGGGTTGTTGATGGGGGCCCTGGCAGGGGGTCTTGGCGTGGAGGCCCCTCTGTTTCATTCTGTCTCTCTGTTGAGTCTCGGACTGCATCTGCAGTGGTGGGGGGCTGTGGCCTTAACCCCCTGTTCCTACCCCGCCATCACCATGTTGCTGCAGGGGGTGCCAGACACGCGGAAGCCTCCGTTGCTAAGGTGTGTCTGCATAGCACCTCTTCCATCCCTGGGGCTAAGGTCACGCCTGCCCAGGGGCAGTGTCCTGAGCAGCCTCTGACCCGGCTGCTTGCTGCCCCTGCCCAGGTGACCACGGATCTGCGCCAGCGCTGCACCGATGGCCACACCGGGACCTCTGTTTCAGCCCCCATGGTGGCCGGCATCATCGCCTTGGCGCTGGAAGCAAAGTAAGTTCCCACCTACCTTCCCTCCTTTTCCTTTTTTTAAAAAAGTGTTTATTGTGGTAAAATACACATAACGTAAAATTTATGTTTTACACACCATTTTAAGGGTGATGCTCGTTAAGCACATTCACTGTTGAGTGACCGTTGCCGCCAGCCATCTGCAGAACATTTTCGTCTGCCCAGACTGAAGCCCTGTACCCGTCAGATAGCTTCCTGTGTGGTCTGCTTGGGCTTAAACAACAGAAACGTACGATCTCACAGTTCTGGAGGCTAGAGGTCTAAGATCGCGGTGTCGGCAAGGCTGTTTCCCTCTGAGGCCTCTCTCCTTGACGTGTCAGTGGTCACCTTCTCCCCGTGTCCTCACGTGGCCTCTGTGTGTGTGTGTTTAGATCCTTCTGTAAGGACACCAGTCACGTTGGATCAGGGCCCACCCTAATGACCCCATTTCACCTTAATTACAGACGCCCATCTCCAAATGCAGTCACGTCTGAGGTCCTGGGGGTCAGGGCCTCAACGTGTGATTTTGGGGAAGGGACGCGCAATGCAGCCCATAACACTCCCCATTTCCCCCTCACCCAGCTCCTGCCAACCACCGTTCTAGTTTCTGTCTTTATGAACCTGACTCCTCTCGGACTTCAAATTTGTGGGATCACACAGTGTTTGTCCTTCTGTGTCTGCCTCACTTCACTCAGCATAGTGTCCTCCAGGTTCACGTCAGGATTTCTCCTTAATGGGCATGAGTGGCTTCTTCCCTTCTCTCCCGTTTTCAAGCTCACAGTCTCCTGCCCTTCGTAGGAGCACAGGGAGCCGGGGGGGGGGGGGTGCCCCAAGCCTGCACCGCACCCCCAGACCACACTTTAGGCTGATACAGCTGTCCTTTGTCAACTGTAGTTCATAAGTTGACAATACGGTGGTGATGTTTTATCTGCTTTAAGCTGAATGAAAGCCCTAGAGTTGTCAATGGGTGGAAGGTTCAGAAGAAGAGAGTCTACTACACATACAGTCATGGGATCAAAAACAGATTTTAGTTTAAATATCAAAACTGGCTCAGAACAGCCCAGCCCTTTGAAGGAGTCATTTGCCGCAGGTGAGATTTTAAATGATTCAGCAGTTATATTTGGGTTGCTGCAGTCCTTCTAATTATGTATGTTTGCTCGTTGATTTGCATCAGGCGAAAGAGCGTAAAACTCAAATGCTACCCATTTCACAAAGAAAGAGCTAAATATCTTTGATTTTCAGGCCAAAATGATAGCTTCTGTGTCCTGAGGCTCATTTAAAAAATGCTAAATAGTTGCTTGTGTGGGAAGTTGCTTTCATATACTTGGTGATTAGTTGTTTTATATTTTCTTTCCTTCCTTATTGGAAACATGGAAGGAGTTTTGTTAGTTGAAACTAAATAGAAAACAGACCCCGCTTTGTGCCGGATTGTCCCATTAAACTTGGCCTGTGGACTCATGAATTCCCCAATCACTGCCTCATCGTTTTAGCTCATCCTCAGAATTTTACAGGTGGTAGGTCAAGCACACGTCATTGGAAACAGCGTCCACTTAGAGCATTTAAACACATAGGGTTGGTCCAGGAAGGAACTTGGTGTAACCAGGGGCACTGCCGGCCTCAGCTGAGGGGCTTTGGAGGCCGGGGTAGTATCTGGACAGCTGCTCACGTGTGCAGCAATTTTGCTGTGGAAGGAGGCCGGGCAAAGCCAGGTCACCTGGGGGGAGAAGCTCTCGGGGGTGCAGGAGGCCTGCAGGCAGCATGTGACAAGGATGAAGGAAGAGCCTTATGTGTGAGAACCACCCCCAAGGCCTAGCAATCCCTTCTTCACTTAAAAAAACATTTTTTTTTTTTTTAACATCTTTATTGGGGTATAATTGCTTTACAATGGTGTGTTAGTTTCTGCTTTATAACAAAGTGAATCAGTCATACATAAACATATGTTCCCATATAAAAAAACATTTTAAACACCATTTCTTAGACATGTTTTCATACAACTATATATGTGATTTCAGTACTATCATCAAAAATGAAATGGAGTTTCTCCTAGTAAGATGGTTTCTCACATCCTCCCTTTCGAAACCCTTTCTGTGTCAGCTCTGAAGCCCAGGCTTCCTGGCATCTGTGCTGAGCTCCCGGGGGGCTGGCTTTCTCCATCCTGGGTGGACCCTGCAGATGTGAGGGGTGACGAACCCGGCCAAACAGGGGAAAGGGCGGCAGGCACATCTGCCGTCTGGAATCCAAAGCCTATGCGTGCGCCTCTCCACCAGAGGGCAAGGCCGTGGGCCACTCGGGGACTCAAATCCTCCTCTAACAGTGAGGCTGGCTGTGGTCCTCAGAAGGGCAGTGGATAAGGGGAGGATAGCAAGTCAGCTTGTGCCAAGAAAAGGTCTGGAAACTGTACTGATGGGAACAGTTGAGATAGGCAGCCAGGAGGCCACTGACTGGCCGGGGACCAGCACAGTGTCAAGAACGTGGTGGAGAAATCAGGGGAAGCCAGGGCTAGAGCCCAGAGAGCAGGAGACCCCAGGGAGGAGGAGTACACAGGCCCCCCAGGACTCAAGCCACAGGTGAGCTTCTAGTACTAAAGCAGGCAAAGCATTTGTTGGGAAAGTAAAATAGTGCAGCTGCTGTGAAAAACAATGTGATGGCTCCTCAAAAAATGAAACAAAGAATTACCATATAATTTAACAATTCCACTTGTGAGTGTGCACCCAAAAGGACGGAGAGCAGAGACTCGAAGAGATATTTATACAGCCATGTTCACAGCAGCATTACTCACAATAGCAGAAGGTGGAAGCAACCCAGATGTCCATCAGTAGATGAATGTGGTCTATGGAATGTCATTCGGCCTTGAGAAGGAAGGAGGTTCTGACCCCTGCAGCAACGTGGACGAACCTGGAGGACATTATGCTGAGTGAACTAAGCCAGTCACAGAAGGACAGATACCTTGGGACTCCACTTCTGTGAGGCACCTGGAGTCATCAAATCCATAGAGACAGAAAGTAGGATGGCCTGGCCAGGGGCCTGGGGGAGGGATAGGGAGTGAGTGAGTGATGGGGGCAGAGGTTCAGTGGGTTAAGATGATCACGTTCTGGAGATGCACGGTGGTGACGGCTGCATAACACGGTGAATGTGTTTAATGGCGCTGAACTGTACGCTTAAAAACGGTTGAGATGGTACATTTTATGTTACATATATTTGCAGACACACACACAAAGAGTGGGCAGTTGGAAAGATGCCTGTGAGGACTGGCCAGGGCAGGTGCTATTTAAGAAGAGGTGGCGAAGGCTACGTCCAGGGAGCTCCCGCTGTTTTTTTTTTTTTTTTTGGCTGTGCTATGTGGCCTGCAGGATCTTAGTTCCCCAACCAAGGATCGAATCCATGCCCCCTGCAGTGGAAGCACGGAGTCTTAACCACTGGACTGCCAGGGAAGTCCCCAGGGAGCTCCCATTCTTGTCTGTGTTGCGGTCCTAGTGCTGTGGACAGAGCAGGGTTCTGAGAGCATCATTGTCAGGTGGATCCTGTTTTGAGGAGTGTTGAAAAGGCAAGCAGATGTATCTTAGTGTCCAAGGTATCTCATCTCTGCATTTTTAATCGTGAGCAAGTGTTCTTTTAATGAAATGTTTCTACTCTGCACCAAAATGAATATATTGTTAATGTAGAATTACTAAAATCTCAAATTCTAGTGTGTGGGCAGTGGTCCTGGACATGGTGTCTGAGTAGGTGATGGCTGGGCGTGCCCCGGCCCACGGAATGCTCACTCACATGGTAAAGACTAGTCCAGATTGTCCCAACACGTGCTGATACGTAAGGCTGTCCTCTCCCCGGGGCCAGAGTTTGCCATAGAGCCTCATACAGACTCAGGTGGATCGTGGTAGCAAGGCTAGGCTTTAACACTGTGGGTTTTTGGTCACCCATTGTACTATCTTATCTTAGGGTTTGATGACTAGAAACCGTTCTTTACAAAGAGGTTGTGACGTTGACCCTTGACAAGGAGGGGAGCCTGCGGAGCCTTCCTCAAGTCCAGGCACGAGGCCGGCTCCCAACGCCCCACCTCTGATGGGCCTTGTGGCCGCCTTACAGACCCACATGAGTACAGCCGTCTGTCCTTGTGTCATTGCAGCAGCCAGCTGACCTGGAGGGACGTCCAGCACCTGCTGGTGAAGACGTCCAGGCCGGCCCACCTCAAAGCAAACGACTGGAAGGTGAACGGTGCTGGTCATAAAGGTGCGGCCAAGACTCCGGGGCTGGGTGGGTCCTGACCTCCTGGAGCCTGTATGGCGGGGACATGAATTTCTCAAAAAGAACCCCCAAATAACATTAAGTACGTGTCACAAGAATGAAAGGTAGAAATCCAGGAGTTTAATAAGGTCACTCAAGTTCTGGGCTTGCTAAGCCTCCCGACTTCTGCCACGTCAGGGGCCACCTGTACCAGTATGGACTTCATGGTTCTCTTTAAATGGGCTTGCCTATTTTTTTTTTTTTTTTACACAGAGAAGTATATTTTAAAAGGAAGCTCTGTTACATCTAGTTAATCATGGGTTTGATGTGTAGTTACGTTTTTTCTAATGCACATTAAAACAAATCCATAATTATTAAGATACATGATGTTTGCTTATGTGCCACCTAAGGACAACTTGCATTCTCAGCCCTGGGTAGCTCTACAATTTTGAAACTATCCCTCAGTTTCCTGACCTGTACAAGGAGGACATTGAGATAGTTATATAAGTTACTTTCTAACTATAAAACTTCTGTCAGCAAGCCCTTGTGTTTTAAAAGGGCTCTGTCCCCATCATAGCCTGGGACAGACCCAGGTACCATGAAATCAACCCACAGTCCAGGCTTGTGACCCAGATATTTGGAGCCTCTTGAGCAGGTTATTATAGGACTGTGCCACTGGCTTTGTTTGTCTTGCTTCTTACCAGAGATACTTGAAAAAGATTTACATTCAGCCATGGTATGTTAGGGAGGACGTTTTTTCCTTTTCTTTAGCTCAGGTCCCTCTATTTCGACACCAAGCCTGATACTACTCTGAAAAATACAGGTCAAGCATTGTTACCCTAAGTTCCGAGGGACATTCCTTTTAATAAGGAGGCCATTGATTAGGCCTGATGCATCCTTGTGTTGCAGGAATGTCTGTGGTAGTGGCGTGCTGCAACAAGAGCTGACCTACATTGCGATTTTGGCCTAATTAAATAGGAAAAGAGATTGTATCTAGTTCTTGACCTTGCCTCTTAAATTCAACTCTGAAACTCTCCTGCGTTGGCCAAATTAAACACCAGCTTGGGCCAGCCTGTGTGCTGGGTGATGCTGCTCTCCCTGAATGCCCTAGAAATTCAGCAGGGAGAGCAAATGGCAGAAGAGATGAGCAGAGCCTTGTTTTATTGTGCTTATTGCACGTCGTGGTTGCGTGAACTAAGGTGTCGCATGTTTTGCTTTTCATGTCCGGCTCAAAATTCGGGGAGCGCAGATGCCAGGAAGTCCCTTTTTTTTTTT
The DNA here is from genome assembly GCF_964374135.1 of Grampus griseus. Classification (NCBI taxonomy): domain Eukaryota; kingdom Metazoa; phylum Chordata; class Mammalia; order Artiodactyla; family Delphinidae; genus Grampus; species Grampus griseus. The sequence goes on from NC_139018.1 coordinate 146,826,672, forward strand.
TTTTTTTTTTTTTTGCGGTAGGCGGGCCTCTCACTGCTATGGCCTCTCCCGCTGCGGAGCACAGGCTCCGGACGCGCAGGCTCAGCGGCCATGGCTCACGGGCCCAGCCACTCCGCGGCATGTGGAATCCTCCCGGACCGGGGCACGAACCCATGTCCCCTGCATCGGCAGGCGGACTCCCAACCACTGCACCACCAGGGAAGCCCAGGAAGTCCCTTTAATATAAAGAAACTCGCCCTCATCTTACAAAAAGAAAGTACTAGGCCCTCTCAACACTTCCTTTATTTTGCACCAAAATGGGACGTATTTTCTGCCCCTCGCTCCTGACCTGAAAGAGTTGGGAGAGTAAAGCAGCTGGGAGTGTCCTCAGAAGGACGGGTGCTGTGGCCCGGGGCTCTCAGGCGCTGGCAGGGGCCCTGCAGCCCTGGAGGGACACAGGTGGCCTGTCCCCGGACGGTGGTGGCAGTGGGGACCTGGGTCTGAAGGCCCTGTCTTTTCAGTTAGCCACCTCTATGGATTTGGCTTGGTAGACGCGGACGCCCTCGTCATGGAGGCCAAGAAGTGGACTGCGGTGCCCCTGCAGCACAGCTGTGTCGCTGTCACAGACAAGAGGGCCAGGTGAGCTCGGTTCTTCCGGTGTGTCCTTTGGACTCTGCTGGAAGGTATTTCGGGGATGGGGGAGATAGGTGTTCACACACGCATTCCTGTGCACATCGGTGAGGACATGCGTGTGTGGGTGCGTGCAGTGCGTCTGTAAACATGTCTGCATTTTTTCTTGTGGATTGTGAAGCAGGGAAAGGAATCGATTCTTAATCCAGTACTGTTTTGAGGCCTTTTGCTGTCATTGTAGTTTCCCCTTTTGTCAATTGCTCCATTCTGAGGCGTCCATCCCTCAGCCTGAACCCCAGCCTAGGATTGGAACTTCTTAGCCGTAATATTTAGCAGAGCCACCCAGACCTGGGAGCTGCCCTGCTGGCTGGGGGCGATGGGCAGCAGCGCCAAGCGGCCTCCTAGAGGCTGGAGCCATAGCTCTGGCAGCTCCACCGGCCCCGAGAGTCCGCAGTGAGACCCCATTGGTCCTGGATCAGGGTGGCAGCCCCGGCTTCTTCTCTGTGGCAGGAGAGGGTTTAGTATCCAGAGTGCACAGCAGCACGGTGTCGCTTTTATCTGGACTCAGATAAGCTTAAGGTGTAAACACTGGGATTTTTTTTTAACATCTTTATTGGAGTATAATTGCTTTACAATGTTGTGTTAGTTTCTGCTGTAGAGCAAAGTGAATCAGCTATATGTATACATATATCCCCCTATCCCCTCCCTCTTGCGTCTCCCTCCCACCCTCCCTATCCCACCCCTCTAGGTGGTTACAAAGCACCGAGCTGATCTCCCTGTGCTATGCAGCTGCTTCCCACTAGCTATCTATTTTACATTTGGTAGTGTATATATGTCCATGCCACTCTCTCACTTCGTCCCAGCTTACCCTTCCCCCACCCTGTGTCCTCAAGTCCATTCTCTTTTTTTTTTTTTTTGCGGTACGCGGGCCTCTCACTGTTGTGGCCTCTCCCGTTATGGGGCACAGGCTCCGGACGCGCAGGCTCAGTGGCCATGGCTCACGGGCCCAGCCGCTCCACGGCATGTGGGATCTTCCCGGACCGGGGCACGAACCCACGTTCCCTGCATCGGCAGGCGGACTCTCAACCACTGTGCCACCAGGGAAGCCCTCAAGTCCATTCTCTATGTCTGTGTCTTTATTCCTGTCCTGCCCCTAGGTTCATCAGAACCCTTTTTTTTTGGGCGGTGGGGGGGATCCATATATATGTGTTAGCATATAGTATTTGTTTTTCTCTTTCTAACTTACTTCACTTTGTATGACAGACTTTAGGTCCATCCACCTCACTACAGATAATTCGATTTCATTTCTTTTTATGGCTGAGTAATATTCCATTGTATATATGTGCCACGTCTTCTTTATCCGTTCATCTGTCAATGGACACTTAGGCTGTTTCCATGTCCTGGCTACTGTAAATAGTGCTACAGTGAACATTTTGGTACATGAGTCTTTCTGAATTATGGTTTTCTCAGGGTATATGCCCAGTAGTGGGATTGCTGGGACATATGGTAGTTTAAAAAAAAATCTGTACGGAATTCCCTGGCAGTCCAGTGGTTAGGACTCCCCGCTTCCACTGCAGGGGGCACAAGTTCAGTCCCTGGTTGGGGAATTAACATCCCGCATGCTGCGTCGCATGGCCAAAAAAATCAACTGTAAAGTAAATAAAATAGCAAGAATCCTATTCCGTTAGGAGAGGAGATCAGATTACTCTCCTGAATTCTGCTGTTGCCGCTGTCCATTGTATCCTTTTCAGAATGGTGTTACTCTAGGCTTTAAAATCGATGAAGAATGGAATGCATTTCTTTCTCTTTATAACTGTTTATTACCTTTGGAAAATGTGTGTTTGAAAAGAAAAAGAAATGATGGGGTGATTAAAAGGGATTCTTGCTTTATCAACAAAGATAGATCATTCTCTTTGAGCTCACCCCTTCCTTAAAGGCATCTACCTCTTATAGTATGCCCTTCTGCTATAAAATGTTGAGAAAAGTGTTTCTTGCTGATGCCTTGCATACAGTAGAAATTCAGAAAGTATTTGTTGGATGAATAGCCACAGAAGGATCTTTTGAAAAAATTGCATTTCCCTCCTGCTGCTAATTGTGAAGACTGACTGCCGGGTTATCCCTCCAAGGCCTGAGGAGCTGGTAGGCCAGCAGGCGAGTCTCAGCCTTGACATTTGAAAGCGTCGTTTTCTCTGGGGAGCCTTAGACTGTCAAACTCAGGAGAAAGTGGAAGGTTTTCTGAGATTAAGAGGCCTTTTGCATTCTTTTGCTTGGTTATTTGGAAGACCCCTGGCACACAGGCACTCAAGCTCCAGGTTAGGTGGTGCTGGACTCGGGGGCTGGGTCCCACCCGCGAGGCTGCCCTCTGCCCTGCCGCGTCCAGGCTGCAGCCCTTCCTTTCCACTGGCCTCCCCGTTGGGGCAGCTCCTGAATGAAGCATTCTTCTGCTGCCAGAAATAGTTTTAAGATGGGAGAGTGGTGCCTAGGTGGCGAAGGGTTGTTTTTATTTTTATTTTATTTTGTTTTTTAAGTGCTGGTACACGAAGTCTAGACAGCATGGGTTGAGGGACGCAGCCATACTACACAGTGTGACATTGTTCCTGTCCTTTGAGGCAAGGTCCCCGCAAATTCCAGCAGACGGGAAGAATCGCACTGCTGTTTCTAAGGGAAAATCATCTTTACGTTTAGCAGTTTCAGACTCTCTGGAATATTCAGCCAATCTGCTGTCCCAAACCTCAACTGCACATTCAGTTGTTCCCAAGGACATAAGGGCCGAGAGAGAGACAGACAGCCAGGTGCTCCCACGTGGAAGGGAGATACGTGCTTAGCCCTGATAGCCTCATCTCCCGGCAGAGCTGCAGCCTGCCTGCCAGGGTCGCTTGAGCCAGAGCTGCTGAGCACCCCCAGTGCTTATGGCTGGTTTCCTTCATCAGGGTTCTTGTGTAGCTTTGCCTAAGCTGCTGGGACCGTTTAGCTTAAAGATGAAAAGGAAGTCTTCCCGCACGCCTGCTTCTCCCTCTGCCTCTCCCTGCTCCCTCTCTGCAGATGTTTCTTGATCTGGGGGTCCCCGAAGACGGCTGTCCACTGTCTTGGCCTCTTTCTGGTTTTTCCTTCTCATTGTGGAATCTTAGGATGCCGTGAATGTCCCAGACCTGGCTTCAGTGCTTCCTGTGGAGAAGAGCACAGAGAGAGGGAGGGAGGAAGGGGGGAGGGGGCCTCTTTGGCCGCCCTTTGCGGACCCATGTACCCATGGGACACGTTTCCCTGTCTTCCCTCCTGAATATAAGGACCAGGCCACCCTACTGTGACCTTCAGAGAACAGTGTTCCTTGCTATTAAGTGCAGGCGTCCTGGCAAGGACTGTGGCCACACCTGCCAGTTCTGCGGTGACGTCTGAGCCAGGGGGCCTGGGTGTCCATGGTCACGTGCAGGGCAGGAATGAAGAGCACTGACATCCTTCTTAACAACTTTGAGCCTCAGTTTCTTCTTCTGTGACGTGGGGATGTAAAACAGCTCCCAAACCTCACACCCTGGTTGGGGGTTTTGAATGAGTGAATATACGGGGAGTGCTCAGAACAATGCCTGGCTCACAGTAAGGGCCTGATAATTGCCGTCCATCACATTCACCCACGTATTTACAAGCAGCGTTGTTATACAAGGACATCACATGCAGTCTGGTTTCATGAAATACCAGAACAGTAAACAGCATGTGGTTAGTGCACAGTTAATTCTTGAACATCTAGAAATAGATGGTCTGCTCTGTAGATAAACCTAAATATTCAGAGCTTTTAGTTTTGACGTATATTTTGTGTGGTGGGTGAGTTCTTTAATAAAAGACAAGCCGCACTAAACCACGGGCTGTCAGGATGGTAATCTTCCAAACCTGCTGAAGCTGAAGACGAGTACGTAAGTCCTCTTTGCTTTGGAGGACTCTGGCTGTCTTTCCAGCGCGAAGTTAGGAGACATGGATGTCATAGACCGTGTCGCTGTAGCCTGGGTTTTTAAAGATGCGAGGGAAGTGCCGGCTAGAAAATCCTGCGAGTCAAATAAGATACTTAAAAGCTGGGCCTCGTTTTCATTCACGGGAATTATACTAAGCTTGATTTTCTTCTTCACTTTTTCAGAAAGGCTATAAAAGTGTTCACTTTATCCTCCTCTATCCGACACCCACAGACTTCCAAATAATTCTGCACAGGCAGATGGCACTGGTCATGATCCTCTTTACCCTCCTGGAATTGACAAAAGTTCTGAGGAGATTCAAAACCATCTGTGCCCAAGACCAGGCAAGAACGTCTTCCACGTGTGTTTGAATGTCACAGCAGAGAGTCGGGCTCAGCGCACATTTTCACGGGTGTCATCTGTAAGGCCCGTAACAAGCCGTTCTCTATCGCAGACGTGCCCGGCGAGTTCAAGGGATTTCCCCTCCTGCTGCACCGACACGCAGCACTCGCTGAAAGCTGCATAGGCTGTGCTTTCCCCGTGGGTGCCTGAGAGGTGGGTCAGACACCACGGCCTGTTCCGGGGTGGGGTCGGTGACAGGCTGTAAAGAGATGGCCCAGGGAGATCTGGCAGCGCCTCGGAGTCGGGGGGCCTGGCCTCTCTCGTTCCTCGCCGCGCCCACCCCTGCAGGCCCCTCTCTCCTGGCGGCTCCCTGACCACCTCCACGACCCCAGGGACTTCTTACTGTGTCTCAGGCGAGACGGGCTAAATCCCCCACCCCCAGTGCCTAGATGTACAGCATTCAGAGTAGGGGTGTCCGCGTGGCCTTCCTGCAGAAGTGAGCGAGTACAGCTTCCCCCGACGGGTCTGTGATGGCAGCCCCCAGCCCCCGCCCATCACAGCCTCTCTCCTGCTGTGCTGCGGGCCTTTCTGCTCCTCTTGGCCTGAGCCTGACTCTAGGGTGCGGCGTGGTGCCGGACAGAGCAGGCCAGCTGAGGGACGCCAGCAGGGCCCGAGTGGTCCCCCAGGGCACAGCGGGTGCCACGCTCATGTCTGAGCACAGGCTGGGTCCCGGGCAGGATCTGCAGAGAGGGTGGCCCTGTGACTCCTCGGGTCATGGCCGTGGGGACCGGCTCCCTGAACAGGATGTACCCCAGGGGAGGACAGCCCCGTTAGGGCCGAGGGGCAGGCGAGGGTAGAGGGGTGTCAGTGCTCTTCGTTGTGACCACGGGCACCCAGGCCCCTGGCTCAGAACCCACACGACCTCACGCAGAACTGGCAGGTGTGGCCACAGTCCTCACCAGGACGCCTGCATTTAATGCCAATGAACACCGTTTTCTGAAGGTCACACTAAGGTGGCCTGGTCCTTCTACTCAGGAGGGAAGACAGGGAAACGTGTCCCTCTGGGCAGGAGCGCATCCCAGGAGCTCAGGCAGGATGGAACCACGTCCCCCAGGACACGTTCCCTCCATCCCTCTGCATCCCGGCTACGGGGCACACTGGCACTGAGACGGGAAGGTACCTTGGCCTTGGCTACCTGCAGGCTCCTGCAGTCTCAGTCAGCTACCACCACCCAAGGGGCCGGGCCCTGGTGTCAGTCGTGCAGCAGGTCAGCTGGGCTGGCCCGGAGCACCTGTGTGGCTGGACCCATGCCGGCCCGACTCCAGGGCTCTGCAGGGGGGCTGTGGCACACAACTGGGGCTCACGGCTCTTCAGGCAGCTAGAAGCCCCTCTTTCCTGCTCTGTACTGTGCAGGTTCCCTGCCCTCCCAGCCCCTCTCCAGGGCATCTGACCCATGCCCGCCGGCTACTGTATGAGGCCGCTGCTCCTGGCTTCCTCCATCATGGCATCCTACATGGGCCTGGGTGCCTTGAGGAAACTCAAGGGGTGCTCTGCAGTCCTGCGCTGGGGATGACCGTACCCAGGCCCTTGACCTTTGTTCTGTCTCCTCATATCCCTTTAGTTAACTGTTTGTTTTCCTGCAGCCCTTGTCCTCCTTAGCTTTTTTTTTTAAGACTTTTTGATGTGGACCATTTTTAAAAAATCGTTATTGAGTTTGTTGCAATATTGCTTCTGTCTTATGTTTTGGTTTTTTGGCCACAAGGCATCTTAACTCCCTGACCAGGGATCAAACCTGCACCCCTTGCGTTGGAAGGTGAAATCTTAATCACTGGACCACCAGGGAAGTCCCCTTATCTTATTTTTTGATGCAAACCTGTTTCCCCAGGCTTCCCTGGTGGAGCAGTGGTTAAGAATCCACCTGCCAATGCAGGGAACACAGGTTCGAGCCCTGGTCCACGAAGATCCCACGTGCCACGGAGCAGCTAAGCCCGTGCGCCACAACTACTGAGCCTGCGCGCCACAACTACTGAAGCCCACACGCCTAGAGCCTGTGCCCTGCAACAAGATTAGCCACCTCAATGATAAGTCCACGCACCGCAACAAAATGTAGCCCCTGCTCGCCACAACTAGAGAAAGCCCACGCACAACAACGAAGACCCAACGCAGCCAAAAATAAATAAATAATTAACCAAAAAAAGAAAAAACCTGTTTCCCCCACATTGTGAGCGCTCCCTACTTCTAAGACAAGCAGTTGAAGTTGAATGATACCATGATTCTCATTGTTCACAGTAGTTGTGTTCTATGATGTCACTACAAATGCTGACTTCATGAATGCAGCACCGTCTTCCTGGGAGCCTCTGGTCACGACACTTTTGTCAACCGGTCAATACAGAAACTTGTTTTATATGTGTTTCTGTCTAGAGACACTTTAAAGTGTATAGTTGACTTATTTGACAATGAGCCATGGTCGGCGGCACTGTAACTCAGGCCTGGATGATGCCTGAACCAACACATGGATTTTCTCCACAAGCCACATCAGTGCCTTCCTGTGCTTAGGATGCTAGCCAGCACTGCAGCACTGTGCTTGGGGCCATTTTAAACAGTGAAACCACCAACAGAAAGCACAAAAATGTGAAAAACGTGGCACTCGGTAGACCAGAAGAAGGACATTTGTTTATAGTATGAGCTTGTTTGACCTCAGCTGGGAACACACACACTGGGCAGTTCACATATTCTGCCTCTCTCTCTGCAAATGACCACAAACGCACCACAAGTATTGATTTGAAGTTATAAATAAATTTTAGTGAGTAGGTGAATTTGCAAATATGGACTCATGATAATGAGGATTGACTGTAATTTCCTTGTCTCCCCCCACCCCCATCAGATTGAACCTTAGAATTGGAAGGAATGTTTAAAGTCAGCTGATTTAGCCCCTTCATTTCACATAGAAGAGAAATATGTGCCATAAATTTAAACACTGTGTGTTTAAAACACCTTATAGCCCAATTAATCATGGGCAGCCCTGTCCGAATTAATATACTGGATTAGCCTCTTTTTTTTTTTTTCAGCTCAATTTTATTTGCAGCCTAAATGATCGTCTGTGGTTTGATAATCAAAAGTAATTTCATCTAAGGAAAATCCTAAATGTGGACTAACCTGAGTAAGAAAGTCACAGAATCGCTGCCTCAGACTCTCATGACCCTCTGTCCCAAAACGGTCATCCTGGAACATAGACCCAGGAAGTGACTCAGAACCTCCTTGCTGTCCCCATACAGATGGCCCCAGGCCCTCCCACAGGCCATGTTGCCTTCCTAAGTCTAATAAGTCTGTGCCCATTAACCCCTCTCCATCCAATCATGACCCTTTAGAAGGTCGGTGCAGGGATTTCCTGGTTGACCTTCTGGTTGACCTTCATGGATGACCCTCCGTTGTCATGGTCCTCGGCTCTGCAGCAGCCTCTTCTCCCCCAGACAGATGCCAAATACCACAGGGGGAAGGACACTGCTGCTTTCTGGTTCTGCTGGGTCTCCAGCTCCACGTGACCTCAGGACTGTCAGGGGAGGAACTGAGCACTGCCCGCTTGGCCCCAGCCCTGCGCGTGGAAAGGTGGCGTCACCCTGGGGATGCTCAGGGCCAAGGCACAGGTCTGGCCTTGCAGCTGAGCTGGGAGAGGTCTTCAAGGTGGGAGTGAGGAATACAGGCAGACCTTGGAGATATTGTTGGTTCAGTACCAGACCACTGCAATAAAACGAGTCACATGAATTTTTTGGTTTCCCAGTGCATATAAAAGTTATGTTTCCAATGTGCCGTACTCTGTTAAGTGTGCAACAGCATTATGTTTAAAAAGACAGTGTACATACCTTAATAGAAGATACTTGATCGCCAAAAAAGGCTCACCATGATCTGAGCCTTCAGTGAGTCATAATCTTTTTGCAATAGTAACATCAAAGATCACTCATCACAGACCACCAGAACTTTTAACAATAATACTGAAGTGTTTGAAGTATTGTGTGAATTACCAAAACGTGACAGTAAGTGAGCGGATGCTTTTGGAAAAGTGTCGCCGACAGACTTGCTTGTCACAGGGTTGCTGTAGACCTTCAATTTGTACAGAACGCAATTAAGCCAAGTGCAGTGAAAGGAGATCTGCGTGTGCTGACCTGTAGTGGCTTCCCAGCTTGAGCAGAAAGACGCGGGGAGGGAGAGAGCTTCTGCCCATGGCCCACCTTCTCCTGCTTTTCCCAGCCACTTGATTTACTAGAAAACATTTCTGCCTCTGGCTTTGAATGTCACTGATGCCATAAGAGTCTAAGCGTTGTGAGCGCCTTGAATTTAGTAAACTGCGAACTTGTTTCTATGCATTTTCAAGCAATTAGATGGTATTATGTACTAGAGAATACTGGAGGGAGGTACCAGGAAGTTACTATGAAGCCTTTGGGCTGGTCAGGAGAAGGGAGCTGCTGAGGGCCCTTAGGATGAAGGAACATCTGGAAGGTCCATAATTAAGTCTGACATGTGGCTCAGCAGGAGGTGCCACGTCTCTGTCCCCAGAGCCCTCTTCTAAGGAGGGCAGCCCCCAGAGCTTGAATATCACTGGGTCTGGAGGGAGGTCTTATAGGACCTTTTACTGCTCGGTTCCCCTAGGTCCTGGGAAGATGGCTTTGTGCACAGACAACAATTTCGGAGTTTAGTAGCAGAGGAACATTTTCGGTTATCTTGGGAGCTTTAAGATCTCTCTAAATCACTTTTGGTGATTAAAGTACAACTTATCTGTGTTTGTGTTTCTGTGCATTGTTTAACCTAAACCCTGCAGCTTCTGTGCGTCAGACTGGCCAACCTTTGTGACCTCAGGGGCCTGGCAGCTGGGGTCCCTGAGCCAGAGTAAAAACAGCAGATTGCAAGAGGCTTTGACAATCTTGTTGAGGATGTCACATGCCCTGAACTGCGCTTTCCTCTAGATGTCCACACCAGGGCTGGGCCCAGGGAGGCGGCCGTGAGGGGGGTCGGGCCGCCCTCTTTTTTCTCCTGCTCGTATTCTCTGAATGCCTGAACCTCATCCCTAAGATTAAGGTTTCCTGGCTGGGATCCCATGTCTGTTTCTAGAGCAGGGTGATTGCTCCACATCCTAATTGGCAAATGGTTGGGAGTGGGGGTAGATACAGAGTTTAAAACTTAATTATGACTTTTTTTTTTTTTTTTTTTTGCGGTACGGGGGCCTCTCACTGCTGTGGCCTCTCCCGCTGCAGAGCACAGGCTCCGGACGCGCAGGCTCAGCGGCCACGGCTCACGGGCCCAGCCGCTCTGCGGCATGTGGGATCTTCCCGGACCGGGGCACGAACCCGTGTCCCCTGCATCGGCAGGCAGACTCTCAATCACTGCACCACCAGGGAAGCCCCATTATGACTTTTGTTTCTGTTTCACCCCCATCTTGCTCTTCAGCCCAGGAGAGCATGGGGTTGTTTAGTGGGTCTTCACACGGAGGGGTCCCCTCCCCCCAGCACCCACGCTGCCTTCTTAGTGCAAGAGGGCCGGGAATAGTTTACCTGGAGATACATGAGTGCCCGGTGGGGCTGGAACTCTCCAGAACTTTCTTTTCTGCTCTGAGTCTCCCGCAGCGGGGGGCCCACTGACCTGTAAACACAGACAGTGAAACTTGGGAGAAGGCAGTGGAAGAAATCAGCATCTCTAAATCAATTTAGGATGTATGCAAATCATGTTTTCAAATATTTAGAGAGTCTCTGAGGGAATTACATCACTGTTTATAAGTGTTTTGATTGTTTTTTATGACTCGGGCCCAGTCGAACCAAGCGACGTAATTCCTGGATAGTGAGCCCACGCTGCCCCAGAGGGAAGTCGGGCATAATGGGAAAAGCGCTCCCCATAATAAACAGAGCGCTAGCCAAGCGGCGGGGAATTATTCCTGTGCTGCTGGGCGGAGGGTGGCCTTTGTTCAGTTTACAGACCATTAGGGTGAGCCGCGGTGGTGCAGACTCAGAGGGTGGCCTGGCTGGGGCTCTGCAGCAGCGTCGTGTGCAGGCTTGTCTGCTCCATCTGGGGAGCATGTGAGAAAATCCTGGTGGAACTGAGTCCTGAATGACTGGGGCTTGGTGCCTGTCCTCAGATTCCACCCCAGATGATAAAGCTCCCCTGAGTTTGTACAGAGAACTGTCATCCACTCCCTTCACGGGGCGGGGGAGGAAGGGGCCCCCAGCCTTCAAGCAGGCGGTCCTGAGCAGACCATCTCCTGTCCAGTCACTGTGGCCTCGACCAGTGCATTCAGCACAAGAGGCCAGGTCTGGCCCTGGGTCCCTTGTCTGTCTCCTCTTTCCTAGTTTCTTGAACACGAGTGTGGGTCCACACAAGCTGGGCATCTCTGGGGACTCAGAGCCTCAAACCCCAGCTCTGCCTCTCAGTAGCTCTGTGACCTTGGGCACGGTCCTCGATCTCTCTCTGGATCAAAAGGGTCGGTCCTCGTGAATTCTCACAGCGGGGGCTGGTGTCCGGCACGCAGGCAACTCAGGAAATGTTTGCTGTTGTTATCATTCAGCATCACGACTTCTATCTTCAAGGCCAGTCTTTGAGACAGAAGTGCTGGGGTTTTAAAGCCTTGCAGACCCCAGGCGTTGAGGAGATGAGCTGGCCAAAGGGTTAGAGCACCGAGGGGCCGGATCCATGGGTACGTTAGCTGAGTCTGCACAAGAAGACATTCTTTAAATGTCTCTGAGCAAAAAAAAAAAATGTCTCTAAGCAAACTCCAGAATGATAAACCTCTTTTGGGCAGGTGATGTAACCCCGACAGGCACTTCTGAGTGTGAGACCAAGGGGCTGCGGCCGGGAGGCCTGGATCCGTCCCCCTCGTGTGCGACTGAGGGCTTCAGGTGCCAAGTACTAAGCCCCTCCCTCCTCCACCAGGAGCATCCCCGTGGTGCAGACGCTGAGGACCAGTGCCCTGACCACCGCCTGTGCCGACCACTCGGACCAGCGTGTGAGCTACCTGGAGCACGTGGTGGCCCGCATCACCATCTCCCACCCACGCCGAGGAGACCTGCAGATCCACTTGATTTCTCCCTCAGGGACCAAGTCTCAGCTTTTGGCGAAGAGGTAAATCTAGGCTGGCCTGGGGGGCCGGGGCAGGAGCCGGGCTCACCTCAAGGTCACATGGCCCTGTAAGGCACCTGGCACATTGGGGGTCTAGCTGTTTCTGCCTCTTGAAGACACTCACACGTAGACCCAACAGACCTGAAAAAATAGCCTTCTGCAACCTGCCCTTCAAAGCTGCCCTGGGAAACTCTCCGTTTCAGGCAGTAAGTAGTGACAAAGGTTTGTGGTGGTTTCATTGCTTAGTGGAGAAATGCATGGAATTCTGGCTATGACTTCATTGCTGAGGTCACTGGAGATCATTTTTATCGTATTCATTCTGCATTTTAAGTGAGAACGTGTGTCAGAGGAGCACTGTTGTGTGTCCTGGGGTAGAGCCTGCACGGGCAGGAGGGTCTGAGGGAGACAGACGCACAGGTGTTGGGAGGCCTCTCTCTGCGGAGGTCTTGCCCATGCACTAGGATGGTCCCTGTGGAGCAGATGCTCTGAGAGGGAGGCTCTGGACTCTTGGAGCCCGGTGCATAGTTTGTGGTGCCCGGTTTGTGCAAGGCTGTGGAGTCCTTTCTTCGACAGACTTCGAGACAAGAAGAAGCGCTTTGCTGCGTTTATGTGACTTGCGGGTCATCGGAGTGAAGGGGTATCGGGAGCTCGGGGGAGGCTAGAGGGTCCTGGGCCTCCTTTTCCGGCTCCTTCCAGCTACGAGGCAGAGGGAGAAAAAAGGTTTCACGGGCAAATCAGCATTTCCTGCTTCTCTTGAAAAACGGAACTGGCAGTCGTGCCCAGTACCCCTCAGGATGCACCCTGAGACTGCCCTGCCCGCTGGACCGCAGCCCCCGCTGCCTGCGTGCTGCACCTGGGCCCCCTGGCCTCATTTGGGTCCGTTGCCCAGGACTGCAGCCCTTTCTTGGGGCTGCAGGATTCAGAAATGGGGGTGAGTGACAGCCTCCAGACAGGACCAGGCAGGAGAGGGGCCCTTTTTCTTGATGCCCCTCTGTCCCCAGCTGCTCTGCATGACACAGAGAGAGGCAGTCGGCCTCCATCAGAGAGAGGGGAGTATGCTGTGTCCTCCTGGGCACCGCCCCCCCCGCCTCCCCAGCAGCCCGGTCTCTCTGTGGCAGGAGACTGTGGGCCCAGCCCTGGGCTTGTCCTCAGTGCGCTGGACACACCCGGGGACCAGACCCTGGCTTCATCAGCTCCCAGGGCTTGGGCACCAAGCTTGGCCCCTGCTGGGCTCCCCCCTCACAGCACAAGAGTGACAGGTGGCATCTCCCCTCTGAAGGTGGGCCCAGGCCACCCTCTGCACGTGGGATGCCACCTTGGGCACGAGTATTTTGAGGGTGCCGGCTGGCAAGCTACAGCTTTGTGCTGTTTTGCAACCAGAGTTGTTATTATTAATCAGAACTTTTAGAGATTGCCTTTAAAAGTCCAAATTTCTAGTGTTTCTTGAAAAATTGGAAGCTGTCCAATACTGGGCTCACGTTCCAGGGCAAATACTCACTAGAGCACCGCAGGGCCCTGTCCTTGCACCAGCACTGAGGCCAGGTGTGGGCCGCTCGTGCCCAGGCTCTCATGAGGTCACCTCGCTGGATCCCCGTTTGCTCCAGACCAGATGCCTAGAGGCATCCAAGTTGACAACCCTTGAATCTGAGGCAGGAGCTGGGTGCAGACTCCAATGGTGGCCTGCATTGACCTTGAGCACGAGGAGGCTTGGGGTGGGGGCCGCAGTGACCAGGAAGGGCTGGCGTGGGCTGTGGAGCCCAGAGGCCTGAGCTCACAACCTGCTCCTTCACCTCCCAGCGGGGCATCTGGGAGCTGGCCACCACTCCTCAACTCTGGAAACGTCCTGTGACCCCTCCCTCACAGTTAAGAGTATTATAAGAACTAGATGTGATGATACAGGTGGAAATGCTGGCATGGTCCCTGGCTCAGGGGCTGGCTGTGCTCCCATCCTGCTTACACCTGCCTAGCCGTCAGCAGAAACCTTCCAGCACCCGGCTCTGTGTTATCCCTTCCTAACTTCCATTCCTCTGCTCAGGCCCAGGGTTGGAGCCCCTGGGATGAGAGAGCGGGCACTGCTGAGCTCACCTGGTTCACAGCTGCCCGCTCCCCGGGTCACGCTGAGCCAGCACCATCAAGCATGCTCAACCCGTCCGGAGTCACTGGGCCGTCATCTGAGTCTTGGGAATTTGGTTTTTTCCAAGGCAGTTTGTGTGATTATACCAAGAATTTGTGTTTTAGGATCCAGTCGCTTCTCGGCCTTTTGGCTAAGATCAAGTGTAGGATCGATTACCTTCTACTTTATTTCACATCTTGCTAAATTCAGAAGCTTTTTTCGGGTTTCCAGGTGTTTTTTGCTCCGAGTAAGCTGACATCTTAAGTACCTCAGCCCTTGAAAGAGCTTGTCTTTGTTCCGTCCCCAGTGCCCTAGATTCAGTCTGGCATCGTGTGTGAAGATCAGCCTTGACCCTTGTGGTTTCTTAGAAGAAAGTAGAGGTTTTCCCCTCCCCGCACTGTTCTCCACGCAAAGCACATTTCCTTGATGAACATTTTTGTACAATGGCTGTTTGGAGAACCCCCAATTGGGAATTGAATCTGACATCACACAAAACATATATCTGAATTTCTGATGAACAATAAAGAGCCTCTACATTAAAAAATTGTTATTCCAAAATAGAGATAGAAAATTAGGCTGTGAAGGAAGAGTCCAGAATTGTTCCTTCTACAGAGACTGAGGGGCCCTGGGTGCTGGAGAGGGAGGGTGTCCATGAGTTGCTCCCTGTTTCGACCTGAACCAAGCGTGAGAAAATGGACCGGGGCTGAAAGTCCAACAGGAAGGACCTTCTTCCAGTCTGGAAGGACCCAGGGGGCTCTTGCACCTGCAGGGGACACGGGCCATAGGAGGAGCGCCCAGGGGTGCCTCCTGCCCGCAGTGGAAAACCACCAGGCCTGTTGTGTTCTCTCCCCCAAATGCAGCTGTGGAAACCTGCTAAGCCCTGGAGATTAAGGGACAACATCTTTCCCACAAGTTTGAGTAGTTGTTCATTTTTTCTTGCTTGTATCTTCTGGAGAAGAACCACAAGAGCTGGCTCTCAGACAAATGTGAAAGATTCCTTCGTTCCATAAACCAGCATTTTAGAAAGGCCTCCTTTGTGATGACCTTGCGGCTTTGGGGGAAGGATGGTGTGGCCCAGCCTCCATCCAGGACCTGGGGGTCACAGGCTCTGTAGGATGCCTCCTGGGGTGGAACATGGGGGCATTCGTTGGTGATGGAGAGAACCCAGGACAGGAGTCAAAATGCCCTTGAGGGCATTCCATCTCAGCCAGTCACTGGAGGGGGGACCTGCAGTAGATGCCTACTCCCGGGGCCTCTGGTCTGCGAATTAGGGTTGGGGGAGGAGCCCACCGCTGACCCAGCCGCTGCCCTATGCTGGCGCCACCTGTGCAGCCTGACTGCCTTCCTTTCAGAGTGTTTGGAGACCCGGTGAGGTCACGGAGGTGAAGGTGCCATGCAGGGCTGTGCTGCACAGCCAGGGCCTGAAGGCATCAGCGTCTCCTGCACCTTCACGCCAGCCACGGGCCAGGCCCCTTCTGCCCTGGGAGGCACGTCAGCCAGCTATGCAGTCACCTGGGCATAATTCCCAGGCAGGAGAGCCCTCGGTGGGCTGGTCACCCCGGCCACCATCCCTCTGGGGACCCTGTGTCCTGACCCCACGTTTCCGATTGCAGGTTGCTGGATCATTCCAACGAAGGCTTTACAAACTGGGAGTTCATGACCGTGCACTGCTGGGGAGAGAAGGCCGAGGGGGAATGGACCCTGGAAATCCAGGACATGCCATCCCAGGTCCGCAACCCAGAGAAACAAGGTCAGTGGATCTTGGGAAAGTCCCATGAACTTTTGTATTTCGATCCTTTTGTTAACTCTAGACTTTTATTCAACTACAGTACCTGGATCATTCTTTGCTGTTTTTTTTTCTTGGAGGTAAAATTTACATAATATAAATGTCACTGCTTAAATTGTTGTTAAGTGTACAATTCCATGGCTTTCAGTGCCTTCACAGTGTTGTGCAGCCGTCACCACGATCTAATTCCAGAAATTTGGCATCACGCCAGAGGGAAATCCCAGTACCCATTACACAGTCGCCCCCATTCCCCCACCCCTCCCAGCCCTTAGCAACTCCTCAACCTATTTTCTGTTTCTGGATTTGCCTCTTCTGGACGTTTCATATAAATGGAATGATACAACATATGACCTTTTGTGACTGGCCTCTTTCATTTAGCTTGATGTTTTCAAGGTTCGTCCGTACTGTAGCAGGTGTCAGTGCTTCTTTCCTTTATGTGACTAAATACTCTCCCACATTTTGTTTATTCATTCATCAGTTGGTGGACAGCTGGGTTGTTTCTACTTAATAGCTATTATGAACACCCATGCTCACGTTTCTGTGTGGACATGTGTTTTCAGTTCTTTTGGCTGTATACCTAGGAGTGTAATTGCTAGGTCATATGGTAACTGTGTTTAACTTTTTGAGGAACTGCCGAACTGTTTCACAGTGGCCAGACCATTTTACATTTCTGTCAGCAAGATGTGAGGATTTTAATTTCTCTACCAGCACTTTTTTAAAATTATAACCATCCTACTGGATGAGAAGTGGTATCTCATTGTGGTTTTGATTTTCATTTCCCTTATGATTAGTGATGTTGACCATCTTTTCATGTGCTTCTTGGCCATTTTATATGTTCTTTGGAGACATGTCTATTCAAGTCTTTTGCCCACTTTTAAATTAGATTGTTTGTCTTTTATTATTGAGTTATAATCATACAACAAGAGTTGAGTAAGAGTTCTTTAAATATTCTGGATACTAGACCCTTATCGGTTAATATGATTTGCAAACTTTTTCTTCCATTATGTGGGTTTTTCTTTCACTTTATCGATAGTGCCCTTTGGTGCACAAAAGTTTTGTTTTTTTGTGTTTTTTGCGGTATGCGGGCCTCTCACTGTTGTGGCCTCTCCCGTAGCAGAGCACAGGCTCTGGACGCACAGGCTCAGCGGCCATGGCTCACGGGCCCAGCCACTCCGCGGCATGTGGGATCCTCCCGGACCGGCGCACGAACCCACGTCCCCTGCATCGGCAGGCGGACTCTCAACCACTGCGCCACCAGGGAAGCCCTGTTTTGTTTTTTTTTAAATTAATTAATTTATTTATTTTTGGCTGCATTGGGTCTTCGTTGGTGCGCACAGGTTTTCTCTTGTTGCGGAGAGTGGGGGCTACTCTTTGTTTTGGTGTGTGGGCTTCTCATTGCAGTGGCTTCTTTTGTTGCGGAGCATAAGCTCTAGGCACTCCAGCATCCGTAGTTGTGGCACATGGGCTTAGTTGCTCCGCAGTATGGGGGATCTTCCCGGACCAGGGCTCGAACCCGTGTCCCCTGCATTGGCAGGTGGATTCCTAACCTCTGCACCACCAGGGAAGTCCCGAAACCTATGTTTTCTTCTAAGAGTTTTATAGTTTTAGCTCTATACGTTTAGGACTTGGATCCATTTTTAATTAGTTTTTGTATGTAGTGTGAGGTAAGAGTCCAAATTCATTCATTTGCACGTGGCTGTCCAGTTGTCCCAGCACCATTTGTTGCAAAGACTGTTCTTTCCCCAGTGAATGGTTTTGACACCTTGTCTAAAATCAATTGGCCATAAATGTATAAGCTTGTTTCTGGACTCCCAACTCTATTCCACTGGTCCATAGGTCTCTCCCTATGTCAGTAACACACTGTTTTGATTACTGAAGGTTTGTAGTAAGTTTTTTCGTTTGTTTGTGTTTTTCTGCGGTATGTGGGCCTCTCACTGCTCCCATTGCGGAGCACAGGCTCCGGACGCCCAGGCTCAGCGGCCATGGCTCCCGGGCCCAGCCGCTCCGCGGCATGTGGGATCTTCCCGGACCGGGGCACGAACCCGTGTCCCCTGCATCGGCAGGTGGACTCTCAACCACTGCGCCACCAGGGAAGCCCTGTAGTAAGTTTTGAAATCAGGGATATGTGGGTCCTCTGACTTTTTCTTTTTCAAAATTGGTTTGGCTAATCAGGGTCCCTTGCAATTCCATATGAATTATAGGATCAGCTTGTTAATTTCTGGAAAAAGGGTAGTTGGAATTTTGATAGAGATTTTGCTGAATCTGTGGGTCAACTTGGAGAGTATCGCTGTCTTAACATCATGAAGTTTTCCCATCCGTGGACACAGATGTCTTTCCATTTATTTAGGGCTTCTTTCAGCAGTATTTTGTAGTTTTCAGTCTACTTCCTTGGTTATATTTGTTCCTAAGTAGTTTATTCTTTTTGATGCTATTGTAGATGGAAGGGTTTTTTCAGTGTTTTCAGATTGTTTACTTCTCTGGTAATTTTTGCTCCCTTTCATAACTCTTAGCTAATAATCGTCTGTTGAACCCATCTTTATTAAATGCCTGCTACTGGCTAGGCATTGATCTAGGTGACAGGGTACATACACCAGGAAGGAAAAGCAGGTAACTGTGATGTCTTGTCCTGTAGTCACCACCGAGGTGCTGAGCTCTACCGAAGTCCCTCTGTCGGGTTCCTGGTGGAGTGCAGGGACTGTGCTCCAGTCTGGCTTGTCTGTGGAACAGTTTTACCCAAGGTTTGTTTTCTCTGATCAGCTGTTCCCTGTGGCCTTCTCTGCAGACATGCTCTTCTTTTTGATGACCCTAAACCCTTCCTCTGCCCTGGTTCTTTTCTGATTCTCTGTAAAACAGTTTCACGGATTTTTTTTTTTTTTAATCAGGGAGAAGAGAGGAGCATTGACTTGCTTTATGCAAAAAAATTGACTTTAAGTGATCAAGTCATCTCCGAGGTCCCCCTACCCGCCCCCCAAATCACTTTCTTTCTGCCTTTAAAATAATAACTATTATGCAATACATTAGTGGAACAAATTCTGAAAATACAAAAACTTAACATTTTAAATCACTTGAAATTGACATCTTTTAAAACTAGACGCTCCTCAATTAGTCCTTTAAAAGCCCCGGAGTGCATCGGCCCTATTAAAGGTCCAGGGTCGGCTTGTCAGGCCGGCTGCATCCCCTGCGCCACGGGCAGAGGCAGAGTCCCCGCGCCAGCCGGCACCACCCCAGCCACTCGTGCAGGGGAGCAGTGAAGGCCGTGCATCCACACACCACAGCCGGCTTGACTGTTGGAAGCGTGGGATGAACCTGGTGGGTGTTCATGTTTCTCAGCACTTAGTAAGTCAGGGCTCCTCTCTGGACCTCAGCATCCTCGGCTGGGACGTGGAGCTGAGCTGGATGCTCTCCTGACTGTGGCCTGTGTGGTACGTCCACATCCTGGAAGGGGCCTTGCTGGCCTGGATGCTCCTCTGCGCTCTCTGGCCTGTCCGGACCCCACTCCTCTTCCAGACCCAGCTCCAGACAGCCTACTGTGGGGCTGGGTGGGCACAGAGCAGGCAGGCGCCTAGGAGACCCCGGTCCTCCTCGTCTAGCGCTCCCACTGGGGTTTTGTCGACACGCAGGTGGTGATGCAGTGTGCCCGGTGGTGCCCGGGACGCGGCAAGGCCAGATTGCGCCGAGCTTTGTGGACTGTCGTCAGGACTGATGGTGGTGGGACGCCCCGGAGGGATTCTGAGCAGAGGAGGGGCATGGTCTGAACCACCATGTGGACAGGGTCACTCTGACAGCTGGATCGGAGTGACTGAGTGTGGCTGGAGTGGGGAGAGGGCAGAGGCGGGGGGGGCAGTTAGAAGGCCATTGCAGTGTGAGGTGAAGGTGACCCTGACTGGGGCGGGGGGGTAGCAGTGGAGGTGTTGAAAGCAGCTGGTTCCTAAAGTAGAGTCAAGAGGACGTGCTGACACATCAGATGCGGGTGCCGAGAGGAGAGGGGTCCCTGAGGACTCCGGAGGTTTGTCCTGTGCGTCGGGAGAAGGAGTGCAATTTCCTAGATCTGGGACATCGCGGGGGAGTGGGTGCTGGGGGGAGGGTCAGGAGCTCAGTTTGAAGGTGCCTGTGACATATCCAGTAGAGAAGTGGACCTGGCGGCCGGGTGCACACATTTCAGTGCCTTGGGCAAATGGCGGGTCTTGAAAGCCACGCATGTGGACGGGCTCCCCCAGGGGTGAGTGGGGTGACCCTCTGCCTGCAGGATGTGGGCACCGGAAGGGAACCTGTTTCCGTAACCATTCCACACGGGTGCACATGCCGAGCTGGGGGCTGCTTCGGTGCAGTGCAGAAGTGCGTGCCGTGCACCTCCCCACCACCCCATCCTGCCCATCCACTCCCCGCCTCTGCAGGCTCTGCCCTTGTCCTGCTGACATTTGCTCTCTGGAGTCTGGTCCTCCGACGGCTGCTGTGTCCCCAGTGCCTCCTGCTGCATGGCTGGTGATGGACACAGAAGATGTTTGGTGAACGAACGAGGACAGGTGTGATCAGCCCGTGACCGATGCTCTGCCTGCTGCAGAGGACACGGCCTTAGTGGAGGAGGGGGCAACCCCGAATTAAGTCCTGAGACAGGCCGTCTCCCTCCCTGAGTGTGGGTGGCATCTGGGCCTGGGCCGGTTGAGACCGGTGCAGAATACACACCCCCTGGTACCTTCTAGCTCTGACCTTCTGTGACCTGCTGGACTCGGGGGGGGGGGGGACGGGGACCCTTCCTTCATTGTTGTCACAGAGGGTCTCCTCGCGCCTACAGTGGCCCCGGGGGTGGGTTCATTTGTCTGAGCTCCACCCTGTAGAAACACCATTCCTGAGGCTGCCTTATGGAAACAGTGGTGGCCAGTGGCTGTTGACAAACCACACGCCTGCTTCCCGGGCAGGACGAGGTCGGGCTCTCCGTCTCGGCTGCCCGTTCAGCCACCCGCTCAGCCGTTCAGGCGCTACCTAGCACCTCCTCCCCGAGCGCAGCCGAAGTCTGCGTTGGCTCCATCGGCATCTCTGCACATAGATGGGGGCGGGAGGGAGAGAGTAAGGACTGTGACAGCCAGGCCCTGAACCATGCAGGTCAGCCTGGCGGGACCTCAGCCTGCAAAGGTGACACAGAAGACCAGGGTTTCCCCCTGACACAGACCCCGAAGCCCAGTAGAAGTGCAGGCCTTCGAGATGCTGTTGGTGCCGAGGCTGTGATGGGTCCCAGCGGGCATGTCGTTCCCTCCCTGGTTGTCAGCTCAAGGTGGCCTGTAGGTACCGGGTCTCCGTTGGCCTCGGTGCCAGACATAAAGGAGCAACACACGGTCACTGCCCTCAGAAAGCACGGCCCCTGTCCGTCCTCTGCAGTGATTCCAAGAATGGGTCCTGGGGCGCGGGGCTGCGTCTCTGTTCATTTCAGTCCCCCTCAAACCTCTGCATCGTAATTGCTTAAAAAAAAAAAAAAGCCAATTCAGTTCCAGTGGTATGCTGGGTGAGAGTGCTCTAAAATCTGAGATAAGACCCGGGGCTTGCTGAGTAATTCAGTTGTCTGGATGACCCGCTCCCTCAAGCAATACTCACCTCCTGTCACACTGAGCCTGGTTTATGTCGTTAGTTTTAAAACTCTTTTCTTTACAACTGAGGAGCAGATTACTCATTCGTTTTTCTCTTCAGTTCCTGGGCCAAGGAGAGGGTGTGTCTTCTCCTGGGGTCACGCTCCTCTGGAGGCAAGTTAGGGATGGGACTGAGTACAAATCCTGCTTCACAGCCAGGTTGCCTTTGCAAGTGGTGTTTCAATCATTCCCATCCACGTTCAGCTCACCTTTATTGAAATCTAAATCAGTCCCAACTTGGGGCTACTAGGACCTTGCCTTGCCGCTCGCTGGGGGAGCAGGGCTGGGCTCAGGTGTGGTGGGGAGGGCACCCCAGAGGCAGGTAGGCTGGCTGAACCCCCTCCCCCAGCACTTCCCCCACAGGCCACACCAGCACCACATAGAGAGAGGCCAGGCCCAGCACCGCAAGCCGCCAACAGCACCGTCAGAGCAGAGCAGGGGTCCCATCCTGCAGAACATCTCTCGGGGAAGAGTGGCTGCATTTTACAAAGTTTCCATCTCGAATGCGCTAGCTTTTCAGTTTGGGCACTGAATGCAGAAAGTTCCAATTCCCTGGGAAACGTGTTCTTCATTCTCCTGCATCTGCCTGGGGCAGGCCTGGGGTCGGCTTCTGGTGCCCCTGCTTTCCTGAATCGCTGTTGTTGTTCGGGCTGCCATAGCAGAGTGTCATAGACTGGGCTGCTTATCAACAACAGGCATGTCTTTCTCACAGTCTGGAGGCTGGAAGCCCAAGATCAGGGACCAGCGTGGTCGGGTTCCGGTGGGGGCCTCTTTCAGGTTGCAGACAGCCACCTTCTCCTTGTGTCCTCACAGGGCAGAGGGAGAGCTCGCTAGCACTCTGGGATCTCTTTCGTGAGGACACTAATCTCATTCCTGAGGAGCCCCCCTCATGACCTAATCACCTCCCAAAGGCTGGGGGTCGGATTTCAGCATATGAATTTGGGAGGGACGCAAACTCATACATAACGGCATCTGGCCCCAGTGCTGGGCCTCTTCTCCTTTAAGATGAGGATGGACAAACTTTCCTCCGGAGCTCACTCGGACGTGATGACCTGGGCCCAGTAATTGAGGGGCGGGACCTTCCCATCCGCCCTCCTTACCTTGAGTTCATGCTGGTGATCACACCTAGGGCACAAGGCAAAGCCTGTACACCTGCTGGCATCAGGCCAGCCTCCCAGCCTAGGTGTGCACACTGCTCCGCGTCTGGGTGCAGGGAGGCCCCCAGCACCCCTGTGACCTGGGGCTCCTGCAGGCACCCTTGCACATGCACGAGGTTGTGGGTCCTCCCTGCTCGGCTGGGATCAGCCCAGCTTTGAGCAGCATTGGGATGTCCTCCCTTGGTCTTCTCACTCATTCACACACTTACCTGCTACGCGCTGAGTCCGCTGGGCAGGCACAGGGCTGAAACATGCTTCTTCCTCCCTCCCCTATGCACCCCCGAGCACCCTGCTCAGCGCTCCACGTGGAGACTTTGCTGGGGCTGTGGTTTCTCTCTGTGTGGGTCCCGCACTTGCCCTGCGAGGGGGAGTCAGGAGCCATCGATGTTTGAATGGAAAGCATAATCAAGCATCCTTCCAATCCTCTTTCTGTGATCACAACAGATATCTTATTTAATGGCCCCAACAGGACTTAGTCTTACGTACTTGGCATTCACATCGTAATAGACTTTCTGAGACGATTGATGGCATTTAAAAAAATCCTGTTATTCTCCTGAACTCAGGGAACTCACTTTTTCCCTCAATTAAAATTTCTCTTTTTTTCTCTAATCTTCCCTGTTTTCAAAAGAGCAGCAGCCCACATGTGCCAGGCTTCTCTTGGTTTCCATAGCATTTCCAGACTCTCACTGAAGGAACAAGAGAGGAATATGATGATAATGAGTGCTTATGTATTTTCCATTAGGCACTGGGTGTTATCTCATTGCTAAAAGTCCGTATAGAATCAGGGCATCTTAAACAGAGTCCTAGCCGATAAGGAATTAAGGTTTATGAAAATAAAAACGTCTTATTGCTAGCGATACACACCACAGTATTTACAAGTGAAATGTTAGTGATGTCTAGGATTAGCTTTAGAACACTCCAGGGGTGTGGGATGGGAAAGTGGAGGATGGGGAGGGCATGAACAGACGAAGTAGGACGGGCCAAATATCCATGATCGTTGGGACGTTGGGAGTTCATTGTACTGTTTTCTCTGTTTTGTGTTTATTTGAAAATTCACATCATGAAAAGTTTTTTAAAATACATGTATGGGCAACATCTCTTCCAAAGTGGTCAGAAGGAAGAACTATTATGCAGATTGGGCTTGCACAATTAAATAAAGGTGTAGGTGCTTTAGAGTAAATACACCTCAATTTCCCACAAGTGTGAAAAAAAAAAATGTTCAGTACGCCACTGAAGAACTAGTTTCTTTGGACTTTCTTACCCTCAGACAGTCGGTCTAAAATCTATGAAGGAATGTGGCAGGGTCCCAAACTCTGTGTGTGCATGTGTGTAAGTGTGTATGTGCCTGCACATATGGGAGTGGGTATCGTATGTGTGTATATGTGTGCCCGTAGGTAAGTTATCTGTGTGTATACATGTGGGTGTGTGCATTCACCTATGTGTGTGCGCGTGCATGTGTGGGTGTGGTGGGTATGCACGTGTGCGTGTGTGTTTGCTTGTTTTTAAAGAACCAGCACAGCCTAGCAGTTGGGCCCTGGAGCTGGCCTGCTCAGCAGACCCCTGTCCTGCGTCTCACCAGCAGTGGCCCTGGATGGGTCACTCCTCCCGCTGAGCCTCAGGGCCTCCTCTGCATAGGGCTGTTGGGAGGATTAAATGAAGCGGCACATGTGAGGTGCTCAGTGTTACGAAGCTTACTCCTCATGGCAGTTACTGTGTGTTTTTATCCTCCTTCTGTGGGAGAGAAAGCTGGTTCAAGCCCCACATAGAGCCTGACTGAGCTCACCTAGTGTAAGGGCGCAGCCTGGAGTCAGGTGTGCTTCTGCACAGACAGGCCCGGCCCACTCCATCCCTCCCGGTGAGTGAGTCCCCACGCACCCACCCAAGGTGCACCCAGCAGGCACCTTTCGTGGATGTTTTCCTCTTCAGCCCTGTGGCCAGTGCTTTTCACGCGTCCGGCTTTAGGATATTTGTAGTTGGGTTTTTTACTTTAAAGTGTTGCAATTAGAAGATAAAAATCAAATGAAGTAACAAAGGCTAACAGGTGCCTGGTACCAGGAGCATCTGCTGTGCATGAGGGTCAGGGCTCCTGGGAAGCCCTCCTCCTGAGAGGCTGCCTCACCTGGCCTGAGGCTCCAGGGAGCACTTGACTTCTGAGACCTCACCATGATTGATAGGTATGGGCACGGTCCTTTATTTTTTTAACCCACCAGAGCTCTTGAAACACAATAGGCACTTAGGATAGATAGTTATTGATCTTTAAGGGTTTTTCCTATACACTCTGTGCCTGGCTTCAGTATCATTGATTAATCCATTCTTAGCAAATCTACCATTTTATAACACTCCCAGCAAATATCACCATGAAATTAAGGGATGTGGGGAGCTCCACTGAATGATTATAAAGTTCTCTGGAAGAGTGAGACTAGGGGGAGAAATTCTGAAAGAATTAAATGCAGATATTTAAACATATTTTTAAACTATAATAACTGTTGATGCCAGAATAGACAGATGAGTCAAGGGGACCAGAATAGATAGTCCACAAACAGAGCCGTGTAGACACGCTAACAAATAGAGCCGTGTAGACACACTAAGTGTAACATTTCAATCTGACGGGGAAAGAATAAAGCGTTGAATAAAAGATATTGACAATTGGCTCACCATTTGGAAAGGAAATCATTATATTGGTAGATTTATACCCATAAAATTAGAAACTTCTGTTTGGCAAAAAATACCGTAATATTAAAATTAGAAAAATATTTATAAAATATTTTGGACAAACTTGAGTCATTCGCAGATGGTCTTTTTCACTTCTCTGTAGCCCAAGGACTGCAAACTTTTCCTGTGAAGGGCTTTCTGGTCTCTGTGACAACAACAACTCTGCCATTTTAGTGCAGAAACAACCACAGAAAATATGTAAATGAAGAGCCTACTGTATTCTAACAGAGCTTTAGAAAAACAGGCTGTGGCTGTAGCCTGTTTACATGTTGCAGTTGAACTGAGTACATGCTCTGTTACTTGGTGATGAAGAGGCCTGTTTATTTGGGGGTTTTTTTGTTTTTTATTTATTTATTTATTTATTTTTTTGCTGTACGTGGGCCTCTCACTGCTGTGGCCTCTCCTGTTGCGGAGCACAGGCTCCGGACACGCAGGCTCAGTGGCCATGGCTCACGGACCCAGCCGCTCCGCGGCATGTGGGATCTTCCCAGACCGGGGCACGAACCCGTGTCCCCTGCATTGGCAGGCGGACTCTCAACCACTGCGCCACAAGGAAAGCCCTATTTGGGTATTTTTTGAGGCATCCCATCCAGGCCCCATTTTCCCACACGTGGAACCATATTGTCCCATGTGATGGTAAGGTTTTAACAACTTACCAGTGCTCTGGGGGGAAATTATGTGTGTCTGTATATCACATACGTTTATTATAAACTACTGACACAAAGTACGTGTAGAACAAAATTTACAAATAAAAATAAAAGATGCACTCTTCATACTGTAAATTCCATGTAGCCCATCGATACTCAGAGAATGCTTTCATTAATTTTCACCAGGGACTTCCCTGGAAGTCCAGTGGTTAAGACTCTGTGCTTCCACTGCAGGGGGCACGGGTTCAATCCCTGGTCAGGGAACTAAGATCCCACATGCCGTGAGGTGTGGCATGCATGCATCAATCAATCAATAAAATTTTCACCAAACTCTCTTATCCATGGCCAACCTGTGGATGTAGTGGATGAGCAGCTGTCTTTCCGACATAAATATAGGTCTGAACTTCATTCGTCAACAACACAAGCAACTTCTTTGCTGAATTGGATAATAATTTTCAAAAACTGGAATATTTTCGTAATTCTTTATGCCACTCCCAGTGTAATGACTATAAACACAATACACTTTTAAGTTTAATCTGTTACTAACATTTTCTCTGTCACTTTCAGTCTAGAAAATCAACAATAAATGAAGTCCTTATTTATTGCATTTGTCCATTTCCACGTATAAGTTCTCTACCATGACCGATTTCAAGCTACCAAGGTGTTGACTCTGAAGATAAAGTTGGGAGGAGACGCACAGGCCACCAGTAGAGTATTTCCATCATGTAGACAGAATAGATGTAAATAACCCCCAGAGTATAGGAAATGACAAGATAAAGTAATTAGGAAGTGGTGATTTCTGAATATTTGTTATCTTTATTCTCAATATAATTTAATTGTAATTTTATGTAGTTTAATTTTTAATAATGGTTATGTTAAGAACCCGCTCACAACATTCTTGAAAGTGTTAACAGTCAGCTGTATTAAGTCAATGTGAGCTGGCCCAGCACACCCCTGCATATTGGGAATTGTATAGGTAGAGGACTTTCTTTCTTTTTTCTTTTCTTAAATTTATTTTATTAAAATATAGTTCATTTACAATGTTGTGTTAATTTCTGCTGTACAGCAAAGTGATTCAGACACCCACTCCATTCCTCCGTGACCCACTACCCCCTTGGCAACCACAAATCTGTTCTCTATGTCTGTGAGTCTGTTTCTGTTTCGTAGATAAGTTCATTTATGTCATATTTTAGATTCCACATATAAGTGAGATCATATGGTATTTGTCGGTCTTTCTGACTTACTCCATTTAGTGTGATAATCTCTAGGTCCATCCATGTTGCTGAAAATGGCATTATTTCATTCTTTTTTATAGCTGAGTAATATTCCATGATATATATGTACCACATCTTCTTTATCCATTCAAGCATCAAGGCACATTTAGGTTGTTTCCATGTCTTGGCTATTGTGAATAGTGCTGCTATGAACATAGGGGTGCATGTATCTTTTCGAATTACAGTTTTGTCTGGGTATGTGCCCAGGAGTGGGATTGCTGGGTAATATGGTAGTTCTATTTTTAGTTTTTGAGGAACCTCCATACTGTTTTCCATAGTGGCTGCACCAATTTACATTCCCACTGACAGTGTAGGAGGGTTCCTTGTTCTCCACACCCTCTCCAGCATTTGTAGACTTTTTAATTATGGCCATTCTGACTGGTGTGAGGTGGTACCTCACTGTAGTTTTGATTTGCATTTCTCTAATAATTAGTGATGTTGAGCATCTTTTCATGTGCCTGTTGGCCATCTGTATGTCTTCTTTGGAGAAATGTCTATTTAGGTCTTCTCCCCTTTTTTTGATTGGGTTATTTGTTTTTTTGTTATTGAGTTGTATGAGCTGCTTGTATATTTTGGAAATTAAGCCCTTGTCAGTTGCGTCATTTGCAAATATTTTCTCCCAGTCTGTAGGCTGTCGTTTTGTTTATGGTTTCTTTTGCTGTGCAAAAGCCCTTGTAAGTTTGATTAGGTCCCATTTGTTTGTTTTTGCTTTAATTTCTAATGCCTTGGGAGACTGACCTAAGAAAACATTGGTCCAATTTATGTCAGAGAATGTTTTGCCTGTGTTCTCTTC
Source organism: Grampus griseus (assembly GCF_964374135.1). Taxonomy (NCBI): domain Eukaryota; kingdom Metazoa; phylum Chordata; class Mammalia; order Artiodactyla; family Delphinidae; genus Grampus; species Grampus griseus. The sequence goes on from NC_139018.1 coordinate 146,854,756, forward strand.
TAGGAGTTTTATGGTGTCATGTCTAATATTTAAGTCTTTAAGCGATTTTGAGTTTATTTTTGTGTATGGTGGGAGGGTATGTTCTAACTTCATTGATTTGCATGCATCCAGCTTTCCCAACACCACTTGCTGAGGAGACTTTCTTTTCCCCATTGTATAATCTTGCCTCCTTTGTCAAAGATTAATTGACTGTAGGTGTGTGGGTTTATTTCTGGGCTCTCTATTCTGTTCTTTTGATCCATATTTCGGTTTTTGTGCCGATACCATGCAGTTTTTATTACTGTAGCTTTGTAGTATTGTCTGATGTCTAGGAGAGTTGTTCCTCCTGCTTTGTTCTTCTTTCTCAGGATTGCTTTGGCAATTCTGGGTCTTTTATGGTTCCATATAAATTTTAGGATTATTTGTTCTAGTTCTGTGAAAAATGTCATGGATAATTTGATAGGGATCGCATTAACTCTGTAGATTGCTTTGGATAGTATGGCCATTTTAATATTGCTAATTCTTCCAGTCCAGGAACATGGGACATATTTCCATTTCTTTGAATCATCTTAAATTTCTTTTATTAATGTTTTATAGTTCTCAGCATATAATTCTTTCACCTCCTTGGTCAGGTTTATTCCCAAGTATTTTATTTTTTTGATGCAATTTTAAAAGGGATTTTTTTTTAATGTTCCCTCTTTATTTCATTGTTAGTGTAAAGAAACGCAACTGATTTCTGTATGTTAATCTTGTATCCTGCTACCTTGCTGAATTCGTTTATCAGTTTTAGTAGTTTTGTGTGTAGTCTTTAGGATTTTTATATATAATATCATGTCATCTGCATATAATGACAATTTTACCTCTTTAGGTAAAGGCCTTTTTTTGGGATGAGTATACTTTAAGGTGGATACGTTCAATTGTGACCCAGGCTCAAACCTTACAAAGTGCTCTGCCCCCAACCCCAAAACTCCTTTTTATCCCAATAGCCAGCCCCCCTGAGCAGAGCCTTGGTCCCTCCCCAAGGACCAGACAGCACAATCAGGAGCTCTTATTTCATTGGTTTATTTCTTTCCAAGACCCACTTGGAGGAGTAAGGTCTAATCGCCACTGGTTTAACTTCTTATTTACTAAATCAAACTACTTTTTTTTTTTCTTTACTAAGTCTTACTAATCAGTAAACAGTCATCATTTGAATTCTCAATATGCTAAAAAGTCATTTTTCCAAGGGGGATAATTAAAACAGTATTTGATATAAAAAATTCCATACACAGGCAGACACCTTCTTCATCTCAAATCCCATGGTTAGATGATTGCAAACAGAGGTTTATACCGTTATAGCCTTAATATGTAAGGAATCACTAAGAAGTCTCACAGATCACTAAGAAATATGTGAAGCATCCCACTAGAAAAATAGGCAAAGAGCTTGAAAGAGCAATTCATGAAGAAAAATGACAACCAGTAAACAAAAGCTGTTTAATCTTTGCAGTAATAGAAGAAAGTACAAATTAAAACAGAAACAGGAAGGTGAATATCAGGATAACAAGCAAACAAGCGGAAGTTCCGGGGATTACAAAACAAAACCGAGAATGTGCCTGGCCTTCTGCAGGTAGGACCACAGCATGATCTGGTATAGAGAGCCTGAATATAGACGTAAAAAGGCCTGGGTCCCGGTTCCAGCTCCACCAACTACTGCCTAGGAGACCTTGTGAGTGATAATAACTCCCTTGTGGGCATGTTTGGGCACCTGATGGGAATGAATGTTTCCAGCATGACCTGGCACGGGATGGGTTGTCACGGAAGCTCAGTCCCTTTTCCCCCGCTTCTCATATGTATAGGTTCTAACCGCAGCCTTTGGGAACTGGTCCATTTTCCTTCCGGGAAAGCTCCAGCCCAGAGGGAACAGGTAGAGACCTGCCTCCACACCTTTGAAGAAGATTAAACTGGCTGTGATTCTGGAGAGCCCAGGAATTTGGAAACAACAGAATCCAGGGGTGCTGTGCTGAGGACATGCTGGGTTGCCATCCAGCCAGTTCTTTCAAGTTTGGAGCTCAGCAGGTCCATTTCTATCCTTTCTTCTTCTTAAGCAACATTTTTTCCAAACAAGAGCAAAAATTTGCTCACAGCTTGGTTTTGAAACTGCTGTGAGCAGATAATACACGGCAAACTGCCCTGGCCCTGAGCGGCTCTGTGTGCATGCAGTGAGCCCTGGGGCAGAGCCATGTAAGATGTTCCCACACGTCTTGGCTTTCTTTGGAGCTGGCCCAGAGCACCTGACTCCACCGGCTCCCTTCCGTGGAATCCCATCTTTGGGTTTCTCCTTCCCCCAAACCTGAAAGGTGAAGCCGGGGCAAGATCAAAGAGGTCCAGGCAGCATGTGGTGTGTTTGCCAAAACGTGCGAGTAAAGCTGCAGGGGCCCAGGTGAGTTACGAAGCTGGAACCTGCGCCCCATTCACGCTGACCTGACTGAGAGGAGGCAGAGTCTGTGAGAAGCGGGTGGCGAGAGGGAGACCAGGCTCCGCAGAGCCCGGAGTCGGACGCAGCATTCAGGCCTGGGGACCCTGCGTGGGGTGAGCCCAGAGCAGAGCCTGGCAGGTGTGATCTGAGTTCCTGCCAGGCCACTTTCTGGCCTGGTTCTGGAACCTCTCAGCCTCCCTTCCTGCACACGTGTGATGCGAATAATAGTATCTGCATCACAGGCCTGGGTGAGGTCCAAATGTAGATTTTATACGAACAGGTACTTGGTGAGGAATTCTGAGGTTTTAGGGTTATGAGCTGAAACATCTAAAGCACTGACTGATAACTCTCAGTGTTATGCTCTCTCTTCTGTGTCACGTTCTGCATTCCCCCTTGAATGGAAGGGAAGGGACCAAAGAAAGCCCAGGGAAGTCATTCTTTTCGAACTTTACTTGTGGTAGTTCATGCCTTCTGCATTGAATCCTGTGTGTTGATTACACTTTACTCCTTACATCTCACACCGCACCCGCCGTGTGCTCCCCAGGTTGCCTCGGCCCCGCTGCCTTGGGGCCTCGCCTCTTGACCAATGGAGAGGTCTGTCCCCACGTCAGCTCCCTCAGCCTCCACCGAGGTGAAGCCTCAGCTAGGGCATAGCTACCTTGTTCCCGCACAGGTAGGAGCTGCATTGGCCAGAGGGGGCCAATCCAACCCAAGAGGACATGAGGAGGCTGTAACTTTTCTCTCCACTTCCAAGTGACATGTGAAATCCAGGCTTCCCGGTGTCGACTGAAAAAAAAAAATGCACAACCTAAAGGTTGAGAGTTATGTTTTATTTGGCTGGCAGAGCTGAGGACTTAAGCCCGGAACGTAGCCTCGCAGATAGCTCTGAGGGACTGCTCCAAAGAGGCAAGGGGGAAGCCAGGATGTACAGGAGTTTTTGCAACGAAGTAGTCAAAACATCAGAAGACTATTGTCAATTAAAGAAAACCAGGGACTTCCCTGGCAGTCCAGTGGTTAAGACTTCGCCTTCCAATGCAGGGGGTGTAGGTTCGATCCCTGGCCAGGGAGCTAAGATCCCACATGCCTCGAGCCAAAACAACAAAACATAAAACAGAAGCAATATTGTAAAAAATTCAATAAAGACTTTAAAAATAGTCCACATCCAAAAAAAAAAATCTTTAAAAGAAAACCAGACATCTCAAGTTAAGGAATTTAGTGCTATTCTGTGTACAGAAAGAGGCAAGATTCTGGGCTCCCTGAAGTCATTCCTTTGATATGCTCCTCAGCTATCTGGGGCCAGTATCCTGCTTTTCTCCATCCTGTGTCCCCTTACGGTGCACTGTTGGGAGTGGCTGCAGTGGCCGAGGGCAGTGGGCAGCCCCTTTGTCTCCATCTGAGTTTCCTCAGGGCTCACGTCAGGGTGGCTGTAATGTGATGGCTTGATGGCTGCAACATCCTTTGTTCACTGATACGGCAGGTGATATTTTAGTTCACACCAGCATCTAGCCACCTGGAGGGGCAGGTAGCACGCCTGGGAGTGCACGGGAGGTTTGCCCAGGGAGAGCCGAGAGAGAGGCCTACGTCCTTCCCACATGCCCCACAAGGCCCATTCGGAAGACCTCCCCTGGCCTAGCAACCTGCTGCTTTGGTGTGAAGTTGCAGCCAGCTTGGTACTTGTTTCCCCCTTCCCGGCCGCCCCTCCTCCACACTCCTGTTGCCCCAGGACTGCACCTCCCCGTGAAGCCTCAGCCCCTGGGCTTTGGCGCAGTGCTTGCTCTCTAGAGAATGTTGCCTAAAGCATGTGGTCAGTGGAGACTAAGTGTGCACTTCAGTAATCCCTGTGAACTACTGCGAGGGGTGGGTCATCACGGGCATCCCATCAGAACTGGTTGGGTGTGATTCTGCACTACAGGAAGTGCGGGACGTGGTCTCTCCTCTCTCCCCGGCGCTCAGCCCTTTGAACATGGCTATAATAAGCAGGTGTTGAATGATGGAGTGAATGTAGGCACCCGCAGCCCTGAACCTTGTTTAAATCAAGAGCTCATATAATTTGAATCAACTGTTTTCAGCTATGCACACTCAGTAACCCGTTTAATAATCAGTTAAAAGAGGTAGAAATTAGTCTCTCCGGTGTGACTGTTCCTTCCCTTTTTGCGTCATAAAACGTTCCATGGTTTCTTGCGTTGACTTTAAAAAATGCAGAACGTGAGACCTGTTGTATTGGGGGCAAAATGAGGACTGCAGCCCAGGAGACAGTGTTTCTGATAACTCTGAGAAACTGCTCTGACGGGGCGAGGGGGGAGCCAGGATATATAGGAATTTTGCAACAAAGAGCAGGTAATTGGGAAAGTCAAAAAATTACTGTTAAATAAAGAAAGCCAGATATCTCAAGTTAAGGAATTCAGTGCTTTTCTGTGTATGGGAAGATGCAAGAGTCTGGGCTCACTGAAATCATTCCTTTGATGTGCACCTCAGCTATCTGGAGCCAGTATCCTGTATTTTCACATCCTGAGTTTCCTTAGGGCTCACCGCAGGGAGTGGCTGCGGTCTGATGGCTGCTAGATGGCAAGTATTCTTTTCAGCCCTGCGTTTCCTCAGGGCTCACTGACTCACGTTGGAGGGCTGCAGTCATTGATGACTGTGACATCCTGTGTTTATTGATATGGCGGGAAATATTCCATTTATAAATATACCATTTATCCCTTGATTTCTGTTCAGTAGCTCTTTCATACACTGCCTCCTCCTGAGAGCATAGCTGTTCTCATTTTCTTGCTGGTGTTACTGACCACGGTTGAATTGACATCTGCTTTGAGCTAGACTTCACTTCCAAAAGAAGAATGGAGATTTTGCAATCTGTGTTTGATGGCTCAATTTATCTCGTACTGGCAGCTTAGATTTCAAGCATGTGCCTTCTGTGCTGGCTTCCGAGTTTGTCACTAAGCTCTCATTTCTGGAAAGTGTGATTATGGAGAATCGCTCCCGCTTCCTGGAAAGAACTGAGGACTCCGGGAGGTTTCCAGGCACCATACACACGGTTGTCCAAAAGTTCCATGTTTTACCCCATTTGCTTCGAAAGGACTCAGTGTTTCAGTTGGTCTCGTTGCCTCCCTTCTGGTCTTTCAGGGGATTGTTATAGTGGTGCTGTTGCCCAAAGTCTCCTAGTTCAGGAGAAAAGGAAGCATGATACCCTGCTTGTTCAGGTGCACGTACGTGAGTCGTGGCTTTGTTCATCACCCTATGTCTCGCCTGGTCGTGGATGTAACAAAGAGATGAGTTTCTTCTTTAATATTTCATTTTTGCAAATAAAATACAAAATGTTGATGAAGGTGAAAAAGAAAATGTATGGGAAGAGGAAGAACTCTCTTGAAACCCCTTCCTCAGGTTCTCCACTGTTGCATCAGGTACAAAGGTGCACCTGCACTGGTCAGCATTCTGGCAGCCAGATCCCCCCCACCCCCTGTGCCAAGAATATGTAAGTGCATTTAATGTTTGAACATTTGACTTTGTTATTTTCAGAAGCACATCATGTTCAATATGTCTATCTTTCCACTTGGTGTTTTCTCGTCTTGACGTTTTACTGCGTTCTAACCGTGCTGCGTACATAACTTTGTATTTCTTTCTGTTAATTGCATATCAAGCGCTTTTTCATGTCATTTTATATCCTTTGTGAGTAGCATTTTATGTATTTTTATAATAGTTCACCAAGTAGAAATACCATCATTTATTTAGGCATCCCTCTATCGTTGGGACGCATAGATTGTTTTCTGGGGGTTTTGCTATTATAAACAGACAACTTAGCACAGAAAGCTTTCTCCTAAATTTAAAATTATTTTCTTGGGATCGTTCACCGGAAGTAAAATTACTAGGACAAATAAGCGGTGGAAACCACAAATATACCTACACTGGATACATTTTACTAATTTGCTTTTCAAAATGGTTGAACCAACATACAACTTCATCAGGCACAAGTAGGCAGTCATTTGCCAGCTCTCGAGGAGATAAATGATATCTTTCCTTAATTTGCGTTGTGATAATTACTAAGGAGGGTGAACACTTTTCCAAATGTTTGTGTACAAAGTGTGTGTGTGTGTTTTTAATTGCCCTTTCTCCTTTTTTCCAGAGGATAGTCAGTATTGTTATTAAGCTAATAGGTACTCCATGTAAAATACAAATGTAATAACCCTTTCTGGGTCATAGCTCCTATAAATATTTTTTCTGGTCTGTTATTTGACTTATATATATTTTTAAGATAATCTTAAATTTCTTCTCCAGAGTTTTGGTAATTCTTTTTTTTATTCCCAGTTTGCTTGTGATTTGATTTTTTTCAGAATCTGTTTGATTTGGGGTTTTTTTTTAGTATAAGGTAAATATTTTTCATAAATTGCTAACGAATTACCCCAGAACAAAGATAAAATCGAAATGTTAAGAGATGTTGTAGGCTTCTGCATCTGGCAACAGAAAGACCAAGAATGGGACAACTAGCAAAACAACTAAAATATACAAAACAAGTTGTGAAAATAAGTCCAGCCGTATTGATAGTTTCAATAAAGGTAGATTGCTTCATTTAGAAGACAAAGATTGTCAGATTAGATTTTTTACATGTGTTTGCTGTTGTGCCGGGCATATTTTGATTTACTTACCAGACCCCTGTCCACTCCTGTCTGCCCCACTCTGACTGAGCCTGGTCTATCCACAGACTCTCTGCCTGTGGCTGGTGGTGGAGTTCAGCCAGGGGGAAACTCCAGCAGGAGAATGGAAAGAGGAAGGAGATGATTTTTTCAGAGTTATTTATCCCTCCAGCATCCCTCAGGGTCACAGCCCCACCCTCCCCTTGACGTAGACTCTTGTACACTTATGGGCTAAACACCCCTTCTGTTTCTAGCCCCGGGGAACTCCATCATCCCTTGTGGCTCTGTTTTGCTCTGCTGACACCTCTGTAAATAGTCTCTTTATTAAAGCCTTATTGGATTATCCTAGTTTAATTATGCTGTCTTCTTCCTGCTTGGACAGACTGATGGAACTATATGTAAGAACAATACCTAAAATATAAGAAAACTGCAAAGTTAAAAATAAGGTGGATGGGAAAAGATAGACCAAGCAAATGCTAACCAAAGAAAGCTGATGTAGTTACGTTAACATCAGACAAACAGAAATGTTATGGTGAAAAGCAATCCCAAAGCTGAAGAGAGTCACTGCGCGTTGATAAAAGATTTGGTTCAATTCTAACTTGGCCTCGAAATATATAATGCAAAAATTTGTTAAAGCTCCAAAGAGAGAAAGACAGACTCACACACAAGGTGGGAGATTTAGCATACCTCAAATATATTTGGTAGACAAAATAGCAAAAATCAGTAGGAAGAGAAGATTTGAACTTCACAGTTGACAATTTAGGTCTAACTAATGGACCTACACCCAACAACCAAAGAATGCACTCGCCTTTCAATCGCAGGTGGATTATTCTTGAAAATTGGCCACGTAGTAGACCATTTGGCAAACTTCAGAGTGTTTCCAAGGACTGGTAGTATATAAGCCCTGTCCTCTGAGATTACAGGTAAGAAATCAAAATTTAAAAGATAACTAGAAAAAGCCCATACATTTGATAGTTGAAAAACACTTCTAAACAACTCAAGTGTCAAAGGAAAATAATCATAATTTAATAGGGAGGGACTTCCCTGGTGGCACAGTGGTTAAGAATCCACCTGCCAATGCAGGGGACACAGGTTCGAGCCCTGGTCTGGGAAGATCCCACATGCTACGGAGCGACTAAGCCCACGTGCCACAGCTACTGAGCCTGCGCTCTAGAACCTGTGATACACAACTACTGAGCCCGTGTGCCACAACTACTGAAGCCCATGCGCCTAGAGCCTGTGCTCCACAAGAGAAGCCACCACAATGAGAAGCCCACACACCACAATGAAGAGTATCCCCCGCCTGCTGAAACTACAGAAAGCCCGTGTGCAGCAGCAAACACCCAGTGCAGACAAAAATAAATAAATAAAATAAATAAATTTATTTTTAAAAAAGGATAATAATAATAATTTAATAGGGAATCTTTGGAACTGGATGATAATAAAAATACTGCATATCCAAACAGGTAATGCAGGTGAAGTAGAGATGAGAGAGGAATGTACGTTCCCAACTGCATGTGTTAGAAAAGAAGAAAGGCTAAAGATTGATGGTAGGTGCTTTGTGTCCACCTAGAGGGGTGGGATAGGGAGGGTGGGAGGGAGACGCAAGAGGGAGGAGTTATGGAGATGTATGTATATGTATAGCTGATACACTTTGTTTTACACCAGAAACTAACACGATATTGTAAAGCAATTATACTCCAATAAAGAGGTTAAAAAGAAAAAAGATTGATCGTAGAAAATGACCAGTAACATAAACTCAAAGAAAGCAGAAAAAAGGAATTTTTAAACTAGCAGAAATCAATGAAATAGAAAACAAACGTATGTAGAGAGAATTGACAAAATCCCTAAGTTGGTCCTTTGAAGACACTAATAAAATTGATAAACCTCTGGGAAGACTGGTCAAGGAGAAAACTGAGAATATAGTTGACCCTTGGACAGCACAGGTTTGAACTGCGCAGGCCCACTTAGATGCAGTTTTTTTTTTTTTTTTTTTTTTTTGAGTAAATAAGAACTACAGTCCAACACAGTCTGTGGTTGGTTGAATCCGCAGATGCAGGGCTGGCTGTAAAGTTATAGATGGGGGTTGGCACCCCAGACACCTGCGTTGTTCAAGGGTCATCTGTATATAATTTCACGAATGAAAAAGTAGAATGTTATTATAGATCCTATATACATCAAAGTTATTATAAGAAGATATTATAAACAACTTTGTGACCAAAATGTTAAGTGAAATGACCAAAAATAATGTAACAGCAAAATTGACACAAGAAGAAACAAAAATTGAAATTGTGTGATTAAAGAAATTGATTCTATAATTTAAAAGAAAACTCAGGGCTGGATAGATGCACTGGCAGATTCTACTAAACATTTAAATGGAAGAAATGTAATGTCAGTATTCCACGGACTCTTCCAGACAGTAGAAAAAGAGAGAAAAAGAGTCCCCAGTTTGTTTGATGAAGCCTGAGTATCCTTGATACCAACTCCCGACAGCCCACTATGAGAATGGAGACTTTTCAGCCAGTGTCACTTGGGAACATAAATAGGAAAATCCCAAGTTCAATATTAACAAATTAAATCCAACAGTATTTTTTAAAAGTTCCTCTTTTTCCTGTCTTTTTTGAATTAAATATTTTTGAATATTCCATCTTATTTCCTTTAGGATTTTTAGCCTATTTTGTGATTGTCGCTGTAGACTTGGAGTTAATAGTCCTCCCCACTTTCTGCTGTAGTTGTGTGCTATATGTAACTTCTGTACATATTACAAACTCCATCTTGCAGGCATATTTTTGCTTTAAAGACGGTCATTGTCTTTTATAGAAATGAAGAGAGAGAGAAAAAAAGCTACTCTTTTATATTTACCTACATGGTCACCATTTCTGGTACTCTGTTCTTTCCTGTAGATCCAGATTCTCATCTGTGACCATTTTCCTTCTATCTGAAGAACTTCCTTCACCATTTCTTATCATGCTGGTCTGCTGGCCATGAATTTGCTCTGCTTGGATTTATTCCAAAATATCTTTATTTCAACCCATCTTCAGTTTGTTTTTAAAAATAGGTTTATTTATTGACACACTGATTTTGACTCTGCTTAGAGGACGTCATTGTGATGGTGCTGTGACTCCACCCATTTTTTAAAATTTATTTATTTATTTTTGGCTGTATTGGGTTTTTACTGCTGTGTGTGGGCTTTCTCAAGTTGTGGTGAGCAGGGGCTACTCTTTGTTGTGGTGTGCAGGCTTCTCATTGCGGTAGCTTCTCTTGTTACAGGGCACAGGCTCTAGGTGCACGGGCTTCAATAGTTGGGGCACATGGGCTTCAGTAGTTGGGGCACGCGGGCTCTAGAGCACAGGCTCAGTAGTTGTGGTGCACGGGCTTAGTTGCTCCGCGGCATGTGGGATCTTCCCAGACCAGGGCTCAAACCCGTGTCCCCTGTGTTGGCGGGTGGATTCTTAACCACTGTGCCACCAGAGAAGTCCTCCACCCATTTTTGAATGGCTATTTTCTCTAGATATTGAATTCTAGGTTGGCAGTATTTTTTGTTTATTTATTTTTGGCTGCATTGGGTCTTCGTTGCTGCATGCGGGCTTTCTCTAGTTGTGGCAGGCGGGGACTACTCTTCGTTGTGGTGCATAGGTTTCTCATTGTGGTGGCTTCTCTTTTTGCAGAGCACAGGCTCTAGGCGCACGGGCTTCAGTAGTTGTGGCTCGTGGGCTCTAGAGCGCAGGCTCAGTAGTTGTGGCACACAGGCTTAGTTGCTCCATGGCATGTGGGATCTTCCCGGACCAGGGCTCAAACCCGTGTCCCCTGCATTGGCAGGCAGATTCTTAACCACTGCACCACCAGAGAAGCCCTATTTTTTTTTTTTCATTTCAGCACTTTAAAGATATTACATTTTCTTCTTATCTCCATTGTTTCTGGTGGGAAGTGCTTGCATTTACTATGAAAACAAACGTTGTTTACATCTAAGCTATCTAGCGTGCAAGGATAACATTTCCTTTCTCATTTTGTTCAGGCTAGCAAGTTTGCCAAATATAAAATCAATAAACCAAAAGTGCGTTTTCACATTTCAGCATGCAGAACTTCTAATCATTCTAAGTGCCTCACTGCTAAATATAGAAGGACCTCCACACATTCGAGAAGATTATGCAACATTAGAACAGACACAAACCCTGAAGAGAATAAACTTGGAGGTTAAGAGGGAATTCAGGCAGGAAAAGCACAACAACACAGCAAAACTTCAAAAAAAACTATAGTTGGTGTCCCAAGGTAGAAAACCAAGTAGGGAAAAGGCCAGTTCTTCCCTCCTGTGCTTCTCTCCTGTGTGTCTCCTTTATTGTTAACACAGAACTCTTCACTTCTGGTACTTCTAGTCACCAAATGTGTGGGGTTTTCCCCCCACAGCAAACAATTCTCTGCGGCACCATCTGGGTGTCCTCCGATGCACCTCAATTCCGGCACCACCTACCCGGGGACAGAGTCAGGCCCCACAGGCTAAGGGCTCAGTCCCACAAGACTGTCCCCCGCACACATACACACACTTCGGACACCAGTTGTAAGCCTGGGTTATCACCTGTGCTTTTGACCGACTGCCCCGTAGATCTAAAGACCCCCTCCTTGGGTTCAGTTAATTTGCTAGAGCTGCTCACAAAACTCAAGGAAACACTTGCTTACATTTACCAGTTTATTAAAGGCTGTGATAAAACGGTACAGGTGAACAGCCAGAGGAGGAGATACACAGGGTCTGTGAGGGTCCCTAGTGCAGGAACCTCTGTCCTTGTGGAGTTGGGATGCATCACCCTCCTGGGTGGATGTCTTCACCCACCTAGCAGCTCCCTGAACCCCATGCTATTGGGAATTGACAAGGGTTTTAGGAGCCCTGTGCCAGGAACGGGGGGTCGAGACCAATATATAATTTCTATTATCTCATAGGTATCCTCAGGGAAGATAAAGTATTTCAGTGCTGAAATAAGAACAGGATGCTGCATTTTAAAAAGGAACCTTGGGAGGACCAGATAAATGACTTGAAATTTTAAAATATGAGGCAAAAATTAGAAAGGCAAGAGATAGGTTGGAGGAGGAAACCTCCCAGAAAATGAAGAGGGAGTGGGGTGGGCATGTGGAGGATAGTGTAAGAGAAAGGATTCTCGATGTCCTGGGTAAGAAGGCATTGGACGATGGCTAGAATTCAGGAGCTTGGACAGAGCACGTGAGCATTTACCCTAGAAGGGCCCCCTCGGAGCCTGACAAGAGGCTGAGTCTCGGGCAGGACGCGGAAAGGTGGAGAGGGTGGGGGGAAGGACCGCTGTCCCGTTATAGCCCGTGTAGCAGACTCTGTCTTTTCAAACCGTTAATTTATTACTTTGAACTAACTGAAGAATGTTGAAAGATGGTATTTTAGTGTTCTCTATCTCACCCTGTAGGTGCCATTAAGAAAAGTGAGGTTTTGTGTGTTGCCAGACTGTACAAGTGATTGTTCCTTACCTGATATGTGTGTTTCCACACTTCACCCAAAGAAACATTGGAGCTTGGGATTCTGAGATACTCCTTCTGGCACTGAAAATACCATTTTGAAGGGTTTTTATGGCTACAAGATCATAGAGAAGATTCTCCCATCTGCCCGGCTTTACTTCCGGCTCTGGAGGTGTGCACGCATGTGTGTATGTGTGCATGTCCATAGGGGACACATACCTGTGTGCACTCTTCCTTCTTCTTTTCTAGGCCATTTCCTAAATTCTATCTTCCTACCTCTTGCTTGCCATAATGTGGACTTAAAGCACATTTATAACTATGTTAAATTCATTGAGTAAAGGTTGATATTTCTGTGAGTGTATAATAGTTCATATAATGGCTTTATTGAAATATAATTCACACAGCATAAAATTCACCCTTTTAAAGCATCCTTGTATATTTTTATAAACAGAAGGAGTAGTGCCTTTTTTATCCCTTTACCCAAACCTCTGCATTAAACTTTGTAAACAGGTTACCTGGACCTCAGAAGGAAAAGGCTTCCCCTGGAGTGTTATTTAGACTGAAACATATTTCTTGATTATAGGCTTCTCTTTCTTTACTGTGTTTCGACTAAAGAATTTCTCCCTGCATGTTGTAAATGTTGTGGGGGGGGAGAATTAATAAATTCTTTATAGTTAATAGCTTCTCTTATGGCCAAAGAAAACCCAGGAATTCAAAAGTATTAGCTCAGAGTCCTTAATCTAACAAAAACTTTCCCCTGCTCCTAGCCGGTTTGTCTCCAATTGTAAATTCCCCTCTCAAGGATTTTTAACGCTTAATTCAAAATGCTGGAAGAGAAAAGCTTCATTAGTGCTGGCACTTTCTTATTGGCAAATTCAACCTCAGTCTTCCCTTAATTCTCGTTCTTTCTTTGAATAGGAATAATCCTGTTTGTTCATTACAAATTCAATTCATTGAGGGGGAAATGCATTGAAGATGGTGAATGATGATAAAGCCATTTATCGGCAGCCTCTGGGGCATTAGCTAGGATTATCCTCTGCCTCTCACAAGCAGTGCTGGCCCTGAGTGTTTAAGCAGGTGGATTTGCCATTCTTTCTTCTAGGGGCTCAGGAATCTGATGGAGAGAAAGCCAGGGAATTTGGATTTGGGCATCTTTTCAGACCTCTTCCAGGAAACTAAGGAATGAATGGTACTAGTTGGGTTTTGTAAGGGTAAACTTGAACAGGCATGCTGACGTCTTGACTAGTAACCAATACACTCTTGTTAAACGCTTTGTCCAAAGCAGACCAACATTCCGGAGTCCTCCCACCTCTGGATGGCAGTTCTGTGGAGTGTGGACTGGGTCTCTGGTCTGGTGTAGCCCTGGATCGTTCTTCTTCTGCTTCTTCCTTGGTTCTTCCCTCCAGGTGTCTCATCTCCTCAAAGCGAGGGCAGGCTCTAGGCACGGTGAGCGTGGTGGGACCTGGTCCTCGCGTGGGCTGGACCCTTGGGTCGTGGATAAGTGTTGACTCAGCGAGAGGAGAGGACCACCCTAAAGCCTAGAGCCCAGAGATGCGTGTTCCTGTGCATCTCTGCCTTACTCTGTGATGCCAAGTCACTGGTGTCTGATCCTTCTGACTCGCCCCAGGTGGGACAGCGGGTTGGAGGTGGGCTGTATACCAGGTGGGCTTCTTCCCAGGTGCGCTGTGGTCTCTCACCTGGCAGTTTCTGAATCAAGCCTCATGAGATGCCAGACTCCATGAAGGGGTTATTGGGCCCCTTAACATTATGTGTCAAGCGCCTTCACAATATTGTATTCTCTCCGGGGAATCTACCTGGGGAGAGTAGTTCAGATGCAGCAAGTGATATTTCCTGCAAACTCATGTATGAAAGCAAAAATGAAAAGGAAACTGAAACACATGTTCTGTTATAACCTATTATGAGAGATTGGTTACGAAAATGCTTATATTCATACAGTGAAATAGTTTGCTGATATTTTAAGATATCATTATATTAATTTAGCAAACATTTATTGAGCACACATCCCAGAAACTTGCCACACGCTGAGGCCAGTATGCCACGTAAGAAAGGCACATTCCTGCCCACGTGACACCTCTGGTCTGATGAAGGGGAGAAGACAATAAACGGGTGCATAAATAATTTCTGGATGTGATTAACATGATGCTGAGTTAGAGAAGAAAGAGAAATTGCTGCCCTGCGTGATTTCAACTATGTGAAAAACAAACACGCATAGAAAATAGCCAAGAGGAGAATATGCCACACAAGTTAGAGGTGATTTTTATTTTCTTATTTGTTTCAGTATTTAATAATCATCCCTCTATTATAACTAGGAAAAAATAACTTAAAAAGAGAATTGCAGGGCTTCCCTGGTGACGCAGTGGTTGAGAGTCCACCTGCCGATGCAGGGGACATGGGTTCGTGCCCCGGTCTGGGAAGATCCCACGTGCTGCGGAGTGGCTGGGCCCGTGAGCCATGGCCGCTGAGCCTGCGCGTCCGGAGCCTGTGCTCCGCAACAGGAGAGGCCACAACAGTGAAAGGCCCGCATACCACAAAAAAAAAAAAGAGAGAATTGCACTTCAAATTATGCCATATACTGGAATACTTGTTTTCATGTCTTATGAAGGCAAAAAAAACAGACTCCCTTGGTAGAAGTAAAAAGAGCATGTTCACCTTTAAGTACAAAAAAAAAGGAGGAAAATGTCTCTAGAATCACCACTATCTAAACCTTACCCTCAGGTCAGGTTGTCTGCACGGAACCTTTTAGGACAGGGGAGGTCTCCTTCCCTCCTCCTGCCGTCTCCCTGCCGCTCTTTCCTCTGTGCTCCTAACTCACCAGCACGGCACCTGGGCCCTCAGAGGCTCTAGTGAATATCTCTTGCAGATGGAGAGAAGGAACAGAAATTTAAACCAAGTATGAGCAACCACCTTCTTGGTCCACTTGTAAATCTTGGGTACAAACGTGGCAGAAGTGCACTTTTTTTTTTTTTTTTTTTTGCGGTACGCGGGCCTCTCACTGTTGTGGCCTCTCCCGTTGCGGAGCACAGGCTCCGGACGCGCAGGCTCAGCGGCCACGGCTCACGGGCCTAGCCGCTCCGTGGCATGTGGGATCTTCCCGGACGGGGCACGAACCCATGTCCCCTGCATCAGCAGGCGGACTCTCAACCACTGCGCCACCAGGGAAGCCCCAAAAGTGCACTTTTAATGCATCTTCGAAGTTTCATCACTTGTCCCCGGCAAATATTCCTGGCAAATTTCTGAATTTATAAATTGCTTCCAATTTTATCACATCAGAAAGGTGTCAAGCTCTTAATCATCTGAAAAGAAGCTCAGCTTCTTGTGTCAATAAGAGAAATGCAAAGTGAACTTCTCTGAATTGTCAGATTGTCCATCCAAAGCTGTGAGGAAGCAGGTATGTTGGTATATTCCTGGCAGGGGTGTGATATGACCAGACCCCATGGAGGGCAGTTTGGCAATGTCTGTCAAAATGACAAATTCACATCCTTTTTGATCCCTGCCCCTCCCCCACACCATTCTACTTTTAGAAATGTAGACTACAGATACACTTACACATGTGAAATGATATGCTCCTTAGATTTTATTTAACAAACTCTGTGCAACAGCTCCCATATGACAGTCACTGTTCTAAATCTCTTACCATCATTAAAGTCATTTAATTTAATCCCCCAAGCTACTCTACGAGGTAGATATTATTATTATTATCCCCACTTTACAGATGAGGAAACTGAAGAACAGAGAGATTAAGTACTTTGCCCGAGGCCACACAGCTGGTAGGTGGCAGAGCCAGGATTCAAACCCAGACTGTGCAGCTCCAGGGTCCTTGCTATGCCAACCTCAACAGGTACCTCCTCGTGTGACCACAGTTTTGGCACTGTTTGTAATTGCAAACATTTGGAAACAATTTACGTGCCTGTCAAGAGGGGATTGTTAAGTAAGTGACGCGATAGATACCTCTCTGATTCAGTGATGGAAAGATGACCAAGGTGCATTTTAATGGAAAAAGAAAAGTGCAGAAGGTGCTCCCAGGTGTGTTGGTAAAGGGGACAGGGCAGAGTATGTGCTTGTATTTGCTTGGATAAGAATAAAATACCACCAGAAGGGTGCTCAAGAAACGGAACCGGTTGCCATGGAGAGAGATGGGGAAGCAGCTGGAGGGGGACTTCCACTGTGTTCCCTTTTATACTTGTAGATTTTGAGCCATTCACATTTGTTGATTATTTGGAAATGTAAATCAAAAGCCCTGAGTACCACAGCTTTTTCATGTTTTTTTTTCCCTTGACCATATAACCAATTTGTTTCTAGATTTTTAAATTAAACTCAATTTTTAAAATTCATGTGTGTGAAAGGTAATATAATATATGCCATGGTTTGCTTGTTTTTTTAATCAAACAATCCAGAAGAGAAAACAATAAAAATGCAGTCTCTCTTCCATTCCTGAACCCCAGCCTCCCGTCCCGGGCCCCTCCTGCAAGACAGCTCCGACTGCTGGCTTCTTGGAATTTTTTCTTTTCTTTTCAGCTTTATTGAGATATAATTGACATGTAGCACTGATACGTGTAAGGCATACAGCATAATGACTTACACATATTGGGAAATGATTGCCCCAATAAGTTTCGTTAATATCCATCATCTCTTATAGACACACACAAAGAAAGAGGAAAAAAACTAGGTTTTTTTCCTTGTGATGAGAACTCGTAGGATCTGCTCCCTGGTTTCTTGGAATTCATTCTGCTCTCCCCGCTCACCCAGGGCGTGTGCCGATCCTGAGCTTGGATCAGCCCCTCTTCTCTTGTTTGTCCTACCAAAACTCTATCCGAAAATAAGAATCTAATTTTAGTGATGAGGCCTTTGGTGGGTGTTTTTGGAGACATCATATAGGATTGAAATAAATCCCGATTCAAATTATAGCTCACGGAGCCCTTGTTCCCTGCCCTGTAGTTATTATGCTCCCCCTTAATGACAGTTCATCACTCAGCAGTTCAAATGTCCAGAGCCTCTGTGGTTTTGAAATGTAGCTTTAATTTGATCCCCGGGAGTTGAGAACGGATGATCGTTCATAGACAGGCCCTGTGTTTGCTGCACCTGCACCCATGTGAAGTATCAATACTTCTCCTGTAAGCGTCGCTCACTGCGTTAGGGAAATGGCCACGGAAAGAGGCCGGCCCTTTGGAGACCATGTCCTGGGAGACAGCTCAGGACGGTTCTTTTTTTTTATTTTGCGGTACACGGGCCTTTCACTGTTGTGGCCTCTCCCATTGCGGAGCACAGGCTCCGGACGCGCAGGCTCAGCGGCCATGGCTCACGGGCCCAGCCGCTTCGTGGCATGTGGGATCTTCCCGGACTGGGGCACGAACCCGTGTCTCCTGCATCGGCAGGCAGACTCTCAACCACTGCGCCACCAGGGGAGCCCCAGGACGGTTCTTTTAAGTCGAAGGACCCACATCCTTCAATCCTGGCCAGGCCAGGAGAGGCCCAAGCAGTGCAGGGCCTGACTTGGGGGCTTCGGAGGCTGCAGGCTTTCAGGACCTGGGGCCTTAGTTGGCCAGGATGATGGTTAAAAAGAAACGGTGCTGCTCTGTGCCCCGCCGTGGGACAGAACCGATTCGTGTTGGGTTGATCCACTTCTCAATAAACCCTGAGGGGCTGGGGCAGCCGGAGCCATTAGCACAAGCCACATGTCCTCCGGCAGGTCACACTGGCCTTCGGCCCCTCGCCTGAGTGAGTGACAGCAGTGACCTCCCCGACATGGTCACACAGTCCCAAACGCTGGGCACACCGTGGTGAGAAGGGAAGCCGGCCCATGGCCCATGGTCACGTCCAACCCGGCCCTTGTGTGCTTTATTGCATCAGGGATCCTGCCTGGACGTTGCAGGCCAGGTCTCCCTTCTGTTCTCACCTGAGGGTACTGAGCAGCATGGGCCTCGCTCCCTGGTGGAGGCGGCGGTTGTGGGGGGGGGGGCGCCTGCTGCCCCTGCCCCATCCCTGTGCACAGCCGGCTGCTCTCCCATGAGCCTCTGTCCTCCCCCCACACCCAGACCAGCGTGGGTGCCAGGCATCCTCCCGTTTCTGAGGAGGTCCTCCCCACACCCAGCCTCGGTGGACATTTGGGTTTGTGCCACCCGCCAAACTTGCCCATCTGCCCTGGACTAACTGGGATGGAAGGAGCCCAAGACGCAGGATGGAGCATCCAAAAAGCAGGACTCCTCAGCGTAACCCAGTTACCACATTTGGGGACAATGGGACAAGGCTGAGTGCCAGGCCCCGCCCCAGATCCACCCACTGGATGTTCCAAGATGGGGAGGGGGCTGCTGCCCATCATGGGGGTGGGGGCTAATGAGGGGAGGCTGTGCCGAGACCCAGGGGCGGAGACTGTGGCCTGGGCAGGAGGTGGGTCCCTGGTCCCCAGATGACGAGGAGGGGAAGATGCTGGGCTCAGAGCCCTGCTGTCGGGGGGAGGGCTCGGGAACCTGAGCCCGGCAGGGCCAGGCACTTCCGTGGGTGACAGAGGCCCCCGGCCAGACCAAGGGGCCAGAGCACATCAAGGGCTTCCCGAAGGAGGCTCTTGACCCTCGGGTGAGTCTGGGTCCGGTGCCTTCCAGGGAAGTTGAAAGAGTGGAGCCTCATCCTGTATGGCACGGCCCAGCACCCCTATACCACCTTCAGCGCCCATCAGTCTCGCTCCCGGATGCTGGAGCTCTCAGCCCTAGAGCCAGAGCCACCCAAGGCCGCCCTGTCACCGTCCCAGGCCGAGGTTCCCGAGGACGAAGAGGACTACACAGGTAATGAACCTGAGGCCAGGGGAGATGCTCATTTTTCCAGTGTAGCTCTTGAAACGCGGGCTGTTCCCGGCGGAAGGCGGGGCTAGGGTTGTAGGCCTTCCTCTTTCCTGGGAGTCGTAATAATGATGGTAATTTGCACTCACAGCTCCTCCCTCCCATGGCTCTCCTAATATTTTACAGACCAGTAAGTATGCTTCAAACCAGTAAGTACTCGCCAACCTTCCCAGGCCGGGAATAGAGGTTCCCTATGCCCAACCAGAACAGGGACTTGCCGCCTGGCTAGTGACACTCCTCTGGGGCGCCCCCTTTTCATCAGAGGCCCCCGTCTTCAGTCTCAGCCTCCTGACCCTCTCCCTAGTCCATCCACTTTCAGTCCTTGTGACCAGAATGTGGGAAGGACCAGGGTGCTACCGGGAGCCCGGGACGGTTGGGCTGAGTGAGCACAGCCAGGAGTTGCTGGCAGTGGAGATCTTGACCCGCCCAGGGGCCTGGGAGAAAGACCCAGCACAGGGTCTCAGACCTGATGTCAGAGGACACTGATGCTGCAGGAAGCAGCTCAAGCCTCTCACAGGAAGTAAAGATGCCTCGTTGCAGATCCTCTTCCTCCTGCTGCGCCCCTGCAGGGTGGCCCTGGGCTCTGGGCCTGCAGCGCTCCACGCTGAGAGCTGGGGCAGCATGCAGAGGACGTTCCCAGCTGCCGGGCTGGGCACAGTTTCGGTCAGCGAGCTAGGTGGCAAGCTCTTCCTTTCTCTCTGAACCATCCCAGTGATTTGTGAGAAACGGAGCCTTTCTGGTTGGGCATACTTTCCTTAGCTAAATGTTACAGCTACTCGATAAATGATGGGTGAGATCTAAGAATATTGATGCTTTGAGTTATCTAATAGCTTCTGAAGAAAAAAAGTAACAAAATGGGAAGCTCCACCAATACAGATCAAGCATAAATTATGGCCGATTCAATTTTAAACTACTTCTACCGTGCCTTTAAAATGGAGCATTGAATTATGTATGGACTAATCTGCTCTGTTTCCCCCTGTGATTTATAAACTGTGGCAAGATTCAGTAATTATTAATAAAGGACTGATTTTTTTCCCCCCCTTAAAATCTGCTATGACTCTAACCTCACACTGTCCTGGAATCTCACTCTAACTGTTCTGCAGCCCAGGCCACTCAGTCCTTCCCAAGCCTGGCCCAGGTGGTTAGAGGGGTCTCTGGGACTAAGGTGTGTTTCCGACACTTGGGGAAGTTCCGTGCAATCTCAGGGGCAAGTGGGGCGGGTGCACCAGTCACAGCAGGAAAGAGCGAGAGAGGGGAAGGGGGCAGGAGGGGTGTGGCGTGGAGGGAGAGGAGGAGAGGGTTTCAGGGGGAGGGGGAGCAGTGTGGAGGAGCATCTCGTTGGTGCCCTGGGGGGAGCCCTCCGAGTCACAGACAAACAAGCCCAGGTGCAGAAGCCCAGGGACAGAGAGTGCTGGGTAGGGGAGACTTTGAGGTGGGGCGATGATTCTCGAAGACTTTCTAAATATTTATTTATTTATTTGGTTGCGTCTGGTCTTCGTTGCAGCAGGTGGGCTCCTTAGTTGCAGCACGTGGGCTCCTTAGTTGCCAGCAGGCGGGCTCCTTAGTTGTGGCATGCAAACTCTTAGTTGCGGCACATATGTGGGATCTAGTTCCCTGACCAGGTATCGAACCCAGGACCCCCCACATTGGGAGCGCGGATTCTTAACCACTGCGCCACCGGGGAAGTCCCTGTTGATGCTTTCTGTGGAGCTTCATGCACAGCTGAGGGGTGAACTGGCAGGGGAGGCTGCATGCCTTTCGGAGGCGGAGCTGGTCATACAGACAGTGGGGGTGGGGGGCGTGGGGCCCCACCCTCTGTCCGGCAGCGGGGGCGCCAAGCAGCACTGTGATGGGGGCACGCAGGTGGAGGGCCAGCTCTCCCCGGGACAAGGAGTAAAGGGGAGGAGGTGAGTGAGGGCCGGAGAGGGGAGTCCAGCTGCCCATGGACAGTAAGGATCCCAGGACGGAAGGGGAGCGGGGCTCCTGGGGGGGCTCAGGGGTGTGACAGGCGCCTCGCCAGAGCCATCTGGCCAGCTGCCCTGTGAAGGGGTCAGCTGTGAGGTGGACACGAGTAGGGGACGCTCTCAGCCACTGTCACCACAAGTGGATTGGGATGAGGCGAACAAGGACCAAGTCAAATGAGAATCGATCCCCAAATCGAGTGAGCCTGGGGCCTGGGAAGGGGTGGGGGCACCTTGTGCTCCAGCACGACCCCAGCGCCCTCCCCCACCCAGACCACAAGGAGCGTCTAGTGCATCCCCAGGGATGCACGCGGCTCTGAAAGGGGTTCACGGGGGGACCCACAGTGAGAACCTTGGAAATGTCAGCAGCGGTAAACCTTCAGGGAGGGAAGCCAAATACAGCTGAGTCTAACACTGGGAAGGTCTGGAGGCCCTTTAAAGAGGAATGAAGAGGGCTTTGTACCCCTCAGCAAAGACCCATTGTGGGTGGCAGAGAATGGGGACTTTTGTCTTTCCCTCACGTCCCCAGGAAACTCTGGTGGCTGGCAAGACACCTCTTCTTTGCTTCTGAACTCACTCCCCACCCCCTCCAACAACTAAAACCTTGTAGAAGGTTGTTTTTTCTTCCACAGCCTCAAAAACTTGCATAACGCCCCGCCGGACCCCTCCCTCCCCACATGGGGAGGCTTTCCAGAACCATCTCCCAGAGGAGGAAGAGCGTCGGGGGCCAAGGGAGGTGGGGGTCCCAGCACAGCATCGGCCCTGGCCCCCAGATGAGGAGGACACCTGTGGAGGGGCCGCCCGGCCTGAGGGCAAGAGCCAGTCAAACTGGGCTCTTCCCCGAGGCGCAGGTGGAGGGGAGACCTAGGACAGGGCGCCCGATGGGGTCCCCCAGCTCCTGCGTTTTTCTCCGTCGCTTTGACAACACCACACAGGCTTCCAGAGTTAGAATTTGGGGATCGAGGGAAGACAGGATGCCCCCCTCTGAGGGTGAGAGAGAGGGGAGCTGAAAAGGGCTCAGCTCCCGCCCACCCCAGACCCACCAGGGTCATGGAAACCCACCTGCCTCCTTCACCGCGTGTGAGGGACGTGGCGCATTCTGTTCCAGCCTCTCCCGCTTAATTTCCGTCGGATCTTCATGCTTTCCTTCACGATGGAAATCAGAGTTGGTGGCTGGTCCAGCATTGTAGCTCCGCTGCAGGGGAGGACGCTGCATGCGGCTGTCCCCTGCCCCTCCCGCCCCGCCATGGCTGCTCCTCTAGAACCTCACAATGCCCGCCTTCACCCACCCGGGTCCTCACCCACCACCGGCTGTCCTGCCTGTCTCGAGTCATCAGACCCTCTGACACTGGAGCCCAGAGCCAGGCTTGGCTCCCAGCTGCGGCGGGTCCCACAGGGGTGGGTGCTCTGGCCCAGCAGGGGCCTGTGAGACCCGGACATGGGGTCCTAGGAGACTGGACGTGATTGAGAAAACATCTCTATGGGTGAAAGGAAATGCTTGTTTCTTTAAGGTGTGTGCCATCCGGAGTGTGGTGACAAAGGCTGTGATGGCCCTAACGCAGACCAGTGCTTGAACTGTGTCCACTTCAGCCTGGGGAGCGTCAAGACCAGCAGGTAAAGGGCTGGGCTTCCCCTGCGTGTCCTGGAGACGCCCAGCGTCCCGCTAAGGTGGCCAAGCTGTGTTCTCCACCCCCGCAGCCTGGCAGTATACTTAGGAATTAACCAAACACCCCGGAAAGGAGATCACCCTGAGGGTCACTGCTGGGGAATTTTATGTTTTGGTAACCTTTTATTCTCATCTCATAAATAACTGGTGACCATGAGAACTCAGAGGCCGTGGCATTGTTTTGTCTGTGCTTATAAACTTTTTTCTCTCCATTTTGCTAAACAAAAATGGGTCGTATTGAGCATGACAACCACTTGGGAACTGCAGACAAACGTCATCTTAAGGGCCAGTACTGTTCTAAAAGTCAGCACAGTCGGCCGTGAATGAGAAGCCCCCAGCCCTGAGCGCCGGGTAGGGGTGCAGCCCTCCTGGGGAGCACACACCCACCAGGGCTCTGGCAGGGGTGCGGCTGGGACTCTCACGGTGTCCCCGGGGCCCAGACACAGCCGCAACCTCCCTGCGCTGGGCGAAGACATTTGTTCTGCTGGCTGGGCACAGCCTGGAGACCACTCACTGCCCGTGGGCACTGTCAGTGGGGTTTTGCCGGAGCTGAACGTTCCAAAAGTCAGATACCGTCGTGGTGTTGCCCAAGGAAGCCAAGCACAACCTGCGAGTGCCCCCGCCCCCCTCGGGAAAACTTTGAAAGGGCAGGAGTCCCAGGTTCCCATGGAAGCCCTCAGCCCTCCCCTGCATCAGGAACTTCTCAGGGGCATTAATGGTTTACCTCTGCCCTGGGGCCTGTGTTTCCTCAGAGTCTGCTGACAGGGAGGCAGCTAAGGCTTCCCTCCCAGCCAGCTGCCCTGCCTTGGCCTGACCCTCGTGCTGCCGGGTAGGCGTGGGGCTGGGGGCCAGTAGGAAAGTCCTCTCCCGATCTGCTCCCACAGGAAGTGCGTGAGCGTGTGCCCCTTGGGCTACTTTGGGGACATGGCAGCCCGCCGCTGCCGCCGCTGCCACAAGGGGTGCGAGACCTGCTCCGGCCGGGGCCCCACCCAGTGCCTGTCTTGCCGCCGCGGGTTCTACCACCATCAGGAGGTGAACACCTGTGTGACCTTCTGTCCCGCTGGATTTTATGCTGATGAAAGTAAGTGTGTGTCCCCGGGCCTAGAAATGAGGAGTCAGCCCCGCTCTGGGCTGGGGCCCCCTCTCCTGGGAGAATTTTCCCCACCTTCTGCTTCCTGTGTACTCTATCCTGAGAAAGGACCCTTAACAGGAGGGAGGGAGAGAGGATGAAATCAAAGCCCTCGGACCCTGTTAGTGGATAGCAGTTCACACCCAAAACCTGGCCAGGGTGGTTCAAAGTGACTCAGAAATGGATCCCCCGTAGTCTGGGGTTGTCACACTTCTGTAGGTCAGTGTCCATTATTCAGGATGGACAGGGAGGTAGCTTGAGCCAGTGGCTCTCAGGCTCAGACCGATTTCAGACGTCCAAACAGAAAGGCTTCCGGGTAGGCCCTGCGGTCTCTCTTGGAGCAGTGGATGTGGGCGCTGGGCGGGGTGCGGGACCCAGCACTCGCTTGTGGCCTTGGTGGTTGAAACTGGGTGAAAGCCCCTCCCAGCAAGAGCCGCTAAGCTGAAACTGGGGTTTGATGCCAGGGAGGTCTGCGGGTCTCCACGAATGAAGAGGAGCCTGCTGCCGGGCATAACTGGGCTCAGGAGGACAGGTTGTTCTTGGCTGTGCACTTCACATAGTGACCACACTCCCAAGAGGTGGGCGACGCTTTCCTCACCTTGCAGGTGGGGAAGTGAAGCCGAGCGAGGCCAAAGGGCCCACAGCTAGCAATGACCCAGTGAACTCAGAGCAGCACAGGCGTCCTGCCATCCTGCCTGTCCTGGGAAGTGGAGTGGTTGGGCTCTGGGGCCGGGACCTCATGCCAAGGTTTGAACACTCACCTCAGCCTGGAAGAGGCCAAAGAGAGGGCTTGGGTTAAATTGATGGAGGACAGTTTTCAGATGACGTGTTGGCTGTTGTGCAGGGAGGGGGCAGCGCTTCCCAGAGCTCGCCTCTGGCCCGCATCCTGCAGGAGGTGTTCCATCACAGCGTTGCTCTCACTCCTCTGGGGAAGGAGCCAGGGATCCTTAAGGACATATAAAGCCATGGAATAACCACACTCTTTAGAGGGGACACAGAGTCATGCAAGACACGTTTCACAGGCTTTGCAAACACCTGCCCTGGGCTGCAACCAGACCTGTTTTCGGGGTAGAGGCTCCTCCATCCCTACCCCCCACCCCACCCCTGGGCAAAAACCAGCCACCTCGGTCACCCTGAGAGTCACCCCCAGACGCCCTCGCTGAGCCCCTGCAGCGTGTGTGTGATGCCACCTGTGGGGCCCCGAGCACAGGGTGGTGCTGACCGGGTGCCAGGTTGAGTGACCTGGGTAATCACCGAGACCCAGGGCTTCCGCAAGGTGTGGTGGGTGTCAGAGATTCATGTCTGTGCAGGTGACCGCCAACGTGTCAGTAAAGACGCCTGTGAGGGCCCTGGGTGGGTGGGGTCACTCAGAGGAACCCTCAGGCCCCACCGGTCACACTTAGGAAGACTGGCACCTCGCTAAACTCTGCTCTGCTGGCTCCAGTCCCGGGGGAAGATGCAGGACTAGAGCATGTTTCCTCTGGAAAGGGCCCACCTCCAAGCCTCAAGGTCGTGTGAGGACTTCACTCCGGAAAAGAGGTGCGAGGCCTGTGACCTGACACCTGGGCACGCGGTCTCCTCATGCCTCTGGCGGTCGGTCACTGTGTCACCTGTCTAGAGACCACGCCGGTGACGGCCGTTCCATCAGCCCCGCCTTGGAACACCCGAGTCTCGTTCGCCCGGGTTTGATCCACATCCACTCTTCCCACCTCTTCTCTTTTCCTCCTCTTATTTTTCTCCAGATCAGAAAAACTGCCTTAAATGCCACCCAAGCTGTAAGAAGTGCATGGATGAACCAGAGAAATGTACTGTCTGTAAAGAAGGATTCAGGTAAGACCCTCCCTTCAGACCTGAGGCGCGGCCGTGGGTATATGCTGGTATAAGTGTCTGTCATTGATTTACCAAGTGTTTGCCTCCTTTTCCCAAAAGCTAAAATTTCAGAGGCCCAAAGCCTTTCAGGATACAGATTCTGAGTCAAAATCAGATTTCCACTTAGAGATCGGTGTTTATGATAGAAAGTCAGAGGATGGGGAAAATGTCTACATTTTATGCAACATTTGGAGAATTGGTAAGAGCGAGAGTGGATCCTCTCATAGAAAGTAGGGCTGGCGGCTGGAAGGGTAGGGAGTTCTAACAAAGCACAGAGCTCCCTTTCTTAGGCACCGAGCCCTACTCACTCCAGTTTCCTTCCCAGTCTGGATGACTGAGGGAAGGGCAGAGGGGGCTCGCTCTCTGGAGATACTCTGTAAATTCCTGGTTTGCCCGGCTCCACCAAGCTCAGCCCACGCCTCCTTTAAAAGCATCTGACCGAGCTAATGATTTTTTACTAGAATATTTTGGAATGTTGGTGTAGCCTGTTTACTGCCAGCAAATATACATTACTTCTTCCTTGAAGTTATCATCTAGAAGCTTAGAAATCATTCTGTGCAAAATTGTGCTGTGGACCCTCCTGCGATCCAATCTTGAACCAGGGCCTGCACTTTAAGGAAGAAAGGGACGGGTCAGCGAGGGCAGTGAGCAGGGGCGGGGCCAGGGGGCATCACCGGATTCTTGTTAAAATGCAGGTGCTGGGCTTCCCTGGTGGTGCAGTGGTTGGGAGTCCGCCTGCCGACGCAGGGGACGCGGGTTCGTGCCCCAGTCCGGGAAGATCCCACATGCCACGGAGCGGCTGGGCCCGTGAGCCATGGCCGCTGAGCCTGTGCGTCCGGAGCCTGTGCTCCGCAACGGGAGAGGCCGCAGCAGTGAGAGGCCTGCGTACCGCAAAAAAAAAAAAAAAAAAAAAATGCAGGTGCTGACCCAGCAGCTCTGTGACTCTGTGTTTCTACCTGGCCCCCAGGGGACAAGGATGCTGCCGTTCCTGCAGCCTCCCCTCCCCTCAAATTCAACCCCCCAGGGTTGAATTCTTTTGCAGTAAGGAGTGAAGGAAGAAAACCAGCATTTTACTCCAGCTGCTCTCACCAACACTGCCTCATTTAATCTTCACAGCAACCTATGACGTATGTGACACATATGGCATTCTTCTTCACATCTTACTAACGGGGAGAGGAACAGTTTACGGGAGCAGCATGACTAAGGTTCCCCAAGCCCGTCCCACCCCCTCCAGATCAGGGGATCGGAGAGAAGAGGGTCCACTGCCCCACGCTCCTGGGAGTCGGGGGAGGGAAGGGGGACAGGACCCCAGAGTCGCACGTCATGCCCGTTCTCTGACCCAGGGAGCTGGACGAGGCAGGATGAGGAGTGGAGGAGTGACATGTGGAGGAAGGGGAGCCTCAGAAGGGAAAGGCGGAGAGGTTCAGCTGGCCGCCACTGGGGCCTGGGAGCTCGGCTGTGGGGACCCTCCTGCAGGGCCCCCCACCCAGGCTGGAGACTCAGGGTGTCAGTGAGAGGCACTGTGTTTCCAGCTCCCTGGAGCCTGTTTCCCAGTGGGGTGTGCTGGAGGGGGTGGTTCATCCCTGCTCCTGTGGGTCAGGTAGGGGAGAGGAGGTCAGATGCTCAGGCCAGGAGCTGTGTCCTAGGGAGAAAATGCCTCTCAGGCAGCAGCCCCCCAGGTGGAGGCAGCGGTGCAGCCGTGACG
Organism: Grampus griseus; assembly: GCF_964374135.1. Taxonomy (NCBI): domain Eukaryota; kingdom Metazoa; phylum Chordata; class Mammalia; order Artiodactyla; family Delphinidae; genus Grampus; species Grampus griseus. The sequence continues at coordinate 146,882,471 of NC_139018.1, forward strand.
AGCAGTCAGAGAGGACTGTGGACACTGAAACATCATCAGCCGTAATCCACAGAAAGCTTCCTTTTATTGCCCAATATCCTCTTTAGCTGTGGCTTCAAATCATCGGTCCCACTGAAGCAGTGAGGGCGGCCGAGCCGTGCGTCCATCTCTTTAGGCTGGGAACATCCATTAGTAAAGACTTGACTGAACAGCTGGGAGCCAGGACGAGAGGGAGCCCTGGGGTCGGCCTCCGCCTTGATACAGAGATGCTTTCAGCCCCACCGACGTCCCCCCCACCAAGCGCAGGAGCCTCTGGCTCTCACAGACCCTGCGGCATGTGTTTGATGTGTCAGGCAGCAGATCCATCTACAACATGTGCAGCAGTGAGCTTGGGAACTGAAGCAGCCGTGGCAGCCAACACCCATTCATACTGCTGGGTGCCCGACACCTGCCAGGGGTCTGTCCTCAAAGTAACCTGACCACGCAGGAGCCTTGGTGGACAGCTGAGGGGACGGAGGGGCAGGAAGCTTGGTTGGCCTGCCCGGGGTAGGGGCTGCACGGCTGGGAAGGGGCAGAGGGTCTGCTCCAGAAGCCGTGCGCTCACTGCCTGGCCAAGCGAGGTGAGAGAGGAAGGCCAGAGCCACAGCAGGCAGGGCTGCTAGGTCCCAGGAGCAGATTTTATCTCGGGTTCATTGTGAAGCACAGAAGGTTTCCAGCAAGGGCGAGGCAGGAGCCCACTGGGACTCAGGGTCAATCTTGCTGCCACCCCCCCTCACGCATCACAGATGCCAAGGCTTCACCCAGGGCTGCGCCCAGTGAGACCGAGCCAGTGGGGTGACCCACCCGTGCTCGAGTTCTCCTCGTGGGCCTTGGGTTCTAGCGTGATTGGTGTCAGTGAAGAGAAGGTGTCACAGAGCAGAAGAGCACAGAAGGCGTGGAGGGCACAGCCTCCCGCACAGGGACCGAGGCCACGGGGCTTTGGGAAGGAGCTTCGGGACCACCGGCCACCAGAAGGCGGAGACTCTGCTTCCAGGCCCGGGTGTCCCTTCCAGCCGGCCTCAAGATGCTGCAGGACAGCTTTGCCGCTTTCATTAGTTCAGAACCTTAAGTGACTCCGAGAGCTGTACTTAGCAACCTTCAGTTCCTCTCATGAAAGACATTTGAGGGCAAATCATAACTGAATTAGAGCTTTGGAAAGGATATAAAAGACTGCCTTTTTTTTCTTTTCAACAGCCTTGCACGGGGCAGCTGCATTCCAGACTGTGAGCCAGGCACCTACTTTGACTCTGAGCTGATCAGGTGCGGGGAATGCCATCCCACCTGCCAGACCTGCGTGGGTGAGTTCACGGCCTGCGGGGGCCACATTTGGAGCCCAAGTTCCCCAGGCCGGTGGGCTGACTACCTGGAAACCCAGAAAGCCCTAGGACTTGCGGGCTTCCGTGGGTGTTGCAGCATTAAATCCCAGAAGCCCTACCAGGGGCTGGGAGAGGGGAAAGGGGAATAGTGATTAATGGGTACAGAGGTTCAGCTTGGGAAGATAAAAAGTATCTGGGGGGCTTCCCTGGTGGCGCAGTGGTTGGGAGTCCGCCTGCCGATGCAGGGGACACGGGTTCATGCCCCGGTCCGGGAAGATCCCACATGCCGTGGAGCGGCTGGGCCCGTGAGCCATGGCCACTGAGGCTGTGCGTCCGGAGCCTGTGCTCCGCAACGGGAGAGGCCACAGCAGTGAGAGGCCCGCATACGGCAAAAAAAAAAAAAAAAAGTATCTGGGGATGGATGGATGGTGGTGATGCTTGCATAACAATATGAGTGTACCTAATGCCACTGAACTGTATGCTTAAATGGTTAGTATGGTCAATTGTATGTTACGTACATTTTACCACAATTTTTAAAATTAAAAAAAAAAAAAAAAACCACACGGGCCCACTTGGAGCAGCCTGGGTTTCCCGGTGTCAGGAGCCCAGCCAGGTAGGGGATGCTTTCAGGCCAGGAAGGGTTGCTAACTGCTAGTGAGCTCTTGCGTGGAACCCAGCCCTTGCCTCAGGGTAGCAGTGCCGGAGTTTCACGATTCATCGATTCTTCGGGGAGAGGCTGGGCAAGTTCCCGTGGTGAAGGAAGAAGGCTTTTTAAAACATAGCCTTAGTTCCTTGTACCTATCTTCCCTATTTTGAACATTTTACTCAAAGAGGAAAAGATCTCTGTAAAAATTTTATGTGTATTGTAATTTCCCGCAGAGATGATAGCATAGCTGCCTTCCAGGCGCAGTTTTTATGCAGAATCGCAGAGAATGATTGTCTTGGGTTTTGTGCTGCAGACTTGTTGGCACCGGGATATTGTAGCACATTCTGAGCTTGTGGACTCATACGTATTTCTGATTGAATCTTCTCCTCTTGATCCTCCTTCCTGACCGAGCGCTTTGGTCCTTGTTCTAAGAAACCCACATCAGGTTGAGTTTTTGCTGCAGTAACGCTGTAAGAATTAGGTCTCTGCTGAGTCACTGATGCCGTAACATGGGTCCCGGGATGCATGGCAGGACGGGGCAGCCGTCCCAGTGTGGCCACGTGAGCCCACGTCAAGGGGCCCTTGACCCTTGACCCGAAGTGGACATGCCATGGCAAAGACCAGCACTCTCAAGGCCTTTGGAAGATGTGCCTTCCTGGGGCCCCCTCCTGGGACAACCCCCGTCAAGGCAGGGGCCCAGCAGCCTTTCCTAGCATTTGCCTCGTGGCCTGTCATTTTCATGGTTTCTTTGCCTCATTGTTTAGCCCAGGTTGAAAGAGCATCGCCGATGTCACTTATTTAAATTTCATAGGCACTTGAATCCATAAAATTCAGGCGTGTAGCTTTATAATGCTTTTGATTTCATTTATTCAGTGTGGTTTCCTTTGTCTGCATCCCCACACTGCCTGTTGGCAAACAGTCTCTCACTCAGTCCAGAGACCTCTTTGTCACTTGAGGGGTCAGGCTGTCCAGGGGTGTCCCCTGCTCCCCACACCCACCTGCCCGGGTTCCCTGTATGCTCTGGGACGTGTGCATCCACCCCGGCCACTGCTAGGACAGGGACCCCACCCACTTCCAGCGCTGAAGGCTTCTCGCTGCCTGTCACGGTCCCTGTCGGGAGCCCCTGGCCACCTGGCCCTCCCCTCCCAGCTCCCACTCCGTGACCACTGCTGCTCCCCGCCTGTGAGGGGCCTGGGTGCAGTGTGGGGAGAGTCGTGGTTAGGCACGAGTACAGCATGGAGCACGGTGGCATCTGTCCCCACCCCAGGCCAGCAGTACCTTGGGACACTCAGTGGTGACTCAGTAGGAATAAGCCTCATCCCATCCTGGTCCAAGTACCCAGAGCCTCTGGCACAGATGATGTGATCCCTTGGGGAACCCATCTGCCTTGGGTGGGTGCAGGGGACCCGGCAGGGCATGGCGCGTGGGTCAGCGGCTAGCGGCCAGTGGGGCACATGTGTGTGGAGTTGAGGGGCATGAGGGCCGGTCCTCACCCAGGGGAGCACGACATGAAATAGCAGATAAAAACCAGCATGACAGGTCAAGAGAGAGATGGCAGAAGAAAGGAACGCGTTTTGTATCTTAGCACCCTTCATAGCACGTTTTTCCTGCCTTTTGAATAAGGGCCCTGCGTTTTCACTTTGTCCTGGGCCCCACAAATGATGCAGTGGATCCCGCCTAAGCATCACCCGTTTTGCTACGATTTTTATGATCTGTGTCCGCTTTTCAAGTGTCTGACGCCTGGAAAGCCTTGTGACTAAATGGAATCCCTGAGAGACTTTGAATTACGAAGTTCACAATGTTTAGTAGTAGTGAAAGTAGTTGCTCTAGGAGATCTGTGTTGACTCAGCTTTTGTCACCGTGGTAAAAGATCCGGGACATAAAACCTGCCACTTTGAAGTGCGCGCCTCAGCAGCACTGAGCACCTTCGCGTTGTCACGAGGCCGGCGCCTCCGCCCATCCCAGGGCTTTCTCTTCTTCTAACCCCAGCTGAACGGGTTTCATCCGCTTTTTTTTTTTTTTTTTTTTGCGGTACGCGGGCCTCTCACTGTGTGGCCTCTCCCGTTGCAGAGCACAGGCTCCGGACACGCAGGCTCAGTGGCCATGGCTCACGGGCGCAGCCGCTCCGCGGCATGTGGGATCTTCCCGGACTAGGGCACGAACCCGTGTCCCCTGCATCGGCAGGCGGACTCTCAACCACTGCGCCACCAGGGAAGACCCATCCGCTTTTAAGTTTAGGAAATTGAGCATTAAACTAGGAGCAAACAAGAATGAGTGTTATTTCCCATTGCAGAAGCTCCTAAGGCACTGGGGACCCTGGCGGCCCGGGCAGTAGGACATGGGTGATGGGGGTTGTGGGGGGCACCAACGCCAGATGCTCCCTGCAGATAAGTGATGGGGGCTGGGGCACAAAAGCAGCCGTCCATCCAGAAGGACATAAACCGGACGCATTTGTGGGGCGGCTCTCCCACTGCGTTGCTGCAACAGAGGGAGGACACCCCCGTGGAGACCCCAGGCGGTGGGCAGCTACTCCTCGTGAAGGCCCTGGAACCCCAAGGGCTCCCGCTTCTGCCTCATGCTCAGTCCTGGGCGAGCTCAAAATCCCCTTCCAAGCTGGAAGCTATGGTTCTGAGAGCAGAAACCAGCTGCCGGAGCACCAAACCTCGGGACTTGCAGAGCCGCCCTGCGGACCCCCGTCTGCAAAGGGGTCCTCCCGTGACGCAGCCCAGAGGCCCCCCGTAGGTCCAGAATTCACTCCACCTGTGCCTCAGCTGTCAGGCCTCAAGCCGAGACAGGACCGCAGTGGGGGGAGGTCTAAGGAGGGGCTGTGGTCTCCGTGAGCATCTGAGATGATTTCTCCCTGAGTTCGATCCTCTAAGCCGTCAGCCAGTGGCCACCTCGCTGCCTCTCTGATGCTCCTTGGGGACTCTGACACGGAAGTGCACACCCAGCACTGACTTGTCGTTGGCCTGAGTGAATGAACAGATGGGCAGACAGACAGATGGACAGCACGGTTTCTTCTGTCTGGACCACTGCCTGCCCAGGCTGATGAGTCCTCCTGACTGGGCTGCAGATTTTCCTTCACGACTCTTGACCCTTTGTTCAGAGCTCTTGCCTTTTCTGCTCCCCACGCCTCACCCCATAAGCCCTTAGCTGTTTTTTCTCTGTTGAAAGAGTCCTGATCCTTCACACCAAATACCTGTCAACCCCAGGCCCCCAAACCTCTTCTTTCCCTTTTCCCACATATTCTTACACCAAGTTCTGTCCACTAGAAATACGATGTGAGCTACTGATGCAGCTTTAAGTTCCCTCAAGAAACAGGTGAAAATAATTATAACATCTTATTTAACCCCATGTATCTAAATGCCATCATTTCTACATGTAATCAATATTTAAAAAATCAACGAGCTACTGCACTTTTTTTTTTTTAACTATGTCTCTGAAATCCAGTGTGTAAGTGTGTTTGGCCAGGCCACATTTTGAGAACTCAGAGCTACCTGTGGCCACCCTAGCCGGAATCGGGCCCAGGCCTGCTGGGGAAGGAGGCACCTGGCATCAGGGCCGATGAACGCGGCCCGGGCAGCGGGAGGTGTGCTGAGCTTGATGCAGCCTCCGTGTCCCCATCCGTGAGATGTGGGCGTGAGGCCCACCTCCCAGGAGTGGCGAGGCGGGCCCAGTGCAGATGCACAGTGGCACCTGGGTGAATCTAGCTGTGTGGTGGCCTTGGGGCGTCTGAATAGGACCTGGATCTCACAGGTGCTGCAGCAGGTCTTGGACACGTGATGGGCAGGTGGGCGGTCCCTGACCTCTGCTGCTTTTCCCGTACCCCTCAGGGCCCAGCAGAGAAGAATGTATTCACTGTGCCCCAAACTTCCACTTCCAAGACTGGAAATGTGTGCCAGCCTGTGGCGAGGGCTTCTACCCCGAGGAGATGCCGGGCTTGCCCCACAAAGTGTGCCGAAGGTATGTGCGCGTTCCAGGCAGTCCTCCTGACTTAGCCCGAGATGGCCGGGGAAGGGCGGTCAGCGGTGCCTGTGGAGGAGTGGCAGGAGGGCTGGGTCTGGTGGCCCCTGTCCCAGGGGCTGGGGGCAGGGTGTGCCATGTTCCACGACAGCAGTGGGTGCAGTGGGCAGACAGGAACCCGTTTACAGAGGGGGGGACCCTGCAGGTGGTGATGGCCAAGGTCACAGTCAGGCGGCGGCCCTCATGCCTTTGTTCACGTCCTGAGTATCTGTGGAGACCTACTGTGTATCCGGCGCTGTGTGGCTGGGAGGGCAGGACGCGGAGGACGGGGCCCTGACTGGCGGAGCCACCACCCCGGGGCAGACGCCAGGGAGCCCCACCTGCACCCCGGACCACAGTGTGTTCACAGCATGTCATTAAGGAAACCATGTGTAGGATTTGTTTAAAATTTAAATTGGATAATTTAGAGAAAATACAAGATCCCGACAACTTCCTCATTCTAAAGCCTCTTCCAGCCAGTGCAGAGATGTTATAACCCTGCTCGTTCTCCTTTTCCGCTCCCTCCCGTGTGTCCGCAAGGCGCACCGTCCTTTTTTGGGGGCTCTGAGCAGTGTTCTCTCTTGTCACGGGATGCGGGCAGTGAAGGGAGAAGCCGTCTGCTTGGTGTCCTCTTGTCCTGCTGAATCTTGCCTCATGTCAGGCCTCATCACCTGGAGCCCAGGAACAGGGCAGGGCAGTCTGTCTCGTCTAGGCTGAGAGTGACGATGAGGAGTCTGCAGGTGACCTTGAAGATCATGATGGTGGGAGTGGGGAAGGGACCGTCCCTCTGACGTAGACTCAAAGAGGGAGCCTCAGGCGCCCACTTCAGAGCAGTGCAGGGAGACCATGCCCACCTGGCAGCTCACAGCTGGGGACCCACAGTGGGGATCTTTGAGATCCTCTCAGGCTGTGTTTGAGAACTCTTGTGGATTGTAACCTGTTCTTTAAAACAAACAAACGAAAACCAACAACCTATGTGAGCAAATGAGAGACCACCTGCTCCTTGCGCTTGTGGGACCCACTCAAAGAGGGTTAGGGTTTCAGCCCCACTACCCAGCCACCTTCACCCAGCCTTGCTGAGTCCTGTGAAGGACCCTCGGCACCGGTGCCTGAAGTAAAGTTTCATTTTAACCAGCCAGCTGGTTCCAGGGTGATTACCCTAAGTATGGCAGCCAGGGACAATGCGGAATTACACAGTGATAATCAGTTTCGTTTGTCAGACACCCTGGCTCTCAGAGGATGCTGCGAATTCCCACGAGTATGGCAGCCAGCCCCCACAGGGCACCCAGAAGCTATGGGGTCCCCAGTGCCAGGAGGCAGGGGGCAGGCAGCCCCCGTGAGCCCCTCCTCGGCTGAGGAGGGCAGGAGCTCCCTGGGTGCTCACCTCCACGCGTGGCAAAGCTTTCAGTCCTGGAGGAGCGTCCAGTGCTGGGGCTGACACAGCAGGCCTCAGAGATAGACCCCCAGGAAGCGCCCTGCACGGGACGCCTAGGTGGTGAATTGCAGCACTTCAGAGAATTCCCGTCTCCCGAGTCCCAGGGCTCTGGAGACCCCTCAGTGTGGATGCCTCTGGAAGGACAAATGGCCTTGGGCCTCTCCCCACCGAGGCAGCAGCAGCGTTCAGAGAGCCTGGCTTCCCGAAGGCCCCAGAATGCTGAGTGCCGGCCCGGGCAGCCTCGAGGGAGCGAGCAGCTAGGCAGGGCTCATGGGGAAAAGCCGGGCCGGGACGCAGGCCTGCCAGGTCGGCAGCCTGCATGCCGAGTCGAGACCCGTTATGCTGAAGCCCACGGCCGAGAACAGTCCATGATGAGTATCTCAAAAGAGGCGCCGGCCACCCCAAGACTTAGGAAGAGGACCTAGAAGGGGGAGCAAGGACCTCTTTGAAGACAGAGCAACTCGGTGGGGTGTCTGCCCCCCACCCTCCTACCACCCTCCCTCCCCCTGCCCCTCCTGGGTATGTTGAGGCAGGGCAAGACTCAGGCAGGCCTTCTGCTCTGTCCTGTGCCCAGTGTGACGAGATATCTGCCATCTGACTGTCACCTGGAACTGCCTAAAGACGGGAGGCGGGGAAGTGGTCCAGCAGCAGGGCAGGGAGAGGACTGCATCGGGCGCCGCCCTGCAGAGTTTGGCAGGACAGTCGCTGTGGTGTTTGCGGGTGAGGGCAGAACCAGAGGCGTCTTGAAAGCCCCCTGCCCAAGAGGACCACCTGCCAGGCACGGTAACCTTGACGGAGGAGCCAAGAGGGTCTCTCGGAGAAACAGGGGCCCCGAGGCAGTTGGGGGAGCGGCCTGGTGCCGGATTTTTCCCCAAGCCGGGGCCTCCAGATCCGAGCCCAGGCTGGCCGACACCTGACCGAGGCCTTGTGAGGCCCTGAGAGCGAGCCCGTCCGAGGCTGCCCGGGCCTCTGCTTGCGGAACGGGGAGATGCTGAAAAGTGGTGGATTGAGCTGCTGCATCATGGTCATTTGTTACATGGCCGAAGAAAACCGACACAGCCCCGGGGGCTGCCGTGGAGATCCTGAGGCTCTGTGAGGCTGAATTTGGAGAAGAAAGAGCTGTGTGCAGCCGGGTCTCCACTGTAGCCGCCCCCTTACTGTTTATAGCAAAGCAGCCCTCAGCCAGGGCCTTCGAGACAGCTGACCACCAATTACATGGCTTGGCTTGGCCCTAGCTCCTGTCTAGCAGACATCATCTGTGAGAGAAGCGGGAGTTGGGGGGAGTGGTCCCCTGTGCAGTGGCATGAGGGGCCTGTGGCCCGGCCAGAGCGGTGCAGCAGGGGCCAGGCCCTGGGATCTTCCCCAAAGTGCGCAGTAAGAGTCTGCACGTCGGGCCCCGTCCTCCCGCTCCAGGGTCTGTGAGGGGGGAGGGCAGGCTCTTGCTGCAGGAGGATGTGGTTTGCCTGTGGGTTTACACGTTTATAAACATAAACTATGGGCCCGAACTCCAGTTTGGAGGTGCCCTCAGTGACCCCAGGAGAACAAAAGCCAGGCTGAGGGCCTGCTGTCCCGGAGGCCCCATGCAGGCAGAATCCATGATGGCACCTGACCCCGGCACAGGCCCACTCAGGAAGGAGGCCTACAGTGAGCCGTGCTGTTGGCGTCTGGTCGCTGCCTGGGAGGTGGCATCTGTCCCAAGCACTGCCTACCCGATGCCCCGCCCACCCTGTCCGAGCCCTGCTCCCGGGCCTGCAGCTGACAGGGAGCTGGGAGGTGGGTCTAGGGAGACCCAGTCCCTGGAGCTGGACGCGGAGAAAGCAGCAGGTACAGCCCAGGTCCCTTCATGGCCCAGAGCAGGAAGGGGCGTCGGCAGGCTCTTCTGTGAAGGGCCCGACGGTGAGTCGTTTAGGCTTTCCTGGCCGTACAGTCTCCAGAGTAGCCGCTCAGCTCCAGTGCCACAGACGCAGCCACAGACAGACTCAGATAAACGCACGGGACGGTGGAGTGTGCCGACCCTCCCACCCCCAAGGTCATGGCACTCTGTCAGCAATAGTCCTGGGTCCCGTCTCTGGGACAGGTCGAAAGGGCATCCCCACCCTCTGTCCCCAGGGGGGAGTCCGACGTCACCACAAAGGAGGCTCAGCCCCGGCTAGCCCCAGGGTCATGTCCATCACATTCAGGGGAGCCTGGCCCCAAGCCCCAAGAGTCAATGCTGACATCCTCAGGGAGCCACCTGTGGCCACAGTGCCCAGGAGGGCGTCCAGATGAGCCACGGGGAGGTTCAGAGACCTGGGCCCATCCTCAGCTCCAGGCATCCTCCTGCCAACTGGCCGTGACCGTCTCCGCGCTCCCAGGGCAATAGAGGAGATACATGCAGATGCTTGGCCAGGGTCTCGGGCCGTCGTGGGGGGCACAGTTACAGCCAGGGGGTGCAGTGCGGGAGGGCGGGAGGGCTCTGGGAAGGGGCCTGGAGTGACTGTGTCTCTTTCCCATCTGGGAACCCGTGTTCCCCTGCAGGTGTGACGAGAGCTGCTTGAGCTGTGAAGGCTCCAGCAGGAACTGCAGCCGGTGTAAGACAGGCTTCACACAGCTGGGAACCTCATGCATCACCAACCACACGTGCAGCAACGGTGAGCATGGGTGGGTGACCGCCCTGAGCTACCTCGGGGCTGCCCCGGGCAGAAGAGAAAGGAAAAGAAGATGCAGGGACCGCAGTCCCTTGGACAGCCCTGTGGCCCCTCCTCTCAGTGACCACTTGGCTCTCCCCTGGGCCTCCTCCCTTCCCTTTAGGCCTCTCACATTGACCAGACAGGCATCTCCACTACCAGCACAGCTAGTGCGGGTCGGTCCGTTGAGTAACTCTTACAAATGATTCTGTTCTCGCACCGTTCCCACTCTCCTGCCATAAGCCCAAGATGGCCTGGGTGTGGTGACATGTGTTAGGAGAGGCCAGACCTTGGAGGTCAAAGTCAGGAGGCCTGAAGGCTCTCAGCCTCCCTGCACATGTGTCAAGGCCCACGTGTCCATGGGAAGGACCTGCCTCTGTGCTGTGGGAGAGCCCTGGTGCTCTAAGCCGACAGGGAGAGGCAAGGATGGGCTGTGAAAACAGGATCTCAGAGGAGACCAGCTTGGGGATTCCGGGCAAGAGAAGGCTTGGCAGGGGACTCTGGCCTGGAGACCCAGTGCAGGGGCCGTGGGCAGACGTGCCATGGCGAGAAGGAGCCTCCATGGCTCAGCAAGCCTAGGGAGGAGCAGTCTGGGGCTGGCTCTGGGCACTGCGAGCTGGCAGGCGTGCAGGAGAGGGTAACCGCCAGTGCCATGCTGTCCGTGGGCACGGAGCTGGCACCGGCCCCGGCCTGGCAGAGCGTGAAGCCCGCGGAGAGCACCCTGGGCACGCCCTGTGGACCACAAGGTGGTTTTCTTGGCTTGCAGAATTATGTCCCTTCAAAGGCCAGGAAGCTCCTGATTTAGGAAGCCACCTCCTTGGGTTATGTATCCAGCCCGGGAAAGTGAGGCTGTCCCCGGGGGGGTCTCCCGGTTCCCATGAATGGCAACATCCTCAAAAGCCAGCTGCCGAGGGGAGGGGCCAGCCTCCATGGCTCTTCCCTTCCCCCTCAGCCTTTCCCTCTTGGTGACCCCCTTCCTCTCCCATTTGGTGTGTCCCCGGGATCACGGCGTAGCCTCCATCCTGCCCCTGCCAGGCCTGACCCCATCTTCCTCCCAAGTCCCCCAGCACAACTGTCCAGGAAGAGGAACAGGGACCACAAGGGCTCCCTGGCACAGCCCAGGTGTCCCCAGGCCCCGCCCACTCCCCTGCCACCCCGAGTCTGCTTTTGTCTCCCAGACTCAGCTCTGGCCTCTGCCGCGCCAGGCCCACCACATATCACAGGGGTGACTGGGAGGGCTGCCACCCCCGCTCCCACTATGTCCCCAGCAGAGTGGGGTGATGGGAACAATCCTAACTGGCCCCCAAATCTCACATGTCTCTCCTTTCTCCTTCCCGGGGGCCCAGCCGATGAGACCTTCTGCGAGATGGTCAAGTCCAACCGGCTCTGCGAACGCAAGCTCTTCATCCAGTTCTGCTGCCGCACCTGCCTCCTGGCTGGGTAGGGGCGCCCGGCCGCCCGCACAGGGCAGGGCCCCTCCTGTCTGTCCGTCCACCTTCCTCCAGGCTGTCGGCCAGAGTCTGTTTCAGGAGTGGTACCCTGCATCTGACAGCTTTATCTCCCCAGGAGAGAGGTCCTTCCGCAGCATCTCTGGGCGCCCAGGCCAGGTGGGTGAGGGCTTCGAGGAGGTGTCGGTGATGTCCTCTCACACCCTGCTTGCTGGCTCCATTCTTCTGGCTAACTCACAACGGGAACAGAACCAATTCCAGGAATCCACAGCTCCGGCTTCAGAGCAGCTTCTGGAACCATAAGTTTACTGAATCTTCGAGACCAAAGCAGAAAGGCAGGATGCTTGGTGCATTGCTCTTCTCCCCATGCTTTTGGGCAGCCCGCAGACCCCTGGGCTGTGCCCCTGCGTGATGGAGGGCTAAGGGGCATACCTGCTCATCTGCCTGCCACAGTCTGGGGGATGGTTTGGTCAGACTGTAAATAAAACAGATTTTGGGGCTTCAAACGTGTGACCACTGGGGATGGAGCATCTATTTCTCCATAATCAGCGACTTCTGAAACTGCAGCCATGGCTTAGAAAGTCTAATCCCAAACGGATGGGTTGGAGGGACCCTCCTTCCTCTGCCGCCCTTTCCTCTGAGGGAGCTGAAGGTCCCTGGTCTCTGCATCCTATCTGTGTCTCTGGGAGTCTCATGGCCCAGATGAACGGTCACCTCTGCCTAACACAGAGGGTCCCCAGGAGGCGTCCCGGGGGCTGGCCAAAAGGTGCCCCAACGACCAAGCAATTCTTCCTACCAAAATGTAAACCCAGCCTGTGAACTGTTAATTGTCTGTCGTGTCCCATTTTGTGGAATTGCTTTGAAAATACATTGGCCCTGCTTTCCAGGAGACTTGTTCTTAAGGTGGGCGCCCCTGCGTCTGTGTGTGCTATGAGCCTAACGACACGGCTGGATTTATTTTTGCCAAACCTGTGTGGGTATTTTATAAGCTACGTGTTCTGATTTTTACCAATGTTAATTATTTTGACAAATATTTCATATATTTTCATTGATATGCACAGATCTGCTTGATCAAGTCCCTTTAATATGGGAGTAACATTTGCCTTAAATTTTTTCGAGCTCGTTCTCCATTTCGTCCTGCTCCCCTCTTTGACTGTAACACATTTGACGAGTCCCCTGTGAGCTGGGGGGGGAGCCCAGCTGTTGTTTGTTGCATCCACAACTCCGAAAATGAAATCCACAAAGCAAATACAGTGTTAACCCTAAATTAATAAAAGAGTTAACATTTCATGGCAAAGGAGCCTGTGTTTCTTCCCAAGGCACAACGTTGAAACGTGGGTACTGGCCAGTGTGTGAAATGGCTTTATGTGTGCTTTTATTTCAAGGTCTTTGAGCTTTAGCGAATAATGCTGCAGCAAAGTCGTGGGAGAATCCCAAAGTTCCAGCTCCAGGGTGTCCTTTGGCAAACAGACCTTCTTCAGGCCACAGAAGCCCAGACTGCAAGCCTCTTCACCTGGCTGCGAGTGTGATTTCGTTAGGTTACAGCTTGTCTTCCACACAGTGGCTGAAATCCCCGCACCTGTGGGCTCCGCGCTACATGGGATTTTTACCCTGGCGTCTCTGTGAGGTCGGAGTTGTACTTACTAGGAGTCCTTTGTCTGCAAATATAGGAAATGCGCGGACTAGAACTGACTTGGGAAAAGACAAAAGTCGGGGAGGGCCGTTGTTTTGGGATCCCAGGGTTGTTTCGGAATTTCAGGAAAGATGTAGACGGGGCTTGGGAGCCCTGGGACAAGCATTAAGTGTCACCTGGACCCTCATTGCAGCAGTGCCTCCTCTCTGTCCACTTGATGGGACAAATGACAAAACAACTCAGAGCTCCCAAGAAAAATTGGTGCCCATCCAGCCCTCTAAAGATTTCTGAATCTGCTTCGGGCCCGGGTTCATCTGCCTTGCATCCGTGTTTGCCCGGTTCCACCAGTTCTGGCCACAGGGACACGTGGCCCCGGAGCCCTTCCAGTGACCACGTGGCCGGAGGTGGGGAGCAGCGTGCAGCTCTCGGAAAGCGGGGGAGGCTATGTGACCCGCCAGCTAGCTGCCGCCACGAGCAGGACTTGGCCCGAGTTGTCAAATGTGACATAATGAAGGACTGAGTGAGTGTGTTTGGGAGACAGTAGCCAGGACTGGGCAGAATATCAGTAAGAATTCAACCTCCACCAGGAGCCTGATTGAATTAAAACCAGCAACTTGCTAAGCACCTCTGGTGCAGGGCACCATTTTAGCCCCTAGAGCTTTTTGTCCACTGAGAATTCATGGTTTAACATGTTTGCAACTGAACCAGAAATCAAGTCCTGTTAGTACCAAAGGACACCACCTACAAGAAGGCCAGCGGGCAGCACATACCCGCCCGGCAGTGGCTGAGCCAGCCTGTCCCGGGGCTGGCGAGTGCAGTGCGGAGTTGAGAAGGTGTTCACAAAGGCCTAAGAACCAATCACCCCCTTGTTAAAAGGGACTGACCACATAAAATGCCTGTTTGCAAATGGTCCGACCTTAAGATTATCTGGACTCTGTTGGGGCAGGACACGTCTATGGATTTTGTTTTGCATGATGGACCCTCGTGGGTCCTCTAAACCCCTCATTTCACAGACCGAGGCTCGTAGAGCTGAAGTGACTTGTCTGGGGCCGCCCACTGGCGAGGGTGCTCCATCGTGTGCCCCGGGAGGGAGGCTGGCTCTTGGCAGGAGGGATGGTCACTTCTGCAGCTGGCCAAACATGGCCACGATGCATTCATTTGAAGCTGTCTTCATTGCCAGGGGATGACATTTTTCTGACCTTGTCCCCAAAGTCTTTGGCACCTCACAATGGTCCCCAGATGCACGTCCCCATCCCTCCCAGGCCACTGCTGATTTTATACGTTGTACCTCTTCAAAGGGCTGGGGAGAATTGCACTTTTTACAGGAGATGCACTTATAGTGGGAAGGAGGGGGGTGAATGGAGCTTTAAGTACAAAACGGCGGGGGGGGGGAGGGGGCAACATAGTCTAAATGTGGCCAATGGTGCAGTTCCCTTGAACTTGGGGGACTGCCCTTCATTGCATTTAAATCATTGATAATGTGGCTGGAGGAGCCTTAAGCCTGCAAGCTTGGGGCCCCTGGGAGCATGTGAGGGGTGGAGGTTTAGATCACAGGACGCAAACGGGAAGGAGGTGGAGAAGTGAAGTAAAAGGAAGGTTATTTTAATAAGAACAAGCAAGGGTGATGGAAAGTAATACACCGTAGCCATTCTCTGGCATTGTAAGGTTCTGCCCAGCTGGCTGAGAGGCAGCTAGGGGCCCACTGTCATGAGAAAGGAGTTTGCATCCTGTCCCAGACTTCTCGGCTGCTTTCCTTCATGAGCCAAGGCTTTATCCGTCCTGCTGGTTGTCTCAGAATGTCCTGACGCCCCAGGCTCTGCGGCTTGTCCGTGCACGGAACAGCACCCCCTACATGGCACAGCGGCTCCTACCACCCAAAACTGCCCCTCCCCCGGGCACCCCCCACTCTGTATCAGCTACACCAAGGGTGGTCCTGTTGAGCAGATGGGCACCAGCGTGCCCAGAGCAGAGCACATCTCATTGCAAAGACAGTGGTTCTCACCCAGGGGGTGATTTTTGTCTCCCTGGAGACATCTGTACTGACATCTAGTGGGTAGAGGCCAGAGATGCCGCTAAACATCGTGGAATGCACAAGACGGTCCCCGCAGCAAAGAATTATCCAGCCCCCAAAGGTGCCGAGGAGGTTGAGAAACCCTAGCCAAGAGAAATGAAATCAAAAAAGAAAACCTGTTCTCAACTTCCTAGAGATACCCTAAAATGAATAAAACCAGCTATAGCTTATGTCCCTGTTTGTGAGCTGAAGCAAGGGAAACCCGTACTACTTTCCTTTTTTAAAGTAAAGAAATAAACCCTTCTGTTTTGTTTTGTTTTGTTTTTGTTTTTTAACATCTTTATTGGAGTATAATGGCTTACCCTTTTGTTTTTAATTGAATAAGAGAAGGGCTTGTCAAATCAGCTCTCTGGTCTAAGGACTCCACCTGGTGGTTCTCTCGGGAATGAAGTGAAGTTTGGATTGTTTTCTTTATTTTGAAACAATCAATCGCAAGGCAAAATTACAGAAAGGTTGCAAGTACAGTACAAAGAAATGTTTTCCTGAACAATTTGAAAGTAAATTACCGATGTAATATCCTACCACCTCCTAAATACTTTAAATTATTTCCCATAAACAAGGATCTTCTCCTACATAACCATGGGGATCAGGAAATTGGTATATTCCTACCATCAATCCTCTGACTGGATTCAAGTCTTGCCAGCTATCCTGATAATGCCCTTAGCAAAAGGGTCCAATTGAGATCACCCTCTGCATGTACTCATCAGGGCTCTAGCCTTCAATCTAGAACAGTTCCTTGGTTCTTTGACTTTCATGACCTTGAACCTTTTAAAGACGACCAGCCAGTTATTTGTAGGCTGCCCCTCAGTGTGTGCTTGTCTGAGGTTTCCTCATATTTCCATTCAGGTCAAGCGTCTTTGACATGAATCTCTCCGAAGCCATGCTGTGTTCTTGTCATTGCATCCTAGTAGGTGATACAAGACTTTGACTTGTTCCATTATTGGTGGTGTTAACTTTGATCAGGTGATGAGGGTTCCGTCCCCTACGCACCCCCGCCCCTGGGCTATGAAGTGATGCCTGCTAAAGGATGTCCACTATCCAACATTGTGCTGATGATCCCAGGCAAAGCAATAGGGCAAAACATAAAGAACTAGTATAAGAATTGGAAAGGCAGAAATAAAACGTTCATTATTCTCAAAGAGCAGGGTTAGGCATGTAGAAAATCCAAAAGAACAGTTATAGATTAATGATTAGAATTAGTAAATGACTTCAGCAAGACTGCTGGATACAATGCCAGTATCAATTGTATTTCCACTGTAAATCAACTGTATTTCAATATACCAGCACTCAATGATTAGAAAATGGAATTTTAAAAATAGAAGATACTGTTTACAACAGCATCAGAAACTATTAAATAACTAGAATAAATCTAGTAAAAGAGGTATAGGACCTCTACACAAAAGCTATAAAACACTAAGAGAAACCAAAGAAGATCTAAATAAATGTTTATGGATTGGAATACTCAATATTGTAAAGATAAGAATTCCCTTCAGGGACTTCCTTGCTTGCACAGTGGTTGAGAATCCGCCTGCCAATGCAGGGGGCATGGGTTCGATCCCTGGTCCAGGAAGATCCCACATGCCACGGAGCAACTAAGGCCATGTGCCGCAACTACTGGATCCTGCGCTCTAGAGCCCATGAGCCACAACTACTGAGCCCACGTGCTGCAACTCCCGAAGCCCGTGTGCCTAGGGCTAATGGTCCACAACAACAGAAGCCACCGCAAAGAGAAGCCCATGCACCGCAACGAAGAGTAGTCCCTGCTCACCACGACTAGAGAAAGCCCGCACGCAGCAACGAAGACCCAACGCAGCAAAAAAAAAAAAAAAAAAAAAAATTCCCTTCATCCACAGATCCAATACAATATAAATCAAAGTATGGGTTCATTTTTAGATACAAGATTTATCTAAAATTTCTATTAAAATGCAAAGGGCAATAATAACCAAGACAATGTTGAAAAACAAAGTGGCTCTTTTTTTGAGGCGAATATCAAGTTTTAAAATAGAGCTTAGGGCTTCCCTGTTGGCGCAGTGGTTGAGAGTCTGCCTGCCGATGCAGGGGACATGGGTTCGTGCCCCGGTCCTGGAAGATCCCACATGCCGCGGAGCGGCTGGGCCCGTGAGCCATGGCCGCTGAGCCTGCGCGTCCGGAGCCTGTGCTCCGCAACGGGAGAGGCCACAACAGTGAGAGGCCCGCGTACCGCAAAAAAAATAGAGTAAAATAGATCTTATTATTATAAAGACAGTAAGATGGTATGCAAAAATAGGCGACTAAACCCATGGAACAGAATAGCTAGTCCAGAAGTAAATCCTCACATATTTAGACATTTGATTTATGAAAAAGGAGGTAGCACTGTGGCACAATGGTGAAAGGATGGGCTTTTCAATAAACGGTGCTGGATCAACTGAATACCCAGATGAGGAAGAAATATATCTTGATCCCTACCTCAGAGTATGTATGAAAATCTATTCCAGACAGATTGCAAATCCAAATGTGAAAGGGGAAACAATAAAGCTTTTAGAAGAAAAGATTTATAATTTTGGCATAGGCAAAGATTTCTTAACGAGAACTCAAAAAACATTAACCATATAGGGAAAAGTTCGTATATTAGACTATGTTAAAATTAAGAACTTCTGTTCACCAAAAGACAGCATTAACAGAGTGAAAAGGCCACAGAGAGAGGGAAGATAGTTACTGTACTTTTATCTCACAAGGACTTCTATCCAAAAAAAAGCACCTACAAATCAGTAAAAAAGGACAGCCCAATAGAAAACCAGACAAAACACCTAAACAAACACTTCACAAAAGCTAATTAAATGGACAATAAATATATATTTTTTAAAGTTCTCAACTGTGTTAGTAATCAGAGAAATAGAATGAAAACCACAATGGGATACCACTACCAACCCACCAGAATGGCTAAACTTAAAAAGACAGGCGATACCAAACGTCAGTAAGGAGTATAAACTGGTACAACCACTTTGGAAAATTAGTAGTATCTACTTAAGCTGAAAGTAAGTAAACCCTATGGCCCAACAAGTCTATTTCCAAGTATATATCAGTATATGTGTTCCCTTAAAGATATTTATTATAATGTTAGTAGGTGCACTATTTATAATAGCTCCAAACTGAAAATTACCCATGCTCATCAACAGCAGAATAGACAAACTGTGGAATATTCACACAGTGAGAAACTATATAACAACGAGAATAAATGAACTACATCTACGTACAAACAGGTTAAGCAAGAGATGCATAAGGTACAATTGCATTTTGCATAAATACAAAACTAGGCAAAGCCAATCTACGCAAGATGTTAGATTAGTGGTTACCATTGGGGCAAGGGTGTGGCTGGAAGAGGGCAAGAGGTGTGCTTCTGGAATGTGCAATCTCCTGTTCTTGATCTGGATGTCAGTTGCTTGGGTGTGTGTAGTTTGCAGTCTGCTGCATGTATATCATGCTTCAATAGAAAGTTCAAAAGGAATCAATTCCAGGGGAATTGGAGAGCTAAATGTGAAGGATAAAACAACTGAGCCTCTAGTAGATAACACAGAAAAACATTTTGGAGATGAGGGAAGATTTCTCAAACAAGACACACACGTGAATACACATACACATAAACTGAACTATGTAAAAATTAGAAACTTCTGGTCATTAAACAACACCTTTTCATTAACGGTGAAAAGGTCAGTAAGCAGAAAACCCTTTCTGGGTCCCAGACCTACATGACCATAGTAAAAGTGTCCTCCCCAAGATAGGACAAAAGACACTGTCAATGGGCAGGGCTTCTGAGCTAAGACGTTCTTCTTCTGATGTCTGTTCTTGAATCGGACCCTTTGAAAGCTTGTTTCTTTTTCAAAATGGGAGAGGCAGTCACATTCTTATCCTTTTGATTCAATTTACAGCCCAGATCATGATTTGGTGATTTGGGGAATAAGATGTTTTCCTAGACCAAAATGGATTATAATGAGGATGTATGTGAGGACAGTATTTCCACTCCCTGTGAGGTCTCTGGTATTTAAGCAGTTTTAACCAAAAAAAAAAAAAAAAAAAAAAGTGAAAGGTAAACCACAGAGTATACTCATATCCAGAATATATAAAGAAATCCCATAATGAATAATAATAATAATAAAAGGCAGACAACCCAACAGAAAAAGATGGGCAAAGACTTGAATGGGCACTTTGCAAAAGATATCAAGAGTGGACAACATATACAGAAGATCCTCAACTTTATTAGTTATTAGAGAAAAGCAAAGCATTAGTGCAATACCACTACACACCCACCAGGATCGCTAAAATTATAAAGACTGACCGTGCCAAGGAGGCTGACGTTGGAAGTGATGGAAACCCTAACACACCACTAGAGACTGTGGAAATTATTTCAGCCTCTTGGCAGTGATCGTCAGGCATTATCTATCGATGATACCACATCCTATGTCCCATTAGTTCCACTCCTGGAGAAATTAAGATGCATGTGCATCAGATCCACGCACATGAAAATTTATAGCAGCATTATGCAGAACAGCCCCAAACTGGAAACTCTAATGTCCATGAACAGCAAAATGGATAAGTTATGGTGTGAGAGACACAATGGAATTCTATACAACAGCAAGTAAACAAACCTCTGCTGCCTGCAACCTGGATGGATTCCAGGCACGACACAGAGCCGAAGAAACCAGGCACAAAACCAGATTGCATGAGTCTATATCAAAAGCAAGCAAAACTAATCTATGGTGTTGGATTCGCAGTTGCCCTTGGGGAGGGGTGAGGGGGGCAGGTTTTCCGAATAGTGTTCGTTTAGGCGGCCAGCGGCGGCCACGCGGGTGTGCGCACTCTGCTGCAGATTTCTGATCTGCGCGCTTTCCTGTGTACCAGGCTTCAACATGAATATCTAATTGTCTGTAGAGCACAGGCCTAACCACAAATTCGACCGGGGCGGGCGACCCAGCCCGTCCTCATCTGGTACGCCGGGGGCCAAAATCCGGGACCCATCACTGGACCCACGGGTGGAGTGAGGACAGTCACAGCCTCCCTTTCACCTCACGGTGCACGGATGCACGAGAAAGTTCCCTTTCGGGGCTTTCACATTTTGTTAACTTGCGGACACAGCTGTCTGGACTCGGGGTCCCTGCAGACCGCGGCGGTGCCAGAGGAACAGAGCGAGAACCAGAGCGGAGCCCGAGCCCAGGGGCGTGGCTCCTCGATTGCTTCGGCCTGGACGCTGCTCAGCCCGCGCACGCCGGCGGCGATTGGTGCTGCCTGGCGCGGGCGCGGGCGCGGGCGCGGGGCATGCCGGGACGTCAGTGCGGCGAGAGGAGCGGGCGGCGAGGTGGGCGGGAGGTGGCAGGATGGTGAAACTGACGGCGGAGCTGATAGAGCAGGCGGCGCAGTACACCAACGCCGTGCGGGACCGCGAGCTGGACCTGCGGGGTGAGTCGGACGGGGGCGGGCGGTCCGGCCTCCCCGCCCGCCAGGCGGCCCGGCCTAGCCGCGTGCGCCAGGGCCGGAGCGTGGCCGGCGGCCTGCGTCCCGTGCTCCGAGCCGGGCTGGGTCCCGCTGTCGTCGGCGAAAAGCCGTCTCTCGGCCCTTCCGAGGCGCCCCTCACCCCAGCTCCTCCCCGCACACATGGGGCCGCCGCGATGCTCCGGTAGGACCGCGGGCCTGTGCCGGGCCAGCCGGGCGGGCTTCGCGGCCTGAGCCGCTGCGGGACCGGGAAATACACGATCTAGCGGTTGCGACCCTCGTGCGGAGCGAGACGCGTTAATTTGCTGTCGTGAGAGTGTAGACAGGGTAAGGGAGCGAGGAGACGAAGTACGGGACAAAAGCGATTGTCTTCCCGATATATGCTCCTCATTGGCTTCAGTCGTCTTTTCCCCTTTTACCAGAACATTGCAAAGAGCGGACTGTGGGAGCGAGGCTGGCGCTGCCCGGTGCCTGCTGAAGGGTCGCGGAAGCCCCCGAACTGTTAGGTTCCTGTAGTGATTTCCGCCTCGGCGTGCAGCTCGTCAGCATTTTAAGGGGCGGCTTCTCCGGGGATAAGATAATTAGTCTTGGCCTGAGATTCGCTCCCACGGGGAAAGCGCGGTCGCCGGAGCAGCACGGCTGCGGGCTCTGCTTTCTGCTTGCTTTTTTGTTTGCTGACAAAACCCAGTACTTTCGTTTTGTTGAAACTAAGTTTCTTAGAGAAAGGTTCAACTCAAGCGTAACCGACCGCTTTCACAGTCTTGGCACAGGTGATCCCTGCCTTCTCTCTGAGTCTGAAGTGCACCCCAACGTTGAGGAGTCTTGTTTTGGTGCAGCACTTACTTTGATGTAGCCCTTACAACTCTGCACTGTGTGCTTTCACCTTGGCTCGTTTAACTTCTTTTTTTCTCCGAGCACTTAGCACAATAATTATGCCCGTGTTAGACAAATCAGGGAGTATTTGAGTTGTCCACAGGGTGATTTACCATTGTGTGTGAACTATTGACTTTCAACTCTGGGTTTGAGCTGGGGGAGGTGAAGTAAGGGGGAACTGTCATGATATCATGAAGACATCCCAATGAGTTCTAGGAATCGGGCCTGTGGGATGCAAAAGAGGTTGAGGGCTGTTGTCCACCATGTGTGAACAACGTTTGGACGCTGACAGTTAAGCAGATCACAGCGTAAAGTCCTCTTAGGCCACTTCACTAGCTCTGGGGCCTTGCTTAGAGCAGCATTAGGCACCTTGTAAATATTCTTGAAAACTGTTAGGTACTAGTTACTGCTAGTAAGTATTCTCATCATTATTGCCCTTGTCACCATCGCCATCTTCATGTCCACTGCTAGACTATAAGCTTCATGGCAGCTGGGACTTGTGACTGTCTTGTTCCTTGTACTATGTGCCAGTACCTGGCAGTGTCTGGCAACGGCATAGGTGTTAGGTAAACACTTTTGGAAGGAACATTAGCTGTGAGTCCAATTACATGAAATGCTGCTAATGTTTTAGGTGCCTTTTAATTATATTAATACTTGTGTGGGTGTTTTTTTTTCCTCCTTTTTGCAGGGTATAAAATTCCTGTCATTGAAAATCTAGGCGCTACCTTAGACCAGTTTGATGCCATTGATTTTTCTGACAATGAAATCAGGAAACTGGATGGTTTTCCTTTGTTGAGAAGACTGAAAACATTATTAGTGAACAACAACAGAATATGGTAATTGTCTACCAGTGGAAAGTAGCTTTTTCCCCCTAGAGTAAATGTTGCAGAGTTCCCTGAAGAAGTTGCAGTATATACTGCCAGTTAAACCTACATATTTCTTTATTTTTCTTTTTAACCTACATATTTCTTAAATGGAAAATGAGCTGCACTTGTCTCATACAGATCCAGAGATTAATTTGTCATTGGTCTAGTCTTATTTGCATTTATTCAGAAATCTTGTGTGTATATATATATGTTCATGGTAAGTTTCTAATTTAAGTTAAAAACATGCTGCTTTGTACATATTTTGGTTGATTTCTAAAATAATAATTAAAATTATCAGAGGGGTCATATTAAAGAGATAACATAAAATTCAACAATTATATTTTTGACTGAACATCTCATTCTACCTCAAATCCTCTGCTATTTGTTTTTCTTTAACTGCAGCTGATTTTTAGAATATTGCTTATTGAAATTAAGATTTTTTTTTGACCCACGTTCATCATCTCTGTAAATTTTGTTGGAGAAAAGTTATTAAAGGTCTATAGACAATGTCTTTAAGAAGTTCTGGGTGTTGAGTTGCGTTTTTTTAATAGGTGTATTTCTCATGAGTTAACTATTCCGTTGTGGTTTGGTTGGTGTATCTTGTGCTTGAGCTGTGAATGCAGAACCACTTGTATTTCTGTGCTACCTGCACACAAGTCCTGAGATGAGCAAAGTAAGTCTATTTACACAGGACTTTCTCTTCGTGTTAGGTCTCATTAGATAGTGTAGCAGTGGAAGGAGCCCCCGGCAGCTTTCAGGAGGCATTTCAGGAGGCATGGGTTTTAAAATCATCCCACTTCTGTGACCTCAGACAAGTTTCCTCTTTGTGCCTCATTTTCCTTCTGTTAGAGTGTTAGAAGAAAGATCTCTAAGGTTCTTCCCGCTTTGAAGTCCTCTGGGCAAGGGCTTAGATGAAGTTGTTAGCTTACTTAATTTTTACTTTCATTAAGATTTTTTCTTTTTATTTTAGCCGTATAGGTGAGGGACTTGATCAGGCTCTGCCCTGTCTGACAGAACTCATTCTCACCAACAACAGTCTTGTGGAATTGGTAAGTTGAACAGGGGAAAAACGTATTTGCAGGGAGGAGTTAAAGGTACTACCTGCCTTTTATAGAAAACTTGGAAAATCCAGAAAATTATCTCATCATCCTTTTTCTTTTCTTAATTCAGGAAAAGGGCCTTTTTTGGTTATGTGTTGCAAATATCTTCCCACTCTCTAGCTCACCTTTTGACTCTCTTAGGGTCTTGATAGAGAAGTTCCTAATTCAAGCATAATCCATTTCATCAGTCTGTTATTAGTACTTTTGAGTTCTGTTAAGCTTCCCCTACCCCAGGGTCATAAAGAAACTCACATATTCTGTTTTCTAGAATCACAGTGTCCAGTATGGTAGCTATTAGCCACAAGTGGCTACTTTGAATTAAGATATACTAGAATATAAAATACACTACAGATTCTAGAGCGTTAGTACAAAAAAAAAAGAATATAAACTATCAATTTTTTTAAACTGACATTGAAATGGTAATATTTTGGAAAATAGGTAAAACAATGTATTATTAAAATTAGTTTCTCCTGTTTTAATGTCACTACTAGAAAATTACATATGTGACATACATTAAATTTTGTTGGAGAGTTTTATTCGAGAAATTATTGTTTTCCTCCACATTTAGATCAACGATCCATTTGAAATCTGTTTTTTTTAAAAAAAAACATTATACTTTCTTTATTTTTTTATAAATTTATTTATTTATTTTATTATTTTTGGCTGCGTTGGGTCTTCGTTGCTGCGTGTGGGCTTTCTCTAGTTGTGGCGAGCGGGCTTCGCATTGCGGTGGCTTCTCTTGTTGTGGAGCATGGGCTCCAGGTGCACGGGCTTCAGTAGTTGCGGCTCAGGGGCTTAGTTGCCCTTCAGCATGTGGGATCTTCCCGGACCAGGGCTCGAACCTGTGTCCCCTGCATTGGCAGGTGGATTCTTAACCACTGTGCCACCAAGGAAGCCCCTGAAATCCAGTTTCTTATAAGATAGGGGGCAAGTTTCATTTTCTCTATTTGGAAATGATTATTCTTATGTTTTTAAATTTCTGCTCTGTGTATAATTTTTAACAAAATTGAGCTTATACTATACATTGTTTTGCAACCTAAATTTCTCACTTAAATACTGGATGTTTAAGTTCATATGATATAACTTGATTTAAGGTTATTATGCCCTTAACCCCTCCCTTCCCTATTTCCCTGATTGTTCCTTTCCTGGTGGGCGAGGTCTATAAGCTTCTTTCAGATTCCCAAAGGAGTACTTGACTCCAAAAGTAAGAAAGCACTGATCTGAGGGCATGTCCTTTCTAAACTATATGAGGTATGTGCGTTCATAGGGAACTTGTGGCATGATGGGGGCAGTATATTCTGTGTGTTGTAATTGTGTTTAAAGCTGTTTGCAAAGATGAAGGCTGTTTGTCCGATCAGTCACCGAAAGAGGTGTATTAAAATCCTGCATGATAGTGGATTTGACTGTTTCCTTGGAGTTCTGTCAATTTTAGTTTTATATATTTTTATGTTATTTTATTTGATATATCCAAATTTTATGTATCTTACTGATGAAATAAACCTTTTATGTGTGGTGACCCTCTTTACATCTTATTAGTGCTGTTTTACCCTGGTTGTCTATTTTATCTGCTGCAGTATACCAAAACAAGCTTTCTTTCAATTAGTATTTGCATAACCATTTTTTTCATCCTAACTTTACATTGTTTTTCTGTACTTATATTTTAGATTTGTCTCTTGAAAACAGCATATGATAGGATTCTTTTTTTAAATCCAGTCTGAAGTCTGACTTTTAAATGAAATAGTCTGTTTATGTTTAATGTAATTACTGGTATATTTGAGTTTATCTTCTTTCTTTTCTAGAATTTTTTATTTGTTCCATCTATCTGCAATTTTTTTTCTCTCCTGTTCTGCTTGCTCTCTCTTTTTTTGGCATTCCACTTCTCCTTCTGATAGTTTAGAGATTAACTAATTATTAAATAGACTCTGTTTCTATTCTTAGCATCCTAGGAATTAGCACACCCATATTTATCCAAGTGTAAAGCAGTTAACCAGCACCTCTACCTCCTGAATAATGTGGCACCTTAACCATCTCACCGCTCCCCACCCCCCCGTGAAGACGTCACTGTGTTTTGCACAGTCCATATGTGTGTCTGTGTGTGTGACTAAATTTACCGTTCTTCCTTTCTTTTGGTTTTGCAGCTTTATTGAAGTATGATGGACAAATGAAAATTATATATGTTTAAGGTGTACAATGTGAAATTTGATATATGTATACATTGTGAAATGATTACCACAGACCAACATATTCACCATTTCACCTAGTTACCTTTTCGTGTGTGCAGTGAGAATACTTGAGATCTACTTTTTTATCATATTGAGTACACCATATCTTATTTTTAACTATAGTCGCAATGTTGTACCTGAAATCTCTAGAACTTATTTATCTTATAACTGAAAGTTTGTGCTCTTTAATCAATAGCTCATCTCCCCTTTCCTCCACCCGCTCAGCCTCTGGTAACCACCATTCAACTCTGTTGCTGTGAGTTGGACTTTTCTTGAGATTCCACATAAAAGTGAGGTCAGGCAATATTTGTCTTCCTTTGTTCCTTTTTGGATTGTTCTTTAGATTTCCTTTAGTGATGGTGTGCCAGTAGCAAGCTTTAGAGCTCCCTCCCATGCTGTTGTGAGGTATTTAAAAGTGGCAGCTTTCTGAGCACCTGGCTGTGTTGCCCGCTCCTGCTTTTACTTGTACTTTTTTCCTCATTGTCCCTCTTGGCCCTGTCCCACTTAGTTCAGATCTGTTCTAGCAGTTTCTCCTCCATGTGGGGCTTTGTTCTGGAAAGGGCACAGTTTCTGGTGGAGTGAAGTCCCAGATTGCTCGAGCCCTTCAGGCATCATCACACACTTAATGTGTTCATTATTGGGACATGCCTATCTTTTGCCTATCCTTTCTCAAACTGGGTACCTGTCAGTCGCTTTGGAGTTCTCGGGTCTCTTGGACGCCTCTCTGCCTTTCCTCTCTTCTTCCTTTATGGATGTTGTCACCAGGCAAGGCATGTAGCTCTCACAGTAGTTTGTCCTCACTGGCTTCTGTGTTAGGTTCTTGCCAGAGTACCTTTTCATCTAGTTTGCTTGTAGTTGACTGTACATTTTGGTTTTCCTATCCTTGTGGCACTGTGTTTTATGACATAATTTGGGAAGATTCAAAAGCTAACCTGCCTTCTTCCCATATACGTTTTTTTTTTTTTTTCTTTGCGGTACGTGGGCCTCTCACTGTTGTGGCCTCTCCCGTTGCGGAGCACAGGCTCCGGATGCGCAGGCTCAGCGGCCATGGCTCACAGGCCCAGCTGCTCCGCGGCATGTGGGATCTTCCCGGACTGGGGTACGAACCCGCGTCCCCTGCATCGGCAGGCGGACTCTCAACCACTGCACCACCAGGGAAGCCCAACATATACGTTATTTTTTAAGTGTACTCCTTGTCCTTGAAAATTTTATTTGAAGAGGTTTGGGGGCGCCTAGAATAAAGCTGCCTTCCCTCAAAGATGACATACCCGTGTTGCTCCCAGGCACCAACAGGAAAAACCACCTTACACCAAGATCACGGTTTGAGGTTCCCTATGTGAACAACTTGCTCAAAAGTTACAGCAGTTTTCACATTGCTTTCTTTTCTCAATCACTGCTTTAAGCTCAGTAGTCCTTTTGAACTTGCTACAGGAAATGATTTTTTTTTTTTTTTGGTCTCTTCTGCTGTTGAGACAGAAACTGTTGTGGCCAAGATATTAAATTTAAGAAGCTCAAATTTATGAACCAGGGTATTCAGTAGAAATGTGCCAAGCATCTGTGATGTGCTAGTGTTGTGCGGTTCTGGGGCAGGAAAAACAAATGCATAAAAGACAAGATCAGTCCTTGCTCCAAAGGCATCCACCATTTCACAGTATCAAAATGGGGTGTGGTATTCGTGTTCTTACCTGTGGCTGTTATTTTACAGGGTGATCTGGACCCTTTGGCATCTCTCAAATCATTGACTTATTTAAGGTATGGAACTTATTTGTGGTGGTGACAATAAAGTCTTTTAAAATAACACCATTACCAGCCTTGATCTTAAAGTCATCAGTTAGTAAAAAGTACCTTTAAAAAACAAATACTGAAAGTATTTCCTTTGGGCTATGTTAAAATTTCCGTAGTGTTAAGTTCTTATGACATTGAAATGTGAAGAATAGTGAACTTTGCCTTACTTCATGGACTCATTAGATTTTATTAAAATGGACCTCTTGAGTGCTGTGCTGTGAACAACATTGGCACTGTATTGTTCCTTTTCTTGTAGTATTCTAAGGAATCCTGTAACAAATAAGAAGCATTACAGACTATATGTGATTTATAAAGTTCCACAAGTCAGAGTACTGGATTTCCAGAAGGTGAAACTAAAAGTAAGTATTACTCTGTTGTAAGTCATTATAGATTGGTGTGTTTTCCTTTATACTTTCGTTACTGACTTTTTAAATGGCCCAGTGATTTTTATCATTGGTTTATAATGAGAATGGGGAGGGGGCGCTAAGTCAATTTTCGCATACGGTGTTTATGGTGGGACTTTGAGTTCCGGTTGTCTTGTGTGGGGCTGGCCTTTCTAGAGGTGGCACAGCCTCAGAGCCGCCGTGGGCACTGTCACAGCAGACGGCCTGCTTAGATGCACTCCCTGTGGGGAGTGTAATGTAATCCACGTTTCAGTACCTTTAATTGTTAGAATGATTTTCCCTTTATTGGGGGATTTTTTTTTTTTTTTAACCTTCTTAGTTCCTTGAGAGCCCCTCCTTGAAACTCGGAGAGGGAACTTTCTTCAAGGACCTTCACCAGAAAGGCGACCACTGTGTCTCCTTTTAATGTGAAATTGGCTTCGTGGTATTTTCACCAGCCCAGAGTATTCCAGGAGAGTTTTCTTCCATGTTTTCTGAGGAATGCATCTAAATGCATGTGGTATTCCTATTTCCATTAACTATGTGTGTGGTGTCGCTGTAGGAGCGTCAGGAAGCAGAGAAAATGTTCAAGGGCAAACGGGGTGCACAACTTGCAAAGGATATTGCCAGGAGAAGCAAAACGTAAGATCCGGATGTCCAACTTCACTCCACTTCACCTTCAGAAACATTATCTGTCTGGCATTTTGCCTCCTGCAAAATGAAATGAAACACCTGTGACTACTACAGTACTAAATTTGCGTGATGATGATCCGTGACCATCAGTGGTCCATGTATCACATGAGATTTCTACCAGGGTAGCAGAGCAAATATTTCAGTATTCAGTCTTAGTGTGATATTATATACGTCCTCCTTTCTCTGTAGGAAGATGAACTGGGTGGTGTTTCTGAAGGAGAGAGTTTCTTGTATCAGTTTGTTAACAAAGATAAGATACTACACTGGTTGAATTACTTTCAAAAGCTTTTGAAAGTAAAAGAGAAGCAATTTCTATTGGTCTGGATTTGACAGTTTTGTACTTCCCTCCCCTCCCAAGTTTCAATCCAGGTGCTGGTTTGCCAACTGACAAAAAGAAAGGTGGGCCATCTCCAGGGGATGTGGAAGCAATCAAGGTAATCATGTGTTAGGATTCTTGGACTGGAGTGAGCTGTTATGGGTTTAGGACACAAAATTATGTAATAACCCAAGTAATAAATCAAACACTGCAGATTTTCCCCACAGTTGTTAGAATCCAGCTGTATTTTTGTGTAAGGAAAAACTAGCTTAAAGATATCATATGACCAGACTTTGACTTGAATTAATTATATGAACCAGTCAAAGTGGAGGCAGCTCTGGTCTTTCTCATTTTCCCAGGATGTGTTTTATTTGAACAGTTAGTTACCTTTTGCGTGCTGTCTTAATTTTTACTTTGAAAGATTTGCTACCTGAAAGATCCTGCTTGATGAGAAATCCTAATTTTATAATACTGCCTCCTAAATTATCCAGTAGCATAATTCCAAATAGGTACTTCAATTAGCTAAGATTTTAGGACACGAGCAGCGATTATTTGCTCTCTTATAATAGGGTCTACAGCTGTTTACCAATTTTGGAAATTTATGATTTGGTTTTGGGCTTGATTTCACTGTGCCAGTAAAATTCTTCCCCCAACAAAGAACTATTTAATATTCCAACTCAAAAAGACGGTGTGAATTCCTGTGAGTGTTTTCTGGGTGGTGGAGGCTTAGATGAAAGTAACTGTCCGTCTCCATTGTCTCCTGGCATCCAGAATGCTATAGCAAACGCATCAACCTTGGCTGAAGTGGAGCGGCTGAAGGGCTTGCTTCAGTCCGGTCAGATACCTGGCAGAGAACGCAGATCAGGTAACAATGTTCTGTCTTTATTTCCAAATTAATGGTACACTTGGAGTGATTGCAAAACAAATGGTACACTTGGAGTGATTGCAAAACAGTTTAGATGCTACGACCCAAGAATGCTACAATAGTGCCTCATTACCATCTAATCTAATCCACACAAAATGCCTTTAAATGCTCTTTGAAGAGAAATCATTTGTTAAAGAATGTTATGTTCTAGGACTCTGGGGTTTTTGTAAAAGTTGAGACAAACATTATTTCATAGCCATGGAATGAAAGCGAACAGTGGAGGTGACCGTGTTGCCTTTGACCCCTGTCCATGTAGGCTAGCTTAGCAGATGAGGACACAGGCTCCAGAGCCAGACAGGCTGAGGGTCAGAGCTTAGCTTCACCAGTTCTGTCCTTGGGTAAATTTCTTAATCTCTACTTACTCTTAAATCTGTGTCCTTATCTTTAAATCTGAGATAGTGATAATGGTAACCTCAAAAGGTTGTTGGGAGCACTAAGTTAGATACTTCGTAGGTAGCACTGAGCATAGGGTGTGAGCCCTTCTGATAGTAAATGCCAGCTTTGTGTCAGGCAGACTGGTGGACAGTTGGGTATAAAGTGAAAACTACCCCAGACCGTGCATATTACAAGTTTGATATGAATGTAACTGGGACCTCTGTCTAGACTGGCAGCTCAGGGAAAGTTTCCTTGGGGAAATAATGCTGGAACTGAAGCTAAAAATGAGTAAGACGTTAATTAGACCAGTGGTTCTCATCCGTGTGGTCCTTGGGGCCTTGGGGCACACATTTTTGGTTTCCTGGGTGACGATGGAATGGGGGTGCATAAAGCACCTCTGTGCCTACATGGGTGGTTGGCTCCCTGTGCTTGTGCTGGCTCAGGTGAGAGGCAGGCAGCTTCACCAACGTGAAGTGAGCTTGCCACTTCAAGGAGAGCAGCTAGTGTTTGTTACCAATGATAATCAAATTTTCAAGCAGAAATTAAAAGCTGGGAAAATTTTTTTCCACAATTGTAACCTTGACAGTTTCCCAGTACTTCCAGACTTCTCTGCGGAAATTGTTGCTATTAATGAATGTGATTTTTTTTATATAACATATAAAGAAATGGGTCAACATTTGGAAGACCTGTATAACTCAGTGAACAATGTTTTCCAAATGATGTTACAGAGTTATGCATCCATTCAGAGTACAGAATAAACCGGTGGATTTTCAAGTCAGAGAGTATGAAAAGTTCATTGATAAGGTTTCAGACTCCACACTGCAATCTAACCTTTAAGAAACTACCACTTTCAGGACTTCCCTGGCAGTCCAGTGGTTAAGACTTGGCTTTTACTGCTGTGGGCCTGGGTTCGGTCCCTGGTCGGGGAACTAAAATCCCACAAGCCAAGTGGTGTGGCCAAAAAAAAAAACAACTACCACTTCTGTCAAGTTTGGGCATAGTATCAGAAAAGAATATCCACAACTGCCTGCAAAGACTTAAAATACTCCTCCCTTGTCTAACTACATGTCTGTGTGAGGCTGACTTTCTTCATACCCTTCAATCAAAACAACATACTGTAGCAAGTGGAATGATGAAGTCACTACACGGGTCCAGCTGCTATTTGGCAGACATTACAGAGATGGGCAAAACTAGAAAATAATGCCGACTTTCTCACTAAATATTTTTGTTTTAGAAAATATTGGTATTGTTATATTTTATAAAAATATAAACATTGTTACTATATAATAGATTTATTGTTTTAATGAATTACTGTTTTTTAAAATACTTTTAATTTTCTAACATACTATCGATAAACGTAATCTACTTAAACAAAAGCTCTTTGGGTCCTAAAATTAAAATATTTGAGAACCCCTGAACTAGACAAAGGCAGAATGGCATTCTCGGGGCAAGGAACTGCACTGGCCTTAAGAGATCCTTGCACACTTGGACTGAAGGAGGACAGTGTGAGCCAAGGTCAAGGGATGGGGGGGAATGTGGTGAGACGGGCAGCAGAGTGAGCTCTCAAGTCCAGCCCCTCCGGGGACTGCAGGCCTGCAGTCCCCATGCCGGAGGAGGTCTGCGGTCCTGAGAACAATACAGGTCTGTCAAAGGCTTTCAAAACTCCCTGGTAACAGCTTGGGGGAGGAAGCTGTGTCTAATTGCTTATTGGGACTGCAGTATGACAAAATTACTGAATTAATTTGCTTCCCCTAAAGTGTTTTATTTGAGCCTTAGGCTAGCTTTGGATTTTTCAGTGTCATCTAAACATGTGGGCACATTGAGGACAGGAAGATGGAGATTGTTCCTGGTTCTGTCAATTTCAGTGGGCCCAGGCTTCTGAGTAGCACTTCCTGTATCTAGAAATGTAATGTTTGGGTCTAACTAGAAACAAACATGAGAAATTTTCCCTAACATTGACAGGGTTAAAACATTTCCTTTATCAGAATACATTGACTAAAATATCTGCAATAAATTGTTGACAAATAACAACTGTTTCATTGTTGTTGCCATATTTTTCTTAATTTAGAGACATAGTCACTAACTGACTATCCCCAGCATGTGGTAGGTATTCCCCCCCCTCCCCTTTTTTAAATCTTTTTGAGTGTTCCCAGTTTCTTTGCCCATAGTAGTGGCAAGAACAAAACACAAAGTGTAAGCTTTTTGTGTTTATGAAAAATGAGTTATCAGGCTTCCCTGGTGGTGCAGTGGTTGAGAGTCCGCCTGCCGATGCAGGGGACACGGGTTCGTGCCCTGGTCCGGGAGGATCCCACATGCCGTGGATCGGCTAGGCCTGTGAGCCATGGCTGCTGATCCTGCGTGTCTGGAGCCTGTGCTCCGCAACGGGAGAGGCCACGGCAGTGAGAGGCCCGAGTACCGCAAAAAAAAAAAAAAAAAGAGTTATCAGCTTGACTAGAATGGCAGGCAAAGAGTTTGACTTGCATAAAACACCTTTGTGACCCTTCCTCTTAGGAACTGACAATCCTTTCCAATACCTGCCAAAGATAGATGGTCTCCAGACCCTAAACTCCTCAAGGCAGAGGCCGCTGTTGGGCTTTTGTACCTTGCCCAGGGCCTGGCACACAGCAGCCTCACGGATGGACGCTCACACACTGAGCAAGCACGTTCTCTAAAATTGATATTACTTCCGGCTTTGTGTTTTTCTCTAGGCCCCACTGATGATGGTGAAGAGGAGATGGAAGAAGACACAGTCACAAATGGGTCCTGAGCAGGGTGGCCTCTAAGGATCTCAGGACATACAAGAGTCCACTTCAGACAGGTCCTGCTTTTTGAACAGCTTTGTTTGTGTCAGCAAGGTAGAGTTCATAAGCATTGTTGAAATGCTTAAGACTGCTGGTAATTTTGTAATAAAAATTTTGAAATCTAAATGCCAGTTTTCTATCAATAGTGCAAATAAAGGACGTGCTGTGCTGCGGATTGCACATCATTGGGGTGTATGTGTGGTGAGGCCTGGACGTGTGGGAGTTGGAAATGCAGGAGGGCAGATCTTGTGGGTAGGCTTCCCAGTCCTCATGAAATGTTTAGGTTTTTAAATTCATAATAAAACTTACAGTTATCTGTGTGCTGCCACTGATTGTCAGAATTTGCGATCTTGGGTGCATTTTTTTTCTGCATGAAAAATAACAAGAGCTTTGTTAAAGGCAGCCAGGCTCTAGGGCTTTACAGAAGTCAACATCCTTTAAAGTTTTTATTTAACCCTATATACAAACATGCAAACGATGAACTGCTGGTTGGGACAGTTAGAGGGGATGTGATGTCTGCCTGTCAGTTGGTGGGATTTGTGCAGAGCAGCAGCACGTTCCAGCGCTGAGGACGCAGTGGAGGAGTTGGGGCTGCCCGGCAGCCCACTAAGGCGTGGTGTCCAGCTCCTGGGTGCCCATTACAGTCCTAACACCCTGCTGTGGCCAGTTTGGGCTAATCTAAAAATCAAGGTGGGGCTTCCTTGGTGGTGCAGTGGTTAAGAATCCTCCTGCCAATGCAGGGGACACGGGTTCGAGCCCTGGTCCAGGAGGATCCCACATGCCGCAGAGCAGCTAAGCCCGTGCACCACAACTACTGAGCCTGCGCTCTAGAGCCCGTGAGCCACAACTACTGAGCCCACGTGCCACAACTACTGAGCCCACGTGCCACAACTACTGAGCCCACGTGCCACAACTACTGAAGCCCGCGCACCTAGAGCCGGTGCTCCGCAACAAGAGAAGCCACTGCAGTGAGAAGCCCACGCTCCGCAATGAAGAGTAGCCCCCGCTCGCCGCAACTAGAGAAAGCCCGTGCGCAGCAACGAAGACCCAGTGCAGCCAAAAATAAATAAAATAAATTTTTTAATAAATAAAAATCAGGGTGGTGGAGGGGAGTGCCTTCGCCAGCCATCTTTTCTCATCTGCTGGTGTTTGTGTTGTTTTTTAAAGCTCCCTGGATGATTTCTAAATGTGAGAAGCACTCCTCTAAATAGGCCCTGAAACAGTTTGGGGTGATGCTGATGGACTAGTTGCTGTTCGTGTAAGGCATATACAAGATGCCTGGGACACGAAGAAACTCCTGCTTGGAGGAGCTGACAGTCTAACTGGGGAGACAGAACCTCACACAGTAGTGGGGCTAAACCTCAGTGCAGTAGCAACGAAGAGAAAAGAATGGGTAGAGCCTTCAGAAAGCTTCAGAAAGGAGATGGAGCTTGGGCATCAGGAGGACCTGGCCTTTAGATTTCCTCAGTACAACCCTAGACCAGTGCCTCTCCAACTCCAGTGCACTGTGAACCCTGGGGGTCTTGCCAGAGTGCAGGGTCTTTTGTGGGGCCTGAGGCTCTGTGCTTCTAGCAGGTTCCCAGGAGCTGTCCATCGGAGGATAGCACTCAGGATTTCTAGCCTTACTGCTCACCCCTTCCTTACATCTTCAACTCCTTCCGGGGCCATCCCCTATGATCTGTTTACTGATTGATTACAAAAAGCACTTCTCTTTCTCTTTGGAGGTAAAGTGTGGTCTTACCTGCCTCTTCTTTAGCAAATCATTTTTCTGGATGATTGTGCCATGTCAGGAAGGGCCTGTGCTGTCAGGAACCAGGATTTATACTCAGCCCCTGGCGGCACTGAAAAGGCCTCCCTGGCAGAGGCCAGCCTACTGGGTGTCTGAGTGACACTTGCAGCTTCTGATGGAGGGGATAATGTTCAAAAAGCCCGGTGGTAACACTTCAGCTCTTGACAGTGGAGTAGGTACTTGGCGTGAGCTCAGACTTGAGTCTGGTTTTCACTCAGGTTGGATTTCAATATTTTGATTGCTAGTGCTGTGTCCATCATCAGTTTGGGGGCATTTCCCTGATGGACCTCCCTACACCCTCCCCAGTCATGATTCATCTTTCAAAGCTCCCTCATCTTTCAAAGCTCCCAACAGGAAAGGTTTACAATCCCATGACATGACCAAAGCACAAGACTGCAGAAAAGCCACAGCAATTCCAGAGGGCTACAGGCCCCTGAGCTGCCCCCTCCCCTGCCAGCTGGCTGATCCCCCACCCCCACCAACAACCGAGGAGGGAGGGAGGAGAGGGGGAGGGAAAGAGAGAGGAAGAAAAGTATCTCCTGAGAACCCTGCTCCACTCCAGGGACCTCTCACCCCAGCCTGGCCTTGCTCCACACTTCCCTGCCTGAGCTCTCCAAAGAAGTTAAACTGTTTGCAGATGACATGACGCTATATGTAGAAAATCCTAAAGATGCTACCAGAAAACTAGAGCTCATCAATGAACTCAGTAAAGTTGCTGGATACAAAATTAATACATAGAAATCTGTTGCATTTCAATACACTACCAATGAAATATCTGAAAGAGAAATTGAGGAAACAATTCCATTTACCATTGCATCAAAAAGAATAAAATACCTAGGAATAAGCCTACCTAAGGAGGCAAAAGACCTGTACTCCAAAAACTGTAAGATGCTGATGAAAGAAACTGAAGACCGTATAAACAGATGGAAAGAATGGAGGTGGGGGAATCATGCTTGTGGTCTCCAGACTATACTACAAAGCTGCAATAATCGAAACAGTATGGTACTGGCACAAAAATATATGGATCAATGGAACAGGATAGAAAGCCGGGAAATAAACCCATTTGTGGTCAATTAATCTACAACAAAGGAGGCAAGAATGTACAATGGAGAAAAAAATCTCTTCAATAAGTGTTGCTGGGAAAACTGGACAGCTACATGTAAAAGAATGAAATTAGAAAACCTCACACTATATACAAAAATAAACTCAAAATGGATTAAAGACCTAAATGTAAGACTGGATACTATAAAACTCCTAGAGGAGAACAGGCAGAACACTGACATAAATCGCAGCAATATCTTTTTGGATCCATCTCCTAGAGTAATGGAAATAAAAATAAATGGGACCTAATTAAAAGCTTTTGCAAAGGAAACCATGAACAAAACGAAAAGACAATCTACAGACTGGGAGGAAATATTTGCAAATGATGTGACCGACAAGATTAATTTCCAAAATATACAAACAGCTCATATAGCTTAATATCAAAAATTAAATCAAAGAACCCCAATCAAAGAAAGTCATGGCTTCTTTATCTGAATGACGAAGATGTTCTTTCACACTTCTTAGAACCCAGATTAAAACATAAGTCCATCAGATAAATGGAAGCAATTTTAAAAATAAAAAGAGGGATAGAAATTTCATTTGTATATACATGGGGGAAAAGTGTTATTTTTTTTAAAGATCAGAATTTTGCAAATTTTATGGATGGTAAAAACTGTTCTATTTTCCATGTACTCCCTTAGGTTTACCAAATCAAACTCTCTACAATGAGTATGTCTAACACTGAGCTGTTTTAAATTCTTATTTTCCCGTCGTCAATGGCCAAGTGCAGAGGTCATCAGGAGGTCAACTCTAATCCACCCATGGACATGGCAGCCTTGACTACTGATGTTCAAGCTAGACACCATCAGCAGAACCACATCTCCTAACGTGGGTGAATTTCTACTAGTAATCATGGATGGAAACGGGGAAATCAAAGGATATTCTCTATTGAGAATCAAAGTTGTAGATCCCTATCATGGGTTCATTACTTTGAATGTTTGACCCAAAACACCTACATCTATTGCACCATGCCCAATTCTACTATCTTTATAAGATGCAGCCTTACAGTGAAAGAGAAACAGGTGCAACAGCAATATCTCATCCTCTCTGAAGCCCCTAGACTCAGAAGTTTTAAAGGCAAAAGAAAATCATACTTTTCCTGAACAAAAAGAGTAGAGGCATTTAAATTTAAATTTAAATTTGGAGTCTGTCCCATCCCTTAACTGTCACGTACACTCTCTTTCCACATAAGCCTGAGTTTAGGATGTGTTGTTCAGAGATTATATTGTGATGAATGAAGTATTTTTTTATTCTTTAAAAAATATTACTAATTTGTTAAAAAGTGATGGAGTGAGCATAATACTAAATTTCACGATTTTTTTTACCAGAATACTGAGATGGACCACCTTGAAGTCCAGTTTTTTCATAAGAGTCTTTATTCAGTGACAGCATTAACTTCCCTATAAAGCAAATAATCCCCACAAAAGAAATGTTAAAAATATGACTCATGCTCGCTGACTAAAAGAAAGCAAGGCAAACTGAGCAGTTAGATATCACTGTAATAAATTATATACATGAATCTTACTGCAGCATTGTTTATAATAGTGAAACTGGATGTCATCAAATATCTATCAAAGAAGGAATAATTAGACAAATCATGGTATAAAAAATAATTAGGAATTAAGAATGAAGGGAAGAAAGACTTATTGATAACAATTGAATAAAGCAAAGCTTTCACAGGGAAATAAAGGAAGAAAAAACAATTCAGACTTCATTTCTGGTTCAGCATGTGAAGAATTTGGAAGTTGCCATTCTAACAAGTAAAAAACTAAACAAACTGAAAATCAGTAAATTTTGTTAGATCTATCAAAGAATTGAGGTCACAGGCAAATTGCCGGCCCCCAAATCAGAGAGACAGACAGGTAGGTACAAAGAATCTCATTTACTGAAGCAGAAATGTGCAAGCAGAAACCTCCATGGACACCAGGGAGGAAACCTGAACCGCGATTGACAAATTGCTGGAGGCTCAGTGCAGCAAGTGTAAGAGATACAAACTCTAGGGGGGCCCAGTGTTAGGGAGGGTCTTAGAACCTCACCCACTTTTGTGAGTCTTAGCTTCAGAATTCCTACCAGATTCTCACTCTGAAAAATTGGAGACAGTGTGCTGCATGTCCAGCAGGGGAACAAGAAACTGTTTTGAAATAGGCCCACAACATTTTATTCTTCTTAATGAAGCCTGCCCTCAAGAGAATCTATTTTACCAGACCCTAAACAACTTGGGATTTAACAGAACATAACTGACCTGAAGGAAGAGAAATACCAAAATCCAGCCCTCTCTAGAGAAACCATATGAATGTAATACATGTAAGAAAAGCAGTGGCTAGAGAGCAAACCCTCATCCAGACCAAAGAACTCATGCTACGTGCTCACGAGGCTCTGCTCCGTGTCATCTTCCCTCTGGACTTGGGTTGATGGAGCAGTCTCTATCTGGATACTGCCTTTGCCAGGGAAAGAGGAAAATCATGCACTGGTTCTGAAGCGTGTGCTCACATTTCTTTCCCTGTTCATCAACCCCTTTGCCGTGACTGGAGAAACGAAGGGCAGGGCTGTATAATCCTCCAGTGAGAGGAGAGCGACAGCAAAGTGCATTGAATGTGGGTGAATTGTAATCCAGTTCCACACCAGGCTTGAGATTTTTTGTTTTTGCAGTACGCAGGCCTCTTACTGTTGTGGCCTCTCCCGTTGCAGAGCACAGGCTCCGGACACGCAGGCTCAGTGGCCATGGCTCACGGGCCTAGCCACTCCACAGCATGTGGGATCTTCCCGGACCAGGGCACGAACCTGTGTCCCCTGCATCAGCAGGCGGACTCTCAACAGCTGCGCCACCAGGGAAGCCCCCAGGCTTAATATTTTGATGTTTATCTTAGGAGCAGTGGAAAACCACTGAGTACATTTTCCATTTTTAATAAATCACCCTGGCTGTAGTGAGAACAGCAGAGTGGATGTGGGGAGAAACATTAGGAGGTCATTTCAGTTTTTCAGATAGTACTTTAGACCAGGGCCCTGGCAGTGGAACTGGAGAGAAACCAATAGACTTAAAGACAGGAGGACCTAGTGCTGTGCAAATGGAAGCAGAGGTGAGTGAACATATGGCCCCAGGAGGGTGGAAGAAACACAGCAGACCTGGCGTCTCATGTCTCACCAGCTGCAGCTCCAGTCTTCTGGAAAGACAGCTAATCCATTCTCTGTTCTTAGGTTCCCTGTTTTCTCATAAATCACCCTTCTTGCTTAAAAAAAAAAACCAAACAGCATGATCTAAATAAAGGAGGGAACAAATGGATTGATTAATAGGGTGACCTGACAATAAGTGACAGAATGACCAGGGCTATTAATTGACGTCCCCAAATGTTCAGAGTGAAGAGAAACTAGACTCGTCCAGAAGAAAACAGTCTCCCCGCTGAGCCTGCCTCACAGGGATCCCTCCCTTCCCCACCAACACATCAGGGGTCTCTGTTCTTCCAGGGAGCCATGACCAATTTCATCTGTGACAGAGAAAGGGAAGCAGAGAGGGAGGTGGATGATGGATGGACTCCATGGAACCTCCACACCATCCTCTCCTCCCCTGCATGTGGCCTCCCTCTATTTCCCTTTGAGAGCCCCAAACTTGACTTCAAGTGGGAGAACGTGGGAATCACAAATGCCCCAAAAGATTTCCTGGGGCAGCAGCAGCATTGGGCAAGCTCATAGGGACCTAGAGCTGGGGGTCTTCACAGGCACGGAAAGAGCTGATCCTCCTCTGCCCTGGGTGCTCTCAGCAGCCATGAAGGGGAAGGATTTAGATGCACAGCTGTGTGATTGTGGACTCAACTCAGCCCAGCTCTGCCATGGGAGAGTTGTGGCTATTTTCCACGGTGCTCATCGGCTGACTCAGCTGGAGAGACATGTTCTAAGACCCAACCACAGCATGTCAGAGCTGAGGGGGCTCCAGGAACTCATTTTCCCCAGTGCCTCTTCAGATGAGAAAGCAGAAGCCCAGAAAGGAGGAGGAATTCCTCAGGGCCACACGGTGGGTGGCAGAGCGGGACTGGAAGCTCACCTCCAGATGCTTCATCACACAAAACTTGTTCCCTTTTGGAGGCTCCTGGATGATACCCACTACTCAGAACAACTAACAGTCCTGAGAACCCATAGCAGCATGTAGTAGGTGCTCAGTGGATGTTTGTTGACTGAATAAATGATTGTAACGGGACACAGAAACCAAGCCTTGAGGCTGGAAGGGGATCCCTAATCCTCCCTCTTTTTTTTTTATTATTTTTTTACAAATTTATTTATTTATTTTTGGCTGCTGTTGGGTGTTCATTGCTGCGCACAGGCTTTCTCTAGTTGGGGCGAGCGGCGGCTACTCTTCGTTGCAGTGCGCTGGCTTCTCATTGCGGTGGCTTCTCTTGTTGCGGAGCACGGGCTCTAGGTGCGCAGGTGTCAGTCGTTGCGGCACGCGGGCTCCAGAGCGCAGGCGTCAGTAGTTGTGGCTCGCGGGCTCTAGAGCGCAGGCTCAGTAGCGCACGGGCTTAATTGCTCCGCGGCATATGGGATCTTCCCGGCAGGGTCCGAACCCGTGTCCCCTAGCATTGGCAGGCGGATTCTTAACTACTGCGCCACCAGGGAAGTCTTGCTCATTTTTGGTGTTGGTGGGTGAAACGGGGCTTGGGAAGAGAAGAAATGCATCATGAATTTTTTTGTAAACAGAGGACAAAGGGGTGTGGGAGGAGGATGTGAGCAGGTACCTCCCAGGAAACTGAGCACAGAGGACGCAGCAGCTGCTCCCTCACCCCTGCTCTCTTCGTATCACCCTGTCTCCCACCCCACACAAAGGGTGAACAGCCAGCAAGTTTCCCGGAGAGGATAGTCACATGACCTCGACCTAGCCAATCAGTATGTTTCATCCTCCCTGGCCACCGTGATTGGCTCAGGGGTGGGCTAGTGACCAATCAGGGCCCAGGGTGGGGCCTTGTGCTGGAATCCTGGAGAAGAGAAGCTGTG
The DNA here is from genome assembly GCF_964374135.1 of Grampus griseus. NCBI lineage: Eukaryota > Metazoa > Chordata > Mammalia > Artiodactyla > Delphinidae > Grampus > Grampus griseus. The sequence continues at coordinate 146,923,378 of NC_139018.1, forward strand.
TTTCGCTTGCCCAGCCCGCGGTAGCTGGAGGGGTCGCGAAGTCAGCCCGCAGCAGCTGGTGGGGACGCGAGGTCAGTCCGGGGCAGTTGGAGGGGACTTGACCTCAGCCTGTGGCAGTTGGTGGCCGTCTTGCTCCCATCAAGGTAGAGCCGCCTGCGTGAGGATGACACCAGTAAGCAGAACCCAGAGGCGGGGAGAGACCGTTTCTGCTGACGTCCGTGAGCTCCAGGTGCAGCCCTGCCGTAAGCCGTCCACCTGTGGACTTAGTTACGTAAGTCATTCTCTCGTGCTTGTTTGTTAGCCTATTTGAGCCACTTTGGGTTTTCTGTCCAGCTGGCTAAGTGGAGACCCTGGAATTGCAACTGTGTGGGTTTCGTCTAGCTTCACGGAAGAACTTCCAGATAACACTGGAGACTCCAGTTTAATCTGGAGATCCGAATGGATTCAAGCGGTATCTATTGGGGCCAGCTGTAAATTCTAGGATCACCCAAATTAGTCCTCACAGAATTAGTCCCATTAAGGTAGCAATCCATGTCCCCATTTAGAGGACAAGACGGGGGCTCAGAGAAGGGAGGTAACTGGGCTACAGTGAGGAAGTGTGGAGCCAGACAGAACCCCCAGATCCTGCTGCTTGAACTCTGGGGAAGCCACATGGTATGGCTTGTTCTTTAGACGGGGCTAAGGTACCCAGCAGTGCTTGGGCCAAAGTGACTCCACAGGCATTTTGATGGCTGGAGGCTTCTGGCCATGGTCGGGGTGGGGTGAGGTCCCTGAGGCTCTGAAGGCCCACGGTGTGCAGGCTCAGGGGACACAGAGAGGAGAAGGCAGAGGCCTGCCCCGGAGGTGTTCACAGACCAAATATGGACGGGCCAGACAGGCAGACAGGGTACCATAGCGCCTGAGCTGCTTTCACAGGTGAAGGGTGGGGGGCTTTTATTTCTCTATGGGACAAGGCTCTTAGCTTCACATTGAGTCCCATTAGGGACATAAATAGTGTCCCTTTTCATGTCCCTTCAGTAAAGAGGCCACCCCAAAACTTCCCCTCCCTTCCCCTTGTCAAGGCCTCCACACAGGCGAGCAGGGCTCTTTTAATGCAGTTCTGCAGACTTTTTGAGCTAAGGATTTAGAATAACGAGGCAAGGAGGGCCCTGCCCCACAGGAGGGCAGGGTGGGCAGGTGGTGATGAGTAACCTGTACAACCTCAGCTGACTGAAGTGTCAGCAGCAGCAAGAGAGCAACAGCCAAGCGCTGAGTGGGTGCAGAATAAGTGGATTAAATGTGTTCATCCAGCAGCCTCTGGGATGGTAGGCCCTGGAGCACAACTCTAAGTGTGGAAGAGGGAGGGTCCCCAGTGCCTGGACCCCCACCTTCTAGAAATCTGGGTTGAGATGTGACTTTGAAATCACAACACGGGTTCAAAGCTGGCTCCAACACTTGGGCCTCCGTTTTCTCATCTGTAAAATGGGAATATTGAAGTCTCTCCCTCTTAGGGTGGGGAGGGGATTAAATGGGATGACAGGTAGAGCACAGGGGCTGGCTGGGCTGAGCGTGCACCCAGGCACGCTGTTGTTGCTGCTAAACCACTGTCTTCCGGGCCAGGGTCGGCACACTTTTCCCGAAAGTTATTTCCCAGCCCTCTGCTGTTGTAGAGCAAACGCAGCTTCGGCAACAGGTTGTCCACGCTCTCACTCCTGATTGCTGAGATATAGATATTGGGTATGATTGTCACATAACACTCTTAGTTTTAGGCGTCCAGCATCATGATTTGATACAGGTGCATATTATGAAATGATCACCACAGTAAGTTTAGTTACCATCACCACCACACACAGCTACAGATTATTTTTCTTGTGATGAGAACTTTGAAGATCTTCTCTCTTAGCAACTTTCACATACACAGCACAGTGATGTTGACCACAGTCACTTTGCTGTACATACATCCCCAGGGCCTGTGTATCTTACAGCTGGAAGTTTGTGCCTTTTGACCCTCTTCGCCCATTTCACCAGCCCCCTCAACACCCAGCCTCTGGTAATGGCCATCCTGTTCTCTGTTTCTATGAGTTTGGTTTATTTTTTCAACTCTGTGAGTGAGGTAAGTATCTTTCTCTGTCTGACTTATTTCACTTAGCATAATGCCCTCAAGGTCCATCCTTGTTGCAAATGGCAAGATTTCCTTCTTTTTTATGGCTGAGTAAGATTCCATTATATATATAATTTATATATATATATATGTCACATTTTCTTAACCCATTCATGTGTCGATGGACACCTAGGTTGTTTCCATGTTACTGAACACAAGTCCATGTGCCCGATGCACAGTGAAGCCAAACAAACACCAGAGTGAAGCAGAGAAAGGTTTATTGTAGGGCCAGCAAGGAGACGAGTGGCTCATGACCCCCAAATCCCGAACTCCCCATAGGGTTTCAGCAAAGCATTTTTAAAGGCCAGGTGAGGGAGGGGGGGTCACAGGGTGTGTGGTCAGCTTGTACACGATTCTCTGATGGGTCGATGGTGAGGTGTCACAGGGGTTAACTTTATCAGTCCTTAGGTGCCAGTAGGTCTGGGGGCTCATGATCATCAAGTAGTTAATATTTTCCACTTGGTGGGGGTTTTAGCATCTGAAAAACTCAGGAAACATGCATTAGATACTATTATCTGGCTACTTCAGAGAGGAGCTACAGCAGAGAATGTGGGGGAGGGGTCTGTCCCGGGAAGGCCCCATAGGGTCCTGCTAGGTTACATCCATATCTTGGTTATTGTAAATAATGCTGCAGTGAACTGCCTTCCACGTCCACTCCAGGCCTGCAGCCCTGCTGGCAGCATAAAGCCGGTCGTGAAGGACACAGGCAGTGGGGCCTGGGTGATAGCAGGGCTTCCCTGCTCCTTCTGTGCGCCTCAGTGTCCTTGGCTGTAACAGAGTAACAGGGCCTCCAGGAAAACTCAAAAAGACCCTTCTCTGTGACCTTGGGCAGCCACTGCCCTCTCTGTGCCTCAGTGTCCTCGTCTGTAATGGAGAACTAGTAACAGGACCCCCTCCCAGAAGAGCGTGCTAAGACCAAGCTCTGAGACCTTGGGAGGACAGTGAACTCTCAGTGCCTCAGTGTTCTCATCTGCAGTAGAGAACTTGTAACAGGCCCCAGGGGGGCTCACTAAGAACCTGCTCTGTGATATTAGGCAGCCACTGCCCTCTCTGTGCCTCAGAGACCTCATGTATAATAAAGAACTTGTAACTGGGCTGCAGGAGGACTCACTAAGGCCCTGCTCTGTGATCTTGGGTGGCCCCTTCCCTCTCTCTGGCTCAGTGTCCTCATCTGTATTAAAGGACTAGTAACAGGCACTCCAGGAAGGCTCCCTAAATCCTGCTGTGTGACCTTTCGTGGCCCCTGCCCTCTCTGTGCCTCAGTGTCCTCATCTAGAATAGAGAACTAGTAACAGGGCCCCAGGAGGGCTCACTGAGAGCTGCTCTCATCAGCTGCCCCATCATTACAGAGGAAGGGGGAAGGAGGCCTGCTACAGGTACAGGATTACATCCCTCTACTCCCCACACCTTCTGAGCCGTTGTGCATGCAGTTCCACCAAACACACCTGTCCCCTGTTCCCCCAGGTCACATGGTGGTGGTGCTCCAAGGCCACCCCAGTCACCTGACCTCCCCTCCCCGTCAGATGTATTCTCCTTCCTCCTTGAAGCCCTTGACATCACTGCCTTCTCATCTGGTTTATTTGGTCCCTCGTGGTCAGATGCCCAGGCTCCCCCCATGCCCCAAGCTCCCATGCCAGGACCAAGTACACAGCAGGTGCTCAATACAGGTTTAGGGCTGCAGGGAAGCCTCACTCACTCTCCTGCACAGGGATGCTCCTCTGGGGGAGGTCAACTCCAGCTCTTCAGCACGAAGGGCAAGCCTAGTCTGGTGGGTAGAGGGCTGGATCAGTGTGTGTGTGTGTGTGTGTGCGTGCGCGTGTGCGTGCGCGTGTGCGTGCGCGCGCGTGTGTGTGCGCGAGCACGAGTGGTCTCAAAGCTCCAGCTGCCGAAGATCTGCTGAAGGAAAGGGCAATCCCAGAAGAGCCCTGTTCCCTCCATACCCTGACCCGGGGGCTGCTTCCTGGGGATGAAGCTGTCCCCTGAACATCAGTGAGGAGGCACTGGGCAGGGGTGGGGGACGTGGGCACAGAGACTGTGCAGTGACAGGGCATCCAGCCTGGACCCTGCCTCAGGGTGGCTGCCCAGCCCACCCTTGGTCTTAAACCAAGGGACTCGAACTAGGGCTCAGGGGCAAGTCTAGATTTTTAAAATTAATTCTAACATTTAAAAACTAGAAGATTTCAGGCAAAAACCCAGGCTTCGAGCTTTGTTAGTTTGTTAGTTTTGATATGAAGTGAGAAGTTCTGGCCTCCTGGGTGACGTTCCTTCTGGGCAAAGCTCTTCTGGGGCTGAGTGGGAGCCCTATCTGGACGGAGCTTGTGTCCCCAGCTCATCACAGTCCCCACCACCCCCTAAGATTCTCCCGGGCCCAGGCATTCCCCCAGCCTCTCCTTGCCTGGCCCCTGGAGACATCTGAGTTTGCAGTCCTCCCTCCAGCCCTCACTGCTTCACAAGGCACTTGAGGACCACAGTCATGTGGAGCCTGCCCTGAACGCCGGGCGGACAGGATAAATGGGCTGAGAGTGTAGCCTTCAAAAGAGGGGTTCCTCGCATGTCCTCTGAAGGCAGCCAGGAAGGGGTGGGAGTGGGAGAGGCCCAGGGCCATGGGCTCTGGAAAGTGTCCCTTGGATGCCCTGTCTTCTGGCTCCAAAGCTGCCCCCTAACCTCTGCCCTTCTCCCACCCCTTCATGCATCGCTGCACCCAGGCTTTCTGCAAACCCTGGCCATGCCGAGGCCCGCTTCAAGGGTCAGCCCTGAAGGTCACAGCCACAGGCCCCCGGCCCTGCTTCTCCTCTGGCAGGTCCAGCAGCTGACTGTCGCTGTGGGGTGGCCATTGCCAGACCCCTTTACAGTGAGAGACGGAGGCTCCCAGGGCATAAGGGACTCTCCCAGGGTCACGCAGACTTAGAGCTTATAACCAAGGTCTGCTGGTCTCTCAGCTGGTCCTGAGAAGCAGACCATGTCCCGGGGCATCAGGTCATCCTCAGGCCGTGACAACCAGGAGAGGTGAATGCAGAACGGGTGAGTGGGTCACAGTGGGACGGGTGCCCCGGGCAGGCAGGGCCAGGGACAAGCCCTCAGAAGAGCAGGGTCTTGAAGGGTGAGGGCATTGCTGCTGGTGAGTAGAGGAGAGGGGCTCCTGCTGGAGGCCCAGTCACGTGAGGGCCTGCAGGTGTGATGCAGCGTGAGATTCAGGCTCCCGTGTTGAGGCGGGAGCAGCAGGAAGTGACAGGAGGTGACCCTGGGAGCCCCTGGACTCACCTCCTCCTGCCGTGACCTCCTCCTCTCTCTCCCCGCCTCCCCTCTGCCTGCCCCGAGACCCAGCCCCTGAGCCGTCTCCTCCTCCGCGTCCTGTGTTTCCATCCTGTCCAGTCTCAGCTCAGGCATGACAAGTGGATCCCACTGCTGAAGTGGTGACTGAGTTTCTCACTACGGAGGGGCACCGTCGTGACACGGCTTCCAAGTTAAAAAAAATTAAAATTGAAGGAGGTGGGGGAGGAAGGTGCAACTGAGGTCAGCGCGGGAGCTTGAGACCCAGAGGAAGGGGGGCAGGGGGGCAGCAGACCGGGACTGAGGGCGTCTGTATGTTCACTAACCGGGGTCTTCAGGGCAGAGACAGTCATGCTCACTACACAGCCGCCTGGTGCCAGACACAGCTGGGCCCAGGGAGGCCAACCAGTAAACACGCGCTGACTTGACCCGCATTCACCCGTTTCCACTTTATTTTTTTTTTTTGAATTTTTTTTTTTAACTTCTTTATTGGAGTATAATTGCTTTGCAATGGTGTGTTAGTTTTTGCTTTATAACAAAGTGAATCAGTTACACATATACATATGTTTCCATATTTCTTCCCTCTTGCGACTCCCTCCCTCCCACCCTCTCTATCCCACCCCTCTAGGTGGTCACAAAGCACCGAGCTGATCACCCTGTGCTGTGCGGCTGCTTTCCACTACCTATCTATTTTACGTTTGGTAGTGTATATATGTCCATGCCTCTCTCTCGCTTTGTCACAGCTTACTCTTCCCCTCCCCATATCCTCAAGTCCATTCTCTAGTAGGTCTCTGTCTTTATTCCTATCTTACCCCTAGGTTCTTCATGACATTTTTTTCCCTAAAATTCCATATATATGTGTTAGCATACAGTATTTGTCTTTCTCTTTTTGACTTACTTCACTCTGTATGACAAACTCTAGGTCTATCCACCTCATTACAAATAGCTCAATTTCATTTCTTTTTATGGCTGAGTAATATTCCATTGTATATATGTGCCACATCTTCTTTATCCATTCATCTGATGATGGACACTTAGGTTGCTTCCATGCCCTGGCTATTGTAAATAGAGCTGCAATGAACATTTTGGTACATGACTCTTTTTGAATTATGGTTTTCTCAGGGTATATGCCCAGTAGTGGGATTGCTGGGTCGTATGGTAGTTCTATTTGTAGTTTTTTAAGGAACCTCCATACTGTTCTCCATAGTGGCTGTACCAATTCACATTCCCACCAGCAGTGCAAGAGTGTTCCCTTTTCTCCACACCCTCTCCAGCATTTATTGTTTCTAGATTTTTTGATGATGGCCATTCTGACTAGTGGGAGATGATATCTCATTGTAGTTTTGATTTGCATTTCTCTAATGATTAATGATGTTGAGCATTCTTTCATGTGTTTCTTGGCAGTCTGTATATCTTCTTTGGAGAAATGTCTATTTAGGTCTTCTGCCCATTCTTAGATTGGGTTGTTTGTTTTTTTGTTATTGAGCTGCATGAGCTGCTGATAAATTTTGGAGATTAATCCTTTGTCAGTTGCTTCATTTGCAAATATTTTCTCCCATGCTGAGGGTTGTCTTTTGGTCTTGTTTATGGTTTCCTTTGCTGTGCAAAAGCTTTTAAGTTTCATTAGGTCCCATTTGTTTATTTTTGTTGTTATTTCCATTTCTCTAGGAGGTGGGTCAAAAGGGATCTTGCTGTGATTTACGTCATAGAGTGTTCTGCCTATGTTTTCCTCTAAGAGTTTTATAGTGTCTGGCCCTACATTTAGGTCTTTAATCCATTTTGAGCTTATTTTTGTGTATGGTGTTAGGGAGTGATCTAATCTCATACTTTTACATGTACCTGTCCAGTTTTCCCAGCACCATTTATTGAAGAGACTGTGCTTTCTCCACTGTACATTCCTGCCTCCTTTATCAAAGATAAGGTGACCATATGTGTGTGGGTTTATCTCTGGGCTTTCTGTCCTGTACCATTGATCTATCTTTCTGTTTTTGTGCCAGTACCATACTGTCTTGATTACCGTAGCTTTGTACTGTAGCCTGAAGTCAGGGAGCCTGATTCCTCCAGCTCCGTTTTTCGTTCTCAAGATTGCTTTGGCTATTCGGGGTATTTTGTGTTTCCATACAAATTGTAAAATTTTTTGTTCTAGTTCTGTGAAAAATGCCAGTGGTAGTTTGATAGGGATTGCATTGAATCTGCAGATTGCTTTGGGTAGTAGAGTCATTTTCACAATGTTGATTCTTCCAATTCAAGAACGTGGTATATCTCTCCATCTATTTGTATCATCTTTAATTTCTTTCATCAATGTCTTATAGTTTTCTGCATACAAGTCTTTTGTCTCCTTAGGTAGGTTTATTCCTAGATATTTTATTCTTTTTGTTGAAATGGTAAATGGGAGTGTTTTCTTGATTTCACTTTCAGATTTTTCATCATTAGTGTATAGGAATGCCAGAGATTTCTGTGCATTAATTTTGTATCCTGTTACTATACCAAATTCATTGATTAGCTCTTGTAGTTTTCTGGTAGCATCTTTAGGATTCTCTATGTAGAGTATCATGTCATCTGCAAACAGTGACACCTTTACTTCTTCTTTTCCGATTTGGATTCCTTTTATTTCCTTTTCTTCTCTGACTGCTGTGGCTAAAACTTCCAAAACTATGTTGAATAAGAGTGGGCAACCTTGTCTTTTTCCTGATTTTAGTGGAAATGCTTTCAGTTTTTCACCATTGAGGACGATGTTGGCTTAAGGTTTGTCATACGTGGTCTTTATTATGTTGAGGAAAGTTCCCTCTATGCCTACTTTCTGCAGGGTTTTTATCATAAATGGGTGTTGAATTTTGTCAAAAGCTTTCTCTGAATCTATTGAGATGATCATATGGTTTTTCTCCTTCAATTTGTTAATATGGTATGTCACGTTGACTGATTTGCCTATATTGAAGAATCCTTGCATTCCTGGAATAAACCCCACTTGGTCATGGTGTATGATCCTTTTAATGTGCTGTTGGATTCTGTTTGCTAGTATTTTGTTGAGGATTTTTGCATCTATGTTCATCAGTGATATTGGCCTGTAGTTTTCTTTCTTTGTGACATCCTTGTCTGGTTTTGGTATCAGGGTGATGGTGGCCTCATAGAATGAGTTTGGGAGTTTTCCTCCCTCTGCTATATTTTGGAAGAGTTTGAGAAGGATAGGTGTTAGCTCTTCTCTAACTATTTGATAGAATTCGCCTGTGAAGCCATCTGGTCCTGGGCTTTTGTTTGTTGTAACATTTTTAATCACAGTTTCAATTTCAGTGCTTGTGATTGGTCTGTTCATATTTTCTATTTCTTCCTGAATCAGTCTTGGCAGGATGTGCGTTTCTAAGAATTTGTCCATTTCTTCCAGGTGTCCATTTTATTGGCATAGAGTTGCTTGTAGTAATTTCTCATGATCTTTAGTATTTCTGCAGTGTCAGTTGTTACTTCTCCTTTTTCATTTCTAATTCTATAGATTTGAGTCTTCTCCCTTTTTTTCTTGATGAGTCTGGCTAATGGTTTATCAATTTTGTTTATCTTCTCAAAGAACCAGCTTTTAGTTTTATTGATCTTTGCTATCGTTTCCTTCATTTCTTTTTCATTTATTTCTGATCTGATCTTTATGATTTCTTTCCTTCTGCTAACTTTGGGGGTTTTTTGTTCGTCTTTCTCTAAGTGCTTTAGGTGCAAGGTTACATTGCTTATTCGAGATGTTTCCTGTTTCTTAAGGTAGGATTGTATTGCTATAAACTTCCCTCTTAGAACTGCTTTTGCTGCATCCCATAGTTTTTGGGTAGTCGTGTCTCCATTGTCATTTGTTTCTAGGTATTTTTTAATTTCCTATTTGATTTCTTCGGTGATCACTTCATTATTAAGTAGTGTATTGTTTAGCCTCCATGTGTTTGTATTTTTTACAGATCTTTTCCTGTAATTAATATCTAGTCTCATAGCGTTGTGGTCAGAAAAGATACTTGAAACAATTTCAATTTTCTTAAGTTTACCAAGGCTTGATTTGTGACACAAGATATGATCTATCCTGGAGAATGTTCCATGAGCACTTGAGAAAAATGTGTATTCTGTTGTTTTTGGATGTAATGTCCTATAAATACCAATTAAGTCCATCTTGTTTAATGTATCATTTAAAGCTTGTGTTTCCTTATTTATTTTCATTTTGGATCATCTGTCCATTGGTGAAAGTGGGGTGTTAAAGTTCCTTACTATGAATATGTTACTGTCGATTTCCCCTTTTATGGCTGTTAGTATTTGCCTTATGTATTGAGGTGCTCCTATATTGGGTGCATAAATATTTACAATTGTTATATCTTCTTCTTGGATCGATCCCTCGATCATTATGTAGTGTCCTTCTTTGTCTCTTGTAATAGTCTTTATTTTAAAGTCTATTTTCTCTGATATGAGAATTGCTCCTCCAGCTTTCTTTTGGTTTCCATTTGCATGGAATATCTTTTTCCATCCCCTTACTTTCAGTCTGTATGTGTCTCTAGGTCTGAAGTGGGTCTCTTGTAGACAGCATACATATGGGTCTTGTTTTTGTATCCATTCAGCCAATCTGTGTCTTTTGGTGGGAGCATTTAGTCCATTTACATTTAAGGTAATTATCGATATGTATGTTCCTCTTCCCATTTTCTTAATTGTTTTGGGCTCGTTATTGTAGGTCTTTTCCTTCTCTTGTGTTTCTTGCCTAGAGAAGTTCCTTTAGCATTTGTTGTAAAGCTGGTTTGGTGGTGCTGAACTCTCTTAGCTTTTGCTTGTCTGTAAAGGTTTTAATTTCTCCATCAAATCTGAATGAGATCCTTGCTGGGTAGAGTAATCTTGGTTGCAGGTTTTTCTCCTTCATCACTTTAAATATGTCCTTCCGGGGCTTCCCTGGTGGCGCAGTGGTTGAGAGTCCGCCTGCCGATGCAAGGGACACGGGTTCGTGCCCTGGTCCAGGAAGATCCCACATGCCGCGGAGCGGCTAGGCCCGTGAGCCATGGCCGCTGAGCCTGCTAGTCCGGAGCCTGTGCTGTGCAACGGGAGAGGCCACAACAGTGAGAGGCCCATGTACCGCAGAAAAATATAAATAAATAAATAAATAAATAAATATGTCCTTCCAGTCCCTTCTGGCCTGCAGAGTTTCTGCTGAAAGATCAGCTGTTAACCTTTTGGGGATTCCCTTGTGTGTTATTTGTTGTTTTTCCCTTGCTGCTTTTAATATGTTTTCTTTGTATTTAATTTTTGACAGTTTGATTAATATGTGTCTTGGCATATTTCTCCTTGGATTTATCCTGTATGGGACTCTCTGTGCTTCCTGGACTTGATTAACTATTTCCTTTCCCATATTGGGGAAGTTTTCCACCATAATCTCTTCAAATATTTTTCTCAGTCCCTTTCTTTTTCTCTTCTTCTTCTGGAACCCCTATAATTCGAATGTTGGTGCGTTTATTGTTGTCCCAGAGGTCTCTGAGACTGTCCTCAGGTCTTTTCATTCTTTTGTCTTTATTCTGCTCTGCAGTAGTTATTTCCACTATTTTATCTTCCAGGTCACTTATCTGTTCTTCTGCCTCAGTTATTCTGCTATTGATCCCATCTAGAGTATTTTTTTTTTTTTTTTTTTTTTTTTGCGGTACGCGTGCCTCTCACTGTTGTGGCCTCTCCCGCTGCGGAGCACAGGCTCCGGATGCGCAGGCCCAGCGGCCATGGCTCACGGGCCCAGCCGCTCCGCGGCATGTGGGATCCTCCCGGACCGGGGCACAAACCCGTGTCCCCTGCATCGGCAGGCGGACTCCCAACCACTGCGCCACCAGGGAAGCCCCATCTAGAGTATTTTTAATTTTATTTATTGTGTTGTTCATCGTTGCTTGTTTAATATTTAGTTCTTCTAGGTCCTTGTTAAATGTTTCTTGCATTTTGTCTATTCTATCTCCAAGATTTTGGATCATCTTTACTATCATTATTCTGAATTCTTTTTCAGGTAGACTGCCTATTTCCTCTTCATTTGTTAGGTCTGGTGGGTTTTTATCTTGCTCCTTCATCTGCTCTGTGTTTTTCTGTCTTCTCATTTTGCTTATCTTACTGTGTTTGGGGTCTCCTTTTTGCAGGCTGCAGGTTCATAGTTCCCATTGTTTTTGGTGTCTGTCCCCAGTGGCTAAAGTTGGTTCAGTAGGTTGTGTAGGCTTCCTGGTGGAGGGGACTAGTGCCTGTGTTCTGGTGGATGAGGCTGGATCTTGTCTTTCTGGTGGGCAGGTCCACGTCTGGTGGTGTGTTTTGGGGTGTCTGTGGCCTTATTATGATTTTAGGCAGCCTCTCTGCCAATGGGTGGGGTTGTGTTCCTGTCTTGCTAGTTGTTTGGCATAGGGTGTCCAGCACTGTAGCTTGCTGGTCGTTGAGTGAAGCTGGGTGCTGGTGTTGAGATGGAGATCTCTGGGAGATTTTCGCCATTTGATATTATGTGGAGCTGAGAGGTCTCTTATGGACCAGTGTCCTGAAGTTGGCTCTCCCACCTCAGAGGCACAGCACTGACTCCTGGCTGCAGCACCAAGAGCCTTTCATCCACCCGGCTCAGAATAAAAGGGAGAAAAAGTAGAAAGAAAGAATTAGTAGAACTAGAAGGAAAGGAAGAAAGAGAGAAAGAAAGAAAAGAAGGGAGGGATGGAGGGAGGGAGGGAGGAAGGAAGGAAAGAAGGAGGGAAGGAAGGAAAAAAGAAAGAAAGAATGTAAAGTATAATAAAATAAAATTATTAAAATAAAAATTATTAAGAAAAAAAACGGACGGATAGAACCCTAGGCCAAATGGTGGAAGCAAAGCTATACAGACAAAATCTCACACAGAGGCATACACATACACACTCACAAAAAGACGAAAAGGGGAGAAAATCATAAATCTTGCTCTCAAAGTCCACCTCCTCAGTTTGGGATGATTCGCTGTATTCAGGTATTCCACAGATGCAGGTACATCAAGTTGATTGTGGAGCTTTAATCCGCTGCTCCTGAGGCTGCTGGGAGAGATTTCCCTTTGTCTTCTTTGTTCGCACAGCTGCCGGGGCTCAGCTTTGGATTTGGCCCCGCCTCTGCGTGTAGGTCGCAGGAGGGCGTCTGTTCTTCGCTCAGACAGGACGGGGTTAAAGGAGCCGCTGATTTGGGGCTCTGGCTCACTCAGGCCGGGGGGAGGGAGGGGCGCGGAGTGCGGGGCAAGCCTGCGGCAGCAGAGGCCAGCATGACGTTGCACCAGCCTGAGGCGTGCCGTGCGTTCTCCCGGGTAAGTTGTCCCTGGATCCCGGGACCCTGGCAGTGGCGGGCTGCACAGGCTCACCGCAAGGAGGGTGTGGATAGTGACCTGTGGTCGCACACAGGCTTGGTGGCGGCAGCAGCAGCCTTAGCGTCTTATGCCCGTCTCTGGGGTCCGCGCTTTTAGCCGCGGCTCGCGCCCGTCTCTGGAGCTCCTTTAAGCAGCGCTCTTAATCCCCTCTCCTCGCGCACCAGGAAACAATGAGGGAAGAAAAAGTCTCTTGCCTCTTCGGCAGGTCCAGACATTTCCCCGGACTCCCTCCCGGCTAGCGGTGCCGTACTAACCCCCTTCAGGCTGTTTTCACGCCGCCAACCCCATTCCTCTCCCTGCGTTCCGACCAAAGCCCGAGCCTCAGGTCCCAACCCCGCCCGCCCCGGCGGGTGAGCAGACAAGCCTCTCGGGCTGGTGAGTGCCGGTCGGCCCTGATCCTCTGTGCAGGAATCTCTCTGCTCTGCCCTCCGCAGCCTTGTTGCTGCGCTCTCCTGCGCGGCTCCAAAGCTTTCCCCCTCCGCCACCCGCAGTCTCCGCCAGTGAAGGGGCTTCCTATTGTGTGGAAAGCTTTCCTCCTTCACAGCTCCCTCCCACTGGTGCAGGTCCCGTCCCTATCCCTTTGTCTCTGTTTATTCTGTTTTCTTTTGCTCTACCCAGGTACGTGGGGGGTTTCTTGCCATTTGGGAGGTCTGAGGTCTTCTGCCAGCGTTCAGTAGGTGTTCTGTAGGAGTTGTTCCACGTGTAGATGTATTTCTGGTGTATCTGTGGGGAGGAAGGTGATCTCTGTGTCTTACTCTTCCGCCATCTTCCCCTCGTCCTCCACCCGTTTCCACTTTAAATCACTGGGATAGAATTTGCTAAACTCAACAGATGGTGACCCAGACTCAGGTTAATTAGGAAGAAAAGCGAAACCAAGGATTATAAATAAAAGCCACATACAGACTGGAGAGAAAACTAAGAATCCACACGGAAAACTAAGACTCTGCATCTGCAGCCCACTGTGGCCTCAGGGCCCTTGAACTGGCCATAGCCTCAGCTGGGAACTCTCTCCCTCTGCATCGCTTGCTCCCTAAACACCTCCAGGACTTCACTCCAGCGTCTTGCCTGACTTTGTTTTTCTCCATGGAACATCTCACTGCCTGACTTGGCCTGTATTTTACTGATTTTTCTCTGTCTCACGCCCCCAGGCTGTCTGCTGCATGAGAATGGAGACCAGGTGTCTGGAGCCTGCCCAGCACACAGTAAGGCCTCAGTGAACGTGCACTGGGTGTGTGGACGCTGAGGCCACAGACGAGAACGTTCCAGGCAGTGATGGTAAGAGCCGTTGATTCACTGCTTGCTGAGCCCCCTGTGTGCCCGTGCTGACCTGGGCAGCGGGCCCGGCACTGACGGAGGCGCTCAGTGAGCACACGGCCTGTTAGAAGGCCACGTGCTGTGGGGACATGCAGGACTCGGGGAAGTCAGGAGGGCAGGGTGGGGGGAAGAGAGATGGGAGACCAGGTCATGCGGGGCCTGTGGCCCCTGTGAGGGCCCTTCTTCTGCGTGCACAGCCGGGGGCCAGCCCTGAGCACTGTGCAGGAATGAAGTGGCTGAGGGCTGGGGAGGCTGTCCGTGTAGACTGTGCAGGCAGGAACGGCTCCTCTGAGGAGGTGACATTTGAGCTGAGCCTGAACAGACCGTGTTTCTACCTTCTGTAAACTTGGTGCTTTGTTTTTGCAGGATACCCCCTGTTCTGTGTCACCTCGACTTGGCCTCCTGCCCCCCTTGTCAGCCCCTTGGCCTCCTGGCCCCCTTGTCAGCCCCCCCTGCCCCCCTTGTCAGCCCCCCCGCAGGAGGAGTCCTTTTAGGGCCCAGTTTTTTGGGGGTTTTTTTGGGCTGCATCTCGCGGCTTGCAGGATCTTAGTTCCCCAACCAGGGAGCAAACCCAGGCCCTCGGCAGTTAGAGCACCAAGTCCTGACCACTGGACCGCCAGGGAAGTCCCCCAGCACCCACTTTTCAAATACAAACCAAGCATCTCCTGTGTTGGACTCATGCTCTGAGCCACTGTCCACCTGCCCTGCTCCCCCAGGGTCAGGTTCCAGGCCACTGGGGGCCCCTACAGCCCAGAGCCCATGAAGTTGCTCAGCCTGGCCGGTCCTCAGCCTGTTCACCCTGCTTGTCGTTCCCTCCACAGAAGCTGCAATGAAGGCTCCTGTCCATCTGTCTGTCCATCCACGGCTCTGGGCTCCTCCGCCTCCTGCCCTCCCCATGCTCCCTGCGTGGTGCGTCCTCCCTCTCCTCCAGGACTGTGAGTAGAAACTCTCTTTTCAGTGGCAGGTGTCTCCTGACCTGTTGGCGTTACTGAACCTCAAATTTTCTACTAAACATTCTATTTTAAACCAGCCTACGAGACACTTTGCAGACAGAGTAAACAAATGAAGGATAAGTAAACTGTACACCTTTTTACAGTATCGTCAAGTTTAATAATTTAATTTTTAGAACTCATTTTCCCATAAAATCACAGGCTCCATCAAGGTGGAGAGTGTATAAAAGTCACGTGGACAGGACCAGATACCTGTGAGGTCCTAACTGTCCGTCTCCCCAAACTGAGGGCTCAGGCCCAGGCTTGACCAAGTCCCAGTCTCTGCCTTTGCACCGTGAATGGAATTGGGTTTGTTTTCAAATTAAGCTTTTACGCTTGTCAGCTTAGCAGGGAAATTGTCAGTTCTAAACTCATCTTTCCAGCAATAATCAAGTCACATGGGATGGGAGAAATGGGGAGAGGTTGGTCAAAGGGTAAAAGTTACAGCTCTGCCCGCAGCAGGGAGAGTCTCCCAGGCAGCCAGTCCCCAAAGAGGGCACGTGTCACAGTCCATGTGAATGAAGTAACACAGGCCAACCCAGCGCGTCGGCTGAGAGGTGCCCTCCTGGGAGTCAGACGATGAGGCCAAGCAGGGCCAGGATCGTCACAAATGTCAGGGCACCGTCACCCCAGGGAGAGGGCTGTTTGCAGGAGGGCTGCGCTGGAAATGCCCGTTTACTGACTCGGGGGTCAACACCCGTGTCTGCACTGTAGTGGAGCTTTAAACTGTGTGCAGCGCACGCGCACACACGTGTGTAGATAAGCTTTGTATGTCCCATGTGTACATCAAGGTTTAATGGAAAAAATGAACAACTGTTCAGCAAAGTGGTGAGACGGGGCCCCCTAAAACTGGGCCCTATTTTTAAAAGGGGGACAGAGCCCCCAGATGCTCCTCAAACACCCAGGCACCTTGTCACAGGTGGACAAACCTGGGCTCCCTGGCAGCACCCCGCTCCCCGACCTCACTGGTAGCAAGTGAGTGACAGCAGGTAGCTCCCAGTTGCCTGAGTGTAAACCCCTTTTCCAGAAGGACCCTGGACTCCCTGCCCAGCAACTCCAGGTGGGCATCAGCACGCACCAGCAGGGCCTCAGTGCCCGGATGCTGGCAGGTGATGAAAACCAGGGTGGCCCGCAGACCCTGTGCTCTCTGCCTGTCGTGGGCCAGTGACAAGGCCTGCCCGCCCCCTGTCAGCTGGAGACTCTCCACAGCCGTCCTCAGGACAGTTCTCAGGACGGGGGACGCGCGGTTCCTCCTCCAGCCTTCCCACCCCTCAGGGCCCTGGGAGCGACCTTGTCTTCGTCTGCTTACTGCTGTCTCTTCCTCCACGAGGACTAGGAGTGTGTTAGGCGCACCGCAGGGTCCCCGGTGCTAAGACTGGCAGAGGCTCCCAGCTAAACGGCTGAGGGGCAGTGACGCAGCAGTGCCAGGAGCCCCGTGTCCTGGGACGTCCTGTGTCTGAGCGGCCAGGACGCCCCAGGGAACAGGAAAGGACCCTGAGCAGGCCTTCCTGGTCCCTACCCAGTCCCTCCCCTTACTGCCTGCCAAGCGACCCCAGAATGGCACTCAACCTCCAGGAGCCTCATCTGTGGATGAAGGGTGACAGGAACAATTAGCCCCAAGAATGTGGAAGGAGACAAGTCAGACACCCGGCCCGGAGGGGTTGATGGATAAAGCTGCTTCTCTCACCAGCTGCCTGAAGGTGTAACCGAGGATGTGAGCTCCCTGCCACTGGGCGGTGCTCGTGGGCAACTCTGAGAGGCTGGAGGGAAGGGTGACTTCTGTGGTGGGTGATGCAGGGCCTGGCACTGGGCAGGCTCCAGGGAAGTGTTTGCTGCCTGCATCCATGACGGAGTTGGCCCAACCTCACATGCTAATAGCAGAATCACATTTAAACCAAGGATGGCGCGTTCAGAGGACACCCTTGCTGGTCCTACGGCAGAGGAGTAATGCATGACGCAGAGAGGGGGTGGGCAGAACTCCGGCGGCATCAGTGTGGACAGGGCAGCAGGCGGAGGGAGCATCCCGGAGCCCTCTAGTTTCCTGCCCAGGAGGATGAGAACCAAGGACAAGATGACTTTCCAAACTGGTGTGAATGGATGCAAGGTCGCAGAAGCAGCCTCATAGCCCTTAACCCACCCTCAGGGCCCTGTCCCCAGAAGGTCGTAAAGAATCAGGTTGAGGCTTTACATGGACACGTGCTCAGGCCAGAGATGCCTTAGTTTGGGCTGCCCTAGCCACACCTGGAGATACAGATTCTGGCAAAAGGAGTTTATTTGGAGGTGAAGGCAAGGGTGTAGGGAAGTGAGAAGAGGAAGAGAAGGTGACTAATTATGACTGTTATCAAGCTGCCTGCCGCTGTGGAGCCCCCACTAGAGGATCCCCCTACTGCAGGATCCCCCAATACAGGATGCCCCCACTAGAGGTTCCCCCTACTGTGGGCAACAAGAATCGGCCCACTAGGGAGCCTGGGAGCCAGTGCAGAGAGGCGGCTGGGGTCCTGGCTGAGTCTGCTCCTTGGGACGCTAAGCCTCCACACTGCAGCCTGCCCCAAGGAGGCCAAGCAGAGAGGTGCTGGCATTTGGAAGTGAGAGGAGGCCAGGGCGAGGGGCTCTGGCAGCCAGCACTCCCTGGACTGAGAGAGAGCCTCCTGCTGTCCTTATCATAAGACCATGGATAACTGACCCACCGTATGGACTTCAGAAGGTCAAGGGTACATGTGATCGTCTTGTCACCCTTGCCTTGCTTCTGTAGTGGATCCTGCAGACTGAGTCATTCAACCTGTGTTCCACCCCCTCTTTCCATGCCTTTTGTCTCTGGAAAACCTGAAATCTGTATTTCCCAGACACCCGTGCAACTAGGGTTCTGCAGGTGGCCTCAGCTCCTCTGGACAGGAGCCTGCCTGCAATCTAAAAGGCGGAAGTGAGCAACACAGGGTGGTGGAGGGATGGGGCTCCTGGATGGCAGGGAACAGAGGGGTCTCGTTCTCCCACAGCAGCAGCCCCAGTGTCTGGGCCTGAGCATCACAGACATTGGGGTTTCTATAGCAACCGTCTTAGGTGGAGTCAGGGGATTGTCTAGGCTGTGTTGTACCTGGCTATGGGGCCTCCACTCTTTGTTCCCTGGTAGTCCTGGAATCTCAGTCTTAACACCCAGGAATAAGCACCCTCCGCTCAAGCCACAAA
Source organism: Grampus griseus (assembly GCF_964374135.1). Lineage (NCBI taxonomy): Eukaryota > Metazoa > Chordata > Mammalia > Artiodactyla > Delphinidae > Grampus > Grampus griseus. The sequence goes on from NC_139018.1 coordinate 146,941,598, forward strand.
AAGTGGATTCTGTCATCTGTAACGAATCACTGTGACCGATACAAATTGAGATTCTGAAGTCAGCTCCATTGTTCTTCCTGTGCGAAGAAACACAGGAAACTTAAGAAAAACACGTAAAAATCATCTGTTATCCCACCATCTGGAGGTAATTGCTGTAATATTTTTGCATGTTTCCTATTTTTTTCTATAGGCAAAATGACACAGTTTGTATTATTCTCTGCCAGCCTTGCTCACTTAACATGGATTATAAATGTGTCCCAGTAGCTTTGTCCATGTGGCCTTCAGCTCCCTAGACCAAATCAGATTCTATTCACTTTTTTTAAACCACCATATTGATGTACAATTGACATAGAAAAAGCTGTAACTATTTAATGTATACAGCCCGATGACTTTGGAGATAAGCATGCATCTGTGAAACCATCACCAGTCTATGCCATAAATACATCCATCAGGTCCAAGTTTCCTCCACCCTCGCTATTTATTATTGTGATAAGAACACTTGACGGGAGATCTACCCTCTTAGCCAAGCTCTAAGTATATAACATGGCATTAAGAACCCCAGGCACCGTGCCGTGCGGATCTGTAGAACTTACTCATCTTGGGTACCTGACGCTTTGTACCCTTTGACCATCACCTCCCCGTTTCCCCCCTCCCCAGCCCCGAGCAACCACCCTTCTACTCTCTTCTAAGGGTTTGGCCATCTTAGATTCCTCATATAAGTGGTACTATGTAGTATTTGTCCTTCTGTGTCTGGCTTCTCTTAGCATAATGTCCTCCATGTTCATCCATATTGTTGCAAATGGCAGGATTTCCTTCTTTCTTTAAAGGCTGAATAATATCCCATTTTGTGTATATACCACATTTTCTTTAGCCGTTCATCAGGCAAGGCACATTTAGGTTGCTTCCATGTTTTGGCTATTGTGAACAATGCTGCAGTGAACATGGAGTGCAGATACCTCTTTCAGATCCTGACTTCAATTCCTTTGTGTGTATACACAGAAGTGGGATTGCTGGGTCATCTGGTAGCTCTGTTTCTAATTTTTTGTCTGGCCTTGGTGTCAGGGTAATGCTGGCTTCAGAAAATGAGTTTGGAAGTGTTCTTTCTTCCATTTTTGGAAGAGTTTAAGAAGGATTGGTATTAATGCTTCTTCAAATGTTGGGTAGAATTGCTTGTGAAGACCTGGCCCTGAGTTTTTCTTTGCTGAGAGGTGTTTGGTTACTGATTCAACCTCCTTATTTATTATTGGTCTGTTCAAGCTTTCAATTTCTTCACGGTTCCGTCTTGGTAGATTGTATGTTTCTAGGAATTTATCCATTTTTTCTCAGTTGTCCAATTTATTGGTATATAATTGTTCATAATAGTTTCTAATTTTTTTTTATTTCTGTGACATCTGTTGTAATGTCTTCTCTATTATTTATGACTTTATTTGAGTCTTTTTTATTTCTTAATCTTGCTAAGGGTTTGTCGATACTGTTTTATCTTTTCAAAAACCACCTTAGTTTCATCTATTTTTTTCTGTTTTTCTATTTTCTAATTTTATTTATTTATGCTCTGACCTTCAGTTTTTTCTTTCCTTCTGCTAACTTGGATCTAGTTTGCTCTTTTTCTAGTTCCTTGAGGTGTAAATTTAGGTTATTTGAGATTTTTCTTTTGTGAGGTAGGTATTTATTGGTATCTCTTGGTACTTTCCATTTGTCTCAAAATATTTCTAATTTCCCTTTAAGTTTCTTCTTTGATTCAGTGTTATTCAAGAGGATGTTCTTTAATTTCTGTGTATTTATAAATGTCCCCATTTTCCTTCTGTTATTGATTTGTAATTTCATTTCACTGTGGTCAGAAAATACATTTGGGATGATTTCAATCTCCTTAAATTTGTTAAGACTTGTTTTGTGATCTATAATGTGATTTATCCTGGAGAATCCATGTGTGCTTGAGAAGAAGGTGCACTCTGCTGTTGTTGGATGTTCACTATATATCTGTTTGGTCCATTGGTTTATAGTGATGTTCAACTCTGCTGTTTCCTTACTGATTTTTGTCTGGATGTTCCATCCATTTTTGAAAGTGGAGTATTCGAGTCTCCTACTATGATTGTATGGCCATCTATTTCTCCCTTTAGATCTGTAGATGTTTGCTTTATATATTTAGGAGATCTGATGTAGGATGCATATATATTTATTTTTATTATTTATTTTATAACCATTTTAAAAATTGAAGTATAGTTAATTTACAACGTGTTAATTTCAGGTCTACAGTGAAGTGATACATACATATATATGTATATGTATATAAATGCATATATATATATATATATATATACTTTTTCAGATTCTTCTCCATTATAGGTTATTACAAGATTTTTTATTTTTTTAAATAAATTTATTTTATTTTATTTTTAGCTGTGTTGGGTCTTCGTTGCTGTGCACAGGCTTTTCTCTGGTTGCGGAGAGTGGGGCCACATCTCGTTGTGGTGCACGGGCTTCTCATTACAGTGGCTTCTCTTGTTGTGCAGCACAGGCTCTAGGCACGCGGGCTTCAGTAGTTGTGGCGCATGGGCTCAGTAGTTGTGGCTCGCAGGCTCTAGAGCACAGGCTCAGTAGTTGTGGCGCACGGGATTAGTTGCCCCGCGGCTTGTGGGATCTTCCCAGACCAGGGATTAAACCCATGTCCCCTGCATTGGCAGGCGGATTCTTAACCACTGTGCCACCAGGGAAGCCCCTATTACAAGATATTGAATATAGTTCCCTGTGCTATAGAGTAAGTCCTTGTTGTTTATCTATTTTATATATAGTACTGTGTATATGTTAATCCAAAACTTATTTATTTGTATTAAAAATTTTTTACTTTAAAACATTTGTAAAGGTTACTTTCCATTTTTATTTATTACAAAATATTGGCTCTTTCCCCATATTGTACAATACATCCTTGAGCCTATCTGACAACCAATAGCTTGTACCTCCCACTCTCCTATGCCAATATTGCCCCCCCACCAACTGGTAACTACTAATTTGTTCTCTATATCTCTGAGCCTGCTTCTTTTTTGTTATATTCACTAGTTTATTGTATTTTATAGATTCCACATATACATGATTTCATACAGTATTTGTCTTTCTCTGTCTGACTTATTTCAGTTAGCATAATGCCCTGCAAGTTCATCCATGTTGCTGCAAATGGCAATATTTCATTCTTTTTTGTGGCTTAGTAGTATTCCATTGTGTGTGTGTGTGTGTGTGTGTGTGTGTGTGTGTGTGTGTACACCACACCTTCTTTATCTATTCATCTGTTGATGGACACTTAGATTGGTACTGTATCTTGACAATTGTAAATAATGCTGCTCTGAACATTGGGGTGCATGTATCTTTTTGAATTAGTGTTTTTGCTTTTTTTGGTTATAAACCCAGGAGTGGAATGGGTACATAGATAATTGTTATATCTTCCTGTTGAGTAAACCTTTTTATCATTATATAATCATCTTCTTTATCTCGTGTAGCAGTTTTTGATTCAAAGTCTGTTTTGTCTCGTATAAGTATAGCCATTCCTGCTTTCTCTTGGTTACCATTTGTATGTAATATCTTTTTCTATCCCTTTACTTTCCACCTCTGAGTGTTCTTAAAGCTATAGTGAGTCTCTTGTACACAGCATATAGTTGTAGCTTGTTATTTTATCCATTCAGTCACTTTTCATTAGTGAGTATAATCCATTTAAATTCAAAGTAATCATTGATTGATTATTATAGTTATAGTTATTCTTAATACTTCTGTCTTTTAACTTTTCAACTAGGGTTAAAAGTGATTTGTGCACCACCATTACAGTATTGCACTGTTCTTTATTTGTCTATATATTTACCAGTAAAATATATACTTTCTTATGCTTTTGTGTGGTTGTTTAGTGTCCTTTTGTTTCAACTTGACAAACTCCCTTTAGCACTTCTTGTAAGGCAGGTCAAGTGGTAACAAACTCCCTCAATTTTTGTTTGTCTGGGAAAGTCTATCTCTCCTTCATTTTTTTTTTTTATATATATAGTGCTATATATAGCACAAGCTCCGGACGCGCAGGCTCAGCGGCCATGGCTCACGGGCTTAGCCGCTCCATGGCATGTGGGATCTTCCCAGACCGGGGCTCGAACCCGTGTCCCCTGCATCGGCAGGCGGACTCTCAACCACTGCGCCACCAGGGAAGCCCATCTCCTTCATTTTTAAAGGGCAGTTTTGCCAGGCATAGTATTCTTGGTTGGCAGATTTGTTTTTCCAGCACTTTGAGTATATCATCCTACTCTCTCCTGACCTTCAAGCTTTCTGCCAAAGATTCTGCTTATAATCTTAATGGAGTTTCATTTTATGTGATGAGACATTTTTCTTTTGCTGTTTTCAACATTCTCTCTTTAACTTTTGACTATTTAATTTTAATGTGCCTCAGTGTAGACCTTTTTTAGGTTCAACATATTTGGGGTCTTTTGGGCTTTATGAATCTAGAGGTCCTTTTCCTTTCCCAGATTTGGGAAAATTTTAGCCATTATTTCTTTAAATAAGCTTTCTTCTCCTTTCTGTTCTTCTCCTGGAACTCCCATTATGTTATATTGTTTTTCTTGACTGTGTCCTGTGAGTCCTGTGGGCTTTATTCACTCTTTTCCATTCCCTTTTACTTTTGCTCCTCTGAGTAGAGCATTTCAAGTAACCTGTCTTCAAGTTCACTGATTCTTTCTTCTGCCTGATCAAGTCTGTTATTGAAGCTCTCTATTGAATTTTTCAGGGCAGTCATTGTATTCTTTGCTCCAGAATTTGTTTTGGTTCTTTTTTTATGGTTTCTATCTCTTTGTTGAACTTGTGATCATGTATTGCTTTTTCTGATTTTGTCTAGTTGTCTGTCTGCATTCTCTTATAGGTCAATGAGCTAAGATGATTATTTTGAATTCTTTGTCAGCAGTTCATAGATCTCCATTTCTTTGAGGTCAGTTACTGGAGCTTTGTTTTGTTCCTTTGGTGATGTCACGTTCTCCTGATTCTTTGTGATCATTTTATCCTGTGTTGATGTCTGCACATTTGAAGGAGTAGTCACCCCTTCCAGTCCTTTTGTACTGGCTTGGGAAGGGAAAGACCTTCACCTGGCTAGAGATTCTGGGAATCTTTTTAACCTTTTGTATAGATGTGCCCACTCTACTCTTCTCATCCCTCCTTGGGGGGCTAGTTTTAGGATTGTGTGCCTTGTCCTGATACCATAGAGCTTTGTAAGGTGCTGAGAGCTGCCTATTCCTTTTCTCTAGGGTGTGCTCAGCTAGGCTGGGGCATTGGGTGCAAGCACCACTTCCATCCCTCCCTTCTGAAAGGTATGTCTTAGGATTTTGTGCCTTTTCCCTACCCCACAGAGCCATGTCGAGTGCCAGGCATCACCCACCCATTCTCCATAGGGCAGTGCACTGAGTTGCTAAGACAAAGAGCTCAATCCCACGCCGTCCCTCCCTCCTGAAGGAGCAGTCTCAGGGTTGTGTACCTTCCCCCAATCCTGCAGAGTCAAGTTGGTTGCTGAGATCTTCACTGGCTGCTGAGGTTCATGTACCATCTGTGGACGTGTGTGGGGCACCATCTTTGGGGAATTGTTGCTTTGGGGGTGTATATGTTGGTTGTTATGAGCCTCCACCCTTTTCTTTGTTCTTAGCTGCTCCCAAACTATCCAGCCGTGCCGATTTCTTCAGTGTTCTGGATGCATCAAGATAAGCAGAGCTTTTAGACGTTGCCCCCAAAGGCTGGGGAGTGAGACCCTCACCTGTTCTCTCTTTAACCTGTGGCGGAAATCGTGGGCTAGGAGATCTCTCTGCGTTCTGAGTTTTGTCAGCCTCGGGGAGAGGTGATGCAAGCAAAGGGACACTGCTCTTTCTACCCTTCCAGTGTGGCCGACCTTGCATTTTGTGGTCCACTGGGGTGCTGGAACCTCTCACCTGGACTCCAGAGCTCTCACAAAGGTATTTTTGCCTGTAGATGGTTGTCAAATCATCAGTGTTTATATGGGGGAATGAGGACTGGAACCTCCTAGTCTGCCATCTTACTGATATGACTCCCTCTCTCCATGTACTCTTGTAACACTTGGCCCTTAGAACAAAACTCAAACTTCACTCACAGCCTACAAGGTCTGAGGGATCTGGCCCTACTCACTTCTCCACCTTCCTCAGCTTCCAGCTTCCTCTGGCTTATCCCGCTCCAGCCACACATCTTCCATTACTTCCCTCTCACAGCCAAGCTCCCTGACCCCAGCATCTTGGTAATTCCTGTTCCCCTTGCCTGGAAGATCTTTTCCTGGCTGTTTCTTTGGCTGGCTCCTTCTCAACTTTTGGAGTTCATTTTAAATGCCAGCTCCTAGAGCAGGGTTTCCCTGTTTCCCCATCTAAGAAACCTCCCCAACCCTCCCATGGTTCTCTGCCACATTACCCCTCTTCCTTCTGTGTACTTGTCACATTTGTCCACTTGCTTATTGTCTGTCTTCCCCCATAGAATGTCAACTCCAAGAGTGCAGACACTGTATCTGTCTTGTTTATCACTATATTCCCTGCCCATTCCCTGTACATTTCTTTTAAAAGAATATTTCAAACAGCAACATAACAGTCAATGTATACAGTGCCATACTTGACTTCACCCTTTTCTATTTGTGTATATGCAATAATTTCTGATTATAAATAATACTACAATGGACATCTCCATGCATAACATTCTTTGTCCCTGCCTCTGGTGATTTTGTTCAGTAATGTCTCAGAAGTAGAAATATTGGCTTCATGATAGAGCATGAGTATGTTTAAGGCTCCTTCATAAACATGGCCACACTGCACTCCAGGAAGTCTGACTGAAGCCCTAACATAAGTCTCACCACCCCTGAATGTGGGAGCTATGAGACAAGAGATGAGTTTTATTTATTTATTTATTTATTTATTTATTTATTTATGGCTGTGTTGGGTTTTTGTTGCTGCGTGTGGGCTTTCTCTAATTGTGGCGAGCGGGGGCTACTCTTCATTTCAGTGCATGGGCTTCTCTTTGCAGTGGCTTCTCTTGTTGTGGAGCATAGCTCTAGGCACGTGGGTTTCAGTAGTTGTGACACGTGGGCTCAGTAGTTGTGGCTTGCAGGCTCTAGAGTGCAGGCTCAGTAGCTGTGGCTCACAGACTTAATTGCTCCGTGGCACTTGGGATCTTCCTGGACCAGGGCTCGAACCTGTGTCCCCTGCATTGGCAGGCGGATTCTTAACCACTGCACCACCAGGGAAGTTCCAAGAGATGAGTCTTTAGATGAGCAGTGCACATGGGTCACCTGAGGATCTGATTAAAATTCAGATTCTGATACAGGAGATCTGGAGTGGGACCTGAGATGCTGCATTTCTAACAAGCTCCCTGGAGGATTCCCCCAGAGGTTCTCATCCTGCCTGCTCTTTCCTGTCAGTGTCTGGGCTCCATATTGACACAGCCCCTGGGCACCTGTGCCACTGCCCAGACCTCAGCCTGCCGGGCCAGCAGCCCCAGCAGGAAAGCCTGTGCTCATTTCTGCTCTGCTTGCCTCAGGCCCTGTCTCCATTTGGCTGTCAGCTCCAGGCTCCATGACCCCTGATGTATGTGTGGTTCTTAGGGGTTCTGAGTTGTTTTCCACAAGGTGTGGGTTGAACTTAACCCTTCAGATTCCAGGATGCACCACTGCCCTGGGTGGGGTAGTGGACATCTGTGACTACCTTTCCTTCCAGTCCTCTGTTTCCGCATCATATGGTAATAATATCTGTTTTTTCCTGAGAAGACCCCACCCCCACCCCCACCCCCAGCCTTTCCTGGTCCATGTGGTTTGGGGGAAGTTAACCTTCTATAATACCAGAATCTAAAGGTGAGCCTATAACCTAGATCTGGCCAATCAACAGATTTCATCTCCTTGCTTTCAGTAATCTGTTTGAGGGCGGACATGTGACCTGGTCCCAGGAAATCTGTGCCAGGACTTACAATAGAACTATTGTGAATGAGAAGCTCTCCCCCCTCTGGGGGGCTGCCAGGGCCACTACATAAGCTAACTGACCAGAGAGTAAGGCCAACATGGAAACCAGAGATAAGGTAACTCCTGATGTCATAATTTGAGGCCCTGGGTCAAGCTAGACCTGAAGCTGACTTGATTTTAATGGGCTTGGGCCATAGTGGAGCTGGGACCAAAGCCATCACAGCAAGACACCAGCTTGGGCACCGAGGCTTGTGTGTGTCAGTGTGTTCAGCACAAACTAAGGAGGGCAGAGGGCTCCAGAAAGAAAAACCTCAAAAGTGTGCCTGCCCCCCCACACACACATGTACCCACAGGCATGTGGGCACGCACAGTCCAGGCCAGAATAGTGGGGATCATGGTGGGGGTGGGGGGACTGCCGCCAACAGAGAGGAGGGCTGCTCCTGTCAGATGGGAGGTTTTCCCACGTTACTGGCGTCTTTGCATGATACACAGTGAGCTTTGAAACAAAAATAAGAGGCAAACTGGATGGGTAAGAAGTAGCTTAATGTAAGTCAAAACAGCATTTAAATCTGGTATAGCCTCTAAACAACCTTGTGCCTTTCATCTCTCCCTGGAAAGGAAGTCCTGAATGCTGTCAGTTTTTCTTATGCATGTACAGGGGCTTCAAGTGCACCATCGTGGGGGGATGTGGGGGGGTAATGCAGAGAGGACAGGTGGCCGGGTCAAGGTCGCACAGCCCATTGTGTCCAGTGCACCATCTGGGGGAGAGGTGACCAGTGCAAGGTCACACAATCTACTGGGGCAGAGCGGACACACGGGCAAAGGTTTTCTTACTAAAACCCCGGGTTTGACTCATCACCAGAGGCAGGTTTCTTGGGAAGCTATGGAGGCTGAAACTGCAGGGCCCTCACTTGTTCAGCCCCTTTTTAGATCCCAACATAATTCTGGGTTCTTTTTCTTAAAAAACACCACCCAAAACTACATAGATCCACAAGGTGTGGATCAGCCCCAGCCCCCAACCGACCCAAGGCTGTTTCCCACTTCCTTCCCCATCACCTTTCAAGAAACCCAAACTCAAGGGCGTTGTCATAAACTTGAAATAGGTACTGAAAGGCCTTTGCTTCTAGGGTATCTCTGCTTGTCCTCGTGCAGTTTCTTCCCTATTTCTGATCATTTAGGCACTTGTTATGCAAACGACATCTACGGAGACCCATTCTGTGAAATGCTTACATGCCTCTTTCAAGGTCCTCTGCTTCATCTTAAACATAAAACCAAATCCTCTTGCTTCTCCCTGGCCAGTGCTCGGGGGTCCCAGCCTGCAGAAGGGGAAAAGCCCGTGAGAAGCTCCCTAGCCATCCACCCAGTGACCCACGAGAGCACCGCCCTCCTCCTGGCCAGTCAGTGCCAGTCGAACGTGGACTGTGTTTCATAAGTAAAGTGGCTCCATTTCGCCACAGGTGCTTCTGTCTGTCGGTGTCTGTCACTTCACTGGAAGCATCTGCAAAGCCCAGCTTGCTGTCTGGTCCTGGGATGGGTGTTGACAAAACTCAGCAGGGAGCCACCTGCTCAGGGCTGGGTGTGCTTGAGGCTCCTGGAGGGGACACAGGTGGGGGCACGTGTCCCAGGGCAAAGGTTTAGGGGAGCACTGAGAGAGGCTTCTGGGAGGAGACCTGAGGGCAACCACCTCCTGGAGGAGAGCATGAAACGTGTCTTCACTCCTCCAGAACCCGGGCAGGGATGCAGGCCACACCCCACGTTAGTTCACGTGCAGGATGCACTTTATAGAAGCCGCATCTGTGGGTAGGACAAATCCTTCCTGTCCAAATCACATTTTGCAAAAAATTAAAATAAGGAGTTGGGCACTTTCTTCTTCCCACCTTCTCTAGCCGAGTCCTCCAAGGACAGTGGGGACTCAGCCTCCAGCCTGCTGACCACTGGTAGGCAGGGCCGGGTCTGGGACTACTGGCAGCAGTTTTGCTTCTCTGTAAAACTTTAGATCTCTCTATCAAATCTGAATGAGAGCCTTGCTGGGTAGAGTAAATTTGGTCATAGGATTTTCCCTTTTATCACTTTAAATATACCATGCCATTACTTCTGGCCTGCAGAGTTTATCCTGAAAAGTCAGGTGATTACCTTATGCGAGTTCCCATGATGTAACTCACCGCTTTTCCTTTGTACCTTTTAGTAGTCCTTAATTTTTTTGCCATTTTAATTACAGTGAGTCTTGGTGTGGTCCTCTTTGGTTTGATCCCGTTTGGGGCTTACTGTGTTTACTGGGCTTGGATGTCTGTTTTCTTTGCCAGGTTAGGGACGTTTTCAGCTTTTATGTCTTTAAGTATGTTCTCTGCCCCTTTCTCTTTCCCTTTTCCTGCTGGGACTGCAAATGTTAGTGCACCTGATGTTGTTTCAGAGGTCTGTTAAACTGTCCTCATTTCTTTTTATCCTATTGTTTTCTGTTCCCCTTCAGTGATTTCCAGTACTCTGTCCTCCAGTTTTCTGATTTGTTCCTCTGTATCATTTCATCTACAGTTGTTTCCTTTTAGTGTATTTTCAATTCAGTTATTGTGTTCCTCATCTCTGTTTGGTTGTTCGTTAAGATCATCTTTTTAAAAAACTTCTAAGGGACTTCCCTGGCGGTCCAGTGGTTAAGACTTCACCTTCCAATGCAGGGAGTGAGGGTTCGATCCCTGGTCAGGGAGCTAAGATCCCACATGCCTCGAGGACAAAAAAACCAAAACATAAAACAGAAGCGGTATTGTAACAAATTCAATAAGAGACTTAAAAAACCCCAAACTTCTAACTTCTCCCTCTGGTTGTCGTTTTTTCTCCTGAGTTCTTTGATTATCTTTACAGTCATTACCTTGAGCTCTTTCTTGAGTACATTGGCCATTTCCACATCACTTAGATCTTCTTGTGGGTTTCCTTGGGTTATCTTGTTCCTTCATTTGGATCGTGTTTCTGTGTCACCTCATTTTTCTTTTTCTTTTGAATTTTCTTTCATTGTTTTTTTATACAGCAGGTTCTTATTAGTTATCTATTTTATACATATTAGTGTATATATGTCAATCCCAATCTCCCAATTCATCCCACAACCACCACCGCTGCCCTCACTTTCCCCCCTTGGTGTCCATACATCTCATTTTTCTTAACTTGCTGTTTTTATTGCTATGTATCTGGTAGGTTAGTTACATTTCCTGACCTTGGAGAAGTGGCCTTTTCTAGGAGATGTTCTATGTTTCCCAGCAGCCCGCTTTCCCCTGGTCACTAGAACTATATGCTCTAGGTGTACCCCCTGTGTGGGCTGCTCGGGTCCTTCTGTTGTGGTGGGCTGACTACTGTGGGTGGTCTGGTAGGCTTGGCTGCCCCCAGTCTGGTTGTTTGCCAGGCTCTGCCTTGTATGGTGCTGTCAGTGCTGCTTGGAAGGAGAGAATAATGAGGCAGCTGGCTGCACAACCATGGGTGACATCGAGACTAGTGCTGGCTCACTTGGGGGTGGCGTTGGTGTCTAGGAGGTATCAGGGCTGGTGTATAGAGCCAAGTCCTGGGGCTATGCTGGCTTACTGGCAGGCAGAGCCAGGCCCTGGGTTCTGGTTGCAGGGCCCAGGAGAACCAGAGCTGGTATCACACCACTGTTCTGGACACAGCCGGCTGCAGGATCTGGGGCATCCTGAATCCTGTGTTGGCATTCTGCCGTGCGGGGCAGGACCCAGCCGAGTCCATAGATGGTCCTTGCCTGCTCGTGTTTGGGCTGGGTCCGTAGGCTGCTGGGCTGTCCTAGGTAGTCCTAGGGCTGCTATCCATCCACTGGTAGGTGGGGCTGGTTGGGAAGCTCGAGCAGCCTCAGTGGCAGTTGGCGCCAGGGCCCAGCCAGTCTTAGGGCTGGTTCTGGCCTGCTAGTGAATGGTCTGGTTCCACAGGCTGCTGGGCAGCAGGACTCGTGCCTGCCTGTTGCTTTGGGAGGCTGGTCCTGAGGCTAGAGCAGTCTCACTTGTGGGAGGGGCCTGGGATTCCGGTGCTGATGCCCGCCTACCTGTGGGTGGAGTTGGGAACCAGGGTCTCTGGCTGGAGGGTCCTACGGGGCCCTGGATCTAGTTCCTGTACACTGGTGCTTGGAATCTGGTCCCGGGGCTTCTGGTGGTTAGGGTCCAAGTCCAGGGGCAGCTGTGGGCTTGAGAGGGTCTGAAGGGAGCCTGAGCGCTGGTGGATGGGGCTGTGTCCCTGCTCAGTTAGTTGCTTGGCCTGTGGCATTCTAGTACTTGGGCTAAGGGTACCTTTGGGTAGATTTCTAAGGGTGACCCCTTACACAAGCCTAAACCCACCTGCAATTTCCACCAAGCCAGCAGCATCTACCCTAGGCAACAACAAGGCCACACCTATTCCAGGAGGAACTCAGCCCCTAGGAATCAGGCCCAGGGAAGCTGCACTTCTGGAAGTTGTTACCCAAACCGTCTCACTACTCAGCAGTCCCAGGTGTGCTGTGCCTGACATCTCCAGCTCAGTGCTACTGAACACGGGTCTGAGGGAGGAACATCTGCTTCAACAACAACTTGTCAAAGATGTCATTTCACGAGCCCCACAGGAGGATCATAGCTTAGGGCGGGTCTTGATTCCCCCGCAAACTTGTACTCACTTTAAAGCTTCAGAAGAAACATTTGCTATGTGGTTCCCATGCAGTTTCCCATTAGTATTACGTGGTGAGTATTTAGAAATAACATCACCTGTGCCCTCCCCACAGAGTCTGTCTATTGATCTGGGTGGGAGCATCCGAGTGTTTTAACTCCAGGTGATTCTAAGGTTAGGCCCGGTTTAAGCCCAAGCCCAAGGGCTGCTGGTACCTGGTAACAGTTTCCAGTCTTCAGTCCTTTTGCCTTTGCGGAGGCATCAGTGTCTGCTCTACATGGGATTGGAAAGGGCAGGGCAGTGTAGCCCACTTAACTCTGTGCTGTAGCAGAAGTTTTGGGGCATCTGTGTGAGGGGAGAGCATATACAGACAGGAAAGAAAAAGCTCACAGCTTGTTCTCCATGCAAGAGCTCATTGTTCCTGAATCTCTCTTTTTCAGAAGGTTGGCATTTGTATTTTTTTTTAAGATTCCACATATAAGCGATATCATATTTGTCTTTCTCTGTCAGACTTCACTCACTATGACAATCTCCGGGTCCTTCCATGTTGCTGCAAATGGCGTTACTTCATTCTTCTTTATGGCTGAGCAATGTTCCATTGTATATATGAACTATATCATCTTTATCCATTCCTCTGTTGATGGACACTTAGGTTGCTTCCATGTCCTGGCTATTGTAAATAGTGCCGCTATGAACTTTGGGGTGCGTGTATTGTTTGGAATTATGGTTTTCTATGGTTACATGCCCAGGAGTGGGATTGCTGGATCACATGGCAGCTCTATTTTTAGTTTTTTAAAGAATCTCCATACTGTTCTTCACAGTGGGTGTACCACTTTACGTTCCCACGAACAATGCAGGTTAAAGTTAATTAATAAGCAAAGCCACGGGCATATTCACCACCATGACTGACATGGGAAAAACTCCACAGAGTCCAAAAATCTCATCTCAGGACAGGGCACTGCTGAAATTTTGCAATGACAGAGTTGGGCCCTTTAGCCAAGTTCAAAAAATTCAGACACTTGCCACCAAAGTCTGATAAATACCGTAGCTTCCTATTTACACTACAGTTACTCAGTTACTTAAAATGGATTTAGATTGACAAACAACTTGACATGTCAGTTTGCTAAGTACCATTTGACAGAGGACTCTAATACCATCATGAGACAGTGCAGGGCTTGCATGTGTGTGTCCCCAGGCGTGGTCTGGGTTTCCACCATTGTGTCACCCACCAGAGGTGAAGGATCACTGATTTCCCAGGGACAGGCTGCCTCTTGTGACTTCCCCTCCTCACTTCAGCAGCCTCCAAGTTACCTGAACCTGGAAGACAAGTCTTAGTTGCCATCAGTGTCTCCCTCCCACTCACTATCTTCAGAGGAAGAGGAAAGCTGAAGGTCGTCATAGAGGACACTTCAGGGGCCAGAGCCACGGTGCTCCTCAGACTTCCTGCAGAGGGAGAGTTCCGACCAGGAGGGCTGGATTTCCGCCACAGGATGGGAAGAGGGAGATGTCATGGACCTGCAGCTCCACCAGCCTCTGCTTAATCTTGTGAAGGCCATCCTGAGGGGCTGACCTGGAACATGGTTAATTGGTGGAGGATGGGGTCTAGTGCAGGCTTGAACAGTATTGGGGTGAGATCTGTTGAGTGGAGGTTGGAGGTCAATGCTTTGCACCAGGGCAGGTGTCCTCCTGGCCCTTGGGATGCCCTTGTTGGTCGATGTCCAGTTGTTCTGGGTGGAGGATGGAGATTCTGGAACACCCCCCACCCCGACCCAGATCTGGTCTCTGAGTCCTCTTCTGGGGAGTCTGGATGGGACTGAGTCTGGGTTTCTTTGTGGGGGCTTCAGTCAAGCTTGGATGGAGATCTCTCACTTGGTGCCTGGATGCTGCTTTTGGAGTCCTGGACCAAACTTCTCTCGATGGGAGACACTGAAGGCCGGGTGGATTTCAGGTCATGTTTCCCGATAAGTGAGCTAACCGAGCCATCCATTTCCAGGACAGATTTCCTCTTGGATGTCTGGAGGAGCGTCAGCCTGCGTGGATGCAGTAGAAGAGCAAAAACCAGAAAGATGATACGTTAGAATTTTCACACCATCAGATAAAAGGTAAAATTAACTCAGCGGCATCTCATAGCATTAAATTTAACAGCAGGAGATACGAGGAATCAATTTAAATAGGACGAGTTACTCAACCTCAGTGGTGGTCACGAAAAAAAAATTACCATAGTGCCTTGATACACTTATACATCAGAGAGAAAAAGAGACTGTAATAATATCTCTTGTTCAGCAAATGGAAAGAAGCTTTTTCATACACACTTTTATGGATTGTACACAGTTTGGGGTCTTGCAGGCACTGTGATGGTGAAATAAGTTTGATAGACAATTTTGGAGGATATATCACTATTTAAAGATGCCTGGGGCTTCCCTGGTGGCGCAGTGGTTGAGAGTCCGCCTAACGATGCAGGGGACATGGGTTCGTGCCCCGGTCCGGGAAGATCCCACATGCCGCGGAGCAGCTGGGCCCGTGAGCCGTGGCTGTTGAGCCTGTGCGTCCGGAGCCTGTGCTCCGCAACGGGAGAGGCTACAACAGTGAGAGGCCCGCGTACCGCAAAAAAAAAAAAAAAAAAAAAAAAAGCGTGTTCTAAATTAAAAGATTCTACTTATGGAATGCCTCTGATAAAATCACCTCTGTTTCCCCTACCACAGCATGTTCTTTCCAGACATGCAAGTAAGAATGCAAAATGAAAGAAGTCGAGGAAAATGGCATCTGAAAAGTACACGAAATGATCACTTTAGTCGGAACAGAATGGGAACAATTCTCTCACACAGAATGGGATTGGGGCAAATCGGGGTTAGCCAGAAGGGCAAAAGAGCGGGAACCAGGAGAGATTTACTCTCACACGGTTGCAGGATGCTGTCACTTTCTTCCAGTACTGCTGCTGCCTCCCTGTGGTCTCCCGGGAAATCTCTGGAGGAGCTTCCTCTGCTGCTATGATTTATTTAGTAGACTATCATCGAAAGCATTGACATGAAAGCATCCGATTCATTTTGTTAAATCAAAGAACAGCACTTTGACCAGTGCTTGCCTTCTAGGCATGGCATCTTGATGAACAGTCCTGTTTTTTTCCAACTGAAGATCAGCCTCCAGCCCGATACGCTTTGTGCTCTCAGGGTCCTGAACTATCTCTCGGAGTGCCTTTCTGAATGGGAACGTTTTCACCAGCATCATCGCCTGGAGACATCTTCAGCCTGTCCCCCCCATCCCCCTCCTTTTTATTCTTTGTATTCTTCAGCTCTCCTTACACTGGTCTCTCGCACGGTAGCAGTGTTGTCCTAGGCATGCTCAGGTGTCTCCTAACCCCACCCAAGTGGACTTCCAGTGTCATCATTTTCGGTTTCTTAGCTGCACTTTCGTCGTTCTTGGGCAGTTCTTTTTTTTTTTTTTCCATGGATGGGGGAGACCGGGGCACCGGGGGGCGGGGTAGGGGGCAACACAGTTACACACTGCGTGTGACCCGGAAAACTGATACACACCAGGCAATCACCAACAGGCTCTGAAGGAGGATCAATCCCTAGACACGCTGCACGCAGGTTTGCAATTTGTGGGTTTATTGCAGACTGGACAGGCAGTGGCAAACTTTGATTAAAGGCTTAACTCTTTCATTTTTGGCTTTTTAATTGGCTACTCTGACAACTAGCAATTCAGCTCTCTCTCCCATCTCAGTTGAGTTCCAGACACTGACTTTCTATAATTAAACTTACTAGATTCAGGGAAATAAAAGACAAGTTTAAATATTCTGACAGAGAAGCGGAACATACCTTTAAGAAGAACAAAGCAATTTTTGGGAAAAAAATGAAATAAAAATTCTAAAAATGAAAAGTACATAACATGGTGACCTCAGTGGATGTGTTTGAAAGTGCTCACCTTAGAAACAGACAATAAAAAAATAGTGAACAGAATAAGTACCAGAAAAGAAATTCAGAATAATAAAGCCTGAAGAGGCAACATTTTGAAAAAAATAGTCATACCCAGAGGGAGAGATATCACAGTACAATAAAAAAATTCTAAAATGCATTTAATTAGAATCACAGAAGTTAAAGAGAGAAATGAACAGAAGCAATATTTGAATTAAAATGACTGAGAACTTTAAAACCGATGAATGAATACTCCACAGACTCAATAAGCTCGTTAGATTGCAAACACAGCCAAAAAAAAAAAAAAATCTACATCCACATTGATTACAGTAAAATCACAAAAAATAAAGACAAAGAAACAACCCGAAAACCATCAGCAGGGGATAAAAACAGGAAAGAAAGAAAAAAGATTGCATAAAAGAAGAAAAAATTAAATGGGCATCTAATTTCTCAACTGGATCACAGTCGAAAGATAGCTTTCATATATTAAAAGGTTATCATGGCCAATCTAACAACTGTATACCATGCAAAGACGTATTTTGGAAAAAAAGAGAAAATGAAAACATTTATAGAAATACAAAAACTGGGATTTTTCATTAGCATATCAAACGAAAGAATAATAATGAAAGATATTTATTAGAAACAAGGGTGGAACTACTGGATGACAGGATGGAGCAGTAGGAACAAATTAAGAATAACAAAATTAATAAATGTGTGGATAGCTCAAAATAAATAAAAATGTATAAAACATGGACAATATGTGATAAGCTTTAAACTATTTATATTTTTAAACTTTATTACATATATTTTCATAAATTACATATATATATTTCTTGTCTATGTGTAATTTGAGTACACAACAATAATAACCTACCGACAGGAAGAGGTACCCAGGGTTCTGGCTCTCCCCTGGAAGAAGATAGAAATACCAATTAACATTAGATTTATTAAAATAGGATAATCACAAAAATAATAGAAAAATATTGATCACCTCAAAACTAACAAAGTTTTGAAAACTTTAATCAATTTAAAATGAGGAAACAAAAGGAATCAATACACAGAAAATACAGGGTAAACAGATTTAATCTCAGATAGATCAGTCATCACATCAATGAAAATGGGCTAAATGCTTCCATTCAAAAAAACAGTTTTATACAGCAGAAATAATACAACATTGTAAATCAACTATACTTCAATTAAAGCCAAAACTAAAAACAAAAACAAAACAGTTTTATAAGAAATATACCTAAATATTAAAATACAAGAATTAAAAGTAGAAGAATGGGGAAAGATAGAGTATATAAACTCTACCCCGATATAAACAGTTATAACTTTATTAATACCAAAGTAGATTCTAAGGCAAGAAGTATTCCTAAAGATAAAAAGAAGACTTAATAAAGACAGAGGTTTAATTCAAAAGGAAAATATAGCAATTTAATATTATATATACTTAGTAAGTGACAGAATCCCAGGAAAACAGACAAAACTACAGTAACGGGATACAATAAACAGTGGTGAGCACAGGCAGTGATAAAATATGTTAGTAAAGTTTAATCCTCTACACGTCAGAAACATTTTATTTAAAGATGAAATGGTACAGGCTTTTCCTCTGTTATCAGCAACAAGAAAAGGTTGCCTACTGTCACCACTATTATTCAACAGTCTACTGGATGTCTTAAGTAATGCAGAGAAAATTCTGTATCATCGCTCTATCTATATAGAAAACCAAATTTACAAGATTTAAAACCCCAGAAAAACACTACAGTTATTTATGGATGATTGTTATATAAAAAAATCCAAATTAATTAATTATTAGATTAATTATTAGAATTAGCAAATTATTATAATTAACAAATTAGTTTTTTCGTAATTGCTTGATTAAAGATCAATATATCCAAGTGAATTTTATCTCTATATACCAGCAAGAAACTGAAAGAGAAATTTTAAAAATTTAATTTTAAAAGCATCAAAAATACCAAATATCAAGGGAGAAGTCTAACAAATGCAAGAGCTTTATATGGAAAACTATGAAATGTTACCAAGAGAAATTAAAGAATATTTAAATAAATAGATAAACATACCAAGTTCGTACATTAAATAAAAATTAATATTGTAATTTGTTAATTCTCTACAAAATGATGTATAGATTCAAGGAATCCTAACATAATTCCAATGTTTTTAGGGGATTTGTCAAGTAGATTCTATAATGTTTATGGATATTCACAGGATGAAGAATATTAAAGACACTTAGAAAAAATAAGATAGCAGGACTTCATCTAGGTTAACAGTTCTCGTGATAAAACTACAGTACAATAACCAAACTATATGGTCTTTATGCAAGGATGGATCAATACACCAGTGGAATAGAATATAATATGGAAATACACCATGTGCTTTTTTTTTTTTTAACATCTTTATTGGGGTATAATTGCTTTACAATGGTGTGTTACTTTCTGCTTTATAACAAAGTGAATCAGTTATACATATGTTCCCATATCTCTTCCCTCCTGCATCTCCCTCCCTCCCACCCTCCCTATCCCACCCCTTTTCTGAACACTTTCTCTGTGACACAGGATATTGCACAGGCATGGGGGAGTGGCAGTCTTTTTAATAAACAGTATTGGGACATTGGGTTTGCACAAAGGAAAAAAAATGGAGCTAACTCCTATCTCACACTGTTGACATGAACTTAATTCCAACTGTATTCTGAAACTGTAGGTGGAAAACAAATTTTTTCTTAGAAAATAATGTCCCCGTCTGAGCTCATTGACACCCTCCACATTTACTTCTCTGCCTACTTCCCTCACACCATCCCTAAGAGGCTCTCCCGTGCAGTGACCAGCCACCTAATGGCCAAATCAAGGATTCCTTTCAGTCCCTTTCCTACTTAACCTTCTCCTCTTCACTATACTGTGAGCTCCTTGAGAATAGAAACCGTGTCTTCATCATCGTCACGTATCCATTCCCTAGCAGAGAGAAGGCACGTAACGAGGGCTCAGTTCTGTCTTTTTACTGAGCTGGTCTGAAACACTCAGCTTCCATGACAGCTTTTCCCCCATCTTGGCGCCTTATCATTTTGCTCCATGAGTTTCCCATAATTTCCTTCCCCTTTAAAAGTCGTGGTCTTCCTATGACATTTGCTTCATATTTTTCTTATTCTCCACTTATTCTGGGTTATTTCAATAGAAGCCAGAGACTCAGTTACCACCTATATTGTTTAAAACGCCACAGATCCTTTTCTCTTTTGCAGACATCCATGGATGTCTGATCATTTCTGGACTTGATCTATATGCACAGGTACCATAGCACATAAATTCAGCATGTTTCATACTAAATTCACCGTAACCACACCACTCCCAAAACTTCCTCCATTTCCAGTATTCCCAGACTCAGTGATATCTCCCTCTACTTGGTTACTCAAGTGAGAACCACAGGGCATATATTTTCAATAGGTCTCTTGATTTCATCTACATCATTTCCTTCCTGGAATATTGCAGCTGGTTTCCCTGTTTCTGGCCATGTTCTGTTCTTAACCCATTGCCCTCACACCTTCTAAGATGCTCATTTCTCGATGCAAGGCTAATTGGTTCACTGCTTTGTGTCAATTTCTCCTCATTGCCTACAGACTCAATTGTGACCTTCTCAGCAAGGCATACCTGATCCTCTTCATGATCTCAGCCTGCTTGTTCCTCTAGCATAGTTCCTGGTCAGTTCCACAAATTCACCCTGTGAAAAAGCCTCACTAAACTATGTGCACTTCCCTCATGCAATGACACAATACTTTGCCTGTTCTCTTGACTCATCCTTCAACTCAAGATGACTGTCATCACCTCCTCTGTGAATGGGCCCCATGAGGCAGTTAGAAGCTCCATTTTTTCCCTTCATATTATGTTACAGATATCCCTACATCATAGCAATTACTGCATTGTTTTATAACTATTTATACATCAACATCACCTGTATGACCTGTGATCTTTCAAGGAAAGCATGTTTAGCTTCCTATGTCTTTGTAGGAGAAGTAGTATGATACAGTTGAGCATCTTTTGAGAGAAACAGATGATAATTTAGTTACCTGCTCTGCAAGTAGATCTGAACATTTGTATTAGTTAATTTCTGCAACTGTCTGGTCTTTAACTAAAAGAATGGGATAAAGCAAGATGGAGAATATTTGTGCAGTGTCCGGCATATAGAATGTTCTCAGTAAATGGTAGCTGCATCATTACTAGTATTGTCATTATTGTTATTGTTAATTCCCCGGCACCAGTCTCAATGTCTGGTACCTATTAGGAATCCAGCTTGAGTGTTTGATGAATGATTTATATATGTATAAAATATATATAATGTGACGGTTTGGTTGACATTGACTCTACCTAATAAATATTGGACTCCAAACATTTTTTGCGTTACGCGGGCCTCTCACTGTTGTGGCCTCTCCCGTTGCGGAGCACAGGCTCCGGACGCGCAGACTCAGCGGCCATGGCTCACGGGCCCAGCCACTCCGCGGCATGTGGGATCCTCCCGGACCGGGGCACGAACCCGTGTCTCCTCCATTGGCAGGCAGACTCTCAACCACTGTGCCACCAGGGAAGCCCTCCAAACAACTTTTAAAATGCTTCTTTTTAAATTGCAGATATTCATTAAATCTTTTTTGAGTGGATTTTTCTGTGGCCTTTTGCTTCTTTCAAAGAAGCATATTTAATTTCTTCACTTACTGCCAGTTACAAATTTATAGACAGTAATACATTTATAGAGTCTATGGATTCAACCAAAGATTTTATTTAACAGATTTTTGAGAAGAAGTTAAGGTTTAGGCTTTGAAAATAAGCCTGGTTTAATATACTCAATTCTCATGAGCAGTTTTTGAAGATATTGAGAAATAACATTAAAATATTACATACTATGCACAGTCTAAGATTACAGTTTTCCTGTTTAATTCATGTCTGAATTATAAAACTTTCAGGATATATTAATAAAAAGTATCTGGAGTGTTTGTAGATTTAGTTTTTTAAAAGTTTTTTAAAAAGTCTTCCTCTAAAAATTAAAAAGTATGTATGGAAACAAAAAAGACCCCGAATAACCTAAACAACCTTGAGAAAGAATGGAGCTGGAGGAATCAGGCTCCCTGGCTTTGGACAATACTATAAAGCTACAGCAATCAAAACAATATGGTACTGACAGAAAAAAAGAAATATAAATCAATGGTACAGGATAGAAAGCCCAGAGATAAACCCATGCACATACGGCCAATTAATCTAAGACAAAGGAGGCGAGATTATACAATGGAGCAAAGATCGTCTCTTCAGTAAGTGGTTCTGAGAAAACTGAACAGCTACATGTAAAAGAATGAACTTAGGACATTCTCTAACACAGTATAGAAAAATAAACTCAAAATGGATTAAAGACCTAAAAATAAGACCAAGTACTCTAAAAATCCTAGAGGAATACATAACCAGAGCTCTGTTTGACATAAATTTCAGGAATATTTTTTTGATCTGTCTCACAGACTAATGAAAATAAAACCAAAAATAAACAAATGGGACCTAATTAAACTTAAAAACTCTTGCACAGCAAAGGAAATCGTAACCAAAAGGAAAAGACATCCTATGGACCGGGAGAAAATATTTTTAAATGATACAATGAACAAGAGATTAATTTCCAAAATATACAAACAGCTCATGCAGCTCAATAAAAAAAAAAAAAAAATCCAAAAATGTACAGAAGATTTAAATAGACATTTCTCCAAAGAAGATATAAAAATGGCCAACAGAGGGCTTCCCTGGTGGCACAGTGGTTGAGGGTCCGCCTGACGATGCAGGGGACATGGGTTCGTGCCCCGGTCCGGGAGGATCCCGCATGCCGCGGAGCGGCTGGGCCCGTGGGCCATGGCCACTGGGCCTGTGCGTCCGGAGCCTGTGCTCCGCAACGGGAGAGGCCACAGAAGTGAGAGGCCCGCGTACCACAAAAAAAAAAAAAGTGGCCAACAGGTACATAAAAAATGCTCAATATCATTAATTATTAGAAAATGCAATTCAAATCTATATTGAGGAATCACCTCAAATCATTCAGAATGGCCATCATCAAAAAGGCTACAGATGATAAATTCCAGAGAGTGTGTGGGGAAAAAGGAACCTTCCTACACTGTTGGTGGGAATGTAAATTTGCATGTGCTATTCTGTACTTGATATTTCTTTTCACTCAGTGAAGTAATCAACTCAAGTCTAACATGGCCCAACAGACTCCTTACTGTCTTTTTCCATACCTTCTCCTTTCACATCCCTCCCAGTCTCAGGAAGTCACAATGAAGTTCTAGGAGGTTCATCAAAACCTGCCTGTCCTTATGCCTCACCTTCACAGTAAGAGCAAAGTGCTACTGTTTCTGCCTCCAGGACATCCCCAAAGGTGTCCCCAGGGCCATTCAAGTGCAAGCCAGGATCCCCTGCCAGGAGTAGCAAAGGGTCTCCTGCTGGTGTCCTGCTTCCTTGTTAACTATCACAGAATGGTCCAGCAGCAACCAAGGGTACTGGGAAATATGCATCAAGTCACATCACTCCCCTACTCACAAGATTTCATTGGTGCCCTGTTAAGCCCCTACCTGGGTGGTCTCACCCCACCTCTCCAGCCTCCTTTTCCTGGTTTCCACAAAGTTCAAGGTCATGCAGGTTCTCTCCTCTTCCTCTGGGACCCTGCACAGCAGCCAATACTAGACCCACAGTGCCCCCTGGTGGCTGGAGATGCAAGATGCTCCGGACAGCTGGGCAAGGGGTGAGGCCCGGAGGAAGCGAGGTGGGAGGACAGGACACTGGATTTGAAAAAGGTCTTGGAAGAGCAAAAGCTTAGGAGAAGACCAAGAGTGTTAGATTTAGAGAGGAAAGTCTAATTGAGACCCCTCTGGGATGGCCCTGCTCGCTGGGTTATGGAAATGGAGTTGGAACCAGAGAGCAGTTGGCCTCTGGATGGGCCTCAAGCTCGACTCCAGAAACTCTCATGAGACCTTTGACCATGTCTGTGCAGGAGAGGATGCTGAACATTTGGGTCCTAGACTCTGAGTCACCTTCCTCCTGCAGGCTCCTCTCTTCCATTTGCAGGGCTGGGTGTGAGGGGCTCCTGGAGAGAGGTGGCATCAGAACACACAGGGGGTCAGTGTCATTAACAGGAGGGGAGATGGAGGTTCGGGGTCACTCAGCCCTGAGGACAACCTTGCGCATCCCAGGTCTTTCCAAGTTTTTACTTTTCCAAGGTCTGAAGAGTTGTGCTCTGGGAACATAGGTGGGAAGAGTTTGGAGGTGGCTTTAGTGGCTGTGCGCAGTGAGGACCAGGGCTGCTGGGGAGGAAATTCCAGTTGAGATGAGGACTTGTGCTTCTATTCAGAAGTTCAGGGGGCATCAGTTACTTCCCAAGATCCCTGTGAGTTTTGAAAGAAAACATACTTCAGGTTTACCAGCATCCTGTATTTCTCTACACTCTGCCTGTTTGCAGGGGATTGCATGGGATTCATATTAAATATCTTTTTGGCAAAACAGTCATGCAGATGGCCAACAGGTACTGAAAAGATGCTCAGCATCACTAATCAGGGAAATGCAAATCAAAACCACAAGGAGATATCACTTCACACCTTTTAGAATAAACGTCATCAAAAGGACAAGAGATAACAAGTGTTGGGGAGGGTGTGGAGAAAAGGGAGACCTTGGCCACTGTTGCTGGGAATGTAAGTTGGTGCAGCCACTGTGCAAAAGTGTGTGGAGGTTCCTCCAAAGATTAAAAATAGAACTATCATAAGATCCAACAATTCCAATTCTAGGTATATATTGAGGGAAATGAAATCATGTTCTCAAAAGGATATCTGCAGCCCCAAGTTCACTGCAGCATTATTTGCAATAGCCAAGATATGGAAACAATCTAAGTGTCCCTCAGTGGGTGGAGAAAATGTGATATATCTATATAGAAACCAATCAATCAATCATCTATTTATCTCTCTCTATAGAAATGTGTATATATCTGCCATACAAAGAAAAAATTTCTGCCATATTCCACAAAAAGAAAGGCCTTTGAGGGCATGATGCTAAGTTAAGTATGTCAGAGAAAGTTAAATAGTGTATGTTCTCACTTACAAGTGGAATCTAAAAAACTCAACTCCTCTTTTTCTTCAGTGGAAGCTTCTTATACTCTCTCTCTTTATTTCCAATTCACTGTACATTGGCTCTTGATTTTCAAAAATGATAATGCCCTTATGTTCATCACTGGTCACGTAAAGGATCTGATAATAATAAATGTTCAGTAAAATACAGAAAAGGTGAGTGGAAATATAAAGGAAATTCACAGAACTTTATGATCACTGTTGCTTTCATCTTAATGGTCACCTTCTGGAGATCTCAGCATGTTGATCTAAGATGCTCACAAATGTGAATTACATCATCCTCTTACCAATCCAGGTTCACTTGCCTGATGATCAGCAAGGCAAATGCCAAGATTCCAAGGTTTGCAGCAGAGAAAGGGTTTATTTATAAGGGAATCAAGGGAGGAGACAGGAGAACAAGTTTGAGATCTATCACTTCAAAGGGAAGGGAGCAGGGGTATTTAGGGGTGAAGAGTAGAGGGAGGTTGGAGGTGAAGGGAAAGGTGATTGAAGGCAGGGAAAATGTGAGGTTATCGCTGTTCTGTGCAGGCATATCTCTGTTACATGCTAGTTCATGGGATGCATGTTCAGAATATGGTGGCATTAGCATGAGCTAAGGATGGAGCTTTTGGCCCCATCATTTCAAATGGTCATCCACTGTGCACTCACACAGGCCCAACTGAATGTGTGATGGTCTTGTCTGGTTTGAACAGAGCAAGACTAGATTCATGACCTGAAAAAAACAATCAACCATTACTATAGTGACCCATCTGTCAGAGGAGTTATCTACAGGTGGTGGTTAAAGGAGTCTTGTAATATATCGTCTAAGCTATGGGAAACTTTCAGGGTATGCAATTCGCAGGAACAATGAATGCGAGCTTGACGGTGAAGGCATGTTACAAGAGGAGGGTTTTAAACAGGCTGTTCCCTTAACTGCTGTTCTGTGAGACAAAGTCAAGAATATCTATTAGTTACCAGTTTCTGTTAACCCTATGAGATGGGTTTCAATTCCACAAGGATTGGGTCCATGTAACTTTCACTTGCTAAACTCCATCTAGGCCTAGTGGAACCCAGGTATATAATAAACTTTTGTTAAGGCATGATCTGAAATAATGAATGAAAGAGTGATCGCTATATTCATAGGGAATTTTATTTAAGAACGGATTGATTATAAAGTCAGTCATGGGACCTGTATTTTACTTTAACGTGCTATGGACAACACCTTTTTTTTTAAAACATCTTTATTGGAGTATAATTGCTTTACAATGTTGTGTTTGTTTCTGCTGTATAACAAAGTGAATCAGCTATATGTATACATATATCACCATATCCCCTCCCTCTTGTGTCTCCCTCCCACCCTCCCTATCCCACCCCTCTAGGTGGTCACAAAGCACCGAGCTGATCTTGTGCTATGCGGCTGCTTCCCACTAGCTATCTGTTTTACATTTGGTAGTGTATATACGTCCATGCCACTCTCTCACTTCGTCCCAGCTTACCCTTCCCCCTCCCCGTGTCCTCAAGTCCATTCTCTACATCTGTGTCTTTATTCCTGTCCTGCCCCTAGGTTCATCAGAACCATTTTTTTTACAGATTCCATATATATGTGTTAGCATATGGTATTTGTTTTTTCCTTCCTGACTTACTACACTCTGTATGACAGTCTCTAGGTCCATCCATGTCTCTACGAATGACCCAATTTCATTCCTTTTTATGGCTGAGTAATATTCCATTGTATATATGTACCACATCTTCTTTATCCATTCGTCTATCGATGGACACTTAGGTTGCTTCCATATCCTGGCTATTGTAAATAGTACTGCAGTGAACTTTGTAGTACATGCTTCTTTTTGCATTATGGTCTTCTCAGGGTATATGGCCAGTAGTGGGATTGCTGGGTCATATGGTAGTTTTATTTTTAGGTGTTTAAGGAATGCCCATACATTTCTTCATAGTGGCTGTATCAATTTACATTCCCACCAACAGTGCAAGAGGGTTCCCTTTTCTCCACACCCTCTCCAGAGTTTATTGTTTGTAGAATTTTTGATGATGGCCATTCTGACCAGTGGGAGGTGACACCTCATTGTAGTTTTGATTTGCATTTCTCTAATAATTACTGATGTTGAGCATCTTTTCATGTGCTTCTTGGCCATCTGTTTGTCTTCTTTGGAGAAATGTCTATTTAGGTCTTCTGCCCATTATTTGATTGGGATGTTTGTTTTTTTGATATTGAGCTGCATGAGCTGCGTCTGGTCCTGGACTTCTGTTTTTTGATATTGAGCTGTTTGTGTATTTTGGAGATTAATCTATTGTCCGTTGCTTCACTTGCAAATATTTTCTCCCATTCTGAGGGCTGTCTTTACGTCTTGTTTAGGGTTACCTTTGCCGTGCAAAAGCTTTTAAGTTTAATTAGGTCCCGTTACTATTTTATTTTCATAACTCGAGGATGTGGGTCAAAAAAGATCTTGCTGCGATTATATGTCAAAGTGTGTTCTGCCTATGTTTTCCTCTAAGAGTTTTATAGTGTCCGGCCTTACATTTAGGTCTTTAACCCATTTTGAGTTTATTTTTGTGTATCGTGTTAGGAAGTGTTCTAATTTCATTCTTTTACATGTAGCTGTCCTGTTTTCCCAGCACCACTTATTGAAGAGGATATCTTTTCTCAATTGTATATTCTTGCCTCCTTTGTCATAGATTAGGTGACTATAGGTGTGTGGGTTTATCTCTGGGCTTTCTATCCTGTACCATTGATCTATATTTCTGTTTTTGTGCCAGTACCATATTGTCTTGATTATTGTAACTTAGTATTATAGTCTGAAGTCAGGGAGCCTGATTCCTCCAGCTCTGTTTTTCTTTCTCAAGGTTGCTTTGGCTATTCAGGGTCTTCTGTGTTTCCATACAAATTGTAAACTTTTTGTTCTAATTTTGTGAAAAATGCCATTGGTAAGTCGATGGGGATTGCACTGAATCTGTAGCTTGCTTTGGGTAGTGTAGTCATTTTCACAAGATTGATTCTTCCAATCCAATAACATGATATATTTCTCCATCTGTCTGTGTCATCTTCGATTTCTTTCATCAGTGTTTTATAGTTTTCTGAGTACATGTCTTTTGCCTCCTTAGGTAGGCTTATTCCTAGGTAGTTTATTCTTTTTGTTGTGGTGGTAAATGGGATTATTTCCTTAATTTCTCCTTCTGATCTTTCATTGTTAGTTTATAGGAATGCAAGAGATTTCTGTGTTGTACTTTTGTATCCTGCAACTTTACCAAATTCATTGATTAGTTCCAGTAGTTTTCTGGTAGCATCTTTAGGATTTTCTATGTATAGTATCATGTCATCTGCAGTGACAATTTTACTTCTTCTTTCCAATTTGTAGTCCTTTTATTTCTTTTTCTTCTCTGATTGCCTTGGTTAGGACTTCCATAACTGTGTTGAATAAGAGTGGTGAGATGGATATCGTTGTCTTGTGCCTGACCTTAGAGGAAATGGTTTCAGTTTTTCACCATTGAGAATGATGTTTGCTGTGGGTTTGTTGTATATGGCCTTTATTATGTTGAGGTGGGTTCCCTCTATGCTTACTTTCTGGAGAATTTTTATCATAAGTGGGTGTTGAATTTTGTCAAAAGCTTTTTCTGCATCTATTTAGATGATCATATGGTTTTTATTCTTTAATTTGTTAATATGGTGTATGACATTGATTGACTTGCATATCCTGAAGAATCCTTGCATTCCTGGGATAAATCTCACTTGGTCATGGTGTATGATCCTTTTAACGTGTTGTTGGATTCTGTTTGCTAACATTTTGTTGAGGATTTTTGCATCTATGTTCATCAGAGAAATTGACCCGTAATTTTCTTTCTTTCTTTTATTTTTTTCTGATATCTTTGTATGGTTTTGGTATTGGG
This sequence comes from Grampus griseus, assembly GCF_964374135.1. Lineage (NCBI taxonomy): Eukaryota > Metazoa > Chordata > Mammalia > Artiodactyla > Delphinidae > Grampus > Grampus griseus. The sequence continues at coordinate 146,970,090 of NC_139018.1, forward strand.
TGATAGTGGCCTCGTAGAATGAGTTTGGGATTGTTCCATCCTCTGCATTTTTTTGGAAGAGTTTGAGAAGGATAGGTTTAGCTCTTCTCTCAATGTTTGATAGAATTCACATGTGAAGCCATCTGGTCCTGGACTTCTGTTTGTTGGAAGATCTTTAATTTCAGTTTCAATTTCATTGCTTGTGATTGGTCTGTTTATATTTTCTAATTCTTCCTGTTTTAATCTTGGAAAGTTGTACCTTTCCAAGAATTTGTCCATTTTTTCAGGGTTGTCCATTTACTGGCATATAGTTGGTTGTAGTAGTGTCTTATGATCCTTTGTATTTCTGCAGTGTCAGTTGTAATTTCTCCTTTTTCACTTCTAATTTTATTGTTTTGAGTCCTCTCCCTTTATTTCTTGATGAGTCTGGCTAAAGGTTTATTAATTTTGTTTATCTTCTCAAAGAACCATCTTCAAGTTTTATTGATCTTTGTTATTCTTTTCTTCATTTCTATTTATTTCTGCTCTGATCCTTATCATTTCTTTCCTTCAACTAACTTTGGGTTTTCTTTGTTCTTCTTTCTCTAGTTGCGTTAGGTGTAAGCTTAGCTTGTTTATTTGAGATTTTACTTGTTTCTTGACGTGAGATTGAATTGCTATAAACTTCCCTCTTAGAACTGCTTTTGTGTCCCATAGGTTTTGGTTCATCGTGTTTTCATTGTCATTTGTTTCTATGTATATTTTTATGTCCTCTTTGATTTCTTCAGTGATCTGTTGGTTATTTAGCAGTGCACTGTTTAGCTTCCATGTATTTGTGTTTTTTACAGTTTTTTTCCCCCCTGTAATTGATTTCCAATCTCATAGCATTGTGGTCAGAAAAGATGCTTGATACAACTTCAGTTTTCTTAAATTTTCCGATGCTTGATTTGTGACCTAAGATGCGATCTATCCTGGAAAATGTTCCCAGTGCACTTGAGAAGAAAGTGTATTCTGCCGCTTTCGGGTGGAATGTCCTGTAAATGTCAAGTAAATCTATCTGGTTTATTGGGTCATTTAAAGGTTGTGTTTCCTTATTTATTTTCTGTCTAGATGATCTGGCCATTAGTGTAAATGGGGTGTTAAAGTCCCCCACTATAATTGTGTTATTGTTGATTTCCCATTTTATGGCTGTTAGCCTTTGCCTTATGTATTGAGGTGCTCCTATGTGGGGTGCATAAATATTTATAACTGTTATATTTTCTTCTTGGATTGATTCCCTAATCATTATATAGTGTCCTTCCTTATCTCTTGTAACAGTCTTTATTTCAGTCTGTTTTATCTGATACGAGTATTGCTACTTCAGCTTTCTTGTGATTTACATTTGTATAGAATAACTTTTTCCAACCCCTCACTTTCAGTCTGTATGTGTCCCTAGGTCTGAAGTGGGTCTCTTGTAGACAGCATATATAAGGGTCTTGTTTTTGTATCCATTCAGCCAGTCTGTGTCTTTTGGTTGGAGCATTTAATCCATTTACATTCAAGGTAATTATCAACATGTATGTTCCTATTAACATTTTCTTAATTGTTTGGACTTGTTTTTGTGGGTCTTTTTCTTCTCTTGTGTTTCCTGCCTAGAGAAGTTCCTTTAGCATTTGTTATAAAGCTGGTTTGGTGATGCTGAATTCTCTTAGCTTTTGCTCTTCAGTAAAGGTTTTAATTTCTCCATCAAGTCCGAATGAGATCCTTGCTGGATAGAGTAATCTTGGTTGTCAGTTTTTTCCTTTCATCACTTTAAATATATCCTGCCACTCCCTTCTAGCTTGCAGAGTTTCTGTTGAAAAATCAGCTGATAACCTTATGGGGATTCCCTAGTATGTTATTTGCTGCTTTTCCTTTCCTGCTTTTAATATTTTTTCTTTGAATTTTATTTTTGTTGGTTTGATTAATGTGTGTCTTGGTGTGTTTCTCCTAGGGTTTATCCTGCACGGGACTCTGCGCTTCCTGGACTTGGGTGGCTATTTCCATTTCCATGTTAGGGAACTTTTGAAATATAACCTTTTCAAATATTTTCTCAGATCCTTTCTCTTTCTTTTCTTCTTCTGAGACCCCTGTAATTCAAATGTTGGTGCATTTAATGTTGTCCCAGAGGTCTCTGAGACTGTCCTCAATTCTTTTCATCCTTTTTTCTTTATTCTGCTCCATGGCAGTTATTTCCACCATTCTAACTTCCGGCTCACTTATCTGTTCTTCTGCCTCAGTTATTCTGCTATTGATTCCTTCTAGTGTATTTTTCATTTCAGTTATTGTGTTGTTCATCACTGTTTGCTCTTTAGTTCTCTTCTAGGTCTTTGTTAAGTATTTTTTATATTATCACAATCCCTGCCTCCATTCTATTTCTGAAAGTTTCTATCATCTTTACTATCATTGCTCTGAATTCTTTTTCAGGTAGGTTGCCTATTTCCTCTTCATTTATTTGATCTTGTAGGTTTTTACCTTGCTCCTTCATCTGTAACAATTTTTTTGGTCATCTCATTTTTTTTTTTTGATGGGTTAAGCTGTGTTCCTGTCTTCCTGGTTGTTTGCCCTGAGGCATCCAGTACTGGAGTTTGCAGGCAGTTGGATAGAGCCGAGTCTTGGTGCTGAGATGAGGATCTCTGGGAGACCTCACTCTGATGAATATTCCCTGTGGTCTGAGTTTCTCTGTTAGTCCAGTAGTTTGGACTTGGCACTCCCATCACATGAGTCAGACCTGACCCCCGGCCTGGGAACCAAGATCCCGCGAACCACGTGGCACGTCAAAGAAAAACAAAAGGAACAGTATAGTAACAAAGAATAATAAAATAAAATAAAATTAGAAAAATTAAAAATTCATTAGAAAAAATAAAAATATAAGTAAAACAACAAAAGAAAGGTAAAACAGAACCAAACAGCCAAAAAAAAAAAAAAAGGCGGGGGGGGGGACAAACCAAAAGGAGCAGAACGATAACAAAGAATAAAAAATAAAATTAGAAAAATTAAAAATTTATTAGAAAAAATTAAAATATAAATGAAACAACAATAACAATGAGGTAAAACAGAACCACAACCTCAAAAAAAAGAAAAAAATAGACAAAAAAGGGCCAGAAAAGTCCTTGGCTGTGGAGGGTGGGGCTTAGGTGGGGGTGGAGTTTAGGGTGGGGCCGAGGCCTAGGCTCAGGACCCACACAGCCTGGAAAAGGCAGCATGGCTGGAGAGGGCCTCAGAGTGTGCAGTGCAGAGATAAGGCCCTAGGCGGGGATGCAGAGGTAGGGCTTAGGCCCAGCGCAGGTGGAGGGGGACTTGGAGGGCAGGGGATCTGGCCCAGGAGCTCAGCAGGCTCTTGGGGGCCCGAGTGGGCAGGGGAAATGCTGGCCTAGTTCCCTTCTGATCCTCCAGTCCCCCAAGGGTTTCTCCCTGGCCCTGCTGATCCCCTCATTGTGGGTGGGCCCCTCCTGAGCAAGGGAGTAGCTTCCTCTGCTGCTCTTCTTACCTGCAAAACAAAGCAGGTTAAGTTGCAGAACCCCAGTCTCCTTGTCAGAGTGCGGTTGTGATAGTGGAACAGTCACATTGCCGAATTCCACAGGTTCAGTGGGGAATGTCCCTGCCTCCCTGACTTATATAGGGCTTTAAGGTCATGTAATCTCCTTGAGTCTTTCTCACACAAGGAATTTTCTCTCACCTTTTTTCACACCTTACATCAAAAGGTGTGACTGCAAGTTGTGCTGTAGTGTTCTCATGCATTTTAGGCTTATCTGGACATTTGTGTCTATTTTTAGCAGTATATTTATTTTTGGAAAGAACAACTAATTTTTCTTTTTTTAGTATGCCTATGTTTTTCTAAATTCCACAATGCTTATCATGGTACAATATAGAGAACATAATATTTACTATTTAAATATCACTTGGAGTGTATTTCTTAGGGCCTCCCTTATCTTCGTATATTAGTGCAAACAGCAACATCACCGAAGTACTAAGCTCTAACGGCCACGCATACTCTACATAGAGAAGAGAAAATGAAATAGAATTTTTATTCAGTAAAATGGCAATCATACAAACATGGGATGCCTTCATTTAATACTTTCATACACGCATTTGAACATCAAAGCCAGTGTGCCTACTTCTGAAAAAATAGGCTTTCCCATATGACAAAAGATGAGTCTACCTTTGTTTACAGGTTTACCTGGGGAATCTTTTCTGATCCGGTAGACTGGTAGCTTCATAGCTGGGTATTTGAATTCTTTTCTTTTAGCTTTTATCTTGGTGTGGGGTTTCATTTTCTTTATCATACGGTCAAATGAAGAGGTTTCAGGTAGGAAGGAACGAATAATGATTTGGCCTATCCAAGCCTATGGAAAGATAGCTACCACTTTGCTTCACAGCACTTGCGTTGGGATTTTATGAATCCCAGTGATTATGTCCATGTCATTGCGTGGCCATCTTCATGAAATATATAGTATGCAGAATGATTTATCAGTCTGTTTCAGAATTTCTTATAAAGGATCTCTCAATTGCAATCTGGCATACTAACCCAAACTAAACTCAAGAAATGCCATGAGTGGAATACAGAATTAGAAATTTTACTATTTCTAGAGGAAAAGACAGGCTATACAATGCTTCATATCATTCCTAATCCGTGAATCACTGGGTCATGAAGAATGGATAATGCCTAGACAGAATGTGCAATTTCCCCCCTTAAGACCTCAGATGTTATTTATCATTTCTGTTCCCCATTCTTTGGGAGGCAAAGACTCATCTCTGACCTACGTTTCTTGCATTTCATAGGACCATGACCTTAGCAGAAAAATGGGTGGAGGTGGGGAGAGAAATTGCTTTAACATAACACATTGTAAAATATCCATCTAATATCAATCATCTTTGTATGAATATATGTATGTGAGTATGAATGTCTATCTTTGTATCTATACATCTCTCTATTGACCTACCAAATTTTTTTTTCTCATTCCCTACAATTCATGGGTTCTATTTCACTCCCCTTTAGAAGCCATATAAGTTACAAATAAATTTGTGATTCATTCAAATGGCGCCCCATCATTTTTGATAGTTTCTAAATATGTTGAAATTTCACTTTCCAGTATCTTTGTTCATTGGGCTGTTTGAAATATCATTTCAAAAATAGGCTAGCCAGTAAAGCGACCATACGCCAATAAAAATTAATTTCAAATATAGGTTAACCAATTTTTTCTTACTGTCTGGGAATTTTCTATCAAGTGTGAAGAGTTTCCTGACTTGCCCTGGGTAGATTAAACAAACAAACAAACAAAAAATACCTTGCCTTAACTGACATCACTTGATTTCAGTGAGCCTCACATCAATGCTGCATTACTAAAAGGTAACATTCATGTGTCCTGGGACCGTGCTCCCTGTGTTGGCAGCTCAAAGTTCTTGTACCCATCCCTTCATTCCAATCTCAAATGGCTTCTCTAACAGACATCTATTCTTTACTTCAGTGAAGCTTAGAAGATTCTGGAAAGTAGAGTCAGTGCCTACTCAAACCCTATGCAATGATAGAAGGAAAGAGTAGAGCTATTTGTTTTTTGTGTTTTTTTTACATCTTTATTGGAGTATAATTGCTTTACAATGGTGTGTTAGATTCTGCTTTATAACAAAGTGAATCAGTTATACATATACATATGTTCCTGTATCTCTTCCTTCTTGCGTCTCCCTCCCTCCCACCCTCCCCATCCCTCCCCTCCAGGTGGTCACAAAGCACCAAACTGATCTCCCTGTGCTATGCGGCTGCTTCCCACTAGCTATCCACTTTACGTTCGGTAGTGTATATATGTCCATGCCACTCTCTCACTTTGTCACAGCTTACCCTTCCCCTCCCCATATCCTCAAGTCCATTCTCTAGTAGGTCTGTCTTTATTCCTGTCTTACCCCTAGGTTCTTCATGACATTTTTTTCCCTAAAATTCCATATATATGTGTTAGCATACAGTATTTGGCTTTCTCTTTCTGAGTTTCTTCACTCTGTATGACAGACTCTAGGTCCATCCACCTCATTACAAATAGCTCAATTTCGTTTCTTTCTATGTCTGAGTAATATTCCATTGTATATATGTGCCACATCTTTTTATCCATTCATCCGATGATGGACACTTAAGTTGTTTCCATCTCTGGGCTATTGTGAATAGAGCTGCAATGAACATTTTGGTACATGACGCTTTTTGTGTTTTTTTTTTTTTTTCATTTTAACAACTTTATTGGAGTATAATTGCTTTACAATGGTATGTTAGTTTCAGCTTCACAACAAAATGAATCAGTTATATATATACATATGTTCCCATATCTCTTCCCGCTTGCATCTCCCTCCCTCCCACCCTCCCTATCCCACCCCTCCAGGCGGTCACAAAGAACCGAGCTGATCTCCCTGTGCTATGCGGCTGCTTCCCACTAGCTATCTACCTTACGTTTGGTAGTGTATATATGTCCATGCCTCTCTCTCGCTTTGTCACCGTTTACCCTTCCCCCTCCCCATAGCCTCAAGTCCATTCTCTAGTAAGTCTGTGTCTTTATTCCTGTTTCACCCCTAGGTTTTTCATGACATTTTTTTTTTAAATTCCATATATATGTGTTAGCATACGGTATTTGTCTCTCTTTCTGAACATTTTGGTACATGACTCTTTTTGAATTATGGTTTTCTCAGGGTATATGCCCAGTAGTGGGATTGCTGGGTCATATGGTAGTTCTATTTGTAGTTTTTTAGGGAACCTCCATACTGTTCTCCATAGTGGCTGTACCAATTCACATTCCCACCAGCAGTGCAGGAGTGTTCCCTTTTCTCCACACCCTCTCCAGCATTTATTGTTTCTAGATTTTTTGATGATGGCCATTCTGACTGGTGGGAGATGATATCTCATTATAGTTTCGATTTGCATTTCTCTAATGATTAATGATGTTGAGCATTCTTTCATGTGTTTCTTGGCAGTCTGTATATCTTCTTTGGAGAAATGTCTATTTAGGTCTTCTGCCCATTTTGGGATTGGGTTGTTTTTTTGTTATTGAGCTGCATGAGCTGCTTGTAAATTTTGGAGATTAATCCTTTGTCAGTTAATTCATTTGCAAACATTTTCTCCCATTCTGAGGGTTATTTTGGGTCTTGTTTATGGTTTCCTTTGCTGTGCAAAAGCTTTGAAGTTTCATTAGGTCCCATTTGTTTATTTTGTTTTTATTTCCATTTCTCTAGGAGGTGGGTCAAAAAGGATCTTGCTCTGATTTATGTCATAGGGTGTTCTGCCTATGTTTTCCTCTAAGAGTTTGATAGTTTCTGGCCTTACATTTAGGTCTTTAATCCATCTTGAGCTTATTTTTGTGTATGGTATTAGGGAGTGATTTAATCTCATACTTTTACATGTACCTGTTCAGTTTTCCCAGCACCATTTATTGAAGAGTCTGTCTTTTCCCCATTGTATATCCTTGCCTCCTTTGTCATTAGTTGACCATAGGTGCATGGATTTATCTCTGGGCTTTCTATCCTGTTCCATTGATCTGTATTTCGGTTTCTGTGCCAGTACCATACTGTCTTGATTACTGTTGCTTTGTAGTATTGTCTGAAGTCAGGGAGCCTGATTCCTCCAGCTCCGTTTTTCGTTCTCAAGATTGCTTTGGCTATTCGGGGTCTTTTGTGTTTCCATACAAATGGTGAAATTTTTTGTTCTAGTTCTGTGAAAAATGCCAGTGGTAGTTTGATAGGGATTGCATTGAATCTGTAGATTGCTTTGGGTAGTAGTCATTTTCACAATGTTGATTCTTCCAATCCAAGAACATGGTATATCTCTCCATCTATTTGTATCATCTTTAATTTCTTTCATCAGTGTCTTATAGTTTTCTGCATACAAGTCTTTTGTCTCCTTAGGTAGGTTTATTCCTAGATATTTTATTCTTTTTGTTGCAATGGTAAATGGGGTGTTTTCTTGATTTCAGTTTCAGATTTTTCATCATTAGTGTATAGGAATGCCAGAGATTTCTGTGCATTAATTTTGTATCCTGTTACTATACCAAATTCATTGATTAGCTCTCATAGTTTTCTGGTAGCATCTTTAGGATTCTCTGTGTAGAGTATTATGTCATCCGCAAACAGTGACAGCTTTACTTCTTCTCTTCCGATTTGAATTCCTTTTATTTCCTTTTCTTCTCTGATTGCTGTGGCTAAAACTTCCAAAACTATGTTGAATAAGAGTGGTGAGAGTGGGCAACCTTCTGTTGTTCCTGATCTTAGTGAAAATGATTTCAGGTTTTCACCATTGAGGACGATGTTGGCTGTGGGTTTGTCATATATGGCCTTTATTATGTTGAGGAAAGTTCCCTCTATGCCTACTTTCTGCAGGGTTTTTATCATAAATGGGTGTTGAATTTTGTCGAAAGCTTTCTCTGCATCTATTTAGATGATCATATGGTTTTTCTCCTTCAATTTGTTAATATGGTGTATCATGTTGATTGATTTGCGTATATTGAAGAATGCTTGCATTCCTGGAATAAACCCCACTTGATCATGGTGTACGATCCTTTTAATGTGCTGTTGGATTCTGTTTGCTAGTATTTTGTTGAGGATTTTTGCATCTGTGTTCATAACTGATATTGGCTTGTAGTTTTCTTTCTTTGTGACATCCTTGTCTGGTTTTGGTATCAGGGTGATGGTGGCCTCGTAGAATGAGTTTGGGCGTTTTCCTCCCTCTGCTATATTTTGGAAGAGTTTGAGAAGGATAGGTGTTAGCTCTTCTCTAAATGTTTGATAGAATTCGCCTGTGAACCCATCTGGTCCTGGGCTTTTGCTTGTTGGAAGATTTTTAATCACAGTTTCAATTTCAGTGCTTGTGATTGGTCTGTTCATATTTTCTATTTCTTCCTGATTCAGTCTTAGCAGGTTGTGCATTTCTAAGAATTTGTCCATTTCTTCCAGGTTGTCCATTTTATTGGCATAGAGTTGCTTGTAGTAATCTCTCATGATCGTTTGTATTTCTGCAGTGTCAGTTGTTACTTCTCCTTTTTCATTTCTAATTCTATTGATTTGAGTCTTCTCCCTTTTTTTCTTGATGAGTCTGGCTAATGGTTTACCAATTTTGTTTATCTTCTCAAAGACCCAGCTTTTAGTTTTATTGATCTTTGCTATCGTTTCCTTCATTTCTTTTTATGTCTGATCTGATCTTTATGATTTCTTTCCTTCTGCTAACTTTGGGGTTCTTTTGTTCTTCTTTCTCTAATTGCTTTAGGTGCAAGGTTAGGTTGTTTATTCGAGATGATTCCTGTTTCTTAAGGTAGGATTGTATTGCTATAAACTTCCCTCTTAGAACTGCTTTTGCTGCATCCCATAGGTTTTGGATCATCGTGTCTCCATTGTCATTTGTTTCTAGGTATTTTTAAATTTCCTCTTTAATTTCTTCACTGATCACTTCGTTATTAAGTAGTGTATTGTTTAGCCTCCATGTGTTTGTATTTTTTACAGATCTTTTCCTGTAATTAATATCTAGTCTCATAGCGTTGTGGTCAGAAAAGATACTTGAAACAATTTCAGTTTTCTTAAACTTATCAATTCTTGACTTGTGACCCAAGATTATGATCCATCCTGGAGAATGTTCCATGAGCACTTGAGAAAAATGTGTATTCTGTTGGTTTTGGATGGAATGTCCTATAAATATCAATTAAGTCCATCTTGTTTAATGTACCATTTAAAGCTTATGTTTCCTTATTTATTTTCATTTTGGATGATCTCTCCATTGGTGAAAGTGGGCTGTTAAAGTCCCCTACTATGAATGTGTTACTGTCGATTTCCCCTTTTATGGCTGTTAGTATTTGCCTTATGTATTGAGGGGCTCCTATGTTGGGTGAATAAATATTTATAATTGTTATATCTTCTTCTTGGATCAATCCTTTGATCATTATGTAGTGTCCTTCTTTGTCTCTTCTAATAGTCTTTATTTTAAAGTCTGTTTTGTCTAATATGAGAATTGCTACTCCAGCTTTCTTTTGGTTTCAACTTTCATGGAATATCTTTTTCCATCCCCTTACTTTTAGTCTGTATGTGTCTCTAGGTCTGAAGTGGGTCTCTTGTAGACAGCATATATAAGGGTCTTGTTTTCGTATCCATTCAGCCAATCTGTGTCTTTTGGTGGGAGCATTTAGTCCATTTACATTTAAGGTAATTATCGATATGTATGTTCCTACTCTCATTTTCTAAATTGTTTTGGGTTCGTTATTGTAGGTCTTTTCCTTCTCTTGTGTTTCTTGCCTAGAGAAGTTCCTTTAGCATTTGTTGTAAAGCTGGTTTGGTGGTGCTGAACTCTCTCAGCTTTTGCTTATCTGTAAAGGTTTTAATTTCTCCATCGAATCTGAATGAGATCCTTGCTGGGTAGAGTAATCTTGGTTGCAGTTTTTTCTCCTTCACCACTTTCGGTATGTCCTGCCACTCCTTTCTGGCTTGCAGAGTTTCTGCTGAGAGATCAGCTGTTAACCTTACGGGGATTCTCTTGTGTGTTATTCGTTGTTTTTCCCTTGCTGCTTTTAATATGCTTTCTTTGTATTTAATATTTGACGGTTTGATTAATATGTGTCTTGGATATTTCTCCTTGGATTTATCCTGTATGGGACTCTCTGTGCTTCCTGGACTTGATTAACTATTTCCTTTACCATAATTAGGGAGGTTTTCAACTATAATCTCTTCAAATATTGTCTCAGTCCCTTTCTTTTTCTCTTCTTCTTCTGGAACCCCTATAATTCGAATGTTGGTGCATTTAATGTTGTCCCAGAAGTCTCTGAGACTGTCCTCAGTTCTTTTCATTCTTTTTTCTTTATTCTGCTCTGCAGTTGTTATTTCCACTATTTTATCTTCCAGGTCATTTATCTGTTCTTCTGGCTCAGTTATTCTGCTATTGATCCCATCTAGAGTATTTTTCATTTCATTTATTGTGTTGTTCATCACTGTTTGTTTCATCTTTAGTTCTTCTAGGTACTTGTTAAATGTTTCTTGCATTTTGTCTAATCTATTTCCAAGATTTTGGATCATCTTTACTATCATTATTTTGAATTATTTTCAGGTAGACTGCCTATTTCCTCTTCATTTGTTAGGTCTGGTGGGTTTTTATCTTGCTCCTTCATCTGCTCTGTGTTTTTCTGTCTTCTCATTTTGCTTATCTTACTGTGTTTGGGGTCTCCTTTTTGCAGGCTGCAGGTTCGTAGTTCCTGTTGTTTTTAGTGTATGTCCCCAGTGGGTAAAGTTGGTTCAGTGGGTTGCGTAGGCTTCCTGGTGGAGGGGACTAGTACCTGTGTTCTGGTGGATGAGGTTGGATCTTATCTCTCTGGTGGGCAGGTCCACGTCTGGTGGTGTGTTTTGGGTTGTCTATGGCCTTATTATGATTTTAGGCAGCCTCTCTGCTAATGGGTGGGGTTGTGTTCCTGTCTTGCTAGTTGTTTGGCATAGGGTGTCCAGCACTGTAGCTTGCTGGTCGTTGACTGAAGCTGTGTGCTGGTGTTGAGATGGAGATCTCTGGGAGATTTTCGCCATTTGAAATTATGTGGAGCTGGGAGGTCTCTTGTGGACCAGTGTCCTGAAGTTGGCTCTCCCACCTCAGAGGCACAGCACTGACTCCTGGCTGCAGCACCAAGTGCGTTTCATCCACATGGCTCAGAATAAAAGGGAGAAACAGTAGAAAGAAAGAAAGAGAAAGGAAGGAAGGAAGGGAGGAAGGAAGGTAAAATAAAATTATTAAAATAAAAAATAATTATTAAGAAAAAAAATTTTTTCAAGAAAAATAGAAAGACGGACGGATAGAACCCTAGGAGAAATGGGGAAAGCAAAGCTATACAGACAGAATCTTACACAGAAGCATACACATACACACTCACAAAAAGAGGAAAAGGGGAAAAAATAATATATCGTGCTCTCAAAGTCCACCTCCTCAATTTGGGATGATTCGCTGTATTCAGGTATTCCACAGATGCAGGTACATCAAGTTGATTGTGAAGCTTTAATCCGCTGCTTCTGAGGCTGCTGGGAGAGATTTCCCTTTCTCTTCTTTGTTCGCACAGCTCCCGGGGCTCAGCTTTGGATTTGGCCCTGCCTCTTTGTATAGGTCGCTGGAGGGCGTCTGTTCTTTGCTCAGACAGGATGGGGTTAAAGGAGCAGCTGCTCGGGGGCTCTGGCTCACTCAGGCCGGGAGGAGAGAGGGGTGCGGTTGTGGGATGAGCCTGCGGCAGCAGAGGTCGGCGGGACGTTGCACCAGCCTGAGGTGCGCCATGCGTTCTCCAGGTGAAGTTGTCCATGGATCCCGGGACCCTGGCAGTGGCGGGCTGTACAGGCTCTGGGGAGGGGAGGTGTGGATAGTGACCTGTGCTCGCACACAGGCTTCTTGGTGGCGGCAGCAGCAGCCTTAGTGTCTCATGCCCGTCTCTGGGGTCCGCACTGCTAGTCGCGGGTTGCTCCCATCTCTGGAGCTCCTTTAAACAGCGCTCTTAATCCCCTCTCCTCACGTACCTGGAAACAAAGAGGGAAGAAAAAGTCTCTTGCCTCTTCGGCAGGTCCAGACTTTTCCCCGGACTCCCTCCTGGCTAGCCGTGGTGCACTAACCCCCTGTAGGCTGTGTTCACTCCGCCAACCCCAGTCCTCTCCCTGTGCTCTGACGGAAGCCGGAGCCTCAGCTCCCAGCCCCGCCCGCCCCGGTGGGTAAGCAGACAAGCCTCTCAGCCTGGTGAGTGCTGGTCGGCACCGATCCTCTGTGCGGGAATCCCTCCGCTTTGCCCTCGGCACCCGTTGCTGTGCTCTCCTCCGCAGCACTGAAGCTTCCCCCCTCTGCCACCCACAGTTTCCGCCCGTGAAGGGGCTTCCTAGTCTGTGGAAACCTTTCCTCCTTCACAGGTCCCTCCCACTGATGCAGATCCCGTCCCTATTCTTATGTCTGTGTTTATTTTTTCTTTTGCCCTACCCAGGTATGTGGGGAGTTTCTTGCCTTTTGGGAGGTCTGAGGTCTTCTGCCAGCGTTCAGTAGGTGTTCTGTAGGAGTTTTTCCATGTGTAGATATATTTCTGGTGTATCTGTGGGGAGGAAGCAGATCTCCACGTTTTACTCTTCCGCCGTCTTCCTGCTTCTCTCCACTATTTGGGTTTTGTCAGAGTCCATCATTCAGTGAAAGGCCGGATTTGGTCACAAGACAGGGGAGGAAAAGGCATAAACTGTGACGTAGGTCACTGGCAACAGGTTCATATCCACAGTTGTAGCAGGCTCTGGGTGTAGCCCAAAGGGGAGCCTATTTCCTACATATTTAAAAGACCTTTTGGTTTCCTCCAACCACAGTGGCTTTTCTGTCTTGGAGGTACAGAGTTCTGCAGAAGGAAGACCTACTCCCCAAACAGGTGTTCTCTAGGATGGAGGGAGCAGCCATTGGCTCCTCCCAGGAAGTTCCCTCTATAAAGCTACATAGTTTTCCTTGGTTCTAGTCAGACTGCGGCCTGTGTTAGAAAAAGGAGATGACATGGGACTTAGGGGATATCCTGGCACACCACCTCCAGTGGGTCTCAAACATTGCCGCCTAATCCACTCATCTGGAGAGCAGATGAAATCCCAATACCCGGGCCTCAAAACAGACAACCAAAACATGGGATCCTTTGAAGTAAGATTGAGGCATATGTAGCTACTAAAATTCACCCTCAGAGTGGCATGTGGGCCCCAGTGAGAACAAGTCAGCTTACAGTGCTTATCACATTCTCCATGCCTGACATTGACAAGGGCACACTGTGTATGTGCATATACTGACCAGTGAGTGGTCTTGGGGGCAGAGGTGCCTGAGAGTCTATATTTCTGAATAGCCTTAGTCCTTCCAAGCTCCTCTGTCCTCCCAGTTCCATAAGCTTTGAGGATAAAAAATGTCAAGGGGATCTTCAAGGCTGAAAAATAAAAACCATGTATGTCATGACTTGTTTTGCCTAGAATTTTATTGGTATTGAAAGAAAAATTTTAAACAAAGCTTTAGAATAATGTTTACTAAGGAAATAATAATAAACAAAGCCACAGGAGCAGTCCCCTGTATGATTTACATGGAAAGAAGTCTGCAGAATCCACAAATCTCATCTTAACTCAGGGCCCTGCTGTCATTCTGTAAAGCAGAGTTAGGCCCTTTAGTCAGCTGCAATACTTTCAGACATTTGCCACCAATTCCAGATTCTCACCACAGCTTTCTATTTACACCACAGTTAAAACTTTCTCGTGTAATTGTCTCAAAGTTGTCTACAAAGGATTGAGTTTGCAAAAGAATTGACATTCCAGTTTGATAAGCACCATTTCCATGTTGACTCTAATTCCATCAGGAGAAAATGCAGTGCTTTCCACATGTGTGTCCCTAAGCAAAACCTGGGTTTCCACTACTGTTTCACCCCCCCACCCCCCAGAGGTGAAGAATCACTGATTCACCAGGGACAGGCCACTCCTTCGGACTTCCCCTCTCTGTTCCACAGTCACCTCCAGGGTACCTGGGGCTGAAGGACATGTCTTAGTGGTCATTGGTGTCTCCCTCTCACTCACTCTCTTCAGAGGAAGAAGAAATCTGAAGGTCACCATAGAGGACACTCCAGGGGCCTGGGGCACAGTGCTCCTCAGACTTCTTGCCCACGGCTGGGCTCTGAGCAGGAGGGGTTGGCTTCTCAGCAGGAGACAAAGAGGGAGATGTCATGTATGTGCAGCTCCACCAGGCTTTGCCTACTCTCCTGAAGAGCATCCTGAGAGGCTGGCCTGGAACATGTTTGAGGGGTGGAGGCTGGACTCTGGTGTAGGCCTGGAGAGTATTCAGGTAAGATGTGTTGTGTGGAGGCTGGAGGTTAATGCTTTGCACCTGTGCAGGTGTCTTCCTGGTCACTTGGGGTGCCACGGTTGGCCCAGGTCTGGTGGTACTGGGTGGAGGCTGCAGATTCTGAAAAACCCCCGGATCTGGTCTCAGGGTGCTCTTCTTGGGAAATTGGATGGGACTCAGTCTCGGTTTCTTTGGTGGGTTCAGACAAGCCAGGGTGGAGATCTGAGCAGATCTCTTGCCTGGTGCCTGGATGCTGCTTATGAAGTCCTGGACCAAACTTCTCTTGATGGGACGCCCTGAGGGCCAGGTGGATTTCAGGTCATCAATCCCGATCAGTGAGCTAATTGGGCGATCCATCTCCAGGACAGATTTCCTCTGGGATGCCTGGATGAGCATTGGCCGTTGTGGAGGCGGTAGGAGAGCACCAAAAAGAGAAAGACAAAATGTTAAAATTTCCTCATTGTCCCGTAAAAATTAAAATTAACCAAACAACATCTCCTATATTAAATTTCACAGTAAGAGACAGACGAGGAGTCAACTTAAATGTAATGAGTTACTCAACCTCTGGGGTGGTCACCAAAAACGAAACAGCCATATCCTGTTGATACATTTTAAACATCAGCTCGAAAAAGAGGAAGATTGTAATCAACGTCTGTTGTTTAACTAATGGAGACAAGGTTTTTATACACTCTTCTTGGGACTGTACACTGCTTAGTGTCTTGCAGGCCCTGTGATGGTGAAATGAGTTTTGATGGCCAATTTTGGAGGATGCCTCGCAATTGAAAACTGGCTCTTCTAACTTCAAAGATTCAGCTTATGGCATGGTATGGCTAAAATGACTTTCATTTCCCCTGCCAATATACTCTATTCTTCCCAGAGAGGCAAGGAAGAATGCAGAATGAAGGAAATGGAGGAAAATGGCATCTGAAAGCTCCACTAAATGACCCCATTGGTCAGAGGGAATGGGAACAATTTCCTCACACAAAAGGGGATGGGGAGACCAGGGTTACCCAGGAGGGAAAGAGTGTAGGAACCAGGAGGGACTCACCCTCACAGAGTTGCAGGATTCTGTCACTTCTTTTCATTGGCTGCTGCCCCCCTTGGGGTCTCCTGGGAAATCTCCACCCCTCCCTTCCCCCAGCTACCCCTCAGGGGCACTGGTCCCCCCCATGCCCTCAGGACCCACGTGACCAGAGGGGACCTAGGAAGGCAGAGAATAAGGCCCAGGACCTCAGCAGGCTCCCCAGGGCCCAAGTGGGTGGGGAACATGCTAGCTGCTTTCCCTTTTATTCCTCTGATCTCCTGAGGGTCTCTCCCTGTCCCCGTTGCTCCCCTCACTGAGGGTGGGCCCCTCCAGGTATGGGTACCCCTCCCCTCCCCCAGCTTCCCTTCATGAGTGCTGGTCCCATCCTGCCTCCACTTCTCCTTTCCCCTCTCTCCCCCACATGTCCTACCTGGTCACTCTGGGGTTCCTCCCATCCCATTAGGTGTCTGTGGTTCCCTACCAGTGCTTGGTAGGTGCCCTAATTGTTTTGAGACATGAACTCTGTGTCCTCCTACCCTGCCATCTTGACTCCGCTCCTATATCACATTGTTTTCATTCCTGTAGCTTTGTAGTAGTATCTAAAGTCTGGAAGGGTTTATGGTTCCTGCTTTATTCTTTTTCCTCAGGTTGCTTTGTCAACTCTCGGTCTTTTATGGTTCTGTATAAATTTTAGGATTATTTGTTCTTGTTCTGTAAAAAATGCCACGGATAATTTGATGGGGATCACATTATATCTGCAGGTTGCTTTGGGTATTATGGCCATTTTAACAATATTAATTCTTCAAGAGCATGGAATATCCCTTTCTTTGAATCATCTTCAGTTTCCTTTATTAATATTTTATAGTTCTCAGCATATAAGTCTTTCACCTACTTGGTGAGGTTTACTCCTAAGTATTTTATTTTTTGATGTGATTTTAAAAGGAATTGTTTGTTTACATTGCTTTTTTAATATTTCATTGTAAATGTAAACAAATGAAACCAATTTCTGTATGTTAATCTTGTATCCTGCTACCTTCCTGAATCTGATTATCAGTTCTAGTAGTTCTTTTATGGACTCTTTATAGTTTTCTGTATATAGTACTATGTCATCTGCATAGAATGAAAATTTTACCTCTTCTCTTCCAATCTGGATACCTTTTCTTTTTCTTGTCTTATTGCTGTCACCAGGACTATGTTGAAGAGAAGTGGTGAGACTGGGCATCCTTGTCATGTTCCAGATTTTAGTGGTAAGGCTTTCTGCTTTTTACTATTGAGTAGTATATTGGCTGTGGGTTTGTCATAAATAGCTTTTATTATGTTGGGATATGTTCCCTTTATGCCCACTTTTGCAAGGGTTTTTATCATGAATGGATGTTGAATTTTAGGAAATGCTTTTTCTGCATCTCTTTAGATGATCATGTGGATCTTGTCTTTTTTTGTTGTTGTTGATATGGTGTATCACATTGATTTGTGTATGTTGAATCATCCTTTTAACCCTTAGATAAATCCAATGTGGTCATGGTATATGACTTTTTATGTGTTATTTGATCCAGTTTGCTAATATTTTATTGATAGTTTTTGCATCTATATTCATCAGAGATATTGGCCTGTAATTTTTTTTTGGTAGCATCTTTGTCTGGTTTTGGGATCAGGGTGATGGTGGCTTCATAGAATGTCTTTGGGAGTATTCCTTCCTGTTCAACCTTTTGGAAGAGGCTGAAAACAATTGGTATAAGTTCTTTTTTGTATGTTTGGTAGAATTTGTCTGTGAAGCCATCTGGTCCTGGACTTTTGCTGGTAGGGAATTTTTTAGTTTACAGATTCTATTTCACTTCTATTGATAGGTCTGTTCAAATTGTCTGTTTCTTCTTGATTCAGTTTTTTTTTTTGCAGTACACAGGCCTCTCACTGTTGTGGCCTCTCCCATTGCGGAGCACAGGCTCCAGACACGCAGGCTCAGCGGCCATGGCTCACAGGCCCAGCTGCTTCACGGCATGTGGGATCTTCCCGGACCGGGGACCTGTGTCCCCTGCATCAGCAGGCGGACTCTCAACCACTGCGCCACCAGGGAAGCCTGGTCTGTACTTTTTAAGCTAAGCCTTTACTGAAACTAGAATTTTTGTCTCTGAGAGAAAGTTGTACTGATAACCAAAATGAGGATATTGTCTTCATTTTACATGTTTTGTTTATTTAAAATTACTTGAAATGATATTTGGTTAGTTTCTTCATGATAATGAGATCCTCCCAATGTGTTATACTGTACAAATATCCTCACTTCCAATCATCTATAATAAGTTTTTCTTCTTGTCACCAAGTTTTATTTACTTGAGTGTAAAACAGGACCTTAATAGTCTCAGTGTAGTCTCTGTCCCTGAATTGTGTTCAGTCTTTTAGGCATAACTCAGGCCTCCTCGTCAGAAAGTGCATTTTAACAGTATTTTCATGTGACTCACACGTGCTTTTTTTTTAACTAAGTAGGGCAGGTGTACTTATTCTCAATTTGATAGCATTTTGAATAAGCTGATGATCTTTTAAAAGTAATGATGCCCAGAAATACTAATTTACTGAATCCTTTTAAGTTCTGGACATGGGAATTTTTAAATGTTTTCTAAATAATAATGATGTAAAGCAAAGAGAACTCCTGGAGGTGAAGAAAAAGGGTAACAGCTCCCTGATTTCTTCTTGTCTTTTTACAGCATGGGAAGAAATCTCTGACCTGGGTCAAGAAAGTGTGGGTGGTTTTATAGAGAGTGGGGTTCTATTAGGAGGGACAAAGGACCTAATCATTTTTCCATGTGAGAATCTATCACATGGAATTGTCTCTCTCTCTCTCTCTAGGACTTCTTCCCATAATAAATGAAGAATGGGAGACTCCAGGTGGCCTCATGGTTGAGGTTTCAAGACGAGTGAAGAAAGATAAAAGCAAAGTAAAAGAAGCTCAGGTTGAATTACTCACTTTGACTTGAATATACTTCTGTGAGGAGTTACATCAGCATTATGATTGAATAAGGTGTGTTTCATCATACGCCCCTTTAATAACAACTTGGCTTCATTCACAGACCAAAGTGTCTTTGTGGGAGCTGTGGGATCCAGCAAAATATGTCAAGGGGAACAGGAGGAGTCTCACCCACCTGTGCACAGGGTATTAGGCGTAGAGACCTCAATCCCAGCTCTGGACATTGCAGTCATCTGTTAACTGGCTCCATACCCTCTTGGCTACAGCCTGGGGGTACCTGGAAAATCCTGTTTTAATCCATCACTTAAGAACGAAAGAGCTTTTGTGGATATTCAGGTTTCTTGTAGAGAAGTACTGGCATAATGTTGGGGCAAAAAAAAAAATATTTATGAGTTTGCATGAATTGAACAAAGTAAAAGGAATGGTTTCACAAACATCAAGCCTCCCCCTAAGACTGAACAACTAAAGGCCAAGAGGGCTCTTCTTGGCCCATGATTTCCCCTGCAGGGGCAAGTGAGAGCATGTGAATTAACATGTAGCTTCTCCAACTATGTGGGATGTTGCCAAAAAAGCCCATTGATTTCTTGCCCCATTCAGAGTGCTGAATTATAAGATGAATGACTGGGGTGGGAAGAGGTAGCAGATAGGATTCTTAGAAGAATCTAAGAATGGTTGTGGTGCAGATTCTACCTGCTGTATCACAGACTCTATCAAGAAGCCCATCCATGAGCGAATAGGGATACCTCACCCATGGATCCTCCCAACTGGCCAGTGGGCACCCTCAGTGCTCTGAACACATTATACAAATAAATATCCACACTGTGGCTAGTTTACCATGGGTGCTCACAACCAAGGCAGTGAGGGAAGGCTTTGGCTGACAGCTTGAGAACACACAAAGGAAGCTGGCTCACATCTGCAGGCCAGAGACACCATAAATTTCTGCATTAGCACCACCCTTAGGAGAAGAAAAGGGGCTCTATCAGCCCCCAGCCTATTGTGTTGCTAGATAAAAATAGAGCATATAAGCTCAAGAATTCTGCCAAAAGATGAAATAAGAAGCATGAAACACTTTTATCCATAGAAGGTCTGAGAAAGCCTCAGAAACTCTAAGTCTAGAGGGCCAACAGAAGGTGTTTTTCTCCTGAAGACAATTAGCAAACAAACACTGGAGTAGGTGGCTGCTACTTCAAAAGTGAAGACAGAAGCACAAAACGCCAGGAACATTCTTTTTTCTAAATCAAAGTAACCTAACACAACTACAGGATTACAAAGTCTTCCAGTTATTAATCCCAAAGACTTTGAAATCTGCAATCTACCTAATAAATAATTCAAAAACACTGTTATAAGAAACCTCAGTGAGCTACAAGGAAAGACTGAAAGACAATTCAGTGAAATCAGAAAAAACATGAAGAAAACAAAAATACACAAAAACTGTAAAAAAATAAAAGGAACCAAAAACATGGTGGGGATGAAATGAAAAATGCAATAGAAAAGTCTATAGCTACAATAGCTTTTTAAAAAATATGCAGAATACAGTGAAGTGTATTGTGACATTAAAAATATAAAAGGAGAATTAAAAATGGAACATTTACAGGCCTACAAAGATAAGTTTCTATCAACATAAGATGGACTGTTTTAACTATGAGTTATTTTATGTTTACCTCATGGTAACCCCAAAGCAAATATTTTTAGTAGAATCACAAACACTAAAAAAGGAAACAGAGCATACCAACATGGTAAACCACCCATTATAAAGGTAGACAGAACCAGAGGGGAAAAAGAAACAGTGGAAATATAAAACAGGGGTCCCCAACCCCCAGACCATGGACTGGTACTGGTCCGTGGCCTGTTAGGAACTGGGCCGCACAGCAGGAGATGAGTGGTGGGCAAGCAAGAGAAGTTTCATCTGTATTTACAGCAGCTCCCCCATCACTTGCATTACCACCTGAGCTCTGCCTCCTTTCAGATTATCAGCAGCATTAGATTCCATAGGAGCGTGAACCCTACTGTGAACTGGGCATGTGAGGGATATAGGCTGCATGCTTCTTATGAGAATCTAATGCCTGATGATCTGAGGTGGAGCTGAAGCTGCTAGCGCTGGGGAGCGGCTGCAAATACAGATTATCATTAGCAGAGAGGTTTGACTGCACAGAGACCATAACAAATCAATTGCTTGCAGACTCATATCAAAACCCTATCACGGGCTTCCCTGGTGGCGCAGTGGTTGAGACTCCACCTGCTGATGCAGGGGATATGGGTTCGTGCCCCGGTCCAGGAAGATCCCACATGCTGTGAAGCAGCTGGGCCCGTGAGCCATGGCCGCTGAGCCTGCGCATCCGGAGCCTGTGCTACGCAATGGGAGAGGCCACAACAGTGAGAGGCCCGCGTACCACAAAAAAAAACAAAAAACAAAAACCCTATCAGTGAGTGGCAAGTGAAAGCAAGCTCAGGGCTCGCACTGATGCTGCATTATGGTGAGTTGTATAATTATTTCATTATATATTACAATGTAATAATAATAGAAATGAAGTGGACTATAAATGTAATGCACTTGAATTATCCCGAAACCATGCCCACCTCCCACTCTGTGGAAAAATTATCTTCCATGAAACTGGTCCCTGGTGCCAAAAAGGATGGGGAACACTGATATAAAACATTCAGAAAGCAATTAATAATATGGCAGTAGTAAGTCCTTACGTATCAAAATTCACTCTAAATATAAGTGGACTTAATTCACAAATTAAAGCCACAGAGTGGCTGGATGTATAAAAAATATATAAGGTACAATTAAATTCTCCATATAAGACACTCATTTCAGCTTTAAGACACACATATACTCAAAATAAAGAGACGGAATATTATATTCCATGCAAGTAGAAGCCAAATAATGTGGGGGAAGCCATACTTATATCAGACAAAACAGACTTTAACAAGAACAATATCAAGACACAAAGTCATTGTATTCAATATAATGATACAAAGGTCAACATATCAAGAAGATGTAACAATTTTAAATACATACACACCCAACATCAGAGCACCTAAATATATTAAGCAAATGCTAACAGATCTGAAGGGAGAAACAGACAATACAATAATAGTAGGGAACTTCAATACTCCACTCTCTGCAGTGGATAGATCATCCATATACTGGATGAGCAATGATTTATGTATATAGACCAGTGTATATACACTGGTCTATACATTATACCAAATGGACTGAACAGGCATATATAGAACATTCCATCCAGCAACTTGTTCTCAAGTGCACATGGAACATACTCCAGGATAGATTATATGAAAAATGATGTCTTAGCAAATTTAAGAAGATCAGAATCGTACCAGCTATCTGAACACAATGATATAAAACTAGAAAGCAACAAGAGGATATCTGGGAAATCTACAAAGAAGGGAAAACTACACAGTGCACTTCCAAAAAAGTCTTATGAGTCAAAAAAGAAATCAAAAGGAAAAATTTTAAAAAACTTTAAAGCAAATGATAATGGAGAAACAACTTACCAAATCCTATGAGATGCTGCAAAAGCATTCCAGAAAGGAAAGTGTATAGTGATAAGTGCAAATGGCAAGAAATTAGAAAGTGTCTAAGTAATCTATCTCTACAAACTAGAAAAATAAGAAATTTTTCCTAAAGTTAGCAGAGGGAAGAATATAATAAAGACTAGAGTGGAGGGGCTTCCCTGGTGGCGCAGTGGTTGAGAATCTGCCTGCTAATACAGGGGACACGCGTTCGAGCCCTAGTCTGGGAGGATCCCACATGCCGCAGAGCAACTAGGCCCGTGAGCCACAACTACTGAGCCTGCGCATCTGGAGCGTGTGCTCCGCAACAAGAGAGGCCATGATAGTGAGAGGCCCGCGCACCACGACGAAGAGTGGCCCCCACTTGCCGCAAATTAGAGAAAGCTCTTGCACAGAAACGAAGACCCAATACAGCAAAAATAAAATTAATTAATAAACTCCTACCCCCAACATCTTAAAAAAAAAAAAGACCAGAGTGGAAATAAATAAAATAGATACAAGAAAATCAACAGAAAGGATCAACAAGCGAAAAGCTGGATTTTCAAAAATATATAATTCACAGACTTTTAGCTAGACTAGGAAAAAAGAAGACAATTAGAAATGAAAGAGGAGACATTACCACTGATACTACAGAAATACATAGGATCATAAGAGACTACTATGGACAGTACATATAGTACTGCAAGTATTGGTATTAGCTGAAGCAATTAGGTGAGACAAAGGCATCCAATTAAGAAAGTAAGAACTAAAATTGTCATTATTTGAAGACATAATTTTCTATATAAAAAATCCTAATGAAGCAACCAAAAAGTTGTAACTAATCAACAAAGTATGTAAAATTGCACTGTATAAAATCAACATAATCAGTTGTATTTCTATACACAAACAGTGAAACATCTCTCTGAAAAAATAAAGACGACTTTCTAATTTACAATACCATCAAAAAAAATACTTAGGAATAAATTTAACAAAGTTGGTGAAATGTCTCTACATTGAACACAACAAGTCATTGAAAAAATAAATTGAAGACACTAACAAATGGGAAGATATCCTATGCTCATAGGTTGGAGGAATTTCTAAGATTTAGAAGTCCTTAATTCAACACCATCTGCAGATTCAAAGAAACCTCTCTCAAAAATCCAATGACATTCTCTACAGAAATAGAAAAATCAATTCTAACCTTTCTATCAAACCAGAAAAGAACTGAATAGCCAAAACAATTCTGAGAAAGAAGAAGAAAACCAGAATCATCACACTTCCTAATTTCAAACTCTACTACAATCTATACTATTTAAAACAGTATGGTGCTAGCATCAAAATAGACACCCAGACCAGAGGGACAGGATAAAGAGCCCAGAATTAAACCCCCACATAGAAGGTTAACTAACTTTTGACAAGGTAGCCAAGAACAACCATGGGGAAATAATAGTGTCTTCAATAAATGATGCTGGAAAAACCTGGATAAACACAGGCAAAAAGTAAATCTGGACCCCTATCTTAAACCACTCAAAAGAATGAACTTGGGATTCCCTAGTGGCGCAGTGGTTGAGAGCCCGCCTGCCGATGCAGGGGACACGTGTTTGTGCCCCGGTCTGGGAAGATCCCACATGCCGCGGAGCGGCAGGGCCCGTGAGCCATGGCCGCTGAGCCTGTGTGTCCGGAGCCTGTGCTCTGCAACGGGAGAGGCCACAACGGTGAGAGGCCCGCGTACCGCAAAAAAAAAAAAAAAAAAAAAGAGTGAACTCAAGATGGGTGAAAGACTTGAACCTAAGACCTGATACCATAAAAGTCCTAAAAGAAACATAAGAAACTCCTCTACATTTGTTTTGATGACTTTTTGAATATGACACCAAAAGAACAAAAAACAAAGGCAGAAGTCAACAAAGGAGAATAAATCAAACTTCAAAGCTTCTGTACAACAAATTAAAAAATCAGCAAAATGAAAAGTCAACCAACTAAATGGGAAAAAATGTGGACCATATATAGGATAAAAGGCACATAATTAAAATACCTAAAAAAAGGCCTCATAAAATACACATGAAACCAAACAATCCAATGTATGAATGGGCAGGAAATAATTTTTTTTTCAAAAAGACATATAGATGACCGAAGGTATATAAAAATGTCATCCTGACTAATCATAAGAACAATGCAAATCAAAACCACAACACGATATTATCTTGCACCCGTTAGAATGGTTATCATTAAATAACAAGAGATAATGAGCGTTGGTGAGGATGTGGACAAAATGGAACACTTGTGAACTGTTAGTGGGGATATATGTTTTGCAGCAACTATGTAAAACAATATGAAGGTTTCTCAAAACTTCAAAAATACGGGGCTTGCCTGGTGACGCAGTGGTTGGGAGTCCGCCTGCCAGTGCGGGGGGCGTGGGCTCATGCCCTGGTCTGGGAGGATCCCACGTGGCAGCGGAGCGGCTGGGCCTGTGGGCCATGGCTGCTGAGCCTGCGCGTCCAGAGCCTGTGCTCTGCAACGGGAGGGGCCGCAGCAATGAAAGGCCCACGTACCGTAAAAAAAAAATATATATATATATATATATATATGTGTGTATACACACACACACACACACACACACACACACACACACACACACACAATATGATCCACCAATTCCACTTCTGGGTATTTATCCAAAGAAAATAAAAGCGCTAACTTGAAAAGATATATGCACCCCCATATTCACTGCAGCATTATCCACAATAGCAAAGATATGGAATAAACCTAAATTCCTATCAACTGATGAATGGATAAGACAGATGTGATATTTATATTTATATATTTATCTGTATTTACATACACACAATGAATATTATCAGTCATTAGAAAGAAGAAAATTCTACCATTTTCAACATTGAGTACCTTGGGTAAGTTACGTTGAGATAAGTCGAAAAGAGAATGAAAAATACTATGTGATATCATCTATTTGTAAAATAAAAAAAAAAGCCAAACTCACAAAAACAACCAGGAGAATGTTGGTTGCCAGGGGCTGGGGTGTGGGGAACAGGAGAGATGTTATTTAAAGGTACAAACTTTTAACTAAGAGTAAATAATTCCTAAAGATCTGATGCACAGTATAGAGAATCTAGACAGTGGTATTTTATTATAACCGATAAACTTGCTAAGAGACTAGAACTTAATTTTTCTAAACGCAATAAGAAATAGTAATGATAACTACTGCTACAATGGCAATCATAGTATAATACGTAAAGGTATCAAATCACCATGTTGTGCACCTTAAATTCAAATATTATATGTTAAATATATTGTAAGGAAAAAAAGAAACGCTAAAAAGTACCATCAATGTTAAAACAGGTCAAGCAGAAGAAATTTTCTGTGAGAAGACAGTAAGTTGAAAATATCCACTCAGAGGAGAAAAAAGAGAAAAAGAGTTAAGAATAACTATGTGATCTATAGGATAAACTCAAAAGCAATATTCTGTGAATTACGGAGACTTAGAAGAAAAAATAGAGACAGAAAGCTTCTTTAAAAAAATAGTGGCTGAGGTGGCCCTGGGGCAGCTGGCGCCGGGGGCATGCACTGATTCGATCCCTCTGGAGAAGTGTTGAAGTTCCTGGGAGAGGGCAACTTTAATTTATAAAGAGTTGTTAACATTCACTTCCTTTAACAAAAGCCTTGAAAGTCCAGGCGGAGGGGAAGATGGCGGAAGAGTAAGACGCGGAGAACACCTTCCTCCCCCCAGATAAACCAGAAATACATCTACACGTGGAACAACAACTACAGAACACCTACTGAATGCTGGCAGAAGACCTCAGACCTCCCAAAAGGCAAGAAACTCCCCACGTACCTGGGTAGGGCAAAAGAAAAAAAAAAA
This sequence comes from Grampus griseus, assembly GCF_964374135.1. Classification (NCBI taxonomy): domain Eukaryota; kingdom Metazoa; phylum Chordata; class Mammalia; order Artiodactyla; family Delphinidae; genus Grampus; species Grampus griseus. The sequence goes on from NC_139018.1 coordinate 146,996,227, forward strand.
CAGAGACAAAAGAATAGGGACGGGACCTGCACCAGTGGGAGGGAGCTGTGAAGGAGGAAAGGTTTCCACACACTAGGAAGCCACTTCGCGGGCAGAGACTGCGGGTGGCGGAGGGGACAGCTTCGGGGAGCCGTGGAGGAGAGCACAGCAACAGGGGTGCGGAGGGCAAAGCGGGGAGATTCCCACACAGAGGATCGGTGCCGACCGGCACTCACCAGCCCGAGAGGTTTGTCTGCTCACGTGCCGGGGTTGGACGGGTCTGCGAGCTGAGGCTCGGGCTTTGGTCGGAGTGCAGGGAGAGTACTGGGGTTGGCTGCGTGAACACGGCCTGAAGGGGTTAGTGCACCACGGCTAGATGGGAGGGAGTCCGGGAAAAGGTCTAGAGCTGCCAAGGAGGCAAGAGACTTTTTCTTCCCTCTTTGTTTCCTGGTGCGCGAGGAGAGGGGATTAAGAGCGCTGCTTAAAGGAACTCCAGAGACGGGCGCGAGCCGTGGCTAAAAGCGTGGACCCCAGAGACAGGCAGGAGACGCTAAGGCTGCTGCTGCCGCCACCAAGGGGCCTGTGTGCGAGCACAGGTCACTATCCACACCCCTCTTCCGGGAAGCCTGTGTAGCCCGCCACTGCCAGGTCCCCAGGATCCAGGGACAACTTCCCCGGGAGAATGCACGGCAGGCCTCAGGCTGGTGCAACGTCACGCTGGCCTCTGCCGCTGCAGGATCACCCCACACTCCGCGCCCCTCCCTCTCCCCGGCGTGAGTGAGCCAAAGCTCCTGAATCAGTGGCTCCTTTAACCCCGTCCTGTCTGAGCAAAAAAACAGACGCCCTCCAGCGACCTACATGCAGAGGCAGGGCCAAATCCAAAGCTGAGCCCCTGGGAGCTGTGAGAACAAAGAACAGAAAGGGAAATCTCTCCCAGCAGCCTCAGAAGCAGGGGATTAAAACTCCACAATCAACTTGATGTACCCTGCACCTGTGGAATACATGAATAGACAACGAATCATCCCAAATTGAGGAGCCGTGTGGATGAAAGGCTCTTGGTGCTGCAGCCAGGAGTCAGTGCTGTGCCTCTGAGGTGGGAGAGCCAACTTCAGGACACTGGTCCACAAGAGACCTCCCAGCTCCACATAATTTCAAATGGCGAAAATCTCCCAGAGATCTCCATCTCAACACCAGCACCCAGCTTCACTCAACGACCAGCAAGCTACAGTGCTGGACACCCTATGCCAAACAACTAGCAAGACAGGAACACAACCCCACCCATTGGCAGAGAGGCTGCCTAAAATCATAATAAGGCCATAGACAACCCAAAACACACCACCAGACGTGGACCTGCCCACCAGAGAGATAAGATCCAACCTCATCCACCAGAACACAGGTACTAGTCCCCTCCACCAGGAAGCCTACGCAACCCACTGAACCAACTTTACCCACTGGGGACATACACTAAAAACAACAGGAACTACGAACCTGCAGCCTGCAAAAAGGAGACCCCAAACACAGTAAGATAAGCAAAATGAGAAGACAGAAAAACACAGAGCAGATGAAGGAGCAAGATAAAAACCCACCAGACCTAACAAATGAAGAGGAAATTGGCAGTCTATCTGAAAAAGAATTCAGAATAATGATAGTAAAGATGATCCAAAATCTTGGAAACAGAATAGACAAAATGGAAGAAACATTTAACAATGACCTAGAAGAATTAAAGATGAAACAAGCAACGATGAACAACACAATAAATGAAACTAAAAATACTCTAGATGGGATCAATAGCAGAATAACTGAGGCAGAAGAACGGATAAGTGACCTGCAAGATAAAATAGTGGAAATAACTACTGCAGAGCAGAATAAAGACAAAAGAATGAAAAGAACTGAGGACAGTCTCAGAGACCACTGGGACAACATTAAACGCACCAACATTTAAATTATAGGGGTTCCAGAAGAAGAAGAGAAAAAGAAAGGGACTGAGACAATATTTGAAGAGATTATAGTTGAAAACTTCCCTAATATGGGAAAGGAAATAGTTAATCAAGTCCAGGAAGCACAGAGAGTCCCATACAGGATAAATCCAAGGAGAAATATGCCAAGACACATATTAATCAAACCATCAAATATTAAATACAAAGAAAGCATATTAAAAGCAGCAAGGGAAAAACAACCAATAACACACAAGAGAATCCCCGTAAGGTTAACAGCTGATCTCTCAGCAGAAACTCTGCAAGCCAGAAAGGAGTGGCAGGACATACCGAAAGTGGTGAAGGAGAAAAACCTGCAACCAAGATTACTCTACTCAGCAAGGATCTCATTCAGATTCGATGGAGAAATTAAAACCTTTACAGACAAGCAAAAGCTGAGAGAGTTCAGCACCACCAAACCAGCTTTACAACAAATGCTAAAGGAACTTCTCTAGGCAGGAAACACAAAAGAAGGAAAAGACCTACAATAACGAACCCAAAACAATTTAGAAAATGGGAATAGGAACATACATATCGATAATTACCTTAAATGTAAATGGACTAAATGCTCGAACCAAAAGAAACAGATTGGCTAAATGGATACAAAAACAAGACCCATATATATGCTGTCTACAAGCGACCCACTTCAGACCTAGAGACACATACAGACTGAAAGTAAGGGTATGGAAAAAGACATTCCATGCAAATGGAAACCAAAAGAAAGCTGGAGTAGCAATTCTCATATCAGACAAAATATACTTTAAAATAAAGACTATTACAAGAGACAAAGAAGGCCACTACATAATGATCAAGGGATCGATCCAAAAAGAAGATATAACAATTGTAAATATTTATGCACCCAACATAGGAGCACCTCAATGCACAAGGCAAATACTAACAGCCATAAAAGGGGAAATCGACAGTAACACATTCATAGTAGGGGACATTAATACCCCACTTTCACCAATGGAGAAATCATCCAAAATGAAAATAAATAAGGAAACACAAGCTTTAAATGATACATTAAACAAGATGGACTTAACTGATATTTATAGGACACTCCATCCAAAAACAACAGAATACACATAATTGTATAAAGTATCTTTTCCGACCACAATGCCATGAGACTAGATATCAATTACAGGAAAAGATCCGTAAAAAATACAAACACATGGAGGCTAAGCAATACACTACTTAATAACCAAGTGATCACTGAAGCAATCAAAGAGAAAATTAAAAAATACCTAGAAACAAATGACAATGGAGACACGACGACCCAAAACCTATGGGATGCAGCAAAAGCAGTTCTAAGGGGGAAGTTTATTGCAATACAAGGCCACCTTAAGAAACAGGAAACATCTCGAATAAACAACCTAACCTTGCACCTAAAGCAATTAGAGAAAGAAGAAGAAAAAAACCCCAAAGTCAGCAGAAGGAAAGAAATCATAAAAATCAGATCAGAAATAAATGAAAAAGAAATGAAGGAAACGATAGCAAAGATCAATAAAACTAAAAGCTAGTTCTTTGAGAAGATAAACAAAATTGATAAACCATTAGCCAGACTCATCAAGAAAAAAGGGAGAAGACTCAAATCAATAGAATTAGAAATGAAAAAGGAGAAGTTAACAACTGACACTGCAGAAATACTAAAGATGATGAGAGATTACTACAAGCAACTCTATGCCAATAAAATGGACAACCTGGAAGAAATGGACAAATTCTTACAAATGCACAACTTGCCAAGACTGATTCAGGAAGAAAGAGAAAATATGAACAGACCAATCACAAGCGCTGAAATTGAAACTGTGATTAAAAATGTTACAACAAACAAAAGCCCAGGACCAGATGGCTTCACAGGCGAATTCTATCAAATAGTTAGAGAAGAGCTAACACCTATCCTTCTCAAACTCTTCCAAAATATAGCAGAGGGAGGACCACTCCCAAACTCCTTCTACGAGGCCACCATCACCTTGATACCAAAACCAGACAAGGATGTCACAAAGAAAGAAAACTACAGGCCAATATCACTGATGAACATAGATGCAAAAATCCTCAACAAAATACTAGCAAACAGAATCCAACAGCACATTAAAAGGATCATACACCATGATCAAGTGGGGTTTATTCCAGGAATGCAAGGATTCTTCAATATATGCAAATCAATCAATGTGATAAACCATATTAATAAATTGAAGGAGAAAAACCATATGATCATCTCAATAGATGCAGAGAGGCTTTCGACAAAATTCAACACCCATTTATGATAAAAACCCTGCAGAAAGTAGGCATAGAGGGAACTTTCCTCAACATAATAAAGGCCATATATGACAAACCCACAGCCAACATCATCCTCAATGGTGAAAAACTGAAAGCATTTCCACTAAGATCAGGAACAACAGAAGGTTGCCCACTCTCACCACTCTTATTCAACATAGTTTTGGAAGTTTTAGCCACAGCAATCAGAGAAGAAAAGGAAATAAAAGGAATCGAAGTCAGAAAAGAAGAAGTAAAGCTGTCACTGTTTGCAGATAACATGATACTATACATAGAGAATCCTAAAGATGCTACCAGAAAACTACTAGAGCTAATCAATGAATTTGGTAGAGTTGCAGGATACAAAATTAATGCACAGAAATCTCTTGCATTCCTATACACTAATGATGAAAAATCTGAAAGTGAAATCAAGAAAACACTCCCATTTACAATTGCAACAAAAAGAATAAAATATCTAGGAATAAACCTACCTAAGGAGACAAAAGACCTGTATGCAGAAAATTATAAGACACTGATGAAAGAAATTAACGATGATACAAATAGATGGAAAGATATACCATGTTCTTGGATTGGAAGAATGAACATTGTGAAAATGACTCTACTACCCAAAGCAATCTACAGATTCAATGCAATCCCTATCAAACTACCACTGGCATTTTTCACAGAACTAGAACAAAAAATTTCACCATTTGTATGGAAACACCAAAGACCCCGAATAGCCAAAGCAATCTTGAGAACGAAAAACGGAGCTGGAGGAATCAGGCTCCCTGACTTCAGACTATACTACAAAGCTACAGTAATCAAGACAGTATGGTACTAGCACAAAAACAGAAATATATATCAATGGAACAGGATAGAAAGCCCAGTGATAAACCCACGCACATATGGTCACCTTATCTTTGATAAAGGAGGCAGGAATGTATAGTGGAGAAAGGACAGCCTCTTCAATAAGTGGTGCTGGGAAAACCGGACAGGTCCATGTAAAAGTATGAGATGAGATCACTCCCTAACACCATACACAAAAATAAGCTCAAGATGGATTAAAGACCTAAATGTAAGGCCAGACACTATAAAACTCTTAGAGGAAAACACAGGCAGAACACTCTATGACATAAATCACAGCAAGATCCTTTTTGACCCACCTCCTAGAGGAATGCAAATAACAACAAAAATAAACAAATGGGACCTAATGAAACTTAAAAGCTTTTGCACAGCAAAGGAAACCATAAACAAGACCAAAAGACAACCCTCAGCATGGGAGAAAATATTTGCAAATGAAGCAACTGACAAAGGATTCATCTCCAAAATTTACAAGCAGCTCATGCAGCTCAATAACAAAAAAACAAACAACCCAATCTAAGAATGGGCAGAAGACCTAAATAGACATTTCTCCAAAGAAGATATACAGACTGCCAAGAAACACATGAAAGAATGCTCAACATCATTAATCATTAGAGAAATGCAAATCGAAACTATAATGAGATATCATCTCCCACCAGTCAGAATGGCCATCATCAAAAAATCTAGAAACAATAAATGCTGGAGAGGGTGTGGAGAAAAGGGAACACTCCTGCACTGCTGGTGGGAATGTGAATTGGTACAGCCACTATGGAGAACAGTATGGAGGGTCCTTAAAAAACTACAAATAGAACTACCATATGACCCAGCAATCCCACTACTGGGCATATACCCTGAGAAAACCATAATTCAAAAAGAGTCATGTACCAAAATGTTCATTGCAGCTCTATTTACAATAGCCCAGAGATGGAAACAACCTAAGTGCCCATCATCGGATGAATGGATAAAGAAGATGTGGCACATATATACAATGGAATATTACTCAGCCATAAAAAGAAATGAAATTGAGCTATTTGTAATGAGGTGGATGGACCTAGAGTCTGTCATACAGAGTGAAGTAAGTCAGAAAAAGAAAGACAAATACCGTATGCTAACACATATATATGGAATTTAAGGAAAAAAAATGTCATGAAGAACCTAGGAGTAAGACAGGAATAAAGACACAGACCTACTAGAGAATGGACTTGAGGATATGGGGAGGGGGAAGGGTGAGCTGTGACAAAGCAGGAGAGAGGCATGGACATATATACACTACCAAACGTAAGGTAGATAGCTAGTGGGAAGCAGCCACATAGCACACGGAGCGGAGATCAGCTCGGTGCTTTGTGACTGCCTGGAGGGGTGGGATAGGGAGGATGGGAGGGAGACGGAAGAGGGAGGAGATGTGGGAACATATGTATATGTATAACTGATTCACTTTGTTATAAAGCAGAAACTAACTCACCATTGTAAAGCAATTATACCCCAATAAAGATGTTAAAAAAAGAAAAAGAAATAGTGGCTGAGAACTTTCCAAATCAGGGGACAGATTTGGATATCCAAGTTCATGAAGCTCATAGGCACCAGACAAACTCAACTCAAAAAAATATCTTCTCCAAAACACATTAGAGTAAAACTGTCAACTATCAAAAACAAAGAATCTTAAAAGCAACAGTAGGAGAGGAACTTGTAACTTACAAGAGAACCCTCATAAGGTTATCCACTGATTTCTCAACAGAAACCTCACAGGTCGGGAGAGAGTGGGATAATAGATTCAAATTGTTCAAATTAGAAAAAAAGTCAACCAGGATAATAGTCTCCATCATAATTGTCCCTCTTAAATGGAGAGATTAAAAACTCTTTCAAAAAAAAGAAAAAGCCGAGAGAGTGCATCATCACTAGATCTGTCTTAAAAGAAATTCTAAAAGAGTTTCTCAAGCTAAAACTAAATAGTACCATGAAAACATATGCGAATACACATATAAATGTAAACATAGGTATATAGTTAAGGTAGGAATACTTTAATAATGTGATATGGTGGTGTGTTAACCAGTTAACAAGGTTAAAGTATGTGATTATTAAAATAACTGCAGCTATAATCACTTTAATGTATAAACAATATACAAAGAGCTAAACTCCACAAAATTTTATGGAGGGGAGTAATAGAGTAGATTTTTTTGTATGTGATGGAAGTTAAATTGTTATCAACATAAAATAGAGTGTTATATCTATAAGATGTTTTCTGTGAGCCTCATGGAACCAAAAACAAAAGCCTAGAGTAGATTCACAAAATAAAGAGAAGGAAATCATAATATGCCACTACACAATATCACTAATTCATAAAAAAAAGCAGAAGAGGAAGAAAGGAACAAGAAACAACAAAACATCCAGAAAACAATAAGATGGCATTGGTTAGTCCTTACCTGCCAATAATCACTATAAACATAAATATATTAAATTCTTTAGTCAAAAGTCATAGCGTGGCTAGACAGATAAAAATTCATGATGAAACTATAAGCAGCCTATCAGAGACTCACTTCAATGTTAAAAACACAAATAGGCTCAAAGTGAAGCATTGGAACAAGATATTCCATAAAAGTGGAAACCAACAGAAAGCAGAGGTAGCTACAGTTACACAAGGCAAAAAAAAAAATCAGCCAAAAGCTGCAACAACAACAAAAATAAGGTCATTATATAATGATAACATTGCCAATTCATCAAGAATACAATCATAAATAAATACGCCTTAACAGTGGGGGACTTTAATATGTTAAGCAAATACTAACAGATTTGAAGATAGAAATAGACAATACAAAAAAAAATTGTAGGGATCTTTCATACCCAACTTTCAACAATGAATCCAGAAGGAAAATCAATGAGGAAGTACTGAACTTGAATTATACATTAGACCAAATGGACTTAAGAGACAAAAACAGAGCAGTCCATCAAACAGGGGCAGAATACATATTCTTCTCCAGTGCACACTGAATATTCTCTAGGACAGATCATGTGATGGGTCACTAAACAAGTCTTAGCAAATTTAAGAAGACTGATATTATACTAAGTATTTTTTCAACTACAATGGTAAGAAACCAGAAATGAACAACAGGAAGAATCTGGAAAATTTACAGATATGTGGAAATTAAACAACATGATCCTAAAGAATCAGTGGGCTAAAGAAAAAATTTGAAAATAAAAAATAAACAGACTGAATCATGAAGAAATAAAACAATCTGAACAGGCCAAATTACTATTAAGGAGATTGAATCAGTTCTCAAAAACCTCCCAGCAAAAATTTGTATTTTATAAATACACTAGGGGAGACACACACAATGATATAAAGTAAGGTAGAGCTATTGGTTCTGAATCCCTGACTTCTTAGCAAATATTTATCATTTGAGTTGAGCTATATTTCAGAAATTTAACACAATTGAGCATATATTAACAATATGATTCTTGTAAACTTTTTTGAAAATACAAAGTGATAAAGAAGACTATGTCTGTTACATGAGTGTGGAGTATAATGGAAACTTAGAAGAACAAGGCTTGACTGATTCCACTTTACAACTTCCACTTGGAAAGCCAATGTCTTTAATAAAGAAAGGTGAAAATGTTCATTTTTCAAAAACAAAGTACAAACAAAGGAAAACTAAGAAGACACAGGAATTTCCAGATTTACTGTGATGGTTTATGCACACTTCTTGAATCACACAAAACCCTTATTAAAGATAAAAGAACTATTTGAACATCATGGAGGAATCTGCAGAAAGCACCTAAACCAGTGAACGTCAGGTATATTGGGACAAATGATTATCAGGTGACTGAAGCACGCAAGACATTATCACTGCTGTTGTATTCTCGGTGAAAATACATAAGAAAGTCATAATCTGAAACGATCATGAAAAAAATGTAAGTTTATGCAACTTTCAGTCCACATATACTTCTCATGTTCCCTAACGCTAATTGTATATTTAAATAGTAAGTCTTTCTTATAAATATAGAGAGCAAGTCTCTCCTAATTACTTTTTGTTTTTCAGAACTTTGTGTTATCTAGATCACTAATGCCATCCCATTTAAAAGTGCAAAAAAAAAAAAGTGCATTTTCTGGGACTTCCCTGGTGGTGCAGTGGTTAAGAATCCACCTGCCAATGCAGGGGACATGGGTTTGAGCCCTGGACTGGGAAGATCCCACATGCACAGAGCAGCTAAGCCCATGAGCCACAACTACTGAGCCTGCGTGCTGCAACTACTGAAGCCTGTGCGCCTAGAGCCCGTGCTCTGCAACAAGAGAAGCCACTGCAACAAGAAGCCCACACACCGCAACGAAGAGTAGCCCCCGCTCACCGCAACTAGAGAAAGCCCGCAGGCAGCAACGAAGACCCAACGCAGCCAAAAATAAATAAATAAATTTATTTTTAAAAATTAAAAAAAAAGAAAAGTGCATTTTCTTTTCTTTTTTTTTTTTTTGGCAGTACGCAGGCCCCTCACGGTTGTGGCCTCTCCCGTTGCGGAGCACAGGCTCCGGACGTGCAGGCTCAGCGGCCATGGCTCACGGGCCCAGCCGCTCCACGGCTTGTGGGATTTTCCAGGACCGGGGCACGAACCCGTGGCCCCTGCATCGGCAGGCAGACTCTCAACCACTGCGCCACCAGGGAAGACCAAAAGTGCATTTTCTTAATCCTGGTGTGATAAATTGTTGCATTCAGATGTACATTAATCATTTCACTTTCCCCTTTTTTTTTTTTTTTTTTTGGTACGCGGGCCTCTCACTGTTGTGGCCTCTCCTGTTGCGGAGCACAGGCTCCGGACGCGCAGGCTCAGCAGCCACGGCTCACGGGCCCAGCCGCTCCGCGGCATGTGGGATCCTCCCGGACCAGGGCACAAACCCGTGTCCCCTGCATCGGCAGGCGGACTCTCAACCACTGCGCCACCAGGGAAGCCCCCCTTCTTCACTAATAGCTCATCATCCAAAATTATCTCTTAGGGAATTTTGGATATGAATGCCTTCCCATATAGATCTTCCACAAAGGGAATCATTTCAATAGTTGGATGTCATTCTCCACGCTCTGTAGGGAGCCTGGATGCAGACAATGGGGAAAAGGCTCTGGAACGCAGGGTAGAAGTATTCTAAAGTGCTGACTTTGACTATCACAAGAAGGAAAAAAGTAAGTAGTTGAAAATGACCTTGCTAGGCACATAAGAAGTAGAGAGTTAAAGATTTGTAGGTTCTTAATCCATGACATTTCAGAAGGAAAAGCAGACAGAGCCTCTGACCCAGGACAGGACCGTTACCTGAGAAGCTGCCATTTCCTCCTCTCCTTCCTCCTGCTCTGGGTCGTTTTCTCATCGATATGATGTTGAGGAATCACACTGGGATCTTGAAAATATGCCTCAGTGCCGTCAGCACAGCTCCTTCACCTCTTCCCACAACACCAACAGTCTAAAGGACCTTGAAATGCTGAAACAGCAACCTGAAAAAGAGATTCAGGAACAATGAGCTCCTGCATGGAGACCAAACTGTGAGCTTTTTCTTTCCTGCCGACACATGCTCTCCTCTCACACAGATGCCCCAAAACTTCTGCTACAGCACAGAGTAAGTTGGCTACACTGACCTGCCCTTTCCAATCTCATGTAGAGCAGACACCAATGTCTCCCCAAAGGCAAAAGGACTGAAGACTGCAAACAACTATCACCAGGTACCAGTAGCCCTTGGGCTTGGGCTTAAATCGGGCCTAACCTTAGAATCACCTGGAGTTAAAACACTCGGATGCTCCCACCCAGATCAATAGACAGACTCTGTGGGGAGGGCACAGGTGATGTTATTTCTAAATACTCATCACGTAATACTAATGGGAAACTGCATGGGAACCACGTAGCAAATGTTTCTTCTGAAGCTTTAAAGTGCGTACAAATTTGTGGGGAACCAGGCCCCACTCTAAGTTATGAAACTCCTGTAGGGCTCAAAAACGACATCTTTTACGAGTTTTCTTGTTCATGCAGATGTTACTCCCTCAGACCCATATTCAGTAGCACTGAGATAAGAGATCAGGCATAGCACACCTGAGACCACTGAGTAGTGTGAAGGCTTCAGAGAATTTCCAGAAGTGCAGGTTCCCTGGGCCTGATTCCTAGGGGCCGAGTTCCTCCTGAAATAGGTGTTGTCTTGTTGTTGCCTATAGTAGATGCTGCTTGGTTGATGGAAATCATGTGGTGGGTTTAGGGATGTATGAGGGGTCACCCTTAGAAATCTTCCCAAAGGTACCCTTAGTCCTCAGGTCCTTTAGCCCCCTCTCCTCTCAGGGCCCACTTGACAGACAGGACTACCCAGGGACAGGGCAGGATCACCTGTCCTCAGGTGAGCTGAGACTCCATACCCCAAAAGATGCAGAGCACAAAGTTGTTTACATCACAGATCTGTTTGAAAATAAACGAAAGGCAGCAATGAAGGGTGGATTTAACATTTTGGGTTGGGAATGACAAAAGACTTTGAAAATGATGCCATGAATGCATATTTAATGATTAACAAAGGAAGTTGTGATCTATGTTAAGTAATAAAGCACATTATACCTGAATTAACAGATAAGATTTTTCATTCATTGTATGTTTGTCTATGTGTGTGTGTTATAAATTGTGGCGCCGCAGTTTTTTCTCCCCATCTTCCCTTACGTGTTTATACTTTCTCACATCTTTAATGTATTTTTATTTATTTATCTTGGCTGCACTGGATCTTAGTTGAGGCACGCAGGATCTTTGCTGCGGCATGTTTAGTTGCAGCATGATTTTTTTTTTTTTTTTTTTTTTTAGTTGTGGCATGTGGGCTTCTTAGTTGTGGCATGCATGTGGGATCTAGTTCCCCCACCAGGGATCAAACCCGGGCCCCCTGCATTGGGAGTGCAGAGTCTTACCCACTGGACCACCAGGGAAGTCCCTATACTTTCTCACATTTTAAAAAGCGCATTGATTAAGGTAAAAATTAGAGAAAAGCACATCCACTTTTTCAAATATTCTGAGAATTCTGAATCTTTTTAAAATTTTATTAAAAATTTCTTTTTAATTTTTATACAACTTTAAAGGTTACTTTTCATTTACAGTTACTATAAAATATTGGTTATTTTCCCCAATATGTATGTTGTACAATATGTCTTTCAGCTATATTACAACGAATTGTTTGTACTTTCCACTCCCCAACTCCTATATTGCCCCTCCCCTCTCCTCACTGGTAACAAGTAGTTTGTTCGATATCTCTCTGAGTTTGCTTCTTTTTTGTTATATTTACTAGTTTGTTTTATTTTTTAGATTCTACATATAAGTGATATCATACAGTATTTGACTTTCTCTGACTTATTTCGCTTAGCATAATGCCCTCCAAGTCCATCTATGTTGCTACAAATGGCAAAATTTCATTTTTTCGTGGCTGAATAGTATTGCATTGTACATATATACCACATCTGCTTTTTTTTATTTTTATTTTATATTGGAGTATAATTGATTTACAATGTTGTGTTAGTTTCAGGTGTACAGCCAAGTTTTATATATATATATATATATATATATATATATTTTCAAATTATTTACCTGTTTAGATTATTACAGAATATTGAGCAGAGTTCTCTGTGCTACACACTAGGTCCTTGTTCGTTATCTATGTAGGTATGTCAATCCCAAACTCTCAATTTATCCCCCCACACCTTTCCCCTTTGGTAACCGAACAACTATATATGCCAATAAAATGAACAAAGTAGAAGAAATGGACAAATTCCTAGAACTGTACCATCTCCCAGGACTGAACCCAGAAGAAATAGAAAATATGAACAGAGCAACTGCCAGTAATGAAATAGAATCAGTACTAATTAAAAACAAAAACTCAACAAACAAAAGTGAAGGATCAGATGGCTTCAGAGTTGAATTCTACCAAACATTTAGAAACAAGTTAACACATAACCTCAAACTATTACAAAATATTGCAGAGGATTAGGTCAGCATCATCCTGATACCAAAATCAGACAAAAATATCACATAAAAAAAGAAAATTACTAGGCAATGTCACTGATGAACATACATGCAAAAATCCTCAAAAAGTATCAGCAAAATGAGTCCAAAAATATATTAAAAGTATCATACATCATGGTCAAGTGGGATTAACCCCAGGGAGTCAAGGGTGGTTCAGTATCTTCATATCAATCCATGTGATAAACCACAGTAACAAATTGAAGAATAAAAATCATATGATAAAAAAAAACATGATCATCTCAATAGATGCATAAAAAGCTTTTGAAAAAATTCAACATCAATTCATGATTAAAAGCTCTCCAGACACTGGGTATAGAGGATACATACCTCAGCATAATAAAGGCCATTTGGAGAAGGCAACAGCTAACATCATACTCAATGGTGAAAGACTGAAAGCATTTCCTTAAGGTCTGGGTCAAGACAGGAATGCCCACTCTTGCCACTTTAATTCAACATAGTATTGGAAATCCAGGCACACCAAATCAGACAAGAAAAAGAAATAAAAGCAAACCAAATTGGAAAGGAAGAAGTACAACTGTCACTGTCTGCAGATGACATAACACTGTACATAGAAAATCCTAAAGACGCCACCAAAAAACCACTAGAGCACATCAATGAATTCAGAAAAGTTGCAAGATACAAAATTAATACACAGATTTGTTGCATTTCTATACACTGACAATGAACTATCAGAAAAAGAAATTAAAGAAACTGTACCATATGTAATAACATCACAAAGAATAAAATACCTAGGAATAAACATACCTAAGCAGGTAAAAGACACATACTCAAAAAACTATCAGACATTGATAAAAGAAGTTAAAGGCAACACAAAAAGATGAAAAAATATACCATGCTCATGGTTTGGAAGAATTAATACTTTTAAAATGACCATACTACCATATATATATGGTATATCTCACATGCTCTTTCATTTCATGTAGCTATTCCTACAACTCCAGGCTGAGTTTGTTTCCAGGAAAATATATTATTTCAGATACCTATTTGCACACTCAAGACTCCTCTGTAATCCCAGACTATTTAAGAGACTTCTGCTTGACACTGCCTAGATTCTGAAGCTCCACTACAAGCATTAATAAAATTATATTTACATAGGTATTTATATGATAAGCAATAATGCATTTACGGGCTTCCCTGGTGGCGCAGTGGTTGAGAGTCCGCCTACCGATGCAGGGAATGCAGATTCGTGCCCTGCTCTTGGAAGATCCCACATGCCGCGGAGTGGCTGGGCCCGTGAGCCATGGCCGCTGAGCCTGTGCTCCGCAACAGGAGAGGCCACAACAGTGAGAGGCCCGCGTACCGCAAAAAAAAAAAAAAAAAAAAAAAAGCATTTACAATTGTACTATGATTTATTGCTTCTTTTGGAGCATAAAATTGTCTTATTTGCCACTCTCTTGTAAATGACTTTGTAAATTATACTTAGGACTTAGAGAGGAATGAATATACAAAAAACTGATCAATGTGCAAATATCATCAATTTACATATATCTCACAAGATTAGGAAATTCTCCCATTATTATCAAAGAAAAACAAAGCCTGGATACTCTGCAGTCATGAATCAAGAGAATGCAGGGGACTAGAGGTAAGAAACAGACAGTAACCAACGCAGCAGAGTTCACCATTCACCAGCTGGGATTACTAAAAGGAGCCAAACAAATGTGAAATATGGAAGAGAGGGTTACAAAGACACAAAAGTGCTCACCAAGACAAGGACACTTTGGGTGGCTCTAGATTCAGGGGAGGATCTAGAGGAGTTAATAGTCCTATGGATGTGTTGAATCTGCTGCCTGTGCCTATTCAAGATGAAAACCATAGAGACATGGATCAGATCATAAGCAGCAAACATGAAACATCAGGGAATATGTAATAACAGTCCTACAGTCAGTAAGATGGTGATTCTGTTATAAAATAAATCATAGCCGAATCCCAAATCCTTTTTCTGTTGACAAACCTAGCGTACTTAATTACTATGATATACTTACAGATCTAGTTAGCTGTGTTTTTCCAACAGTTTAGGTATATATTTATCTGTTTTCCTAACTTGTTATTATAGTTTAAGTTGGTGGTAATTATTTAGTACTGACAAGTTTCCAGTTCAGTATAAAGATTTATTAATAGGCCAATATCAATTATGCAAAGGATGTAGTGATCTTAATATAGATACTCATTGTAATACTACAGAAACCTGCAATATGACAAAGTTGGATTTAATACATGCAAGACAGGCTCAATATTAGGACAGCAACAGAGAGAGTCATATGTTTCTGTGCCTGAACAAAATGGAATACCACCCATCACAGGAATTGTTGAATAGCATCATAGTGTGCCTTAAAGTAGGTGTTATGAATCACTAATATTAATAAAATTGTGTAGGTTAAAAAAATTTTACGAATTTCACATCATATTATCATCAATTTATTAATATGTAAGTGAAGTAAAACTATTAGCAGTGAAGATAGATACACCTTTTATGTTATTTTAACATACAAGATAGTTATGTAAAAATGGAATCTCTCGTGTGAAATCTTGTGCGTTTTATTAAATTTAAATCATACATTTTTATTGATAGAATATTTTTGAAACAGAGGAAATATCACAAGATACATTTGAGACTGACTTCTGTTCTCTGAAATGCATTATTATACATTTATATTTCCTTAAGGACGAATTCCTTTTCTTCAAGAGGGAAGACCATCTCATCAAAACACACAGACCACTGACGATGGCAGCAGAAAAAAGTTTCTGTCTCCATTAAGTACTTCATACACCCTGAGTTAGAGAACATATTTCTCTTCCAGCAACTGCCATTTGGATACAACATTCTGTGCAGGACTAAATGATTTACATACATTTCTCTTAGTCTTTATTATCAGCATGTGGTGTTACAGGCTCATACCTGCAGTAATCCTGAACATTTAGTCTCTGATTCCAGTCATTAATATGAACAACAGATTGGTTTCCGCACTTGGTTTCTGCACTTAGGAGTATATTAAAAGTCAGGTTGCAGTATTACTTGGATTCAGCACCAAGAATC
Source organism: Grampus griseus (assembly GCF_964374135.1). Classification (NCBI taxonomy): domain Eukaryota; kingdom Metazoa; phylum Chordata; class Mammalia; order Artiodactyla; family Delphinidae; genus Grampus; species Grampus griseus. Next base: position 147,012,355 of record NC_139018.1, read on the forward strand.
AAGGTCATTGTGAATTACACTAAATTACATTAGAAGCCGTAACAGATTGATGGAGGAACTATAATCCCAGTCTCTCTTTACTAGTTCAGCTCAAGCTTCAGAATTATTTCAACTTCCTGTATGGCTTTGGCACTGGACCAGAATCAAACCCTGAAGAATCACTTTTTCTGGAATAAATATTTACTTAAATACCTGATACCCTCCCATAGACAGTCATCCTTTCAGATTGAAAGAAAAAACTGTCACCTGACTCCTTTCTGCTGTCAGGGTGGTGGGCTCAGTGTGACTGTCAAGACAGCCAGTACCCATATTGGAGGGAAGCAGTCATAAACCTAGGTGTAGGTTTGTGATTCTCTGGCCTCATCTCCCCTCACAACTGCAAGTATCTTTTCACCTGTAGGTGCAATAAGAGATCAGTTTTGGGGAACAGAGGATATTTGTGAAAAACTTTATCCCAGTGGTTAATTACCAAAAAAACCCCTACAAACTACTAGTTATTTCCAAGGAGATCATTGAAGAGTTTTGAGAGACTGCTTTTTGTTTTGTTTTATGTTATCCCAAACGTAAAAGTCAGACAGAGTCTCATGTGAAAGAAGCAGGAAATACTGAGTAGGCTGTGGAAACTGGGAATACACAAGAGCCTGAAAGATCTTACAGAGCCTATAAATAATACTTGAATCAAAAGTTTGGTGGCAGGCTTCCCTGGTGGCGCAGTGGTTAAGAATCCGCCTGCCAATGCAGGGGACATGGGTTCGAGCCCTTGTCCGGGAAGATCCCACATGCCACAGGGCAGCTAAGCCCGGTGCCACAACTACTGAGCCTGCGCACCTATAGCCCATGCTCCGCAACAATAGAAGCCACTGCAATAAGAAGCCTGTGCACCACAATGAAGAGTAGCCCCCGCTCACCGCAACTAGAGAAAGCCCATGCACAGCAATGAAGCCCCAATGCAGCCATAAATAAATAAATTTATTAAAAAAGAAAAGTTTGGTTGCACATCACGGAGAAACAGAACCAACCTGAAAAAGCTCCCAATGGTCAAATGTAGATGAACTTGAACAACAAAATAAAGAGCATGGAACTGAATGATAACAAAATATTCAATAAATACACAGGATTCCATATCAATGTTAAAAATATAATTATAGAAATAAATGGAGAAAAGGAATATATTCTGTACATAAGGATGATGAATAATATAAGGAGTTATTCCTCTTTTAAAGTGGGGAAGATTATTTTATCCCCTCAGCCCCTCCTTGCATATGAGATGCACTTAGTGATTGCCCTACAAAAAATAGAGTATGGAAAAGAAAAACACAGTAACTTCACAATGGAGAAAACTCGCAAATACTTTAAACAAGTGATGGACCACCTTAATAAACCATGTCAATTACCAAATGATATGACATGATGAGATGTGGACTCTTTCTCGAAAATTACTCATTTATTCTAATCATGAGGAGCACATAACACAAACTCAGCTTTAGGGATAGTCTAAGCAGTGTCTCATCAGTATTCCTCAAACTCATGAAGGTCATGAAAAATAAGGGAAGACTAAGAGGGTCATAGAGCACAAGAGACAGGGAACATATGATGACTATATGTACCTAATGTGCTCGACTGGGTCCTGGAAGAGAAGAATGACATAGGGTCAAAACTGGTGAGATGCAAATAAAGTCTGGAATTCAGCCAACAGTAATGTACCAGTGGAGATTTCCTAGTTTTCACAAATGCAGCATGGCAATGTACAACAGTAACTATAAAGAAAACTGGATGAAAACATATTTGAGACCTCTCTGTATTATCTTTGAAGATTTTCTACAATTCTAAAATTATTTCATAATAAAATATTGACTTATAATTATATAAAAGTTTATAATTGAATTACAAATAGTTATGTTAACTGATTACCTTTGAGTTTATACCCTTTTTTATTTTCTAAGGAAGGCATTTTAACTCTTCTTGATTTTGAAAATAATCAAACTATTAAACAAAATAGATTCATATATTTTGCCTTCTATGTTGTTCCAAATTTAATGAAAAGATCCTCTATAAATGTGTTTTCTAAGGTCAGAAATGCAGGAGTTCCTCTTGAAACCTTTCTTTGTCAATAAAGGGGGTATCACAGGAAAGTCTTCTTTGTGCAGAGTCTTCTTTGTGACAGCCCCTTTAAAATACATAGGAAGAATTTCTAATTTGCAGATTTTGAGGCCAAAACGTGATGTTCTCCTTCCCTGTTTTCACCTGCCCTTCCGCCTCACAGTCAACCACTAATTCTGCTGTAGCAATGGGGAATGTGGTTTGCAAGGACCTGACCCGACCACACAGACTCTATTACCTTTTCTTGAACCAAAGGTTGGACTCAACTCTCACACCACAAATATACCTGAGAGCCCTCTTGCTTAACTCTGGTTTCACCCTGGAATTGCCTGAAGCATGCAGTTTAAAAAAATTTATTGTAATCTATATAAATTATGCTGTTCACCTGAAACTATGTTGTACACCTGAATCAAATATAGTATTGTAGGTCAATTATACTTTTGTTTTTTTTTAATGTGCTTTCAGGCAGAACCTGTGAAGGAGGACTTCCCAGGTGGCTCAGTGGTTACAAATCCGCCTGCCAATGCAGGGGACATGGGTTTGAGCCCTGGTCCGGGAAGATCCTACATGCTGTGGAGCAACTAAGCCTGGGCACCGCAACTACTGAGCCTGCGCTCTAGAACCCGTGAGCCACAACTACTGAGCCCACGTGCCACAACTACTGAAGTCTGCACACCTAGACCCCAAGCTCTGCAACAAGAGAAGCCACCGCACTGAGAAGCCCGTGCACCACAACGAAGTATAGCCCCCCTCACCGCAACTAGAGAAAGCCTACACACAGCAACAAAGACCCAAATGCAGCCAAAAATCTAATTAATTAATTAACTAATTTAAAAAAAAAAGAATCTGTGAAGGAGGTCACAGGTGATACTGGTTATTATAACTCACCATGTCATCTTTATTGTAAGCCTAGAGTGATAAGCATTTATGTAAATTCTGCCTCTCAAATTTAAATATGCATACAAAGTATTCCAGGACCCATGGAAGAAACTGTCATTCTGCAGGTTTGGAGTGGGGCCCAGGAACTGGCATCTTTATCAAGTTTCTTCTTTGTGCCAATGCTGCTCCCCCAGACCAGTTTTTAGTAGCACTACACTTGCAGTACTTAATAACCATGAGGATGCAGATACTGGGACTCACCTTTCTGTCTCTTGTTCTGTTTCCCTATCATTGATTTTAAAAAGTGTTTGCATGCAATAGAAGCTAACTATAGATGGTGGAGGAATACAGAATGGAAGGGTATCTTAGAAGTTCAGAGAGGTTTCATTGTTTTGTGCTTACTTTCACTTTTTTTTCCTAATAGGGTAAAGGTTTACGTTTATTAGTAAAAGTCAATCAGTTTTCCTAACTGGATATATTTTTAATTCTCCAATCAGCAATACAGGCGATTAATTGCTCTTCCTTCTCCCTAAAATGATCCCAATTTGTGTTTTATTTATTTATTTAATTTAGGCATCTAGAAATTTGAGGTGCCATCTATTGCTTCCCTGGTGTCCAGCATAGATAAAGAAATGTGATATATGACTGTGGGGCGACCATACCAGGGTTATGAGAGAACAGAAATGTGTAAAGTGCCTGCATGTGGCCAACACCAGAGAGAAGAAGTGAAAAAAGTAAAGGTAACTCATAAATATTCTCAGCCATTTTTTCAGCTGTGAACATCTACCTATGCACTGTGTACATAACACCAAATGTACATCTTTTCTATGCATATGCATAAGTCCGTTCTTGGTATAACTGAAAACAAACCACTAGCTACAGAAAAACACACGATTATATTTTACTTATACCAAGGTTAAAAGTGAGCATAAACTGCTACCCAAGTCCATTGTATCAATTAGCACAACTGAAAAAAGTCCTCTTCCCATTCCAGGCAAGATTGGTAAAAAGACAGTATGGGCTATGAAAAAAATCAGAACTTCTAGCCTAAAAACCAAATAAATTGTTTGAAAAAGAAATGCTCACTGCCTCTGACTGATAAACTTTTCCCCCAACTAAGTGACACCTGGTACAGATCCCAGAGCACATGACAAGGCCATCACTCTGTTGAGAGGAAGTGAGGATGCTCCCTGCCACCTGTGGGTCAGCTTCCCTGGAAGGTCACTCATTTACAGTAGATATATTTTATGTTGCTGGTATATACCTGGCACCTAGGTTTCTGTGAAACCACAGCACATGCCATGCTGACCTGCCTATTACAGTGTCCGGAAGTCTTCCTCATCTCCACATCTAGTCTGCCACGGGACATTTCAAGCTATGTTCACAAAGATTGTTTCATTCCACACCCCATCTCCATCAAACTGCCACTGATCTAAGCCTGGAAAAATGTAATAATCTCTGTCTACTAATAGCATCCAGTCCTTAGTACTGCCCAGGAAATATTTTAAATCACTAGGACAGAATTAGATTTCCTGGATTCTCAGAAACCCAGCACACTTGCCAAGTCTCCATCTCTGACATTTATACATCCGAACACACCACCACCAGCTGCCTAAGACCTTGGGGTGAATATGTGGAGCTTCCTTGCTACATTCCTTTCCTCCCTACATTTCCAAGGAACTCTCCATATGTACTTTCAACAAGTCTTATGTAACTCTCTCTAAAAAAAAACCCAACCAACCAAACAAAAAAACACCATTGTCCTATTTTATCAGTCTTTACAAGTCTCCTAGTGCTAACTGCCCGAGTTAAAACTCTGGTCCATTGAAGCTGCTCCACTCTTATCACAATTAGGTGATCATAATGCTGTATTTGAATCGTATAAGTGACCTCAAATTGATCACTTAAATTTTTCATTGCTTTCGAAATTTTTAAAGTACACATCAAAAACTACCAGGGCCTGCATGGATGACTGGGGGTGAGGAGAGCAGCGGGAACCCTGTGTCCATAATGAAAGCAAAGGACAGTGACTGTGATTCATATGTAGCAAGGATGACAATGATAAAAAACAAACTGGAAATAATCAGGAAATGAAACAAGTAGATTTTTCTCCTAAATTTAGGGTGTGTCAGTTGTGCAGTCAGAGAACAGGTGTCCTCTCACCACATGCGAAATCATGCAGTTCTTCATCTTGTACATCTGTCTTTTACATCATGCTACAGCATCATTCAAATTGGAATTTTTTCTCCTAATTTTACAAAATCTATTAAACACCCATCACAGTCACGTGTGTTTGTTCATGCCTAAACAACCCCATGACTTATGAATTCTCCAAATTTTCACCTGATCTAATTTTTACAGTAAAGTGATTAACTTTGATAATGTTACGTATAAGAGGTGGAAGAAACAATAACTGAAGAAAAGCCATCTTACTGTTCCTCTCCAATTGAGAATAAACTGTATTAATTAAACAAAATCAACTTAATATGCTCACTGAAGAATTACTCTCATCTTTTTTTTTTTTTTTTTTTTTTTTTTTTTTTTTTTTTTTTTTTTTGCTGTACGCGGGCCTCTCACTGTTGTGGCCTCTCCCTTTTGCGGAGCACAGGCTCCGGATGCGCAGGCTCAGCAGCCATGGCTCACGGGCCCAGCCGCTCCGCGGCATTTGGGATCTTCCCGGACCAGGGCACGAACCCGTGTCCCCTGCATCGGCAGGCGGACTCTCAACCACTGCGCCACCAGGGAAGCCCTACTCTCATCTTTAATTTCTGAACATGAAAAATTTAATGAAAACCATCCTAAAAATGCCCCAGCATAAAATAAAAGCAATAGTCATGAATTTTGGACCAAAAAAAAACTCATAAACTAGATTTTTCATGACTAAAGGCAAGTAAAAAAGATGGTTTTGTAAAGGGAAGAGCTAAATTGGACTCCACGTTCCATCTGTTTCTTTGACTTTATCTTTGCTTTTGTTATTATAATCATACATAATGGCCTGCCTCAGGGAACCCTGCCCTTCTGCCAGAATGTTAAAGTGCCTCGGTTCAGCTTACAGGTAGACAATCTGACCCTGTCCACCTGTGGATGGCTGCAAGAAAGAAGAAATTAACACATCCCCTCCCCAACGCTGGCCATTCCAGGGGATATTTGCAAAGCTTATGGCCTTTTCACTTTACTTCCTCATCTCCTCTCCCTCTCTGTGCTATAAAAGAAACGGGCATGCAAACCCCGCCCCTCCGCCCCACCCCCGACCCCCCCGCCCCGCCAGTTAAGATGGTTTTTCAGAGACACTATCTGCTATCTTCTCGGTCAGCTGGCTTTCCGAATAAAGTCGTATTCCTTTGCCTCAACACCTCGTCTCCGATTCATTGGCCTGTCGTGCGGCAAGCAGAGCGAGCTTGAGCTTGGTAAAAAATTTGGCTTAGCCAGCCAGGAGCCTTGCTGCTCGTGGCTAGCCGCCCTGGTCAGGGAATACTGGGGCAAGGCCCTAGCGGCTGCTGGGACCATTAGTCCTGAGGATCTTCCCTTCAAAGTTCCCTGAAGCGACACCGGCTACCCCAGCACTTGGCAGTTGAGTCAAGGAACCGACCAACTTCAGTTTGGTGCTACGAGTTGATGGACTCGATTCGATTCTGGAACTTCGGTTCCAATTTGGGGAACTTTGGTTCCATTTGGGGAACTTCGATTCCAATTTGGGGAACTTCGATTCCAATTTGGGGAACTTCGGTTTCATTTAGGGCTATGAGTCGACAGACTCTGATTCTGGAGGGTAAGTCGCTCTGGCATGCACACCAGGAACATATTCCCCCCTTAGTCTGGGCTTTTCCTTTACGGGACAAGCCAATCTGGCTGGAATACCCTGTTAGCGGGGGCAATTGTTGTTGAACTCTACCTGATTCTGGGAATCGGTTCAGTGGGAAAAAGTTCTTTGGTTTTGTACGGTTAAGTCTACCTGATCTGGGAACTAGTTCATTGGTTTTGTCGTGGTTTTGTGTGCATCGATGCTAGAATTTGTGCCTTTTGTATTGGAATTTGCGTCTTTTGTGTCTTGGTGTTATCAAACTTTTAAAAGTGGAAAACACTCCATCTATCCCAAAGGAGAGCACTTTGGGGAATATATTAGATAAATGGGCAAAACATAGCGGTGATTCTATGACTAAAAAAGACATGATAGATATACTATTGTAATAGGATGTGGACCCAGTATATCTTAGGATCAGAAGAATGATGGCCTCTGAATGGCTCACTCACAGTTAGAAATGTTCTGCAAAAGAGCAGGGAATTATGGTTTTCTCAGGGTATATGCCCAGTAGTGGGATTGCTGGGCCATATGGTAGTTCTATTTTTAGTTTTTTAAGGAACCGCCATATTGTTCTCCAGTGACATGTATACACCACCAAATGTAAAATAGATAGCTAGTGGGAAGCAGCCGCATAGCACAGGGAGATCATCTTGGTGCTTTGTGACCACCTAGAAGGGTGGGATAGGGAGGGTGGGAGGGAAACGCAAGAGGGAGGGCACATGGGGATATATGTATACGTATAGCTGATTCACTGTCACACAGCAGCAACTAACACAACAATGTAAAGCAATTATACCTCAATAAAGATGTTTAAAAAAGAGCAGGGAAAAGAGATGAGATTCCATATGTAGGAGCATTTATGCTATTGCATCAGGAGGAAAAGAAGTCAGAGGGCTGCCATCTTATGGTGCAGCAGTCTGAAGGGAAACCCAAGTGGAAATCTGTTCTACAAAGGAAGAGGAAAAAAATGAGAGTGGGGACATGTTATTTCAAAACTTACACCCCCCTCCAGCCTATCCAGCTCCTTCAATGGCCGAGCAGGCTGCACCAGCAGTAGTTCCAACTGCTCCCCTCCCATGCCGCCAACATATACACTGCCTCCTGTTTCCCCTACCCATGGGGATCAAATAGAAGTTTCTATGGTAAACCCCGGGGCACAGGGACCTGGTTTAGTATCTAAGTATCTAAGACCCAACCGGGCACCCAATTTGGACCAGGAGCCACTTCTAGAGCAAAGCAATTTCCCTCGCCCCGATATCCTGTAAGAGGCCAGGACTCAAGTTCAATTTCCCTTGTACTTGAGGCGTCTGATTCTGATTTCCCCACAGGAGCCCCAGGTACCATTGACAGTGGGGAGGAAGTTGATTGATTTTCTAATAAATACGGGTGATCTTAAGAGGCTTGTAAATATTAAACAAAGGGAAAACAAAAGTCATCCTAGGAGAAACTTGCCTGTACCTTTGAGATACAAATGTCCTATCCGGTCTTCTCAAAAACCCTTATCTCTGCCATCTTTTTAAAATGCAAATTTTGAAAAAGAGGGTACAGCAATTTAGAACTTGACTTGTTTTCCATAATTATTAGTAGAAAGGGTTTAGCCATCTAGACAAGAGCTTGATTTGTTCCATCTGCCAGAAACCCAACTTTAATCCAAACTCTTTTGTAAACTGATGGGTTTTACATTGCTGTACCTGACTCAGGGCTGAACTTTTGAAATGAGAACTATGATGTCTCTGTTTGTACGTGTATTTGTCTTTAGATAACATTGCTGAGGTTAATCTGTAAATTAGCTCTATTTAATTGGCTTAAAGAAAAGTAATTGCTTACAAACCAAACAATTCTACCTACAAGAGAAATTAAGCTAAATGAGTTTCAGGTACACGTGAACTGGGACATATCTAGTATTAAGTAAATGCCTGGTATTAATGTTTAAGTTTGTTGATCTAATTAATATAGACATGTCTTTAGAGCCACCAACATTAAGTATAGTACTTTCACTGCACCTAGATTTAAAAAAAGTTAAATGAAATCTTGTTATATCTGTTGCAAATTTGTCAGCAAGAAACATAACTTGATATGATGAAATTTTAAATGTAAATGACATAAGAGCTTTTAGGTAAACTATAAAAATAATTATGTTCTAAAAATCATCTAAATAGTTTCTCCAGATTCTGGTAACTATTACTTGCCTCTTGGTTGTCACTAGAAATTAAGGTTTTTAAGAGTCAGGGATTCTAATTTAAATATATAATTAAAGCAACTGAAAATAATAAAACATTTCAGTATGGTAAAATATGTGTTTTCAGTAAAGATGGTATGAGGAATGGAATTACATTTTACTGGAAAGTTTTATACATGGTCAGGATTAACTAAATTTAGATTGAAGTTAACTAAGTAAATCAATTTTGTTAAGTAAGCTAATACAAGACTGGAATTTGATCTCTCTGTTAGAAGTGCTCCTTTTGATAACAGATTATAAGTTTCTATGCCCTTAGGTGATCCATATTTGTTTTCTTTTAATCATTTTGTGACTTCGGTTAAATGAATAAGTATTCTTTCACAGTGACCTACGATCCTGTTGTGTTTTAAAACATTTTTGATATTTTTAACAAACTTCCCAAATATCAAAAATCTGACCAAAGTTTTTTAGCCTCCAGCTGGCTCTGGGGCACTTCGAAAGAACATCTCAGTGAGAAATGTCAAACTACGTTTATTTGGTATGTTAAAATTACTTTAAAAACTTTGTCAAGTGATTGGAGATGAACCTTAGGTTATAGTGTATGGGTAAATGCCATTTATATAGATATACCAAAATTTATATGGAATCCTTAACATCTGATATGTCCTGATATGTTATCAATCATAATACTAGCTATCCTAAAATGGTATATCCAAGTTTCCTGCTAATTACACTGTACGCAAATCTTTAGCCATGCTGTTTTAAGTTTTGTCCTGATGCTTTTACAAAATGAGGATTTTCAAGAAGACTGATAAAAGAGGAACTTTTTAACAGATATAACTTTCTGATAGCCTTTAGAAAATCTCACTGGACTGGGTAACAAAGGACAAAACTAATGGGAAACATGATTATTTCATCCAGATGAATGGGAATTAATTACATGGGACTGAATGAACTGGTAAATATGATTTGTAACTTTATGACTTTGGGAAATATACTGGCTTTGTTGCTGAAATCTCGGCTTCTCTGTGCACCGATGCTGAACAGAAATACAGAGACACAGATTTTGGAGGAAGAGAGAGATGGCTGTTTCTACCAGGCAGAGGGGAAGACACAGCAGGCTAGCACCTCAAGAACCGTGCGCTCCTTTGGGGATCGGAGAAGATTTTATATGTGGGGCTCGCAGTCCAGGGTATATGATAAGGATCAAAGTAGTAATGGTCTTGCATTCTTCTTCCTGCATTATTTCAAAACAGTCACAGCTGGCGTCAAGCAGCCTGGTAATTGGGTCCGTTTGTCTCTGGGTTATCAGCCTGTGACTGTAAGGCCAACTGGCCCGAGGCAGGGGAACACAATCAGATTCACAGGTTGCATCAGACCGAAATTCTCCGGACCACCCAGTTCCAGGAACTGACCTGGGGACTTTGAACCCAGCCCCGCCTTTCGAGGGGCGGGACTAACGGTCCCCCAGGATACCCGAAAAGACCACCAAACAAGGAATACCCTGCGCCCTCCCAGATTCACCATACCCCTTTCCCTTCTTCCCCTATAAAGTCTTGCCCAACCCTCGCCCGGGTGCGACTTCTCGGGCCCCTTTCTCTCGGACCAGTGAACCTCGCCCGGGAGCGCTCCCTAATAAAGCTCACTTGAAGCTTTCCTCTGTTTCGCGGTGCCGTTTGTTAAGATCCGACCTTACAGTGACTTTTTTCTGAAATGCAAATACTACAAGGGGTGATTTGCTACAAGGGAGTGAAGGATGTAACTCACATAGTGTTAAAGAGTAATAGGTTAGCTTTGTGAAGTACAAATCTAGTTACAGATAGTAACAGTTAAAAAAAAAAAAAGTAGGATTAACTCTTTCAGGCCAGGCTATGTTTCTTCTCTAGCCTGTTCACTGTTAGCTTTCTTTTCCTTGTTCTCAGGAGAGGGAAAACTTCATTTCTATTATTGCTGCAACAGCTTTAATCTTTGTTTTTAGGAAAAACCTTTTCTCTTATGCTATGACCTACAACAAGTTGATAAAGTATGCCTTTGTAAACAAAGAGGAAACTTTTTATCTTTTTCTACCTGATCCTGCCAGAATTTGTCTCCAGCTGACTCTCCTGTGAACTTGATATTATGTTAACCACTGTTTTAATTTGTTCTTTGTTTCAAAATTGCTTGTGCTTTGTGTCTCCCTGCTGTACTATGTCTTTGTCAAGGTTACTGTCTACATTACTTATATCTTGTCTATTTTATAAGATTGTTGTCTCTTGCAGTACCCAGTGAATAACCAAGCCTCCAACAAAACTTCTATAGCTAACTATCTTACAGAAATAGATCACATTTATAGCATAAAATAATTGTAATAATGTGATTCTAGGTATGGGAAGAAACAACAAGGGAAAATGTCTCCTGGATCATAATTAGACAGAGGATCCAGAGAATCTTTAAATATCGATAGGGCCTAATCCGAAAATTAGCACCTGGAGTGGTATATCAAGATTTTTCACCTGAACTGGGATGAGCCTCCCAGCACCCTGGGACAAAATTTGCTCATAAAATGTCTCTCAAATATTGGTCAAATTCCTGACCAAGAGGAGAGGCTCAATCATCCGCGACTGCAGCTCTCCAACATGAGCCATTGAACCTTGAGAAAACTCAGGGAGGAGAAGAATACCTGCCGTCAGCAGCCATCAGACTGCAGCTACTCCCTGCGGTAAGCCCTGAGGAAACTCAGGATGTGAAAATACAGCATACGGCCCACAGATAGGTGTGGTGCATATCAAAGGAATTATTTCAGTGAGCCCTGACCCTTGCACTAAATTCCTTAACTTGAGATGCGGTCTCCAGGCTTGAAGCCCTCAAAATTCCTGATAAATCTCAACTTTAAGGTTGTAAATATTTTTTCAGTCTACAGATGTAAAGTAGACACTTCCAAAGCGGAACAAAAGAAAAATCTCAACATTTGGAACACTGAACCGATGGCAGAAACTCCCAGAAAGATCCATCTGACGGAACAGTTAAAACGTTGTCACCCCTTTTTCCACAAGACTGTGGCATGTACATTGACAGTGGGGAATTGTAACAGGGAAGAGCTAAATCGGACTCCATGTTCCATCTGTTTCTTTGACTTTAACCTTTGTTTTTGTTGCTTTTGTTATAATAATCATACATAATGGCCTACCTCAGGGAATACTGCCCCTCTGCCTGAATGTTAACTAAAGTGCCTCTGTTCAGCTCACAGGGAGACCATCTGACCCTGTCCACCTGTGGATGGCTGCAAGAAAGAAGAAATTAACACATCCCCTCCCTGAGGCTGGCCATTCCAGGGAATATTGCAAAATTTAAGGCCTTTTTACTTTACTGCCTCAATTCCTCCCACTCTCTGTGCTGTAAAAGAAACTGGCATCCAAACCCTGCTAAGATGGTTTTTCAAGACGCAGGGCTGCCATCGCTATCATGTTGGTCTGCCGGCTTTCCAAACAAAGTCGTATTCTTTGCCTCAACACCTCGTCTCCGATTCATTGGCCTGTTGTGTGGCGAAAGTAGTGAAATTGGACTCCGTAAAAATAGCAATTAGCAGAGACATGGAAATCAAACAACAAGGAGGGAACACATTGCACTGGTCTCAAAGGCCATCATAAAAATCACAATGAATAAATGGTTGAGAGGGCTTTGAGAAAAGGAAACCCTTTTACGGTGATGGTAAGATGTAAATGTGGAACAGCCACTATAGAGAACATTATGGAAGTGCCTTTAAAAGGTAAAAGACACCTAACGTATGATCCAGCAGTGCTATCACAAAGAGTATATGCAGAGAAAACCAGAATTCGAAAGACACATGAACCCAAGCTTGCACCGTTTACAATACTCAAGATGTGGAAACATAAAAAATGTCCATGGACCGATGAAGAGATTAAAAAAAAAAGTGATACATGTACATAGTGGTATATGACTCCGCCATGTAAAAGAATGAAATAATGCCATTTGCAGGAACGTAGATAAACCTAGAGATAATCATACTAAGTAAGTATCAGAAAGACAAATATAATATGATATAACGTATAGCTGGAATCTAAAAATGCACATGATTGAAGTAATTGAGGAAATGAGCAGACACAGGAACCTAAAAAAAAAATATGGTTACCAACTGGACAGAAGGGGTCAAGGGATAAATTAGGAGAATTAACAAATACATACTATTTCATATAAAATAGATATTCAACAGGGATCTATGTATACCAAGGAAAGGCTATCAACACTCTCTAATAAACTAAATGGGAAAAGAAGCCAAACATGCAGAGATATGTATATATGTATAACTGAAAATGGTTCTGTATCCCTACAACATACACAACACTGTATATCAATGTCACTCCAATAAAAAGAAATTAATTTATTAAAAAGTGGTAATGAGACACAAGATTTGAGTGTTTCTTCTGGCACATTCCTCTTTTTTTACAAGCCCCAAACAGGATTTCCCCTAAGGCTCTGGTTGCTGACATAAGCAGAATTGGGCCTAAAGAAATGCTGGCCTTATGACCATTTGCCACAAAAGCAACCTCAAAAAGACTGCTTATGGGCACTTAATATTCACAAGGACTTCTGGACTCTAAATGATGCCTGACATCACAAAATGTCCAGGGCTAAGTGTTCAAAAATCATTGAAAAGAGGGCAGACTTTCAAGGAGGCAATTTCAACAGGAAAATTCTACTCACACTGTTTATAAATTAAAATAGCCCAAGAACATGTTCAACACAGCAATTAGCAGAGACATGCAAATCTAAATCAAAATGAGGATTCACCTTCACCAGTTGGTAAGGCGATCATCAAAAATTGAAAATGAATAAATGACGTAGAGGGCATGGAGAAATGCAAACCCATTTATTGTACTGGTGAGATACAAATTGTAACAGCCACTATAGACAACATTATGGAAGTGCCTTCAAACCTAAAAGGAGAGTTACCATATGATCCACCATTGCTACCCTTAGGAGTATATGCAGAGAAAACCAGAATTCAAAAAGACACATGCACTCAGAGTGCACTGCAGCACCATTTACACGAGCCAAAACATGGAGGCATAAAAAATGTCCATGGCCAGGTGAACAGAAAAAGAAGAACTAATATATGTACGCAACAAAATATGACTCAGACATTTTTAAAAATTAATTAATTAATTATTTTTGGCTGCATTGGGTCTTCATTGCTGTGCGTGGGCTTTCTCTAGTTATGACGAGCAGGGGCTACTCTTTGTTGTGATGCGTGGGCTTCTCATTGCGGTGGCTTCTCTTTGCTGTGGAGCACAGGCTCTAGGCTTGTGGGCTCTAGGCTTGTGGGCTCTAGAGCACAGGCTCAGTAGTTGTGGAGCATGGGCTTAATTGCTCCACGGCATGTGGGATCTTCCTGGACCAGGGCTCAAACCCGTGCCCCCTGCATTGGCAGGCGGATTCTTAACCACTGCGCCACCAGGGAAGCCCCAGACATTTAAAAAATACATTTATTTATTTATTTTTGGCTGCATTGGGTCTTCGTTGCTATGCACGAACTCTCTCTAGTTGCGATGAGCTGGGGCTACTCTTTGTTGTGGAGCACAGGCTTCTCATTGCAGTGGCTTCTCTTGTCGCAGAGCACGGGCTCTAGGTGTGCAAGCTTCAATACTTGTGGCACCTGGGTTCAGTAGTTGTGGCTCGCGGACTCCAGAGCACAGGCTCAATAGTTGTAGCACATGGGCTTAATTGCTCCTCAGCATGTGGGATCTTCCCGGACCAGGGCTCGAACCCGTGTGCCCTGCATTGGCAGGCGGATTCTTAACAACTGCACCACCAGGGAAGTCCCTCAGACATTTAAATAAATGAAATTATGCCATTTGCAGGAACATAGAAAACCTAGAGATAATCATACTAAATAAAGTAAGTCAGAATCAGAAAGACTAATACCATATGATATCACTTATAGGTGGAATCTAAAAATACACACCATTGAACAAATAAGAGAACACATAAACTCAGGGACTCATGGACTTAGAAATCACACATATGGTTAAAAAAAAGGGCAAAAGGGGGTCAAAGGATAAATTAGGACAATGGAAATAATAAATATGCAATTTTCCAATAAAAGAGATAATCAACAAGGACCTATGTATACCAGGGAGTTCTATCAACAGTCTCTAGTAACCTATATGGGAAAAGAAGCCAAAGATGCATAGAATATATGGATATGTATAAGGGAAAACGATTCACTATAGCTACAACATACTCCATACTGTACATCAAAGTTCCACCAAGAAAAAGTAAAAATTATTCTAATTAAAAATGTGGCAATGAGACAAGATTTGGGTGTTTGTACTGTCACATTCCACTCTAAGTTAGAAGCACCAAGCGGAATTTCCCCTTAGTGTCTGGTTGCGGGCGTAACCAGAGTAGGTCCCGAGGAAATACTGACGCCTGGTGGCCATTTCCTGCAAAAGCAACCTCAAAACGCTTGCTTAGGGGCACTTTGTATTCATAACGACTTCAGGGCCCAACATGATACCTGACATCAACAAATGTCCAGGCGAAAGTGTTTGAAAATCATTGAAAAGGGGGCAGACATTCAAGAAGCCAACTGAATCAGGTAAATTCTAGGCACACGGGTATATGAAGAAAAAAAGCCTGTAAAAACACATTCAGCGTAGCAGTTAGCAGAGACATGCAAATCAAAACTACAATTAGAGATCACCTTGCACCACACTAAAATGCCATCACCAAACTTTACAGTGAATAAATGGTGGAGAGGGCATGGAGCAAAGGAAATTCTTTTATGGACCTGGTGGTAAATAAATGGCAACAGCCACTAGAGAGAACATTAAAGATGAGCCTTTAAAAGCTAAAAAGAGTGCTACCCTATGATTCTGCAGAGTTTCCCCTAAGATTATAGGCCAACAAGTCCAGAATTCGAAAAAACACATGCATCCAAGTGTGCACGGCACCACCGTTTACAATACCCAAGATGAGGAGACATACAAAATGTCCACGGACAGAAGAACAGATAAAATAGAAGTGTACACAATGGTATACAATTCCTCCATGCAAAAGCATGAAATAATGCCAATTGCAGGATCATAGATAAACCTAAAGATAATCATACTAAGTGAACTAAGTGAGATTCAGAAAGACAAATATTATATGATCTCACTTATACCTGGAATCTATACATATACATCATTGAAATAATTGAAAAACATAAACAGTCTCAGGGACTTAAGAAAAATCCAAACTTATGGTTACCTAATGCGACAGATGGGGTCAAGGGATACATTAGGACGATGAGATTCAAAATACAAAATATTTCGTGTAAACTGGATTTTCCATAAGAATCTTTGTATACCTAGGAATGGCTATCAACACTCTCTAATAACCTAAGTGGGAAAAGAAACCGAACATGTATAGATATATGTATATGTATAACTGAAAATGGCTCTGTATTCCTCTGACATAAATAATACTGTATATGAATGTTATTACAAAAAAAGAGAAATTAATCTAATTAATTAAACTGTTATAATGAGACACAAGATTTGAATGCTGGTTCTGCACGTTCGTCTCTAACTTACAAGCTCCAAACAAGATGTCCCCTAAGGCTCAGGTTGCTGGCTTAGGGAGAATTGGGTCGGAAGAAATCTTGTGCCTTAAGTACGTTTCCTGCAAAAGCAACCTCAAAAAGATGCTTCTGGGCACTTAATATTCCCAAGGACTGCTGGGCTCTAAATGGTATCTGAGATCACAAAATATCTAGACTTAAGTGTTTCATAATCAATAAAAACAGCGCCGGCTGTTGGTGGCGCAGTGGTTGAGAGTCTGCCTGCCGATGCAGGGGACATGGGTTCGTGCCCCGGTCCGGGAAGACCCCACATGCCGCGGAGTGGCTGGGCCCGTGAGCCATGGCCGCTGAGCCTGCGCGTCCGGAGCCTGTGCTCCACAACGGGAGAGGCCACAACAGTGAGAGGCCCACGTACCGCAAAAAAACAAACAAACAAACAAACAAAAAAACAAAAAACAGGGCCGACTTTCAGTGAAAGCATTTTCAACAGGTAAATTCTACTCACGCAGAATATGAATAAAAACAGCCCGTAAGCACGTGCTCAACATAGTAATTTGCAGACACGTGCAAATCAAGCTCACCACCAGGGGTCACCTTGCACCTGTCAGAAGGCCATCATCAAAAATCGACAATGAATAAATGATGTAGAGGGCATAGAGAAGTGCAAACCCTTTTATTGTGCTGTTGGGTTGCAAATTCTAACAGCCAATTTAGAGAACATTATGGAAGTGCCTTCAAACTTAAAATCAGAGCTACCATAAGACTCGCCATTGGTAACCTAAGTGTATATGAGGAGATAACCAGAATTCAAAAAGATATATGCACTCAAGTGGGCACTGCAGCACCATTTACACGAGCCAAAACATGGAGGCGCACAAAATGTCTATGGCCAAATGGACAGCTAAAGAAGAAGTGACACATGTTTGCAATGCAATATGACTCAGACATTTAAATAAGTGAAATTTTGCCATTTGCAGGAACACGGAAAACCTAGAGATAATCATACTAAATAAGGTAAATCAGAATCTTAAAATCTAATATCGTATGATATCACTTCTAGCTGGAATTGAAAAACACACACCATTGAACCAATTAGAGAACACTGAAACAGACTAAGGGACTTGGAAATCAAACAAGTGGTTACTACAAAGGACGGGAAGGGTGACAGGATTAATTAGGACGATGGAAATAACAAATATGCAGTATTTCCAATAAAAGAGGTAATCAGCAAGGACCTATGTATACCAGGCAGTTCTATCAACACTCTCTAGTAATCTATAAGGGAAAAGAAGCCGAAGATGCATACATATATGTCTATGTATAAGGGAAAAATATTTTCTATACCTACAACATACACAACATTGTCCATCAATGTTCCAAGAAAAAATAAAAATTAATCTAATTTAAAATGTGGTAATGACACACAAGATTTGGGTGTTTGTACTGTCACATTCCACTCTATGTGAGAAGCCCAAAACAGAATTTCCCCTTAGTGTCTGGTTGCCGGGGTAACCAGAGTTGGGTCCGAGGACATACTGCAGCCTAGTGGCCATTTCCCGCAAAAGCAACCTCAAAACGCTTGCTTAGGAGCACTTTGTATTGACAAGGACTGCAGGGCCCTAAATGATACCTGACATCAAAAAATGTCCATGCGAAAGTGTTCGAATGTCACTGAAAAGGATAAGACGTTCAAGAAAGCAATTGAATCAGGTAAATTCTACTCGCACGGGTATATGAAGAAAAACAGCATATAAAACATACTCAACACAGCAATTAGCATAGACATGCAAATCAAAACTACAGTGAGAGATCACCTTGCACCGGAGTAAAAGGCCATCACCAAAATTAAAAATGAATGAATGGTGGAAAGGGCATGGAGAAAAGGAAATCCTTTTATGGAGCTGGTGGGAAATAAATTGTAACAGCCACTAGAGAGAACATTTAAAGATGTGCCTTTAAAAGCTAAAAAGAGTGCTACCCTATGATCCTGAAGAGTTTCCCCTAAAATTATAGGCTGACAAGTCCAGAAGTTGAAAAAACACATGCACCCAAGCGGGCACAGCAGCATCATTTACAATAACCAAGATGTGGAGACATACAAAATGTCCATGGACAGATGAACAGATAAAAAAGAAATGATCCATGTACACAGTGGTATACAATTCCTCCATGCAAAAGAATGAAATAATGCCAATATCAGGAACATAGATAAACTTACAGATAATCATACGAAGTGAAGTAAGTGAGAATCAGTAAGACAAATATTATATGAACTCACTTATAGTTGGAATCTATAAAGACACAGCATTGAAATAATTGAAAAACATAAACAGTCTCAGAGTTAAAAAAAACCCAAACTTATGGTTACCTAATGGGACAGAAGGGGTTAAGGGATACATTACGACGATGGGATTAAAAACACAAAATATTTCGTACAACTAACTATGAACAAGAATCTATGTATACCTAGGAATGACTATCAACACTCTCTAATAACCTAAATGGGCAAAGAAGCCAAACATGTATACATGTGTGTATATGTATAACTGAAAATGGTTCTGTATCCCTACAATATACATAATACTGTATATCAATGTTATTCCAAAAACAAAAAAGAAATTATTCTAATTAATTAAACTGTCATAATGAGGCAGAAGATTTGAGTGTTTGTTCTGCACATTCCTTTCTAATTTATAAACCCCAAAGAGGATCTCCCGTAAGGCTCTCGCTGCTGGCCTAAGCAGAGTTCAGTCTGAGTAAATCCTGCGCCTCATGAACGTTTCTCGCAAAGGAACCTCAAAAAGATTTCTTATGAGCACTTAATATTCCCAAGGACTCCTGGGCTCTAAATGATACCTGACATCACAAAATGTCCAGGCTTAAGTGTTCCAAAATCATTGAAAACAGGGCCAACTTTCAAAGGAGACATTTTCAACAGGTAAATTCTACTCACACTAATTATGAGTAAAAACAGCCCATAAGCACATGCTCAACATAGCAGTTAGCAGAGACATTCAAATCATAATCACAATGAGGGATCTCCTTGCACCAGTTGGAAAGGCGATCATTGAAAATGTACAATGAATAAATGACGTAGAGGGCACGGAGAAATGCAAACCCTTTTACTGTGCTGGTGGGTTGCAAATTTTAACAGCCAATTTAGAGAACAACATGGAAGTGCTTTCAAACTTAAAATCTGAGCTACCATATGATCCGCCATTGCCACCCCTAAGAGTATATGTGCAGAAAACCAGAATTTGAAAAGACATATGCACTGAAGTGTGCACCGTAGCACCATTTACACGAGCCAAAACATGTAGGCACACAAATGTCTAGGCTGGATGAACAGATAACTGACACATGTAAGCAATGCAATAACACTCAGACATTTAAATAAATGATATTATGCCATTTGCAGGCACATTGAAAACCTAGAGATAATCATACTAAAGAAATTAAATCAGATTTTTTAAATCTAATATCATATTGCTTATAGGTGGAATAAAAAAATACACAACATTGAACTAATTAGAGAACACTGAAACAGGCTCATTGAATTGGAAAACAAACATATGGTTGCCAAAAAGGACAGAAGGGGTCAAGTGATAGATTAGGAGGATAGAATTAACAAATACACTGTATTCCAATAAAAGAGATAATCAAAAAGGACCTATGTATACCAGGGAGTTCTATCACCACTCTCTAGTAACCTACATTTGTTCTCTAAGTCTGAGTTTTTCTGTTTTTTTTGCTGGGTCCTCAGCATGAGAGATCTTAGTTCCCCAACCAGGAATCGAATCCACACTCCTTTAGAGTCTTAACCACTGGACTGTCAGAAAAGTGGTTTTGTCATACTGAGCAAAGTAAGTCAGACAGGGAAAGAGAAATATTGTATGATATCGCTTATATGCTCAATCTTAAAATAATAATAGAAATGAACTTATTTACAAAACAGAAAAGCTCACAGACTTAGAGAACAAATTTAGGGTTCTGGGAGGGATGGGTGAGTGGGAGGGTTAGTTAGGGAGCTTGGGATTGACATGTACCCACTGCTATATTTATTTATTTATATTAAAAAAAATTTTTTTTTAATTTTTCACATGCGAACATGGTTTATTTTATTTATTTATTTATTTTTGGCTATGTTGGATCTTCGTTTCTGTGCGAGGGCTTTCTCTAGTTGCAGCAAGCGGGGACCGCTCTTCATCGGGGTGCGCAGGCCTCTCACTATTGCGGCCTCTCGTTACGGAGCACAGGCTCCAGACGCGCAGGCTCAGTAGTTGTGGCTCACGGGCCTAGTTGCTCCGTGGCACGTGGGATCTTCCCAGACCAGGGCTCGAACCCATGTCCCCTGCATTGGCAGGCAGATTCTCAACCACTGTGCCACCAGGGAAGGCCCCCCACTGCTATATTTAAAATGAATAACAAACAAGGACCTACTGTATAGCACAGGGAACTCTGCTCAATATTATGTAACAACCTAAATGGAAAAGAATTTGAAAAAGAATAAATACATGTATATATATATAACTGAATCACTTGTCTGTACACCTGAAACTAACACAATATTGTTAATCAACTATACTCCAATATAAAATAAAACTTAAGATGAAGTTTATGTTAATTGTTGACAAGGACTTACAATTACTCTTTCATTATTTTCTGTTGGTTGTTGTTGTTGTAGTTCCTTTGTTTTTGTTTTTGTTTTTTTGGGTTTTTTTGATGTGGTATGAATTCACTCTTTTTTTTTTTTGCGGTACGTGGGCCTCTCACCGCTGCGGCCTCTCGCGTTGCGGAGCAAGGCTCCGGATACGCAGGCCCAGCGGCCATGGCTCACGGGCCCAGCCACTTCGCAGCACGTGGGATCCTCCCGGACTGGGGCACAAATCCGTGTCCCCTGCATCGGCAGGCGGACTCTCAACCACTGCGCCACCAGGGAAGCCCTGAATTCACTCTTTTTCTGTATCTTTTGTGTAACTACAGTGGAGTTTTTCTTAGTAGTTTCCATGAAATGTACATAAAGTATACTTAAGTTAATAATAACTAATCTTTAATTTTATAAAATAACAATTTTAGGTACATTTTATATATATTTCCTCATTATTTTATGTAAACAATATATTATCAATCTCTAGAAAAATATTTGTGTATACACATACAAATATATACAAATATGCACATATCTATATCTCTATATATATCTCTACATACAAATATACATATGTATACATATACACACGTGTACTGGAATTTTTAATTGATATAAAACATTCGCTATTATATTTAAGGAAATAGCTTGATTTTCTTCTTCAAATCTGTATTATCTATATAAGGAGTTCATGGTAATTTTTTTATATAGGCTTCTCTCATGTGTTAGATTTATTTTTATTTATTTTATACTTGTAAAATTAGAGGCTTCCTTTTTATGTACTTTGTAACTGCTTGGAATGTGTCTATATGAATTGTGTACTATATGCTTATGTTATACTCTTTACAATATTTTGTCGTCTTATTTTCTGTAACAAATTTCCATTGATTCTTGGGCTTACTAAATATACATCCATATGCTCTGCAATTGGAGATGATTTTAATCCTTTTCCAATGGTATTTTTTTTACTGATACCTCAAAGTGTTAAGTAAGTTGGGGGTTCATGTCTCCTAGTGATCTCTCTGACAATGAGAGGAAATTATTTATTATTTCTCTGTAGGTGAACTAGTGTTGAGGGTCTGTAATAATTCTTTGAGTACATATGCATGAATATCTTTTTTATTTTATTTCAAGATACTTTATTTTAAACAGGTCACAACACTAAGCTTCTGGCCCATTCTGCCAATGCACAAGCTACAAATGCTTGCTCAGCAGTTGAGGGGCATGCTTTAGTAGCATGTTTGAAAAGTGAATAAAAATCCATATAAAACAAATATTCAAATAGTTTCCATAGGAACACAGCTAAGTGTGACCCCATCGCCTAGTCTTCCACATTGTTGCATCTGTGCCAACCCTATTCACACAGACATCTCAAAACTCACAGTAATTAAGTTAAATGGTCCCCCCCAAACCCTTAAATCAAGCTAAACTCGCAGTTAACAGCTACAGGAATGGTATCTACACATTAATAGGAGCTGAAGCACAGGCTGCTGGGTGCCATTTCATTCCACTCTCCCAAGCACATGACACAGGCACAGTGCCAACATCTTGCTCCTCTATGCTGGGTGGGAAATCGTGGTTCTGGATTTGCTGCATCAGATGCCTTGTTGGCCCTGACATCACATAGTAGATGGTCGGTCTCTGGAATCCACTGAAAGTGGAAGCAGCAGCGACAGTGTAAGCACCCATGTTCTCAAAGAGCATCCAATTGCCCACATGCATCTCGGGCAAGTTACAGTGCTCAACCAGGCAATCCAGGCCATCACAGGTCTGTCCCGAGATGCTGGATGAATAATACTTCTCATCTGGTTTGGGTCTCTTCTGCAGAAGAGGCTTCACGTGTGCATTTTCGTAGAGGATGCAGTTGAATGATCCATATGCTCCATCATTCACATAATACATAAATGTCTGTTCACTTGACTCATCTTCATCATCAGAGCCTGTTTGTTCCTTTAATACGAGTTTTTTGGCAATGATATTAACTGCTAGCATGAAAGCTGATTCAACGTAGTATTTGCCCGGCTCAGCTATGATTCTCACTCCAGAGTCTGATGGAAAATACTTGTCCAACGCTGGGTTGATTACACTGGTGATCTCTTCAAATTTAAGCTTTACATCCTCAGATTCAGGAAAGCCACCACCAATATCAAGCAGATACATGTCAAAACCAACCTCAGCTCCCATGTCAAAGACACAGTGGGCATCAGAGATGGCCTTCACAAAGATCTCCAGATCAGTACAACCACCTCCCACGTGGAAGCTGACACCAATGACATCAATATCTAGCTCTTTCGCCCATTCCAAAAGAAGCCTGCTGGTTTTGAGTGTGGCATCAAATTTGACACTGAGGCGACAGACTGCTTTGGAATCATCAGTGGCAATCTGCAAAACCAACTTGGCCTTTGGATGTGCCCTGGCAACTTTCATCAACTCAACTTCACTATCAAAAGTCATCATCTCGGGCTTCCCTGGTGGCACAGTGGTTAAGAACCCGCCTGCCAATGCAGGGGACATGGGTTTGAGCCCTGGTCCGGGAAGATCCCACATGCTGCAGAGTGACTAAGCCTGTGAGCCACAACTACTGAACCTGCGTGCCACACTACTGAAGCCTGGGTGCCTAGAGCCCATGCTCCACAACAAGAGAAGTCACTGCAATGAGAAGCCCGCGCACCGCAACGAAGAGCAGCCCGCATGCAGCAACGAAGACCCAATGCAGCAAAAAATAAATAAATACATATACACATACATACATAAATTAATTAATTAATTTAAAAAACCCAAACAAACAACAAAAATGTCATCATCTGGACTCCATTATTGGCAGCGTATTTAATCTGAGACACTTGTTCACAAGGATTTGCATAGATAATCCTCTTTGGAGGCACCCCGAAACTCTGCACCAACTGGATTTCAGTCTTGCTGGCATAGTCAAATCCTGTCCCTGTGGCAGCTAGGGTCTTCACTATGGTTCTGCTATCACTGCATTTGACTACATAAAAGGGGGTGACCCGAGGAAGAGCTTTAAACCGTCTCAGATGTTTCTTTAGAATGCCTCCCAGGTCTGCAACATAGAAGGTATCCTTACCGTCAAAAGAAGAAACTTCATTTTTTGGTCCCGGATGTCCTTGGCAGTAAAGCCTTCATCCAAGAAATTGCAGTCAAACTCTTCATTACTAAAGTTGTTCATGGTTTCTTGATATCTTTCTGAAACAACAAAATGGGAAACTAAGAGATGAAATTTAAAGAAATTATGCCAGCTTTCACAAAGGCAATTGAATTCTCCAGGAATTCCAAGTCCCGCTGAAGATACGTGTGCCCTCGGTGCAGCAGTGAAAATGTTCTAACAAACGCACAATCTGCTGTACACCTTAAAGTGTCGGGCACCAAGGGCTGACCCCATGGAGATTAGACGCCGTTGCTGCCGAGCGTGCAGGACTGCCGGCCGCCCTGCCGCTGTCCCCGCTGCCTGTTAGCCGCCCGCCCAGCCACCCGCCACCTCGCTCCCTCCCATGGAGAACCACCGTCCCGAGGTGATGCCGGAGGGCTGGCAAAGGGGCGGTGGCAGCGGAGGCTGAGGGGACTGACCTCTTCTTTAATTTTATAATTATTACCTGTAGAATTCTACCATGCTCCTTTGTCTGTATCTGTCACTTTCATTACATGCCTTTCCTAAATTTATAAGCTGATTATATTAATGTATTTCCTAACAACCAAAACATTGGAGTTTTGGTGTAGAATTCACTTTATCTTGCTATAATTTTTTTTCTGAAGTTAGGTTTATTAAGGTATTATTTATATTTTTTAGTAGGTTGCCTTTTTATTTTGTTGATGTTTCCTTTGATGTATATAAGCTTTTGAGTTTGATGTCCTCCATTTTGTTATTTTGCTTTTGTTGGTTTTGATTTTTTTGTCCATTTCAAAATATCATATCCAAGACCTAGGTCAAGGAACTTACTGCCTTTATGTGTTCTTCTATGAGTTTTATGGTTTTCCATCTTCCATTCAAGTCTTTAACCCTTTTAAAGTTATTTTTTCTGTATGGTGTAAGATAGTGGTCCAGTTTCATTCTTTTGCATGTGGCTTCCCAGTTTTCCCAACATTTAATAAAAGAATTATCATATTTCTCAATTGTATATTCTTGGCTTCACTGTCATAAATTAATTACCATATATGCTTAGATTTGTTTCTGTGCTATTGTTCCCATTGATCTATGTGGGTTTTTTTTATGCCAATGCCATACTGTTTTTATGACCATAGATTTGTAATAGAATTTGAAATCTTGAAGCATGAAGCCTCCAGTTTTTTTCTTCTTTCTCATGATTTCTTTTGCTATTTGGATTCTTTTGTGGTTCTGTGCAAATTTTAAAATTGTTGCTTCTATTTCTGTGAAAAAATGTTATAGAAATTGTGATAGGGATTGCATTACACCTGTATATTACTTTGAGAAGTATGTACATTTTAATAATATTTATTCTTTTAATTAACGAGCAAATACTATCTTGACATTTATTTTGTTGTCTTCAATTTCTTTCCTTAATGTCTTGTAGTTTCCAGGATACAGGTCTTTCACTCTCTCAGTGAAATTTATTCCTAGGTGTTCTTCTCATGCCATTGTAAATGGAATTCTTTTCTTTTTTTCTTTCAGATATTTTGTTGTTACTGTACAGAAAAGCAATAGATTTTTTTATGTTGATTTGGTATCTTCCAACTTTATTGAGTTTATTTATTCTACCATTTTGGGTGTTAGTCATATATAAGATCATGTTTTCTAAAAAGAGAGAAAGCTTTACTTCTTCATTTTGGATGCATTTTTATTTCTTGATTTTGTTTCAGATTGCTCTGGCTAGGACTTCAGTACTGTATTTAATAAGAGTAGTGAGCATGGATACCGTTATCTTGTTCCTGATTATAAAAAAAAAGCTTTCAGTTTTTTTACCAATGTGTACAAATTTAGTTGTGGGTATTATACGGTTTTATTTTGAGGTATGCTCCTTCTGTTCCCAACTTGTTGAGAGTTTTTGTCACAAAAGGTGTTGAAGGGGCTTCCCTGTTGGCGCAGTGGTTGAGAGTCCGCCTGCCGATGCAGGGGACACGGGTTCGTGCCCCGGTCCGGGAAGATCCCATATGCCGCGGAGCGGCTGGGCCGGTGAGCCATGGCCGCTGAGCCTGCACGTCCAGAGCCTGTGCTCCGCAACGGGAGAGGCCGCAACAGGAGAGGCCGCAACGGGAGAGGCCGCAACAGTGAGAGGCCCACGTACCGCAAAAAAAAAAAAAAAAAAAAAAAAAAGGTGTTGAAGGTCAGTGTCTTTTTCTGCATATACTGAAAGGATGATATATTTATTCTTCACTTTATTAACATTGTATATCACAATTATCGATTTATATATATATAATTTTAACTGATTTGTATATTATACTATATGTAGATTAAATATAATATAGTGTGCCATTCTTCCGTGGCAAGAATAAATTCCATTTAATCATGGTGTATGATCTTGTTAACTTGCTGCTGAATTTGTTTAGACTTTTGTATTTATATTCATCAGACCTATCTGCCTGTAAATTTATATTCTTGTAGTGTTCTTTATCTGGCTTTGGTGTCAGAGTAACACTGTCCTCAGAAGGAGCTTGTGATTCACTCCTCAATTTTTTGGGAAGAGTTTGAGAATGATTGGAGTTAATTATCTTTTTAATGTTTGGTAGGATTCACCAGTGAAACCATCTTGTCTTGGGTTTTGTCAGGAGGTTTGTGTTCATTGTTTCAATGTCCTCATTTATTATTTGTCTGTTCTGACTTTCTATTTTTGATTCAGTCTTGGTAGTTTCCACACTTCTGGGGTTTTATTTATTTATTATAATTTATCAAATTTGTTGGTGTATAATTCTTAATGATATGATCTTATGGTCCTTTGTATTTCTTTTATGTCTCCTCTTTCATTTGTCATATTTTTTGACTTCTTTTTCTTTTTTCCTTGGTTAGTCTAGCTAAAATTTCATCAATTTCCTTTATTTTTAAAAACACCAATCTTTAGTTGCATTAAACTGTAAATCTAACAGAACTGTAAATCACAGAAGAAGAACTAAACTGTAAATCACAGAACTAAACTGTAAATCACAGAAGAAGAAATGAGAAAAAAATGATTACATGGAGAATAAACAACATATTTCTAAAAAACGAATGGGTCAATGATGAAATCAAAGAGGAAACTGAAAAATACCTTGAGACAAATGACAATGAAAACACAACCATACAAAATCTATGGGATACAGCAGAGGCAGTTCTTAGAGGGAAGTCCATAGCAATACATGCCTTCCTCATAAAACGACAGAAATCTCAAACAACCTAACCCACCGCCTAAAAGAATTAGAAAAAGAAGAACAAACAAAACCTAGAGTCAGCAGAAGGAAGGAAATAATAAAATCAGAGAGGAAATAAATAAAACAGATTTTAAAAATAGAAAAAAAATCTGTAAAACTGAGAGCTGATCCTTTGAAAGGGTAAACAGAATTGCTAAACCTCTTGCCAGGCTCACAAAGAAGAAAAGAGAGAGGACCCAGACAAAATAAGAAATGAAAGAGGAGAAATTACAAGGGACCTCACAGAAATTTTTAAAATATATATTATGAACAATTACAAGCCAAACAATTTGGAAAACCTAGAAGAAATAGATGAGTTTCTAGAAACATAAAGCCACCAAAACTAAATCAAGAAGAAGTAGACAATTTGAACAGACTGATAACCAGAAGTGAAATAGAACCTGTAAAACAACAAAAACAACAGATTTCCTACAAACAAAAGTCCAGGAACCATGACTTCACAGACAAATTCTACCAAACAAAGAAGAACTTATACCAATTCTTCTCAAACTTCTCCAAAAGACTGAAGAGGAGGGAACACTCCCAAAGACATTCTATGAGACCACCATCACCCTGATACTAAAACCAGACAAAGACACTACCAAAAAAGAAAATTACAGGCCAATATCTGTGATAAATATAGATCCAAAAATTATCAAATATCAGCAAAGTTAATCCAACAGCACATAAATAAAACATACACCATGACCACGCTGGATTCATTCCAGGGTCACGAGGATGGTTCAACATATGCAAAATAATCAGTGTGATACACCACATCAACAACAACAAAAAAAAAGAGAAAGAAAAAATCCACATGATCATGTCAATAAATATAGAAAAAGCATTTGATACAATTAAACATCCATTCATGATAAAACTCTTATGAAAGTGGGTATAGAGGGAACATCTCAAAATTATAAAACCTATTTATGATAAAACCATAGCCAATATAATACTCAACAGGAAAAAGCTGAAAGACTTCCCACTGAAGTCTGGAACAAAACATAGATGCCCACTCTTACCACTTCTATTCAGCATAGTGTTGGAAGTCCTAGCCACAGCAATCAGAAAAGAAAAAATAATAAATAAAACGTATCCAAATAGTAAGGGACAGGTAAAATTGTTATTATATGCAGAAGACATGACACGATATACAGAAAACTCTAATGACTTCACACACAGAAAAATCCTACTAGAACTGATAAATTCAGCAAGGTAGCAAGATAAAAGTTTAACATACAGAAATCGGTTGCATTTCTTTACATTAACAATGAAATATCAGAAAGGGAATATAAAAGAACAATACCTTTTAAACTTGCATCAAAAAATAATAAAACACTTAAGAATAAACTCGTCCAAGGAGACGAAAGACTTATATGCCAACAACTATAAAATATTAGTATTGAAGATGATTTAAAAAATGAAAAGATATCCCATGCTCTTGGATTGAAAGAATTAATATTGTTAAAACGGCCATATTACCCAAAGCAATGTACAGATTTAATATGATCCCTATCAATTTACCCATGACAATTTTCACAAAACTAGAACAAATAATTCTAAAATTTTTATGAAACCACATAAGACCCAGAATTGCCAAAGCAATGCTGAGGAAAAAGAACAAAGCAGGAAGCATAACACTCCTAGAACTCAGAAAATGCTACACATCTACAGTAATCAAAACAGTGTGGTATTGGTACAGATACAGACATATGGATCAATGGAACATAATAGAGAGCTCAAAAATAAACCCACACACCTATGATCAATTAATCTTCAACAATAATCAATTAATCTTCAACAAAGGAGGCAAGAGTATGCCATGGGGAAAAGACAGTCTCTTCAGCAAATGGTGCTGGGAAAGTTGGACAGCTGCAAGCAAATCAGTGAAGTTAGAACACACCCTCACACCATACACAAAAATAAACTCAAAATGGTTTAAGTATTAAATATAAGACAACACCATAAAACTCCTAGAAAAGAACATAGGCAAAATATTCTGACGTAAGTTGTACCAATGTCTTCCTAAGTCAGTCTCCCAAGGCAATAAAAATAAAAACAAAAATAAACAAATGGGACCTATTCAAAGGTATAAGCTTTTGCACAGCAAAGGAAACTATAAATACAACTAAAAGACAACCTAGGGAATGTGAGAAAATATTTACAAAGGATGTGCTGACAAGGGATTAATTTCCAAAATATGCGAACTGCTCACAGAACAACAACAAAACAACCCAATCGAAAATTTGGGCAGAAGATCTAAATAGACATTTCTCCAAAGAAGACATACAGATGGCCAATAGGAACAATGCAAAGATGCTCATTGTTGCTAATTATTAGAGAACTACAAATCAAAATTCAATGAGGTACCACTTCACACTGGTCAAATGGCCAATATTAAAAAGTCTACAAATAAGAAATGCTGGAGAAGGTGTGGAGAAAGGGGAACTCTTCTACATTGTTGGTGGGAATGTAAATTGGTGCAGACGCTACAGAAAACAGTATGGAGGTTCCTCAAAAAACTAGAGTTGCCATATGATTCCGCAATCCCACTCCTCAGCATATATCCAGACAAAACTCTAATTCAAAAAGATACCTGCACCTCTATGTTCATAGTAACACTATTTACAATAGTCAACACGTGGAAATGACCTAAATGTCCATCCACAGATGAATGGATAAAGCAGATGTGGGGTGTGTGTGTGTGTGTGTGTGTGTGTGTGTATAATGAAATCCTACTCAACCATATAAAACAAAGAAATAATGCCTTTTGCAGCTACATGAATGGACCTAGAGATTGTCATACCAAGTGAAGTCAGAAAGAGAAAGAAAATACCATATGGTATCACTTATATGTGGAATCTAAAATATGACACAAATGAACTTATCTATGAAACAGAAGCAGAATGAAAGACATAGAAAACAGACTTGTGGTTGCCCCAGGGAGGAAGAGTAAGGGAGGAATGAATTGGGAGTTTGGGTGGGATTAGCAGATGCTAACTATTATATATAGAATGCATAAACAAGAAGGCCCTAATGTATAGCACAGGGAACTATATTCAATATCATGTAGTAGGGCTTCCCTGGTGGCTCAGTGGTTAAGAATCCGCCTGCCAATGCAGGGAACATGGGTTCAAGCCCTGGTCCAGGAATATCCCACATGCCGCGGGGCAACTAAGCCTGGGTGCCACAACTACTGAGCCTGCATACCTATAGCCCGTGCTCCACAAGAGAAGCCACTGCATTGAGAAGCCCATGCACCACAACGAAGAGTAGCCCCCACTGGCCGCAACTAGAGGAAGCCTGCGCACAGCAATGAAGACCCAAAACAGCCAAAAATAAAATAAAATAAAAACAATATCGTGTAGTAAACCATAATGGAAAAGAAGATGAAAAATGGATACGTGTGTGTGTATACACACACACACACACACACACACACACACACACACACACACTTCCTCCGTGGGGCAACCACAAGTCTGTTCTCTATGTCTGTCATTCTGCTTATGTTTCATAAATAAGTTCATTTGTGTCATATTTTAGATTCCACATATAAGTGATACCATATAAATCTATGTTCTTCCTATTAAGAAGTCATATAGACTCAGAGGAAAAGTTCTTCATGTACTTATTTCTCCATCTGGTGTTGAGATGGAGTACTACCTAACCATTAAACAACACCCCACAACCTTCTACTCTTCCCCCCAATTAATGCTCTGTTTGTGCACATGTCAATACACCATCTGTTTAAATCTGAATGTTTTGTTTACAGTCAAATATTTGTTTCTGAAAAGTTACCATCTTCACACATTGGCTTTTATTGTTTATTTACATAGATATAGTGGTGAATATTTCCCTTTCACTAGTGATACTGCTATGAATAACTTTGGGCACATCTCTTTGTTGTTATAAATAGAATGTTAGGAATGGAATTCCTGCTGCATCATTTTGTGCACTTTGGGTGTACTCCATCGGACCAGTTTGTCTGTCTCCCAAAATGGTTAAATCCATCTCACTACTACTATCCTGGAGGAGGCTCTCTATTTTCCCACATCACCACTCCTCTGGTTAATGTCAAAATTTATTAATTATATGTGTATGATATGTTATTATTGACTTAATTTGCATTTCTTTGATAATTACTAATGATGCTGTTTATAGTGCAGTACTTGCCCACCACCTGAAGTTACATCTCTGTAAGTTGCCTGGTCATAGCCATAATTCTATTATTTGTGAGTTATTTTCAGTTGTTTATAAAATTGTATTGTTTTTTTAAAAATCTATCCTGGACCTTATTTTGTTCCAGATGATGGACATTTACAACATATCCTTCCGTTTTAAAGATTAAACTATTTTGAGACAGCATTTACTATTTTTAAAATCTCAGAGTATTAATCTACTCCTTTGTAGTTTGTATTTTTATCTTCCTAAATAAACCTTCCTATGCTTGTAAATCATAAAGTGTTTATTTTCAATTTTCATTGGATGTTTTCAAATTTCGTTCTTTTCATTTCATTCATCTAACATTGATTTATGTAAATAACTTAATGTAGAAATATGTTAAAGTTTTATCCATTGATGATTATTTACTATTCCATTATTTCCTTACTGACTAGAACCACCTCATACATTTCAGTGTTCATTATATACGAATCTCCCTTTAAGGGCTACGTATTCTGTTTAATGAATCTTAGGATTAATATTCCGTCACCACCTTCTTTGCATTACCGTTTTGTTGCAACAGATTACGGTATATGGTAGGGTAAGTTCCTTATACTGTTTGTTTCTTTCCTGTTTTTAGCCCTATGTTTGTTAATTTTTTCAACAATTCTGGTCATTTTATATAAAAATCCATTGGTATGTTGATTGGAACTGATGGAATCACATATTGGTTTCGAGAGAATTATTTATCACTTTTTTGTAAATATGGATTTGGATCACTCTCTACTTTTTTAATGTTTAAGTCTTCCAGAAACATAATGTTCTTCATAATGCTTTGCACAGTTTTCTGAGGTTTATTTTCAAAACATCTAAATATGACTGGTAAATAATATTTTTAAAATTTTTATTGGAGTATAATTCATTTCCAATGTTCTGTTAGTTGCAGGTGTACAGCGAAGTGTATCAGTTATACATATACATATATCCACTGTTTTAGATTCTTTTCCCATATAGGCCATTACAGAATATTGAGTAGAGTTCCCTGTGCTATATAGTAGGTCCTTATTAGTTACCCATTTTATATATAGTAGTGTGTATATGTCAATCCCAATCTACCAATTTATCCCTCCCCCCCCACACCCTGGTAACCATAAGTTTGTTTCTACATCTGTAGCTTTATTTCTG
Source organism: Grampus griseus (assembly GCF_964374135.1). Classification (NCBI taxonomy): domain Eukaryota; kingdom Metazoa; phylum Chordata; class Mammalia; order Artiodactyla; family Delphinidae; genus Grampus; species Grampus griseus. Next base: position 147,045,236 of record NC_139018.1, read on the forward strand.
TCTTGTAGAAAAGTTCATTTGTACTTTTTTTTTAGCTTCCACATATAAGCGATATCATATATTTCTTTCTGACTTACTTCACCCAGTACAACATTCTGTAGGTCCATCTGTATTGCTGCAAATGACATTATTTCATTCATTTTATGGCTGAGAAATATTCCATTGTATACATATACCACATCTTCTTTATCCATTCCTCCACTGGTGGACATTTACATTGCTTCCATGCCCTGGCTGCTGTAAATAGTGCTGCAATGAACTATTGCAGTGCATGTAATTGGGGTGCATGTATCTTTTCAAATTATGGCTTTCTCTAGATATATACCAAGGAGTGGGATTGTGGAGTCATGTGGTAGCTCTATTTTTAGTTTTTAAAGGAACCTCCATACTGTTCTCCATAGAGGTTGTACCAATGTACATTCCCACCAACCATGTAGGAGGGTTCTCTTTTCTCCACACCCTCTGTAGCTAAGATATGATCTTTCCTGGAGAATTTTCCATGAGCACTTGAGAAGAAGGTGTATTCTGTTGCTTTTGGATGGAATGTCCTATAACAATTAAGTCCATCTTGTTTAATGTATCATTTAAAGCTTGTGTTTCCTTACTTATTTTCATTTTGGATGATCTCCCCATTGGTGAAAGTGGGGTGTTAAAGTCCCCTACTATGACTGCGTTACTGTCGACTTCCTCTTTTATGGCTATTAGCATTTGCCTTATGTATTGAGGTGCTCCTGTGTTGCGTGCATAAATATTTACAATTGTTATATCTTCTTCTTGGATTGATCCCTTAATCATTATGTACTGTTCTTCTTTGTCTCTTGTAATAGTCTTTATTTTAAAGTCTATTTTGTCTGATATGAGAATTGCTACTCCAGCTTTCATTTTATTTCCATTTGCATGAGGTATCTTTTCCATCCCCTCACTTTCAGTTTGTACGTGTCCCTAGGTCTGAAGTGGGTCTCTTGTAGACAGCATATGTATGGGTCTTGTTTTTGTACCCATTCAGCCAGTCTATGTCTTTTGGTTGGAGCATTTAATCCATTTACATTTAAGTTAGTTACCGATATGTATGTTCCTATTACCATCTTCTTAAGTGTTTTGGGTTTGTTTTTGTAAGTCTTTTCTTTCTCTTGTGTTTCCTGCCTAGAGAAGTTCTTTTAGCATTTGTTGTAAAGCTAGTTTGGTGGTGCTGAATTCTCTTAACTTTTGTTTGTCTGTAAAGGTTTCAATTTCTCTGTCGAATCTGAGTGAGATCCTTGCTGGGTAGAGTCATCTTGGTTGTAGGTTTTTCCCTACAGTAGCCCCCTTCAGGCTGTGTTCACGCAGCCAACCCCAGTCCTCTCCCTGGGATCTGATCTCTGAAGCCCGAGCCTCAGTTCCCAGCCCCCACCCATCCCAGCGGGTGAGCAGATAAGCCTCTCAGGCTGGTGAGTGCTGGTCAGCAGCGATCCTCTATGCGGGAATCTCTGCTTTTCCCTCTGCACCCCTGGTGCTGTGCTCTCCTCTGTGACTCCGGAGCTTCCCCCACCCCCGCCCACTCCCCATCTCCACCAGTGAAGGCGTTTCCTAGTGTGTGGAAACTTTTCCTCCTTCACAGCTCACTCCCAGAGGTGCAGGTCCCATCCCTATTTTTTGTCTCTGTTTTTTCTTTTTCCTTACCCAGGTACATGGGGAGTTTCTTGCCTTTTGGGAAGTCTGAGGTGTTCTGCCAGCATTCAGTAGGTGTTCTGTAGGAGTTGTTCCACATGTACATGTATTTCTGATGTATTTGTGGGGAGGAAGGTGATCTCTATGTCTTACTCCTCAGCCATCTTGAAGGTTTCCCCCCACCAATTTTTTAATTAGATTAATTTTTAGTTTTTATTGGAATAACACTGATACACAATGTTTGTATTTGGTAGGTGTACAGAATCATTTTCAGTTTTACATATACATATATCTATGCATGTTCGGCATCTTTTCCCATATAGGTTATTAGAGAGTGTTGATAGCCTTCCTTGTTATACACAGAACCTTGCTGAATATCTGTTTATTATGAGATAGTTTGAATTTGTTATTCCCATCCTCCTAATTTATCCCTTGTCCCTATCTTCCCCTTTCATAACCATACATTTGCTTTTTAAGTCCCTGAGTCTGTTTATTTTTTCTAAATTATTTCAATGCTGTGTATTTTTAGATTCCAATTATAAGTGATATCATATAATATTTGTCTTTGTGATTCTGACTTACTCTACTTAGTATGATTATCTCTAGTGTTCTCTATGTTCCTGCAAATGGCATTATTTCATTCTTTTACATGGAGGAATCATATACTACTGTGTACATGTATCACATCTTTTTTACCCGTTCATCTGTCCATGGACATTTTGTATGTCTCCACATCTTGGGTATTGTAAATGGTGCTGCAGCACACGCTTGGGTGCATGTGTCTTTTCGAATTCTGGTTTTCTCCACATATACTCTTTGGTGTAGCACTGCCAGATTGATGGTAGAGAACTTTTTACCCCTTAAAGACACTTCCATAATGTTCTCTATAGTGGCTCTTACCATTTTCATCCCACAAGCAGCATAAAAACATTTCCTTTCTCCATGCTCTCTCCACAATTTTTTTCATTTTAATTTTGGGTGATGACATTTTAAACCAGTGCAAGCTGATTTCTCGTAGTTTTGAGTTGCATGTGTCTGCTAACTGCTTGTTATGTTGATCATGATTTTGGGGCTGTTATTCCTCATAAACACTGTGAGTAGAATTTACCTGTTGAAATTGCCTTCTTGAAAGTGCCGTGTTTGAATTATTTTCCAGTAGTTAAGCCTGGCCATCTTTTGAGGGCAAGTATCATTTAGAGCCCAGCAGTCCTTCTGAATATTAAGTCCCCGTAAGCAATCGTTTTGAGTTTGCTTTTGCGGGGAAAAGGACTCAAGGTGGCAGAATTTGCTCGAGCACAATTCTGGTTGCCCCAGCAACCAGAGCATTAGGGGAAATCCTGTTTGGGTCTTATAAATTATAGCGGAATGTGCCAGAACAAACACCCACATCTTCTTTCTCATCACCAATTTTTAATGAGATTATTTTTTATTTTTCATTGGACTAAAATTTATATACAATGTTGTGTTTGTTGTTGGTATAGAGAATCTTTTTCCCTTATACATGTACACATATCTATGCATCTTTGGCTACTTTTCCCATATAGGTTATTAGTGTGTTGATAGCCCTTTCTTAGTATACATAGATCCTTGTTGAATATCTGATTTATATGAAAGAGTTTTTATCTGTTAAACCCATCTTCCTAATTTATCCCTTGACCCCTTCTGTCACCTTTGGTAACCATATGCTTGTTTTCTATTTCCCTGAGTCTGTTTATGTGTTCTCCATTTGTTCATTTTTTAGATTCCAACTATAAGTGATATCATAGGATATTTGTCTTTCTGATTCTGACCTATTTTACTTAGCATGATTATATGTAGGTTTATCAATGTTCCTGCAAATGGCATTATTTCATTCTTTTACATGGTGGAGTCATATATCATTGTGTACATGTATCGCATTTTTCTATCTGTTCAGCTATCCATGGATATTTTGTATATCTCCACATCTTGGGTATTGTAAACAGTGCTGCAGTGTACGCTTGGGTGCATATGTCTTTTTGAGTTCTGGTATTCTCTGCATATAGTCTTAAGGGTAGCACTGTAGGATCATGTGGTACTTGATTTTTACGTTTTAAACGCACTTCCATAATGTTCTCTGTAGTGGCTGTTACCATTTACATCCTACAATCACCATAAAAGGGTTTCCTTTTCTCTATGCTCTCTACACTTTTTATTAATTGTCGATTTTTGATGATGGTTAGTCACACCGGTCCCAGGAGACCCTCATTGTAGTTTTGATTTGCATGTCTCTGCTAATTGCTATGTAGAGCATGTTCTTATGGGCTGTTTTTATTCAGAATCAGTACTGAGTAGAATTTAGCTATTGCAATTGCCTTCTAGAAAATGTGCCGTGTTTTCAATTATTTTCGAACACTTAGGCCTGGACATTTTTTTGAGGGAAAGTATCATTTAGAGCCTAGCAGTCCTTGTGAATACTAAGTGCCCGTAACTAATTTTTTTGAGGTTGCTTTTGTGGGAAACCGCCACAAGGCGGCAGATTTTCCTCTTCCCAACTCTGGTTGCCCTGGCAACCAGAGCCTTAGGGGAAATCCTATTTGCGCTTGTAAATTAGAGTGGATTGTGCCAGAACAAACACCCAAACCTTGTGTCATTGTCAATTTTTAATTAGATTAATTTTTTTTTCCTGGAGTAACACTGATATGCAGTGTTGGTGTTGGTTGTAGGTATAGAGAATCTTTTTCCATTAAACATATACATATATCTAAGCACCTTTGGCTTCTTTTCCCATATAGTTAATTAGGGAGTGTTGATAGTCCTTCCTTGGTATACATAGATCCTTGTGGAATATCTGTTTTATATGAAATAATTTGAATTCATTAATCCCATCCTCCTAACTAATCCCATGACCCCTTCTGTCACCTTTTGAAACCATGTTTCCTTTATAAGTCCCTGAGTCCGTTTATGTTTTCTGAATTATTTCAATGGTGTTTATTTTTAGACTCCACTATAAGTGATATCCTATAATATTTATCTTTGTGATTCTGACTTACTTCACTTAGCGTTATTACCTCTAGGTTTATCTATGTTCCTGTAAATGGCATTATTTCTTTTTTTAACAAGGTGCAGTCATATACCGTTGTGTACATGTATCACTTCTTTTTTATCTGTTCTTCCGTCCATGGATATTTTGTGTGTCTCCACATCTTGGGTATGGTAAATGGTGCTGCAGTGCACGCTTGAGTGCATGTGTCTTTCCAAATGCTGGTTTTCTCTGCATATACTCTTGGGGGTAGCACTGCTGGATCATATGGTAGAGCCCTTTTTACCTTTTAAAGTCACTTCCATAATGTTCTCTATAGTGGCTCTTCCCATTTACATCCCACAAGCAACATAAAAACATTTCCTTTCTCCGTGCTCTCTCCACCATTTATTCACTGTAAATTTGGGTAATGACGTTTTAGACCAGTGCAAGCTGATCCCTGATTGTGAGGCAGAAGATAGATGGGCTCCAGCCTAGACATTTACAACTGGCCTCCTATTCACACTTCCTGGTGTGAGAAGAAGATGGGCTCCAGGCTGGACCTTGATTGCAATCCCCCTGTTTACATTTCCTGAAGCAAGAGACAAACAGACTCCAGGACTATATATTTAAGACCAGACTCCTGTCTATATTTCGAGATCTGCACCTCGATTAAAAACCTGTAACAGAAATAGGATAAATAACCAGACACTGGACATTTTTATGGCTGGGACAGAGGGGGACTAAACCCTGTTAAAAGATCAAGAGGTCATACACTTCCCATCCTTGGGGCAAGGGAAACATTGCACATGTGCAGAAAGGCTCCTTGGGGGTAAAAGGATGGGGTACCACCCCATAATATGTGATGCTAAGGCCATCCCATAGGCCTCTGGGCTGTAATCCATCTTGGAAAAAAGTTGGGCATGCATGTTGGGGAAGGTTCTAGGGCAGGGCAGGTGTGGAAGAAGAAACCAGATAATTGGCCAAAGGTAAACAAAGACCTGGAAGAACTGCCCTATATAAAGGACCTAACTGCCTCTTTACTGCCTCTGCATTAGGGAGATCACCCACACCCTTTCTCTCCAGATGTGCATCTCTGCCTTGCTTCTATCCTAACTAACTAAACAAACTGTTTCTCTGTGTGCTCTCCTACTTGTTGTTTTGCTGTGTCTCTAATAATAAACTTTACACCTGTTTTTAGTTTTTGCCTCCGTGAGAAATGCATTTTTCACTGGGGGCAAGAGCCAGGGGCTGTGGTGGCTAGGGTTCCTAATTTTCATCCAGGCTACCCAGGTTCAATTTCTGGGCAGAGAATTAAGACCTCGCTTCATGTCACCACTCTCTGCTGCCTCTCCGAGATCAGATGGTGCTGAAACCCGGCCATCAAGGTAAAACTACATATCTCGCCCAAACTGCTTGCTGGAGACATCTGGCTTTTACTCTGTCTCCCATGAGAACTTACTTGCTCTCAAGTCTCCCCTTTGTTCTCTCTCCAAGACCCACAGGGCTTAATCGTGGCCCTCTCAGTGCAGGCGCCCAAGGGGTCTCTCTCTCTCTGTCCCTTTCCCTCTCTCTGTCTCCCCTCTCCCTCTTTCTCTCGCTATGCCTAAACTACAACCCTCAACATGCCCTGCATCCAAGCGGCGCATCTTCATCAGCTTCGTGAGCCACATGCCAGGAGTCAGAGCTGGGTGCCAGCCGCAGCCCCCAGCAAATTGAACCCTGCTACGCACCACACTTTATTTCCCAGGGTAGAAAAATTACCTCCCCCAATCCCCACTGTCTTCCATTGTCTTTGTCCCAGAGCAAGCGGGCCAGGAGCACACTGCACCCTGCTGGGGCGCGCAACGCCCTTCCCTTTATTTCCTGCAATTTTCTTACCTACTCTACTCAGGAAGCAAGGTTTCTTTTTCACCTAAGCCTTATGTCCCCTTCAATTTTGCCTTAGATGCCAAACAAACAGGGCCATAGACTTCCGGTTGCGCCTTGTGCAAGGCTTCAATGGGGACCAGAGACGTCTGGTCAGGATTCGGTGGGAAAGTAACCCCACCAGGTTTGAAGGGAATTAGGGGGACGTCCTGAACCCTTTCAGGTAAAAGCCTCCTAGTAAGTGTTTCTGGGATACTGGATTCCATTCTAGGGGTGCTCTCTTGTTCTCGGTTGCCAGTTGCTCAACATGGGAAGATCCCCTTTCTAAGCCAGACCGCCAGACCAGCTGAGAAAAAGAAAAACCTCGATTCTATTGTAGCAGTGCCTAGTCTTTATTTAAGTTGGGGGATAAAAAAAAAAATGGCTTGAAAATGGATCTCTTACAGTTAGATCTTCATTGTCACAGGATGGGAAAATGGACTGAGGTTCCCTTATGTCCAGGACTTTCTCCTATAATCAAAAGCCTGAGGAATCAGGAAAACTCTCCTAACATTCTAAGCCATCCCCTTCTAACTTCTCCCAGCTCTCAGGGAGGAGGGGGGGGCCAAGCTTCCCCTGCTCCTACAACTTCCCTTACTCCTTCAGATTCTTCTCATCAAACAAAGATCCCACCTCCCCAGAGAGACAGTCCCTGCTGGGACACCATTTTATCAGCCAGGCTGCCCCTGTTATCAGAGCCAATTTAAGCACTATCTGGTTTAAGTTTAGAAGGATGACTTTTGACATTGTAGCCACAATATTCTTTAGACTCTGGAGAAAATAGGTTAAGATAAAAATTTTTTTGAAATTGCAAAACCGGTTTTTTTGCATATACAATTAGAGAAAGCTAGCTTGTCGAAATATCTTTTTCAGAATTCTGACCCTGAGAGAACAAAAATATGCCTAGGCAAAATCTTGAAATTAACTCTTATCATGTTCTTGAGATACACAGCCCACTTTGCCTGAAACTTCAGCTTTGGGTTAATCAGTAGAACTTCAAGCCAAGGAAAAAAAGGGGGGGAGGCCAAGAGACACTTTAAATCTCAAGTGGAAACTGAGATCTCTGTCTGTCTGGATACATGTGTGAGTCTCAGTGTGTGTCTTTCTCTTTGGATAATAATGCTAAGGTTAATTGTAAATGAGCTCTATTTAATTGGCTTAAAAGAAAAGTAAGCACTTACAAATCAAATAATTCTAAATACAAGAGAAATTAAGCTAAATGAATTTCAGGTTTATGTGAACTGGGAAATATTCAATATTAAATTAATACCTGGTATTAATGTCTGTTTGTTGATCTAATTAATATAGATATGTCTTAATAGTCATCAACATTATGTGTAATACTTTTATTGTGCCGAGGTATAACATAAGCTAAATAAGGGGCTTCCCTGGTGGCGCAGTGGTTAAGAATCCGCCTGCCAACGCAGGGGACACGGGTTCGAGCCCTGGTCCAGTAAGATCCCACATGCCGCAGAGCAACTAAGCCCAGGTGCCACAGCTACTGAGTCTGCACTCTAGAGCCCGTGAGCCACAACTACTGAGCCCACGTGCCACAACTACTGAAGCCCACATGCCTAGAGCCCGTGCTCCACAACAGGAGAAGCCACCGCAATGAGAAGCTTGCACACCGCAACGAAAAGTAGCCCCCACTCTCCACAATCAGAGAAAAAGTCCATGCGCAGCAACGAAGACCCAATGCAGCCAAAAATAATAAATAAATAAAATAAATAAATTTTAAAAATATATATATATAAGCTAAATAAGATCTTATTATATCTGTTATAAATTTGTCAACAAGGTAACTCGATGTGAAGAAACTTTTAAGAAAAGAAAATACAAATGAGATAAGAGCTTTGGGTGAACTTTTTAGGAACAGTCATGTTTTAAAAATGTCTACTTAAGAATATTGTTTCACAGTGACCTATGATCCTATCTGACTGAGTGTTCTAAACCCTTTTTATATTTTTTGGACAAAACTTCCTAAATCAAATTCTAACAAAGTCCTTTTGACCTCTAGTTAACTTTGGGATGCTTCAAAGGGCCCTTGGTTTCCACGTAATGAAACATCCAAGAAAAATATTAAACTAATTAGGTTAATTTTGTATGATAAAAGTACATGGGAAGTATTTTCAAATGAGTAATAAATTGTCTTAGGTTAAATTGTATAGTAACTGTTTACTAATATAAATATTCTAGAAATTATATGCAGTTCCTAAAATTCTGAAATGTCCTGGTAAAACGTTATCAGTCATAGTTCTAGTTATTATCTGAAAGTGTTGTATGTCACAGCAGTAACAAGTTACTTTATCAATTGCATTGTAATCAGATTTTAAACGTGCCTTCTTAAGTCTTTGTCATAATAGACAGCTATAGTTTCACTCTGATGCCTTTGCAAAAATACTGCCTCTTCAAGATTTATAGAAAGGACTTTCTAAGATTAAATTAAAATCAATTAGGTAAATAAATTTTGTTATTAACAGTAAGCTGGTACCAGACTGGAATTTGGTTTTCTCTCTCTGTTAAGAGAACAAAGTTTTCTTGGAATGCTGTTCTGATAACAGACTGTGTGAATTACCTTGCCTTTAAGTGATTTATATTTGCTTTTAAGATCTTTTGTTACTTTGGTTAAGTGAATAAGTAGTATTTCACAATGATCTATGAAGACTATGGCACGTGTAGATAAAGTTCATTCCGCTTCTACAAAAATTAACCCCTCATGGTTAGACTTTTGCCATCCTGATGTCCTTAAAGCATGGCAACACCCTACTCCTAAATCAGGGAATTTAAAATGGGTAAACAATGGCTGTAAATTAAACAGTCAGGGCCATGGGAAATCCAAGACAGCCACTTGGCTTTTCCCAGCTCCCTGGCAAACCTCATTTTTTATTTTTGATGGGTTAACGCCTTCCTGGCTGCAGGGCTGATGCCCTCACAATGAAAAGAAAGTGGTTAAAGTTGTGTCTTCCCCTTGGGGTATGCCTTCTACAATATCCAGTGATCAAGGTACTCACTTCACTGGACTCAAACAAAACAAAAGTTAATTACATAGGATTAAACAAACTGCTAAATATGATTATAATTTTTATGACTTTTGTCTGACATATTGGTTGTTTTTAATCTTTGTTTTTTCAGCTATTTACAAGCTCTTCTCCTCAAGTTACTTATGGTTTACAACAGTTTGGGAATTTACACCTGTGGATAAAATTAAAACATTTATCATTCTCTCTACCTGCTCCTCTTGAGATTGGAAACTCTTAGGTTCCCAGCAGCATTATCAGCTCCTCTATGCTGGCAACAATTAAATAATACTAAGGATAATCAGTCTAGTTACAATTTAAAAATTGGGGCAAATGCCTTATGAGCAATGCCAATATATAATTTCCTTGAAAGATAAGGATTGGTACAGAACAGACTAAGTCAGATAAACTGGGTATACACTGGGCTACACCTAATGGAAGCTATTGACTTAAATTCTTACTTATGACCTTACTAATACTGCTGGCTATTCTGTTTTCTACATTACCTGTTTTACAACATTGTTGCTTATTACATTACCAAATGTGTGAATGAGCCTCTGACAAAATGATGATATATAGTTGCATATGAGATCAATGATTGTAATAGTATAACTCTAGATATGGGAAGAAACAAGAGGGAGTATTTTCCTGGACCATAAGAGACTAGGAAGACAGGTGGTCCAGAGGTTTTTGGCTACTGTTAACAGGGCCTAGTCCAGTAATAGCACATTGAGTGGCCTATCAACAAAATCTTCGCCAGACCTGGGAATGAGGATTCCTAGCACTGTGGGACGAAGTGGTCATGAAATGCCCCCCAAAACATGGTTAAACTTATGACCATGAAGGGGCCCTGCTGACTGGAAACTGACACTTGCCATCTACCTCTATAAGGACTAAATCATGGCGACTGCAGCTACTGGCCTTCAACTGTTCCTAAAAGGAGTTCAGGGTGGAGATCAGAAATGAGGCACTCTGTGCTCTGGGAAAAACTGGCACGACAGGCCTTCAGATAGTTAGCTATTTTCAGAAAGAGATTTTATGAGCCCAGTTTCTTGCATCTCCTCATACCTAGAAAAACACTAACATCATTAATGGTAACGTCTGCTTTGGCTATTAAGGAAAAAAATTTCAGACCAATCACCTATTATCTATGTGTTAATACCACATTAAAAGTTAAAACCTACTTAAATGAAACTAGACAACTAGCTACCTGGCTACAAGTCACCCCAAAGCACCAGGTTCAGACTGGGTTTCAGGCTTTATCTCCTGAAAAGAAATGAGATCTATTTTGCCTGCAGGTTGTAACTCCTCCAACTACTTCTAATTAGGTCTGTCACACCTACATCAATAACACTGGGTTAGTAGAAAAAAGACATCAAAAAGTTATATGAAAAAAAAAAAAGTTATATGACCGTGCTCAATGGCTTCATTCCATTTGACAGGGTAACCCAAGGGCTGACACTACTTGGACTACAGTTAAAGTAATGGTATCAGATGTAACCTGGTTCTTACTCTTGCTTGGGCCCCTGGTTACAATAATTCTTTTCCTGATCTTTGGCCCCTGCCTTTTAATCTACTTGTTAAGTTTGTCTCTTCCAGATTACAATAGTTTCACTTCAAGATAATGGTGATGCAGAGATTCCAGCCACTCATAATAACAACAGAAGTCACCATGGGCCCCTTAATGACACAGGACAAGAGCTCTCTAACCCCAGCTAGGTAGGGTCTACGAGCCCCATGCCAGCATGAAGAAGCTGCAGAAGACAGACCTTCACCCTTCATCCACCCAATAAAGATTTATTGGGGTTCACATCTCTCAGGGGGGATTTGAGGCAGGAAATAGATGGGCTCCAGGCTAGACATTTACAACTGGCCTCCTCTTTACACTTCCATGGGTGAGAAGAAGATGGGTTCTAGGCCGGACATTCATTACCAGCCCCCTATTTACATTTCCTGAAGCAAGAGACAGACTCCAGGACTACATATTTATGACCGGACTCCTCTCTATATTTGGAGATCTGCATGCACCTCGATATAAAAACCTGCAACAGAAATAGGATAAATAACCAGATACTGGACATTTTTATGGCTGGGACAGAGTGGGACTAAACCCTGTTAAAAGATCAAAAGGTCATACATTTCCCATCCTTGGGGCAAGGGAAACATTGCACATGCACAGAAAGGCTCCTTGGGGGTAAAAAGGAGGGGGCATCACCCCATAATATGTGATGCTAAGGCCATCCCATAGGCCTCTGGGCTGTAATCCATCTTGGAAAAAAGTTGGGCATGCATGTTGGGGATGGTCCTAAGGCAGGTCAGGTGTGGAAAAGAAACCAGGTAACTGGCCAAAGAACTGCCCTATACAAAGGACTTAACCGCCTCTTTACTGTGTTCCTCCCGCATTAGGGAGGATGCCCACACCCTTTGTCTCCCAATGCCCACACCCTTTCTCTCCCAGTATGCATCTCTGCCTTGCTTCTGTCTTAACTAAACAAACTGTTTTCTCTGTGTGCTCTCCCACTTGTTGTTTTGCTATGTCTCTAATAATAAATTTTGTATCTATTTTTACAATTTTTGCCTCCATGAGAAATGCATTTTTCACTGGGGCCAAAAGCCAGGGGGTGTGGTGGCTAGGATTCCTAGTTTTCATGCAGGTTACCCAGGTACAATTCCTGGGCAGGGAATTAAGATCTCACTCACGACACCACTCACTGCTGCCTCTGTGAGATCAGTTGTAGTATTGATTTGCATGCGTCTGCTAAATGATTTATTGAGAATGTTTTTATGGGCTGTTATTCTTCATAAACAGTATGAGTAGAATTTACCTGTTGAAATTGCCTTCTTAAAACTCTTCCCTGTCCGCAGTTATTTTTGAACAGTTAGGCTTGGATGGCTTTTGAGGGCAAGTATCATTTAGGGCCCAGCAGTCCTTGTGAATATTAAGTGCCCATAGGCAATGTTTTGAGGTTGCTTTTGAGGGAAAATGCCACAAGGCAGCAGAATTTCCTGGGGTGCAATTCTGGTTACCGAGCACCCACAGCCTTAGGGGGAATCCTGTTTGTGGCTTGTAAATTAGAGTAGAATGTGCCATAACAAACACCCAAATCTTCTGTCTCATTACCACTTTTATGGTTATATAAATTTTTATCTTTTATTGCAGTAACACTGATATACAATGTTGTCTTTGATATAGGTATAGAGAATCCTTTTCCCTTCTACATATACATATATCTATGCATCTTTGGCTACTTTTCCCATGTAGGTTATTAGAGAGTTTTGACAGTTTTTCCTTGGTATACATAGCAACTTGTTGAATATCTGTTTTATATAAAATACTTTGAATTGGTAAACTCCTCTTCCTAATTAATCCCTGACCCCTTCTGTCCCCTTAGGTAAACATATGTATGCTTATTAAGTCCCTCAGTTTCTCTATGTTTTCTCAGTTATTTCAATGGTGTTTATTTTTAGATTCTACCTATAAGTGATATCATATAATATTTGCCTTTCTGCTTCTGATTACTTTACTTCATATGGTTATCTCCAGGTTTCTCTATGTACCTGCAAATGGCATTATTTCATTCTTTTACATGGCGGAGTCATATACCCTTTTGTACATGTATCACATCTTTTTGATCTGTTCATCTGTCCCTGGGCATTTTGTATGTCTCCACATCTTGGGTATTGTAAATGGTGCTGCAGTGCACGCTTGGGTGCAGGGGTCTTTTCGAATTCTGGTTTTCTCCGCATATACCCTTAAGGGTAGCACTGCTGGATCATATGTTAGATTCCTCTTTACCTTTTAAAGACACTTCCGTAACGTTCTCTATAGTGGCTCTTACCATTTACATCCCACAAGCAACATAAAAATATTTCCTTTCTCCATGCTCTCTCCACCATGTATTCCTTGTAAATTTGTGTGATGGCGTTTTAGACCAGTGCAAGCAGATCCCTCGTTGGAGTTTTGATTTGTATGTGTCTGCTAACTGCTATGTTGAGCATGTTTTTATGGGCTGTTCTTCTTCAAAAACAGTGTTGAGTAGAATTGACCTGTTGAAATTGCCTTCTTGAAAGTCTAACCTTTTTTCAGTTATTTTCGAACAGTTGGCCTGGACATTTTTTGAGAGCAAGTATCATTTAGAGCCCCGCAGTCCTTGTGAATACGAAGTGCCCTTAAGCAAGCGTTTTGAGGTGCCTTCTGCCGGAAATGACCACTAGGCGGCAGTATTTCCTCGGGCCAACTCTGGTTCCCCCGGCAACCAGACACTAAAGGGAAATTCCGTTTGGGCCTTCTAAATTAGAATGGAATGTGACAGTACAAACACCCAAATTTTGTGTCTTATTACCACATTTTAATTAGATTAATTTTTATTTTTTATTGGAGGAGCACTGATACACAATGTTGTGTATTTTGTAGGTATAGATAATCTTTTCCATTATACATACACAAGTATCTATGCATCTTCGTCTTCTTTTCCCATATAGCTTTTTAGAGAGTGTTGTTAGACCTCCCCGATGTACATCGGTCTTTTTTGAATAATTGTTCTATGGTGTGTATTTTTAGATTCCAACTATAAGTGGTATTAGTCTTTCTCATTCTGTCTTACTCTATTCCATATGATTATCTTTAGGTTTATCTGTGTTCCTGCAAGTGGCATTATTTCATTTTTTACATGGAGGACTCATATTTCGTTGCGTACATATATTACTTCTACTTTATCTGTTAATCTGGCTATGGACATTTTGTTTGTCTCCATGTCTTTGTCATCAAATTTACTGTGATAAAAATGCAAATTAAATTTTAAAAAATACAAATGAGAAATAATGAAACATAAACTATTGGGGATTTGTCCTGGCATATTAAACTCTAACTTACAACCTAGGAACATGACTTCCAGGAAGGCTCTGTTGCCCTAGCATCCAAAGTTGGAAATTTAAAAATCATGCCAACTGTGGCCGTTTCCCACAACAGCAGCTTTAAAACCAGTGTTATGGGCCTCTTAATACTCACAACGACGGCAGGGCAGTAAATAACACCTGCCCACCCAAACTGTCCTGGGTCGGGAATTGACAAAAAATTACAAAACATGGCAAATTTTCAAGACAATAAATTAAAGAGGTCACTTTTACTCACTTTTTTTTTAAGAAAGAAAGGAAATGAAGGAATGCTCATCATAATTTAAAAGAGACAATCAAATCCAAAGTACAAAAAAATTATCACCTCACACCAGTCAGAAAAGCCATGAGATAAACTTTACAAACAATAAATGCTGTAGGGGGTGTGGAGAAATGAGTACCCTTTAAGATGTTGGTGGGATATAGACTGGTATCAGTTACTAATGAGAACAGAATGGAGTTTGGTTGAAAGTTAAATACTGAGCTGCCGTATGATCCGGCTGTCCCACTCCTGGGCATGTAACATGAGAAAACCAGAATCAAAAAGACACAGGCACCCAAACGTCCACTTTAGGAAGATTTACAATAGCCAAAACATGAAGCAAACAAAATGTCCATCAACAGATGAATGGATAAAGAACAAGTGGTACATGTAACCAATGGAAACTTAGCCACAAAAAAGAATGAAAGACTGCCGTTTGCAGCACCACAGATGAGTACAGATAATTATACTAACTGAAATAAGTCAGAAAGAAAAAGAAAAATATCCTATGATATCATTTGTAGGTGTTATCTGAAAATTGATACCAGTAAACGTATTTCCACAGAGAAAGACACTCAAAGACTTAGGAAACAAACGTATGGTTACCCAAATGAAAAGGTGGGAAGAATGGATAAATTAGGATATTGGGGTTAAAATACATATACTAATAAATATAAAATATATATATCAAAACGACCTACCATACACTAAGTGAGGTCTACTAAACACCCTCTAATAACCTGCATGGGAACAGGCTCCGAAGATGAATAGGTAGATGTATATGTGTAAATAAACCAGACTCTGTAACCCTAGAACAAACACAGCATTGTAATCAAACTTATTCCAATACAAAGGAAAAATTAAATTAAGAAAACAAGCTTTTGGGTTTGTCCTGGCACATTCCACTCTAATTTACAACCTAGGAACTCGACTTCGAGGAAGGTTCTGTTTCCTTAGTAACCAGAGTTGGGAATGGGGAAATCCTGCCACCTTGTGGACATTTCCCACAAAAGCAGATTTAATTCCAGTGCTAATGGTCACTTAATATTCACAAGGACTGCAAAGCTGTAAATGACACCTGACCTCAAAAAATGTCCTGGTGTCGAAAATTGACAAAAAGTTTCAAAACAGGGCAAACTTTCAAGAAGATAATTTCACGAGGAAAATTTTTCTCACTGTATTTTTAAAGGAAACAAAAGGGACATAGTTAATTGCTCAACATCATGATAATTAGAGACATGCAAATCCAAACAAAATAGAGGTATCAACTCACAACATGCAGAACAGCAATCAGCCAAAAGGTTACAAACAATAAATCCTGATGGGGTTGTGGAGAAATGCATACCCTCCCCTATGCTATTGGAGATGTGAAAACTGCTAACAACCACTAATGAGAACAGAATGGAGGTGCCTTTAAAAGGTAAAAATTGAGCTACGATATGATCCAGCAGACCCACTACTGGGCCTGTAAACCGAGAAGACCCGAATGGATAAGGCAGAAGACCCAAAAGAACACTGCAGCAATATTTACAATAGCCAAGAGATGGAAGCAATCAGAATGACCATCGACACATGAATGAACAAAGAATAAGTGGAACATGTACACAGTGGAATATTAGCAAGAAAAAAGAATGAAACATTGCCCTTTGCAGCACCATAGACGAAACCAAGACAATCATACTCTGTGAAGTAAGTCAGAAAGAGAAAGACAAATATCCTATGATATCATTTGTAGGTGTTATCTAAAAATTGATATGAATGAACAAATTTCCACAGAAAAAGACACAGAGTTAGAAGACAAACATGTTTAACCAAAAGGAAAGGTGGGAGGAATGAATAAATTAGGATACTGGAGTTAACAAACATATACTAATACATGTAAAATATATAATCACAAAGACCACCGTGTACCAAGGAAGGTCTACTCAACACGCTGTAATAGCCTACATTGGAAATAGATCTGAGGATGAATAGATATATGTATGTGGATAAATGAACCAGATTCTGTACACCTAGAACAACCGCAACATTGTAATCAAATTTACTCCGATAGAAAATACAAATTAAATTTAAGAAACAAACGAGAAGTAATGAGACATAAGCTTTTTTGTATTTCTCCCAGCACATTCCACTCTATTTGATATCCTAGGAACACAACTTCCAGGAAGGCTCTCTTGCCCTTGTAACCAGAGTTGGGAACGTAGAAATCCTGTCGCCTGGTGGCCATTTCCTGCAACAGAAGCTTTAAAACCAGTGCTAAGGGCCCCTTAATATTCACAAAGATTACAGTGCTGTAAAAGACACCTGTCCTCTAAAAATGTCCTACGGTCTACAGTTGACAAAAAAATCAAAACGGGACAAATTTTCAAGAGGAAAATATCACAGGGTAAAAGCTACTCACTATTTTTTTATTTTTTTAAAAAAAGGACATGGGGCTTCCCTGGTGGCGCAGCGGTTGAGAGTCCGCCTGCTGATTCAGGGGACACGGGTTCGTGCCCCAGTCCGGGAAGATCCCACATGCCGCGGAGCAGCTGGGCCCGTGAGCCATGGCCGCTAAGCCTGTGCGTCCGGAGCCTGTGCTCCGCAACGGGAGAGGCCACAACAGTGAGAGGCCCGCGTACCGCAAAAAAAAAAAAAAAAAAAAAAAGGACATGGAAAAATGTAAATATTACAAATAATTAGAGACAGGCAAATCCAAACAACAAAGAGGTACCACCTCAAATCAGGCATAATGCCACTAGAAAAATGGCTACAAACAATAAATGCTGATGGGGTTGTGAAGAAATGTAAACTGGTAACAGCCACTAATGAGAACAGAATGGAGGTGCCTTTAAAAGGTAAAAATTGAGCTACCATCTGATCCGGCAGACCCACTACTGGGCTTATAACCTGAGAAGACCAGAATGGAAAAGGCAGAGGAACCCAAACTAGCACTGCAACAGTACTTACAATAGCCAAGACATGGAAGAAACCAAAATGTCCATCGAAACATGAATGGACAAAAAATAAGTGGTACATGTACGAGGTGGAATAGTAGCATGAAAAAGAAATGAAACATTGCCCTTTGCAGCAACATAGATGAACCTAGAGATAATCCTACTACGTTAAGTCAGAAAGAGAAAGACAAATATCCTATGATATCATTTGTAGATGTTATCTAAAAATTGATAACAATCAACATATTTCCACAGAGAAAGACACTCACAGACTTAGAAGAGAAACTTATGGTTAACCAAAAGGAAAGGTGGGAGGAATGGATAGATTAGGATACTGGAGTTAACATACAGATACTAATACGTGTAAAATATATAATCACCAAAGACCACCGTGTACCAAGGAAGGTCTACTCAATACTCTGTAATAACCTACATGGCAACAGGATCTGAAGAAGAATAGATGTATGTATAAATGAACCAGAGATTCTGTACACCTAGAACAAACGCAACACTGTTATCAAATTTACTCTGATAGAAAATTCAGGTTAAACTAAAAAAACAAACGAGAAGTAATGAGCCATAAGCTTTTGGGGGTTTGCCCTGGCATATTCCACTCCAATTTACCAACTACGACACCACTTGCAGGAAGGAAGGCTCTCTTGCCCTAGTAACCAAAGTTGGGAATGTAGAAACCCTCCGCCTTGTGGCCATTCCCCACAACAGCATCTGTAAATCCAGTGCTAATAGTCACCTAATATTCAAAGGACTGCAGGGTTGTATATGACACCTGCCTTCAAAAACTGTCCTGGGGTCGGGAATTGACAAAACATTTCAAAACAGGGAAAACTCTCAAGAAAATAATTTCAAGAGGAAAACTTTTCTATTTTTTAAAGAAAAAAAAAGGACATGGAAAAATTCTCAACATCAGTCATAATTAGAGCCATGCAAATCTACACTAGAAAAAAATATCGGGCTTCCCCGGTGGCGCAGTGGTTGGGAGTCCGCCTGCCGATGCAGGGGACACAGGTTCGTACCCCGGTCTGGGAAGATCCCATATGCCGTGGAGCAGCTGGGCTCGTGAGCCATGGCCGCTGGGCCTGCACGTCTGGAGCCTGTGCTCCGCAACGGGAGAGGCCACAGCAGTGAGAGGCCCGCGTACCGCAAAAATAAATAAATAAATAAATAAATAAATAAAAAAAATCACCTCACATCAGACAAAATGGCCACCAGCAAAAAGTCTACAAACATTAAATACTGAACTTTTTCTGGAGAAATGTGTACCCTCTTTGCAGTTGGTGGGATGTATGTAGTGTATTAACAGCCACTAATGAGAAAGAATGGAGGTGTTGTTAAAAGGTAAAAATTGAGCTACCATATGATCTGACCAACCCACTAGTGGTCCTATCAACAGAGAAGACCACAGTCGAAAAGACACAGGCACCTGAGAGTCCACTGCAGCAAGATATACACTAACCAAGACATGGAAACAACCACAATGTCCATCAACACATGAATGGACAAAGAATAAGTGGTATATGTACACAGTGGAATAGTAGCAAGAAAAAAGAATGAAACATTGCCCTTTGCAGCACCATAGATGAGCCTTGAGATAATCATACTACGTGAAAGAAGTCAGAAAGAGAAAGACAAATATTCTGTGACATCAATTATAGGTGTTATCTAGAAATTGATACCAATGAACAAATTTCCAGTTTCATTCTGTTAAATAAAAATTAAATTAAAAAAAAAAAAAACAGGGCTTCCCTGGTGGCACAGTGGTTGAGAGTCCGCCTGCCGATGCAGGGGACGCAGGTTCGTGCCCCGGTCTGGGAAGGTCCCACATGCCGCGGAGCGTCTGGGCCCGTGAGCCATGGCCACTGAGCCTGCGCGTCCGGAGCCTGTGCTCCGCAGCGGGAGAGGCCACAACAGTGAGAGGCCCGCATACCGCAAAAAAAAAAAAACAAGCAAGAAGTAATGAGACATAAGCTTTTGGGGGTTTGTCCTGGCACTTTCCACTCTAATTTACAACCTAGGAACACAACTTCCAGGAAAGCTTCTGTTTCCCTAATAACTTTAGAGTTGTGAATGTAGTAGCCCTGCCGCCTTGTGGCCATTTCCTGCAACAGCAGCTTTAAACCTAGTGCTAATAGTCACTTCATATTCACAAGGACTGGTGGGCTGTAAATTACACTTGACCTCAAAATATGTCCTGAGGGGCTTCCCTGGTGATGCAGTGGTTAAGAATCCGCCTGCCAATGCAGGGGACACGGGTTCGAGCCCTGGTTCAGGAAGATCCCACATCCGCGGAGCAAATAAGCCCGTGCGCCACAACTACTAAGCCTGCGCTCTAGAGCCCGTGAGCCACAACTACTGAGCCCACGCGCCACAACTACTGAAGCCCGCGTGCCTAGAGCCCGTTCTCCGCAACAAGAAAGCCACCGCAATGAGAAGCCCACACACCTCAACGAAGAGTAGCCCCCGCTGGCCGCAATTAGAGAAAGCCCGCGAGCAGCAACGAAGACCCAGTGCAGCTAAAAATAAATAAATAAAATTTTTTTAAAATGTCGTGAGGTCGGTAACTGACACAAAAATTCAAAACTGGGCAAATTTTCAATAAGACAATTTCAAGACATAAATTTTACTCACCCTGAAAAAAAAAAGGACATGGCAAAATGCTCAATATCACAAATTATCAGAGACAAGCAAATCCTAACTACAAAAAGTAGGGGAGAAGGAAGGAGACACAAGCCCTTGGGTGTTTGTCCAGGCACATTCCACTCTAATTTCCAATCAGGAAAAGGACTTTCCCTAAGGCTCAGTTTGCCCCAATTACCAGAGTGGGGCATGCAACAACAACATGAAAACTGGTGCTTGGGGGCCCTGCATATTCACAAGGCCCTCGAGGCTGTAAATGACAGGCTGTAAATGACACCTGTGTCTCAGTGTTAGTTATGGAAAACAAATTCAAAAGGAGGCAGGATTTCAGGAACCAGATATCAAGATGTAAATTTCCCACACAGTGATTTTATATATTTTTTAAAAAGTGCACCAGAAGCTACTCAACATCAGAAATTGTAGGCTAATGCAAAAAAGGTATACCTAATTGTAGGCTAATGCAAAAAAAGATACCTAGAATGAGGTATCACCTCTCACCAGTCAGAATGACCATCACCACAAAGTCTCAAAAGAAGAAATGCTGGAGAGAGGTGAAGAAAAGGGAACCTTGTTACACTGTTGCTGGGAATGAAATTTGCTAACAGGCACTCTGGAGAACATTATGAAGGTTCCTTAAAAATAGAAAAATAGAGCTACCTTAGGATCCAGCAAATCCACTCCTGGGTGTAAATCCGGGGAAAACCAGAAATTGACAAGACACATGCACCACAACATTCACTGTAGCACACTGTTTACAAGAGCCTAGACTTGAAAGCAATGAAAGTGTCCATCGACATGAATGGATAAAAAACATGTTGTACATATATACAATGGAATATTACTCAACTATGAAATGAATGAAATAAGGTCATTTGTAGCAACTCGGATGGACCTTGATATACTAAGTGACATAAATCAGACAAAGAAAGGTAAATTTCATATGATATCACTTAGAGGTAGAATCTAAAATTTGATACAAATGAACTTACAAAACAGAAACAGTCACAGATTTAGAAAACAAACTTATGGCTACCAATGAGAAAGGTGGGGAGGAGGAAAAATTAGGTTTAAATTAGCATACATATTCTTTTTTTTTTTTACATATTCTTATATAGAGAAAATAGATAATAAGGACCTACTATATAGCACAGGGAATATGACTCAACAGATTCTAATAACTGAAATGTTATGAATCCAAAAAAGAATACCTGGACGTCTTTGTATAAGTGATTCCAGTTGCTGTACTCAAAAGAGGAACACAGCTTTCTAAGTCAGCTATACTCCACTATACAATGAAAATTAAATTCAAAAGAGAGAGAGAGAGAGAGAAAATAGTTTCTAAATTGCTTCAGGCGCAGTGCCCCAAACTGGCGTCACATCCCTGGAGCCAGAACTGGTTTGGGTCCCAAGGCTGCACTGTCATTGGGCTGAGAGAGTTGGGGAGACACTGCCAGCAAATGAGGGGCCCCTGGAATTGTACTGGCTGACCCCACTACATAGATCCAAAATCTCCAAGGCCAGGCAAGCCGCCCTACTGCTAAAACATGGCTCAGACACCCAATGGATGGTGGATCCCCTGGGCTGGAAGAGATTTAAAAAGTCACCTGGTCTCCCCATCTGCTGGTGTTGGGGTTCACACCTCTAGCCTTTTTTTAGAGCCACCCCACCGGCTGAAGACAGTACCCTCAACAGCCAGTTTTGCACGGCTTGGAATTTGTCCAGGGGGATGCAGGGTAAGGTGGGGAAGGAATGAGACACAAGCCCTAGGGTCTTGGACAGGCACATTCCACTCTAATTTCCAATCAGGAAAAGGACTGTCCCTAAGGCTCAGGTTGCCCCAATTACCAGAGTGCGGTATGAAGAAATCCTGCCGCTTTGTGGCCAATTCCTGAAACGACAAATTGAAAACCGGTGCTTGGGGGCACTGCATAGTCACAAGGCCCTCGAGGCTGTAAATGCCACCTGCATCTTGGGGTTAGTTATCGAAAATGACTTCAAAACAGGGCAGAATTTCGAGAAGCAGATATCGATGTAAATTTCATTCACAGTTTTTTGTTTTTTGTTTTTTGTTTTTAAAAAGGCCACCAAAACCTGCTCAACATCGCAAATTCTAGGGAAATGCAAAAACACTACAAGGAGGTATTACCATTGAGGCAGGACGACCATCAGCACAAAAGTCTAAAGTCAGAAATGCTAGAGAGTACGGGGAGAATATGGAACTGTGGCACACTGCTGCTGAGAATGTAAATTGCTAACTGCCACTCTGAAGAACAGTACGAGATTCCTTAAAAATCGAAAAATAGAGCTACCAGAGGGTCTGGCAATTCCACTCCTAGGTGTAAATCAGGGAAAATCAGATTTCGAAAAGACACATGCACCCCAACATTCACTATAGCACTGTTTCCAAGAGCCTAGACTAGGAAGCAAGGAAAGTGTCCATTGAAGGATGAGTGGATAAAGAAGATGTGGTACTTATGTACAATGGAATATTACACAACCATGGATATGAATGAAATAAGGCCAGTTGCAGCAACTCGGGTGGACCTATATACGATCATACTAAGTGACACAGAGAAAGAGACTTATAATGACTTAGGTGGAATCTAAAAATGGATGCAAATGAACTAACTTACAAAACAGAAACAGAGTCACAGATTTAGAAAACAAGTTTATGGCTACCAAAAGGGAAAGGTGAGAGGGGGGAGGCATAAACCAGGACGTTGAAGTTAGCATACATATACTTCCATAGGGAAGAGATAATCGATAAGAACCTACTGTATAGCACATAGAACTCGACTCAACACACTGTAATCACCAGAAAAGAATACATAAGACTGTTAAGAATCTGAAAAAGAATATATAGATGTCTCTCTGTAAGTGAATCAAGTGGATGTACATCAGAAATAAACACAGCATTGTAAGCCAGCTATACTCCACTATAAAAATAGAGATAAATTACAAAAAGAGAGAGAGAAATTCTTACTAAATTCATTCAGGGGCGGTGACCCAACCTGGTGTCACATCATCTAGACCCAGAGCTGGCTAGGGTCCTAAGGCTGGACACTCCTGGGGCTGAGCAACCTATGAGGATGTGCCAGTGAATGCAGCCCCATTGAAGTTGTACCACCTGGTCCCCACTCCATGGGTCCCAAATCTCCAGGTGCAGGGGAGCCAACCTACAGCCAAACATGCCTGTGACCCCAGGATGGTGGACTGTCTGGTTGGGAAGAGTTTGGAAAAGCCGCCTCATCTCCGCATCTCCTGGTGGTGGGGTTCCCCTCCACCAAACTCTTTCCTTAAAGTCTCCTCACCTGGGGAAGATAGCACCCTCAACAGCCGGTTTTGCATGGCTTGGAATTTGCCCGGGGGATGGGGGGAAGGAATGAGACACAAGCCCCAGGTGTTTGGACAGGCACATGCCACTCTAATTTCCAATCAGGAAGAGGGCTTTCCCAAAGGCTCAGGTTGCCCCAGTAACCAGAATGGGGCTTGAAGCAATCCTGCTGCGCTGTGGCAGGTTCCCAAAACAAGTTGAAAACGGGTGCTCAGGGACACTGCAATTCACAAAGCCTACAGGGTTGTAAATGACACCTATCCTCCACAAACGTCTTGGGGTAAGTAATCGAAAAGGACTTGAAAAACAAGGCAGAATTGCAGGAACCAGATTGCAAGAGGTAGATTGGACTCGCCTTTAAAGCACATGAAAAGCTGCTCAACATCGCCAATGATTCAGCTGGGCAAAAAGGGTGAACTGGTTTTTCCTTAATATACTAAGGAATTAAATGACAAACTGATGTTTTCTCTAAGTAACAAACTGACACTGACCCTACTAAGGCCTTGATGCTGTCCCTAACTGAGGCCTTAACGCTAAGCCTAAATCCCTGAGCTGTCCTTCGTCATCCTCAGCCTAACCCTAGGTAACAACCTGATGCTCTTCCCTAGCTTTCGCCCTGACTCTGTCCCTAACTAATGAACTGACACTCTTCCTAAGGCTCAGATGCCATCCCTAACTAACACTCTGGTGCTGACATTAACTAAGGCCCTGACAGTGCCCCTAACTATCACCCTGAACTGGTCCCTAACTAATGGCCTGCTGCTGCCTGAAGGTAATGTCCTGACACTGTCCCAAACTATTACCTTGATGCTCTCCCTAACTAAGGCCCTAACACAGTCCTTATCTAAGGCCCTGATGCTGTCCCTATCTCCCTGAATCTGTCCTTAACTAACGACTTGATGCTGTCTATAAGTAATGAGCTGACACTGTCCCTAACCATCACCCTGATGCTGTCTCTAACAAAAGCCTGACACTGACCTAAGTCCCTGATGCTGTCCACCAGTATCACCCTAATCCTGTCTCTAAGTAATGAGCTGATGCTGTCCCTAAATAAAGTACTGATGTTTTTCCCCAGCTCTAGCCCTGACACTGTTCTTAATTAATGACCTGATGTTATCTGTAAGTAATGACCTGATGCTGTCCCTAACACCCGACACTGCTACGAACTATTGCCCTGACGCTGTCCCTAACTAAAGCCTGATGCTAACCCTAAAAGTCCCTGACGCTGTCTCTATTGCCCTGAACCTGTCCCTAAATAACAAGCTGATGCTTCCTCTAAGTAACAAACTGATGTTGTCCCTAAATAAGGCCCTAACGCAGTCTGTAACTATCACCCTGGAACTGTCCCTAGGTAAAGACTTGAGGCTCTTCCCTAGCTATTGCCCTGACACTGTCCCTAACTAACACCTTAACTAACTAACGTTCTGATGCTGGTCCTAACTAGCACCTTACTCTGACTCTACCAAAGGCCCTGTTGCTGTCCCTAAGACCCTGACGCTGTCCCTAACTCAGACCCTGATGCTGTTGCTAACTAATGACCTGAAGCTGTCCATAATTAATGCATGACACTGTCCCTAACTGTCACCCTGAACCTGTCCCTAGGTAACATCTGATGCACTTCCATAGCTATCGCCCTGCCACTGTTCCTAACTAATGCCCTGAACTGTTCCTAACTAAGTCCCTGATGCTGTCCCTAACTAATGTTCTGATGCTGGTCCTAACTAGCACCTTACTCTGACCCTACCAAAGGCCCTGTTGCTGTCCCTAAGACCCTGATGCTGTCCCTAGCTCAGACCCTGATGCTGTCCCTAACTAATGACCTGAAGCTGTCCATAATTAATGCATGATGCTGAACCTAAGGTCCTGATGCTGTCCCTAACTATCTCCCTGAACCTTTCCCTAACTAACAACCTGAGGCTGTCTGTAAGTAATGACATAATGCTGTCCCTAACTAACACCGGACGCTGTTGCCAACTATTGCCCTGATTCTATCCCTAACTAAAGCTGACACTGACCCTTACAAAGTCCATGATGCAGTTTATAACTATCGCCCTAAACCTGTTCCTAAATAATGACCTGAGGCTGTCCTTGATGCCGAAAACTTGGCCTCTGTGCACTGGTGCTGAATCAAATCTCAGAGACAGAGATTGGGATGAAGTAGAAATGAATAGCCTTATTGCTTTACCAGGCAAAGGGGAACTTAGCAAGCTGTGCGCCCCTCAAAACTGTGTTCCCAACCTGGGCAGATTTGGTGAGTTTAATAACACTGGTTCAAGGACAGGGTTGCTGATAAGATTAGGGTGTGTGCAGGGCCTGTATTCGTTTAATCTGGCCTCAGGAGGTCTCCTAATGAGCTTCTCTGGTTCCTTTAATCTGGTCTTCTGTGCAATGAAAAATGCTAACATCTTCCATTTGTTGGGTGTTTTAGTTCTGCAAAGAGTTCAAACATATTGTTATGTATATCCCTTGAAGAGGAACCAGGACCCTGCCCCAAGGCTACACTATTGTTTTTGGCTATTCCTCCTTTGTCTCTGCATCCCCTCCATTCCCTGATTAGTAACTGTTCGAATCTGCCCTTTGGAATTCAGGCAAGTTCATGGAGGCTGGAGTCTATTCTTTATAAGAATTGGGTGACACCGAAAGTCTTCTGTGCCAAGGAGTCCAACAGGGTCCTGCTTGGTTTCACTCCCCCCTTTTCTTTGATACTCCTCAATCTTGAGGAGAATAGATGTCCTTCAAGTAGAGGAATAATCGTTTCAGACAGAGACGTTAATCATAAACTCAGCAGGGTAACTCGGTTTTAAGGGGACAGGTCTTTCATCCCCACTTTGGTTTTATCTTTCCCCAATTCTTACAGGGAATGGGGCGACAACCGCTCTGGCTACTTCCTGCTGAAATGGAGTGTAGGCCTGCCTAAATTTTGGGGAATGGATATCGAATTAGTAATATTTGAGTTCCAAGTCCTGGATCCGATTCTTGTATGATTAAGGTCTCAATCCCTTGGTCTGCTATTTTGGTGCAACAGACTCAGTTAGAAGTAGGAGGAGTGACAACTGGAACTTCCAGAATGGTCACTTAGTTTTACCTTGGATGTCTGAATCATGGTTATTCCATTTTGAATTGCAAATGCATTCCCCTTCTCAATGGCCAAAGCATATGTACAATGCATTTCAAAGGCCACAAAACAGGCTACTTTGGTCAGTAAAGTTTAAGTTAAACCATGTATAAGTCAAAGTGACTTCCTCATACCTCAATATGTGCAGGTTGTTTTTTTCATCATTTCCCATTTTGATTGCAAGTCTTTCAATAGAAAACATTGATAAAAATACCTATCCCTCAATGCCGGGATGACTCAGCAGTTTGCCCCAAGAGTAGATCATGTCCATCAGGGCTAGGCCTCCTTTCTATTTGCCTAGTTAATCCACATTGGGGAAAACTGATCAGGTGTCATGAACAAGCTCAGAAGTATGTTAATGAGGAAACGCTTCATAGGACATACATTTTATCATTTACACCCAATTGTCACACAAGCATCGTACATGTGCTTTGAGACCTAAAACAAGCAGTGGTACATCGTAAGTAATTACACTCTGAAAACTTCTCTAGGTAATTTCCATTTCGTCCTAAGCATCAGGACAAAATTGTGGCTAACACAATAACTTTCAAAAATACAGACTTCAATTAACAGAGCCAGAATTTCCTATCTATTGAAGCATAATCTTTTTTTTCCTAAAATTACCCTCATCTCCATCAAACACTGCCAAATCAAGACATCTGTTTCCAAAATAAGTCTGGTCCATTGACCACAAAGGCTCCTCCATATTGTCTCTGGTGTAATTCCTCAGAAGGAGTCTCAGAATAAATTCCTGAAAGGCCTCTCAAGGCCAGGAAAGCCATGCCAAGGGCCAGCCATCAGATTCTGCCTTGGTGCATTTCTCTTTTCTAGAAGTCCCCAAAATATTGAGATTCCTGAACATGCCATGAGATAGTCTTTCCCATCCACCTGATAAGATTGCTCAGAACCCAAGTGTCTCCAATACCTGGAGAGACCAGGAAGAGAGAAAAGAAAAATATTTCAATTTCACCTATAGAAGTATAATTTACCCAACTGCTCTAAGTCGTAAGTAGCTTGAGGGGAATGGCTCCCCTATGTCTGGAAAACACAGATCAAAACAAGTAATAATAATAAAAAAACCATTATGACCATATTCACCAGTTCATTCAGTAACTAATTCTTTTATTAACTTTTTATGAAGTCATCAAATTCTCCATTAAGATTTTTAATTTCTTACCCAGTTTGGTGGTATGATATGAAATTTACCACAGACCTATGTTTGTCGAAAGGTCCTTTGCATAAATCTTCTTGAAGATGGAGCACTTTTGCAAAAGTGCTAGAGCACAACAGTAACTGTCTATAAATCACGGAAGGACTTAAAAGGTCACAGTTAAACATTTGATCACAGCGTAATTGACAAAGAAACTTAAGTTATCGCTGTGACATGCAACATTTAAAAATAACCAGAATTATGAATGATAACATTTTACCAGGACATACTAGATTTTTAGGAATTCCTTGTAATTTAACATACTAATCAAACATTTCTCTGAGATGCCTCAGGGGCCTTCTAAAGCATCTCAAAGTTACCTGATCAAAAGAACTGTCAGAATCTGCCAAACACATGTACAACAACTACTGAAGCCTGCGCACCTAGAGCCTGTGCTCTGCAACAAGAGAAGCCACCGCAACGAGAAGCCCACACACTGCAATTAAGAATAGCCCCCACTTGCCACAACTAGAGAAAGGCCACACGCAGAAACAAAGACCCAACACAGCCAAAAATAAATAAATTTATATAAAAAAAAAACTGCCAAACAATACTTACTCACTTAACCAAAGTGAAGAGATTTCAAAGGCAAATACAGATCACCTAAAGGCAAAGGAGCTCACAAGCTGTTATCAAAAGGAGCGATCCAAGGGCTTCCCTGGTGGCGCAGTGGTTGAGAGTCCGCCTGCCGATGCAGGGGACATGGGTTCGTACCCCGGTCCGGGAAGATCCCACCTGCCGCGGAGCGGCTGGGCCCATGAGCCATGGCCGCTGAGCCTGCGTGTCCGGAGCCTGTGCTCCACAACGAGAGAGGCTGCAACAGTGAGAGGCCCGCGTACCGCAAAAAAAAAAAAAAAAAAGAGCGATCCAAGAAAACTTTGAAGGGAGAAACCAAATCCAGTCTTGCACTAACCCACTTCCAAGAAAATCTATTTACCCAGCTAAATTTAATCCAATGTTAGAAAATCCTGATCACACACAAAGCTTTTTTCAGTGTCCCCATTTCACAGACTTTCCATCATCTTCTGCATCCATCTTATTTTTTCCCCATTCAGAAACAACCAGCTCTAGGACAAAAGACTTTCTTTTCTCTTTGTACCATCAGCCTGTTACCTAGCTGCTCATTTTCTTTATTATGTGGTTTCATAAATGCTTGAACATATGGAACTTCTTTTGTCTTTTTCTTCCTGTGACAAAACAACTCTGGCTAAAGGATAGTATAGTAATTTAGGCTACCATTCAAAGACCACCTTTCCTCATTCTCAAGAATGTACATTGGCCAGACAAAATTACAATAGAATTTCATTCTTTTCTTAGTCATAGGTCTACAACTATAGGTAGACCAGTCTGCCAGGATTTTGCACAGGTGGCTATCAGGTGGAATTGAAGAAGCGCTTCCCATGTTTGATCGATAGAACACTCACGTGCGGACTAAGAACAAAACAAAATCCGCACCAGTAATGGAAGCCTCAAACCAAAGGAACCAAAACCCAAACAGTAACCAAAACCCAAAGAGCACAAGACTCAAATCGGCTTCCAAGTCTCAAAACTTAGCCTGTGACCTCTGTCCAAGTGGTGCACCTTCCAAATGAGATTTCCTGAAATGAAAAATCACCCAAATGGGAGTCAACGTTCCCCCAAATGTACAGGGCTAAAAGGACCTCAGAGTGCATGCCAGAGGTGTTACTACACACTGGCCAAGGTGTTGCAACACCCCAAATGCTCCTTTTCTGGTTCCCCAAAATAATTCTTTGGAGTAGGACATTCAGGGTGGTCCAAGCAGGAGGAAGAGAGGAACGTCCTCGAGGCGAAGATGGCCTCGGCAGCTTCTAGGGTGGTCCCTCTTCTGCCATCTACTTCTGCCCCAGAGTTCCAACTGCTGGGATGGTGGATAGGGTATAACTGGGGCTCGGCCCTTCCAGGCAAGTGTCCCAGGAGATCTGGCCTCTAAAGGAATTCTCCAACCCTCCACTCTCTTGAAAGAGGCTAGCGTGGAGAAAATCTCGGAGCATCCGATCAAGTCAGGGGACGACCTGCAGGGGCCGTCCCCAAGTCAGCCCCATATTGGATGCCAAATTTGATGCAGAAAACTCGGTCTCTGTGCACCAGTGCCAAATCAAATCTCAGAGACAGGGTTTTGGATGAAGTAGAAAAAGCATAGTTTTACTACTTTGCCAGCCAAAGGAGGACACAGAAAACTCATGCCCTTAAAAACTGTGTTTCCCAATGTGGGAGGGTTCTGTGAGGAGTTTTATAGCAATGGCTTAAGGGCGGAGCTGCTTATAAGGTGATGGGGGTGGGGGGCCTGCACTCCTTTAATCTGGGGGGCGGTCTCAGGTGCTCTCTTGATGATCTTCTCAGGAATGAAGAATGCTAAAATCTTCCATGGGGCGGGGGGTTAGTTTGGTAAAGAGCTCAAAGATATTGTTATGCTTATCCCTTGAGGCAGAACCAGGATCCTGCCCCAAGGCTGAACTATTGTTTCTTGACTGTTCCTCCCTTATCTCTGCATCTCCTCCCTTCCCTGATTAGCAACTGTTTGAATCTGCCCTTGGGAACTCAGGGAAGATCATGGAGCCTGGAGTCTTTTCCCAACAAACAAGAAACAGGAGACATGGGACAGGCTTCCATGCCCAGGTGCCCCACAGGGTCCTGCTCAATTTCACCACTAGGCCCTGACCCTGACACTAACTATGGCCCTGAGCTGTCTGTAATGGCCTGAGCTTTCCCTAACTATGGATTTAACTCTCTAACTAAGGTCCTAATGCTGTACCTAACTCAGGACTGAGTTAGGTACTAACTGAGGCTGTCCTAATTAAGGTCCAGACGATGTCCTTAACTAATGGCCTGAACTGTCTCTAAGGCCTTGACACAGACCCTAAGTAAAGTCCTTATGCTGTCCCTAAGGCCCAGAGGCTGTCCCTAACAAAGGCCCTAAGGCTGTCCCTAACAAAGGCCCTCATGTTATCTTTAACTGAGCCCCCCCCCACTCTGTCCCTAAGGACTTGACTGTTTTTAACTAAGGCCCTGAGTCTGTCTGTAACTAATGGCCTCTTTCCCTAACTATGCCCTGATGCTGGCCCCAAATGTCTCTTACTAAGGTCTTAACCTTACTAAGGTGAGGCCCTAAATCTGTCCATAACGAAGTCCCTGACACTGTCCCTAAGACGCTCAAGTTATCTTTAACTGAGGTCCTGACATCACTAAGGACTTGATGCTCTCTCTAAGAACCTGAGGCTCTCTTTAACTAACGGCCTCACTCTTTCCATAACTATACCCTGATGCTGGCCCTAAAAAAGGCCCTGACACTGGCCCTAACAAATGCCGACACCATCCCTAATGTAGGCCTTAAATGCTGTCAATAACTAAGGCCCTGATGCTGTCCCTTATAGCCTAAGCTATCACTAAATAACGCCCTGATTCTGTCTGTAACTAAGGCCCTGAATATGTCCCTAAATAAGCCCCTGATGCTGTCCCTAACTAATGACCTGAACTATCTCTTATTAAGACCCTCAAGTTATCTCTAACAGAGGCCCTGAAGCTGGCCCTAACTAATGTCCTGACGTTGGCCCTGAGGCCCTGAGGCTTTTCCTAACTAAGGACTTGATGATATATCTACTTGAAACCCTGACACTGTCAGTAACTAAGTATCTGACTCTTACCCTAACTAACACCCTAACTTTGTCCCTAACTAAAACTCTGACACTGTTTATAACTATGGCCCTGACCTGGCCTGAACTAAGGCTCTGAAGATGTCCCTTAGTAACAGCCTAAACTGTGTCTAACTAAGGCCATCAAGTTATCTCTAACTGAAGCCTTGACGCTGTGCTTAACTAAGGCGTGTGGCTGTCTCTAACAAAGTCCCTGATGCTGTCCCTCACTAGCACCCTAATGCTGGCCCTAACTTAGACCCTGACAATGTCCCTAATAACTTTAAATGTCCCTCAGTTGTCCATGATCCTGTGTAGAACTAAGGCCCTGAATATGTCCCTAAGTAAGTCTCTGACCCTCTCCCTAAGGTCCTGATACTGTCCCTACTCAAGTCACCAACACTGCCTATAATAGTGGCCTGACTTTTTCCCTAACACACTTTTTGTTGTCCCTAATGCCCTGACACTAGTCCTAACTATGGCTCTAATCCTGGCCCTAACTAAGACCCTGATGATGTCTCTAATAGGCTTAAATGTCCCTCAGTACCGTCCTGATCCTGTCTATAACTAAGGCCTTGAATATGTCCCTAAGTAAGTCTCTTACGCTGTCCCTAAGGCCCTGAAGCTGTCTTTACCTAAGGCCTTGAGACGGTCTATAATAATGGCCTGAATCTTTCCCTAACCAACACCCTGATGCTGTCTTTAGCTAAGCCCACACACTGGCCATAACTACGGCCCTGACACTGCCCTTTCTAAGGCTCTGATGATGTCCCTAAGGAACAGCCTGAACTATGTCTAACGAAGGCCCTCAAGTTATCTATAACAGAGGCCCTGACACTGTCCCTAATTTAGGCCTTGACACTGTCCCTTAGGGCTTAAGCAGTCAATAACTAATGCCCTGATTCTATCTATATCTAAAGCCCTGAATATGTCCCTAAGCCCCTGACACTGGCCATAACTAATGTCTTTATGCTAGCCCTAACTGAGGCCCTGAAGCTCATCCTAACTAAGGACTTGACACTATATCTACTTTAAAGACTGACACTGTCCTTAATGAAGGACCTGACTGTTTCCCTAACACTCTAATTTCATCCCTAATTAATGCCCTGATACTGGTTCTAACTATGGCTCTGATCCTGTCTTTAAGGCTCTGAAAATATCCCTAGGTAACAACCTGAACTGCGTCTCACTAAGGCCCTGTTGCTATCCCGCACTAGTGCCCTCATGCTGGCCCTAAAGTAAGGCCCTGACACTGTTTTTTACTAATGGCCTGACTCTTAACTAACACCCTAATGCTGTCCCTAACTAATGCCCTGACACTGGTCCTACCTATGGCTCTGATGCTGGCCCCAACTAAGGCCCTGACAATGTCCCTAATAGCCTTAGATGTCCCTCAGTATTGCCCTGATCCTGTCCATAACCAAGGCACTGAATATATCCCTAAGTAAATCTCTGACACTCTCCTAACTAAGGCCCTGGTGCTGTCTCTACCTAAGGCCCTGACACTGTCTCAATTATGACCTAAATCTTTCCTTAACACCCTGATGCTGTCCCTACTAACGACCTGACACTGGTCATAACTACAGCCCTGATGCTGCCCTATCTGAGGCCCTGAAAATGTCCCTAAGTAACAGCCTGAACTGTGTCTAAGGCCCTCAAGTTATCTCTAAATGAAGCCTTGACACTGTCCCTTATAACCTAAGCTGTAACTAACACTCTGATCCTGTCCATAATTAAGGCCCTGGATATGTCCCTAAAGAAGTCTCTGGAGTGTCCCTAACTAATGGCCTGAACAGTCTCTTACTAAAGCCCTCAAGATATCTCTGACTGAGGCCCTGACACTGTCCCTAGCTAAGGCCCTGATGCTGGCCCTTACTAAATCCTGCTGCTGTCCCTGAGGCCTTGAAGATGTCCCTAAGGAACAGCCTGAACTGTGTCTAACTAAGGCCCTCAAGTTATCTCTAACTGAAGAATTGACACTGTCCCTAACTAAGGACCTGATGATGTCCCTAATACCCTTAGATGTCTCTCAGCATCGCCCTGATCCTGTCCATAACTAAGGCTCTGGAATGTCCCTAAGTAATTCTCTAAGGCTGTCCCTAACTAAGGTGCTGAAGCTGTCTCTACCTAAGGCTCTGACACTTTATGTCTTGACTCTTTCCCTAACATCCTGACACTGGTCCTAACTACGGACCTGACACTAACTCTATTAAGGCCCTGATGTTGTCCCTAAGTAACAGGCTGAACTGTGTCTAACTAAGACCCTCAAGATATCTCTAACTGAAGCACTGATACTGTCCTTCACTAAGCCCCTGATGCTGTCCCTAGCTAATGGCCTGAGCTATAACTTTACTAAGGCCCTAACCATGTCCCTAAAGACCCTGACACTCTAACTTAGGCCTTGACAGTCACTTATAGCCTAAGCTGTCGCTAAATATCACCCTGATCCTGTCCATAACTAAGGCCCTGAATATGTCTCTTAGTAAATCGCTGACAATCTCTCTAATGGCCTGAATTGTCTTACTAAGGCTCTCAAGTTTTCTCTAACAGAGGCCCTGATGCTGTCCCTAACTAAGGCCTGAAGATGGCCCTAGCTAACACCCTAACACTGGCCCTTGCTAACACCCTAACGCTGGCCCTAACTAACACCATGAAACTGGTCCTAACTATGGCCCTGATCCTGTCCATAACTAAGGCCCTGAATATGTCCCTAAGTAAGTCTCTGCCACTATCCTTAACTAAGGCCCTGACCCTGTCTAAATAGTGGCCAGACTCTTTCCCTAACACACTAATACTCTCCCTCACTAACTCCCCAACAATGGTCATAACTATGGCCCTGATGCTGCCCTATCGAAGGCCCTGATGATAATATCCCTAACTAACAGCCTGAACTGTCTCTTACTAAGGTCCTCAAGTTACCTCTGAGGTCCTGACACTGTCCCTAATTAAGGCCCTGACACTGGCCCTTATTAAGGCCTCACGCTGGGGTTGTTCCAGGCTGCTGGGCAGTTTTCTCTTGTCCACATCTCTGGCCAGATGCCTGCCATTGGCCAATCTAAGATTCTGTGATGCAGTGGTCCCATGTGGGATATACCTTAGTAGGCTCACCTGCGGGAGGAGGGTCATGGCCACTCCGCCCTCCAAGGGACCACGGCTCAGGGTAGGAATCTCTCAGCCAGTGTCTGAACACAGGGTTCTATGTCCTTGTTTGTTCTAAAACCCTTGGAGTTACCTCTAACATTTTTTTTTTCTTTTTTTTTTTTTGCGGTAGGCGGGCCTCTCACTGTTGTGGCCTCTCCCGTTGCGGAGCACAGGCTCCGGACGCAGAGGCTCAGCGGCCATGGCTCACGGGCCCAGCCGCTCTGTGGCATGTGGGATCTTCCCGGACAGGGACACGAACCCGTGTCCCCTGCATCGGCAGGCGGACTCTCAACCACTGCGCCACCAGGGAAGCCCCTAACATTTTTTAAATGGATCTCCCCCTTGGCATATTTACAATATAAATTATTTACTGCATTAAAATTCAGGAATGACATTATTAGAATGAGCAGGAAGACACAGGATGCCCCCCCACCACCAATGATCTATTACTTGGAGGATCTTAAAATTCTGATAAGAAGGAGATTCGAGAGCAGGACGTTCGGCTTGCAAGCGGGAACTTCTTAGTTGTAAACGGAGAAAGAATGATTTAAAAATGGGTTTTGGGGCTTCCCTGGTGGCGTAAATAAATCAGGTAAATCTGAGACTGAAAAGCAAGAGATAGGGGAGGAGATGAGAATTGGTGATGGGGAGAAGCAGGGGGAGTCCACATTCAATCTCAGGCTGAGAGTCTGGGTTAATCTCCAACGAAGGTAAGGACCACCAGGAGCTAGCCCCACTGGATTTATCACCTGGTGTGGGGATTGGGGACAGCCAAACCACCATGGCCACTCTCAGAAGTAAAGAAGGTGAGAGGGCACCCGTGGCAGCCAGATTTAAAGTGGTCACTGCTATGAAATAAGATGCCCTTTTCAGAAAAGTGAAGGATGTTCTTCTCTTCATTCTCAAAGACTTGCAAATACTCTGTGTTTTTCTGGAGGCATGCTGAAGCCTTCAGCGTTTGAGGGGAGTAATGGAAGGAATCTGGGCTCAAAACAATCCAGCACTCACTCCTTGAGGGTGCTGAGGATGACCAGTGTCCACCCCTTGGGTGCTGTGGGGCCTGAAATCCCCTTATCACCTAGGATGGGAGGGGCCACACACACACTCCCCTGGACCAGCACGGGGCTGGGCTGGTGGGCTACAGACCTTTATCAGAGACATGATTTGCAAACATCTTGTGCAATTTTGGATGATGGATTATCTTTTTCCTTGCTCCTTTTATTCACAACAGTTTTTCATTTTGAGGAAGTCCAATTCATCTATTTTGTCTTTTGTTGCTTGTGCTTTTGGTAGCAGATCTAAGAAATCATGGCCAAATCCAAGGTCATGAAGATTTACTCTCATGTTTTATTCTCCGAGTTTTATAATTTTGGTTCTTACATCTAGGCCTTTGATCCATTTTGAGTTGATTTTGTATACAGGGGGAAGTAAGGGTCCAACTTTATTCTTTTGCACGTGGGTATCCTGTTGTCCCAGTACCTGTGCTAATTGTTTGGGAGAAAATATTTGCAAATGATGCAACCGACAAGGGCCTAATTTCCAAAATATACAAACAGCTCATACAACTCAAAAAAAAAAAATCCAAAAATGGGCAGAAGCTCTAATTAGACCTTTCTCCAAAGAAAACATACAGATGGACAATAGGCACAAGAAAAGATGCTCCACATCGCTAATTATTAGAGCAATGCAAATCAAAACTACGATGAGGTACCACCTCACACACTGGTCAGAATGGCCATCATTAAAACGTCTACAAATAACAAATGCTGGAGGGGGTGTGGAGAAAAGAAAACCCTCCTACACTGTTGGTGGGAATGTGAATTGGTGCAGTCACTGTGAAAAACAATATGGAGGTTCCTCAAAAAACTAAAAATAGAGTTGCCATATGAACCAGCAATCTTACTCCTGGGCATATATCCAGACAAAACTATAATTCAAAAAGATATACACCACTGTGTTCATAGCAGCACTATTCACAATAGCCAAGACATGAAAACAACCTGAATGTCCATCAACAGAAGAATGGATAAAGAAGATGTGGTATATATATATACACACACAATGGAATGCTACTCAGCTATAAAAAGAGTGAAATAATGCCATTTACAGCAACATGGATGGACCTAGAGATTATCATACTAAGTGAAATAAGTCAGACAGAGAAAGACAAATACCATATGATATCACTTATATGTGGAATCTAAAATGACACACAAATGAACATATCTACCAAACAGAAACAGATTCATAGATACAGAAAACAGACTTGTGGTTGCCAAGGGGAAGAAGCGGGGAGGGATGGATTGGGAGTTTGGGATTAGCAGATGCAAACTATTATATATAGGATGGATAAACAACAAGCTCTTACTGTATGGCATAGGGAACTATATTCAATATCCTGTAGTAAATCATAATGAAAGAGTATATATATTTATATATCTGAATCACTTTGCTGTACAACAGAAATTAACACAACATTGTAAATCAACTATACTTGAATAAAATAAATTTTTAAAAATTAAGTTGAGGGCTTCCCTAGTGGCGCAGTGGTTAAGAACCCACCTGCCAATGCAGGGGACACGGGTTCGAGCCCTGGTCCGGGAAGATCCCACATGCCGTGGAGCAGCTAAGCCTGTGCACCACAACTACTGAGCCTATGCTCGAGTCTGTGAGCCACAACTACTGAGCCGCGTGTCACAACTACTGAAGCCTGCACACCTAGAGCCCGTGCTCCACAACAAGAGGAGCTATCTCATTGAGAAGCCCATGCACCACAACAAAGACCCAATGGAACCAAAAATAAATAATAAATAAATTAAAAAAAAATTAAGTTGAGATTATAAAAGTGCCTTCAAACTAATTGGTATAAAGTAGGCCTTATTCCTCTTGTCCTTTCATACTGGGACAAATGTATAAATAGACAGAAACTAAACCATGATTACTCCAGTCTGAACTCATATCACACAGAACTTTAATTGTTGAACAAACCATTAACACCAGTTATACCATTGGGATGTCCTGATGCAGTATCAAGGCTGTAAAGGTTGTATCAAAGTTGTATCAAGCCTGCAGAATCCACTATCCACTATATATGGAAATTCAAACTGAAATGAAGCCAAATATCCCATGACTTCTCAAAAACTAGTTATACGACAATCAACTGGAAACCATATACAATCAAATGAATGTAGACAGAAACAACTATACCCTTCCTTTTTTCTCTTTTTAGATGAGGATGGTATTTAAGGTGATGTCTTGGGCCATTTCAGGGAGTTACTCAATTTCCTGGGTATCTCCCATGCACACAGGAGGTACACATGTCATTTAACTTGTTTGTGCAACTATGTGAAGGTAGTTAATACCACAAAACTGTATACTGAAAATGAATTAAATGCTAATGTCATGTTTTGTATTTTTAATAACAATGAAAAAAAAAGCGTAGTGCTGATATTTGTTACAACATAAATGAACATTAGAAACATCCTTAGTAGAAAAAAGCCATACAGAAAAGGCCACCCAGATCCCATATTTATTTTGTCTGCTTTAAATCCATCAAGGTTGTCCAAATGAGGGAAAAACTCAGTAATGGTTCCAGAAAAAGAAAACTAGATCAGGATGGAAAAAGACATTTTCATACAGTTGGGATAGCAGGTGAAAGTTGATGTGGGCCTGTGTATTAAATTATAATGTAGAAATCACGATTTCCTCAGTTAGGGGTTATGTGTTAGTTCCTCAGGAGAATGTCCCTGTTCTGGGCAAAACACACTGAGCATTTTGTGTGAAGTGGCAGATGTGAGTACTTTTTGCCATTATTGAAAGTTTTCCGTACACTTTAAATTACTGGAAAGTGAATTACTTTTCAAAACAACCATGTCAATACCATACCAGAAAATCAGATAAGACAGCCATCAAACCTTATTATAGAGGCCAAGACTTAACCAGACCAAGTTCAACCAAAGTTGTGATACTTATTTCCCTTGTAGGAGTACACACATGATATTAAGAGGCACCATGGGAAGAGTATATTAGTAGCTACCATGTCTTTGGTCCTGTGGATTACCTGGGATGCAGTAGAAACAGTGAGCTTTTAGCATTACAATTTTTCACATTACTTCAAAAAGCATGTTAAAAAAATAAATTCAGTAAAGCTGCAAAGTATGGAATCAATACGCACAAATCAGTTTTGTTTCTATACACTAATAACAAACAATCAGAAAAATTAAGAAAAGAATCCCATTTACAATTCCATCGGAAAGAACAAACTGTTTAGGAATAAATTTAACCAAGGACATGAAAGACCTATACTCAGAAAACTATAGGACACTGATAAAGAAATTGAAGACACAATAGAAAACAATATTCCATGCTCATGCATCAGAAAAATTACCATCATTAAAATGTTTATTCTGCCCAAAGCCATCAACAAACAGTGCCAGGAAAACTAGACACCAGACTCCAAAGAACGACACTGGTCACCATCTACACTGCACAAAAACTGACTAAAAGCCCAAAAGGTTCCATATTAAACCCTTTCTCTCCTGAGTCCCCTGAAGATGCACCCCACCCACCCAGCAGTCAGCTGCACTGGAAGTTTCTCCCCACCTGCTCATTTCTTCCTCTTGTGGTATCTCCTCACCAGTGGGTCCTGAGAAAACCCAGCTCCTGTCAGTGTGGACACTGCCCAATGGTCCAGAAACCTAAGCCCTGAAGGGAGACAAACTCCTTGTCCACTTGTCATGGAGCAAAGTCTGTGGGCAGGCTGCACCTGTGCCCGCAGGGTCAGAGAGGTGGGTTCAGCGCCCCCTGTGGGACATCAGAGAAGTTCCGGGAGCACCACACTCAAACCCAGAGGCCTCATCCCAAATGCAGTTCTGCTTGCTGTATGTACTAAATTTGAAAATCCAAACTGAAATGGAGCCAAGTATCTCACCGTATCTTCTCAAAAGATAGTTAAGGAACAATTAATTAGAAACCATATGTAATGAAATGAATGTAGACACAAACTTTACAACTTAAACCAAAATTCACTCAAAATTGCCCACAGACAAATTTAAATTAACAAACTATAAAAATTCTAGAATCTGAGAACAGAAGAAAATCTACATGACCTTGGGTCTGGTGATCCATTTTAAAACACACACCAAAAGTCTATCAACAAAAGAAAAATAATTAATAATGTAGACTTTAAAAATTAAAAATTTCTACTCTATGAAAGACCCTATTCGGAAAACCACAAACTGGAAGAAACTATTTCCAAAACACATATCTGATAAAGGATTTGTACGCAATTAAAACTTGGTAAAGATTGAAACACACACCTGGCCAAAGAAGATAAACAGTAAATAAGCATACAACAATATACTCAAGATGCTGGTGGAATGCATGTACAACCTACTTTAGAAGACAGTTTGGCAGTTTTTTCCAAATCTAAACAGTCTCACCTTAGGATCCAAGAAGAATACCTCCTGTATTTAGATAACTGTTTTGAAAAACTGTGTTCAAACAAAAACTAGCATTAAGTAATGCACAGCATCTCTATTCATGATGGCTAAAAACTTAAAGATATCAGGATGTCCTTCTGTAAATGAATTCGTAAGCAAATTAGAGGACATACATCTCAAGGGGAGCAGAATACACCACCCTAAAATATGCCCATTTGACAAAAGGATTATTTTGGACTGATTAAACAAAAAAATAGTAGACCCAGGAGAATCCTTGAAAACCGAGTAGAAAATGCCCTTTTATGAAGTAAATTTACATTTACTATGGATATCTCCATTTGTAAGGGTGTGTCCCTCTCTGGACCAGGAAATGAATGATGACTAAATATCAAGAAAAACTTGTCAATGGAATAGGCCTGGATGTAAATCTGCATAACAACCATACCCTTGTTTACTGTGCTTTGCCTAATAATCTCCCTTAAATGGCTTCCTCCATTCCCTAACATCTTTCTTTTGTTCTCAGCTGAAGGTAGCATTTAAGGTAATGGCTTGGGCCATTTCAGAGAGTGACTCAGTTTTCCTGGGTATTTTTCAAGTATACAGGAGGTATGCATGGTATATATTAAACTTCCTATTGTTTTTCTCCAGTTCATCTCCCTTTCATTACAAGGGGGGTCCCAATGAAGAACATAGAAGAGTAGAGGGAAAATTATTTTCCCTCTCATAAAATGCAATGCAATAGCATTCGGAGATATAAAGGAATGAACCATCAACCCGTGCAAAAAAAAAAAAAAAAAAGGATAAATCTAACACATTGCTAAGTGAAAGAATCCAGTCTGAAGTGCTACACACTGTATGACCTCATTTATATGACATTCTAGAAAAGGCAAAACAGACATGGTAAACAGTTTATGGAATATGTGGTTGAAATAGTCCATATGATACTTTAGTGGTGAATACCTGTCATTATGCATTTGTCTACATCCACAGATTTTTACAACCCAACAAGTAAATTATAATCTATTCAAATTTAGTTACTTAGGATATGGGAGTGTCAAAGACTGGAGTACTGAATATAACAAAGAATCTAACTGATTTACAAATGTATGAAAAAACTCACTGTTGGTGGTGGAGTTACAGACAAAGGGAGAAGGTTACAATATCCATGTCATAACAGATCAGGTTGGAGACATCAGTATAAACTATCTTTAGCCTAATAGAGATACACATAGTTCCACATGGAAATCTTTATAATTATGTGTATATGTATAGGCTGGGATACGTGCATATATTTCCATGCATTATCAACTGAGCCTATTTAGCTCCCACATGTAAGTTTTTAATACTGTTCTCTAATAAAAGGAACAAGGGCTCTTTGAAGAAAGGGCTGATACTAGGACTGAGACAGTAAATATGTGAAGCAGGATAATCTTAAAATATCAGAAAGTGAAAAAGTACCAAAAAAAAAAAAACCCCACTTAAGAAAAATTATGTAAAATGAGAACAGGAGCAAATGGAAAAAGCTCTCAATAGCCAAAGCAAGAATGAACTAAACAGTCTAATAATGCAGTACTGGATTATAACCAGAAGTTTACAATAATTGTTCACATGTCCAAAAATAAATTACACAGTTTTCTATGAATGGTGTTAAATAGAAATCTCCTATGCAGAAAGATTCTAAACAATTCACATAGACACTCAGCTGTCCATCAAGGATGTGAAGCTAACTCCCCTCTCCTCAACTGTGGGTTCTGCATTATGACTTCCTCTTAAATAAGACACACAG
The DNA here is from genome assembly GCF_964374135.1 of Grampus griseus. Taxonomy (NCBI): domain Eukaryota; kingdom Metazoa; phylum Chordata; class Mammalia; order Artiodactyla; family Delphinidae; genus Grampus; species Grampus griseus. Next base: position 147,087,211 of record NC_139018.1, read on the forward strand.
GATGGACATGGGAAAAAATGAACCTCACTGTGGGAAAACTTGACAAACACTACCTCACCGAGGTGACCAAATTTAAGTATATAAGTGATGAATTCCCTTGAGAGCCTGTCCTCTTGATATATAGTGAAGAGGAAGCACTTTATCTCTGTAATCTGCATTTTCAAAAGCCTAGTCTAATCACAACAAAAACACCAAGAAAATCCCAACGCAGGGCAGTCTACAAAATACCTGACCAGTCCTCCTCCACACTGTCAAGGTCATAGAAACAAGTAGTCTGAGCAACTGTCAAGGCCCAGGAGAGACTAAACAGACATTATGACCACATGTCCTTTGTGATTCTGGAACAAGGAAAGGTATAACAAAGGGAACATGAATATAGACTTCAGTTAATAATAAAGTATCAATATTTGTTCATTATTTGTGATGATTTTATAGAAAATTTTTCAGGAAAAATTAAAAGTCACATAAGAGAAACCTATTGTAACAAACTGGAAATCTAGAGGAAACAGGTGATTTCTTTGTAAAAACACATTACCAAAACGGACCCTAAATTAAGGAAAATACAAAAAGACTAATTAAACACTGAGGAACCTCTTCCCCCTACTGGTTATCCTCTATCACTGTTCCAGGGTTTCCCTCTCCCAGGACAGGGAGGGAACAGGCACAGAGCTGTTTGGCAGCTCCCCAAATATCTGACCCCACCCAGTATCTTCATCTCCCCCAGCCATGCCCCACCCAGTGAGGACACCTGAGGATGGATCAGGAATTTATTGATTCAGATGTGTCAACTAGGACTTTTTCTTATTCCCAGTTGTAATGCCAACTGGCCCGAGGCAGGGGAACACAATCAGATTCACCGGTTGCATCAGACCGAAACTCTCCGGACCACCCAGTTCCAGAAACTGACCTGGGGACTTTGCACTCGGCCCAGCCTTCCCGCCTTTCGAGGGGCGGGACTAACGGTCCCCCAGGATACCCGAAAAGACCATCAAATAAGGAATACCCTGCGCCCTCCCAGATTCACCACACCCCTTTCCCTTCTTCCCCTATAAAGTCTTGCCCAACCCTCGCCCGGGTGCGACTTCTCGGGCCCCTCGGACCAGTGAATCTCGCCCGGGAGCGCTCCCTAATAAAGCTCACTTGAAGCTTTCCTCCACGGTTTCGCGGTGCCGTTTGTTAAGATACGACTTTACACCAGTGACTGGACACACTTACTGAAGTAAAATAAATTAGTATTTATTGTAAGGGTAGAAATAAATTAATACTGGCAAGTGGCAAGTTTAAGAATGGGTTTGGACCTGGCAGGTCCAGTGACCCATACTATCTCAGTGTGGTCTTGCTCCTTTACAAAACTCTGTCCTGCTCAGTGCCTTTGGGTGATCCCATTCACAGGCACAGTCTCTCACTGTCCTTGGACCAACAGCAATTCTAGGCTGACAACCACTCACCATCCTTTTTCCAAGAAAAAGGATCCTTTGTCCTTTTTCTCCTTTTCTTGGGTACCAAGAAAAGTCATGGTTTTAAATTCCTTTGGCCTGGCTTGGGTTACATTCTCACCCTTGACCCATCACAGGAACGAGAAGATGGAAAATGGGACTGGCTACATGTGGGTTGTAAACCCATCTTCGAGCTGGGTGGAACATGGGGTCATCCTTCTGTAACTGTTTGGACAGGAAGTAGGTGAGATGTAATTCCCAAAGGAAAACTGAGGCACTAGACTTGGGCATGAGAACAGATGCTGGCTGAGAGAAAGCAGCAGATTCTATGTCAATGACAGCTCACTGCACAGCACCCTTTATCCAAAAGGAAAAAAGGGGTTCACTTAGGGTCAGGGGCTGCAGCTACTCATCCAGTGTGCTCTTACTGCCCTCTCAAGACTGCAAGAAGTTCTTTCACTTGCTGAAAAGGCAGGATCGTTGGTGGTGGTAAACTCAAGCCTCCTGCCTTGGGCATCAGGTTCTCACATCTCAGGGTTTGGCCCATGATAGCCTATGTGCCCTCAGAAGACACACAGACCTCATTCCTGCCCCTGAGAGGTGGGAACCCTTGAGTCATGCCATCTCCCTGGCCATATTAATCACCCTGAAGAACAATGCTGCTCATTTTCCAGTTTCTTCTCTCTCCTTTACTAAGGGAAGAAACCAAATGCTAGGGTGGTAAGGAAACTCTTGTGCAATGAAGTAATGGGAGGTTCAAGAATTATTCCATGCTGGGCTTCTCTGGCGGCGCAGTGGTTGAGAGTCCGCCTGGCGATGCAGGGGACACAGGTTCGTGCCCCAGTCCGGGAAGATCCCACATGCCGCGGAGCGGCTTGGGCCCATGAGCCATGGCCGCTGAGCCTGCGCGTCCGGAGCCTGTGCTCCGCAATGGGAGAGGCCACGACAGTGAGAGGCCCACGTACCAGGAGAAAAAAAAAAAAAAGAATTATTCCATGCCATGGAACCCATAATTGGCAGGCTTTCCAGAGGCCACATGGATGCATATGGCTCTCAAGACCATGCAGCCTCAGTATGAACCTCCCATTGGGAGGCCCAGTTACTCCCATATCTTTGATTCTTAATGAATATGAATGTCAAAATTTCTAACAACTGAAGGGACAAAGGATTGCAGGGCCATGGTCTGCTGTATGGTTGTTGTGTCAGGGACACACTCAAATGTTTAGCGTTATTACCTCTCTTGGCAGGCTATGAGACTGTGAAGGCTGTGAAGAGGAGGACCTTTTCTCAACCCTATGGACACTGATAGTTGAAACATCTCAAAAGGAATGTCTACACTGCCCAGGTAGCTGTTCCATTGCCCAGCAGCATGGTCAGCTCAGTAATTGTCCATAGGGTCTTGACAGGGCCCAGGCTGGACTGAGCTAGAGGACCACAGATGCCTGCCTGGATGCTCAGAGGTCAAGGACCGTCCTGCCTGAGACTTGATTGTCTATTGATGCCCACTCAGATGGGACAAAGCATGCCTGCAATCCCAGGAGGGTCCCACCAGCCCTCAAGTAGGCTGGGGGCTGGCAGGTTGCTACACCCAGTCCTGCATAAATCCACACATATCCATTGAGTACCCTCCTGTCTGGGCTCTGCTAGAACCTGGGGCTGCCCAGGCAGAGTGGAGCCAGCACCACCTTTCCCAGATGGGAGGGCAGGAAGAAACCTGAGTGACTTGACACCTTCCACAACCCTTGACTAACATTGAGTTTGATTTGAAACACTCAGAAACAGTACAGACATTTCATTCTTCTCTCAGAGCCCAGGACTGGGGGATAGAAAAACAGTGGTCCAGCTCAACTCCCTGACTCATGTGTGACCCTGGGCAAATCGTGTCCATCCCGGAGACCTCAAAGAGGAGAAGGGAAGAGCAAAGGGGGCCAGTTATGCTTAAACCTAACCCTAACCCTAAAGAAATCTAACCTCTAACCCTAACACCCTAAGCCCAGACCCCTAGACCCTCTACCCTGAGTCTCCAACCCTGACCCCTGACCCCTAAACCCTGACACTGACTTAAACCCCAGACCTAAACCCTAGCCTAGTGGATACCGAGGGTATATACCCTGGAATAAACCAAGGGATTCATGACCTTGAATTTAGCAATAGTTTCTTATATCTCAAACTAAAGCTCAAGCAATGAAAGAAAAAAATAGATCAACTGGAGTTCCTCAAAATTACAAACCTTTGTACATCAAAAGAGGCTATCCAGAAAGTAAAAGACAGCCCAAAGAATGGAAGAAAATATTGGCACATTGTATCTGACGAGAGCCTTTATCCAGAATCTATCAAGAACTTTTACCACTCAACAAAAGAGCAACCCAATTTTTTAAATGGACAAAGGACTTGAATGGCCTGCTCTCCAGACAAGGCATACAAATGGTCAGCAAGCACATGAAGAGATGTCAAACATCAGTAGTCGTGATGGAAATGCAAATTAAAACCACAACTTCTCACACATATTAGAATGGTTATATTAAAAATAAATAAAAATAACAAATGTTGGCAACAATGTAGAGAAATTGGAACTCTTAAACTTTACTTGTGGAAATGTAAAATGGTGCAATCTATGTGTGCTAAATTTTGGCATTTTCTCAAAAATATAAAAATGTAATTATCATAGGTTTCAACAACTCCACTCCTAGATATATACCCAAAGAATTGAAAGCAGGTGTTCAAATAAAAACTTGTACACCAATATTCATAGTAGCACTATTCACAATAGCCCAAGGTAAAAACAATTAAAATGTCCACCAATGGGTGAATGGATAAGCAAAATAGGGTAGATCCATAAGATGCATTATTCTGCCATATAAAGGAATAAAGTAAAATGGTGCAAGCAGCTGTGGAAAACAGTAGGGGGGCTCCTCAAAAACTTAAACATAGAATTAACGTAGAATCCCTCAATTCCACCCCGGGGTATACACCCAAAATATTTAAAAGCAAGGACAGGAACAGGTATTTCTACACCATATTCATAGCAGCATTATTCACAGTAGCCAAGAGGTGGAAGCAACTGGAGTGTCCTTCAGCAGATGAATGGATAAACATAATGTAGTATATACACAATGGAATGCAATTCAACCTTTAAAACTAAGGTAATTCTCACACAGGCTACAATGTGGTTAAACCTTGAAGTCATTATGCTAAGTGATACAAGCCAGACACAAAAGGACAGACATTCTGAGTCCACTAGTATGAGATATCCAGATAAGTCAAAGACAAAAAGCAGAATAAGGTTGCCAGGAGTTGAAGGGAATGTGTTTAATGGTTACAATTTCACTTGGGGAAAATGAAAAAGTTCTGGAGATGGATGGTAAGGATATTTTTACAACAATGTGAATGACCATAACGCTATAGAAGTGTATACTTAAAATTATTTAAATGATGTTATATTTTTAAATCACAATGAAAAAAAATGATGCATGTTAACGGCATAGAAAAACACTGAAAACCTCCTAAGTGAAAGAAGCCATACATAAAAAGTCACACAGATCATACTCATCTCGTACACTTAAAATTCATGAAGGTTTTCAAAACGAGGGAAAGCCCCAGTGATGGTTCCAGAAAAAGAAAACTGGATTAGAATGGAAAAAGACATTTCCACAAAGGTGGGGCCAGCTGCTGAAAGTTGAAGTGGTCCTGTGGATAGGATTGTAATGTGGAAACCATAATTATTCCTCATTTGGGGGCTATGTGCTGGTTCCCTGGGAGAACCCAGGGTGTTTGGTGTGAACATCCTAGAAAACTTTGTACTGCTATTTAAAGTTTAAACATTTGAAATTTACTAGAAAATAAATTACTTTTCAATACAACCATGTCAGTAACATGCCAGAAAATCAGAGATGACATCAAACATTGCTATAGAGGCCAAGACTTACCCAGACCAAATTCAACCAAAGTGGTGATGCTAATCGCCCTTGTAGGAGTCCCCATGGTATTAAGAGGCACCGTGGTAAGATTATATTAGTAGCCGCTATGTCTTGGGTGCTGTGGATGACCTGGATATAGTTGGAACAGCAGGATTTCTGAATTCTAGTTTTCTACGTAAAACCCCCAGAAGACTGTCAGAACTAAAAAATGAGTTCAATAAAACTGCAGGATCATTTGTGATTCTATACACTAATAATCAACTATCAGAAAGAGAAATTAAGAAAACAATTCCATTTACCATTGCACCTCCCAAAAAGCTAGCAGTAAATTTAACCAAGGACTTGAAAGACTTGCACACTGAAAACTGTAAGACATTGATGAAAGAAACTGAACAGACACCAAAAACTGGAAAGATATCCCATGCTCATGGGCGAAAATATTGTTAAAATGTCCATTCTACCCAAAGCAACATACACAGTCACGACCAAAATTTCAATGACATTTTTCACAGAAACAAAAACCAATTTGTGTGGAGCCACAAAGGACGCAGAAGAGCCAAAGCGACGCTGAGAAAGGAAAACAGGCTGGAGGCATCTCCCTCCCTGACTTCAATCTACATTATGAAGCTAAAGGCACCAAAAAAGTGTGGAATTGTCACAGAAACAGGCACACTGGCCAGAGATCCCAGAAAGAAACCTACAGGTACGTGTTAATTCACAAAAAAAGGAGCCGAGAACATACACCGGGGAAAGGACAATTCCCTCAGTAAACGGTGCCGGGGAAAATGGACGACACACGCCAAGGAACAACACCGGCTAAAACCTGACTAAAACCCCACAACTTTCCACAACAAGCCATTCCAGTTCTGGGTCCTGTGAAGACAGACACCCCTCAAGAGTCGGCCGCACACAGGAACCTTCCCCCCTCTTCTCACTTCTCCTCACCTTTTCCGTCAGCTGCATCACCGCCCAGCCGGTCCTGAGGAGACGGGGCTCCCGGCAGCGTGAACTGGACTCCACAACGTCCCAAAGCCGAAGCCTCAGCAACTCCTGAGGAGACTTGGCTCCCATTAGCGTGGACTCGACCCTGTGTTGTCCCGAAGCCCCCGCACTGTCAGCATGGACTCAGCCCCATGTGTTCCAGAAGCCAAAGCCCCCGCGGGTCCTGAGAACACCAGATTCGCGTCAGCTGCCCGCGGAAGCCAAGTCCGCGGGCGGAACACGCGTTCCCAAGGGGGATCAGAGAGGCGGGCTCTGCGTTCCCTGCCAGCCAATGGGAAAGTGCAGACCAAGCCGCCCTCACAGTTTAGTGGAGACCCCACCCACTGAGGGCGGTTCTGCTAGATCCCTTAAACTGGAAATTCAAACTGAAATAGAGCCAATATCCCCTAACTTCTCCAAAATAGTTAAGGAACAATTAACTTGAAACAGTATGGAATGAAGTGAATGTAGACACAAACTTTAAAGCTGACACCAAAGTCACTGAAATTTATTAACAGTTAAAACGCGAAACTATCGAAATTACAGATATAAACATAGAATCTACATGACCTTGGGTTTGGTCTGTAGATAGTAAGTTTTGAGTTTTAACACACAGAAAGCCAATCCACAAAAGAAAAAAGTAATATTGTGGACTTTATAAAATTAAAGATTTCTACTCTGAAAGACCTTATTCAGAAAATCAAAAGACAAGCCACAAACTGGTAGAAAAATATTTGCAAAACTTGTATCTGATAAAGGATTTGGACTCAAAATAGACAAAGACCTGTAAAACAACCCCATTAAAAAAAAAAAAAAAAAAGGGTAAGGATCTGAACAGACACCCAGCCGAAAAGGATATACAGTAAAAATCATACAAAAACATGTTCAACATTATATACCTTTAAGGAATTACAAATTAAAATCATGAGATAGCACACCTATTAGGACTGCTAAATTCAAAATATGACAATACCCACTGCTAGAGGGTGAGGAACAACAGGAACTCTCCCTCCTTCCTGGTGGGATGCATGTACAGCCACTTTCTAAGACAGTTTGGCAGTTTTTTCCAAATGTAAACAAGTCTCACCTTGGGATCCAACAATCACGCTCCAAGTATTTAGGCAACTGCTTTGAAAATCTATGTCCAAATGCAAACAAAGATGCAATTATGCACAGCCGCTCTACTCAAAACAGCTAAAAACTTGAAGAAATCAGAATGTCCTTCAATAGATGAATGCATAAGCAAATTGGGGTACATCCATGTCAAGGCGAGTAGAATATGCCACCCCAAAATATGCCTATCTGGCATAAGGATTATTTCAGTCTGCTAAAAACAAACAAAAATTAAAAACTCTCAGAAAACTGAGTAGAGAAGGACATTTACAATAGAGAAATCTCCATTTATAAGGTCATGTTCCTCTTTGCACCAGAAATAGAAGGATAATTAAAACTCAAGTAACTCTTATCAATGGAGAAGTCCTGACTTAAATCTGCAAACAATCATACCCTAGTTTGCTGTGCTTTGCATGATAACCTGCCATAAGTGGCTTCCCCCCTTCCCCAACATCATTCTTCTGTTTTTAGCTGAAGTAGGTATTTAAGGTGATGGCTTTGGTCATTTCAGGGAGTGACTCAGTTTTCCTTGGTATCTCCCCTGTATACAGCAGGTATACATGTTATTAAACTTCTGTTTTTCTCCTGGTAATCTATCTTTTATTACAGGGGTGGGGTGTCTCAATCAAGAACCTAGAAGGGTAGAGGGAAAGTTGTTTTCCTCCCACGCACATGCAATGGAATACTACTCAACAGTAGAAAGGAATGTACCAACAACCTGTGGAAAGACATGGATAAATCCTCAGTATATATTGCTAAGTGAAAGAACCCAGTCTCAGGAGGCTGCACACAGTATGACCCCATTTATGACATTCTAAGAAAGGCAAAGCTACGCTACATAAATGATAAGCAGATCATGGGGTGGGGGGTTTGAAGTATTCCATGTGATACTTTAGGATGGATACCTGTCACTATGCATTTGTCTAAGCCCATAGATTTGTATAGCCCAAGGGGTAAATCATAGTCTATTCAAATTTAGTTATTTAGAATGTAGGAGTGCCACAGGATGGAATACATAATGTAACAGAATCTAACTGTTGGAAATGTATTGAAAAAACTCACTGCAGGGGATGGGGTAAAAGGTGCTGACCTAAGTTAACTTTGGAAATGAATGGAGTCTGTAGACTAAAGGCAAAATGGACCATACATAAACAGAGGACTTTATTTTATGAAGTTCTTTCCAGGCTGTAGTAGCTAACAATTCTGAAACCACTGTACATGTAATTTGTAAAGGAGAAATTGAGGCAGGAGACAGATGGGCTCCAGGCTAGACATTTACAGCTGGCCTCCTGTTTACACTTCCTGGGGTGAGAAGAAGATGGGCTCCAGCCCGGACATTAATTACCAGCCCCTGGTTTACATCTCTTGAGACAAGAAACAAACAGGCTCCGGACTACATATTTATGACCGGACTCCTGTCTATATTTCAAGATCTGCACTTTGATATAAGAAACAACAACAGAGGACGTCCCTGGTGGTGCGGTGGTTAAGAATCTGCCTGCCAATGCAGGGGACATGGGTTCGAGCCCTGGTCCGGGAAGATCCCACATGCTGCGGAGCAACTAAGCCTGTGCGCCACAACTACTGAGCCTATGCTCTAGAGCCTGCAAGCCACAACTATTGAGCCCATGTGCCACAACTACTGAAGCCCGCGCACCTAGAGCCCATGCTTCACAACAAGAGAAGCCACCGCAATGAGAAGCCGGTGCACTGCAACAAAGAGTAGCCCCTACTTGCCGCAACTAGAAAAAAAGAGTAGCCCCCACTTGCCGTGCACAGCAACGAAGACCCAACGTAGCCAAAAATAATTAATTAATTAATTATTTTAAAAAGAAACAACAACAGGAATAGGGTAGATAACCGAACATTGGACACTTTTATGGCAGGGACAGAGAGGGGCTAAACCCTGTTAAAAGATCGAGGTCCTACATTTCCCACCCTTGGGGAAAGGGAAACATTGCACATGCGCAGAAAGGCTCCTTGGGGGTCAAAAAGGAGGGGGCAACACCCCATAATATGTGATGCTAAGGCCGTCCCATAGGCCTCTGGGCTGTAATCCATCTTGGAAAAAAGTTGGGCATGCATGTTAAGGACAGTCCTAGGGCAGGGCAGGTGTGGAAAAAGAAACCAGATAATTGGCCAAAGGTAAACAAAGACCTGGAAGAACTGCCTTACATAAATGACTTAATTACCTCTTTACTGCGCTCAGCCTCATTAGGGAGGCTGCCCGCACCCTTTCTCTCCTGCTGTGTATCTCTGCCTTGCTTCTATCTTAACTAAACAAACTGTTTCTCTGTGTGCTCTCCCATGTGTTGTTGTGCTATGTCTCATAATAAAATTTGTACCTGTTTTTACAGTTTTTGCCTCCATGAGAAATGCATTTTCACTGGGGGCAAGGGCGAGGGGGTGTGGTGGCTAGGGTTCCTGGTCTTCATCCAGGCTACCCAGGTTCAATTCCTGGGCAGAGAACTAAGATCTCGCTTCACGCCACCACTCACCGCTGCCTCACTATCAAAATGAATTGATAAATGGCAGATGGTGGGAGCCAGACTCCTCACTGTGGGAGTGGGAATTAACAGATAAGCAAAGCAATAAGAGAATGAAGCTGATCCCCTGACAGCCACTCCTTTCTGGCTCTGAGTTGCTTCCAACAGGACCGCAGTCACCTGCTTGTAGTCTGCTGTGACCCATCTGCCATTTCCTCTTCCTCCCTGCCATGATTCCAGTGACATTTTCAGCCTGGACCCCTCTCCCAGGCCAGACGTATCTGTCCAGCCACTGCAACCCCATCTCACCCTGGGGGCTAACAGGCCCCTCAGAGGACTGTGATCCCGCTGCTCCCCAAACCCCAGGAGGCAGCCCCACCTTCCCTGGTTGCTGAGCCCAGACACCTGGTGTAACAGAGTAGGACCCTATGGGGCCTTCCCAGGACAGACCCTCCCCCCCATATCCTCTGCTGTAGCTCCTCTCTGAAGCACCTAGATAATAGTATCTGATGCACACTTCCTGAGCTGTTTTACAGAGGCTAAAACCACCACCAAATGGAAGAAATTAACTACTTGATGATCATCAACACAGAGCTACTGGTGCATAATAATTTGTAATGTTAACTGCCGTGTTACCTCACCATCAACCAGAGAATTGGGCACCAGCTGATCACATACCCTGTGACCACCCTCCCTCACCTGACCTTTAAAATTGCTTTGCTGAATCCCTTCAGGGAGTTTGGTGTCGTAGAGCACAAGCCACCTGTCCTCCTTGTATTGACACTTTTACAATTAAAGCTTCACTTTTCTTCACCACAACTTGGTGCCAGTAGACTGGTTTTACTGCACTCTGACACATGGACCCAAGTTTGGTTCAGTAACACTGGAGCCTCCCAGGCTCCTACTTCCTTGTGCCCCAGTGACTGTCAGCTCCTCCTCCAGAGCCTATGGCGAGTTCCCACGCTAATTCCCCTCTACACTGACAGCCCTGGCCCAAGCCCGATCTTGTGCCTGGTTCCTCCATCAGGCCCTGACAAAGCTCCCTACCCTCACCGTGCACCTCACATCCCACCCCGAATTGGTCTTTCTGAAGCATAAACAAGACCATGATTCTCTCCCACCTGTAATCCCCCAAATGTTTCCCCACTTTGCTGGGGTGACTTGTGGGAGAGACATGTGCCAAGGCTCTGAGAGTCCCGGCATCCCCACTAGGCTGCTGGCTCCTGGGTCCCCTGCCACTGAGCACCTCAGCAGGCCAGGCGACACGGCACAAAACCCCAGAACTTCTCACCTCAGGATGGGGCTGGCACTCCCGCTGCCTGATCAAAGAGAGCAGAGGAGGCTTCCCCAGCTGGGCACAAGGTCTGCACAAGTGGCCTTTCCCTGAGCCATCAGATGATCCTCGTGTGACTTGAGGGAAGGAGGGACCAAGGCACATATTAGTTCCTAAGCAGGATAGTGTGGACTCAGTTGTGTCCCCCAAAATTCACATGCTGAATCCCTAACTCCCAGGACCCCAGAATGTGGCTGTATTTGGAGATGGAGTTTTTAAAGAGGTGATCAAAGTAAAATGCAGTCACTAGGGTGGATCCTAATTCAATAGGACTGATGTCCTACAAGAAGAGATTAGGACACAGGCACAGGGGGAGACCGTGTGAGGACACGGAGAGAAGATGGCTGTCTACACGCCAAGGAGAGAGGCCTCAGGAGAAATCAGCCTGCAGACATCTTGATCTCACACAGCATCCAGGACTGGGAGATGTCTGTTGTTTAAGGTGCCCTGTCTGTGGTATTTGTAATAGCAGCCCCTGAGCAGACTCACACACAGGGTAACTCAGGGCTCAAACTGGACAGAGCCCACTCTCCATTCCCCCATACGTGAGTTACAGGAGCCTCAGGAACTAAGGACAGGGTCCCCGAGGAGATGGACAAGATACAAGACCTTAGGCATAACACGACTGCATTCACGTTAAACGTGCCTGAACTACATTCACGTGAGATAGTTTTGTCCTGTATGTACACCCACATCAGCACCTGTCTGAACTGCAGACCTTTGGCTTCATCACCTCCACTGAGAGCATTAGCTTCACCTGCTGTAAACTACCTCCTATAGGATTTCCAGAACCACAAAACATCAAAGAGCTCATGCTGATGTGTAATCACAATTCGCAGGCCCCAGAGGCTGTGTGCTGGAGTCCGAGCGACCCCCACAGCAGAGCCGCCCAGCTGCCCTCCAGAATCCATTTCCCTTTTTCCTGTTCACAGCTACCCTGCATCTTGCAGCTGGGGCACAGTGTCTCGTGTTTCCAAGAGGAAGCAGTGGAGGTGGTGAGGCCCTTGGCCAGCCTGCATCCTTGGACAGAGGGCTTGGTGCCCATGTGGTCACCTCACCCTGCTAGTTGGAGCCCTCACCTGGAAGCAGGGAGGAGAAACAAGGTAGACAGAGCCTGGACCCCTACACCCACCTGCCCTGGACTCTCACATGAAGGGGACAGAGACATCTTGAGCTTCAGCCCATTTCTGGGGGGACATTTTGTTCCAGTAACAAACCTTTGCCCTAAAAGCCAAGGTGCTTTACAAACCCCTCCCCTACTATAACAGCAAGTAAGGCTTAATCTCGTCACACTTTTCTCAAACCACAGCTCATGTTGAGACCAGCGCTCAGGTGATGGTGCTTCAGAGCAGCCCCTTTAAAAGATCCCTGCAGTTCAGCTCCCCCAGCCCTACCTTCAGTTTAAGGGAGAAGTTTCCTTGACAACCTTGACAAACCTGCTCGGTTTCCTTGACAACCAAGCTTCGCAATCTCCCAAATTCTTCTCCTTCAAACATTCCTACTCTAGGCTTGATGAGCCTAAAGAGACAGTGCTGTCATCACGTGCCAGAAAGTGATTCCTCCAAGCCCGTAATTGTTGGTTACATGACGCTATTGATGATGAGGTCCCGGAAGAGCCAGCTTTGCAAGGTAAACACTTCTGTACTTAACACTGTGTCCCTTTCAACAGACAGGATGGAGTGGCTGTTTTCATGGGTCCCATAGTGGAAGAGCTCACCTTCTGATGAAGCCAGGCCCTGATCATTTCCAGGTGATTCCAGGGTCCTAATTCTCCCCAGACCCCCCACCTACATGGCTGCTGTCTGTGCCAGTCTATATGGGACCTTGGTAATCTCCTAAAATGAGGGTTATTGGGCTTCCCTGGTGGCGCAGTGGTTGAGAGTCTGCCTGCCGATGCAGGGGACACGGGTTCGTGCCCCGGTCCGGGAAGATCCCACATGCCGCGGAGCGGCTGGGCCCGTGGGCCATGGCCGTTGAGCCTGCGCGTCCGGAGCCTGTGCTCCGCAACGGGAGAGGCCACAACAGTGAGAGGCCCACGAGCCACAAAAAAAAAAAAAAAAAAAAATGAGGGTTATTTTATACACAGATAATGGGTTGAATGGTGAGCCCAAAAGATGTGTCCCCCCAGAACACGTGAACAGGACCATATCTGGGAAAAGGGTCTTTGTAGATGTAGTTAAGGATCTCGAGATGAGGTCATCTTGGGTCAGGGTGACCCTCAATCCAATGGTAGCATCCTTATAAGAGACAAAAGAGGAGAGACACAGACACAGAGGAGAAGCCACGTGAAGACGGAGGCAGAGATGGGAGGGATGCAGCTGCAAGCCTGGGGATGCCTGGAGCTCCCAGAAGCTGGAAAAGGCAGGAAGAACCCTATTCTGGAGGCTCTGGAGGGACTTCAGTCCTGCGACACCTTGATCTCAGATGTCTGGTCTCCAGGACTGGGGGAGGATGAATTCCTGTTTTAAACCACCCAGCTTGTGGTCATTTGTTAGAGAAGCCACAGAACAGTCCTCTCTGTGCAACCGACACAGAGTTGCTTAAAGACTTCCCTGTGAGCAGTGCTGGGATAAAATTGAGAACCAGGAGATGCTGCAGGCCCCCTGCATCCCTGCCTGGGCCCATCCAGAGTGATGAGGTCAGTAGGCAGATGCTGGCCACTGTGCTGCATGAGGGAGGCCCCATAGGTACCACTTGTTTCTTCCACCTGACACCACAGAGGCCTCCCCAGGACAGAGAAGACAGCCTGTCCCAGGCGGGTGGGAGCTCCTGGTGACACTGCAGGGGACATGAAAGGGAAGGACCAGGCAGGAGGGAGTGGGAACCCAGGCAGAGCCATGGGACTTGGGGCCCAAGGGGGCCTTTCTGGGTCTGAGCTGGGAGTGGGTGAACAGGTGGTGAGTGTGATTCAGGAAAGGTACTCTGGTGACGTGACACTGAACCTGCTTCAAGCCTTCCGGATGATCCCAAAAATAGGATAGTAAGACGGATCCAGTTAAAAGAAGGTAAGTGAATCCCCGTAAGAGGAGGCTCTGTGAGCTGGTCCCCGGAGGGGGATGAAGGTAATGGACATGGAACCTGCTGGGAGTGGGCAGTCACCCTGGGCGGGCGGTGGGTGCAGACCCCAGTCTGTGGCTGCACATCTGTGCTTCTGGCTGGGTTACTTGGCTTCTCAGAGCCTCAGCTTCCCAGTCCGCTTGTGGGGTGATGGTAGCATGGATTGGCTAGTAATTTTCTCAGAACAGGGTAGAAAGGGATCTAGTGGAAATTCCACAGAACATCGTCAGTATGGGAATCGCAGGCCCTGTTTCCCACAGGTCTGTCTTCAGAATCAGGAGAGCAAATCCGAGCCGACTTGCAGCAGAGCCCAGGGATGGGCTCAGTTTGGTGGGTCCTCCTGTTTCCTTAATTTCGGAAGGAGCAGGCTCCAGTGCGCAGTGGCAGGTTCATCCCACACCTGGAAGCATCCGGACCTCAAGGCCCAGCAACCCCTGAGCCCTGTGTCTGGGCCCCCAGGAGGCAGACGGGACATCCCAGCCTCCTCCTCAGCCCTCTTCTTGACCAGAACATTTGAAATCCAGGCCATCATTAGGGAGAAGCAGGGATGGGGGCATCCCATGTGGAAAGAGGACATGGGGTAGCTTCTTGTGTACGTGGATGTCCACACCAGGAATGTGGGTCAGTGGGACACGGGCACTGGGAGGGGCAGACAGTGGGCCTGAGTAAGCAGGGCGGGGCCGGGGGTCCCAAGGAGGGGGCACGTTGAGCTTTGCCTGAGCCGGACCTCAGACTCCACTGGGCTTCCCTCTCCTGGTCACTGGGGGGGAGGAGCTGAGCAGCATTGATGGAATGACCACTCTCAGCCCCAGGCCCTGCCAGCATTGGTCTTTCAGGCTCTGGGTTGGGGAGCCTGAGGAGTGCAGGTCCAGTTCTGTGCACCAGGGAGGCCTGGAGGGGTCGTGCAGGAAGCTCTGGTGTGGTCATCAACTGTGCGGAAGCTTCCAAGCCTGTGTCCAGTAGGACCTCTCACCTTGCACGGGGTTTCAAGTCCATAGCACAGATCACCTTCTAGCCACTTGGTTTGTTTTCTAGACACAAAGCAAAGTCCTAATATTTACTATGTTCACTGCCTGTAAGAAGGCACATCTGATCTGGCAGCAGGTGCTGCCTCTGGGTCCCTCCTGACTGGATGCCCGGCAGCCAGTGTCACCGCGTCAAACTGTCAGGTGGTATCAGGCGTGGGGGGACAAGAGCACACGGTCCAGGCCCACGAGGGGCCGTGCTGTCCACGGAGCCGGTGCTGTGGCTGTAGGTGTTCCCTCCACCCACCCCACAGGCAGAGACCACTGTCTCCTTACAGATTGCTACCAAGTTAAGTTGTATGGACCCTGCTCGGGCCCTAGCCTGGCTGAGGCTCTCTGCCTGGATGGGGAAGATTTCCTTTTTCCATTCGGGTTCAAGTAGGTGAATAACAAAACCAAAGCTGCCACCGACACAGCACAGGCTTTATTCAGTGGCCAAAGAATGGAGAAGTGGGAGCTAAGTTCACAGATCAGCTTCTCGCCCACCTGGAGAGAGTGGTTTAATTTTAAAGAGTAAAGACAAAGGGAGGAGAAGGGAGGCTAATGATGGGAGGCATATGTGTTTGTCCACCGGGGAAGGGGCAGGGCTTTTTCCAAGGGAGCGGGGTATCACTTCCTTTTTACCCTTTTTTGGTCCTTCATGTCCAGTCATGGCCACGGGTAGATGTGTCACTTAACATGCTGATATGGTAAATTCAACATATAATGAGACTCAGGGTCTGTTGGAGGTCAGATTCATAGCCATCTTGGTCCCAGCTGGTTCCATCTGATTTTTTTGTTTGCAGCTTCCTTTCTTATCTCTGGACCCTTTAACTTAAAGACTTCTGTTAACTCCTGCTGAAGGTGGGGGGTGGAGGACAGCCCTATTAAAGGTAGGTTCATGGGTCTTGAGCAGGGCCTGGAGCAGCTCTGACAACAAGAGGAGGAGGCTGAGATGGGCAGTCGGTCTGACACCTGCACTGGGGCCTGTGGTCTGCATGTGGAGGCAGTCAGCAGGGGGCTTGTGTCAGGGAAGGTTCTCAGTGTTTACAAGGAAGATGTATCCAGATGCAGAGCTGCCTGCAGATGCTGCTACAGAAACCCCTGATTCCTTCCTAAGGATGTTGGAGGTGGGGGGGCGGCATTCAGGCAACAGGGCAAACAGCTTGTTCTGGAGGCTCTTGTGGGGAAGCGGGGACTTAGCAACAGGGGCTCAGCCTGCAAAACCCCAGAACCCCTCCCAGAACAGCTCAAGAACCGCTCCTGGAATGGCAAGAAGTGCTTCTTCCCACCTACTAGACGGGGAGGGAAGGGGTGGGGTCTGCAGGGCCACCCTCACCTTCGGGGACTTGCTGGGAGGCTCACAGGACTCAGCACATGCTTGTGGCTTGTGTGCTCACAGCTGAGATGGGCCACAGCACGCAGTAAGGATGAATGGGTGGGAGGGACCCTGCTCCAGTCACCTCATGACCCTTCATGCCCCCTCCTTCCCTCGAGGGTCTCTAGGGTGTCTCTTTCCCCAGCAACGAAGGGCAGAACCATGACAGTTACCCCCGTCCCCGTCCCCCCAGGGAAGCTCATTAGAGACTTGGCACCTGGCTGGCACCCGCCACCCCTCGGCCCTGCCCCAGCCTTGGGATGGTGTTTCTCACCTACAGGCCTGCCCTGGGAAAGCGTTTTAACATTGTGTGAGAGTACAGTGTGGTTGTCCTGTGTGTCCCTGGAGGCTCAGGAAGCCACAGAGTTGGGGCATCTCCAGCACTGGGTGTCCCAGGTCATTTCACAAATCCAGAGACTGGGCTGAGGAGTGGAGGGAACTGGTCCTTTCCTGATCCACAGGGCTAGGATGCCCTATATGCAGGAGGGCCCTGGACTCAGCTTAACTATAACCTGGGGTCTCCTACACCTCCCCTGGTAGAGGCGCCCTGCAGATTCCAGGGCCTGGAGACCAGCCCCACTTTTGACCCCGACTGAGGGGTTGGGGGCCCTGAGACCACCCCAGGTTTTTTTTTTTTGTAGTCTCCCAGAACTCACTGAAACTCTATACTCAGTGTCAGAGTTTCTTATGGTAAAAGGATGCAGATACAATCAGCTGAGGGCAGAGGTCAGGAGTAGAGTTGGGGGTCCATGAGGTGTGGCTGCCCATGGAAGTGCACCTGAGCCCTGGGGTACAGGTTTTCACTGGGGTCCATCTCGTCAATGTGGGGGACACGGTATGGCGGACCTTCAACTCCAGCCTCCGGGGGGGGGGTACTCAGGAAGCCCCACCACGTATCACGTGTCAGCACAGACCAGCCTGGAGCGAGGCCCACGTAGCACGGACACTCCAAGGTGACCTCCTGGAGCCAGGAGCAGAGGCCTGGCCTCTCTGTGGGCAGGTGAACCCACACTGCACAGGCCCTGGTGCAGTGCCTGTGTGCGGTCAGCACGGGCACACGCCGGTCAGCCAGTGTCCCTGTGCCTCAGCCTGTGGCCGCTGACCACACTGTCCCGCTCAGCTCACAAGAGCGAGGACAGTGGAGGGACAACAGGGGTTGGGAAGGAGGCTGGGTCGTGGTCAGGCTGAGTGGGAAAGTGTCTGAGAAGGGAGAACACAGCTGCCCTTGCCTGGCGAGCCGGGACCTGACATGGTCAGTGATGCCTTGCCACCTCCGGGGGCGGGGCTGCCCCTTCCCGCGTCCTGCGGCAGGGTCACACATGTGTATACAGCAGGACGCACAGCACTGCGTGCAGCAGGCCTCATGCCTGCTCCTGCCATGCACTTGGGGGCTTGGTTATGGTGGAATATCCCGGTAGGACACGCCCCCGACTCCAGGAAGGATGTTGGGGTGAAGCGTGTGGGAGCATCTGGAAGGACCCCTCACCTGTCTGCTCAGGTAGATTAAGGACCCCGACCAAGGGTGGGCAGGCGGGGAGCCCAGGGAGGGTCCTGGGTCAGCCCTGAGGCTGGACAAGGGCTGTGGAGCTGGGGGTGAAGGCGGTGGAGATGAGGGGCGGACCCCACAGGAGACAGACCAGCCTAAGCAGCAGCATGGGGGTGGAGCTTGTGAAGACTGCAGCGGCGAGGGAGGCGGGGCCCGCAGCAGAAGGGCGGGGCCCGCGCGGGGCTGCGGGGAAGGGCGGGGCCTGCGGCTTAGGGTTGAGAGAGGGGCAGGTCGCCCTGAGAGGTACGCACGGGATGGGGCATCCAGGGCCCCAGGTTTCTCCCAGAGGAGGCGCGGGGGTTATGCCCGGAGGGAAGGCGGCCAGTGAAGGTCTTGGGTTTTAACAAGCACCGCGCCCAACCCCCCAAACCCCGGCCCGGGTGTGCCTTTCCTGCGGCCCCCAGCACAAAGCGCCAGACGAGGGGCTGTAATATGATACACCTGCTCTCCGTCCTGGAGCCCGAGATCGAGGTGTCAGGGGCCGCTTCTCCTGCAGGCAGGTTCTGGGGACAGTCGGTCCCAGGCTTCTCCTAGCTCCTGGGGTTCCATTCTGGGCGTCCCGTGGCCCATCACCCCATCTCTGCCTCTGCCGTCCCATTACCTTCTCCTCCCGTGTCTGTGTCCAAACTTCCCCTCGTGAGGACCCCACACACACTGGTCAGCGGCAAATGAGTGGCTTCATCTCAACCCCGGCGGCTCTGCAGTGAGCCCCCTGCACACGAGGTCCCATTCTGAGGTCTCAGGGAGTCGATTCATCTTCCCGGGAGCCTCTTGGGGTGACAAACACTTGGTGGTGACAAACAGCTCCTGGGGGTATGGGGGCAGGCGCTGCAAGGCAGGAATACAGGAACTTCTTGGAGGAAGCTGTGTCCTGATTGGGGGAGGACAGACAGACAGGCAGAGGCAGAGGGAGGCGGAGGGGCTGTTGCCCCAGCCCTCTGAGAGTGAGGGATGTCTAGAGGGCCAGGCAGGGGCCAGCAGGATGGGGGTGTCAGAGGCGGGCGGCCTCCTCTGCGATGTGCGCGGTCACTCAGGGGCCGAGGGCACGCCCTCTGTCTGCTCCCAGGAAGGTGCCGGCTGTGGGCTCCCTGCCAGGTTGGGCAAACATGGAAGGGTTTGAAGACACGTCCCTGGCCGCATGCAAGGAGATGCACCTTGGTCATGTCTGGGGACATAGAGCTGCCAGCCTGCTGGGGAGTGTGCAGGGTCAGTGGCACGTGGGGCTGCATCCAGGGCCCTGAGGAGCTGGACCTACCTCCTCCATGCCTGGCCCCAACATGGACAGAGGGAGGCACTGTGGGCACTGCCTCTGGGCTGGGAGTGGCCAGCACCTCTGCTGACCTGTCACTGCAGCCAAGCCCAGGCTGCTGAGTGGCCTGGCTCCTGCTCAGTCCCTACGGGTGGGATGTGCGTGGACGTTGCAGGAAAGCTATGGGGCTCCTGCATCAACGGAGGCTGGTCATCCACTGGACTCAAGACAGGAATGAGCTGGATAGCAAGGCCGGCCGGAGGCACGGCCCGAATGGGGAGGCCGCTGCATGTCCGTGTGTTCAGGACCCAGATGTGTTTGTAGAGACACTCGTCCAGATACCAAGGGGCTCTTTCCTCAGATGCCTCGTGTTTCATCATCTGGCAGGTGTGGGGATCCTGGGGCGACCGTGACAACATGCCACAACCCCGGGGGTCCCAACAGCAGAGATTTATCTCTCGCAGCTCCGGACGCTGGAAATACAAAATGAAGGTGTGGTTGGTTCCTTCTGGAACCTCAGGGAATCTGCCCCGGCCTCCCCCAGCTTCTCCGGTTTCCAGAAATCCTTGGTGCCCCTGGACTTGGGGCTGCATCTCCCCACCTCTGCCTCCGTGGTCATGTGGCTTCTCCTCTGTGTCTGGGTCCAGATTTCCCTCTTCTTATAGGACACCAGCTGTTGGATTTAGGGCTCTCCCTAATCCAGCATGACCTCATCTTAACCATATATGCAGAGACCCTGTTTCAAAAATAAGGCCTGATTCTGGGTTCAGAATGGATATAAATTTGGGGGGACGCTATTGAACCCACAGCAGTAGGTGAGGTGTTGGAGGATGGAGGGAACGAGAAGTGCCCACTGAAATGACAGGGCATCGTGAGACCAAAACCAAGGCAGGCAGCTCCGTGTAATCAATGGATCCGCTTATTATTGGGTAATTTACTCACAGGGTAGGATCAGGATATGGTGGACGACGATCGGAAGCATTTGCGGCTGTGCTCTGCATGGCCAAGTGGTCACCAGGACAATTTATGGTTAACATTGGGGGGTGCTTGGAAACAGGACGTGCATTCCTAAGTCAAGTTTCATGAATGGGTAACTGGTCACATGGGCGCCGGGAACACATCGCCAAAGGTCTTCATCGTTTGGGGATTAACAAAGCATAGAGGCCACCTGGCCCTAATGATTATTAAACAGCCTCTGTTAACTAGAAAGGCCTTGAGGACAGAGAAGTGATTGACCACACAGTACAGTCCTGGGTAGGGTCAGTGGACGGACAGGAGGAGCTCTACGGGCCCAGGATGGCATCAGTTATGCTGACAGACAGCCTTACACGGTGCTGGGGTGGGGTGGGGGAGCGCAGCGGAGGCAGGGCTGGGGAAGGTGTGGGCTTGAGCTCCGCAGAGAAAGGGACTTGGGCCGGGTAGTGGGGCGGGCCTGGCGCCTCAGGCGGGACAGGGGTGTGGCCCTAAAAAGTGACCTCACACTTGCTCGTAGGGACCCCTCTGTGCAGGGTGGACACGTCTGTGTCCAGGGTCACGTCCTGCTGCTTTGGGACCTGACTGCTCAGACCTCTGTGTGATCTCTGCAGGCCAGCCTGAGCAGGAGCATATTGTGTCAGGAGCCTCAGGCAGGACACATCCTCAGGGTTCGGGGAGGACCCCAAGTGGGCCTTGGAGGCCAATTCTGCAGGGTGGCGGGGGGCAAGGGCTCAACTCCAACCATCGTGGGTAAGGTGAGCAGGGCAGGAGGCGTCCACACATGGCGGAGGTGGTGTTATCAGCTCACATAAGAAAATAACCTTTCACAGCTCCTGTGTGTTATGTAAAAATCATGTTTCTACCATGCGGGTTTTCAAGTAACTGGCGGTGCTCCATTCTTACTCTGCAGCTGTGCTTGTGGTCCAGCAGTGACCATGGACTGACTGCAGTGCTGTCCACTTCACCTGGCACTTCCCAGCCTCGGGGTGAGAGGAATCAGGCCACAGCCCCTGGCGTGCAGGGCTGTGGTCAGTCAGTCACCAGCGCACAGCCACCGGCCCCACGAGGCTGTTCACTGCTTGATGATAAAGCCTGCCAACCCTCCCAGTGGATTCTGTCCTGCGCTGTTGGGGATGCGTCTACATGTGTGCTGAGCACTGGATCTGCCTCTGGACCGTCCCTGTGTGGGGTCGTCCATGCCCTCATCTACACTCCACAGCCTCAACGTTGTCACCCAGGAAGCACCTGGGCAAGCAGACGGGGTCTTTCAGCAGAAGTGGGAATTCCCTGTGCTGTCAAGTTGTTGATGTGATGAACAATGATTTTTTTTTAATTGTGGTAAGATATATGTAACATAAAACTCACCATTTACCGTTAAAGTGAACAACTCAGTGGCATTTATCAAGTTCACAATGTTGTACAAGCACCACCTCTATCTGGTTCCCAAACATTCTCAGCCCCCCAAAGGAGACCCCATCCCCATGCCCATGAGCAGTCATTTCCCATTTTTCTTCCCCGCCCCAGCACCTGGCACCACTAACCCACTTCCTGTCTCTGTGGATTTGCCTGTTCTAGATGTTTCCTATAAATGGAATCATACAGTTTGTGGTTATTCTTGGCTGAATGTTTGTGTCCCCCCCAAATTCACATGTTGAAATCCTAACCCCCAAGGTGATGGTATTAGGAGATGGGGCCTTGAGGAGGTGATGAGGTCATGAGAGTGGAGCCACTGTGAATGGAATCAGTGTCCTTATAAAAGAGACCCCAGAGAGTCCCCTTGACCCTTCCTCCATGTGAGGACACAGTGAGAAGACACCATCTGCAACCAAGAACAGAGCTTCACCAGAATCTGACCATCCTGACACCCTGATCTCAGACTTCTGGCCTCCAGAACTATAGGAAATATATTTCTGTTGTTTAAGCCCCCAGCCTGGTATTTTGCTACGGCAGCCCAAGCAGAATAAGACAGTGTCCTTCTGTGCCTGGCTTCTCTCACTGAGCATCTTGTTTTCAAGGTTCATCCATGTTGTAGCCTGTGTCAGAGCTTCACTCCTTTTCATGGCTGAGTAATGTTCCATTGTGTGGATGGACCACACAATGGACCACATTGTGTATCTGTTCTCTGTTCACCTGTTGATGGTCATTTGGGTGGTTTCCACCTTTTGGCTCTTGTGAATCATGCTGCTATGAACTTGCATGTACAAGTGTTTGTGTGGACATGAGTTTTCCTTTCTCTTGTGTTTATATGTAGGAGTGGAATTGCTGAGTCATGTGGAGTGGAATTGCTGAGTCATGTGGTGACTCCATGTCTGACATTTTGAGGAACTGCCAGACTGTTTTCCAAAACAGCAGCATCATGTCACATTCCTGCCAGTGGTGTTTGAATGTTCCAATTTCTCCCCTTGTCATTGTCTGTCTTTTCGATTCTAGCACCTTAGCGGGAATGAAATGCTATGTCATGGGGCTTCTGTGAGCCCGTCAGACCCTCACCCCTTTTGTAGCAAGTATTTTGTGACACTCCCCTCACTTTCTGAAATCAAATGCAGAGATAACGTAATCTCTCTACACATATAATTTAAATATAATTATATTTATGTATGTATCCATGCAGTTATAGTTACAATAGAGAAGAGCATTAAAGAGAAATATATTTTAATGAAATAATACATAATTTAATAGGTGAGTGCTTGGCTTCAACTACACTAAGTAATCAGATGTTTGCTTGAGATTTTCTTCAATTTAGATTTAAGAAAATGTAGATAACATTCAACTCGATTCAACCTTTATATTTAATGTTTTTAAATGAGAGCAAATAGGCATCTTTGTATATAATTTGAATTACTATTATTTGAATTATTGTACTAAATAATTTGCATTTACGGGCAATTCAGAAACTCTGAGCCAGGAGATGTGATTTTCTAAAATGTTGGAGAATTCTTGTTCAAGTTCTGAATAACTATGAGAACAAGCTTTCCTAGAACCACATCATTGTGATATTCCTGCATAATTTAACTTATCGTAAAGATATACAGAAATAACTTGTTTGAAGTGGAACAGAGTCAGATTCTTGGCTCAGAAAATCACTGGCAGGTCTTGCCCAGGAAGGGCAAGCAGGCACAGGGCAGCCCTTCCTGCAAGATGCCTGGCAGCTCAGGGCACACCCACAATGTGCCCGAGAACTTCAACCTTTGTGTTGACCCCAAATGCACAATTCCACCTGTACCTGGGAGACCCCAGCTGAGACCAGAGGTTCCCAAACAGGGACATGTGCCCCCCTGTCCAGGGCCCAGGAGAGCGCATGGTTTGGAAGGGGTCACTTTGCAGCTGCCCCTGAAGCTGGCCTGCCTGAAGCCCCTGTGCGCAGAGCAGCTCACAAGCAGAGGGACCCTGGTGCAACCCCCTCTTTCTAGGACAGTAAATCCTTAAGTTCCCATAAATGCAAGGCATCTTAACTTGGCTTCTATAATAAGTACAACACACAGGGCTGCTTAAAAAACAGACGTTTATTTCTCACAGTCCTGGAGGCTGGAAGTTCCAGAGCAAGGTGTCAGCAGGGCTGGTTCCTCCTGAGGCCTCTCTCCTTGGTGTGTAGATGGCCGTCTTCTCCCTGTGTCCTCATATGGTCATCCCTCTGTGTGTGTCTTTGTCCCAATCTCCTCTTCCTTATAGGGCACCGGTCGCGTTGGAGTATAGCCCACCCTAGTGACTTCATTTTACTTTAATCTCTTCTTTAAAGACCTCATCTCCAAACACAGTCCATTCTGAGACCCTGAGGGTCAGGACTCAACATGTGAATTTTGAGGACACGATTCAGCCCAGAGCAGGCACATGCGTGTAGCACAAGACTGCCTGCCGTTCCCGGCCCAGGGACGTTTGTATTGAGGGCGAGACAGAAGATGGGGCCGGTGGCCTCACCGGGCGGCAGGAAATCAGCTGTGGGGTTGTGCCCTGGAGCAAACACTCTGTGACTTCTTCCCAGTGGGTGTGATTTCCTGGAGTGGCCAGAGCTTCTTTTGTTTACTCCGCATGTGGCTGGTCCTCATCAAACCTTAGAAAATGTTTATAACTTTCTATTAATAGAGTATCTGTCTGTACACTTTTATATTAATACAGTGTATTCTACCTGCAGACCTGATCTGCCCGCCCCTTTGCATTTTCTGGAAATGTACTCATATGTACATTTCCAGAAAGTGCAAAGTAATCTGTAGTGACAGAGAGCAGATCCGAGTTTTCCTGGATTGGGGAGAGCGGGAGGAAAGTTCTGGGGATGAGGGTATTGATGAAATAAAAATTCATATCTTAAGGTAGGACAAGAAAAATTTAAAACATAAACTTTTTCTCTGCTCTTTGGCCTCCTCCCTCCCCGCTAGTGTGTATTGTGCATCTGCATTATGTGTTCACCTGACCTCCCCAATGGCAGAAATATCTGCTCAGCCACAAAAATCAATTTTTCTCCAGGAGACAGCCACGTAACTCCTTAGAAGATAACATTTCTTTCCTTATCCTGTAAGCGGTCACGATAACCCACCACTCACCTTGTACGTGCAGACGTCTTTGGTGGACTTTATGGACAAGGCCAATATATCATTTCCCTTAAAGATAATGATTGGTGCAGAACAGACTGGTTGGATGACCTGGGGAGATACTGGGCCACACCTAAAAGAAGTGCTTAGCTTAAATACTTACTTATGACCTTATTAATGTCACTAGCTATATTGCTTGTATTCTACCTATTTTACAAGATTTTTGTTTCTTTCATTACCAAGTGTGTGACTGAGCCTCCACTAAAAATAATGATGACTAGGTGACCTAAAACAATTGTCAAATACATAGTTCTATAAGATCAGTGATTGTAATAATGTAACTCTAAATATGGAAGGAAGCCACAAGAGGGAACCATTTCCTGGACCATAACAGACTAGTAGGACAGGCAGCCCAGAGGCCTTGGGCTACTGTTAACGAGGCCTAGTCCAGTAACAGCACATTGAGTAGCCTATCAAGGAAATCCTCACCTGACCTGGGAATGGGCATTCCTAGCGCCATGGGCTAAATTGGTCATGAAATACCTCCCAAACCTTGGTCAAAATTAAGACCAAGGACTTCCCTGGTGGCGCAGTGGTTAAGAATCCGCCTGCCAATGCAGGGCACACGGGTTCGAGCCCTGGTCCAGGAAGATCCCACATGTCCCAGAGCAACTAAGCCCGTGCTCCGCAAAATGGGAAATCCGTGCACCGCAACAAAGAGTAGCCCCCCGCTCGCCACAACTAGAGGAAGCCCACGGGCAGCAACGAAGACCCAATGCAGCCAAAAATAAATAAATAAATATATTTAAAAAGAAAAAATTAAGACCAAAAGGGAGGGGATTGTAACATAAAGAATGTTGCTCACCATCCAGTTCTACAAGAATTAAGTCGTCAGCCACCACAGTCGCTGACTTACAGGACACCCTGAACGGATTTCAGGGTGAAGACCAGGATGAGGTACTTTGAGCTCTGGCAGAACCGGCCCTCAGAGAGTTAGATATTTTCAGGAGAAAATTTTTATGAACCTGGATTCTTGCCTCTTCCCACACTTAGAAAAGTACTAAAACCATTAAGGTATCTATCTGTTCCTCCTGAGTAGCAGTAACCTCCTACCCAGCTCTGTGCTTGGTTGCACGTACCCCTTTGTCAAAATCACATATATACTGGCCTCCCCCTTACCTCTTCAGAACAGTCCTCGGAGCTTTCTGAAAAACTGCCTCCCGTGTTATAATCCTCAGGTTGGCGCAAAGAAAATTTTCCATTTCTTTCATAGATTGACCACTGGTTAATTTTTCATCCACAGTACAATCATTATCTTGATGGGGTACACCTGTTTCAAAACCTATCAAACTGTACACTTTAAAGGTGTGCATTTGTCGTAGGTCGATTACACCTCGATAAAGCTGTTAAAATATCCTGGAGTTTTAGCTAATAATGCATCATTGCACCTTCAGTGGCTTAATGAGAAGTGGCATTTTGATCTCTCTTGTTATTGTGACTTAAATAGGAACCATGTTCACCCCAGCTCCATCTTATTCTGATCTGGGCGGGGCTGCTTTTAGGGATGGGTCCTGCAGTTTGCCTCTCACCTGTTTGGTGAGCCTCCTCTCAACACAGACACACCCATTTTTCTTGCAGTGAACATTGAAATGAGTCTTGACTGTCAGAGAATCCAACCAGGCTGGCGGGCCAAGCGGGGAGGATGGACGTGCCAATCATCTTCCACAAGCTTGGGTATGTAATTGAGAAGGAATTGAAAGAATAAGTGACATTTTATAACAAAACTCCCACTCTTTTTTTTTTTTTGCGGTACGCGGGCCTCTCACTGCTGTGGCCTCTCCCGTTGCGGAGCACAGGCTCCGGACGCGCAGGCTCAGCGGCCATGGCTCACGGGCCCAGCCGCTCCGCGGCATGCGGGATCCTCCCGGACCGGGGCACAGAACCCGCGTCCCCTGCATTGACAGGCGGACTCGCAACCACTGCGCCACCAGGGAAGTCCACCATCTTTTTTACATCAAGTACATTTAGACCTGACCATGTTCTGCATACACTAGGATATGGGACCTAGATAGAGACGCAGCCTTGCTTCAGTGCTGGGAGCTTCAGGGTGGGTGTAGAGACCTGGGTAGAGATCTGGCTTGGCCTCAGTGCTGGGAAGCTCTGTACTTGCGTCCAAATGTCAGTACTCAGATGTCTGGAGTCTGGAGCTGAGGTGGGCTTGTCTGGGTAACAGCCTCTGCTCTGAGTGTGGTTACCTGGCCCTGAGGGTCAGTGCTGTGGTAGGGGCCTCAGTCCTCACCCCTGTGAGGTTCACCTTCCCTGGGCTCATGGAGATTCTTCAGGTGGGCTACCTGGTAATTATTCCAATTCACCAGCACACACAGGGCGAGTAGGGAGGCAGGTTTACCTGGTGAATTGATTGCAGGGCATGTGGTTCTGGGCTTAAGGCTGATGGGCAGCAGGTGAAGTTGCTCTGTGCTGTACTTCAGTCAACCATCCCTACACAGCAGAGCCTGGGCCTGCCCTCCTCTTTCAGCCCTCCTGTCCCATGAGTTTTCTCAATACCTCAGTGAGAAAGGAAAGGCTGAGCCTGCCAGAACCAAGGCTGTGTGTTCAACTTTAGCATGAAAGCATTAAAAACAATTAAAATAACATGGAACCAAAGTGGAAACAGGAGGGGACTGACTTCTCTGGGCCAAGTGTGGGGAGAGGAGACGGACCCCACACTTCTTTCTAGGGTCCCAGGAGGTCTAGGAACCTACCTTGTTCACACGTATGGTCCCATTTAGCACAGCCGTGGTGTCCTGACCAAGGTAGATATGTGACCCCAGGTGTGGAGTCTGGGGAGGTGGGGGTCACTCTGGTGAGTGTGGACAAGTAACCCCAGGTTCAGGGTCTGGGGAGGTGAGGGTCACCCTGAAGAGTGTGGATGTGTGACCCCAGGGGTGTGCCTGGGGAGGTGGGGATCACCCTGGAGAGTGTGGACCTGTGACCCTAGGTACAGGGTCTGAGTGGTAGGGTCACCCTGGAGAGTGTGGATGTGTGACCCCAGGTGCAGGGTCTGGGGAGGTGGGGTCACCTTAGGGAGTGTGGACGGGTGACCCCAGGTGCAGGGTCTGGGGATTGTGTGAGTCTCACCTCATCTGTATGGGTCAGGCTCACATGAAGGGGGAGACCCCATATCTGCTCTTTGCCTGCAGTATGACTTGTCCCCTCTGAGATTTCCAACATCTGAATTGAGGGTGTTGCTCTGATTAACCTGTGGTCCCTTCTCTTGTCTTAATCTTGTCACATTCTTTTGAGGACAGGTACCTTTGAGCAAGTTGCTCTTCCATGTTCTGCTGAGTGACAAATAACCCTTGGTGGTATCATAGTAATATCATAGCATATTGTATATCTAATCTGGGGGGGTCACCGCTGTCTGGGTTCCCCTGGAAAGACCTCGGGTATCACAGAGTAGCCCCCTAAGAATGGTCCCCCACATGCCATGGGAGGTACCATTATGGCCCCCGGGGTGGGGGATGGTGCTTGGGCCTCACACATTTGTGATAAAGGGGAGTCTAATAGGAATCCCAATTAATAAGACATCATTTTAAAATTTTATTTTATTTTAAGTGAAATAAAACACACATCGCATGCCCTTTACCATCATCACCCTTTCAGGTGCATGTTTCTGAGGCATCAGATAAATTCACCTTCTCATGGAGCCATCACACCATCCCTAGAACGTTTCATCTTGTAAAACCGAAATTCCTCAACTATGAAAGCCTCACTCCCATGCCCTCCCACTGACCCTGGCACTGACGTCCACCTCGGTCCATGCGTTGTCTTCAGGGCCCCCATTTGAATGGAATCCTGCAGTGTTTGCTGATGGGTCATTTTGGAAGAGCTGACTTTCAATCTGAAGTTCTGCCTGTTTGCATCTGAAGAATCTGCATTTAGGGTGAGGGTGTATGAGGAAGGGGGTGTATGAGGGACAAAGGTGTCTGGAGTGCAGATGAGCCAGGACCTGACCAGCTGCCTGTTGGGCCCTCTGGTCCCGTCTCTTGGGCTGGGCCTCATCTTCATCATCAGTGTCCCCGATAGCGATCCTGGGGTGTTGTCGTCCGAGTGAGATTCCTCTGGTGCCCCCACTTCCACCCCGTCTTCTTGCCTGTTGGGTAGGGGGCTGCTTGCTGGATGGTCTCTACTCCTGTGGCAGGAACGACCCTGCAGGGTGGACCCACAAAGTGTAGGATGTGGTCCCAAGGTTGTGGGGCCCACATTGGGCACAGCATCGGGGCTGTGACAAGCCCTCAGGCCATTGCATCACCAACACAGAATGTTCCTGACACTCCACTCAGGAGGGTGTGATGGGTGGTCTGGGACACCAGAAGCCCCGTTCCTTTCATGGAGCTCAGAGAGTGCATCCCCCATGGGTTCCAAATTCATCCCTGCATCTCAGCCATCTCCTTCTGTCCCGTCTTTGAACACAGGATAACGACCTCTACTGATCATTGTCCACAACATAACGCCTGGTCCTGTTGATATTAGGACTCTTTAATTTAGGTGTCCTGGGATAGCAGCTGTTTTTTAGGCCTAAAGAAGGAAAAGCTCATGAGTGTAAAACATTTTGGGATGAAATTAACATTTGATGATTATCTCTATGCTACTCATTTATTGACTTTTTTAAAAATTCCATTGATTTCTTTTTTTTATATCTATTATTTTGTTTGGCTGCATCGTGTCTTAGTTGTGGCACGCAGGATCTTCACTGAGGCATGCGGGATCTTTTGTTGCAGTGCGTGGGCTTTTCATTTTGTTGCATGGGCTTCTCTCTAGTTATGGCGCTTGGGCTCCAGGGCATGTGGACTCTGTAATTTGTGGCATGCAGGCTATCTATTGAAGCACTGGAGCTCAGTAGTTGTGGCACGCGGGCTTAGTTGCCCCGCGGTGTGTGGGATCTTATTTCCCTGACCAGGGATTGAACCCGCATCCCCTGCATTGGAAGACGGATTCTTTACCACTGGACCACCAGGAAGTCCCTTATTGACTTCTATTAGTCATAATTCTCCTGGTTTTAGATCTGATGTGGGGATTATAGAGGAGTCAACATTTAAATCTTCATAATCTGTGTATTCATAGCTTCAGTATCCTTAATGACCCCTAATTTTTATGGTTTGGGAAGAGTTATTGATTTCATATATCATACAAAGGATTCACAATGATGATAGGGCAATTAAGATTATAATGATGGCTTGTGAATTGTTTAACTTTTCTCTACCTGTGCATCTGTTGTATGTATATGAGTCAGTTTAGTTGTCAATATTAGTGAAATAATACAGAGGACTAGAGAACTTATTTTAAAAATGATTATTAATGTGTGATTATGAACATGTAAAAGTTCTTCCAGAATAGATGATGTTGTATCTTGAGAGCCTAGATGAAATGGATGTGCCTTAGTGATATACAGAATTTTTGCCTATGATTTAACTTTGAGCAAGTTATGTAATTTTTCAGTATTTTCTCATTTATTGAGAAAGACATAATGATTGTGGTGTTGGCTTGACACCAGTTGAAAAGGATTCAATTCCTTCCTTATTTTAACTTTACATAGGTAGGATCTTCAAATGTAGGATATGGTGGAGGGCATCCATGTAACAATTCTAGGTTAGTAGTAGTAGCTTCTACTACTGAGACTTCTCGTTTGGATGCAAAGCCTTCTCAGATTATGAAGATTATTAGCATTACTGCTGTTAATAAGAGGAATGAGCCTATAGATGAAATAGTTCATGTTGTGTGTGCATCAGGGTAGTAGGAATACCATCAGGACATCCCTGAAAGGGTGAGAAAGTGCTTCAGGAAGAAAATCATATTTACTACTACAAATATAATTGTGAAGTAAATTTTTGCTCACGTTGAGTTAAGTGTATAACCTGAGAATAGTGGAAATCAGTGTACGAAGCCTCCTCTAACAGTGAAGACTGCTCCCATTGGCATTACATACTGGAATTGTGTGGGTGAATTAGCTAAGACAAGTCCTGTCAAAGCACCTACTGTCAAAAGAAAAATAAAGCCTAAGGCTCATAACATAGTGGGAGATCATTTAATATAACCTCTGTGAAGACATCTAACCCTGCTGTAAACATATGATGGGCCCACACGGTAAATCCTAAAAAGCCAACGTGTAACTTAAAGCGGGGTCCGGCCACTCGCTGCTCTAGCCGATAAAGAGGCAAGGTTGGTGGAAAGGAAAGTTTGTTTTATTTTGGATGGCGGCAACTTGGGGGGACGGCGAACTCCGGTCCAAAGGCCGACTCCCCCCTACCCCACTGACCATCAGGGGCAAGAGATTTTATAGACAGAGGAAGGGGGCTACATGCAGAAACAGTACAGTCAGCTCTGACAGGCATCTTGAAATTGGTCATGCAGTGATCTGACCAGCATCATCTTGCTTGTTGTAAGTACAGTTAATCTTCAGTTCCAGGGTCAGTTTGTTCCCATATCTTTGAGGTCAATTCTCAGAACTGTGGCAGCTTATGTCATGGCTACAGTCTGGTCATCATGTACTTAACTTCTTCCACCTGGTGGAGGTTTCAGTATCTACAAAACAGCTTACAGGATACGGTCCAGAATAGTATCTATAGCCCTTGAGGAGGAACTAAAGGTACTTAACTTTGCTTAATGACTGAACTATTATTGTTTTGTCCTGTTTGACTGCTTTTCTTTGTTCTGCATTTTCTCACTTCTCTGATTAAACTTATTGTTTATCTAAAGTTTTTCCACAGACAAAAGGCAGGCGGAGGACATGCCGGGCAAGGACCATAGGGTCCTGCTCCATTTCAAATGGATATCATGAATCATACTGTTCCCGTATATCTGAAAGGCTCATTTTGTCCTAAATAATATGTAACAATATGTGAGATTATTCCAAACCCTGGTAGGCTACGAATACATACTTCAGAGTGACCAAAGAATCAAAATAGGTGTTGGTATAGGATTGGGTCTCCTCCTGCAGGGTCAAAGAAAAGTAGTGTTTAGATTTCTGTCTGTTAACAGTATGGCACTTCTGGCTGCTCAGACTGAGAGTGATAATTATAGTAATATGGCTATAGTTGGGGCAGATTAAACAAATAACGGTGTTTGGTATTGGGATGTGTCTGCTGCTTTTATATTAAAGATTATAGTAATAAAATTCATAACACCCAGAATTGAAGAGACACCCTCTAGATGTAAGGAGAAAATGGTTAAGTCAACAGAGGCTCCTGCGTGGTCCACATTGCCGGCTAGAGCTGAATTTACAGTTCCACTGGTACCAGAACCAGCTTCTACTATTGGTGATACAAGTAGGAGTAAGAATGATGGGGGAAGTAGTCAAAAGTTTATAGGATTGGGACTTCCCTAGTGGTCCAGTGGTTAAGACTCCGTGTTCCCAATCCAGGGGGCCTGGGTTCGATCCCTGGTCAGGGAACTAGATCCCACATGCATGCCACAACTAAGAGTTCGCATGCCACAACTAAGGAGCCTGCCTGCCACAACTAAGGAGCTCACCTGCCACAACTAAGACCCAGCGCAACCAGAATAAATAAATGAATAAAAAAAAAAGTTTATAGGATTTATTTGGGGAAATGCTACTTCAGGTGCCCCAGTTATTAGTGCGACAGGTCAGTTTCTGAACCCTGCGATCATAATGGGCACAACTATAAAGAAAATTATTACAAGTGCAGGGACTGTTATGACTACGTTACACATTTGATCATCTCCAAGTAGTGCTCCAGGTTGGTATAGCTCAGCCTGGATTAACAGACTTAAGGTGCTACCTGCTACTCCTGCTCAAGCACCGAATAGTAAATATAAAATGCTGATACTTTTGTGATTTGTTGAAAATAATCAGCAGTTTATGAACAGAGGTAAAATGACAGAGCTGGCATTAGACTGTAAATCTAAAGACAGAGATTGAGCCCTCTTTTTGCTAAACCCTGTGGTGAATTAACAAGTTGAACTGTAACTTCAAAGAAGCAGCTTCAATTCTGCCAGTGCTTTTCCTGCCTTTTTTTTTCCTTGATGGCAGAAATAGATTGAAACCAGTTGACTTGAGTACGTACCTGTTAACTAAAATTTCCTGGGGTGGAAGCACGTCAATCTGGTAAGGATTTAGCTTAATTAAAGTGTTTGATTGGCATTCAATTGATGTAGGATAGGGTCTTGCAATCCTTATTTTCAGGAATGAAGTAAATTATACTTGCTCAGGGCTTTGAAAGCTCTTGGTCTAAACTAACCTAAATTCCTAGTCCAGCACTGATAGAAATTGGAGTTAAGGGTAATAATTGTGTGGCTATTGTGATTAGTAATGATAAGAAGGTTATTTGTTTTGTATGTTCAAGTTGTTTTATTTTTGTGATGCTTATTGAAGGGAATGTAGTTAGTGATGTGGAGTATGTTAGCTGCAAGTGGAAATATATGCTGAGTACTGCTATAATGGGTATTAGTGTTGGTAAAATGATGTTATCATTTTTGTTATCTCTTGGATAATTATTCATTTGGGTAAAAACCCAGAAGTGGGGCTTCCCTGGTGGCGCAGTGGTTGAGAGTCCGCCTGCCGATGCAGGGGACACGGGTTCGTGCTCCGGTCCGGGAGGATCCCACATGCCGCGGAGCGGCTGGGCCCGGGAACCATGGCCGCTGAGCCTGCGCGTCCGGAGCCTGTGCTCCGCAACGGGAGAGGCCGCGGCAGTGAGAGGCCTGCGTACCGCAAAAACAAAAAAACAAAAAAACAACAAACCCAGAAGTGGTGAGTGACCTCCTAATGATACTATAATGATGAGGATAAGGATTGTGATGAGAGGTGTTTTATCTCATGTGTGTGATAATGATACTGTTGTAGTACATGATCTGGGCATAAATAGTAAGAAGATAGTGTTATTATGATATAAATTAGTATATTTAAGATTGTTTTAATTAGAATATACGTTTGTAATAATTGTTATTCATCCTACATGGGCAACTGATGAGGAGGCTCTAATTTTTTCTAGGTGAGTATGACTAAGTCTGCCTCAGCTTCCAATTATGATTCATAATATCATTATGATTAATAGTATGTTTATGTTGTTGGATGGTGACATGTGGTATAAAACTGATAGGGGAGTAATTTTGTCATGTTAATGGCATCAGGCCTGCTGTTCATGGAATGCCTTGTGTTACTTCATGAACTCAGAAGTGAAATGGGGAAAGTCCTACTTTTGTGACAAGGGCTATTGTTAATGACGGTGGATGCTACTGGATTAAAGATTTTTGTAATTCATTGTGTTCTTTGACCAGAGTACATTAGATTAACAATAATAGCCATTACAAGTAGTATCGATGTGGTGGATTGTTTTAGAAAATATTTGTTGTATGTTTCTATAGCTCATGAGTTAAATTTTTTTATTAGAATGGGGATAACAGTAACCAGTGTGAGCTTGTTACTACAATTATGGTTCCTGAGATGATGGTCAGTAGAATGATAGCAAAAATAGGTTTTATTAGTACAGGAAGGATATACAACAACATTTTGGGGGGTATGGGCCTAATAGCTTATTTAGCAGACCTTACTGTTGCATGTGGTGTTATGTGGTAGCATGGAGAATGTAAAATTCCTAAGAGTAGGTTCAATTCCTATGATTCTAGGAATAAGAGCATTTAAACCTTTGTTATTTACTCTATCATAGTAACTCTTTCCTCACACATATTACTTATGTTTGTGGTGCGACGCCTGATATGATGACAGGTAGTGAAACCTCTCATATATAATACATAGGGCTAACGTTAGTGGTAAAAAAATTTTATAAGAGATGTAAGTCAGAAAGAGAAAGACAAATACCATATCATATTACTTATATGTGGAATCTGAATATGGCACAAATGCACCTATCTACAAAGCAGAAACAGACACACAGACATAAACAATAGACTTGTGGTTGCCAAGGGGGAGTGGCATGGGGAAGGGAAGGACTGGGAGTTTGGGATCAGCAGATGTGAACTATTATATATAGAATGGATAAAAAACATGGTCCTACTGTATAGCACAGGGAACTATATTCAATATCCTGTGATAAACCATAATGGAAAAGAATATTAAAAAAAAGAATGTCTCTGTGTATAACTGAGTCACTTTGCTGTACAGCAGAGATTGGCACAGCATTGTAAATCAACTATACGTCAATATAAAATAAAATTAAAAAAAATAAGAGATGTATAAGTTGATCATATCAAAATTGTGCATACGATGCTCGATTTTATAGAAAGGAGGTTGTTAGGAGGAGTGTTTTAATGATGACATTAGCTGTATATAATTGTGGTATGTAGGAGTTGTGAAATGCTCCTAAAAATAGGATTTTATGAAAATGTTTCTTATAATGATATTGACATATTCTGCTAGGAAGAACAGGGCAAATGGTCCTGCTATATTTTCTACATTGAAACCAAATACAGGTTTCTCCTTCTGTTAAATCAAATGGGATTTCTGCTAGAATAGAGATAATCAATTTATGGTCAGGAGGAAAATTAGTTATAGGTGTTCTTGTGTGCTGACTAAAGTTTGGCACTTTCCACCTATGTCTACAAGGATTAAAACACAAGCTGCTGAGACTGCTGACCTTCAACACCACCTGAAAGGAGTTCAGGGTGGAGATCAGGAATGAGGCACTCTGTGCTCTGGGGAAAACTGGAAGAACAGGCCTTCATATAGTTAGATATTTTCAGGAGATTTTATGAGCCCAATTCTTCCATCTCCTCATATCTAGCAAAGCACTAAAATATTTCATGGTGACGTCTGTTTCACGAGACTAGCAGCGACCTTCTGCAAAAATGTGTATGTACCCCTCTTCACCAAAATCACGTATATACTGACCTTCCCCCCCTACCTCTTTGGAGCAGTTTCTCTGAGTTGTCTGAAATGCTGTCTCCTGGGCTATAGTCCTCATTTTGCCCCAAATAAAACTTAACTCATAACTCTCACATTGTGCATTTTTTTTCAGTCGACATGTGTAATAATTACCGTTGAAAGTGCAAATGATCCATTTATCAGTAGGATGATTAAGAGAATAACTGCTACTGTTACTTCATATGAGGTTTCCTGTGCTGAGGTCCATAGAACTCCAATTACTGTGTATTTTAAATCTGAAGCTCATCCAGGTCAGAGGATGGAATAAATGGCTAGGCTTGATATGGCTAATGTAAATAGTATGCCTAGTTTATATTAATTAGTGGATAAGGTATGAGAAGAGGAATTCATATTGTGACAGCCAGGGTTAAGGCTAGCATTGGCACAATAATAAGCATATAAATTGGTGATGTTGATGGTCATAGTGGTCCCTTAATAAATAATTTGTCTGCATCAGCAATGGACTGTAATAGTCCATAGGGCTGATGATGTTTGGGCCTTTCTGGATTTGAATATAGCCTAGGATTTTCCATTCAGTTAATGTAAGGAATGCTATGGCGAGTAAAATTGGGTAATTAGTGAAAGAATGCTGATTATAAACATATTCTTAGGAAGAGGACATGAACCTCTGGGAATAGAGGTTTAAATTTTATGCAATTGCTGGGCTCTGCAAACCCTAACAAACCCTGTCTACAGTAAGGTGTGTATAAATTAATTGAATGTAGATTATATCATCATTTAGTTTGAAGGTGCTTTTGTAAAGTACGCCTTATTTCTCTTGTCTTTTCATACTGAGACAAATGTATAATAGATAGAAACCGACTGGGATTACTCTAGTCTGAAGTCAGATCACATAAGACTTTAATCATTGAACAAACAGACCATTGATAGCAGTCACACCATTGGGATGTCCTGAACCAACACTGAGGTCAAAAACCCTATTGTTGATATGAACTTTAGAATAGGATTGAGCTATCATCCCTAGGGTAACTTGTTCCATTGATCAATGTTTTGAATCAATAAGTGGTAAAATTTTGACTAGTAGGTCTAAATTTTAATCCTTCTGAGGTTGTTTTATTCTTTGAGGTCACCCAACCAAAATTGTTAATCCATTGAAAGTTATGTTATCCCTTAAAATTTGTTTATTGTTTATTTTTTGGATTAATTCATTAAAGCTTCATAGGGTCTCCTCATCTTATTTCCACCTTTTCACAGGAAGGTCCATTTCACTGATTAAAAGAGACAGTAAATCCCTTGTATGACCAGTCATACACAACCTTCTTTAAAGAACAAATGATTAGGCTGTTTTCACAGTCGGGATACTGTGACTGTTAAAGAGGTATCACTGGGCAGGCAGTGCCTCTAATACCAGAAGTGCTAGAGGTAATGTTTTTGGTCAACAGGCAGGGTTTGTGATTGCCAAGTTCCTTTTACTTTTTAAAATCTTTCCTTAAATGCATACTTGTGTTGGGTTCACAATATTTGACTAGATTAAGTGTTAGTTTAGGTTTATTTTACTGTTAACTATCAGTGGGCTATCTGTTCTAAGATTCTGCATGGAGAAATATTTCTTGTTACTCATATTAACAATATTGCTTCTATTAATTAATAGATTAGTCCAGTAGTAAATTAGAAGTTGGTTTATTTACTATTGGTATTAAGATGAATGTGTTGTTGATCTTGAATGCTTTCTTAATTGGTGGCTGCTTTTAAGCCAACTATGGTGATATTTATGCATATTCTCTTGGGAAGGTTGTATCTTATATCTAAAAAGCTGTATCTTTTTATAATAACATTTAAAATTATGTTAATAGTTATGTTTTTAAATTAATATTTAAAGTTAAACTAAAATTCTTTTCTGGACAACCAGCCATCACCAGGCTTGTTAGGCGTGTCACCTCTACTCATAAATCTTTTTCACTGTTTTGCCATATAGAGGAGCTTGTTCTTGTAAACTGTTCATAAGCAGCTCGTCTGATTTCAGGGCATTTAACCTAAGTCCTCTTTGTTAAAGTTTTCTAGTTAAATCATTATTGCAAAAGGTAAAAGGGGTCAGTTTTGGGTACTTTTAATGTTTCCTTCATCATTCCTTTATGGTACTTTATCTATAGCACCAGACAAATTCCTATCTCCTATACTTTAGATGTTGAATGAATGTTGTATTTAATTTACTTAATGATAGTTGAAATTGGTGGAAGGTTTGGCCTAGTTTTAGTACAAAGTGTTCATGCAGTACAAAATCTCCAGGGTGTAAACTAGATGCTTTTCTTTAAGCTACACTTGGGTTCATCCAAGCACACTTTCCAGTCTGCTCACCTCCTTACAACTCATATCCTCCTGTATGTTTGGTAATTGTTAATAGGTTATGAAAAGTTATCTATATCTGAGGAGGGTGTTGGGCAATATGTGCATGCTTCATGTCCTGATTCAATTAAACACTCTATTCTTAATTTACTACTAAGTCTTCCTTGGGTTTTTTATTTCATAAAAACTTTTGTATGAATTATTTTATGTTCTTGAGGTAGCAAATGTAGCCCACTTCTTCCCTTCCCATAGGTTACCTTGACCTAACATTTTTATGTCTGATAATTATGCTTGCTATTGTTCTTTACCAGGGTTTTCTGAGGATGGCAGTATATAGGGCTGGTGAGGTTTGTCCGAGTTTATTGATTATAGAACAGGTTCCTCTAGAACGGTGTGAAGCATCACCAACTTCTTTGACTTTTAGGCTCATGCTAGTAGTATTTTGGGGAATAATTTTATTGTTATAATTATTTGAATTTAGGGATAACATAGTGGGATATCTAATCCCAGTTTGGATTTCATCTGTCATGTAATCAGAAACGTTAAAGTCATTTTCATAGCTTTTTTTTTTTCGGTACGTGGGCCTCTCACTGTTGTGGCCTCTCCCGCTGCGGAGCACAGGCTCCGGACGCGCAGGCTCAGCGGCCATGGCTCACAGGCCCAGCCGCTCTGCGGCATGTGGGATCTTCCTGGACCGGGGCATGAACCCGTGTCCCCTGCATCGGCAGGCGGACTCTCAACCACTGCGCCACCAGGGAAGCCCTTCATAGCTTATTTTTATTTTAGCTATTTTTTTTACAGGTTAGCTAGGACGTAACTTTATTTTGGGATAATCTTTAACACACTTTACACTGGATTTCTATTAATATGGGTTAGTCTTGTGACCAAGGTGGCTGATATAAAGTTTGCCAACCCTAATTAGTTAATATAACTCACTTGAACTTCCTTTTATGGCTTAATTTTTATCACTGCCATTTCCCATGAGGACAAAGTTAAGCAAGGTATTAACTTTAGTGTGCTTGGTTCCTGCTCCCTTTAATCTTTTATGATTTAGAGGGCATTCTCAAAGGGATGCAGATACTTGCATGTGTAATTTTATCAGAAATTAGTAGGCTGGGACCACACCTATGTGTTTATGGAGTTAGTAAATTTCATCTAGGCATTTACAGTGCTTCACTGTAATTATTAAGATACACCAACAGTTTAAGTAGGACTTTGTACATATAAGGTTTCTGTATGTAAGTGATATATTGGTATTTGGTTTAGTAGTTTGGGTTTTGTTAAAATTAGTATTGAAATGTTTAATATTTTTTCTTATGCAGACTATTAAAAGGTACTTTATTTTTTATTTTGTTTGAGGTAAATGGCAGATCTAGGGGATGTCTTTCTATATAAGACTTCTACAGGTAACTGGTATTATGAGGAGGCTAGTTTATACTTATACTAACTTTGGGTTGGTCAGGTGAGGGCAATATGTTTGTTAGATGAGTTAGTTGAATTATGTAGTTTTACTCTTTGCCTTATTTGGGGGGTTTGGCAGGGCAATAATGGTGTACAAAGTATGAGATTTAGTGGGAAGTAGGAGGGTTTGATTAAGGAAGCTATTTACCTGAAACATGTGTGTGTATGTACACATGTATGTAATTGTTCTATGTACTGTGACCATTGACTCAATAACACATTATAGTTGATTACCTTGGTAAATAATATTCAATTTAAGCTCAGCTACAAGTTGTTTGACTGTGTTAAGGCCTCTGATGGCCATAGCATCCCCCCAAATTAAAAACACGTACACAGGCGTAGATAATTAATACATGATTATATGATCATGTATTAGGTATGATAAAGCATATGTGTACTATTTATATGTGTGGAAGGATATGTAGTACACAAAGTACATAGTAATGTCAGGTTTTGGGGGGGATTTTTTGTTTTGTTTTTTTTGTTCTTTTGGCCACACCATGCAGCATGCAGGATTTTAGTTCCCCAACCAGAGATCGAGCCCATGCTCCCTGCAGTGGAAGTGCAGAGTCTTAACCACTGGACCGCCAGGGAAGTCCCAAAATGTCAGGTTTTTTTACGTCATTTTTTCATGCTTACATGGTACTTAAAGATAGTACTTAAAGAAAAACAGGCAAATCGTTCAGAGAAACATTTCAGTAGAATTTCAGCTTTGGGAGTTGAAGGTGGAGCTGGAGCTTCTTCCTTGAGTCTTAGAGAGATATGTTGTTCTCCTCTTCCGATTTACAAAACAAGGGTAATAAATATACCGCAGAGACCCTTCTTTTTAGGAGGTTATTGTCAATCATTCTTGTTATTGGTATAAGAACAAGAATTAAAAGTATTAGAAGAAAGTATAGATGTTAGTTCAGGTTCATGCAGCCAGAAAACAAAACCAAAACTGAGATCGATGCCGCACAAGTTTTATTCAACGGCCAAAGAATGGAAAAGTGGGAACTTAGTTCACAGCTCAACTTCTCACCCATGTGAAGAGAAGGATTTGATTTTAAAGAGTAAAGACAAAGGGAGAAGAAATGAGGCTAATGATGGGGAGTCCCATGCATTTGGCTACTGACAAAGGGGCAGGGCTTTCTGAGGGAATGATGTGGCCACCATCTTTTTATCCTTTCTTTTTTTTGTTTTTGTTTTTGTTTTGCGGTACGCGGGCCTCTCTCCACTGTGGCCTCTCCCGCCGCGAAGCACAGGCTCCGGACGCGCAGGCCCAGCGGCCATGGCCCACGGGCCCAGCCACTCCGCGGCGTGCGGGATCCTCCCAGACCGGGGCATGAACCCACGACCCCCGCATCGGCAGGCGGACTCCCAACCACTGCGCCACCAGGGAAGCCCTTTATCCTTTCTTTGGTCTGCATCTTCCAGTCATGACTGCCAATAGGTGTGTCATCTAGTAGCTAATATAGTAAAATCAGCATATAATGAGACTGAGGGTCTGTTGGAGGTCAGATTCATAGCCACCTTGGTTCCAGTTGTTTCTATCTGGTTTTTGTTTGTCTCTTTGTATACTTTTCTTTGTCTCTGGACCCTGTGACTTAAAAAGATATGTTTATTCCTGTTCAAGAAGGGGTTGTTGGGTTTAGAACTGTTCCTCACTCTTGAGGGCATGCTGAAGGTCAAAGCTCTGCCTTGTGAGACTGCTTTCTGCTGAACATGGGCATAGTTTTTCTGTGGATTAGAGGAGCAGAACTGTTCCCTGTCTGGCCTAAAATATATCTGATGGTCACCAGCCTGCAGTCCCAGTTGCTTGTACCCTAGGGTTAGTATCATCTGAAGTTTGATGGCTTCAAGCCATTTACAAACAAAGTTGACAAGGTAGTTAAGGAGTCAAGACCCGAAGATAAGCAGGAGGATAATAGCAGTTAGTGGGCCAAGAAATGGAAGAAACCAGGTTAAACCGGGGAGGCTCTGTTTGACCATATTCCAGATGGAGCTTGGATCTGGACCTTGTGTGTTACATCTATGTAACCACTGAGCTTGCTCATGTATCTCTTTTATGTTGCCCTCAATCTGACCAGAGTTATTGACATACATGCAGCAAGTTTCATTCATAACTGCACATACTCTCCCTTGCTCACTCAAGAGATAGTCAAGGGCTAGGCTATTGTCGAGAAGAACATTTGCTAGTGAGTCCAGAGAAGTACAGAGTCCTTGTAAGGCATCCCCCACATTTTTAGACAAGTACTCAAGGGCCCAGGTGAGATTTTGTAGAGTGATTTCACAGTACGAGACACCTCCCCAAGGGGCCTCCAGTCTGAGAGGGATCCCTACTCCTGCCGGAATGAGTCTCATTGCCCTTTGATCTCAGGGCTGGGTGATATTATGAATGGTTATACCTAGGTCCCGAGAACTTAGCTGGCCTAATGTGCACTGTGCACAGATTAGGCATTATCAAACAAGGGTGGGGTAGAGCCACCCCAGAGAAAGGAAGGAAGAGTTGGTGTTGTCCTGATAAGACAATGGATTAATCTGTGGGCCAAAAAGTAACAGCTACCCAGGGGAAGC
Organism: Grampus griseus; assembly: GCF_964374135.1. NCBI lineage: Eukaryota > Metazoa > Chordata > Mammalia > Artiodactyla > Delphinidae > Grampus > Grampus griseus. Next base: position 147,129,430 of record NC_139018.1, read on the forward strand.
ACATGCCCAGCACACTTCTGAGGAATCAAACCACCTCCCTAAGTGGCTAGCCCAAGAGGGGGTGCCTTTGCAGTACAGAGAGAGAGGCCCACCTGCGTAACAGGGGTCACTAGGGGGTTCTTGACTGATGGCTTTTCCCCAGGCCTCAGGAGGGCCACGTCCTACACACCAGACAGCTGGTGTCTTCTCTCCCCAATAGGTACGTCTCCCGTCTGGTCCCTGTGTGTATTCGAGTCGGTGCAGGGGGCACCAGTGGGTGAGATTTCCTTAGGAGTCAATCTGAGGGTGCTAACATAATGGTGCAATGGAAGAAGCAGTGATCAGAGTCCAGAGCAGCCCAGGGTGTTATCGCAAGTGAAACCAAGCAAGGCCCTGTGGGACTTCGAGGCATGGAGGCCATTTTTTGCATGCGCGCACACACACACACACACACACACACACACACACACACACACACACACACACACACACACTCCCCATTTCTCATAGGCAAGGCTCCAGCCTCCATGACCTTCCCTGAATTCCAAAGGGCAGATTCAAACTGTTGCTAATGAAGGGAGGAGCAGCCAAGGAACCACCTGAGGAAAGATTAAAGGGACCAGAGAAGCTCATCAAGACTAGGAGATGAGGGACTTCCCTGGTGGCTCTGTAGTTAAGAATCCACTTGCTAATGCAGGGGACACGGGTTCAAGCCCTGGTCCAGGAAGATCCCACATGCCGCAGAGCAACTAAGCCCGTGTGCCACAGCTACTGAGCCTGCGCTCTAGAGCCCACGAACCACAACTACTGAGCCCGCATGCCACAACTACTGAAGCCCGCGTGCCTAGAGCACGTGCTCTGCAACAAGAGAAGCCACCGCAATGAGAAGCCCGCGCACCGCAACAAAGAGTATCTCCCGCTTGCGGCAACTAGAGAAAGCCATGTGCAGCAACAAAGACCAAAGGCAGCCAAAAACATAAATAAATTTTTAAAAGATATTTTTCGATTTTTAAAAATAATTCATCACTCACCAAAACCACCTAGTTTTTGTCTTAACCCCATGAATTGTGTCTAAGATGTCTGAAATTCAAATTTATATGCCATCTGCAGAGACTAGGTTATAGCATCAGGATGACTGTACTCTTTTCTGTAGGAGGTAGATTATTGTTGTTATTCTGGGACAAGGCAGCAGTCAAAGAAATAAAGATGAGAGAATATGGATCACTTGGACTAAGCCAGTGTCCCTACTCAAACTGATGTCATACATTTGTTAAAATAGATCTCATCTAGAAAGAAGACCTATTTCTTCATCCATTTTAGGTTATCTTCTTCAAATACATGAGCCAGAGTTTCATTAGCCAAATTCAATAGTGTTTTCCTTTATGAAAACACAAGGGCACATCTGTAGATACTTAGTGGTCTGTTCCAGATGAATTTGAGAAAGCTTCACTGAAAATGTCATTCATTAGGTGTGTAATAAAGTAGTGGTGTTTGTTAAAATACAGTCCATTATACCTGAGAGTGGATTTGGCCTTTATTCTCTGAAACGTCCCAATAATCTTCAGTCCTAAAAGATGTCGGGATTTTAAGAGGAACACCCACACTTCTGAAAGTCAAGGACCTTTGTAACTTTCCCTTAGACAAGCACTGCAGCTCTCTGACCTCGTGGCATCCAGGCCATCTTTACTTCCATGTATGAGTCAAACTTGCTTAGAGCAAACCTGCAGGGTTGGACATCTAACAGCAGGTTTGTATAAAGACCTCTGTTTGGAAGGTGTTCCCTATCACTTCTTCCTAGATCCATCATAGAATCTCTTCCCTTCATCTTATCTGTACCTTATTAAATCTATTTCAGTGTCTTTCTTGACCTAAAGAAGAGGAGGAATTAGATTTCAGTTCTCTGCCTTTACAAGAAGCTTTCAAGTGTGTTGAGTTTAGCTTATTCCTTCTTCCTTCCCTAAACCCCCATTTGTCTAGCTTCTAGGAAACCTGGGGATGAATCTTATTAATGTTTCAAAGTCCTTATCCAAGCTCTTTTTCCAAATTTCGATAAATTCAGCTTCTTCCTTAGGACAAAAGCTTCAAGACATTGGATTTGGCAATGATTTCTTGGTATGACACCAAAGGCACAGGCAACAACAATAAAAAAATAAACAAATTGGACTTCATGAAAATTTTTGAATTTGTTCATCAAAAGACACTGCCCTCAGAGTAAAGAGGCAACCCACAGAATGGGAGAAAAAAACTTTGCAAGTCATGTATATGATGAGAGATTAATGTCCAGAATATACAGAGAACCCCTAAAACTCAATAAAAATCAAACAACCTGGGACTTCCCAGGTGGCGCAGTAGTTAAGAATTCGCCTCCCAATGCAGGGGATGTGACTTCGATCCCTTCGATATATATAAAGCCAGTAAGCACAAGAAAAGATACTCAACGTCGCTAATCATTAGGGAAATGCAAATCAAAACTACAATGAGGGGGACCTTCAAGATGGCGGAGGAGTAAGACGTGGAGACCGCCTTCCTCCTCACAAATACATCAAAAATACATCTACATGTGGAACAACTCCTACAGAACACCCACTGAATGCTGGCAGAAGGCCTCAGACTTCTCAAAAGGCAAGAAAATCCTCACATATCTGGGTAGGGAAAAAGAAAAAACAAAAAACAGAGACAAAAGGATAGGGAGGGGACATGCATCTCTGGAAGGGAGCTGTGAAGGAGGAAAAGTTTCCATACACTAGGAAGCCCCTTCACTGGCAGAGATGGGGGTGGGGGTGGTGGGGGGGAAGCTTTGGAGCCACGGAGGAGAGCACAGCAACAGGGGTGAAAAGGGCAATGCGGAGAGATTCCCACACAGAGGATGGGTGCCGACCAGCACTCACTAGCCCGAAAGGCTTGTCTGCTCACCTGCTGGGGTGGGTGGGGGCTGGGAGCTGAGACATGGGCTTCGGAGGTCAGCCCCTAGGGAGAGGACTGGTGTTGGCTGCGTGAACACAGCCTGAGGGGGACTAGTGTGCCACAGCTAGCAGGGAGGGAGTCCGGGAAAAAGTCTGGACCTGCCTAAGAGGAAGAAACCATTGTTTCAGGGTGCACGAGGAGAGGGGATTCCTTCCCCATCTGCCCACAGAAGGCAGAGCACCACCTAAACGAGCTCCAGAGACGGGCGCGAGCCACAGCTATCAGCTCGGACACCAGAGACGGGAATGAAATGCTAACACTGCTGCTGCAGCCACCAAGAATCCTGTGTGCAAACACAGCTCACTATCCACACTCCCCCCCCGGGGGAGACTGTGCAGCCCGCCACTACCAGGGTCTTGTGATCCAGGGACGACTTCCCCAGGAGAACACACGGCGCACCTCAGGTTGTTGCAACGTCGCACCAGCCTCTCCCACTGCAGACTGGCCCCACATTCTAATTATAACTACCATATCCTTCCCTCCCACCGGCCTGAATGAGCCAGAGCACCCTATTCAGCCGCTGCTTTAACCCCCTCCTGTTTGGGTGGGGAACAAATACCTGAGGTCCACTTACACAGAGAGGTAGGGCCAAAACCAAAGCTGAACCCCAGGAGTTGTGCAAACAAAGAAGAGAAAGGGAAATTTCAACGTGCAGCCTCAGGAGCAGCAGATTAAACTCCCACAATCAACTTGATAAAACCTGCATCTATGGAATACCTGAATAGACAACGAATCATCCCAAAACTGAGGTGGTGGACTTTGGGAGCAAACTGTAGACTTGGAGTTTGTGGTCTGTAACTGATTTGTTTCTGATTTTTATGTTTACCTTAGTTTAGTTTTTAGCACTTGTCATCATTGGTGGATTTGTTGATTGGTTTGGTTGTTCTCTTTATTATTATTATTATTTTTTTTTTAAAATTTTAATCATTTTAAAATTTATTTATTTTCTTTCTTTTTTTCGCCCTTTTCTTCTGAGCCATGTGGCTAACAGAGGCTTGGTGCTCTGGCCTGGTGTCAGGCCTGAGTCTCTGAGGTGGGAGAGCTGAGTTCAGGACATTGGACAACCAGAAACCTCCAGGCCCCATGTAATATCAACTGGCAAGAGCTCTACCAGAGATCTCCTTCTCAACGCTAAGACCCAGCTCCACTCAACGACCAGCAAGCTCCAATGCTGGACGTCCCATGCCAAACAACTAGCAAGACAGGAACACAACCCCACCCATTAGCAGAGAGGCTGCCTAAAATCATACTAAGTTCACAGTAAGTTCACAGACACACCAAAGCACACTGCCAGATGCTGCTCTGATAACCAGAAAGACAAGATCCAACCACGCCCATCAGAACACAGGCACCAGTCCCCTCCACCAGGAAGCCTACACAAGCCACTGAACAAACCTCACCCACTGGGGGCAGACACCAAAAACAACGGGAACTACGAACATGCAGTCTGCAAAAAGGAGACCCCAAACACAGTAAATTAAACAAAATGAGAAGACAGAGAAATATGCAGCAGATGAAGGAGCAAGGTAAAAACCCACCAGACCAAACAAATGAACAGGAAGTAGGCAGTCTACCTGAAAAAGAATTCAGAGTCACAATAGTAAAGATGATCCAAAATCTTGGAAATAAAATGGAGAAAATACAGAAACGTTTAACAAGGACCTAGAAGAACTAAAGAGCAAACAAACAGTGATGAACAACACCATAAATGAAATTAAAAATTCTCTAGGAGGAATCAATAACAGAATAACTGAGGCAGAAGAACGGATAAGTGACCTGGAAGATAAAATAATGGAAATAACTACCACAGAGCAGAATAAAGAAAAAAGAATGAAAAGAATTCAGGACAGTCTCAGAGACCTCTGGGACAACACTAAACATACCAACATTCAAATTATAGGGGTCCCAGAAGAAGAAGAGAAAAAGAAAGGGACTGAGAAAATATTTGAGGAGATCATAGTTGAACACTTCACTAATATGGGAAAGGAAATAGTCAATCAAGTCCAGGAATCACAGAGAGTCCCATACAGGATAAATCCAAGGAGAAACATGCCAAGACACATATTAATCAAACTATCAAAAATTAAATACAAAGAAAAAATATTAAAAGCAGCTAGGGAAAAGCAACAAATAACTTACAAGGGAATCCCCATAAGGTTAACAGTTGACCTTTCTGCAGAAATTCTACAAGACAGAAGGGAGTGGCAGAACATATTTACAGTGATGAAAGGGAAAAACCTACAAGCAAGATTACTCTACCCAGCAAGGATCTCATTCAGATTCGATGGAGAAATTAAAACCTTTACAGATAAGCAAAAGTTAAGAGAATTCAGCACCACCAAACCAGCTTTACAACAAATGCTAAAGGAACTTCTCTAGGCAGGAAACACAAGAGAAGGAAAAGACCTACAATAACAAACCCAAAACAATTAAGAAAATGGTAATAGGAACATACATATCGATAACTAACTTAAATGTAAATGGATCAAATGCTCCAACCAAAAGACATAGACTGGCTGAATAGATACAAAAACAAGACCTGTATATATGCTGCCTACAAGAGACCCACTTCAGACCTAGGGACACATACAGACTAAAAGTGAGGGGATGGAAAAAGATATTCCATGCAAATGGAAATCAAATGAAAGCTGGAGTAGCAGTTCTCATATCAGTCAAAATGGACTTTAAAATAAAGACTATTACAAGAAACAAAGAAGGACACTACATAATGATCAAGGGATCAATCCAAAAAGAAGATATAACAATTGTAAATATTTATGCACCCGACACAGGAGCACCTCAATACATAAGGCAAATACTAACAGCCATAAAAGGGGAAGTCAACAGTAATGCAATCATAGTAGGGGACTTTAACACCCCACTTTCACCAGTGGACAGATCATCCAAAATGAAAATAAATAAGGAAACACAAGCTTTAAATGATACATTAAACAAGATGGACTTAATTGATATTTATAGGACATTCCATCCCAAAACAACAGAATACACGTTCTTCTCAAGTGCTCATAGAACATTCTCCAGGATAGATTATCTCTTGGATCACAAATCAAGCCTCAGTAAATTTCAGAAAACTGAAATTGTAGCAAGTATCTTTGCTGACCACAATGCTATGAGACTAGATATCAATTACAGGAAAAAAATCTGTAAAAAATACAAACACATGGAAGCTAAACAATACACTACTTAATAATCAAGACATCACTGAAGAAGTCAAAAAATACCTAGAAACAAATGGCAATGAAAACACAATGACCCAAAACCTATGGCATGCTACAAAAGCAGTTCTAAGAGGAAAGATTATAGTAATACAATCCAACCTCAAGAAACAAGAAACATTTCAAATAAAGAACCTAACCTTACAACTAAAGCAATTAGAGAAAGAACAAAAAACCCCAAAGTTAGCAGAAGGAAAGAAATCATAAAGATCAGATCAGAAATAAATGAAAAAGAAATGAAGGAAACGATAGCAAAGGTCAATAAAACTAAAAGCTGGTTCTTTGAGAAGATAAACAAAATTGATAAACCATTAGCCAGACTCATCAAGAAAAAAAGGGACAAGACTCAAATCAACAGAATTAGAAATGAAAAAGCAGTAATAACTGGCACTGCAGAAATACAAAAAATCATGAGAGATTACTACAAGCAACTCTATGTCGAAAAATGGACAACCTGGAAGAAATGGACAAATTCTTAGAAAAATACAACCTTCCGAGACTGTACCAGGAAGAAATAGAAAATAAAAACAGACCAATCACAAGCACTGAAATTGATACTGTGACTAAAAATCTTCCAACAAACAAAAGCCCAGGATCAGATGGCTTCACAGGTGAATTCTATCAAACATCTAGAGAAGAGCTAACACCTATCCTTCTCAAAGTCTTCCAAAATATAGCAGAGGGAGGAACAAACCAAAACTCATTCTTCGAGGCCACGCTCATCCTGATAACAAACCTAGACAAAGATGTCACAAAAAAAGAAAACTACAGGCCAACATCACTGATGAACATGGATGCAAAAATCCTCGACAAAATACTAGCAAACAGAATCCAACAGCACATTAAAAGGATCATACACCATGATCAAGTGGGGTTTATCCCAGGACTGCAAGGATTCTTCAATATACACAAATCAATCAGTATGATAAACCATATTAACAAATTGAAGGAGAAAATTCATATGATCATCTCAATAGTTGCAGAGAAAGCTTTTGACAAAATTCAACACCCATTTATGATAAAAACTTTCCAGAAAGTAGGCATAGAGGGAACTTACCTAAACACAATAAAGGTCATATATGACAAACCCACAGCCACCATGCCCTCAATGGTGAAAAACTGAAAGCATTTCCACTAAGATCAGGAACAAGGTAAGGTTGCCCACCCTCACCACTATTATTCAACATAGTTTTGCAAGTTTTAGCCACAGCAATCAGAGAAGATAAAGAAATAAAAAGAATCCAAATTGGAAAAGAAGAAGTAAAGCTGTCACTGTTTGCAGATGGCATGATACTATACATAGAGAATCCTAAAGATGCCACCAGAAAACTACTAGAGCTAATCAATGAATTTGGTAAAGTAGCAGGATACAAAATTAATACACAGAAATCTCTTGTATTCCTATACAGTAATGATGAAAAACCTGAAAGTGAAATTAAGGAAACACTCCCATTTACCATTGCAACAAAAAGAATAAAATACCTAGGAATAAACCTACCTAAGGAGACAAAAGACCTCTATGCAGAAAACTATAAGATACTGATGAAAGAAATTAAAGATGATACAAACAGATGGAGAGATATACCATGTTATTGGATTGGAAGAATCAACATTGTGAAAATGACTATTCTACCCAAAGCAATCTACAGATTCAATGCAATCCCCATCAAACTACCACTGGCATTTTTCACAGAACTAGAAAAAAATCTTCACAATTTGTATGGAAACACAAAAGACCCCAAATAGCCAAAGCAATTACTTTATTTATTTATTTTTTTTGCGGTACGTGGGCCTCTCACTATTGTGGCCTCTCCCGTTGCAGAGCACAGGCTCCGGACGCACAGTCTCAGCGGCCATGGTTCACGGGCCCAGCCGCTCCGCGGCATGTGGGATCTTCCCAGATCAGGGCACGAACCCGCGTCCCCTGCATCGGCAGGCGGACTCTCAACCACTGCACCACCAGGGAAGCCCCCAAAGCAATCTTGAGAAAGAAAAACGGAGCTGGAGGAATCAGGCTCCCTGACTTCAGTCTTTACTACAAAGCTACAGTAATCAAGACAGTATGGTACTGGCACAAAAACAGAAATATAGATCAATGGAACAGGATAGAAAGCCCAGAGATAAACCCACGCACGTGTGGTCACCTTATCTTGATAAAGGAGACAAGAATATACTACGGAGAAAAGACAGGCTCTTCAATAAGTGGTGCTGGGAAAACTGGACAACTACATGTAAAAGAATGAAGTTAGGGCTTCCCTGGTGGCGCAGTGGTTGAGAGTCTGCCTGCCAATGCAGGGGACACAGGTTTGTGCCCTGGTCCGGGAAGATCCCACATGCTGCGGAGTGGCTAGGCCTGTGAGCCATGGCCACTGAGCCTGCGTGTCCAGAGCCTGTGCTCTGCAATGGGAGAGGCCACAACAGTGAGAGGCCCGTGTACCGCAAAAAAAAAAAAAAAAAAGAATGAAGTTAGAACACTCCCTAACACCATACACAAAAATAAACTCAAAATGGATTAAAGACCTAAATGTAGGGCCAAACACTATGAAACTCTTAGAGGAAAACATAGGCAGAACGTTCTATGACATAAATCACAGCAAGATCCTTTTTGACCCACCTCCTAGAGAAATGGAAATAAAAACAAAAATAAACAAATGGGACCTAATGAAACTTAAAAGCTTTTGCACAGGAAACCATAAACAAGATGAAAAGACAACCCTCAGAATGGGAGAAAATATTTGCAAACGAAGCAACTGACAAAGGATTAATCTCCAAAATATACAAGCAGCTCATGCAGCTCAATATCAAAGAAAGCAAAAACCCAATCCAAAAATGGGCAGAAGACCTCAATAGATATTTCTCCAAAGAAGATATACAGATTGCCAACAAACACAAGAAAGGATGCTCAACATCACTAATCATTAGAGAAATGCAAATCAAAACTGCAATGAGGTATCACCTCACACTGGTCAGAATGGCCATTATCAAAAAATCTACAAACAAATGCTGGAGAGGGTGTGGAAAAAAGGGAACCCTCTTGGTGGGAATGTAAATTGATACAGCCACTACGGAGAACAGTATGGAGGTTCCTTAAAAAACTAAAAATAGAACTACCATACGACCCAGCAATCCCACTACTGGGCATATATCCTGAGAAAACCGTAATTCAAAAAGAGTCATGTACCACAATGTTCATTGCAGCTCTATTTACAATATCAAGGACATGGAAATAACCTAAGTGTCCATCGACAGATGAATGGGTAAAGAAGATGTGGCACATATATACAATGGAATATTACTTAGCCATAAAAAGAAATGAAATTGAGTTATTTGTATTGAGGTGGATGGACCCAGAGACTGTCATACGGAGTGAAGTAAGTCAGAAACAGAAAAACGAGTACCGTATGCTAACATATATATATGGAATCTAAAGAAAAAAAAAAGTTCTGAAGAACCTAGGCGCAGGACAGGAACAAAGATGCAGACGTAGAGAATGGACTTGAGGACATGTGGAGGGGGAAGGGTAAGTTGGGACAAAGTGAGAAAGTGGCATGGACATATATACACTGCCAAATGTAAAATAGATAGCTAGTGGGAAGCAACCGCATAGCACAGGGAGATCAGCTCGGTGCTTTGTGACCAGGTAGAGGGATGGGATAGGAAGTGTGGGAGGGAGATGCAAGAGGGAGGAGATATGGGCATATATGTATATGTATAGCTGATTCACTTTGTTATACAGCAGAAACTAACACACAATTGTAAATCAATTATACTCCGATAAAGACGTTTAAAAAATAAGCTACAGTGAAATACCATCTCACACCCATCAGGATGACTACTATCAAAAAAACAAAATAATAAGTGTTGGTCCAGATGTGGAGAAATTGGACCCCTTATGCCCTGTTGGTGGGGATAGAAAATGTTACGGCCACTGTAGAAAACAGTATGACAGTTCCTCAGGAACTTAAAAATAGAAATACCATAGGATCCAGCAAATTCCACTTCTGGGGATATAACCAAAAGAATTGAAAGCAGGGTCTCAAAGAGATATTTATATACCCACAATCACAGCAGCATTATTCGCAACAGCTAAAATGTGGATGCAACTGAAATATTCATCCACAGATGAAAAGATAAGAAAAATGTGGTATATACGTAATGGAATATTATTTAGCCTTAAAAAGGAAGGAAATTCTGCAATATTGTATAACATGGATAAACCTTGGGAACATTATGCTAAGTGAAATAAGCCAGTCACAAGAAGACTTATACTGTGTCTTCTTATATGAGAAGTGTTTCATGTGTTTGTTGGCATTCCACTTATATGAGGTACTTAGAGTAGAGAAGATATACAGATGGGAAATATGCGTATGAAAAGATGTTCCTCAAAACATGTCATCAAAGAAATGCAAATGTCCATAGATGAGTGGACCCAAGTTTGGTTTGGTAACATTTATGGAGTGGCTATTTGGAGAGGGGCAGGGGGTATATGGGAAATCTCTGTACCTTCCTCACAATTTTGCTGTGTGCCTAGCACTGTTATTTTCAAACGTCTCAAAAAAGAGAGACTCAGGAATGTGATAAAGGTGAAAGAAAAATTTAGATAAACACAGGTTAACAATATTAAAGTGCATAAGAAAGCATTTAACATATATCTAGATATGTTACTCTTTTAAATTTGCTCAATTTTTCTATTACATGGTTTAAAGTAATCAATATGGCATCAATAATATTAAATCATTGTAGAAAATGAATTAAGTGACATATGATGCTGATATGGCAGATCCTTAATAAATTACTAAATCCCCAAGTTACTTTGGACAATTGAAAGAATAAGAAAGTAAGAACTAAGAAAAATGAAGGAAGCCAATCTCCCTCCCACAGTCCATGATATTTTGACTCTTTGCTTCAATTTTCCTCATATACAAAGAAAGAAAAACACCAGGAAATAGAGTTGATGGTTTAGTCAATGTTCAGAAATTTTAAATTGTCAGTTTCAACCTTCAGGAAACTTGAAAAATGTACTATTTTTGGTCACATTTCCTGTGTTTGTCAAACTGGTTTAGCCAGTTTTTCACTCTTTGTAATCCAGGTAGGCTCAAATTAAAAATGCCTCATTGTTGACACGTGAGTACCAGAATACACATCCATATGTTTATCATCTAGTGTGAATGATGCCTGAGGAGACAAGACAAGGCTTTAGGTACTACTAAAAGTAAATTTACAGTATTTGAGAAACATGGTCAAGACGGTACACAAAAATAAGGTAAAACATTATATAAAATTGTAGATAAAGTCTGAGTATCTTAAGGAAATGCAAGAAAAAAACAAGCTGACTGAAGCAAAAATATACAAAATGTGGCAAGACTGACCATGTGTTTATAATTGTTAAAGCTGGATAATAGTACATGGCAGTGAATCATTCCATTCCCTTGACTTTGTGTTTGAAATTTTCCATACAAAAAAAAAAAAAAAAAAAAAAACCAGGAGAAAAATAAATCTGAAAAAATCCAACTTGTGTTTTTTGAAGACCTTTATTAAACAACTAAATAAAAATATAGGAAAGTAATAATGAAAACATGATGCATTGAATTATAAGCTTTCTAGGGAAAAATAATACAATACAGAATATTGAATTAATAACGGGGAAAAAGACCATCAATTAACCAAGAAAACGTTGTGACTTTTAATGAAATGAATAAGTTCGGTATTCTTCTTTGTTGTTGTTTTAAGCTTTTAACAAGATAAATGAGAATGCTGGTGTAAACACACGCATGCGCGCGCACACACACACACACACACACACACACACACACACACACACAGTCCATTGCCCCAAACAGGAGAGGGGATTCTTAGGAAATTGTAACTTATATAAGCAAGTACAATTGACCCTTGAACAACATGGGTTTGAACTGCACAAGTCCACTTATATGCAGATTTTTTTTTCAATAAATGCGTACTATGTTACTACATGATCTAAGGTTGGTTGAATCTTTGGATGCAGAACCATGAATACGGAGCGCCGATTTCAGGCTGTTTAGGAATGGGCACCTCTAACCCTGGCGTTGTTCAAGGGTCAGTGGTAGTTTTAGATAAATGATTTGTGAAAGTTTTTGTACTAAGCCATTTATTTTTTTAAATCACTGGGTGCTAGGAAACTAAATGTTTCTAAAATACAAATATGGTACCAATTCAAAGACAAAAGGGACGTTTTTGGTTAAAATGATATTACATTGAGTCCAATACAAATACCTTAGTAAAATTATGTGTAGCCAAAAACTTTTGGAAATAGGATCAAATGAAAAACAAAAGTAAAGTTTTGAAGAAAAAACAGGCCTAATATTTAATAGTTTTTGTTAGTAGAATCACAGTATTAGTGGGGTGGAGGACCTTAGTATGTTACCCATTGTTTGGTCTAAAATAAAATATATACACTGCCTCAGGAAATTTTGTCTGAAAATTGAATCTGCATTATGGACTAGCTTCTCAGTGAAGAACCTCAAGCTGAATGATGAGGGTGACTTGTTAAAGAAAAATAAAATAAATAGTTTGTATCATTAGGAAAACAATAAAAATTACAAGCCTGCATATTTTGTTCTCAGAAGTTCCCTTTGGAACGAAAAAAGCACAAATGCCCTGGTATACTACCTACCCTGGTCTGAGGGCTTTCTTTGTTTGCTACTTTGTTCCCCTGTTTCTGACCATTTCTTAGCACCCCTGGACCCTGTCTGTAATCTAACATCCAATTCTTATCAGAATTTTCTGTCCCCTGAATCAATCCTGTCAACTCCTTAAAGCTAATTTTGTATAGAACAAGATTTATTTAAACAATCTTTCTGACAAATTTATTTAAAGACTCCTAATTTAGAAGGAAGAAAAGCACAGTTAAGAGGTAACTAAATAATTTAGTGATTCTCACAAGGAGACCTAAGGGAAAACTTAGGAGTGCACATGGGTACTTATTTTTTCTGCTTTATTGAGGTATAAATGACAAATAAAATTGTAAGATAATTAAAGTGTGCAACATGATGAGTTGATATACATCTACGTTGTGAAAGGATTCCCCTCCCCCCAGTCAAGTTAATTAACATATCCATCACCTAACATATTTGCCTTTTTTCTTTTTGTGGTGAGAACATTTCAGTTTTACTCTCTTAGCAAATTTCAGTTATACAAAACAGTGTTATCAACTCATAGTCACCATGTTATACATTAGATCCTCAGTCCTTATTCATCTCATAACTGACTTTTTCCTTTTTACCAACCTCTTACTTCCCCCATCTGCATTCCCTGGAAACCACTTTTCTACTCTGTTTCTATGTGTTCAACTTTTGTTTTAGATTCCCCAACTAAGTGATACTGTAACCGAAAGTGGGGTCTGGCTGCTGACCACTCAAAAGCCAATAAAGGGACTTCCCTGGTGGCCCAGTGGTAAAGAATCTGCCTTCCAATACAGGGGATGCAGGTTCGGTCCCTGGTCGGGGAACTAAGATCCCACATGCCGCGGGGCAACTAAGCCCGCGCACCACAACTAGAGAGAGAGAAGCCTGTGCACGGCAGTGGAGATCCTGCGTGCCGCGACTAAGACCCAACACAGCCAAAAATAAATAAAATAAATAAATATTAAAAGCCAATAAAGAGGCAAGTTTGGTGGAAAGGAAAGTTTGCTTTATTTTGGATGCCAGCAAGTGTGGGGGAGGGCGGATGCCTCTCCGTAGGCCTATTCACCCCCACTGAAAATCAGGGGGAAGAGCTTTTATAGACAGAGGGAGGGGGCTACATGCAGAAATAGCACAGTCAGCTCTGACAGTCATCTTGAAATTGGTCATCGGTGGTCTGATCAGCGTCATCTTGATTGTTTTAAGTACAATTAATCTTTATCTCCAGGGTAGGTTTGTTTCCATTCCTTGAGGCCAGTTCTCGGAATTGTGGCAGCTTATGTCGTGGCTACAGTCTGGTCATCACGAAGTTAACTTCACCTGGTGTGGGTTTCAGTATCTATAAGACAGCTCACAGGATATGGCTCAGAATATTATCTATAGCTCTTGAGAAGGAACTAAAGGTCCTTGACTATGCTTAATGACTAAACTATTATTATTTGGTCTCCTTTGACTCTTGTCCTTTGTTTCTGCATTTTCTCACTTCTCTGATTAAACTTATTCTTTGGCTAAAGTTTTTCCACAGACAAAAGGCAGGCTGAGGACATGGCGGGCATATACCACAGGGTCCTGCTCCATTTCAATACCATACAGTGTTTGTCTTTGTCTGGCTTATTTCATTTAGCATAATGCCTTCCAGGTTATCCACATTGTCAAAAATGACAGGATTTCCTTTTTTTTTAAGGCTGAGTAATATTCCTCTGTGTGTGTGTGTGTGTGTGTCTGTAAGTGTATCTAATAATTTCTTGATTATTCTTCCACTGACAGACACATAGGTTGTTTTCATACCTTGGTTATTGTGAATAATGCTGCAATGAACATGGGAGTACAGCTATCTTTTTGAGATAATGGTTTTGTTTCCTTCGGATATATACTCAGACGTGGGATTGCTAGATCATATGGTAGTTCTATTTTAATTTTTTGAGGAACCTCAAAAACTGTTTTCCACTGTGGCTGTAGCAGTTTACATTCCCATCATGTGTGCATAAGAGTTCCCTTTTTTAAATATGAAAGCATTTATTGTGTTCAGAAAGATAAATTTATAATATATTACACATGAAAAACTTACAACTTACTTTGTAGGACAGCCTCTTAGAATGTAAAGTTAATTTTAAATTACAATGAATGTACAACACTATATAGTATAAGCTCCTGTCTTTTTGAACAGTGTAATGATCATTCTTGAGAATTAAAATAAGTTTCTGTAGTATTCATTGCTGTAGCTATACAGGAATAGCACAGACACCTTTTTTTCAACTTTGATGTTATAAATTTCATCACAGACTAATTTGAGGTATCTTTATTTTGACAAGCATGACAGCAGCTACTTCACAGTTGTGTTAAATGCCTGTTCATCAGCATCCCACTCTAATGATAAAAACTGTAAGATTGTTTCTTTGGGTAGATCCACAGCCAAAATTTCAATTTCACTGCTTTTCTGATGTAAGTTGGCAAGGCAGGTACGAAGTGTTTTTATCTGAGTTTCATACCATCCCCTAGTGTTGGCTGACAGCTTCCCTGGGACTATCACACTCACAATATGAACAAATTGTTGCTTCATGGATTTCAACAAACTTGAAGCATGTGAAAATGACCCCTTCAGATTTTGTACTGCAAGATTTTCAGAAATTTCTCTGATAGTCCTTTTGTAATTGAGCAGGACCCAAGGGGCCTTCCTGTGATACCTGCCCCCCACGTCCTCCACTTGCCTCTTGTCTGTAGAAAAACTTTAGCCAAAGAATTAATTTAATCAGAGAAGTGAGAAAAATGCAGAAGCAAAGAAAAGCAGTCAAATAAGACAAAATAATAATAGTCATTAAACAAAGTCAAGGACCTCTAGTTCCTCCTCAAGGGCTATAGCTAATATTCTGAGCCATGTACTTTGAGCTGTTTTGCAGATACAGAAACCCCAACCAGGTGGAAGAAGTTAACTGCAATGATGACAAGACTGTAGCCATGACATAAACTGCTCCATCTTACACAATTCCAAGAACTGGCCTCAAGGAAATGGGAACAAACAGACCCTGGAACTGAAGGTTAACTGTACTTAAAACAGTCAAGATGACACTGATCAGACCACCACATGACCAAATTCAAGTTGATTGTCAGAGTTGACTGTGCTGTTCTGCATGTAGCCCACTCCCTCCACTTATAACTCCTGAAACTTCCCTTTAAAATCTCATGCCCCTTGATTGGCAGTTGGGAGTTGGTTCTTTGGGACATGAGTCCAACTTCTTCCCAGGATTGCTGGCCTCCTAAATAAAGCAACCTTTCCTTTCTACCAATACTTGTCTCTTGAGTATTGGCTTTCAAGCACCAAGCAGCCAAATCTAAGTTTAGTAACACTTTCATCACTGACTTTAGTTCTCAGTTTCTGCCCAACATGGACCACGAGATTGGACTCCAGCACTCATTTCTCTGTTAGCCATTCCTTCTCAAAAGATTTAACCTTGACATGGCTTCCTTCTTTATCTGAGACAAGGGTCACATAGGTGAGTTCATCATGTCTGCAGTACTCCTGTAATTCCTCTTGGGATTGTGACAAGTCATACATGATTTCTGCTGTGATTCTTGCTGACCAGAGTTTCTGGGCTCGGTTGATGGCCCTGGTCACGGACATCTGGCCAGCACTTACAACAAGGAGGTCACAAGAGCTTATTATAACAGGTTCTTCCAGGTTGAGGACAGAAGATTCCCTTTTCTCCACATCCTTGCCAACACCTATTATCAGTTGCCTTTTCATTAATAGTCCTCCTAAGTGGTGTGAGGTAATATTGCAGTTTTGATTTGCATTTCTCTGATGATTAGTGATGTTAAGCCCCGTTTTATGTGCCTGTTAGCCATTCGTATGTCTTCTCTGGAAAAACTCTATTCCAATCTTTTGCCCATATTTTAATTGCGTTGTTTGTAAGTTTTTTGCTATTAAGTTGTACGAGTTCCTTGTATATTTTGGATATTAATCTCGCAACAGTTATGTAGTTTGAAATATGTTCTCCCATTCCATAGGTTGCGTTTTCATTTTGTTGATGGTTTCCTTTGCTGAGCAGAAACTTTTTCCCCACATTTGGTTCACTGGTATAATAGTAGCAGAAATACTACTGTCAAGTTTATAACAACTCTAAGTTGAAAGGTATGAAACAAAAAATGAATATATAGAATAAACAGATTATAGAATTATCCATGGGAGAAAAACCTTCTGTGATAAATGACTTCTGACCTTTTAAAAAATATTTATTTATTTATTTATTTGGCTGTGTGGGGTCTTAGTTGCAACACAGGGGATCTTCATTGCTGTGTGTGGGATCTTCATCATGGTGTGCAGGATGTTTAGTTGCAGCATGTGGAATCTTTAGTTGCAATATGCGAACTCTTAGTTGTGGCATGTGGGATCTAGTTCCCTGACCAGGGATTGAACCTGGGCCCCCTGCTTTGGGAGCACAGAGTCTTAGCCACTGGACCACCAGAGAAGTCTCGACTTCTGACTTTTTAGCAGTATTCAGTTGGGAGTTCCAGGAACTGAAATATTTTGTCTTAAGTTACAGTAGTTTTCTGTATAAGACTTAGCTTTGTTTTCCTAGAAACTTGATGATAATTTTTCAGAGACACATAACCAACAAATGATTCTCTGCCTCATTTAAAAATTGCATTCATTATTTACCAAAAAAGGAGAAAAATATAATAAATTTTAGAAATATTTATTTCAAATGTATTAATAAAATAGGTCTTTGACACTGCAACTTTTAGTTTCCTGGAAAATTCACTTATGTGGAATGGCTTATTCTCTGACAGGGGCACAGTACAAGATTTTTAGTTTTATATAATCCCACTTGTTATTTTTGCTTTTGTTGCCTTTGCTCTTGGTGTCAAATACAGAAAATCATTGCCAAGACCAATGTCAAGGAGCTTACTCTTTATATTTCTTCTAGAAGTTTTACAGTTTCAGGTCTTATGTTTATGTCTTTAATCCATTTTGAGTTGATTTTTTTGTATGGTGTAAGATAAGAGTGCAATTTCATTCTTTGCATATGACAATCCAGTTTTCCTAACACCATTTATTAAAAAGACTGTCCTATTGAGATGATCATGTGATTTTTATCCTTCATTTTGTTAATGTAGTGTATTGTATTATTGATTGATTTGCAGTTGTTGAACCATCCTGTATCCCTGGAATAAATCCCATTTGATCATGTTGAATAATTGTTTTCATGTACTATTGAATAGAATTCACTAATATATTGTTGAGAATTTTTGCATCTATGTTCATTAATGATATGACTTGTAATATTCTTTTCTTGTAGTGTTCTCGTCTGGCTTTGGTATCAGGGTAATGTTACCCTTGTAAAATAAATTTTGAACTGGTTTTTTGAATTTTATTTTATTTTTTTATACTGCAGGTTGGAAGTGTTTTCTTGTCTTCTTTTTTGGGAGAGTTTGAGAAGGACTGGTATTAGTTCTTCTTTAAATGTTTAGCAGAATTCAACAGTGAAGCTGTCTGGTCTTGGAATTTTCTTTGTTGGAAGGTTTTTTTTATTACTGATTCAGTCTCCTTTACTAGCAATTGGTCTGTTCATATTATCTATTTTTTCATAATTTAGTCTTGGTTGGTTGTATATTTCTAGTAATTTCTCAATTTCTTCCAGGTTGTCCAATCTGTTGGTGTATAATTATTCATAGTAGTTTCTTAGGATCCTTTGTATTTGTGTAGTATCAGTTGTAATGTCTTCTCTTTAATTTCTAATTTTATTTGAGTCTTCTTTTCTTGGTAAGTCTAGCTAAAGGTTTGTCTATTTTGTCTTTTCAAAAAACTGCTCTTAGTTTCATCGATCTTTTCTCTTTTCTTTCTTTTTAGTCTGTATTTCATTTATTTCTGCTCTGATCTTTGTTATTTCCCTTCTTAACTTTGTTCTTCTTCTTCTAGTTGCTTAAGGTGTAAAACAAAGTTGCTTGTTGGAGATATTTCTTTTTTCCTTAATATAGGTATTTATAGCTATAAACTTCTTTCTTAGGACTGCCTTTTCTTTGTCCCATAATTTTTATATTGTTTATATATTTGTTATAACAATTTTATTAGAAACTGTTGTATTTTGGGGACTTCCCAGGTGGTCCAGTGGCTAAGACTCCGTGCACCCAGTGCAGGGGGCCCGGGTTTGAACCCTCGTCAGGGAACTAATCCCACATGCTGCAACTAAGAGTTTGCATGCCACAACTAAGACTTGGCATGCTGCAACTAAGAGTTCACATGCCGCAACTAAAGATCCCTCATGCCACAGCTAAGACCCAGTGCAACCAAATAAATAAATTAAACAACAACAACAACAACAACAACTAATGAAGGCATAAGGAATCTAGATTACAAGAGAAAAGTATGCTCTTGACAAACTGGGAGAAGTTTAATTTAACATTTTCGCAATCTCTTAAATATCTATGACCTCTTCTAACAAAAAACATCAGTAAGCTTTATGAGCCTTCAAAGGTCTCTTCATTACAGATGCAGGCCATTTTTAACTGCTGCCATGCAGGTTCAAATAGGCAAAACAATTTTGGAAAAAAAAAGGGAAAAAACAAAACAAAACATGTTTCAGTTGAAAACTTTAGGACCTAAAGGAGACAAATGTATTTGCACTAAAACACAGCCAGAACGGAGAGAAAAAAACACTTATTGCAAAGGAATTGATATTGAATATTTAAAGATTTTATGAAGAAGAATTTGTACTTGGGCCAGAAGATTGCATTTCTTTTCCAATTGCTGCTAGATAAACTAGGGATGTGTGTTTTCATTACAAAAGAACTCCTTGAATTAAAAAAGTACTCAAAAAATAAATTAATTAATAAATTAAAAAGTACTCAAATCAGTTTACTTAAATAGAAAATTCCCATAAGTCCTTGTGTTTGTGTATGGGTATGGGTATATTCTTATATGTGAATAAAAGTGTTGAGAGAAGGCAAACTTAAATGGAAGTCTGCAGAGTTGTTGATACATGCTCTAGCCTACATCACTTCATCTCTAGAAAAGCTTCAACAGCAAAGCAAAAATCACAGAGCCACAGTTGCTGACTGGCTTAAGAAGAAGTGGGAAAACAAAGTAACAAAGTAAAAAAATAGAAATCAGCTACTTGAACCTGGAGGGAAGTCAAGAATAACTAAATACGTACAGAAAGAAAGAAAGAAAAACTGTATTTTCTGGGTGAAAAACAAAAAGGGAAAGATGAAATTAGACTTCTAATCCTTTCTCCCTTAATAGAGAAAAATAAAAGAAGATGTAATCCTTTCAACTTCCTCTGGAAATTGGTGAGTTCCTTATACATAAATATATTATTAATTATCTCTATTATATTGATATAGTTAGTATGGTATGTATTGGATTGAACATATACTCCCTTTAGCTAAAGAAATTCATTCCACTCACCCAGTATCTCTGGGAAAATCATCATATGGCAGTAGGGGAAACTTACTGGAGTACTTCTTTACTAGAATTGGTACTATCGGAATTTTAACTATTCCAGCTACTAATTTTCCAAAATAATTTTTGACTACTCCCTCTGTCTAATTTTGTAGAAGTGTATTGTCTTGAGAGAGATTTAATTCAGACTTAGTTTCTTCTTCCAGGACATGATTAACAGACCTTTAGGTATACAAACCTCCATTTGAAGAGAAGGCCATCCTCCTAACTGCTTTAAGTATAACAGACCAAGTTGAAAATTCATTCCCCACAACCTAGGTTATCTCCACCCTTGGCTTGAGTGGGGCTGACTCCTCCCCCAAGTTCTCAGGACTTTTGATGCTGGAACTCCAGGGACCCCGCAGAAACCACACACCTTTCCCCTGCCCATATCCCTCATCGGCCCCCGACTGTTCAGAGAATATACTCATGTCTACTGAAGAGCTCAGGGAAGGCCACTAGCTGGGCAAAGAGACTTCAGGCAAATACCTTTTTTGTGAGTAATATATGAAACACAAAATTCAGAGTCAGCTGGCCTCACTGATTATTAATCTCCTGATGTAGATTATTCATATAAACTAGTTGGTCTGATTTTCCTGGAGATGTTATAGGAATGGAACGACATAAAGGCTTGTGGACATGTCCTTACATTCTTCTCTTCTTTCAAAAGATAGAAAGAGGAAATGAAGTAAGAAAGACAGGCTTGGGGGTTCCCTGGTGGCGCAGTGGTTGAGAATCCGCCTGCCGATGCAGGGGACACGGGTCCGAGCCCTGGTCCGGGAAGATCCCACATGCCACGGAGCAGCTAAGCCCGTGCGCCACAACTACTGAGCCAGTGTTGTAGAGCCCACAAGCCACAACTACTGAGCCCACGTGCCTAGTGCCCGTGCTCCATAACAAGAGACGCCACCGCAATGAGAAGCCCATGCACCACAACGAAGAGTAGCCCCCGCTCGCCACAACTTGAGAAAAGCCCGCGCACAGCAATGAAGACCCAATACAGCCAAGAATAAATAAATTAATTAAATCCATAAAAAAAAAAAAGACAGGCTTATGCTATGAGAGCTGCTCCTATGTCTGTGCATTTTTTAAAATCTTTTATCAGTTTTATTGAGACATAATTGATATATAACATTGTGTAAGTTTCAGATGTACAGCGTGTTGATTTGATACACGTATATTGTGAAATGATATATATACCACCATAGTGTGAGCTAACATCTCTATCACCTCACATACTTATCATTTCTTTTTTGTGGTGAGAACATTTAAGATCTACTCTTAGCAACTTTCAAGTATATAATACAGCATTGTTTATTATAATCACCACGCTGTACATTAGATCCCCCAAACTTTTTCATCTTATAACTAAAAGTTTGACCCACATCTCCCCATTTTCTTCACCCCCAGCCCCTGTTAACTGCCATTCTACTCTGTTTCTATCAGTTTGGCTTTTTTAGATTCCACAGATAAGTGATATCATACAGTATTTGTGTTTCTCTGTCTGCCTTATCAATATTTCACTTAGCATAATGTCCTCCAGGTTCATCCATGTTGTCACAAATGGCAGAATTTACTTCTTTCTCATGGCTGGATAATATTTGATTGTATATATATCACATCTTTTTTATTGAAGTAGAGCTGATTTATAATATTATATTAGTTTCAGGTGTAGAGCATAGTGGCTCAGTATTTTTGATGTCTGTGCATTTTTGATAAAGAAATCTGAGTCCCATAGGAATATAGGGTGTTTGTAAGGGTGAGCCACCAGTTCTATAAATGTGCCACCTAACAAACTATTTTGGCTGCATGGCTTGCCCGGGGGTATATTCATTCAAAACCAAAACAGGCATAGCTAATCCACTCTCCCAGCAACCACACAGCAGGCTGCAGTGACTACGGGGCCATTATTCCCTCCAGCCAGGCATGAAAATAGAGGCTGAGTATCCAAGGAGGTTTGTTTAATGGTTACAATCAGATCCCATGTAACCAAGACCCACAGGGAATCAAAAGAGGGAATTCTTTACACTATGCCGAGATAGTGCCTTCTGAGAGAGAAAATTCCTAATGTACTATCAATACTTGGAGAGATTTTGTTCCCTAGTCTTTGGTGAATCCATCGTTGAGTTCACGTCCAGGGTTAAGCAGATCTGCTAAACAATTCTTTAATGGTGATTACTTTCAAATGAAGGACTTGAAATATAACTTTACCCAATTTTATCAACATGCAAGGTAAACATTTATTTTCTTCCAAAACACATTATTTAACAAGAATATATTTAAGTAGAGAAAAGCTTTCTAATTCTCTTTGGTAAACGTTGCACCTTGTGTGAAATGACTGCCAAGTGCAGAGCTGAAGGGAATCTCTGCCTGCCTGTTCAGATCTGGGGAGGGGGCTCACTGGCCCTACAGAGGATCTAAGCCATACGCTCAATAAAAGGATTGTAACCTATCACAATCGTACAAAAGGAATGAAGGCAAACTTCTGATGAGGATGAACGAAGTAGGTAACTGCCAGTCATGAGTTAACTCTAAAAGGCAGCTACTTCTTTGATCTCTTCTGAAAAAGAAATAAGAAAAACTTCTTTATCAGAATAGAGGAAGTTCAAATAAGGAAATTTATTTCTATTTCCCGTTGTTACATTGTCTGAATTTTAGAAAATATTCCCTGGAATAAAACAAAATATTTATGTATTTCATAAGCACTGGAATTTTTAGCACTCGTGCTTTCCTTTGTAGGAATGGCATCAGTGAAATATTCTTTGACTGATATAGGGCCGTGTGTGCTGGATGGGAGAAGCGCTTTACGTTTCTGAACTTAGTAAAAAATACTACATAAGTCTTATATTAGTTTTGATACTGCATCAGGCATGCTCTTCTAACTTGTTTCTAAGTATTCTAAGTTCAGTTATTAGAATTATTATTTTATAGAAGAATCTTATTTTCTTTTTAAACATATAGAATTATGTATCTTCATACATCAGATTTAAAAATTTTTGTAATGATGTCTACTAACTCCATTTTTTAAATGAGTGCTAAGACCAATTTTTTTTTTTTAAATATTTATTTATTTGGTTGCACTGCGTCTTAGTTGAGGCAGGCGGGCTCCTTAGTTGCAGACCACCAGTTCCTTAGTTGCGGCATGCATGTGGGATCTAGTTCCCTTCCAAGGGATAGAACCTGGGCCCCCTGCCTTGGGAGCACAGAGTCTTAACCACTGTACCACCAGGGAAATCCTTATTCTTTTTTTCACTGAAAATGATTGAAATTCTGCATTCTTCAGGGAAGGAAACAAGCACTAAAATATTTTACTGACTTTAATGATCATGTAAAATCGGGATTGCACTGTTTTTAAAGTACTTTAAAAATACTTCCCATGAAACTATTATATAGATTTGAAACTTTGATACTTTAAAAAATTACCAATAAATAAATTACCTTGGTAAAAATTAACAACACTAATATGTACAAAATAGATAACTAATGAGAACCTGCTATGTAGCACAGAGAACTCTACCTCACTTCACTGTACAGTAGAAGCTAACACAACATTGTAAAACAACTATACCCCAATTAAAAAAAAAAAAGATTTACATGCATATCAAAGGAAAAAAAAGATTGAGACATGAATCTCTTATCTGAACATGTGTTTCATTTTGTATGATCTCTTCAGAGCTGGATGAGGACAAGATTGCCGACACCATGAAGAAAGCCCTCCCTACCGTGGGCTGGGATTGGCTTGTCTGTTCTTGGTGGACTCTCCCTTCGTCCATGGGAATATTGTGATGAGTGTTACTCACCTGGGAAATGAGGTCTGAAGGAAGGATCGGAGCAGGGCGATCATTCTATAAAACCCAGGCTTAGGTGGGAAAATGCAGAGGGAACAGTAACGAATGTGGAACCAGATAACTGTCTCACTCCTGGACAAATTCTGTAGCGTTTACATCTATAGCACAATTATGAGGCCATTTATAAGGTACAATGTCTTATAAAAGTGGAATTATACATGTGAGTTGTCTTAGCTACAATACAGAAAAGATGAATAAGAAGATAGTTTAAAGAAAAAATATTTTTCTCCTCTCTCATTTTACATGAAGGATAAAACATGAAATTCTATTAATTTTCTTACTTAGGTTTTAATAAGCATTTTGTGTACTTCCTAAGATTGAGGTCAAGAAAACCTGATGAGTAGGGTGGTCTGAGTAAGCCTTCCTAGAAGCAGTGTCCAGATGGACTCTGGTTGCCATTGTGTACTGGGCACAGCATGGAATCATGTGCACATCTTCTTTGACCCAGTAAATCTCCTTGGACATTCACACACCCTCTCTGCACACCCCTGCACACCCCCGCTTAGACAAGCCCTTCACAGAACCCCCCTCTCCCTGGCATCCCAGATATTGTCCTAAATGAAAATAGCTAGCAAAGAGAATGAGATCAAAACAATGACTTAAATGACTTATTAAATTTCAGGCTTGTTTTGACAAAATTATATATTAATTTTCTAAACATTCTAAACAATTCATCCTTCAGAAATTTTAATACCTTTTGTAAACTTTCAAAATGTAACTATAAATTCTAGGACACCTTTTTGCTTTCTCATTAATCTCTCACCAAGACCATAGCATACTTTGTAGGTTGAGACATGGAGTGGTAGAAATTGTTGAAGTAATAAATATAGTGGTTAAGAATTTAAAAGGAAGAATATTGTACAGAATCTCTTTCCAATGTACTCCATTAAGCACTTTTATTCATGAAATATATCTGCTTAACATAAAATTATATTAAGTCCTGTTTAGTGTCTACCAAAAATCACTTTTCCAGCTCCCTCTATTAACAAATAAACAATGATTTCATTGTTGTTCCCATGGATGTTCTATAACAGAACTGTGCTGAATTGTGGCCGTTGATATCCCAAAGGCCATGATATACACTGTTCAAAAAAAAGTCCAGCAAATAGAAAAAATAGAAATACAAGCGAGTTTTCTCATTTAAGAGTATACTTCAGGGCTTCCCTGGTGGCGCAGTGGTTGAGAGTCCGCCTGCCGATGCAGGGGACACGGGTTCGTGCCCCGGTCTGGGAAGATCCCACATGCCGCGGAGCGGCTGGGCCCGTGAGCCATGGCCGCTGATCCCGCGCGTCCGGGGCCTGTGCTCCGCAACGGGAGAGGCCACAACAGTGAGTATACTTCAACCGCTGGTAAAAGACTAAGTTAAAATGAATAAATTGTGCAACTATTAAAAAGAATTAGTTGTATCTAAAATTTTTTTTTAAAATGAGTAAATTAAAAACACGTTGTATTTTTTTTTCCCTATCTGCAGCAATGTCCGGAGACAAGGAAATTCCATGATGTCAGCAGTTGAAAGATGACACATTACTAATTTGAAATGTCACTGCAAAGAAGTAAATGAATAATTCAGAATGAAAGTAAACCCTAAAAATTGGAGAGGAATTCCCTTATTAACTGTGGTTCCAGCTAAAGAGCCTAGTTATTTCAGTGAGAAATAAAATTTATAAGTATTAATAATGAAATACCATTTTGTCTATTTTTCATATTTTAAATGAACAAATCTTTATTAAGCACTTACTATTTACCTAATAATTCTAAAAGCTGCTGTTTATTGGGTACCTAGTATGTGTCAGTACGTATGTACTGACAAGTTAAATGTACAAGTTATCCACACAGTTATATCATACAAGGGGTATGTACCTTAGCCCAGTATACACAATAACATGACATTTGGGTATTGAATTACAATTTGAATTACAATTCTCCAGGTTAGTGAGTAAAGTGAAACTCAGATATTGTTTTCTCAAAATCTGTCTAAGCTCAAAATGGCATTCTCATCTTCTCTGTGGTTGATAATATTCAGAGTTTTACAGACTAAAACCCAGTTTTTGCCACTAAAGATTTTTTTAAAAACTATTTATTTTTTTGGTTGCACCGGGTCTTAGTTGCGGCAGGTGGGCTCCTTAGTTGCAGCATGCGAACTCTTAGTAGCGGCATGTGTGTGAGATCTAGTTCCCTGACCAGGGATCGAACCTAGGCCTCCTGCATTGGGAGCACAGTCTTATCCACTGCACCACCAGGGAAGTCCATCACTAAAGATTTTTAATAAACTTATGAATACAGTTTCTGGTTCTGCATGTAAGGAGCTTGGAAGTTACTACTCCAACCTAACAACAAGTAAATGTTGAACAAACGGCAAAATCAACAACTCTTCTTGGATCTATAAGGGGAGGACACAGGGCATGATACTCAACTCTAGCCCATTCTAGCTATCCTGTTCCAACTAAAAGAGAAGAGAAAAAAACTAAAAAACACTTGTGCAGTTCACAGACCAGAGGCATAGACCCACTAAAAAACTGAGACCTAATCGTAGACGTAACACACACCTCCCCACCAGAACATTAAAAGCCTATTTATAGCGATTCCTTTTGCTCAGTACATCATGTTTGGCTATTAAGAAAAAGTTACAATCCTCCTAAAAGGCAAAAAAAAAGCACCCCCAAACAAAAAAAGCCCCACAATTTGGAGAGACAGAACAAGCATCAGTACCTGGCATGGCAGGGATATTGGAATTATCTGACCAGCAGTTTGAAACAATTATCACTAATATGCCAAGTGCTCTAATGAATAAAGTAGACAGCATGAAAGAACAGATGGGGAGTGTAAGCAGAGAGATAAAAGCCCTAAGAAAGAACTAAAAAGAAATGCTAGAGATCAAAAGTACTGTAACAGAAATGAAGAATGCCTTTGATCAGTTTATTGGTAGACTGGACCTGGCTGTGGAAAGAATCTCTAATCTTGAGGATACATCAATAGAAACCTCTAAAACTGAAAAGCAAAGAGACCAAAGACTGAAAAAAAACCCACCCCAAAACAGAACAGGATGTCCAAGGACAGTGAGACAACTACAAAAGGCATAACATATGCATAATGGGGTTACCAGAAGGAAAAGAAAGAGGGAAAGGAACAGAAGAAATATTTGAAACAATGATGACTGAGAATTCCCCCAAATTGATGTCAAACAGAATACTACGGACTCATGAAGCTCAGAGAACACCAAGCAGGATAAATGCCAAAAAAATTACACCTAGGCATATCGTTTTCAAATATAGAAAATCAACGATAAAAGAAGAAAGAAGAAAGAGGGGAAAAAACACCTTATCTATAGACGAGCAAAGGAAAGATTTACATCATTTAAATTTAAACCATTACATGGTTTAAATTTAAACCATTACATGGTTTCTCCTCAGAAACCATGCAAGCGAGAAGAGAGTGGAGTGAAATATTTAAAGGGCTGAGAGAAAACCCCCACCAACCTAGAATTATGTACCCTTTCAAATTACCATTCAAAAGTGAAGGAGAAATAAAAGCTCTCTCAGACAGACAAAAATTGAGGGATTTTGTTGTCAGTAGACCTGCCTTGCAAGACATGTTTAAAGAAAGTTCTTTAGAGAGAAAGAAAATGATAAAGGTCGTTAGATCTACATCAAGAAAGGAAGAGGTTCTCTTGCTTCCTCACTTCCAAGATGACCAAGGAAAGAAGGAACAATGGTTGTGCCAAAAAGGGCTGTGGCCACGAGCAGCCTATTCCGTGCACCAGCTGTGCCTGATGCGTGCCCAAGGACAAGGCCGTTAAGCAGTTCGACGTCTGGACCGTAGTAGAGGGTGAAGCCATCAGGGACATTTCCAAAGCGAGTGTTTTCCATGCCTGTGTGCTTCCCAAGCTGTATGTGAAACTACATTACTGTGTGAGTTGTGCCATTCACAGTAAGATAGGAATAGTTCTCCTTCTTGGGAAGCCTGGAAGGACCAAACACCTTCACCCAGATTTAGACCTGCGGGAGCTGCCCCACAACCTCCACCAAAGCCCCTGTAAGGAGTTAGTTCCTAAGAGACTGAAGAACTACTGTTCTCTGAAAAGACAATAACCTGGAAGTTAGACTTAAAAAAAGAAAAAAAGCTAGAAAAATGGTACTGATGAACCTATTTGCAGGGCAGGAAAAGAGACGCAGACATAGAGAATGGACTTGTGGACACAGTGCGGGAAAGGGAGGGTGGGACCAATTGAGACAGTAGTACACTATCATGTGTAAAACAGATAGCTAGTGGGAAGCTGCTGTATAGCATAGGGAGATCAGCTCAGTGTTCTGTGATGACCTAGAGGGGTGGGATGGAGTTGGGGTGGGAGGGAAGCTCAAGAGGGAGGGGATATATGTATACATATAGCTGATTCACTTTATTCTACAGCAGAAACTAACACATTATACTCCAATTAAAAAAAAGAAAGCGCATCAGAGAAGGAATAAAAGAAAGTAAAATTAAAAGTTTTATTTTTCTTTTCTCAACTGATCAAACAGATAACAGTTCATTCAAAATATTAACAGTAACGTATATTTGACTAGGTATGCTTAGGTGTAGATTTTATATATATACATATAGATATACAGATATGTTTATATATGCTTATATATAAGTGAAATGAATGAAAGCAATGAGGTAGGGATAGGAGAGAGGAATTAGGATTATTTTGTTATTATAAGGTACTCACATTACCTGTAAAGTGGTATAGTGTTATTTGAAAGTAGAGTTGGATTAGTTATAAGTGTATATTGTAAAATTTATGGCAACCACAATAAAAAGTTAAAAAGCAATTGGCAAACTATGTAGACTCAAATCTGAACCAAAGTTTTGAGCATGAGAATAAGATATGCTACAGAATCACACACAAAGATGAATGTGATTTTATAAAAGTAGCAATAATAAAAATATTTCAATTCAAATTATAATTTAAAACCCTGCCATCCAGGCTAAATTTTTAATGCTTTGATAAAAAGGTTAATATTAAAGGAACCTAGGGACTTCCCTGGCAGTCCAGTGGTTAAGACTCCACGCTTCCACTGCAGGGAACCCTGGGTTCGATCCCTGGTCAGGGAACTAGATCCCACATGCATGCCACAACTAAGAGTCACATGCCACAACTAAGGAGCCTGCCTGCCACAACTAAGACCAAAAAATAAAATTAAAAAGTTAGAAAAAGGGGCTTCCCTGGTGGCGCAGTGGTTGAGAGTCCGCCTGACGATGCAGGGGACGCGGGTTCGTGCCCCGGTCCGGGAAGATCCCACATGCTGTGGAGCAGCTGGGCCCGTGAGCCATGGCTGCTGAGCCTGCGTGTCCGGAGCCTGTGCTCCGCAACGGGAGAGGTCGCAGCGGTGAGAGGCCTGCATACCGCAAAAAAAAAAAAAATAATTAATAAAAAGTTAGAGAAAATAAGATAGTAATGTCTAAAGTAAAAAAAGAAAAAGAAATCGCTAAAAAAGAAAATAAATAAAAGAACCTAAGAATTGTAACTCTCACACCTGACGAGTTCTTCTCTTTCGCTGGCATTGTCAACCTAATCTTGCCAGAGCAGAATCTAAGCATTCTAGACTTCTTAAAGGAAGTGAAAAAGGCAATAACCAAGGTGAGCCCAACTGTGAATTCTATGGTCCTAAGCAGTAGATGATCAAAGGGAAAGTTCTTCTTTTTCACTTTGGGTGACTCATTTGAATACAGTATTTTGGGTTTCTTTTCCTTTGTTTGTTTTAGAGTTTTTCACATATCTGAAATCCTTTGTTTAATGAATGTGCATCTTCTATTTTAAAAATTTAATTTCTTATGCGACTTCCCTGGTGGTCCAGTGGTTAAGACTCTGCGCTTCTACTGCACGGGGCACGGGTTCGATCCCTGTTCAGGGAACTAAGATCCTGCGTGCTGCGTGGCCAAAAAAGAAAAAAAATTAAAAATTTAATTTCTTATTCTGATGGCAGAATAGAAATTTTAATGCAAGGCAGAGAGATTTTGTGTGTGTGTGTGATATTATAGGTAAGTTCTTTTTAAAAATGTGTTTCTAACTGAGGAATACGTTTGAAATGATATCAAGAATAGCCCAGACTTCAGATTCTGTCAGTAGGTAATCCTGGATGCAAGTGTGAGTTCAGTCTTGCCAGCTCTGAGCGTAGGAAAGATATTTTATTTTTCTCAATCTCAGTTTCCTCATGAGTAAAATGTGAGTAACGAAGTTATCAGTTGTTAAGGATGAAATGAGCCAGTGTGGTAAAGGGCATTTCACTCCCTACAACATAGAGCTCAGAATATTTTAGTTTTTTGAATAAAGGTGTTTATTGTATAAGGGATTTCACAATCGAAGTTACATTTATAGATGAGATAAACTTTGTAACTGTAACTCCTCACTATCACATGGAAAGTTTCTTACTTTTATAATCTGTGTGAGCTCAACATCATTATAATTTTCAATGTAAAATATTGAACTGACTTTTAAAAACTGAGTTGGAGGGAAAACGTACATGAAATGCCATGAGCACTTTCTTCTAATTGGATTCCAGCTTATTCTATTGGATTACCATTTTCCTAAAGAACACACTTAAGTCTGGCTTAACTCTTATTTTTAAAAATTATTTATTTATTTGGTTGTGGCAGACGGGCTCCTTAGTTGAGGCAGGCAGGGTCCTTAGTTGCAGCTTGCCAGCTCCTTAGTTGCAGCTTGCCGGCTCCTTAGTTGAGACATGCATGTGGGATCTAGTTCCCTGACCAGGGATTGAACCCGGGCCTCCTGCCTTGGGAGCTCAGAGTCTTAACCACTGTGCCACCAGGGAAGTCCCTTAACCCTTATTTTTATTTTTCAAAAATCCCACTCAGGGAATCTGAAGACTAATGTTATTAGGTTGAACAATATAAAAGTGTCAATACTCAATTCCTTTGACCTAGAAAAATATTTTATTTTCACAACTATTTTTTATAACTGCAAAATGAATACAGGATCAAGAAAATAAAAATATAAAAAAGAAAAAGTAAACCACATATAATTTTACTTGCCAGAGATTAATATATTTAGCAATTTATCGTATTTCCTTCTTGTCTTTTTTCAATTAATATATATTTTTATATGGTTGTGATCATTTTCTCCAATGAATATCATAGTTTTTCACTTAATATGGAAAAATAATCTTTATCAACAACTTCTTTAATGATTACATAAATCATATCTATGAATAAATCACAACTTATTTACCCACGCTGCTATTGTGTGTGTGCACATGCACGTGCACGCGTGAGAACTTGCTGACATAATACGCCACTTACGTAAAGGATTCCAAAATGTGTTTAACATATAACAACTAAGCACCTCTCTAACAGAAACTCTTAGTTAAATGTTAACTAGAAATAAATACATATGCATTTAAAACAGATGGCAACTGTTTATTTCAGTTATAGGCTTACCTAGAATGGAGGCATACACTAAGACAGTTTTATAATTAGCATTCAGTACATTAGCAACTATGTAAGAAACTCTGTACTTATCCCTTGATATTCTAATCTGTAGATTCACTTAGTTTCTCTTTCAGCAACTTTCCTTTAAAAAAATACGATTACTAATAAAAACCAAAAATGTGCTGAGTTTCACTTTTTCTTTGACTTTCTTTGCCCATATCCTGGAGGAGTTTTCAAAATGGCAATAAGAAAAGAGAAATGAGTACAAATAAGAAATGACAATTCACCGTTGAATGGCATGTGTGTGAAAGTTAACCCAGGCCTTCACCATGAAGAGGGAGGCAGAAAAAGCCTCGATTGCAAGAGGTGGCCTTTTGGACAGACTTGCGTCAGAAACAGAAAGAAATGCATTGGTTTTTGCGTGCAGCTGTCGAGGAAGCAGAACTTCCTGTGTTTGAAATTCTGTCTGCAGTTAAATAAAAAGGAAAAAAAAAAGGAAGTATGTAGTGCTCTCTGCAGCTTTTCTCCAACTTTACCTAAATACTGCATATGAGCAAAAGAGACCATCAAACTGCAGATGTAGAGACAATGAACAAATGATTCAGGAAATATTTCCGGAATGTAATAATTTTTAAGAAAGTATAATTTGGTGCTACAGTTATTTACTTTCATTTTACTGTTCATCTAGATTTTTAATTCCTACACATTTCCCCTGGGAGATCTAAAATGTCTCATACATTTTTCTTCTGCTTTTTAAGGGATTTATCAAGCTGGGCAATTCAGTGAGATAGTTTCCTTCAAATGCTAGAGAGAAGGTAAGAACAGAGAAGGACATTTTATATTTCACTGCTAACAGAAGACAGTTTTCTCATGAACTATTTATTTAGAATTACCTCTAGTGTCCCTGTCCCCTAAGGCTTTAAAAAATTTCTCTCAACTCTATTGGTATTACAAACCCAAAACATGCATAAAGATAACATCACTTTTAATTTTATGTCAATTATCCACATCTGAAAGAAAGCTCCTCTAAATATCAAAAAATGGAGGATCCTTCAGAACAAGATACAATTAATTCCAAAGTCTACGATAAAAAATACTCTGACATTTTCTTTTATTATTGATTAATTTAAAAATTGAAGTATAATTAATTTACAATGTTGTGTTAGTTTCTGGTGTACAAAGTGATTCAGTTATACATAAATACATATATATTATTTTTCATATTATTTTTTGTTATAGTTCATTACAAGGTATTGAATACAGTTCCCTGTACTATACAGTAGGGCCTCGTTGTTTATCTATTTTATACACAGAAGCTCGCATCTGCCAATCACAAACTCTTAATTTTTCCCTCCCCCCAGCCCCCTCTTTCCCCTTTGGTAACCATAAGTTTGTTTTCTATGTCTGTGAGTCTGTTTCTGTTTTGTAAATAAGTTCGTTTGAATCATATTTTAGATTCCATAAAGTGATATCATATGATATTTGTCTTTGTCTGACATATCATTTCATATGATAATCTCTAGGTCCATCCATGTTGCTGCAAATGGCATTATTTCATGCTTTTTTATGGCTGAGATGTGATATATATATCACGTTTAGGTTGCTTCCATGTCTTGGCTATTGTAAATAGTGCTGCTATGAACATTAGGGTGCATGTATGTTTTTGAATTAGGGTTTCCTATGGATAGATGCCCTAGGAGTGGGATTGCTGGATCATATGATAACTCTATTTTTAGTTTTTTGAGGAACCTCCATACTGTTCTCCATACAATGGAATGGGGGAACCAATTTACATTCCCACCAACAGTGTGGGAGGGTTCCTTTTTCTACACACCCTCTCCAGCATTTATTATTTGTAGACCTTTTAGTGATGGCCATTCTGACCAGTGTGATGTGATACCTCATTGTAGTTTTGATTTGCATTTCTCTGATAATTAGCAAAGTTGAGCATCTTTTCACATGCTTATTGGCCATCTGTATGTGTTCTTTGGAGAAATGTCTATTTAGGTCTTCTGCCCATTTTTTGCTTGAGTTGTTTGGGTTTTTTGTTATTGAATTGTATGAACTGTTTGTGTATTTTGGAAATTAAACCCTTGTCGGTCTCATCTTTTGAGAATACTTCCTCCCAGTCCATAGGTTGTCTTTTTGTTTTGTTTATGGTTTCATTTGCTGTGCAAAAGGTTTTAAGTTTGATTAGGTCCCATTTGTTTATTTTTGCTATTATTTCTTTTGCCTTGGGAGACTGACCTAAGATAACATCGATATGATTTATGTCAGAGAATGTTTTGCCTATATGCTCTTCTAGGAACTTTATGGTGTCATGTCTTTTTTTTTTTTAGTATTTTTAAAAATTATTTATTCTTTTGGCTGTGTTGGGTCTTCGTTACTGCACGCAGGCTTTCTCTAGTTGCGGCAAGAGGGGGCTACTCTTTGTTGCGGTATGTGGGCTTCTCATTGCGGTGGCTTCTTTTGTTGCTGAGAACGGGCTCTAGGCACGTAGGCGTCAATAGTTGTGGCTCGCGGGCTGTAGAACACAGGCTCAGTAGTTGTGGTGCACGGGCTTAGTTTCTCCGTGGCATATGGGATCTTCCCAGACCACGGATCGAACCTGTGTCCCCTGCGTTGGCAGGCAGATTCTTATCCATTGCGCCACCAGGGAAGCCCTATGGTGTCATGTCTTATATTTAAGTCTTTAAGCCATTTTGAGTTTATTTTTGGGTATGGTGTGAGGGAGTGTTCTAACTTCATTGATTTACATGTGGCTGTCCAACTTTCCCAACACCACTTGCTGAAGAGACTGTCTTTTCTCCATTGTATATTCTTGCCTCCTTTGTTGAAGATTAATTGACCATAGGTGTGTGGATTTATTTCTGGGCTCTACATTCTGTTCCATTCATCCATGTGTCTGTTTTTGTGCCAATACCATGCTGTTTTGATTACTGTAGCTTTGTAGTAGTGTCTGATGACTGGGAGGGTTATGCCTCCAGCTTTGCTCTTTTTCCTCAGGATTACTTTGGCAGTTCTGGGTTTTTTGTGGTTCCATATAGACTTTAGGATTATTTGTTCTAGTTCTGTGAAAACTGTCAGTGGTAATTTGATAGGGATAGCATTAAATCTGTAGATTGCTTTGGGTAGTATAGCCATTTTAACAGTGTTAATTCTTCCAGTCTAAGAGCATGGGATATATCTTTCCATTTCTTTGAATCACCTTCAATTTCCTTTACCAATATTTTATAGTTTTCAGCATATAAGTCTTTCACCTCCTTGGTCAGGTTTATTCCTAAGTTGTTTTTTTCTTTTTTTGATGTTCTTTTAAAAGGGATTTTTAAAAAAAAATTCCCTTTCTGATATTTCATTGTTAGTGTAAAGAAATTTAACAGATTTCTGTATGTTAACATTGTATCCTGCTACCTTGCTGAATTTGTTTATCAGTTCTAGTAGTTTTTGTGTGGAGTCTTTAGGGTTTTGTATATATAGTATCATGTCATCTGCATACAATGACAATTTTACCTCTTCTCTTCCAATTTGGATACCTTTTATTTCTTTTACTTGTCTAACTGCTGTGTCGAGGACTTCCAGTACTGTGTTGAATAGATCTGACATTTTATTAAATATGAATCTGTGTGGGAAGGGACATAAATACCCAATAACAACTATCATGAAGCTGAAGGAAGGGAATAAAAAAGAATACATTAAATACTATACACCACAGTACTGGATTTTAAAGAAACTCAGAATAGTTCCCAAAGGTTCTCATTTGTTGGGTGGCAATGAGAGAAAAGAATTTATGTAAAATGTAGCATTGAAAAGGGCCTTCTGTTCACAGTTCCATGTGATCAGATTTGTTCATCTGCCGTCACTGAGAGTGTAGACCTTAGTAATAATGGGTAATGCAGGTGTCTCTTATTTTAATGTAAACTCACTATAAGAAATTCTTAATAAGATGATGGTGTAGAATGTGACTAAATTTTGTCCTCCTTAAAAAAGTGACAATGTTGAAAATTATCTCTGACAAAAGGTTGGAGGATGATTATAAAAATGCAGATGTGCATTTCCTGGTATTTTCTATGGTTAGATAAAGAAGTAGGAGAGAGGCCTCTACCTGGAGTTAACAGGTGTGGTGGTGTCTGTTCAGAGGCCAGGAATCATTTAACACTCTGCCAAAAACAATCAGAAGGGGGAAAATGAAAGTAAGGAAACCAGGGGTAAAGAGAATAAGGGCGCATGAGGAGAAAGAACATCTGATAAACAAACTTTCACAAGGGTCCATAGAACAGTAGAGACGAAAGGAACTCTGGGAACAGGTGTGAGGGTAGCACTTTGGAGATCGTAGAACTTTGGTGCCAATGGGAACCTGAAAAGGCAGTGAGTAAACCTCCCTCATTTACAAAGGAGAAAACCGATGCCTGGAGAGGTTGCTGTGACCACTACCTACATATATTCACATTCATTTTTATTAGCTTCAATTGCCCAACAGTTATACTTTTTTGGCTTTTTATATAAATTTTTGCATGTGAGCTATGGGTAGATTGCAGGCACAAAATCTCCATCTACACTGACTAAAGAAATCAATGGAAAATAAGATTCTAAACAACTTAATTTTATTAGTTTTCTGAAAACATATATTATTTCAAGTAAGGGATACCTAGTGTTGTGGGAATAACCAGTCTCTTAGGCTAGTATTATTAGTAATTTTTTCCTAATTATGGAAAAAAGATTTTTAAAATGAAGATATCTGTAACCCAGAGAAATGTTCACTGTTAACATTTCCTTCCACAGTATTTCCTTTTAATATCTCACAAAATTGAAATCATATGCATCTGTGATTTTATATTCCTTTCCAGTTAACAGTTTCTAATGCTGGATTTTTATCTTATTTCAACTTTATTTTATTGGTGTTACAAAAAACATTGTAATGAATCTCATTCATTAATTCATCAAATAGTTTTGAGTGCCAAATATTTTTGAGTTACAAATATTTGGAAAAAGTGTCTAACCCTAAGTGGTTACAAACCTCACTACCAACTTCCTGCCTCCTCTTCCCCCCCAGTTTCATTCCAGGCCTGACCCTGGGTGGCGAAGTTCAGGTCTCCTATGCCAGATCTGTTTCTAAAAATGTTAAAAAAGGAGAAAAAGTGATTTGGAAAATTGTGTTATCTCTGAACAAAGCCATGCTTGCAATCCATTCATCTTGCTGTAGATTAATGTTTCTTATTTGGAGTGTTAGCCACTTGATATTGACTTTCTGTCTATATAAATTCTTGCTGTGCCAATCCTAATGTCCTCCAAGGTACGCAGATGCCTCAGGCTAACTAGGGATCTCATGCATGAAAATGCAAAGGAGAAAAGCGTGTTAATATGCTTCAAAAATATCACCCCAGGCATATATACCTGCCTGTTTCTCTCTCTCTCTCTCTCTCTCTCTCTCTCTCTCTCTCTCTCTCTCACACACACACACACACACACACACACACACACACACACTCTCACTCATGCTTGCATGGCCAGAGAGAACATTACTTGGCTCCTCTCAGGGCTTGGGAGACCTGCATTTACAATATCCTTTATCCCACAGCCCTGAGCTATTAACCTAAGTATAACATGATTTAATTAACATGTAATGTTGATTAACATGCATTAAGAAGGACTACAATACTTGAGTGACAGAGCCACTGGTATTATGTTATTTAAAAGCAAAACGCTAGTACCTTGATAGTACCCTCTCAAGTGCAACGAGACCACCAATTTTTCCGTGCCACTTTTGCATTTACCATAATCATTCGTTGTCTGGGTATGCTATGGAGAGCAAATCAGCTCGTTAGTCCATAAACTCTAAGGTAAATATATCATTTCAATAATCTTGTCTTATGGAGAAAAATAGAGAGCGCCAACTTAGACTGGGGGCTCAGTTTTTGGAAAAAGTGACAATTGAATAGACACCTGAAGAATGAGTAGGATTATCCCCAAGGAGACAGGGGAAGGATGTTCCAGAAGGAGGGGACAAACTTTGTACTGTTCTGATATGGGACAAAGGTTAGTGAGGCAGGAATGAAACGTAGAATGAGGTTAAAATTAGGAAGTAGGTAGGGGCCAGGCAAAGCTGGGCCTTGTGAGCCAAAGAACAGGGTTTGATTTATTCAAGATGCTGCAGAAAATCATTGACGTTTTTTAAGCTGGGAAGAACAATTTGTGCATACATTCTTGCTTGTCTTTCAGAAGATATATTTAGGATAGATTTCTAAATGCGGACGCCTGGGCTTAAAGATATAACTATTTTTAAGGCTCTGGTATTTCAACCAGTATTCATACCAATTCAATTTCCTATCAATAGTGTATGAAAGAGTGTCCATCTTGCTAACCCTCAATAGCATTATCATTGAAGAAGAATTCTGCCATTGAAGAAAAGCAGTGTTGTGTTATTTTGTCATTATATTACTAGGGAATCTGAACATTTGTTAATATTTATTAATAATTTATATTTCTTTTTTCCTAAATTATCCATGGCCTTGTTTCTTTTTTTTGGTGGTGTGTGTGGTATTTATCTTACTGATGTGACATAGCTTTTTATATTTAAAGATTATTACCCTAGTTCTTATTTCTTGCATATATATATATTCTCCCAGTTTGTTTGCCTTTTAATTTTACTTGTACAGCCTTCCTCACCTTATAAGAGTAATTTGTTATCAAAAAAACATTATTGTAAGTTGAAAATGGAGCTACTATTATTTTAAATTAGAAAAGGTGATTTTATATATTTATATATATATATGAATATATATATGAATATATATATATTCATATATATATGAATATATATATATTTGTATATATATATGAAATACACCATATATATATGAAATACACCCATAAATGAAAAACACCAAGTCTCATTGAAATAGACCTATTTTACTTCACTAGTTTACAGTACATGTGATAACACAACATAAATTTCTATTCACTAATTTCTGTATAATGTGCTGTTCACCTGCATTCCTGAAGGTTTTTATAGTTATTCTGTACATCACACTTAAGACTATATTCTCAAACAAAGCATACATACAGTATTCAAAGTTTATGTAATTCAACCTTTAATGCAAAATAGAAACATAAAACCAAACTTTAAACAAATAAAAGCAAGACTTTCAGGAGCACGTGCATGAACTTGTTATTGCTACATACTAGCAAACCAGGAACACTCTGAGGTGGGAGTTTAGCAGGATACCCCAACTCTATATAACTGTGAAGTCACCCTCTCTAAACTGGTCCTAAAAAAAACTGAATTGGTCCTCTTTATGTGAAGAAAGTGGGGAAAAGGGTATTAGAAGAAACTCCTTATAAAGTATAAAAGTTGTAACCCTAATGGGCGTATTTTAAAATAGGTCTATATTTGTTTTTGACATATAGGATACATAAATTTTTATATAGTCAAATTTATCACTCTTTTCTGATAAAAATTATTGCTTTAGAGCTTAGGATATTTTTCTCCACACTAATATTACAAACATTCACCTATATTTTCTTCTACCTTTAGAATAATGATTTTCAGTTTATATATATGTATTATTTAAGTCATTTGGATTATTTTAAAGTGTGGAGTGTAAGGTAAGGATATGATTTGATTTATTTTTTAAAGAGACAAAAATTCCACACCAACCTGTTGAATAATCCATGCCTTCTGTATTTACATAATATTTCTTAAAGCAGAATCTGGAAAAAGTGATATGCTGATCAAGTCAGACATTACTTGTCTAGTGTCAGTTGGGGTTGGGGAAGAATTAGGGGTGCTGCGTGGGGTCTTTCTTTGGGTGGTGGTAAATCTCTGAAACATGGCCAAGTTGATGTAAACCATTCCTCACAGCCCACTACTCTTCCTTTTCCCTCTTTTCCTTGACACCTCAGTTCCTTGCCTTCTCTTTGCAGTTTGGCAGATAAATTCATGGTATAACCTAAGTTGTATGGAAATAACTATTTGGGTCTTCTGGGCGTCCCTCCAACTCCCAACCCCAAACCACTGGCCCCCAGACCATCTCCCCTGCCTATTAGTTATTCAGCTGGGGGGAAAATAAGGTAAATAAAACTGTTCTGAAGGGAGTATAGGGCCAAGGGTTAAATTCTAGGCAAAACCAACGTAGAATGAGAGAGAATATCTGTGTACGAAAATAAAAATGATGGCTAAAAACTTTGATTGTAGAAAAATGTGCAGTTAGGGTTAGTGACTTCTTTCCTAAAATGTAAGTTTCCTTTTATACATATACGATGTTTTCCTTGAGTGGCCTCTGTGAAGTATATAGAATCATGCAGTCCTCTATTTTACAGATGACTTAAAAAAAAAGATGATTTACTTAAAGCTATTCATTGTTAGAATTCCTGGTCCCGCATTCAAACCAGGCATGTCTTGATTTTTTTCTGACATCTTTTAATCCCTCTGCTCGATTTTAATGGAATATATTTATCCATACAATTAAAATGAGTTTAAATTATTTTGTGATGTCTCTTGAGATAACCAAAATCTCTCTGGGATGTATTAGAACCAGGGCTATGAAATGCTATGTTTCTTCCACAGGTGTACATCATAGAACTCCTATTCAAGTACCACCCATTTCTAAATTCTAACTTAGAGACCAGCTGTGAAAGATTGTTGAATTGGATTAGAATCCCCAAATTTCTTGGACAAGTGTCTTCCGGTGATTTTCAGGTATATATGTCCAAAGAGAATCAGAGTAGGAAGTTTTGGCTGATAGGTCTTCCTTCTAAACTTCTATGGACAAAGGTCATTAGAGAAAATATGTGAATCTATTAAGTATGCTTATCTCTGAGACTTTCTTAATCCACATATGAGGATCTTCTCCTTAGATCTAGAATTACAAACTAAGAAAGATAACCTTCTCCTTACACAAATTGGTAGTGTTTTTGCCAAAAAGGTAATGGGTGGTCCCGTTCTTTCTGAAGTCCTGTTTGTGCACGTATGGAATGAGGAATTCAGCATATTCCCGCAATTTGTTTCGCTGACAGATTTTAAAAGGTATTAACACCATTTTACCGATCTTGCCAATTAAAAAATTAATGCTCCTCCAAGACTTTGCCGTTCCGACGGTGACTCTAGGCAGGTACGAGGCACACGAAAGCAGGCGTCGGCCGGGCAGTGCCCGCAGCCGCGGGTCCGAGCTGACGATGCTGCGGGTGCCGGATCTTTGTGCGCTCCGCTCCCGGCTCCCGCGTGCCCGCACGTACGTAGCTTTCACGTGTGTGTTGATATGAAGTGCATGTGTGGATATGTAAGAATATGCTCAAATTTGGGGAGAGGCGCGGAGCACAGGACGGCGGGAAGGTGGGTGTGGGCGTGCACGGCGGGCCGGGCCGGGAGGGAGCCCGCGCCGAGCCCGAGCCCGAGTCCGCAGCGCGGCCGGCCGGCGGGCCACACAATAAAGCCCGGGGGCGGCGGGCGGGCGGCGGTGAGGAGGCCGGGCCGGCGAGCGGCCGCCCCGCTCAGCCCGCCATGTGAGCGGCGCCGCGGCCTCGCAGGACGCAAACTTTCCCGGCGGCGGCGGCGCCTCAACTCCGCGCCCGGCCACGGCCCGCCGCTCGGCGAGGAGACACCGTAAGTGCGGCGGCGGGGCCTCAGCGCTTCCCTCGCCGGGTGCTTGCGAGTTTCTGTGGTGGAGGCTTGTAAACATGGCGCCCCTGAGGCGCGGAGCCGGAGCGGGCAGGCCGGGTCCGCGGAGCCGGGGAGCCA
Organism: Grampus griseus; assembly: GCF_964374135.1. Classification (NCBI taxonomy): domain Eukaryota; kingdom Metazoa; phylum Chordata; class Mammalia; order Artiodactyla; family Delphinidae; genus Grampus; species Grampus griseus. The sequence goes on from NC_139018.1 coordinate 147,170,715, forward strand.
GGGAGGAGGCCGGGCCCGTGGAGCCGGAGGTGGGGAGGTCGGGGAGCCGGGGCGGGCGGCAGGGAGGCCGGGTCCGCGTAACCGGAGGCGGGGAGGCCGGGGAGCCGGCGCGGGCGGCAGGGATGCCGGGCCCGCGGTGGCTGGGAGGCCGGGAGACCGCAGCCCCCCCGCTCTTCGCCGGCCCTGGCCCGGAGGAGGCGGCGGCGGCGGGAAGGAGGCGGCGCGGGCGGCGGGCCGGGCGCGGAGGGGGAGGGCCGGGCGCGGCGGCGGCGGCGGCGAGGACCGTCCGGAGCATAATGGTGGGAGACGCTCGGCCTCGGTGGCGGGGCGGGGGCGGGGGCGCGGGCGGGGTGTCCGAGGCGGGGTGTTTGTGGAGCTCGGGCCCGGCTGCAGCTTCTCGGGCCGCGGGCGTGACCGCTGCTCGCCCCCTGCAAACAGCGCCGAGTGAACGGCGGAGCTTTGTTTGCGTCGGGCAGGGGCCTGTTGGTCTGCGGGGGTTCGGCTGCGCACCCCGCCTTCGGCCGGCCGGGGAAGGGCGGCCCTGCAGGAGGAGGAGGCCCCGCAGGAGCAGGACGGCGCGGGGCCTTCACGGGCCGCGAAGCCGGGGAGTCGCGTGAGCGCCGCCCGCCGGGCCGGTCCTCCCCGCGCGCCCAGGCCTCGGGGCCAGCGGTTCGGCTCGGGGTCCGCCGGGACGCGGCCCTGTGAGTTTGGGGGCGGGTGGGGGGCGGGCGTCTGCCTTGACGGCTAGTTGTTGGGAGCGAAGGCCGCGGCTGGGCAGGGTGGTCCCCAAGGGCCCAGGCGAGGCCTGGTCCCCGGGGCTGGTAACGGGCGGCAGCGAGGCCTCCGCCTCCTCTGCAGATCGTCCCGGGCCCCCAGGACCGCCTAAGTGTCCGCCACCCATCCCGCCGGGCGTCCGGAGGGGAGCTAAGCTGGGGCGCAGCAGCCGGCCTGGGACCCCCAACTTCCGCGTGGACTGTCCCCTTACGCTTTTCTGGCCCAGCGCTGGAGGCGCTCACGGTGTGTCCGTGGTGCCCGGTGTTATGTACGGTGGGGGTGTGATACCCAGTGTGTCCGTGGTGGTCGGTGTTACATACCGTGTGGTCATGGTGCCCGGTGTGTCCGTGGCGCCTGGTGTTACATGCTGTGTGTCGGTGTTGCCCAGTGTGCACCTGGTATGTGGTGGGGCATGATTCCTAGTGTGTCCATGCTGCCTGGTGTGTCCGTGGTCCCGAATGTGTGCCTGGTGTTGTATACTGTGGGAGCATGCATGATACCCGTTGTGTTTCTGGTGCTCGGTGTGCACCTGGCACTTGGTGTTATACATGGTGGGGATATCACACCTGGTGTGGGCATGGTTCCTGGTGTCACATATGGTGTGTGCATGGTACCTAGTTTGTCTATGGTGCCTGGTGTTATATACGGGTCCACATGGTTCCCGGTGTGGGCATGTCATACCCGGTGTTACATACTGTGTGTTCATGGTGCTTCGTGTGCGCTTGTGGGGTGTGTACATAGTATCCGGGGTCCTGTGAACTCAAAGCAGGTACCCTGTTGAGGGATGGGTGCCTGAAGGTTGGAGGGGGCCCGCTTGGGTCAGATTTTTAGAGGCCCACAGGGCTTGCTGAGGTTTAGGTCCTGGGTCCTCTGGTCTGCCTCACCCAGGTGTTCTGCATCCTACAGTAAGCGGTGTCCTGTGGAAACGAGACTGCTTAAAAATAATTTAGTCTGTTTAAGAGCATAAAGTAAAACGTTTTTCTTTTAAACCGAGAAATGTAGTGGTTGTACCTTAGTAATTATGGGATGCATAACCTTTTCAGGCTTTTGGGTCATTGATTCTAATTAATGGTTTGAAGTTAGCAGAGAGATAGTCTTCGTTGTCCTTTAAAAGTTTGAGTGCTTTCTGGTAAGCAGGGTCACCTTTGTGACTTTTCTGAATTCTAACTTGAACAAGCAGGAGATAAAATATGAATTTTGTACAGGCATGTTATTTTCTTTGTCTTTAGCGTTGATTAGTCATTATTTTGGTGGACTCTTCTTTATAAGATGGCCAAGTTAGAGAATCAGAGGTCAGAAAATATGGTCTGTGATTATGACATAATCAATAAAATATTTTTCTTGCTTAACTCCATGCATGATTGACAGAGGATCTCTATTGTGGTACTTTTTCCCTGTAGATGTTGTTCATATGTTTCCCCTTAGATGTTGTTCATATGAAAATGGAATCTCCCTTTTACATTTTGTAATTGGGCAGTTTATTTTTTCAGTTACCTGTTGCAAGGTGGTTAAATAAACATATGTAAGTGCTCCCAGCTTTACAAAGAAAGATCAATTAAAATGTTAAAATTATCTCCTTAGTTCGTATGCATTGTTCTTAGGATATCATTACATTGATACTTTGAGTGTATGGCATCTTGCATGTTTCCGTGAATTGACCTGTGTTTTTTTGAACTCTCACCTTTTTGTAACAGTATCCACTTTTCCTTTAAGGGTTGTTCAGGTAGTGTATAACAGAGACATTCATACCCTTTGGCATACCTAAATTGAGACACTGATTGAAGCTAATTAAGAATTGTAACATTTGTAATAAAGTATCAAATACTGTCCTACTGTTGCTTAAAGCCCTAAACCTCTGGTATCAGATTTTGTGTACCTACCCCTACCATCCTTCAATTGAATTCTCCATAGAAAAAATTTAAGCCAAGAGGCTGTATCTGGAAAAAAGGAGAAAATGTTAAGGAGAAGAGTCTGACTTAAAGAAAAAAAAAAAAGTTTCACTGTTTGAAAACCTTAACTTGGACTTAACGTTGAATTTTTTACAGGTTGATTAGATTTTTGTAATTTGATTGGAGGTAGTATAGCAACATGAGTTTGAGGCCAGGTGACTTGGGTCTGAATCTCACCTCTGTCATTACTAGCAGAGTGATCTTGGGCAAATTATTTAAACTTGCCATGCCTGGTCTCAATTTACCCATCTGAAAAACAAGGAGTTTAATTGCTATCTGTATCTCTTACCTGAAGACTTTCAGTTACTTTGTTTCAGTGGCATTGTCAACATTTCAAAACAATAGTAAATCTGCTTTCGTACAGTGATTCTGTGAAGATCAATAGTGGTCTGAAGGTCCTCCGTATCATCAGTGGTCTGTCTTCCTTTGGTCTTGATTTTTGAAATGTTTTTGTATGCACAAGTTTATAACATAAATGAGTAAGTACCATGATGAAAATAGGCATCATATATTGTATGTTTACCAAGTGTCAGTCATTGTGCAAAGTTCTTTACATACACTATCCCACTTCTAAAAATCATACACATGATCATCTTAAAAGCATAGCAGTCTTCCTTTTAATTGTGTAAGGTCCCACCTCCTTGTAGCACACCCACACCCCTCAACACACATACATACTCTCTATAATAAGAAGTGAGTGAACTATCAGTAGTAGTTTTTTGAGAGAATATGATCCATATAACATACAGGCTTGAGAATCTCTGTGATAAGAGGTGAAATGATAGAAATGAACATAATGGAAGGGAGATACAAATTGAAATCTAAATACCCAGCAGTATGATGTAATATCTCACATGTAGTATCTTAAACATATGTGCTGCCTTAAGGAAAGATCTTTGTGTGTGTGTGTGTGTGTGTGCCTAATACTGATTTTCCGCTTAGAAAATTCTTGGAAAGCTATTTACAGGCATACCTCAGAGATACCATGGGTTCTGCTCCAGACCACCGCAGTAAAGGAGATATCACAATAAAGCAAGTCATGTGAGTTTTTTGGTTTCCCAATGCATATACAAGTTATATATACACTATACTGTAGTCTGTTAAGTGTGCAGTAGCATTATGTCCAAAAACCAGTGTACATACCTTAATTAAAAAATACTTTATTGCTAAAAAATGCTAACCAACATCTGAGCCTTTAGTGAGGTTTAGTAGTCACATCAAAGATCACTGATTACAGATCACCATAACAAATACAGTAATAATGAAAAAACTTAAAATGTTGCAAGAATTACCAAAATGTGACACAGAAACACAAAGTGAGCCAATGCTGTTGGAAAAATGGCACCAGTAGACTTGCTCAATGCAGGGTTGCCACAAACCTTCAGTTTGTGAAAACAGTATTTGTGAAGGCCTGTAAGGTGAAGTGCAATAAAATGAGGTATGCCTGTAGTGTGTATTGTGAAAATGCTGTACAATATTTGATATCAAATTACTTACAAATGCAAATAAACAGTATGCAAAATTTAAAAAATATTTGGAAATTAAGAAAATATTTGTAGAGACCATTATGTATTTAGTAGGGAAATTTAGCAAATTGTTAGGCTTAGGTATTCAACTCAATTTTACAAATCTAATTTATGTTCAACTAGTAAATATTTAGACATTTTTCATTGTATTTTGGGGGTTTGTTTTCTATTCATCAATACATAATGGCTAATCATTTGCCTAACTTCATGTGAAATTAAAGAAATAGACAAAGAGATTAATAGAAATGACAAAGGTAATGGAATACTGTCATATCAGCTTTTTTTTTTTTTTTTTTTTTTTTTTGCGGTGTGCGGGCCTCTCACTGTTGTGGCCTCTCCCATTGCGGAGCACAGGCTCCGGACGTGCAGGCTCAGCGGCCATGGCTCACGGGCCCAGCCGCTCTGCGGCATGTGGGATCTTCCTGGACCGGGGCACGAACCTGTGTCCCCTGCATTGGCAGGCGGATTCTCAACCACTGCACCACCAGGGAAGCCTCCACTTGAGGATTTTTAAAAACAACTTTGTTATGATTAGTAATTCTTTTTTTTTGTTCTCCTGATACTATCTAAGCATTTAAATGAAAGATAGTCCCACTTAAAATCTTTAATATTTTTTCCTAATTTGACCTGCTTGTGTGCTAAGTAAACTTAAAATAGAATTTAAAGAAGGAAGACTCTTCCTTCCTATCCAAGCATTTATCGTGTAAACAAAAGAAAGATATATACAAATAGTTAGAAATGGATTTGTTTTGAGAGCTTGTTACTTAATACCAACTTTCACAATTGGGATTTAAAATGCTATATTTTAAAAATGAGGAAGATACTGTGGTGTATTACGAGATAATCTGTCATAAATACATTGTACTTTGATTATGTACACACATTATGTCCCTTTAGAAGTCTTTGTAAGCAGTTTTTAGAAAGCTGTTTTTCATTGTAAAGGTATTGCTTGTGGCAGCACCATTGTTTGTAAAGGAAGGTGTCATTGAGCACCTACTATCCTAGGCATTTTACATACTCCTTTTAGTTCTCACAGTAGCATAATGAGGGAAGTATTTATTATAGTATGATTATATGATAAATTACAATATTATACAGCACAGTTATAAGTATTACATAACTTATAATAGACCCTAGTGCCTGGGGTCACACAGAACACATGATCAAAGGGGTATTTGAATTCACGTCTATGATTAGCAAACCTATACTCCATTAAAAAAAAATTATTTACTTATTTATTTATTTACTTCCTCCTTCCCTTCTTTCCTTCCTTGGGTCTTCGTTGCTGCGCTGGGCTTTCTCTCATTGCGGCGAGCGTGGGCTGCTCTTTGTTGTAGTGTGCGGGCTTCTCATTGCGGTGGCTTCTCTTTGTTGCAGAGCACGGGCTCTACGTGTGAGGACTTCAGTAGTTGTGGCACGCGGGCTCATTAGTTGTGGCTTGCAGGTTCTAGAGCGCAGGTTCAGTAGTTGTGGCGCGTGGGCTTAGTTGCTCCATGGCATGTGGGATCTTCCGGGACCAGGTTTCGAACCTGTGTCCCCTGCATTGGCAGGCGGATTCTTAAGCACTGTGCCACCAGGGAAGTACCCCTATACTGCACTTGGCTGCTCTTGTCTCCCTAAAACTCACCAACTTCTTGGATCTTTGTACTCATACACTGTCACCTTACAAGTATACATTTATGTCTGCAAAAGTATGGAATAGTAAAGGAACATGAAACTATGCTCACTCTTCTTTCAAAAGTAGGAGATGGAAAGAAAATATTAGAAACCTCCTGGTAATCAGAACATCCCATACATAAAATTCTGGTTAATTCCAGTTTCACTGGTAAGGACAGCTTGTAACCTAAGAACAAGCATAAATAATTGGCTCATTTTCCTGCTGTAACTATTAGCAACTCACATTATGAAGATAACTTGCCACAGGGTGTGTGGGGGGAAACTTACAATCATTATTTTAATACTTATGTATAGGAGAGAAATGTTTGAAAGTATTTGAAATTAACTTTACCACTAAAGTTTTTGTGCTGCATGAGAAGGGGCAGTCATTGTCTTGAGGAATCTTTTAGTATTCCCTCTGTTGGATAAGTTCACTTTGGATTGAAATAGCTAATTTCTTGAAAGTTACTCTAAGTGCTGAGGCTTCAGGAGTCAGTAGGTGTTTATTGTCTAAAATAAAATAGTGTGAAGCATATGGTGAAGTGAGACATAGATCAACTGAGTTGTAGCATGCCCAGGTTCAGATTGTGTTGATGCTCATCAGCGGGGATATTACATAAGGTTTTCTCATATTTAATAGTTATAGAAAGATTTTTTTAAAAAAGTCTTTTAATAAAGGCTAAAGTATCTCAGCTTGAAAGCTATTATGAACGCTTTATTTTTTTGTAGATTCTTGATTTATCTGCTTGTTGATTGCTTTTCTGTCTCAAAACTGTATCTGAAAAATGCTGTTAGGGAGATCAAGTTCTTAATTTTCAGCTGAGTTTTGACATGGAGGCCATCTCAAATTAGTATTGAATATAAATACTTAAGCTGGCCAGTACTTGTGGTAGGAACAAGTGAGATTGATTTATTTGGGCTTGCCATTGATACCATATTTACAAGGTTTTGGAGCATTTTATTTACTATTAGAGATGTTATCTTTTTAAATTGTAGAGGATATAAAGTTTAAAGTGGTTTATTTTTCTACTGCACTTATAATTTAACATTTCTTTTATGTTTAAAAATGCCACACTTAGTGTAATGTCAAAACACCTGATCATTTATTTTGAAATAACATATTTTCTTATTCTGCACATATATTTTCTACACATACAGTTCTGAAGAAGCCTCTCGATTGTGATGAGTGTTCGTGTTAGATTGTTTTAGTTAAGAAACTTACACTTGAGTAATTTGAAAGTTAAATTTTATTTTCTTATGATTATTAAAATAAACCTAGCTTTAGTCTCAGTTATTTCCGAGTGAATTAAAAGTTGAACAACCACCAATCCAGTTTAAAGTTAGACTTTCTCTTGATTTATTTGCGTATTTTAAACAAATGCTAACCAAAAAGATACTGTTGTAAGCCTTGAAATAGTACTTGCATCTTATTCTTTTAAATAAATTCTTTGGGATTTTGGATGACACATGGGAAGCTCTTGATGGTACACTGGTTCTCAGTCATGACTGAGCATCTGAATTACTTTTTTTTTTTTTTTTTTTGCGGTACGCAGGCCTCTCACTGTTGTGGCCTCTCCCGTTGTGGAGCACAGGCTCCGGATGCGCAGGCTCAGCGGCCATGGCTCATGGGCCCAGCCGCGCCGCGGCATGTGGGATCTTCCCAGACCGGGGCACGAGCCCGTGTCCCCTGCATCGGCAGGCGGACTCTCAACCACTGCGCCACCTGGGAAGCCCAGTTGGGATTTTTTTTTAACTTTTAAAGTTACAAATTTTTATTTTTTTAAGTAGGCCAAGTATATGTGACGACTTCTAGAAAGTTCTTTATGTAATGGTTTATAGAAAATGATGTACTCTACAACCTTCAGCTCTCTGTCTCAGAAATTATTTTTCAGGAATCTTATTCTTGAAGTTTCCTACACAGGATAATCAAAATAGCCTGAAAAATAAATATATCCCAGGAGAAAACCTCAAGTCTTTTCAGGTTCCTCAGAAATGCTCTGGTATTATTACTCTGCTGATGGTCAGGGAAGGTGGATAGCAAAGGTGGGGTTGGTTGGTGTTTCCTAATGGTCCTGCATTGTGTCTGAGGCAAATGATGTCCGGGGGTAGGCTGCCACCCAGTTCAGTGTCTCTGAGATTTCCTGTAGTTTGAGCAGCGGCCAAGTGTTCCTGCAGGTTGTGGAGTAAGCTTGTGACCCTGACAGGCATCAGAAGCACTTGGATGTCTTTCCCTGGGCGATTATGCCAGCCATGGTGAAGTTGTGCCTGCAGGTGATAGTGGGGCCATCTGAGGAGGTTTTCCTGGCACTGCTGTTTAGCAACCTGGGTATCCTTGGCTTTTGTCTGGATTTTAGGTGATCCTTGATATTCCTACAGATTGTGGGTGTCATTTCCACTTACAGGTTGTTCCCCAGAGATAGGGCCAGAGCAGGAGCAGATTCATTGTCTAAGCTGAGTACCAGAAGATTCTGAGGGAAGAAGCCTGTGAGCTATGAGATTCACTGTCCCTCCAGTCACTGATGGCCAGTATCTGTGTTCTCTCCTGTTCTTGCACTTCTCCCTCAGCATGCTGAGGCTTCCCAGTGGTCTTCCTGAGGACCTGTGGAGAGCCTGAGAATTTGCACGGGTTTCTCTTCCTTCCTCTCTAGTGCAGAATCCATCAGTCTTCGGAAGTCAGGGCTTTAGAGGAGGAGTGGCCTGGAGAAGCCTCATTTGACCTGGTGCTGACTGTTGGTCTTCAAGTTCTGAGCAGGTCGTTCACTCTTCCAGCCGGATGCCATAGCCTCCTCTGCAGGCCGTGTCCCATTGGCATCAGTCCTCTCGCTTTTGTCTATTTTAAAGTGTGTTAAGTCAGATTGTCTTAAATAAACATAAATTTCTCAGTTTTAGATTACCAGATATGTTCAAGAATTGGTTGCTCTTGTCAGAACTGCATTTTAAAATAGAATATTCCTATAAAATTGGACCTTGCAGAATAGAGTGGAAAATGTTAGATGGGTATACTATTACAAATTATTTTATATACTCTTTGTTCCTAAGTAGAGGTACTATTTCATAGAATGATTCTAAATATTATAATAATAGGGAGGGAAGAGGATCTGACATCTGATTCATAGGGAAAGTAATTGACTAAAAAATTTGAATTCTACCAAATGAAATGCTGAGCTGAAAACTGGTCACTGCAGTCTGCTCTGTCTCCTCAACTCAGGGAGACCACAGGCTCTGTTCCTGTTTTCTTTCCCTGCACTGTGGCCTGAAATCTGCTAACAGGCAGTATTCAGAGACAATTGTAAACCTCTCCTCATTCATTTTCCTTCTCCCAGAGCTTATGATCCTGTCATCAGGATATTTTGGAGTCTGTTCTTAGTCTGATTTTCTAGTCTTATCTCCTGTTCCCCTAAGTAAAACTTTTACTTAAGCCAATTATGTTTATTCTTTCAATAAGTGTTTTCTTTAATGCACAAGTAGTACTTTTATATTAATAATACTTTATAACTTTTGCTCAGGTATCCTCCTTTCCCCTCTGCATTCTGCCCCCAGTGCTGAAGTTAGCTTAAAATTTAATTTAAAATTTGTTGGCATTTGAGATCTCTCTCAAGTTTCATCTTCTCCATCTTATTGCTATCCCACAGTGATCTGTCCCCTTACAGCATTTAAAGTTTGCCTCAACTAGTTCTTATTCTATTGCCTTTTATAATCATCTTATATTTATCTTACCTTCCTATAATTATCTTATTTTCCCAGTTCCTTGACCTGAGAACACTAGCTTAAAATTTCTTTATAATACCTAGTACAGTGCTGTACATATAGTAGGTCACATAGTGCATGTAGGTAGACAAAAGAATGCCCCTTTATCTTTTCAGTGCCTACAATGTATAGACAAAACCTGAATTCTGGATGAATTTACCCTAAAACCTGCATGCTGGTAGAGGGAAACTACGGAGCTCATGACACTGTATGTAGGTTCTTGGAAACCAACATACATGGTCATCTGGGCTCTCAGACTTTCTCTGGTCAGTTCACCGTCCACTTTTCAGTAATGACTTACTAAACTTTCTTCACTTTCCTCACACCTCTCTACCCCCCATTACTCTTGTAGAGGAGTTTAGCCTCTTTTCAGAGAAGGAAGGCTTCCTGTGGGAAGTAAGTAACTTGCTTTACTCCAGATCTGCAGACATGCCTGCCCTCACATCTCCTTCTGTCATTCTCTTCACCTGTGTCTCTGTAGATCATCCCTTCTGAAACCTCTTACCTATCTCATTTGCATTCCCTTCTATACTTGCTCTCTTCGATTTTCATTTAGATATACTCTGACATCATCTCACCATTACAAAACAAACAAAACAAAAACAACAAAAATCTTTTCAGAACTCCACATCCACTGCTCTGGTTTTCTTTTCTCCCCTATATAATCTTTCTCCTTTCTGAACACTCATCCAAAGAATCATCTTTCTTTTTGTTTCTGTACTTCTTCCCAGTCCAGCTTCTACATTATCAGACGACTGAAGCTGTTCCAGGGAGGTGCTGTGACTGCCAAGTTGCTGAGTCCACCTGAGCCTTTCAGCCCTCCATTCTACTTGACTTTCAGCAGCCGAGAGGCACAGTTGACCATTCCCTTCTTGAAACACTTTTTTTTTTGGTAACGCCACACTCTTTTGCTTTTCTTTAGAACCTTTGGCTGCTGCTTGTTTACCAGCTGCTCTTCTACCGCCTAGAATGAAACATGAGGTGCCCCCCACTCTGCCCTAGGACCCCTTTCTTTCTTCACTACCTGCCTCCCTCCAGAGTCTCATCCCGACTCATGGTTTCACTTACCACCAACATGGGAATAATTATTATATCAGCTAAGGTGCTTTTAGCTGGAACTTACAGAAGAACTTGACTCAAACTGGCTAATGCAAACTTATTCTCTCATCTAACTGGAAGTCCAGAGAGAGGAAAGACTCCAGGTGACACAAGCAACGGCTCAAAGGACCATCTTTCCTTTGTCCAGCCCTCAGCATCAGCTTTATTCTCAGGCTAGTTCCCCTCAGGGCGGCAAGAAGGCTGCATCAGTTTTGGGCATCATATTAAGACCTAATGATATTTAGAGGGAGAAGAGGCCTTTTTTTAGGGCTAGGAATTGGTCCTAAAAGTAGCCCTAGCACACTTCTCCCTCATTGAGTCACATAGCACTTGCTGGACTTGATGTCAGCTGATAAGGAAGATGGAATTACCATGATTGGTGCAGGCTAAATAGCTGCTGGGAGTCTAATCACTGTCTTCTGCTGAGAATTCTTCAGTGGCTTCCATTGCCCTTAGGTTAAAGTTTCAAATCCTTTATGAAAGGGTAGGCTTATGAAACTCCATGTAATCCGGTCCCTGTGTACTGTGCCGCCTGTGGTTATGGCCGTGGCCATTTTTAATGCTTATGAGATGGGATTATTTCAGAAAACAATATGCCTTCATAAACCACAACTAATAATTATTTTCTTTTTTAAAGTTTCCTGGAGACTCACTCTCCTCCCGCTCCTTCCCACTGTTTGCTCCTTGGCCTCAAAATTCTTAACACAATGTCTGTCCTAGGCTGTCATTACTATCTATTAGAAATGTGAAATGAGACCAGACTTTTTTTTTTTTTTTTTGGTACACGGGGCTCTCACTGTCGTGGCCTCTCCCGTTGCGGAGCACAGGCTCCGGACGCGCAGGCTCAGCGGCCATGGCTTACGGGCCCAGCCGCTCTGCGGCATGTGGGATCTTCCCGGGCCGGGGCACGAACCCGTGTCCCCTGCATCGGCAGACAGACTCTCAACCACTGTGCCACCAGGGAAGACTTTTTTGACAGTACTTGTCAAGATGATGGGAAACATGTTTTACCCTAATTAAAACTCAAAGTACTTTAGAAACAGACATTGTATTAAAATAAGTATTTGGCAACTTAGCTATAGGAAGTGCTGGATTTATTTGCAGACATCAATGTCTGCTATTGCTTGTGTCTGCTGTACACATTTCAGTGTGTAAGATAATTATAAGATTTCAGATTTTCTTGCATAAATAATACTTTATACACTGTCAAAGATATTATAAGCTTTGTGATGTTTATTATAACAGTTCAATAAGACAGTATGAACAACAAGACAGGAATGTGTGTTCCCCAGTCCTACCCAGAGGCCATTGCAGCCTAAATGCCCGCTGTTCTGGATGTTTGACATTAGTGCAGGAGGAGTGCCACATGTTCTCACCCGTCCTGTGTATTTACTTTAATCTAGAAAGTGGTTATGTAATTTCTAAGTTCTTTATTCTTTTGCTCTTTCATTATGGTAAAGTAGATGTAGTTAAGTGGGATATGCTCCTTTGTTGCAGTAAAATATCCTTGTATGGACTGCCAAATAATTGAGGGTTTAAACAGTTATCGATGATTCTCATGCATTCAGAATCCAAATAATGGAAAAGTTCAGTTGCAAACTTCGGTCTCATTTCATTAATTAAAGAGATGGTAATTGTAAAGGTAAATGTATTAGGAAAAAAGAGAGGTCAGTACAGACTGAGAAAGCACCTAGACCTTGTCTGTATAAGTGTGTTGTGATTATTAATGTGCGTGAAATATAAGCCGTTATTTGAGTTGTCTACCTTTTAAATTCATTCAGATGTTTATTGAGCAAGACATGTTTCTTTTAGTATAAACTGTTCGCATTGGATAAAATTGACTCATTTTATGTTGTCTCTCTTTGACCTTGAATATGTTCAGCATGGTGCTAATATGTGCTCTAATTCATATTCCATCAGTTCTGAAGTACAGAATTGCTATTTGTCACTTTCTTCAGATTTCACATTTACCATTATACAGTCTCCAAATTATGAGAGACTCCTCTTGAAAAACATTTTTTGAGGGATGAAGCATTCTGGTTAACTTAGCATGGGCTGGTAATAAATGAATGGCTAATTTAAAATAATTTTTAATACAAACATTATACGCCCTATTTCATAGATATCTAAGTTCCTATAAGACAGTGATTGGGTCAGTTTAAAAGCCTTATTAGGAAACGTTATGAGCTGATTATAGGGGCACAGTAATCCCTGTTCTACCATGCTGGTATTTATCCAGAGTTGGCTATCTCTAACTGGAACCATCATAAAAACCTTCAGTTTTCTTCATCTCCCTACTTAAAATGGTTTTCAGGATGTTTATAATGTTATAAAAATGGTATTCTCAAAACATTTAAAAAGTAAAGATCACATTTTGTTATAATTTCAGTCAATTTTTGTTATTCACTGTAGTTATGTTCTGTAAGGTCACCACAAACACTGAATCAGCCAATACTGACCCTTTACCCCAGGGGAAATGCAGGGTTCAGTACCTGCAAGCCTCTGGCCACAAAGTTTTCTAAACCAAAATTTCCAATGAATAGGTTCATTTGCCAACATCCTGGTTAAAAAAACAAAAAAAACAACTTAGTGTCCAAACATGTTCTCCTACAGAGCACTTTTCCTGTAGAGGATTTGCCTGCAAATTTCATTTTTCACATAATATCACCTTTTGAAACCTGCAGGCCAGCTCTAGCTGAGGAGGGTTTAGCATTTTCCTGAACCCTGACGTGATTGTGAATTTCTGTGGCTTTCAGCCTCAGGACAGCGCTGCCCGCTGCACTTTTTATGGATCCAGGAACTTGGCAGCTTTCCTGTCTTCTCTGTAGACAGGTTCCTAGTTCTGGACGTTAGGATGGTTGAGTCTTAAGCACCTTACCTGGGCCTGAGCTGCGCTCACCAGACACACCAGGTGCATCCCAGCCTTTGAGGCTCAGGAGACAGGACACACCTCAGCACTGTGGGGGCCATTTTAAACAGCAAAAACACCAACTTAAAAAGCACAACAACTCCAGGCACATGGCCTACATAGAGTTGGAAAAGGACACTGCTTGACGGAGCTGGAACATGAGGGCAAAGCATTGCCCTGTCCCACCTCGGCTGGCGTGTGTGCCTGTCTGCCAGTAACTACCAGAAGGCCACGAGTGTTGACTCGGGGTCACAGATTTAGCAAGTAGGTGAATTCACAATGTGGAATCCACGAATAATGACAACTGACTATAGATGCACTACTAAAGTTCTGTGTCAGGGTTTTTATGATGATTTTCATTTTTGTATGTTTTATTTCATTTTATAAAACAATAAATATTGTGCTGAAATTTCACGGCTACAAATGAAATATAAGAAAATTCCTCTTAGTTTTGAATTCTATTAATTGGACTTCTTTTTCCCTGTAATTTTATCTCTTTTTACAAGCTAGGTAGGGCTTAGTATATACTAGGCCCTTGGTAAATTTGGCTTTGAAAGAAGGATTAGGATTTTTTTTTCCAGAAAACATTTTATATGATTAAACAAATTAAATGTACTTCAGAGAAATTGAGATTTTATGGGGGAAAAATGTACATTGTTTTGGTATGTATTTTTTAAATATTGAGTAAAGTGGTTGATACCAGGGGCGAAAACTGTAAAGGGAAAGATTGGCAAGTTTGATTACATAAAAACTTAAAACTGAAAAAAACTCATTATAAACAAAGAAGGAAACTGGGACAATATCGGCAACATAAATGATAACCCAAAGCATAGTATTCATCAGGTGTTCATAAAGAATTTTGAAGAATCATTAATAAAATGCCAAACCATATAATAGGAGATAGAGAACACAGTACTTTTCTAAAGAAGAGCTACAAATGTTAAAAAACAAAACAAAAAACTTGAAAGATGTTTGGCCTCAATGGCAATTTTAAGAAAAACAAAATAGGATACAATTTTTGCACTTTTGGTTTTGGTGAAAATTAAAATGAGATCAAAAAATCTAAAAAGGCTAACTAATAATCCATAATAATTATGACCTAAAAACACACACTTTAGTCAGAGGAGAGCATCTACCGTCTTCCACCATGACCGAGGTCCTCCCTGGGAGACCATCTGTCATGAGGGTGTTTATCTGATATTTTGGTGGACAACACATTTAAAACAGTTAAAAAAGGAACAAGGAATCCTTTGAGAAATGCATACTAAGAAGAGGTTACTGTGCCACTGAGTGTGAACACTGAGGGAGAAGGTAGAAAATTACAAAAATCAAGCACGTGAATGCAAAAAGCACGCCTGTTTGGTTTGCAGCAGTCAGTTTGCCCCCTAGGGGATATTTGGCAATGTCTGGAGACATTTTTGGAAGTCAAGCCTTGGGGGATACTCTTGGCATTTGATGGGTAGAGGCCAGGAATGCTGCTAACACCTTACGATGTACAGGACAGCTCCACAACGGTCATCTGGCCCACAGTAGCCCTGAGGTGGAGAAGCCTGGTGTAGGGGCAGGCAGGTCCTGTGTACCTCAGGGGCGTGTTGATGTACTGCTGCAGGTGATGCTGACCCTGGGTTGTTAAGAAAATGTGTGTTTGTTATATACAGCACGCCGGTTAAACAGGTGTGGACATTTCTAATACGTGTATGTTAGATTTCCAATCACATTGTTTAAAGAAATTTTTAATGCATAAAAAAATCACTTACTTGGAAGATCTTTATATCTTATTTTTAAGGATAAACTAGGCATTACTGTATTTAGTGTTTTAACTACATGAGTTACATCACTGTTACTTACTGGAAAATCTTTTTATCTTTTCATGTGATTGCTTTCTTTGTAAAAATTAATTAATTAGGCTGCGCTGGCTCTGTGTTGTGGCACGTGGATCTTTGTTGCGGCATGTAGGATCTTTAGTTGAGGCATGTGGGATCTAGTTACCTGACCAGGGATCAAACCCAGGCCCCTTGCATTGGGAGCACAGAGTCTTAACCACTGGATCACCAGGCAAGTCCCCTTCACGTGATTACTTTCTCAACATAAATATGCTAATCACAAATATGATACATGCTTTAGCTTAAAGGCCCTTAAAGTTAAAATAGTTCTCTAACCTTTAGATAATGTGAAAACCATGTATTTGGAAGTATACTGGTGGATTATATTCATTTGGGAGGTAGCATATTTGTGAAATGGCGAATTTCTCATTGTTTGGTCTGAGTTTTCATAATTTTCCAGGATATGGTTCAGAATACTTATTTAGTAAAAGCACAAAATAATTTGAGTCAAATTAAAAATTCAAAAAATACCTTTATATTACTCACTATTTTAGGTTATGTAGGCACAGATCTTTTCATTGGTACTGGGGAGTCAGTGGTATGTAATCTATCATTTCTTTGATATTTTTTGCTGGTAGGGGGAGGAGGATATAAAGGCTCAAGTTTGTTTTTTTAACTGAATTTTATAACTTACACTTAATCATTGTTTTTGTTATTAAGGATAAATTACTATGGACAGTAATGAACATTTGATACCTTTGTCTTGGGAATTTGAGGAAAATAATTTAGATTTAAAATATATGGCAAGATGTTAATTGTTGAAGCATAAGAGTTTCATATAATTCTACTTTTGTGTGTACTTGAAATTTTCCATAATAGTTCTTTTAAACATCTAGTAACAGTGAAAGCAGACAGGAGCTACTCCCTAGTGGGAAGGGAGCTGGTCTCAGGGAGGGAAGGGGAGACACATTTAAAAATAAATGATCATGGTTTGAAATTTCCTTTTAAGTTGAAAACTTTTAATAGAAGCTAGAAAATAATCCTCTCATGACTCCTCACATCAACAAAATGACATGTCTGTTGGCTTTGGTGACTGTTTTGAAGTGCACAATTCTGTTGTTTCTAGCACATTCTCAAGGATGTGGAGCCACTACCACTATGTAATTCCAGACAGTTTTCACACCCCAAAAAGAAACTTCGAATCCATTAGTACACTTCCCATTTCCCCTCCCTCGACCCAGGCAGCCACTCATCTGCTTACTGACTCCATGGATTGGCCTGTTCTGAGTATTTCATATCAGTGGAGTCATACAACATGTAGTCTTTTGTGTCTAGCTTCCTCACTTAAAATGATGTTTTCAAGGTTCATCCATGTTGTAGCATGTGTCAGTGCTTCATTCCTTTTTATGGCTCAGCAGTACTCCATTGCAGGAATAATATTCCATTGGATATACCACATTTTGTTTATCCATTCATCAATTAATGGATATGTGGGTTGTTTTCACTTTTTGGCATTTATGAATGATGCTGCTATGAATATACATGCACAAAGTTTTGTTGGACGTAGGTTTTTTAAATTGAGGTATAATTGACATATAACATGTAAATTTAAGGTGTATGTGTTGATTTGATACATATATATTGCCCTATGATTACTGCCGTAGAGTTAGTTAACACTTCCATCACATAACGTAAGTATCATTTCTTTTTTGTGGTGAGAACATTTAAGATCTAGTTTCTTACAACTTTCAAGTGTATAATACAGTATTGTTAACTATAATCACAATGCTGTGCATTAGATCCCCAGAATTTATCTTCTAACTGCAAGTTTCTGTCCTTTGACGAACATGTCCCTAATTTTCTTGGGCCATATGCCTAGTAGAATTGCTGGGTCATATGGCAACAATTTTTCTCCCTTCTTTTGAGGAGCTGCCAAACAATTTTCTAAAGTACCTGTACCATTTTACATTCCCACTAGTGATGTATGAGGATACCAATTCCTCTATATCTTTGTCAGCACTTGTCTAGTTTCTCAGTATAGCCATCCAATGAGTGTGAACTAGTATCTCATGGTTTTGACTTGCATTTCCCTAATGACTAATGATCTGGGCATCTTTTCATGTGCTTATTGGCCATTTATATATCTTCTTTGGAGAAATGTCTGTTTAAATCCTTTTCCCATGTTTAAACTGGATTGTTTGTCTTTAGTCTGAGAGGTGAGAAATGGTATGTTAAAATGTAGTGTTAAATTACTCTTCTCTAATTATGAGGCAAATTAAGCATCTTTCCATAAGTTTATGGGCCTTTTGTATTTTTCTGTTTTCTGCCTGTCGACATCTTTTGTCCATTTTTTTCTGTTGGGTTTTTGAGCTTTTTCTGAAAGTTGAGGTTATTTACATATTAGTGATATGTAATTTATGACATAAGTGCAAATATTTTTTATACCTTTACCTATTCAGTTTGTCATGTATATTTTTACATTGGTTTTGCAGTATTTTGGCCATGCAAAGGGCCATAATTGTGTTCATTTGCTTACTTGTTTTTAGATTTTTGTTTTTTGTTGTTATTGGTCATGGTAGTTGAATTTATCATCCTTTCCCTTATTTTTTTAATTGAACTGTAGTTGATTTACAATATTGTATTAGTTTCAGGTGTAGAGCAAAGTGATTCAGTTTTATATATATATATATATATATATATATATATATATATATATATATATATACTTTCAGGTTATTTTCCATTATAGATACTGAATATACTCCCCTGTGCTATACAGTAAATCCTTGTTGCTTATCTATTTTATGTATAGTAGTTGGTATGTGTCAATCCCATACTCCTAATTTGTCCCACTCCCCCTCCCTATCCCATTCTCCTGTTGTTTTGCTTCTGGATTTTGAAACACAGGAATGTTTTTTTTTCAACTCTCGGTTTTAAAGAAATTTATCTATGCTTTCTTCTAGTACTTGGCTGGTTTCATTATTTTTATGTGTAGACTTTTGAAACATTAGGAATTCTAGTGTATAGGTGGAAAAATCCAGCTGTCCTAATGTTATTTATTAAAAATCCTTCTTTTCACCACTGATTTGAGCTGTTTCCTTTATCATATATTTCTGTAAACATTTGGGGCTAAATGTGAACTTTCTATTTTGTTCCAGTAGTTTCTGTCTTCTTATGTGCCCAGTACCTGACTATGTTAATTGTATATAATTGGTTATGTATTAATCCCTGGTAGGGCTAGCTCTTCCTCATTGTTTTTCTTTTTCAGAAATTCTTGCATATTCTTCCAAATGAAGTTTTACAGAACACTTTTCTAGCTCCAAAGGAAATGGAGTTTTAGAGTGTTTTAAGTGAAATTGCATTAACTTACAAATTAACATAGGAAGAATCAGCATCTTTATGATATGAGTCTTTCTGTCCAAGAAATGGTATATCTTTCCATTCATTCAGTTATATATCTGTGTTTTTCTGGAGGACTTTATAATTTTTACCATACTGGTTTTCATATATCTTAAGTTTATGAGTAGATATTTCATTTTCTTTTATATTTTATTATTGTAAATAGGATATATTCTTATATTATTTCTTCTAACTCTTTATTGTACATTATATAAAGGCATTGATTTCTGCATGTTAATTTTCTATCCTGTTTTACTAAATTTCCTTATTTGTATTTTTGCATTCATTCTTCATATTTTTCTGGATGCATAATCATATTATCTGCAAGTAGAGGTAGTTATTCCTCTTTATTCCAATTTCTGTTACTCTGATTTCTTTCTGTTGTGTAATTGCATTGGTAGGTACCTCAAATGCAATAGTAAATAAGAATGAAGGGCTCCCCTGGTGGCACAGTGATTGAGAATCCGCCTGCCAATGCTGGGGACATGGGTTCGAGCCCTGGTCCGGGGAGATCCCGCATGCCACGGAGCAACTAAGCCTGTGTGCCACAACTACTGAGCCTGTGCTCTAGAGCCTGCGAGGCACAACTACTAAGTCTGTGTGCCACAACTACTGAGCCCGTGTGCCACGACTACTGAAGCCTGTGCGCCTAGAGCCCGTGCTCCGCAACAAGAGAAGCCACTGCACTTGAAAAACCTGTGCACAGCAATGAAGAGTAGCCCATGCTCACTGCAACTGGAGAAAGCCCGCATGCAGCAACAAAGACCCAATGCAGCCAAAAATAAATAAAATAAATAAATTTAAAAATTAATAAAGTAAATAAATAAGAATGCATATAGTGAAGAGCCTTAACTTGTTCTTTACTTCAGCAGAAAATTATCTAATATTTCTCCATTAAGTAAAACGCTGGCTTTGTGGCCAGTATGTGTTTATTAAAGAAGTATCCCTCAGTTCTTAAGTTCTTGAGCTGCTTTTTATTTTAAACATGAGTGGATGTTAAATCTTGTAAGGTACTTTTTTAGTACTTACAGAGGTGATCATATTCTACTTAGCTCTTCTAATATTTTTAATTGTGTTAGTGTATTTCCTAATATTGAACCATCATTGCATTTCTAGAATAATGCATTTATTTTAATGTGCTGTTTGATTGTTTGCCAAAGTTTTATTTAAGATTTCTGCAAGGATATCTATAAACTTACATGTATTATTTGTTGTTTATAGCATAAACTTGTGTGTTTATTGACTGTAAGATAATTGCTCCGTTTCAGTCTTACTCCCTGAGATGACATCTTGATGCCTCTCATGCTCTCCCTAATATGGGACTGGATTCTCTCTGGGTCTGCTGTAGAGCTTTTGGTCCAGGAGTTCCCTTTGCTTCCTCTCTGTGCTCAGTCCTGTTTCCTGGACAATGTGGGATCTCCTTTTCTTACGATTAATCTATTGATATTAGTAACTTCCTGAGAAAGAGTGCATAGGACGTAGATTTTGGGGTTACCTGCATGTTTGAAAATCTCTATTCAACCTTCACTAGTTGAACATTTGAATAGGAATTTAGGTTGAAAATAATTTTTCCTTCAAATCTACAAGGCACTTGCCCATTACTGCCCAGCTTCCACATTGCTGTTGAGCAATTTGATACATCTTGGTTTGTGACCACTCCCCATTGTAGTGGAAGCCTGGAGCTCTTCTTTTTCTTTCTTGTATTTGACATTCTAAGTTGATGTGCTTTGGGCCTCCTGCCATTCATGTGTTGGGCACTTGATGGACTCTTTCCATCTGTAAATGCCTATTTTCAGTGCTAAGTACTTGAGTTATTTCTTGGATAATTTTCTCCCCTCCAACTTCTTTTCCTGAAACTCTTGTTATTCAGATATTGTATCACATGAAGTTTTTTCCTCTAGTCTCGATCGTGCGTTTCTCGTCTTTTGGTTCTACTTTATTGGATATCGCCTCAACTTTATTTTCTACTCCTTTAACTGAATTTGTTATGCATCCTATTTAAAAATTTCGTGAATATTCCTGTTTATATTACCCTATTTATGGTTTCATAAATACAGTTCCTTTTCCTGCTCTTCAATGACATTAATTATGTATATTTGGAAACTCTTTACTGTTCCTTCATTTTCTATTTTGAGTTGTTCCCCTCTTCCCCACCAGGCCCCAAGCTCTTCTCTTTGCTTGATATACCTCTTTTCTCTCTTTTATTAAGAAGTGATTCTCCAATGTCTGGTGATCCTTGGCTGTAGGTTTATATTTAAGGGTGAGATGCTAGAAAGCTAGTTGAAAATTCTGTGTATGGGCTTTACTGTAGGGATGTCAGGTGGCTAGTTAGCTGTTTCTTTAGGTTCCCTCAGATGTTAATGTTTAAAGGCCCTTGCTCTGGGATAATTTTATTTTTCCAGAAAGGTCTCACTTGGCCTGAGTCTGGAGTTTGGCAGTTGAAAGGGCTTGCCAGCTATTCACAATTCATTATGTAGCTTTTTACTTAACTCTTTGTTTTTAGTCTGTATCTTGCCACTACTATTCTGTCATGCTAGGTTCAGTCTCTCTGGTTTAGCTTATTCATAGCCTGTATTCCTGTTTCCTCAGGGATGAGGATGGGTAGCTGTTTGACAACCTGATGTTTATTCAACATCCCAAATTATCCCTGTACCTGCTGCATTCTATTCCCAAATCTTTCTGGAGTTCTAGGCAAGGGGCTTGCTTTTCATCACTATTTCCCTATGTAAATTTAATCTTCCTCTGGCCAGAAACTTACAATTCCTATATTCATTGTCTTTCTTCACTTTTTGTGGAGTATATGTTCATCAAAGATGTTTGTTTTTGTTTGTTACTTTCAGAGAAGGGGTAGAATGGTCTTTTACTCTGCCATCTTAAAATCTGTAATCAAAGGATAACCTTCTTGAAACAAATCAGATTATGTTATCTTTCCTACTTCCCTGAAGTTCAAAATCCTCTAAATTGCTGCCCATTGAAATTATGTGGAAATCCACGCTGGTTATTCTGGATTTTGGGTCCCCTGTGGTCTAATCTTAACTTCTGCCTCTTAGCCTCTGCCTCCCTGCCTCTTTTCACACTACAACTCTCCTTATTTACTACATTCTGACCAGTCTTTTCTGCCCCTCAAATATACCAGGTTCTTTCTCACTGTGGCCTTTGCATGTGTTTTTCCCTTTGTGTGGCTTGCTCTTTTTCATCATTCAAGTCTTACCTCAAATAGAGTCTCTTTAACTTCCTATGATAGGATTGGTTAGGTCATGCTGTGATAACAGGCAGCCTCCACATCTCAGTGGCTTCTTGAATGAACAGCATTCCCTTGCTCATCTGACATGTTCCTCACTGATTGACTGGGAGCTCTGCTGTGTGTTGTTCTCATTCTGGGATTTAGGATGACAGAGCAGCCACCATCTGGAGCCATCACCATTGCCCATGGCATAAAGAAAAAGAAAGCATAGCAAATCATAGATTCTAAATCTTCCCAAGTGGAAGTGGTGTAAATCCCATTTACTCCGATTCCATTTGCCAAATCTAGTCACATGGCCAAACCTAATTTCAGGGCAGTGGGGAAGTGCAGTCCTACCAGTGCCTAGGACAAGAATTAGAAATATTTGATGATGAACAATACTAATGACTACCATAGCAACTTTGACCAACCAGTGTAAAGGAACAGTGCTAGGGTTCTCCAGAGAAACAGAACCAGTGGTGGACCCCCTCTCCCTTCAACACACATATGTACGTGGAGATTTATTGTGAAGAGTTTGCTATGTGTTTATGGAGGCTGAGAGGTCCCATGATATGAAGCTTGGAGACATAGGAAAGCTGATGGTGTAGTTTCTGTCAGAGCCTGAAGGGTTGAAAGCCAGAGGAGCTGATGGTATACATCTCACGCAGGAGAATATGAGATGAGGTGACCCAGCACAAGCAGTAAGGCAGGGAAAAAAGGGCAAATTGCTTCTTCCTCCACCTTTCGTTCTATTCAGGCCCTCAGTGGTTTGGATGAGGCCCACGCACAGTGAGGAGGGAAATCTACTCTTCTGAGTCTACTGATTCAAATGTGAATCTCATCCAGAAACACTATCTAATCAGCTATCTGGGCACCCTGTGGCCAGTGAAATTGACATGTACAGTTAACCATCACAGTAGCTTTCCCGATTGCCTGTTATTTTATTATTTTCCTTCTTTTATTTTCTTCATACGATTTATCACTCACTATCTGATTTCATCTTACTTGTTTTTATGTTTATGTTTTGTCCCTCTATGTAAGTGCAGGAACCTTTCTGAGTTGTCCACTGCTATATCCCAGTTACCTAGAGCAGCGCTTAGCAAATAGTAGGTACTCATAAACAGTGGATACATGTTGACTAGATTGATTCTTTTTTTTTAAAATAAGTACAATAATGACAGCATTTTCCACTAAAGGGACTTTATACTTTCATAAAACTACTGCCATCTTCTTGTTTCTTTAATATCCATTGAACAAAATAAAGTATGCTTTTACTATGAATTGCTATAGACAACTGAGAGGAGTTTCTTTTAATTTAATAATTTTTAGGTATTTGAAACATTTTAGAAAAAGTCGTTAAGAAATCACCAATCAGTATAAAACAAAGTTATGATAAAAAAGGTATTATGCTTGTAATTTTATGAACTTCTCTAATTGTAACATTGATTTATTTAGGTCACTGATAAAAAAAAAAAAACTTCCTTGACCCAACAATATGGAAAAACAAAATTAGGAATGTTGTCTAAAAGCAAATACTTTCAGGGAGTTCCCTGGCGGTCCAGTGGTTAAGACTCCATGCTTCCAATGCAGGGGGCATGGGTTCAATCCCTGGTCGGGAACTAAGATCCCACATGCCGTGTGGCGTGGCCAAAAAATTAATTAAAAAAAAAAAAATAAAAGCAAACATTGGGTTGGCCAATATTCAAAATTGGGTTTCCCAAACGAACTCTGGCCAACACAAAACTTTCACCTCTTAGCTATGTAATGTTTTTATGACATACTTGTTTGTTTTCTATAAGGAGAGAGACATTTGTGTTAATCATAATTTTCATTACAAGTCTTTAAAAATAAAAACCTTTTAACCTACATCTTTTTGTCTCTGTGGAAATGAATAGTTACTAGCTTTACTCCCTTTGTTTTCAGATGACATTCTTGCTTATGAAAGAAAAATTTGTTTTTTCTGTGAATAGAAAAGTTGTCACATTTTGGAAGGTTTAAGCTTTATATAGTAACAAGCTGCTTTTTGTTAGAAGTGTAAAATTTTAATAGAAGAGTTTTTGCAAATTGGTATTGATTAGGTTTGCATGCATTATCCACTTTGGTTAAAATTAAATTACTTAGGGAAAGCAGAAAAACTAACAGATTTCATAATATAGTTCTAAAATTTTGTTTGTTTAGTAAATTGTTTATAAGATCAGTTACACCCAAATCTCTTCTATAATTTGATTCATTGCAGATTTCCGTTTTTATGGAGAAATGTGCTGTAGATGGCAAAGCTGTGCATTAGGTCATTTTTTGTATGTGTTCATGTGTTTTTGATGTGTTCAAAATGCAAAAAAAATTTTTTCATTTGAAACGTAGACGACATGTTAATATATTAGTTTTAAGTATACAACATGACTTGATATACCTATGTATTGTAAAGTGATTACCATAGTAAGTTTAGTTAACTTCCATCACCTCACGTAGTTATGTATATTTTTTCCTTGTTGTGAGAACTTTTAAGATTTACCCTATTAGCCACTTCCAAATATATAATACACTATTGTTAACTGTAGTCACTGTGCTGTACGTTATTATATCCCCAGGACTTATTTATCTGGAAATACTTAACTGGAAACTTGTACCCTTTGACCATTTTACCCATTTTTCTCCCACCTTCGCCTGCCTCTGGCAACCACCAGTGTGTTCTCTATTTATGAGTTTGGGTTTTTTAGATTTCACATATAAGTGAGATCATGCAGTATTTGTCTTTCTCTGACTTATTTAGCTTAATGCTCTCAGGGTCCGTCTGTGGTGTTGCAAAAGACAGGATTTCTTTCTTTGCTATGTCTGAATAATATTCCATTGTATATATATACCACATTCTCCTTATTCATTCATCCATTCATGAACACGTACGTTGTTTCCATCTTTTGACTATTGTGAATAATGTTGCAGTGAACGTGGGGGTACAGATATCTCTTTGAGAGAGAGTTTTCATTTCCTTCAGATAAATACCTGGAAGTGTAATTACTGGATCATATGGGAGTTCTATTTTTAATATTTTCTTTTCCATTATGGTTTATTACAGGATATTGAATGTAGTTCCCTGTACTTTACAGTAGGACCTTGTTGTTTATCCATTCTATATATAATAGTTTGCATCAGCTAATCCCAAACTCCCAATCCATCCTCCCCCACCCCACCTCTCCCTGGGCAACCACAAATCTGCTCTCTATGTCTGTTTCATAGATAAGTTCATTTGTGTCATATTTTAGAATCCACATATAAGTGGTATCATATGGTATTTGTCTTTCTCTTTCTGACTTGCTTAGTGTGATAATCTCTAGGTCCATCCATGTAGCTGCAAATGACATTATTTCATTTTTTTTATGGCTGAATAGTATTCCATTGTATATATACACCACATCTTTGTCCATTCATCTGTTGATGGACATTTAGGTTGCTTCCATGCTTGGCTACTGTAAATAGTGCTGCTGTGAACATAGGGGTGCATGTATCTTTCTGGATTAGAGTTTTCTCCAGATAATATGCCCAGGAGTGTGATTGCTGGATCATATGGTAATTCTGTTTTTGGTTTTCTGAGGAACCTCCATACTGTTTTCCATAGCGGCTGCACCAATTTACATTCCCACCAACAGTGTAGGAGGGTTCCCTTCTCTACATACCCTCTCCAGTGTTTATTGTTTGTAGATTTTTTAATGTTGACCATTCTGACTGGTGTGAGGTGATACCTCATTGTAGTTTTGATTTACATTTCTCTGATAATTAGTAAAGTTGGGCATCTTTTCATGTGCTTATGGGCCATCTGTGTGTCTTCTTCAGTGTCTATTAAGGTCTGCCCATTTTTTGATTGGGTGGTTTTATTGTTGTTATTGAGTTGTATGAACTGTTTGTATATTTTGGAAATTAAGTCCTTGTCAGTCACGTCATTTGCAAATATTTTCTCCAGTCCGTAGGTTGTCTTTTCATTTTGTTTATGGTTTCCTTTGCTCTGCAAAAGCTTTTAAGTTTGATTAGGTTCTATTTGTTTATTTTTGCTTTTATTTCTTTTGCCTTGGGAGACTGACATAAAAAAATATTGATACGATTTGTGTCAGAATGTTTTGCCTATGTTCTCTTCTAGGAACTTTATGGTGTCATGTCTTATATTTAAGTCTTTAAACCATTTTGAGTTTATTTTTGTGTGTGGCATGAGGGAGTGTTCTAACCTCATTGATTTACATGTGGCTGTCCACCTTTCCCAACACCACTTGCTGAAGAGACTGTCTTTTCTGCATTGTATATTCTTGCTTCCTTTGTCAAAGATTAATTGACAGTAGGTGTGTGGTTTATTTCTGGGCTCTCTATTGATCTTTATGTCTGTTTTTGTGCTAGTGCCACACTATTTTGATTAATGTAGCTTTGTAGTAGTGTCTGAAGACAGGGAGGGTTATTCCTCTAGCTTTGTTCTTTTTTCTCAGGATTGCTTTGGCAGTTCTCGGTATTTTGTAGTTCCATATAGATTTTGGGATTATTTGTTCTAGTTCTGTGAAAAAT
This sequence comes from Grampus griseus, assembly GCF_964374135.1. NCBI lineage: Eukaryota > Metazoa > Chordata > Mammalia > Artiodactyla > Delphinidae > Grampus > Grampus griseus. The sequence goes on from NC_139018.1 coordinate 147,197,360, forward strand.
GTCATGGATAATTTGATGGGGATTGCATTAAATCTGTAGATTACTTTGGGTAGTATAGCCATTTTAACAATGTTAATTCTTCCAGTCCAAGAGCATGGGATATCTTTTCATTTCTTTGAATCATCTTCAATTTCCTTTATCAGTGTTTTATAGTTTTCGGCATGTAAGTCTTTCACCTCCTTGGTCAGGTTTATTCCTAAATTTTTTTTTTTTTTTTTTTGATGTGCTTTTAAAAGGGATTAAAAAAATTTCCATTTCTGATATTTCATTGTTAGTGTAAAGAAATTTAACAGATTTCTGTATGTTAACATTGTATCCTGTTTCCTTGCTGAATTCCTTTACCAGTTCTGGTAGTTTTTGTGTGGAGTCTTTAGGGTTTTCTGTATAGAGTATTGTGTCGTCTACATATCATGACAATTTTACCTCTTCCTTTCCAATTTGGATATTTTTTTTACTTCTTTTTCTTGTCTGATTGCTGTGACGAGGACTTCCAAAACCACGTTGAATAGAAGGGGTGAGAGTGGGCATCCTTGTCTTCTTCCAGAATTTAGCGGGAAGGCTTTCAGCTTTTCACGGTTGACTATTATGTTGTAGGTTTGTCATAAACAGCTTTTATAATGTTGAGATATGTTCCCTCTGTGCCCACATTGATAAAGAGTTTTTATTATGAATGGATGTTGAATTTTATCAAATGCTTTTTCTGCCTCTATTGAGATGATCATGTGGTTTCTTCTTGTTGTTGATGTGGTATATCACATTGATTGATTTGCATGTGTTGAACCATCCTTGTGACCCTGGGATGAATCCAACTTAGTCGTGGTGTATGATCTCTTTTATGTGTTGTTAGATTTGGTTTGCCAATATTTATTTATTTATTTTTTCTTGCGGTACACGGGCCTCTCACCGCTGTGGCCTCCCGCGTTGTGGAGCAACAGGCTCCGGACGCGCAGGCTCAGCGGCCATGGCTCACGGGCCCAGCCGCTCTGCGGCACGTGGGATCCTCCCAGACCGGGGCACAAACCCGTGTCCCCTGCATCGGCAGGCGGACCCTCAACCACTGCGCCACCAGGGAAGCCCTGGTTTGCCAATATTTTGTTGAGAATTTTTGTGTCCATCTTCATCAAAGATATTGGCCTGTAGTTTTCTTTTTTGGTAGTATCTCTGTCTGGTTTTGGTATCAGGGCGATGGTGGCTTCGTAGAATGTCTTTGGGAGTGTTCCCTGCTCTTCAGTCTTTTGGAAGAGTTTGAGAAGGATCAGTATAAGTTCTTCTTTGTGTGTTTGGTAGAATTTTCCAGTGAAGCCATCAGGTCCTGGACTTCTGTGTGCAGATCTGTAGGCGCAGATCCACTGAAGTCAGGTACCAAGACCGCAGTAGTCTTGTACCTGGACCCACTGTGGGACCTATGCAAGCAGCCCAGACCCCAACCCCGTCCCTGTGCATGCACACCCACAAAGCCTACAGCTGCTAATGCCGGACTTGCTCCAGGCACCAGTGCACCCATAGTCCACTCGACTGTCCCACAGGTGCTGAGTTTACAAAGCTGGCCACGGTAGCGTAAACTGTGGAGTGCATAGCTGTGGGGAGAGGGCTCTGATTTCAGCCCTGCTTCTAAGTCATGTGGCCCCTGGGGATGGGCTCTGAATTCAGTCCTGCCTCCACGTGTGGGCAACCTGCTGGCGCTTGTGAACTCCTAGAGCTTGTAGAGGTGGTGCCCTGCCTGCTGTGAGCATGCAAAGAGGCTGCTATGGCAGGCGCGCCTCCCTTTTGCATGCCCTTTAATAATGGCGCTTCACCTCTATGGTGGGCCCAGGTGTTGTCCGTGTACACACCCTGGTTGCAGCCTGTACCACACTCCAGCCCCTTCAGGCTGTCTCCATGCAGCCAACCCCAGTCCTCTCCCCGGGTCTGTCCTCTGAAGCCCTAGTTTCAGCACCCAGCCGCCTCGCACACCAGCAGACATGCATCTCCGGCTGGGGAATGCACCAAGGGGCATGGACCATCTATGCTGGTCTCTCTCTGTTCTGCCTGCTACAAACCCATTGCTGTGCTCTTCTCTGAGTCTCCGAAGCTCCCTTTTTGTCCTGACTGATCTCCCTGCTGGTGAAGGGGCTTCCCAGGGTGAGGGAACCTTTCTTCTTTTACAGTTTCCTCCCAGGGGTGCAGGTCCCATCCCAGTTCTTTTTTTTTTTTTCCTTTTGTCCCACCTGGTTACGTGGTGACCTTTCTTGCAGTTTTGGTTTTATGAGATTTTTTTTTCAGCGTTCAGCAGGTGTTCTGTGAGAATTTTTCCACATGTAGACATATTTTTGATGTATTTGTGGGAGGAGGTGAGCTCCAAGTCCTTCTATTCTGCCACCTTGCTTGCAGCCTTATTTTTAATTTTTTGAGAAACTTCCACACTATTTTCCATAGTGATTGCACCAATTTACATTCCCACAACAGTGCCTGATTGTTCCCTTTTCTCCACATCCTTGCCAATAGTTGTTACTTCTTGTCTTTTCAATAATAGTTATTCTCATAGGTGTGTGGTGATAATCTCATTGTGATTTTGATTTGCATTCCCCTGATGGTTAGTGGTGTCTAGTAACTTTTCATGTACTTGTCGGCCACCTATATGTGGTCTTTAGAAAAATGTCTGTTGAGATCATCTGACTATTTTTAAATTGGACTTCTTTTTTGTATTGAGTTTTATGAGTTTTTGTATATATATATATATATTTTTTTCTTTTTTTGGCCATGCCACGTGGCATGTGGGATCCTAGTTCCCCCACCAGGGATCAAACCCGCGCTCCCTGTATTGGAAGCGCAGAGTCTTTAACCACTGGGCCATCAGGAAAGTCCAAGTTTTTGCATATTTTTGATATTAGCGCCTTATTGTATATGATTTGCAGATATTCTCTCATTCTGCAAGTTACTTTTTCATTTTGTTGATGGTTTTGTTTGCTGTGCAGAGGCTTTTTAGTTTGATGTAGCTTCACTTATTTTTGCTTTTGTTGCCTTTGCTTTTGGTGTCAAAATCATTGCCAAGACAGATGTCTAGGAGCTTACCCCCTATATTTTTCTAGGAGTTTATGGTTTCAGGTCTTATGTTTGAGTCTTTAATCCATTTTGAATTAATTTTTGTGCATGGTATAAGATAGTGATCTAGTTTCATTCTTTTGCATGTGGCTGTTCAGTTTTTGAGACTGTCCTTTCCCCATTGTATATTCTTGGCTCCTTTGTCATATATTAATTGACCATATGTGCATGGGTTTACTTCTGGGCTCTTCTGTTCCATTGATCTCTTGCATCTGTTTTTATGCTAGTACTCTACTTTTTTGTTACCATAGCTTTGTAATACAGATTTTGTCTCTAGTTAAGATTTTTTCTTCAAGTTTTATTAAGAAATAGTTGACATACAGCACTGTATGAGCTTAAGGTGTAAGCATAGCATAGTGATTTGACTTACATATATTGTGGAATAATTACAAGGTAAGTTAACATCCATCATTTCATATAGAAAGGAAAAAAATTGTTTTCCTTGTGTTGCGAACTCATAGGATCTACTCTCTTAACGACTTTCAAATATTCACCAGTGGTTAGCTATAGTAATACAATTTGAAATCTGGAAGTGTGATGTCTCCAGCTTTGTTCTTCAAAATGGAGAAATTTTTAATTACCCAATCTGCACCCTAAATTTGTATTCAAATAGACTTATTTACCTCCCCAGTTAGGTTCTGGCATTACTGAATTTGTATTGATCTCAATAATTTTATGGGATTACCAAAAAACGAGTGCTTTCCTTAGGATTCTGTAGATTTAAAAATGTTAAGAAATCTTTTAAATATGATGAGAACTATTAATTTGCATATGATATGTTACTAGTAAAAGCTGATTACTTCTCTTGCTTGTATTCATCTTCTGGCTTTCCAGAAAGTTTATACATTCCTTCTCTCTCATGTGTAGTCAGCCTTTGCCTCTCAAGTGAATACTCTTACTGGATCTCAAACATTTTCAAGTCTTCTATATTTGAAATAAAAGTTCAAACCTGGCTTTGTCAGAACACGATGAAGTGAACATGTATTCTTACCTGAAACCCTATTGAAATGAGTAAAAATACCTAATCCTATAAGGACAAAAGGAAAGAGATAGACTACAGCACAGAAGAGATGTCATCAACATTTTAGAAACTGGAAAGAAGGTGGATGAAGTGTTTCTGATTTAGCAGTCTGGATAGCTAAGTGCCTGCAGAGGGAAGGACCAAGAAACATGCCAATTTCAGTCTCAAAATCCTGGAAATCTCAAGAATTAGAAGTACTTTGTTCCTCTGGTGGCAGGGAAAGTGGTGTGTGTGGTGGGGCAGTAAGAGTAGGGTGATTCATCCTAGTGTGTACAGTTCTATGCCCAGCTCCCTCCTCCAGCACCTTCATCCACGTCACTACCCTGTCCTGTACTGAGAAGTCTTGAAGTGTATTTTCTGTAAAGGGCACCCAGAGCAATTGTGAAGTAGTCCCACCTGAAAATGGGTGATACCCCATTAAAAACAGGGGTATTAGGAGGAAGCTTAGACTTCCACTTCCAGCCATGATGGAGGAACTGGTACCAGCCTTGCATTCCCATCATAACAGTTGTGAAGCTGAATGAGATATATGGGATATATGAGTTCCTAGGCACTGGATAGTAGGCAATGTATGACTGTGATCCCTGAGGTGAAGAAGCTTAGGGGGTGAGTTCCACAATCACCCTGCTCTTTGTGAAAACTGTCCTGATGGAGCCAAGCAGAGGCTGAGGTTCCTGGGAGCTGAGGAGGCAGGTTAAGGTTTGGAGCAGTTGAATGTGTTGGTCAGTGCATAGAGAGGAGGAAACTGCTCGTCTTAGCTGTGGACATGTTTGGGTTCTCCTAATAGTTCAATCACTGATACTGATTTAATCAGAGGTAGGGGTCTAACTTTCTCAAAAAGTTAAAAGGAAGGGTGTGTGTGTGTGGGGGGGGGTATGTATGTGAAAGAGATTAAATGACATAGAGCAGGAAATCAATAAATAAGGGTAGGATAATTGTGTTATTTGTAAATACTGAGGTAAGTACCAAAAACAACTAAAAGTGATTGCCTCAGGGTAGCAGAGTTGGGGTAGCAAGGGGTGGGACTGTTTAATTTAAAACAAAATCATGTACGTGTATTATTTTAGTTTAAATGAGAATAAAATTTGAATAAACCACAGACCTTCAGGTGGCCTCTCATCTCTTTCTAGCTACTTCTCCATCTGCCTCCTTCCCTTTTTTTTTTGGTCAGTCTTCTGGAGAGAGTTCTGTTCTCTATTTCTCTACCTCCTACTTATTCCTTACCCCTCTCCAGTCTGGATTGGGCTCTATTACTTCACCAGAACAGCTCTTGTTATAGTCACCAGTGACCAACATTTTGCTAAAGCTAGTGGACATTTTAAATTCTTTTTGCTTTTTGACTTAGCAGCAGCAGTCTTCACTTCTTGAAATTCTGTCTTCACTGATTTAAGAGGGCTCTTCTAGATTTGCTCCTACTTGTTTGGTCATGCATCCTCTCCCCAGGTTAAATGTCCTTTATCTAATATTTAGATGTTGGGTTCATCGAGACTTGATCCATGTTCTCTCTACGAAATTCTCTTGGGTAGTCTAATCGACAGTGATGGTTTCAGTTAGTGCACTTATGTAGGTAACTCACACAGTTGTATCTTCAACACATGTTCTCAACTTCTCTGTGCCCTCTTTCCATATGCCTATCTGATATCTCCCCTGGTATGTCTAAAAGATAACCAGAACTTTGTAAGCCCCCAAACCAATGCACACACCACTACCTTCTGCAAACTTGGTCTTCATCCTAAATTCCTTATCTCAATTGAAAACACCCCAATACAGCATGCCATGTAAGCCAGAAACCTTGACACTTACCTCTCCCTCATTCCTAGTCCAAAATTAAGTGCTGGTGATCTTTTCTCCTCTCTGATACATTCTGCATACTGTAACCAGGGCAACTTAAAAAGCCCATTATTTTCCACAGCTCCTGTTGGTCTTCCTTTTCTTTTGCTTCTTTTTATCAATTTTGTTCTCTTCCCCGCCTTCCTCTCCCTCCATCCTTCCCCTTCCCTCTTTCCTTCCCCTCCACTTTGAAATGTATACTTTGCACTTATTCCCTGGCATTTGATTGTTAGATCTGTAAATGAACCAGATTCTTTCTTCCTTTTTAACCTTTTGTGAAGTCAGGTTTGCTCTTCCTGGTTGTAGATGGCCATAGCTCAAATTCACAAATGGAATATTTTATTTCCTTTCCTGGGTAATAGCAACTGGGGAAGATTTTCTATGAAAATGGTGGGGGTGAGGATTTGTGATAGATAAGAACGAGAGGACTGTTTTCAGGTTTTGTTCTGAACGTGGCCGTTGATTTCATGAAAACCAACAGTAAACACAGAGGCATACAATTTGTTACATTAAAAATCTTTTTTCTTGTAAACTACACATAATGTAAAATTTACCATCTTAACCATTTAAAAATGTATATTTCACATTCTTGTGCAGCCATCCATCCCTATAACTCATTTAAACTTGTAAAACTGAAATCCTATACCTATTAAATAATAACTCTCCGCTCTCTCCCCAACCCCTGACAACTACGATTAAACTTTGTTTCTGTGATTTTTACCGTAAATACCTCATGTACGTGGATTCATACAGTATTTGTCTTCCTTCGACTAGCTTATTTCACTGAGTATAGTGTCCTCAAGGTTCATACATGTAGCATATTGCAGAGTTTCCTTCATTTTTAAGGATTAGTAATATTCTGTTGTGTGTGTAGACCACATTTTGTTATCTGTGCATCCATTGATGGACACTAGGGTTGCTTCCATGTTTTAGCTGTTACGAATAATGCTGCTGTAAACATCGGTGTACAAATATCTCTTTGAGAACCTGCTTTCAGTCCTTTTGGGTATATACCCAGAAGTAGAATTGCTGGATCATATGATAATTCTATTTAAAATTTTTTGAGAAATCACCATAGTTTCCACAGTGGCTGCACCATTTTACGTTCCCACCAACTGTACAAAGGTTGCAGTTTCTTCACATCCTTGCCAATTCTTGTTGTTTTCTGTTTTTTTGATAGTAAAACATCCTAATGGGTGTGAGGTGGTATCTCGTTGTAGTTTTGATTATTCTAATAAATCATTACATTTTAAAAAATTATTTATTTATTTATTTATTTATTTATGGCTGTGTTGGGTCTTCGTTTCTGTGCGAGGGCTTTCTCTAGTTGTGGCAAGCGGGGGCCACCATCGCGGTGCGTGTGCCTCTCACTATCGCGGGCTCTCTTGTTGCAGAGCACAGGCTCCAGACGCGCACACTCAGTAATTATGGCTCACGGGGCTTAGTTGCTCCGCGGCATGTGGGATCCTCCCAGACCAGGGCTCGAACCCGTGTCCCCTGCATTGGCAGGCAGACTCTCAACCACTGCGCCACCAGGGAAGCCCAATCGATTACATTTTTAAAGTGAGAGTCTTTTAAATTATCTGATCTATTTACAGATCTAACAATCAAATGCCAGGGATTAAGTACAAAGTATACATTTCAGAGGCTTCATTTTTCCATTTAGGCATGGAATATCAGGCCTTAGAACATAAGACCAAAAGATTAAATGAACCCAAAGCACCTTAGTTTGAGGTTTTCCAAGTAAGAGCTGTTTGGTGGGCAGATCATAGTTTCTGGAGGCTCCTGACATCCTCACTTCCCACCGTGGTTTGAGCCCACATCTCCTTTCTTTGTGGTTTATTTCAGTTTTAGTGACTAGAGGAAGGGAAGCATCACTTAAAGAATAGATGTACTATTATGTTAATTTGGAAATTTCTTGAAAACAGAGTCTGCATTCTAGTTGAAGTAGTATAAAATACACAGACAGGTGGAGGACAAACACATTGATTTTCATCACCATTCCATAATTGCCCTCCGAACTGTTGTGGTAAGGTTTGATTGATTTTTTCCCGCCATAGTGATAATCTCATTGACCCAGCAGTGTTTTTTTTTTTTTTGCGGTACGCGGCCCTCTCACTGTTGTGGCCTCTCCCGTTGCAGAGCACAGGCTCCGGACACACAGGCTCAGCGGCCATGGCTCACGGGCCCAGCCGCTCCGTGGCATGCGGGATCTTCCCAGACCGGGGCGTGAACCCGTGTCCCCTGCATCGGCAGGCGGACTCTCAACCACTGCGCCACCAGGGAAGCCCAACCCAGTAGTGTTTATAGAAAGAGTTGTCTTAAATCTGTTGCTCTGCTGTGCCGTCTTTGTCACGTAAATCAGGTGTCCATATATGTATGAGTCTATTTCCAGATTCTCTGTCCCTTCCCATGAATTTATATGAGTGTCCTTATTCCTATTGGACACTGTTTTATTAATTACTGTAGCTTTACAATAAATCTTGATATATGATATCAGATCTTCCAATTATATCTTATTTGTTACTTATTTGTTATTCATATCTTTTTTTGTTCCTGGTCGTTCTTGGCTGTTTACATTTCCGTATCAACTTCTGAATCAGTTTGTTAATTTACACAGCAAAAATTCCACTAGCCTATTGATTGGAATTGAACTGAATTTGTGAATTAGTTTGGGGAAGAATTAACATTTTTTTACCATATTAGTTTTCTAATCTATGAATATGTTGTATTTTTCTATTATTTAGGTTATTTTTACTTTTTTCAATAATGTTTTAAGGCCTTCTGAATAGAGATCTTGTATATCTTTAGATTTATTACTAGATCTGACTTTTTAAGGTAACATTGTAAATAAAATTTTAATTTTTTTCATTTACTCATTGTTCATTACTAGTATACAGAACCAAATAATTCTTTGTATATACCTTATATCCACTTATATTATTGAAGTCACTTATTAGTTTTAATAATTCATCTGTAGATTTTTGGGGGATTTTTCTATAGATAGAAATATGTCATCTCTGAATTATGGTAGTTTTAATTCTGCTTTTCCAGTCCATATGTATCATTTCTTTTTCTTATTGCACTGACTAGGTCCTCCAGTACAATTTTAATTAATTTATTTATATTTTGGCTGTGTTAGGTCTTCGTTGCTGCGTGGGCTTTCTCTAGTTGCGTTGAGTGGGGGCTGCTCTTTGTTGCGGTGCGTAGGCTTCTCATTGCAGTGGCTTCTCTCGTTGCGGAGCACGGGGCTGTAAGTGTGTGGGCTCTGTAGTTTGCAGCAGGTGGGCTCTAGAGCGCAGGCTCTGTAGTTGTGGCGCAGGGGCTTAGTTGCTCCGCTCTCCGTGGCATGTGGCATCTTCCCGGACCACGGCTCCAACCTGTGTCCCCTGCTTTGGCAGGTGGATTCTTAACCACTGCACCACCAGAGAAGTCCCTCCAGTACAATTAAAAAAATTTTTTTTTACTTTATATTGGAGTATAGTTGATTTACAAAGTTTTGTTAGTTTCAGATGTACAGCACAGTGATTCAGTTATACATGTACATATATTCTTTTCCCACATAGATTATTACAGAATATTGAGTAGAATTCCCTGTGCTATACAGTAGGTCCTTGTTGATTATCTTTTTAATAGTAGTGTGTATATGTTAATCCCAAACTCCTACTAATTTATCCCTCCCCCAACTTCCCCATTGGTAGCCATAAGCTTATTTTCTAAGTCTGTGAGTCTGTTTCTGTTTTGTAAATAAGTTCATTTGTATCATTTTCTTTTAAGATTCTCTGTATAAGTGATATCATATACTTGTCTTTATCTGACTTATTTCACGTAGTGTGATAATCTGTAGGTCCATTCATGTTGCTGCAAATGGCATTATTTCATTCTTTTTTTATGACTGGGTAATATTCCATTGTATATATGTACCACATCTTTATCCATTGATCTGTCGATGGACATTTTGGTTGCTTCCATGTTTTGGTTATTGTAAGCAGGTGCTGCAGTGAACATTGGGGTGCATGTATATTTTTAAATTAGAATTTTCTCCAGATATATGCCCAGGAGTGCAGTTGCTGGATCGTGTGTTAGCTCTGTTTTTAGTTTTTTGAGGAACCTCCATACTGTTCTCCATAGTGACTGCACCAATTTTCATTCCTACCAACAGTGTAGGAGGGTTCCCTTTTCTCCACACCTTCTCCAGCATTTGTTGTTTGTAGACTCTGATGATGGTCATTCTGACTGGTGTGAGGTGATACCTCATAGTTTTGGTTTGCATTTCTCTAATGTTTAGCTACATTGATCATCTTTTCATGTGCTTACTGGCCATCTGTATGTCTTCATTGGAGAAATGTCTGTTTAGGTCTTCTGCCCATTTTTTGATTGTGTTGTTTTTTTTAAAATATTGAGCTGTATGAGCTGCTTGTATGTTTTGGAGATTAATTCCTTGTCGCATTATTTGCAAATATTTTCTCCCGTTCTGTGGGGGTTTTTTTTGTTTATGGTTTCCTTTGCTGTGCAAAAGCTTTTTAAGTTTAATTAGGTCCCATTTGTTTATTTTTGTTTTTATTTTTATTACTCTAGGAGATGGATCCAAAAAGATCTTGATGCAATTTATGTCAGTGTTTTGCCTATGTTTTCCTCTAAGAGTTTTATAGTGTCTGGTCTTACATTTAGGTCTTTAATCCGTTTTGAGTTTATTTTTGTGTATGGTGTTACAGAATGTTCTAATTTTATTCTTTTATCTGAAGCTGTCCAGTTTTCCAAGCCCCAGTTATTGAAGAGGCTGTCTTTCCTCCATATTCTTGTTGCCTTTGTTGTAGATTAATTGACCATAGGTGCATTGGTTTTATTTTTGGGCTTTCTATCCTATTCCAGTGATCTCTATTTCTGTTTTTATGCCAGAACCATACTGTTTTGATTACTGTAGCTTTGTAGTATAGTCTGAAATCAGGGAGCCTTATTCCTCCAGCTCCATTTTTCTTCCTCAAGATTGCTTTGGCTATTTGGGGTCATTTGTGTTTCCATACAAATTAAAAATTTTTTTGTCCTAGTTCTGTGAAAAATGCCATTGGTAGTTTGAGAGGGGTGGCATTGAATCTGTAGCCTTGGGTAGTATAGTCGTTTTGACAATATTGATTCTTCCAGTCCAAGAACGTGATCTTTCCATCTGTTTGTGTCATCTTTGATTTCTTTCATCAGTGTCCTACAGTTTTTGGAGCACAGGGCTTTTGACTCCTTAGGTAGGTTTATTCCTAGGTATTTTATTCTTTTTGGTGTGATGGTAAATGGGATTGTTGTTTTAATTTCTCTTTCTGGAAGTTCACCCATTTATGATTAAAAACTCTCCAGAAAGTGGGCATAGAGGGAACATACCTCAACATTATGAAGGCTGTATATGAAAAATTTATAGCCAGTATCATACTCAGTGGTGAAAAGCAGAAAATATTTCCTCTAAGATCAGGAACAGGACAAGGATGTCCACTCTGGCCACTTTTATTCAACATAGTTTTGGAAGTCCTAGCCATGGCAATCAGAGAAGGAAAAGAAATAAAAGGAATCCAAATTGGAAAAAAAGTAGTAAAACTGTTTGCAGATGATATGATGCTATACATAGAAAATCCTAAAAATGCTACCAGAAAACTACTAGAGCTCATCAATGAATTTGGTAAAGTTACAAGATACAAAATTAATACACAGAAATCTGTTGCATTTCTGTACACTAACAATGGAAGAGCAGAGAGAAATTAAGGAAAGAGCCCAGTACAATGTTGAATAGAGGTGGTGAGTATGATATCATCACACATTCCCATTTGCAGAGAGAAAGTTTTCAACATTTCATTGAGTATGGTTTTTCTGCTGTTGGTTTTATAGGGGTACCCTTTTTCAGATTAAGGCGTTTCCCCTCTATTCCTATTTTGCTTTTAGTTTTGGTTATAATGAAGAGTTTTATTCAGTTTTTTCCTGCATTTATTGAGCTGATTATATGGTTATTTTCTTTAAGTCTATTAATGTATGAATTGCTATGACTGTAACAAACACGGTCACACTGTATTGTTCTTTGTGTATTGCTGAGCTTGATTTGCTAGTACTTCATTTAGGATTTTTGCATTCATGTTCATGAATGAGATAGGTCTCTAACTTTACTTTCTCCTAGTGTTCTTTGTCATGTTTTGATATCAAGGTTACATTGATCTCATATCACAAATTTGTACATGTTTCTTTCCTCAGAAAGAGTTTCTATAAGATTGGTGTTTTTTTCTTTTTGAAATGTTTGGTGGAGTCTAAGGTGAAGCAATCTGGTTCTGGAGTGTTTTTTTTTGTGGGGGAGGGGGTTTAAATTATTATTCAACCTCTTTAATAGTTATGTAGGCTTATTCAGATTTTCTGTTTCTTATGGTCAATCTATGACAAAGGAGGCAAGAATATACAAGGCAGAAAAGACAGTCTCTTCAATAAGTGGTGCTTGGAAAACTGGACAGCTACATGTAAAAGAATGAAATTAGAACATTCTCTAACACCATATACAAAAATAAACTCAAAATGGATTAAAGACCTAAATGTAAGACCGGATACTATAAAACTCTTAGAGGAAAACATAGGCAAAACACTCTTTGACATAAATTGCATCAAGATCTTTTGGGATCCACCTCCTAAAGTTATGAAAATAAAAACAACTCTTTTGGTAGTTGTTTAGTGGTTTCACCAGGAGCTTGTCAATTTTGCCCTTTTGAAGAATCAACTTTTCCGTTTAGTGAATCTCTCTTTTGTATATTTGTTTTCTTTTTTTAAAAAAATATTTATTTATTTATTTGGCGGGATCTTCGTTGTGGCATGGAGACTTTTAGTTGCAGCATGTGGGATCTAGTTCCCTGACGAGGGATCGAACCTGGGCCCCCTGCATCAGGAGCATGGAGTCTTAGCCACTGGACCACCAGGGAAGTCTTGTATGTTTGTTTTCTAGTTCATTGATTTCTGTTTAGTGTGTGTGTGTGTGTGTGTGTGTGTAATTTTTTTCTACATTTTTGATTTGAGTTTTTATTTTGTAATTTCTTGAGGTAGCTGCTTTTAGCCCCTCCTTTTCTTATTAACACATTTAAGGCAATAAACTTAAGTACATCTCAGAACTTTTGACAATTAGTGTTTTCATTTTTCTTCCTTTCATTATATTTCCTGATTTTTATTGTGAAGTTTTAAAGTTAACTATTTAGAGAGATGTTTTTTAGCTTTCAGAAACATAGGAATTTCCTTTTTTTTTTTTTTGGCTATCTTTTGTTACTGACTTTTTCAGTTCTATTGTGGGCAGAGAGCAGACTGTATAATTTCAATCCTTTGAAATTTGTTGAGACTTGCTATACCCGACACATGATCAATTTTGTAAAAATTCCATGTGCATTTGAAAAGAATGTGTATTCTGCAGGTATTGGCTGCAGAGGTTTGTATATATCAGGTCAAATTTGTTAAATGTTTTTGTAAATCTTTTATATACCTAGTAATTTTTTCTTTGTTTTATGAGTGGTTGTGAGAGGTACGTAAAAATCTCCTGTTGTGATTTGCCTATTTTTTTCTTTCAGTTTTGTCAGTTTTTGCTTTATGTGTTATAAGATTATGTTAAATACATAAAATTTAGAACATTTCCTAATAAGCTGGATCTTTTTATTATTATGAAGTGACCCTCTTTTTTCTTAACAATACTTTACATTATTACACTCTTGCCAACTTTCTTTTTGATATTTTTGATGGTACTTTTGTTTTCTTTTACTCTTTTCTTTACAAACTTTTTATGTCCTTGTATTTAAGATGTATCTTTTGCAAGCAGCATGTAGCTAGATTTCTGTTTTATCATAGTTTTTAATTCAGGCTCAAAATTGCCATCTTTTATTGAAGCTTCTCTGTTTAGATTTAATGTAATTGCTGATATATTTGGGTTTAAATCTATCATCATAATATATGGCTTTTATATATCTTACTCCTTTATCTTTCTTCTTTATTGGCGGTAGTGTTGATAAAGCATTTTGTATTATTTTTTTCCCCATCAAAAGCTTGGTAGGTATTCATTATTTTACTGTCCTTTTATTGATTACTCTAGAGGTAGTAACTGTGTTCTCAGTGTATAAAGGTCGTCAGTTCCTTTTTGCAGTTTGACTTTTTATTTGGGATTCTTTTCCTTCTGCGCGAGGAACATCTTTAATTTCTGTATTGTTGAACTGCGGGTGATGAAGTGTTGGTTTATATAAACTATATCTTATTTACCTTTCTTTTTTGCAGGCATAGAGTTTTTGGTTGGCAGTTACAGCCTTTGAGCACTTTGACGATATTATTTCATTATCTTCTGACTTTTGTTGTTTTGGTTGAGAAGTCAACTTGCAGTTGTATTATTGCTCCTTTGAAGGCATTATGACTTTTCCTCTGGTTGCTTAAAATATTTTTTCTTTTTGTCTTTTTGTTTTCAGCAGTTTTACTGTGATGTGCCGAGGTGTAGTTGTCTTTGCATTAATCTGATTTTGCGTTCTGGTAATGACTGTTGAATCTGTTGCTTGACATCTTTTGTCAGTAATGGAAAATTATCAGCCACAATCTCTTTGAAAGTTAATTTTGCTCCCTTCTTTTCTCTGTTCTTGGGATTGCAGTGAAATATAAGTTAAGCCTTATTATCATATTCATATGTCTCTTATGCTCTTGTTTTCTCTATGCTTTCTTCTGGATATTTTCTTTTGAAATAGTTCTTAGGTTCACCAATTTTCTGTTCATCTGTATCTAATCTGATGCGAAACCCATCAGTTTAGTGATTTAGGTATTGTAGTTCTTCAGTTCTGTCCTTTCCATTTAGTTTCTTTTTATTGCTTCTTGTTCTCTGCTGGAATTATCTTTTAATTTCTTGAACATATCAAGTATAAAATTAAAGTCTGTGTCTAATAACTGCATCATCTAGAACTCCTCCTGTAAGTTTGTTTCTCTGCTTGTCACATATGGAATTTGGGCAGCAACTGATTGTTTTGGAGGTTCTTGAGTCTACTTAAGACCTAGTCAACCATTTATCATTATTAAAGGCTAGCTTTATTCCTCTTCCCTGTATTATTATTATTATTTTCCCTCAAGACTTATTGGGGAATGTATTCAATGAGTAAGTGTTTTAGTGTACAGTTTGTGGTAGAATTTGTTAGGGACATAAGGAAGTTTTAAAATACGGCCTTCTTTCAAAAAACTGATAATGTTGGGCAGATAATACTCACATATGAAATAATTATGTAGCAATGAAAGACAACATGGAATTGATTCAAATTATAACTTTTATATATGTAACTTATAATAAATAAGCTATAATAAATAATAACTGAATACAACTTGATAATTATAACTTTAACTTAATAATAATAATAAAACAAGTTAAATAAAATTATGGGATACTAACAAAAGACCAAACACATCAAAGAAACTAATGCTAGTATAGATAAGAATTTAATATATAATTTAGGAATGTATCACATTCCATTAGAGAAGGAAGAAATCTTTCAATAAATTGTTCTACTACAATTGATGACCTCTATGAAGACATATATTTTCATCTTAAGTCATATTCAAAAAGTAATTCCACAGTTTCTGGTTGGACATGTAAGATGATTAGAAGTTGTCACTCTATCTTAATAGCAGGTAATGAACTGAAGAACTGTAAAATCAACAAATCTACTGAGATCCATGAGAAAAGTGAGGCCACAGGATGAATTGCTGCCACGGAAGCTGGAAAGACAGAAGGGCGGATAGAATCACAACTTACAACAACCCACCAACAGAAACCTCTGCAGGAACCAGTGCTGGGGTAATGAGACCTGGATGTAACTGGCAAATTGCTGGAGGCTCAGGGCAGAAAAGTCTGAGTGAAAAACCCAGTGGGACCCAGTCTTAGGGGCTCCTCACACTTCTGTGGGGTTTTCCTCTAGTTCTACCAGACTCTCACAGAGACTGTTGGAGAACAATCCTCTCATGATTCCATCATGGGTAGGCACAAGGAACCAGCTTTAAATATGCCAGAGCATTCTGTTCTTCTTAACAAGGTGTGCCCTCATGAGAAACTGTTTTACCAGAGCCTAACCATCTGGTGTTTGGTTAGAGCCTAACTGACCTGGGGAAGTGAAATACTCAGCTCCCTCCCATTACTGAAGGCCTTTAACTGAAGTTCCTTCTACCCAATACATTATGTCTGCCTTTCAGAAAAATACTAGGCATACTCGAAGGCAGAAAACAGTTTGAAGAGACTGAACAAGCATTGGAACGTGGGTCAATATGGCAGGGATGTTGGAATTATCAGAACAGGAATTTTTTAAAAAGTTGATTAATATGCTGAGAGCTTTAATGGAAAAAGTGGACAATATTTAAGATTACATGTATACTGAAAGAGATGGAAATTCCAAGAAAGATCAAAAAGAAATGCTAGAGTGCAAGCACACCATAGCAGAAATGGAGAATGCCTTTGGTGGGATCATTAGTAGATTGGACACAGCTTAGGAAAGAACATCTGAGCTTGAAGATATGACAACAGAAACTTCCAAAACTGAAAAGTAAAAAGGAAAAAGACTGAAAAAAAGTAAAACAGAACATGAAGAACATAATAGGAATGCCAGAAGGAAAAGAAAGAGAAAGGAACAGAAACAATATTTGAAGCAGTAATGACTATGAATTTCCCCAAATTAATGTCAGACACCAAACTACATTCAAGGGAGAGAATGTATACATATAGCTCATTCACTTTGTTATATAGCAGAAACTAACACAACATTGTAAAGCAATTATACTCCAATAAAGATATTAAAAAATAAAAGAAGCTCAGAGAATACCAGGCAAGATAGATGCCCTCCAAAGGCAAGATAGATGCCCTCCAAACTACACCTAGGTATATCATTTTCAAACTTAAGAAAATTACGGAAAAAGAAGCAATCCTGAAGAAGCCAGCAGAAGAGAACCCTTTTACCTATAGAGAAGCAAATGTAATAATTACATCTGACTTCTTAGAAACCATGCAAGCCAAAAGAGTGGAATGAAATATTTAAGTTGTTGAGGGAAAAAACCCACCAGCCTAGAATTTTGTGTACTCAGTGAAGTTATCCTTCAATAGTAAAGGGGAAATACTTTCTTAGACAAACATTGATGGAGTTTTTTGCCAGAACAAATGTTAAAGGTTTGCAACTGCCTTACAACAAATGTTAAAGGAAAACAATACAGGTCCGAAACTCAGGTCTTCGTAAAGAAAAGAAGAGTATTGAGGAATGAGTAAATGAGGGTAAAATAAACTTATTTTTCTGATTCTTAATTGATTTAAAAGATCTGTTCAAAATAATAGCAACAGTGTTTTTGATTATGTGTGCTTATGTGCATGTACAGTGATTCTTGAACAATGTGGGAGTTAGGGTCACCAGCCCCCCAACACAGTGGAAGATCTGCATATAACTTTACAGTTGGTCCTCCACATCTGCGTTTCCACGTCTGTGGATTCAACCAACTGCAGATCATGTAGTACTGCAGTAGTATTTATTGGGGGAAAAAAAATCCACGTATAAGTGGACCTGCACAGTTCAAACCCATGTTGTTCAAGGGTCAACTGTACATGCTTTTGTATGTTTATGCATAAGTGAAAGGAATGACAGGAAACAATATCGGGTTTGGAAGAGAGAGATTGGAATATTTTATATTATGAGGTATTTGTTCTACATGGGATATGAGGTATTTGTACTACATGTGAGTCAGAAAAATAAACATGGGGTTAGTTGTAAATGTATATTGCAACCACTAAAAAAAAGTAAAAAAAAAACAGTGTAATATGGTAAGAAAGAGAGAATTGTTACATATAAAGTTCTCAGTTAAAATGACAAAAGACAGAATGTGTGGAAGACAAATACGCACAATGAACAAAGGTAACAAATAGAAAACAGTAACAAATCTGAGAGATACTAGTAATCCATCTATATCAATTACCTTAAATGTCAGTAGTCTATAGCAATAAAAAGATGAGATTGTCAGAGTGGATCAAAAAACAAGACCTAACTCTGTGTTGTCTACAAGAAACCCATTTTAAATATGAAGACACACATAGATTGAAAGAAATGGGATACAGAAAGATATACCATACTAACACTAACCAAAAGAAAGTAGGAGTAGCTGTACTAATTTCAGACAGAGCAGACTTCAAAGCAAGGAATGTCATCAGGTATAAAAAGGGCCATTACATAATAATAAAGGGGTCAATACTCTTAAGATATAACATTCCTTAATGTCTCTGTGCCTAACAACAGAGTGTCAAGATATATGAGGAAAAACTGATAGAACTGTGGGGAGAAATAGATGAATGCAGTATTATAGTTGGAGACTTTTCACCCCCCCCGTCAGAAATGGACAAATCCAGCAGGCAGAAGATCAGTAAGGACATAGTTGAATTCTTCACAACAATATCAGTGAATTGGATATAATTGATACCTATAAACTGTTTCATTCTATGACAGCAGAATACACATTCTTTTCAAGTTCACATGGAACATTCACAAAGATAGACGACATTCTGGTCTATCTTAATTAATTTAAAAGAATGGAAATCATTGCAATGTCTGCTGTTAGCCCACAATGGAATTAAACCGGAAATCAAAAACAGAAAGATAGCTCAAAACCCTAAAATACTTGGAAATTAAACAACACACAGGTCAGAGAAGACATCTCAAGAGAAAGTTTTTAAAGTTTTGAACTAAATTAGAATGAAAATACATCTTATCACAATGTGGGATGCAGTGAAAATAGTGCTTTGAGAGAAGTGTCTATAATAGAAAAGAGGAAAGATCTAAAATCCGCAATCTAAGCTTCTACCTTGGAAAGCAAGAAAAAGAAGAGGAAATTAATTCAAAGTAAGCAGAAGAAAAGAAATAAGAATTAGAACAGAAATCAATGAAATTTTAGGTAGGAAATCAATAGAAAAAATCAAAACAAAAGCTAGGTTTTTTGTTTTTTTTGCGGTACGCGGGCCTCTCACTGTTGTGGCCTCTCCCGTTGCGGAGCACAGGCTCCAGACGCGCAGGCTCAGCGACCATGGTTCACGGGCCCAGCCGCTCCGCGGCATGTGGGATCCTCCCGGACCGGGGCACGAACCCGTGTCACCTGCATCGGCAGGCGACTCTCAACCACTGCACCACCAGGGAAGCCCCCAAAAGCTAGTTTCTTGAAAAGATCAATAAAATCAGAAGTTACTAGATAGGTTAACTAAAAAAAAAAGAGAAGACACAAATTACTAATATCAGAAATAAAAGAGGGGCAATCACTACTGCTTCTGGACCATGAAAAGATAATAAAGGGATATTATGAATAACTGGTGAAAAAGTTGATAATTTGATAACCTAGGTAAAATAGACCAATTCTTTGAAAGGCCAGATCTGCCAAAAATCACACAAAAAGAAGTAGACAGGGCTTCCCTGGTGGCGCAGTTGTTGAGAGTCCGCCTGCCGATGCAGGGGACACGGGTTCGTGCCCCGGTCCGGGAAGATCCCACATGCTGCGGAGCGGCTGGGCCTGTGAGCCATGGCCGCTGAGCCTGCGCGTCCGGAGCCTGTGCTCCGCAACGGGAGAGGCCACAGCAGTGAGAGGCCCGCATACCGCAAAAAAAAAAAAAAAAAAAAAAGTAGACAATCTGAGTAGGCCTATATCTTTTAAAGAGATTGAATCAGTAATTAATAACCTTCAAACACAGAAAGAGCCATGCCCAGATGTGTTCACTGGCGAATTCTACCAAACATTTATGGATGAAATTATACCTGTTCTCTGCAATCTCTTCTAGAAGGTAGAAGCAGAGACAATACTTTCTAACTCATTCTTTGAGGACAGTATTACCCTAATATACAAATCAGACAAAGACAGTACAAGAAGGAAAAAAAATCCCAACAAAACTACCATTGGCCAATCTCATGAACATAAATGTAAAAATCTTCAACAAACTATTAGCAAATTGAATCCAATATTGTATAAAAAACGTTATATACCACGACTAAGTGGGATTTATCCCAGGTGTGAAAGGCTGCTTCAGCATTTGAAAGTCACCGTAATCTATCACATCAACAGGCTAAAGAAGAAAAACCATGTGATTATTTCAATAGATGCAGAAAAGCATTTGACAAAATTCAACACCCATTCATAATTAAAACTTATAGCAAACTAGGAATAGAGAGGAATTTCCTTAACTTGATAAAGACTATCTACAAAATCCCTACATTAACACCATACTTAACAGTAAGAAACTCACAGGTATCCCACTAAGATCAAGAACAATGTCCCCTGTCGCCATTCATTTTTAACATTGTTCGGAATTCCTAGCTAATGCAATGAGAGAAGACAAGGAAATAAAAGTATACAGATTTGGAGTGAAGAAATAAAGCTGTCTCTGTTTGCAGATGACATGATTGTCTATGAATAAAATACAAAATAAGTGACAAAAAACTCTTGGAAATAATTATAGCAAGATTGTAGGATACAAAGTTAATATACAAAAGTCTCATCACTTTCCTATATACCAGCAATGAACAAGTTGAATTTGAAACTAAAAACATGTTACCATTTACATTAGAATCCCCCAAATGAAATACTTAGGTATAAATCTAACAAAAATATTATTAAAAGATTTATTTGAGGAAAACAAGATTCTGATGAACAAAATCAAAGAACTAAATAAGTGGAAAGGTAACTCTTGTGCATGAATAGGAAGACTAATATTGTCCAGGTGTCAGTTCTTCCCAGCTTGATCTATAGATTCAGTGCTATCCCAGTCAAAATCTCAGGAAATAATTTTGTGGATATCGATGAACTGATTCTAAAGTTTGTATGGAGAGGCAAAAGACCCAGATAGCCAGCTCAGTATTGAAAGAGAGGAACAAAATCAGGGCCTGATACTACCCAACTTCAAGACTTGTTATAAAGCTATAGTAATTAAAAGTGTGGTATTGGTGAAGTAATAGCCAAATAGATCAATGGAACAGAATAGAGAGCCCAGAAATAGACCTACGTTAATATAGTCAGCTGATTTTTGACAAAGGAGCAAAGGCAATGCAACAAAGCAAAGTCTTTTCATCAAATGCTGCTGGAGCAACTGGACAACCACACACATACAAAAATGAACCTAAGCACAAACCTTATGTCCTTCACTAAAATTAGCTCAAACTGGGTCATAGATCTAAATGTAAAATGCAAAACTATAAAACTCCTAGAAGATAACAGGAGAAAACCTAGATGACCTCGGATATGGTGATGACTTTTTAGATAAAACACCAAGACATGACCCATGAAAGAAATAATTGATAAGGTGGACTTCATTAAAATTAAAAACCTTTGCTCTGTGAAAGACAGTGTCAGGAGAATGAGAAGACAAGCCATAGACTGGTAGAAATATATAAAGAAGTCTTAAAACTCAACATTAAGAAAATGAACAAGCTGATTAAAAAATGAGCAAAAGAATTGAAGTGATACCTCACCAAGATGATATACAGATGGAAGGTAAGCACATGAAAAGATGTTCAACATCATATGTCATTAGAGAATTGGAAATTAAAACAACATTGATTTACCACTATATCTATTAAAATGGCTAAAATCGAAAACACAACACCGATCGCTGATGAGGATGTGGAGCAGTAGGAACGCTTATTCATGGCTGGTGGGAATGTAAAATGGTGCAGCCACTTTGGAAGACAGTTTGTCAGTTTCTTTCAAAACGAAATATACTCTTAGTGTACAATTCAGCAGTCATACTCCTTGGTATTTACCCAAAAGAGCTGAAAACTTACTTACACACAGAAACCTATACAAGGGTGTTTATAGCAGCTTTATGCATAATTGTCAAAATACAGAAGCCACCAAGATGTCCTTCAAGTTGACTGGATAAATAAACTGAGGGGCATCTAGACAATGGAACATTATTTGGGACTAAAAAGAAATGAGCTATCAAGCTATGAAAAGGCATGGAGGAACCTTAAACCCATTTTACTAGGTTAAAGAAGCCAGTTTGAAAAGGCTATATATCCTGTATGGTTCCAACTATATGACATTCTGGAAAAGGTAAAACAGCAGAGAAGTAAGATTAATGGTTGCTAGGGATTGTGGGGAGAGGGAAGGATGACTAGATGGAGCACAGAGAACTTTTAGGACAGAGGAACTATTCTGTATAGCATTTTAATGTCTTTATGCGTATGTGAAAACCTATAGAATGTACACCACCAGCAGTTAACTATGGACTTTGGGTAATAACGGTGTGTCACTGTAGGTTTGTTGATTTTAAGACATGTGCCCTCTTGTTTGGGATGTTGATAATCAGGGAGGCTGTGGGAGTGTGGGGGTATGGGATTCTTTGTATTTCCTGCTGAATTTTGCTGTAAACCTAAAACTGCTCTAAAAAAATAAAGCTTATTAATATTAATACCTTAGAAAAGTTATTCCCAGATAACAGTACTGATGAACCTAGTGGCAGGGCAGGAATAAAGATGCAGATGTAGAGAACGGACTTGAGGACACAGGGAGGAAAGGGGAAGCTGGGACGAAGTGAGAGAGTGGCATGGACATATATACACTACCAAATGTAAAGTAGATAGCCGGTGGGAAGCAGCTGCATAGCACAGGGAGATCAGCTCGGTGCGTTGTGACCACCTACAGGGGTGAGAAAGGGAGGGTGGGAGGGGAGGCTCAAGAGGGAGGGGATATAGGGATATATGTGTACATAAAGCTGATTCACTTTGTTGTACAGCAGAAACTAACAGAACATTGTAAAGCAATTATACTCCAATAAAGATATAAAAAAAGTTATTCCCAGATGGATTAAGAAGTCAGTATTTAAAAAAAATTGTATAAAAGAGGAAAATACAATTGAATATTTTTCAGACTTGAGTGTGGAAGGACTTCTCATCATTAAAGGTGACCATAAGGGGAATACATAGCTAGATTTCAACATTATAATTTCATTTGATGTTTACTAAAAGACAGACAAAAGTATTTTGTGAATAACTTTAATATGTGAAGAAATTAATATGTAAATGGGAAAATAGCATGAATAGACTATCAATAAGAAGTAACTTCAAATTGCTAGTAGAGTTTGGGAAAATTTTAACCTGAACTAAGTCACAAAGAAATGCACATTATACAATGAGATTAATTTTTAAATTTTATGCATTATTTGATGTAAATACTTTAAAATATTTATATATTTGTTAGATGACATAAAAATAAAACAAAAACTTGCACCCCTCCACCAGAGGGGTAGAAATCAGAACACATTTGATGCTGTGTATTCTCCCAGTGTGTTCCTCCTCAATGCAGCCTGTTTTTCCTGCCCCCCTCAACTATTCTCTTGTCCTATCATGTTTATCATTTCCTTGCAATAAAAAGTTTCCCCATATATGTATGTGTCACCAAAAACTCCTTGTTTGATTTTACTTATTTATAAGTTTTTCCTGATTTGCTTTCTCTTTTATCTTTTTTTCCCCCATTTGTAGCATTTGTATGATAGGAAACAAGGTACTTACATAGATGGAAGGGATTGCATTAAATTGGATTTGTAAGGATAGAGAATTACTGGTATTGCCTGGAGGCTTGCCAAAGTTACTTGGACCAGCTTACACCCATCAGAATAACTAGTGTCAAAAAACTACAAAATTATAAGTGTTGATGAGAATGTGGAGAAATTGGAACCCTTGTGCACTATTGGTGGGTATATGAAATGATGCAGCTGCTATGGAAAACAGTATGGTAGTTCCTCAAAAAATTAAAAATAGAATTGCCATATGATACAGCAATTCCACTTCTGGGTATTTGCCCAAGAGAATTGAAAGCAGGGTCTTGAAATATTTTGTATACGCATGTTCATAGCAGCATTATTCACAATAGCTAAAACGTGTCCATCCACAGATTAATGGATAAGGAAAATGTGGTATATACATGCAATGGAATATTATTCATCCTTAAAAAGGAAGAAAATTCTGCAGTACGCTACAGTATGGGTGGATCTCATGGACACTATGCTCAGTGAAATAAGCCAGCCACAGATGGACAAATCCTTGATTCCTCTTCTTTGAGGTACTTAGAGTCATCACAGTCATAAAAACAGAAAGTAGAATCATGGGTGCCAGGGACTGGGGTGGGTAATGGGCAGTTAGTGTTTAATGGGTATAGGATTTCAGTTTACAAGGTTAAATGAGTTGTGGGGATGGATGGTGGTGATGGCTGCACAGCAATGTGAATGTATTGATACCACCGAACTGTACACTTAAGAATGGTTAAGATGGTACATTTCATGTGTATTTTACCACAATAAACGAAATTGGTAATTTTACTGGGAAGTTTTTGGGTTTTTTTTTTTTATTAAACTATAGAACTCTTGAGAATCACTGCGAGTCTGTCATATTCCTCAGATGTGTTGGAGCTAAAAAAAAAAAGATTGAGGACTATATTGTGTATCTCTACAAGTTTTCTGATCTTTCTTTTTGATGTCTTAATCTTTGATATAACATAAACGAAGGCTTACTCTGGGACTTTATTGTTTATATAATATAACTGGAAAAGTTTAATTTTATAAGTCTATATCAAAAGTTTATCATGTTCATAACTATGCTGTGCACCTTGGAAGACAGATGAAAAATAAGACACGTCTTTTCCTTACTTGAATTAATAAATTCTTTTTAGGAATTTAAAATTATTTGTACAAGGCAATACATTTGTAAGAGATGAATAAACAAATTACAGTTAGAAGACACAAGAGAATTGAGTATGATTCTTGTGAAAGCATTGGTCAGCAACATTTGCATCGTAGTAAGTCCTAGAAAGAACAGGGAATTTTTAGTAATTAGTAAAGGGGCAGGGAGAACATTCTAGACAGAGAGAACTGCTTAAACAAAGGGATAGAGTTATGAAGTTTGGGGACACATTTAGAAATTTTGAGTAGTTCAGTTTAGTAGAAATATAATATACATTCAGGTACAATAGACTAAAGTTTGGTTTGGCCAAAATAAATTAAAGGCCTTATATGATAAGCTGTAGGTGCCTAGAATATAAGAAACTAATTTTCTAAGATTTTCTTTTTATTGACAAACACCTAAATTACTCTCCTTATATCTAGCCACATTATTAATCATATTTACTAGCTAATGGAAGGATTTTTGTTTACCTTATTATTATATTCCCAGAGCATAGAATGCCTAACATGTAACAAGCATGCCTGAAATGAATGATTTTAGATTTCATAAGAAAGGAGAATTTCAGTGATTGTACTTTAAAGAGATCTTGTCCTAATAAGTCAGGTTGTTTTTGGTACTTTTATAACATGCATCCAAGCTTCACTGTATTCACCTGACTTGGGTTTGCATCTTTGCAGTGTTCTATAACTATGAGCATGTTCTTTATGGTGTACCTTCATTACCAGGCATATCTACCTGTGTGACTCGGTGTAGGTAGATGTCAAAAATCTTTGGCTTTAACTTTACATCTGTTTTCCTGAAGTGTAGCATTGCTTAATTCTTTAATCTTGAGTTTAATCATTTCTAGGAATTAAGTGACATCACTTTTAGAATTTCTGCTACTAGTCTACTATATTCTTCTGGTTGTTATGTAAATAGTTATATTTGCTATTTATTTTAGTATTTGTAAATGTTAGCTTTGCCATTATATATCTTTGTATTTCTGAATAAACTATTCTTAACTTTATATGTATTTTGAAAACATCAGTTGAGTTATATATATGTCAACTGTACCTGTTTGTATTCTAGTGTTTGTTCCAAGGATTGTAATACGCATCCTTGATTTAACATAGTTTCTCTTGAATTAGTATAATAAATACCATTTCACATAAAACGTAAGAATTTACAATGATATAATTACTTACTACCCCTTCCCCTCCTTTGTGCTATTGGGTTGTCATCTATATTTTACTTCTACATATGTTATAAACCTAATGATACCTAACAATTATTTTTGTTTGCTTTAAACAGCCAATTATCTTTTCAAGAAATTAAGAAATTTTGTATTTTCCCACATATTTACCATCTTGTAGTGTTAGTTAAGCTAGAAGTAGTATCTGTTTTGTCTGAATTCTCACAACATATATTTTGTACCATTTATGTCATATATAACATTACAGTTAGTAGTTCCATGTATATGTCAGATTGCCTTTGCGAGTTTTATGTTTTTTTCTGTCAAGGACTAGAGTTCATACATTTTAAAATACTTCATTGTGTTTAGCTATTGCCTTACACAAAATAGGCAACATTTTTTTAAGTGTGCAAGAATGACTGAAATTTTGTTCTTTTATCCGAGTATTTGTATAATCTGACAAGTTGTATTTTTACAGTTCACCATTAGATGTCACTTTCTAACATTTTATATTCTTACCAATAAATTCCATACCATATTGCTTATCAGATTTGGAAAGTTGACACTCCTATACAAGTGCACTTAAACTGAGAAGTTTCTGTACATTTTAAAGTGGTT
This sequence comes from Grampus griseus, assembly GCF_964374135.1. Taxonomy (NCBI): domain Eukaryota; kingdom Metazoa; phylum Chordata; class Mammalia; order Artiodactyla; family Delphinidae; genus Grampus; species Grampus griseus. The sequence continues at coordinate 147,223,773 of NC_139018.1, forward strand.
ACTTTCTAGAACAGAGACATTCATAAATAATAATTATAATTTAAAAAATCTCTTAATTTTATATTGAAGTCTATACTGAACCAACTAATTTTCCTTAAGTTTTCTTTAAAACTTGAATGCTGCTGTTGTTTTTGATTCTTAATTGTTTTGTAATTCTGAAAAGCACTTTCTTATTTCAGGAGCCTAACTGATCCTAGACTCACCAGAAGAGAGTCTCTAGTTAAGCTTTAATGGCAACTGCTGGTTTTATTTGGGTTTTTTGGAGAAAGAGGGAGAATTGACTTAGCTGTGAAAAGAAATGTAGAGGTGGAGAAAAAGATTCATGAGGCTCTCCTGGCCAGTCATGGAATACAATGAAGTGCTAAGAATGAATTTTCCTTTTTATTCTCTCCTCTTAAAAGATAGGAAAGGTCAGGTCAAGGAGATTTCAGCCATCCCCAAAACTTTGATGTTTACCTATGCCTAAGGGCCTCAACATCATAACCTGTATGATTTAGGGGTCAGGTGTCTCGGTGCCTAACAGGTCCCTCTGTGCCCAGTGGAGAGTCCAGGCGTGTGGCCTCTTCTTACAGTACCATCTCTCATCAGACATTCAGGCTGCGACTCCGTGTATTCCCCCAGTCTTGCAAGGACACAGCTGGTGGCCATTTTCCTCAGTCTATTCAGAATATTGAAATTTGAATAAATTAGCAATGTTGTTTCCTAATAACATAATGAATGACCAACACCTCATCCAAGCATCTGAACATTTCTAATAATGTGGGTCCATCCATGTCATCCTCTGGTATACCAACCTCCAGCCTTTCACACCTCAGCCAGAAACAACTATTCTATATTTTCTGTTTATGGTTTTATTTTTTAAAAAAAGGAATGTTGTTTTCATTATCAGTATGTCTATATTGAATTAAAATATTTAAACCATGAGTATAATAAACTAAAGTACTTCTAATTCGGACATTTAATTTCCATTTTGCATTGATCTGTCAAATTACACACAATGTAATATCAAAAATGAAATTTTATATAGTAACACTTTTGCTTTATAATAAATTTTAAATGTATATTTCTTTGACATATTGGTATAAGATGGCCACTCATTCTTCTTGGGAAGACCTTTTTTACTGTTGGTCTTGTAGTGTCATTCTTTGTGAAGTAATGAAATGAAAAGTTTTATGGAGTAATTGGTGATGTGGATGGTAGAAAATAAAATAAAAAGTTGGCCATACTATATATTGAGGTGCTGAGAGTGTTACTTATATTGATGATAATTCATTTTGTAACCCGTGCTTTTCCCTTATGTTTTTGTATATTGCTACAGCTGAAGGAGTAAACAGGTCATGGCACGCTTAACAAAAAGACGGCAGGCGGACACAAAAGCTATCCAGCATCTTTGGGCAGCCATTGAGATTATACGGAATCAGAAGCAAATTGCCAACATTGACCGTATTACAAAGTAAGTAATTTTAAACAAAAAAAGTCTATGTAAAATTTTATATAAGACTTTGGGAGAAAAGGTCCAAAGATTATTTATTTATTTATTATGCTAATTAACATATATTACAAAGTACTAGATACTTTGCCTTACAGGAGTATAAAGTTGTTAGGGAAATAAATACTGAAACATACACAAGCAACTTGTGTTTAGAGGTTGTATAAATGAATATTAGATAAGTAAAGTATCAATGTGTACTATTTCCAATAGTACACTAATAGATTTATACTTCTCAAAAATTTTTTAGCTCTTGAAAACAAGTCCTTATTTAAGTATTTTGTTAAAAAGGCTTTTAGTTAATCACTTGCTTTTATGTAAGCTATCTAAAAGTCTACTGTTCATTATTCATTTTAATGTATGAATAATATATGCTACCATATAGCTTGGTGTAGGTATAGTAACATCTTACTAGTTTGTAGCACACTAACCAAGAATTTTTAACAATTTCATTTTATATTTTAGAAGTTAGAGTAAATATATCTTCAGTTGACAGAAGAAAGTTCTTAATTTTCCAATGCTGTTTATCTTGGCAGTCCAAGATTCAGAATAGAAAAAAATTAGACTACTGTATGAATACTCTATTTACATGTTATGTACTAATTATAAGGGAGTCTTCAAATAGAACTTGATTTTGTTGTGTTTGGTGTTTTTAAAGGAATAAAGTTAATCTTTTAAAATGTTTGATATTTTTTCGTAATTTAAATAGAATTTCTTTATACTTATTCTCCAACACATTCTTTAGATGCTACCTATAAAAATGGAAAACAGATGATTTACGAAAGCCCATTTAATTAAGTGCTTATTTTTGTCGTTATTAATAAGTAACAAAGTTAAGTATCAGATTTTTGTCACTTAGCCATATTCTAGTGAAGAAGATTATAAAGGTTACTTGAGAGGGAAGGGACATGAGAAAGAAAGATGATGCTGTATATTGCTTTAACTCTATATTTAACCCTTTGAATATTTTAAAGTTGTCCATGTACAACTCCTAGCTCCTATAGGTGAATAGAAGGGAAAAAAAATAGGTAACAGCTATGTGGAAAATAAGAATAAAATAAATAGTACATAATAATTAAATTACTTTTAATATTGGTGATATTGGAATAAAAGTTTTTTTTAACAACCTCAAAGGAAAAAAAGCCTTAAGGATTTTCCTGTGGTTGGGATTTTTAAAAAACCCATAGTTTATGTATATCAAAAATTACTTACAGAAGAATGTAGAAATCTTTGGATTTAATTTTTTAAATTAAAGTCATTTAATCTTGACTGAGCTATTTCAACTTTACAGGCTATTACTTCTTATTAATGCATGGCATCTTTCTCTGAAAGCTCTAGGGACATTCTCTAGGAAGCTGTGGGAATCTCCAGGTGACATGTATAGAGTTTGGCTGACAAGGTTGCTGATATGGGTGTCAGAGTAGTCTTTGGATGACTGTAACGTGTGTACATGTGTATACATGTTAAATTGTGAGCGATGCAGAGGCTGTTGACAGCACTGCACACCTCTTCTCGTTGTGCACAATGGATTGTCCATAAACATTCTCTCTCCTCCTTTCCTCATCAGTACAACCTTAAGGGTGCCAAGGCTTATTTACCTTTCTGTCCTAAGGTCCATCCATAGATCTTAAGATAGATATGAATAAATTCATTTACCTGCCAAATAGTCATTGTTTCATCAGTCTTATCTAAAGATGAAAAAAATACTGAGAAAATCAGAGGGTAAGTGTTTGAGTGGTTCCCAGTGTTTCTTCTGCCTCATCTCATCTGAGAGTATGTCATATTCCTTTTTATTACGGGGGTGCATTTAGAGCATCTTGTACTTCTTTCATAACACTAGTCACATGTGTAATTATTTCCCTGCCAGACTGTCAGCCCTGGGAAGGAGCTGTCTAGATAATTGCCTAGCCCAGTGCCTTGGCTTCTCAGCAGTGTTAATTTCCTTGCTCGTAACCCTTGCCAAGGTAAGTTAGGAAGAAGAATTGGACCATGACAGGAAGTCAGATCTTTTGCTTTAAAGTCTAATAATCTTATTCTGTATTCTAAATAGGTAAATACTTTTCAAGCTTTAGATTAATTTTAAATCAAGGTACTCTGCTTAGTTACAACTAAGTCTGAACATAGAGGTATCTTTAATCTTTATCCAAATATCTTAAGTTACTGAAGGCTTTAGTAGAGTTGATGTGAAGAATGTATATGTAGTCATTAAGTTTCATTCTATATTTGACTGGTGAGTGACTCCATAAAAATACAAACTGTACAGCTTCAGTCACGCATTAAGTTTTGGGCTTTGGGGTCATGGCTCTTTATATTTTGAAGCCTGGCACATCCTAAATACCATACTTTACCTCTGTATAATGTTTTAGTTCTGCTTGTTTTTATTTAAAATGTCTTTTAAGTCACTTTTAATCTATAGGTTTCTCATTCATCTTTTTTTGTTGTTTTCCTTTGCAATTTATTTATCTAAGGACCTGGTTCATTTGCTCTGTTGTTTCCTATAGCCTGCCTTCACTGGTTTCATCCCTGTGGGTGTACTTTAACCTGCTGCTCATTCCTTTGCATCTCATGGAAATTAATAGTTGATTCTAAGGCTTGGGGGTGGGGGTGAGACTTCTTCATAGGTGGTGATGTGTTCTGCCCTCAGGAGGCCATAATGTATTTCATCTGGTGAGGTTAGTACTAAGCCTGGTATGCAGTGGCTAGATCCAATAATTCATTAAGGATTGCAAAATAGTGATAATCTAGTTTTATCTTTTCTTTTTTAACTGGAATAATTCTATAAGGACATAAACTTCCCATCATGTAGTATATGGTTATCATGTGTTATCGTTCATATCAGAAAGGTAGAATAACTGATTCTTTTATTTACCAGTTTTCACAATAGCATCCTCTAATGGCAACCAATTAGGTTTTTTTTTTTGTCATTTGGAATTCATGCGTTTCAATCCATTTGATATATATCAGTCTGTTTCTGATATAATCCCTATTGATGCTTAACTTTTCCCTTCTTTGACAATTTGGAGCCTCTTCACGTTGGCCCCTGAAGTTCCTCTCTGTTTTCTGACATGACAGAATTTTTTCAGGCTCATCTAGGATACACCCTGCTCCAGTCCTGGAACCACTGATTTCTCCAAGGGTCTCTGGTTTCTCGCAGTTAGAAATTATGTTTCAAGAGCATTTTTTGGCCTTCAGTGTGCTCATTGCTGCCAGGTTGGTCTCTCTTTCTAGGTCTTTTAGTGGACGAGTTAGGAAATACATATAATTGTAAAAGAAAAAAACTACATTATGAATTCATAATGATATTTTCCCCTTGAATTTATGGCTACGGGTTTTTACTGAGCTATCTAAAATCTTTAACTCCTTTCTTACACAGTAAGAGTCATGATTCTTCAGGACATCATGGATAATAACATTTTAGAATATCATGTAGTTACTCAATTGTTTCATCCCAGGCTGTCTGAGAATAATAGCATCAACACTTAACTAATAATACATTTCATGGAAACCATATAAGTTGTCTTGCCCATCTTTAAACAGTTGTGCAAATTCTAAACTGTCACAGAAAATAGCAATTATGTATTATACTTTCTTCCTTACAACTGCCATTTAGTCTTACTTCTCCAAGTAAGTGTGTATTTCATGCTCACCACTGATATCTAAAGTTCATTCTCTAGTACATTCTTTAAAAAAAGTTTTTCACTTCCCCACCCCTGCAGTTTTATTGAGATACAGTTGACATATAACATTATATTAGTTCAAGGTGTACAACGTAATGATTTGATATATGTTTATATTGTGAAATGATTACCACAGTAAATATAGTTAACATCCATCACCTCTCCTAGTTATGAAATTTTTTTTCTTGTGAAGAGAACTTTTTATACTCTCTTAACAATTTTGTATTGTTAACCATGCTGTACATTACACACCCAGAACTTATTTATCTTATAACTGGAAGTTTGTGCCTTTTGTCCACCTTCACTCATTTTGCCCACCCCCAGCCCCTGCCTCTGGCAACCAACAGTCTGTTCTCTGTATCCATGAGTTTAGTTTTTTAAGAATCCACATATACGTGAGATCATATAGTATTTATCTTTCTCTGTCTGACTTATTTCACATAGCATAATGCCTTTAAGATTGATCCATGTTGTCACAAAATGATGGGATTTCCTTCTTTTTATGGCTGAATAATATTCCACTGTGCATGTATACCATATTTTCTCTATCCATTTGTCTGTGGATGGACACTTTGGTTGTTTCCATGTCTTGACTGTTGTAAATAGTGCTGCTATGAACATGAGGGTGCAGATATCTTTTTTTTTTTTTTTTTTTTTTTTTTTTTTTTGCGGTACGCGGGCCTCTCACTGTTGTGGCCTCTTCTGTTGTGGAGCACAGACTCCGGACGCGCAGGCCCAGCGGCCATGGCTCACGAGCCCAGCCGCTCCGCGGCTTGTGGGATCTTCCTGGACCGGGGCACGAACCTGCGTCCCCTGCATCGGCAGGCAGACTCTCAACCACTGCGCCACCAGGGAAGCCCCGCAGATATCTTTTTAAGATAGTGATTTCATTTTCTTTGGATAAGTACTCAGGAGTGGAATTGCTGGATCATATGGTAGTTCTATTTTTAATTTTCTGAGGAAGCTTCATAGTTTTACATAGTGGCAGCTCCATCTAGTAGATTCATAAGCAAGACTTCCTGGGGACAAATATTTGAGTTCTTGCAGGTTATAATAACAGTTGGTCTGCAGCCTTTTTACTTAAAAGGGAATTTGGTTCGATATAAACTCCTTAGCTTTTATTTTCTTTCTCTGAGGTTCTTATATATCTTATCTATTCTGGCTTAAAGCGTTGCCATCAAAAAATCTGTTGACAAGTTGATTTTCTTTCTGTTGTGACTTTGTCCTTTTGCCTAGGTTCACAAAGATTTTTTTTTCTTTGAAGTCTAGGAACTTGACCGTGTCTCAGTGTTGGTCATTCTAGGTTGTTTTGTTGGGTATACAGTGTCCCTTTAATATGTTTTTTTGAAATTTTGAAAATTTTACTTTAAAAATGATAACAGTTTGACCCTTGAGCAACATGGGTTGAACCGTACAGGTCCACTTATATGCGTATTTCTTTCAATAAATACACACCACAGTACTACGTGATTCATGGTTGGCTGAATCCAGATGTGGAACCGCACATACAGAGGGCTGACTGTAAAGGGAGACAGAGATTTTTGACTGCGTTGGGGGTGAGGCGGACTCTAACCCCCGTGCTGTTCAAGGGTCAATTGTATATATATCATCCATGGACTTTTATTATCTTGTTTAGTTGTCATTTATTGGGACCTTCTCTTATACTGTGTTGGTTTCTTTTCCTATCTTCTATATTTGTAATTTTCAGTTTGGGCAGTTATAAATAAAGCTACTATATATTTTTGGTTTTTAATATTTTCTTTCTTTACAACTTCTACTTATGACGTTTTCTGCTATGTACTCACTCTTGTGTGCCTTTTACTTTGGACTTTTTACTTCTGAAGTGAATTTTTTCATTTACTTCGCATGTTTAAGTCATTTCTGAGTTTTTCTAATTCTGATTTATATCTTTCCTATATCTTAGCATCATCTTCTTAACGTCTTTTCACGTGTTTTAAAATAGTAGTTACAGTTTTCATCTGTGTTATAGGCACATCGCTCAGACGTGCTTTCATTTTAAGGATGTCCTGCTTCTTCAACCACAGTCCTTTCATGTGAAATCAAGCTTCCAGAACTTGTGTCAGGGAAAGGTGGTTGAGAATAGTTTTTCTAGATATGGCTCTAAAGCATCTTCTTATGTCACTTTTATGAAGAGCTTAACAATATGGCCTCATATTTACCATGATTTCCTGCTTCTTCTGTACCTTCTTCCAGAATCGTAATTTCTTTTGTACCCATTGTCCTTACATTGGAGATCTTTATGACCAGACTTCAGTAGTGTTTGGTACTTTTATTACTAGCAATTCCTCTACACTGTGGAGCTCTGTACTGAAAGGGAGCTTTGGATTATTAATTTTGAGCGTTCATAGGTCTCACTATGTTCTAGCCCCTTAAGGCTTTACCATGAATTCACAAATTACCATCAATTACCTGCAAATGGAAGTGTGTAAAACCCTACCCAGTTTCAACTGCTGTTCTCAAATTGGCCCACTTTGCTTTTCAGTGACTGCCTGTTGGTTGTTTTATCCTCCTATACTCACTTCCATTAGGTGGTCTGTTGTGTCCCTTGCTTTCTCCTGCACTGGTGTCAATACCAATTGCGATTGCAGCTCTTGGAGATTTGTCCTCACCTACTAAGACTTTGGGATTCATGGGGATTCTCATCACTTAATTTTGTTGTTTATGTTGTGCAGGGGTTGGGTTGTTTGTTTGCTTTGGCTAACTCTTCTAGTAACTTTATGTAGAGGGTTTGGGAGACATTAAAAACCATGTTACTTCTACCATCTTCCCAGCTAACAGCAGTCTTGCCGTTTTTCTCAAAAAAAAAAAAAGTTGTTAAAGGTACTGTGTATTTTCTGAAGTCCTAAAGCAGAGCTAAAAGTGGTAAAAATTCCTTCTAGCAGAGGCAAATTCAAGGAACATTTTTCATTTTTGTATATAACACTAGACACATCAGAATCTACAGCAGTATCATCCTCAAAGGATCATTAAAATATTAAATTTGTGTTGAAATTTAAAAAGAAATTTCATGAATAGAAGCTTCAGGTCCTCCAAGTTAATCGAACAATTAGGGACTAATAACAATTTCTTTAACAAAATAGGATAATTTTTCTGTGTTGCAAATGTTTCTTCCACCTAATATGATGATGTCTAACTTTCAGGGTTCATAGCAGTAGCCTCCTGTTAGTTGTCAGTACACCTCCCTTGGAAAAAGAGTCCTGAGTCTTTTTTACCACTTTTTTTTACTTTTCTTTTTTTTTTTTTTTTTTTAACCTGCTAGTTTTCTGTTCAAAAAGGAGTAGAAAAGGTGCTGTAAATTAGAGAATCACTGTTGAGATTTATTGAATATTTCAAGTATTTAAAAAACATCACTAAGAGAAACTTCTTTGACAAGTTCTGTTATTTGGGGATGTGTTTTTATAAAAAGAGTCAATCTGAAATCAAAATACATGTATGGGATGAAGTTTGATTGTTTAAAATTAATGGGTAACCTATGCCTCTGATTTAAAAGCTCATGTTTATAAATTTGATTTAATGATGATATAAAATTCCATACATGTCTGCACTTGGAAACTAAATAAGCACAAATAAATTTTGGCCTCTCCAAAATTTTATAAAATATAAAAAAACATTTTATATTTTTAGAAACTGAAAGATGTTTTATGATGTTCTAGTCATCATAAGATGGAAACAAATGATTCATTTTATCATAAAAAAGAATATACGTTAGTCAGGTTAGATGAACATAAGCATAGGCAAGAGTAGCTTCTCTTTTAAAGGTCTATAAATGCTAAATTATAAGTAGCACATATGAATTCATCAATTTTTTGACATTTGGATAGGTGTAATGAAATTAAAACTTAGAAATAGTTGATTGCTTAGCACTTATATAAAACAAATATTTATAAAATATTTTTATGTTTAAAATCGTGATGTTAGCCCGTGTTTTACAGTTTTTAAATCAAGGAGCAAAGAGGTGAAGATTCATATGACAATGAAATCAGTAACAGAAATGAAATTTAAACTTTGAATCCCTAAGATTCCCAATATGATTCATAACTCATTGTCAGGTTATGTTTTAAAACGTCACCTATATTTTAATATCCAATAAAAATAAGTTACATGTCATTTTTTCCTCTTTAATCCAAACAAATAATTCATATCTAATTTGGATAATTATAATATAACATTAGAGTTTCATAAGTATTCTAAGTAATAGTTATAATTTAAAGACATATTTTTGAAATAAGTATGGATTTTATATTAGTCTCTGCCAGCATTATTGGCTAACATTATTGGTGTCATTGGGAGAGGTCAAATTAATTTTTTTGTTTACTGTTGGAAAAAGCAGTTGAAACTTTCTTTCCTGTCTTGAACAACTTTGATTTTGTGTTTCTAGAGGTAACCATGTTTGTGACTAGCATGATTAGACTAACATTGGATTGGTTGACTTAGTCCCATTCAAGTTAATGTTTCAGATTAGGGCATCAATTAATTACATGTATTGCTTACTTTAGGGTCAAACCCCAGTTAGAAAATGTGACCTCTGACCTCTTGTGACATGTTTGGCATTGAAATTTGAGTTCTCCTGGAGTTCTTCCTGTCACTACAGACAGACATAAGCCCAAACTGTAAGTCTTCTTCATGTGTAGGTTGCCTTTGAAGTTGCAACTAGGTACACATTATTTATTTGTTTATTTATTTATTACAGTTCAGTTTTATGAAACCCATGATTTCTAGGAACTATTTGTTAAGTTATAATTTTGTCTTTGTCAATTTCTATTCCCTCATAAGATTTATTGTAGAATAGGAAAATGGCCATTGCCTAAGTTACTTCTTTGAAAATAAAGTTAGTTTTAAAAAATTAGCAGTTAATGTTATGCTGTATATGTACTTCCAAGAATTCTTCATTCTCATAACTACATTCTCATTTCAATCTACATTGATTTATTCTTTCTTATATATCTTCTTATGGTAGCAGATTGGCAGGTACAGTTTACCACTGTTACCATTGTTATTTTATTTTACATAATAACAGCCTTACAGAAGAAGTAACTGATTCTGAAGAACCATAATCCACAATTCTACAGTGAGTTTTTTCTAGTGGCACTCGCCTTGGCTTGGATTGTTGTCTAGCTGTTTTCATGTTTCACATTTCTCTGCAGTTCTGTGATGGAAACATACAGACAAGGCACAGAAAAGTGTCAATAACCATTAAAGAATAAAACAATAGTACCAAATAATAGGAGAGGTATCACAGACAGAAGACAGCTCAGCCCCATGTGAGTGGAATGTTTAATTAATAACATGATAGACCTTATTTGAAGGGGCAGTCACTGAGGGAGAGTCAGGGAGGCCTTATGGAGGGTATGGAAGTGGTCAGGCCTTGGAAGTTGGATGGGATTTGGTGAGGCAGAGAGGGGAGTCAAAACAGAGGGACTGTAGAGTTTTGGGGGAAAGGGAATGAAAAGGCAGAGAGGCCCAGACTAGGAGGGCCTCTAATGCCAGCATTGAGATTTTAATCCTGTGGCTAGAGGGGAATGTAAATGTGTTTGGAGTATCCTAGACTGGATAGATTGAATGGTCCTCTTAAATGTCTGCTCTTCCCTACCTGGCCTGGGTTTTAGCCTTGAGTAATTTCCTGCCTTTGCAGTGGCAGCAGGTTCCTAATTGGGGCCTCTGGTCTCCTGGTCTTGCTAGTCTGTTTCCTCTTCCCGTCACTGGTGTCAGAGATGTTTTTCAAAAACACTATCTTATCAGATGTTCCACAACTGAAAGCCTTCTTCTGTTGCCGATGCTTTCCCAATCCCTTGTTCAGGGTGTCAATACCTCGGCCTTCCTCATTTGCATCACCTCTTGCTGTTTCCTGCTCAGAATGGCCTGTACTGCAGACACTGGGCTCTTGAGGGCCTCAGCTCTGCTGTGTTCCACACTTGGCTGGGATGCCAGTCCTCCTGGACTTGTCCACTAGACAGACTCCTTTTTCAAGACATATCTCCTAGGAAGTCATTTCTGACACCTTTAAGTTGACCTAAGCCTCACATTTTATCAGTTTTCTAGATTTTAGGTCTGATTATGTTCTTGATTTCCCCATTGTGTGTAAAGTGCAAATACTTGAACAAGCTGTTTGTGCTGAGCCTTTCACAGTCGGACCCTAACTTTCCTTCCTTCCATGACCTGCCTCCCTCAACTCAGAGTCCATCTGATGAGACTGTTCTCAGTTGCCTCAGAACCCTATTATTTTGATTCTTTATTTTGTATTTTTCCTTCATTAATGGACAGAACATCCCCTTTCTTTTAAGATCCAACTCAAACATGATTTCCTTTGAGATATTGATTTATTCCTCACTATAACAAATCCCTTTACTCTTACTCTTTGCTCACATAGTAACATGTATAAAGCTGAATTTTTATTATGTGTTATAGCCTTTTATGATCTTTAAAAAATATTTCTGCTTCCTTTGCTGTTTGTGAGCATCTTGAGGGTAGGGCATGCATCTTTCCTACCTTTGGATCTTAGTATGAAGCATAGTAGCTGGGGCAAGATGCTGAGAAAAGGTTTCTTAATTATAATAAATATTCGGTTGCATTAACTGAAGAAGTAGTTTCAAAGAAGATTATAATAATTGAGAACATCGAGTCATTATTTTGTGACAAGCACAATGCCCTATATGATTTCTCATTTAATTTTCACACTGGAACTCCGTGAGGTCTATTGTCATTACCCTCATTTTGTTGATGAAGATGATGTTTAGGCAGGTGAAATAAAATGCCTACAGCCACACAGGTTTCTGGCGGTAGAACTGAAATTTGAATATAGATCTAATGTCATAGTCCAAGCTCCTAACCATTAAATGTTTCCTTTTGATATTTAATGAATTTATATTTGTATCCTTGCAAACTTTGAAGTTTTAAAAACATTGTCGTCTACTCGGTGTTTCCATATTATCTCATTTCAGCCTAACAGCAACTCTGGTTCATTTTAGCCCCACTTTATGGGTAAAGAATATGAGGCTGTATGAGTAAATTATTTGTCACAGGTTAAATGTTAGAATTAGGGAGAACCTAGTTCTTCAGAGTATAATCTAATTTTAAAAATAAATTCATTGATGATGCTGTTTAGGTTTGAAGTTTATTACTTTTTTGTTCAATGCAATCTTAAAATATTTGTTATATACCTATCCATCTATAAAGCACCTAGTGGCAGATCATTATTATTACTTCTAATTTTTTTTATTGTGGTAAAGTATACAGAACATAAAGCATACCATCTTAACCATTTTTAAGTATGCAGTTCAGTGGTATGAAATACTCTCACATGGTTGTGCTGCTGTCACCACCACCCATCTCCACAGCTCTTTTCATCTTGCAAAACTGAAACTCATTACCTATTAAACAGTAACTCCTCCTTCCCCCCAGACCCTGGCAGCCACTATTCTACTTTCTGTTCCTATGACTATGACTACTCGAAGTACCTTATATAAGTGGAATCACACAGTATTAGTCTTCTTCTGACTGGCTTATTTCATTTAATATAATGTCCTCATGTTCATCCATGTTGTAGCATATTGCAGAATTTTCTTTTTTAAGGATGAATAATATTCCATTGTATATATAGACCACCTTATGTTTATCCATTCACCCATCATTGAACACTTGGGTTACTTCCACGTTTTAGCTGTTGTGAACAGTGCTGCTATGAACATGGTGTACATATACCTCTTTGAGACTCTGCTTTCAGTTCTTTTGGGTATGTACCCAGAAGTAGAATTGCTGGATCATATGATGATTCTATTTTTAATTTTGTGAGGAGCTACCATACTGTTTTACACAGCAGCTGTACCATTTTACATTCCCACCAACAGTGCACAAGAGTTCCAAATTTTCTGTGACCTAGTCAACACTTATAATTTTCTGTTTTGATAGTAGCCATCCTGATGGGTGTGAATGGTATCTCCTGTTTTGTTTTGTTTTGTTTTTAATTGGAGTATAGTTGCTTTACAATGTTGTGTTTCTACTGTGTAGCAAAATGAATCATCTATACACATACATACACATACATATATCCCTCTTTTTTGGATTTCCTTCCCATTTACCACAGTGCATTAAGTAGTCTTGTTGTGTTTTGATTTACATTGCCCTAATGATGAGTGATGTTGAGCATTTTTTCATGTGTTTATTGGTCCTTTAAACATCTTCTTTGGAGAAATGTCTGTTCAGGTCCTTTGCCTGTTTTTGAATCAGGTTTATATGTTGTTGAGTTTTAGGAGTTCTCTGTATGTTCTGGATAATAATTTCTCATCAGATATATGATTTTTGAATATTTTCTTCTTTTTGTGGGTTGCCTTTTAACTCTGTGGGTAGTGTCTCTTGAGGTACAAAATTTTAAAATTCTCATGAAGTCCAATTTGACTATATTTTCTTTTGTTGCCTGTGCCTTCGATGTCATATCCAAGAGATCATCACCAAATCCAGTGTTGTGAAGCTTTTGTCCTAAGTTTTCTTCCAAGAGTTTTATTGTTTTTGATCTTACATTTAGGTCTTTTATCCATTTTGAGTTTATTTCTGTATATTCTGTTAGGTGAAAGTCTGACATCATTCTTTTGCATTTTGATGTCCAGTTTTTACAGCACCATTTGTTGAAAAGAGTGTTCCCCACTGAGTAGTCTTGGCACCCTTGTCAAAAATCCTTTGGCGGTATATGCAAGGATTTTATTTCTGGGCTATCTTATTCCATTGTCTGTATGTCTGTCTTTATGCCAGTACCACACTGTTTGGATTACTGTAGCTTTGAAGTAGATTTTGAAATCAGGAAGTATGAGTCCTTCAATTTTTTCTTCTTCTTTCAAGATTGTTTTGGCTATTTGGGGTCCATTGAGATTCCATATGAATTTTCTGATTGGTTTTTGTATATCTGAAAAAAAGTCATTGGGATTTTGATAGGAATTGCATTGAATCTATAGATTGCTTTCGGTAATATTGACATTTTAATAATATTAGTTCTTCCAATCCACAAACATGGGATGTGTTTCCATTTACAGTTGACCCTTGAACAACAAAGGTTTGAACTGTGCGGGTCCACTTATACACAGACATTTAAAAAGTAAATATGTACTACAGTACTACATGATCTGTAGTTGGTTGACTCCATGGATGTGGAACCATCGATATGGAGGGCTGACTGTAAGGATATACATGGATTTTTGACTGTATGGATGTAGGTGCACCCAACCCCCATGATGTTCAAGGGTCAGCTGTATTTATGTCTTTAATTTCTTTCAGCAGTGTTTTTTAGTTTTCACTGTATTATAAGTCTTTCACCTCATTGGTTAATTTAATTCCTAAGTATTTTATTCTTTTTGATGCTGTTGTAAATGGAATTATTGTAATAATTTCCTTTTCAGATAATGTCAAATACTGTGCTCATTTTACTTTTTCTTTTCCAATTTAGATTCCTTTTATATCTTTTTCTTGTCAAATTTCTCTGGCTAGAACTTCCAGTACTACGTTGACTAGAAGTGGTGAAAGCGGGCATCCTTGTCTTGTTCCTGATCTTAGAGGAAAAGCTTTCAGTCTTTCACCATTGAGTATGATGGTTGCTGGGGTTTTTTCATATATGGCTTTTATTATGGTGTAGTAGTTTCCTTCTGTACCCCATTTGTTGAGTGTTTTTTATCATGAAGAGGTGTTGAGTGTTGTCAAATGCCTTATCTGCATCTATTGAGGTCATCATAGGATTTTTTATCTTTCATTCTGTTAACGTGCTTTGTTAACGTTTGTTGATTTACATAGTTTGATCCATCCTTGTGTCTATAAAGCACCTAGTGGCAGAGCATTACTGTTAAATTTTTTTTAAACTTCTAAAAGTAACATAACCATATTGTAGGATACTTGCAGAAAAATAAAAAGCAGAAAAATAATCACCTGTAATTTCTCTACTCCAATCCCATTTTGATGTATTTCTTTCTGGTCATTTTTCACATGCTTATTATTTTCTCAACATTATTTAGCCTTTTTCCTTGTTATATGGTTACCATAAATTATTATTAGTAATGGTTGTACAATATTCCATCTGGTGAGACTGTTCCGTGCTGTTTTGGGAGGGAGGAGGGATGAATAGTAAGATAAACATTTATTGTAAGGTTACATTACATTATCTTACCTTCAAATCAACTGCATGGGTTGACACTATTAATTTTACTTAAGGATATGCCCACTGGGATGCAGAGAGGTTAAATCACTTGTTCAGGGTTATGTAGCTAGTAAGTGGTAAAGCTGGTATTGGAACTGAGACCTGGTGACTTAAGAGGCCATGCTTTTTCCCCTTTACTTTTGTATTGCCTCCATATGTCATTTATTAAATTCTTATAACAACTCATGTTTTAATATTCAGTAATATAAGTAATGAAGGTGAAAGCTTAGAGGATAACAGTGGTTGGTACAGGAACCATTGGTGTAGAGTGGGTTAGTGCTGGGCACTGGACTGATCGCTTTACATTCATTACCTTGTTCAGCTTTTATTACGACCCTGTGGGTACATATTATCATCATGCTGCCATTGGTTGGATAACTTGGGTGTTTTCAGTTTTTTCACTAGTCTCCTCATGCTTTGAATTATTTCCTTATGATGGATGCTCAGGTTGTCTCCATTTTCCCTCCACCTTGCAAATAACCATGCATTGCTCCAACTCTTCACAGCTACAAGTAACAGTTTAATTTTGACCCGCATGAGTAATTTGTTGATGTGTGTATCTGGGAACATTTTGACTATAGGAAATGCATCCACTTAATTTGACCAAGCTCTCGAGAGGATGCCCATCTACATGTTCATTAGTGCACAAGGACACAGTTTCTGCAAGCGTCTGCATATACTTGACGTCCAGCATAAATTTTGTCACTCAGATATTTTAATTTACATTTCTGTCTTTATTAATGAGAGCACCAGTTCTTGGTGTTCTTAGAAGGTTTTGGCCTTTCTTTTCTGTGGATGTCTGTTTTTATACTTTGCCCATTTTCCCACTGGGGTTGTCTTTTTCTGTTGGTTTGTAGAAGCTCTTTCTGTTAATTCTCCTATACACTTTATGCTTTGTAAATATTTTTTCTTATTCTGTTAATCTGTTTACTAACCTTTCCCAAAGTGTTCTTTGTTGAACAGAAATTTTAGATTTTAATATGATCAAATTCAATATTTTTTGCCTAATGTTTTGTGCTTTTGAAATTTTATTTAAGGAATCCTTCTTAATTAGACCACAAGAATTAGGTCTTTATCTGTAGTTCTCTTTTTATGCGGTGGTAGAAAAGGATCCAATTTTATTTTTCTCTCTATAGTGAGTCTGCCTGCTTCTTTAGAATTCGAACTTTAGAGTCAGTAACTCTTGGAGATGTTTTAGGGGCCCTTAGCACAACATATAGTTTACTCTTAAATATTTAGTCGTGCCATTTTTTGTTTGCCCTCGGCCCCTGCAACCTCCTCCCACCAATAAGTAAGCTTTATAGGTACGGATCTTTTTCTGTTTTGTGTATTGGTATATGCCAAGCACCAAAAGATAGTGACTGGCACATGACATTCACTCAGCAGCCTTCACCTTACTTGTGAATGTTGGGTGCATGTCCGCTCTTTTCCTGTAGCCAGTTGTCCTTGCTACAGAAAGCTTGAAATCTCTACTAGAACTAGACTGTTTCTGTTATCAGCTCTCCTATTAACTAGCTGTGTTTTCTCAGGGAAGTCAGTTTCCTTTCTTCATCTGCAAATTAATGCCCCTGTGTAACCACCGTCTTAATCAAGGTATAGAAAGTTGGGCTTCCCTAGTGGCGCAGTGGTTGAGAGTCTGCCTGCCGATGCAGGGGACACGGGTTCGTGCCCTGGTCCGGGAAGATCCTACATGCCGCGGAGCAGCTAGGCCCGTGAGCCATGGCTGCTGAGCCTGCGCGTCCAGAGCCTGTGCTCCGCAACGGGAGAGGCCACAACAGTGAGAGCCCCGTGTACCGCCAAAAAAAAAAAAAAAAAGATATAGAAAGTTGTCATCACCCCCAGAAGTTCCCTTGTAGTCCTTTGTAGTCAGTTCACCTGTTCCTCAGCCCCAGGCAGTAGTGATTGGCTTTTCTGTCACAGTGACTGATTATCTTTGCTTGTTCTAGAATTTTATATAAATGGAATCATATAGTATCTTCTTTTTCATGATTAACTTCTCCTGGTCAGCATGTTTTGAGATTCATGTGCTACGTATATTGATAGTTTATTCCTTTTTTATTGCTAAGTAGTAGTCCATTATATGGATATACCACAGGGTTTTTTTGTTCATTTGTTTTACTTTTTGGTCACACCACATGGCATGTGGGACCTTAGTTCCCTGACCAGGGTTTGAACCCACGCCCCCTGCAGTGGAAGCGTGGCGTCTGGACTGCCAGGGAAGTACCTATGCTACAGTTTTTAAAATCCAGTCACATGCTGAGGGGCATTCGGGATTATGATAAAAGCTACAACGTGTTTTTGTGTACTGGTGTAGATGATGTATGTTTGGATAAATACCTAAGAGTAGAATACCTGTAACTGGGGCCATAAAAAAGGATGGATGGTGGATGGTTTTTAATTTGTGTATATATATTATATTCATATGTGTATCAAATAAATATAAACAGCTAGAACTTCATTTGTTCCAAAAATATTTTGGGGACAATTAGAGAAAGAATTAAGTAGCGTAAATAGAGTAACGTAGTATGTATCAGAAGGGGACGGGAAGGGTGAAGAAAAGAGAAATGAGCATTGATCTGAGTAACCTAATCAACCATTGCAGTAGTATAACTCTCTCTCCTATATGTATATACATGTATATATTTTAAAATCTTGTCCATTTATATCTTTAATATTATACCATGAACATTTTCTCACACTGTTGTGTTTTTTAAAACAATAACTTTATTAGGTGCATTTTGCTCTATTGGGTGAATATGTAACTTATTTTATATCCATAATTTATTTTACTGTTATGGACACTTGGATCCTTTTTTTCCCTATAAAATTTCAGGTGTGAGGAACATTTTTTTACATAAATCCCATATCTCATACAGATTGTTTCTATAGAAGTAGAATTACTGAGTCCGATGATAGGGCCATCTATAAGGTGTTGTGAGAAAGTGCTTTCCAGACGGTGTTTTTAGCAAAGCTGTGTTGAGAGTTGGCTGTCTTAATGCATCTTTACCAGCTCTGAGAATAATTTTAAGTATCTTGCTCACTTGACAGGTGAAATAGTTTTCTTACCGTTATAGTTTTGCATTTTAAGAATACAGGCTCTTTGTCTTATTTGTAATAAAATATTCCATTTTATTGTTTGCTTTTCTTTTTTTAAATATTTATTTATTTATGGCTGAGTTGGGTCCTCGTTGCTGTGCGCGGGCTTTTCTCTAGTTGTGGTGAGCGGGGGCCACTCCTCGTTGCAGTGCGCGGGCTTCTCATTGTGGTGGCCTCTCCTGCTGTGGAGCTTAGGCTCTAGGTGCATGGGCTTCAGTAGTTGTAGTTCGTGGGCTCTAGAGTGCAGCTCAGCAGCTGCGGCGCACGGGCTTAGTTGCTCCGTGGCATGTGGGATCTTCCTGGACCACGGCTCGAACCCGTGTCCCCTGCATTGGCAGGCGGACTCCCAACCACTGCGCCACCAGGGAAGCCCCTGTTTGCTTTTCATTTGCAGAATGGAAGTCAGTGGTGGTTGCTCCAGAGGCTAGGGGAAAAAAAAAGGATTTGTGATGTTTATGTCATGGAGAAATTTCACATTTCTTATCTAGTCAGATATTTTGGATCTTCTCCTCTGTTATGTCCATAGCTTTTATACTCAGAATGTCCGTTAACATCATGAGATTAGATCAATCTTCACTTAAAATTTTATCTCAAATGTGATGTTTTCAGTTGAGTCTTTTTTCAGCCCCTGAGCCAGTTCAGTGAGGCCAGTTGGGAGCCGTTAGGTACTGAAAGTATGGGGCAGTACTGATTTTATCCAGATCATCCAGAGTACACTTAAAATAAATTTGCTATATTGCCATCAAAACGAAGGCCTCTAGCCTTCATGATAGTGTGAAGGTGTAAGTAAGGCAGTGGTCCCCAAACTTTTTGGCACCAGGGACTGGTTTTGTGAAAGACAATTTTTCCACGGAGCGGGGGTTGTGGGGAGGTGGTTCAGGCAGTAATGGGAGCGATGGGGAGTGGTGGGGAGGGATGGGGAGCGATGGGGAGTGGTGGGAAGCGATGGGGAGCGATGGAGAGCGGCAGATGAAGCTTCTTCGCTCACTTGCCTGCAGCTCACCTCCTGCTGTGCGGCCCGGTCCCTAACAGGCCTTGGCCTGGGGGTTGGGGACCCCTGAGGTAAGGGGCAGGAGGACAATACAAGGCGTTCCTTGTATTTTTTAATTAACAGAAAATATACCAGTGCATTTTTTGGTGGTTCCTTCTTCTGCAGGATATGATCATAGTTATATTGTTTTCATTAGTGTGCCCATCTCTCAATATACTCATTTCAAACTGCATGACATGTTTCTGAGATTGAATCATTAGAAGGGTTAAAGATAGATAATTAATTTTAGGAAATTATGATTCATAAGACTTCTTACTTTTGTAAAAATGTTAAATTAGCAATGGCTGTTACCGTCAACCATATTTTTTTGTCTTGGAACATGCAGAATTATCTCAGGGGAGATGAAATAACCCTGGGTTCTGCAGCCTTTTGCTTGGACACACCAGTGCTCAACACCTGTTGGAAAGTAGCATCCTAGGAGAGACGTTGGGAGGGAAGTTATTGGAAAGAAAATGGATAGGATGGGAGAAAATTAAAAAGCTGTTGAAAAAGTTCAGAGAAATTGACTATAATATTTAAATTGTGGACATTTACATACTATTTCATGATTTATACTAAGTGAAATTAAAATAGGAGACTAGATGGCCTTTGTAAATGCATCTCAAACCCAAACTGCTATTTTTGTCTCTTTATTTGAAGATCAGCCCTTGTGATGGATATGTAGCATGTAAGAAAATGAGAGACCTGGAGTGGCCTTAACCTGAATTATTAGCATAAGTATTTTCACAGGAACTAAACCTTCCTGAGTACTTGATGATCTAAGAAAAGGAAGAATGGGTTGGGACCCTTTGTTATATTTAAGGTATTGTTTGAGTCACTCAGTCCTTCAGAATATGTTTATAATTACCTTGGATAGTCTTAAGGCTTATCCAGTATGCTTAGCCTATAATACTGAGTAAGATGACGTTACTCCTCATTTGTGTAACATCTGCAGCACTCTGGTTCTGTTCTACTTTTTGAGAAAAACAGGTGAGAAAAAAGTAAGGAATTCCTCAAGTTTAGGCATTGCTCTGAACTAAGGAAGTCGAGCCCAACATGCTGTCACTAAGAGAAAGGAAAGTTCTCTTCTATTGTGCCTTCATCCATGCTCTACTGTTTGAGTGCACAGTGGCTAAGAAGACCCATTTGTGTGGTGAAATTCAGTGGATTAAAATGTATCAAGGAATAATAAAGTATAATGCGTTTCTTGTTAAAACAAAACAGCAAACTGGGACTGGAAAGGAATTTTCTTAATAAAAGCTACCAGTATCCTTTAGCAAGCATCATATTTATATTTGTCACTTTATATTGATAAAATATATCTAATAGTAACCTTCAGCAAGTGTGTTTAATGATGAACTGTTATATGAATCCTTTGTAAGATCTGAAACAAGAATATCCATATTAATACTACCTAAGGGTACATTGTACTGGAAGTCCTAATTAGCACAATAAGAAAAGACAAGTTTAGTAGACGTACTTAGACAAACCTAAAACTAATACGGGTTTAGCAGGGTTTCCCAACCTTGGTGTACCAGCAACCACCGACCAGAAAATATTAAATAAAACCCTCTTTTCAAAAGAAACAAAAAACATGCAGTACCTAGGAAAAACCCAAAAGATGTGCAAGAGTTTTATGGGGAAAAATTATAAGACCTTATTAAGGACATAGAAAAAGTTATAAATAAATTAACAATTATGCAAAGTTCATCAGTGAAAGTTAACATTACTTAATATTGTAATGGTATTTATTCTCCTCTAATCTAAATCACAGCAGTGTTTTTCATGGATCTTGCCGATTGACTTTAAAATTACTATGGATGAATAAAGGACAGAGAGCTAAGATGAGTTTAGAAAGGAAGGAGGGGACCTGCCTAAGATTGGCAAGCTTGTGTGGGACCAGGGAGCTTTCGTACATTTGGATGGATGGTAGATGGTGGCTACTTTTTCGTAAAAATAGTCTTTAGCCAATAGGTACATGAACAAAAATCAAAAGGGAGTACTGTTTAAAAAAAGAAAAGTCTTCCTCCTACCCCTGCCTGCTGAACCAATGTTCTTGGAAGTAATGTCTTTTTTTTTTTTTTTTTTTTTTTTTTGCGGTATGCGGGCCTCTCACTGTTGTGGCTTCTCCCGTTGCGGAGCACAGGCTGCGGAGCACAGGCTCCGGACGCGCAGGCTCAGCGGCCATGGCTCACGGGCCCAGCCGCTCCGCGGCATGTGGGATCCTCCCGGACCAGGGCACGAACCCGTGTCCCCTGCATCGGCAGGCGGACTCTCAACCACTACGCCACCAGGGAAGCCCCGGAAGTAATGTCTTTTACAGTTCCTGGAATATACCTCTAGAACTCTTATAGAGAGATAATTATATAATGTTTTTGAGAAATTGTACCATTTTATACCATGATTTTTTTTCACTGACTTTTTTTTAAATTGAGGTATAAGTGACAAATAACATTGTATTAGTTTTAGGTATACAAGATAATGATTCAATATTTGTATGTATTGCAAAATGATCACCATAAGTCTAGTTAACATCCATCACCACACAGTTACAAAAAACTTTTTTCTTGTGATGAGGAATTTTAAGATCTATTCTCTTAGCAACTTTCAAATATGCAGTACAGTAGTATTAATTATAGTCACCATGATGTACACTATATCTCCATGAGTTATTTGTCTAATAACTGGAAGTTTGTACATTTTGACCATGGTCACCTGTTTTGCCCACTCCCCTCCCCACTCCCCACCTCTGGCAACCACCAGTCTGTTCTCTGTATCAAATGAGCTTTTTTTTTTTTTTGGTTTGTTTCACATATAAGTGAGATCATATGGTATTTGTCTTTACATGTCTGACTTATTTCACTTAGCATGATGCCTTCAAGATCCATCTATGTTGTCACGAAAGGCAAGATTTATTTCCTTTTTTGTGGCTAGTATTCCATTATATATCTGTATCTCACATTTTCTTTATTCATTCGTCTGTCCATGGACACTTAGGTTGTTTCCATGTCTTGTCTCTTGTAAATATCTTGGCTATTGTAAATAATGCTTCAGAGAACATGGGGGTGCAGATGTGTTTTCATTATCTTCAGATAAATACCCAGAAATAGAATTGCTGGATCATATGGTAGTTCTATTTAAAATTTTTGAGGAACCTCCTCTATTTCTTTGCCATAGTGGCTAAAGCAATTTACATTCCCACTGACACTGTACAAAGGTTCCCTTTTCTCTACATCCTCACCAACACTTGTTATCTCTTGTCTTTTTGATGATGGCCATTCTAACAGGTGTGAAGTGATATCTCATTGTGATTTTTGATTTGCATTTCCCTGATGATTAGTGATGTTGAGCATCTTTTCATATACCTGTTGGCCATCTGTATGTCTTCTTTGGAGTGTCTATTCAGGTCCTCTGCCTGGCTTTTAGTTGGGTTGTTTTTTGCTATTGAATTGTATGAATTCTTTTTTTTTTTTTTGCGGTACGCGGGCCTCTCACTGTTGTGGCCTCTCCCGCTGCGGAGCACAGGCTCCGGACGTGCAGGCCCAGCGGCCATAGCTCACGGGCCCAGTCGCTCCGCGGCATGTGGGATCCTTCCAGACCGGGGCACAAACCTGTGTCCCCCACATCGGCAGGCGGACTCCCAACCACTGCGCCACCAGGGAAGCCCCATGTATGAATTCTTTATATATTTTGGATATTATCCTTTATACCATGATTTTTTAAACACAATATATCTTAGAACTTATGTCATCTTAATGTCTGTAATACTGCTTCATTTCTTTTAATGATTATATAATAATCCTTGGCATGTTATATTATAAATTAGCCAGGCCCCTAAGATGTATGTTTAGATGTTTCTCATCTCTTCTTGCTGTCAAAAATGCTAAAATGAATTTCCTCCCTTGGGTATTATTTCACACGTGTCTGACTATGTCTATAGGATGAATATCTAGAAGCAGAATTGCTGAGAAATTCTTGTTTAATCCTCTACAGAACTTTAGAATCAACTTGCCTAGTTTGTGGTGGTGTTCAGTTAAATTATCTTAGAGGCAATTTGGATTTTGTTGTCTTTCATCTAAATATCGAGCATGTCTTTCCATTTGCTCTTTTTTTATATCAGTAGCTTTTCAAAAATTTCTTCGTATAGTTCTTGTCCTTTCTTCTATTACTAAGTATTTTATTTTTCTTATTGCTGTAGTAAATAATTGGGGTCTTGTCTTTTTTTAAATCTCCTAAATTTTTTTGTTATGTATGTGTATATGAATGCTATTAATTTTAGTATATTAGTTTGTACCCAAACAAATAATTGATTAAATTCTTTGATTTAAAATAGCACACTAGCTGATTTTCTTGGGTTTTTATAGGTATGTATTATGCAAATAATGATCATTTTAACTCCTTACCAACTTTATACCCCATTTCTTTCTCTATTTCAGCTATGTTGGTTATTACCTTTGGCAGAGTGTCAAAGACTTTTTTGTTTGTTTGTTTTGTTTTTGTTTTCTTTTTGCGGTGCGCGGGCCTCTCACTGTTGTGGTGTCTCCCGTTGCGGAGCACAGGCTCCAGACGCGCAGGCTCAGCAGCCATGGCTCACGGGCCCTGCCGCTACGCGGCACGTGGGATCTTCCTGAACTGGGGCACGAACCCGTGTCGCTGCATCGGCAGGCGGACTCTCAACCACTGTGCCAGCAGGGAAGCCCCAAAGACATTTTTGAATATGCCTGATCAGGTTAAGGAAGTGCTTATTCATTCCCATTTTGTTAGGGGCTAGATGTTGAATTTTACTGATTTTCAACATGTTTAGAAATTCTGTGCTTTTTCACTTTCGATCTATTAATGGGATGAATTATATTTCTAGATTTCTTAATAATAAATCTTCCTAGAAATCCTGGAATTAAATACCCAGTTATGGTACATTCTTTTGATATTTGAATGTATTAATATATTAACATTAATTTATGTTAATATTTATTATTAGACTGTATATTCAAATATTTTATTTAGGATTTTTTAATACCAGTATTCCTATGGGACACTAGTTTTCTTTTTCTATGCAATTTTTATGGGGTTTTGTTACCATTATTATGTTAGATTGCTTGCTTTCCTTCTTTATTATGTTCTGGAAGACTCTAAATTGCATTGGAGTTACCTGGTCACTAAAAGTCTGATAGAATTACCTTGTGAATATGTCCCTACCTGGTGTTTTTCTGGACAGGTTATTTGCCAACTTCCTCTGTTTATTTCTTTGGAAACATTGGCCTTTTTAAGTATTCTTTTTTTTTCTGTGGTCAACTTTTGATCATTTATATTTTCCTAGAATATTGTAGTGATTATATCTTCGTACAGAAATGAACAAAGTAGTTGCTTATGACTGTTTTAATTTCCCTTTTATATATGGCTTTGTCTCTGTAGACATTTCTTAGTTTGTATGTTTTTGTGCTTTGTGTCTTCATTCTTGATTAGATTAGCTAATGATGTCTTCATTTTATTTTTCACTGAGAAGGAGCTCTTGGATTAATATTCTACAATTTTTGTTTTTTTTCCACTAGCACTGCTTTAGCTTTTTAATGATTTTTTTAGATTTTTTGCAGTTTTCAGATAACCTTCTGAATCAGTAGTTTATGAGAGTTTTCTAGTTTCATTATTAATGTCTGGTTTAAGTTCACTGCAACTAGGAAATGTCTATATCACTTTCAGAATCTATTAAGGTCATTTTTTTTGGCTGTGTTGGGTCTTTGCTGCTGCGTGCAGACTTTCTCTAGTTGCAGCGAGCAGGGGCTACTCTTCGTTGCAGTGCGCAGGCTTCTCATTGTGGTGGCTTCTCTTGTTGTGGAGCACGGGCTCTAGGTGCGTGGGCTCAGTAGTTGTGGCTCGCGGGCTCAGTAGTTGTGGCACATAGGTTTAGTTGCTCCACGGCATGTGGGATCTTCCTGGACCAGGGATCGAACCGGTGTCCCCTGCATTGGCAGGCGGATTCTTAACCACTGTGCCACCAGGGAGGTCCCAAGGTCATTTTTATGGCTGACTTCATGCTCAATTTTAATGAATCTTTCTTGGACCTATTGACAAGTTTGTTTTGGATTTCAGAATGAAATCAATTAGATCTGTCTTACGAATTAGGTCTTCTGTATCCATACTTAATTTTGTTCAGTAGATGTTTTTGTGGACTGAGAAAAGTGAATTAAAGTCTCATAATTCTGTATTCCTGTCCATATTTCCTTTCTTTCTTATAGTTTTTGTTTTATAACTACCTATGCCCTATTTGTCTTTTTTAAAAATGATTTTTGCCCTGATTTCCAAATCCTATCCATTGCAGTATTGATCCCTGTTTCATTTGGATTGCATTTTTATGATATGCCTTTGCCCATTCTTTTTCAGTCTAAGTCACTTTAAGTGTCTCTTGTAGATAGTATATTTTTTGTTTTGTGATCCAATATGTGTTTTTCTTTTAATTGTTGAGTTTAGCCAATTTGGATATATTAGAAAGACAAACTTGTTTGGTTTTGGTCCTCTCATGTTTAATAGCCTTTCTTTTGTTGGTTTTTATCTTGCTACATAATGTGTTTTTTATGAGTTTCTTCAGATAACTTAGAAATTTTGTGTTTTTGTTCAAAGAGTACCTTTATAAACTTAAATGCAGTGGTGTGCTTAATTCCTAAGAGAATTTCTGTTGGCTCCCTATTGTGAACAGTGAGGAAATTAGTACGTTTTCACTTTTGCCCATTTCCCTTCCCCATTTTCCAAACTTCAGTTGATTATTTCCATTGGTGTTGACCTTTATATATCAAAATATATTTATACCTCTACTGCATGATTTGTCTCCCTTGACTGACAGTCAGTAAAGTTGACAAATCGGTCTGTGTGGACTGACTCCACCTTGTCTTCTCCTGCCCCTTCTCCTACTACAGTGGGGCTGCGACTCCCCACGTCACTTCCTTCTTACCCTCCAGTTAACTTTAAATAGTGCTGTTTTCTCTGCCAATGCGGTTATCTCCTAAACAGAAAACAGTTCTCTTCCATGAACTGAAGACACAGAAGGCTCTGCAGTCCCTCTGCCGCAGTTTACTCCTTGTCTTGCTTGAAATTCATCCCCTGAGTTTAGAAGTTTCTTCAGGGATGAGTTCTTGCTTTTTTTTTTTTTTTTTAATTTTTGGGCCGCGCCGAGCAGCATATGGGATCTTATTTCCCCGACCAGGGATCGAACCCGCAACCCCTGCACTGGAAGTGTGGAGTCTTAACCACTGGACTGCCAGGGATGTCCCAAGTTCTTGCATTTTGTTTTTTTTAAAATTAATTAATTAATTATGTTAATTTTTGGCTGCATTGGGTCTTTGTTGCTGTGCATGAACTTTCTCTAGTTGCGGTTGAGCGGGGGCTACTCTTTGTTGTGGTGCGCAGGCTTCTAATTGCGGTGGCTTCTCTTGTTACAGAGCACGGGCTCTAGGGCCTATGGGCTTCAGTAGTTGTGGCACACGGGCTCAGTAGTTGTGACTCGCGGGCTCTAGAGTGCAGGCTCAGTAGTTGTGGCGCACGGGCTTAGTTGCTCCACGGTATGTGGGATCTTCCCGGACCAGGGCTCGAACCCATGTCTCCTGTGTTGGCAGGAGGATTCTTAACCACTGCGCCACCAGGGAAGCCCTTGCATTTTGAAAATGATTTGTTTTGACTGCTTTGATACTTAAATGACAGATTAACTGGATACAGAATCCTCGTGTCGTACTTAATTTTCTTGCAGACACTTGGGCACTTCTGCTCTGTCTTCCAGCACAGAATGTCTCTCTGGAGAGACTGAGGCCAGCCTGGTTTGTCTCATAGTACGTGTTTGTGTCGGGATATCCTAGTTTACTGGTAGAGGGTGTTGGGGTTTGATTGGAGGGGAATGGAAAATGGCACAAATTCAACTGTAGCTGTAACATTTTATTTCCTTAAAAAACAAAATGATATGAAGCAAATATGCCATGAGTTCAGTATGATTGCTGAGTACAGGAGATTCTGCAATATTATTCTCTGTGGTACAGGGTGTGTTTGAAATAAAATTTTTTAATTAAAAAATATGCCAGGTAACTATAAATCAGGAAGAGCTTGTATTCTTTAGTGATCGAGTTCAAAATATATTTAATCGAAAAATCACATATTTGCCTTATTGATCACAGCATTCATTCTTGTTTTCTTTATATGTTGACAACCACTTGTGTAATTCCTGTATTTCCTTTAGTGTCATTCCCTAAGTTTTGCGTAAAAGTACTTTATATTCTAACATCTTGAAGATTATAAAATTCTAGACTTAGGATCTGTAGAGTGGAGGTTAGTGGCAATTGCTACAGAGGCTAGAACTAAATGGGATGTTTGACTAAAATCTGTTAAATGATTTATATATGCTAGTTTGGGATTATTTTGAAGAAATATTCCTCTAAATATACAAAGTAGACTTAAGGTTTAAAATATCGTGATAATTGAAAGAGTTAAGTATTGAGGACTGGCTTTTCTCTCTTTCTGCAGGGCTCTGATAAGTATGTCACAATAAAAGAGAAATCACCTCTATTTTCTTATTTTTATTCATTTTTATTTTTTAGTACTAAGGGATTTTAAATTTGTTTTTCCTCTGTATTCAGGTACATGTCTCGAGTCCACGGTATGCATCCAAAAGAGACCACTCGTCAGCTGAGCTTGGCTGTGAAAGATGGTCTTATTGTGGAAACGCTAACAGTGGGCTGCAAAGGTTCAAAAGCTGGTATCGAACAGGAAGGATATTGGTTGCCAGGCGATGAGATTGTAAGTTTTTTTTATTTTATAAATCTGGAACGTTATTTAAATATAACCCATAGAAATTTATTTTCAGAAGTTTAGTAATATTCACTTCCACAGTTTTTATTAACATTAAGGACTACATTGGTAGGATGGATACTTTCCTTCCTGATTCTTTAGGAGAAAACTTGGAGCCTGCTTTTTCTGTCTAGATTACCTTGAATCTGAAAAATAAAACAAAGGAAAGCCCTTTTAATGTACACACAATTTAATGGTACTCCTAAGCGTTTTCTTCAGTAAATATTAGTAAAAAATGTTTCGATGAGGATAATGTTGATGCCATCTAGACAGATTTGAAAGGGTTATATACTTTTTTGCTTAGGGGCACATATAGAAGTATATTTTTTTAATGTAAAGCTTGGTTTCATGTGTGCTGTTTCTGTCTTCCTACCTTATTTGCTTTTGATTTTTCTAATACCTTCATGAAAAGTCTATTTTTGGAAAGCTTTCAAATATAATAAACATTAATTTTTTAGTTCTGAAAGGAATAGATTTAGTAATTAGATATATTGAGAGTGTTTTATCATGAATTTTCTAAAACCTAAAATTATAAAAATGACACAAAATCTTAAAATTGGTTATTTGTGGAAACATTTCCCCCAAACATTGTCTTTCCCTTTCTGGCTCTAGGCAATTGAGCCAACACACAAACACCCACCTGTTAGGTCTGAGAGCAATAAACTAAGAACACTGTTTTCTGTGGGGAGCTGGTCCACAGAGGCAGCTATCAGTTATATACTTAGAGAAGCTGTTAGTTTTTTACACTGTTTTTGTTAATTTAATATGTGCCTTGAAAGTTTCTGGAAAAAAAATTCACGTTTTCCACAAACAGAAAACATGGAAGAAAAAAATGTTTAATTTCATTGGTATCATTTGATTTGTGCACTAGGAGTATTCTTGAAAACTTAGGTGAAAATGTTTATAGGAATATAATTCTTCTGTAAGCTAATTCTTCTTTAGCTTACAGAAAAGTAAAGCTTTTTGCCAATAAAGAAACTTTGGGTGCCAGGCCATAATAATAATAATAATGTCAAGTGACATAAATCTGTCTACAGCAGACATTTAAAGGAGGGCCATGATTAGCTGATACCTTATTATACACTCAAAATAATCTAGATAATATAAAATTTCTAGTCCCAAAACACTTAGCCATGTACAGATTTAGTACGGAAGGGTATATTGATACTGGGTTGGCCAAAAAGTTTATTTAGATGTTTCTATAACATGTTACAGAAAAAAGCGAACGAACTTTTTGGCCAACCCAATAATTTCTGAGATGTATATAGTAACTAACCAATAGTAAATGCAACTTAATCCACAGGACTTTGGTTTGTGGATCATGTGTACATTTATTCATAAAAGTGATTTTATTTCTCCTTTTTAGTTTTGTCCTTTTCCATCTGCTTTTTTTCCCCTTCAAGTTGAGGCTTTTTTGTTCAGTTTAATTCAACAAGCAGTTAATGAGTTGTATGTTCACGACTACATTAGGTTCTGTATTCTACTTTTATTTTTGCATGTTCTTACTGCATATATTTTTATAGCATCCTTTTTCTTTTTTCTAGATGAAATCTTACATGTAAATCAAACAGTGTATACAGATTTTATTAATTCTGGTTGGTTCTTATTCACAAGCATTTTTATACCAAGTATGTGTATATGATTTAACTACAAGTATATTAAAATTATACCTAGTTTATGAAATATGCAACTATTAAAAATACATAGGCAATGTAGTGTAGTTGAAAGAGCTAAGGTCACCTATGTTACAATTGATGAGAGTTTCAATCCCATCTCAAGTATTTTTTTAGTTGTATGACCTTGAGGAAATTTCTTAACCTCTGATCCTCATTCCTCAGCTGTAACAGGGACACATTAATATAGCTTTCATTTGATTGTTTTGAGGATTAAATGAGATTATTTGTAGAAAGCATATAACTATGTACTCAAAGCAAGTTTTTGACTAGTGAATAAGTATGTTTAAAACAAGAAGTGCCTATATATAGAGTAGCAAAAGCACACAAATTTCTTACTGAACAGCAAGCAAAAATTCCCATCACGTTTTTTTTTACTTTTAACCTGTAACCTCAAACACAAGATTTGTTAAGAGATTTTCCCATAAGATGATGGATCTATATTTAAGGCGCAGATATAAAATGATGAAACTAATTATATGTGTATCTCATGGCTATGGCTGGTGGACCACCTGCCGACCCTGGGGCTGTCTGTGTGCTATAGTTTTCATGCCCTAAGAATACTCTAGAAGGACACGTGACTGACATGGGTCACACTTGGCACAGCACAGTCATCTTACAATGGCCAGCTCTGTGTGTTTGTAGGGACTGTGTGGCCTGCGCATGCAGGCTGCTGTGTATCGGGGCCGGTTTTGAACCGCACAGCTTAGGAAGTGCCATCTACTTCTCAGACATCAGGTACTTGCATGTTTATTCAGCAGATCTCTAGCAGATGGCAGTAAAGCGTCCTGTTCTAACAAAATCAGTCTTAGGGAAGGGTCAACTTTCTAATTGGCACAAAGGTACTTTGTGGGCTAGTGACAGCCCTGCATGCTGGCATTTCAGTCTGGGACTCTCCTTTATAGTTTCTCCACTTTGTATATGATATGATTCCTCTAAAAGCTTGAGTTTTTAGATTGAAAGGTGTACGTTATTATTTTTGTTGACTTCCTACTCATTATCAAGAGAAGAAAAAGTCAAGTAGGTATATATGGCCTTGGGAAGGAAAGGGATAGGAATTTTTGGCTATTCATTTTTAAACCTTTATTCAAAGTTACAAAGATTCTTTACTCAGCAAGTCATTTGAAAAATGGTAGTAAAGCTCTTCTTCTTTTCCTTCTATAGCCTCTAAAAATAATAGCTATAGCTCAGAGGTGGGGGAAAAGTTGATGCCTCTTGATAAGTCCCACAAGTTATATCTCTCGAGATACCTTGTATTAGCAAAGAGGCTGGAATCCTCTTGTATTCACGGCCATGATTATGTTGAGAAAGAGAAGGTAGGCAAGAGTGTCATTTCTTTAGGCCACTCAACTATCATTGAGCAAAGAGTCTGTTGTGTCATGTTTTTATTCCGCCTTGCTACCTTTTTTTGAATGCTTATTTTTAAAAACTTGATGCAATTGAAAAATATGCATATCTCGAACAATATTTTTATTAAACCCAGCTCTCATGTAATAAAAGCCTAACTCTAAGACTATTTCAGGATATAATTATATATAACCGTTTAAGAGGAAGCCTGTGTAAGTCAAAGAGTAGCCTCCATTGTACTGAGACTCTTTCTGCTAGGAATGGAATGATTTTTAGACATTTTGAGATGCTGATATTAACCACCATTTGTATCTCTATTGAAGTGATAATTTATTTGGAGAAACTATGATAAAATTCAGCAATAGACAAGCATCTTCACGGTGATATTTTAAATATGTCCATTTGAGATAGTAGAATGAAAAACATAATTATTAAAAATGAGGCCTCTCTCAATTTTAAATGGTTAGCTTAAATATTAGCAGAATTAAACAAGTAAAAGTATATGTACCAACCAATTTTTAAAACGACAAGCTTGCTGAACCTGGGCAACACTTGTAAGTTTTCTATGGTAGTCCTTAATTTCCAGATTTCTGTCATTAAGATTCACTCATGATCTGAATAATTCTTTTAGAGATCGTTTTTAAAGCTTTTGAAATTATATTGGTAAAAGGCCACTAGACCTGGGCACAGTGTGAAACTGTTGTGTTATATCAAGGCTTGTTTCTTTTGATTTTTCAATTTTTAAAGAAAGACTACATGTTTCAATAGATTGCTTCATCATCTGCTTGCTCTAAACTAATGTACATGGATGGTTACATTCAATCCATATTCGATCAAGATATTTCACATCCTCTATTCTAACAACTTGAGAAATATATTTCTTGGGCAGAATTTTACCATTGCTCAGCTGAGTTGAGTTTGGTATTTAGCTCCCTTTGTAATAAATACAAGTTAATTTCTTATGAGTTAAACTCTTAACCCACTAAAGATAGAAAGGTCTTATAAAAATATTTAATGTAATACAGGCATACCTCGTTTTATTGTGATTTGGTTTATTGTGCTTTTTTTACAAATTGAAGGTTTGTGGCAACCCTGCGTTGTCAGGTGATGGTTAGCATTTTTAGCAATAAAGTATTTTTAAATTAATGTCTGTACATTTTTTTAGACATAATGTTATTGCACACTTAATAGACTGCAGTATAGTGTAAACACAACTTTTATGTCACTGAGAAACCAAAAAAATTCGTGTGACTCACCTTCTTGCAATAATAGCTTTATTGCGGTGGTCTGGAACTGAACCCGCAGTATCTCCGAGGTGTGCCTGTATAAGTACAGTAGGGCCGGTGACCTTGATTTATGGATCATTTGCAGATAAAACATATCAAACGTGTGTTTTAATATTGAGGCAGTTGATATTATTTATTTGGTGACTCCCAACTTGATTCATGGTCCCTGGCACAAAGCTATGACTCTCCCTATAAGTTGACAGATACTTTTTATCTGACATTAAATAATTTGGTCACCAGTGTAGAGGATAACTTAGAAGTGTAAAAAGGTGATGTTTGCTATGAGACTACGTCTCTCTTTACTTACCTGCCAGATCTGGACTCAGGGTCTCATTTCTTCTTGCGTGGTTAATGCCAGTCCAAAAATAAAGTATCAGCTTAGGAACCACAGCTTACATTTTCAGTTAAAGTCCTTCCACCAGGTTCGAGAGCAACTGCAGACATGAGCTCAGGTCTTGGCTGGTCAGCCCTGCTTCAGCTTCAGTACTTTTTACATAATCCAGTTTGTTCTGCTGATAAGCAGGACCTCATGCTAGTTTTTATGTAGGTCTTTAGTTAAGGTTTGATACCTTTTAAGAAGCATCATTAATGAGAATACAAATTTTATGGTTTCTTGAAGAGATTAACATGTTATGTTGGGGATAAGTGGATTTAGTTTTAGTTTACAGAGGGACAAGATAGGCACTTCTTTCCATCTTCATCTGCTTCTCCTGATTCAAAAGGACCAGTCTAAAAGAAACTAAGGTTTATATACCTCTTAAAACTTGGCTAAAAGCTCACATCTTTTGTATAAGAGGTAGGATTGGATTTATGTCTTATTCTTCAGAAATCACACCATTAAACAGCCCTGTCCAGAAGCGTTCTCTTGCTTTGTTCTTGGAAAAATATTGAGAGGCCTGCAAACAGCTTGACTTTCCTAGCCCACTTCATAAATATAGCTCAGTGAAGTAAGATTTTTTTTAAAAGTTTATATCTTTGCATTTTTCTTGTTATAATTATAGTTGTCATAAATGAATCAGTCATATGTTTTAAATACCCTAAGTCCAAAACTTCATATCCCTTGGATTCTGTTAATTTTTTTAATGTGAAATATATTTTATTATATTTATGTTAATTATGTGCAGAACTACACATTTCTTCCAAAGGTCGTTACCTGCATCAGATACAAAAATATAAACAATTGTTTATTTACTAAGTAAAGTATTAAGTAGTAAGTGAAGTATTGGTGATTATTAATTAGAAAACAGTTATACTATGGTTCTATGTGCAAAACTGTAATGTACTTAGACGTTATTCTTGCTTTGGTGAAGAATTTCCATTTTATTCAATAGAATATTTTGGGTCACGCTATCCTGTTATACTCTTTTCACCTTGTGTGTGTGTGTATGAGAGTTCTGTCTTTTTTTGCCCTCTTTCTAAATTTTATTTCACTAAGCAATGTTTTAATATTTTAATTAAAAAATAATATTTAAAATTACTGCAGATATTTAACCATAAAATTCTTACCTCTCAATGATGAACTGAATTTATTAACAGAATTAAACTAAACCTAGAATTGTATAGAATTAATTAATTTTACATTGTATCTTTGTTAAAATACCACCTGAAACACATATTTGATGATGTAAGATTTATCTGCTCATTATGTAGGAATAGGGAATTAATTTAAAAGCTGAACTCTCTTTTGAATATGAGGGTAGCTAGTTTGGGAGACCCTGTCCAGACACAGTTCTCCCACTGAGCCCTCTGCTTCAGCGTCTTCTCTAACGCCAAGTTAACAGTGTTTTTGCTCCATCTTGCTTACAGTCAGCTGTCTTAATGAACTTAAGGTCCTGAAGAAGAAATCCACGTGTATAATTGAAAGTGTCACATCATTTTGTGACTTGTCAATTCCTGTTTTGTGCTCTATAGCAAATAGATCATCTTAATAACACCAGCTAACAGTTTAACGAGCATTGTAACTCGTTTGATTCTTACAAAAACCCTATAAGCTGGGATTTGAGCCGGTCTGGCTCCAGAGTCTTAACTGAATGCTATAAATGGTGACAGAGACGTAGATCAGCAGGCTGCCTCTTGGTGGTGGAATGTTTTCTACTAGGTTCTGAAGACAGCCTGTATAAACTTCACACTGTGGTGAATTATCAAGTTTACCACATTTACATTCATCACTCCTGATTTTTTAAAAAAAGTCCAGCTTGAACCAGTTTCGGATCAATAAGACATACATTCATGATCTTGTGCAAATTTATGACGACGCTGAATTTGTTAGTAAAATGTTTTTCTAACATCTTTATAGGTTTCATGGCACATGAATTCCTATAGATTTTCTCTATGTCCATTTTGTAGCTTTTGTGGTAGTGTAAAAGTTTCCTCTTAAACTAGTGATGATTCTTGAGTTTGCATGCTACTGTCTTTTCATTAATGATTAGCACATTGATAGATTATCAATTGATATCATCTGCAAAATAATATGTCGTAAAGCAAATAATAAACAGTTTGACCATGTACAAAATCCCTTTAGCTCTGTGTATTGCCTGATATTGAGCAAAGTTATAGTAGAGAGACCAAGATTATTTTGTTTTTATTTTGAAAGGCCTACAGTATGCAGCCTTTCTCCAGGACAGCAACCCCAAACAAGGTGAACTAATTTTGCACTATGTTATTTTACTTTAATTCTGCTTTTTTAAAAATTAAATTTCTCTTTCTTTAGGCTAGCTTAGTTAACTCTTGCTAGAATTGTTCATTAAAACCATACTATCTTTACATTGCTTCTAGTTTTGGATTTTGTGCTCATAGGTTTGCTTTTTAAAAAGTTTCTTGTATTGAAGTGGCATTTCACATATTATGATGTTGATCAGACTGAATGTAGAGTAGTTGCTGATTTCTGGTGAAATCCAGTGAAAATGCAAGCTTAGCTTTTTGGCATACATTATTGAGTATTAGTCAAAAGCACTGTATAAATGAATTCTGTTTACTAAAAGACAAAGCGTAGGCAACTCTACCTATAATAAACATGCTTATATCGTTTATACCTCAGAAAAATGTTTCCTGGATTCAGAATGTAGTAACTTTTGAACTTGACTTTTGCATGTTTTGTATATTCTAAACAGCTATTGCAGTGATTAGAAGAATGAACAGCACATACATTCCCAGCTCATACTTTCTTTTATATCAGATAAGAGTTAGTTGTATGCCATTATATAAACATATATCCAAATGTTTCTCTACTTTTACTTCATTTGAATTACACTTTCATTTCTATAATTTTTATGAAAAACTAGGTCTAGAATTAAACACCCCATTGAAGAAAGATCCGTTTTCATCCTCGTTTCATAGGTGGATGGGAGAAGGTAGGGATAGACGAAGGTAGGAGGTGATATGGGGAGGCTGGAGCTATGGACCAAACTTGTGTTCTCTTGCTTCCTTTTCTTAGTTAACCTAGTAACTATCATTTTGAGAATCACAGGAAGATGAATTAATGTAAAAAAATTCAAATGATGAAGAATGGCAGTTTCTTTTGTTAATAATGAGTATATATAAGCCACGAAAATCCTTTAAGATGTTTCTGAACAGATACGAGGAAAATATTCTGAAATCCTTTGTTTTAAACTTGGGAAGAGTTAATTAAAAAAAAATCTTATCTCCATTGAAACCTAGATCATCAATGATTTTTTGATACAGACATTGAAAGAGCTAAAATGCAGCTTACTTATGAGCTCTGTGAAAGGGGTACACCAATGATTGTTATTTTAGTACAGCCAGGCACCACAACTTACTGTGTCTCTGTGGCATCACTGTGTCAAACTTTTTGGGGGAGATTTTTTCCTACCATGCACAGATTAGGGTTTTCTGTCAAATCAGTATCTTACGATTTTTTAAGCAGTCTGACTGAAATTATTCCTCCATAGTAAATCTCCAGAGTTTATACATCTGCAGCAAATAACTAAAAATGGTCATGCTTTTTTCTTTATTACTTTGGTTGATAAAGACCGCCAATTTCTTACTAAAAAGCAAACCAAAAAGTTTACATTTTTGTAGAACTTACTAATGTACTTTAGCCATGACTCTGAACGTAGATTGGAAGGTGTGAATTTCAGAACAGTAGCAACTCCCTTCACTTTTGAAGGAGAGAGACGTAGCCTTCTCATATGGTCAAGCAGTAATACATTTGAACCTTAGGTGCCAGTGAGTCAGTGCTTACTAGACAAGTGCTCTATCGAAGCCAATTTATTGGGGGAGTTATTGATGTAAGAGGGAATGAAAAAGCTGCTCTCTCCCAGAAGCAGAGTAGACAGTGATTTATAAAAAGAAAAATGATGGCAGAATCCAAGTTTGAAATTTCAAGATCCCCATTGGGAAGTGGCCTTGATAACACTAAATGTGGGTTTAACCCTTATTCATGTAACTACCACATCTACAAAAGAAGGTTGAGAATTAATCCATCACTCTTAACAGGGGTATTTTTTGATAAAAGCTAAGAGTGATATTTATGAAGAATGAATTCCAAATTAAGGGAGCTTACACTATTCTCCTGTTTGTGTTTAAATGGTACTGGCTGTACAAAAAAAAAAGAGTGTAACAAAAAAGAAAATGTTGAAGAAACCTGTATACCTGCAGTTATGGTCTTTTATTTCCAGGAATAGTCCCAATAAGAAAATAAGCCTGCTTCCTTTTTTGTTTTTTTTTTGTGGTAATGTCCTTTGGAGAATGTGATTAAACCTTTAGTTTCACATTTTCAATTTATTTTTCCAAATTCAACAGACCCTGAAAATTTGACAACCTATCAGAACATGGACATTCTGATTAATGGTTATTTTCAATAAAGCATCCAATACCATGGATGAGAAGATAAGAATAGTGAGCATCACCATTTATTACTATTCTCTCTGTTCCCAAAGTGTGCTAAGTACTTAGTATATTTTTAAAAAATCAGAACAAAACAGAGGTTTGTTTATTTGAAATACTAAGTTATAGATCTTGCTTTGGGGTATTCCATTTACTGAAGAAATTATCCCATAGACTATATAAAAACGAAAGATAATGTTAGAACTGGGATTGGCTTTGGACTTATTTCATTTTGGACTGGTTTTGTTATCAGATCACCTTAAGATATTTCTGAATATTAATATGTTTAGGAGAGAATTAAAAATTTAAAGAAGCGAATTTCTAGGTATTTTTTCCCTCTTGTTTTAACACAGTAAATGTCTAAAATTGTTTATAATGCCTAACTTCTGATGGACTTTAGTTTCAATTTTGTTCTTAGTCATTGCAGATATTGACAAAATGTCATACGAAACTATTTTGTATTTTTTGTAGGACTGGGAAACAGAAAATCATGACTGGTATTGTTTTGAATGCCATTTGCCTGGAGAGGTGTTGATATGTGACCTGTGTTTTCGTGTGTATCATTCCAAGTGTTTGTCTGATGAGTACAGGCTTAGAGACAGCAGTAGTCACTGGCAGTGCCCAGTTTGCAGGGTGAGTACCTATGAGCTTTAATGTGCTGGTCAGAGGGGTGGAATTCATTAATAATAGCTGCACCAAGATATCCCAGGTGGTCTTGCCAGGTTAATGGATAAAGTACTGGAGGGTGGGGGTTATCTACTGCAATGTTGGTTAATGAACATAGAACAATCATAAATGAATATCACAGGACACATATTCAGGGTATGGATTTTAGAAAGTTTCAATCATGTAAAAATATACTCTTTTCTCTTACTTTACAATTCCCTCTGGATTGTGTGACTCTTTAATGGATAGCCTTTAGGAATCAAGAACCACTCTCCCATCCCAAGGTCTGTTCAGTCAGTCCTCTCTGCTTCTCAGAAAACACAGGTAGCAAAAGGCACATTGTTGGAAACGTTCTGTATCTACTTCCCATTTTATATCCATGTAATGTGGCCTTTATTTTTTGTCATATCATGGGTTAGTTTATTTCTTTTATTTGGAGGGTGGAGGGATGGAACAGTTGTATATAAAGAATTCTACAAAATGAAATAGTCTGGTAGGTAAAATAGGTACTTCCCACAATTATTTTCATTCATATTATTTCCCCATTGAAAAGTATACATGGCTGTGCTTGTTGGTTGCAGATGTGGTATGTGTGTATATGAGTGATGTGAGATGCCTAAACACTACATTATGTATGGCATTGATGGTGATCAGTAAAGAATTATTTGATTGGAACTTCTATTGTTTTGTACTTACAATTGTTAAGATACTTACTTGGAACCATGCAAATTGCCCAGATTACTCATGAGTCCTGTTGGTGAATATGTTTTATAATACTCATTTATTCGTCCAAAGAAAGTTTTGTCTTTATCTCCTCTTTGGTATCAGCTAAAAATTTCCTGGCTCATTTGCCAGCACGACGAGCAAAGTACAGTGTTCATTCTAGTCTTCCCTTAGTGTCTGTGGCTTTGTATTACCTTGGTATGTTTCTTAACAGCACTGCTGTACATATTCAGTAGGCAGAAAAAAAAAAAAGACCATAGGGATTGCATTTTAAAAAATGTGTAATGATGACTTGTAATCAAATGCCTAAATGCTAGGTAAGTCGTGATAAATCCCTAGGTCTGAATAAATCAGTGTCAGGCCTCAAGGTATAGACCTCCTCTTTGAGGTCTGCAAGAATTATAATGGCTACAAGAAATCAGTGTTATTGGTCGTGTGGGAACTGCATTAATACTCATAATTTACTCTCATGGATTTGTGTTTTACCAGTAAATATATCCTGGTTTTTGGTAACAATTTACACTAGAGGAAGTAAAGAATTAATGAGATCTGAAGAACAAAAGCATTAATGTAGTGAAAATATAAAAGAGGTGTGGTCACTGATCAAATAATAGGGACTCAGGGACTTAGGAAATACGATTCTGGACACACCTGTGTCTTTATAGCCATAGCTTTTTAATATCTAATATTTAGTTCATATTCTCATAGTAAAGAATTTAAACAAAAACACTGGGATTTTTGAGGTTGGGTTAAACGTGATGGTAGATGTTTTATATTCCTTACATGAAGAATGAAAGCTGAACATTTATACCTTTGAAGAAAATGTGTAATACTTTCTCCATCAGAATTCTCTATCAAGTAGTCAGATTCCATTTTCTAAATGTGTTTGCTCTACTCTTTACTGATAAGATGAAAAATTTTAAATTTCAGTGAGTTGCTGGCTCACACAGAAAAGTGATAGCCAAAGTAGAACTTAGCCAATCCCATCCTGCCTTTCTCTTCTTTCCTTTGGTTTTCTTTTTGTCTTTGTCAGGCTAGATATTTTCACATTGTGATATAATTATGCTTACTGAAATGATGCTGTGAGTCAATAAAAAATTGTGATTCACATATTCCTTTCATAGACTGTGAGCTACTCTTTCGTTAGACTCAAAAAGCCTGTGTCTGGGTTGGGGATGGTGAGTTTTAGCTTGAGCTTTAAAAATTCCAAAGAGATAGTTATTTCTATGTTAGATCTGTTCTATTTTTTAAATTGTTATGTTCAAGAAAAGGATAAGTGCTAACAGCTTCTTTCCTGAGAAAAGGGATAATAATAACCTTGAGATTCTAAGAGAATTTTAAATATCTTTTTTGGTTGGTTTTGGGTTAATTTATTTTTTTAAACGATGTGTCAAGACTTCCAGTAAAGCTGTTTTTAATAATCTAACGTGAGAGTGACTGACCAGATTTAAATATTCTTGGACTAAGAGAACTAAGTCTTAAAAATTATGGTTCCAAGTCAGCATAATGACTTCTCTACTTTTCTTTGAAATTAATGTTTGGAAAGAATATATATTAATTAGATTTACTAATGAGGAATTTTGAAGATAAGATCCGAGGGCCAAATTTCAGTACAGGATAGAAGCCAATCACTGCTATATAAAATTGAAGATGAAAACATTTTTAATACTTAATAGTGGTCAGAAGACTTGTTTTTATATAACCTCTGTCCCTTACAGCATTGAATAGGTTACCTCTCACCCAGCTGTGAGCTGTTACCAGATTCACTTCAGCTCAAGTAACTTTATATCATATATCTGATGAATTCCAAAATATCTTAAGAAGGCAATGATGGGAATTTTTCTCAATTTAGAATAGTTTTTTCAGTTTTCATAATAAATCTCAAGAATCTCAGAACCCTGAAGATATTTCTTTGGAATGTATGCCTTTCTAAACAATAATTAAACTATTGTTTTACAAGTACAGTAGATTGTTATTGAAATAGAGCCTATGAATACCAGATTAGCATTTTGCTTTGAAAAAAGTTCAAGTAATGTCCTGTTTCACACTCCTGTTACTGAGAACTCTTATTAATTGAAAATAAAAAAGAATTTTAAATTACTTTTTTAAAAGTTTACTGTAAAAAAAAATTCAAATAATTTAGAGGAGGATAAAGCAAAAAAATAAAATTCCCAGAAATGCAACTGCATCATAGGTGAATGTGCTCACAGACCTCTCTGTGCGCACATGCACATCCATTTGTATCCATCTGTGTAACTGGATGGATTGATGGCTTACATACACTGCTGGATCATAGCCAGTTTGCTTCCTCAACAATGTCCCAGACATCTTTTTTCTACAGTGTGAAAGGGCTTCCCTGATGCACATTTATGTTGTTTCCGTGTGCTGTCTGACAAGCAACACTGCACTGAAACTCACCTGTCAGGGTGGGCGGGGGATGGGACACCAGTACCACCGTGTTTGGGATCGTGCCCCCCTTACACCTGGAAGAGCAGTCTGCTCATAATAATTTATTTCTGTATGAAACTGAAGTTTATATTTTGTTATATTTAGATATATTTGAATTTTATATTCCTGAAATAGCCATGAATTTTCCAGAAAAAAGAGAAAACCATAACTTTTAAGTGAAAATTGCTTTAGAGATTTTATTTGCCTAAAGGATATATCTTCTAAACAAAATGTAGTCAATTATATTTTTAAAAAAGAATTAATTTACATATGTCTACCTAATTGTGTTTGATTGCCTTCACAGGATAAATTCATTGAAGTGGAATTCTTAAAGGATAGGCACATTTCAGTTTGTGATTAAAAGAATCACCAAGTTGTCCTTCAGAAGATTATACCCATTTATACCAACATTGAAAGTATTCTCCAACTTTTTGTTACCAGTTTGATAGGCTCCAAATGGATATCTCATTTTAATATTCCTTCATTTTCATTTATATGGTTTGCAGGTTACAGTCATTTTTTCCTTGATGCCGTAATTGCAGAAGGCAGGCCTGTGTGTGTGCGCACAAGACTGTGTGTGTGTGCGTGTGTGCCTGTGAGCATACGTGTATGCAATGTATGTCTGTGTGTGAATGTGTATGTGTGTATGCATGTCAGAGTTGTGTGTATGCATTTGTGTGTCATGTGTGTGCAGCTATGCATGTACATGTATGGGTGTGTGCGTGCATGCATGCACTGCACACTTGCTGGCCTCCAACCCTGCTGGTAAACATCATGGTACTGTTTGAATGATATCTACTCGGGTTTTTTAATACATGGGCAAGGTGACATCTTACAGGAAACCCTAAGACCACCCCCCAGGTTGGTGCCATGTTGCCTTTTAGATCATAGCTATCTGGTAGATCTTTCTATGGGCATGGAAGTGTTCTCTCTGTGCTGTCCGGTAGGAGCCACTGGGCATGTGTCTGTTGAGTACTTGAATGTGGCTTGGAGACCCAGGAACTGGATTTCAGTTTGGCACATGTGGCTTATGGCTACTTACTGTATTAGTGCAGTGTTATAACTGCATATCTAAATGCCTGTAGTACTCCAAAAGAAACATTTTGGTATAAAATGTCAGCCTCATGAGTGGCCTGGCATTTATTCTCCCCATCAAGCCATAGTTACGACTTGGAAGAATTCTAAAGGAAGGTTATAAACCAGCTTGCGCCCTGCCGCCCCTCCTCTGCGCAGCAGATCGTACAGCAAGCACTGCATTGTGGCTGTGTAAGTTACAGTGTGGTGTAATGTAATGTATAGTGCACAGATCAATGGCTACAATATTTGATAGTGCTGTGTTTGCTATTAAGCTGGTACTTCCCAAAAATCAGATCAACTGCAGGGGAAACTGTATAGCAAAACAAAATAGTTGGCACTTTCCAGGCTAACAATTCTGAGACAATAGTATTTTGAAAGGTCCCTATTTCCTCCATCCTCTTTTAATACGTTCATGTTCCTTACATAAATGAATTTTGTTTTTATAACTTTAAGGAGTTGTAGATTCATGTTACTGCTTTCAAATTCAGATAAATGAAAATTTTATGTTAGGACTAAAATCTGTCATTA
The DNA here is from genome assembly GCF_964374135.1 of Grampus griseus. Lineage (NCBI taxonomy): Eukaryota > Metazoa > Chordata > Mammalia > Artiodactyla > Delphinidae > Grampus > Grampus griseus. Next base: position 147,266,673 of record NC_139018.1, read on the forward strand.
GGGAGCAGAATGGAGGGCTCTGAACTGTGCTCCCATGGAAAGTACTAGAATGGGAAGTCTGCAGTGACCTCCTTGCCTCCTTTTCCATATTTGGTCCACTGTGCTGCTCCAGTGAAATCCATCCAAAGATTTTTTTTTTTTTTTATTGAGGTATAGTTGACATACATATTATGTGTTTCAGGTGTACAACGTAGTGATTCACAATTTTTAGAAGTTATATTCCATTTAGTTATTATAAATATTGGCTATATTTCCTGTGTTGTACTAAATATCCTTGTAGCTTATTTATTTTATGCATTGTAGTTTGTACCTCTTATTCCCTTACCCATATCTTAGGCTTTTATAATTGTCTTATAATATAAAAATGTTGTATTACTATTTATATCCTTAACATCTTTGATTCACTTTACATCCCATTTATGATGCACTTGTCGTGACTTACATATGAAGGGATCAACTTAAGTCACAAAAGAAAAAATACCAAAGTATTGGATAGGGGATATATTATTCCAGTATGTCTTTAAAACTATAAAATACTCATCTGCCCACAAATGTTTCATATGGTATTTTTCTCTGTTTAAGGGTCACAAACTTTAAAATTTGTGTTAATGTACAAATGTATGGTGAATCAACTTAGCCTACTAATAAAATACAGAAACACAAGAAAATGTAGATACGAAAATGAAGAAGAATTTATATGGGAGAATTTTACTTATTTAAGAATACTTTGGTTCTACATCTAATCCGCAAAGCTCTCCCAAATTTGCAGTGCCTGAGTCTCTGATGCTTGACTAGTAGGCCATCTAAGGAGATCCGAGGAAGGGAGCTACACTAGTAAGAATTATTCCTAAAATCTCCCTACTACTGCAGCTTCTCCTTAAAATATTTAGAATGAAGATGTCTATTTTACAGGCAACTTAATAGATATATACAGAAAGAAGTCTATAGAAAGCATTTAAAATTAACTTTTAGATTGGATGTTAATCCCCAGGTACTATATATTTTTTTCACATGGGGTAGAGTATACTCGGTAGACAGCTACTGAAAACAAGGGAATTTAACTGTTTACTAAAACTAAACCAAGACTGAATTGCTATTTAGGAGGTCACCATGGGTACATACTGACTTGTCACTGTTAACTTAGTTCTGGGTAAGTTATATTTGAGTCATTTGTACTGTGACTCCTGATGAAAGCTATTTCTTGAAACTGGAGATAGAAATTTACTTCTGAATTCATTTTTCATTCTTTTGGGTATGTAGGCAGTATAGTTTTTTTAAATCTCAAAATTAAGGAGAATTCTCATTTAATGTTCAGAGTGAAACAGGACAAAATGTGAAACGAAAATATTTTGAACGTATATTCTTTACTCTATGTATCTACTGTGAAACTGTATTCTTGCTTTCTGATTAGTCTTCCTTTTTTAATGTGGGAAGTTTATTAATATTTTCACCCTGAAAGTAAGTACTTTTACCTTCAAGATACATATTATCAATTCTGGAGTAGAGATTTGATTTTTAAATAAAATAGAAGAAGCTTTTTTTAAAAATGTAGACAATCATAGTATTAAAAGCTACGAATGAACATTAATCAAATTTTTTTTACAATTTTTAAAGACAATGGGGTCTTATTTTTATACTCACAAAAGTAGAAAATTAATTTTTAAGAAGATCTTTGTCTGAACCAATTACTTTGTAAGGCAGTTTTGGTATTCATTCCTGGCTTTACTAGAGGAAAAAGTAATGGGAACATTGATAAAGGATTTTTTTTTTGCGGTACGTGGGCCTCTCACTGTTGTGGTCTCTCCCGTTGCGGAGCACAGGCTCCGGACGTGCAGGCTCAGCGGCCATGGCTCACGGGCCCAGCCGCTCCGCAGCATGTGGGATCTTCCCGGACCAGGGCACGAACCCATGTCCCCTGCATCGGCAGGCGGACTCTCAACCACTGCGCCACCAGAGAAGCCCTGATAAAGGATTTTTAAAATTGGATCTAGGATATAAAATTGTAAAATCTCATGTATTGTTATATAAGCTCTTTATAAAACTACCTGGAGCCAAGCAAGAAAGAAAAAATCCATACTTTCTACATTGCCTCCCCATGATGAATTTAACAAGTTACAGTCAGAAGGTGTTGGATGTGAGTGTGAAATGTTTGGGGTGTATTTTGTCCTTGAGATGTATCTTTTTAGTGGCTTTTAAAAAATGTTAATTGAGCTTTATCTTTTATTTTTAGCTATAAGGGATTAAAGAGATAATAGTTGGACTGGTTCCTACATCAAGATGGTTACAACTTAATCTAGATAAGTGTTCCCAGTATTGATGTACTGAAAATATGTACAAAGTGCGCACAATTTCCTTTTATTGTCTCTGCAGTGATGAGGCCGGAGAGGAAGGGGTGGAGAGGTAGGAGTGGGGAGGTAGGGGAAGGAGTGGGGAGGTAGGTAGTGTAATGTTGGCTGGTTGTCAGCCTCATTAAGCAGAGAACATATGATACTCATTCCGCGACCCCAAAACAGAGACATGTAAGTTATTTTCAGAAGAGAGAATGGAAAGGTTTACTCCATTGAAGAATCCGTCCTCCCTCTGCCTTTTGAATCTTGTTCTTTCTTTAAAGACTAGTGTTGGTAGAAGATGGAAGGAACAAGGAGACACAACCTGTGTTCTATGAACTTTTTCGAATGTCCCTTTCCTATTCTTAAATCCCTGTAATCTGCTGCAAAACAACTTAAAGTTATGTCCAAAAGTAAATTTAATTTTGAATGATAAAATTCCTGACATAACAAGAATAACATAACACCCTTCTCTCTATAGCTAGTATTATAGCAATTTCTATGTGGATGTAGTGGATATAGAAATACTCCATGTTTTCACAATACCAGTCAGTTGTGTGACTTGTGGAATTAATTTGAGACTATACTTTAATAGTTGGTAAATCACCCTGGACTGGCAGATACGAAGCTGATTATATCATCTGAACTTAGTCAAAACCTCCCAACCTCAATCAGAGAGCAAAGAGTTGACTCTGTTAAAATTAATAAATATAGATACAGCTGAAGTAGCATTCAGTGCTGTTTTGTAAATCTCCATGAAGAAGTCTGGAAACCCTGTGCGTTAGTGATTCAGTAGGAGCAACTTCTCAAGTAGAGAGTGCTTGGGAGTAGAGTCATGTTTGCCAACACACTCCAAGAATCCACCTCAACATGTTCTTTGTGGTTTGAATTATCCTCCAAGTTCAACTTTTACCTATGAGTAAGAAGGCATATTTGTGACAGCCTAGGGGAGATTTTTAAACTTAAGTTTCTTTAACTTAAGTTTAAAAAAAAAAAAACCCAAAAAACTAGTGCCAGAAACTCAAGTGCAAATGATTGTTGCTGGACTGACCATGGGAGATGTAGGATGGAGCTATAGCGAGTCATGCACTCCGAATGCAGAAGTGTTTAACCAAGTTCCTACGCTGGTGCTGGCAGCAGGTGTGGTGTTCTGTTCTTCTGCTCTTGTAGAGGAGACTTAATTTCAGTGTGTCAGTACTGGGGGTGAACAAGACTGAACATTGGTATATTTTTAGAAGACTGTGCTAGAAAGTGATTGTCATTGAGGGGCTGCTGGGGTCCCAGTGGTACAGAGGAGAAATAGTAGGGCTTGGGGCCACTCCCACCAGACCAGCTCTACTGTTAAAATCTCAGATATTGGGTTTCTTATAAATTCTTTGATTCCTTTGTATTCCAGCATTACAAGTGGTTATAGAGAATATTGCAGAGCCCCTGATTTCCTTAACATAGGCAATTTATGTGCAGCTAAAATTCATTGGGATTCATTTCTATTCTGTGATTACAGATAGTTATGGAGGAGAGCTTGGAGCTTCCTGGTTCCTCTGACAATATAGGTAATTTATATGCAGACTAGTGTTTCTCCAGTAAGCCCCAGAGACCATCTGTAGCAGAATTACTGGATGTACCTCTAGAACACATCCCTGGGGTTGGGGCTCAGGAGTCCTGCACGCTCACTGACATCCAGTGAGCCTCTGATTGTCAGAGGACATCAGCCATGTTTAGGTGTCATCTGACACTGAAATGGTACATTAACAAAATGGTTTATAGTGGCTTGAATGTGCTAACACAGCTTGGGTGTGAATAAGTGTTTCACATTTTGGAAGGATCTTGTATTGTTGAGTTCAACTACATGGAATGTTTTTTTCTAGTAGGCAGTGAAGTTGGTTAGTAATGACTGCCATTAGTTCAATTCAACTAGTATTTATTGAGTATTTACTATTTGATACTGTACGAGGCCCTGGCAAAAGAACACTGAACTAAACCATCATGGACCCTGCTGTCATAGAACTTATAGTCCAGGGGTTGGCAAACTACGACCCATGGGCCAAATCAAGCCCACCACCTGTTTTTGTACTGCTCATGAGCTGAGGGCGGGTTTTCTACTTTCAAATGGTTGAAGAAAAACAGAAATAATATTTTGTGACATGTGAAGATTATAAGAAATTAAAATTTCAGTATCTACACGTTTTATTGGAACACAGCCCTGTTCATGGAACGCATGCATTATTTATAGCTGTCTTCTCACCACAATGGCAGGGCTGAGTAGTCGAGACAGCCACTAACTGAATGTCCTCAAAGCCTAAAATAGTTACCATCTGGCCCTTCACAGAAGTTTGCCTGCCTCTGGTCCAGCCTGCTGTGGGAAGAACATTTTGGGTGTTGGGAATCCCCAAGAAAGTGGGAAGCCCTTGTTAATAACAGACTTGGGAGCTTGGATTTGGCGAGGTGAGCAGCACAGATATATTATCTGAGGAAAAGACCCCTGGATTTCTGATTTTACACTTCTTTTTTTCTTTTGGATACTTGGTGTACAGAAGTGGTATTTCCAGAAGTTAATTCTCTGCTGAAATATGTTTCTACGACTGAAGTGCCCTATGTTTCTAGGGCACATTGAAAATTCCAGACTATTCAGTCCTGAATGTTCCTTCAAATAATGGTGCTTGGGCATCATTATCAATAATCAGCTGTGGATAAACCTTGACAGGATCAAAACTTGTTCCTACCTGCTTCCAGCCAAAAAACACTGTAAGGCACTGAGCATGGCTGAATTACTTTATTCATGTTTTGTCTTGTGGTATCTACCTAGACTCATTTGATTTGCTATAATCCAGCAATTATTGTAACTGGCTTAAGAATTCCTTACTCAAGAAGATATTCAAGATTTTCTGTTATTTTTCCCTTAAAGGGAAGCAGCCCCTCGGTTATCTGTAATATACCTAAGTGCATCTTAGGTTAGTGGATGTCTTATCCACCTCTGTAACACAGCTTTGGCCATGTGATTTCTGTTGTCTAACAATGGTTGCAGCAACTTTGGGCATGTAATAGGAAGTTTCGCTCTTTATTATTTGTAGATATTGACCAAAGTCACTCCTGTATGCTGCCAGGTGATATGGGCAGTTACCAACACTTACTGGGCTTCACTCTGGTGGATGCTGAGCTGTCACTCTTACGAAAAGGCCTTTACTGAGGAGTTCTGAGGTCTGCAAAGCAGTTCTTCAAAGTCTGAGAAAGAATTGGATCTGAAATAATCTGCAGATTTTATACAGCACTATTTTTCTCTTTTTCTTACCTTGTTGTCAAGAGCTATCTGCTTAGTTATGTTACAAGCAGAATGGTGTTTACCTTAGAAGCTACCTCTTTCATTTCTCTTACAGTGGCTTTTTCCAAGCCACGCCAATGTCCTGGTTTGGCCGACAGGCACCAACTCTGCTGTGACTGTCACATAAGGCAGCTCACAACATGCTAACTAAGATGTCCTTAGAAGTCTTAGGGTGCAGCCCTGGATGGAGCTGTGTGCTCTGTTGATTTCCTTTGTGAAATGCCAACTCTCTAAATCATAACCAGAAAGTGTTAAAAAGAAAGCCCACAAGTTTAGCAAATGTGAAAGCGTCTTATAACAAGTGCTTCGTCCCTACAAATTGTTGAAAGAGATTTTGCATCTGTTCAGGGTCTTCTCTTTTGTTTGCTTCCCTTCTCTGAGCAAGTGCCTCAGCCTGCACGTGTGGGAAGTGGGCTCCCCCAGCCTCCTGGATACACCTACCAACTGGAGTGTTCACACGCACTTCAGTTCTTGCCCTACATCTTCAGTAGAATCCCGTATCTGTCACCAGAAAAGATGTATTGGGTAGCAAGTAAAAAAATAAACAAGTAACATAGAGGCTTTCAAAAAAATAATCCTCCTTGGATAGGAAACTTCTTTTGGTGACTCCTATACAGCCAGAATGATTGAAGTTTCTAATACCTTAACTGAAGAGAACCAACAAATAGTTGGAACGTAAGAGAGGTGCCTTTCTGTTAGTGTGAGCAAGTAGACAGAGCGGCTTCTAGACCTGGTGTCACTTTAGAAGCCAGCTTCGCAGCTCTGCCTCTTGACTCTTCTTGGGACAGCAGCAGAGGTGAGTTGGGCCACTGCATGTGTTTGTGTAAGGAAACAGCCTCTCTTATGTTGCTGTGCAGTGGTTCTCAGTCGGGACTGCCTGGGAGAAATACCTGGGGTGTTAGGACTGCCAGTGCCCAGGCTCCTCTGTAAACCAGTGTCAGCACCATCTCTGGGTGGCACCTAGACAGTGGTGGCTTTTTCCTCGGAGGTAAAATTTACATTGCAGTGATTTGCACAAGTCTTGAATATGCCACTTGAGAAATAGACCAATGCACACATAGCTGTGTACCCAAGTCCCACCGACATGACCATTGAATCCCACCCCATACCAGATGGGCGTCACTGTCATTAGTGTCCGTCAGATAAGTTGTTCCTGTTCCAGAACTTTGTATAAATGGACATTGGTGTTTTTTTAAAGGCTTTCCCAGGCGGTTCTAATGCACAACCAGAGGTGATCAGCACTGAAGTGGGCTGCCTAAATCTGGGTGGCACTTTATAAAATGTGTAGGGGACTTTCTAGGTAGTAATATTTTGCCAGAGTTGGCGCTGTGAAGGGTAGGGGTGGGTCACATCCATTTAGCCGCAGAAAGTCATCCATCCCCCTTGTTTCCTTTTACATTTTGCTGAAATGTAGTCACTTTCCTAAGCGTATATCACCACTTTCAGTTGCACACTGAAGAGGAGAGATACTCTAGCACCTTACTCTAAGCAAATTTAAACATGATACAAAATCAGATTTTTATCCTCTAATTTATCATTTATTATATAGTTTTGTAAAATTAAGGCCCTCGGCCTGAACTCTGTACATTTGGAGTCTTCCCAGAAAGAAATGTTGCTGCACATGGTTATGCTAAATTAGCAGTTAATCTAGAAATTTTTAAACAGGTGAAACCAAAGTAAAAGCATTCTGAGAGCACGTAATACCCATGTATTTTGTAGATTCTCTATGGAAAGGAAATACGAACTGAAAATAGACCTTCATTTAAACAGGGGAATTACATGAACAATGTAATGCACAGTTACCTAAACTTAAGCAAAGTAAAATAGGGTTTTCCCTACTGTTTCAAAAAGTTTCAATATTTTTTTATTTCAAAGAACGAACCAGTTGGTTAGGATATTTTAGCTATACAGGCATACCTCGGAGGTATTGCAGATTTGGTTCCAGACCACAACGGTAAAGCAAATATCACAATCAAGTTAGTTGCACAAACTAGTTGGTTTCTGGATGTACATAGAAGTTATGTTTAAACTAGTAAGTATGCAATAGCATTATGTCAAAAAAGGTACATACCTTAATTAAAAAGTACTTCATCGCTAAAAAATGCTAACCATCGTCTGAGCCTTCAGCGAGTCATAATCGTTTCACAATAGTAACATCAAAGATCATTGATCAAAGATCACTGTAACAAATATAATAATATAGTAATATTGAAAAAGTCTGAAATACTATGAGAATTACTACATGTGACCTAGTGACACTAAGTGAGCGAATGCTGTCGGAAAAAGGGCGCCAATAGACTTGCTCAATGCAGGGTTGCCACAAACCTTCAATTTGTAAAAATCACAGTATCTGCGAAGTGCAATAAAACGAGGTATGCCTGTAGAGATATTCTGATTCTAGCACTGCATAAATTTCACCCACAGAGAAACATTGAATTGCTTTATTTTCTAAGGCTCTAAAACCAAAAGGAGTTGGATTCTAACTAACAGTGAAGTACTTCATAGGTTGATGTTGAGAGTGCAGAAATGAGAAAAAATATTACTGTGCATGTGTAGAATACACAGCAGCCCTGGAGACAGGGCAGCCATGTTGCAGGGGATGCAGTGAGCACCCATCCCCACCGTCGCCTCTCAAGTGACTGCAGACGTCCCAGCACTAGTGGACATCGGCTTCAAGAGCACTCATTGCCTGGTTGAGCTCGAGGTGTTCAATGGGAGACCCAGAGAGGAGAGTGTTCCCACCCTGCTTAGTTTGGCACAATTTTTAGTGAGCATTAAAGTAATATTTCAGCACTACATACAGTGCTGGTTGTATATTTCACCTGAATAATATGTTACCTGTTAAAAGAACCATGACCCCACAGATAGTATTACAAGACTTCTAATCTGATGTAGGTTGCTGTTATACCTGAATTTATACACAGTTGTATGATTTAATGACCAGAATGATATTTGGGATCTGCAGTGTTGGTAGTCCTCCCAAAATATTTCCAAGTTGGCATGATAGAGCATGTAGTTGGAAGCATTTGGCTTTTTTGTCTGTTTGTTTTTGGCCATGCCATGCGGCTTGCAGGATCTCAGTTCCCCAACCACGGATTGAACCCGGGCCACGGCAGTGAAAGCCCGGAATCCTAACCATTAGGCCACCAGGAAACTCCCTGGAAGCATTTGTTTTTATTCTCCTCTCTTTTTAAGGGAATATAGGTTTCCCAGGAGGTGAGGAAAAAGCCTTCTTGGCCTTCTTACCCTTTCTTCCCTATATCCAATAGCTCATCAAGCTGTTTAGTATAGAAAGCAGTGCTTGGAGGGATGGCCGTGCTAGCAAGAATGTTTACACAAAAGCATTAATAGCTGATTGTGTTTCAGATCCACTGTTTTACTCTGGCTTACAGGAGGGAGCCGTTAATATTAGTTCTCATGTGTTTGTGTGCCTGGGACTCACTGGGGATTTTGTTTAAAATGAGAATTTACAAGCTACATCAAAGTCCCTTTCCCCAGAGATTATAAAACCTGGGGTTCAGGAAATGTCATTGCATTTTAAACTCCACATCTACACCATTGGTACTTGGTCTTGGCCAGATGTCACAACCACCTGAGGAACTAACAGTGAATGAATGAACTTTCCCTTAGAAATTCCAATTCAGATGCTCAGGGGTGGAGCCCAGCTGCATTTTATGGGAGTCCACCAGTGTATCTGAGGTATGGCCGGGGTTGAGAAAAACTGCTCCATAATAAAACTGCACAGGTCATAGAATAAAGCTGAGTAAGGAGAGCACTGACTGCATTTCCAAAGAATCCAGGTGAGGAGGAAGGGAGGGGATCATGTCAAACATGAAGTGTATGAAAGTAAGTCTCCAGCTCAGAAAACAGTTTTCCACTTGTTATGCAGATATTTTAATGTTGTGTATGTATAATCAGTTTGCTTAAGCCATAGCTAAGGTTTCTCATTTACATGAGAAAGTTTTGCTCCTTCTTCCATTGTACTTAGGATATTGAGATGACTTCCTGTGTATAAAATTCTTTTGGGAGTAAGTAATAATACCACTGGGTAGAGACTCATAATGTAGCGGCCTGAAAAAGCGTCTATTAAATAGTGGCCCAAACCTACTCAGTCCTCTGCAGTGCAGTCTACTTATGGTCCAGTGTCTGTCATGGTATATTAACCTTGACTAGGGAAACGGGAACATTGGTCCTTGTTTCCTAGCTGTCTAGAAATGACATAAAAGTTAAAAAATCCTGTCTTTTTTTCTTCATGTAAAGTTAATTTTCTGAGAGATAAATTAAGGAACCTAATTAGCTTTTAGGCAAGACTAACAGGAATTGGAGTTATTACTGAAGAGATCTGTGACACTTTAGAATAGTTATGTAGATGTGTGTGCTGCAGTGTATGTAATTCCTTTGTGACACAGACATTTAATAATCTTTTTAACAGAGAATAATGTTATGTTGAAATTCACCATTCAATATTGCTATTTTAAAATATTCCCTAAAGGATTTCAGCCATTAATTTTTTTAATAAAATAAGTGATTCTACATTATATCATTATTATATCATTATTGTTATTATTTCTTTTCATCTGAAAATTGGTTGAAGTTTTAAACATCAAGAAAAGAAAAAAATGCATAGTTCTCTAAGTTATTATGTCAGGGACAGTATAATATTTTCCGATTCTTACCTTGTTAAATGCTGTTTTTGGTATGCAAATTTTGAAGATTTCTCGGCATCAGATAATGTTGGAAATAGTACATCTTTTAAGAAAATCTTTGCACACTATAATCTTTTATATAAGAGACATCTTTTACAAGAATATAGACTTATAAATGACCAGATTTTATCTTGGCCTTTTCTATCTTCAACAGAGCATCAAGAAGAAAAATACGAACAAGCAGGAGATGAGTACGTACCTGAGGTTCATCGTCTCCCGCATGAAAGAGAGGGTGAGTCCTGTAAGGGGGGCTCTCAGAATCGCCCAGAATATATTTCACTCTGGCTTACTCCTTAAAAGTTAGTGACTGACAAGGAATAGAGCAGTATGAGGGGTGGAAACCACTGCTGTCCCGTTTCTTTTGTGCAGTAAATAGTTCTATAAAAGGCTTTTAAATTTGTTTTGTCTTTGTTTTCAACTCAGGCATTTCTTTAGCTGTATTAGATTAGAAACATTTATATTTTAAAATTCCATTTATCAGAATGAACATATTCATTGATAATTAGTGTTTAAAATGAAATTGAATTTTCCAAAATAACTGTTCTTTCTATTCAAACCTTAAGGAATGCCACATTAAACTATAGTGCATGTACATTTTTCATTAAGTTCTAAAGTACTTGTTGTTTAGAAATTGATGTTTTACCCCTCTCTCTAGCCACGTTTAAACTGATGTGTCTCATGACCTTTCAGGCTATTGACCTTAATAAAAAGGGGAAGGACAACAAACACCCCATGTACCGGCGGCTGGTGCACTCGGCGGTCGACGTCCCTGCCATTCAGGAGGTAAAGCTCCCTGACAGCACAGCCCTGGTCGTGCACCTGCCGCCCTCCTGCCTGAGCAGCTGCCCTTGTGAATGGCATGCACTCCCTCTAGTGCTCTTTAGGGGTCATCTTTTAAGAGGCTTGGTTTTCAGCAGCCTGTTGATTCTTGACACTTGCTGCTTAAAGAAAATGTATTGTAGCCTGGTCAGTGTAATGTTCCAGATGTAATTAACATGTGGATGTGGTTTCCTAGTTTCAGAAGCAGTACTTAGGAGTTTCTCTCAAGGAAAGATTAGAACATAGAACTGATCTAGGATCTTGGGAAACACAATGACATGCACTCGAACAAAACAGTTTTAACTAGAAAACTTTATCCTTCTTTAATGAAGTTCTTATTTTTACCTACTCTAGCTGAGGATTGTTAATGGGTTTGTTAATATTTAATTACAAATTGCAGTAAAATGCAGTGAACACTTTGACCTGTTTCCAATTAGCTTTGCAGATTTATTAATTCTGTACCTATGTATCGTTTTGAAGTTTTAAAATCTTATGGTTGGCCATAATAGGGAGACCATAGGAATAATTTAAAATCATCTTACTCCTTTCTTAATCTGCTTAATAGCTGAGGAAGAATGAAGGTGTATTATTTCAGTGGAAGAAAGGGATAAATGAAGGTTGTTCATAAAAACGAGCAATTTAAATTTTACCTCCTACCCCTAGATTGTGTGGCTTCAGGCATAGCCTCTTTTCCTAACTCTGAGCCTCTGAGAACAATGAAGAACTCAGCTGCCCTTCCTGCCCTCTCCCTGTGTGGCCCCTCCCCACGTTCTGCAATCTGATCCTGTTGGGTCCATGGAGCACACTGGCTGGGCTGATGGTGCCTTGTTAGCAAGTGCTGACCATGAGCGGAAGCACCATAAAGAAAATGAAGAGGAAGACATGATTTTCATGCTTTCAGGAGCTTACAGTCCAGACCAAAATACGAGCTATGATGGTGCTTGGGGACTGTGGGGTGCGGTTGTCCCCACCTGGGTATAGGCAGGTAGCCTGGGAGCGCTGCACAATGCCAAGGCCTGAGCACCTGCGAGCCCAAGGCCATGAGAAGTTCAGGGTGGAGTTCAGATATCAATATTCATAAAAGTGCCCTGTGACCCTTGATGCCAGACAGAACCATCATTTGCCTTGGTGCATATAGGACCTCCTAGGACTTTAAAATTGTTTATACATCAGCACCTAATCCCAATTCAGAATTACAACCGTATCTTCTTTGTGATAACGGTAAACTGTCACAGAGGCTAACAGCTCTTTCTTCTTTCAATTTTTATTCTCTTGAGTTATAAAAATAGTAGATATGTAGTTAGGGTCTCATCAACCCCACTGACCAAAGCTTTCGTTATTTACAGTGCTTAGCAGCAGCTTTTTTAATTACAGAATGAGGTGTTCACGCTGCAGAGTTCATACTAGTAAATAAATATCGGGGACAACGTGGCTGCAGGATGTTGGCTCTGCATACTTCACCATCCTGTAATAGTCTAACTGCAGACGGAGTTGTGGGTTTCTTTTACGCACATTCTGTCAGTACCATGGGACACAGGAGTAGTCGTAATGTCATTCTGGAAAATTTGCCTGTTTCCTACACTCTAACGCTGTAATGCTGACAGGTGTTTTCACCATTAACCCTTTGCCATTTTGTTGTTTTCCCTCTGCAGAAAGTGAACGAAGGGAAGTACCGAAGTTACGAAGAGTTCAAAGCTGATGCTCAATTGCTTCTCCACAACACAGTGATTTTCTATGGAGGTTGAATATTTTTTGTTTTTTTCTTTTGTATAGTTTTTTAAAATTCATACCATTTACATTCCATGTTGAAAAATATCTTATATAAAATATTACATTAAAACAATACCTGAATGATCTGTAAGTAATAATGTTAGGGTTTAAACTTAAAAATATTTGGTAATGGAGTTATAGCTTATAGAATTGACTGGCCAAAAGCAGAACTCTAGTTACACTAAGTAATATTCATAGTTTTATATATAAACTTAGTTGAAAGGCTTTTTATAAGCACTTTGATTGCTTTTGATTTTCTGCATTAATATCCCCTCATTCAAAAGTAATGAAAGAGGTCCCTCTGTACCTAGAGTATTATGTTACATTGGATATAAAATTAAAGCTGCTGATAGCGTTTTCTTTTACTGCCTTAATTTTATTTTAAATATACATTTTTTGTTTTAAATGGTATGTGTCCACTTTTGTTAAAAATGAAAGAAAATTTAAATGGCTGTATTAATTTTGATAGTCTTGTGTTTCTAGATCACTGGTAATAGATACCTGTCTTTAATTACAGCAGACAGTGAGCAAGCTGACATAGCAAGGATGCTCTATAAAGACACATGTCATGAGGTACTATCCATGCCTAATAACTAAACTCTTGCTATATTCCACATTAATCTATTTCAGAATTCCACTCTGATATGTACATTTTAATTTTGCCATTTTCTTTAAATATAATTTTATGTCCATGTATGACATACATGGGAAATAACGCAAACAGAAGGGGAAGAATTCTGGCAGAACTATTTTCAGAGAAATCCTGGGAGTTAGATTTAGTTACTAAGTAACTTCTACTAGTTAGAAGAAAAGGAAACTTTGTTCTCTCCTCTTTAATTACCCTAAAGAGTATTAGTTATATAACTACATGTAAATGTGCTGCACTGGGCAGGCACTCAATAAACATTACCCTCTGCGAATGAAAGGTTCAAATTTGAGTTCTTACTACACTACACAGGCAAAAAAGCATCCAAACAACAGCATGCATATTTATACAATAAATGAAATATATATTTAGGGAAGGATTTTTTGGGTGGTCTTTCTTATTTGAAACACTCATCTATAACCATACTATCTTTGCAAAAGCATCTCAATTTATATAAAAAGTTTTGTTTCTTGATTCCATTTCACATATGACTTTTTAAAAATTCGTTAAACATGTTTATTGAGTGTCTACTATGTGCTGTGTTAGGAGGAATAAAATGGGGATCAGGATGCTGGCTTCCTGCTCATACAGTTGTATTCTGAAGAGGGAGACTCAAGAAAAGGACAGACAAAATAGGTTTCTTTACAAGTTATAAAAAAAATGTTATGAAAGAAAATAACACTAAGAGAATGAGGCAAAGTAGGGACTGCTTTTATTGGTAGCGGATATTTTATATGGGTAGATCAAGAGACATTTCTGAGGAAATAGCCTTTAATCTGAGTGCTGAACTGGAAAGGTATCAGTGAGGCTGGGGAAGCAGAGGTCAGATGCAGTGGTCCCCTAAGGAATCTGTCCTCTATTCCAAGTGCAATCTGGGACCTTCGGGAGGTTCCAAGAAGAAAGTGGCAGGCTCTTCTGGTATTATTCATTGGAAAATTAGAATTTTAAGCTTAAGGAACAAACCTGGAGACTGTATACATGAAAGAGAATGTTAATTTGCATGGATCTATTTTATATAGTTTTATGCATGTGTGTATTTTATGTAGGCTAAATAGTTGATTTTCTTCTTCAGCTGGATGAATTACAACTTTGCAAGAATTGCTTCTATTTATCAAATGCTCGTCCTGACAATTGGTTCTGCTATCCTTGTGTATGTAAAATTTTGAGATTTTTTTTTTAACCTCTTAAGTGTCTGATGTCTTATTTCCAATTTGCTTGAAGATTATAATCCTTCTAAATATTTTTCTTTGTGTCATAGTATGTATGGTTTTAATGAGTATAAAAACTGAAACATGGAGGAAACAACTTGGGATCAGTATCCATTTCTGACTTTAAAATGAGGACCCTCAAGAGTAGGAATAAACATTGAATCCCTTAATACATAAAGTAAAAATTTGCTTTTCCTCTCATTCTCTCACAAGAAATCTAAGTCTTTATATATACTTATAGCTGTGTGATTTCCCCTAAAATGGCATGATTTCAAGGAGTGTTCCAGGGGCAGTCGCCCACCGCTGGCCATGGTGTAAGAGCCTGCCTGAGAGCCCCTATTCTCCGAGATATTGGTGTGCTCCTCAGTCACTTGAGGGTCTCATTAAAGTTTGCATCTCCGACTTGATAGATCGGGAGGAAGGCCTAAAATTCTCCCATTTCTTATAGGCTCCCAGGGTTGGACTGTATTTCATGAAGCAAAGTTAGGGTGTTCTGTTTGCCACTGTTACACTGCTGGCTTCATTCCAGATGCCACAGGCTATGAAGAGATTCTTTTCACTGTCTTTTCTGCGAAATGAAGGTCCACATTGCTTATGCAAATTTTAATTTTTTTGGTGTTTTTCTTGGAGGCAAAATCAGTCAATCCTGGGGTGGGGGTAAATTCTGTGTGCTTAGGAGTTAGAAAAAAAATATTTTCAAAATTATGGATTATGCTTGACTGAGTAGTTCAGTATTAATGATATTCTTGTATTTAATACTTTAAAAGTAGTATGACAAGGTAAAACATTTTATTTCCAGATACCTAATCATGAACTGGTTTGGGCTAAAATGAAAGGTTTTGGATTCTGGCCGGCCAAAGTCATGCAGAAAGAGGACAATCAGGTTGACGTCCGCTTCTTCGGTCACCACCACCAGAGGTAAATCATGTGCAGCATCACCCCTGGGCCTCCAGGAGTCGTGGGGGGCGCCCAGTCCTGCTTTACCAGTGCTCTGTGGGCTTTGCCATTAGAAACTGTGTGAACTGTATTTCATTTTATTTTTTTATGAATTTATTTATTGTATTTATTTATTTTTGGCTGCGTTGGGTCTTTGTTGCTGTGCGCAGGCTTTCTCTAGTTGCAGCGAGCAGGGGCTACTCTTTGTTTCGGTGCATGGGCTTCTCATTGCGGTGGCTTCTCTTGTTGCAGAGCACAGGCTCTAGGCGTGCGGGCTTCAGTAGTTGTGGCATGTGGGCTCAGTAGTTGTGGCATGTGGGCTCAGTAGTTATGGCATGTGGGCTCAGTAGTTATGGTGCACGGGCTCAGTTGCTCCGCGGCATGTGGGACCTTCCCGGACCAGGGCTTGAGCCCGTGTCCCCTGCGTTGGCAGGTGGATTCTTAACCACTGTGCCACCAGGGAAGCCCTGAAGTGTATTTTAAATTAAAAAACAAATCAGCACATAACTTGACTGGGCACCTAACAGTGCTTTCTATACATGGTATTTCTAGGTGTATTTCAGATAATGGTTACTAAACAGGACAGTTTCAATAGCTGACTGTTGAGTTCAGAAGCGTGTTAATGGTGGGATTGAATCCATATTAGGAGTTAAGTGGAAGGTTTCTCAGGATGTGTTCATTTCATAGAATTGTAATATCATTACGGTAGTTTCAACCGTACTTTCAAGGTTCTGTCAAAGCCATAGACAAAAATAATCAACTCAGGAGTACAGGAGAGTGTCGATGTTATGATCTAAGAATGTACATGAGGGAAAAATTTGACTTAGTTTTTTGAATTTCATTAAATAAACAGTTAATTTAGAAAAATGAAGAATTCAGTTATTTTTAAAAAACATACTACTAGATGAGAACAATCTGATAATCAGAATTTTCCTATATTTTCTTTTTTCACTAATTTTAAAACAACTTTATAGTATCTTCAACCGTGAGTGGTATTTTATTAATAATATGAGTTTGTTTTATATCATTCAGTATATACTGTGCAGAAAATATTTTAAAAGAATAATTGAGCTGATTTACTTGGGTCCTTAGAGTAAGTTTGTCATCTGAAGAGGGAATTAAAACAGAAAATTACATTTCCAGAGTCTTCTTCCCCCAGACTTCTAATTTCTTGGAAGATTTTATCTAAAAAAATTATGGACAGATGGGACTCTAAGGACTTTATTTTAGAAAATAAAAGATCTACAATTTTACTATAAATACAGTTTTATTATGAATCTTTTTCATTTGCTTTTCCTGGTTACAATATAGCAGCAAGATATTTCAAGTGAATGATGGGGACATACCTTAAAAATGATACTCTATCATGTTAGAATAATTGATATATTAAAAAATGAACTCTATAAAAATAATAGTTTTAATTACTTAAGCAACATGTTATATACCAAGAAGAGATGGCCTATAAGGGCCCCCAGCTACAAGTTTTCATTAGTAAATACTTTTTTAAAACTATTGTAAACATTTTTTAGTGTGCCATTCAGTGGCATTAAATACCACATTGTTATGCAGAGATCACTATGAATAAATACAATAAATATTCTTTAGCCATTTTATCATGTCTCTACACTTAGGTGGGAGAAAAAAAATTTAAGCAAATAAATGATTTTGGACTAGTCCCTCTGTATGCTCACACCAGAACATGCTGCTCCCTCCCTAGACCCTGAACCCTGAGCAGGTTGTAATGTTCAGGGAGCAGATGCCTGTGGTCCTGGTAAGTACAGGCAGGGTTTTCATAGGGTATGCAGGGTTCTTCCTGTCAGAGGAAAAAAAGTAGCTGATAGGGTCTGACTGTCAGCAGGGCTAAATCTTCTGCTGCCTGTAGTTGGAGGGAGCAATGGCACAGGGAAGAAAGAAAGGGGACATTTTGGGTTCATTTGCCATCATATCACTGAGCCATTTTATTGTGCATATATTCAGAGAATTCCGGATTGACAGATGTGTAGGTATAGCCAGATTCGATTTTACCTCTTTTTATTAAACTTACTGTAAAATTGTGGGGTGCAGTTTGCCTTTTATTTTTAGTGTAGGTCAGATTGCATGCTCAGTGATACTCTTTAAAACTGAAATCTGATTATCTACAATAATGGAGATGATTAAGAGAGAATAGGAATGTTTTTATGAATTGCATTGAGATGTAAGTCTCATGTTAAGAATAGATTCAGTTGATTAAATCAGTAGATTAAATTCAGTAGATTAAAGGCAGTGGCCATGTATGTAGAAGTGCCAACCTAATAATTAGGCACAGTGAGGACCCGCACTGGGTTCCAGCTGGTAGTAGATAAATGAATAAATTCAATAAATTCAATAGATTAAATAGATTCAATAGACTAAATATATCCAAGGGGATAAGATTCTCTCCTAGGTCACAAGTTGATTCCAGGTAGTCAGCACTGCTTATAACAGAAATCTCTCTCAAAAAACATACTGGTTTTAAAAAGTGTTTTAACTTTTATTGATTGACTGGTATGTAATAGGTGCTCAATAAATGTTTGTTGACTGAAAGAGTAAATATAATATAAATACAAGATCTAATGGTAAGGAACTCTTCCACAAGCAAAATTTTATTTGCACTCTTTTTCAAAGTGTAGTTTACTTTGGTTTCTAATAAAGCACTGTCAGATGATACTGTTAATGTAATATTTATAAATAAGTTCAAATTTAACAATTTCAGTTACCATTACCATATAACTATGGATTATTATATATTTAAAATGTGCTTTTAAATTCTAAAGCAAACAGCTTAGTTTGTACAAGCAAATTAGAAGTCTACATTTTTGGCTTTAGGCATATGTGCCGGGATTCAGTAAGATCCCTTCAGAACAGTCATAGGTCTAGTATTTCTGAAACTCCTAATAAGACTGAAAAGAGCAAATCTTTATATTCATAGTGCTGGATCCCAGCTTGTACCCTGTGCTCTAGAAAATGTCATACTAACTGTGGCTCACATGTCCTTATATTTTCTTATTTCATTTGTGACATCCCTTCTGCCTAGAAGTCCTCCCCTCATATGGTCCCCTGTTTAAATCTTACTCCTCCTTCAAGATGGAGCCCAAATGAAACCTGTGACCACTTACAGCCAAATGAAACCCTCTTCCTCTCCAGAGTACCCCAGAGTCACCTCAACTCTGTGCTGCACTGTTTTATCATTGTTTCTCAGTTAAAGGCAGTGGCAATGTATATAGAAGTGCCAACCTAATAAATTAGGCGCAGTGAGGACCCTCACTGGGTTCCAGCTGCTAATAATAGCTTTCCTTAACCCCATTTTGGCAGCACCTCTGCCAGCTGTCAAATGAGGTGGGAACAGTCAGTCATAGGTCCCATGCACTGTATGCTTTGTGGTGCCTTCCACTGGCACATGGTAAGCCCTGGTTGAGTTGGATACTAATTTAAGTCCAGTCAAGCAATTAGCACCCAGGAAAATTTTCTTAAATTTCTAGCATTCTTCCCAATAGAACCAAATGTAGTTTTAGATCAACTTATGTGTTCGCAGTTGAGTACTTGGTTGCTGAATGATACAAACGGTTTTCCATTTGTTGGTCATGGTTCATCTGATGAATAGGGATGTGATGACTTACTAGATAATAGTTGTTTGTATGTAAGTGTCTCATGAAAATTTCTGGGCATTTACAAATGATTCTATAGTTCTAACATGCAAATAGCTAGATTTTGAATAATTTACAGTATTCAAAACAATGAGATATTGTACATTTTAAAAAGAGCTGTGAGTCACTCCCATTCTGAGAACTTTGCCTTGATGACTGTGAAAAACAAATGTTACTTCACCTATTTTCTACTTGGTAAGAGTTTTTATTCAAGCCACAAATTGTATTTTACAATTGATAGAGTTTCTACCATTTTGGAAATTTCTTCTTCTTTTTTTTTGATGTGGACCATTTTTAAAGTCTTTATCGAATTTGTTAAAATATTGCTTCTGTTTTATGTTTTGGGTTTTTGGCCACGAGGCATGTGGAATCTTAGCTCCCCGTGTGTTGGAAGGCCAAGTCTCAACCACTGGACGGCCAGGGAAGTCCCTCCCATTTTGGAAATTTCTAAGCATCCCTTTCAATGTTGTTCACAGGGCCTGGATTCCTTCTGAAAACATACAGGACATCACAGTCAACGTTCACCGGCTGCATGTTAAGCGCAGTATGGGCTGGAAGAAGGCCTGTGATGAGCTGGAGCTGCATCAGCGCTTCCTTCGTGAAGGGAGGTTTTGGAAGTCTAAGAATGAGGACCGAGGGGAGGAGGAGGCAGAATCCAGCATCTCCTCTACCAGTAATGAGCAGGTGAGAGGCGCCAGTGAGAGCCTGTCGGTTCTTGTTCTGAATGTGCAGGTGTCAGCGCACACTCCTCACTGGAATGAGCAGATTCTGACTTTCTTCTTCCTTTCGTGTAACATTTGTAAAGTGCTCTGCGAAAGAAACCAGAAACAGTTCCAATACAGGGAAGCCACCACCAACCCTGATCCTGACTCTACCAGCATATTAGCTCTTTCAAGCCCTCGGCCCAGAGGAATCATTCTGTGAGTGCCAACCACGTGGTCCTGAAAGAGCTAATGCGAAAGGGAACAAGTGCTCACCCCTGACCTGTGGTTCCCTGGCTAGTCTTAGCAGCAGAGAAGTGTTTCATAGTGTCGGGAATAATGTGCTGTTACTTTTATGATGCCCACAGCTAAAGGTCACTCAAGAACCGAGAACAAAGAAAGGACGACGTAATCAAAGTGTGGAACCCAAAAAAGAAGTAAGTTGCCTGCCTTGCAGTGTCCAGGTGGCAATTGAAACAGGAAATATTTTCACAGTTGTGATCAAGGCAGTGCTCCTCACAGGTCCTTGCGAAAAGCATTGCCGTCAGTCAACCTGTAGCAACCAAGATGGACCCAGTCTTCCCACTGTTCCCGTCATAGAGTAACACACGGGAGCTGCAAGTCTCCTTACCAGTTAAACAGCAGTGACCACGGCTGGCTAAGTGGGAGGGCACTTTGCTGTATTTTCTAGAACTCTGATATCTTCTCATAGTACTAATAAAAAACAAAGTGTTTATCCAACAAATCAATGAGGCCAACATTTAAAAACTGGAGGAAACTATGGCTGAGCTCAGCCTTTTAAAATTATATAATCCATGCATATTTTAAAATCAGGTGTAAATATGGGCAAAATCCTACCAGATATTCAGTGAGAAGTGGTTTAGGGTATTTGTTAAAGAATCTAAACCAATGAAGTGACTATAAATTGATAATGATTTTGTACGACAAATTTTTTTGTTTAGTCTGTTTTGAAAAGAAAAAACAATATTGATATGTAATTGTAAATGACGTTCCTGTTTAGAATTATTGTACCTACTAATTGCATGTGTTTTAAATTTTTAAAAATTAGTTTATTTTTAATTGTAAAATACACAAAACAATTTTCCATTTTCTTACATTGTGTTTGAACTGCAGTTTTTTATATGGCTATTTATGTATATCACTCTGCTTTTCTCCTAATAGAGCTTGCTCTTGAACTAGTGAATTCTATAGCACTTTCCTTATCCTTTAGGAACCAGAGCCTGAAACAGAAGCAGTAAGTTCCAGCCAGGAAATCCCCACGATGCCTCAGCCAATCGAAAAAGTTTCTGTATCAACTCAGACCAAGAAGTTAAGTGCCTCTTCACCAAGAATGCTGCATCGAAGCACCCAGACCACCAGTGACGGAGTGTGTCAAAGCATGTGCCACGACAAATACACCAAAATTTTCAATGACTTTAAAGACCGAATGAAGTCTGATCACAAGCGAGAAACTGAAAGAGTTGTACGAGAAGCTCTAGAAAAGGTAACGCAGCCTCCACTGCCAGTGTTGCCTTCAGACGTCTGGGCAGGATAAGTGAATAGTCTTCCTATTGTGGTTTAGCTTCTGTCACTGAGGCATCAACCAGGTAGCTGCTTTTTAAAACTAGGACTATAATAAAATATCTTTTTATAATATTTTAATTAACAGTAGCACTTTTCTCATCTAAAATATTTTATAGCCCTTAATGAAATAAAGGGAAGAGGTACATCAGTTAAGTAGAAACTATGTATTAAGGTTTTGCTTAATGGTCTGTGTAAATTATGAGCTGACATATTGTGGGTTAACTTTTTTTTTCATTTCAGCTGCGTTCTGAAATGGAAGAAGAAAAAAGACAAGCTGTAAATAAAGCTGTAGCAAATATGCAGGGTGAGATAGACAGAAAATGTAAGCAAGTAAAGGAAAAGTGTAAAGAAGAATTTGTAGAAGAAATCAAGAAGCTAGCAACCCAGCACAAACAACTAATTTCTCAGACCAAGAAGAAGCAGTGGGTAAATACCACTATTTTCTTAGAATCTGATTTCTAAAAAATATACCATAGGTATGATGAAAATTAATTCAGAAAGATATATATGGCATATGCAAAAATTACTCCTGAAATAAGTTCTGATGTGAAATTGTCAACTTTAATTAACTAAAAAAATTTTTTTAAAACTCCAGATCCCACATTACTGAGTATTGCTCAGGATTATTTTGTTAAATTGAGATTATGATACTTTGGGACATAACATATTTAGTATAACTGATTTATATAACTTTTCCATCTATGCAAGTATTTTATTTTGATAAGTGGGCTGGCCCTGACTTTTGCTGGTAACTCCTGACAGGTAATATCTAACTTGTAAAATTGTAAATGTAAGTATCGTAATAGCAAACTAAGGATTTTCAGATTTTACTGCACTTAACATTTATACATTAGATTCTAGTAAAGAAATCGATTACATTTACTTTATGATAGTAACATCTCACGGGTCTCTAACTTAACTGAAAAACTGACAAATGTTCATTTTTTATGTCCTGTTTGTGACTCCTATCTTCCGCTCAGATCAGCAGCTTCTGAGCATACAGATGTTTCTCTGCCAAATGACTGAGCTATGTGAACAAAGTTTTGTTCCCAAAAGCTCATAGCTTGCTTTTAATTTTGATGAATTACTGTATGAAGTTTTGTGATTCTTCATTTGATCCAGACTACATTCTGAAAAGAGTCTTTAAATATATGTAAATGTTTCATGAGGGAAAATAAACATTTTAAAATTTTTGATGAAGATTTGACAAGAAGGAAAAGAGAAACAGATATAACTTAGAAGAATATATGAAGATAACTTAGAAGGAAAAACAGATGAATGATGAAATATAAATATCACTAGATCGAATTATTAAGGTGTGCTCAAGATCTTATCAAGCAGAATGCCCCAACACCATGTCTGTAATTCTGTCTTCATGCAAAGATGAGAGAAAGCTAGAAAGTAGACACTAGACTTATAAGGGGAAGTTCCCATAAGTTTACTCATGAATCAAGGAAATGGGAAGAGGTGGCTAAAGAAAAGAATTATAATACTGCTTTTTATAACATTTTACCATTGATGAAATAGCTGAATTATTATACCTATTTGATTCCACATATAAATGATACCATGCGATATTTGACTTACTTTACTTAGCATAATACCCTTGAAGCCCATCCATGTTGTCCCAAAGGGCAGCATTTCCTTCCTAACGTGTGGCTGAATAACCTTCCAGTGTGTGTATGTGTGTGTGTGAGTGTAGTAGTATATATACATACATCACACTACGTTTTCCTTAATCTGTTCATCCACTGATGGACATGTAGGTTGTATATAGATATCTTGGCTATTGTGAATATGCTTCAGTGAACGTTGGAGCACAGATATCTTTTCGATACCCTGTTTTCATTTCCTTTGGGTAAATACCCAGAAATGGTATTGCTGGATAGTATGGTAGTTTTATTTTTAACTTTTTGAGGAACCTCCATACTATTTTCCATCATGGCTGCACCAGTTTACATTCCCACCAACAGTGCACAAGAGTTCCCTTTTCTCCAAATCCTCACCAACACTTGTCTTTTTTTATGATGGCCATTCTAACAGGTGTGAGGTGATATATCACTGATACTGATTAGCATTTCCCTGGTGATTGGTGATGTTGAGCTGTTTTTATGTATCTATTGGCCATTTGTATATCTTCCTTGGAAAAATATCAATTCAGGTCCTCTGCCTTTTTTTTTTTTTTTTTGTGGTACGCGGGCCTCTCACTGTTACAGCCTCTCCTGTTGCAGAGCACAGGCTCCGGACGCGCAGGCTCAGCGGCCATGGCTCGCTGGCCCAGCCGCTCCGTGGCATGTGGGATCTTCCCGGACCGGGGCACGAACCCGTGTCCCCTGCATCGGCAGGCGGACCCTCAACCACTGCGCCACCTCTCTGCCTATTTTTTGATTGGGTTATTGGGAGTTTTTTTTTTCCACTGAGTTGTATGAGTTCTTTATGTATTTTGGATATTAATCTCTTATGGGATATGTGGTTTGCAAATATTTTTTCCTATTCCAAGGTTGCCGTTTTATTTTGTTGATGGTTCTCTTTGATGTGCGGAATCTTTTTAGTTTGATGTAGCCCCACTTTTTGTTTTTACTTCTGTGGCCTTTGCTTTTGGTGTCAAACAAAAAAATCATTGCCGAGACCAATGTCCAGGAGCTTACCCCCTATGTTTTCTTCTAGGAGTTTTATGGTTTCAGGTCTTGAGTTAAAGTCTTTAATCTATTTTGAGTTGATTTTTGTGTATGGTGTAAGATAGCGGTCCAGTTTCATTCTTTTGCACGTCATTGCCCAAGTTTTCTCAATACCACTCACTGAAGAGACTATCCTTTCCCCATTGTATACTCTTGGCTTCTTTGTCATAAATTAATAGACCATGTTTGCATAGGTTTATTTCTGGGCTCTCTATTCCATTAATCTATGTGTCTGTTTTTTTTGGTTTGTTTTTTACATCTTTATTGGAGTATAATTGCTTTACAATGGTGTGTTAGTTTCTGCTTTATAACAAAGTGAATCAGTTATACATATACATATGTTCCCATATCTCTTCCCTCTTGCGTCTCCCTCCCTCCCACCCTCCCTATACCACCCCTCCAGGCAGTCACGAAGCACCGAGCTGATCTCCCTGTGCCATGCGGCTGCTTCCCACTAGCTATCTACCTTACGTTCGGTAGTGTATATATGCCCATGCCTCTCTCTCGCTTTGTCACAGCTTACCCTTCCCCCTCCCCATATCCTCCAGTCTATTCTCTAGTAGGTCTGTGTGTTTATTCCTGTCTTACCCCTAGGTTCTTCATGACATTTTTTTCCTTAAATACCATATATATGTTAGCATACGGTATTTGTCTTTCTCTTTCTGACTTACTTCACTGTATATGACAGACTCTAGGTCTATCCACCTCATTATAAATAGCTCAATTTCGTTTCTTTTTATGGCTGAGTAATATTCCATTGTATATATATGCCACATCTTCTTTATCCATTCATCCAATGATGGACATTTCGGTTGTTTCCATCTCCGGGCTATTGTAAATAGAGCTGCAATGAACATTTTGGTACATGACTGTTTTTGAATTATGGTTTTCTCAGGGTATATGCCCAGTAGTGGGATTGCTGGGTCATATGGTAGTTCTATTTGTAGTTTTTTAAGGAACTTCCATATTGTTCTCCACAGTGGCTGTATCAATTTACATTCCCACCAACAGTGCAAGAGGGTTCCCTTTTCTCCACACCCTCTTCAGCATTTATTGTTTCTAGATGTTTTGATGATGGCCATTCTGACTGGTGGGAGATGATATCTCATTATAGTTTCGATTTGCATTTCTCTAATGATTAATGATGTTGAGCATTCTTTCATGTGTTTCTTGGCAGTCTGTATATCTTCTTTGGAGAAATGTCTATTTAGGTCTTCTGCCCATTTTGGGATTGGGTTGTTTGTTTTTTGTTATTGAGCTGCATGAGCTACTTATAAATTTTGGAGATGAATCCTTTGTCAGTTGCTTCATTTGCAAATATTTCCTCCCATTCTGAGGGTTGTCTTTTGGTCTTGTTTATGGTTTCCTTTGCTGTGCAAAAGCTTTGAAGTTTCATTAGGTCCCATTTGTTTATTTTTGTTTTTATTTCCATTTCTCTAGGAGGTGGGTCAGAAAGGATCTTGCTGTGATTTATGTCATAGAGTGTTCTGCCTATGTTTTCCTCTAAGAGTTTGATTGTTTCTGGCCTTACATTTAGGTCTTTAATCCATTTTGAGCTTATTTTTGTGTATGGTGTTAGGGAGTGATCTAATCTCATACTTTTACATGTACCTGTCCAGTTTTCCCAGCACCAATTATTGAAGAGGCTGTCCTTTCTCCACTGTACACTCCTGCCTCCTTTATCAAAGATAAGGTGACCATATGTGCGTGGGTTTACCTCTGGGCTTTCTATCCTGTTCCATTGATCTATATTTCTGTTTTTGTGCCAGTACCATACTGTCTTGGTTACTGTAGCTTTGTAGTATAGTCGGAAGTCAGAGAGCCTAATTCCTCCAGCTCCGTTTTTCGTTCTCAAGATTGCTTTGGCTATTTGGGATCTTCTGTGTTTCCATACAAATTGTGAAGTTGTTTGTTCTAGTTCTGTGAAAAATGCCAGTGGTAGTTTGATAGGGATTGCATTGAATCTGTAGATTGCTTTGGGTAGTAGAGTCATTTTCACAATGTTGATTCTTCCAATCCAAGAACATGGTATATCTCTCCATCTATTTGTATCATCTTTAATTTCTTTCATCAGTGTCTTATAATTTTCTGCATATAGGTCTTTTGTCTCCTTAGGTAGGTTTATGCCTAGATATTTTATTCTTTTTGTTGCAATGGTAAATGGGAGTGTTTCCTTAATTTCACTTTCAGATTTTTCATCATTAGTGTATAGCAATGCAAGAGATTTCTGTGCATTAATTTTGTATCTTGCTACTTTACCAAATTCATTGATTAGCTCTAGTAGTTTTCTGGTGGCATCTTTAGGATTCTCTATGTATAGTATCATGCCATCTGCAAACAGTGACAGCTTTACTTATTCTTTTCCGATTTGGATTCCTTTTATTTCCTTTTCTTCTCTGATTGCTGTGGCTAAAACTTCTTAAACTATGTTGAATAAGAGTGGTGAGAGTGGGCAACCTTGTCTTGTTCCTGATCTTAGTGGAAATGCTTTCAGTTTTTCACCATTGAGGACGATGTTGGCTGTGGGTTTGTCATATATGGCCTTTATTATGTTGAGGAAAGTTCCCTCTATGCCTACTTCCTGCAGGGTTTTTAATCTTAAAACGGGTGTTGAATTTTGTTGAAAGCTTTTTCTGCATCTATTGAGATGATCATATGGTTTTTCTCCTTCAATTTGTTAATATGGTGTATCATGTTGACTGATTTGCATATATTGAAGAATCCTTGCATTCCTGGAATAAACCCCACTTATCATGGTGTATGATCCTTTTAATGTGTTGTTGGATTCTGTTTGCTAGTGTTTTGTTGAGGATTTTTGCATCTGTGTTCATCAGTGATATTGGCCTGTAGTTTTCATTCTTTGTGACATCCTTGTCTGGTTTTGGTATCAAGGTGATGGTGGCCTCGTAGAATGAGTTTGGGAATGTTCCTCCCTCTGATATATTTTGGAAGCGTTTGAGAAGGATAGGTGTTAGCTCTTCTCTAAATGTTTGATAGAATTCGCCTGTGAAGCCATCTGGTCCTGGACTTTTGTTTGTTGGAAGATTTTTAATCACAGTTTCAATTTCAGTGCTTGTGATTGGTCTCTTCATATTTTCTATTTCTTCCTGATTCAGTCTTGGCAGGTTGTGCATTTCTAAGAATTTGTCCATTTCTTCCAGGTTGTCCATTTTATTGGCATAGAGTTGCTTGTAGTAATCTCTCATGATCTTTTGTATTTCTGCAGTGTCAGTTGTTACTTCTCCTTTTTCATTTCTAATTCTATTGATTTGAGTCTTCTCCTTTTTTTTCTTGATGAGTCTGGCTAATGGTTTATCAATTTTGTTTATCTTCTCAAAGAACCAGCTTTTAGTTTTATTGATCTTTGCTATCGTTTCCTTCATTTCTTTTTCATTTATTTCTGATCTGATTTTTATGATTTCTTTCTTTCTGCTAACTTTGGGATTTTTTTCTTCTTCTTTCTCTAATTGCTTTAGGTGCAAGGTTAGGTTGTTTATTTGAGATGTTTCCTGTTTCTTAAGGTAGGATTGTATTGCTATAAACTTCCCTCTCAGAACTGCTTTTGCTGCATTCCATAGGTTTTGGGTTGTCGTGTCTCCATTGTCATTTGTTTCTAGGTATTTTTTGATTTCCTCTTTGATTTCTTCAGTGATCACTTCGTTATTAAGTAGTGTACTATTTAGCCTCCATGTGTTTGTATTTTTTACAGATCTTTTCCTGTAATTGATATGTAGTCTCATAGCGTTGTGGTCGGAAAAGATACTTGAAACAATTTCAATTTTCTTAAATTTACCAAGGCTTGACTTGTGATCCAAGATATGATCTATCCTGGAGAATGTTCCATGAGCACTTGAGAAAAATGTGTATTCTGTTGTTTTTGGATGGAATGTCCTATAAATATCAATTAAGTCCATCTCGTTTAATGTATCATTTAAAGCTCGTGTTTCCTTATTTATTTTCATTTTGGATGATCTGTCCATTGGTGAAAGTGGGGTGTTAAAGTCCCTTACTATGAATGTGTTACTGTCGATTTCCCCTTTTATGGCTGTTAGTATTTGCCTTATGTATTGAGGTGCTCCTATGTAGGGTGCATAAATATTTACAATTGTTATATCTTCTTCTTGGATCGATCCCTTGATCATTATGTAGTGTCCTTCTTTGTCTCTTCTAATAGTCTTTATTTTAAAGTCTATTTTGTCTGGTATGAGAATTGCTACTCCAGCTTTCTTTTGGTTTCCATTTGCATGGAATATCTTTTTCCATCCCCTTACTTTCAGTCTGTATGTGTCTCTAGGTCTGAAGTGGGTCTCATGTAGACAGCACATATATGGGTCTTGTTTTTGTATCCATTCAGCCAATCTGTGTCTTTTGGTGGGAGCATTTAGTCCATTTACATTTAAGGTAATTATTGATATGTATGTTCCTATTCCCAGTTTCTTAATTGTTTTGGGTTCGTTATTATAGGTCTTTTCCTTGTGTTTCTTGCCTAGAGAAGTTCCTTTAGCAGTTGTTGTAAAGCTGGTTTGGTGGTGCTGAACTCTCTCAGCTTCTGCTTGTCTGTAAAGGTTTTAATTTCTCCATCGAATCTGAATGAGATCGTTGCTGGGTAGAGTAATCTTGGTTGCAGGTTTTTCTCCTTCATCACTTTAAATATGTCCTGCCAGTCCCTTCTGGCTTGCAGAGTTTCTGCTGAAAGATCAGCGGTTAACCTTATGGGGATTCCCTTGTGTGTTATTTGTTGTTTTTCCCTTGCTGCTTTTAATGTTTTCTTTGTATTTAATTTTTGACTGTTTGATTAACATGTGTCTTGGCGTATTTCTCCTTGGATTTATCCTGTATGGGACTCTCTGTGCTTCCTGGACTTGATTAACTATTTCTTTTCCCATATTAGGGAAGTTTTCAACTATAATCTCTTCAAATATTTTCTGAATCCCTTTCTTTTTCTCTTCTGCTTCTGGAACCCCTATAATTCGAATGTTGGTGCATTTAATGTTGTCCCATAGGTCTCTGAGACTGTCCTCAGTTCTTTTCATTCTTTTTTCTTTATTCTGCTCTGCAGTAGTTATTTCCACTATTTTATCTTCCAGGTCACTTATCCGTTCTTCTGCCTCAGTTATTCTGCTATTGATCCCATCTAGACTATTTTTAGTTTCATTTATTGTGGTGTTCATCGTTGCTTGTTTCCTCTTTAGTTCTTCTAGGTCCTTGTTAAATGTTTCTTGCATTTTCTCTATTTCCAAGCTTTTGGATCATCTTTACTATCATTATTCTGAATTCTTTTTCAGGTAGACTGCCTATTTCCTCTTCATTTGTTAGGTCTGGTGGGTTTTTATCTTGCTCCTTCATCTGCTGTGTGTTTTTCTGTCTTCTCATTTTGCTTATCTTACTGTGTTTGGGGTCTCCTTTTTGCAGGCTGCAGGTTTGTAGTTCCCGTTGTTTTTGGTGTCTGTCCCCAGTGGTTAAGGTTGGTTCAGTGGGTTGTGTAGGCTTCCTGGTGGAGGGGACTAGTGCCTGTGTTCTGGTGGATGAGGCTGGATCTTGTCTTTCTGGTGGGCAGGTCCACATCTGGTGGTGTGTTTTGGGGCGTCTGTGGCCTTATTATGATTTTAGGCAGCCTCTCTGCTAATGGGTGGGGGTGTGTTCCTGTCTTGTAGTTGTTTGGCATAGGATGTCCAGCACTGTAGCTTTGGTCATTGAGTGAAGCTGGGTGCTGGTGTTGAGATGGAGATCTCTGGGAGATTTTTGCCGTTTGAAATTATGTGGAGCTGGGAGGTCTCTTGTGGACCAGTGTCCTGAAGTTGGCTCTCCCACCTCAGAGGCACAGCACTGACTCCTGGCTCCAGCACCAAGAGCCTTTCATCCACATGGCTCAGAATAAAAGGGAGAAAAAGTAGGAAGAAAGAATTAGTAGAAGTAGAAAGAAAGCAAGGAGGAAGGAAGGAAGGAGGGAAGTAAGGAAAAAAAGAAAAAGATAAAGTAAAGTAAGATAAAATATAATAAAGTCATTAAAATAAAAAAATAAGAAAAAAAACGGACGGATAGAACCCTAGGACAAATGGTGGGAGCAAAGCTATACAGACAAAATCTCACACAGAAACATACACATACACACAAAAAGAGGAAAAGGGGAAAAAATCATAAATCTTGCTCTCAAAGTCCACCTCCTCAGTTTGGGATGATTCGCTGTCTATTCATGTATTCCACAGATGCAGCGTACATCAAGTTGATTGTGGAGCTTCAATCCGCTGCTTCTGAGGCTGCTGGGAGAGATTTCCCTTTCTCTTCTTTGTTCTCACAGGTCCCAGGGGCTCAGCTTTGGATTTGGCCCCGCCTCTGCGTGTAGGTCGCCGGAGGGCGTCTGTTCTTCGCTCAGACAGGACGGGGTTAAAGGAGCCGCTGCTTCGGGGACTCTGGCTCACTCAGGCCGGGGGCGAGGGAGGGGCGCGGAGTGCGGGGCGAGCCTGCGCCGTCGGCAGAGGCTGGCGTGATGTTGCACCAGCCTGAGGCGCGCCGTGCGTTCTCCCGGGGGACTTGTCCCTGGATCCCGGGACCCTTGCAGTGGCAGGCTGCACAGCCTCCCCGGAAGCGGGGTGTGGTTAGTGACCTGTGCTCACACACAGGCTTCTTGGTGGCGGCAGCAGCAGCCTTAGCGTCTTATGCCCGTCTCTGGGGTCCGCGCTTTTAGCCGCGGCTCACGCCCGTCTCTGGAGCTCCTTTAAGCAGCACTCTTAATCCCCTCTCCTCGCGCACCAGGAAACAAAGAGGGAAGAAAAAGTCTCTTGCCTCTTCGGCAGGTCCAGACTTTTCCCTGAACTCCCTCCCGGCTAGCCGTGGCGCACAAGCCCCCTGCAGGCTGTGTTCACGCCGCCAACCCCAGTCCTCTCCCGGCGCTCCAACCGAAGCTGGAGCCTCAGCTCCCAGCCCCACCCGCCCCGGTGGGTGAGCAGACAAGCCTCTCGAGCTGGTGAGTGCCGGTCGGCCCTGATCCTCTGTGCGGGAATCTCTCTGCTTTGCCCTCCGCACCCCTGTTGCTGCGCTCTCCTCCGCGGCTTCGAAGCTTCACCCCTGCGCCACCCGCAGTCTCCGCCCGCGAGGGGGCTTCCTAGTGTGTGGAAACCTTTCCTTCTTCTCGGCTCCCTCCCACTGGTGCAGGACCCGTCCCTATCCTTTTGTCTCTGTTTAATCTTTTTTCTTTTACCCTACCCAGGTACGTGGGGGGTTTCTTGCCTTTTGGGAGGTCTGAGGTCTTCCGCCAGCGTTCAGTAGGTGTTCTGTAGGAGTTGTTCCACGTGTAGCTGTATTTCTGGTGTATCTGTGGGGAGGAAGCTGATCTCCGCGTCTTACCCTGCCGCCATCTTCCCGGAAGCGCCCCTCTTCTGAATAACTAGGCTTTAAAATGCTTAGGCCCTGGATTCTACCTCAGCAAGTTTCTGCCTAAAACTGAACCTGTGTGTCTGTTTTTATGGCAAACCATAGTGCTTTTATTTATACCCATTTTTTTAGATAAGGAATTTGAGGCTTATGAGATTAAACAGAGTGACTAGAAACCTGGTCGGTGAGCTGGGACTCACCCTCCTAAGCTACTTCTGCTCGTATATCGATTCTAGTAGACTGGTAAAAGGTTTAGAATTATTCTTGTATTATAGTTATTCTTGTATTATAGTTAAATCTTACATTATTGTAAGAAGCAGTACAGTACTGTAGGACAAGAGAGTATGTAGGTAAATCAGATACCCAAAAAGTGGATGTTAAGATGGCATACAATCAAGAGAAACATAGTAAGAATGATACATCCTTTAAATATATTCACAAAGAAAGGCAGAAATACAAAATGAATGCATTAAGTAATAGAAGGGATGGTGCTGCCTGAAGTATTATCTGAGGATGAGGAAACTAAGAAGTTAAATAAACGTGGTCTGAACTCACTTGATTAATTAGCACAGATCTAAGATTCAAACCCAAATCTGATTATTACAGCTACTTCCAAAATTAAAACATGCTATCCACACTTTTTAAATAGTAACCTCACTGAAGTCACAATTGCTGACATAGTAAAATCACAGGAAATATACCAGAGTACTACTGACATTTGGACCAAAAAATTGGGGACACTCCTGTGCACCGTAGGATGTTTAGCAGCAGCTAAGCCTCTATCCCCACCCCGAGTGATGACAATCAAAACTTCTCCAGACGTTGCCCCATAAGATGAAGGCTGAGAATTAACCACTGGTTTTAGACCATAAGTGACCTTGATAATAGCGCATTCAGTGGCACGGCACGGGTGAAAGACTGCAGTGGGCTTAAAAAAGAGGGGAAGAGAATACTCTGAAATAACAAGTGTAGGTAATTCTTCCAAGATGTTTGGGAAGGGGAGCAGAAAAATGGGGGTGGTAGATGGAAAGAAATATGAGGTGAAGAGCCTTTTTAAAAAACTGTGGTAAAATAAATTTATTATCTTAATCATTTTTAAGTTTACAGTTCAGTGCTATTAAATACATTCATGTTGTGCAACATCACTGCCATCTTATTCCCATAACTTCTTGCACCCTGTAAAATGGAAACTCTTTACCTATTAAACAGTCACTCCCTGTTCTCCCCTCCCCCAGCCCCTGGTAACTACCATTCTACATTGTATCTGTGACTGTGACTACTGCTGGCACCTCTTATAAGTGGATCACACAGTCTTTTTAGGACTGGCTGATTTAACTTAGCATAATGGCACCGAGTTTCATCCATGTTGCAGTATACTGCAGAAGTTTCTCCCCTTTTAAGGCTGAATAGTACTCCAGTGCATGTATATACCACGTTTTTGCTTATCCATTTACCCACTGATGGTCACTTGGGTTACTTTCATGGTTTAGCTATTGTGAATAATGCTTCTATAAACATGAGTGTACAAATATCTCTTTGAGATCCTGCTTTCAGTTCTTCTGGGCATATACCCAGAGTGGAATTGCATGGTTATATGGTAATTACGTTTTAAATTTTTTGAGGAACCACATGCTGTTTTCCACAGCAGTTGTACCATTTTACATTCCCACATGACAGTGCACCAGGGTTCCAATTTCTCTACATCCCCACCAACTCTTGTTTTATTTTGATAGTACTCATACAAATAGGTGTGAGGTGGTGTTTCACTGTAGTTTTGATTTGCATTTCCCTAATGACTGGTGATGTTGAGCATCTTTTCATGTGATTATTGGCATTCCTGTATCCTTGATAAATGTCTATTCAAGTCCTTTGCCCATTTTTTGAGTTGAGTCTTAGGAGTTCTCCATATATTCTGGATATTAATCCCTTTTCAGATACATGATTTGCAAATATTTTCTCCCATTCTGTGGGTTGCTTTTTTATTCCATGAATAATTTTCATAAAGTGCCATTTGTCTATTTTTTTCTTTGTTAACTGTGCCTTTGGTGTCATATCCAAAAATTCATTGCCAAATCCAGCGTCATGAAGTTTTTGTCCTTTGTTTTCTTCTAAGAGATTTATTGTCTTAGATCTTACAATAAGATCTTAGAATTATGTCCTTGACCCATTTTGAGTTAATTTTTGTATGTGGTGTTAGGTAAGGGTCCAACTTCATTCTTTTGTATGTGGATATCCAGATTTTCCAGCATCCTTCGTTGAAAAGACTATCTGTTCCCCATTAAACGATCTTGGCACCCTCATCAAAAAACAATTGACCATATATATGTTTATTTCTGTGCTCTCTATTCTGTTCCATTGGTCAGTATGTCTGTCTTTACGCCAGTACTTCACAGGTTGGATTAATGTAGATTTGTAGTAAGTATTGAAATCAGGATGTATAATTCCTCCAGATTTGTTTTATTTTTTCAAGATTGTTTTGGCTATTTGGGGTCCCTTGAGGTTCCATATGAAAATGTGGGTAGGTTTTTCAATTTCTACTAAAAATGTCACTGGGATTTTGATAGGGATTGCATTGAATCTTCAGATCACTTTCAGTAGTATTGACATTTTAACAATATTAAGTCTTCTAATCCATGAACGTGGCATGTGTTTCCATTTATTTATGTTGTCTTTAATTTCTTTTAATTCTCATTGTATAAGTCTTTCATCTCCTTGGTTAAGTTAATTCATAAGTATTTTGGTTTTTTTAGGCTGTTTTAAATAGAATTGTTTTCGTAATTTGCTCTTGAGATTGTTCATTGTTTGTGTATAGAAATGCAGTTGATTTTAGTGTATTGACTTTGTATCCTGCTCCTTTGCCAAATTCCTCTTTTAGTTCTAGCAACTTCGTTCTGGAGTCTTCAGGGTTTCTACGTATAAGATCATATCATATGCAAAGATAATTTTACTTCTTCCTTTACAATTAGCATGCCTTTGATTTCTTGTTTGCCTAAGTGCTCTGGCTAGGACTTCTAGTACTATATTGAATAGAAGTGGTGAAAGTGGGCATCTTTGCGTTGTTCCTGATCTTTGAGTGTGATGTTTGCTGTGTGTTTTTCATATGTGGCTTTTATTATGTGGAGGTAGGTAGTTTCCTTCTGTTCCTGTTTGTTGAGTGTTTTTATCATGAATGCGTGCTGAATTTTGTCAGATGTTTTTTCTTCACTTACTGCGATGACCATGTGGTTTTTCCTTCATTATGTTGATGTGGCATATTACACTGATTGATTCTTATATGTCGCATCACATCATTGGTGTATAATTCTTCTAATATGCTGCCGAATTCCATTTGCTAGTATTTTGTTGAGGATTTTATCTCAGTGGTTGTAAGGCATGTGGATCTGTAGTTTTCTTTTCTTGTAGTGTCTTTGGCTTGGTATCAGGGTTATTCTGGACTCACAGAGTGAGTTAGGAAATATTCCCTCCTCTTCCATCTTTGGGAAGAGTATGAGATGGTTTGACAGCTCTTTAAATGTTTGGTAGAATTTACTAGAGAAGCCATCAGGTCCAGGGCTTTATTTATTGGGAGATTTTTGATTAATAGGTCAATCTGCTTATTAGTTATGGGTCTATTCAGATATTTTCAAGATTAGTCTTGGTAGGTTTGGGGTTTGTAGGAATTTGTCCATCTCATCTAGGTTATCCAGTTTGTTGTGTATAATTGTTAATAGTGCATTGTTACAATCCTTTTTATTTTTGTAGAATCAGTAGTAAGGTCCCCACTTTTATTTTTCATTTAGTAACTTGAGTCCTCTCTTTTCTTCTTGGTCCATCTAGCTAAAGGTTTATCAATTTTGTTTATCTTTTCGAAGAACCAACTTTTGGTTTCGTTGATTTTTCTTTATTATTTTACTCTTCTGTATTTTGTTGACCTCTGTGCTAATTTTTTTTTTTTCTTCCTCCTGCTAACTTTTGCTTTAGCTTGCTTTTTTTTTACCAATTCCTTAAGGTGGACTTTTTGGCTACTGATCTGTTTCTTCAGGTAGATATTACAGCTATAAATTTCCCTCTGAGCACTGCCTCACTGCATAACCTAAATTTTTCTTTGATCCATTGGTTGTTTAAAAGTGTTTTTTTAAGTTTCCACAACTTTGAATTTTCCAGTTTTACTTTTGTTTTTGCTTTCTTATTTTATCCCATTGTGGTCAAAAAAGATACTTAGTATGATATCTACCTTTTAAAATATGTTGAGACTTAATTTGTAAAGTGTCCCACATGCACTTGAAGAATGTGTGCTCTTGTTGTTGGGTAGAGTGCTCTGTGTATATCTGTTAGATCTAGTTGGTTTATTGTGTTACGCCCTCGCCTTTCCTTACCTATGTCTGGTGGTTCTATCCCTTAGTGTGAGTGGGATGTTGAAGTCTCTATTGTAGAACTGTCTGTTTTTGCTTCTTATGTTTTAGTGGTCATTACATGTGTAAATATTTATAATTATTATGTCTTCTTGCTGTATTGAACCTTTTATTAATATATAGTGTCCTTCTTTGTCTGTTGTAACCTTTTTTTGATTTAAAGTCTACTTTGTGTGAAATTAGTATAGCTACCTTGCTCTCTTTTGGTTCCAATTTGCATGGAATATCTTTTTCCATCCTTTCACTTTCAGCCCATTTGTGTCTTTAGGTCTTAAGTGAGTCTCTTATAGACATTATATTATAGACGTGTTTTTATCCATTCTGCCAATCTGTGTCTTTTGATTGGAGAGTTTAATCTGTGTAAATTTAAAGCTCCATAACTTTTCTGACCCTCATTTCCTGCATTCTTGTTTTTGTGTTTAGTTGATTTTTTGTAGGGAAATGTTTAAGTTCCTTTCCTTTTGTTTATATGCTATAGCAGTTTTCTTTGTGGTTACCACGGGAATTACATTTAACAGCCTAAAGTTATGAGACTCTAATGTGAATTTATAGCAGTTTTAGTTTAATAACATATATAAAATCTGTTCCTTTACAGCTGCATCTCAACCCTTTGATTGCTGATGTTATAAGATCACATTGTCATACATTGTGTGCCCAAAAACATAAATTAAAAATTCTTTAAAATGTATTAGTCTCCTAAATTATGTAGAAAAAAGATTTGGGGTTACAAAGTAATTTACAGTAATACTAGCTTTTATACTGATAACTTTTTTCTTTAAATCTTGGTTTCTTAAATCGTAGAAGAGAAAAAGTACAGTTACAAGCCATTGTAAGCCATAGTACTGGCTCTTATAATTGCCCATGTGTTTACCACAGTTGAGATCTTCTGTTTCTCCACATGGCTCCAGGTCACTGTCTAGTGTCCTTTCATTTCAACTGCAGGACCCCCTGAGTACTTCTTGCAGGTACAAAGGAGAGTTTTGCTGCATACAGGATTCTCCACTGACAGGTTTTTTTCCTTCTTTTAGTGCTTTGACTATATCAGGTCTTCTGGCCTCCAGAATTTCTGATGGGAAATCTGCTGATAACATATTGATGATCCTTTGTGCGCGACAGCTCCCCTCTTTCTCGCTGCTCTCAGGAGTTTCAAAAGTTTGGTTACAACATGTTTCAGTGTGGCTCTCTGAGTTCATCTGACTTGGAGTTACTGAATATTTATATTCATATCTTTCATCAGATTGAAGGAATACTGACTAAAAACTTCCCCAGTATTCTCTCTGCTCATTTCTCTCTCCCCTCCTTCTGGGACTCCCATGATGCATATCTTGGTCCATTGGCTGATGTACCACAGGTCTTTTTAGGCTCTGTTTGCTTGCTCTCCAGTCTTTTCACCTCTCTTGTTAATTTCCATTGTCCTGTCTTCTTCTCTCTGCTCTGCTCAAATCTGCCTTTGAATCCCTGAAGTCAGTTTTTCACTTCAGTTAATGACTTCTTAGCTCCACGTTTTCTTTTTGGTTTCTATCTTTTTATTGATGTTTCCAGTTCATACATCATTTTCTTGACTTTCTCCATATTTTCCTTTAGTTCTTTGACCTTCTTTAATAGTTGTGTTAAAGTCTTTGTCTAATATATCTGCCAGTAGGTCTTTTTCATGGCCAGTTTCTGTTGACTTGGCTTTTTTTTCCTTTGAAATAGTCATACTTTTCCTGCTTCTTTGTATGCCTTGTGGTTTTTTGTTGAACACTAGACATTTGAATCTAGTAATATGGTAACTGGAACTCAGTTTCTCCTCCTTCTCATAGGTTGCTGTTTTTGTTTCTTTGATGGTTGTAGGCTGTCTATTTCTGTGCCAAAGATCAGATTGAGGTGTAAACTAAATGCCTTCTTAGGTCTTTTCTGAGCCTCTCCTTGGGTATGCACATTCACTTTCTAATTTCTGCTGTATATGCAGTTGATTTTGAATGTCTGGCTTGCAAAAATGTCTGGCTTGCAAAAGGGGGAATAAAAGGGCAGTGGCCCTTTAACTCTTCTGAAAGTCACTTCAGCTGGAGGAGTTGTGACAGCGGGGGCAGGGGGTGGAACAGCAATGGCTGCCCATTTCTGTGACCAGAAGCGCATCTTTTTTGCCCACCCTGGCTCCCACAAGGTGCTCCATTCACAGCTGCTTGGGTGGAGAATAGGGATGATGTAGCTATTACCGTGCTAAGAGCCGAAATTGACCAAAATTAACCATAACTTACTGTTCAAGCCTTCAGTAGACTTCAGAGTTCCAAAATAGTTACTTCAGACAGATTCTACAGTACAGCTGTTGTCCAGGTGGGAAGGTAGATCCTGGTGCTTCTGCTCTGTCATCTTTCCAGAATCTCAGGCCCTTTAAGAAAATAGAAATTACTTACGCTTGTGTGCTGACGGGAATTACCTAGTGGAGATGGAAAAGTTGATGCTGTGCCCGAGTAAGCTTGAGTTTGCTGATAAAGGACTGCGTGCTGAGCCTCGGTCGTCCATCCCATTGTTTCCTGCCATCCTGCTCAGGACAGAAAACATGTTCTTGGTGATACTAGTTTAAGCTTGAGCCAGAAAGAGCTTTAAAAGCACAGTTTCAAAAGTCTGTCAATCACTGTACCCAGCTTCCTATGCATTTCATCCCACGTTTAACTGCTGGTTATGGTTTCTTGCCTGCAGTGCTACAACTGTGAGGAGGAGGCCATGTACCACTGCTGCTGGAACACATCCTACTGCTCAATCAAGTGTCAGCAGGAGCACTGGCATGCGGAACACAAGCGCACCTGTCGCCGGAAAAGATGAAGGCTGGTTCTTTCTGGAGAATCACTGACGATTATTCTTCTCAGACACAGCGGTTTTTGTTTCCAAGAAGCCAAAATTGTTTAGAATTTGCTTCCCATTTTGCACCAGCCTTTAAACACTTTTCGTGAAGAAATTTTGCACAGTAGTTAAATCTTTTGTTAATGCTCCTCTGGAGTTTTTCAGGGGGTAAAAGTAACATCAGTGGAGGGTATTATTTTAAATAAATTTTAATTGAGAGTTTGTTGCATTTTCAGCAAATTTTAAAACATTTTTAGGTTTTACAGAGATTTTAACCTTTAAACAACAGATCTTTAAAAAAACAGCAGGTGAATACAAGTGAGTTTAACAAAGAAACATTTAAAATAGATCTGAATGTAAGAACTACAGAACTGTTTCAGAAATAAAGCATACTACCTTGATGTGAAATTTATTTCTTAACCTTGTTGAGCTGGTTTTGTTCAGCTTAATTTACTGTTTAAAGGCATTATCTATTGGTTATGCCAGTGGGTATATGATTGATTGATTGAATTTAGGGAACAGGGTTGACACAGCAGGTGCTAGTCCTGCATATTTTTTCTTAAATATTTCCCAATTGTGTTTTTCATTATTTCTTTTCAATATATAACTTTTATAACAAATTATTAGCTTTGATCTTGTAGTTTAAAATTGCAGGGAACTGGGGTAATCTTTTACTGAGCTGGATCTTAGAGAAAATGAATATTTAAATTTTAAAGTTTGCACATTTCATCTTTGTCCTAACATGAGTGCTTGTAACAAAATAAACAAAAATAAAAAGCCAAAAACTACCTTTATCCATACACGAAATTATAGATGAGGCATACAAATTTCTCTAATGCTTCCCTTCCCTCCCCAAATATCATCTGATTGATTGATTGCCTATTATCTGGTGTCACCTCTTACATTGTAAGTTAATACTGAAAGGAAAGAAAGCACTTAAGTTTCACAGAAGCCGTTATGTTTGTAGTAGTGGGTCATTGCCTACTAATGAACTCCACCACTGTACACAGAATGAAGAATAATGCATGTTAATTTTCTTGTATTAAAGATGCCGTGATTTGTAAAAAGTCTGTATTTTGCGGAATGTCTGGATTAAGAAGCATTACCAATAGGAATGGATCGATAGTTGAATAATGATTTTTTTTATACATAGACATATAAAATACAGCCAGGAAAACTTAAATTACTTTTTACAAAAAAAAAAAACCTCACAATTTATGTTTTTTCAAAGACTGATCTTAGACCAAGTCAAAATAAATTCCCATTTATCATTTATTTTTAAGGTTAGAGAAATAATTTGTAAATATTTATTTAGACCTTTGATATTTATTAAAGCAATTACACACCATGTAAGTGAGAGAATCAGGAGAAAAACCTTTTTAAAAGTTTTCTCCAGGTTTGTCAGGGTCACTCTAAAGAGCCTTCTGTGAACTAATCATCCATCCAGTCCTGATGCTGTTACAGACGGTGGTGACACAAGTTAATCGACAAGCTACTGCCCAGTGGCGCCCAATGGCTTGTAGGACCTGCCCAGTAGCCCCATTTCAGCACCGTACCTGGATTACGCAGGGACTCGGCACTCTCGGTCCCTCCTCGTTGCTGTGTGATTTGTCCGTGTTGCCACGGTGCCGTGGTCTGAGCGAGACGACGTAACCATGAACACTTAACCTTCTCTGATTGATTGTTTTGATTTCAAGTTTTAAAACTTCGATCCACCCCTATGAGAGCAAGTTATTGTGGAACTATTTTTGGTGTAAAATCATTCCAGAGTGTGTACTATTTACCGATAGCTGCATGAAAGTAAGATTCGTGTTACTTTGGCTTTTTTGTCTCCGTTGACACGGTTGCACATTTCCAAGTTACTACAGCGTGAAAACTGTGTGTTAAAAAAAAAAAAAACAAAATTAAAAAAAGAGATTGTGGCCTGGTTTTGTAAAAGTTTTAGGTAAAATTACAATTGATTGTTTTAGGAATCATTATTAAAAATTTTCTGCAATCATAAAGCTATATCAAGGTGTTGAGCTTAGCCACTATGCACATTGTAATTATTCATCGTGGCTGTCCAGTTCTATGATGCATTCTGGCATTTTGTAAGCTGCTCTGACTAGCAATATATAGGTTCATTTAATGTGTTAACATTGGTTAATAAATGTATTTAAAAAAACTGCCTTTAATAAATTGTTGATTTAGTCCATTCCCCTAAACCAAAACAAACACAACTGTATCACATGGTAATCATATACTGTGGGCTATCCATTGGTGACTGTTTAACTTTATATAAAATCAGTGTGTTAAAAATAATTTACTTAAACATTTGTTTAAGTTGAACTTACTTTTACCAGTTGTCAAGTTCAGGTTTGTTTGACTACAAAGCCCCCTTTCTGGGTAAACTTATGCTAGGCTGAACATAAAGATAGATAGAAAATTATTCAGTGAACATTTGAAATTAGTCAATATCATCAATTTCAACGCATCTAGAATCACATCCATCATCTCACCTTGCATCACTGCACTCCTCCAACCAATTCACATGATGCCAATCTCAATTCAAGCCAGCGTCACCCTCCTGACCAGACTGTAATGTAGTAAGTGGCTCGACCCTCTTCTTTGCCTTCCTCTCTAATTCAGTGGTTCTCAAACTTTTGACATCAGGATCACAAGAGGACTTGTTCAAACACTGCTGGTCCCCACCCCCAGCATTTTCATTGCCGACAAGTTCCCAAGTGTTGCTGACGAGGGCATCCTTTCATAATCACTGCTTTACTGATGATGAAAATAAAAACAGACCCTTTCATGAACAATATACATAAAGTTTCAGTATTTTACAGAGTCCTAGGGCCCATCTGTAGACTTCCCACCCCCATAAGGATCCAGGTCCCTCATGTTAAGAATCCCGGATCCAGTGAGATTAGAGAAGCAAAAATAGGAGAGGTAGCAAGAGTCCTGTTACTGTGATCTAGATCAGAGCCTCTCAAATGTTCCTGTGCACACAAATCGCCTGAGGCTCTAGTTAAAATGCAGACTCTGACTTAGATGGTCTGGGGTGGGTGGAGCTGGTGACTCTGCCCTTTCTCATAAGCTTCCAAGTGATAACTGCTTGTACTGGCCAGGGATTACACCTGAGAGGCTAGGTCTTAAAGGATATGTAAGTGCTCAGAAGTGTAACTACTACTACCACACTAAATTATAAACTATAAAACAATGCTGTCAAGTGAAATTATGTAACGTGAGGTACCTAAGAAATTTAAAATTTTCTAGTAACCATACTAAATATTAAACCATTAAATAACCATATTAAATATTTAACCGTATTAAGAAGGAACAGGTTAATTTTAATAATATATCCTACTTAACCTAATATATCCAAAATATTTCAATATTTAATTAATATAACAATGAGACATTTTATATTCTTGTTTTATACTAAGTCTTCAAAACCCAGTGTGTGTTGCATGCTTTCAGCACATCTCCATTCGGACTAGCCACAGTTTATTCTCGTGTGGCTGATGACTACCCATGTTGGACAGAGCAACCTAAAAGCAAGAGCTTTGTCTTACCAAATAAGGGCCCCCATCAGCACCCGACCTGTAGTCAACATGCATTTAGCAAATGTTTAGTAGAGGTCCTCCTTGAAACCTAGGAGCTGACAAGAAAAAAATTAATCAGTTTTCAACAGAATTTGACCTCTCTGAGGGTAGGCTTAGTCTTTCAGAGTCTGAGATTTGAGAGCTTAAAGATCTTCCAACAACCTCTAAACTGACATTGCAAGTAGGCAGCCCTGGAAAGTTACCTAAGGATCCCTATGGCTCTACAGGGCAGTTTGAAAACCTTTATCTACTCCAACTCCTTAACCTCATACTGGAGAGAAAGCCGAGACCCAGAGCTGCTCAAAGTCAGGAACCAGGTTCCTGACATCATACCTCCTGTTCTACAGCCCCATGAAGACAGTCTGTGGCTTAATAAAGTCATGCAGTGATGAATAATCCCTACCTCCAGGAACAGGAAAGAGTATAACTGGGGGTAGAGACTGCTAAGGAAATTTAGAAGACAGTGTAAATATTATTCATTTAGTAAATACTTGAGCCCCTACAGCATTTGTGTTAGATGCTAAGTGTATGATAATGAGCAGAACAGACACATTTCCTGTCTCTATGTAGCTTATATTCTAGTGAGGGCATCAATCAAATAAGTACAACTTTAATTATAACCCAGAGTTGGGTGCAATGAAGAAAAAATATGGGACTATAGGATACGGAGAAAGCACAACAGGAGGGGAAAGAATTAGGGAAGGCTTAAAAAAACCTGTACGGAAGCTCGAACTTGAAAGGTGAGCAGGAGCTAGCTGGAGAAGAAAGGCATTCCAGAGCATCCCACATGGATTTCGGATGATTCATTTTTTTCCTTCATATTTCTACTATGAACATAACTTTTAAAACCAGGAAAAAAAGTTACAGAAGAAACAAAATTCTTGGCTAGAGCGGTCTGCAGGGTTAAAGGTTACAGGAGAGTAATTCTTTTCAAGCAATGAGAGAGATTTGACATGGTTAAGGAAGCCATCAGACAGGAAGCAGGAATGAGGGTGATGCCACGAGAGAATAACTAGAGGGTAACCTCACAGTGACTGCGGAAGATGAGATGGTGCAAAACGACAGATGATAAAGTGAAGATGAGAGAAGCCTACTCTTGAAAACTGCTCGTGAATGGGAGGGAAATTATGTTTAGGACAAGAAGAGGCTATAAACAAGTGATATCAGCATCACGGTGGTGCAGGGTGTTCCTCCTTTTGTCCTTTTTCAACAAAGAATTAGGGCATCTTTCATGAACACAAGGACCTCTGTGGTTGCTGTGGGAACCAGCACCATATGCCAGGGGACCTGTAAGGGGTCTTGCCCACCTCTGCATCTGGTAATAGGGTTAGGGTTAGACCTTGATATGGGCTGTGGAGCCCATAGGGCAATAAACTTGCCTGACCCTGCTGCAGTTGGGAAAAAACCTGGAGTGTTGACCTGGGCAGACACCCACAGAAGATAGAGAAGTTGCAGAAATCCAGCCTTTCCTAGGGGAGATTCCAGCATGTCATTGGAGAGGGAGAAAGTTTGGATGCAGTGGATCTAGAAGAACTTTCTCAGCACTGCACCCCACCCCCACCCCACCCCCCAAGGAATCACTGCATACAGAGGATCTATCTGACAGTGGTGACCTCTTTCACAAGATACAAGGAGAGCAATGAGTGAGTACCTAGCTAGCCAGTGGTGTGGGAAGCAGCTGGAGAACCTGTTTCTCTCCAGCAGCACCCAGAGTACTGACGCAGGACTTCCATGACTGCCAAGAGGGAGGAGATCAGGAAAGCAGCAGATAAAAATATCGAAGGTCTTTAAAGGGATGCAGTTCCTGCTAACTGAACTCAGCAAGAAGTTCATCCATGAGCCTCTGGGAGTGCCACTCCTGGGGATCCCCTTACCAGGTCCATGGGCATCCCCAGTGCCCTAAAAGCTAAGCTCACACTCTCCCCC
Source organism: Grampus griseus (assembly GCF_964374135.1). Lineage (NCBI taxonomy): Eukaryota > Metazoa > Chordata > Mammalia > Artiodactyla > Delphinidae > Grampus > Grampus griseus. Next base: position 147,311,127 of record NC_139018.1, read on the forward strand.
ACTCTGCAGCCAGCATCTTGTGCATGGCTCCTGAGTGCAGCAGCAAAAGCAAGCTCCGGTAGACAGAGCGTGTGATCAGAGAACTGGCCAGGGTCTGTGGGCAAAGGAGAAGCCAGAAACTTGGGCTGTAGCATCACCTTCTTGAAAACAAAGAAGCCAGTGGCCAGTCTGGTGAGTTGTAAGAACGAAAAAAGATACAAAAGCTTTAAAAGTTTGCCACAAAAGGGAACAAGCAGAGTGAAACAAGGGTACCCAGAAAAAGGCAGAATTAATGACAATACCAACAAACAGAATGCCCCATTTGAAGACAACTAGCAAAGATTTGAGGAGGTGTCTGCTACTTCAAATGCAACAGCAACAACACAAAACTACAAGGAACATGAAAAAACAAGGAACCATGTCATCGTTGAAAGATAATAATTCTCCAATAACCAAGCTTAATGTCATGGAATTTTGTGATCTAGTTGATAAAGAATTCAAAATAGCTGTTTTGAAGAAACTCAACAAGCTATAAGAAAGCTCAGAACGACAATTCAATGAAATCATGAAAAGAAAAATACTGGTTCAAAATGATATTTACCAAAGAAATAGAAATTATAAAAAAGAACCGAGGAGAAATTCTGGAGCTGAATAACTCAATGAATGAAATGAAAAATGCAGCAGAGAGCATCTGCAGTGGAGTCCAGCAAAGGGGAGACAGAATAAGTGCGTTAGGTGACGGGAATTTGAAATAATTCAGTTAGAGGAGAACAAAGAAAAAGAGAAAGAATGAAAAAGAGTGAAGAAAACCTACATGACCTATAGGATTCCATCAAAAGAACAAATAGAATAATTGGAGTTTCAGAAGGAGGAGAGGGAGAAGGGGGCAGAAAGTTTATTTAAAGAAATAATAGTTGAGAACTTCCCAAACCTGGGGAGGGAATGAACTGGAAGTCTAAATTCAAAGTTAATAGATCACCCTATTTTCTCAGCGCAAAAAAGACCTTCTTCAAGACACATTATAACAAAACTATCAAAAATCAAAGATAAAGAATTCTAAAAGCAGCCAAAGGAAAAAAAGACTGTAATCTACAAAGGAATCCTCATTAGGCTATCAGCGGATTTCTCAGCAGAAACCTTATTGGTCAGGAGAGAGTGGAATAACATATTCAGAGTTTTGGAAAAAAAAAACAACGCTGCCAGCCAAAAAATGCTCTCTCAGGCCAAGTTACCCCTCAGATATGAAGGAAAATAAAGATCTTTGTAGACAAACAAAAGCAGAGGGAGTTCATCATCCTAGATATGCATTTCAAGAAATGCTGAAAGGAGTTCCTCCAGCTGAAATGAAAAGATGCTAATCAGTGACATGAAAACGTAAGAAAATATACAACATACTGGTTAAGGCAAATATATAGTCAGACTTAGAAAACTCTAATTCTGTAACAGGATGGTATGTTAATCGTTTAACTGTAGTGTAAAGATCAAAGGAAAGGTATTAAAATAATTATAGATACTACAATTTGTTACTGCATACACAATATAAAAGAGTTAAATAATGACATACAAAATTTTAAAAGGGGGAGTCAATAAGTGAAGATTTTATAGCTGATCAAAGTTAAGTTGCTATCAACTTAAAATGGACTGTTTTATCTATGAGAGTTCTTATGTAAACCTCACGGGAATCACAAAGCAAAAACCTATAGTAGATTAAAAAGGGGGAAACAGAGAGAACCACCACAAAAAACCCACGAATTTATGAAGGTGGGCAGAAACAGAGGGAAAGGAAACATTGGAAATGCAAAACAACCAGAAAATAATTAGTAGGATGACATTAGTAAGTCCTTGATGCTAAATGTAAATGGGTTGAATTCACCAATCAAAAGCTAGAGTGGCTAGATGGATTGAAAAAAAAAAAAAGAAGCCACACAAGACCCAACAATATGCTGCCCATAAAAGACCCACTTCAGGTTTAAAGACACATAAGCTCAAAGTGAAGGGATAGAAAAAGATACTGCATGCAAGTGGAAAGCAAAAAAAAAAAGAGCAGGGATAGCTATACTTATATCAGACAAAATAGACTTTAAGCCAAAAACAGTAATAAGAAAGTCAATATTTAATGATAAAGGGGTCAATTCATCAGGAAGATAAAAACAACTATAAAGTATAAAATATATATGCATCCAACATCACAGCACCTAAATATATTAAGCAATAGTAACGGAGCTGAAGGGAAAAATGGAAAAAAATACAATAGTTGGGGGATCCAATACCCCACATTCAGCAATTGTTAGATTATCTGGACAGAAAATACCAGGAAATGTTGAGTTTGAACCATACATTAGACTGAACTGAACTAATGGGCATTTATAGACATTCCATCCAACAGAAGGAGAATACACATTCTTCTCAAGTGCATACAGAACATTCTCCAGGATAGGTCATATGATATGAGACAAAAAATGTCTCAGCAAATTTAAAAGATTGAAATCATAGCAAGTATCTTTTCTAACCACAATAATATGAAACTAGATATCAATAACAGAGGAATGATGAAAAATCTACAAATATGTGGAAATTAACACACTCCAGAATCACCAATGGGTCAGAGAAGAAATCAAAAGAGAAATGAGAAAATACAGCAAAACAAATGAAAATGGAAACAAAACATACCAAAACCTATGGGATGCTGCAAATGCAGTTCTGAGAGGGAATTTTATACCAATAAATGCATATATTAAGAAAATGGGAAGATCTCAAATAAACAACATAACTTTACACCTCAAGGAACTAGAAAAAGAAGGAAAAATGAACCCCAAATTTAGTGAAAGGAAATAAAGATAAGAGCTGTAATAAATGAAATAGAGACAAGAAAAACAATAGAAAAAAATCAATGAAACTAAGAGCTGTTTTTTTGAAAAGATAAAATCTACAACTCTTTATTGAGACTAACAAGAAAAACAGAATGAATAAAATCAAAAATGAAAGTGAAGAGGTTACTGGTACTACAGAAATACAAAGGATCATGAAACTATCATAAACAATTATACACCAGTAAATCAGATAACTCAGAAGAAGTGGATAAATTCCTAGAAACATACAACCTGTCAAGACTGAATCATGAATAAATAGAGAATCTGAACAGACTAGTAACAAGTAAGGAGATTGAATCAATAGCCAACACTGAAGCAGACTCACAGATATAGAGAACAAACTGGTGGTTACCAGTAGGGAGAGCGAAGGGGGAAAAAAGGGTTATTATGGGATACATGAAATCCTGTGTATAAAACTTTTGAAAACTGTAAAGCATTATAGAATTTAAAGAATCTTTCATTCAACAAGAAAAAAGAAAAAGAAAAAAACAATTCTAAAATTTGTCTGGAACCACAAAGACCCTTAATAGCCAAATCAATCGTAAGAAAGAATAACAAAGACAGAGGTATCACACTTCCTGATTTCAATCTATATTACAAAGTTAGAGTAAATTTGTAATTTATGGTCAACCAATTTATGGTCAACCAATATTTGACTAGAGAGCCAAGAACACTCAATGGGAAAAGGACAGTCTCTTCCACAAATGGAGCTGGGAAAGCTTGAATAACCACCCAAAGAGTAATGAAATTGGACCCCTATCTTACACCACTTACATAAATTAACTTGAAGTGGATTAAAGACGTAAGCATGAGACCTGATGATAAAACTCCTAGAAGAAAACATAGGAAAGAAACTCCTTAACATTAATCTTGGCAATGATTTTCTAGATAAGACACCAAATGCACAAGCAACAAAAGCAAAATTCAACAAGTGGGACTACATCAAACTAAAAAGCTTCTGCACAGCAAAAGAGCCAATAAAAAATGAAAAGGCAAACTATGAAATAGGGAAAAATATTTGCAAAACACATATTGGATAAGGATTTAATATCCAAAATATAAACAACTCATACAACTCAATAACATAAAAGCAAACAATCTGATTTAAAAATGAGCAGAGGAACCAAATAAAATTTTTTTTCAAAGACATGCAGGTGGCTGGCTAACAGGTACATGAAAACATGCTCAACATCATCAGTCACCAGGAAATGCAAATCAAAACCACAATGAAATGTCACCTCACACCGTTAGAATGGCCATCATCAAAAAGACACAGAAAATAAGTGTTGACCAGGATGTGGAGAAAGGGAACACTTATGTACTGTTGTTGGAAATGTAAATTGGTTTAGCTACTATGGAAAACAGTAGGGAGGTTCCCCCAAAATTAAAAATAGAACTACCATCTGATCCAGCAATTCCACTCCTGGTATATAGCCAAAGGAAGTGAAAACAGGATATCAAAGAGATATATGCATTCCCATGTTTACTGCAGTATTCACAACAGCCAAGATATGGAAACTACCTAGGTGTCTGTCAGTGGATGGATGGATGGATAAAGAAGTTGTGGTACTTATATACAATGCAATATTATTTAGCCATGAGAAAGAAGGAAATGCTGACATTTGTGACAACATGGATGGACCTTGCGGTCACTATGCTAAGTGAGATAAGTCAGACAGAGAAAGACAAATACTGCATGATCTCATTTAAATGTGGAATCTAAAAGAGCCAAACTCATAAAAACAGGCAGTAGAATGGTGGTCACCATTCGACTGAGGGGTGGGGGAATTGGGAAGAAACTTGCAACCAATAGGCAAATAAGTTTTGGAAAACTAGTATGCAACATAGTGATTACAGACAACAATACTATATTATAAACTTTTGCTAAGAGACTAGGTCTTAATTTCCACCACAATTAAGTGATATGATGGAGGTGTTAGCTAACACTACAATGGTACTCATATTGCAATATATAGATGTACTAAATCAACATGTTGCACACCTTAAACTTATACCATGTTATATGCCAATTATATCTCAATAAAAATAAATTTTAAAAAAGAAGAATACATTTATAATTTAACAAGGAGAGCTGACTGAGAGAGAGCAAAGGTGCGAGTCCTCTACAATGTAGAATTTTTTAAAATTATCTTTTGTTTAGCTCTTTTTGGTGGTTCAAAAATAATTATTAAATAGCAATTATGATAATAGTACAACATCTGACTATAGACTGTAGTCCGAATTCTATTATTTATGGAATATAACTTCATAAGAGTTTCTGTATATTCACCACATAGCTCTTTTTTTCTTTATTCTTTTAGCCAAAGAACTTTTATTCCACTGAACCAACTATCTTAAAAAATGTTTTTTTTGCATTTAAAAATATTTTTAGAACAGTTTTAGTTTTACAACAAAATTGAGAAGCAGGGACCAAGATTTCCCATATGTCCCCTTCCACCACACATACACAGCCTCACCCATTATAGACATCACTCACCAGAAGTTTTTAAAATTTTTTACCAAGGATGAGCCTATGTGAACACATTAATCACCTAAAGTTCGTAGTTGACATCAGAGTTCACTCTTAGTGTTGTACATTCTAAGGGTTTGCACAAATGTGTAATGACATATATCCATCATAGTATCATATAGAATGTTTTCATTATCCTAAAAATCCTCTGTGCTCTGTCTAGTCATCTCTCCCCACCACCATCTCTGGTAACCACTAATCTTTAAATTGTCTCTATAGATTTGTCTTTTCCTGAATGTCATATTGGTGGAATCATACAGTATTTAGCTTTTTCTGATTGGCTTCTTTACTTCATAATTTATCATTTAAGGTTCTTCCATGTCTTCTCGTTATCTGAGAGCTTATTTCTTTAGCACTGAATAATATTCCACTGTCTGGATATACTTCAGTTTATCCGCTCACCTACTGAAGGCAACTATGAAGCAAGCTGCTATAAACATCTGTGTGGAGGTGTTTGTATGGACATAAGTTTTCCTTTGGGTAAACACCAAGGAATGTGATTGTTGGATTGTATGGTAAGAGTACGTTTCACTTCGTAAGAAACTACCAAATTGTCTTCCAAAGGTTGCATCATTTTGCATTCCCACCAGCAACGTAGAGAGTTTTTGTTGCTTCCCATCCTCGCTGGCATTTGGTGTTATCAGTGCTTTGGTTTTTGATCATTCTAAGTAAGTTGTGTAGTGTTATCCCATTGCTGTTTTAATTTTCATCTTCCTGATGAAATATGATGTGGAACATCTTTTCATATGCTTAATTGCCATCTGTATATCTACTTTGGTGGCATATCTAATCAGGCCACTGGCCCTCTTTTTATTTGGGTTGTCCATTTTCTTATTGTTGATTTTTAATAATTCTTTGTATATTTTAGATGAGAGTCCTTTATCAGATGTGTCTTTTGCAAATATTTTCTCCCAGTCTGTGGCTTGTCATTTCATTCTCTTAACACCGTCTTTCACAGAGGAGTTTTTAATTTTAATGAAGTCCAGTTTATCAATTTTTTTCATGGACCATGCCTTTAATATTATATCTAAAAAGGTATCACCATACTGAAGATCATCTATGTCTTCCCCTATGTTACCTTTTAGGAGTTTTACAGTTTTGTGTTTTACACTTTGGTGTAAGATCATTTTGAGTTAATTTTAGTGAAGGGTGTTAAGGTCTGTGTCTAGATTCATATTTTTGCATGTGGATGTCTAGTCATTTCAGCACCATTTGTTGAAGATACTATCTTTGCTCCATTGTATTGCTTTTGTTCCTTTGTAAAAGATCAGTTGGCTATATTTATGAGGACCTATTTCTTGCCTCTCTACTCTGTCCCACTGATCTATTATCTATCCTTTCTCCAATACCACACTGTCTTGATTACCAAGGCTTTATAGTAAGTCTTAAAGTCAAGGTGCATAAGTCCTCCAAATTTGCTCTTCTCCTTCAATATTGTGTTGGCTATTCTGGGTCTTATGACTCTCCATATAAATTTTAGAATGAATCAGTTTGTCAATATCTACAAAATAATTTGCTGGGATCTTATTGGGATTGCATTGAGTCAAGGTAGGAGGAATTGACATCTTGATAATATTAAGTCTTCCTACCCATGAATAAGGAATAGCTCTCCATTTATTCTTTGATTTTGTTCATTGGAGTTGTGTAGTTCTCATGTAGTTTTTATATGTATTTTAGATTTATACCTAAGTATTTCATTTTGGGAGTGCTAAAGTAAAGGGCATTGTGCTTTTAATTTCAAATTCCACTTGCTCATTACTGGTATATAGGAAAATGATTGGCTTTTTTTTTTTTGCAGTATGCGGGCCTCTCACTGTTGTGGCCTCTCCCGTTGCGGAGCACAGGCTCCGGACACGCAGGCTCAGCGTCCATGGCTCACGGGTCCAGCCGCTCCGTGGCACGTGGGATCTTCCTGGACCGGGGCACGAACCCGCGTCCCCTGCATTGGCAGGTGGACTCTCAACCACTGTGCCACCAGGGAAGCCCAAATGATTGGCTTTTGTATGTCAACCTTGTATCCTGCAACCTTGCTGTAGTCACTTATTAGGCCCAGGAGTTGTTTCATTGATTCTTTTGGATTTTCTCCATAGACAATCATGTCATCTACAGACAAAGCAGTTTTATGTATTCCTTCCTAATCTACGTATCTTTTATTACCTTTTCTTGCATTGTTGCATTAGCAAGTACTTCCAGTACAATGTTGAAAAGGAGTGGTGAGAGGGGAATGTCTCTGCATTGTGCCTAATCTTAGTGGGGAAGCTTTGAGTTTCTCACCATGAAGTATGATTTCAGCTGTAGGTTTTTTGTAGATGTTCTTTATCAAGTTGAAGAAATTATCCTCTGTTCCTAGTTTACTAACAACAAGAGCATCAACAAAGTAGCAATATTGTCTTCAAATCTATGAACATAGGATGCATTTTCTTTTACTTATATCTTCTTTAATTTCTTTCAGCAATGCTTTATAGTTTTCATTATACCCAAAGTGATCTACAGATCCAAAGTAATACCTATCCAAATTCCAAAGATGTTTTTGCACAAAAAGAAAACCCCATCCTAAAATTCATATGAAATCTTAAAGGACTTCAAATATCCAAAACAACCTTGAAAAAGAAAATTAAAGTGGAAGGATTTGCACTTCCTGATTTTAAAACCTACTACAAAGCTACAGTAATCAAAATGACATGTTACTGACATAATACTGACATAGGAATCACATAGAGAGCCCAGTAATAAACCTTAGCATATAGTTTCAAATAGTTTTTGACAATGGTGTCAAGAGCATTCAATGCACATAGGACAGGTTTTTCAACAAATGGTGCTAGAAAATGATATCCACATGCAAAAGAATGAAGTTGGAGCCTTGCCAACACCATATACAAAAAATACCTCAAAATGGATCAAAGACCTCAACATAAGCCCTAACTCTATAAAACTCTTAGAAGAAAACATAGGGCCAAAAATTCCCATATTAGATTTGACAATGACTTCTTAAATACGACACCAAAGGCACAGGCAACCAAAAAAACAAGTAGAAAAACTTGGCTTCATGAAAATTTTAAAATTTTGTGCATCGAAAGACACTATCTACAGAAGGCAACCCACAGAATGGGAGAATATATCTGCAAACCATGTATCTGATAAGGGATTTATATCCAGAGTACACAGAGAACTCCTAAAACTCAAAACAAACCAACAATTCAAAAGTGGGCAAAGGACTTGAACAGACATATCTCCAATGAAGAGCTACAGACTGTCAATAATCCCATGAAAAGATGTTCAACATCACTAGTTACTGGGGAAATGCAAATCAAACCTATGAGATACAACCTTACATCTATTAGAATGGCTACTAACAAAACAAAACAAAACAGAAAATAAGTGTTGGTAAGGATGTGAAGAAATCAGAACTCTTGTGCACTGTTGGTGGGAATGTAAAATGGTGCAGCCACTGTGGAAAACAGTATGGTGGTTCCCCCTAAAAATTAAAAACAGAATTTTCATATGACCCAGCAATTCCTCTCTGGGTATAAACCCAAAAGAACTGAAAGCAGTGTCTTGAAGAGATATTTGTACACCTATGTTCATAGCAGCATTATTCAACAATAGCTAAAACATGTAAGCAACACAAATGTCCATCAATAACCGAATGAGTAACAAAAGGCAGTCAGACGTCAGAGACATCCGAGTAGTGTCAGTCATGGCAGATAGGGAGCAATGCCCCAGTAACAGACCCTGAGTTCCTGAAGCTCAAAATTTCAACTCTGAAGGCCAAGGGGACATCCAGAAACCAGGCAGCAAGGCATGTCATTGAGAGATCAGAAGACAAAGGTCACTGCATGGATCCAAAGACCCCTCACCTTTATCTACCTGCAGAAGACACACTTCTCCCCCTACTCTAAAAACTCTTGAGGGGAAGAGCAGGAGACAGGAAGTTAGCTCAAAGACCCAGTGTTCTTGTCCATGAGAGACTGCACATGACCTGAGAGGACCAATTCTATAATCAGTTTAGACCAAGCTTTCCTTTGAACCAGGTCTGTTCAGTGAGTGAGGTCTCAGGTAGTAGGCAAGATTAGGTTTCAACAAATTATTACACATTCTTTGTTTAAAAAAAAAAAAAGGAATGACAATCTACTCTTTTCTAATTCATTTTAAAGAGGATCATAAAGATTAAGAAAGATCAAGCTATAATTCTTATAACCTTTTAGTAATTCCAGCCACCGAGTACCTGCTGCTGGAGAGTGAAGACATGCCATGGAGCACATCTTCTCCATTTGTGTGTCTCCAGTTTAAATCCTGCGATTTGTGTTCAGTTTCTTTCCGCTGTTGACCTTTAGGCCAGCGAGTGGGAGCTCTTCTTGTAAATAAATCACTTCCAAGCATTTTATTCTGGATTTTACAAGAGTTTGCAGTAAGTTTTTCAGAAGCATAAGGAATGGTCTTAGGCACTGCCCGAGAATCCCAGAGGGCCTCCCCAGACCCGGGCACCTTCTTGGAGAGTGGCTGTGACATGTTCCCCACACTGGCGGGGGACTCCTCACCTGGGCCTGCGTGGGGTGCTCCTCACCCGGCCTTTGGGCCGAGAGCTGCATCTGCTCTGCTCTTGGTCCTTATCCTGGCTGCCCTGAGCCTGGGTCTGAGCAGAGAAAATACATAATTAAGAAGGGCTCAGAAAAAAGGATGAGGGAAGAGTGGAAAGCCGGGAGGGGAAGTTTACCTGGCAGAAGGTCCACGTACAAGTTACGTCTCACCGCCTTTTGTGCTAACTGTGCCCCTTGGGAGAGGAGCTGTCGGTGAGACCTGCCGTTTCAGGTCCCTTATCCGTGTGGAAGCTACCTTTCCCCCCAAGTCTGTCTTTGCATCCTTTACCTCTGTCTCTAAAACCCTTCCTGCAGCTCTGGGAGTAACAGATGGCTCCAAGCGCCTACCTGTCCACATGCATTTTTTTTTTCTTTTTTTAAGCATCCAGCTCACGTCCCATACCGAACTTTTCTCTGCTAATCAGTCCTTTCCCTCAGGTCTGATGTAATAATTAGGACTGGTTCCTTTTATCCGCAGAAATGGCATAGTATCTTGATGCTATACACATTCCTCTGGTCTCCCAGAAAGCGGCTGGTTCCTCCGGAATTCTATTTGAGAGCATACAATAAGAGATGAGATTTTTTTTTTAAAGTAAATAAGTTTATGCACAATTGGAATGCAAAGCGGAATCTTTTCTGGTCTTGTAATATTAAGAAGTACAAGGAAAGTGCCTGATCGGTAGCAACATACACTTATCAGAATGACTATCTCCAGGCCCTCACTCATCTTAGGCTCCAGAAAGTCTGGAGCCTAAGACGAGTGAGCCTCGTGGAAAAAACCAACTAAGCAGGAGAAGTAACATGGACTGAAAGCGTCATGTGCTCAAGCACAACAAACTACAAAGCCACACAAGGTGGATACATTCAACCACATAAACATAAGAAAGTTCAGCGTGGCAAAAAAAGTGAATTAAAAAAAAAGTGACACAAAGAGGGAAAAAAAAATCTCAGCTCATCACAAAGGGCCAATCTCCCCAACTAACAGAACTCACAGCAATCAGAGGAAAAAGTGTGTCCAGGACAATGGCAAAGAGGAGCAGTCACGACTCCCGTGACTCCCGATATAAACACGTATCAAAGATTTTACAACGGGTTCACAGGAGGATTCCAGGAGCGCCACAGATACAGAAAACAAGGAATTCTGAAGTGAATTTACAAATAGATGTGAAACAGGTCTGTCTACAGGGACACAATCTGCGTTTCTATGGACAAGAATAATCAGTATTATTATCAGTCTTCCACAATTTACAGATTGTAAAGTAGCTCAAGGACAGTAAAAGGCAGAGAACCTGGACAGGTGAGTTAGACAGGACTTCCAATAATTTTTTTTTTTCCTTTTAAAAACTTTCACAATATTTCCTGACAAGTTAGTAGTTCAAGGGACATGAACAAACAGTCCACAGAAAGAGAAATACAAGTAGCCTTTAAGATATTTTTAAAACATTCAAACTTACTTATAATGAAATAAATGCTAATTAAATCGATAATTTCTGTCTTGAAGAGTTGCTGGTGAAAGTGAAAAATCAAAGTGAAACCACTATGGGGCTCTCTGGCAACATCCGTCAAAGTTACAGATGCATTTACCCGATGACTCATCAATCCTATGTCCAGAAATCTACCCATCAGATACGCTTGCCTACACGTAAAATCAACTGTTTTTGTCATAACAAAAGTTGATTGGAAAAGGCTAAGTGTCCACTGACAGGAATGGAATTAGGGAAGATGGAACGCTGTGACACTTTTTAGAAAACAGCAGCTCTTGGCGCCAACATTACAGAGCAGAGTGTATGGCAGACTACCTTTGGGTTAGAACCAAGGGATGATAGGATATGTATTCATAACTGACATGTATTCACATAAAGAAACACAGAAATGATACACCAGAAACGAGTATACATGGCCACCTGTCATGGACTGTGTGGAGGGGGGGGTGCCAGGACAAGACTGAACCTCTTCCTGTAGTTTCCATATTTGGACCATGTGACTGGATTACCTATTCAAAATGTTACCTTTTTTTCAAAATGACGATTTGGGTTTTCCTAACAGCCCAGGCTGTAAATGGTGAGGTGGTGATGGCAGGTAACAGTGATATTTTTCTCTTTTTCCTCTTGTCTAACTGCATTGTGTCTAACTGGAGAGGTCTGGACACCTTCACACACACTGCGCCTGCCCACTCGTGCTTTCTAGCTTCATTTTCCATAACTAGACTGTTGTCCCTGATGATCTCATGCCTCCTGGAACCTCCTCCCTTATCCTCATTAAGTGCTTTAAACATAGTAGGAGCTCCTTACAGCCATTAAACTGACTTATTGTCCTTGTTCCCTGAACCTCAAGGAGCCACGGGAGCCCACGGCTGAGGGAATCGAGGATTATGTAGCAGAGATGTCTGGATGAAGGACAGGCTGGAAAAGCAGAGGTGCCCATGGGGAGAAGGACCTTCCTGCAGCAAATTATCCTCCACAGACCACCCTCTCACATGACTAAACAAAATATTTAACATGTGAAAACTTGAATATTTGACTTGAATTTTAAGCAGACCAAATGGAGGCTTTAACCGTTCACATTACAAAGGACCATGGGGTCTCTGTAAATAGCTTCTCAAATGTTTCTCCTTATATCCTGAAACATTTGATAGAGTTAGAAACTAAGAGCAAAGTGTTAGCCTCTGCTGACAGATTATCAATCAGGCACTGAGATATAAAATTCTGAACTTGGCTGTTTAAGAAGAATCCTGACATTTTGGGGACTTCCCTGTTGTTCAGTGCAGGATACCAGGCGCCCTAACTCCTATACCACGAAGGGAGGCGGGAGGGGCCGCTCTGCTATTACTTGCCGACAGGGCGTATCGGCACGGACAACGCCCCCAGACACCCTGAGGCGTGTGGCCAGGTCACCCTGGCTCTACTGTGAGAAACACACGAGTCCCTTCCTCCCTGTGCAGCCCCGGCTGAAGCAGGTTAGTTCCGAGGAGCACCAGCTGCTTGATGGTGAGACAAGGCACTGGCCTCATCACCGTATTTTGGTTAGAGGATTAGTCTGAAGAACAGCGTGTGTAAGGGAAACAGGAAGACCGTCTAGTCTCACCCTTCTTTGTAAAGACGGGAAAGCTTATGTGATCCCCTGTGTTGGCAGAGCCAAGACTGACCCTCAGTCTCTGGCTCAGGCCTTGCTGTCCCTGCTGGACACAGACTCGGAGGAGGGTGGGCTCCTCCCCGACTTCAACCCAGCAACAACCCATGGTTGGTGCTCAAATGTTTATTGACTGAATAAGTGAAAGAGACAGAAGTTGGAAAATTAAAACATTTAAAGCCCAAACTATCAGACTCAGAAACTTATTGCTTTTGAAAGAAAAACCAGAATCAGACGTTAATTCTCAAAAGTTTGCCTTATTACTTGTGTGTCTTACAACAGGAATCAGCAAACTACAACCCCAAAGCTGGCCAAATCCAGCTACTATCTATTTTTGTAGGGCCCACAAGCTAAAAGTAGCATCTATACTTGGAAAAAATCCACAGAATAATATTTCATGATGGGAGAATGATATGAAGTTTACGTTTCTGTGTTCTTAAATACAGTTCTGTTGGACCAGATCCTTTCCCACAGATCTGAGGGCTGCACCTGGGTCACAACATCAGGACTTGAATGGTTCAGACAGAAGCCACCTGGCCCTTTACAAACATGTCCGCCACCCCAGCCTTAGCAAGCTGGTGAGGATCCGGTTCAACCCTCACTGGAGCTGTTGCCAAGATGCAGCATAATCAGTGTGCCACTGCCCGTCCAGGTGTAACTGCCCGCTAACGACCAACGGTTTAACCTTAACCAAAAGCATCCCTAAGACCCGTCAAGACCGGCCAACTCACCTCACAGCCCACTCCTACCTCCAGGAACCCCAGCCGGTGACACCCTGCAGCCATTGTCCAGGTGACGCTGACCTGAAAGCCGTGCTGCCCCCTTGGTGGCTAGGAGCTTTGCTCCGCGAGGAGAGCGTCTGTCTTTGAGGATTCACCCCCTGGCTCTCAGCTTCGGATGCTTTTGATGCTGCCTGACCTGTGGGAAAGCCCATTGGACAGTGGTCAGGACAGGTGGCCTCTGCCCTCTCATGGGAGGCTGAGGAATGGGATGCACAGCAATGCTGCCCCTTGCCCCCCAGGTTCAGGGAGCATGGACAGGGCTCAGGGACCGCCAAGGGTGACTTGACAAGATGCGTGGGTGCATCCAGTCCCTCGGAAAAAGTCCCACGGGAATGCAGGGAGGGGGCAGCTCTGGCCGCACATGGCCCTCACCTCACTGCTCCGTCCCGGGCTCTGCCGAAGTGCGGGTCCCAACGCGGTCCTCGTCCTCCTGACGGTCAGCAGAGCGGGGACGCATCAAGTTAGCAGACCTCTGCCCCTCAGCGGCTCCCCCGCATCTCCTGAACGTCTGCTCGGGCTGGTTTGGCCCGCAGAGAACACATGCCCTGGTCCCCCCAGGGAAACTGGACAGGCCCAGAGATATCTGTCAACACGTGTCAACACCAACACGAGGTAGGGAAACGAAGCAACACGAGGGGAGCTGAGGCCAAGCCTGGATCCTCTGCGCCCGCACTGCCGGGCTTCCCTTCCTCCTTCTCACTTTCCATTTCTGTTCCTTTGCTTTTCCCCTGGTCGGTCTGTCCCCCGAGCCCGACAGCCCCACGTGGGGCCCCGCGCTCTCTTCACAGGTGACGAGTGAGGAGCCGCGGAGTCGAGCCACCTGCTGGCCTCCTGCCCCGACGACCAGCACGACCGGCCCGGCCGCAGATGCCGTCCATCTGCTAGAGGCCTCTGTGCCAGCCCTGGGTGGGCCTCCAACTCTCCCCCCATGAACGACCGAGTTGGGGGTGACAGTGATGTGCAGGATGGAAGGGGGAGCCGAGGGGTCACCGAGACACGGGGGATCCACCCCAGCCAGAGGAGCTGATGCGTGGACCACCTCGAGGGGTCACCACCGCCAACCACCGCCCGAGGCAGCACGGCCGACCCAAGTCTCTCGCTAAGGTATCGTACTGACTTGGTCTTGCCCAGCTATTTTGTTCATGGATTAACCTTAAAAACCGAAAGACAATAAGAGGTGAACTGAGGAGCCCACTGTACTGGAGCCAGAGCGGCCGTGACGGGAAAGATGCCCTCTCGGGACACAGTGCCCGCCTGCGGGCCGGCAGAAGAGAAAGGGCTGGCCCACCGGTGGGGACGGGGGCTGTGGGTTCTGCTGCGAAGATGTCGTAAGTCGAGACTACAAGTCACAAGTCACGTGGGTGTCAAGGAAACGGAACCTCTCTCCTCGGAAGCAGTGACACCACGTTCCTTGAGGTGGACACATCACCCGACGTGGGACACCGAGACAACGAGGACGGTAAGACCCAGAATGATGATTGACCAGCTGATCAAACTCCTGACTGTGTCCCCAGACCTCAGCATCGTGCTGGAGGACGCAGAACGCAGCACCAGAAGAAACTCTACGCACGCACAGGAACACACACTCTGCACAAAGCACGGCCACACAGGGCGGTTCTGTGTCAGCAATGTTCTGAGTCACCCAATGCAGGTGGTCTGCACCAGCCACCCACTTTTATACCCCCCATTAGCGCGGGACGGTCCTGGTACAAGTGGAATTCTAACACAAAGGCAGTCGGGTGAAGCCTGTCGATCTGTGTGCAGAATCAGTTCTACTGATTTTCACGTGTATTAGACTTAAGCTTTTGTAACCATTAGGCTGGTGGTCAGTTAACCCGCTACTACTTTTTTTTTTTAAACATCTTTATTGGAGTATCCCGCTCTTTCCAAGAGATGAAGCCAAGATCAAAACAAAGATAATCTGGGTTGGAATCGTCAGCGAGACCTATGTCCTGGCAAAGCTTCCTGCCGAGGAGCAGCAGAGAGTATGTGCTCACAGACGCACACTCCTTGTTCCTAAAAGTTACCAATAATCTGTACACTTGGAGCAAAATATGAACAAATATATTTAGATATATTTAAAAGAATTAAAAAAAACATTTCACAAAACATTTGTTGCCATAGGAAGATTTTTAGCAATAAATGCCCACATCAAAATTTAAACATTGTTCAAAGTATGATTATCTATACTGATAAGTAATGCAACAAATTATGTAAACAGAGTCAGATACATTCCTGGTAGGAGTCACTTCCTTCCTAGGATGGAAGCTGGCCCAGTTTTCCAGGGGACCAATTAAGAAACTGCTATTTTCAGAGCAACAAAAATAAAAGCTTTTATTTGTTCATTTGAATATAAAACAGGCGTTATCACAGATGTACAAAGCTTACTGGTGGTTTAACATACGAGAAGGTTGCCGTCCTTTGCACATAAAAATTTTGTTTGAAACCGTGATTGGTTGAGTACATGAATTTCTCTAACCAGTCACCACACTATGAAATAACGCTGCTAGCATCCAACTGGTAAAAGGGACCGTTTCCCTTGGGTAAAGTGTCAAGCAGGATTAAATAGATATAATAAACAAGCACCATGAGGAAGCCGCCCTGTCGGGTTGGTCTGAGTCTCAGTGATCACTGTGTACCCTCCTGTGTGCAAGGTGATCACACGGTTTTGTCTGACTTCAAAAGCACAAGGTCACGAGACAAACACTGGTTACGTTCTCATGAATGACTCATCCACAGCACAATTCCTAGTACAGAACGATCTTCCTTTATTGCTAAACGGGTGGTACTTAGTGTCTCCTTTCCTTTTTCTTGCACAACAGAACTTGGATCCCAGCCCTGAGCCCTCTGGACCTCGACGCTGACACAGGACAGCAGGACCGACCTCACCCCACCTCGCTGGGTCTCGCGAGCCACCTGCAGTCCTGCTTCCTCATCAGTGTCGGACCCGAAACCTTAAACCCCTCCCCCTACACAAGGTGGGCATGTGTGTCTTTTCTGTGTGTGGTGGGGTTTTTTCCGCCTTAGGAAGCGAAAGACTGTGGGAATGTGTATCTGAAGCATGTAGAGAAATATTCATACACAGCAATGAAGTCAAACAATATTTTAAAAATCAAATAACTTGTGGAGATGGAACAACGCACCCCACATGCAGACAATTTTTTTTTAAATGCCACTTAAAATTTTAACAGCAATTAGCCTTGGATCTCAGAAGTCAAACAAAACTCTCTTGTAGCAAAGGGCTCACTGCCAGCACACAGAGCAAAGGCAGATAAGACAACCTCACAGAAAGGGTCTCAGTCTCGCCAGCAGCAATCTTAGTCATGCAGACCTGACACAGCCCCCGTGGGGCGCACTGGGGCAATTACAAAGTGAATCTTGCTCGGACAGCTGATACTTCTTCCTGGCTGGAGGCAGACGGGCTGATTCAGTCCGGGAGTGTGCGAGGAGCTCTGAAAGTTCCAAGGCGTGTGAGGCGGCAGCAGCAGCAGCAGCAAGAGATGGAAATCAGAAGTGTGTCCTCGCAGGAGGTGCGGTGATGGGGGTGGGGGGTAGGGGTGGGGGTTGGGGGCCTCCTGCCCCAGCCAGTGGCTCTGTTGTCCTGGCAGCGGGGGCGGCTCCCCAGGCACGACCCCCTCCTGGTGAGTCTCTTCCCTTAAAGCCGCTGAGGGAGTCAGCACAACCTGCTGCAAATGACCACAGAATGACATTCCTTTCATACCGAGGACCAAAAAAAGGTGACACAAACAAAAATGATGGGAACATTGTGCAATGACTTCTTGTGGCCGAGAGAGCGCGTGCTGCGGGCCAGCTGCTCCCCAGGCCGTGCAGTGCGGTGGGCACGCGGCACTGACAATCCGTTGAGACCCCGCAGCAGAGGGAAAAGTGCACGTCCAGCTCCGATCCGCCACCTTTGAGGCGACAGCGCCACTTGCTGGTCTCTGGTTCCAGAGGAAAGGTTCCGACTGTGCTGCTGGCTGTCTGGCCGCGCACACCAGCAACGGGCGAGAGTCTATCTACAGTGCAGTGGAGGGGACGCCATGCAAGTGACAGGTTCTGCGTTTTAAACTTTAAAATCTCCTTTGTTCTTAGTGAATTTATATTTCATATATATATATTTGTTGTGATGCTATCCACGCAAGATAATACAACACTTTTTATATTAGCAAACATTACAAGACTTTAATATTCTTGAATGTTTTCTCTGTTATACTTCTAAAGAGATCAAAATAAATTAAACGTTTTGTACATAATTACATAAGAAGTTAACTTATTTTATCATTTTAGTTTAGTACAAAGATATCTGCAAGGTAATTGCCGAAATACACCTTATTTATAATTTCTTCTCATTCCATGCTAAAATTCAAAGGCCGATTATTAGCCTGTTTCTTCAGCACATTTCTGACAAAGAAAGCTGCTAAAATCTAATTGGAAGGTGCTATTTGGAAGGTTTTCTCGTACCTCAACAAACTGTCCTAAAAGGATGAGCTCCAGCAATGGCTTAAGTTAGTAGCAGGTCCATGGCATTAAGATTTCATGACACATTAAAACAGAGAAAACAATTCTTTGTCACACTACATAAATTGTTTAAAAGAACCCATCTGGAGGGCAGAATATTTTTTTTAATTGCTAGTTTGGCTTAACAAAATACCACATTTACGAAGAAAGCACTTATTATCCAATAATTAAAAAAAAAGAAAAAGTTTTTGAAATGGGCTTTTCCAATAACTGAAGGCAGTAACGCAAAGTCCTTCTGAGCAAACGTCACATTTCTCGTCTCATCCCCGTGCCGATCAGGACGAGTGGAAAGTCTCCTCCCCACCACTTGGCAAAAGCTCCGCTCGGGAACTCGCCCTGGCGTCTGCACACTCGCGACACTGAGCAGATGGCCCGCCTCTGGGAGTGTCTACATGTTGTAGGCCACGTAAATGGGGTCCAGCTGGTCGGCCAGGAAGCCGTCGCGGAGGTGCATGCGCTGCTTCTCCCCCCGGGAGTTGATGGGGATGACGCCGATGTCCACCACCACCACCACCCCCACCACCAGGTAGTGCTCCTCCAGGACCACGTTGGTCACCAGGGGGACCAGGTCCAGGGCTTCCTGCTCGGACCCGTCGAGCTCAACCACAACCACCAGCAAGTTTGTCCAGGTGAACACAGCACTGGAAGAGAGAGAAGCATCACTGTACAGCGGGGCTTGAACTTAACGATCCTGTTTTCTTTTCCAGACGTTCCATTGGGTTCTTTGTGGACCTGCCCGGGCGCTAAGCCTCCTCAGGCCTGTTGGTCCCTGACCGGCTCTCACACTCCCGTCACGCGCACCTCCTACCGACCTGCTCTCGCGGTGGCAGCCCCGCCCCTGCCCTCCCTGGATCCACACACCCCTAAGGGTGGAGTCTGTCCCGCCGGGTGATTGGGTCAGCCTGCAACATGGTCTGTGGGCTTGTTGCTGAGGCTAGGACAGCGGGGGCACTGGGGCTGGTCCTGACTTGCCTCTGCCACCAGGGGGATGAAAAACATGTGCAGAAGAGTTGCCAGCCCCTGGCCCGCCTGACCCGTGGGCTCCAGCCACACTGGGGTCCGATTCCTCAGCGGTCGACTGCAGACCCAGGGCACATTAACTGATTCCTGTTTGAAGTACTGAGTTTAGGATGAGGGCAATGCAGTGAGACCTGACTCATGTGGGGTAATTCCTGGAGAACTCCAGAGATGTACCCAGAAGTGTCTTATTTTGGATCTTTCAACAGGAGTGCCACCCAGAGTATTCTGTCTGCCCAATTTGTAGACGCCTAAGAACAGTGTTTTACACGTTAAGCCACTTTAACATCACATAGTTGGGCTTTTAAAACGTGGTTGTTTAAGAACCTTAACACACACTGCCCTTGGCCACCAGAGCCGCGTGGAGGCCAGGCCAGGCTCTGGCGCCCTGCAGTGGGCTGCGGGGATCTTTCTCTTGCCAGACACAGAGAAGGTTCTATCTCAGTTGTGAGGCAGGAAGTATCTGGGAACATTCACTATTGCTTCCGGAAAGCACAGAGTATGCCTATTAGGAAAAAATGAATATTTTGTTCAGTACGGCCAATGAATACATGAAAATGAAAGGGAAACACTGGAGAATGTGTTCAGCAGACCCCTCCTTCTGGAGTTTGCTTTGTGACGAACGTGTACACCTAAGGGAACAACCTTGTGGGGAGCTGTTCCCGAGAAGAAGGGCCAGCGCCGAGTCCCAGGGCACAACTCCCAGGCACCGGGCACCGCTCCACAAGGGCCGCGCCTTGAGCCCATGAATCACATGTGGCTACTCTGATGTGCGCTGGGGACAATCTTATTCTGGCATTTGAAATCGATGGCGCAGCATCAGGACCAGCTCAGACTCCACAGTTAACTGGGGAGGGGGTTTGCCAGGAGGCCGCGGGCTGCTGCCGGCTACTCTCCTTCCGCCGGAGCTCTCCTGGGGGCCGCGGTGGCTGAGAGGGCCGGGGGGCTGGACTGTACTCAGTGAGGCAGTCACAGATGTGACCTGGCATCACATCCTTCTTTCTCTGCATGAAAGTGACGGATGGGGGCACCCTGTGGGGGGGCCACAGGCAAGGGGGAGGGAAATAACAGAACAGTTGTGCTGCACAGACTCCAACAGAGAGAAACCCTTCGGAATAAAATGCAGCTTTATTCCACGTCACGGCATCTAAGCAAAGCTCAGAACAGAAAGGAGAAACCTACGAGGGGCACTCCTGCCACACACTTTTAAGTGGAAACGGCACCTTTTCAACTACACAGAAAATACTCGAGGGAGGCAATACAAGCCAGTCAAAATTATTTTCTTAAAAATACAAAAATTGAAGGCTGTGATTGGTATTTATAGCTATTCAGATGGAAACTGAGGTGGGCCCCTGCCAATGTCTGGGCTGATACCTTTCTGGGGTTTCTGCCCTGCCCTCCTCGACACACGAGTGGACAGGCAGCTTTGGCAGGCGGAGGACTTGTGCTCCAGACGGGCTCCGTCACTGCTCGCCCTGAAACGCGGCACCAAGTGGGGACAAGGCGCTCCCGTCCACCCGACTCTTCTGTCTGCCAAGTCCTCTGTGCAGTGCAGTGCGTGGCCAAGAACACCAGCCTGCGTCAGCTAACAAGAGGCAGCCGACAATCTCAGACCAACCCACCTGCCGAGAAAACTGCTCCCGAGGGGTTTTGGAACAAGCCTCCCCTGGGGCTCCTGCCCTGAGCTTCCAGACCGGCTCCATCAGGCCTCTGCCAGTTCAGGGACTAAGGGAATGAGCACACCTGCAGCCAATGGTGCTGAAGCCACTTTTCACTCTCAAATGCCACGTAAAGGCCCCGAGGAGGTCGTCAGCGCTGCAGCCCCCAGGCCAGGCGGTGATCTGGGCACACTCACACATCACAGCCAACCAAACAGCCAGGGAGAAGCGTGGCCTGCAAGGCTCCTCACCCCCAAGGACGGCTGGGGTGGGTGACTTGTCACTGACAACCCAGTGATGCTGGCAAACGCGGCCCCTCCTGGAGCCTAAGGTCTTCCCACAGGCAGGCTGCGTTTAGGCTCCCGCGGACAGTCTATTTCCCCTACATCACGCCTTCCTTAACAAAAAACCAAATAAACGGCTCCCTGGAAACACTGCCCAGCCGTCTGTATGTCACTCTCGGGAAAAGCAACAACTCTGCACTAGGAGTGCTCTTCGGAGGTTCAGATTCACCCTGGAAAGCTGACTCCGCCCAGGACCCCGTGCCCTCGGGCTGCTGCCCCCTCCTCACCATTCCGTGACGCTTTTGTGGGCTCTGATGACGGAGGTCTCGATGTCTATCGGGTGATACCTCATGCCGCGCAGCTCCATGGCCTCATCTAGGGCCCCCACCACGTAGAGGGCGTCGTGGCGCTCTGTACGGGGAATGGAAACCGTGTGAGCTTCACCGCAATGCCGCTCAAACCGCTTAAAAAATAAAAAAAGATTACCCCTGAATGCGAAAGAGATGCAAAGAAAAGATCACTGAGCAATGGATGCTGTCTCCCTTTTACCAGGGAAACTCTGCAGCCCGAGGCTTTCAGGGAGAAGGTGCAGGCGGAAGTGCTGCCTGGCTCAGCGCTGGCCGCACGCCTGCACGTCCCTCCCCTCATCCCACAGGAGTAGCCTCCACACGCCGTCAAGTGCGTTATCACACAGCCCTCAGCAGCATCAGCACCGCCGGGACACGGGCCAGCAGACCTGCTCCTGGAGTCACATGGTGAGGACCCAGCACAGCCCAAGTTATGCCCAGTTCCCTCTGGTGCCAGCACATGAGCTCTTAACTCTCTTATTACTGCACGTCTGGGCGGGAAGAGGAAGCATAGTTTATGAGAATGTTCATGAACAAAAATTTCCTTAGCTCGTGTAATTGTTCAATTTATTCTCATCAGCTGTGCAAACCTTGGGATAATGACAACATGCAGTCTGTCCATCTTTCCTTAAAAACAAGGAGACATCTTTAATCTTTAGACTAGTAAATCTATCACGGTGAGCTTGAGAGAAGTGACTGACATAAAACACTAGAAAATAAAGCTTTTCCAGTTTAAGTCAGATGAGGTGGAGGCAGTTACTTGCTGGCTTCTAACCACAGCTGCCGTGGGGTATCCCACTGTTCCAGCCCCCGGGCTCCGCAGGACGGGACCTGCCCTGCCTCCTGGGAGGTCTGGGTGTTGCTAAGCTTAGTTCTTCAAGGAACCCCAGATAGCATCCTCAAGTAAAACAGTCTATGATTTTCCCAAATTGAAAATGCAACACCAAAGTATCCTGCACTTTTCCCCTAAATTCATGCTGGTTCAGCCAGGTTGGCACAGCCCCCATCAGACAGGTGGGTCAGGAAGGCTCAGGCCCCATCTCTATGTAATACCCAAGTCCTGTCTCTGTTTTTAGTGAAATAAAGAGCGGAGAAAGGATTCCAGGATCAGCAAAGACCTGAAGAGCAGGCAGGCTCTTAATGTGTTAGTTCTGCATAACACCCACGCCCAGCGCCAGCCCCTCAGAGCTGCTGCTCCCCTCAGGCACCTTGCGGCACCAGGCCTGCTGGACAGGTGCAGAAATGCAGAGCGCCCGAGGCCAGCGCCTCCTGCCCTGGAAGAGAGTAGCAGGGCTTCAGGAGGGCCTGGGCTGGTGGCCCCAGGACTGGCGACAAGTCTGTGAGCTGCACTTACAGGCACTTGTTGTGGACAACATGGCACCTGGCTCTTGCCTCTGGTTTTAAATGTGTTCCTGGCTCACATGGGAGCACAGAGCACGCGACATGCAGCTTCCACGGCTGGATGCACGTGCCCTGAGCTGGCGCTCTCTCACCCTCGGCTGTTTTCAGGCTGGCTTGCAGCAAGCATGCACGCATGCACGTTCTCCCGGGATTGGGATCCCAAACCCCAGATGGGTTTCCGGGGTCTGAGGACCTTCGTGCCGCCTGTTGGGACTCTCACCTCCGTTTGCATCAGTGAGTTCAGTTCTCCGCAGGAACCCCAAATAGCCTGTTCGTGCCCAGATGGTCTGTGTGTCTCCAAAACTTAATCTTGAGTTGAAGTGATCTGACTGGAGGGATTCATCTCCGTAAATAGTGAAATAACCACTGGCATTGTGGGCACTGTGAACCCAGATCTGTTAAGGAAGCAGAATATAACTGGATAAGTTAACTTGAGATGATCTCCAGGGCAGAAGCTGCTTTTACAACTCAATAGATTATATTCCGTGCTATTGAAACTGTCCTTGCCCTCCAAAAACAAGACGATTCCAGTTTCTGGGGAGACACAGATGCCACAAAGTTTATTGAAATGAAGGCATGACAGCAAGCTCATGGCTGAGCAAACAACCAAGCCATCATCTGTTGAGAATTCTATTAAAGCAGATGGATTGAGGGCTTTTGAAATAAACATCAAATGAACGAGGTTGTATGAGTTTCCTTGTATTTATTCAAATGTACCGACTGTTTCTAAAAGGCAAGCTGGAAAAATGTTAAAAAGCTTTGTGATTTATTTTCCCTTTCACTTGGTTTGCATACTTTTGGGAATATTACATTGTAATAAAACAACACAACACAAAACAAACTCTAGCAGGGAAAGGCATTGTAACATCAAAAAATGGGGGACAAAAGTGCCTGAGTGTGGAAATGGGAACCTGCTTACACGGTGCCGACCACGTGGGCTGAGCAGAGCCAGGGACAAGGCAGAGGAGCCCATCAAGTCCGCACAGATAAGGCCCGGAGGAGCCGAGGTCTAGCCAGCGGCCCTCAGTCGTGCCTGCTAAGCAACGAGGAAGCAGACCAGAGACGGAGAGCACCCCGTCGAGCGAGGGGAAGGAAAACCATCTCTGTTAAGACACGTTCCCAGTAGAACATCAGGGTGCAGTGGTTCCTGCCCCTCCGCCCAGCGCACCCGCTCAGCTCCAAGCAAGGCCGCCCGCTGTGAGGACAGCACCCGCCGGGAGCATCTCCAGGTGCCCGAGATGGCGGGTGCTACATCCCAATTTCATTCCTAGACATGTATTTAAAGGAAATCCCTAAAATATAGTGAAGCTCACAGACTAGTTCTGATCTTCACATAGAGAGAGACGAGTGAGGGGCCAAAAAACCGTCCAAGAAGAAAAAGGGTTTGGGGAGTGAGCAGTGGTTAGGACTCACGCCTCATCACTATTCACCCCTTTACGAGGTACACACATGTGCCCAGGGCACCACTCCAGGAGAGTGGCGGGGCTGGTGTGCTGGTTGGGTGCCAGCTGTGGCAGCCTTTTGTGTGTGGCCAGAACGGGTCAGAGGAAGGGGGGGAAGCTGACCGAACAGTGGGCGGCACCTGCAAGAGGGTCCTAGAGGGCAGGACAGGGTCACTGTGGGCTTGGCCTTGGAGAGGAAAACGGGGGTGGGGTGGGGAGGGGAGGCAGACATGTCAGAAGAAACAAGTCCATCAGGGAGAGAGAAGGACAGTGTAAGGCAGAGGCGGGCACACCTGGCCGGCCGAGCAGGGCAAGCTGCGGGGATGACGGCCCAGGAAGGGTCTCCTGCAGCCACACGCAGCCAACAGCGCGCAGGATGAGGGGGCAGGCGGGGAGTCACTGGCCAGGTTCATGGTCAACACAAGGGAGCGGAAGTGACTTTCTGACCCAGATAAACACCTGTCGTGTCCCCAGCCTGCCTGCCACGGTTGTTGGTGCTGTTACGATTCTGGGGTTCGCAAGAGTCCCTCTGCACGTTCTCCACCGTGTTCCTGATGAGGGACTTCCCTGCTGTGAAAGCAGCAGGCACGTGGAAGACAAACCAAGGGCTGGGAAACAAGGAAACTCAGTCCACTCACATGAAGTTTCCTCTTTTCTAAACTTTTGAAGAGAATCTATGATACTCCCTTAAGGAAATCCTACTTTGTAATCCTGAACTTTCATGGACACCCTGTACCTCACCTCACCCAGGTGTGAGTCCCCAGAACTCACCTCACCCAGGTGTGAGTCTCCCAACGGTCCTTTTGTTTCTGGATTGGCAATTATGATCCGAACCCCTGGAAGTATCTATGTTGGAAAGAAGAGTCTCATCAGCGGACAGACAGGTAGATACTGCACAATCAACCTTGACCTTGCTTTCATGCCATGTGCCTATTTTCCTGATTAAAATGGTTTAGAAAGTGAATGGCTTTAAATCAAAATTATATACCACAGCATCATATAATTACAGCAAAACAATTACATTTCATTGTAATTATTACAGTGACAGAGCCTGTGTTAAAGTGATCCTAAAATCAAGAATTTGAACAAAAACATGATACATGATATAATTTAACAGGCTCAACGCTTGCAAAATAGGATTTAGTAGAGCTGCTCTGTGGTGTCCAGAAGAGACGGCCGTCACCACCCACGCGTCTGCCGAGCCACGAGGACACCGCGCCTGCGGCTCTGCCCCTCTCCTCCACCACACCGCCCACTTTTCCTGCTGGTAAACATCTTCTAGTACAATGTCAATAGGAAGCACCTCCTTCTTAATGGACGTTTAGCTCAGAAATGCTCCACATTCCACTGAAACCACGTAATGAAGCAAAACCTGATTCTGGAAATTTAGAACAGAACCCGTCTCAGTTCAGCTAATTAACACTGTGCGGTTGAGATAAGGCAACACATCTGTGGTGAACGCTCCTGGAACACGTCTGACGAACGGCCCGCCAGACCGACTTGGGTGGGTGGGTAGCGCCGTGTCCCACCTTAGAGCCAACTTAGTACCAAGAATTCTAATGGGCAGTCATGTAGACACAGACTGTAAAAGGTCCAAAAACAATATGCTTTTAGAATTATGCTAAATGGAGAAGAGATCTGACGACTGGAGCCAAAAAAGAAAAAAAAATCTTCAATTACGTCTAAATACGTTTCTTGCATTTAGTTCTATAAACAAGATAACCACCGTTGCAGGAACGACTCGCTGTCCCCTGATAACCATTCTTTGTCCAGCTCCGCAGTAAACAAGCCCCGATTGTCAGCCAGGCCCGTAGACATTCAAAACCAATGTAGTGCTGCCAACCTGCCTTTCAGCTGTGGGTGACAATGCCCAGGGATACTGAAGTGTGAGTGAGGCAGCTGAGGAGC
Source organism: Grampus griseus (assembly GCF_964374135.1). Taxonomy (NCBI): domain Eukaryota; kingdom Metazoa; phylum Chordata; class Mammalia; order Artiodactyla; family Delphinidae; genus Grampus; species Grampus griseus. The sequence goes on from NC_139018.1 coordinate 147,337,569, forward strand.
TGTCCTTACAGTCTGCACCTTTGGCCTCCTCCTTTTTCTGCTTCTCCTCCTCTGGCTGGAATGTGCAAAGGAAGGCTGGAGCTGGAAAAACCACTCTAGACCCTGAGGCACCCTTGGGAGGGGAGGCCAAGACATAAGATGCCACGGTCCCTGGTGGTTTCTTCTACATGAGAAAAAAACCTAACTCATTTAAAACACTGTCATTTTGAGTTTCTGTGCTCATGGCCAAAACCAGTCCTGATATACTACATTCAAGAAAACTTTTTTGAAAAAAAAAAATCTACCATCTATTTCTTGAATTTTCAAAGCCCATAAACTGAGACTCGTGTTTATATGGACATGCATACGCCTTCCTTCAATACTTACTTTTCCTGATTCCATTAGGGGCAAACTATGAGGAGATCCTCTTTCTACTAAACGGACTCTACAAAGAGAAACAGAAGGTGTTACTGTGTTTTCTGTACCAGCGGTTCCCTTCCCCCACATCCAGCACTTGGTCAATGCCTGGCAGTTTGATAGGGAACATTAACTCTGCTGATGAGCACTACCCAACGCAAAGATAGTCTAGAAGTCAAAGAAAAAGCAGTCGATAGTAGAGAGGAAATGGCGAGGGCCACCACACAGGCCACGGAGAATGGAGATGCAGTCCCACCTACCAACCCGAAAAATGACTGGGAACAATTCTGCATTTAAAGTAACCGGGGGTCGACGTAGCACTTGCAGAAAAGGGAAAGTATAAGGATTAAACTGCATTCCTCAATGAGCTGCCACCCCCGTGACAGCGATGCCTGGTCCTGAAACACTCACGGCCCTGCCCCTGCAGACCACAGGCAGGGCCTCAGACACAGCTGCACAGAACCCACCTCCTCAAACAGGCACACAAGAGAGGACCGGCCAGTTCAGACAGCAAAAGCTCCTTTTAGAAAAGAAGCTCTTTTCTGTTTAAAAACTATTCACTGGTGATTTAATCTTAAAACTGTGGAGGACCTTGGTGCCAGTCACAACCTGAGCTCGCTAAGTCCTTCCCCGCTGTGTTATTTTAACTATTCTGTGACTGGGTTTACATCTCTCCATGTTACTTTGAGACTGTGACGCTGACCATCCACCTACAGGCAACTTTTATTTAAGGAAAACGGAGTGAAGGGGAACCTGCTGGGATGCCCGACTGCAGAACAAGGGGGCGTCAGCAGGAGGATGGGGCCAGGGAACGCGGGATTGTCAAATTCACCAGCACGACCCATTCTTTGTACCAACACAGATCTGCCCCCATAACTGATAAGTGTGGCTGAAGGGGGATGGGCAATGAAGGAAGGACCCTGCGAGGCACAGCTTGGTGGGGCTCCTTTGCAGGCTCTGCTCCGGTCACCCAGAGTGAGGGTCCAGGGCGCGGATGACAACATGAGCAGGAGGAGGACAGACAGACAAGGTCCCGACAGAGAGGGGTGTGGGTAGGGCTCCCGTGCCGGCAGGCATCCTGGGGCTGCAGGCCTCTGAAAAGCAGCTGAAAAGCTCTTACTTTCAGGCAAAGGATGCCCTGCCTTCCAGCCAGCCTTTGGTGTGGTGTCTCGTGTGGCTGCAGACAAAAGGAGCAGAAGAGACCCTGGGAGGGCTGGAGGTACCTGAGTAGCTGCAGCAACGATGTAATGAGTGGAAGAAGTCACTGCAGCAATTCTGGATCACTTGATACCCACCACATGCTTCGGCATTTGTCTCTAGGAAGACCCTGATGCTGACAGCAAGAGATGCAGGCTATCAAAGAAAAACCACCTAGATCTTATACTACTTAAGCCTTCCAGAATGTGGGCACACCTCCTTTTATTGCACTTTGTTTGCTTTACTGCACCTCGCAGATACTGTGTTTTTTTTTTTTTTTTTTTTTAACAAATTGAAGGTTTGTGGCAACCCTGCATCAAGCAAGTCTATCGGTGCCATTTTTCCAACAGCGTTTGCTCACTTCATGTCTCTGTCACATTATGGTAGTAATTCTTGTAATATTTCAAACTTTTTCATTATTACTATTGCATTTATTATGGTGATCTGTGATCTTTGATGTTACTATTGTAATTGTTTTGGGGTGCCACGAATTTGCCCTTATAAGATGGTGAACTTAATAAATGCTGTGTGTTCTGATTGCTCCACTGACTGGCCATTCCCCGTCTTTCTCCCCCTCCTCATTCCCTGAGACACAATGATACTGAGATTAGGCCAATTAATAACCCTACAATGGCCTCAGTGTTCAAGTGACATTCTTCTCAAGGAAACGTCACGCATTTCTCACTTTAAATGAAACGGTAGAAGTGATTAAGCTTGGTGAGGAAGGCAGGTCTAAAGCTAAGATGGGCTGGAAGCGAGGCCTCTTGCACCACCAGATAGTTAGCCAAGTTGTACATGCCAAGGCAAAGTTCTTGAAGGAAATTAAAAGTGAACATATGAAGCAGCCTTATTGCTGATATGGAGGAAGTTTTAGTGGTCTGGATAGAAGATCAAAATAGCCACAACATTTCCTTAAGCCAGAGCCTAACCCAAAGCAAGGCCCTAACCCTCTCGAACTCTATGAAGGCTAAGAGAGGTGAGGAAGCTGCAGAGGAAAGTTAGAAGCTAGCAGAGGTTGGTTCATGAGGTTTATGGAAAGCAGCCTTTTCCATTACAGAAAAGTAAAGGGTGAAGCAGCAAGTGCTGATGAAGAAGCTGCAGCAGGTTATCCAGAAGATCTGTAGCTGAGATCATTCATGAAGGAGACTCCACCGAAAAAACGGTTTTCAATGTAGATTGAACAGCCTTCTATTGGAAGAAGATGCCATCTGGGACTTTCACAGCAAGAGAGGAGAGGACAATGCCTGGCTTCAAAGCTTCAAAGGACAGGATGACTCTTGTTAGGGGCTACAACACCTGGTGACTTGAAGTTGAGCCAGTGGTCATCTACCATTCTGAAGATCCTAAGGCCTGTAAGAATGATGCTAAATCTACTCTGCCTGTGTCTGTGCTCTGTAAATGGAAAAACAAAGCCTGGATGACAGCACATCTGGTTACAACATGGTTTACTGAATATTTTAAGCCCACTGTCGAGGTGTGCTCAGGAAAAAAAACTCCTTTCAAAACACTACTGCTCATTGACAATGCTTCTGGTCACCCAAGGGCTCTGATGGAAATGGACAATGAGATACAGGATGCTTTCATGTCTGCTAACACGATATCCATTCTACAGTCCCTGGATCAAGTACTAATTTTGACTTTTAATTCTTATAATTTAAGAAATACATTTTATAAGGCTATATGGCTGCCATAGATAGTGATTTCCCTGATGGATCTGGGCAAAGGTAATTGAAAACCTTCTGGAAAGGATTTACTATTCTAGATGCCATTAAGAATATTCATGATTCACGGGAAGAGGTCAAAATATCAACATTAACAGGAGTTCAGAAGAAGTTGATTTCAACCCTCCTGGACGACTTTGAGGGGTTCAAGACTTCAGCGGAAGAAGTAACTGCAGATGTGGTAGAAACAGCAAAAGAACTAGAATTAGAAGTGGAGCCTGAGATGTGACTGAATTTCTGCAATCTCATGAGAAAACTTGGACAGATGAAGAGTTACTTTATGGATGAGCAAAGAAAGTGGTTTCTTGAGATGGAATCTATCCTGGTGAAGGTTCTGTGAAGATTGTTGGAATGACAACAAAGGATTTAGAATATGGCATAAACTTAGTAGATAAAACAGGGGCAGGGTTGGAGAAGACTGATCCAAGTTTTGAAAGAAGTTCCGCTGTGGGTAAAATGCTGTCATCAGCATTGCGTGTTACAGAGAAATCCTTCCTGAAGAGTCAGTGGCGAACTTCCTGGCTGTTCTATTTTAAGAAACTGCCACAGCCGCCCCAACCTTCAGTAAGGACCACCCTGTTCAGTCAGCAGCCGGCCACACTGAGGGGAGACCCTCCACCAGCAAAAAGATTATAACCCACTGAAGGCTCAGATGACGGTGAGCGTTTTTTAGCAACAAAATATTTTAAAATTAAGGTATGTATACTTTGTTTTTTTCAGACATAATGCTATTGCACGCTTAATCGACTACAGTATAGTGTAAACATAACTTTTATATGCATTGGGAAACCAAAAAATTCGTGCGACTTGCTTTATTGTGATATTCCCTTTACTGAGGGGGTCTGGAATCAAATCCACAGAATCTCTGAGGTCTGCCTGTACGCCAACAGGCTTAACGATGCCATCCTTCAAACATAAACTACGGGCTGCATTAAGACAATTAAAAGGGACTAAAACTCTTCTAGGACCCAGGTAGCATTATGCTAATTTAGGGTGGGTTATAATTAAAAATTACCATTAGAGCACGAAGAATCCATGGAACTTCACCTGTAGCAGCTTTCAGACAGATGTGATGCTTGCAGGAAATATCAATGCTGGGAATGATAACTTTTTATAGCCTGCTGGGTCAGGAGGCTGCAGCCCGTTACACTGACTAAATTAGGCCAATTTAAGTAGTTAGGTTAAGTGAAGAAGCCTGTGTCCAAGTGCTGGCTGGCCGACTGTGGAGTGTGGGTATTGGCAACTGGCTACGGATGGAGAAAGCAATAAAGAAAGAGGCCCAATTGGCTGGGAAGATTATGAGTGGGCAGAAGCAGGGGTGAGGAAAGAGGGAAAGAATGAAAGAGAAAGGGGCCGAGGTAGCGGCTGGCTCAGCCCACCTAGTCTGGCTGCTGCTATGGGCAGGGCAGCTGGCCAGCGAGTAGGCTGGGTGTCCTACAAAGGCCAGACCGTCAGGCAAGGGAAGGGAGCAAAACCTTTGCCAAAAATGAGGGCTGTTCTGGATAAGCTACGCTCTGCTCTTTGTCCACTCACAGCCACCACTCAGGTAGCTCTGGCCGTGGCACCATGACAGGGATGACTTCTGAGCGGGGCACCTGGTGTCATGAATGGAACCAGGCCACTTGAGCCAAGAGTGGGAGCAAGTGCCCTGGCCTGCGACTCGAGCCCAGACATTGTGCTTCTCCTCCTCTCAGACCCCAAGGTTCCCGCCAACATGGGGAGTGGAGTCCATGGCCCGGTCCTCCTTCAGTAGTGGGACTGCTGGCCACACACACTGGCCGGCCTCTGCCTCTCTGGCCAGCAGGCCTCCCCTGCTCTCGGAGTTTAGGAGTTTATCTTGTCTCCTGACCCTCCCTGCTGAGCTGAAGCCTCTGAGGAAGGCAGGCAAATGGGATGTCACCTGAGGATGTCACCTGAAATGTGGGAAACCCTACCGCTAAGAACTTCCTTGCGGCCTCCTGGCTGGGCTGCTGAGTGGTGGCAGGGACCTGGGCCAGCACGGAGGGCAAACGTAAGGACAGAACAAAGAATTTCTTCCCTGGTCAGTATGAAACGGTGCTCTCTGTCAGCAATTCACAGGCAAGCAGGAAGGGGGCGCTGGAATCACTCAGGGGTGGTCCTGTCCTGCCAGCAAATGCCACACGGGTGGCCGTTCCTTCGCTTGAAAATATCCACAGAGCAAAGAGAAAACCACCCCTTACAGGAGGAGACAGAGATGTATCTTTTGAAAGAGCTGGGAGCTACACACACAGGCAGCACACACGGGAGGGCGAGTGACTCACAGAAATACAGGAAACTCAGTAGGAGCCCTTCCCAGGCTTGCACCACAGGGAGGGGAGGCTCTCTCCTCCGGGGACCGCGCCTGCCCACACACCGTAACCCAGTGGCTCTGGAGATGCGCCACAATCAGGAAACCACAGCACCTTCCCCACAGGAGGGCTTGGCAGCGCCACAGCTGCTGTCAGGAGCCGGTCACTTCAGAACCACGGACAAAAGCCCAGCGTGGGCACATCCTGACGGAGCAGGTCAAGAGGACGGGGGTGCTGGACTGCCCAGCGGCCAGCCCAGACACACAGGAAGAGGAGCTGACAGGGCCCAGCGGCGTGCACTGGGCGGCCAGGACGAAGCGTGCACGGCGTTCCTGCGTCCGGGGTGGCCCTGGGCCGAGTCTCCCATGTCCCTGGGCAGCAGGGGGAGGACAGTGCCTTCCAGGAAGGGACACGGTAATTACTCCTTAACGTAAGACACCTATTTGGGTTTCTGCCCCCTTCAGAAGAAGGGGCCCATCAGGAGAGAGCGGCGATGAGCCCGGGCGTGCAGCAGGACCTCAGCCTGGAGGAGCTGCGAGTGGCAGCACCAAGCCAGCCCAGGGAGAAGGCTCCCTGCTGTGACTGCGCGAGGGTGCCTCCAGGGACAGAAACCAGCAGAACACCACGTGCAAGGGCAGGACTTTGCTTTGGTTTCTTAAGTCAAACCCTGACGAAGACGAGGAAGGGACAAGTCCAGTGCACGCGTTTCTGGTGTCTGACGGCCCCTCAGCTCCCAGCCATGCCTGTCCTCTGACGCAGGACAGAGCTGAGAATGTGAAACGCGAGGCTGGAGAGTGCTCCAGGGACAGAGGCGGGGACGACTCTGAGGCTTTCTCACGAGGCCTGGACAGGGCGGGGGTGGGATCCCTCTGACACTGGGCGATGCTACCCTTAATTGTAAAGGTCGATGACATTCCTGACAGCGTCACTAACGTAGGACTGCACTGCAATTTCCAGTTCACAAAGCACTTTTACTTCTGTTTTGAATGACCAAGTCAGGAAATGTATTATAAGAGATTATTTTACAGATTAGAACAGAAGTGTCACTTAAAAGGATACAGACTTCCCACAGTCAAAAGATTAGGAAAAGAAACTCCTACTATGACTCAGGTCTCCTGGCTCTTTCTAGAACAGTGAAATCAATCTGATACTGGACTTTTATTACTTTACCATGATACATCGTACGGGTTCCAATTTCACTTTTCCTAAATCACAACTTTTCTCAATAGGAAGATCTGCCACACTGAAGATAGTTAAGAAGGTAGGTCACAAAGCCGTCAGAAAGGAGTTTCTAGATTTCTTTCCTTTTCCAGGAAAGAAAACCCCTTGAACCCCACTCCCAACCATCCCTGGTACTCCAGGAGATTTGTAACACACAATGGGACCAACTGTCCTTTCCTGATTACTATTCTTGTAAGTCCGTCTGAGACTGTAACCTACCCTCTCAGGCCCCAAAGATCAGCAGTTTTTATCTAAATGGTCTTACAAATTTGATCTTCATGTGTTTTGAGGGCCAGGTCACAGACAGAACTGCATAAATATTACTCAAACGGCGATTCTTTGATGAGCTGTTTTTCAGCTTCTGAAGTTATAAAGTTTTTTTCAAATGATTTTTATAGGGAGTAAAGTAGATTTCTTTTTAAAGCCCAGAAGTTGTATTTGGAATTTATGCCCCTGAAACACTGTTATTTAATCTCTTCAGAGCTAAGTGTCTGCATTTTGAAAATGTTCTGGATGGAGCTCTGCTCTAGTGGGCCGGTATGCTCTGGTGGGCCAGTGGTTCTCTCTGCCACCAGATGGGCTGTATCCTGTGATTCCCTGTGAATAGCAGGGTCTAAAATGAGGGCTACAAGGGCCGGGAAGCACCTTTAAGTGTGATGTGTTTAGGTGGATGCAGCGTTTCTTGGTCTCGGCACTGCTGCCATGCTGGTCATTTGCTGTGCGGCAGGAGTCTGTCTTGCATACTGTAGGATGTATGGCTGCATCCCTGGCCTCTGCCCCCCCAACATACCAGCAGTAACACTCCCCAGATTATGCTAATAAGACATGGCAACATGGTAACTCGTCCACTGGGGGTACAAGCACCCGGCTGGGAACCCCTGGTGTGAGTGGGGGCTGGCATTCCCCAGGATACCTGAGCCTGCATGGCACACCTGGCCCCTTCTCAGCCCCTGCAGCTCTGCCCCTGACACACTCACTCACACACAGGACTCAGTATCCTGGAAGAACACGCTCAGCCAGGCCAGGCTGGGGGCTCCTGGTTTCCCACCCACAGCTTTCCCTCTGCTCTCCCAGGTGTTGTGAGCACAGTGCACACGTCAGTAGGCACCACGTGAGGACACGCAGACAGCAGCACAGTATCCGGCCCTCACAACGCGTCCACAAGCACCTCTAGTAATTTACAAAAGGACACCTTCTACTAGAGTTCACGCTTACTATTAACATGTCATAGAAGCATCAGTGAATGGGCATCTCCACAACTACCCCCAAAGAAATGACCTAATCAGTGGGGAAGTCTATAGGAAAATGATAGCATTCTCTCTTCCCCCTCACGCATGTCAGGAGGGACCCCTTTGGGAGCAGAAGTTCTGCTAAAGATTCCTCATCTTGTCTCCACCTTCCCTCCCTCAAGGTGAACTCACAAGCACTCACTAGCAACACCCCCTTTCGTTCTTGCTCAAGGCTGCTTAGGAAGCTGCACAGAAAGGTCACCTGGCTTATATTTTAGTTTTTCATGGAAAAGCCTTGACACAAATTTTCAATTCATGTAAAGAAATGTGGGCAGTGTTGATATTTTATCAGGTGCACAATGGTGCCTGACTAGAGCGTTCAAGTAAAGGACCAAGTCTTCTGGGCAGACTGTGAGAAAAAGCAACTCTGGTTGCAACGGCTCTGGGCCAACCGTTGTCATTTGTGTCTGAAAACAAGAATTTGGTTGCTCACTGGGTACCTCACGCAGTAAATGTGGAGAGTTGTGAAAGCTCGCTCAATGAACCACCTTGTTTGGAGCAGATGATTCTGTACTCCTTCTAGAAGGAACCCTGCACGCCAGGCACCAAGAAGACAAAAATCACAATACCTGTCGTGTCTCAGAGCTCTCATGTCCACGTAGACGGTGGTCGGATCGGGCCCCGAGGTCCCCTGCAAGCAAGGACACAGTGAGGTTAACACGAGTTTGCTTTGGAGGAGCTGGGTCTGTGTTTCCTACTGGCTAGGGAGCATTTCTATGGTAAAGCCTGAACAAAACCCAAAAGCACTAAAGCCACACCTCTCAACTGATAACCCAACTCCGAAAGGAACATCTTATAAAGATAATACTGGACTTTCACACGGCTTGACTGTCAACCACATTTATGAAAATTAGAAAGAAAAGGGGCATCTTGCCAAATAAAAGAAGGCTGAAACTACAGAGGCAGCATTTTGGCAAAAGCAGGTCGCTGAGGATGTGAAGCATCATTTGCTGAGAGATTTTCACCACATGCATCCCAAAAGGTGTATTTTTAGGGCTCAAGATATTGAAGCAGAACACGTGACGTGAGCTGACAGATTAAGGAAGAAGAGATAAAAGATAATGACCTTGTTCCTTCTAGTTCTAATTGTGCCTTGGTTTTCCTCCAATGCGGGAGGCCATTTCTGCCCAAGACATAAGTCAGGGAGGTTGTGTGTTTACCACTGGTCATCTGGGCAGCACCCTGTGTTCTGAACTATTCATTTACCACAGGGTCCAGAAACCTTATCTTGGCATCATAAATCTCTTCAAAATATATGCTGAGTTGACTTCTGAACAGTGATCTCTGCTCATGTAAGAGCAATGGCATTAAAGCTGCATTACAAACCAAAATTCTACATACATTTCTTGGGAAAGTAATGCAATACCTTGGGTAGAAAAAGACAGAACCTAAGAAAAATCTGCCAAAAAATAAGGGAGCCTCTCAGAATTTATTTGAAGAACTACACTAAAATTCCTCACGAGAGAATCTTAATCTTATACCAAAGGCACGTTTAAATATAAGAAAAAGATAAAAATAAAGACACCTTTGTTGTACCATACTGGCCCCCCCGATAATCCTCCCCACAGAGAAAGCACATGCAATCAGCCTGGAGGAGGAGCTGCACTGCCGTGTGGCCACGGTGCCCTCGCTGATCTGTGACTGCTTGGGGGAGCTGTGTTACAGACCAGCGCTGAGTGGAGAAGCGGTTTGTGGTCTGAGTAATGCAAAGCACATAACCATAAGAGGCCAATTAAAAACAAACAAATCAGAAAACAGGTCACTAGAAGTGGAAAATGAAATAAAACGGAGATGACCCCAAACTGATGGTATAAATGGAGGCACAGCATTTGTCACAAACGCGAGACGTCTGACAAGATCTGAGAAGTGACACCGCGCTGGCCGTCAGCCCTCCTGACCACGGGTCTAGAAGCCCAGCCCATCTCTGCACTCAACTCCTAGTCTGCCCACTGCTGGGAGCTGACGAGACGGTGGTGGTTAGCAGGCACTGGTGTGGATGAGCGGGAAATCCCTACCTTCTCAGCCAGCTTCCACAGCCGGTGGGGCTACAGCAGCAGGAGGTGGGAGCAGAGGAGAGGTGAGGACACCAGACCAACAGACACCGAAAATCCAGGACACACACAGACACATAAACAAACAACCCAACAATAAAAGTGGGATGAAGAAGAGAGAGGGGTGGGGAGGAAAATGCAAAAAGCAGGGAACAAAGTAAAAAGAAGATCAAAAACAATGTCAAATATGGAAGTCGTTAAAATCAATCACTGTACCATTAAAGGTTAAAAAAAATCTAAAAAGATGTCCACATATCCACAGAGCAACAGAGGAGAGTAACAGATGACTAGCCACGGGAAGGTGGACCTGAGTAATTGCTTTTAATACATATGGTCAGTGGGTTTTGATTTTATGGTACCTTTCTCTAGTTTCTTTTCTTTTCTGAGAAAGTGGGGAGTATGAATTTTATTGGCCAAATCTGTCAAGTGTTCCTCACTGAAATAGTTTCAAGTTTCTTACTACAACAATGAAGGGGAGCCTGGAAGTTTGTGGATCTAAAATCAGCCCTACTCACCTACAAGATTAGGACAAGAAAAGAGGTCAGAGTACGAGTGAAGCGTGAATCAAACCTTGGGCTCCTAGGTGGTCTAGCTCAGCGGTGCGGGGAGGGACCCCCCAGTGAGCACCCTGCTTCACCCTCAGCTCTGTCCTCAGAGACACTGCCTTCATTTCTCTCTTGTCTTCCACGGTTTTGGTGCCCACCTCTACCCCTGTTAAAGCATCTATTCCCACGGGGGAAAGACTCCAGAAAGCAACGTGGGCAAACTTCTCTGATGTTGTGTATTCCCTGGCTGACCCGGTGTCTTTCCCAAACACTCCTAGAAAACTAGAACAGGGCCAAGTTCTCCCTTGGCGGTCCTGACCCCGTCATCACAGTCACTAGGTGGGCTCCAGAGACAACAGCAGCAGCAACAAAGAAGGAGCTCTTCACTAGGTTTCCTGAGGCAGCAATTTGTGAATAAACAAGGCCAGACTGAAAAACTATCATCACGCAACTTGGAGGCAAGTCTATTTAAAAAAAAAAAAAAAAGCAATGGTTCCAGATTTAAAAATTACGATTCCATCCTTCTCTCTGAGACTTCCTTCACTGTGGTAACCATGGCTACTGCTTTCTCTCAGCATCTCTATTTTTAGAAAACTGAGGCAGGACTCCAGGAAAGAGAAGAGGGCCAGGAAAGGTGTGTGCACCTGGAAGGCACACACGACTTTCATTGGGTCTCTTCAAGCTAAATGCAATAATTTAAATAATTTCTCTCATGATTCTTTGAATCCCAAACATTAATTGGAACAAAACTAAGTCCATGTTCTCTCTCTAAATTATTCTAATTCACAATTTTTAAAAATAATGACTCAAAGTAGTATCTCAGAAGAAAAATACACATGACTGGGAACACGTTTCCTATCTTGTAAATGCGTGGAGGAGATAACATCTGGAGCAAAATCGGTCTACTGACTAATGAGGGAGACGTGAACGAAGAGTTAATGTACAGGTGTTTCCAAGTTTCAAAAACCCTAAGGTAGAAAACTCTGAGATTTCAAGATAAATAGTAGGGAGTGCATATTTAACAAAATCTTTACTTTGCCAAAGAATGCAAGCTGGAGTTCCTTTAACTAAGGCGTACGCTCCTAAGTATTTAAAGATAACGGAATACTTCCAGAAGGGACCAGCAAGAAAGCAAAGCTATCGATTCCAACCAAAGTTTATCAGAAATGAAGTCGAAACGTGTTTGAAATTGCAAGTTATATTAATCAGAAAAGAGGATTAACTTTAATGTTCAGTTGTATAATAAAAAGTGACACATGGACATACAGTAAAAATCATTTTTTCTTATTGTCATAAAAGTGTATCAGTTAGGTATCAAGCACTTATTGAACAAATGAGTTACATTTAAATCTCAGCTGTAGATATACAGACTCACATCCCAAACACAGCACAGCCAATTCAACCCAGTACTTATCTGAACACCTCGGCTGAGTGGTACTTTTCTATTCAGCAACTCACATACTATAGCATCAGTACAATCTAGTATTAGCACATAACTCCTTAAGCTTAAGTAGCAAATTCTAAGCAGAAACGTGATATAAAGACACAGTTCCAGAGTACTGATACTGGGCATATCTACTGTGCTGGTGTTTGAGGAGTTGAGGGAGTTTCCCATAACTGGGGGCACAGGAGGCAGCTCTGCAGGACTGGATTCCAGCAGGGTATGGGCACAGCAAAGTGGCTCATCAGTGGGCTCTTCCCCCCGACCTTTAAGCAGTGTTTCTGCCTGCATGACCCCAAGGCACATTCTTTGGTCCTCCTAGCAGATCTGTGTATTAATAATGATGTTTTCACTATTTTAACTGAGATTTCAGCTTTCTTTTGATAAGCACTAGTATGGTGCAACTTTTCCATGCTTATACCTTTAATCTATTTGTGTCTTTATTTTTAAACCGTGTTTGTTTTAGGCTATATATAACTGGGTCTTGCTTTTTAAAACTCCAACCTCATGATCTCTGCATCTTAAATGAAGTGATAGAGGATTTATATTTATTATTGATGTGATTATGCTTAAATCTATTTTTTGTTGTTTATAATTCATCCCATCTATCCCCCCACCTTTTCTCTGCCTTCTTTTATAGATCCACTCTCTCTCCTCTGTTGGCTTATTAGCTACAACTCTTTGTTTTTCTAATTCTAGTGGTTACTTTATGGCTTATAGCATACATCTTTAATTTTCCAGTCTACCTTCAAGCGGTATTACACCAATTCACATGTTGGAAGAACCTTATGATAGTATACTTCCATTTTTCCCTCCCAAACTCTGGGCAGTTGCTGTCACCAGTTGACTTTTATAGATGATATAAACCCTACAGTATATTACAAGTTTTGTAAAGGCAGTCAATTACCTTCTAAAGAGACTCAATAAGAAAAACATCTTATATGTTTACCTATGCACTTGCCATTTCCAGCATCATTCATTCTTTTGTACAGACCCAGATTTCAAACTGGTATCATTTCCCTTCTGCCTAAAGGATTTCCTTTAATATTTCTTGCTCTGTGGGCCTGCTAGTAGTTGATTCTCAGCTTTTGTATGGCTAAAAAGTTTTTATTTCAAGTTTGCTCTTGAAAGATATTTCCATTGACTACTATGAAATTCTAGGTTGACAGTATTTTTCTTTTAGTATTTAAAAGCTGTTTTCCACTGTCTCTTTGCTTACATTTCTGATGAGAAGTCTGATGTCATTCTCATCACTGTTCCTCTGTAACTTGATTTTTTTCATCTGCTTTTCCCTGTATCATTGGTTTTGGGCAATTTAGTTAAGCAGTTTCCTTCACGTTACATTAGAGCAGTGGGATTTGTGGGTTTATAGTTCCATCAAATTTGATATATTTCTTCATGTATTTTTTTCTAGACCGTACTCTTCTTTTTCCTCTTTCATGGGAACTCCTATTATATGTATACTAAGTCCCTTGAAGTTTCCCCCGATTTCACTGATGTACTTTCCATTAAAAAAATACTTTTTTCACGTTTCATTTTGGAAAGTTTCTATCTGTTCAAGTTCACTAATCTTTTCTTCTGCCATTGATTCCATCCAGTGTATTTTTCATCTCACATATTATAGTTTACATTTCTAGAAGTTCAACTTATTTTTTTTTAAATTTTCCATGTCTTTTCTTAACTTTCTGAATATGTGGAATACAGTTAAAATAACTTAGTGTCCTTGTCTATAAATTCAACATCTGTGTCAGTATGGTTCAGTTTTGATTGACTAATATTTCTCCTCATTGTGGATCTGTACCTGCTTCTTGGTATGCCTGGTAATATATATATTTTTTGGTTGCACTGTGTGGCATATGGGATATTAGTTCACCGACCAGGGATCGAACCCATGCCCCCTGCTGTGGAAGTGCAGAGTCTTAACCAGTGGACTGCCAGGGAAGTCCCTGCCTGATAATTTTTTATAGGATGTCAAACACTGTAAATTTGACCTTGCCAGTCACTCATCCCACTGTGTTCTGGCTTCCCCTGTATCTGATGAGAGTTCAGCATCATTTTTATTATTGTCCCCCTTACATAATACATCTTCATTTTGCAGCTGCTTTAAGAATGTCTCTGCTGTTGGCTTTCAGCACTTTGGTGATGATGTGTGTAGGTGTGTTTTTTTAAGCTACTGTGTTTGGTGTTCACTGAGATTCTTGAATCTGTGTGTTGATCTCTCTCATCAGTTTTGGCCGCTGGGTCTTTAAATTGTTCTTCTGTCCCATTTTCTCTCACCCCCTCCTTCTGGGACTCCTATTACATGCATGTTAGACAACCTGCTATTCCACAGATCTCAGAGGCTATCCCATTTTATTTTCATTCCTGTTCCTCTTGCGTTTCAGTCTGGATAATTTCTATTGACTGGATTTCAAGATCACTCACTGACCCTTTCCCTGCTGCATTCAGTCTGCTATTAAACCATGAGGAATTTTTAAGACTGCAGTTTTCATTTCTAGCATTTCCATTTGGCTCTGTTTTGTGGTCTCTATCTTTCTGTGATATTCCTCATCTCTCCATGCAAGGTGTATACCTTTCCAACTAGATTCTTTAACATATTTACCATAGCTATTTTAAAGTCTCTGATAAATCCAACATGTCTATTCTACTGACTCTATTGACCGTGTCCTTTCATGGCCATGTATCCTATTTTCTTTCTTCGTTGCACGTCTTTTTGATTTTGATTGTAAAGCAAACATTGTGTTTAAAAGCACAGTGGAGACTGAAGTAAAAACATTTACCCCCAGAAAAGGGCACACTCTCTCCTGTCAGCCCACTAGTTTGTGTGTCTGAGTGAGCTTGGTCTGGGATTTGTGGCAACGTTAGATTTCATTCATGCTGGCTTCCCATACCTGTGAGCATAATCAGGACTTTGGATCTGAGCACTAGTAAGATTCTGGATACCTCTTTATGCTTTATAGCTTAGAGACTTGCTTTCCAAACTGTGGGAGATCTCTTTCTGCTTCATAGCTTGGCTGCCAGCTTTTTGCACGACTGGCTGCTTCTCTTTCCTCTCCATTCTGCTGCCCAACCCCTAGCCTTTGGAAGGCAAGATCTGCACTTGGGGAAGGCCCTGGGGGCCTGAGAGAGATGTGCTTGGCCTCCCTATCCCACCTCCGTCTTTGGAGTGCAAGGGTGGTACACCAGATGATCTGAGGCTCTCCAGAGAGGGGCTCTCAGCTTTTCTGCTCTCCTTCCAGCCCTCAGGACCTCTGCTTTCCACTCACTGAGGAAATTTTTTCACTTCCAGGGCCCCTCCTCAGACTTCAGAGACCTGTTGCTTTAACTCACCAGAGGCCCACAGAACTGCAGCTGGATTCTCTCAGCTCCTGCTCTGTTCTTGGCTTTTGCATACTGCCCTCTGGAGTAGGTGAGGTCTGTGGGGAGTTGGTGGGGGGTATGTAGAATGACTGGGCTGGGGGTCCCTGGGATTCTCATCCTCTTGCCAAGCTATTTACTGCTGTTAACATTCTCAAAAAAGTTTGGCTGGTTCCTGCTCCCCTGTAAGGGGTGAAAACAATTGTAGGTCTCTTCTCTCTGAAAGATTTAGTTCATTTAGATTTCTCTGAATCTTGGCTCTCTGCTGAATTTTAAAAGCTATGATTTTGTGTATTAACCAGATGGTTTCAATAGTAAGGGCTAGAACAACAGTCTCTTGTGACTTATACATCCTAATCAAAAATGGAAGTCCAGCAGGGAACTACAGATATAGTCAGTATCTAAGGGAAAAAAAGGGAAGTCCAGAATCCTTTTTAATGAATGTATTTTTTGCTAAAATTGTGGTTAGTATTAAGCACATTGATTGATTTATAAACTGGTATCAGGAGTGGTTGTCAGGGAAACAGGGATCTGAAACTGATTAGTTGGTTTGGTAAAAGCCAAAGGGCAGAGAAAATCCAGCTCATCTGCCAGGCTGGACTCTGCAGATGTCCGTGCCATACCTTGGCAAAATGGTAATTAAACCTCTTTCACAGGGGTCAGCAAACCCCTGTTTTTGCAAAGTCTTCCAGGAACACAGCCTCACCCATTCATTTAAACAGTATCTGTTTCTGCCTTGAGCTACAGAGCTGAAGGTCCCTGAGAAGAGACCACAGACTGCAGGCCCAGCTCTTCACTCTCTGGCAAGAAAAAGTGCCCCAAAGGCTTGTCTTGGGGACCGTTGATCCACAGACCAACGTGAAAACATAGTGAGACAACCCAAACCAGAGGGAACATCTGATTGAGAAGCTTGTGGGTTCAACATCACAGTCTACTAGGACCCCGAACTCCTCATGTGGTTATTTCTGAAGCCCCTGAATGTTCAGATGGAGAGACGTGCTTGGCTACGGCAGTTCCAGCACTGATTCTCTGTTCCATGCGGTGCCCCCGTGCCCAGCACACATCAGACATCTGATGGTGGTGGTGAACTTGACAATCGAGTCTATGGCTTACAGAGAATCAGTGACGGAAGGGCCACCAGCTGGAAACCCTGGACCTGGCCACAGTTGTCTCTTCGGGACAGAGGAAGGGTATGGTATTGGTTGCAAGAGTGAAAACTGCATTGTGGTGGGGTTTTGTGGGGGAGGGGTGATGGGTAAGAACGGGATGAACGTAGCCTTTGGTTGCTCCATTTTTGGTCATCAGGCATCAGAACTCTTTCTGTATTTGGGCAAGTCCTCCACTTTTGCAACCTGGTTGGATACAAAGCCTCTGTCCCTCTGTAGTAACTAAAAACATCTGCCACTCTCCTGCTCAGCTTTCCTGGAAGCCAGCCTGCCAGGTAGCTGCACCTATTCACAGCAAGAGGAAGCACAAATGTTCTTGCCCTTGGCGGCGGACACGTCTGCGACACCACCCAGCGACATTTTAATAAGTTCCTTTTAAGTTACCAAAGGTTTCTGCTGCCCACAAATTAGAACCCTGACTGATATACGGGTAATTGAGAATACAGGTCCCATGAACTCAAATGTTAATTTTCATTGTCTGGGACAACATACATCAGCAGGAGAGGATGTGGAAGTTCTGTGGATGTGACAAATTCCCTGGAGCATGGGAAAACCCCAGAGGCACCTCACTTATGTTCACTTCCCTCGTCTAAAAGCTGTGTTGGGAGAAAATGAATTGGGGGCTCAAATGAATGAGTCTTATTATAACTATTAATTTTATCTTGAGAATTACTTAAGATCTATGTCACCCTGAGCCTTCCACTTTTTTTTTCTTTTAACAATCAATGACTCTACTTCTCATCATCAGGGTGGCTGTATTTCCCTTTCATTGTGTGAGTTTCAAGATTTAAGGTTTAAGACCTTAAGGTTTCAAGATTTAAGACCATAACTGTAAATACTGAGTTAATTCCACACAGCTATTTATAATAAAGCTTTCCTCAGATAAATTAATCGTTATTTTTCTATATAATAAAGATCAAAGTTTCTGTTTAAAGTGGCTTAAAAGTTTTTTCCTAATAAAACAAAAATTGAGATTTCTTTTGGAAAGCAGAAGACCTCATTTCCCCTCCCTTCTTCAGCTGGTGAGGAGGATGCTAATTTTTGTTACCAAGAACTAAATTTCTAAATCTAATACATCCAAAAACCTTTCAGCTTATACTTTTGAAAAGAGTAATTGTGAATGAAGCACAACATCTCTTTTGATGCAGGTTAATAAGCCAGTGGCACTTCCTAACAGAACTAAGGAAATTTATGTTAAAGCCAATCTCACAAGTCATAATTTGATCTTTCTAATGCCTACTTTTGTCATAAGTTCAATAAATCAAAAGTGCTTTAAAGTCATTTTTACAGCTAAAGATTCTAGGAAATGTCATTCCAAAGTATAACAAATGGTTCATACTTCTAAATTTCTTTCTTCTGCAGAGTCTAAAATACTCTGCAGAAATCAGAGTCATGTAAAACCAGAGTCATCCACACTGAATTTTATGAGTCCATTCTTTTGCCATTGAACTATGTCAAAAGGACAATTTCAAAATAATTAATGTGTCAATTCCTGCCTTAAAATGATACATGGGTAAACAAGTCACTCGGTTTCTAAGATACAGAAGCCGAAACAACAGCATCACAGAAATTATGACTGTCTCAGTTTTCTGTTATTCTACTTTTGCAATTGCCTCATACGTAAAATTTTTTAATTGCTCATTTGCATACTTGACAATGATGTATTTGTCAATTTTCATGATTCTCTCTATTACAAGAAACTAGGGTTTCATGTCACAGCCCATGAAAGCAGGCATTGAGGAGTCCCTTTGTGGTGGCCCTGACTCTGTTCCTAGTACACGCCACCCCCCGCCTCCCCACCCCCTGGTGACAACAGACTGAAGAACAGCAACTAGCACACAGATGCACGTCTTCTGAGCTGTTTGATTTAGGTCACACGGAAATAGGGGGTCTGATTTAAAATGTTCCAGGAAAACAGTCAAAAACCGAAGGCAGGATATCCTGCCTGTATACAGTTCAGTTTTGTAAACAGTTTACAAGGCTGTTATTTCACTTGCATAATAAACCACAACATGGAATTGGCACCTGACAAAACTGCAAAATGTGAGATTTCTTTAACATGTTGCTCTGTTTAGATGACACTGTCAGTAGCAATGCCAGTTCTGTTTCCGGCAGCTGTTTTTATTTCTCTGCTTTGTCAGGAAAGCTCACTTAACTTCTCTGAGCCTCAGTTTCTCTCCTCTTAAAACAAAACGACCGAGCTTGCTCTCTGTGAGTTGTAGGCAGCTCTAGCCAGATGCTGCCTGGAATTGAGTGGTGTGACACATTTGTGAGAGAATTTTTTGTTTTCTTTTTTGGGCATGAAGTCTTTTTTCTGAAGGTGCAGGCCCTGGAGCTACTGTTTGAGATGAAAATGCTGCTAGAAGCCTGAAGAGCAGCAAACGTTTGAGTTTCATTTCATTTCATTTCACTTCATTTCATTTCATGATAACTTACAAATGATGCTGTGAGTTTTTACCTGATGAAGATTCACATGAGTTCATTTCAGAGAAATCTCAGGACTGCTATGTACTTACTTCCCTCAGGAGGCTTGAGGCTAATAAAAAACACGCTGAATTTCTCAAATGTGAAGCATATTTGCAGTCAGAGGAGTCGACACCCAGTACTTCCACAAAATTCAGTCTCAGGAAGTGACTGTGTGGCTATGTGAGTTGTGTACTGGGTTCTCTAAGACAGTTTTTCACAGAGCAGGGGGATAGAAGTTGTTTATGTACATAATTGTGAACTATGGCAGACAACATTAAGTGGGAGGGATGACCTGCCATGGGAATTCAGAGGAAGGAAAGTACTTCTAGCTGGAGGAATCAAAACATGACACCTGGAAAGAGAAGCAGCCTTTTGCCACATGAAGAAGGTGGAAGCCCATTTCAGGCAGAGAACAGCCTGAGTTGTGGCATCAGGAAGTAAAAGTATGAAAGACTCTACGGTAGAGAATGCCATTTAGCGTAAAATTGTACAAAGGGGAGAGAGATGCTCAGGCTGGATTGGTCGGCGTGCCACTGATGAAGTAAACACAAGCCCTGATTTATCTCACGTAAGTTCAGAACCTCAGGCATGAGATGCGTCTCATTCTGCAGTCACAGCACCCTGCCCACTGCACAGCCCAGCCTCCCCAAGGCCAGGGGGCACTTCTGGAAGGGGACCCACAGACACTAATATTGTGGTCCCCAGCGAGAGCAGCTTGTAAACCCCACATGGCTCGGATGAGGCTCCATTCCTCGTCTGGACAGCGTCCTTCGCGTCCCTACCCACGTACCTCGTGGAGATGGAGACCTGCCCTCCTCCTGCAGGGCTGCCCTCTACCTGAGCACTCAGGGTCCAGTCAAGGGCCCTGAGGAAGGACGACAGGCGATCCAGGTGAGAAAACATGTCCTCAAACAACAACAAATCCACTGAAAACAAATATGCCCACTAACTGATTTCACATATATTGGTAATCCTGGTGTTCCACAAGGAAAATGGTGTAAACTTCTCAATGTCTTTAAACATTTAGGACGGGTTTGGAATTTAGGAACTATCTTAGCATTTTTTTAATTTTTTTTACATCAAGGGAGTAATGGTGATTATCTCTGGGTATGACTTATGAATGTTATTTATTTATTGGCTAGTCTGTATTTTCTGATTTTGTTTCCTAAAATAAATATTCTTTTGTAAAAATACTTAATCTATAAAAAAATTCATAACTTTTCATGTTGTTTTCCTCATTTCTTTGTCTAAACATTCTTAAAAATTCAGTTTTAGTATATTTAACATCTTTATCAGGCATTTATTATGTGTCAGGCCCTGGAGAAACACAATGGGAACAAGAGACATGGGATTTCTGCCCTCAGACCTCAAGCTATGCCTGCTCTGTTTGCTTGGGACCATAATCACATATTTTTTAATTTCTGCAAAAATTAATAGAAAACAAACATTTCCACTGACCAGCCCTGCCTCAAGGCTTCTGCACTTGATGCTGCCTTTGCCCAAATTTTTGTATGTTCACCTCAGAGGGCACTTGGCTGAAATGTCACCTCATAGAGAGGCCTTTCTTGGCTACCCTTCCTAAAATTGCCTCGTGTGTCTCCTTTTCCTTCTTATTTTATCTTTACTAAGAATATTTTACTCACTTACTGAAAAAATCATCTGTGTTTACTGTCCATCTGGTTCCATGAGGGCCAGAACCGTGTCTTGCACTTATCTGAGTAAACTCTGACTTAGGCTGACACGAGCTACTCACAGGATGGAGCGTCACCGAGAGACACCATGTGTGCGGTTACGGGGTTCTGCTCGCAGCCTGCTGGCTCCTGCCTCCCCAATGCCAGAGAACTCCGTAATCCCGACGCACACCTGGCCCCGGGGTTGGCAAGGACAGAGAGTCTGCATTCCTTAGTATGATACACTTAATTTATTTGATTTATCTCTACTATCAGACTGATATTTTCAGCTATTTTCTAATACTGACCATTCAGAAAAAGAAAAACTGGCTGAAAATTAGTTGAGAGTAAAGCACCCAAGTAGAAAAACTTAAAATGGACAAAAACACTTAAAGGTGCTGTCAACATTCCAGAACAGCACCCTGACCCGTGACTGGGGATGTCAGCTCTGATGTGGGGGTCATACTGACGGAACTGTTTTCTAGAAAAAGAATATTTATTCTTTTTATTAGGAGTACAGAACTTAATTTATCCAACATTCTTACAACACATATTTATTAAATATTTACAAAGCACCAGGTACGGTTCTAGGTGCTAAGGACACAGGAATGATGGAGCTCATGTTTTAGGCCACAGAGGTGGCGAACACCTGTGTGCCAACTTCATTCTCGGCTTCTTACCCTTATTTTCTGTCACCTCTATCTTTTCAATTATTTTTAGTGTATTTTACTTTCCCTACTTAACCTACTGCTTCCCTATAAAACTTCTTAAAACATTTTGGATAAGTAGACGGAAATAAATGAAAAATAGAAAGGTAAATAACCATAAGTGCTCTATTTCTAGTATCTACAAAGTTTTAATTCTGTATAATAAAGTGTAGTAGAACTTGCTTTGTTGCCTGTATGAAGTGGACAAGTGCTAAGTGATATTATGTTAATATGGGATCTATTCTATGCCCTTCTCCCCTTCATCTGCCAACATTCTGAGAGAGAGAGAAAGAAGAAGAAATATTGTGGCCAAGAGCCTGTCTCTCATGGATCCCTGATCTTTTTTCCCCACTACTTGCAGGAGAAGGGAAGCATTACATTATCCTATGGCTAAATTTATTTAAGAAGTGGATTTCTGTATTTCTCATTTCTCCTCATGGAACAGATGGCTAGAAACATTTAAGCAGAACAGATCAAGGTGAATAGGAAAAGAAAACTTCAATATTTAAAGAACTAGTTTGGCAAGATAAATCCAATTCTTCAGATTACCTCTTAGAAAAGGGAATTAATTTCAATCATAGAACAAGGTTCAACTGACTCTTGAGAGGACCCTGGTAGTTATAAATTTTTAGAAATGGAGCTAATTCAAAGAGAAGGAAGACAGAAGCAAAGGAACACCAATGAAAATCAGAACACCTTCCTGTAGCTAATTTTTCTGAAGCGAGCTCAGCAGACTGGTCACATGGGGAGAGTCCTTCCTCTCCAAAGTCCACGCTGAGTCCAGATACTGAGAGCACTGGCCGGGAGAGAGCTGACCAGGAGCTTCCCGAGGTCTCCCAAGGGGAACTGTAAGCAGCATCTCTGGGTCGTAAATGGGAGAGACAGTGGGTGGGCAGGGAGGCGAGATCAGGAGCCAGCTTGTGTCCACTGTCCTGCACTCCAGCACCTGCTGTGAGCAAAGTTCTTGTCCTCTTAATATGTTCCAGGAACAAAGCCTGCAGCTGAGCCCTGGGCTGGCTTGTTTTGGATGAGGCTGCCCAAAGGGCACTGGGAACAGATCCCCATAGGACTTTCCCTTCCTTCATGGACTAGATCTCATGTTAAGAGTTCAGAGACGGAAAGGAATAGTGAAGATGGTCTGAAGTGGGCTAATGAAGAGAAAGAAAGAAAATAAGCATTTTTTTTTTTTTTTGCCACATATAATGCAAGGCTATCTTACGAGGGCAGCCTCACTTACAGCTCTGCCTTAGAAATGCAGCAAAAAGTATATACCTCAACGTCACCCCAGCCGCAAATTCATGAATCTGCTTAATGTCCTGGAATTCTTCCTACAGAAGTTACTGTCTGCATACAAGAGACTAAGTACTTCAAGAGACAGGATTTCTTGCCACAATGAAACATTTGTTTAGTATCTCATCTTTAAAGAGCCTGCCTTCACAGGTCTTGACAAACTGCTACTCGTGTTACAAAACTTAAAATGCCCCAGGACAGAATAAGCCTGTGAATGCTAGTTATGAATAATGGTTACTGACAAATGCAGAGTATAATTAAAAACAAAACAAAACAAACAAACAAAAGGTGTATACCAACCACATGCATTTACTGAAAGATACCTTCTAAATGTGGGTAAGCATCAGCAGGGGAAACTATGTTGAGCAGTGTGGCGCTGTATGCCTGTCTTTAAAAGTCACTCTGACTCACGCACTTACGGGCATCAAGGAAACTCACCTGTAAGCAAATCGCCAGGTTCACTCTACAGCCAAACGAGGTGCTAACGGCCCGTGGATGGAGGCCCAGGTCTTTAAACAGTTTTGAGAATGACTGGGTGAGTGCTATTCGGGGCCGTTCTTCTGCCACCACTACACAGGTCCGTACGCGGGACAAGTCCAGTCCTCGTGCCTAGAAATAATGACAGCAGTAGGAGGTCAGCCTTGCCAGTGTTAGGGGTGTGACCTGCAGGCTCCTTACCCAGATCTGTACAACAACAGAAACTCCACACAGATATTCATTCCCAGGGCTCTCTGTGTCTGCACCATTAACCAAAATGCTGTAGAACATGTGTAAATAAAAAAACGCCCATATCGGTAATCAAGGATGCCATTACAAACATATCTTAAATAATTCAAGAAGCATAATGAGGAGAAAAGTTGAAGAAAAACAAGGTGTGGATAAAATAATTAAAGGACAGGGTTTGGGGAAGAACAGAAGCACTTGTATACACTCCTGCCAGCATGGATACACAGGAACATCCGTCGGAGAGAAATGAGAAACCTGCTTTTAATGTAAGAATGGAAAATGAAAACATCTGGGCAGCTTCTTAAACACAGCTCTCCTTTCATGTCCTGAGACGTAAAAGGTCCCAGATAAACTGTCACAAGGAAGCACAGCTCAGTTCTGCCCAAATTCCATCTAGTGAACGAAATGGCAACACCCGGGACAGGCAATGAAGTGCCTTAAAAGCACAACACTCCCAAGTGGAGCTGAGGAAGAGCAAAACGCGCAACGGGAGTGGCAATGAAACAGGAGGCGAGGGAGCGACAGGGTCTCCATCCCTACACAGGACAGTCACCAGGAGCCATCAGCGTCCTGGAGAGCTGACAAGGGCACCTGAGCTGAGGAGGGACATGAGTCAAGATAACGACAATCTTCCATACGTGCAGTTACACAGGGAAAATTAAGTCCAGGTAACACGAATGACCCTCGACACATGCGTGTTTTGGGAGGCAATGCACCCTGGGCTTTGAGATGGTGCCCCTGGAGCCACAGATTCAAAATTTGGCTTCAAACTTTACTAAATGTAAGAACTTGGAGAAGGTGCTTAATTTCTCTGTAACCTAAGTTTCCTTATCTTTAAAATGGAAACAATAATGGACCTATTTCAGAGAACTATTGTAAAGGTTAAATTAATCAATTATGTAAAGTGCTTAGAAATCACTTATTATTTCATTTGGTTATTTATAAATGCACCTATAGGTAAAGTTCATGAAACGTACTCAATCATTTTATAGCATAATATAGGTGGACATGAATAATAATATTTTATAAATTTCCTTTGCTGTATAAACATATAACTTCAAGTAATATTTATTTATGTAGCTTAATGTCAAAGTTATCTTGCATTTTGCTTTCTTGTTCAAGCTTAATGCACTAGGTCTGAAGAGGAAAACAAAATTCAGAAGAGAGAAATATATTGCTTTACTAATGGCAAGTGTATAGATAATTTGTATGTGTGCATATATACACACAAATATAATCTGTGTATATATCTATACATACACACCCACACATATCTGAGCATATAAACAGTGAATAGTTGGAATATTAACCAAAATAGGTCATATAATTATTCTCTCCTAGTTACTTGAATAAGGACTACATAATTTACTATGAAAATATGTCTATCAGAAAGTCCTTGGGGCTTCCCTGGTGGTGCAGTGGTTGGGAGTCGGCCTGCCGATGCAGGGGACACGGGTTCGTGCCCCAGTCCGGGAGGATCCCACGTGCCGCGGAGTGGCTGGGCCCGTGAGCCATGGCCGCTGAGCCTGCGCGTCTGGAGCCTGTGCTCCGCAGCGGGAGAGGCCACAGCAGTGAGAGGCCTGCGTACCGCAAAAAAAAAAAAAAAAAAAAAAAAAGTCCTTGGCTTAAATGAAGGGAAATGTTGTTATTGTCACATAATGGTAATTGAATATTAAAAAATAAAACCAAGCCACTGTTCACTGGATTGTAAAAATGAATTTTGGTTAGGACCCAGATCTACCAATCAGGGTCCTCAAGGAAAACGAAATGAGTGGCTAAATTTAGACGTATGACTCGAACCCCAGCGTTGGGATAAAACTAACTGCACTCAAGAACTGAATTCACCAACAAATCAAAAGGCAATTCAGGACTCTCCAAGTAGCCCTAACAGAATTAAAGACATCAATAACATACACTCTGACCTCTAACTCTGGCAGTGGGAAAACATCCATGTTATAAAACAAGGTTTTCACGTGAAAACAACTTCGTCAACCTCAGGTGACAGGGGACCTTATGTCGGCTTTTCTGAAGGATCATTTAGCCTCACCACATCTACTCCACACCCTCTGACACTGGTGCTTTCCCAGGATGCTGGCAAGTGTCCCCCAGGCACTCTGAGGGCTGCTTACCTTGAGGGATTCTGTCTGCGAGCCCAGCCCCTTGGTACACAGTTCCATCACTGAGTAGGAGCAAAATGTATCCCGGACTTTGTACTGACTCACGGCAAGCAGCCACAAGGCAGGGTTGGTCTCCAGCTCTGCAGGTGGGATGAGGATGGACTGGTGCCCGGAATACACGCTGCACAGAGAGATGGGAGGGCTCAGTAAGGATGGAGAATGGGGGACCAGCCAGCCTCTGAGAAACACCTACTGTCCATTTGCAAGAGGGGACAGTCACACCAACTCTACTCTCCGGTATTTGTAAATATAAAACAAAAGCGTGTTTACAAAAACATTCTGAAAAATACAAAAGAACTATGGGATTATGATCCGCAGTTACTGCCATTTTGAGCACTCATTGAAAGATCTCAAAGCTCTGATGCTGTTAGGTTTCTCTCAAAGCTGCTATATTCACAGAATGGACTCTCACAGTGGGAAACACAGGACTGAATTTTGGTAAAAGGTCTGGAAGTTCAGAACAGGAGTTAGCAAACTAGATGCTGCCTGGTTTTGTAAATAAAGTTTTATTGGGACACGGCCCTCAGTCCTTGCAGTACCATCTGCAGTGGCTTTCACACCAACGGGCAGAGCTGAGGGTTGCGACAGAGACCATGGAGACTGAATATTTACTAAACAGCCACTTGAGGAAAAGCGTGCCCAACCCTGGTTCAGAAAACTGACATCCAGAGTAAATAAAAGGAAACTAGGACAATTAGAAGAATTAGGATTATAATTTTACTTCAGAATGATCCAATTGGATTACCAAACAGAACTAAGGAAAATACAATCATTCTCTAATTTTACCTTTACATTAGAGAGCACGGGGAGAGAAACAAGAGGCTATTTTGTTTCACCATTAATTAATGGGGCAACTGTGATTTTAAAATAATGAAGTATTTGCCAAACTACATTTTCAATGGTATTAATTTTGTTTGGTTTATGGCTACAAATCAACATTAATAGATATATGCTATAACAGAACATCCTAGATAAACTACCTTCTAAGATTTAAGTAAAAGAGATTTTTAAAATTGAAGTATAGTTGATTTACAATGTTGTGTTAGCTTCAGGTGTACAGCACAGTGATTCAGTTTTATATATATATATATATAAAATATATTCTTTTTCAGATTATTTTCCCTCATAGGTTATTACAAAATATTGAGTATAGCTCCCTGTGCTACACAGTAGGTCCTTCCTTGTTGGTTATCTATTTTATACATAGTAGTGTGTATATGTTAATCCCTCTCCCCACCACTTTCCCCTTTGGTAACCATAAGTTTGTTTTCTATGTCTGTGGGTCTATTTCTGTTTTGTAAATAAGTTCATTTGTATTTTTTTTCTTTTTTTTTAGATTCCACATATAAGTGATACCATATGGTATTTGTTTCTCCCTGGCTTACTTCACTTAGTATGATAATCTCTAGGTCCATCTATGTTGCTGCAAATGGCATCATTTCATTCTTTTTTATAGCTGAGTAATATTCCATTGTATATATATACCACATCTTCTTTATCCATTCATCTGTTGATGGACATTTAGGTTGCTTCCATGTCTTTGTAAATTTCCAGGCTACTGTAAATAGTGCTGCAATGAACATTGGGGTACATGCATCTTTTCAAATTAAGACTTTTCGCCAGATAGATGTCCAGGAGTGGGACTGCAGGATCATGCGGTAATTCTATTTTTAATTTTTTAAGGAACCTCCACACTGTTTTCCATGATGGCTGCACCAATTTACATTCCCATCAACAGTGTAGGAGGGTTCCTTTTTCTCCACACCCTCTCCAGCATTTATTATTTGTAGACTTTTTGATGATGGCCATTTTGACTGGTATGAAGCGATACCTCATTGCAATTTTGGTTTGTATTTCTCTAATAATTAGCAAAGTTGAGCATTTTTGCATGTGCTTGTTGGCCATCTGTATGTTTTCTCTGGAGAAATGTCTTCCTAGATCTTCTGCCCATTTTTTGATTGGGTTGTTTGTTTTTTTGATATTGAGCTGCATGCACTGTTTGTGTATTTTGGAGATTAATCCTTTGTTGGCTGCATCATTTGCAAATATTTTCTCCCAGTCCGTAGGTTGTCTTTTTGTTTTGTTTATGATTTCCTTTGCTGTGCCAAAGCTTAAGTTTAATTAAGTCCCATTCATTTATTTTTGTTTTTACTTCCATTACTCTAGGAGATGGATCCAAAAAGATATTGCTGAGATTTATGTCAGTGTTCTGCCTATGTTTTCCTCTAGGAGTTTTATAGTAACCAGTCTTACATTTAGGTCTTTAATCCACTTTGAGTTTATTTTTGTGTATGGTGTTAAAGAATGTTCTAATTTCATTCTTTTACATGTAGCTGTCCAGTTTTCCCAGCACCACTTATTATGTTTAAAATTTATTTATTTTATTTTTGGCTGCGTTGGGACTTTGTTGCTGTGCGCAGGCTTTCTCTAGTTGTGGTGAGTGGGGGCTACTCTTTGTTGTGGTGCGCGGGCTTCTCATTGTGGTGGCTTCTCTTGTTGCAGAGCATGGGCTCTAGGCACACGGGCTTCGGTAGTTGTGGTGTGCAGCTTCAGTAGTTGTGGCTTGTGGGATCTACAGTGCAGGCTCAGTAGTTGGGGTGCAAGGGCTTAGTTGCTCCGCACCATGTGGGATCTTCCCGGACCAGGGCTCGAACCCATGTCCCCTGCATTGGCAGGCAGATTCTTAACCACTGCACCACCAGGGAAGCCCAGAAGACCCCCAGCACCACTTATTGAAGAGACTGTCTTTTCTGCATTGTATTATTCTTGCCTCCTTTGTCGTAGATTAATTAACCATAGGTGCATGGGTTTATCGCTGGACTTTCTATCCTGTTCCACTGATCTGTATTTCTGTTTCTGTGCCAGAACCATACACTTTTGATGACTGTAGCTTTGTAGTATAGTCTGAGGTCAGGAGGCCTGATTCCTCTGGCTCCATTCTACTTTCTCAAGATTGCTTTGGCTATTCGGGGTCTTTTGTGTTTCCATACAAATTAAAAAATTTTTTGTTCTAGTTCTGTGAAAAATGCCATTGGTAATTTGATAGGCATTGCACTGAATCTGTAGATTGTCTTGGGTAGTACAGTCATTTTAACAATATTGATTCTTCCAATCCAAGAACATGGTATATATTTTTATATATATATATATATTTATATATATCTTTCCATCTATTTGTGTCCTCTTCAATTTCTTTCATCAGCATCTTACAGTTTTCAGAGTACAGGTCTTCTGCCTCCTTAGGTAGGTTTATTCCTAAGTATCTTATTCTTTTTGATGTGGTGGTAAATGGGGTTGTTTCCTTAATTTCTCTTTCTGCTCTTCTGTTGTTAATGTATAGAAATGCAACAAATTTCTCTATTAATTTTGTATCCTGTCAATTTACTGAATTAATTGACGCGCTCTAGTAGTAGCAAACCGAATCCAACAACACATTAAAAGGATCATACACCACGATCAAGTGAAATTTATCCCAGGGATGCAAGGATTTTTCAATATTTGCAAATCAGTGTGGTATACCACATTAACAAATTGAAGAATAGAAACCATATGATCATCTCAATAGATTCCAAAAAAGCTTTTTATAAAATTCAACATCTATTTATGAGAAAAACTCTCCAGAAAGTGGGCATGGAGGAAACATACCTCAATATAATAAAGGCCATATATGACAAACCCACAGCTAACATACTCAACAGTGAAGAGCTGAAAGCATTTCCTCTAAGATCAGGAATAAGGCAAGGATGCCCACTCTCACCACTTTTATTCAACACAGTTTTGGAAATCCTAGTCACAGCAATCAGAAAAGAAAAAGAAATAAAAGGAATCTAAATTGGAGAAGAAGTAAAACTGTCACTGTTTGCAGATGACATGATACTATACAGAAAAATTCCTAAAGATGCTACCAAATGGTTTTTTTTGGTCTTAGTTTTAAAAGTCTTATTGTGGTAAAATATGTATAAGATTTACCATTCAGCCATTTTAAAATGACACTCCAGTGGCATTAATTACGTTTACAATGTTGTGCAACCATTACTGGCTATGTATGTCCAAAATTTTTCACCATCCCAAACAGAAGCTCTGTACCTAACCCATCACCACTTCCACCTCCCAGGGCCTGGTAACCTCTAACCTACTTTCTGTTTCTGAATTGCCTATTCCAGATATTTCATTTAAGTGAAATCACACAACATTTGTCCTCTTCTGCCTGGATTATTTCACTTAGCATATTGCCTTCAACATTCTTCCATGTTGTAGCATGTGTCTCCAAGGCTGAATAACATCCCACTGTATGGATAGACCACATTTTATTTGTTCATTCATCCATCAATGGATGCTTGGGTGGTTTCTACCTTTTGGCTATTGTGAATAATGCTGCTATGAATAGCACGTACAAGTATCTGTTTAAGTCCCTGTTTTCAATTCTTTTGGGTATGTACCCCAAAGTGGAATTGCTAGACCACATGGTAACTCTATGTTTAATTTGCCGAGGAACTGCCAAACTGTTTCCCAAAGGCTGCACAATTTTACATTCCTACCAGCAAGGTACGAAGATCCCAGTTTCTCCAAATTTTCCCCGGGACTTGTTATTTTCCATTTTTTTTAGTACAGCCATCCCAGTGGGTGTGAAGTGGTACCTCATGGTGGTTTTGACTTGCCTTTCCCTAATGACTCATGATTGAGCACCTTTTCATGTGCTTATTGGCCATTTGTATGTTTTCTTCGGAGGAATGTCTAATCAAGTCCTTTGCCCATTTAAAAAATGTAATTGGCTTTTATTATATCACTGATTGAGGAATCTTAAGCCCCTCTGTCTGTTGAAAACAAAGATTCAAAAGTGTGAAAGTTACCCAATAGTGAGTAGTTCATCATTAGAGCTGTATTCACACACACACACACACACACAATGTTTTACGATACAGCATTGTAATGCTGCACTGGTTTTTCTTTTGTGTTATTACTTGAAGTTAATGTGTAAGCCAGGAATGTTAATTAATCTGATCTCCTCTGAAGGAATATCAGAATAAGTGAAAGAAGACACCGCCACTTTATTTCAACAATTCTATGCCAGTTAGGATTCATTGCACAGGTTGTATTAAATCTACCCAAGCATCTCAGAGCACACTCAAATGCCACAGTTATTGCAGAACAACAGAAGTTTCATTGAAACCAATGTCTCCTTTTAAAGGACACTGCTTCTTCAAGGGAGGAGTAAATAATGAGCCGAGAGTTAGGGCTCAGAGGAAACACCCCCGTGAGCTGAAGGCCCTCTGAGGTTCCACCCACCTTCCCTAGACCACCCTGGGGATCCCAGCTGAGCAAGTGAAAATCATAAGCAAGAACTTTAAAAAGAAGGTTCTTAGACTAAGTCTGTCATGTACAAATAACTGACATGCTCTTTGGACGTATTAGAATAAGCACCATTTAAAGAACCTGTTTTTGCTTCATACAAAAGCCTTAGCCTGATGAGGTGGGCTGGGTGTGCCCCTCGGATGTCCCTTCAGAAAGGACCAATCCTGTGATATGCTGCGGGGCAGGGGGGGTGGAGCTCAGGAAGCTCCCGGTGGTGCCGGTAGCCCTGTCCAGTTCTCTGGCCGCCTTTTTACTTGGACAGGTATGACCCCCACAAAAAGCTCTCCTACTCCCAACTCCAGCTCATGACGGCTTTCAGAGGAACTTTCCTGTTTGTAGTGGAAACACTGGCTCCCAGGGATCACACACTCCCAATGTGGACCACTAGGAAGAACGGTCTTTTTAAGGAATGAAAGTGATTTGTTGGCAGATGTGTTCTAACTTGGCTTCTAAAGATGGATTCCACAAAACTTAAATCCAAGACACACGGTTAAAAACTTCCCATTTTTAATATTAAAAGGAGAAAGTGGGATATGGAACCACATACAAACTACGATTATAGCTGTGAAGAAGGGCAAGAGCACAGGAACAAACAGAGCAGGATACTAATGGGGGCTAGGGTAGGGCAGAGGGACCCCGGGCATTTCTCTGCCCATTTGTCAGTTCTCAGGGCACTCATTCATTTCCATAGAATATGACCCATAAACACATTCAAAAACACACACATTTCTATCCTGGAATACCTCTATCACACATTTCTTATCAGGATAACAAAATGCTACAAGTTGGTGATTGCTTTAGATTCTCCTATTGGAGCTTAATGCATCAAAACATCAGACAACCAACAACCAATGTGTGGGGATAAGATGTAGGTGTTATTCTAGGAAGGATATTTGATAATCAGGTGGGAATTTTTCCGGTGGTGGCTTTTGGATTTTTTGAATTTTACTTAATCCTTCTGAGCAAGGAAATCTGATAATGAACAGAGCCCTCTGTATTTAAAGAATTAAATGAAACTCAGAATAGAATAAGAACTTGTTCCAAGTTGAGTTTAGATGAACTTTAATGAGCTCTGAGGATGTGCTGACTGCTCTCAGTAACCAGGAGAAAGGATTATTATGCCCAAAACTTTCCTTTGAAAATTTTCAAATATTTCCTTTGAATTCCTGCTGATGTGAAAGTTTTGTTACACACAAAACATGCAAAACTACACATTCCAGTGGAGCCCTGTGGAAAAGTATAAAAATTATTTCTATAGTCAGTATACAAAAATCAGTAAGATACCATTCCAATAATTATAACTCTCAACATTCTGTCAATTTTTCTTTAAGATTTGTCCTTGGGAAATTGATTTAGGCCTTTAAAGACCACTTTACAGTGCGGCTATTTAAGAGCTCAAACAGCACGACAATATATCTGCATTACAATACTGACACCTTGGTCAAACAACTACTTACTGCAAGTAGCATCTATCCAGTAACACTTCTGTACAAATTTAGCTGAGCCCTTGCAGTTTGTGAAAACACGCTTTCATCTGGAAGTCCTTGTAGCCAACACTGTGGTGCTTTAAAAATCAGAGTTTCCATCTGGTTGAGAATCCGGCATGTTTTGTTTTCTCACTTCTGAACCAACCACCACCAAGAATACGCACTGGGGGTCTGAAGTCGAGCCAAACACCTCCTCGGCTCCCGCAGCGCATCAGGGCTGCTCCCCTCACACCCGGAGGTCCTGCGGGCTGTTCCTGAGCCCTTGTCTTCTTTCCAGGGGCCATGAGAGCTAAGGGAGACCCCTTCCCCTGAGGCCACCGACACAAGAGGCGGCCACCTGCGAGGGCGACTTGTTGGACACCGGTGTTTTGTGCCACAGGCACCGTTGCACCCTCTGCCCTTTGCAACGCAGCACTCAAGGATCAGCCCCCACACCACGTCTGGCGTGACCTTGAATTAGAGCTTTCTTTGTAGCTCATGAACCAACTCCAATGAGAAGCCTCAAGGCAACATTAAGCAGGAAGAAATAAAAATAACGGAAAATTTACCTCTGCTGAATGGATATTAAAAGGACAATCTTGGCCAAAAATGGGATCATACACCAGGTAACAGCCCAAGATCTAACACCCTCGCACATCACGCACCATGTAAATCGTTAATTATCCACTAGGAAACATGCCTTTTCCCTCTTTGAAAAGTGATGGTGCACAGTTTTCCGTTAGCACCAAATGTTATTCAACCCATTCGTGAATCGGGGTTAACGAGACCACCTTAATTAGATTCCCCTGCATGACTTTTATTCCAGCTCAAATTTACACCATTTCTCTGACACTGAGGACTTTTACATTTTCTGGCAGGTACCGAACACAGTTAATGACATTGGAGCCCCATGTCTTAGGGAATCAAAATGCAGGTAAAAACCTTATGATGATCTGCTTAATTATGACAATCTACCCATATTGTTCCCAGCATTTTCCTTTTACATGCTATCATAAGGAGACCAGAAATGACGAAAAGGAAATACAAATCACCCACTGCTAGCTTTCTCAAGAATATACACCAGGATAAATGACTTGCTTGATCAGACTGTTAGCACATGAAAGGGTAGGGTCCAGTGTGGAGTTCAAGGCTAGAGAATATAAGCATACTTGTGAAAACTAAACATAGTTTCACCTCTGTCCTCATTCCTATAAACAGAAGACAACATTAAGAAAAGGTTATTAAATCCTAGTAGAGGACGAACAGAAAACCTGATTCACCAATTTTCTACCTGCCCTTTTTTTTGCTCAATCCAACGAAAGTCGATTTGTTGCTTCATTTATTAACCAACACTGATTTCTTGGCACTGGCTATAAATACTTCCCTACTTAATAGCAGTTGCTTATAGGGAAGAAGATTATTTCCTGTGAATTTCTGGAACCTGAACTATTCTAGTTTAGATCTTAACTTCAAGAAGAACAAAACAACTTAAAAAACATTTTGGGAATATTTTCTCTCAGCCTCTGGCCTGCTCCCATTCTCGCGACAGTATCTTTTGCAGAGCAGAGATGATTAATTTTAATAAAGTCAGCCTATCAATTATTTCTTTCATGCATCATGCCTTTGGTGGTGTATCTAAAAGTCATCAACAAACCCAAGATCATCTAGATATTCTCCTAAGTTTTCTTCTAGGAGGTTTATAGTTTTACGTTTCACATTTAGGTCTATGATCTGTTTTGAGCTAACTTTTGTGAAGGCTGTTAACACCTGTGTCTAGATTCTTTTTTTTTTTTTTTGGCCTGTGGATGTCCAGTTATTCCAGCACCATTAGTTGAAAAGACCACCTCTGTTCCACTGTATCATTGTATTGCCTTTGCACTTTTGTCAAAGATCGACAGACTATACTTATGTGGGTCTATTTCTGGGCTCTCTACAATACCAAGAGTGAACCCTGATGTAAATTATAGACTCTGGGATGATAATGTGTCAAAGGTAGGTTCTTAGTTTGTAAAAAATGTACTACTCTGGTGGGAGATGCTGATAACAGGGGAAGCTGTGCGTGTGGGGGTGGGGTGTGCATGGGAAATCTTTGTACCTTCCACTCAATTTTGCTGTGAACCTAACAATACTCTGAAAAATAAAATCTAGATAAAAAAACAAAAATAAAAAATGTCTGAACAGGAGAGAGAGAGAGAAAAAAAGACATTTTGGTAACTAATATAAATTTGTACATTTATAATTCAATGATTTCAGATTATTAACTTGATAAAACATACAAAGAATTGATAACTCTCACAATTTGGGCACCCTGAGCAAGGCAGCCACACAACTCACGACAACACATGTCACCCTGTGGTGTCACGTGGGTGAGCCTACTGAACTGGGAGGGTAGGGTCTGTACCACGCACTTCAGTTACTCCAAGGAAAGTTGTTTTCCTTTTTAAAACTTTTACTTAGGTATAATTTGCATATCATAAATCTATCCATTTGCAGTACAGAATTAAAAGAACCTTGACAGTTTTGCAGAGTGTATAATTATCACCACAATGCACTTCCATCACCCTAGAACACTTCCATCACCCTAAAGGCATGCCTTGTATTCATTTGTAGTCAATCCTGTTTTCAGCTCTAGCCCCAGTTAATCATTATTCTACTTTCTGTCTCTATAGATTTGCCCTTTCTGAACATTTCCAACAAATGGTATCACATGATACAATCATATAATAAGTGGTCTTTTGAGTCTGGCTTCTTTCAGACTTGGCATATGTTTTTGAAGTTTATCCAGTCTGGGGAGAATTTTCATCTTAACAATAATGAATTTCCTAATCCATGAATACCAACTGTCTGACGTGCTTTTTAAAACAGGTCCAGTTTTTTAAGCAAGTCCATTGTGATCTGTTACTATAATGGATTTCAGAACGAAGAAGTTTACAGCTGTTATGTATTTATTTTTAGTGCTGCAGGGGTCATAGCTGATTTTGTGACTTCTGAATGAATTTGCAGGTAAGACATTAAGCAAAGGGTCACTGCCACCCTCTCTGTACAATTCCTCTAGAGAGTCCCATTGCTGCTGGTGACATGCAGCAGGACTCACTCCAACCAGCACCTTCTCTGTGGATTTCACGGGGCTTGGCTGGGTGAGCCTGCAGAACCAGAAGGCACTTTTGCCAAGTAACAAGAGACAGTTGCCTATAAAGCTGTAGTTCAGAATAGGTTTCCTTCTCAGCTGGCCAGATATGTCTAAAGTCACTTTGGCCCTACTGTTGGAATGGTATATTCTGAACTATTTTCCAAGAAAAAATTACCCACAATGCTATTGCATTCTGAACTGAGGCAAAAATCATTAAAATATTTCAACTGTTCAATTATATTTGCTTTCTCAAAAAGTTTACTTGTGGTGATTAGAATGATAGTGTTTTTAAAAAATATGTAATTGGATTTAGTCCAATTTAACCCAATTGAATATTATAAATGCATTAAAATAATTGTTTTAGGAGAATGTTTAAAGATGAGAAAATGTCTACTATTATGAAAAAAGGCAATTATAAGCAATTTCACTGTAGCATCTCAGTTTTATAAATATATTAATGTACATTTACAAAACTGTATGTGTACTTAAAGGTTTATGGGTGAAACCGTATGTTTTTTGGTGTTTGCTTTAAAATGCCCATATGGAAAAGGGACAGAAATAATCAGAAGGCTGGATGAAACCAAACTGGCAAAATAAGATCCACGTGAAGCTGGTTGTTGGGCCCTGGTGTTTGTTACAGTGTTCTTTATACACTTAAACATATACACTTGTATATGTTTGAAAATGTCAATAATAAAAAATAGTACTACATTAGAAAATAAACTCTGTAAGACTATATGCCAAAATGCTACTAGTGAGAATTTACTGTTATCTCTGGGTAGTATACTTATGGATGGCTTAATTTTCTTCTTTATATTATTTTGTATTTTCTAAAGTTTCTACAATGAATATCTATGTACAATTAGAGAAAAATGACAATAAACATTCATCCTCTCCATTAATACTTGTTGGCAGCTACCAGGAGCTGGGCCTGGGGGCTGCCAGCTGTGGAGTGGGGGCCACGCAGGGGAGTGGGGGTAGGGGAGCCTGTGGAGCTTCCTTCCGGCCTCCCGCAGCTGAAGTCAGGGAGAAGCCTGAGGAGGAAAGAGCCTGGATGCCCCCGGTGAACACAATTCCAGGCCTGGGACATCTGAGAAGATTTAGAGGCATGAGAAGCAAGCCCACGGCCTGGGAGTTGCTTGGAAAACAGATTCCCAACAGACAGCTTCTGAGAATGGCCCCAGATTCTGTCTCTGTTGGTTTCAGCAAACTTTACGGAGACTAATTTTTCAGATGCTGGAGAGAGTGGCTACCAGGGCAGGTGTCCCTGTGGCACCCGGAGCTGGGCTGAGGAGGAGCCGCACCCTGCAGGCGGCCCCCTCCCGTTAGCAGTTCTCACAAGTGGTCTGAAAACACGTGTGTGATTTACTTACTTATATCGTAAAGGTGCAAAGACGAAACTCACCTACAGAGGCACCACAGGACAAACCCAAGTCCACAGTAAGGGTCCAGGCAGATGGCCACTTCTCTAGAGGGGTAGAGCTCACACTGCAGCTTAATAGAACGGCAGAAGGCACTGGTGGCTGCGTGAGACATCTGCAAGACAGCAAGGTCGCGTTAAGTGCATGGAGCCTGAGCCCATCCTAAGGACTCCTGTAACAGAACAAGGCCGCATGAAATGCAC
The DNA here is from genome assembly GCF_964374135.1 of Grampus griseus. Classification (NCBI taxonomy): domain Eukaryota; kingdom Metazoa; phylum Chordata; class Mammalia; order Artiodactyla; family Delphinidae; genus Grampus; species Grampus griseus. The sequence goes on from NC_139018.1 coordinate 147,374,870, forward strand.
GGGACCTGACATCCGATGCCTAAGGGTGGTTTTATAACAGAGAACAACTGTACCCAAGCTTTGGTTTTGTTAGGAGAGAGCAGCCTGCTGATGTTCTCATTAGTCTTCCCATTTTCAAGAGTAAACCACAAGCAAAACTTCCTGGTCCCCCAGGACTTAGTAACCCTGGCCCATGAAGTCAGGACGTCTTGCATCTGAATGGCGGGTTTGACTGCGATCCCCACTGCAGCCCTGTACAGTAGGTGGGGACTTGTGACTCCTCACTTCCCCTCTCCAGGCAGGGACGACACCTGACTTGTGATTCATCTCCAGGCCCAACACCACACCTGTCGTGCAACAGGGGGACCAGCAGAGCACACTGGACGCACGACTCCTGTCTCAATGATCAGGAAATGTGGCTCAGAAAGGCCACACACATTTGTGCAGTAAGACATGCTCGTCATTTGACGGCAGCCCAAATCCAATCTCAGTGCAGCTAAAGTAAAGAGCTTCTCCAAAGTCAGCAACCAGTCCCACGACAGTCAGTATGGAATGTGAATTCTTTTAAAGTACTGGAAATTATATCTAGTGACATAAATTTTCTCACAGAAGCTTTCTAGCCAAAGAAATCTAAGAGGAAAAGGAAAGTAAAAGCAGCCCAGAAAACTTTACCAAGTTCGTGGTCTTAAACATGTCTCAAGTTACCGTGGAGTGCACGTCACCCAGAGTTGAACTGTAAAAGGGACCAGTGCAGAGCATCGTAATGTTCAGCGAAGTCCAGTCAAATGCCTGGGAAAAGCATTCATTAGCCACTCCAGGGAAAAGAGGAGAGAAACCAGGAGAGGGGGTTTCCATCCTACCACAGAGGATCCCTGTCAGAAGTTCTGCACAGAAGATTTCATTGTGGATGTGTTACTGAATTCATACAAAGCAATGTAGAATCACTCTAGAATCTAACACACAAGCAGTTCTTCGCAGTTTGTTTTTAAAACCACAACATTTGTTTAAAGAGGAAATGAAGCTGTATTTATGAAACATGCCTTCAACCCCCTGCCTGCTGCGTCAGGAGTTAGTAAGACCACAGCTACCAAAATCATCCACATTCTCAGATTAGCAACTAAAACAGACCTTCACAGAAACCCCGCTCTGTGCAGGTGTCGTATACAGCTTGAGAACCGAGCTCTCAGCTCAGCTCGGCAGATGCTAATTTGTTAACAGAGGACTTGTGCTTGGGATATAAAAAAGAACACACAGCCTCTGCCCTCAGGAGCTGGCCACGTAGTGGGAAGTTCAGAAACTTGGTAACTGCAGGGGCTGCAAGCACTTTGACAAAGTGTGCATAGAGCTTGGAGAAAGCAGATGATGATTCTCACACCCCTCTGTGGGCTCAGAGGGTGAGTTAACAGAGTTCAACACAGCGACCAGGAAGCTAACAGGTTAAGAAAACATAACTAGGAATGGGGACTGTCTATCCCTAAGCTCATTCCAATCTTGGACCCTGCCAACATCACAAACCCAGAGCCCATGCTCGAATGCTTTACCAGAACCTTTTAGTAAGAAAAACTCCTGCAAACTTGTACTTGAATAAAGAATTAGTTTTCTCAAAGCCCCAACATCAAACTCTAATGCTCTACTCTAAAAGGGACATCGAGAGCAGATACTTCAACGTGGAGGAACTGGGGATAAGGCCAAGGGTATTTATTTTAAGGCTGTATCTTATGACATCTTCAGCAAGTTTACCTTCCAGTGAAGTTTTGCTTTGGCTCACGTTAGAGTAAGTGTCCATTCCTGGGGCACACATCAGCTCACGCATCAACTGCAGTGAGCAGGAGAGTGCTCCAGAAGCAAACTGGTGTCAGCGCTAAAACACCCTGCAGGGAAGCCCACCTAAAGCACATGCAGGTGCTGGGCAGGCGCTCCACAGGACGGCTGTGGAGTGGGGCGAATGCAGACCTAGGATCTATCTATTAGGAACCTTCAGAGTTCAAATCACACTTCTAAACAGGGAGCATGAACAACTTAAATTGAACACCTGAACTTGTACATTTTATACTAAATCGGACATTCTGTAATGCCCTTTATAGGGAAAACACTTTACTGGAAAGGCTTTTCTCTGTCAACTTTTGGTGTGTATTGGACGCTCAATGATATTTTTGTTCAAAACCTGAATCAAAATTTATTTCTGAGAAAAATGGTGACCTGAGCAACCACAGAGGTGGGAGTTTCCATTTGGAGCAGACTGGTAAGGCAGATAATTTCAACTCTATTTATGCCTCTCAGTATTTGAAGCATGTGGGTTTTTCACTAAACAACATCACAATACACTTCATTTCAGGTACTCATCAAACAAATTAAACAGTCAAAGGTTTAAGAAAAACATGAATTTGAGAGAAAGTCTAGTTATTCATCTCTCTGGGATTTCCAGAGTCTATACTTACATTAAGAGGAATCATTAGGAAGTAAGAACATAGATCACTTTGGCTCTGTTTCAAATAGTAAAATCTTTATAGAATCAAGATTTAATATTACAGCTCCCACTTCTGTAGATCATGAAAATGGTACGATCAAAAGTGTGTGCTTCTCTTGTGGCTGTGACAGTAGGAGGCCAACCCAATTTTCATACTTAGTAAATAATTCATCTTGGTCTGAAAATATATCTTTATTTTTAAAAGCTTTTCAAAAATTATTTTATTTTATAATGTACTTTATTGGTGTACCACCTCAAATTCTATAAAAAGCAGAGGAGAGGGTTCAGGGACGATGGCAGAACAGGAATCCCTGTCCTACTTGGACAGTATCCGCACAGGCAGAATCTGATGTAACTACAGTGGAGCTCTGGAGTCAGTTGATGGCTTGCAACTTCCTGGGGGGCAGGGGAAAGCTTGGACAGTGAACCGCAATTAATTTTGGAGAAATTAAGACATTCCCAGGTTTAAAAAAAAGTTAAGGGAGTTCATTACATTTAGACCTGCTGTAAAGGAAATGCTCAAGGGAATTCTGCAGGCTGCAATAGAAAAACATTGTAACTCGATGTCATTTGAAGAAGTAAAGGTCTCAGTAAAGGCAAACACAAGACAATTATAAAAGCCAGTATAACTGAACAATTGCTTAAAAACTCTACTTTTTGTTTTCTACATGATTTAAGAGACTAACATACTAAAACAAAACGGTTATTGGCCTAAAAACTAGTGTTACTGTAACTTTGGATTTCAATTCCACACTTTTCCTACATAAATTAAGAGACCAATGCATTTAAACATTTATTACTGGGACTTCCCTGGTGGCACAGTGATTAAGAATCTGCCTGCCAATATAGGGGACACGGGTTCGAGCCCTGGTCCGGGAAGGTCCCATATGTCGCGGAGCAACTAAGCCCATGCGCCACAACTACTTAGCCTGCACTCTAGAGCCCAGGAGCCACAACTATTGAAGCCCGTGTGCTTAGAGCCCATGCTCCACAACAAAAGAAGCCACCATAGTAAGAAGCCCGTGCACCACAACGAAGAATAGCCCCCGCTTGCTGCAATTAGAAAAAGCCCATGCACAGCAACAAAGACCCAATGCAGCCAAAAATAAATAAATGTATTAAAAAATGTTTATTATTATATGTTTTGGGTCATACAATGTATAAAGATATAATTTTGGACATCAACAACTGAAAAAATGGTGGGACAGAGCTGCACAGAAGCAGTTTTGTATATTACTGAAATTAGGCTGGCATACAAACTAGAGCATAATAACTTTAAGATATCAAATGGAATCCCATGGTAACCACAAAGAAAATAGCTATAGAATATATACAAAAGGAAATGAGATAGGAATTTTAAAGTATCACTACAAAAAATCAACTGAGCACAAAATAAGACAGTAAAGCAGGAAATGAGTAACAAAAAAGCTATCAGACATATGGAGAATAAGAGAGATGAGAAACGTTCCTTCTTATCAGTAATTACTTCAAATACAAATGGATTAACTCTCCAATCAATGACAGAAATAGGCAGAATGGATGAAAGAAATGATCCAACTACTGCTGTCCACAGGAGATTCATTTTAGATCAAAAGACACAAATAGTTTGAACATGAAAAGATGGATAAAGATATTCCACACGAACAGTCACCAAAAGAGAGCAGAGGTGGCTATATTAATATCAGACACATAAAATTTAAATCAAAATGGATACAAGAAACAAAGAAGGGCATTATATATTAATAAAAGGTTCATTACGGCAAGAGATATAACAATTATAAACATCTACAAACCTAAAAGCAAACCATCAAGATATATGAAACAAAAACAGACAGCTCTACAACAATAAGAGGAGACTTTGATATTACCTTTTCAATAATGGGCAAAACAACCAGACAGAAGACAACTACGGAAAGAGAGGACTTAACACAATAAACCAAAGAGCTCTAAGAAACATACAGAGGAATATACAACCACAACAGAATACACACTCTTCTCAAGAGCACTTGGGTCATGTTCCAGGGCAGACCATATTTTAGGCCACAAATTAAGTCTCAATAGATTTAAAAAGATAGATAACATACAAAGTATCTTCTCCAAGCACAACAGAATGAATAGAAGAAAAACTGGAAAACCTACAAATCTGTGGAATTTAAACAGTGCCCTCTTAACCAACAGATCAAAGAAGAAACTACAAGGAAAATCAGAGAATATTTAGACACAAATGAAAATGAAGACAATATAACCAAACCTAAGCGGATACTGCCGAAGCAGTGTTAAGGCAGAAATTTATAGCTATAAATTGTTATATTAAAAAACAAGAAAGGTCTCATGCCAACAACCTAACTTGACAACTTAAGGAATGAGAAGACAAAGGACAGACTAAACCCAAAGGTAGCAGAAGGAAATATTAAAGATTAGAGCAGAGATAAATAAGTAGAGAATAGAAAAATAGCAGAGATAAACAATGAAACAAGAAGTTGATTCTTTGAAAAGACCAACAAAATTGACAAACCTCTGGCTAGATGGCCTAAGAAAAAAGAGGGAAGTATCAGATTACTAAAATCAGAAATGGAAGTGGGGACATTTACTACTGATTCTACGGAAATTAAAAAAAAAAATTATAAGAGAGTACTATGAACAACTATACAACAACAAACTGCACAACCGACAAGAAATGGAAAAATTCTATTTCATGGAATTTGAAACACAAGCTATCAAGAAGGAACATGAACTCTATGAAGACTAAATCACAAAAAATAGAAAATCTGAATAAACCTGTAACTGGCAAGAAAGACAAATCAGTTAAAAAAAAAATCAAGAAGATGTTAAAAAAAAAAAATCCCAACCAAAAAAGGCCCTGGAACTGATGGCTTCACTGCTGAATTCTATCAAACGTTTAAAGACGAAATAATACCAATCTTTCTCAAACTTCTCCAAAAACTGAAGAGGAGGGAACACTTTCTAATTCATTCTTGGAGGTCACCAAAACCCTGATACCAAAGCCAGACAAGGATACTGTAAGAACAAAAAACTACAGACCAATATCTCTTTTGAACACTGGTGCAAAAATACTCAACAAAATACTAGCAAACCAAATTCAGTAGCATATTGAAAGGCTTATGCATCATGACCAAGTTGGATTTATTCCTGGAATGCAAGGATGGCTCTACATATGAAAATCAAGCAATATAAAACATCACATTAAGAGAACGAAGAGAAAAACCCCAGATGATCATCTTGGTCGATGCAGAAAAAGCATCTGACAAAATTCAACATCCTTTCATGATACAAACAATCAACAGACTAGAAATAGAAGAAAAGTTCTCAACACAGTAAAAGCAATATACAAAAACCCACAGTGGGGAAGTAGCCACATAGCACAGGGTGATCAGCTCGGTGCTTTGTGACCGCCTGGAGGGGTGGGATAGGGAGGGTGGGAGGGAGGGAGACGCAAGAGGGAAGAGATACGGGAACATATGTATATGTAAAATTGATTCACTTTGTTATAAAGCAGAAACTAACACACCATTGTAAAGTAATTATACCCCAATAAAGATGTTAAAAAAAAAAAAACCCACAGTGAACATCATACACAACTGTGATAGACTAAAAGCTTTTTCTCTAAGATCAGGAACAAGACAAGGATGCCTACTTTCACTACTTCTATTCAACACAGTGCTGGAAGTTCTAGCCAGAGCAATTAGGCATGAAAAAGATATAAAAGGCATCCAAATTGGAAAGGAAGAAGTAAAATTATCTCTGTTCACAGATGATGTGATTGTATATGTAGAAAACCCTAACAATTCCACAAAAAACTGTTAATAAATCATAAATGAATTCAGCAAAGTAGCAGGATAAAAAGTCAACATGCAAAAAGTAAGTTGCATTTCTATACACTAAAAGAAAAATCTGAAAAGGAAATTAAAGCAATTCCATTTACAATAGCATCAAAAAGAATAAAAAACTTAGGAATTAACTAAGGATGTAAGAAACTTGTACAATGAAAACTATAAAACACTGCTGAAAGAAATTAAAGAAGAAATAAATGGAAACACATCCCTTATTCACAGATGTCAATACTACCCAAGACTATACTGATTCAATGCAATCTATATCAAAATCTCAATGATACTTTTTGCAGAAATAGAAAAGCCTATTGTAACATTCATACGAAATCTCAAAGAAACCTGAGCAGCCAAAACAGTCTTGGAAAAAGAACAACAAAGTCAGAGGACTCACACTTCCTGATTTAAAAACTTAGTACAAAGCTACAGTAATCAAAACAGTGTAGTACTGGCATAAAGACAGACATAGAGAAAAACAGAACAGAATATAGAGCCTAGAAATAAACCCTCACATATATGGTCAAATGATTTTTTAAAAAAAATTTTCACTAATTTATTTATTTTTACCTAGACTTCACATGCAATTGATTTGATTGATTGACTCATTGAGGTATAATTGACATACATTATATTAGTTTCAGGTATACAATATAACATACATATGTGTATGTATTGCAAAATGACTACCACAATAAGTCTAGTGAAGACAGCTACTAAGATTTACTCTTTTAGCAACTTCCAAATATGCAGTACAGTATATCATTATCTATAGTTTCCATGCTGTACATTACATACGCAGGCCTTATTTATAATTGGAAGTCTGTACCTTTTCATTCCCTTCACCCATTTTGCCCATCACCAATCTGTTCTCTGTATCTATGAGCTTGGTTTTCTTTTTTTTTTTTTTAAGATTCCACATATAAGTAAAATCATACAGTATTTGTCTTTCTCTGCCTTATTTCACTTAGCATAATGTCCTTCAGGTTCATTCACGTTGTCTGAAATGGCAGGATTTCCTTCTACTTTATGGCTGAATTATATTCCATTGTGTGTGTATGGGGGAGGGTGTGGGTAGGTGGGTGGGCATATCACATTTTACTTATCCATCCATCTGCCAATGGACATTGATGTTGTTTCCATATCTTGGCTATTGTAAACAATGCTGCTATGAACACGGGGGTGCAGACATCTTTTCGAGTTAGTATTTTTATTTTCTTCAGATCAATACCAAGAAGTGGAATTGCTGGATAATATGGTAGTTTTATTTTTAATTTTTTAAGGAACCCCCATACTGTTTTCCATAGTGGCTGCACCACTTTACATTCCCACCAGCAGTGCACAAGGATTCCCTTTTCTCCACCCTCTCACGGACACATGTTATCTCTTGTCTTTTTGATGATGGTCATCCTGACAGGTGTGAAGTGATAGCTTACTGTGGTTTTGATTTGCATTTCTCTGGTGATTAGTGATGTTGAGCATATTTTCATGTATCTGCTGTCCATCTGTATGTCCCTTTCAGAAAAATGTCTATTCAGATCCTCTGCCCATTTTTAAGAAACAATTGTTTGTTTTTCTGCTATTAAGTTGTATGAGTTCTTCACATATTTTGGATATTAACCCATTATCAGATATATGATTTGTAAATATTTTCTCCCATTCAGTAGGTTGCCTTTTCATTTGTTAACGGTTTCCTTTGCTGTGCAGAAGCTTTTCGGTTTGATGTAATCCCACTTGCTTAACTTTTGTTGCCTTTGCTTTTGATGTCAAACTCAAAAAATTGACAAGACCAATGTCTAGGAGTTTACCCCTATGTTTTCTTCTAGGACTTCTTTGGTTTCAGGTCTTACATTCAAGTCTTTAGTTCACTTTGAGTTCATTTTTATGTGTGGTGTAGAAAATTGGTCCAGTTTCATTCTTTTGCATGTGGCTGTCCAGTGTTCCAAGCACCATTTATTTAAAGACTGTCCTTGCCCCACCATATATTCTTGGCTCCTCTGTCATAAATTAGTTGACATATATGCATGGGTTAATTTTGGGGCTATTCTGTTTCATTGATCTATGTGTCTGCTTTTGTGCCAGTATAATAATACTGCTTGCATTACTGTAGCTTTGTAATGTCAGGGAGCATGATGTCTCCAGCTTTCATCTTTTTCAAGATGGCTTTGGCTATTGGGGGTCTTTTGTGGTTCCATACGTATTTTAGAATTGTTTGTTCTATTTCTGTGAAAAATGCCATTAGAATTTTGATAAGGATTGCCATGAATCTGTAGGTTGCTTTGCGTAGTATGGCTATTTTAACAATATTAATTATTCTAACCAAGAGTATGGAATATCCATTTATTTCTGTCTTCTTCAATTTATGTCATCAATATTTTATAGTTTTCAGTGTACAGGTCTTTCACCTCCTTGGTTAAATTTATTCCTAGGTATTTTATTCTTTTGATGCAGTTGTAAATAAGACTGTTTCCTTAATTTCTCTTTCTGATATTTCATTATTAGTATATAGAAACACAGCAGATTTCTCTGTATTAATTTTGTTATCCTGCACTTTACTGAATCATTTATTCTAACAGTTTTTGGTGGAGTTTTTAGTGTTTTCTATACATAGCATCATGTCATTTGCAAATAGTGACAATTTTACTTCTTCCTTTCCAGTTTGGATGCCTTTTATTTCTTTTTCTTGCCTAATTTCTCTGGTTAGGACTTCCAGTACTATATTAAATAAGAGTGGTACAAGTGAGCATCCTTACCTTGTTCCTGATCTTAGAGAAAAGCTTCAGCTTTTCACTGTTGAGTATGATGTTAACTGTGGGTGATCAAATGATTTTTGATATGGGTGCCAAGACCATTCAACGGGGAAAGGAGAGTCTTTTCAACAAATGGTGCTTGGAAAACTGGATATCCACATGCAAAAGAATTATGTTGGACTCTTACCTAATACCATAAACAAAATTAACACAAAATGGAGCAAAGATCTAAATATAAGATCTAAAAAATAAAACTTTTAGATGAAAATATGGGACAAAAGTTCACAACATTGGATTTGGAAATGTTTTCTTGGATATGACACTGAAGGCAAAGGCAAAAAAAATTAGACTTCACAGAAATCTTAAAATTTTGTACATCAAAAGACACTATCCATAGAGTAAAAAGGCAACCCAAAGAAAGGAAGAAAATATTTGCAAATCATATATTTGATAAGGGATTAATATTCATAATATACAGAGAACATCTAGAACTCAACAAGAAAACAATCAATTCAAAAACAGCAAAGGACTTGAATAAACATTTCTTCAAAGAATATATACAAATGGCCAATAATTCCATGAAAAGATGCTCAACATCATTAATCTTTAGGGAAATGCAAATCAAAATTACAATGTGATATCACCTCACATCCATTAGGAAGGCTACTATTAAAAACAAACAAACCAACCAACAGGGAGTTCCCTGGTGGCCTAATGGTTAGGATTCCAGGCTTTCACTGCAGTGGCCTGGGTTCAATCCCTGGTCAGGGAACCAAGAGCCCACAAGCCGTGCGGCGCGGCTCTTCCCCCACCAAAAAAAGAGGACATTCAAAAGAAAAAAAAAAAAAAACCAATGGAAAACAAAATACAAGTGCTGGTAAGGATGTGGAGATATTGGAAACTGTGCACTGTTGGTGAGAAGGTAAAATGGAACAGCTACTGTGGAAAACAGTACAGCAATTCCCCAGAAAATTAAAAATATAATTACCATATGACCCAACAATTCAACTTCTGGATATACACTTAAAATTGCTGAAGGCAATGTCTCGAAGAGATATTAATACACCCATGTTCACTGCAGCATTAGTCACAATAGCTAAAATGTGAAAGCAACTCAAGTGTCCATTGATAAACGAATGGATAAGCAAAATGTGGTAAATACATACAATGAAATATTAACTAGCCTTAAAAAGGAATTCTGATATATACTTCAACATGGATGAACCCTGAAGACACTATGCTAAGTGAAAATAAGCCAAACACAAGAAGACATATACTGTATGATTCCACATAAACATGGTACCTAGAATAGTCAAAATCATAAAGACAGAAAGTAGAGTGGGAGTTGCTGCAGGCAGGGGTGGTTTCAGTTTTGTGAGATGAAATGACTTACAAAGATGAGTGGTGGTGAGAGCAGCACAGAATTCTGAACATGTTTAACACCACTGAGTTGTACACTTGAACTGGGTAAATGGTAAATTTGTGGTATATGTATTTTACCACAATTAAAAATTGGAAAAAAAAAAGTAAATGGAGTAAGAGAACTAAATGAAAATTATGCAAACCCAGCAGTCAGGTGGATAATAGGTGAAGGGCTTCCTGAGGCCAGAGAACTTAACCGTGTCTTTTTTTTTTTTTTAACATCTTTATTGGAGTATAATTGCTTTACAATGGTGTATTACTGTCTGCTTTATAACAAAGTGCATCAGCTATACATACACATATATCCCCATATCTCCTGCCTTTTGCATCTCCCTTCCACCCTCTCTATCCCCTCTAGGTGGTCACAAAGCACCGAGCTTATCTCCCGGTGCTATGCAGTTGCTTCTCACTAGCCATCTATTTTACACTGGTAGTGTATATATGTCCATGCCACTCGTCCCAGCTTACCCTTCCCCCTCCCCGTGTCCTCAAGTCCATTCTTTACATCTGTGTCTTTATTCCTGTCCTGCCCCTGGGTTCTTCAGAGCCTTTTTTTTTTAGTTTCCATATATATGTGTTAGCGTATGGTATTTGTTTTTTTCTTTCTGACTTACTTCACTCTGTATGACAGACTCTAGGTCCACCCACCTCACTACAAATAACTCAATTTCATTTCTTTTCATGGCTGAGTAATATTCCATTGTATATGTGAACCACATCTTATTTATCCATTCATCTGTCGATGGACACTTAGGTTGCTTCCATGTCCTGGCTATTGCAAACAGAGTTTCAATGAACATTGTGGTACATGACTCTTTTTGAATTATGGTTTTCTCAGGCTTAACGGTATCTTGACAAGGACATTGCCTGAGCTGTGAGGGTCCTAATTCTGGTGACACACATAGTAGTTCCATCATTCTTTGATAGGAAAAAGCATCATTTCAGAGGCAATGAGCAGCGTGCTGGCAAGTTATAATGAGACCCATGTTAAACAAGTGAGAAACTCCAGTGCACAGAGTTTTATAATAGGATACTGGGATTTGAGAACCAGCAAGAAAAACATAGGCAGTTTTTAAATTAGAGGTTAGGGAAGCTCTGTTTACATAAAAAAATAGCTGGAACATCTGGAAATAATCAGTCAGCCTAGCTAACTATTGAAATGGTCACACATTTTAGAGCTTGAACAAAATGCACATATATCGCTCTCTCTCTCCGTGTTTTGCTGCTAGGCCCCACTAGAGCCCTATACCCATAAGAATGAAAACTGACCATTGCTTTGTGGCTTGCTAACTACTATTACGCAGACTGTGTTTCTCACCTTCACTCCAGCTAGCATCCCAGTCGTGGACACACTAAAATCAAGATAGGCTAGTGTGTCTGGGTTGGAAGGTTTGTAGATCTGGGCAGGCCGCTTCTTTGGCAAATCATCTAGAGAGCAAAACAAAGCTGTTAGCATCTCTGACTTAATGGAAAAGCAGATAAGCAAACAAACATATCAGCGAGTTGGAGGACGAACCTGTGTCCAGTATCGGGGGCCAGGCCCTGACGTCTACAGCTGCAGCTGCCTCCCTGGACCGTAACAATTTACAGATCAGTTGTGTTGTCATCAAACAGGCGGAGCGGCTCACCTGAGGGTCAGAGAACAAGGAATGGAGAGGAGGAAGGTAAAGGACGGGGATGGACGCATGCTCATGTGCCAGCTGTGCACCACGTGGAGGCCATGAAGCTCGCAGCACAGGCTGGGCACCAGGAGCACAGCTGCCTCACAAGGGGCTGTGCTGGCCAATGGAGTTCCACATGACCAGGAATCTGACCACGGAGCACACAAGCAGACCTTGTGGGGACTGAGGTCCCTGGCAGTATCCCCAGTGTGATGGTCACACTCAGAAAGCAGCATCCAAACTACCTGCTCTCACTGTTAGCTCCGTCCCCCAGAAATGCACACATTTACACACACAGTACCATCTACCAGAGTGACAACCTTGAGGGTCCTCCAACACAACTACAAAGAAGTATTCATTTGTGATGTCCCTCATGGTTCCTCCTCCAAGGGAAAAACATATCCTAATCCTTTTAAACTTCCCCAGGCAAAAAAAAATTAAATCAAATCTATACTTTCAAAAAGGAACAGGATGCTTCTCAATCTTGAGAAAAGAACCTTTAAAAATGTATGACTTTCCCACTTGTTTTGGTCTGCTCCTTGGGCTTGGTAGGGAAGCTCCCAGTGTCCAGAGGGATGCCCTCTCTGGGCATCAATTCCCACGCATTGTGGCAAAGCTGCTCTCTAGCCCCTAATTCTACGCACAAGCTGCTATCTTCCTTCCAGAACGAGATGGCCAACTCCTAGAGGGAAGAGGCTGAGTCCCACTCCACCGCTGGGACCGCCGACTCCCATGCAATCCCATGCCTGCACCCAGCCCTTCCCCGGGAGCCCAGGCTCTGTGATCTGCAAGCCCAACACTCAGGCGCAGACACCCGCAGGCAGCGTTACCTCCACGATCATCTTCACGGTTGGCAGCGTGGTTGCGATGTTCTGTGGGTGTGGAGGACGGACGGTTATTGGCACACAGCCTGCATACAGGCAACCATAAAATGCTGCGATAAGGTCTATTCCTATGTGGGGAGAAAAGCAAAAGTTCTCACTTGAAACAAAACAAGCTGTTTAATGGCCATCATCCCTGTCAGCAGAATCACCAGCTGGAAACAGTCAGACGGGTACAGCAGTAACTGAGACCTTGAATAGACCTGTCCTCCTCCCTGTGGGTCTGTTAAACTTCAGGGGTAACTCCCACCTGGCCTGTTCTTTTAGGCACAGGAAGCCAAAGCAGCCCAGAAGCTTGATTGCTCTCATTTCTCTAAGGAATTACTCAACTTTCTGATTATCAATTCAGTAGTCAAGGATTTAACTACTATTGATTAAATGAACTACCTCAGATAGCTAATAAAACAAATTTAGATACAAAAGTCGTTGTGAACTACCGCTTTATCTGCGTCCCTACTATTAGTGGTATAGCACGTAGCACAGTCCGCACAAGTGAGGCAGGAGAGACAGTGTCCATTTTTGGTGGTAACACACAAGGTCATCGAGCACCAACATGTGCAGTGAAGGGTCACTCGGGCAAGGGCTGGTCTTGCATGGCCCTGCTTCTTACCTGGTGGGTAGACCAGAGCGACGTGGTCCCCATCCTGCAGGTGCCCTCTCTCCATCAGCATCACGGCTATCTTCTCAGCCCGCTTGTGCAGCTGGACACACGTCAGCGAGTTCGCTATTGTGCCCTGAGTAGCACAGGAACAAGCAGGTAAGATTTTTTTTTAATATGACAGCTTTGAGGTGCAGTTCATATACCATACAACTCACTTATTTAAAATGTGCAGTTAAATGGATGTATCTGCAGAGTTGGGCAACCACCACCACAGTCAGCTTCAGAATGTTTCTGTCACCTCCTCAGAAGACCCCCCCCCCTCCACTGTTAGCATTCACTCTCCTTTCCTCCCCACTGGCTAAGAAGTACACCACCAAAGAGGCATCTAGATACGTTTGTATTAAAAACAAATATTTAAAAAACAATGACTTGACTTGAAAAAACAGCTAAAATCACAAAAAAAATCAATCTAGTAATTCTGGGACTTAAGTGTAATTGTCATGGGCAATAAGAATTAGTCGTAAATCTGCAGGACTCACACTATGAAAAGTAAGACTAATTGAAACTGCTTTTAAGAAAGACCACATCGCAAGTCAGGGAGGTCAGAAAACAAACAAACCCCCAGAAAAGCAACAGTCAAAAAAAAAAAGTCAAAAAACCCCCAAAAAACACAAAAGAAAAAAAGGGAATTGTCAAATTCATTTAATGTAGATTTTTAAATATGCAGGAGCAAATGTAAAACACACTTGGATTGAAAAGTACCTTAAAAAAGCTTTGTAGGCGAAAATCAGTAGCAAAGTAGGTACTAAGAGATATCAAAATACATGATGTTTACTCTTTAAAGAAAAGCATGAACTGCAAATTATAAACATACAACTATCCAAAAAAAGTTTCTCTTGAGAATGCACTTTTCATTTGCACATATTCCCAGGTGAGAAGAGATCACTGTCTACAGCTATTTAAAAACTGCTTCTTTATTATCAATTCCTACTTTAAAGGGATGAACAGGGTGAAGGACCTTTCCTTAAGCAACAGGCAAACTGGCCAGGAGTGTCAGGTGAGGAAGACCCTGCAGCTGAAGAAACGATGGTGGACAATTGGGCCAGATGCTTTTATTTAGGTGGGGAGCTTCCAAGGAGGGTAAATGAGCTGGTGGGTGACACGGAAAAGACTGTCGCCTGAGCAGAAAGAAGTCAACAGGAAGGTGGTGTGAGCAGTTGGCTGTGTGGGAGGAGAAACGTGGACAGGAGAGACCAGAACCTTTGGGGCCGTTAAAGGACACTGGTGACCTGGTGACTTGAGGTGTGGGAAGAGACATTAGAATTCCCACTCAACTGGAACACGTGCACAAGGTGGGCGGGAACCGATGGGAGTGAAAACCACTTAAAAGGCATCAGGAGGTATATACCAGCAGCCGGTGTTTGCCTAAAACACTCACGAGATCACTGACGGCCGTATCTACCCTGAGAAGCAGCAGGCTCTCTCCATAACCGGGGCCCAGGGCCACAGAAGCCCGGCAAAGGGAGGCTGCCCAGGCAGCTGCCAGCCAGGTTCTGGCCCCTTCCTGCTGAGCTGGCACTGGCCTCTCCCACAGTGGACAGGATTAGCTTACATTTCTCTGATTTGAACTTTCTCATCGTATATATTTTCCTTAATTAACCTTCCTTCTAAGAAAGGTTAAAAAATAATAGAAAAAGATATATGAAATGGAAGAGCCAGAGAGCAGAATGTGGCAAAGCTGGGTAAACACAGAAAGATCCACGAGACTGGCATCTAGAAACCCAGCCCAAACCTGAGAACTTGGTGCCTTCTCCACTGGACTGTTCCTCTGAGCAGTTACTCCTGGGGAACACACCTGTCGCATGAACCAAAACACACACTCAAAAGGACCCAAAAGTCCTGTGAGCTCTTCTAAGTGAAGATGGGGCACCAGCCCCCAGCACAGCTAAGGCGAGGCCCATGCCAGGGCTCCTGACACGCGCACACCAGCTGTCTTGGAGGGAAGCCAGCACTGTGCTCCTGGTTGTTGCTGGGGACCAGCTGTGCTGCTGGTGGGGTAGCAGTGTGCCACAGGGGAGTCCCACCACCACCCTGCTGTCCGCTGGTCGTTAGCCAGTCTTAAGCAGCAAGCATTCTCTGACTGAGTTGTTCAACTTCTGGGACTGATCTTCTCCCCATTATCCAGAGAGCAGACACTGATCCCCTATCATAACCAGCTTTTCTGTCACACAACAAAGCCTATGAGATTTGAGAGGCACCAGTGACTCACAACCAGCAGCCATATGTTTTGACTCTGTTTATGAAATTTCCACCTACAGGTACTTTAAAATGGTGACATTTAATTGGCATTCTGTCCTTTAGGAATCTCTGCGAATGTTTCACAATACCCTTTGCCACCCTACGGGCTTCACCCCAGACGGGAGGAGGGCCCCTCTGGGCAGTCGGTTGCCAACGAGCCCAGCCCAGCCTCTCTCCTCCACCCCAGCCTGCAGGCTCCACTGTGGCTCCCGGCAGGCTCCACGTTGAGGGAGCCAAATGGGATACAGGCCTCATCCAGCCCCGGACTGTGCATCACCACTGGTTATGGGGAGTCTCAATACAGCCTTTCACCTCGGGAGAAACACCACTGATTTTCAATCACACATTTCATTTTCCAAAGTGCTTGCTGTCATAAAAACATGAAATGCTGTTTATCCTCAGGTCAATGGTTACCTGGCATCCTCATCAACATTCATGGGAAAAGTTGGGTTTTCAGTACAGAAACCCACTGCCTAAGAAGAATGTTCTAGGAAAAAGCACCTCACAGGAAATTAAGGCTAACTTTTCCTAAAAGAAGCCTCGGCTGGTATCATGACAGAATGGCAATGCAGGGTAACCCACCATCCAATCCCTATTCTAAAGACCACAGATTTCAGTATCAATGACTGCAAATGTAGCACCAATTTAAAGTTTTACATTAAATTAAATAATGACAAGTAAAAAGCATACTGAGGAATGAAGAACAAGCCAAACAGGATTCACATTTTTAAATTCTCAGAAAGTAAAAAAAAAAAAAAAAAAAAAAATGTTGAAAGAGTTGGCTGGTGTTTCTCTTAAAAAAAATAACAGGGCTTCCCTGGTGGCGCAGTGGTTGAGAGTCCGCCTGCCGATGCAGGGGACACGGGTTCGTGCCCTGGTCCGGGAAGATCCCACATGCCGTGGAGTGGCTGGGCCCGTGAGCCATGGCCGCTGAACCTGCGCGTCCAGAGCCTGTGCTCTGCAACGGGAGAGGCCGCAACGGTGAGAGGCCCGTGTACCGGAAAAAAAATAAAAAATAACAGATGCTCTTCTGTATGTAAGTAAGTTCTAAGAATGTAAGTCTTCCACGATTTGCAGTGAATCACATCCTCACTTCCTACTATAAACCTCTCATAACAACTCTGATCCTATCGACTGCATTGCCGTGGAGGAGGGCATACGAGTGAATACTGTGAAAAGACAGGATGCCAACGGGTAACCGTTTTAAGGGAGCCACGACCAAGTTGGGGAATTCACAACCAACGGAAGGGGCTGTCCAGGACAGAGGAAGCCTGGAAGCGCATTGGGGACCTATGCTGGAAGGACAGTGTTTGGGTATTTTGAGTAAAACACATTATTAGAATGAATTTCACCTGTTTCTTTATACTTTTTTTCAATATTGCTTTTAGAAAACATTAAACTGTGTGTGTGGCTTGCGCTGTATTTCTATTGGACAGTGCTGAACTAGAAGGTTGAGTGAGTGGAAATGACACTGTAACCACCATGGAAATGATGCTCTTGACCTTCGGTTCAGGTTGAACACTTGTCATAAGTGTGCACATGGGGTTGGAGAGGCTGGGAATGAACACAGATGCCTGGCTCCGATATGACCCTTCCAGCTGTTTGGATGTAGCTGCCTTCACGTCAGCAGAGCCTCAGGAGATAAGGTCATGTCTGAAGGGAGGCTGCTGTAGACCACGCTGTCCCTGCGCTGACCTGAAGTAAACTTTCTCATGGCCTTGACCTCCACAGCTCACCCCATCAGACCTTCTGTTGCTGCTGACGAAGTCCTTCTAGAATACGAGTCATTTCTGGTGAACACATTTCTCCTAATGATCCAATGTCTAGCCACAGAAAAGGACGGTGAACTCAGGGTCTGGAAATGGGGTTGATCTGCCCTGCACATTGCCAGTCCCCAAGCGAGATGCAGTTAGCATGGCTGTTTTCCTCCCACTGACAGGACTATAGTCTATGAACATGCCTGAATCATTTTTGAATCTTTGTGTTTGGGACAGCTAAGAAATTTCCTCTTACCCAGAGCTCTGGAGGGGTCAAGCTGCAGGGTAGGGAAAAGGGATGCCGACCCAACTCTCGCCCCCTTGCTGCCCACAGTTCACGGGGGATGGCAGGCCTATCCTGGGGACGTCCTGTCCTACCTCGTCACGTCAGCACCACGGCCCCACTCAGGGAGCTGAGTGAAGGGGCTCTGAGTAGGAGTCCTTCCCAGGGGCTGGGGGACAGGCTGCAGTGTGGCTCCAGCTCCAGCTGCCCCTCTGAAGGTGCTGTTGGAAACCTCTAGAGGCCACGAGAGACTCTGGAGAAAGAAGGGGAAGTCCCCAACAGTCTCCAGGAGACACGCCACGTGCACAGGACGAAGAAAGTCAGAAGAAGCAATTGGAGAGACAGGACAGCACCAACCGGCGACGGTGCCAGGAAAAGAGAGTCTTATCTGTGTTTACAGGCTGAGGAGGAGCCAGAGGAAAGAGACGGATGAGAGCAGCAGGGCAGGCACGTTTCAGATGCGACGCAGGGCCTCCTGGTCACCACACGACCGTCGGGCTTGCCCTGCGTCTCACCACCACGCACCTGTGCACAAGAGCATTTATCCTGGGAAGAGGGTCCACTAGGCCCAAGCGTAGGCACCAAAAGGCAAGGGTAGCAAGCGTTCCTCACAGAGGCTGGGGTGCGGGAGTTTTTTCTAAGATTCTTCCTGGGGTTGGTCTTGAACAGACACAGTGAACAAGAAACTGCTGAGGTCAACTCAGCACGCAAGGCAATTCAGGACAAGCTGTGTCAGAGGAGGACCAGAGGTTACTTCTACCAACTAAATCACCGCAAAACTTGTCTGTAGCTGGATATCCAAATTATAGGTTCAGGGAGTAACTTATATTGTTGGCATTTCCTTTCACTTGTCCTTAATCTACTGCTTTAAATGACAAGAGGTGCCTTCGCGCACTAAGATTTTGCCATTTTGCAACTGTGAAGAACTTCTTAAAGTTGCAAGTACCCATGCTTGTCAAGACGACCTACGTTAAATTTATTTTTCAGGCCTTATTTCCAAAGCAAACACAAAGTTAACAAACGTATTAAAGACTTCTGCATTTAACGTTTATTGTTAGTACTATTTCTTGCCTTACTCTTAAGTACTATTAGGGAACACTATCTGAGGAGTTTGCTTTTCTAATACGAGATGTAAATATGAACTTTAATTATAAAATAGAAATTATTTTCATTCCTAAGAATGAAAGCCTATAACTAAAACATGACTTCTTATAAAAAAAAGGAGTTGAGTAATAAAAATAAAGACATAAATACCTCATAGATCTGCAATTGTTCTGTTGTAGACATTCATCACTCATTTTGAGGGGAAGGGAAATATTGCAAAACAGTATTGCTAACATACACACAAAAATATGTGTACACACACGCACACACACACACACACATACACATGCTCAAACCCTTATATTTCAAAGCAACCTTTCTTAGGTGAAAAGGTCTCAGTCAAAATAGCAACAAACAAACAAACAAAAGGATTCAGGTAAGACTGAGGAGAAAGGTTTGAGTGGAGAATATGATACAGAAGCATGAAATTGTGGACCACACAGGGAACGACCAGGGCACACGGGCGGGGCCTCACCCTACAGTTGAGCAGCGTGTACAGCACGTGATCAGGGGTGGTCTGCGCCCTCCACTGCAGGACCTCCGAGAGGAACAGGAACTGGAACAGAGCACAGCCATTAGGTCTAGACTGTCCTGGGGGGGTTGGGCTGGCCTCAACATCTAAAAGTTTAGTCTGTCTGGGTGCTTTTAAGGTGGATTAAGACAGCGAGAGGATAATCCCATATAAATATAATTGACAGAATAAGCAGGTGCTCACAGTGCTTTCCTGACAGTGATTTGGAACTCACTGTGCTTGATTCAGACCCAGGAGTCAGAGGGCTGGTGCCATGCCACCATGAGGGAAGTTTTCTGAAACCTGCCCAAGGATGGGAAGACTCTATTCCCCTTATAGACAGAGTAGCCGACACAGAAAAATCCTCTCCTGGGGCTTCCAGAAGATGCAGCAGTGATTTCTGGGGGTTGGAATGACAGAATCAGAGCTACCCTGTTTCAAAAATGGGCTCTCTTAAATTTGTTGTGTTTACAATGGCCATCCCTGAAGTCATTCAATAGCTCTGCAGGTCACACAGGTGACACACACCCACTGACTCAGTCTCTAGTAACAAGGATGGCCCTGTTTAATGTCAGGACACAGCACTAGTGTCAGGATACAGGAAACACCCACATCTTCACCTTAATCCATTTTATGATGGAAATGTACTGTGAGGTGGGGAACATGGTGATCAAGTGCTTTCAGTGAACGTGTTACTACATGTTACCAAATTGGCAACATCTTAAATGGTTGATTTTGTCACATTTCCTGGGAGCCCATTTAGAGTGGGACCACCTTTTGGTGAATCATGAGCGTTCTCAAGGCTGAATGTTCTAATGGGGACTTGTAGCTATGTGTGACAAACTGTGTGTCTGATGTTTAAGTGGAGTGGGGCCCAAGGATTCCTCCTACAGCTCCCAAGGCTGCTTTAAGAATGTCTGGCTCCCAAACCTGGGTTTTGCATTGACGTTTTCTTGAATTCCAACCATCAAAGGACTGAAGCCTCACTGTAAGGTGGCTGTGAGGCAGTGTGAGTGTCAAATCAGGGCTGGAGGGAGAATCAGGAACAAGTGCTTAGGGGATGCTAGGACACGACAGGGATTGCAGACACTGGCCTCAGGCCTGCTAGTCATGGGACTGCATCACCTACCCATGCAGTCCTACAACACTGCACCCTCAGCAAACACGTTTTCCTTATAAAATTACACAGACATCTCTTGCAGGACCAAGAGGGCAGGTAGGAAGAAAGGTCATCAATGGTAGATACTGGGCTGCCAGACAGGGCAAGTGGGAGTTGGTGACGCCTGTGATACAGCATCTGGGCAGGAGTGGAGAAGAGCCCAGGCGGACGTCTGACCCTCAGCTCTCACCTTCCGGGCCTGGTCATTGTCTTCTATCTGGCCCAGGTCTCTGCCGCTGGCCTGTGCGATCCTCTTCCCAGACACCAGGTTTCCCACCATCACAGAGGCAGGGCCGATCTCTGCAAAGAAGCAGCGGCACACACGTGAGGAAAACACGAGTGAAGTTCCTGAGAACATAACTTCTCACTTTGGGAAGAAGCCTACTCTGGGGAAATCCTTTCAAAGACGTAGCTTTGAAAAATCTAATTAGAACAGGATTTCAAGTAAGTCACTACCATGAAAATGACAGCAAATATGAACAAGCCTCAAGTAAGGGTACACAGAAATAACGCTTTCACCAAATTCCTATAAGTGTTCTTCCAGGCCGCTGCCTTTGTTCTCCAGTTAGGGAGATGCTGACATCTATTCATTTAGTATTTGTTAAAAAACAAACAAACAACAAACAGTTTTTTGAAGACAAAGTTATATAACCTCCAATATTTAACAAGAATAGATGAGATAACCAGGTACCATTAGAGAATCCTTTCCTTACAACTGCCAATCACACGAAGCTGCATTTCTGTGCTGCCTGTAAGAGCGGTGTGGATCCTGGTACCTGCCATGGGTGCCCTGAGGAGGAAGGCGCCCAACCTGGCTCTCAGAGCCTGTTCACTGGGCCACGCATCCCTGTCATGGGTTCCTAGATGTCTGACAGGTGTCTGAGCCCTGCAGCCCTGCAACGGTCATGCATCTGCCAACGATCCCTCAGCATAAATGTCTGTCCTGAATTCTGCTGTCACAAACTGCGTCTCCAACACCTGGGCCCACTGGCCACCGGGTCGAGGCATCTGATGATGGACCAAGGTTAAAGGTGGGAGAAGGAGGTTGGGACAGTGAGTGAGGACACCCCGGGGAGCCGAGACACTCCTGTCGATTCCGTAAGAACACGGCGAGAGCCACGCTGTGGCAATCCCGGTGCTGCTGCTTGCACAGAGGGGCAAAGTCGGCGAGCCTGGTACCTGCTTTCCTCCTGCAGTATCAGCGTCCTCACCTGAATCTGGAGAGACCGCTCACCCCCATCTCATCAAGCTCACTTCTGGGGGTGCCCTGGGGATGGGCTGGTTCCTATATCTACCACCAACTGTGCTGTGCCCAGTACCCACCAGCCACCTCTAGCTGACTCGCCAGGAACTCTGCCCGTGCTGTCACTCTTCATCGGTGGAGTGAAGAGTTGTCAGGGCTGGGCCTGTCTCTCCTACACTCTGGACCCACAGCCTTAGGCAGTTCCTGAACCCCTCTGTGGTACGATTTCCTAATTTCCTTGCAAAATGGAGATAAGAGGACGAAATCCATGAGGATGAAATGAGTTAATACATGTAACGTGTGGACAAGCAGCCTGCCTGTGCCAGGCACTGTTGGTTGTCGTCCTAATACCCCAGCCCAAGCTCATCCTGGCTGCCTCCGAGGTCTGTCTGCACATCAAGCCTGGAGGCCTGGGGACCCTCCATCACTACACTGGCGGAAGAGTTGATTCCTCACCACCATATTCTTGCAATGAATTCGTTTTCACTGATAACTGTGTGCAGCCTTAAAGACTATGATCAATTAGCTGCTAGGAGGATCAAGTCAGATGGTAGATAATTACGTGTTCCCCAAATTGCAAAGCAGCACACAAATGTTTACCACCATGACAACATCACGAGTAGATCTGTACGATTCCTCACAGGCTTCCAGCTGCTGTGACTCATGAAACAGGTATGGAAGCCTTATTCTAATTTGTTCAACAGGAAGCCGTGACCCTGAGAGGTTCTCTGCCAAAGGCCACCCAGGAGGTCTGACAACTGCCAAGAAGGCTAGGCTCAGGCACCGCCAACACCTCTCCAACCAAGTGGTCTACAGCCCCTGCTGTCTGGACTCTGCTGCATTCTATCCCATGCTTGGTAGAAAGACATCGCTTAGTGGGAGGCTGACTTGCCTGGGAGTGTGTGATGGGAGACGGGAGGGGAGGGAGGCTGAGAACTGTGGTCAGCGTGGCCCCCACCCAGCTCCAGGGCCATCCCGGGCCTGCACGGCCCTCCAGATGTACCTGGTTGCTTCTGCCGAGGCTTGGGCAGGTTTGTGACGCACGTGTGGGGGCACATCAGGACATTGCAGGGGTGAAGTGAGCCCTCCAGGAAAAGCTGCTTCGTTTCTGACAAATGGATGCCACCGAGTGGGGTTTTGGGGAGGGTGTTTGCTGGAACCAATGCCAGACAATAAACCCCAACCTGATGTATACTGTCGATTGCCTGGAAGGTCGTGAGAGAGGGAACCGTGTTAAAATAGGTATCATGAACAGGCATGGAGCAAATACTCAGACTGTGAAAATCACAACACACAGAAGCAGGTGCAGCACCCGTGATGCTCCTGGCATGGAGACGCTGAGGTCAGAGGAGGGCAGGCTCGCCAAACTGAGCAGAATACAGTTTTCATAGCACTTGTGGGACACCACACACACAAGAGTTCGCACACTGGGAGAAAAGAAAGCACGCTCTCAAGGTCATAACCAAAAGGTCCTGCTGTGACCTCCACGAGCGAGCGGGAGGCCAGTTCTGCAAACCTCTGAACCCTAAGCCTGGTCTGTTTAGCACCTTCCCTAGAAGGCAACTGTAAGTTTCATGGCTGATGCAATCTCTGGTCAAAAGGAGGGATGATCAAAGAGCACAATGGTGCAGGGAAGCTCACGTGAGCCCAGGAGAGGGGCTCGGGGCAGGAGCGAGCTACCTGCAGCACCCTGCTCATCCACTGGAAGCTGTCCTCCTCCGTGGAGTCCGGCCTCTGCTCAGCCACGATCACGATCCTCTCGTCGTGCAGGACGGTCACCGAAAACACGGCTATTCTGTGGGGACAGACAGAAAATCGCGGTGATCACATGCTGGAGAGGCTCACGAAGGGATTGGCCCTGCCATAAAGCGCTTCGCAGCTGTTACGACTGCAGAGCTCAAGGGTTCCCAGTGCCAACTACCACCTTGACGGGAAATTGCAGCTTCCAACTCCCAGGTGCTCACCCAAGGAAGTGTGGCTTTGGGGGAGAAGCCTGGCAAAGCCGGAGGGCAGAACCACCACACTTCCTGTGGAGGTAGCCCGTGGCTTTGGGTGACGGGCCTCATGCCTCGGGACAGAGGAGTCAAGTGCAGGTATCAGAACGGCTGAAATTTACTGAGCCGTGCGACTTGCATCTTGAGTTTGCACCTGCGAAGCGATAGTCTCCCAATCAGCAGAAATCTGCCATTTGGGAGCTAATGGTTTTCTGCTAGCTGCGTCTGCCTCTCATGGGAAGCACAAAATGTGGCGAATGGCCCTCCAGGGTGCCCTGTGCACGAAGGTGGCTCGGCTACCCCCAACCCCAAGCTCTGCTTCCTCCTGCTCCCACTAGCTCGGCAACTCAGGGTGAGATCCAAAGCAGCTGACTTCCTCCAAATCGGCAAAACCTCAGGAGCCATGGTCAGCGATCCAGTGTCGGTTGTGTGCCAAGCTGGGGTTGGGGGCACCGCCGGGAAGAAACCCATGGGAGCCAATTTCCAGGCAGTTTGTGGCTCAACTGTTACCTCTGGGTGAATGAGCTGCAGCAAGAGAAATGCTTGGCTCTTTTCTCTGTGTAGTTACTTACTAAAAATAAGATTTTCAAATGGACGTTCTTATTTAACGTGGAAGAGAATTTAGTGAAAGTATATTTACGGGGCTCAGAACAGTTTCATAAAATTGGACATTCAGAACTGCATGGAATCTCAGAAGTAACAGAGTCCAGTGGCTTCATTTGACAGAGGAGGACACCAAGTCCCGTTAGTTTAAGCAATTTTTTGCAGTTTTACACAGAAAGTGTAGTCTGCGGAGAACTGTGCCAACCACAGAGGGCGCTCACCTTCCCCTGTACACGAACTTCATGGGCTCCACGGCCAGTGCTGTGGCCACGATGTCATCGGCATTGTGTCTGCGCCCACTGACCACCATGAGCCCGTCCATCTTGCCCACCACGAACACAAGGCCCCCAGGGCCGACGAAGCCCAGCAGGCCCGTCCTCACGAAGGGGTACTCGCTGACCGGGGCCCCCGAGCTCGTCACCGGGAACACCTGGGGACAAAGAGCTCTGAGTGCCCAGCAGGGCCCGGCCTCCACCCTCCTCCTTGGAGCCCACTGGTCCTGCTTCCCCCGAGCTGGGTCTCCTCACCTGACCCTGGCTGGAGAAGCCCAGGTCCGCATAGCTGCTGTGAGCGCCAGCCTGCGGGCACCTCCCCTCCCTCCCCAGCTCTCACAGCTCGTCCCACCGGCCCATGCGCAGGGGCCTCTGAAGAGGCCTGCCACTGTCTAACAGACACTAATTCATTCTTCTGCTTATAAAACCACAGCATAAAAATGGTTAAGTGGAGAAGCAAGGTGCATTTTAAATAACATCTGTCAGTTGTAAAGTAATTCCTGTTCATTAAAATGCTATTTTTCCTTACTGGAAATACACTCAAAAGAAAAATACAGAGGAAGCAGGCCCCACCACGAGTTCAAACTCGATCCCTAGTTTCCTCAACCCACCCGACAGGTAAGTCGCAAAGAAAAGGAGATAAGTTTTCTTTAGACTGTGTTTGGCTGTTTCAGGGGCACTTAGAAACCTGAATCTACATTCAACAAAGCTGCCTGTACAAGGCACCACACCACATGTGTTCACATCTGAAGTTCTACATGTTAATAAATGTATCCCCAAACAACTCATGTTTGCTGACATACAACTTAGTCAAAGTGTGCTCCTTCTAAGGTCAGGCACACTTGGTGAAATGATACGAATTCTGAGAATGCTGGGTTTACTGGGCAGTGTGTGCATGTGTGTGCTAACTGCATGCCACACCCATGTGCACACGGCACAGACACACACTCGTGTGGTAGAGGTAGATGTGCAGTGTACATGTCTGGCCGAGGCTGACAGGCCCCAAGGGGGCCACTGCTCCCTCCCCTAGCACGGCCGTGCACACTCTCCAGCCCCCACCTGTCAGCTGCTGCTCTTCCTAAACAGGTGAGAATGGCAATGAACAAAAAGGCCCCTTTTAAAAAAACTGTACTTGCTCTTTCTCAACTCTGGTTATGAGGTGCAAACAACGCTGCTGAGTCAAATGTATTGAAAACTATAAAAATAACGGCAGGAGAAAGTGCAGCCATTTTAATCACTATGAATACGTTTTATTGAGAAATTACCATCTTCTCTTTCACGTCTATTCCACGCACCTGGCAAGGGCTGTCTGACAGGGCTCACCTCCCACCTACCTCGAAGGTGTTCTTGGTCATACCCGAGAGGCCGTAGTAGGACGTGCCCGTGGCAACTGCGCACATGCAGAGCTCCCCGACTTCGTCCGTCCTGCACAGCTGGGGAACCCCGTCCGGCTTCACCGAACACATGATGGCTGAACGCAAAACGAAGCACAGTGATGTTAGAGAGGGAGGGAGGGAGGGAGTCAGAGAGAAGAAATGAATGAATATGAAAAAGAACCCAAACGAGCAGAAGCAGTGTCTGCAGCAAAACCACAGGTGAAAGCGAGCAGGTCCTCACAGTCCCTGAGGCAAGTGAGTTTCCATGTTGCAGCAAAACCTCATATTTTATAGTTGTGACATCAGTAAATAATTCCAATTGCTTTAATTTTAGTGTGTAAATGGCATGTAAAGGGAGTAACCGTTTCTGCCATCCAGACATGAGGACGACACTTAGAACACGCCTGAGCGTCACTGCCGCACGCTGAGCGTCATTAGCCAGCCCACACAGCCTCCAAGATGCAGCCTGAGCCCTGAAACCAACGAGCAGGAGACACTTGCTCAACAGCCTCTCAGGCTTTTCCAAACAGAACGCCTCCCCCATCCCACGGGAATCTCAGTCTTTGACCTCAGATTCCCCGTCAAGGTGTGCCCTTCAGGGAAGGCTGGCGGATGCTAATTTTCCTGTTTGCAGAGCGCCAGCGATCAGGGCTGAAGCTGGTGTTTCAGGGAGGTTGTGGGTGCACCGAGTGACAGCTGAGCTGGGCAGAAAGAGTCATAAGGCTGCCCCTCATCCCCAGGTTGGTGTTAGGTGACAGGAAGTGCTGTGTCTAAAAAGAGACCCGCTCAAAACATGGGAAGATTTCAGCTCACTCATGGTAAGAAAAGTTCAAATTAAAATGACACCAAAGTATTCTTTACCCCTCAAACTGGTAAAAATCAGAAAGTCTGAAAATACACTGGGCATGAGGGAGTGGAGAAAGAGGGGCGTCACCCGCTAGCAGCAGGAATATCAATCCTTATGATCCTTCTGAAGGACAGCCTCATCAGAGTCACTTGGGTGTGTGCCCTTCACACTGCACGTTTCTAGAACTCTCCCTGTTAGCTCTTCCTCACACCTCTGCAGGCTGGAGCACAGATGAGTTACTGCATCAACCACACTGCAGGGGCAAAAAGTGGAAAATCGCCCAATGGAAAGGGTTTGGATAAACTATTATGTGTTCAAACACCATAATGCTCCTCAGCCTGGAAGGGAATGTGTGAGCTCTTCACGTGCTGCTAACAAACGAGCTTCAAGATTCAAGATATGAGCAGGCACGAAGGGCTCTATTGTTACGTGAAATTTTAAAGAAACAGGAAAAAGAATATGCCAGTGTGTGTGTGTGTGTGTGTGTGTCTGTGTCTGTGTGTGTGTGTGTGTCTGTGTGTGTGTGTGTCTGTGTGTCTGTGTGTGTCTGTATCTGTGTACATGTTGCCTGCATGTCTCCACTGTGGTTGCCTCCAGTGGCTGGAAAGGAGGCTTTTCACTGTACAGTTTTCTCATCTTTTGAGGTTGGAACCACGGGGAATTTCTTTATTTGAAAAAGCAAGAAAGGAATGGAGCCAGGAGGCCTGGCTGAAGCTGCAGCTGAGCTGAGCATGTGCCTGGCTTTGGGGTTAGGTTGTATGTGGATGCGACTGCCCCCTGATGAGGCGAGACAACACCCATGTGCGTGGAGGCTCATCAGGAGAAGGTCCAGACTCTGGAGGAACTGCCCCAGGAGAGGGGGCCCACTCCCCGGGGACGCCATGTGAAGAGTGAGGAGAGGCAGGGCCAGGGAGGGAGCCCTACAAATCAGACCGGGGCTCCTTCCTGCCAGCAGAGCTGTTCCAGCTGCACTCCCTGGGGCCCCCGCGAGGCCTCAGGAGGTGTCCCAGCACAGGGCAGGGGTGGAGAGGCAAGAGGGCTTCATCAAGGCAGGTCCTTCTGCCGGGAGCTTGTCTGTATGCAACGCGGAAATGATTTCTGTGACTTAAACAAGGGCTCTTGTGCTGCAGGCAAGCTTCCATAAGGGTTTGGCCCCCAGCGCACCAGGACGACCAGCAAGAAGCTGACCTTTGCATGGGGAGAAGTTGCCCAGGTGACTCTGGGGGTGGAGAGTGGCCCCGGGTGCCTCCTGGGGTCCCAGGGTGCATGTGACATAGAGGCCTTTCCTCAGCCTCATGAACATTTTGGGTTTTCTTTTATCAGGAGGGGCCGTGTTACCGCACCTCCTGGGCTGAAGCTTGGCGAACATGGGACCAGACTGGAGGTCAGGCCGAGGTGGGCACGCTCACAGCCGGGGACAGGGATGCCAGCCAGGGCAGCACTGGCAGCTGGTCCCCGGCTGGGCTCTGACTCTGCGCCTGTACCCGCGCTCACCTCCAGGCATCACGAGGCCGACGTCCTGCACGGTGAGGACAGACAGCTTTTCCTCCGAGTCCACCCGGATGACCCCATAGGTCAGCCCGTGCATGGAGAGGACGCCGCGGCCTGGGGGCTGGTTGCTGTCATCGGTGGGCCTGTAACGGCAGTTTGCGTCTGGTTAGAAGCACGTCAGCTGTCTGAACACAGATATGCATGTAAATATGCTGCATGCACACCAAGGTTGCACCTTTGGGCCCTGAAGGCCTCTGAAGGCAGGTGTGGCTGCCACACGTCCCTGTGCTCTTCTCAGCACCTGTTTTCTCTGTTCAAGAGACACCAATGTCTGCTCCTTCTACTTCTGGGCTCCTGAGAAGTGTAGAGACGCCGAGGGACTCCCTTGTCCCCCTGCCCTCCCCTTACATGTGTCCACCAGAGAACGACCAACTCCTTTTCGCACCCACTCCTTTCTCTGCAAGGTTGGATTTCCCAGGTTTGAAAACGGCTAAGAAGGGAGAGTCACGTCTCCAAGAAGGACGATGACAGGAGTGAGCAGAAATGCTAGACTGCCTGTGTGGCCTCCAGGCCAGACGTGCACTGTGTGGGCACAGGCTCAGTATTTGTAAAAATCGGCAATTATTTGGATGAGAGACCACATATAAAGTGCTTGATGGCTGGGGGAAAGTACAGCTTCACCACATCCATGGTCTGCCTTCGCCACCGTCCATGGGCTCTGAGGCTGCCCCGGCCTCACCTCTGCTCTTGTTCTCCCTGCTTCCACGCAGCATCCAGCCCTGCTCTCCCTCCAAACCCCAGCCCACCCCCTCCGGGGCCCTGGCCTCCTTCTTGCCTCTGGCAGACGGCCTCGTGGCCCTCTCCCTCACTGTCCTCCAGGGTGGTCCCGTCTCCATAGCAGGAACCATCTAACTATCTGTCCACGTCTCCTCCAGGAGGGCAGGAGGGTTTTCTTTTGGTCACTGCAGAGCCCCCACCCCTGGAGTAGTGTACAGCAATAAATGTCTGCTGACTAGATCAGGGAACAAATAAATTAAAACATTTCTAAGATCATGGATTTTATCCCTGCAAGCTAAAGATTCTTCAATGTAAGCAAAGTGAGAGAGTGCAGTTTAGGTAAACATCACATTTGTTTCTCTAATTTTCCATATACAAATGCTTAAGGTAGTTTTAGGATCTAAAATATGGACTATAAATAGAAGTTTCGGGCTTCCCTGGTGGCGCAGTGGTTGAGAGTCTGCCTGTCGATGCAGGGGACACGGGTTTGTGCCCCGATCCGGGAAGATCCCACATGCCGCGGAGCGGCTAGGTCCATGAGCCATGGCCACTGAGCCTGCGCGTCCGGAGCCTGTGCTCCACAACGGGAGAGGCCACAACAGTGAGAGGCCCGCGAACCGCAAAATAAAATAAATTAAAATAAAAAAAATAGAAGTTTGCTATATGGCTTTAAAGTATCATCAAAGTTTATAATGAAACTAAAACCATAAATGGGAAAACACAGAAGTTAAAATTTGCAAAAAGAGATCTAATTTGAGTGAAGTAACTGGTGTATTTAAAAAAGAAGCATATGTTATATGTCAATTATATCTCAATTTTAAAAAGTAAAGAAGTATAAGAGTCTGAAAATCGAACTATTCCATCTGTAACAATCAAAAAGAGTAGTGCTAAAAGGATGTAAAATGAAAGTCGCCCAAATAATAAGACCCACATGAAACCACCTGGAAATGAGCCCCAAACACTGGAACTGATATTGATCTCCTGGCTTTTTTCTTTTCCAAAGATCCCAACAAATCAACCCTTTGAAATGAAAGACAGGAGTCCTGCAGGAACCCTCTGCGGCCAGGGCTCCCTCACCCTCGTCCTCGGTCAAGACCCCACATGAGAGTCAGAAATCATAAGCCTAAGTGACTGCTGTAGGCTGAACTGTGTCCCCACAAAAGACACGTCCCCGTCTTAACTCTCTGAACCTTGAATGTGACCTTACTGGGAAACAGCGTCTTTGCAGAAGTAGTCAGTTAGGAAGAGATTATGGGTCTGCAAGCCAAGGGTTGCTGGTACCACCAGAAGCCGGAGGGAGGCCCGGGACAGATTTCCCATCAGAGCCCCCAGAAGGAACCAACCCTCCTGACACCCTAATTTCAGACTTCCAAACTCCACAACTGTGAGAATAAATTTCTATTGTTTACAGCCACCCAGTTTGAGGTACTTTGTTATAACAGCCCTAGCAAATGAATTCTCCAGCTAAGTAACATAATTTAAAAGTGCACCTGTTTTAGGACTTCCCTGGTGGTGCAGTGGTTAAGAATCCACCAGCCAATGCAGGCGACATGGGTTCGAGCCCTGGTCCGGGAAGATCCCACATGCCACGGAGCAACTAAGCCTGTGAGCCA
Source organism: Grampus griseus (assembly GCF_964374135.1). Taxonomy (NCBI): domain Eukaryota; kingdom Metazoa; phylum Chordata; class Mammalia; order Artiodactyla; family Delphinidae; genus Grampus; species Grampus griseus. Next base: position 147,405,804 of record NC_139018.1, read on the forward strand.
CAATGACTGAGCCTGTGCTCTAGAGTCCATGAGTCACAACTACCGAAGCCCGTGCGCCTAGAGCCCATGCTCTGCAACAAGAGAAGCCACCGCAATTAGAAGCCCACACACCACAATGAAGAGTAGCCCGTGCTCGCCACAACTAGAGAAAGCCCGTGTGCAGCAACGAAGATCCAACACAGCCAAAAAAATAAATAAATAAATTTAAAAGTGCACCTGCTACATCTCAAATAAACAACGTAACCTTACACCTAAAACAATTAGAGAAAGAAGAACAAAAAAACCCCCAAAGTTAGCAGAAGGAAAGAAATCATAAAGATCAGATCAGAAATAAATGAAAAAGAAATGAAGGAAACGATAGCAAAGATCAATAAAACTAAAAGCTGGTTTTTTGAGAAGATAAACAAAATTGATAAACCATTAGCCAGACTCATCAAGAAAAAAAGGGAGAAGACTCAAATCAATAGAATTAGAAATGAAAAAGCAGAAGTAACAACTGACACTGCAGAAATGCAAAGGATCATGAAAGATTACTATAAGCAACTATATGCCAATAAAATGGACAACCTGGAAGAAATGGACAAATTCTTAGAAAAGTACAACCTTACGAGACTGAACCAGGAAGAAATAGAAAATATAAACAGACCAATCACAAGCACTGAAATAGAGACTATGATTAAAAATCTTCCAACAAACAAAAGCCCAGGACCAGATGGCTTCACAGGCAAATTCTATCAAACATTTAGAGAAGAGCTAACACCTATCCTTCTCAAACTCTTCCAAAATATAGCAGAGGGAGGAACACTCCCAAACTCATTCTACGAGGCCACCCTCACCCTGATACAAAAACCAAAGATGTCACAAAAAAAGAAAACTACAGGCCAGTATCACTGAACATAGATGCAAAAATCTGCAACAAAATACTAGCAAACAGAATCCAACAGCACATTAAAAGGATCATACACCATGATCAAGTGGGGTTTATCCCAGGAATGCAAGGATTCTTCAATATAAGCAAATCAATCAATGTCACAAACCATATTAACAAACTGAAGGAGGAAAACCATATGATCATCTCAATAGATGCAGAAGAAGTTTTCAACAAAATTCAACACCTGTTTATGATAAAAACCTTCCAGAAAGTAGGCATAGAGGGAACTTACCTCAACATAATAAAGGCCATATATGACAAACCCACAGCCAACATCGTTCTCAATGGTGAAAAACTGAAACCATTTCCTCTGAGATCAGGAACAAAACAAGGTTGTCTACTCTCACCACTATTACTTAATTTTGGAAGTTTTAGCCACAGCCATCAGAGAAGAAAAGGAAATAAAAGGAAGCCAAATTGGAAAAGAAGAAGTAAAGCTGTCACTGTTTGCAGATGACATGATACTATACATAGAGAATCCCAAGATGCTACCAGAAAACTACTAGAGCTAATCAATGAATTTGGTAAAGTAGCAGGATACAAAATTAATGCACAGAAATCTCTTGCATTCTTATACACTAATGATGAAAAATCTGAAAGAGAAATTAAGGAAACACTCCCATTTACCACTGCAACAAAGAGAATAAAATACCTAGGAATAAACCTACCTAAGGAGACAAAAGACCTGTATGCAGAAAACTACAAGACACTGATGAAAGAAATTAAAGATGACACAAACAGATGGACAGAGACACCATGTTCTTGGATTGGAAGAATCAACATTGTGAAAATGACTATACTACCCAAAGCAATCTACAGATTTAATGCAATCCCTATCAAACTACCAATGGCATTTTTCACAGAACTAGAACAAAAAATTTCAAAATTTGTATGGAAACACAAAAGACTCTGAATAGCCAAAGCAATCGTGAGAAAGAAAAACGGAGCTGGAGGAATCAGGCTCCTTGACTTCAGACTATACTACAAAGCTACAGTAATCAAGACAGTATGGTACTGGCACAGAAACAGAAATATAGATTAATGGAACAGAATAGAAAGCCCAGAGATAAACCCATGCACATAGGGTCACCTTATCTTTGATAAAGGAGGCAAGAATATACAATGGAGAAAAGACAGCCTCTTCAATAAGTGGTGCTGGGAAAACTGGACAGCTACATGTAAAAGAATGAAATTAGAACACTCCCTAACACCATACACAAAAGTAAACTCAATATGGATTAAAGATCTAAATGTAAGGCCAGACACTGTAAAACTCTTAGAAGAAAACACAGGCAGAACACTCTATGACATAAATCACAGCAAGATCCTTTCTGACCCACCTCCTAGAGAAATGGAATAAAACCAAAAATAAACAAATGGGACCTAATGAAACTTAAAAGCTTTTGCACAACAAAGGAAACATAAACAAGATGAAAAGACAACCCTCAGAATGGGAGAAAATATTTGCAAATGAAGCAACTGACAAAGGATTCATCTCCAAAATTTACAAGCAGCTCATGCAGCTCAATATCAAAATAACAAACAACCCAATCCAAAAATGGGCAGAAGACCTAAATAGACAGTTCTCCAAAGAAGATATACAGATTGCCAACAAACACATGAAAGAATGCTCAACTTCATTAATCATTAGAGAAATGCAAATCAAAACTACAATGAGATATCATCTTACACCAGTCAGAATGGCCAACATCAAAAAATCTACAAACAATAAATGCTGGAAAGGGTGTGGAGAAAAGAGAACCCTCATACACTGCTGGTGGGAATGTAAATTGATACAGCCACTTTGGAGAACAGTATGGAGGTTCCTTAAAAAACTAGAAGTAAAACTACCATACGACCCAGCAATCCCACTACTGGGCATATACCCTGAGAAAACCATAATTCAAAAAGAGTCATGTACCACAATGTTCACTGCAGCTCTATTTACAATAGCCAGGACATGGAAGCAACCTAAGGGTCCATCCACAGCTGAATGGATAAAGAAGATGTGGCACATATATACAATGGAATATTACTCAGCCTTAAAAAGAAACGAAACTGAGTTATTTGTAGTGAGGTGGGTGGACCTAGAGTCTGTCATACAGAGTGAAGCAAGTCAGAAAGAGAAAAACAAATACTGTATGCTACCACATATACATGGAATCTAAAAAAAAAAAAAAATGTTCTGAAGAACCTAGGAGAAGGACAGGAATAAAGGTGCAGACGTAGAGAATGGACTTGAGGACATGGGGAGGGGGAAGGGTAAGCTGGGACGAAGTGAGAGAGCGGTGTGGACATATATACACTACCAAATGTAAAATAGCTTTTGGGAAGCAGCAGCATAGCACAGGGAGATCAGCTCGGTGCTTTGTGACCACCTAGAGGGGTCTGATAGGGAGGGTGGTTGGGAGACGCAAGAGGGAGGAGGTATGGGGATATATGTATATGTATAGCTGATTCAGTTTGCTATACAGCAGAAACTATCACACCATTGTAAAGCAATTATACTCCAATAAAGATGTTAAAAAAAAAAAGTGTGCCTGTTTTCATTTTAAAAAGCCACATGAAAGCAAAATGCTGGATCAGCCCAGACATATCCCAAGTATGGGAAGACTGAAGAACTGATCTGTGGTGACCAGCAAGTACCGCACACGAGAAGCTGGAGGAAGAAGTTCCTTTACGACCCAAGAGTGTACAGTTTGTCTGAGTTACGAGATCCACTTTCCTACGTTTAATAACAGTAAGAATCAATATTTAAATACCTTAAAATCATGAACTCCATTTGCTACCGGAAATTTTCAATTGCATCTGTAAAATGGTAGTTATGGAAGACTGAGTTTACTCACCTAAAATGTAAACCGATGGCACTAATCTGGCACTACCGTAACCTATGCTGTGTATTTATATTTATTAGAGTCCCCTGCTAGTCAGAGACACTCAGACACCTAGGTTCTCCCTTGGCAGATTTGCAAAACACATGCGAGAAGGCAGAACAGAAGCACCTGAATTCCTAGGCACAGTACTCGGCCTCGCTGCCCCCGCTCACTCAGACAACTGCATTCCCGGTTCTGTCCCCCAACCTCTCTTCAGGACCTGCTTGCCGACAGCCCCTCCCTCCTGATGGGGGAGCTGTGCTCAGTTGGTGTTTCATGTGCCGGAACAGTCCTGAGCCCTTTACACACCGACTTACTCACTATCACGAACCTGCACAGGCACTACTATTCTCCCATTTCACAGATTAGAAAACCAAGGCACAGAAATGCTAACTTAGTTGCCTGTGTGAGTGGTGGGGCTTGGGGGGATTCAGACCCACAGCAGAGCCCCTGCCCAACCATCCTGTCTCCTTTCCCAACACTTACCCTGCCTCTGGCCTAGGAGACCAAGCACTTTTTAGTTCACTGGAAGTTTTCTTTTCGTGAACTTTTAAAACAGTGATATGAGTAACATGTGAGCACACCCTTCGGATGGACAAAGCAAGCACTGCACAAGAACATACAGCAAAAGGCGAAAGACCCTGCTTATCCTCCAGCCCCTTCAGACCCACTCCCTCCCCTAGGCAGCCACTACCCACACTAAATACGAAGTTCCTGCCTCTTTAATACCCATTTACCTATAAAATACGTGCATACACAAATGTATTTACATCCGCAGAGAAGCAGAACCGCAACATGCACATTCTTCTGCAACTTGCTTTTGTCACCGAATACCTTGCAGATCTTCCCACAGGAGTGTGTGCATGTGAACATATATAGTATGCGTACTGGACACATCAATGAATTGACTTGTTTTAATTATTAGATGGTGTTCAGTAATATGAATATATGTTTATTTTATTTCATTTAATCTGTATGCATTTAGAAATATTTCTGTAAGATACATATCTAGAAAGGGGATGGAGGAATTAAAGAGCATATACATTTAAAATTTTAATAAAGTCTAAGTACCTTCCCAAAAGACTAGGTCATTTTGCAATTCCACTAAGAGTGGATGAGTATCATTACTTTTTCACTCACTAGACATGTCTATTGCACCGTGGACGTTTACGAGTGTTACGAGTGTTAACTAATCTCTTTACAGCGACCCTGTGGGACAGACACAACTGTCCCCCACTCACAGGCAGGAAGGGCATCGCCAAGGCAACAGCGGTGGGGCTGGCCAGGCAGCATGCTCAGAATGGCTTCAGAACACCCGTGCCTTCCACCTTGGTGCTAAGCTGCCCTCAGCCTTACCCGTTTCCACACACTCGTGCCGACACTGATCACCAACCTTATAACTGTTCCCAATATGGTGAGTAAAATGCATTCCTCATTGTTGTTTCAATTTGTATTTCCAGGATTATTAACCAAGTCAGATGATCTTTTTCTCCATTAACACCTTCCTAGGAAATAAAAAGTCCGAGGAGATAAACTAGGTGAGGGAGGAAAAACCAATCCCAACAAGCAAAATTCCTAGGAATTTCAGAACATCCACTTTCATGATCAAAAACAGTAGATTAAATAATGGCAAAGAGAGCCACAGACCCATGTGTCAACTTTCAGGTTCAATTCCAAGGTGAACGGTGTGCTTGTATCTCACAGAGAACACCAATTACAGGAGGAATCGTCCCGGCAATCTCAGGACTACGCAGAACTGGTCTTCACACTCTGAGAAAGCACACAGCTAGGAACGGCCGACACTGCCGTGGCGGCGAAAGGGGAAAAGACCGAGCTGCAGCCAAGGAAGAGGGGAGTCAGCTCAGTGCTCGGCCCCACCAAGAACGAGCTGCCGGGGATGGCCTTCAATCAGGCAGTTTACACCCATTGTCCACTTGTCATGCCATTTCCAGCCTCTGTAACACGCTCAATGCGACTTGAGTTGATCATGCTTCTGCCAATGCCTGAAGAAAGAGCTCCTATACACGCAATGAACACATCAGCAGTTTGCAAACAGCTGGCCAGACTCAAATGTGCATCGATGCCAAGTCAGCAACAAGGGTTACGAGTATTTCCGCTGCCAGGATTCAACAGGGTAACTACACCTCTTTAGTGCCACCGCCATCCTCCAGGCCCTCGGACAGGCAGGACAACAAAGATACAAGGTTGAAACACAGTACTCCCCAAGTTATAAGTTATTTTAATGTAATGTTCTCCCTTTTCTCTGATGAAAGCATTAAAAAAAAAATCAACCCATTTTAAGAGCTATATAACACAGAAAGGACCGTTTTCCCTATATCACATCCTCACCTACCCAGTAAGTATGCAGTTATCAGATTTTCTTCCTGCTAAATATATTATTTAGAGAGGGTTAATTTTCTCCCAGCCAGAAAAGGTATCACACCATACAAATTGTTTACAAGCTGTGTTTTCCATTTGTCCTGGCTACTTTTCCACATCAGAGGGCAATCAGTCAGAACCAGCAAGCCTGCAAGTCCGGGAGGCTGCTTCCCAGAGTCCACTCTCTGTGCATCTCAGTCTCCACCAAAGCAAACTTCTGTGCGCAATTTAGTCCAACACCAAACACAGCAGAACAGACTCAAACACACGCGGTCAGGACAAGATAACACTGTTACTCTGCTCTTTACTGCTACTTCATTAAGTCATTTTAATTTAGATGGTTATCATCTCCAAACTATTTTGTGTTAGAGAAGTTTTAAAATTTTATCTAAATTTTTAGATAAAATGACAAACAACATATTTTTATCTTCTTGTGTTTTAAAAATAAGATTATGGATCTCTAACTCTGACTTTTTTGGGCAGTCAAAAACATTCTTGAAAACCCCACTTCAATTCATAGGCTGTGTTAACTGTTTTGTCACTCTGGATCACTGGTTGGTTTGCCCCTGTCAGAAACCGTCAAATTTCAGTGTCAGATGGGTGCTATATGCTGAGTACAGTGCCATGTTTGGTGTCTTTGCCCGTGGTTTTTGCCCAGCTTTCTAACTTCTGGGTTAGCTGTTTTCAAAGTGGAAGATATTTATGGTGGCAAGGGGGTATCTTCACCATTCTTTGGAATTACTGTTTTAATTACTGTGTTATATAATTATTACCTTTTTATCACCAAAGTGTCAAGGTACTGAAATAATACCTTGCAGTTGAAAGGGCTACATAAAGTTTTTTTTTAGTTCAATCAGTATTATCACAATGTAGATTTAAAAAAATGGACTCTATCATCTATATTCTAGGAGACAGAGACATAATCAGACAGTGACCAAGGAGAAACCCCCCAGTTTTGTAATTCTACTGATGAGTTTAGGCATCACGAATCCATATTTCTCCAATAGTTTTTATTCTACAACTAATCTTCAGAGAAAAAGAAAATACAAAACATTTACCTGGACGATGACAATTTTAAAAAGATGGAAGCAGGTTAAATACCTGGGTAAAAATAAGCCTCCCACAGGAAGCCAGAACAGACTTCAGAGAGCAGCATGGCTTCTTGTCATCACCCGGTGGACACGTGTGTAGGTGGACACTTTAGATACATGTGAACAAGGGCACACAGGAAGACAAACACACGTAAATTCAGGCACACAAGAAGACATATGCATGAAGACAGATACATGTGCACTCAGACATGCGTGGCAACGGACACTCACCAAGACGGACACATGTGAAGACAGGCACGTCTCCTGTCCTTGTTCCATCAAGTTCTCTGACTCAAACATCCTGCATAAACCCCACTCATTTCCTGGGCTGACCTTTGTTTCCTCCTGGGGAGCATCCCTCCTGAGGGGAATGCTGATGGGGCAAGTCTTGGAGTCAGACACAGCCTGGGCAGCACACCTGGGGGCCCAAACCTCGGCCAGGCTCCTGTTGTCAGCTCTCTAGGGCGCCTGCACATCCTGCCCATTTTCAAGCAGGAGGCCTAAGATGACCATGATTCTCTGTGCACCCCAGAGCCTTCCACATTCCCTTTCATGTAGGTGAGAGGTGTTCCGTCGTCTTCAAGAAGAGTGACATCAAGATACTCAATGGCCATGGCCACGGGCACCAACCCACCAGGACCGGCGTCCACTCTGGCAGGACCAGCTCAGACCAGCTCGAGAAGGCTGGCCCTGCACACGGCACTGCGGGCTTCCACCCAAACCCACCGACTGCCTATGCAGCTCTCTTGTAACAACTCAGCTTGCAGATTTACAAACATTATAACAGAAGAGAATCACAGAGTGATACGTGTGATACGTGTTCAGAAGGGCCAAGGCCCTGTAAATCTGAGCAGTGGAGATGCATCTGCAGTTTTTCTTCACTGAGGACCACAGGCAACAACTGAGTGTCATTTTCTACTTAAGTGGATAAAAGCCAAGCAGGCAATCATCTGCTCCCAGCTCCTTACCGCAAGTTCAATCTCCTCTTCAACGCAGGGCAGAACAAGCTGTCCTGGGAAGGTTATTCAAGCACAGGACACAAACACTCAGACGACAGTGCAAAGGAAAGCATCAGCCCCCAATCCCATTTGAGTGAAGGGATGAGCCACAAAATAGGGTGACGTGGCAGCCAACCACTCATTTTTTGTTTTCTTTCCTTTTTCCTTTAAAGATCATCCTTTGAGTAGCAGACAAAGTGAGGATTGCAATGCTTCCCATGATGACTTTATAACATTTAAGAAAGCATCCATTTTGTCCTCACATCAAAATCCACGGGAGCAATGACTAGGCCTCCTGGACCCCCAGTCAAAATGGCTTGAATAGAATGGATCAAAGCTATTTTTACTTAATAACCGGGCCTCTGACTTCTTATGTGTGGAAAGTTCACTTCAAGTTTTAGGAAGAAAATAAGCACAAAGTATTACAAAATAGGTGTAAACACACAGGCTCATTTTCCAAAAGCAAGACTTTTTCCAACCTTTCTGTGGACACAGTCGTGTATATGAACACCAGGAATGGGGAATTTGTCCTCTATTCACAGGTCACAGAGAACAGCCTGCAGAGGAGGACATTCACAAAAATGTAAGTGTGAGTGTTTTCATCAAGTTTGCTTGAAAATGATGTAAGCACGTAAGAAACAAGGACAATGAAAGAAACAGGTTCTAAACAGGAGTCTAGCATGTGTTTCTCTCCTAAAGATATTTACCCCTGAAACAGAGCCCCTGTCGCTGGCTTCACCTCCACGCAGAGCCTGAGAGCGACAGCCGGGTGCAGAGGCCATGCTCTGCACAACCAGCACTCAGTAGCTCCAACACGCAGCACGTGCATAATAACGAGATAAAAAGATGACAACCATCTCGGTGAGACTGAGAAATATGATCAAGGCGAGGGAACGGAACATGAAATAAGAAGCGACCAGGGGGCTATTTAAATTTTGATCACACCATTATTCCTATTTCTACCTAGAAGACTAAAATTGTACCTTTTTTCATCTTTTCATCCCTGTCCCTCGGTTTACTCAGGAACCTGAGAGACGCCAATCACAAAACTGGTGGTCTGAGAAGACACCCCAGCCAACCAGGGCGGGTGGCTCTGGGGAGGGGCTGTGGAAGCCAGATGACTGGAGCCTGAGAGCTGTGCACGCGGGCCGGGGGCGATTTTACCGTATGTGCTCAGTGCAGACAGTGAGGTGGCAGGACCCATGTCCTCCTATGTTTTTTCATGCCTGTGTTCTACTCAGCTCCTGACCCTCCACGGCTGTGCATGCAGCACATAGAGCCCACACATGGCTCCGGGGAGCCCGGGCAGAAGCAAGTTTCCTGCACAAACTCTGGGGTCCAGAGCTTGCTCCTGTGGAATGGATGAAGCCCCCTCTCTCCCTGCCATTATAACATCACCCTGACAGCCTCAGACTGCTGCCCCAGACCCCACCTGCGTCCACGCCTTCTCCCCATCTCTCTCCCTCCTCCTCTCCCCTCCACTTCCTCCTTCTTTCTCCCACTCCTTTTCCCCCCTCCCCCGCTTCCTCCCTCATCTCAGCCTTTCTCATGACCAGCCTCATGGGGGCCGTGGAGGGTAAGGACACAGCTTTCTGCTGGTGCTGTTTTCTCAGGAGACCAGATTATGATACCAGAACTCTAGGCTGTTAGCTGCACCTAGATCATCAAGTAAAATGAAAGCAAACAAAACCCCGCATGACTACTCTCAGGTAAAACTGCAAGGGAGCATCTTCCTGCTTAGGTGGGCGTGCACATCCTGACACAGACACGCGGGAAAAGGCTCAACTCTTCACAGCACTTGCTGCTGGTACATTACGAAGGGTCATCGTACGTGTCTGGCAAGGAACTTTTACTTCTCACTTTACATATTTTTAATTTTTCTTTCATTCATCTATTAACAAAATATATACTAAGCACCAACTATTAACCAGACAGAGACAGAGAATAAACAATAATACACCAGTAAATCACACAGCGCATGAGAAAGTGGCAAATGCTGAGAGGGCATCACAATGAGTCACACAAGCGTGGGAGGGGCGAGTTCACTCTGTGGGGGGTGGTCAGGGCAGGCCTCGCCGAAGTGAGCAAAGACAGAGCTCTGGCCGTGCCACCCTGGGGGCACACCAGGTAGAGCGGGCAGCAGAGACCAGGAGGTCTGGTTGCGGGGAGGGAGGATGGGGCAGTGGGAGAAGGGGCCAAGAGGGGGTGTGGCCAGACTGCATGGCCTTGTGGGTCCTGCAGGCTCTGGTCAGGAAGGAGAGCAGGCAGAAGGCTGGGAACCCCGGTGAGGAGGCAGGAGAAACAGCTGGGCTTGGATGTTCCCTGGTGAATCGGATGGGAGGTGAGAAAAAGAAGGTTGGAGGCTGGCGGGAGGTGTGGGGTATGTTTACACATGGCTTCACTGAATAGTAAGTAAGAGAGGATGATCACGGGGGTGGAGGCTTAAACTAAAAATCGTGACCACTCTGTCCCCCACTCTCCTTCCCACGTGAAAGGAGAACTGAGTCCACAAACAGTGGCCAAGATCTAAGAGATGAAGACCAGCCCTCGGTCTCTGCATGCCCCTGGGTCTAACCTGAACTTCTCATGGACAGTGAACAGATGTGACGCCTTGGGGGGGTGGGTGGTGGGAGCAGCAAGAGGGACAGTGGTTACACACAGCCTGGAGCAGACATGGGTGTGGGCACCAGGGCCTGGTGTGTCAGACACAGGTAGGAGGCACAGATATCCACGGCCTCGTTTACATGCAAAGAAACTGAGTGTCTCAGAGGCTAACTGGTCCATTAGAAAGTAAGTCTACAATCTGCCTTTTCTATCAGATAAGGTGGTTGTGAAAATCAAGATGAGAAGACTGAAAAGCACTCTTTCAAATGTACACAGTTCTGGACAAACTCAAGGTAAACAACACCACGGCGAACACTTGGCAAGCACTTGTCGGTCTTGAACTGTACCCTGAACTCTGCTCCTAGGACCTCTCTCCTATTGGATATGGTGAGCATGAAGTCTGTCATTTCAAGTCACATCAAAAACCAAAATGGGTTGGTGGGTAGCACAATGGAGTATTAACCACCGTGAGAATCTCTCTCTGCATGTGGGAATTCGCCGGCTGCTTTGGGCCAGTCATCAGTGATGCTCTGTTCATTTTACTGCAACGAAGTGAAGTACCACTTCCTGAGGCACTCCAGGCAGATGTGTGCCGCCTGCAGGCGCCGGGTCTCCAGAACCACAGGGCACCTCTAGGACACGACATCACCTGGCCAAAGCCACAAAAGAACAAGACAAAACCTCAGAAAAAGAACTACATGAAGCAGAGATAAGCAATTTACCAGACAGGGCTCAAACTAGTGGTCATGAAGATGCGCACTGAACTCAGGAGAAGAATGGAGGAACTCAGTGGGAATTTTGATAAGGACACATAAAATATAAAAAGAACCAAACAGAACTGAAAAATAACAGAAATCAAAACAACACTAGAGGGACCCAAAAGCAGATCAGAGGATGCGGAATGGATCAGTCATCTGGAAAACTGGGTAGTAGAAATCATCCGATAGGAACAGCAAAAGAAAAAAGAAAGAAAAAACATGAAGATGGTTTAAGGGGCCTCTGGGACAACATCAAGTGCGTGAACATTCACACTATGGGGTCCCAGAAGGAGAAGAGACAGAAAACCTATAGCTGAAGAAATAATGGATGAGAACGTCCCTAATCTGGGAAAGGAAACAGACATCCTAGTCCAGGAAGCACAGAGGGTGTCAAGATGAATTCAAAGAGACCCACACCAAGACACGTTATAATTAAAATGGTAAAGGTTAAAGATAAGGAGAGAATCTTAAAATCAGAAAGAGAAAAGCAACTATTTACATGCAGAGAACCGATAGAGACTATCAGCTGACTTGTCAGCAGAAACTCTGCAGCCCAGGGGTCTGGCAAGATATATTCGGAGTGCTAAAAGGAAACACTCAGAACCAAGAAGACTGTACCCACAAAGCTCTTATTCAGACTTGGAGAGAGAAGAACTTTACAGACAAGCAAAGTTACAGGAGTTCATCACCACTAAACTATTCTTACAAGAAATGGTTTATGGTTTCTAGGCCATAACTAGAAACAAAAAATTATGAAAGGAAAAATCTCATTGGTAAAGGCAAACATATAGTAAAGGTAATGGATCAACCACCTGTGAAGCCAGTAGGAAGATTCAAAGACAAAAGTAGTAAAATCATCTATATCCACAATAAATAGTTAAGCCACAGAAAATTAAAAAAATGTAAAATATGACATCAAAAACAAAATGGGGGGGAATAAAAATGGAGTGGTTTTAAAATGTGCTCAAACTTAAGTGACCATCAACTTAAAACAGACGCATATATACACAGGTTGAAATATATGAACCTCATGGCAACCACAAACCAAAAACCTGTCACAGACAGGAGAATAAGGAGAAAGGAATGAAACATACCACACTGAAACAATTCTTTTTCTTTTGCTAATACCTTCTTACCCTACCCACCTCCTGCCTACAAAAACCTTCCATTTTGTACAACCCCTAGGAGCGTCTTTCTACTTGCTAGATGGGATGCAGCCCAATTCATGAATTGCTTAATAAAGCCAACTGGACCTTCAAATTAAAAAGAAACAAAGTTGGAAAGCATGCCGGTATGTCTCCCCAAAAGGAATAATCCTTTTTATGAAGTGAGTGATCACAACTCAATGTCTCTGCTTTAGAAATCTGGATTTTTTTGTTTTTATTGAAATATAGTTGATTTACAATATTGTGTTAGTTTCCGGTGTACAGCAAAGTGATTCAGAGATATAAATACACACACACACACACACAGATACCCCTGTGCTACAAGATACTGAAGTATCTTGTTATTACAAGATACTGAATATAGTTCCCCGTGCTATACAGTAGGTTTTGCTGTTTATTTTACGTATAGTAGTGTGTATCTGTTAATCCCCAAATCCTGATTTATCCCTCCCCCACCCCCTTCCCCTTTGGTAACAGTAAGTTTGTTTTCTATGTCTGTGAGTCTGTTTCTGTTTTGTAAATAAGTTCATTTTCATCATTTTTTAAGATTCCACATATAAGTGATATCATATGATATTTGTCTTTCTCTGACTTACTTCACTTAGTATGATAATCTCTAGGTCCATCCGTGTTGCTGAAAATGGCACTACTTCGTTCTTTTTTTATGGCCGAGTAGTATTTCACTGTGTATATGTACCACATCTTCTTTATCCATTTGTCTGTCAATGGACACTTAGGTTGCTTTCATGTCTTGGTTATTATAAATAGTGCTGCAATGAACATTGGAGTGCATGAATCTTTTCAAGTTAGAGTTTTTGTCTTTTCCAGATATATGTCCAGGAGTGGGATTAATTCTATTTTTAGTTTCTTAAGGAACCTCCATACTGTTCTCCAGAGTGGCTACACCAATTTACATTCCCACCAACAGTGTAGGAGGGTTCCCTTTTCTCCACACCCTCTCCAGCATTTATTATTTGTAGACTTTTTGATGATGGCCATTCTGACCAGTATGAGGTGATACTTCATTGTAGTTTTGGTTTGCATTTCTCTGATAATTAGCGATGTTGAGCATCTTTTCACATGCCTGTTGGCCATCTGTATGCCTTCTTTGGAGAAGTGTCTATTTAGGTCTTCTGCCCAGTTTTTGATCGGGTTGTTCATTTTTTTGATATTGAGCTGTATGAGCTGTTTATTTTGGAAATTAATCCCTTGTCGGTTGCATCATTTGCAAATATTTTCTCCCAGTCAGTAGGTTGTCTTTTTGTCTTGTTTATGGCTTCCTTTGCTGTGCCAAAGCCTTAAGTTTCATTAGGTCCCATTTGCTTATTTTTGTTTCTATTTCCACTACTCTAGGAGATGGATCCAAAAAGATATTGCTGCGATTTATATCAAAGACTGTTCTGCCCATGTTTTCCTCTAGGAGTTTTATAGTATCTGGTCTTACATTTAGGTCTCTAATCCATTTTGAGTTTATTTTTGTATATGGTGTTAGAGAATGTTCTAATTTCATTCTTTTACATGTAGCTGTCCAGTTTTCCCAGCACCACTTATTGAAGAGACCGTCTTTTCTCCACTGTATATTCTTGCCTCCTTTGTCATAGATTAACTGACCAAAGGTGCATGCATGGGTTTACTTCCTGGCTAATTTGCCTAGTTTTGTTAATAAACTTTTAATCTTTTTAAAGAAAGATTTTATAGAAGATTTTAAAACATGTTTAGAGAAACAATTAAAAATCCTTTGCTTCTTCCTGCCTGCTGATCCACATAGCAGAGGCGCACGTGCTGGTCTGAGAACAGGCTGAAGCCCTCAGGTTTACCTTGCTTTCTGGAGTGCTTTCTACTGAAACCTGTCAATACCCTGCTTATATAAACCACAGATTGCCAAAGCCCTGAATCTTCTATTGTCTATATTTTGTCTGTTTGGAACTATTTATTAGACTAGAAAAGCACCTCTTTTTCTTCATGTATAAAATGAAACCAGATGAACATCCTTCTAGCACTAAAGCTCTAGGCTGACTACATGTAAGTGCAGTATATGCGTCTTACTTTTTCTCTGAAAACAAGAGCTTTACCACCAGACAATAAAAATTCCATTCATTACTTTGGCCCACAGATGAAGTCCTCTTAAAGAAGAAAATTTATTTGAAGAAAATAAGACCTGATGTTGGGTCTCACTCAATTCATGCACATCATTTATTACTGAAGGGCAGGGATAACATTCCATAAACTAATGGAGATCTCACACTATTTATTAGCTTATTTGATGCTAATGAGCTGACAGTATTGGCTTCTTGATAATGGCACGTAACCTGACAGACTGAATAACAGCAGCCACAACTGGAAGATCATGAAGAAGGTTTAGAAGATCTTTTTTTTCCTGTAAGAACAATAATTCACTTGTCCACCGTTTGAAACTAAGAAGCCTACTTTTTCTTCACTTGTCCTCCCTATGACTATCCTTGTCCCTAAAAAATAACTTGAAGTTTTTTAAAGGTTAAAAAACTTATTAGGAAAATATAACTGATACAATGTTATAAATGGTTACTCCCATATGAAGATAGTTTTTACAAGTTTGAAAGCTTTTTGCACAGACTGTTAACAGCGTGGATTGCACTTATATCAGCTAGATATGAGTCAGATATGAGGCAGCACCTATAAACATCATTTTTTCTTTTTTTGTCTAAAGCTGTAAGAAATGCCAATTCTCAAGTCCTACTTTTTAACTTAAATAAGCGGCATTTCATTCATATGACATTCTCAGACGTCAGTCAGGAGGCTGTGTTAAAATGAGGTCTTGCCAGCATTTCTAAATTGCCTTGGCTGGGAACTACAGCTCTATGGAGTAGCAGGTTATGGTCAGCTCTATTGAGTATGTTCTTATGTACCTTATAAGAATGTAAATCAAACAACAAAAATCTGAATTTGAACAAATTAAATATCATTATTTTTCATGTCATCTTCAAAAAAAACCTCCTTTGCTCATCCCTTCCCCCTCTGCCAATCAACTCTGGCATAATCTATACAACATACCTTAAAGGCACAGAGAAAACACTTTTAGGAAAAGCAAATGAGCAAATCATTTGATCATAACAAGTCTACATGAATGAATCATTCATTCTGTGAATCATCTCTGGCAATGGTACTACTTCACAGAACTGTGGAATCTTAAAAATTTACAGGTAGAAGGAAATTGAGAGATTACTGAGTCCAAGCCCCTTGTTTCTTGGTGAAGGAAACCGAGGCCCTGGAGAGAAGGAATGTGCCCAGGATCGTGGGGCCAGCCACCAGCGGGCGGGGCTCAAACTGGGACTCCTGGCCCCAACATGCTTCCGGAGGCTGAGTCCCCTTAGAGTCAAATTAGACACATACTTGAATACTGATTTCTGCAGGACAACGTGATGGCAAATCTGCTATTGCAATCCTGATGTGTTTTGTACTCCAAGGTCGGACATAAATCTCAGAAGATTATTTGTTGCAAACCTTCTCTTTTGGGGACGACAATGCCATCCTTTAAAAAATGAAGACTGGATTCTGGTTAATGGTGCCATATTTCCTCATCAATTTAAATTACGTTATAGACTTTTAATTTCTGGTTCACTCAAAATTAAAAGTGGCTTCTGGGGACTTCCCTGGTGGCACAGTGGTTAAGAATCCACCTGCCAACGCAGAGGACACAGGTTTGGGCCCCAGTCCAGGAAGATCCACATGCCGTGGAGCAGCTAAGTCTGTGCACCACAACTACTGAGCCTGTGCTCTAGAGCCCGCGAGCCACAATTACTGAGCCTGCGTGCCACAACTACCAAGCCCACGTGCCACAACTACCGAAGCCCTCGCGCCTAGAGCCCATGCTTCGCAACAAAAGAAGCCACCGCAATGAGAAGCCTGCGCACTGCACCGAAGAGTAGCCCCAGCTCGCCGCAACTAGAGAAAGTCTGCGCACAACAACGAAGACCCAACACAGCCAAAAATAAATAAATAAATAAATAAATAAATTTATTTATTTTAAAAAAGTTGCTTCTGATACTTTAAAGGTTTTCAGTTTCTCAACCTGTTAGGCGGCCTGGTTAATTTCACATTAACAAACTCCTAAAAGCATCAGAAGGTGTCTCTTTAAGGGCAACCTTTACATGAATATTTTTGCGAATCCCAACCTTTCAGTAAAAAGAGCAGAACTCATGCACTTTGTCCACCGAAAGCTCTGTCATCCACTGCTACAACAGAGCACATTGGTGTGACACGAAATAAAACATACTTAGAGACAGAACCCAAAGACGCTGGCGAATTAGTCATGTATAGGCTGCAAACGTCTGGGTGATGCAAACCCTCCTTTCTCAGGTTAGTGTGGATTACTGGGAGCTGCTGACGGTCAGACAGGCCGCTCTAGCCCTTCTCACCCTGGGCAGGGTGAGCTCTTATGAGCCGTACCACGGCCTGTCCCTGACAGGCCCCAGTGGCTCTGAAGCAGGCAGTGATGCAGGAGTGACCTAGGACCAAGGGCACTCACTGTGCTTGCTGGCCTTAGCAAGAGCCCCAGAAGCCCAGCCCCACACAGCGGGAGATTCCAGGCCCCAGAACCCTCTGATGTGCTGCTGAGCTGCTCAAAAGCTCAGAAAACCAGTTTTTAAAGTGCAGTATGTGCAGTATTGCAGAAAATGAAGATGACATAAAACCCGCATGTCCAAGGGCACAGGGGTGGCCACAAAAATTTCGTTTCATCCAACATTTACTCTGTTCTATCCTCAAGTTAAACCTGAGCCTAATACAAGCAAATGAAAATGTGCATAATCTGCCAGGACAAGGTTCACTGCTCAGCGTGCCTGTGGACAGACTTCCACTCACTCGGGAATTACAGCGAACCTCCAGAGTGAAAAGTGAGTTTCTAACTAACGAATCTAGACTATTTAAGAGAATCCATTCTAGAATACACTAGAATAAAAACTCGTCTGGAAAATCTGGGTCCTGTTTTTATTCTCACACTAAGATGAACTGCGATGGCTCCGGGTCTCTGTTAGCTGCTGAATGAGACCCCTCCCCAGGCTGCCCACTTGAGTTAACACAGCAGTACCTCCTGATGGCCACGGTGAGAGCCTCTGGTGAGCTGGCGCATGGACAGATGACCTCCTGGCGTAGACCTTTACTTTGGAAGACGTTGAGAAACGCGTCACAGGAAGAAATAGACCCTAGAGGGAAAGGGGGGATGATAATCAGACAGGCGAAGCAATATGGACAATTAAAAGTATCCCATAATATAAAATGCTTTTGAAGTTAGGATCTAGGCACATGGGGAGTTAGGCAGCATGGAAAAATACTTTATTTAATATATAACTTATCACTCGTGTTACAATGAAAGATAATATTATTCTCAAACACAGAACTCAAGAATTTAAAAAATGCAACTTCTATACTTAAAATCTTTCTGCTGACTGAAGCACTTAACTTTAATAACTTTTCTGAGACATGTTCTACCATTTTCAACATGCATGTTCCAAGAAATAAGTAAATCTAAACCCAACTAAATGAAGAAAACATTTCTCTATATTAATATGAGTGATGAGATCAAGGTATAATTACTAGGAACCTATCAGCTAAACTAGCTCCTAATACAGGTTTATCTTGCTTCCTGTAAGACATATTACTCTGAAGAGTTATGGGCAAAATCAATTGTGTACTAAACAGCCCACAATTTATGGAGTTATTTTGTAAATGGAAGCATCATTTATAAAACTAATACAAAATCACCTGTTTGCAAGTCCACTTTTGCATATCAGATGTTCTTTAAGAAAGTATATACTGCTTTAATTTACAAATATATATGCTGCAGAGTTTACAAATGTGGTCAGAAACATACATTGTTCATTCAATTCACTTCATTCACTTTGCTTCTCGCTTATATACTCTTCTCATAAAAAACAAGCTAGCTGGGTTTTTGTTTCAACTGACTGAAATATTTTTCAAGGTATATTAACAGTATTCTGTGGAACTGCTAATTTATTTTACCTAGGTAATTTCTGCTACAGGATTTGATAATAAAATTCCATTAAAAATGACAAATCAAATTTCCTGATCAATAAAACTACTATGGACCATAAAATAATAATAGTTAATATTTCTTGAGCACTTATTATATCCCAAGGAACTGTACACAGGGATTGCTTCATTTAATCCTCATAAAATCTGATGACTGGGTACCATCTTGCAGCTAACAAAAGGAGAAGAATTTTAACAAGTAAGATATGTTCTCTTCAGAATCAGGAAGTGGAAGGGCTAGGACTTCAACCCTAGGGCTGTGTCTGGACCTTCAGGCCCTGGTGCCCGTAGGCTACGCTGAGTAATACTGTTTGGCTATTATCTTAAGGCCACTTCTTCACTAAGGTAAAGACTAGAAAAGGGAAAAATCAAACCCCAGAGAATGAAACCTGGAGAATGAGGCCCCCTCCTGACTGCCTGGTGCCGTCACTTACAGGGATTTGCGCCGTCGGCCACTATCAGCATCCGGAGAGAGGAGAGGTTGATGTCTCTCTGATCCCTGTGTGCCACCAATGCCCAGTGCATGTCCCTGGATTTGACACAGGCCACTTTTGCTGAAGGAGAAGCAGGGGGGAAGTGAGTCACCGCCTGTGCCGCAGGATGGCGTGACATTAAAGGGGCAGCCTCCGCAACGCACCTTTGTACTGGCAGACCTTCTGAATCCAGGACAGCGGGTTCACCTTCATCAGCGAGTACGGGATGCTGATCACGTGCATCATGTTCATGACGCTCTGAAAGCAGGACACTGGGCAGTGAGTGGGGGAGGGCTCCATGTGGGACTCACCCTGCTGCCAGGGGCTCCCTGGTGGGAGGGTGGGGACCACACGGGCATCTCACTGGGGATGATCCTTTAAGAGGCTGTGGGAGTGGAGGCGACTTCTCAAAGCTTGTCTAGTCCTCCCGACTCCTGCTTCTACTGATACAACTCAAGAATCTAAGTCCAATGGAAGCAACCTAAGTGTCCATCGACAGATGAATGGATAAAGAAGATGTGGCACATATATACAATGGAATATTACTCATCCATAAAAAGAAACGAAATTGAGTTATTTGTAGTGAGGTAGATGGACCTAGACACTGTCATACAGAGTGAAGTAAGTCAGAAAGAGAAAAACAAATACCGTATGCTAACACATATACATAGAATCTTAAAAAAAAAAAAAAAAAAAAAGGTTCTGAAGAACCTAGGGGCAGGACAGGAATAAAGATGCAGACCTACTAGAGAATGGACTTGAGGACACGGGGAGGGGGAAGGGTGAGCTGGGATGAAGTAAGAGAGTGGCATGGACATATATACACAACCAAATGTAAAATAGCCAGCTAGTGGGAAGCAGCCGCATAGCACAGGGAGATCAGCTCGGTGCTTTGTGACCACCCAGAGGAGTGGGATAGGGAGGGTGGGAGGGAGATGCAAGAGGGAGGAGATATGGGGATGTATGTATATGTACAGCTGATTCACTCTGTTACACAGCAGAAACTAACACACCATTGTAAAGCAATTATACTCCAATAAAGATATATAAAAAAAAATCTAAATCCAAATCCTTTTCTTACAAAAACTTAAGTTGAATGATCACTTTTTTATTGGCCTTTCAGTCTTGAAGCTTAATTCTCTCTGGTGTATTCTACTCATTTTTATTCACAAAATTAACTTCCTTTATTAAATGTTACACTGAAATCCAAGGAGCGGTGGAAAGTTGTCTTAACACCCTCACTCTTCCATCTAGCCTGGCTCATGTAGACCAGGACCCGTAAAAGGTTTCTTTCTTTAAAATGGATGACAAAAACTAACTTTTTAAGTAAATGGTCAGTCCTCACACATTGCAGCTGGGACTCACACATCTGAGTGGCTGCACGCACAGACCTGGCAGGAAGGGACCACAACACGGGAGCACTGGACAAGATTCCCCCTGGTCGGCTCTGCCCCCCCTGTGGGTGGAGGGGGAGAGAGAGGGCACGGACACTCTGCAGAGCGCTGGTCTAGCTCAGAAGCTCTGCAGGAAGATGACCACGTGCACCCTCCCCCACACGGGTGAGCCTGCTCACCACTAGCATTCACCTCCCTCACCTCGCGCTTGCTCCCCATTCCATACTGGGGGTGGGAGCATCTTCCACCATAAAGAAGATAAGATGCTTTGGAAGAATGCGTGCTGCCTAGCCAGAGACCTGTCTTGCTCTAGAAGGTGGCAGCCAGAGACAGACTCAGAAACCACCAATTCCGGAGGCAGTAATCCACAGCATCAGGGAGCAGGTGGGTGACCACGTCAACAAGATCTATCACACAGCTCTTGAAAGCAAGACTGTCACGAGAGAACTCTGATGGCAACGGTCATCAAGCAAGTAGATGGGCCAGGCACTCACTGAACGTTAAACCACGTGGTTCTCACACGGTCAACATTCCCATTGGACACATAAGGAAAACAGGTGCAGAGTGACTCAGGCAACAGACGATTCTTGGGCACAGGAGCAGGGGACGTGCCCAGAGTCACAAGCTACAGAAGGAAGGACCAACATCCAACCTGGGTTCTCTGAGGCTGTGCTCTTCCCATGACACCAGCAGCCCACGGGTAATGCATGTGTGGGGCTGTGTTTCTGTCTCACCGACTAGTGTCCAGGCGGTAAAAGAAGGAAGCTGGCTGGGCCGGGGCCCTAAACCTTTGTCTATATGATGTCTGCATAAATTCTGGTTTATCAAGAAACAACAAATCCCTCTTTTTATAGTTATGTTCCTATCACTCATGTAAAACTACTAGAGTTTTTTGCTTCTAAAAAGATATACGGTTTCAGCATAAGAAACTTAAAAAGAAAAACAGGTGAGTGGAAATCATCACATATGAAACAGACACAGGGAGATTCGAAGCAGTGATGCTACATATATTTCTTAAGTGCTAAGCATATCTTAATAATAAGGTTATCCCTCTATTAAAAGTGCCTACAGCTTTGAATGGCCATCACTTCTCAAGTGGCACTAACAAAAATGAGACATACATTCTCTGCAATTCGTGTTGAATTTTTGGCCAAGGGGAAATCTCAAAGTACTTTTCCCCCTGCAGCATAATTCCCGAAACAGTCATTAAACGATGATTCACAGAAAGATAAAAAGAATTTTGTAGCCAAATCATATGTATGGGCAAAGTGACCCAAATGCAAGACATCAACGTTTCTGCACAATCTGAAATGCCAACCGTGGGAAGAAAGATCCTGAACTTCCCTGAGCCTAAAAAGGCCGCTCTCTCTCACAGCCGCAGCCTCAGAGCGTGGGCCCACGATGCAGGCAAGCAGCCACTGACCCGCTGGTCTGCTGAGCTCCTGGAAGTTACATTAACTTAAGACTTCTAAAAATGGTAACTTTTCTTTATAATGTGGGAGGAAGGGGCTTACCCAAGCCGCTGTGTACACAGATCATCATTCTAATCCCAACACTGAGCACATTCAAAGTTAAACAGGACACTGCAGAGCAAGGGGCGTCTCACTTACTGTTAGGATTCCGTGCCAAAGCCCAACGTCTTTCTTGAAATCCAACACATTCACAATTGTTTCAGCTATAAAATAAAGAGTCAAAGATTTTAACAAAAGACGGTCACAGACCAAAGGACAAAAAAAATCCAATACCACATCAGTGGGAAGTAATGGGTCTTAGAAAAACATCATTTCACTGTCTTTACAGAAATGCTGCAGCCTCCAATCAGACCCATTTAAAATGCTGGCCTGCCTGGGAAGTGTTTCTAGATGAGTATTCTGATACACAACTTAACAGCAATAGCTCTTCACAGCATCACTTAAAACGCCTTATTCCTTCTCCTTTTATATATTGGGTTGGCCAAAAAGTTCGTTTGGGTTTTAATGAACTATTTGGCCAACCCAATATTTGTTTTCCCTCTCCCTGCCTTTTCTTTCTTAAAAGATTCTTTTCATTTCCATCACATGTTCTCCCAAGAGAGGGAAATGCTGTGTACTTGCGGGAGGAGGCAATTTTCAGCAAACCTGCCACTAGAATGCTTGCCAAAGCTTCAGTACCGAGTGCCTCACCCCCTTTCAAAAAGGGACATTCAAAATACACAGCCTGTATTCTATCTTATGCAAGATTTTTAAAAGTGGAGAATCAGGAAGCAAGTATGTATCTATCTTCCCCAATCCCTGCAAGAGTGATGGCCCTGGACCTTTAGGAAATTAGGGCAAGGAATACAGGTCATGAGGTTGTGAGAAAAACTAGAAAACTGAAAACAGTGACAAACAGGGTGGTGATCATTAGAGGCAGTGTGTCTCCACGTGTGACAATGTCTGGGAAACTTGTCCAGGGACCAAACATCAGTGGAACATCTCCACGAGACAAGTGAACTGGTCTTAAAAAGGGAGACTGCCAGAAGGATGGGGAGAGAGAGAAAGCAAATGAGAACAGCAAAAAGAGAAAAGTGTCTCATCCATGGCTCGTGACAGATGCTTGGGTACTGGGAAGAGACTCCAGTGTGGCGGGTGCCTGCGACGTGGCTAGTGCGGGGACCTGATGGCAGACACTCCAGCGGAGGGAGCTGTGGGTATGTGGGGTCTGATCCTTCCTACCATGAGCCCGTCAGCACTGTCAACATGGTTACCTCCAGTGACCCTAACTCCGTGCCTCCAGGACAACCCCAAACAGGGCAAAGAAAGCACATCATGGAAACCAACCCTTTGACTGTGAAATGCAGCCCCAGAATCCAAGCCAGTTGCGGGGAGGGGGGTGCACTGTAGCATGCGCACTTTTTTAAAGCTCCCAGAGAGGTTCCACTGTGCAGCCAGGAACGAATATACATCAATGGTGTCAACTATCTGTTATGGCCTAGACTGTTTTCTCCCAAATTCCTATGCTGAAGCCCTAACGCCAAGTATAAATGTGCCTGGAGATGGGGCTCTAAGGAGATAATTAAAGTTAGGTAAAGTCATAGGGTGGGGCCTGATCCAATAAGAATGGTGTCCTTATAAGAAGAGGAAGACACACCAGAGCTCCCTCTGCACACAGAGGTGAGGTCGTATGAAGACACAGCCAGAAGGTGCCGTCTGCAGGCCTGGAAGGGGGTCTCCCAGGAACCAACCCTCTGGCACTGGATTTCAGACTCCAGCCTCCAGACTGTGAGACGTCAACATCTGTTGTTTAAGCCCCAGTCTGTGGCGTCTGTTTTGGCTGCCAGAGCAGACTGAGACGCCAACTAAACAATCCAACACACAGACCTTCGGTGGAGCCGCACGACTCTCTGAGTGACTAGTGGGAACAACACTCATCTCCACAGGGCTGGGGTCTGGGGTCAGGGTCCCCCAGGAATGGTCTGCCCATACCTTCTGTGTAGCCACACGCCTGTGTGAGGGCCTGGCAGTGGGTCAGAAGCGCGATCCTCGTCACGGTCACCCCGAGCACGCTCCCATCCTTGCACGTCTTGTACTGCAATGAGAAGGTGCTGAGAGGGTAGAGCTCCAGGCCCACATCCACCTCTGACCCTGAGCTGTGTAAGGGTTGCAGTGCGTGTCACTCAGTTCCCCAACCTCGTCCAGACCCAGCAACTCACCTCGATATACGCAGTGTCATTATTTGCGTCCTTAATGTGCGGGAACCAATCTCGAGGAGGTTTAGAGAGATGTTTTGACTCTGTGACAAACCATAATAGCTTTGGCCAACCTTGGAAATAAAGGACAAATTCCTTTCAGGCAAGCATCCCCCAGAAGACAGGTGTGACACCACCTTCCCGTTGGTGGCATGCTTCACAACAGCACAAGCCAGACCAAACCTCTGGTGTTTCCACCAAGTCTAAGGCCACGGCTAAGGTGCTGTAAGCCTCCTGCAGTTACAGCATATCACGTGCAGGCTGAGAGCACGTGGGGTGTGATCTGAAACCTCGTGTGTGCACGGTGTGTTGGCACAGATGCCTCAGAGCACATCCTCCCCGCCCGGCACTGAGGCTCACCTTTGAACTGTGGGATCTCCCCCGTCGGGCTCTTCGGCAGCCCTTTGTGGCAAGCGTCACTCGTCAAGGCTACAGTCACTCCACAGCTTCCTAGCAAGAACCCGATCTGCTGGCTTCCTGCGTCCTGGGAGACGGCAGCAAGGAGAGAAGGGTCACGAGCAGAGGTGATGGCCACTCTCCTAAAAAAACACGGTCTCGCCCTTGGGCCCTGGGATGGCACCAACCTCCCTGAGGAGAGGTTCAACCAGAGTGCCAGGGCACGGGCTGGTGTCTGCACAGCTGGGGTCAGATCTCAGGCTGCCGCTTGCCAGCTGCCTGACCTTGAACAGGCCACTAGCTTGGCCTCAGTCGCGTCATCTGCACCGTGTCCTTGGCTGGCTGTAAGGGATGCACACGGGGAGCACAGAGTGTGCTGCGCTCAGGGGGTCTCGTTCTGTTCCCCTCTGGTTGTACAGGACTGTGACCTCAGGACACAGAGCGGGTCCAAGAACACATCTCTGCACTCAGGACACTAACCCCAAGCGGTCTTTGATCACATCCGGCGTGATGGACTGGACACCCATGCCGACCACAGAGTAAGGGCGTGTGCGTGGCGGGGCGCCGCCCCACAGACTGACTGCCAGGACTTGGGAGCAGATGCTGCGGGAGGGGCAGCCCCGGGCGCCACCACCCTGAGCGTCCAGCCACCCTGCCAGTCAGTTCAATTCGCTTTCCTTACTCCCACCAGCTATGATTCAGAAAATAAAGCCGTGAAGCAGCCGGCATTCCTAGAAGGGAAACGTCAGGACTGTGGTGAGGCTGTCACCTCCTTCCTTCCCACGTGAGACAACATTCTCACCCCAGTAAAATCGGCAACATCGACATCTCAAAACTACGTCTTCCAAGTGCCCAGTTCCTACTCCTCACTGCAGATTTAAAAGCCGCATCTCTTTACACAGCATCACGCACAGCCAGTCTCCCAACACCCTTGCAGCCCCGACAAGGGGGAGGAGGCCTGGTGCTCCGCGGATGGAGACCTTCCCATTTCGGGGACCCTGTGGGATTGTTCCTTCAAGCAGTGCTTTTTCAAGGAGAATTATAATCAGTCACTTCAATGTGAATTTGGGTATCACATGGCCAAAAGCTGTGACCGGGTAAAGGGGTGGGGAGATGGGTTCTGAAGCCAGGTTTAGGAGCAGAAGGGCGTTTCTTTAGGAGCGTGAACTTGCTGGGACCGCCTACAGACAGGCTCAGAATGGCTCAGGAGAGGGAGCACCAGGGCCAACTGCAAGACCTGTCAGGGTCCACTGTGGAGGTCTGCTGTCCCCTGGGCCCTGTCTTCCTAGTATCTGCTCCTAAAGACCCTAAAATACAGAGGAAGGGTTGAGAGTAACCATAAACAGAATCCATGGTTACCATGAAATTCAGTTTCCATGCCTGCTCCTCCTCCATCTTCTTGGTCTGGAAATTCCTACTCAGAGGTCCAGCCAAAAGCCAGCTTTGCAGAAACAGCCCCACCCAAGAACCCCATTGGGCTGAGATGAGACCCCTCCACCTACTCTCAAGAGCGCTCTGTCTCCTTCATGCACCGGGATCCCTGAAATTAAGCCCAGCTTGACCCCAGAGCCTCTGGCAGAGCCCACAGAGCCATCCGTGGCCTCCATGGGCCATCTCTCCTGGACCTGGGGACAGGGCCCTGAGCCCCGATACTTGGGAGCCCCCCGACACCCCACACCACTGTCCAGAAAGGCTCCACAGGAAGCTACTGAGGAGGCACGTGAACCACTGCCCTGACGGCCAGAGCACTCAGGCCCTGACACCGCCTCCCGTGTTTCCTGAGCGCTTTTCCCTGGAATGGCTGTTTCTGGCCTGCGGCTGGGCTCAGGGGCCCTTCCTCTGTAGGGTTGAGCTGTCCAGGACCACAAAATCTCACAAATGACTCTCTTTTGCTGTGCAAGAAAAGCTGACCCACACTTGAGTTCAAACCTTTCCCTCACTTTCAATTTTTCTCCAACATAGAGAGCTGACGAAGCATGTCCCTTCCCCGGCAGTCTCTCCACACCCACGGTCTCTGACAAGTCACTTCTCAAGCAGTAAATGCGCCCTCGACCAGCCCCACCCCGTCCCGTCTCAGTCTCCAGGTCAGAAAGCATCAGCCGTACCCATGAGAAGGACTCTCTCTCCAGTAAGTGTGAGGTGAGTTCACAGAAAGCGTCTCTCGTGAACTCGTTCTGGATTTGTGGACCTGCAACGACCAGCTGGTGCTTTTCCAATTTTGATGCTTGCCTACCCAAACCGCTGGCTTCTCAGCTGCCTCAGGAGGAGAGACAACAATGCAGGTGAAACTGAGTGAGGGGCTCTCGGTGCGTTACTCTGCAGAGTCAACACAAGACAGGCTGCAGACCCATTAGTTTACAGACCCATTAGTTTTATTATGGTCATACAACCAGGGGATCCAAGAAACCTGACCAAGAAATTTTCCTTATCAATACTAAGAGAAACATGTCATTAATGTATTGTTGTTTTGCCAATTAATTTTTAACTTTTTATTTATACTGGAAATTTCCAAGCAGACACAAAGATACAAAGAAAAGGAGAAAGAAATCCTACGTTCCTGTCATCCAGCACCAACGAGTATCAACGTTGGCAAATGTGTTCTCATCTCTTACCTCAAACACATGCACACGTGCAGATTTGTTATTTTAAAACACATCCCAGACGTGGGGCATAACCTTCTACATCCCAGACGTGGGGCATAACCTTCTACCCACAAACACTTCTGTTGGGTGGGTGTCACCCTCAGGCTGCCCCATTTCCCTCCCTCCCCACCCCAACTCCCTCTGATTTCTTCCAGCAAAATGCACTCCCAAGGGAAGGATCATGTGATGGTTCACGTGAGATTGTAAGTATGTGACAAGACGTCTATGTTTTTCCTTCCAGAGATGTTTCATTTTAACAGGACATCTGAAACCTTGGTTAAAGGAAACAAGTGGGGCATGTGCTAGATTCTAAGGAAAGAACAGTTTGCATCATGCAGGACAGTGAGCCCCCCCTGAGCCCAGAGGCAAGTGCTGATGGGCCAGGCCCTGCCTGGCTGGACTCCTGTGGCCTCCGGGGCCCACTTGGTCTCTGGCCCTATGGCACTTAGGATATGCAGAATTCCACCCCCGCTACAGCCTTGCTACTTCCCACGCTGGCAGAAGGGAAATGCAGCTTAGTGGTCTCCGCCAGTCCACAGGCCCACTTTGCTGGCATCTGGCCTTCACAGACCAGCTCAGCCACCTCAAGAGGGCGAGGAGGACAGCCACTGTCCAGACCTGCCCATCGCGGCACAGACTTCTGGAGGCTCCTCTCTTGCCCCTGCCTACACCGTGGCCAAACCATTGGAGGGACACCCATTTCTCCCACTATGAACTCTTCAAGTGAAAAATGAGCCTTCTCCCCTTCCCCCAAGAACTAGAACAGAGAATAAACAAATACACATGGGCCTAAATCATTCAGTAAGGCTAATCAACATTGATGATCCTGAAAATTTGGTTCTCATTAGGCCCTTTATTTTAAGACAAGACTAGCGTGCATAGGACTGGTGGATAGAGGATTCACAAACTTCATCCCCTACACCCCTGTGCACATCTTACCCTGTGCTGAATGGCAACCGAGCCAGTGGATTCTTTTATTTAAAATTAAGTAAAGTTGGACTTGGTTGAGAGTCCGCCTGCCGATGCAGGGGACATGGGTTCGTGCCCTGGTCTGGGAAGATCCCACATGCCTCGGAGCGGTTGGGCCCGTGAGCCATGGCCGCTAAGTCTGTGTGTTCGGAGCCTGTGCTCCGCAATGGGAGAGACCACAACAATGAGAGGCCCGCGTACCGCAAAAAGAAAAAAAAAGTAAAGTTTTCTAAGAATGAACATTACATTCTGAAACCACAGACTGAGGCCCAACGCACAGCTTCTGGTTTAACAATAACCTGTGAGTCATCTGCTGGTTCTGTTCCCCTCAGAAATGTTCCGAGGGAGAGAGGGCCAAGAAGAAACCTCAGCTTTTTCTTCTGAGAGAGGGTTCCTGGTCCTGAGGTACATGGTACAATATGAGAGTCTGAATGGGTCTGAGAGGTGAGTGAGACAGAGCCACCTGGCAAGTCACAGCCTGCAACGCCTGAGACGGCTGGCAAGCACGTGTCAGGAGACCCAGAGGAGTTGCAGGTGAGACACCCTGGCCCCGCTCGACAATGCCTGGTCAGGAAGTGGCAGAGACAGGTGCCTCTTCATTCAAATGATTTTCCTCTGCAAAGCAGACCTGGTCTGGAAGACACCAGGCTATAGATGTAGAGTAGACAAATCTAAATTCGATATGTGATGAGTAAACAATAACTGCTACTCACAACAACAATACCAAATGTTCTGGAGTCTGCTTGGTGCAGTGCTGACAGAGAATCAGTCTCTTCACTCATTAGGCTATGAATTTCTCCAAATTAGCATCCTGATGCCATTGACTAGAGAATCCAGAGGGTTTTCTTTTCTATTTCCAGAGGACCTCAACCCACTGAATTAGATATCAATTAAAGAGGAGCATCACACATCCCTTGAGAGGCTTTCCATGTTAGTCACAGCACCAAAGAATCACATAGGAGAACGTGGCTACCTGCTCAGTAAATCCCCAAACCCTTCTGCATTTCTCGTCAGTTGTGAAGGTCACAGGGCTCAGGAAGATGAGGAAGCACTTTATGGGGTGTGTATTGTACACCAGGAATGCTAGAGGCAAACCCTCGCAGAAATCAGCCTTCTCCTCAGGCCACTGGTGGGGGCTCTGATGTCAGTGGCTGCAGGGCTCACCCCCCTTCCAGGGCCACCTGCCACCCCGCCTGACACTTGCAGGTGCCTAGGAGGCCCAGGAGGGAACTTGCAGATTTTGTACCCAGGAAAACGGAAACAGTAACCATTCCCCAACCTTTTTCTAAAGGATGCCCACGTTCTCTCCTTCCGACCCAAGGAGCAGCGTTTCAAAGGTACCCACACACCGTGAACAGACCTTGAGGCACTTCCCCATTTTCATAATGAGTAGCCACAAAGACAGCTGGAAGATTCTCTGGAAACTCTGAGCCTGGGCACATGAAAACCTTAGCATTTTGGAGCTGGAAGAGTCACCCCACACACTCTGCTCATGATGATGTGCTAAGTGACGGCCCGGTGAATCCAGGGTGGAGCCCAAGGGCACGACACACAACACAACCAGTGGCAGGGCACCTACCCCACAGCCGTCGGCCCCGTCTCCTTCGACAGCATCAGAGCACCTCTCGGGGGACCATCAGGGTCAACCCCAGCACAGCCTCCTCCCTCTGCCTTCCCTTCCAAAGTTACCACAGGTCTGTGGTGCAAGAAGCCAATCATTTACGCGGACAAAGACACACACACTGCTGTGCAGGGTTCCGACACTGGACTACACTACAACTGTAACAGCAAGATAGTTATTTATTCTAATCATAGAATAAGATCCAACAAATCGTAGGTGAACCTGGAACTTGTTAATGTCCAAACACCTGCACAAATGCAACAACGGCCACCCCTGAAATAAAAATAAGTGAAAAATCTATCATTTATCCAGATTTCTAGTGCAGTGACACTGAGGAATGAGATACTGGAACACCTGTTTTGCTGGTAGATCACCCTGCTCAACGCACAGAAGGTGCCACCTCAGGGCAGCAGCTCAATCCGGCCACTGAGTGGAGCTGCAGCGTCAGTGCTGCTCCCTTGTCTGGGACAACCAACGACAACCTGCGCAGAGCCTCAGAGAGAAGGCAAACAGCCCTGTGCTTCCTGATCCACATCCTGCTGAGATGAAAGCTCTTGAAGATGGCCGTCTGCACATTCTGACCCCATGACAGAACCTTCCAGGGCAGCAGAGTCAACCTTCCCGGCCAACAGGTTTGAACAGAAAGATACGTTATTTACCTTTCTCGTGAGGGGCACCTCGATGGGCACAGGCACAACTTCGGCCAGCAGGCAGCCGTAGAAAGCCACCATGGAGGCAGCAGGGTCATTGTTGGGGAACACCAGTGCCACCTGGACCAACACAGAGAGAGAGGGATTAACCACTAACACGATGCCACTGGAAAAAATTTAGATGCCCTGCTTGAAAAATGTATATTAGTAAGATGCATCTTAATAAGTTATCAGATGCTTTTCCTTGATCTCACATGGAAGGCAAACAGATTATCCGGGTCATCTCTGACACCGCACCAGAATGCAACTACCCTTGCTGTTTACACTCCCCCATCGGCACATATTTTTACACAGGTGAAACCACAGTGCATACACTATCTGTCTCTCACTATTCTCACTGGGCTCTGAAGTGCGTCCTCGTACGTCCACAGAGTCTTCACCATCGTAACTGAACGCTGTGCACTTCCTCCCTAAGGTGCTGGGCTCACAGCTGACTCTACTCTGATCCCAGCTCAGATTTAGCTCCCCAAGCCTTGACTTACCTGAAAATTGAGAATATTAGTGTCCTAGCGTTGTAGTAAAGGTCAAATGAGAAAATGTATGCAAGAGCTCACACCGTGCCTGACACACAGCAGGTAGCCATGAACCACAACTGCCCACGAGGCCCCGGCCCTGGGAGCCGGCACTCGGTCAGCCCGCACCTGCGGCATCTGGCTTTCTGCCCTCCCAGGGAAGGTTTCCGTGAACACCTGGCCACACATCTCCAGCCGCCCATTGCCTCTCCAGCTCAGCCTTTGAAGAACCAGGAGTACAATAATCATGGAGTTCTAAAAGGTAAATTTAAATTACTACCCTAATAATCCAATAATGGACAGTATGATTTTTCAAATGTTTTCTGATAGTCCTGAAGGGAATCTTAATGAAGAACAATTTTCCATCAGATGGCTTATAATTATTCGTCCTTGTATGAACTGTGTTTCATTTCCTTTGTTTATTTATCTGCTGGTGTTTTGACATTTCCCATAAAATCTTTAAATATACTTCATAGTATTAACTCTTACATTTGATGCAGACTTCTCGATACAATATTCTGTTTTATTTTTATTAGTGTATTTAATGTTGCATGCAAACTTGTCAAGTTTCTCCTTTATGTTGTCAGCTTCATCCCATTTACATCCACCTGGCGCTCAGGTTAGCATGTTGCTGTGGAGCTACCGCAATGTCGATCCGCTTGCTCTCCTGTTGCCCGATGCTCCTTCTGGAGTGGCCCTTCCTACTCTAGCTCTAGAAGCTGCCTTCAGGATACAACAGGCAGTCCTATTTCTGGATCCCCACTGAGCTCTGCAGGACTCTGCTTCCACTTTAACACAAGCTTCTCCCAAGTGTTGCTCCAGCATCGGCACTGCTCTTCCTTGTTGATGATTAAGCACATAAATCCCATGATTCAGCAGATGTATATGATTTTTGTATTACCTCATTCAGGAATTTAACACATTTTTTTCTTTAAAAATGCCCTAACTAGAAGTTATTAACTTTGTCATGAACAGTTGGATAAGACATCCTAATTACCTCAATATCTAAGTAAGCAGGTTGGCATAAAGGACTCAGATGACAGCTGAGGATGGAGCACGCTGCATCTTAAATTTGGCTCTGTTAGCAACACAGGATAGTTGATGGAAATAAAATTAAGTTTGGAATTATGTGAAGATTGCCTTTCTATATGGTATTCCTGCAGTTTACTAAAATCAGCCAAACAGAGACAAATGAAACCGTTAAGGCCAATAAAAGCCATTCTGCACTACTGAAGAATTTTAAGAAACCCTGTGAAATAACTGTTGATTAGATATTAATCCTTATTTTGTCCCAAAAGCACCCAGACAGATGCCAGACTACTATCAGTAGGATTTCAAAGGAGGAATAAAAGGATTTATTTGCATGTCTCTGTATATGAACCACAAACAATTATTTTAAAAATGATCTGAGGTTTGCACTGGCCTCAGGTGTCTGCCTTCAACTGGTGGTCAGAGAGTTGACAGCATCTATTTTTAGTTCTGGATCTGGCAAAGCAACACCATTCAATCAAATGTTTGCAAAGCTTCCAAGGCACCACTGCTGCAAGACTGCTCTCCTTGAACCAAAACAGAGGATGTTAATAAAATGCAGAAGATGTTGAAGTTCCACCCAAAACTAATGGCTGCACCCACTCATAGAGGACTAGTTAAATTTGGACTTGTTAGTCCTCCTAGGACTAAACTATTCCACACGCAGGAGTCTTCAAGAGCATAGAACCGAGAGAAAGAAGGTGCTGCTTCCAGAGCCAGACTGTGGATCAACATATTTCCAAAGAGGAGCTTCTGGTCTGGCTCCTATCCCAGCTCTGTTTCAAGGGAGGGCAACCTGATCCAGGATTTAAAATTCCCACTGCTCGATCACTAAAGTTCATGCTGATAATGCCATATTATATAACCTTGCAGAGTTGGGTTAAAACAGGATGAAATGTTATATTAATGTAAAGTGGATAAAAGCAGAATATAAAATTGTGCATTACATGCTCTCAAAAATATAAAAGTAACAAATAGAAAATGGTCAAATAGCTAAAGGCTCATTTAGAATCAAAACTGAATTTTTAAAAAATTTGTTTTAAGGAAGGGAAGACTGTATTTGTATCATTCTCACCAAACTTTCCTTCTGTATCTCAATCAGTCACAAGTCCTGCTTTTTGGTGACTACACAGTGATTCCAGTGCAATACTGTACAAATATACAGATGCTTCATTTTCATAAACCCACATCGTTTCTTTTCATTCAATTCCCTATGTATTCTCTGATATTTCATCACACTTAACTATGCACAGAGCGTCAACAGACCACCTCCTTCCTCCACTCTCCTCCGCTGGTCTTCCTGTAACAGCCTTGCTGTCCCAGTGCCCGGCTTGTTCTGTCCACATACCACACAATCCCCCCTCAGCTCCTTTCCACACTCTGTCCTACAACCTGACCAAGAGCCACGGGCTTGCTTTTTCTCCCAAGAAGTCTTCTCAGATGCCAGAAGCTCCCAAAATGAGAATATTCTCTGTCCTTCCCAAAGAGTTCAGCTGTATCTCTCACCAGCTATTTTGGGGACCTGTATCATTTTCCAATTTACAGATAGCCAATTATCAATGTCTTTATTTTTTTTTTAACTCTGCAAGCTCCCTGAAGGCAGGCTTCACATATGATGCATCTTTGTTTGTTCCACAGCTCCCACTATAATATCCTGAAAACCTATTCAGCTTAGGCACATAAATGCCTTTTCAAAGCCCAAGCAGGACTCCCCAAAGTGCATTAATAGGGTCACCCACATGAAAAGCGTCTATAATTTTTATGCTAAGGACAGAATGTTCATTATCCTCGGAAAATTATATTTAATTAAAAATGATTTTCGAAGAGGTAAAGAATCCTGTTTATTGTGACAGAAGGCTATTATCAATTGAATACTACAGTTCCATATGCTTATTTAATAAGTATTTATACGCACATGCCAGGTGCCAGCCATATGAAAACTTTTTAAAGGAATAATTTAGAAAAGTAGTCCCACCTCATACAATTCAAACCACTCCCTGCTAAAGAAAATCTTTTCACATATTTTGTTCTATCAAAACTTGCCCCCCACATTCCTACTGACTTCTTAGCAGAACAGAGATGGTTTATTTTGTAATTGCTATTGTAAAGGAACTTCAAGAGTCTGAAGGCCAAAGACTTTTTTAAAAAAACTACTAAGACTATTAACCAAATTATAGATAAGGGAGATATATTACAACTGACATTTTTTTATCGTGATAAAATAAATGTAACAAAGTTCACCATCTTGACCATTTTCAAGTATACAGTTCAGTGGCATTAAGTACATTTACACTGTTGTAAAACCATCATCAACCATCCATTTCCAGAACATTTTCATTTTCCTAAACTGTAACTCTGTCCCTATTAAACAATAACTGAAGCCGCTTCCCACAGCCCCTGGTAACGATCGTTCTTCTGTCTCTAGGAATTTAAGTACTCTAAGTACCTCATATAAATGGAACCATACAGTATTTATCGTTTGTGACTGGCTTATTTTACTGAGCATAATGTCCTCAAGGTACATCCATGTTGTAGAATGTGTCAGAATTTCCCTCCTTTTTAAGGCTGAATAGTATTACACCATACGAACATACCACCTTCTGTTTATTCATTCACCGACCATGGATGCTTGAGTTGCTTCCTCCTTTTGGTTTTCGTCAATAGTGCTGCTATGAACATTGGTGTAGATGTATCTGTTCAAGTCCTTGCTTTCAATTCTTTTGAAACTGAACTGGAATTATCAGATCAGATGTTTAATTTTTTAAGGAACCACCACAGTACTGTTTTCCACAGTGGCTACACCACTGTATATTCCTACCAGCAATGCACAAGGGTTCCAATTTCTTCACATTCTTGTCATCACCTACTATTTTCTGTTTTGATAGCAGCCATCCTAATGAGTGTGAAGTGGTAGCTCATGTGGTTTTGACGTATATTTCCCTAATGATTAGTGATTCATGGGCTTATTTGGCTATTTGTAAATCTTCCCTGGAAAAAGGTCTATTCAAGTCCTTTGCCTGATTTTTAAACTTTTTTTTTTGGTTGTTGTTGTTGAGTTGTAGAACTTCTTTATATATTCTGGATACTAATCTTTTATCAGATATATGATTTGTAAACATTTTCTCCCATTCTGTATGTTTCTTTTTCACTCTCAAAAGTGTCCTTTGGTACACAGAAGTTTTTAATTTTATACATTTATTTTATTTATTTTTGGCTGCGTTGGGTCTTCGTTGCTGTGCGTGGGTTTTAGTTGCAGCAAGCGGGGGCTACTCTGTTGTGGTGCGTGAGCTTCTCATTGCGGTGGCTTCTCTTGTTGCAGAGCACGGGCTCTAGGCTCACGGGCTTCAGTAGTTGTGGCACACGGGCTTAGTTGCTCTGTGGCATGTGAGATCTTCCCAGACCAGGGCTTGAACCCGTGGTCTCCTGCATTGGCAGGCGGATTCTTAACCACTGCGCCACCAGGGAAGCCCAGAATTTTTTAATTTTGATGAAGTGCAATTTATCAACTTTTTTGTTCCCTGTGCTTTTGGTGCCATATCCAAGAAATCATTGCCAAATCCAAACTCATGAAACATTTCCCCTATGTTTTATTCTAAGAGTTTAGGTCTTTAATCCATTCTGAGTTAAGTTTTTAATATATGGTATAAAGGTTCAATTTTGGGTTTTTGCTTATGGATATCCAATTTTCCAAGCACCATTTGTTGAGTAGACTATCCTTTCCCCCATTTAATGTCTTAGCATCCTTCTTGAAAGTCCCTTGACCCTACATGTAAGGATTTATTTCTGGGTTTTCTATTCTATTCCTTTGGTCTATATCTGTCTTTGTGTTAATACCACACAGCTTTGATTGCTGTAGCTTTACGGTAAGTTTTATAATGAGGAAGTGTGAGACCTATAATTGACTTTTAAAAGCTAAATATCAAACTTGTTCATTAAACTGCAAAGAATCATAGCCTACCACAGAATCCTGGGGCTGCAGCAGTCTTATTAAAAATTCCCCATAATGGGCCCATGTTTTTATAATGTCTCTTATGTAAATCATAGCTTATATTCTTGTTGGTTTATGGTGCTCTAAAATGATATTTTTATAAAATTAATTTGGAGTCCTTTGGGTGCAGGTGGGTAACCCAGTCTTGGGGCATTCTGAGGTAAATAGCACCATATGGGAAAAAAATCACTCCATTTAAGGCAAGAAAACTAGGTTCTACTCTCAGCCCCACATCTTAATTGGGGTGTAAAGCTTGGGCAAGATTATTAACTGCTCTGGGTGTAACATTAAAAAGGAAATACTAATATCTGTTTTCAGTAACTTAGCAGATTGTAGTAAGAATAAAATTGTGCTTTTCAATGAAAGACAGTAGCTTATATCAAGAAATTTAACACTAGGAAAGGAACATACCAGCAGTTTGCTGCCAGGATTTTCGATATCACTGACTAATATAAAAAAGTTCTAAACACAATTGTCCTGCCTACTCAGGGAGACAGTGCAAGTACATTCCAAACTAGGAGACCACATATGTCAGGGGTTAGGAACACAGGTTTTGTGGTTGGACAGAAATGGATACGCGCACTGGCTATACCACTTTCTAGCTATGTGCCTTCAGCTGATATGATTCTTACCCTCTCAAGTCCTAATATCCTCATGGATAAAATGTGAGAACTACTATAGTTAAACTCGCTGAGTTACTGTGAAGATTAATCCTGCTGAATAACTGCTTCTGGTTCACAGTAAATGTTAAGAAAGCCTGATTTAGCAGTATGGAGGCACTGAACTTTGCAACTTTAAAACAGTGGGTGTCTTCTCCACCTCAGACCACGTGTCTTGCAGATGTGATAATTTAAATTGCACTTACCCTATCTCCAGGTCGCACCATAGGTTCTTGTTTTGTACCTAATTTATGCAGAATGTTGTAAGCAACCTTCATACTTCTTGTCCACAGTTTGCCTATCAATACAAATTATAAAGACACAATTAATTGTACACATGCATTTTCTGTTGTGTACATGTGTGCACATTAACCTATATAGAGAGTATTACTTTTTCACTTTAAGCCTTTCAAGTTATTCCGAGCCCCTGGAATCAAGATGGGAAACAAAAGCCAGCAAATCTGACTTAAAAATCTGAGAAGCCTGAACACTGGAATAAGGTATTAAATACAAATACACCTAGGATGCTAAGAACCCAGAGGAAAGCCACACAGAATTTAATTACCATCACAGAAGTGGGGAGGATTTCTAGGGAGTAAAATAGGGCAGGGGCCAAGGCATTAGTGAGTTAATGCTAATTTATGTTGTGCAAAATGACACCTATTTCCTCTATTAATGAGTCCTGTCTTGTGTGATTGCAATGAATGTAAAGGGCACTTAAGACAGGCTTTGTACGGCCTGATCCCTCTCCTTCCCCACATCCTAAGTTTCTCAACTTCAACTTTTCCTAACTTTTAGGATTTAGGAATCCTAATCCCTGAATTTAGATAAAAATTATGGTAAAATTTTTGAATTATTTTAAAGTTTTGAACTCTAGAAAAAATCACCACAAAGCAGGATTAAAAAGATTAAAAAAAATGAGAAAAATAAGCAGTTTTGAAGAACTTGCAGATTCAAATCCCTGCCTTCATTCCAGTGCCAGACATTTCCTCAGCATACCCAGGTGATAGCAAACAGTCTGAGATCAAACCAAAATGACTTTAAAATCTAACATGAATTCTTGGACACATAAAGGCCTTTTACAACTTTAGCTTCTATAAGCTTTCAGAAGCAGTCAAGGTGTTAGAAATTATATTAATGCAATAATAGTATAATAAAGATAACAATAATTTGAACTGTTTCCTATAAATGCAATCACTGCTCTAATCTTTTTCCTATTTTAAATGTAAAAGCTAAATTAATATACACTTTAATTATGAAATTAAATTATGAAATTATGAAATGAAAAAAATCTGAATTTGATTTTTTTCATATTGGATTTTGCAGCAATCCAAACTAGGGTTCTTACTGTTTTCCTATCAATGGATTTATCAATTTGTCTCTTCCTTAGTGATTAGGGGGACAAGGAGGATTTTTCCATTATCTCTGATTCCTCTAATTCCTAGGACATTCCTCGCTCATAGTATGTGCTCAACAAATGTTTCTTTGTTTTATTAACATCATAATAAAGCAAGCTATAAAAAACAAAATTGCAGTCTACATTTTAGCCTACTTCTTGATCATTGAGAGTAGCTACTAGGTGTGATGTTTTATTCATGCCCCTCTTCCACCTTCCTTAACTCCACCTCCTCAAGACTGGCTACTTTACAATTATTTGATGATTATATTTTTGCCCCAAATAGTCACTAGCCATTAGAAATAATGCAAGGAGTTATTTTTTTTCCTAAAGAAATCACAAATATTTTGTGCCTTCAGATTTATTTAATGTGAACAATGTTAGGAAATTATTATAGTTAAATAAACAATTACAATCAACCTGTTGTAAGTGAAAAAAATCAATGATTGTAAACAAACAAATCAATTACAATCAAACAATTAGCACCATTATATTTTGTTAAAGTTTCAACTTCATTCTCAGTTTGGAATATTAAAGTCGAGATCATCATAAATTCATACAAAAGCCAATTTACAACAGAGAGTTTGAAAAAGGAAACAACAAACTTTTGGCAAGTTCTAGAAATATTTTCAAATAGAAAAAAATAAAGAGTAAATTGATGATTTAAATTAAAGAAGATAAAACAGTTCTTGACTGATTTAGAAAGGAGAAAGAAAAAAAAAATTCCAACCAAGAATACTCTCCTGGCCAAAATTATCATTCAGAATTGAAGGACAGGGTTTCCCTGGTGGCGCAGTGGTTGAGAGTCTGCCTGCCGATGCAGGGGACATGGGTTCGTGCCCCGGTCCGGGAAGATCCCACATGCCCCGGAGAGGCTGGGTCCGTGAGCCATGGCCCCTGAGCCTGCGTGTCCGGAGCCTGTGCTCCGCAACGGGAGAGGCCACAACAGTGAGAGGCCCGCGTACCACAAAAAAAAAAAAAGAGAGAAGAATTGAAGGACAGATAAAGTTCTCCAGACAAGCAAAAAGCTAAAGGAGTTCATCACCACGAAAGCAGCCTTACAAAAAAAGTGTTAAAGGAACTTATTTAAGCTGAAAAGAAAGGGCACTAATTTGTAACAAGAAAATATGTGTCTCACTGGTAAAGGTAAATATTTAGTAAAGGTAGTAGATTAATCACTTATAAACCTAGTATTAGGTTGAAAGACAAAAGTAGTAAAAATAACTACAACAGTTAGTTCAGGAATACACAAGATAAAAAGATGTAAAATGTGACATCAAAAACATAAAACAGGGGAAGACTAAAAATGCAGGGCTTGAGAATGTACTCAAACTTAAGTTTTTAATCAACTTAAAACAGACTATTATAAATGTTATATGTAAGCCTCATGGTAACCATCTAGCAAAAACCTATAGTAGATACACAAAAAATAATGTGAAAGGAATCTAAGCACACCACTAAAGAAAGTCATCAAACCACAAAGGAAGAGAGTAAGAGAAGACTAAAGGAACAGAGGAACTACAAAAGAGCCAGAAAGAAATTTAAAAAATGGCAATAAGGTCATACCTATCAATAACTACTTTAAATGTAAACAGACTAAATTCTCCAATCCAAAGACACAGCGGGTGAATGAATTAAAAAAAACCCAACAACACAAGACTCATCTACATACTTCTACGATAGACCCACTTCAAGTATAAAGACACACACAAAATGAAAGTGAACAGATGGAAAAAGATATTCCATGTAAATGGAAACTAAAAGAAAGCTGGGGTAGCTATACTTATAACAGATAAAATCAACTTTAAAACAAAGAATGTAACGAGACAAAGGACATTATGTAATGATAAAGGGTAAATCCAACAAGCAAATATAACATTTGGATATATTTACGTA
Source organism: Grampus griseus (assembly GCF_964374135.1). Lineage (NCBI taxonomy): Eukaryota > Metazoa > Chordata > Mammalia > Artiodactyla > Delphinidae > Grampus > Grampus griseus. Next base: position 147,446,022 of record NC_139018.1, read on the forward strand.
CCCAATATAGAAGCACTTAAATATATAAAGCAAACATTAACAGGCATAAAGAGGGAAACAACAGCAATATAATAAGAGTAGGGGATTTTAATACCCCATTTACATCAATGAACAGACCAGCCAGACAGAAAATCAATAAGGAAACATCAGCCTTAAATTACACATTACACCAGATAAATTTAATAGCTATATAAAGAACACTCTATCGAAAAGCAGCAGAATAAACATTCTTCTCAAGCTCACACGGAACATTCTCCAGGATAGATCATATCTTAGGCCACAAAACGAGTCTTAAATTTAAGAAGACTGAAATCATATTGAGCATCTTTTCTGACCACAATGTTATCTAACATTATCTAACGATTATCTAACATAATCGATTATGAGAACTGATAAATTTACATGTATGTGGAGATTAAAAAACATGCTATCCAACAACCAACGAAACAAAGAAATCAAAAGAGAAAGTAAAAAACACCTTGAGACAAATGAAAATATAACATACTAAAACTTATGGGATACAGCAAAAGCAATTCTAAGAGGGAAGTTCACAGATAAACGTCTATCTCGAGAAACAAGAAAAATCTCAACCTAACTTTACATCTCAAGTAACCAGAAAGAGAAGAACAAATGAGGCCCAAAGTTAGTAGAAGGAAGAACATGACAAAGATCAGAGCGGAAATAAATGAAATAGAGATTAAAAAGACAATAGAAAAGATCAATGAAATCAAGAGCTGGTTCTTTAAAAAGATAAACAAAATTAACGAACCTTTGGCTAGACTCACCCAGGGAAAAAAGAGGACGCATAAATAAAATCAGAAATGAGAGACATTACAATTGGTATTAAAGAAATACAAATGATCATAAGAGATTACTATGAACAATTACATACCAACAAACTGGACAACCTCAAAGAAATAAATTCCTAGAAACATACAACCTTCCAAGACTGAACGATGAAAAACAGAAAATCTAAACAGACCGTTTACTAGTAAGGAGATTGAATCAGTAACCAAAACCCTCTCCACAAACAAAAGTCCAGGACTAAATAGCTTCACTGGTGTATTCTACCAAACATTCAAAGAAGAATTAATACCAATCCTTCTCAAGTTCTTCCAAAAAACAGAAGTTGAGAAAACACTTCCAAACTCATTTTACAAGGCCTGCATTACCCTGATATCAAAACAAGACAAGGACCCCATGAGAAAAGAAAATTACAGGCCTGAAGAACACAGATGCACAAATCTTCAACAAAACATTAGCAAACCAAATTTAATAATATGTTAAAATGCTCATACACCATGATCAAGTGGGATTTATTCCAGAGATGCAAGGATGGTTCAACATCCGCAAATCAATGAATGTGACACAGCACATTAATAACATAATAAAGGATAAAAATCATATGATCATCTCAGCAGATGCAGAAAAAACATTTGACAAAATTCAACATCCATTTATGATAAAAATTCTCAACAAAATAAAAGTCATATGTTTACAAACAAAATAAAAGTCATATGTTTACAAGCTCAGAGCTAACAGCATACTCAACAGTAAAAAGCTGGAAGCTTTTCCTCTAAGATTCAGGAACAAGACACTTTTGCCGTGCTTATTCAACATAGTATTGTAAGTCCTAGTCAGAATAATAAGGCAAGAAAAAGAAATAAAAAGCATCCAAACTGGAAAGGAAGAAGAAAAACTGTCATTACTTGCAGATAACATGACATTATATATAGACAAACTTAAAGACTATACAGAAAAACAGAGTAATAAATGAATTCAGTAAAGTAGCAGATACAAAATCAATACACAGAAAACTGTTCTGTCTATACACTAATAAAAATCTATCAGAAAGAGAAATCAAGAAAACAATCCCATTTACAACTGCATCAAAAGGAATAAAATACCTAGGAATGAATTTAATCAAGGCGGTAAAAGACCTGTATGTTAAAAATTATGACTTTAATGAAAGAAATTAAAGATGACACAAATAAATAGAAAGATATTCTCTGCTCATGGATCAGAAGAATGAATATTGTTACAATGTCTGTACTACTCAAAGCAATCTATAGATTCAACGCAATCCTTATCAAAATTCCAATGGCATTTTTCACAGAAATAGAACAAACAATTCTAAAATTTGTATGAAACCATGAAGGACCCCAAATAGCCAAAGCCATCTCGAGAAAGAAAAACAAAGCTAGAAGCATCATACTCCTTGACATTACAAAACTACCAGTAATGAAAAAGTGTACTGGCACAAAAACAGACACATAGATCAATGAAACAGAATAGCCCAAAAATAAACCCACGCATGTATGTCAACTAATTTATGACAAAGGAGCCAAGAAAGGGGAAAGAACAGTCTTTCAATAAATGATGCTTGGAAAACAGTACACAATCAGCTCCATGGCTGAATCTGGCAAGAGATGAAGGTCAGACAGGAAAGTCCTCTGTCTTTTTGACTGACTAAAATCTATTTCCAAGAGTATAACTTTTAAAAACATGAATCTTATGCCTCATGATGGGTGAAATACCCTCTCTCCACTCCACTCAGAATTTCCCAACAAAACGAGAAAAAAAAAAATGAGACTGTGAAAACATATGCTCCTAAATCCCATTTCCCTCCATGAGATGCACAGGATAATGACTGAGGCACAGTGGGTGCCTCACAGGCCCCACACCCACTAAAAGGCTGGGCTATAATACTTAACACCTGGCTCTTGACCTCCATTGCTAATGGAGAAAACACTTCCTCTCCTACCTGCAATTAGAAGAGCATTATCATCATAAAAACAAAACTGAAAGTTAAAAAAAGGTAATCTAACCTCACACATGCAGACATAACATAAGCCATTTTGGTGTTTTTGTTATGAAGCTTGTTTCTTTGCAAAACTGTAACAGAGAGTGTGAAAATGACCTGAAAATTTGCTTTCTCTGCCTCTTATCCGTGGTGCAAAGAGAAAGGAATCTCTCTGGTACAGTTAACTATTTCCAAGTTTATGGACTGCATTAATGGTACTGAATAAAGAATTAAAGAAAAGTTTGTTTTCTCTTGCTTTCTGAAAAAGCACTTTGGAAACAGATTCTGTTTCTTGTAAGTGAGTGACGCATGTCAAAGAGTTCTGATATACATTCTTTAACTACCAATCCTTCTTGAAAGCATTAATTTAATTAATATACATTCCAAGAGGTAAAATCTAACATCTTATTAGAGTTATAATCACTAATTTTTTATATCACTTTCTGGTTTTTACTCAAAAACATTTAACAAATAGTAACTTTTCATATTCAAACCAAATAATTTTCCTATAATATTCCTTTCAGGTTCCATTTATTTCTGTATTAGAAACATAAGGCAACACAAATATGAATCGGCCACCCTGAAAGTGACAGTTGTGTGCAGGCACAAACAAACAAAAGGTGGATAAGTCTCACAGGATTACCGTAAGTGAGGATGTACAGAGGTTTCCCATTCGTGTCCATCGTGGTCAAGCATGGGGCCTTTGGTGAGATGGTCCCCCATCGCTGTAACGCTGCTTCTAAAGATGGGGGCCAATTTGTAACCACACCCAGCTGTTCCCCACGCATCGCCAACATTTGGGCTCCCTCTGGCTTTGGCTGGTTTGGATCTGGTTGTTGAACTAAATACATTTGAACACAAAAGGTTTTCAAGAAAAACACATCCATATTAGCACAATCACTTTTTTATTCCTTTTAAGGAAGCTAGAAGATTTACACTGGAGTTAGACATTTATTAGAGGACAGGAAACATGCACAGGTGTTTTTCTAGAATTAGAGCTATGACCGACACATGAGCCTCATGGATGTAACAAAAGCACTTAATTCTTACAATTTCCAAGGCAAAGTCAGGGTGTGGAACTTAGGGAGACCTGAATGCATTTATAAACTGACAAGTAAAACTATGCATTTTAACATGCCTAGAGTCTAGGACTGCCATGTTTAAAACATCGGTTATCGACATACACTAGTAATTATAGACTCCAAAGAGCTCAAATCTTGCTGAATTATATTTTTCCCTTAAATACTGAGATGTAAATTTGAATTTGCTACAGCTACTATGAATAACTAGCACAGCACATATTTTCTTACGTATAACAAAAATAAACGCCCCATAATAAAAACAATTTGCCCAACTCTTTAGATAGGTAAGAATCTGAGAGATTATTCTCACTTCTGGGAAAGGTTTCTCTTATAGTTGATGATTCACAATTTCCACCTGCTGGCTAGAAAATCAGCTATGTCTTACTTGTGGTATAAAGAGCAAGAAAATAGGCAGTTTGGGTTTGACACAACAAGCAGTACTTTGTTTCAATTTTAAGTTGTTTGTATTAAAAGGCTCAGGACTGTTCAGGGGTTAAGAACACCAGCTCCTGAAGCTGTCACGAGAGGCAGGAAGGTGAGATCTGCCACGGCTCATTCTGCATTCCTCTAAAGCCTATTCAGAGAGAACGCGCTGCTGCAAGCTCAGGTTGCCTATGATTTATCAACACCAGCATTCCTGTAGCCTCAAGGAGTCCTCAGAAAGAGGCCTGGCTCACGGGACAAAATCGCATTTTGCTGAGAGTGACACACAAATGGTATCAACCCAACTGTCCTGGGACTGGCGTATCTTTAAAGGGACCTTGGAAAATAGTACCTACAGTTTCTAGGCAGGATCCCTGTCTTCCCAGGAACACCAAGATTACTGTTCTTAAAAAGTCTAACAGCCTTGGTAGAAAAACACTATACTCTATAGGGTCACAGAAACACTGGACGAGCAAGTAGGAATGGGCTCTTTCACCTTCCAGCAGTTCTTCAAAGTCATCGACGAAGAATTCCCGCAATGGTGGTCGTTTGGGTCGTTTGAGGGTGTTGACAAGCTGCTGGATTTTTGCTGATACCCGGCTACTTACAGGCACTCCTGAAAAACAGAACCATGGGGCAGATGGACTGACTGTGAGCATGGAACAGCGTAAACAAGCAGCTACAGTAAAAACAGCCATGACAGCACACCCTGCCCCATCTCAGGGCTGGGAGCCCCTCAGTGTCACCTAAGATGACTGCTGCTCAACGAGAACATTCCAAGGTGGACGGTCTTAGCATGTGACCTTGCTAGAAAGCCTCAAGAGAGCATAAAGATGTAGCAGAAATGATTCCCTTTTACACTGTGAACTGTCCTGCTCTGGTGACCTTGGGAAAAACTCCAGACAATAGACTGGGCTCGGTCCCGCCTCTATTCCTAAAACAGGGTCTGTCATCTCCTAATTAATACCGTCACAGGGTCCCCTGTGTCCTTGGGGGTCAGAGAGCTGATTAAGCAGTGAGACCCTCCCCAAGTCCCAATCTCCCCTGAGACCACCTGTGCTCAGCCTCCAGCTGCCGCCCCTGAAAGTAAGGGGACTCAGGTTCTACAAGTGCTGCTGGCAGGCCTTGTCCTCTTGCAGGTAATGGCCAGGTCCCTCCTATATGTCTTTCAGACCCACTCTCCTGAGTGAACATTTAGGCAATGCATTCTAGAAGCACAGCAATTAAAAGTCTCTAAATTCAGTTTCTGATATAATACAGAACTTACATATATTTATCCATGTGTACTGAGAAAAACAGACCCAACCGTATAATACATTTCTCATGACAATAAATGTGACATCGTTTTCAAAACTGAATAAGTGAAATGATCAACGAAAAAGGCATGAAATTTAAAAAATTTTACATAACCCAAATAAATGAAAAAAATGGAGCACCAAGAGGCTGAATCCGTAACTGGATCACATGTACTCTCTGCAGGCAGATTTCATTCCTGCTGAACAGTGCTTGGAAACCTGAACCTGGTAAATATGAAGGCCTGGAACCGTCACGGTTCTCAGACAGAAGAACCACGACCAGAGAGGGTCTTTCCCATACTGACCGAGGCAAAGCCCTTCCTCCACGTCACAGTGTCACAAGAACAGAACTCAGCTTTTGGAACGAGTATGACAGAATTCAAGGAAATTTTTCTATCCAATAAAAACCATTTTAACAGATAGTCTCAAAATACTCTATGGGCACTTTCAGAATTGAGACATTAAATATTTTACAATCTTGAAAATACATAAAAATATACAACCCAGAATTCTCAAAATCTAAACACAAAATTTCCCCATTAAAGAGTCCCAGTTAATCTGGTTTGGATGAATCAGAGATCATTTCACAAGGCCACTGGTGCTCCAGCTTAATTTAGAACACACACAAATCATCCTAGGACCCAGCCCAGAGCTTCTGATGTGTTAGGTCTGGGATGTGGCCCAGAATCTGTTTTCCAACAAGTGCCCCATGTGGTTCTGGTACGAGTCACCATCACAGCACTGAACTGGACAATAGATGAATTTACCTGGGGGAGCAGGTGAAGATGATGAACTTCAAAGACAACAAAGTTACTAAAATGGTGATGAAAAGAATAACAGTAATGACCAATTCAATAAACAATGAACTTAGTAGAGGACTAAAGCAAACCTTGATACTGAGAAGCATTCCAGGGAAACCAATCATACTGGAAACTGCAGTGACTTCAAACATACTAACAGAGAACTCAGAACCTAGCGACCTTGGGCTCTGACCACAGTGAAGAGGCATCTGCCTGTTAGAGGCTGGGTCCAGGCCTCCTCATCACCCCCGAGTCACAGTGTCACGGACACAAGCATAGTGGGATGGATGGCACACAGAGGCTATTTTGGCCATCTTCCAAGAAAATAACACTTTATATCATCATCGGGGTCCAGTCTAACTTTCATGACTCTGGAAGGTCAAGGAAAGCAGAATAAAGCATGAAATTCATGTTCGAGTCTGTACTTTAGGATGGGTAACAGGAATATGTCAGAGCATACCAAGATGAAAGATTCAAGGAATAAGAGAAAACCCGAATGGCTGTATTTATCAAATCACCAATACTTTTTCCAACATGGAGGAGAAAGGACCATCTTTCTTCCAAAGTCTAAAGCACCATTCTGCCCATCTCTGTGCATTATTTTGGTTGTGTTTAGCTCCATCTTGCCCTTCCAAGTAACCATTCACAGTCTTAACACCTGCACTAATTTTCTAATTGTGGAATCAACATTATTCATTAGCAAAAACATAAGAATTTTATCAAATCTTTTTATTCTCATGACAAAATTCCTACAACGTTGACATTTTTCCTACAAGGAATAACTCTTGGCCCCCTTGGAGATAGCTTGCACTTCCTGTAACTATGCCACCTTCTAGGAAGGCTCATAAAGAACCTGATGAGTCAAAGAGCCGACTGTGTCACTAGAAGAAACACATCCAGTCAGGGCACAGAAAGCACGTCAGCAGAACTTAGAATTTACAAAGGAGGAAAAACTTGCTGGAAGACATACCATCGCCAGTCTCCATGAGCTCGGCATTGCCATACTTTGGGGCTGTTCTTGACGTCGTAGAGCCCTGCGGCCTTTCTACTTGTATTGAGTGTTCTGAGGTGTAAGTGGTTACGTCGGGAGGTGCAGAGTGATTTTCTGTAAAGAAGCAAATTGTAAGTTTTCTGGTTATCATGATACAGTTATTCTGAAGGCTACGTAAGCAATAAGGTTTCAAAAATGCCACATCCTAAGAAGAGAAAAAGATTCTGAATCAAAAACTACTACAAAAATCTCAGCATAAAGATGATCTTTACAATAATAACATCACGACAGGTGCCACATCAATGAATCACTGTTGCACTTTAATTAAAATAATGTCTTCAACTGGCCAAAGGAAAAAGACACTGTAAGTTATGTGTTCATAAAGGAGTAATTTTCTTGTCAGTCATAGTAGAGGCAGTTAAGAGCTCAAGCTTTAGATACAGAGAGCCTGGGGTTTGAATCCCAGTTCTGCAAATTCTTGAGACCTTGGAAGCATCCTGATCTCTATACCTTGGTTTCTTCATCCATCAAATGGGAATAATGGCAACTACCTCCTTGTTGGGTAGATTAAATGAGTTAACATATGTAAAGTACTTAGAACATTTTTCTTGATAGAAGGTGAACATTTAGGAAATAGTAGCTATTTTATTATTTGTTTTAGCATGAATAATACTGAACAGTCCAGTCATTCAAAAAATACCTGTTTACATCTAATGTGAATGGTGTGCCGTGTTCTGCACAATGAAACGTACGGCAGGCCTTCCCCATAACATTATTTGATGATAAAGTTAAGTACTTAAATGGGGAAAGCATGATTTTGTATTTATTACATAAGACATTAAGGAGAGCATGTCAAGTGAGAACGTCCATGTCATTTTATACGTACTAAGTTCTAATAATGAGTATTATACTATTAATTTTGATTTGTTAATCCTTACTAGATAAAAACCTGTCGAGATTCTATAGTTCCACGTGACAAAAGCACAACATTTTATGCTGTTAAAAGGGGAGCAGGTACTGGAAGTCCTTTCTCCGCTGTACACTGCCCACCTTGTCACTACACGTGAGGGCCAGTTTAAACTGTGAAATCACTAACATAAAGCACAAGAATGAGAAAAAACAGAGCACCGAAGAGATCACATAAAGGACGCCATTTACAGACTGCGCTGAACTAGAAGCCGAGGCGTGGCCTGTCGACTCCGCTGGGAACATACACATCGGGGACTCAAATTTTAGCCGTTCTGCAAATGTCTAGACCTCGAGAAGCCCACGGGTACTCATTTGAGGGTGCAGGTAATTTTAACAAGTAGGCAGATTGGCAAGTACCCAATCCGCCAGAAGTGAAGACTGACTTCTGTGTCAGTGAGCCTGTGTATGTTAAGGGACATTACACTGAGTGAGACTTGAGGCCAAGGAATATTAATCTGAATTCCTAAGCAAGCTTCAAACACAGCAACCAGCGTGACCAATGCCGGTGCTTGGACTCGGGAGACCCTCAGTCCTAGGCACACTGACCAATAAGTGTGTGGAAATGTGCACGGGGGCTGAGGGCTGGGCCGCCAGCAGTTGCCCAACTGGTCCTCAGGTCCGCGTCTCAGAGCTGATCACCTGCGACCGGTTACTGACCTTCCTATGCCTCGGTTCCCCATCCTGTAAAAGGGGGTGACAATGACAATGCCTACCTCTGAGTTACAGTGGCGATTAACGTAGATAAACAGATACAAGCACTGGCGTCACCAGGCACACAGAAAGACATGCCAGGAGAGGAACACATGGGCAGCTCTCTGCACCGACAACTACTCTTCCAGGGTCTGAGCCTGGAGATCTCTGTGAAGATAACAATCGGCATCAGCCCCTAAACACAGGCCATCAGCAGAGAGTCCAGCTCCCCATTTCTCATCTCCCTGTTCCAGGAGTGTCCAGCCTGTTCTGGACTGAACTATGTCTCCTCAAAATTCACATGTTGGAGTCCTAATCTCCAGGACCTCAGAAGGTGACTGTGTTTGGAGATGGAGCTCTTTAAAGAGATGATTAAGGCAAAACAAAGCCACTAGGATGGGCCCTAATTCAATCTGACTGGTGCCTTATAAGAAGAGATGAGGACAGAGATGCCCAGAGAAGACGGCTGTCTACACGCCCGGAAGAGAGGCATTAGGAGAAAGTGCCAACACCGTGAGCGCAGACTTACAGCCTCCAGGATTGTGAGCCACTGAATGTCTCTTGTTTAAGCCGTGTTTAAGGTGCTTTGTTATGGCCGCCTGAGCCAACTGACACATACCCTTAAGGGCAATTTCTTAGATCTTAGCCCAGAAAAAGAGTACCTGTGAGAGGGAGGAGGGTGCGGCAGGGATGCTTTATCAGATCCCTGAGGGGAAGAGCAAGAGGGAGAGAAGAGGACCATTCAAATGACCTCTTTAATATTTCAAACACTGCATTCATTCTTCTCATCTCCTCTACCTGTGCTCTTGCCAAATAGACTTTATTTCATGTTTCAAAATGATCTAATTCTCCATGGCTGAGCCATTAACTCCCTGGGACCCCATATTTCAAACAAAAATATAACAGATGCCAATGTATGATGAGCAACATTTCTAATTAGCCACGTAAGACAAAAGCAGCTAAAATGTAAGTTCACTGCATTCCATTTTACTCAGGTTTACTTGTGTTTACGTTATGCTGTAGCTGCATCATTGGTGGCAGCCACTGAATCTTTGTGTTGGGCAGCAGACGTACTCACTTCCACTTTGAAGTTGGGAAAAATAACGATTCCAATACATCTGGTGATTAAAAAATAGGAACAGTGACAGCTGCATGACTTCAAAGTGCTTTCCAAATTTATGTTAGCTCCTCTCCCCCTCCCTTTCAAACTCCCCACATATGCTGTCACTGTAGGATTATAAGCCCAGCAGCGGGCTTCTGTTAGGAAGCCAGAGAACATTCTTCCATTGCAGTGATACATGGTGCCCTATTTTATTTTAATAAACATCAGGACTCCAAGTATTTAACTCTTACCTATCTTTTGTGAGTACTGAAAAGACCTTTGTATGTAACAGATGCTCAAGAAACACTTGCTGACGGGTCAGAAAAAGTAGGGTCTGGTTGAAGGTGCAGGGTCAAAGGTCTAAAAGTGCTTATCAGCCCCAGGCATGATGCCAAACAGGTCCATATGCAACAGGAGCATTTCAAAGATTAAGAACTCTCATCAGAGCGGGTTCGTATCTTCTGAGCCAGATGACCCACTGTTCCTTAGATCAATTTCCCAATACTTTCAAAATCAACAGAAAAATGGCGGCCAACCTTCCAGCCACCTATCAGGTGTCACCTCCACTGTGACTGCCCCAGAGCTACTGTGACACCTTTGCATCTGCTCCCTGACAGGTGGGTCCTGTCTCATTCACCCCTCTATGGCTTTTGCTCCCAGCAGCCGACATGGGCTCCTTAAGAATCTGGAATCAAGGCACAAGGGGCAGGTGGGAGGGAAGTGTAATTCACCCGTCTTCCATGATAGTATCTGCTGTTTTGGAGCCATCAGCACCAGGGGTCCCATCTCACTGCATCCCCCTCCCACTTCGGATTTTAGTCTGTTACTCTTGCCAACTATCCACCCGTTTTGGACAGCTGTTTTGGCCATGACCGTTTCAGGTTACTAGCTGGTCTTCCTGCTCAGCTCTGCGTTGGAAATTCCCTGCTTCCTTGAACTAACTCGTTTCTCATCTCCTGCTCTTGCAGGCATCCAGCTCAGTCCAGTCCACACACAGCATCTGTGTCCTACTCAGATGCTGAAGTTGTACAACACCCAGCTCAATGTCGTTTGCACTCAGCAAATGCTGGAGTGAAAGTTCAAAGAATGAATGAACATAAGAATGAATACACTGGAGCACTTGACGACTAGAGATAACATGCTTCTGGTTCTCACACCGCTGAAAAACAGCTTTCTTTATTCTAACTATATGACTGGGAACCTCAGGGATCAGTGGTCAGAGATCCTACCTCCCAGCCTGTTATTTTTCAGTCCCCAAATAACTTCTAAATTAAGAGAAGAAAAAGAGGAAATCTGGTTTTCACATGTAGAAAGCAACGTGCTCGTGGTCCACTAACTGATGACAGATAAGGAGAGACGAGTTCAGAGGGACCCAGCCTTCCATCTATCAACAAGGCCCCTCCCGTGTCTCCTACGGTCCATCCAACCTCCACAGTCACTGAGCAGAAAGCGATACAGGCCCTCAGACCACCCGTCCACCCAGCTGCCCTGGCTCCCTAAGATGACATGGCTGTGCCCTCCACATTGCAGCAGAGACAATGAGCTGGAGACGATGCTCAGCTGTCCACTGCACCGACCCATCTTCCAAGCACAGCTCATGAGAAGAGCAGGACTTCCTCCTTGGTTTCCCCAGCAATGTCCAACCTCCCTGGCTCTGACAGAAGCCCCCAACAGGAGAGCTCTACTGGTGTCTCACCCATGTGTCATATTGACGCATGACAATGTAAGTGAGGATTTATCTCCTTAATCCTTTAATAATCACTCAGGGACAGAACAGTATACTCTGGTTACCTGTGAGAGTGTGTGTGATACTGCTAATGGCGAGTCACAGCTGCTTTTCAAATGTGCAGACTAAACCTGGAGATAGTTAGAAAGGGCTCAGTGGTTCTATATTCAAACATTTCTCTCAGCCAAGGCTCCCAGAGGTTGACTTTAGAAGCATTACACAGGTTCTCAGAACTGGAACAGCCTCCCTCCCACATTTATGCCACAAAAATCCATAAAGATGGGATAGTTACTGTTAGACAAATCTCGGGATGTTCTAATATCAGAACAGAAATCTTTAACTTCAGACAAGAGCTTCTTGACTTTTATATCTGCAAATTCAAATTCATGCTGAAGGGCTCCAATCATCACAAGCCTGTACAGACCACAGACCCAGCAGGATTGTGATGGGGATGCTGGAACTTTTACTGTTTATGCAAAGTTTAATTGCATTTCTGTCTGCAAAGAGCTCTTGTTCTGCTTTTAACAAGCAGGGCCAAGCTGGAACACAGACACTGAGGAGGAAGCGGGACTGGAGTGTCACGAGCAGGTGCTCCTACACCTGACAGATAGGAGTCTGGTTCCTGCTGACCACTCACTAGCTGGGCGCCCTTGGCATCACATCCACCTTCCTGAGCCTGGGTCTTCTCACCTGGGGAACAAGAGTGCTGCTACTCGCTCCTCACCAAGTCTGAGGGCACAAGCGACACTACACCGTGACATTCTGCAGTGACGGTGACACTGCCATCCTCGCTCTCAGGCCCAAAGGCTCCCGCTCTGCCATTTCTCCTCTTGCATGGGAATCCTTTCCTCTCACGAGTTGCAAGAAAGAATCTGTGAAACTCATGGCATTAAGTGTAGATGACTGCATTTGAACACTGGGAGAAAGAGAAGAACTGAATAGACATCTTTCTATTTGGTTGGCTGTGTGCACCAACGTGTGAGCGGCAGGCTCCGAGGTACTCCTGCAGCGTGGAGTAGGCACTGGATGAAGGGTTAGGATACTTGTGGGTCAAAAATCATTACTTTGATTCTAAGTATAAAATCCAAATAAACAAAATCAGTTTCGAGTGGCAAAAATCCCAAAGTGTTTTTGGAGACAAGAAACTGGAGCAGATCTGTGCCCTAACAGCATCAACAGGGCAACAAGGACAATATGAACAGGACAGATATGAGGCTGGAAGGGGCTGCAGCACTGAGATGGGAGGTGAGGTGTCTGGATGCAGGGTCCTGGGAGCAGTAACGGAGAGGAAGGAGGCCTGCAAGACACAGGGTAGCCAAACGCTACCCAACAGGGACTGTGCTGGTCTGTGGAAGGAGGAGCCAAGGACGGCGAGGTCTGGAGCCTGCTCCTGGGAGTGCAGGACCTTGTCAGACGAGGCGACCTGGGGACACAGCGTAGGGCTGAGGTGCAGGGTCAAGAGGCACTCTGAAATGTGGACGGGTGAAGGAGGTACAGATCTGAAGGTCGTGAAAGAGCAGATGGCCTCGAAAACTGTGGGAGTGGATGAAATGGGCAAGAACACAGAGAGACAGGGTGGGGAGAGGAGCCACCAGAGGAGAGGAAAGGACAGAGCAGGAAGGAGAACCAGGGTGTGGTGCAGGCCGGGAGAGGAGGGAATGAGTGATCATCACAGCCAAAGCTCCGGTTCACCAATGGGGGAAGCTAAGATACAAAAGAGAAAAGAGCTGAGCCAGCAGATTTGGGAGGAGCCAGAATCCAGAATAAGGATGAAAAGATGAGACTTGGAAAGGAGCTTTCTTCCCCAGAAAAGGAAACATAGCAAAAAATGAACGGAGAAAGACATGGAAACATCTCAGCTGGAAAAGGATCAGTGGTTAAAGATGTTCGACAAGGGGACAGAAAAAGATCCATGGTGACATTCACTCAATTTCAGTATCTGTGAAGATCTCAGCTTTATTATGAATTGAGCAAGACAATACAGGATTAGAAGCCAGACCTAGGACCTAACTAAAAACTCCCACAGTCACGTCGGCCAGTGAGAGATCCCTCTCTCTTTTAGTACTGTATCACCCAAAGAGCCACGAGAAACACGCAGTAATTGATGGAAGAGTCTCATCGGCCTTGTGTTACCTAATGCAAATTTTCTTTTCTTGCTTACTTTTTCAATAGCGTGGCTTAAAACTCTCTAAAACAGGAGTTGGCAAACTATGGCTCACAGGGTGGTCTGTCAGCTGCGTTTATAAATGGAAGTTTTGTGGGGGCATAGCCATGCCTATGGTTCACGCACTGTCTTCTGCTCTTGAGCCAGCGGAATTCAGCAGTGGCCACAGGGACTGCATGGCCCACAAAGCTTAATATCCACTCTCTGGTCCTTTCCTGGAAAAATTCACTGACCCTGCCTTTGAATCATGAAGCTCTAGATGCAGGGATGCCCCACCCAGGAGGGGAGGTAAGGGTATAGCAGGGAGACCCCAGCCCCAAGTGTGCAGGCTTTGCTAATATCACCATCCTCGGTGTGTAGTTAATATTTTAAGACTGTAAATGTCTGAAAAGTATGGATAAAGAGATTATAAAAGAATTCTTTGATACTGTGGATGATTATACATAAATAAATTAGGGTAACTTATCACAACGGTGGCTATGCAGCCCTCTGAGCAAATTCCCTAGAACACCAGAATCTAGGTCCAGACAACAGCTGCCAGGCTCCAGGCTAACTATGTATCAAGCACATGGGGGCACATCTATCTGCTTACCAGGATCAGAGGCAAGAAACCTGATGAGAATTTCCTTGCTGATACAAACCGCACACACCAAAAGCAGCATTCGTGCTGACAAATTCTAAGACAGTCCGGAAATGGCAATAACTTCTATGAATATCTGGCTAATGACAACACACCCCCAACACATGTAGATGAAACCCGAATGTGACATCATCTCAGATGTGTCAGTTACAAAGGGTGACACAGACCTTACCTATACATCTGGAGCTACAAAATAAGAGAACAGCTCATGTAGAAGTCTCTTTAATTTCCTGAATATACAAATTTTGATTCTGAATATACAACCATGTTATCTATTATGCTTTGTTCTTATTTCTTAATCTAGAAATGTATTAACAGTTCCTCTTCAGTTTCTCCATTTCTATGTAGCTTACTAATTCCTATGTTACTCTAGTACCTTTTACAAATATGCCTCTTGAAGTTTCAAAGTGTTGCTTTAATTCTCCTGGTTACTCTAAATTATGCTCCTTGACTTTTGATAATGATAAAATATTTTAGAGGTGTTGATCCTTTCCTTTCCAACTGTCTTAAGAACATGACATGCACAGAGGTTCTGAATAAACACCTTCTGGTTCTCTATCATTGTGGAGAGAGGGCCCTTAATGATGTGCAGGCCCTGTTCTGTCTGAGCTGCAGGGAGCCGTCGCATGGCACGTCCATCTTCTTGTGTCACAAATGTGCACATCTCAGGCCTTAGCATCTCAGGATGGGGAACGTCTTGAGCCCTCGTTGTCAGTGTTTTAAGTGTGAATAACAACAAGCAGAGCCATAGGAGGAAAAATCACCTGGACAGGGACCGCATGGTATGCTAAGCCAGCCTGATGGGAGATGCACGTGCAGTGTCCCTGTCATGTTGTCAGGATGGACCCACAAGGACACAGGATTTCATTCCAACAACCACAAAGCAGAAGTACCATCCACTTGTTACAGCCTCTTCATGGTCTTTAAACGCTTGTCTTTCCTCTACCGTTTGGGCAAAAGAGGTTTCTACAGACTCTATCCAAGTACTTCACCTTGAGGGACCAGAGGTACTACAAGTTGGTGGTTTATTTGACCCTAAATTCCTTAAAACACAGACATACACAGAATACTTTCTTATTTGTAGGCTTCTGATGGCCTCAACAAAAGGTTGAACACTGCCAATTCTGACTTTTTACTTCTTTTGCTTTTGCCACAGGAGTAAAAAAAATTTTTTTTTTTTTTTTTTTTGGCGGTACGCAGGCCTCTCACCGTTGTGGCCTCTCCCGTTGTGGAGCACAGGCTCCGGACACGCAGGCTCAGCAGCCACGGCTCACGGGCCCAGCCGCTCCGCGACATGTGGGATCTTCCCGGACCGGGGCACGAACCCGTGTCCCCTGCATCGGCAGGCGGTCTCTCAACCACTGCGCCACCAGGGAAGCCCTGGAGTAAAATATCTTAATTCTCTTTTTCTTATTTTATTATTTTGCCACTGCTTTCTTTCAAAAAATTTTTTTCATATTTACAGAAAATTCCTGGATACTCTAGGAACTTATCTATGTGCCAAATTAGAAATTACTGAAATGTCACACACTGAGAAGCTATATTTAGGTTACACTGAGTCTTAACGTACCTGAGTAACGCAACCTTTTATAGTTCGGATAAATTTAATTCTCCATGCTATAATTTCCTCCAATATTCCACATGTAACTACATAAAGGGAGAAACAAATGCAGGGAGTAATCTGTTCAAAATTATGGGTTTCTCTTGGTAAGATTCCTGATATTTCCTTAGAAGTGTACTCAGTCAGAAAACACACATTCCTAAGGTACGAGCGAGGGGCAGAGGTGGAGGGAGTTCCACGTCTACCCTGCCCAGGTGGCTACCAGACAAAGCACACGGACTGAGCCTCAGGGCTATCTCAGGTTCCAAACACAGAGGAAGAAATTTTAGCATCTGAAACTCTTTAACGGTCATATACATTTCTGCTTAATTTTTATCTATGATTTCAAATAGAGGTTCTCAGTACACATTAACCAGTGTATGTTCCCGAAAACATTTTAAACTGAAATTTAATACTACTACTTTGCATGTGAGTGTTACTTTAAAAACTGGAGAATTTTCCTATTTTCTCCTTTTTACTCGCAATGGGTACAAAGAAAAGACATTATCATTCCTCTTCTTCCCACTAAAAAACTAGAGCAGGGAATACTGACTTCTGAAGAAGCCAGCAGCTGTTAACGTGAGAACTGGGACCAGACCCAGCCCTCCCAACCGGCTGCCTGTGTCCTGCTGGTAGACAACCAGTCTCACTGCTGATTCCGAAAAGGCTGTTGCTTTTAACCTCAACTTCATGCTGAGCAAGTGCCACTGGGGCCAAGTCCTGAGAAGTCAGTTTGGAATTCCTCTGACTCTTGTCAAGTAGCCAATAATCTAGAAATACTTTTTGAGTCTGAGAAGCTGGCAGAGTATTTCATTCATTCATTTCACTTACCTACTTTCTAAACATGGAGTTTTCGGATAAGAGGATAGATGTGGGAGGACGCGGTGCACCTGCCTTGTGCTCGATGATCAACCACTGCACAGGGAGGTGCAGCTTCCACGTCCCTGGATGCGGCTGACCCTGGTCCACCCCATTTGAATGGAGAACATACTGAACCATCTTGGCACCACATTCAAAGCAAGTAATTTACTTTGTGAATAATTTTTTATTGAAATGTTTAAAAATCTCAATCCACAGCTGAAAATGGATCAGACAGATCTGGACCTCATGCTGTGCCTTCCACACCAGATGAATGTGGCGCAGTGAATGGGGGGCTAGGGTGCAGGCAGAGAAACAGGACCCTTACTCATCCCCTCCACGCAGCCCCCTGCTCATCCAATATGCTCCTTTCCTCTAATAATTCTCACTTCATCTCCTGTTTTACACTATTTCCAAACATCTTACCAATGCTTCCTAACTCTGTGCTTTTTTAAATACAGAGGATCCCATGTATCATGGAACCTACACACAAAGTAACGTGAACCACCCCAGAAAGCTGAATGCCTATGGCAGAAAACCATATAAGCAGTAGTGATGAAAGCCTCCCCTTCCTAAGTAACTTCCAAAGTAAGGGCAAACTCACTCTGAAGTCCCCAGCCTTGTTTATTAGCATAATTAAAATTTCATTTAGGAGCATACTTTAGCATGAGGAGAAGAAAGCACGTAACCAGATACGGCTGCAAGTTTCTCTAATGAACAAGAAAGCATTCTTCTACAAGCAGAGGAGACGTCTGGGATGTAAAGAATAGTAAAACCAAGGGTTTCACAAAACAGTAAAACCAACGCAACAAAGCAGCCCAGAAGCGGGAGTGGGGCTCTGTTCTGTCCCTCGGATGGATTCCATGGCCGAGATGCGCAAATAGAGAAATTTCAAAATAAAAAGGGCAGGGTTACTCAGCAGCCACTCAGACGTAAGGACAATGAGAATAAGACAGACGACTGCCCAGCAGGGCACTCACCTAGGTGCGTCTGAGCCATGACGTCAGCCAGTCTGTGGGCGGCGCCACTCCCCCCACTCTGGGTGGAAGAGGAGGAGGTGGTGGAGGTGGTGGAGCCGTGGATGGCCTGGCTGATCCAGTGCTCCATGTTGATGCTGCCCTGGCTGGAGGTGGGGGTCCCCTGGGAGTCGCCCTGCACCGAGCCTTCGTCTTCTGAGCCAGAGGAGGTATCTGTGGGAGGCAGGTGATCAGCCGTGTATATCACAGCAAAGAAGCACCCCCCAGGATTAGTCCCTCTCCAAACACTGCGAACACAGACCTACCTCCCACACTAACTGATCGACGACCTTTGAACACTCTTGAAAAATTACACACTTTTCAGATGACAAATTATTTTTCACTGCAGTGAAGTCTTCATCCAAAACACCTTACATATATATGCTACAGAAAGTTGTGACATTACAATCTCAGACAAAGACATACTCACCAATTTCCTCCACTCAAGAGTTTGAGGGAGAAACCAAATGTTTTCTGTGTACTCAGACACAAAGGGAGAAGGTCAAGGTGGCATTTTCTAAAAGACACTGAACTTGCACGTGTTTTGAAGTGTGATGCTCTGTAGCCCTTCTTTATAGCGAGGTGTTTCTCTGAGTCATGTGCTATTTTAAGTTCCACGTGAGTGTGGCAGGTCTCATCCTCCTGCCTCTCCCAATCTGGACTTCTCTACCAACCTACATCTAAGGACTCTGCCTCCTCCTTTCAGGAGGACAATAAATCACCATACTACATTCTGTGATCAAACTAAATGCATTTACTTTTACATTTGTTCCTTATAAAAGTTTTTCATTATTTACTTGATTTATTTTGCTATCTATGAAAACTGTGTATCTTGGATTGAGCAAAAACGTGTCACTTTTTGCATTAAAATTAATGGAAATAGTATTCATTTAATAACTTTTCACCTAGAAGCAAGGTTTTCAAGCACGAATCGTTGTATACTTGTTATTTAAACTTCAATATAAGAATGACATTTAGGATCAAACATATAGGTGAGTTATGTGAGATGCCAGGAGGGAAAAAGGATGAGAGTAGCTCTAGAACATTTACTGAGAATAAGTGAAAGGGTAATTTGTCTTAAATCAAGAAATAGGACTTTTTCTTTTTTTAATGTTAACTTTGCTGTTTATTCACTCATTCATTCATCAATACTTATTAAGCACTTACTAATGTATTAGTTACTGTTCTTTTTTTTAAATTAATTTTTATTGGAGTATGGTTGATTTACAAGGACTTTTTCTTTAACACAGCAATATTTGTGAAGGATATTTACATTGCATTTTATTATCATTGTGACGTGACCTAGGCTGTCTAGAAATTTTTTAAAAGTTTATCTATTAGAAATTTGTTACAGAAGCAACAATAATATTAGAAGGCCAACAGATTCTCTTCCCTTGTCCTTCCTTTTAAAATAACTTAGAATTATAATTTACATAAAAATAAAATTTATATTTTTGGAATTCAGACCTAAGAATTTTTTCAATTTTTTTGAAATTGTGGTAAAATACACATAACATAAATTTTACCATTTTAACCATTTTTACGTGTACAGTTCAGTGATATTAAATACATTCATAATGTTGGACAACCCTCCCCATAACTCATTTCACCACCATCCATCCACATAACTCATTTCACCTTGTAAAACTGAAACTCTGTCCCCATTAAACAGTAACTCTCCATTGCCCCTTCCCCCCACATCCCCTGACAACCACCACTCTACTTTCTCTCTGTGTAATTCTGACTACTCTAAGTACCTCATGTTAAGTGGAATCGTACTTTTGTCTTTCTGTGACTGGCTTATTTCACTTGGCATAATGTCTTCAAGGTTCATCCACTTTGCAGCATGTGTCAGAACTTCTTTCCTTCTTAAGGCTGAATAACATTCCATGATATGTACAGACCACATGTTGTTATCCGTTCATCTGCTGTGGACACTTGGGTTGCTTCCATGTTTTTGCTGTTGTGAATAATGCTGCTGTGAACATAGGTATATAAATATCTCTTTGAGAGTCTCCTTTAAATTCTTTTGGGTATGTACTCTGAAGTGGAATTACTGGATCATATAGTAAATTCTATTTTTAATTTTTTGAGGAACTGCCATTCTGTTCTCCATAGAGGCTGCACCTCTATGCACCTCATTTCCACCAAGAGTGCACAAGGGTTCCAATTTCTTCATATCCTTACCAACACTTGTTATTTTCTGTTCCTTTTTTTTTTTTGATAGTAACCATCCTCATGGGTGTGAAGTTGTATCTCTTTGTAATTTTGATTTGCATTTCCCTAATGATCAGTGATGTTGAGTATCTTTAAATGTAATTATTGGCCATTTGTATATCTTCTTTGGAAAAATATCTATTCAAGTCTTCAGACTTAAGCCTTCTGAGAATGTATACACCCCTATATCCACACAGAACATTACCACCTCCCCAAAAGTTTTCTCATGCCCCTTTACAAATCAATCTTTCATTTCCCACCCCATCTTTTCATAAGAAAACTACAGAACAATATCATTCATGATATAGACACTAAAATCCTCAAAAATATTAGCAAACATTATCAAGCAACATATAAAATGACCAAGTGGTAACCAGGATTACACATATGAACATGAATTAAGGTTAATTTGACATTCAAAAATGAATTAATGTTATATATCATATTAGTAGAATAGAAAAAAAAAGTATGTTAACCTTAAAAGTCAGAAAAAGTATTTTACAAAACCTAACACCCACTCATGATAAAGCCTCTCAACAATGCAGGAATGGAAGGAAACTTCCTCAACCTGATGAAAGGCATTCATGAAAACCCATAGCTAACACTGTATATACTGGTAAAAGACTGAATACATTTCCCCTAAGATAAGAACAAGGCAAGAATGTCCCCTCTTGCTACTTCTATTCAACATTATCCAGCAGGTTCTGGCCAGTGAACTACAGGGAAAAGTAAAAATTAAAGACATCCATCCAGATTAGAAAGGAAGTTGTAAAACGGTCTTTATTCACAGATGACATGATCTTATATGTAGAAAATTCTAAGGAACACATGGAAAAATTCTTGAATTAATAAATGAGTTAGCCCCTTCTGCCATGTAAGGACACAGTGAGAACATGGACGACTATGAGGAAGAAGGCTCTCACCAGACAATGAATCTACCAGCACCCGGATATTCTCAGCATCCAGAACTACCTCTGCATTGACAAAGTCATCAATGTGCCCAGCTAATTTTCCAGTTATCCTTGAAGTGGGGGTTGGGGGGGGGACTTAATCAAAATTTGTTGAGTGGAGCCTCCAAGAAAGTTCTTTAATGGGGAATGCCTCTGTTGAGAGGACTAAAAGACAATGGGACAAGATGAATTTCTGCAGTGGGACAAGCACATACAGAGTGAGAGAACCAAGATATCTCTTATCAAAGCAGATAGGCATCAATGCTCCCCCACACCCTTTTCTGGCTGGACAGACTGCAAATTATTCCCACCTCCCAGGGAACAAGCACACGTTGATCTAGTAGTCAGAAGTCAAAATCCAGCCATCCAATCAGTTAGCATGCGTTGTCACTGTGGCAGGTGAAAAGAGTTGCATAGTTATACATCTGACTTCTTAAATTCACAGGACCACCAAAAAAAGATATGAAATATCTTTATAAGATACTAGCACTGAACAATAAGAGAATGAAATTAAGAAAAAAATTCCATCATGACAGCATCAAAAAGGATAAAACACTTAGCAATATATCTAACAAAAAATTAAGACAATACCTAGTAAAATCCCAGAAGGCTTTTTTTAAGAAATTGAAAGCTTATTTTAAAATTTATTTGGAAATGCAAAGGCCTGAGAATAGCCAAAATAATTTTGAGGAAGATGGAGGACTTCATTACCTGATACTAAAACTTACTATGAAGTTAAAGTAATCAAGATAGTGATATTAGCACAAGAATAGGCATATATTTCAATGGAACAGAACTGAACCCAGAAATATAGTCTTACATTTATGATCATGGTCAATTTATTTTTGACGAAGATTCCCAAGATAATTCAATGAGGAAAAGATCATCTTTTCAACAAATGGGCTGGGCAACTGAATATTCACGTATCAAAAAACCAAACCAAAATAAAAAAACATAGATCCTTACCTCATACCATAAATAAAAATTAATTCAAAATGGATCACAGGCCTGAATGAAAGAACTAAAACTATAAAATTTCTGAAACTTCCCAAAGCACGATCCATAAAATAACTGATGAACTGAACTTCATCAAAATGGAAAACTCTTAAGCTATGGGTAACATAACAAGTCACCACTAATTCAGTGGCTTACAACACTGCACATACTTATTATCTTAACAGTTCTGGAGGTCAGAAGTCTAAGATCAAAGTGTTGGCAGGGTTTTATTCCTTCTGGAGGCTTCAAGGGAGAATCCACTCCTTTACCTTTTCTACCTTCTTAGAGCCCACCTGTGTCACCAGCTCATGGCCCCTTCATCGATCTTTAAAGTGTATCCCTCCAACCTCTGGTTCATTATCTTTTTTTTTTTTTTTACTTTGATACTTTTCCCTAAGGACCTTTTTTCCTCCAGTTTTATTGAAATATAATTGATATATATCACTGTATAAGTTTAAAGTGTACAGCGTAATCGTTTGACTTACATATATTAGGAAATAATTACCATAGTAACTTTAGTTAGCATCCATCATCTCATATAAAATAGAGAAAAAAACTTTCTTCCTTGTGATGAGAACTCTTAAATTTTACTCTCTTAACAACTTTCACATAGATAATACAGCAGCGTTAACTATAGTTATATTGTACATCACATCCCTAGTACTTATAACAAGAAGTTTTTGCCTTTTGACCACCTTCCTCCAATTCCCTCTCCCACCACTCCCTGCCTCTGGTAACCACAAATCTGATCTCTTTTTCTGTGAGTTTTTTTTTTTTAAGATTCCACATGTGACTGAGATTACACAGTATTGTATTTCTCATTCTCTGCCTGAATAGAGACTTCTTTGATTACAGTGGGCCCACCTGGTTAATCCAGGATAACTGCCCTATCTCAAGGTGCTTAACTTAATCATGACTGCAAAGTCTTTTTTTACAATGTAAGGTGATATATTCACAAGTTCTAGAAATTAGGACATGGATATCTTTGGAGGGGGCCATAATTCTCTCCACCACAGACAACATTAAGAAAAGACAAACTACAGTTTGCAAATTGTATACCTGATAAAGAACTTGTATTCAGATTACATAGAGAACTCTTAACCAGTGAGAAGACAGACAACTCATTTTAAAAATGGGCAAAAGGGCTTCCCCGGTGGCACAGTGGTTGAGAATCCGCCTGCCAATGCAGGGGACACGGGTTCGATCCCTGGCCTGGGAGATCCCACATGCCGCAGAGCAACTAAGCTCATGTGCCACAACTACTGAGCCTGTGCTCTAGAGCCCGTGAGCCACAACTACTGAGCCCGCGTGCTGCAACTACTGAAGCCCGCATGCCTAGAGCCCGTGCTCCACAATGAGGGAAGCCACTGCAATGAGAAGCCCGCGCTCCGCAACGAAGAGTAGCCCCTGCTCGCCGCAACTAGAGAAAGCTCACGTGCAGCAACGAAGACCCAACGCAGCCAAAAATAAATAAATAAAATTTAAAAAATAATAAATAAAAAATAAATAAAAATGGGCAAAAAATCGGGACATTTCACCAGTGAATATATACAAATGGCTAACAAGCACACAAAAAGATCCTTAGCATCATTAGTCATTAGGGAAATGAAAATTAAAACCATAATGAAATACTATTTCATATCCACTAGAATGACTATTAAAAAAATAAGGACAATACCAAGTGTTGGTGAGGATGCTGAGAAACTGGAATCTTTATATGTTGCTGGTCGGAATATAACATGGTATAGCCATTATGGAAACAATGTGACAGTTTCTTAAAAGTCAAACATAAACTTACCATAAGACTCATTAATTCCACTCCTAGGAATCTACCCAAGATAAATGAAATTATATATATATATATACACAAATATATGCACATAAATGTTGATAGCAGCATTATTCATAATAGCTGAAAAGTGGACACAAGCTAAATATCCATCAACTAGTGACTGGATAAACAAAATGTGGCATATCTATCTAATAGAATACAATTCTGCAATAAGAATGAATGAACTACTGATGCTACAAAATGGATGCTCAAAAACATGCTAAAGAAGATACAGAAGGATATATTTTATTTATTCATTTACAAAATGTCTAGAATATTCTTAGAGGTATATAAATCAGATCAAATGCTCCCTAGGCCTGGGTGTGAGAATGGGAATTAACTGCAAATGGGCACAAGGAAACTTTCCGGGGAGAAGGAAATGCTTTAAAACTGGACTGCACCAATAGCTTCACAATCTATATATTTACTACAAGTCATTAAATTATACACTTACAATGTGCTAATTTTATGGGATGTAAATTATACCCCAAGAATGGTATTAAAAAGGAATGTGTTTTCCGCAATAGTTGGGCATAATATTCTGTAAGTATCAACTACATCAAGTTGGTTGATAGTGTTGTTTTGACAACTTTCTTATGATTATTTAAGAAGAATATTTTAAGAATCTCCAATTATTATTTTTGTTTTTTCTATTTTTCCCTTCATTATGCCAGTTTCTGCCTTATAAATTACAATGCTCTGTTTTTAGGTATATAAATATTCATTGTTATAACTTTCTGGTGAATTGCTCATTTTCCAATATGCAATGTTCATCTTTATATCTGGTACTACTTTGTCCTGCTGTCTACTTTGTCTGATATTAATATAGACTTTCACCTTCCTATGCTTTATGTTTGCATTGTATATTTTTTCATCATTTTATTTTTAACTATCCTTGTTTTTATATTCAAATGTGTCTCTTATAGACAACATATAGATGTATCTTCCTTTTTTATTCAGTCTGACAATCTCTATCTTTTAAGTGGGCGTTTGGTCCATTTACATTTATTGTAATAATTTATATGAGTGAGTTTACATCTAACATTTTGCTATTTGTTTTCCATTCATTCCTCCTATTTTAATCTCTGTTGCTGATTTTTCCCACCTTTGTTTCTATTAACCAAATTTTTTTTTTTTTTTTTTTGCAGTACGCGGGCCTCTCACTGTTGTGGCCTCTCCCGTTGCGGAGCACAGACTCCGGATGCGCAGGCTCAGCGGCCATGGCTCACGGGCTTAGCCGCTCTGAGGCATGTGGGATCTTCCTGGACCAGGGCACAAACCCACGTCTCCTGCATTGGCAGGCGGACTCTCAACCACTGCGCCACCAGGGAAGCCCCCCAAATATTTTTTAAGAGTTTCATTTTATGTTCTCTATTAAATTCTTACTTATACCTCTTCTCATTTTTTTTAGTGGTTACTTTAGGGCTAAGAATATGAATCCTCAATGGGTCCATACAGGGTCAATACTGTAACTGTTTGCTCTTCAAATCTGACACTACAAACTTTCTCTCCCATCTCACATCACACCTGACACTATTCATTTCATTCTTTCCATTTTCTGCTTCCTACTTCATAACCATACAACAGTATAATTCCATTCACCTGGCCTTGTCTTTTGTGCAATTGTTGTTTTAAAGAAAATTACAAGAAAAAGCATAGAATTTTACATTTACCCAGCTATTTACTGTTTCCAGTGTTCTTCTTTCCTTTTCATAGATGTAAATTTTTATCTGGGATCATCTCCCATCAGCTAAATGACATCTGTTAGTGTGTTTGCAGTTCTGCTGGCACCATATTCTCTGAGCTTTCATGTGTCTCATTATGCCTTTTTTTCACCCTCGTTTATGAAGTATATTTTCACTGAGTATGAATTGACAGTTTCAGTCTTTTCCTTTTGGTACTTTATAAAAATGTCTTCTCATTGTCTTCTGGCCTTTACTGCATCTTCACATAAGTATTCATAATTCATATGACCGTTCTTCTGTATGCAATATATCTGTTTTCCTTTGATGACTTTCAAGATTTCCTCTTAATCTTTGGATTTCAGCACTTGGACTATTATTAATTTAGGGATGATTCTTTTCATACTTAATCTGCATGGCATTCACTGAACTTCTGGGATCTGTGAGGTGGTGTTTTACATCAATCTGAGAAGTTTGTGACCCTTATTTCCTTAAGTAGTTTTTCTTCCCTTTTCTCACTCTCTTTTCCTTCTTGGATTCCAATTATAAGTATGTTAACATTGTATCACAGATGCTTGAGGTTCTGTTAATTTTTCTTTTATCTTTTGACTTCTCATTCTTCAGTTTGGTTAATTTCTCTTTATCTAAGTTCACAGACTCTTTTATCCTACTTCTCCAATCTGATGCTAAGCTGATCTAGTAAAATATCATTTCTGTATTATATTTTTCATTTCTAGAGTTTCTATTAATTTTTAAAATATTTTTTCCTTTCCCTGATCAGCTCAAGTATTAAGATAATATTTTCATTTAGTTCTTTGACATATTTTCATTTGATTCCCTGAATGAGGTCCACTGCCTAAAAGCAGTCATCTTATTTGTTTTGTGCAGCTTTATAGTTGTTTATGGTGTATGGGTTAGTCTGGTAAGTTATTTCATTATGGCTGGAAGCAAAAGTACTGACAAATTCTTCTTATATTTTTGTACGTGAAAAATAAAGCAAAGTTTCATCTATAGAAGACTGGCATTGCAACGATCCTAATCATATCTTTTCTAGAAACTATGATACTAGTCAGCAACCAGTCACTTTATGCAGAGAATATAAACTTCAGGAATATTCTCTGAAGAAAACTGGACACAAAATTAGTTCTAACAAATGCTATCAGCAACCAAGGAAAACAGAGTGAGAGAAAATGAAGCTGAGCCACGATTTTCTTCAAGCAAGTACAGTTACAAATATGTAGACTCCTGATAAGCACAAAATAGGTTATGAATGAAAATTTTTATGATGATGGTGTTGGCATTTATGATTGTACAAAACTATCCCATGTGATACTGTTACTAGGACTCCTGAATGACAGTTTACAAAATGTATTATATGGTGTACGTGAAAATGCTAACCAAACAATTAAATGCAAATGTTGCACCAAAAATGACACTCATTTCCAATAACATTCTTTTATATTTTGCAAAGACCTTTGTACAAGGTTCGTTCTCCTGAAAGTTTTGTCTTTCATCATGCATGACACAACAACACTCATGAGGATGGATTCAACATGTGAAAAAGCACATACACAAATAATCACATTGCACCTTGTACTTTAGACTCAACATTTCCCATAAAAAGTGGCTCAGAAAAATGTCCATCTCCCTGAATACTGTCTAGTTCCAAAGAGTTGGCTAAAATATATTTTAAGTGGGGTTTGTTATTCTTATAAGTCCATTCTGTTTGTTGTATAAACACATACAAAATAATTTTTCACCACTTATAAATTTTGTCAAATTATAACCATAAACTAAATAGGATTAAGTATATTAATTATGCTGATTTAAAAAGAGTCCAAAATACATGCTGTGGCTCAACAAAAAGGAAGGAAATTGGCGAAAAGGACACCCTTTCCTATTAGAATATTATATTCTTGAGATAAAGAACACTTGTGGTATTATCTGTTAAGACAAAACAAAACAACTAAGTTTTATATTATTTAAGTTTTGTCTTACAAAGCTCAGGACGTTCACTTTTAGAGGCATGTAAAGCTGAAGACTTAAGAGTTGTTTGAAGCAGTATTGGATATACTTGACCACATCTGTGAGTTGAAGTGTGTGCTTCTATTACCCTCACTGTTTGCAAACACTCATGACTAACTTCAAAAGACTCCAAAAAATGCTATGTATGTTCAACTATTCTTACTGCACCCTAAATTTCTCTTATGAACAAAGGGGTGTGCCAGGTAACTTAGATCTGCAGAAAAGACAGAGTGGCAACAACGACATGAATAATGTTGGAACCAGAAACACACACACACACAAATCAAGTAAATTAGGTTCAATCATTCATGTTTCTAATAGATACCTGGACGTTTAACTTCATGTTTCACTTCAGTTTTGAAGATCACAAGATACAGATTATAATTATTTGGGTAGAGTAGAGATCTTAGGTAGTTATATAAAATTCAAGATTAAACAAAAGCAGAAATACAATGGGATATTACCTTCAACCATTTAGATCAGGGGTTGGCAGGACTGTGGACCAAACCCTCTGCCTGTTTTTGTGACTAAAGTTTTATTGACACATAGCCATGCCTTTCACTGACATGTTGCCCATGGCTGCTTCAGCACCACAATAGCAGAGCAAGCAGCTGTGATACCCCAAAATACTACTTGCACTTCACAGGAAAAATTGATGACACCAGATTTAAGTAACTGCCTAAATTTTTCAATTCATTCAATTTCTTAACAGAACATTACAACCTACTGACATTTTAAAGACTTGAGAATATGCATACACCAGTCTAAGCAGAAGAGAAATCCAGCTTCGGTTAGAAGGATGGATGTACAAACTCTTCTCTTGCTTTGTAAAGAATTAAATAAAATTTTATAGGATTTAAAAAAAAAGTCTGTATCATTTGAGTCTAAATGAAAAGTTTAAAAACATTTATTTATATAGACATATATATAATCATGCCAATTTTCCTTCCAAGTTTTATTTAGAGCGTATTTACTATTTCTGGACTTCTGGTTCTCAAAATCTGAATGACAGCACCATGATTTTGAAAGTTAGAAAGATCGCAGTTGCTGGCACTGACTTCATGAAGCAGACGGGACCTGCTGCTCACCTGGGGGTGTGTAGGCGTCCATCGAGGTCTGCACAACCAAGGACCTGCGTTTGGAAGGCATAGGCACTGCCATCTTCCTTTCTTTGTGTTTAGCGAGCGCAGCCTGGACAGCTTCTGTATGGACGTCTGAAACAAAGCGAGAGCTAAATCACTCCATTGTTCAGGGACAGCCCGAAGGCCCCAAGATTTTCTGCTTTCTTTCTGGTCCTGTGGAAGAGTTTATCATCCTACAGAAACTGTCACAAATGGATGAGTGGGGAAGGAAGGAAAATAAGTGTAAACCTGCTAGTTTGAAAGCTCCAGGAAAAAGGCATTCAAATTCATTCACAGACTTTTAACTGTTCATTTTATTACCCTAGATCTGTATAAATAATCAGATACGGGATGTAAATCGCTGTGATTTTTCTTTTCTTAGAGTGAAAGGACATGGATCTTCAGATATTTCTTCACAGGTCACATTTTCAAGCTTCTTAATTCATTTCAATGTTCTGTTAAGGTAAGTATGTACACCTTACAGGCTGTACGGTAATGATCTTAGCTAACACTTTCCAAATATCAGTTATGGGGCAGTCACTATGTTAGGTATTTTGTGTGTATGAACCCATTATGTTAACTCCACAAATGATATTTTACTGCCGATTTTGTAAGGTGGTGTCCTCAGGGCTTGGCGTGGAGAATCAGGTGGACAAGGTACTGTGTCTCATGCAGCTCACTTTCTAAAGGGTTAAAGACAGACAACAGACAATCAAAGGGGGTAAGAATGAAAATAAGATAAAAAGATTGAGTACCTACTTAACTGTGAAGCCAGGGAAGAGCTCTCTTACTGTGAAATCTGAATAGTAAGATGAGAATCTCCAAGACAGAGGGAAAAGCCAGCTCAAAGGCCCTGCACTGTGAATGAGGATGGTGCTGGCACAATGCACACAACACCAGCAGAGGGACTCACCAGGATGAAGGGCTTTACAGGAGTGGTACAGAGCTTGGCTACCATTCTAACTTTGACAGGGAAGCATGGGGGAAGAAGGGTGAGCATGGATGACATGATCTGATTCCATTTTGGAGGGCTCATTCTGGATGTTGTGAAGGAGACTGCAGGAGAATCAGAGTAGGAGCCAGGAAACCAGTTAGAAGTCTGCAGTCAGGATACTACTACACCCACAATCCTGGACTTCTTGGACATTTGCATATCATCTCTTGTGAAGTATATGTCCAAGTTTTTGAGCTGCCTTTTTATTACTGATTTATACTAGTTCTTTATATATTATGGATACAAGCTTTTTTTTTTTAAGATATATGTTTTGAAAATACTCATCCCAAGTCTATGGCTCAACTTTCAAACCCTTAATAGTGTGCTTGATGAGGAGAAATTTTTTATTTTCATGAGATTCATTTTGTTATCTTTTCCTCTCTAGCTAGTGCTTTTTGAATCCTGCCTATAAATTTCTACCTACCCCAAGGTTCAAAAAATACACTCCTTTGTTTTCTTTGGGAAGCTTTATACTTTTACCTTTTACTTTTAGGTCTAGGTAACATCTCAAGTTAATTTTTCTAAGTAGTGGAAGTGGAGGTTGGTGTTCACATTTTCCCACATGCTTACCTGATTTTTCAAGTACCATTTGTTGTAAAGATTTTCCTTTCCTTATTAAATTGCCCTAGCTCCTTTGTCAAGTGTCACCTGACCATGTGTGTACGGGTTTAATTTTGAACTCTCCATCTGGTACAGTAAATCCATTTGTCTATCCTTCTGCTAGTTCTATACTATGTTGATTAATTATATATTTTTTTCAGTTAGAGTATTTACAAAACATATAAGATTCACCCTCCCAGCAATTTTCAGGTGGTCAGCACAATACTGTCAACCACATGTACGTTATTGTGCCACAGACCCCAGAAGTCCCCATCCGTCCTGCATGACTGAAGCTCTCCACCCACCTAACAGCAGCTCACCACCTCCCTGCCCCCAATCCTGAGCAACCACCATTCTACTTTCTGTTTCTATGAGTTTACTATTTTAGATCCCTCATATAAGTGGAATCACACAGCATTTGTCTTTCTGTGACTGGCTTATTTCTCACAGCAAAATGTCCTCAAGAATATGCTGTAGAATATGTCGTAATTTCCTTTCCTTTTAAGGCTCAGCAGTATTCCACTATATATACACACCATATTTTCTTTATCCATTCATCCACCGATGGATTTAAGTTGCTCTGACCTCCTGGCTAATGTGAATAATGCTGCTATGACTATTGGTGTGGCAATATCTACTCGCATCCCTGCTTTAATATTTTGGATATATATCCAAATAGAATTCATAAATCATATGGTGGTTCTATTTTTTATTTTTTGAGGAAGCTCCATACTGTTTTCCATAGCTGCTGCACCATTTTACATTCCTACCAACAGTGCACAAGGGTTCCAATCTATCTACATACTCACCAACATTTGTTTTCTGTTTAAGAAAAATTTTTATAATAGCCATCCTAATGGGTGTGAGTGGTATCCCACTGTGGTTCTGAGTTGCATTTTCCTGATAATTAGTAATGTTGAACATCTTTTAATGGACTTATAGGCCATTTGTGCATCTTCCTTGGAGAAATGTCTATTAAAGTTTTTTGCCGATTATTAAATTCGGTTATTTAATGTTACTGAGTTGTAGGAGTTATTTATATATTCTGGATATTAAGCCATGATCAGATGTATACAAGAGGATATGTTCTTCAATTTCATAGGTTGCCTTTTCCCTCTATTGTTTCTTTACTGCAAAGAAGTTTTAAGTATGATGTAGTCTCACTTGTCTAATTTTGCTTTTGCTGCCTGTGCTTTTGGTGTCATATTCAATAAATCACTGCCAAATCCAATGTCATGAAGCTTTCCCCCTTTGTTTTCTTCTAAGAATTCTACAGTGTCAGGTCTTACATTTAGGTCTATAATCTATTTTGAGTTAATTTTTGTATATGGTGTAAGATAATGGTCCAACCTCTTTCTTTTGCAAAACAAAAGCCAATTTTCCCAACACTGTTAGTTGAAGAGACTATCCTTTCCCCACTGTGCAGCTCTGGCAGCCTTGTCCAAGATCATCTGACCATATACACAGAGTGTATTTCTGGGCTTTCTATTCTTTTCCATTATTCTACATGCCTGCCTTTATGCCTGTACCACAGGGTTTTGATTACTGTACCTTTGTAATTTATATTGAAATCAGGAATTGTGAGGCCTCCATTTTGTGGTTCTTTCTCAAGATCGTTTTGCTTATCTGAGGTCCTTTGAGATTCCATATGAATTTTAGAATTTTTTCATTTCTGCAAAAAATGTCATTGGGGTATTGATAAGGAAGATTATTGTAGTTTTATCATAAATTTTGATATTAGGTAGTGCAAGTCCTCCGACTTTGTTCTTTTCAAGTTTGTTCTGGCTATCCAGATTTGATCTCATTTTCATGGAAATTTTAGAAACACTCTGTCAATTTCTACAAAAACTCTGTTGGGATTTTGATTAGATTCATGTTAAATCTATAAATCAATGTAGAGAGACTATCTTAATATTGAGTCTTCCAATCCATGAACACACGGTGGATCTCTCCATTTTTTTCCTCCTTTAATTTCTACCAACAATGTTCTGTAACTTTCACTGAGGAAGTCTTCCTAAATGCTGGATGTTACTGATGTTATTATAAAAAGCACTGTTTTTTTATTTCACTTACAATTTTTGTTGCTAGTGTATACAAATACAATTAGTTTTTAGATACTGAATTTCTCCCTTCCGCCCTTGCAAAATTCACATTATTTCTACTAGTTTTGTAAATTTCTTAAAATGTTCAAAATAAACCATCATGGTGTCTGTAAATATAGTTTTACCCCTTCCTTTTCAGTTCAGTGAACTACACAAAAATATTGAGTAGTCATGTAAGGGTGACAAAATTACAATGTATTGTTTTTTGTCCATTCTTTTAGATATATGCAAGGTTTTTTGCCTTGAGCATAAATTACTTTTGCAATCAGATAAAAGTTATATTTTTGACATAAAACAATCATTTTAGAAAATATGAATAGATTAGAAAGGTACATTTTAAAGAAGTGTGGATTTTTTCCCACATTTAAAAAAATTGCTAAAACCAAACACAAGTGTGCTAAATTTTTTTCACAAAATTGAAAGAAAATAGTAAAACAAGAATATTTTCAATCACAAAGACACTCACATGCCCAAACTAGGAGCCACTCCTGGCCTATGCCCCAGAAGGTAAAGAGTTTACCCACAGTTGGCCATGAGTCAGAAATAAGTGCTTGTTGCTGTTAAGTCACTAAGATGTTGGATAGCTTACTGTACAGCAAAATTGAACAATACATAAACTGATGAAGTAACTAATTCTTTTCAAAAGCCAACTCTGTGTCTTAACTGCAAAACAATGGCATAAGAAACATTTAAAACATCTATAAATAGCACCCTGAAGGGTCCATAACACAACATGATGAATAATGATGGTAGGTGGAATACCAGGATGACCCTCCCCAAACGGCAGTGCTGGCGTGATCACTGAAGACCCCTAGAGACCATGCTCACCCAGTCAAAACAAGGCAAAGATACGGAAAGAGGTGTGCGGCCCTGAAGTTGAAGAGCTGCCTCTGGGGTGCACAGTGTAATTAGGGCAAAAAGCATTCACGGCAATGTTGAATGAAATGTTAGGATCAGAATTACCTCCACATGGTAAGCTTTTCAGGGCTTAATACTCCCCACTCCCAACCCAAATATCCAAACCAAAAAAGGACCACTAACATCTCAGGAGAGTGACTAGATGGAGAGACCTTTTTGGAAAGATGTTTCGAAATATGATGATTAGTCGGGGGAGAAAACCAACCCATGTCACCGTGCGACTCTCCTGGTTGTTCTAACTTGGCTTCTCCCTTCCATCCTCAACAAGGCTGGGAGCTCTCCTAGTTCCCCCTGTTGCCAGTTGTACGTGTCTAACAGCTGCAGGACGAGAGGAGAGAGTAAGACTGGACCACACGGCAAAGGGGACACAATGAAGTCTATCTTCTGTGAGAACCAACATGTGTCATCGGGTGCCATGGGGAGGCCCCTTGGCAGTTCCAAGCGCCCTGGATTCCAGGAAGGGGCGTCTGGATCAACAGTTAAGAAGACTGGAAAAGGGGTATTAGCTGAGAATACGTTCATAGCTCTTAGCCTAAAACCCAGATCAATCCTACAAGACCTCACGAAACTAAAAACTTTTAGGAAAACGTGGATAAGCAGGTTGCTACACAGCAAATCTTCCCTTGAAAGCTCAGCATCATTGCACGGGACGCATCCATGAGTGACATCAGTAGCTCTGATGCAGGAACCACGAAGGCATTTGATTAAGTGTCACAGAACCTTAATTACAAGCGTCTTGGATGCAATTCTTACACAGCCATGTGAATTAGGAACTAGATGAAAGCTGAGGAAGGGAAATAATAAGAAGTGGAGTCTCCCACTCATTTGAGGTGCTGGGCAGGGAGACAGAACAGTCGAGCTCCCGGCCACACAACGCGTCAACAAGAGCTGCTGATCATTATGAGCCCTGAGTTCCAGGGAAGGTCTGAAGCACAAATGGACCGAAAAAGATTAAACTAAATACCAGGAGGAAACAATATGGCTCAAGAGCTGTACATTTAGTTTTACAGGAAAGGGAACTGCTATTTTCTAGTATTTCTAACGTCAATGGAGACAAGTACCAAAAAGCGGTCAAAGACATCCCACACTTCCCACGAAGGGGCTGGGAAGTGGCAGACTGCAAGTCCATGGACACAGAACATGATTTTAGTTTGGGATTCCACAGTGGCATTGATGTTACCAAAGCACAGAGGAAAGAAGCCAGTCTGATCAAGAAGCACTGAATTAGGCAGGGCAAACATGGCAAGGGTGTAGGAAAAAGGGCAGAGATTTGAAAGCTTTCATAGCATAATGAAAGGCACCGTGCTACCCGGAAACCAAACGTGACCTCCGCCCTCCAGGGCAGGGGTGTCTCACAGAGCTATCCCTACAGAGCTGTACAGGGCACGCTGGGTGAACTGCTGGCTGGTGCACAGTGCAGGGGCCGCAGAAGCCAGCAACACGCAAGAACCAAGAACCACTCCTGCTGAAAGGCCTCCACCTCCTCTGCTAACAGCTGCACATCAAGTCAGCTGACAAAGACAATGCAAGGGCCTAGATCCATTCTTTCCTGAGAAGGCAATGAAGGTGGATGCAGGTCTGAGAGGCGATAAATTGATTATGCCACATTTGAAAATAGGAAGCAAAACTAAGTAAAATCCTCTCATCCGCCCTTCCTTCCTCTGTGGCAGCATTCACAGCTTATTCAGCCTAGGTCTTTCATTCAAACATTCTCAAAGTATCCATCTATTCAGAGAAAGGAGATATTTAAGGTCAGCTTCACGTGGCATGGAATAAACAGATCACTCTGGCTAGTAAAGAATTTTTTGGGTACTTACATTTATAGTGTTAGACAAATTGACATGCTAATAAGATGTACTTCTTCAGCAGAGTTTCAAAAATAGTGAAAATGGTAATATAAAATGCGCCCATAGTTCTAGGCAAACGCAAGAATACTGAAGTGAGAGTCCAGGCTTTGGAATCAGAATGCTGGTTCTGCCACTTACTAACTGTAAAATACTGAATAAAATTTTAAATCCTTCTAGGCCTCACTTTGATCATCTGTAAAATGGAAACAAAAATAACAGAGTTGCTGTGAGAATTACGTAAGTTAAAATATACAAAGCAAGCCACTAGGTACCTGTCACCTAGCAGCACTCATTAATGACAGCTCTTTTTATTAATATTTTGAAGCAATGGTTTGGTACAGTGGGTTTGATCAACTGAAAAGGCCCAAGGAATCAGCACTGATAGTCTGTCTTGGAGTGACACCACCACAACGATGGTGTTCTTGCCAGGCACACATCACAGACCATGGGGTAAACCTACGAATTATACTCAGCACAAAAGGAAGGAAGACAGGCACTAAATGCTGATGCCTCTGAGCATGGGTTCCCATTGCTGCAGCCTCTGGTCTGCAGCTCAGAGGTCAACCCCAGAGGGCACGCACTCGGTCGAAGGTTCTTACTCTTCACAAGACTTCCATATTTTTGACCCCTGCATCAACAGTCTCAACAAGGTCTTCGAACAGATACAAGTTTCTTAATATCCTGAACAGAAGCTCTATTTTCCTTTTGGTTTCTTCAAAACAGACTGTACTTTCATTTGCTCAGTAAGAAACTACTATCCTGCAACACAGTAACCAGTGGGATATTTGAAGAATAAATTATAAATAACTAGACACCTTTACCCCCCTCAGAGGAAGGGCGTATCTCTGTGTATCTATGGGTTTAAATCTTATTTATTTATTTATTTAACATCTTTATTGGAGTATAATTGCTTTACAGTGGTGTGTTAGTTTCTGCTTTATAACAAAGTGAATTAGCTATACATATACATATATCTCCATATCTCCTCCCTCTTGCGTCTCCCTCCCTCCCTCCCTATCCCACCCCTCTAGGTGGTCACAAAGCACCGAGCTGATCTCCCTGTGCTATGCGGCGGCTTCCCACTAGCTATATATTTCACATTTGGTAGTATATATATGTGCATGCCACTCTCTCACTTTGTCCCAGCTTACCCTTCCCCCTCCCCGTGTCCTTAAGTCCATTCTTTACACCTGCGTCTTTATTCCTGTCCTGCCCCTAGGTTCTTCAGAACCATTCTTTTTTCTTTTTTTAGATTCCATATATATGTGTTAGCATATGGTATTTTTCTCTTTCTGACTTACTTCACTCTGTATGACAGACTCTAGGTCCATTCCCCTCACTACAAATAACTCAATTTCGTTTCTTTTTATGGCTGAGTAATATTCCATTGTATATATGTGCCACACCTTCTTTATCCATTCATCTGTCGATGGACACTTAGGTTGCTTCCATGTCCTGGCTATTGTAAATAGAGCTGCAGTGAACATTGTGGTACATGACTCTTTTTGAATTATGGTTTTCTCAGGGTATATGCCCAGTAGTGGGACTGCTGGGTCGTATGGTAGTTCTATTTTTAGTTTTTTAAGGAACCTCCATACTGTTCTCCATAGTGGCTGTACCAATTTACATTCCCACCAACAGTGCCAGAGGGTTCCCTTTTCTCCACACCCTCTCCAGCATTTATTGTTTGTAGATTTTTTGATGATGGCCATGCTGACTGGTGTGAGGTGATAACTAATTGTAGTTTTGACTTGCATTTCTCTAATGATTAGTGATGTTGAGCATCCTTTCATGTGTTTGTTGGCAATCTGTATATCTTCTTTGGAGAAAAGTCTATTTAGGTCTTCTGTCCATTTTGGGATTGGGTTGTTTTTTTGATATTGAGCTGCATGAGTTACTTGTATGTTTTGGAGATTAATCCTTTGTCAGTTGCTTCATTTGCAAATATTTTCTCTCATTTCTAAGGGTTGTCTTTTCGTCTTGTTTATGGTTTCCTTTGCTGTGCCAAAGGTTTTAAGTTTCATTAGGTCCCATTTGTTTATTTTTGTTTTTATTTCCATTTCTCTAGGAGGTGGGTCAAAAAGGATCTTGTTGTGATGTATGTCAGAGAGTGTTTGTTCTGCCTATGTTTTCCTCTAAGAGTTTTATAGTGTCTGGCCTTACATTTAGGTCTTCAATCCATTTTGAGTTTATTTTTGTGTATGATGTTAGGGAGTGTTCTGATTTCATTCTTTTTTTTTTTTTATTTCATTCTTTTACATGTAGCTGTCCAGTTCTCCCAGCACCACTTATTGAAGAGGCTGTCTTTTCTCCATATGGGTTTAAATCTTAAGAAAAACTGATGCTTGCCTGCCTCACTTCTCCCTCCTGAAGTCAAAAGCCATGACCCATTTTGCTCGTGCTGCTCTCAGAGCCCACATTATATCGATACAATTAACAGTAGGTATGTAGACAGAGAGGGGGATGCCCCTCCCACCCCGAAGGAAGGCAACAGCGAATCAACAGAAGAGAATGTTTTCTGTAAGGAAGCTTATTTGTTTCCAATAGTGTAACAACTGAGACCGAGATGCAAGCCAGACTGCTTGGGTTCACATCCCAGTCCCTCTGCAAGACTTCTGACACATTACTTAACCTATATGTGCCTCAATTTCCTCATGTGCAAAAAAATGAAGCAAGAAGAGTGCCTGCCCACTGGGGTGGCTACAAGGACTATGTGAGTCAGTTCATTACAAGACTCAGGGCAGAGTCTGGCTCGTGGTACTGAGAACACTATACTGTAGTCAGATCGTAACATGATGTGTCCAGTATTAATGTCTCCAGACTCTAAGCTGGAGAGAGAAGACAGGGAAGAAACAAGTGTGGGAGAAACTGAGCTTCTTGGATTCTGACTACTGCCACTCCCCAGCCCCACCACCAACCAGGGCCTGTCCAGGCTCAATTCCACCAGAGTTTCTTCTGTGGTCGTACTGTTTTTGTGCTTTGAGTAAAATATGCACATAGAAGTACAGTTGTGCTATCAAATTACCAATGGCATTGTTTACAGAACTAGAACAAAAAAATCTTAAAATCTGTATGGAGACAAAAAAGACCCCGAATAGCCAAAGCAATCTTGAGGGAAAAAAAGAGCTGGAGGAATCAGACTTCCTGACTTCAGACTATAATACAAATCTACAGTAATCAAGACAATATGGTACTGGCACAAAAACAGAAATACAGATCAATGGAACAGGATAGAAAGCCCAGAGATAAACCCACGCACCTATGGCCAACTAATCTATGACAAAGGAGGCAAGGATATACTATGGAGAAAAGACAGTCTCTTCAATAAGTGGTGCTGGGAAAACTGGACAGATACATGTAAAAGAATGAAATTAAAACACTCCCTAACACCATACACAAAAATAAACTCAAAATGGATAAAAGACCTACATGTAAGACTGGACACTATAAAACTCTTAAAGGAAAACATAGGAAGAACACTCTTTGATGTAAATCGCAGCAAGATCTTTTTTGACCCACCTCCTAAAGTACTGGAAATAAAAACAAAAATAAACAAGCGGGACCTAATGAAACTTAAAGGCTTTTGCACAGCAAAAGAAACTATAAACAAGACGAAAAGACAACCCTCAGACTGGGAGAAAATATTTGCAAACAAATCTGTGGACAAAGGATTAATCTCCAAAATATATAAACAGCTCATGCAGCTCAGTATTAAAAAAAACAAACAACCCAATCCAAAAATGGGCAGAAGACCTAAATAGACATTTCTCCAAAGAAGACATACAGATGGCCAAGAGGCACATGAAAAGCTGCTCAACATCACTAATTATGAGAGAAATCAAAACTACAATGAGGTATCACCTCAAACTGGTTAGAATGGGTATCATCAGAAAATCTACAAACAAATGCTGAAGAGGGTGTGGAGGAAAGGGAACCCTCTTGCACTGTTGGTGGGAATGTAAATTGATAGAGCCACTATGGAGGACAGTATGGTAGTTCCTTAAAAAAACTAAAAATAGAATTACCATATAACCCAGCAATCCTACCACTGGGAATATACCCAGAGTAAACCATAATTCAAAAAGACACAAGTCCATTGTTCACTGCAGCACTATTTACAATAGCCGGGGCATGGAAGCAACCTAAATGCCCATCGACAGACGAATGGATAAACAAGATGTGGTACATATATACAATGGAATATTACTCAGCCATAAAAAGGAACAAAACTGGGTCCTTTGTAGAGACTTGGATGGACCTAGAGACTGTCATACAGAGTAAAGTAAGTCAGAAAGAGAAAAACAAATATCGTATATTAATGCATATATGTGGACTCTAGAAAAATGGTACAGGTGAACCGGTTTGCAAGGCAGCAATAGAGACACAGATGTAGAGAACAAACGTATGGACACCAAGGGTGGAAAGCGGTGGGGGGGTGGTGGTGGTGGGATGAATTGGGAGATTGGGATTGACATGTATACACTAATATGTATAAAACAGATAATAAGAAAAAATAATTGACTATCATGTACTTGACAATAAAAGCCAAGATTCTGAGAACAAAAAAGTTAAAGAGAACCTATATAAAATAGGTAAAGGATTAACTGATGCAGTCTTTTGGGAAAACACTATTTTCAGTAATAATTTGTTACTGTTTATAACAAAAGTGCAACTACTGATTAAAAAAAAAAGGACAGGGGCAGGGAGTGTGTAAAAATGGTGAGAAGAGCGGAGGCGACAAGAAAAGGAATGGTAGTTAAGAAAGCGTGTTTCCAGCGAGCACTGTCTTTGGTCAGAAGTGGAGCCAGGGCCACCATTTGGTTCCACCTACTTGCTGCTTCAGTTCCATTCCCTCCATTTCTCAGTCCTCAGGAAAAACATGTAGGTACATGACTGTACAGAGGGGCATGTACTGACCACTGCACTCATGCGTTCAATTATTCATTGAGCACCTACTGTGTACCTAGTCTCTGCTCTCAAAGAAGGCTGTTTGGGGATGGAGACCAGTACACCAACCAGACAGGAGGATGGGATGGATACGACATGTGAAGAGTGTGGGACCTAAGAATGCAGAAGATGGGCATCTGGCCCAGGCTGCCAGGAGAGGCCTGGGCAGGAAGTGACATGCAGAGAGGACCTAGAAGAACAGTAAGTACTCAAGCCTGTCCAATCAACAAGGACGTGTGACAGAGATTCATCTGCACAGCAACTGACCTTGCTTGTTCCTTAAACCCTTTCACTGGTTCCTGGCCCTCCTGAGTCACGTCAGATGCAGAGGCTCTCTCAGGACACGTACACAGGTCCCATGCACTTCCTCAACCAGTGCTCTTCCTCTCTCTCTCTTTACATTGAGGCTATACAGACACTCCACCTCTTGCACTCCACTCCACCTGCTGGGTCTTTGGCCTTCAGAACTGTTTCCAATGAAGAATGAAGAATGTCGCTCTTCGACAACTGAGTGAATGCGGATTGGTGCCTTTGCTGTGCCAGGCTCTGCTCTAGGTATAAATTATCTTCATTTTTTTTTCATCATAAACTCAGCCTATTTTTAACCACCACCTTTAACTAATGCTTTTGTCCTTAATGGACAATAAGGGGGATAAAATTTTATAACAGCTACAAACTAAGTATACAGGAAGCACACCAAAATTTAATTAGAAAAACAAAGGCAATGACTCTTCACCATGAAACAAGCTAGTGAGACACTCTTGAAACATGTGATAGAGAAATTACATGAGTTAAACAAAAAGCGTTTAGAGCAGTGTCTGGTTCAAAGGAAGTGCTGGATAAATGCTGACTGCTGCTAGGATCACGGCTGTTGAGGTTTCACTATGCGTCTTGGAGGAGGCCACAGTTAAGTACCAGCGTGCTAGCTATTGCTACTATTATGCATTTTCTAGAACTTCATACAAATGTATTGTAACATCAGTCTCTTATGCCAGGCTTCCTTCTATCGGTACGATGCTTTGAGATTCACCCATGGCACCTCTGCAGTTCTTTATTGCATCTTGCCTGTTCTTAGCTCTTGCTCTTCCACATAAATTCTACAATCAGTTTAAGTCCCACAGAGGACCCTGTGGGGACTTTTATTAGAATTAAACATAAATTAAGAGAGCTGATATCTCTGCAGGATCCATTATCACAGGGTATCTATTCATTTTGGCATTAATGTCTTCCATATAAAGTTTCACAATTTTTACCATGGAAGTCTGGCCCATATTTTGTTTGATTTTTCATCAGGTTCCTCATAAAGTTTATTGCTACTGTACATAAAAACTTAAATTACATATTTACATGTTGCCAGTGTATAGAAATATTATTAATTTTTGTCTGTTCATATTATATCCAGACATTATGCTAAATCCTTATTATTTCTAGCAATTAATCTATAGATTAGTTGGGGGTTTCTCTGTAGATAAAGTCCTGTAGTTTTCCTTTCTCATCACTGTCCTTTTCCGTTACTGACACAGGCCTCTGTCCTAGAATGAACATGAACACAGAAGGCTTTTTTCTCTTTCCATTCTCTGAAATTGTTTGTTTAGAATCAAACTGGTTCATTTCTTGAACACTGGGTGTAACGTAATATAAAAACCTTCGGAGCCTGGTATATTTTTTGTGAGAAGATTTTTAGCTACTGTTTCCATTTATTTATTGGTCATAGGATTACTTAAGGTTTCCATTTTTTCTTAAGTTTTTAAACTAGGAATTTATCCATTTAATTAAGTTTTCAAATTTATCGTCACATGGTTATTCACAGTATTCCAATTATCTTTTTTCTTCTTGTGTATCTGTAGTAATGTCCCATTTTAAATTCCTTATATCATTTATTTCTGTCTTCTCTCTGCTTTATCATTCTCACTGGAGGTTTTTCAATGTTATTTGTATATTCTAAGGATCATCTTTGTTGAACTTCTAAATTTTATCATTGTCCTTTATTTCTTTTTTTAATTAACAGACTTTATTTATTTATTTTTTTTGCGGTACGTGGGCCTCTCACTGTTGTGGCCTCTCCCGTTGCGGAGCACAGGCTAAGGACGCGCAGACTCAGCGGCCATGGCTCACGGGCCTAGCTGCTCCGCGGCATGTGGGATCTTCCTGGACCGGGGCACGAACCCGCGTCCCCTGCATCGGCAGGCGGACTCTCAACCACTGCGCCACCAAGGAAGCCCTAACAGACTTTATTTTTCGCAGTTATGAACAAAGCTGCTATAAACATTTGCATGCAGGTTTTTGTACGGATATATTTTCAACTTATTTGGGTAAATACCAAAGAGTGTAACTGCTGGATCATATTGTAAGAGTATGTTTAGCTTTAAGAAACCACCAAGCTGTCTTCCTGAGTGGCTGCACCATTTTGCATTCTTGCTAACAATGAATAAGAGTTCCTGTTGCTCCACATCCTTGGCAGCATTTGGTTTTGCCAGCACTCTGGATTTTGGCCACTCTAACAGTAGTATCTTATTGTTTTAATTTGTGATTTCCTGATGATGTATGTTGAGTATATTTTCCTATGCTTACTTTTCATCTGTGTACCTTCTTTGGTGTGGTATCTACTTAGACCTTTTGCCCACTTCTTAACTGGGTTGCTTGTTTTCTTACTCTTGACTTTAAGAGTTCTTTGTATATTTTGGATACCAGTCCTTTATCAGATATGTGTTTTGCAAAGCTTTTTCTCCTAATCTGTGGTTTGTTTCTCATTCTCTTAACTATGTCTTTTTTAGAGCAGAAGTTTCTAATTTTAATGACATTCAACTTACCAATATTTCTTCCATGGACTGCACTTTTGATGTTGTATCAGAAAGTCATCACCAAACCCAAGGTAACCTATATTATCTTCCAGGAATTTTATAGCTTTTTGTTTTACATTTATGTCTATAATCCATTTTGAGTTAATTTTTGTGAAAGCTGTAAGATCTGTATCTAGGTTCATTTTTAACATGTCAAAGTCCAGTTGTTCCAGTGCTATGTGTTGAAAAGATTGTCACATATTGGTTAACTGTATTTATGTTGGTCTATTTCTGGGCTGTCTAAAATATGATCCATTGACCTACATGTCTTTTCTTTCACCAATACCTCACAGTCTTGACTATTACTAGTTTATAGCAGGTCTTGAAGTCAAGTGGTATCAGTCCTCTGACTTTGTTCTTCTATAACATGTTGGCTATTTTGGGTCTTTTACCTTTTCATATCAACTTTAAAATCAGTTTGTTGATATTCACAATATAATTTGCTGGGATTTTGGCGGGGATTGTCCTGAATTTATAGATAAAATTGGGAAGACCTGACATCTTGACAATATTGAGTCTTCCTATCCATTTATTTAGATCTTATGATTTATTTAATCACTTTTATAGTTTCCTTCATATAGGCTTTGCACATTTTTTAGAGCTCTACCTAAGTATTTCATGTTTTTGGTGCTAATGTAAACAACATTGTTTTGGTTTTTTGTTTGGTTTTTTATTGAAGCATAGCTGATTTATAATATTGCATTAGTTTCCAGTATACAGCAAAGTGATTCAGATATATGTATGTGTGTATTCTTTTTCACATTCTTTTCCATTATGGTTTATTACAGAATATTGAATATAGTTCCTTGTGCTATACAGTAGGACCTTGTTGTTTATCCATTCTCTATATAATACTTTGCATCTGCTAATCTCAAATTCCCAATCCATCCCCCCCACCCCACCTCCCCCTGGGCAACCACAAATCTGCTCTCTATGTCTATTTCATAGGTAAGTTCATTTGTGTCCTATTTTAGATTCCACATATAAGTGATACCATATGGTATTTGTCTTTCTCTTTATGACTCTGCTTAGTATGATCATCTCTAGGTCCATCCATGTAGCTGCAAATGACATTATTTCTTTTTTTATGGCTGAGTAGTATTCCATTGTATATATACACCACATCTTCTTTATCCATTCATCTGCTGACGGACATTTAGGTTGTTTCCATGTCTTGGCTATTGTAAATAGTGCTGCTATGAACATAGGGGTGGTGCATGTATTCTTTTGAATTATAGTTTAATGACCTTGTGTTTTTAATTTCAAATTTCAATTGTTTATTGCTGATATATAAGGAAGTGGCTTTTAAAAAAATAAATTTATTTATTTTTGGCAGCACTGGGTCTTCGTTGCTGCGTGCCGGCTTTCTCTAGTTGCGGTGA
Source organism: Grampus griseus (assembly GCF_964374135.1). Classification (NCBI taxonomy): domain Eukaryota; kingdom Metazoa; phylum Chordata; class Mammalia; order Artiodactyla; family Delphinidae; genus Grampus; species Grampus griseus. Next base: position 147,490,633 of record NC_139018.1, read on the forward strand.
GCAGGGGCTACCCTTCGTTGTGCATGGGCTTCTCATTGCATGGCTTCTCTTGTTGCAGAGCACAGCATCTAGGTGCGCAGGCTTCAGTAGTTATGGCTCGCAGGCTCTAGAGCGCAGGCTCAGTAGTTGTGGCACACGGGTTTATTTGCTCCGTGGCATGTGGGATCTTCCTGGACCAGGGATCAAACCCGTGTCTCCTGCATTGGCAGGCGGTTTCTTAACCACTGCGCCACCAAAGAAGTCCCTAGAAAGTGGCTTTTTTAATATTAACCTTATATTCCGCAACCTTGCTATAATCACTTATTAGTTCCAGATTTTTTCTTGATTCTTTGGGATTTTCTACATAGACAATCACATCACCCCCAGTATGTATACTTTTAATTTCCTTTACTTGTCCTATTGCATTAGCCAAGACTTTCAGTATAATGTTGAAAAGTAATGATGAGAGGGGACATCTTTGCCATGTTCTTGATCTTAGTGGGAAATCTCACCACTAAATATTATGTTAACTGTAGGTTTTTTTCATAGATGTTCTTTATCAAATTGAGGATATTCTCCCCTACTCCTAGTTCGCTGAGAATTTTTGTCAAAAATGGGTATTGGAGTTTGTGAAATGCTTTTTCTGCATCTATTGACAGGGTCATGTGGTTTTTTTTTCTTTAGCCTGTTGATACGATAGATTACATTAACTGATTTTCAAATGTTAAACCAGCCTTGCATACCTGGAATAAATCCCACTTGGATGTGTTGCATAATTATTTCCATCCATTACTGTATTTGACTTGCTAATATTTTGTTGAGGATTTTACATCTATGTTCATGAGAGGTACTAGTCTGTAGATTTTCTTTCTTGTAATGTCTTTGTTTAGTTTTGGTATTAGATTAATGCTTGCCACATAGAACAAATTAGGAAGTATTCCCTCTACTTTTATCTGCAGAAAGAGGATATAGAAAATAGGTATAATTTCTTCCATATATGTTTGGTAGGTTCACCAGTGAAACCACCTGGCCTGGTGTTTTGGAAGGTTAGAATTGTTTCAGTGTTTTTAATAGACACAGGCCTATTCAGATCACCTATTTCTTCTTGGGTAAGTTTTGGCCGATTGTGTCTTTCAAGGAATGGGTCATTTTCATCTAGGTTTTCAAATCTGTAGGCACAGAGTTGTTTGTAATACTCCCTTATTATCCTTTTATTGTCTATGGGATAAATAGTGATGGTCACTTTTTCATTTCTGATACTAGTAATTTGTGTGTTCTCTATTTTTTTCTTAAACTGGCTAGAAGATTATCAATTTTATTGATCTTTGCAAAGAACCAGATTTAGGCTTGATTTTTTCTATTGATTTCTCATTTTCAATTTCATTATTTCTCCTTTTATTTATTTCCTTCTTCTTTGGATTAACTTTGCTCCTTTTCTTAGTTTCCTAAGGTTGAAGCTTAGATTACTGTTTTTAGATCCTTCTTTTCTACTATACACATTCAAGGCTATACATATGCCTCTAAGCACTGCTTTTGCTACATCCCACAAATTGTGATCCCTGTATTTTCATTTTTTCAGTTCAAAATATTTTTTAAATTTTGCTTAGATTTCTTCTTTGACCCATGTGTTTTTTAGAAGTGTGCTATTTAATCTCCAAGTATGTGCGGGTTTTCCAGCTACTTTTCTGTTACTGATTTCTAGTTTAATTCCACTGTGGTCTGAGAGCATACTTTGTTTGATTCCTACTGCTTTCACTGTTACAAGGTGTTTTATGGCCCCGAATGTGTTCTATCTTGGTGTATTTAGCTTGAGAGTGTGTATTCTGCTGTTGTTGGATGCAGTAATCTATAACTGTCAGTTAAATACAGTTGACTGATGTCCTTGCTGGATTTGTCAATTACTGACAGAGATGTTAAAGTCTCCCACTGTAACAGTGGATTTGTGCATTTATTCTTGCTGTTTTACTGGCTCTTGTCCCACGTGTTTCGATGTTTTGTTGTTGGGCAGGACATGTACACATTAAGGGTTGTTGTATCTTCTTAAAGAACTGACCCCTTTTTCATTACATAATGTTTCTCTTTATCTCTGATAACTTTCCTTGTTCTGAAGTTGGCACCACATGAAATTAATATAGCTACTCATGGTTTCAGATTAGTGTTAGTACTGTGTATCTGTCTCCATCCATGTCTTTATATTTAAAGGGGGTTTCCTGTAGACAACATATAGTGGGCTATGCTTTCGACCCACTGACAGCCTCCATCTTTTCATTGGTGCACTTAGACCACTTACATTCAAAGTGATTACTGATATATTTGGATTACTATTTACCCATGTTTGTTACTGTTTTCTGTTTGTTGCATTTGTTCTTTGTTTCTTTGTCTTCCACTCTTTTTCTGTCTTTTCTAGTTTTAATTGAGCATTTTATACAATCCTATTTTTTCTTCTCTCTTGGCATATCAATTATACTTGATTTTTAAACTGTTCTTAGTGGTTGTCCTTAAGTTCACAATATACATTCACAATTAATCCAAGTCCACTTCCAAATAACACTATACCACCTCAAGGGTAGTATGAATACCGTATAACAGAGTATTCCAAATTCCTCCCTCCTGTAACACTGCTGTCATTCATTCACTAATCCACAGGCTATAAACACCCAATACATTGTTTCTATTATTACTTTGAACAAATGTTTATCTGTAAGATCAATTAAGAATATGAAAACCAAAAGATTTTATTTTATCACCTATTCCTTCTCCAACATTCTTCCTTTCTTTATGTAGATCTGAGTTTCTTACCTATCTACCTTCAGTCTATCAATCAGTTCATTCTTCATTTCAGCTACAGTGTTTTTGATTTCTAGCACTGTCTTTAGCCTTTCTCTCAGAGTTTCCATTATCCATCCCCAATTCTGGGGCAGCAGTTTGCCCAGTGACCTCAGTTCTTTCCTTTTTTTTTTTTTTTTCCGGTAAGCGGGCCTCTCACTGTTGTGGCCTCTCCCGTTGCAGAGCACAGGCTCCGGACGTGCAGGATCAGTGGCCATGGCTCACGGGCCCAGCTGCTCCGCGGCATGTGGGATCCTCCTGGACCGGGGCACGAACCCATGTCCCTTGCATCAGCAGGCGGACTCTCAACCACTGCACCACCAGGGAAGCCCGACCTCAGTTCTTTGATGGTTCAAAGAAGGGTTGCTGATTTTCCATTTGTAAAGCTTTTTCTGGTGAGGATGTGTATGATGACTTCTGTGCTTCTACTACAGGCCAGGGTGGAAACCAAGTCTATATCCTCTATTCCACTTTATTCTCTTCATTGTTTTCTCATTTCTTCTTTTTGGGAACTCATTCAATTTTCCTTTTCTAACTTCTAAAGTTAAATCCTATTTCTTCAATTTCTAGGATCTCTTCTTACCTAATGTAAGCAGTTTTAATTTTGTAATTATTCTATCAACTTCTTTCTAAGTACTATTTTGGTACATGCCACAAATTGATTCACATTTTTTACCTGAAATACAACATCCTCTTAACATGTCCCTCTTCAACCAGGAACCCATCCCAACCCAACTAACTATACATTCCTGCTACACTGATATTTCTAAAATGCAAATCTGACTGTGTCATTTTCTGTTTAAATTACTAGGCACAGCTATCAAGTTTGATTAGTTTTGGACAAACAGGCCTTTAAGAACTGTCTTCAGCTGCTATACTACAAAGCTACAGTAATCAAGACAGTATGGTACTGGCACAAAAACAGAAATATAGATCAATGCAACAGGATAGAAAGCCCAGAGATAAAACCATGCACCTATGGTCACCTTATCTTTGGTAAAGGAGGCAAGAATATACAATGGAGAAAAGACAGCCTCTTCAATAAGTGGTGCTGGGAAAACTGGACAGCTACATGTAAAAGAATGAAATTAGAACATTCCCTAACACCATACACAAAAATAAACTCAAAATGGATTAAAGACCTAAATGTAAGGCCAGACACTATAAAACTCTTAGAGGAAAACATAGGCAGAACAAACATTCTCTGACATATATCACAACAAGATCCTTTTTGACCCAACTCCTAGAGAAATGGAAATAAAAACAAAAATAAACAAATTTTAAGTTTAATGAAACTTAAAACCTTTGGCACAGCAAAGGAAACCATAAATCAGACAAAAAGACAGGCTTCAGAATGGGAGAAAATATTTGCAAACGAAGCAACTGACAAAGGATTAATCTCCAAAATTTACAAGCAGCTCATGCAGCTCAATATCAAAAAACAAACAACCCAAACTAAAAATTGGCAGAAGACCTAAATAGACATTTCTCCAAAGAAGATATACAGATTGCCAACAAACACATGAAAGGATGCTCAACATCACTAATCATTAGAGAAATGCAAATCAAAACTACAATTAGGTATCACCTCATACTGGTCAAAATGGCCATCATCAAAAAATCTACAAACAACAAATGCTGGAGAGGGTGTGGAGAAAAGGGAACCCTCTGGCACTGTTGGTGGGAATGTAAATTGATACAGCCACTATGGAGAACAGTATGGAGGTTCCTTAAAAAACTAAAAATAGAACTACCATATGACCCAGCAATCCCACTACTGGGCACATACCCTGAGAAAACCAAAATTCAAAAAGAGTCATGTACCCCAATGTTCACTGCAGCTCTATTTACAACAGCCAGGACACGGAAGCAACCTAAGTGTCCATCGACAGATGAATGGATAAAGAAGGTGTGGCACATATATACAATGGAATATTACTCAGCCATAAAAAGAAATGAAATTGAGTTAGTTGTAGTGAGGGGGATGGACCTAGAGTCTGTCATACAGAGTGAAGTCAGACAGAAAGAGAAAAACAAATACCGTACGCTAACACATATATATGGAATCTAAAAAAAAATAAAAATGGTTCTGAAGAACCTAGGGGCAGGACAGGAATAAAGACACAGATGGAGAGAATGGACTTGAGGACACGGGGCAGGGGGGAAGGGTAAGCTGGGACAAAGCGAGAGAGTGGCATGGACATATATACACAACCAAATGTAAAACAGATAGCTAGTGGGAAGCAGCCGCATAGCACAGGGAGATCAGCTCAGTGCTTTGTGACCACCTAGAGGGGTGGGATAGGGAGGGTGGGAGGGAGACGCAGGAGGGAGGAGATATGGGGATATATGTATATGATAGCTAATTCACTTTGTTATAAAGCAGAAACCAACACACCATTGTAAAGCAATTATTTTCCAATAAAGATGTTAAAAAAAAAAAAGAACAAAAAAAAGAACTCTCTTCCGCTGCATCTTCTGCCTTCTCCATTCTTACACAACCTTGGGCCTAGTACAGCATTACGAAAGAGAACCTTCTGCTGTGGTGATGATTTTCCATATCTGCACTGCGCAGTATAGTAGCCACATGCCTTAAAATGTGGCTGGTAAAGCACAAAAACAGAATTTTAAATTTTATTTAATTTTATTAATTTAAATTTAAAAGGTCCCTTGTGGATACTGACCACCATGCTGGGTGGTATAGCTCTGCACAGATGGAGCCTGTCCTTCACTGGGAATATTTAGTTTAGTATGCAGTCTGATTTAAGTCTTCTCTTTTACTCTAAGTAAGAAAATGTTATTTCCTGATCTTTACTAAAATAAATTAACTAATGAAACATTTAGTTGTTCAGAGAGAACACAGGTCATCACAGAACTAGGAACCACATTAAAATGAGTAAATCTTGTCAAGTTTACTAGAGAAAGAGAAAACTTCTCAATCTAGAAAATTAAACTTCAGCGTCAAGGAAGAACTCACTATAGGGTAAATAAACTCTGGAAGCAAACATGTTTTCTGTATTTTTGCCTCACGTGTAGTCCAGAGCAGAATGCTCAGTACACAAACCTATTTGCATGTTTGTGAATGAATGAATACTAGGATAAAGTCCTTAGTCCCGGAAACTGATCATTGCTATGAATCAGACTTCATCATCAGCACAAAATCAGTCTCAAGGATGGGTTCAGAAGTAGAAGTTTCTAGTTCACACTATCTCTCAATTTTCTATTAAAAAAATTCCATTTTTATAAGTCTCATAGCAATGGTTCTCAAACTCTTTGACCCAAAGAACACTTTAAACTCAAAAACTGCTGAAAACCTTTAAAAGTTTTATTTATGGGATTAATACTTTGATATGTACTGTATTAGAAAGGAAACGGAAAAACTTTTTAAAACACAAGACTTCACAATCACAGATTCCACTGGCGGTCAGAATGATGATATCACCACATGTCAGGCAGCCTCTGGAAAAACCCATTGTACATTCATGAAAAAAGTGAGAATGAAAAAGGCAAGTAATGTGTTAGTGTTATTCTGAAAAGGGTTTGACCTCACAGACATCCCTGAAAGGGTCTTGAATCCCCCACGGGTCCCTGGATTCTGTTTTAGCTCCTCGTCCTAGAGGAAGACAGGGCTCCGTGACATTCTACCAGGAATGAGCACAGGGTGGATCAGGACACCTCAGCACTGAGAAGGCAGCTGCTCTTGTCCATGTCTGCACACAAATTATGAGATGTAGTTTTTTTCAAACTGTTCCTAAGCCCATAAATAGACAAAACAATCATTTAAAACATATTAGGAAATCATATGTTATATTTTAGTTTTAATATATTCTTCCTTGTCATAATCAGTCTTGGTTGGAATACAAACAACTCAAGTCTCAAGGTTTTCTTTTCCACGGTTTTTGGTTGAGGGAAAAAGGTGTTTAAAAAAACAGCTAGAATCTTTTAAAGCTCAAGTTAGACTTTATCAAGCGAAAGTAATAAAGTGCCCAATATAGAGTTTGACATTTTCTAGGTATTCAGTAAATGCCTATTCATTCACTTTCCAAATCAAATTTTAGTTCCCAAAGAAAATTATTTAAAAAGAAGAGAGGTGCACACTATTCTAAAGAATTCTAGTAGGAGTTCATTACCATGTAAGGCCATGGGTTTAGAAATGAAATGAAAAGGTATAGCCAAGAGAGATTAAATCTGTGACTATATGGTTGACTAGATCGACTGTTAATTAGGTCAATTGTCTAAAAGATAATAGAATTACTTCTTGGCTGATATATTTGGTCACTGAAGCAACCAAAGTAACTCCACTGCAAATTAAGTGGTCAAAGAATTTTAGAAAGCAAAATCTCCTTAAAGTCACAAAACTTTTTCTCTTAAATGTCTTAAATCTTCTGTGCTGGCTCAGGAGAAAATAAACCAGAAAATCCTGAAACATGGACACTGGTAACAGACCAAAACAAGCTTTTAAGATTTCATAACCACAGTTTAAAAAATATATGAGCATAAACTCCAAGAAGTACATCAGTGAAATGTCTAAATTAAGAAAACTGACTAGAGTATTTAAAAACAGGAAATAGCAGATAACAACGTAGTGAATGAGACTACCAAATGAGCCCTGGGAATGACCCAAAGGCCCTCCTTAGCTTTCCTCTAGGGCGGATGACATCCTATACAAGGGGTGGTGCTCCATGTCAGTTATAGAAAACGAGAACCCAACTGAGCTTTCAAAAGCATATGGAAAGATCCTCTGGGTATGTTTGCTCCTTATGTAAATTAAGCAGTCGTTATTTATTCAAAATTGAAAGGAGTGTAAACTAAAAAAAAATAAAACAGTATATACGGCCTATTTTTCACATCTTACATGACACTTCAAGGAATGTCTACACAATTTTTCATGTATTCTCTACTTAGTAAGTGAATAGCTGAGGCGAATTCCACCATCTTTAACCTACGAATGAAAAACTTAATTCTCTAAAGGCAGACCCAGAGACCATCATCTATACAACTGTACAACCCAGACATCTTGGGGTCACCCCCAATCCCCTCTCTCACACACTCCTGCCTTAACTCAGCCTTCACGTCCTCAAGCTACTATCTTCTAAAGACATCTCAAGTCTCACTGGCACTGACTGATCTAAACAAATATCTCAGGTATTCAGGGTCTTTCCAAATACTCCACTTCTAATCCATATCTCCACAATGCCACCAAAGTACTCTTCAAACCCCACAACTACTCCAAACGTGACTTTGCCTAAAATCTTCAAATGGTACCCTAGCACCTTCAGGATAAAGTCCAAATGCTTGAGCACATATACAAAATACCTTAAAATCTGGCCCCTCCTACCTAATTTCTTGCTTTTCCCAAATGTGCTCTGCTCCCTTCATCACCCTTTTCTTCAAAAACCATTAACTAGGCACTATTTTAGGTGCCTGGCATACACAAATGAACAAAGCAAAGATCCTTGCCCTGGTGGACCTTACATTCTTATGGTAGGTAGAGAGCTGACTGACAGATGGAGAGAGATGTGGGTAGACGGATGACAGATTGTAGGTAGATAAATAGATGGTGTATATAGATAGATTATTGGTAGATGATAGATAGCTAATAGATGGTTGACTGATAGACAACTTGGTAGACAGATGATCAACAGACAGCTAACTAGATAGACAGATGATTGATATTGGCTGGTAGGTAGGCAGATGATAGATTACTGATACAGATAGATAGTGAGATGATTGACAGATGGGTAGATGGACAGACAGATGACTGAGAGCATGCCAGGGGTAACAGATGCAGTGGACGCAAACAAATCAGGCTGGAAAGGGAAGGGACTGTGTATGAGATGGCATGGTGCTTTACCATTTTAATTGGGTGGTCAGAGAATCCCTCACAAAAACAGGGAACACTCAGGGAACCAGTGTGGCTGCAGAGGCGGGCGACGTGCAAGACGAGAGTGTGGAGTGACAGGAGGCCAGACCATGCACATGGTGGGTCACTGTTGCCACACGACTCTTACTCTGAGAGCAACAGGAGCTGCTGGAATTCTTGAGCAGAGGAGTGTCGCCAGCTAACGTGCGTTTAGAATTCAGGGCGCCGTTATGTTGAGGACAGCCTCTGAGGGCAACCAAGTGAAGGGAACCAGAAAGAAGCAGACGAAGTGGGACGAGGGTGCCTGGAGAGACGCCCACAGGAAACGAAGTTGCAGGGACAGGAGCTGCTGGAATTCTCTGCAGCTTCCTCCAAAGTGGGGAGAGTTCCGAGTCTGGAGTTCTAATTGGGAAGGACTAACGCAAACCGGAGCTTCCCCTGCCTCACGATGATGCTCACGAGAACTAAGTGATTTAAAGTAGGGCCTGAGGTAGGGGCTGGACAGGATGGGGTCTGGTTTCCTCTGCAGAGGGCTGTGCTGGCCATGTCCCTATGGACTGGTGACAATCAATCCCCTGACGTCGCCCTCCGTTCTTCTCCTCAGCACCACCCCTCCATCGAGTCTTCCCCTCTGCCCACAAAGAGGGGTGGTAGTGTGCACAGGTGAGCGGAGACGCACCTGAGGCCCAGAGATCACCACCTCCTATTGTACTGTGTTCACCTCTCTCAGACTTTTACTTGAAAAGAAAAACAGTGACACCACCGCCACCTGTCCTACTGATTTCCCAAAATAACTAGGAGGATTTGAACAAGACAATATACCTTATCAAAGGCCATATAAAGTTTTTACGGTATATCATCCTCCACCCTCATCGTTAGGAAAGACATATAATGTAGGACATAGATCGTACTATGATTTAATTTCCATCTAAACTTAAAAAATTAACACAAAAAATACAGGTTAGAAATGGACAGGAGATATAATCTATCTGGTAAGAAGTCAGATTACAGGGTCAGACAAAGCTAGATTTGCATCCTAATTTGGTGAGTTAGTTATCATTAACAATCACTGAACTTCAATTTTCTCATCTATAAAATGGAAATAAGAACTTGACCAGTTTCTCTGAGAACTAAAGATATGGATGATAGTAAACATGTGTCTACCTGTGTGTCTAAGTGCATGTCTACCTATATATCTATGTGTATGTCTACATGTGGCTATCTACCTGTATGTCTCCTGTATGTGTTACTATGTATGTGTATCTACCTGTGTGTGTCTATGTGTGATATATAAAATGAACAACACACTCAAGACAAAGGAAAAAATGGAAACATTCCACAGCAAGTCGACAGCACATATGTGTGTGCTACCCTCCTAATTATTTGAAAGGGGCCTTTGAGATGCCCGAATGAGTACAGTGTGCTCTTGGTATGTGCTAGGAGTTAAAATACCTGTGAAAAAAAAGAAGGTGTATTTGGGAACAAACTCCTGCCCTCACTCCACCCCCACATACTGTCCCAGGCACCAGGCCTGAGGGGGCCAAGAAGGCAGGAGCAGCAGTGAAGCTGCACTGGGCTTCTTCCTAGTTTCTCAAGACCATTCTTCTTGCTTCCGCAGATGAAGATTTCTGATGCCATAAAATCTGTCTTACCCCTTCTTCCCTTCCAGAAAGGAGAGCAGGGCCAGGCAGGCAGGCACACAGCTCCTTAGCGGGAAGGGTGGTGGTTTATCTTGCAAGCCCCCATTAATGGAAAAATTCACAACGCTGAGAGGCTCACAGGGTTGACCCACCCACCTTGGTATGAACTGGCTGAGCTACTTCTCCTCTTGCAGTCTCAGCTTCCTCTTCTGCAACATGAAACAGTCATAAGTACTTCACCTTTCTGTTATAAAAACCAAGTGAGATAATGCCTTTGCAAGTACTTTGCAAAATATAAAGTGATATATAAATGTTATAATTTGGGTTGTCATCATGAGCAATCCACATGTACCCTGAACTGGTGTCCCAGCAACAACCCTTACTGATAATTTTCTTTTAAAAAATTAGGGAAGCAGGTAAAAGCAACTTTAATCCAGATGTTGGGGGGAAAAAACTTTTTTCAAAAAGTAAAACATTAATCACAATACAAGTTTCCTGATGCTCAATTAATGAAAGAAATTTAAGCCAGTCAAGCCCAGGTGATGACTGCAATAAAACGGAACTATGAAGATAGCATTCTTATACACAACATCATAAAACACAAAGGAAATAATAAATGGAGAACATATAACTTATTAAGAATCTTATTACTTTTTTGAAAATTGTACTTGAAAACAGAAATCACTGAGGTTAAAAGAGAAGGAAAAAATACTAGCAACCAAGATTATGAAAAGTAAAACCAAACTTTTCAACAGTAACACCTAAAAGAAATAAGCAAAATTTGGCTTATGAGAGGTTACTTTTTAAGTTCTTGTGAAATTCTAAATAATGGAAACTATCTTAAAAATATAAAAAGAGTTATTATTTACTGAATTTTAATGTGTACCCTAGAGGGTATATTTGTGTCTGAGATAAGATGGCATCTGTGGGCCACATGACCAACCACAGGGACATCCAAACTCACTGCCTCATACTCACACAGCTTCTGCAGACATGTGCCCACTCGTTCATTTCACCACCACCCACATTACAGACCCCACACCTGGTGCCTTACCCGACCGATAGCGCTCATCTCGTGACCCTGAGGACCTTCGGCGGTGATAGCGAGAGGCGGAGGAAGGAGTAACTGGAGCCCGGCGCTCTGGAGGCAACGCTTGATCCACTCCTGGGTTAATGAGGAAAACAGCAAAGTAAGGAGAGGTTTACTGGCAGCTGGAGTTAACTTATTTTGCAAAACAAATCATTTGGTAGAATAAATCTCTGACTCTCTGCTTTCCCACAGCCAAGCTGAAGCACACAGGGGAGTGGGCATGGAGGGCTGGGACATCCTGGACAATGAACAGGAAAGGAAGAAGTATCCGGGGTAGGGCACGACTCAGGGCCCCGACACTACAGCCTTCAGAAACACCGGTCCAGGCTCCTTCACGTCACAAATGCCTGTTATGTCATGTGCCGTGATGCAGAGTAAGCTACAAGCAATAATTCTTTAAATTACATTTATCATTAAATTAAAAGCAACTGCAAATAAGTCTTAAAGGATATTTTAATAATATAATCCAGGTAACCAGGATGGAGCATAAACTTTCATCTTTGTTCATTCAAAATTTCAAACTCTCTGCAATCTGACTCCATTTGATGCTAAACAACTGAACAAGTTGTATTTCAATATGGCTTTGAAGAATTACCAAAACTGTTTACATGGTCAGATAAAAATGATTCAATGATACTGGCCAAAAGCTGACCTAACTCTAACAATCTTGATACCTATTCAGAACTAGAGTAGTCAGAGGCACAATTTAGATAAAACTAGGTACTACGGGAAAGATGTAATCACTACAGTTCAGAAATAAAGTAATTCTGATCCCTGAGTATTAAAGATTAATGGTTGCTTCTTCAGAAAAGGGTTAGTAATGCTCAGGAGAAAGTAAACCAGAAAGAGCAATTTTAGCAAAAAACTGTCTGGTCCCTGGTTTTCTGTGATGGCTCCATGAGAGTTAGCTATTCGTCCCTGAGATTTAATATCCCTCCTATGCTGGTGATTTCTGAACCTCACTTTTTAATGGAATGTTTGTGGGCCCTACATATTACGTTTGCTATGTTAGAACTGCACAAAAGACACCTGCACTGCAGGCCTGGGTTAGGTTCCATGGTTTTTCATCTAGCAAGCGTATTAACACTGCTAATTAACAGTCCTTGTCACTGAACTGTTCACAGCTCCAAGTCTCCTCCAGCTATTGTCTCAAATCTTTTAAAAAATTACTTTGTATTTTTGTCAAACAGATGCACAGAATTTATGAAATCAAAGACTACTATTAAGTCTCATAATGAAAACAGTAGTTACCTGGTATTTACGTTCATATTGAACCTTAGAATTCTAAACAAAATTATTTGTAAATTTAAAAATTTTAAATTTATTTGTATAAATATATTTATTTGAAAATTATATTCATTGCCTTTCCTGTCAATTATTGTCAAGAAGTTAAATTATTAAATGTCATTCTGATACTATAATCTTTATGTAAAATCTGTTTATTTTTTTCTTTTCTCCTGTGTCAACTTTTATAACTTTTCCTTTAATCCCACTGAAGGAGATGCAAGCAAGCGTTTCTTCCTATGGCAGGGGCGTCACCAGATCTACTTCCAGTAGGTCTTTTACCTGGGCTGTTCCGTTTACCCAAAGAAGAGACGTCCAGTCTCCTGTACTGTGACTAAACACAGTGTTCACAGTGTTTAGCTGGAGCTATTCTCACTCTCCAGCACATGCGCTCTGATTCAGGGCCTCTGGGTGCAGTACTGCCAGGTGTCCCCAACTCCAGAGGCTCTTAGTTCCCTTTCTCCAGAGAGCAAACATCTCTGGGGGAATGGGGAGGATGTGGATCGCCTGTTCCCTAGATGCCATGCCTACCCCCACCCCCCGCCGTAGTTTCATCAGCACCTTCATCTGCTGCCTTCCTCCCCTTGGCTAAATAAGGAGCCTCTAATTATCTACCTTATATAGCTTAAAAACACATCACTATTTCTCCCATTCTCTTGTCCTGGGGATTTATACTTTATCCATTTACTGACATCGTAGTGCAGCTCTGGGAAGAAGCAGAGCTAAATGTACACCTTTGAGCTGCTGAGGTTAAACAGTGCCTGATACACACACACACACATCTAGCTTTCAATCTCAGTAGTTACCCATCTAGTTCTTTCAAATACGCTTTTTGGAATTAATTTCAACCTTGACCCCTTCCAGGTCCCTAGGTTGTCATATACTTCCTCTGGGAAGTGTAGTCATAGCACTTACAGACCAGCTATACAGAGTTGTAGGTTAGTTCTCACCTGTTGCAGTCCCTACACATCTGTCTTCAGAAAGCTAAGTCTGCATACAAGCACTGTGAACATTTACTCTCATAGGCTGAAAAATAGAGCTTACAACCCAAGTTTTAAAAAGAAATGAATAAATTAGACAAAAGGAGAATAGCTTCAACAGGTCACCAGCAACAGGACATTAAAAGAGACTAAAATATAAGTGTGCATATTTCAATCATTAGTTTTTATCTGACCTCACTGTAAATGAAATTTGAGGTAGCTTAAAGGTACCTCAGTCACATATGCAACTCCAAATTAGAATGACCTGGTACCACAAGAGAAGCCGGGGTAGTATAACCCATGGCCCATGACCCACAGTAAGAGGAGCTGACCACATGCTGCTGCTGGGATGGGCTCCCTCCTGGTAAGGCTAATCACGAATAATTAGTAAAACACATAATTACAACACAGTACTCAGCACTGCTGAGGTCTCACATTCAGGCACGATTGAAAACTAGCTCAAAGGAAAGCCACAAGATGACCAGTGTGTCTACGACACAAGGTGAGGCATCCCAAGGAAGGTGGGTGGGGTAACTGTCCAGAAACACGCAACGCAAGGGGGATAAAAAATTCTCCTCAGGCAAAAATGAGACAGAGATCAAGACTGGATCTCTTCTCTGACAAACATCTATTAAGCACCACTAGCTTCAGATCCCACACAAATTGAGAGGAAATGCACTGGGGACACCGCCATGCTCTGGAGCTGGAGCCCCATCTGCTGCCATCACGATCTGACCCTGAGCCTCAGTTTCCCATCTTTAGGCAGGACTGATAGGAACAGCCAACGCTTTACAGCAGTGCAAGCACTTTATATTTACTAATTTATTAACATAGGCATATGACATAAGTTTCTGCCATTTCACTGAGAGAAAATGCAGGCCCAGAACTGGGTCTTGAACTCAAGCAGTCTGTGCCACTCTCACTACTGCCCTTCCATTTGTGATGGGCATCCTTTCCTGGTGCTCCTGGGCACCTGCTGTCACTCAGAGCCCAAGCAGAGGCCAGGCCCTTGAAGCGGAGGCTACGTGCTGTTCAGTGCTGCACTCCAGGTGCAATGATCACTGGTTACATGGACCAAGTCCAGCTGGTACTTTGAATCCATGGAGAGGTATTTTTGTGATCTCACCACAAAACTACTGTTCAAGAGCATTCTTATAAAGAGAGATGGAAACTGCTACAATTCCAGACTGCTGCCCAGGAACAAACTCAGAGCAGGTGAAAACTGCTGAGGTTGTGTGACATGAAGGTGTGCACACATCGATCCTTGCTTGGGACAGGGGCAGGTTAAGAGCCCAGAGAAGGCAATGACTGACTCGCTGTCTGCCTCTGGCCAAGTGCTGCCCCTGGCTCACAGGAGGGTCTCAGGAAGCACTGCTGAACCAGTAAGTGAAATTTTCAAGGCTCGTGCAGAGTGCTGCAACTCATCAATTCATATACTACAATCTCAGAGAGCTTTTGTTTCCTCTAGAATTGCCACGGGACTGTAAATAAAACTCCTCATCAGAGGAAGAAGACCAGAGGTGCATAAGAGGAAAAGAGGAAACAAAAGGACAGCACAGGAGAGAGCAAAACACACCTCGTCCCGCTGCTGAGCGTGCGCCTTCCTGGGCCCTCACACTTCTGCACATGGCACCCCACCTCTCCACTCCCTCAAACACCTCCATCCCCTGGGACTCCTCTCTTCCCCACCCTACACTTTATCCTCAAGGTTAGAAAGGTCACCAGGCTTAGCGCCCAGCCCTGCCCGGGCGCCTTCACAGTCACACGCCACCTGCAGCTCCCAGCACCCTCTCTGCCACCAGGGCCACTAGAGCCCGGAATGTCAGTCTCTCTCTTCAATCCAAGCAGGGCTCTGACTGGTTCATGTCTCTACACCCTGTGGACCACAGAACCGAGCCCTAAGCTCCTTCCCTGACTGCCAACCTCCCTCCACCACACCCTCCTCGCCAGCCACCTCCCACTCGTGCCTCCAGGTTCCTGTCACACAGAAACACTCTTCCCAAGTTTTTGCCCTGTCCTATCGCTATTCACTCCTCCAAATGCTTTTTTTCCCATCCATATGTAAAAACTTTGTTTAAGCCCAAGGGAGAGAAAGCAGAGAAATAAGCCATTTTTATTAGAACTTCAATTACTTCTAACACATGTTTAAGAAAGGTTCCCCCAAACTAACATAATATTGTAAATCAACTTTACTTCAATAAAAAAAGAAAGGTTCCCCAAAGAAAATCCTAACAATATAGTTCTGGCACCTAAACAACCCACCAATTTCAGATTATTAAATAAATGCAGATATTTCATTAACGCTATGGTAAACTAGATAATAGAAATCACAATAATCCTCCTATTAACCTAAGAATAAGGCCCACAGGGGCTGGTCCATTCACCCAGACACAATGGTGCACTACAGGCCAGAAGACCTGCAGTATAGACACCTGCCAGAAAAAGTATTTCTAAATTCAGACAGTAAGGGAAATACACTGAAAAACCTTGGTTTTCAACATATTTTTAAAAGAAATCATGAAGGATGTGTACGAGATAACCTGCATAAAAAAGTATATAAGATTTAAAACAAACATCTTGATTCAAATTCTGGTCTTATTTTTACTAATTGCGTAATGGGACAAATCGCGCAGCCTCTGAACCTCGGTTCCCACATGTGTTGGGGTGCAGCCATGGACACATTAATACAGGAGTGACTGCTACTCCCAGGACCCTCACCGTGACCCAAGGCTCTCTGCTCCCTGCACACAGCATTCGTGGATCTCAGGGTCCCTCGACCTCACCGGGCACCCAAAGGGCTCTCACTTAAGTGAAAACATGCTTTAGGCAGTTGGTAAAACTGACAAGGATTTTTCCATATTTCAAGTTTGTACAAAAACAATTTTTGAATTGTCCCATTCTCTTCTAGCACCTAATTATACTTTCCTTCACACAACAGCACTTATTTCTAACGTAAGTACCATCAAGGAGTTTGCCAGAAAATAAACAGGACAACTGTAGTACAGGTGAGAAATTTACTACATTCACTTCATACTGACGCAAATGAGAACAGCACAAAAGAGACAGAAATCTCACCATCAGCACTGTAACATCTCCCTGACCATGCTGACCATGCTGGCCTGATTCTTACATTACTGTCCCTCTTGTGTCTACCTTACCCTCCATTCGCATGAAGCCTTGCAATAAATCAGTATAAATTTGCTAACCATTTTCCTATTCATGTTTGAATTTTCGTAGGGACTCATGCCTGGAAAAGTACAGATGACCTGGAGTTCAGGGTTTCACAAGAGCCCCTACCATCATGCATCTGTGTCTCATCCCCACATCCCAGCACTTGGCTTTGCTCAGCAGGGAAGTTCGGAGGCAATGAGAGTATATGGTCAGGATCAGGGCTTCGGATTTCTGCGTTTTCCTTATAGATTGTCCACAAAAACCCATATGAGCCAGACCCAAAGTAGACACCACTCTCCCTGCTCCATGCCCAGCTCCACCTTCCGTAGAGTCTCAGCTGTTCCCTGTTAACTACTGGTGTCTGGGGGAGGAACCTGATTGGTTCATGCCACCAAAAAGAAGAAGAAACCCATCAATAATCACCAGCTGTGTGTGATAAAATAAGAATACTACTTAGACAACTGAGAGTAGCAAGCTGTGTATCAAATCATGACCAGGGCTTACCTAGGATACAGGTCATTTACCTTTAGGTGATGAAAGTTCATTTCCTGTAGCAACTCAGTCTGGAAAGAATTCATGCTAAGTCGCAGGCCACCCTGATTTAACTACTCATATTTCTCTTTTTCTGGCATTTAACTTTGCAGGCTACACCCCATCCATCATGAACAGATGGCATGGCCGAAGAAGTCCCCTAGGACCAGCTCTGTGTCCCTACAACCCAGGTCAGACAGGCAACACACTGCTGTGCCCAGGGAAGTGAGGGCTGCATTTTGGGAGACAAACTCTGTGGCAGGATGAAAATATAGACCAAACTGTGCACCTGGCACCAGAGAAGCAGAGCAGTTGTTAATGTGAAGAAGCAGAACCGATCAACCACAGCAGTGCCAGTAAGCTTCATTTTCTGGAGAATATAAAACACAACGGCCTGTCCTAACCCCAGGGATCAGGCAAGAAATCCTTGTCGAAGTGACACTGCACTGAGCTTTAAAAGATGCACAGGTACAGGCAGAGGGCACAAGCACGTACAGAATGCCTCACATGCAGTGTGACATCGGATGTAGGCTGGAGGAGGTGAAGAGAGGTCAGGCTGCTATCCGTGAAGCCCTTCTGATGCAGACGAGTCTGCACTCCGGGTGGGGCCGTCTGCCTTCTCCAAAAGAGCAAAAGTGGACAATAAACTCGCCCTAACCAAGAGAGGCTCCTGTCTGAGTAGGCTGTTCACGTGGATCCCACAGCCGATCCCCAGCGAGCAGGAAGGAAACAGACAGACTTGCCCTCTGGTCACGGTAGCCGAATTCACCAAGATTTTCACAACTACACAGTCACAGTAAGTCCTTGTAACTGAGCACAAGACGCTTGCTGTTGGAGGAGAGGCGAGATGGGCCTGGAGAAGACTGGATCTATATAAATCACTCACCACTCAGAAACATTTGATGCCAATCACGTGGAAAGTAATATTTAGCCAATACATGCATCATGAGAATAGAGGGACTATTTGGTCAAGGAAAGTTTCACTATTTATGGTAATGTTGGAATGTTACTACCTCACATCACCATGGCCTTGTCATGAAAGCAGTGAAGACTCATATAGAAGCTAACACCACGTGATTAAGATACCCCTGGAGAGAGTGGTAGAGAGTGGACTTTATCTTCTATTTTCATAAATTTTATCAGGTTCAGAGGCTAATGAAAAATATATAGTTTCAAAGACTAATGAAAAACTGCAAGACAACTAGAACCAAGTAAGTTCTCCTGAATAATATTTTCTCTTTGATAATGATTTTCAATATATTCTGACCCCTTACTTCATTAAATACATAATTTTCTTTTTTCTTTCTAGCTCTGGCACACTTTCCCTCATCCAGCTTTAGGTGAGCATTCAACACTGTGCTCCCTGAAAACAGCGTATCTTTGACTGGGTTCCCCAGTCACTCACTTCTGTGCAGAGAAGAAAATCAGGAAAAAGCCTGCTTCCCCAGCACTTTGCCTCGGATGGGGTAATGCTTGGGAGCTCAGACTAGGGTGCTCAGCTGTTGCTGAAGGCTGTGGAAGCCATCCTAATTCATAATCGTGTGTCCCAAACAAATCTCCAAAGTATATTTGAAATATCTTTAGAATACTTTCTAGAGAAGTCTTTAAACAATTTTTTTTAATATATAAATTTATTTATTTATTTATGGCTGCATTGGGTCTTCGTTGCTGTGCGCAGGCTTTCTCTAGCTGTGTTGAATGGGGGTTACTCTTCGTTGCGATGCGCAGGCTTCTCATTGCCGTGGCTTCTCTTGTTGTGGAGCGTGGGCTCTAGAGCACAGGCTCAGTAGTTGTGCTGCACGGGCTTAGTTGCTCTGTGGCATGTGGGATCTTCCTGGGCCAGAGCTCGAACCCATGTCTCCTGCATTGGCAGGTGGATTCTTAACCACTGCGCCACCATGGAAGTCCCTCTAGAGAAGTCTTAACTTTTTCTCTGATAAATAAAAATAATGTTAAAAAAAAAAGAAGTAAAGTTCATCAAAACACAAACTACTTTTAGAAAAGTGTATGGCAGGATAAGGGTAACTAAAAAGGAAAACAAGATATTTCTCATAAAGATCCTACACCAGGGCTTCCCTGGTGGCGCAGTGGTTGAGAGTCTGCCTGCCGATGCAAGGGACATGGGTTCGTGCCCCGGTCCGGGAAGATCCCACATGCCGCGGAGCGGCTAGGCCCGTGAGCCATGGCCGCTGAGCCTGCGCATCCGGAGCCTGTGCTCCGCAACAGGAGAGGCCACAACAGTGAGAGGCCTGCGTACCGCAAAAAAAAAAAAAAAAGATCCTACACCAAAAGAATCATGTCTAAGACTGACCTAGTCAAGAAAGAATTCTCTGATTTAGATCCACGTGCTCTCCTTACTGCTTCCCAGAGACAGTCTTATACATGTGACCATTCATCCAGGGCAACTTCTCAGAAATACAGATCAGCAATAAGAACTGCAAAACTACCTGGGCATCTGGTTGCCCAATCCCAGCATCATGGGTGAACCTGCCTTCTCCTTCCCAGTGGGAATGGCGTGGCCACAAGGGCCAGGGAGCAGTGTTCCCAAGCAGCTCTCACAGCCTCACACATCCGCAGGTGCAGCAGTGAAGCATACAGAAATTGCGACGGGGCCCCTGCAGCTAATGCCCAACTCCACCGCCCGCCTACCACCGCTCCGCTCTTCCCCACACAGACAGGCATCACGCCCGTCAGCAGGCTGGCATGGAGAGGAGGGCAGAGCCACAGCGGAGAGACCCGGCTGGGTTCCCTCCTCTAAGATCCTGGGGGTCAACTGTGACATAACAGCTTAGTGTCTGTACCTGATTCTCAAACAATGCCTTTTATTTGAGGTAAAACCCTGAAGCTTATAAATGCTTATTCCTTATTGTACTAAAAGGCGCAATGAACTCATCTTTTTGGGCTTCTTATATTCAAAATATTGCTCACTAAAATAATTTTGACCTCTGAATAGGATCACGACCTCTAAGAATACACTCTATGATTAACTAGTTCAATTTTTCAATTTCAAAACTCCATAACTGCCCTCTGGAGATAGGAATACCACGGAGCTACAGACCTTACTCCCTGAAGCAGATCTCAGAGGCCAGGATTCATTAGAGTTCATCCTTCACCCAGGTCTCTGGCTATGAGACAAAGTTTAGCGGAATATCAACAATTTTAGGAAGAACTGTATGATCTGTCATGCATTCTTCTTTCTTAAGTGTTTTGTAAGTGGTGCTCCAAATGCAAAACTATGGTTGTAAAAACCGAGTATTATATTTTAATAGAAAACACTCAAAAACTGGGCCCTGGGTCAGCAGGATGATCATGGTCCGGGGTCTGTGACAAGCTCTTTGCCCAAGGAGCACTGTGGCCTTGATAAGTCGCACAAGTTCAAATGGAGAACAGGGGCTCAGAAACAGGACCTCCTATGTTCCCCCAAGGCTGAGCCCTCACTTCTGTTTAGAAAGGCATCAGGTGGACAGTCCATTGCAAACGTGCCCTGCCGTGGGGTGTGTGTGTGTGTGTGTGTGTCTCTCTCTCTCTCTCTCTCTCAGTTAAGTGCGCTCACCGAAACGAAAGTAAAACAGTGGCCGGTTTCCTGCGGTGCTGGCCGCCCGCTCTCTGACCGCGGCGTCTCGGATGTCACACACCCCGATGTTGCCAGCCTGCAGCATTCTTCTCGGGGCTCCTTCACTGTGCTGCAGTCTACACCGGACCACGGCAGCTCCATTCGCTGCTGTAACAAGTTGAAAAAAAACTAATTAATTCAAACTTTAGTTTTTTTTAAATTTGTTACAGCACCGAGCAGAGCGGCCGACCCCATGCAGAACAGCATAAAGAACATCAAAGGGACCACGCCACACAGGGCCACCCTCAGCGCTCAGCAACACGGGTCAGCCACGTTCCTGGCACTGTCACAGCTCCAGAGCCATCTTCTGGGAAGGTGCAGAACTGCTGTTTCACTTTTGTTTGGTAAGGCACGGACAATAAAATCTAGCAACCCAAAGGGCCTACAGTCTCCCCGCCAGCCTTCCTCCAAGACCAGGAGGGGCCAAGTGCAGACAGGAATTCATCACAACAGCTCTGCTGGAGCACGAGAGGAGGAAAGCGGGGAGACCACATCTAGTCGTCTGCCCACGTGTGCTCTGACGTCTCTCACACATGGGGTCAGCTAGACAACACACTTATGTTCCATCCACTCAGACAGCGCAGAGCTTCTTCCTTTTACAGACTAGACAGCAGGAAAACCCAGGCCGTCAGCTAAGGCAGGCCCACGCAGCCGGTCCATCTTTATGTTAACTCTCTTAAGTACCGAGAAAAGAAAGAAATCACACACAACCAAACAAAGCTAAAAAAGCAGCAGAAACTCAACACACAAGTTAAGTGTCCTGGAATGTGAGCCACAGGTGGGGACACTCCTTCTGCGCCCACAGCACTGGAGGCTGTGTCACAGCCCGGAGAGCCGGTGGGCCTGCGCTGGGCCTGCACATGCAGACTTGAACCTCTTCTAGCAGAAGCGGCTCAGCAGAGCTTCACATTTGTTCCAACACTGAACACTGGAGAGTCTATTTCTGTTGCTGTCCTTCCTCCTGGAGGACTTGTGTTAGCTTTAAGCCATTCCTAATGCCCAGAAAATTCTCAAGGTTGCCCTTGGGCTGAACTGAGCTTACATCAGAACGGAGTGTTACAACTGCAGCCCAGTATCATCTTCCTTTCCCTGAAATGTACAGAACCCAGCTTGAGGACAGAAATTCTACACACTTGCACACGTGCAAACGCTGGAATTAAACAGGATTTGTACTTGGGGAAGAATCCATTACGTTGACAATCACGTTTCAAGAAACAACCAACCTTTACAATTTTATAATACCAGGCAGGATGTTACACCATTTTTCTAGATTTCTAGATTGGCCCTCCACCCCGCACCAATGACGTCAACGAAAACCTTGGATTAATTTAAACCATTATCAATAAATTTAACTTACTAAGACAAAAGTCATGTTTAAACCATAAATGCTCTCATATTTTTTATGACTGTAGCCATTTTAAAGTAATCAAACATATTACTGCAGCTCTATGAATAAAATACCTATTAAATTTATTAGGCACATTTATAGAAAAGTCGTATGTATCTTCTAAATTCACAAAATATCCTGCAATCACACAAAGGAGTAGGATGTGCCTAGTGCCACCTCAATGGCGTGATCTGCATGCAGACTGGGGACTGAGGGAGGACTTGTGCTCAGCTGTTCTCTCGCGTGTTACAGTTAACTCTTAAAATGGGATGCTTTATGCTACTCATCAAGGTTTACGTACTCGGAGGCTGGGGCAGGTAGGCTCCAATCAATTTCGATCTCTTCTTTTCATATCCTTTTTGTGTGATGTCACCTGTAAGAGAAGGAAAGGGAAGTTCAGAATGCTTTCACAGGTAGAGCTGAACACTCAACTGTGAAGACACAGTCACATCTGTGTGTGTCTTCTATTTCCTTATAATTATAATTTAAGAAGAAAGCACTTCATATCATTCACCTTGACATTTCCTCTGCTCACAAATAAATACTCATTTAAGTTATATAAAATCCTTCACTACGCGCACACATGCTTGTCCCTGGCCCCTTCTCACAAGGTTTTGGGTCTGATGGGGTCCAGAATTAGATTCTTGCAATCTTATTCACATCTGTGGGGCAGGAAACCTCCCCGATCTACACGGCTCTCATTAACTCAATCAACAATGGATTCTGCAGGTGTCTACCCCAGTGAGAGCTGGCCAAAACCACCACTGATTAGCATCTTCCTCCATTAATGAGACTTTTTTTCTTATCAGGCGTGTCGGTCCCAAGGACTATACTTACTGCTAGCGTATTTTTGAAAATAAGTGTCTAAGATGAAATGAAACAGTAGATAAAACAAAGCAAGAGAACATAGGACCTATGGAATCCAAAATATATGAGAAAGAAGCTTATCAATAAAACAGGAATTAAATTGCTGATGCCAGAGATTCAAGAGCCATTGCTAGGCTGGCATTTTCCCCAAGTGCCAAGTACCTGGGACAAATAACCTTTATGACGTGCAACAGCCTTTCCCAATTACAAGCTCGAATGTACCCAAAATGCTGATTTGTGCCCTTGAATTTTTCTGAAACTGTTAATTTTTTTCCTAATATTCTGACCAAGCCATCATTCCTAAAAGAGCTAAACACTAAAGTTTCAATAAAAATACAGCAAACAAATGAAAAGTTATAATGAGTCACACACAAGTTGCTAAGTCCGCTTTTCCTGGTGGTGGTGCTCGCTACATTTGATCAAACCAGAGGGCACCCTGACCCAACCAGCTCACAGCTCACTGCAGTCTTGTCCAGCCCACGAAACACATGACTAGTTTATGCACATGGAGCTGTAAACAACATAAATAAATGAAAACACAGCCCGCTATTGACTATTGAGCATTTTTGGTGCTAAAACACACTGACCGCTCTTTGAAGACAATAAAACTACGAGAAAGCTATTTTTTGTGCTAATTGTGCTGCTGCTCAGCATTTTATAAACTCAAAACTAGTTTGCTCCCTGAGGGGTTGCCTAGAGGAAAACAGAAGCACGAGACAGGGAAAGGAGCACGTGTGTGGGGGTGTGTTGGTGGGAAAAGCACATACTGGCCTGTTGGGAGGCCACCTGAGCACAGGGTAGACACCTACTGTTTACCGGGTGTTTCCCTCCAGTGTTCTCCCTTTCCCAGCCAACCCCACAGCTGCTCTGCACAGTCCTGCCATCAAATCCTAGCCTGATGAACGAGCCCCGTCCAGCTTGTTCTTCACCCAAAGTTCAGCTTAAGTTTTGAGGAGGAGATCAAGATGGCAGAGCAGGAAGATGTGGAGCTCACCTCCCCCCATGAACAAATCTAAACTACATCTACATGTGGAACAATTCTCACTGAAAACTAACTGGAGACTGGCAGAAAGACTCCTGTACAACTGGGGCTATAAGAAAGAGCCACATGGAATAGGGTAGGAAGAGAAGTGATCTGGTCAGGAGCTGTGCCCCACGGAGGGGACTCAGAGGAAGAGGGAGATCACAGGAGCAGAGATCTGCCCTGGGGAGTAAGCGGTTTGGCCACAGATCAGGCTCCCTGGTCCTGGGGTCTGACACAGTGAAGATGAGTGCCCTTGGCTGGTTGGAGGGCCCATGGACTAACGGGAGGGCTGTGGGAAGCCTGGGCTCCACGGTGAGGAGTGTGCACGCCGGCTTGCTCCCATGCAGGGTGGAGCGAGGGCTGCTCCAGCAGCTGCTGGTTTCCCATAGCCTCAGCCAAGCGACCGCTCCAGTCCCGCTTGCTTCATGATGGGGAGAGGGTCCAGCTGTAAGACTCAGAGCAGCTCAGACCCAAAGCAGCGACTGAGTGGGGTGGCGGCAACCACTAGCAGCGCTTACACAGGTGGCGAGTCAGAAGCAGCCCTGACCTCTGTCAGTGGCCAAACCCCCCAACCCCGCTGAGAGCCCACACAGGCACCTCTTGCTTCAGCACTGCTGGGGCGACGCGACTGGTGCGGGGAGCGTGGAAAACATACACTTAAAGGGAATGGAGCCGGCTTGGAACTGACCCTCAGGGCTTCTGCTCCAGCAACTTGGGACCTGGCCCGGCCCCAACAGGATGTTGATGCCATCGAGCAGAGGGGAAGCCCAGCTCACACCTGGCTGCAGCCCTCACCCCTCCATCTTCAGCCCCTCCTCCTAAAAGTTGAGAGCTGCCAGCACACCCTGGGGGTAAGACATGACTTGTGCTCACAACAGATAATGAAGCAAAAATAAACAAGTTACCAGATAAAGAATTCAAAGCATTAGTAATAAGGATGCTAACTAAACTTGGGAAAGGAATAGATGAACATGGTGAGAATTTTAGTAAGAAACTAGAAAATATTTTTTTAAAAAAGAACCAGTCAGAATTGAAGAATACAATAAGTGAAATGAAAAACACACTAGAAGGAAAGAAAAGCAGATTAGGTGATAGTGAAGAACACATAAGTCATCTGGAAGATAGAATAATGGAAATCACACAAGAAGAACAGTAAAAAGAAAAGCAAATTTAAAAATGAGAACAGTTTAAACAATCTCTGGGACAACATCAAGCACACTAACAACCACATTATGAGGTTCCAGAAGGACAGATAGAGAAGAGGGTAAAAATGTATTTGATGAAGTTATGGCTGAAAACTTTACAAACCTAAAGAAGGAAACAGATATCCAGGTACAGGAAGCACAGAGAGTCCCATCCCAAACAAGATGAACTCAAAGAGACCCACATCAAGGCATATCATAATTAAAATGGCAAAAGTTACAGATAGAGGATTCTAATGGCAGCAAGAGAGAAACAAAGAGTCTCATTCAAGGGAACCCCCATAAGGCTATCAGCTGATTTTTCAGCAGAAATATTGCAGGCTAGAAGGGAGTGGCATGATACATTTAAAGTGCTGAAAGGTAAAAACCTGCAACCTAGGATACTCTACCCAGCAAGGTTACCATTCAGAATTGAAGAAGAGAGAAAGAACTTCTCAGACAAGCAAAAACTAGAAGACTTCATCAATACTGAAGCTACCCTAAAAGGAATGTTACAGGATCTTCTCTAAGTGGAAAAGAAAAGGCTACAACAAGAAGAATCTATAGGAAAAGAAAAACCCCACTAGTAAAGGCAGACATACAGTAAAGGCTGAGGATCAACCATTTAAGCTAGTAGAAATATTAAAAGACAAAGTTCAGCTCAAGTTTTAAAAATTTCTCAGATGAACATTTAAGTATTGGGGGGGGTCCCTCCCTTGAAGCCAACCTCAAAGGACACTCACTATTCACTCTCATTTTAAATGTGGTCTTACTTTGGAAAGCTCCAGCTGTTAAGATCCTGGCCTAAAGGAACACAGGCGCTTTCCGCGTGAAGCCACAGCTCCTCTTTAAAGGGGAGATGCTAATGTTGGCCTCACAGGGGTGTCCACTCAGGTTCCTGACCCCACAGACTCAGAAAGGCTGGGTGGGAGGCGGAGTCAGTACCTCCACGCAGGTGTTCTATTTCAGCTCCACTACTAAATCATGCCACTAAGCAGTCAGCTCGGAGAACCTCCGGATATGACTCAGAAATCCCAGGCTGCTATCATCTTTCGAAACCTAGAAGAGGGAAAGGGAGACACTATTTATTGAATAACTTCCACACCCCACGAATTTTATCTAAATCACAGGTTGGAAAACTACAAATCCAGCCTGTGGGCTGTTTCTGGAAATAAAGTTTTACCAGCACACAGCCATACTCCCTGGTAAGCACCACAACACACAGCGTGCAGCCTGCATAGCCAGAAGTATTAACTACACGGCCCTGTCCTATGCGTCCTAAATAATCTCTTTTAATCCTTATAACAACTGATGTTACAGGTAAGAAATCGAGGTGCAAATAATGGTTATGTTTCTTGCCCAGGCCCCCAGATCTATGAAGAAAACCACCTCTGTCCAAGTCCAAAACTTCTCCCATGAAAGCCACACCTAGAGTCTCCACTCGAGCCTCCACTCTGTGACCACTGGTCAGCATTCTTGCCACCGAATGTCCTGTCCAGCTCTCCGCCTGATCCGGACGCCCTCCTCAGGGACAACCTCTCACCCCACTGCCTGCTTCCATGCCCCCAGCCCCTGCCCTGTCTCAGTGACATCCCAGCCTTGAGCTCTGGCCACACAGATTCCTGCACAAGTCTCATGAGGCCTCAGATGGCTGCTTACAGTCTGTTTTTGTAACATATACGAGTGGCTTATCTTCAAAGCCGGGCTGTGACACCTTCACGGGTCAGTGTCCTACAGAACCGAGTATGACCCCTCTGTTTTACAGACCAGGACTATGTATTGATGGAGTTAATCACAAATGAGCAGCAGACACCAACATACAGAACGACTTCAAATAAGTGACTGGACAGATGCTGCATTCATAATCAGGGAAAGTGCCTGGTGATTATTTAACTGTTTGGTGGCCATGTGGGGAAAGGACAGAGGGAAATCGATGATTATTCCATTATTAAAGTGTGTGAAACACCAGCCTGGCTCATGTGTTACGTAAAGGATCCAGCGTCTGCGGCAGGAGCAGGTTCCTCAGGCGTCCCAAGCATCAGGGCTAAAATGTCCTCGCTGCGTTTCCTTTTCCACGCAGAAAGTCCAGTTATTTTTAACTCTGGAGCTACTTTAGCATCTGGTAGACTGAGGTCCAAAAGACTATCTATGTCAAACTCACGGCAAATTTATATAAGTAGGGCGATCTTGTGTTCTGAAGCAACCAATGAGGATAATATAGTAAGACAGATAAGAGAGGTAGATGAATGGAGATAGAAAGAATAAATTGAAAGGATAGATAGACGACTGATAGAAGGAAGGAAGATAGATGAAAGATGGGTAGGAAAGACAGAAGCTGGCTAGCTTTACACACAACTCCATCCACCCAGAGCCCCTCCTTCGTTTCTGCCTGAGGTTGACCTACAATCAGTGCCATGGTATCGCCATGGAAACACACAGTGTTTCTCTTCACTTTACATCCATTCAGGCTAAAGCTGGATTGCTTTAGCATCCAACTTTGGCTGCTCCTCCCCTCTGCTCCTCACTTTGGATCTGTAATGAGCACACAGTCTTCAGGATGAAACTCTGTAAACTCAATGCAGAAAGGCTATGAGAGAGAGGAACCCTACTCCACATCACATTTCTAAGCAAGACTTTATTAAAACCTATCAATCTATAAAGACTATTCCATGGTTTACAGCAGGTTAATTAGTATTCTTTCAACCTGTAAGCTAAAAGAACACTATCAAGGAAACACGTAGATCACTTCGCCCATGCTGCGTCTACATTTTGCTCCTTGAAAAGGCGCAAACAGTTGCTGATGTTAAAGGACATGGACCACAGGATCCCTTGCTTGAGAATTTCCCATACAAAATTCCAAAGAGTGTATTTTCCATGCTTTGATACTCAAGACACCCATCTAATTCTCCTTTCATTTTAGGAATAAGAATGTATGACAGAAAAGTAAACACATAAATCGTTTGTAACTTCAGTGAAGAGAAAATAAAAGTGATTTTTTGAGACACTTTCTACTTTATCAAAAACGTTATTTATATTATTATTCTTGGACAAAGAAGCTCCATAAGACCAAGAATTACAACAGTAGAAATTAAAGTTCTCATGTGTTCTGTAACAAAGGAAAGAGAGATTTACAGCCAAGTCATAAATTTGAACTGAAAATGCAAGTCAAGTAAAGCCCCCAATGTACAGTTGAATCTCACTAAGACAGAGACCATTCTCCCCCCCGCCCCGCCCCCACCCTGGGAAGAATTCTTTTTCTTACTTATATTGTAGTCCAGAGTTTCCAGGCAAACCCTGAGTCTTAGAAAAGCGAAGGAAAAAACAGCCTAGGAAATGCAAGAAGGGAGGTGATACTGCAGCTCCTCTCTTTTTCCATCCTGGCCTCATTCTGGCAAACTTGGACCCCACAGGAATTTGCAGAGCCCTGTGGGTGTTGGGTCAGAATAGGACAACCCGTAGAGCCAGGAATACCCCCAAGAGGGGAGTGTGTGCCCCAGAGCCACCTCCACAGCTGGGTAAGCGCCGAGTAAACAGACCAGCCTAACAGGGATGGTTTCCATTCTTGGTGTCAGGAGTTTATTATTTAATGCTGGAACGAATGCTTTATATAACAAAGCAATCATTTCCATGTTTGGAATTTTATGGCTGTCAGGAACCTTCAGAACGCCTCTCTCCTAAGCCGCTGGCTTTATAAGGCTTAGGGAGCACCCTTGACGGCCTTCTCCCTCCCACCCAGCTGCTGGAGGCACATTTGTCATCTCTGTGGGAAGCTTTTCTTTTCTGCAGAGAGACTGTGCTGTCCTGGCAAGAACCCACCTGTCCAGGGGAGTAGAAGCAGGCAGACCGGGAACCTCTCCTCGCCCTGAACACAAACCATACGTCAGCTAACTTCTCTGGTCTCATCTTTCTCAGTGATAAAATATTGGTAATAACACCTATCACCTTCCACCGTAGTTGAAAAGATCAAATACACAGAACGTGAAACGTCTCAGAAAGCATGAAATAGGGAAGAAAACATAGTTTAAAAACCCAGCAAGTACTCATGTGGTACCTACTACACGTGCAAACTTGTGAAGGACACTACCAGGCTCCCAGGCGCGGCACCTGCTCCGAGTTGGGCGGGAAGAATTCCATGCTGGGCGAGCCAGCCAGCAGTACATGCGAAGAGCAGGATGGCTCCAGGGGACGGAGGCCGAAGGCAGCAGATGACAGAGTATCAGAAACCCCGAGGAAACTTGAAATCCCAACCTCTTAGGCATCCACGCGCTTCTCTTTTATCCCCGCCACAGTAACTGGACCTGGGGTGCCATCAGCTCTCCCTGTGTCGACCACACAGCAGCTCGCAGCTCTGGATCTCAGTCCCCAGCGCCCGCCCACTCCCCACCCACTGACCTACCACTAGGAGGGTGGTGAGACCATGGGGCCTCGTCCTCGGAGCCTGGCGAAGGCTGCTCCGGGACTGCGCGCAAACCCATCAGCAGCACCTTCACGTCCTTCCAGAGCCTGGGCCCACATCTCGAGATGTCACATCACTTCCCAATTACTGTGTTTTCCTTTGTTACTATCTTACGACTGGATTTATCGCTCTTTCATTTTTCTCAGGTTTATGCCATATTTCCAATGTAAAATTTAGAAATTTGAGTTCTATAAGGATATTTTAAGTAAGGTAATCAGGATAAATATAAACCCTCCTCTAGGATTATAAAATCACCAACGCTTATTCAAATGCTCAGGATGATGGAAAAAAACTCTCAACATGATTGGGATTTGTACGTTTATGGGAATAACCATAAAGTTCCTCAAAACATTTAGTTAATGGCATGACCAGAAAGAAAAATATATATTTTAAATATGGACTATGTTGAAATCTTAACTCTAGCCAGTAAGGTCCGGATGTTACCACTTAACTTTGACACTTGTCAGAGTCAGGAAGGGTGAGTGCAGGTCTACAGACACAGGGGCACTCCCAGTTCCAGCATCTTTTCATCCTCTTACAGTCTTCCACAGAACAGAAGTTTTCATCTTGATGAAGTCCAATTTATCCATTTTTCATCTTAGGGACTGTGCTTTTAGTTTCAATCTAAGAACTCTTTGCCTCATCCTCAGATTTGAAGACTTCTCTATTTTGCTAGATGTTTTGTAGTTTTACATTTTACACTGAGATCTATGATCCTTAATTTTTGTATAAGGTGTGGGATTCAGGTCTAGATTTTTTTTTTTGGCCTATGGATGTCCAATTCCTCCAATATGATTTATGGAACAGGTCATCCCTCCGCCATTGAATTGGTTTTGCTCCTTGGTCAAAAATTAATTGGGCATTTTGTGTAGGTCTGAGTTCCCCACCCCATTCCACTGCTCTGTGGGTCTAACCCACACTCTTGACAACTGTGGCTACACAGGAAGCCTTAGCATGGGGAAGAATGATTTCTCCTACTTTATTCTTATCAAAGCTGTTTTGGCTATTCGAGGGCCTTTCCCTTTCCACATAAATTTTAGGAAAAGTTTGTTATGTCTACCACAAAGCTGAGAACTTGATAGGCGTTCTCTTAAATCTACAGATCAATTTAGGAAGAATTGACATCTTTACACATTGCATCATCTGATCCATGAACAAGGTATTTAACTCTGATTTCTTTCACCAGCATTTTGTTATTTTCATCATCCTGATCCTTTGATAACGCACATTTCCATATGGAACCTCTATCCTTAGGTTCCCAAAGAAAACAGTCCAACTCCAGGTCAATTCTAGAGTGTATGTGCCTGGCTCATCCCCTTTTGACCATTTCGGACGACATCCTCTGAGTCATCAGCCGGGATGAACGAAGAAGGGAGGGCCCAGCCCTGACCACACGTGACCTGACAGTAAGAAAAACCACAGCACAAGCAGCCATAACCCTGTATGTGGAGAAGGCACAGACCTGGATTCGGGAAGTGGGGACTGGCTCCCAGAGGGTCACTTACCCAGCTGTAAGTCGGCTAGGAGCACAACCTCCCCAGCCCTCAGTTTTCCCATCTGTACAATGAGGAGCCAGACTCGGATCTACAAAGCCTCAAGAGCCCTGCAGTGAAAGCAGGGGTGCAGAGCAGACCCAGAGGGCTCCCCTCTTAGAGGTAGAGGCAGAGAGATGTAAGGGAGGACAGGAATGCGCACGCGAGAAGGGACAGAAGGGAGCAGGGGTTTGGTTCTGTGGAGACTGGGCAAAGCGCAACATGACAAGCAGCTGCAGCGTGCGTGCGAGAAAACGTGCAAGAACCCAGAAGTTCAACGTGAAATACAGCAGGGGATTCACCACAGGATCCTAAGACAAGAAAACAGGGCTTATGAGAATCAGATAATTTTAATTAAGCCTAAAAACACAGTTTAGGAGCGAAGCATGGTTTAAAATTTCTCTTTGAATGTGAAGCGGTAGGTTGGTAACTAGGGCATCCAGTCCACGCTGAAGGGTGCTCGTGTTCTCCCGACATTTGGGGAGGGGCTGCTGTTCTCACCCAGCATCCCAGGCAGACCCTCAACCCAGAGCACCAAGTCCTCCACTTACTCAGAAGCCCACTCTCCTCCTTGTGCCCACCCGTGGGGTCTCACTGCCCCCACTGGGAGCCCCGCAGTCCCAGGATGCCACGTCACACCAGGTGAGCGCATCACAGGTAAACAAGGCCTAGGTTCTGTGCACTAGCTTCCTGGCTTCAGGCAACCACGTTCCCCTTTCACACTGTAAACTCCTCATCAGTAAGAACATCCTCCATCCCATCATCACTGGATAGGGCACAAAGCGAATACATCCACCACTTGGAGCCTCAAGCCGTGAGGACCACCCCGCTGGAGATTCCATGTGTAGGGGGCAGAGGAAGGGCCCCTTTCAAAAATCGGACAGCTCTTTTGTTTAGAGGCAGAACCAAGGCAAAAACTGCTTTTTTTGAGCAGGAACAAGGCCCTTTTAACACAAGATTTACAGAGCATTTATGTAAATTACATGTCACAGGAACATGCATGGACCAAACGCAGGAAAACATCAACCCATCGCATCAGCTGGATGAACCCCAATGAGCCCCTTCTCTTGTGAAGAAATATTTAAGTACACACACACTCATATTTTCTCCACAGTTAAATTTAAAAAACCATTTCTGGCACAATGAGCTTAAGTGCTTAAGTGGAAGTAAATGAAAAAAAAACCAGAAAAGCCCAACCCTGTGATTCCTTCCCCATCCCCACAAACTGTTAATAGATTTTGAATATTGGTCTGTGTGGGAAGACTTCTGTTTTTTCAAGTAAAAGAATCACTGAAGAAAAATATAAAAGATGCTAAAGTGTATCTTGTAGATTTAAAAAAAATTACCGGGCAAGGAGAAAGTACACACACTTTATCTCCTCCAGCAGTTTCTGGTTGTTCCACCGTAGCAGCTACTTTTCTTTTTACCAACTTCAGAATGAATCCTCACCGATGGTAAGGAGGAAGGGAAGAACCTTCACCTCAACTTGTAACACCCGTTTCGTGCTGCAATTAGCTGACTACTCTGTCTTCTGCCAAAAGCTTATCCTCTACAAACTTACATGTGATCCAGTAAAGATCAATCCCACGATGCACGTCAGGTACATAGATCTAGACAAACCTGATTTGTGGAAGCCGGATGCTCAACTGTCTAAAGAGCACAATGGTAAGACAGACGCTTCACTGTGACAGTCCCCCAGGACACGGGCCACAGAATACAGGGAACATGGAGGGAGGCAGAAGTGAAATTTCTTGAGGCGACTATCATACATTGGTAGGTGGAATCTCAAAACATAAGTGCCACAAAATTAGTTATTTTGGAATAGGCTGGGATAGGGAAGATATCTGTGAAGAGTTTTAAAAACATTTCAGTTTTTGCAACATTCCGCTATGCAGTTGACCTATTTCCTAGCAATCTTCTCTGTGGCAACAACAATCTTGTCCCCATTTCTCTTCTGGCCTGTGATCACTTCTTGCTTCACTAAGGGCAAAGAAAGGAATAAGAGATCTACAAAGTGTTGAGTCCAAGAAAGCATTCTTGGTCTGAACATAAGATAACCAACTGAAGGAAAGTGCTTGGAGCATTTCCCCTGAACCTTGCTGGCTGTGCACAGGCGACTCTGGGGGAACATGATGTCTCTTGACAGCCAGCCACCTGGGCTACACAAGCCTCGTGTGCTTCTCTCTCCCAGTCCACCAGGACTCAGGATGGGGCCAGGCTCAGCATCTGCCGCACATGAGCAGTCCAGACACTGTCATCCTTGCTTCTGCTGGTCCCCAGGCAGCTTTCTTTAGTGGGCTTGTTAGGAATGCACTTTCTGTCCATCAGTGACTGTTTGACTTACATTTCATTTACCTGAAATTCAATTTCTACCCATTTCTTCTCAGCTAAATAAAACTCTTCAAGGAGGAAATCTGCTCACCTTCCCGTTTCTTCCCTTGACTATTTAATCTTCCATCAGCATACACAGCACCTCAGTGCCAACTCACACTCTACCCCAGGGACAGCCGAGGCCCAAAAAAACTTCCACTGTGCCACTGAGTTAAGGAACCTATGAGAATATGTTGAATCCTACTGGCTAATAATTAATAAAAAATTTCAAAACTCTGTAAATGCTTACGTATAAGTTTCTCTGTACTGTATGATTTAGTTGCAAACTGACATTTCTTACCAACGTTACTCTAGTTTACAAAGAACTGTTGACCGTATGAAGAATGACTTCCTGTTTTTGTGGAAGGAACCAATTCTGAAAAACTTAGTCTAGATAATTTTCTCCCCTAAGCAGGCAGACCCTCCTCAACATTCTTGATTGCTTTGAACGGACTGAGAATAGCTTGTTCAGTGGAAACGACACCACCTGATCCCCTCGATGCCAAGACTGGTGGATGTGCACCTGCAGACTGGTTGCCAGCACTGGCCCCAGGAACCAAGGCAGTCACATCTATCATCTGTGTCCCTTTTTGAACTGTTGGGCTTTTCCAAAGGACACCTGGGACTTCTAGTCGTCATTCATCAAACTGTTCATGTTACCCTACAGAATCGACACGCTAATCCCTGGAACTTCATAATGACCCAAGTGCTAGCTTAGGGACCCAAGACCACCATGGTTGGAGGGGGGTGGATGGACCCCAACTCTAAGCTGGTCAGCTCCTGCTCAGAAAGGTTCCTGGGCCAGCTCAGAGAGTAAGTTTAGACCCAGAAAATAAAACTGGCGACCCCCTCAGCAAGCCCAGACCACCTATAAATGTTTACAGGGATTTGGGCCAGGTCAGGTCCTCTGCGCAAATCCATACACTAGGAGCACCCTGGTAGACGTACTCACTTCCCTCAAAAACCACCCCTGCCCCAGGTCAGCCAGCGGTCAGGGTCAGAGGTAGGCTCACATGCTGCTCCCTGCAGCTGTCCTGCCTTTCCCACCAGCAGGGCCCCGAGCAGCTTCAGGAAGCCCAAGATGCTGGCCAGGAGACCGCCTGTCACAGGCACGGTGATGTAAGCCTCGTTTACCTCTTTGAAATGAGGGGCCACCACAGCCCTCTGTTTCTTCTCTCAGACGGGATAGAACACAGTATCAAAGGGGCACTCTGACCTTCTGGAAATCCAGGATCTGAAGAGCACACTGCTACTGTCCAAGACTGAATCACCTCTGAAATGGTACAAAATACAGCTTTCACTTGGCCCTTATTAAATAAGCTTCATACTCATTCCTACTCAAAATTCCCAAACACCATGGAAGTGACCCTGACTTTTATTTTCCCATTCATTCATCCAAGAGATCCTACTATGTGCCAGAAACAGACACAACCCCTATCACTAAACAATTGCTGAATGAAAGATTAAATAACAGTTACATTCTCACTTTTAAACCATGTTTAACAATGTACATAAAGTGGTGCCTAAATTAATGAGTCCAGTGACTTTCTTAAACAAACTGCCCAATCTGGGCAAGTAATGGGAATAAAATGGAGACAAAGATTTTATTAGAAAGATAAAAATGACTGAATATTATCTCCCTCTTATAGTTTTGCAAGATGCAGAATATTCTAGGATTTTTATATCATTTTATCTTCAAATTATACATATATAAATATATATAACATATATAAATATTATATAATTATATGTATAAATATATATATTTAAATATTTATACACATAAACTTAAAAATCCTGCTTTCTAAAATAATGGCTCTGTCCTGAAAAGGCCTGCAGTTGAAGGATTTGGGCGGTGGGGGGCAGGAGGGCAAAAAACATACTAGAAGACGTGTAGTAGGCTAGTTATTTTGAGTAAGTTTGTATAATGGTTACTTCTTTTTGTGAGACCAATGAGCTACAGGAATTCTCCCAGCAAACACTGAGGCTTCCTGTGCACAAAATCACTTTCAAGGTCAAAATTACCCTGAACTACTGGGAATAAAACATCTGGACAATCTTGGCATATAATGTGTGTGATAAAGTTTTGATGAGTCCACTACCTAATATTAAATAAGAATAACCATGACAGTACAAACTCCTAACTTAGGGAAACATTATGCTTTCTAAACATTTTGCCCAACTTTGATCACGTGGCAATTATTAATAATACATCTATTCAAAAGGTAAATAATGAAGCATAATGTATACAATCCTCTACCCACTGATGTATCATTAGAAGTGGAAGGCTCTGTAAACAAAGATCTGTGCTTTAGTTTTGGAACCCACAATCTCTGCTAGATTTTCGAGTACGTGTGTATTTACAGGTAATCTTTACAAAGTATGCATATTCCAAAATATGCTCCATACAATCACAGGATAAGAAAAAAAACCCTCTTCCATTTGAAATAAGAAAAAATAATGAGTAATCAAAGCTTAAATCAATATGCAAAGACAATGTGAAAATGTGCTCATGTTGCAAACTAACTTGGATAGCAAAGCAATTCAGACAAGCCAAGGACCAGGGTAGAAAAGCACAGGTGAAAATGAAATGACACTTAACTCAGTGTGCAAGCCCAGTGGTTAAGGATGTACAACACTGTTCACTCATCTGCAGTAACTCTTCCATGCCTACACTGTTTGGAGTCCTTGGCACTTAAACTCAAATTTCCACCCACTTTGAGACTGTTGTCTGTCCTGCCTACCTGGTAAGGAGCAGGGACATTCCTGACCATTATTCCTGGGCTTCCCATAGGCCCTGCAGTCAGGGTACAGTCAGCCACTTAACACATCCACTGAAGTGCTGGACACATCAGGGTAACCCAGTGACTGCTTTTTTACCCCAGTGCTTTCTCACCAACTGCTCTTAATGGGTCCTTTTACATTTTCTGTTCGTAAATGTTTACCTTCCTAAGGCGTGTGGTATTGAAAATTTTTAAATGCAGCCCACAAATATATGTGGTTTTGGTTTGTTTCTGTTTTTGTTTTTGTCCTAGAGGCATATTATTAAGGTAAACCAAATTCACAAAGATTATAAGGGTTTCCTGAAAACTGACTCCTAATTTTGAGGGAAAAAATGGCTCTCTACTATTAATACTGATATAGAAGAGTGTTGATGTCTTCTTTGTTTATAGAAAGGGAGAAAACCACTGAATATTTATACATACATGAGCACACATATCTGCAGTTGTATCCAAACAACTTAAGATATGTGTTCTTACAAATGTAGGTCAAAACTAGTAAACAAAGTGTATGTCAAAAGCACGTGACTTTTAAGAGTCCTACACTTTCTAAATACATGTATCCAATATTGGGTATTTTCCTTCAGGGGCACTATACCTAATTTAACATTCCTTTTTTTTTTTTTTGCGGTACGTGGGCCTCTTACTGTTGTGGCCTCTCCCATTGTGGAGCACAGGCTCCGGACGTGCAGGCTCAGTGGCCATGGCTCATGGGCTCAGCCGCTCCGCAGCATGTGGGATCTTCCCGGACCGGGACACGAACCCGTGTCCCCCGCATCAGCAGGCGGACTCTCAACCACTGCGCCACCAGGGAAGCCCTAACATTCCATTTTTAGTCACTGGTTTTAGAATCCGTGATTAGTTTCAGGCAAAAGAAATATATTTAACTTATACTACTGAATTAATGACTTCTAGAAAAAAAGCCACCGAATTAATAATGCCTTCTAGGAGAAAATGGTTAAACTTTGCAAGCTAAATTTGCTGGACCTCACATAAACTAAAAGGTTTGTTTTTTAAAGTTATTTCTGTTGTGTGTTTGTGTATGTTTCCCTTGAGAATGGAAATCGCCACTTAATTTTACTCAAAAGCAACAGACACCTGTGCAGGGTTTGAACCAAAGGTTACTCTTCAGTGTGGCCCGTAATCCTCACCCTTCACTGTGCCTGACACACCTTCCAAGTGGAAGTCATTAACTATAACCAAGAGGGAATGAGCAGAAAGATGACACCATCCCCAGTGTTCAGCATTCATGCAAGTATTTACACTAGTAAAATATTCACCACAGGAAAACAAACAAAACCCACCCACGTTCACTCATGGTGGCTGGCAGATTCATTTTCATGACAGTTTTAAGTATTTCATTAAGTAAAAGGAACTAACTGGAACCTTCAAGAAAAACAAACTTTTATGCAAAGAGACAGGCATTTGCAAACACTAATGGTGAAGACAGGACTTCACACCCCGGCTACCCATTGTGGAGGCTACAGGATGCAGACGATCCCTGCTCACACAGTTGAGTGTCTGAAAAGCTTCCAAACTCAACGATGTAAAGACTCTGATGCCAGCTGAACTTAAACCATGAATTTCCAATCAGAAAACAGGAAAATGAACCAGCTCCCAGTGACACTTCCTCTTGTCTGCATATGGGCAGGAACAGCATGAATGTCAGCCACCTCAGAGTGAGAAAAGGTCCCGCTTATCTCACTGGCTCTGAGGGATGTATTCGATCCCACCATGGACACCTGCTCACACTGACGAACTACACCGTTTCCTTACGCTTTATTCTACTCAGACATTCCGACCAGGAGGGAGTGTCCCCTTCACCACTGCTGCGCACGAAATCTGAGTTTCCACTGATGTGCTCGGAGTGTTTAAGCAGCAGACCTGCAGCTCAGTTCAGGAAGCCGAGCTGGTCAAGTGTTTCCCACTTGCTGGCACCCAACGGTCGTGAGAGCATCAGCCCTGTTCTCAGCATCTTTCCATCTCTGTTCACTGAATCTTCACAGCCTGCCTCCGGGGCAGCTGTTGCCAAGAGAGTTCTCAAGCTGGGAGGGCTGAGCTCAGACCACCCAGAGCAGCTATCCTGGTCCTTCCAGACCATGGCTTCTTCCAGGGATAGGCCCCAGGGATTAGCCCAGAGGTGTCTGCTTCCCCCTCATTCTTAAGAGTCCCAGACTCCAACCCTCATGGGCACTGCTGCTGCTTTCTCGCCAGCATTTTCTTTCCTTGTCTTCATTGCTCCCAGCCACGCACATTCCAGGCCCTGGTGGCCCAGTGGCTCCCACTCCAGCAGCCTGTGTGTGGTTAGGACTCCCACATATCAAATGCCAACGCTCACGTATATTATCATCTATTCCCCTGGATCTGATAATGAGGAGTCTGAGTATTGGAATTAGGAGACTATGTTTGCTTAGTATTGTGGAAGTGAAAGATAAAAGATTCTAAGTGCCTACAACGACCTCATTTCTGTACCTAAACAAACACAGTGGTGGCAAAAGACAAAAGGGGTTTTTAATGTCTTCTTTCTATACAAAATGAATGCAATTTAATTTCTTCATGTCCGCATTTTCAACATTTCTCACCTGGCAAGCATGCAAATACTAATTTCCAAAGAAATAAGCTGTTCTATAATTTTAACATTTAGCATTATCACTATTAAGCAAGAATTATCCCAAAAGAGACAAGATAATCTTGTTCTCACATTCACAGATTGATAGTTACATAGCTCAATAACAGTTTAATGGAAAGGAAACATTTCATTTTAGGTTTCTGATCTAAAAAAAAATGAACAGAATTCTGGCAAAGAGATAAACATTAATTACGTAACTATGCAAAATGCCTCAGGAAAAGTTAACAAATAATGTAAAACAATTAGTTATTTAAAATGTTATAAATGTAGCTGAGTTTTAATAGTAATTTGTCCATAGTTAAAAGTGTCACAAAAACCTTTTAAAATTTTGATACTGAAAGAATAACTCTTCCAGCTTGCATTTTGTATCCATTCATGGTTAACACTTCGAGTAATTTTTAGCTGATATTTTTAACATATGCATAGTTATTACTCAGTTGAAGTATATCCCTTTCTACTCCAAGACTGATTTTCATACTTATGCTGATTTTTAGTAAGTGAAGGCAGCTTTAAAAGATGTCAAGATATCTAAAAATAAGAATTTAGCCCTCAAAAAAAGCTGTAAGCACCCCTGCAGGGATCGCACAGCAATAGTGTCTCATCTGATTTCAGTATATACATAAAGGTTCACTCCCTTCTTTACACACGATGGTAAACATTCACCATCAACACAAGACGCTCCTGGATCTGCTAATGGTGGACTAAGACAAAACTAATGGCCCCACAGTAGGGTTCAGCTGTAAAAGCTACGACATTAAGAACGTGTTTATGCTCAAAACTAGTTCCTTTGATTTGGGTTGGGGGGATACATTGTAGGGAATCCCTCACCCAGTGGAATAGCTTGTACTCATAAGGTCCACAGGAAACTGGGTGTTTATCCTAAATGCTGGTGGAGCTTCCCACCCACCCCACGCCCTACTCCCCACTGTTACGGAACAACAGTGTGAGAAGGTACGTGAGGGTGACGGTGAGGGGGGCGTTCCCCAGCCCCACTGGTGATGTCAGGATTCGACCACAAACATAGGAGGGGTTAGAGAAAGTCTTCCAAGTTTAATAACCTTCCTACAGACCCTCTTTCTTTGGAAATCAGTGAATACACATTATTTTGCCCATTTTAGTGACAACCACACAAGGAGGAATTTCTGAACATCGGACTATTTCCTGTGTGTGAAAGTGCCAGCTGAATCACTCAGTGGCTGTCCCTTGTCCCTACTTAGAATCGGCGCACATTACTAGCCATGCTTCGGCTCAAAGTCCTCCCTCTTCAAGGAGCACAGAGTATCAGGTGGCGAGCAGGCTGTCACCCTCACCCCACATCTGTAGATTGGGAAAAGCCAACCCAAGAAATAGGAATTCTTGGTCACTCTGCTTGTCACATCCTGCCAGATACATCAGCACACCCTGGCTTTCCAGTTAAACAGCAACCCAAGCTTATCGATGTACCTGTTCTTTAAAAATCAGAGGCGAATTCAGATTTGAAGTTAATATGAATGATACTATACTAACTCAGTATCTCAAGATAAGAGAAACAGAAGCAGCAGAAGCGAGAGACACACCAGAGAAGGGCAGTTCCTCCAAGAGGCGGCAACTATGGCTTTAGGGGTTTTCTTGGCAACTTATACAAAAAAAGGTACCCTGGGCCACTGACTACTTGCTGTCGATGGGAAGGACATCCACTGGTGCATGGAAACAACCTTTCCTGGAATGACCCCCAGCAGCGAGCACCATGGGTCCCTGAGTAAGCAGGGGTACGTGTCATCACCCTATGCATAATACAGAACCACACTTAACCCCCACATTTCAGAAGTCTGAGGATGACATGGAGTCAGCCTAGACTCACACAAGACCCCCTGAGGGTACTGCAGGGTGATGTGTCATCAAGCCTTTCCTGACAAGCTTGCTTTGCAGGTGATCTGCACTGAGCCCAGAATCCTTCATCCATTCCGCTCTGCCTGGTGCCCACGCAGGGACACAAGGCTCAACAGGGACCCAACTCCCAGGTCCAAGGCCATCACCAACCTGAAAGAGCTGTCTAGACTCTTTCCAGAGATGGCTGTTGGATGTAACAACTCACTCGCGCCAGAGCTTTTTCCTTACCTTGTGGGTTTTAAGAAAGGAATTTAGAAATTCAGGTCTGGTGGGATGAACACCTGTGGATGCCTGACTCCATGGAAACATTCTAATGCTGCACTCCGCCGCCCCACCCAGTCCACGCGGCCTCCACGCTGCAGCTTGGCACTAAAGCCCCTTCCCACCCCCATCCCTACGGCTCTTTATTCCACGCACAAGTCCCTACCTTGCCAAGCCCATTCTCTTTCCCTGAAACACCTCCCCATCCCTCTCTGAGTACTTACTGTGTTCATCAAATCTAATCCAAGGCAAATTACATTACCTACCACCAAGGTAAAAATACGCTAATTAAACTAGGCTGCTCCCTTGATTGTAAAGTGCATCCCCATTTCAGAGACGGTAAATGAAAAACAAACAAAAAGAAGAGGGGTTGAGAGGAGTCACAGGATCTGTGGATTTTTTCTCCCCTGAAGCTTCCTCCCACCACACGAACCTGCCCACACTTGTCACACCTGGTCTGAGAGCTCCCTGAGGACAGGGCACTGGCACCTGTTCTCACCACAGCGCCCAAGGACTTGCACAATACAAGTTTCTTGCTGGTGATGATGACAAAAGGAATTCCTCATTATCCTCAGATCATGAGAGGAAAAAAACAAGCAGACAAACTGTGAACGACTTCTAATGAATTTTTGAAAGATTAGACTGGACGCCGTTCATCATTTTCCATCAGAGTTGGAATAAAATCAATACTCCAAGCAAACGTGTCAGTAGCAGAGAGATGGCCCCTTTCTTTTACAAACACGCCTATGTTACACTGAATTTACCTCAAGGCACCCCTATTTGTGCTGCTATAAAATGTCACTTGTTGATATCAGCAGCAAGCCAGAGGGTCAGGCAACACTTAGGTGCCATCTAAGAGTCAGAGGAAACGTGGGAGCCGCTTCAGTGCAATTCTACTGGAAAGAAATATATTATGTCAGTGAAATCCTACACCTATTCTTCCACTTCCACGTGAAGTTCACACTTCAAACAACACAGAGAGACTGCCAGAGCTTCACTGAGCATGGCTGGCCAGGTGGGTGGGGTTTGAGGGAATTTTACCGATAAAGGAAACATTAATATCCACCTTCCCCTCTAACTTAGGAGAAGCACCGACTCCAGAATCAGGCTCCCCCTCAGAACCATGTGTGGTCTTACAATGGGCTGCAGCACTGGGACAGGCTCAGGGCCCTAACTGAGCAGGAAACGATGGTTCTCCCATCAGCTCCAGCTCCGAGTACCCAAGAACGCTGCCCAGCTGAGTCGTGGAGAAGTGACTAAGGAACTAACACTGTTCTATCCAGGCAGCACTTCCCCTTCGACACTAAAGCCAGTGCAGACTCGTAGCAGCACGGCTCTCTGCTCCTAGACGAGCGTGCGGGTCTGCAGCACTGATTTCACGGCACTTCCTCTGTCCACAAGAGGCTCTGTCCCCTCGAGAACTGAGTTTGGTGGAAAACTAAACCTAAACGTCCAGTAAGTTGGGACTGTAGCAATGGGGCAACTGTCACTGACTCATGGGACAGGGGAGGCAGGAGAGGCCCCCAGAGCTGGTGTGACGAAAGTTCCTGCACGGTGCAATAACAGGTCTCTTCCCCTCGGACAACAATCCCAGCAGCCCATTCCTCATCTCCTCTGACTCTCTAAATAAACAGTTTTACTGTTAAGGAGGAAGTGAGAAGGATTGTTTTACATTAACCCACTCCAACCATGTCTAAAGACCACTTCACTATTTAACCCACTTCAACAGTATGGGAATTCCTACGTCAGATCTGCAAGCCTGGGTTCTGCATATGGAACTAGCATGAACTTTTCAAGCTGCCCATCCAGTACCCACTTCCATCTGTTTGCTGACAACAGGCCGATTTTTCTTTGATATCCATCCTCCCCCTGCAGCCCCTGCCATGGTGGTTGGCTCAGGTAGCCCAGGCCTGAGCTAACCAGCGCCTGACGTTCTCCTGGCCATAGGGTCTGGGCCGGTCCTCAGGCTGGCACTCAGCCTCCCCACCGCTGCCCCTGGGTTCTGAGGGGACCCACAGAGGATGATGTTCCAGGACTGCTATTATGCGGTGGCCACAGGGAGCACACTGTGGATAAGGCCGTGCGTGGGAGGCCAACTGGAGCAAGAGCCCAGGCTGGATCGAAGCCAGTAAACAGGCAAAGCATAAGCCTGTCCCACTTCTGAACTTTCCAGGCTCACAAACCCACTCACTCAGTCACCGATTCGTCCAGCGGGGCCTCCATTCCCACCACAGGTCCCAGAGGAGGTGCCATTTGGGCAGGACGGTGGCACAGCTTCTCTCAGGGCCCAATCCGTCACCTTCATCATCAAAACTGGGCTGAAATCTAACCCTCCCACCAACATGACTCTGAGCTGAGTACAGGGAGGACAGACACGGTCTCTTGCTGTCTGTAATACTCCTTCCCCGCGTGCTTCCAGTTACAAACGCACCATGTGGTTAGAAGTCACGCTCCTGCTTCTGACGCTGCAGAGGGAAGGGGTCGATGCTGACACCAGGGAAACCGACATACAGATGTGCAAATGCTGAGGGTGACAAGGTACTTTAAACAGCTGCTTCTTCCACAAAAACCTTGATCTAGTCTTGGCGATAACAGAGAAAACATGAAGCTTAACTCAGAGAAAAACGATGCTTTTCCCCACAATACAAGCTCATGAATAACCAAGGACATGCTCACTGCTTCCTGGTACAGTTCACTTTACTTACACCCTGAAAAATATCTGAATTAATGAATAGTACTAAAACAAAAAAGTCATGCAACAAAATTTAGAAGGCTGTGTCAAATTTCAGTAGATCCAAAGATTTTGAACCAAGACTGCTAATTAATAAGCTAAGATAGTGGACAGTTTTTATATAGATCAGGGAGCATCACTAACTGGGGTGATGCTGGAAATTCCACTGTGAAATTTAAAACATGGACATACTGAAAAAATGATCAGAAGTAAAAGTGAAACATCCAATGTAATTTTTAAGTAATGGTAATACAGAGCTTAAACCAGCCACACTGTGCATTATATACTTTAAAGACGTGTATGTATATGCAGAGACTTATTAGAGATTAATTTAGGATGGGGAAGAAAAAAGAAAGTCAGAAATGAATTTAAATGACTTCGGCATTACACAAAAAATGTATTTCCATATCCGCAGCGGCTTTCTGAGTAAGAACGCTTACATAAAGATGCATATCCCAACTATAAACAATTTGGTTATCTATGGGAAGAGACAGTGTCTCTCTCCGGGAAATACATGAATTCTTTCAACCTGACTGGACTCTGAGGCCAATGGGTCTTCCTGACGTCCATCACATCATTTTCTCTGCTCTCCACCACTTGGCCCTGCACATTTCCTGGCGCCCTCCCTCTATGCTCAAAGCCTGGGGCTATCAACACCCCAAAACTCTGTTATCTTTC
Organism: Grampus griseus; assembly: GCF_964374135.1. Lineage (NCBI taxonomy): Eukaryota > Metazoa > Chordata > Mammalia > Artiodactyla > Delphinidae > Grampus > Grampus griseus. The sequence continues at coordinate 147,535,375 of NC_139018.1, forward strand.
TGTTCTGCTGCCATCAACTATTAGCCACAGAACTTTCACTTCTGCGCAAATAAGTAGAAAACTGGAAAATTACAAAACCTTTTAGCTTTTTAATATTTTGCCTTTTCAGATAATACAGATGATCTGAAAACATAACAGATCTTAAGCACTGACTGTACTTCCAAGGTCTGTTAACATACTGCCTACATCTGTGTATTAAAGTGAGTGCTCACTTCAGCAGCGTATATACTAAAATTGGAACGATACAGAGAAGATTAGCATGGCCTCTCAAGGATGACACTCAAATTCGTGAAGCGTTCCATATTTTTAAAGACAAACACCATATAATGTCACTTACATGTGGAATCTAAATATGGCACAAATGAACCTATGTACAAAATAGAAACAGACTCACAGACATAGAGAACAGACTTGTGGTTGCTAAGGGTGAGGGGGAGAGGGATGGACTGGGAGTTTGAGGTTGGTAGATGCAAACTATTACATCTAGAATGAATAAACAACAAGGTCCTACTGTATAGCACAGGAAACTATCTTCAGCATCCTGTGATAACCCACAATGGAAAAGAATATAAAAAAAGAATGTGGGGCTTCCCTGGTGGCGCAGTGGGTGGGAGTCTGCCTGCCGGTGCGGGGGACGCGGGTTCGTGCCCCGGTCCAGGAGGATCCCACATGCCGCGGAGTGGCTGGGCCCGTGAGCCATGGCCGCTGAGCCTGCGCGTCCGGAGCCTGTGCTCCACAACGTGAGAGGCCACAACAGTGAGAGGCCCGCGTACCGCAAAAAAAAACCAAAAAAACAAAAAAACACCCTGTGGCGGGCCCCTCACTGTGAGGATGCCCGAACTCTTGAGTGTGTAACTTTCACTTCTGCACTGAATAAACCGCTTCTTTAAAAAAAAAAAAAAAAAAAAGAATGTGTATAACTGAGTCACTTTGCTGTACAGCAGAGATTGGCACAGCATTGTAAATCAACTATACATCGATAAAATAAATAAATAAAACTAAAAACAAAGTGTGTTGTCTGATATATGTCATTTAATCAATAAATATCCATAGGGCATAAACTGTTGGCTACATTTAGCTGTGATAACGTTTTAAGTGAAAAGCTTTAAATTCAGTGAATTTAGATATCCCTCAAAATTTAATCCTTCTGACACTTGTTAACTGAGAATGCTACACCTGAATATTACAAAATCAAGAAAAGTGTTTAAATCGTGGAGCTCTAAATATATCCACACATGCACTGTGATATACTAATACATAAACATTCGAACTTTAGCATTTTCACCAATTTTTGAGCCCAAATTCCTTGATTTTCACAACTACAGGTGAATAAACATCTACGTAAGTGTAAAGTTCAAGCACTGGCTCTTTAAAGCCACTGAGTCTGACTCCAGGCAGCGCAAAATGAGGTTTACTTACCTACAGACAAACCTAATTAGTGTACCAGTGGTGACACTGCACTCATGAGTCCCACAATCTCACATTTAAGCAAAGACGCTGAACATGAGGATTCTTTATCGTGATTCTGCTTTCTGGGGAAGACTACATAACAGCCTTTGGTTTCTGACTCTCTATGTCAAAGACAGCTCTATGAAGCAGCTGTGCTGCTTCTGGTGCCAAAGAATGGATCAGCTCATTAAACTAAAGAAAAACAGGTTAAAAACATAACCCTGCAAACCCTGAGCAAAACCATCCCAGGTCTAATTCCATCTGTGCCACTCTGACTGCATTCCTGGTCACAATGCTGGAGTCACTACCCGTAAGATGAGAAGTCAGAGCAAGGTGATCTCTGCATCCTGCCAGTTCTGGAGTTAATCACTGATTCTGTGATTAACTTCTCAGTGAATTAGCTAATGTCACAGTTACGTTTTGAGTAATTTGGCTATATGTATATTAACAGGGAAATCCTGGACACACACCACCACAGGCCACTTCCCTCACACAGCCTTTACTATTATCTTTTTTCTTTTAAATTAGTTTTATTTTTAGAGAGTTTTAGGTTCACAGGAAAATTGAGAGGAAGGGACAGAGATTCCCCATGTATCCCCTGCCCCCATACATGCACAGCCTGCCCCACCATCAACATCCTCCACTATCAAGATCCCCCACCAGATGGGACATTTGTTAGAACTGGTGAACTTACAGGGACACATCATCATCACCCAGAGTCCACAGCTGACATTAGGGTTCACTCTTGGTCTTGGACATTCTGTGCATCTAGGGTTCCTCCATGTCTCTTCATGGCTTGATAGCTCTTTTTTTGGCTGAATAATATTCTACTGTCTGGATGGACCACAGTTTATTCACCTACTGAAGGACAAAACTTCCGAGTTTTGAAAGTTATGAATAAAGCTGCTGTGAGCATCCGTGTGTAAGGTTCTTTTGTGGACTTAAGTTTTCAACTCCTTTGGGTAAATACCAAGGAAAGTGATTGCTGGATCACATGGTAAGAGTACGTTTAGTTTTGTAAGAAACCACCAAACTGTCTTCCAAACTGGCTGTACCATGTTGCATTCCTACCAGCGGTGACTGAGAGTTCTGGTTGCTCCACACCCTTACCAGCATTTGGTGTTGTCAGTGTTCCAGATTTTGGCCATGCTAATAGGTGTGTAGTGATATCTCATTGATTTAATTTGCATTTTCCTGTTGACACACGATGTGGAGCATCTTTTCATAAGCATATTTGCCATCTGTATCTTCTTTGGTGAGGTGTCTTTTCAGATCTCCTGTCCATTTTTTATTTGGATTGTTTGTTTTCTTATTGAGTTTAAAGAGTTCATCGTGTATTGTGGGTAACAGTCCTTTATCAGACGTCTTTTGCAAATATTCTCTCCCATCTGTAGTTTGCCGTCTCCTTCCCTTGATGCTATGTATTTAATTACACAGAATATGGACTTCCCAGTTCATCTCAGTTTTCACCACTTCCTACTGTTGTTGACCTCACTCCCTCCCCAGGCCTCTTCTGACCTTGCTTCTTTAGTTTTCTTGATTTTCAACATGCAACAACGTTCTACTGAAGGGAACAAAAGGCAGAAGGGCTTGCAGCCTCAGGGCAGGAGGCACACATCACAATGGGAAACCCCTCAAATCACACGCCAAGCAAAGTACCTCCCAAAGCCTAAGCAAGGAGCAGGAGCCCATGTCCCAGGCTGGGAGCTCCCTGCTGTATCAGCCAAGCAAGTAACCTGAAACTCAAAACCCCACCAAATGGGGCAAAACCTTTCACTGCCAAAGGCTTTTAATGAATAAACTAAAGGTCGGGCTTCCCTGGTTGCGCAGTGGTTGAGAATCCGCCTGCCAATGCAGGGGACATGGGTTCGAGCCCTGGTCCGGGAAGATCCCACACGCCGCGGAGCAACTAAGCCCATGAGCCTCAACTACTGAGCCTGCGCTCCAGATCCCGCGAGCCACAACTCCTGAAGCCCATGTGCCTAGAGCCCGTGCTCTGCAACAAGAGAAGCCACCACAGTGAGAAGCCCACGCACCGCAACGAAGAGTAGCCCCCGTTCACCACAACTAGAGAAAGCCCGCGCCCAGCAACAAAGACCCAATGCGGCCATAAATAAATAAATAAATAAATAAATAAACAAACAAACAAACAAACAAAATACGCTTTAAAAAAAAGAAACTAAAGGGCAATGCCTTGAATGAGAAAACAGTAATTGCTTCAGACTGTTTGCATGGCTGCAGTGTTTTTTTGTACCTTATGTAAGGAACCTGAGAGCACACACCACGACTTCTGAGTCTGGACCTAAAAATTCCAGCTCAAGAGAGCCTAACAATTTCAGGAATCTGAGGAGTAGGGCCAACGGGATCCTGCAGGAGCTGAGGACAAGCGCTGACCATGTGGTCAGTGTCAGTCAGCTAGGGTGTGGCCTGGGGCTGGCCACGTCTCCTCTCCTCTGCTCTCCTGGGTCTCAGCCAGCAGTCCAACACCCCCACCCCCAGCCCCAGGACTCAATTTCCATGCTGAGACTCCTGAAGGAGGAGCCTTTACTACCCCAGGGAGGCTGGAGCACAGATCCTCCTGGGACCCATTTGGTGCTATACTGAGCAACCAAGTGTTTCCAGAAGTGGCTGTAGACAAACTTCAGTTTCCAAAAACTGAAATGTGCTGTGTAAAACCAAGAATGTGGAAGGAGATAATTCAAGACAGTCCCTGCTCAAATTTTAAAGCATAGTTGAAAAGTCAAGTATGAGGAGATAGGAAACTCTTTTAATTACCCTCATGGTCATAACTAAAATCACTGTAATAGACATATCTCTAATCAGAAGTATAAATTTTTAAAAATCCATAACATAGGAAATAAACCATAAACAAGTAAGCTTTCAAATCTGACAGTCACACTAATCTCACTGACAAAAGAGGTTTCTGAAGCAGATTATTAATTATCCTCCAATTCTATATGGATATTAAAATTATTAAGTCCTGGCAATCAAGGTTCTCTGAACTGTCAGCATTTATTTTTAAAATAAAGGACACACTGTCACTCTGAATTTCTATTTTAAATGATCACTTTTACTTAGAAACTGTACAACTTGCTAACCTGACATCCAACATTACTAGAAGCTAATTAATTCAAGCACTAGTGAGTTTATTTATTTTAATGGAAACGCTGATTAGGAAAAAACTGCTTTAGGGACCGTCAACGTTTTAAAGCATAGTATTGTCTCTCTCCCTCTACTCAGGAGTAAGGAGGTTGTGTACAGATGTGTTCAAAGCAATCTGGATGGTGTACACATAGAGCTTAAGACAGAGTCGCACTTCCAAAGTCAGAAAGTCAAGGGTGAATCCAGGATATTGTGAATAAGGTCACTCTGCACTAATGTATATTGAAAATATTTCATATATCTGTAATTTGGATGGAATATCCTCATGAAAGACAACCAAGTCTAAACTACAGAAAAGCATTTTTAATGAGCCACGGTCCTTAAAACCAGAGTAATATTTCAGTGACAAATTATTTCATATCAAATTTAAAACACCCATTTGAACGAGTTTTGTCATATTTTCCTATTACATTTCAGAATTTCTAAAGCTCCTAAAGTCTCAGATTGAAGTAGAGTCTGACTTCGACAATCTCCACATCACAAACATGTATCAAAAGCGATTGAGAATGCACTTTTTGATGGAAACCTTTACAAAAGGAGACAAAATACCTTGAGGAATACAAAGGCTGATTCAACCTACAACAGAATGAAGACAAGCGCGTTCTGGTGGACTATGGTTGAGCTACTAATCACTGAACAAACAGGAAGAGGAATACAAACAGGGAGAAGTCTTTCCAAATAAAAGAAGATGAGGGCTTCCCTGGTGGCGCAGTGGTTGAGAGTCCGCCTGCCGATGCAGGGGACGCGGGTTCGTGTCCCGGTCCGGGAAGATCCCACATGCCCCAGAGCGGCTAGGCCCGTGAGCCATGGCCACTGAGCCTGCGCGTCCGGAGCCTGTGCTCCGCAACGGGAGAGGCCACAACAGTGAGAGGCCCGCATACCGCAAAAAAAAAAAAAAAAAAAAAAAAAAGAAGATGAGCTGAGCTGACAGAAGGAGACTGACCATTGTGAAGGGGACCATGGCTGCTTATGAGCCTTCAGAATCGTCTTCACCTGTAAATGAGAATGGACACCTATCCTGCCTACCTACAAGCGGTAAATAACAGCAGGATAGACAGTGATAATGCTTTGTAAGTAAAAAAAAAAAAAAAAGGAACGTTTAGCACCTACTACAAGCTGAGCTGTTTACATATTTAATCCGCACAACTACCTGATGTCAGGCATTTAGATGAGGGATCCAGGCTCAAGGTTGACATGACTTGTCTGGATAAACCCACACCCTGACCCGTCAGGGCTGGGTCCAGGAATGTGCATTTCCAAGAAGCTGCGGGTGAGCTGCTGTCAGGGCACAGCTGCACTCACGTCACCTGCTGTGGCCAGGGGGAGAACACCCCTGCTCCACACCCTCGTTTCTGAGGCCTGGGCTCTGATTCTCCTCACCTGCCACCACCAACTGTCTTCACTGAACTTACAAACAGAAGGAAAGGAGAAGGACAGAGAGCGGACTGCAGAGCGTATAAAAGTCTGCAAGAGAAAGACTTCACCTGAACTAGAATCAAATGGGGTTTGAGTCATCGAGTACAGAGAAAACACAGGAGAACACACTGTGCACCAGTCTTCTTTTAGGAAAGGAGGTGAACCAGCAGCCCCGAGCCGTCGCATCAACCCTAAGCAGTCTCGTTTCTACTTGGAAAGCAGGTTGCAGGGATGCAGGCACCGTGCAACTGTTTTTATGCTACATACGTAATCCTGGTGTTTATACTCACACCGCCGTGAAGTGACTGTGTTTCCTTCCTTCAACTGTGCCTCCGTGCAATGCCCAGGACCAACACGTGACAGCTGGAGTCTAATATCCGTACTCGTCCATCATAGTCCCACCCTACCCCCTAAAAAATTAAAAAGCCATGGGGTTTAATTCAAAATCAATTTTAATAAAATTAGGTTTACAACACTTTTAGAGATGAAAATATCTGTAGTTATGGCATAAGGACAGAGTAGAAATCCTGGTTTCCAGGGGTCAGAGGGAAGGAGGAATGGGGAGTCAGTGTTTAATGGACAGAGTTTCAGTTTTACAAGATGAAATGAGTTAAGGGGATGGATAGTAGTGTTAGTTGCACAACAATGTGAATGTTTCTAATACCAGTGAACTCGACACTTAAAAATCGTTAAGACAGTAAATTTTAGGTTATATATGTTTCACCACAAAAGGGGGGGGGAATCCATTGTTCACATTAATTTTCTTTCACACACAATCCACTGTGGATTATATTGGGGGTTCAGGTGACACTCGGCTTTTTGCTGGGGATACACACTGTGCATTTACTGCACACCATCTGAGCTGGGAGGTGGATACTGGTAACGCGTCACGGGGCCCCCTGCGGGGTGCAGGCTAGCTCTCTGCCAGTCCCCGTTCCACGTACCCAGCTTACACCCAGCCTCAGCCCCGTAGAGTCCCCTCCTGTCCATGAGCACATGCATCGACCCCGCTCCCAGCTCACAGACCCAGAGAGGTAAGGTGACGTGGACACCTCAGGAGCTTGGTAAGCCCCACTATACTGACACTGTCCCACTCAGGGCAGCTGGGAAACGACTTCACTGCTGGTTTGGATCCCCTCACACACAGGCTGTGCTCAGCTGGCTGCACACCCTCCTGTTCAAATGAACAGAAAACCTACTTAAAACTCTGGAAACAGGAGTGAAAACACCGCGACAGCTCCCGGGGTGCAAACTTCCATACGCGTCACACACACCTTCGCAAAGACTGGGAGGGAATGAGATGCATGGTCCTCAAATCTGCCAGTCAGACTGGGTCCTAAGCTCCATGGGAGCCAGACCCACCAATTCAACCCACAAATGTGTATTTCTACAGGCCAGGAGCTCTTCTCCACTCATGCCGCTGCCTGTTCACAGGTGGCCTGACTCCCCGCTCTCAACGGCACACCCCGGATCTGCTGAGCATTCACGGAGCAGGTGTCTACACGTAATGCTGCTTCATTAAAACTCCTCATCTGTTTACTTTTGGTTCCAATTACAGCACCTGAGAAAGTTTTTATCCTAGGAGATGGGGGAGTCATTAGGGGAGAAGATGAAGCCCCGCTAGAACCTAGTATCTCCACAAGTCGAGTCACTGCGAAGAGATCAGCATCCTTGTCCTTCGTGTGGCTCCTGCTTTATTTTTGTTGTTTGTCTTTAAAAGACACAAAAGCTGTTTCTCAACACCAAAGGCCTATTTTATTGTATTTTACACTCATGCTTAGGTATAAAGTAGCCAACTACCTACTCCAGAAGGGAGATTCCAGGAAAAGAGACAGGAGGAAGACAAGCACTGATGAAAAGGGGACATGTGGACGGTGGGAGGAGCACCAGAGGCCACAACTGGATGCTTCAGTTATTTCTTCATTAACTAGTCATGAAGCCTCAGGCAGGGCACTTTACCTCTTAAGTTATATCCTTCAGGGGTTTTATGGCTATTATTTTAAGTGGATAAGTTCTCCTTGCTAGGGAGCGAAAAATCAGCTACAGTTTTGTGCTAACCAAAAACGTCTTCATTACCAGTGCAAGGCCGGCAGGTTGGGCTGCACTAACCAGTTAGTCTTCCAAGACAAGAGTTACACTTTAGAAGTGCCACACTCTACAAACACTGCCACTTGACAGGTTCTCACCTTGAGGAGCCCCTGTGGCCAAGGCCAGGCCAAGCAATGCCTGACGTGCTAACGTGGATGGCATTTTATGCCACGGTGAAACTGCTCCCGCAATTAGAAAGGAAGTGTCACAGAGGCCTAAAAGGTGTTAGATATCAAGTGTAGCGTGAGGAGGACTGATTACATTCCTCAGTTATTTGTTGCTCAATTCAAAACAGCTTTCTGGGGGACCTTCAAGATGGCGGAGAAGTATGACGTCGAGATCACCTTCCTCCCCACAAATACATAAAAAATACATCTACATGTGGAACAACTCCTACAGAACACCTACTGAACGCTGGCAGAAGACCTCAGACCTCCCAAAAGGCAAGAAACTCCCCACGTACCTGGGTAGAGCAAAAGAAAAAACAGAGACAAAAGAATAGGGACAGGACCTGCAACAGTGGGAGGGAGCTATGAAGCAGGAAAGGTTTCCACATACTAGGAAGCCCCTTCATGGGCGGAGACTGTGGGTGGCGGAGGTGGGGAGCTTCTGAGACACGGAGGAGAGCGCAGCCATAGGGGTGCAGAGGGCAAAGCGGAGAGATGCCCGCACAGAGGAGCAGTGCCAACCAGCACTCACCAGCCCGAGAGGCTTGTCTGCTCAGCCGCCAGGGCGGGTGGGGGCTGGGAGCTGAGGCTCCGGCTTCGGAGGTCAGACCCCAGGGAGAGGACTGGGGTTGGCTGCATGAACACAGCCTGAAGGGACTAGTGCACCACAGCTAGCAGGGAAGGAGTCCAGGAAAAAGTCTGGACCTGTCTAAGAGGCAAGACACCATTGTTTCGGGGTGTGCGAGGAGAGGAGATTCCTTCCTCATCTGCCCACAGAAAGCAGAGCACCACCTAAACGAGCTTCAGAGACGGGCGCAAGCCAAGGCTATCAGCTCGGACATCAGAGACGGGAATGAAATGCTAACGCTGCTGCTGCAGCCACCAAGAATCTGAAGTGCAAACAAAGGTCACTATCCACACTCCCCCTGAGGAGCCTGTGCAGCCCACCACTGCCAGGGTCCCGTGATCCAGGGATGACTACCCCAGGAGAACACACGGCGCGCCTCAGGCTGTTGCAATGCCATGCTGGCCTCTGCCGCCGCAGGCTCCCCCCGCATTCCAATTATAACTAACATACCCTTCCCTCCCCCTGGCCTGAGTAAGCCAGAGCCCCCAGTCAGCCGCTGCTTTAACCCCCTCCTGCCTGGGTGGGAACAGATGCCTGAGGTCGACCTGCACACAGAGGTGGGGTCAAAACCAAAGCTGAACCCCAGGAGCTGTGCGAATAAAGAAGAGAAATGGAAATCTCTCGCAGCAGCCTCAGGAGCAGCGGATTAAACTCCCACAATCAACTTGATGTACCTGCATCTGTGGAATACCTGAAGAGACAACGAATCACCCCAAAATTGAGGTGGTGGACTTTGGGAGCAACTGTAGACTTGGGGTTTGCTGTCTGCAACTGATTTGTTTCTGATTTTTATGTTTACCTTAGATGAGTTTTTAGCGCCTGTTATCATTCATGGATTTGTTTATTGGTTTGGTTGTTCTCTTTATTATTATTTTTTATTTTAATAATTAAAAAAAAGTTTTTAATTTATTATTTTCTTTCTTTTTCTCCTCCTTTTTCTTCTGAGCTCTGTGGCTGACAGGGTCTTGGTGCTCTGGCCTGGTGCCAGGGCTGAGCCTCTGAGGTGGGAGAGCCGAGTTCAGGACACTGGACCACCAGAGACCTCCCGGCCCCACATAATATCAATTGGTGAGAGCTCTCCCAGAGATCTCCATCTCAACGCTAAGACCTAGCTCCACCCAACGGCCAGCAAGCTCCAATGCTGGACATCCCATGCCAAACAACTAGCCAGACAGGAACACAACCCCATCCATTAGCGGAGAGGCTGCCTAAAATCATACTAAGTTCACAGATACCCCAAAACAAACCACCGGACACGGCCCTGCCCACCAGAAAGACAAGATCCAGCCCCACCCACGAGAACACAGGCACCAGTCCCCTCCACCAGGAAGCCTACACAAGCCACCGAACCAACCTCACCCACTGGGGGCAGACACCAAAAACAACGGAACTATGAACGTGCAGCCTACAAAAAGGATGCCCCAAACATAGTAAGTTAAACAAAATGAAAAGACAGAGAAATATGAAGCAGACGAAGAAGGAAGGTAAAACCCACCAGACCAAACAAATGAAGAGGAAATAGGCAGTCTACCTGAAAACGGAATCAAAGTAATGACCATAAAGATGATCCAAAATCTTGGAAATAAAATGGAGAAAATACAAGAAATGTTTAACAAAGAACTAGAAGAACTAAAGAGCACAGAAACAGTGATGAACACCACCACAAATGAAATTAAAAATTCTCTAGAAGGAATCAATAGCAGAATAACTGAGGCAGAAGAACGGATAAGTGACCTGGAAGATAAAATAGTGGAAATAACTACAGCAGAGCAGAATAAAGAATGAAAAGAATTGAAGACAAGTTCAGAGACCTCTGTGACAACATTAAACACACCAACAATCAAATTATAGGAGTCCCAGAAGAAGAAGAGAAAGGGACTGAGAAAATATTTGAAGAGATTACAGTTGAAAACTTCCCTAACATGGTAAAGGAAATAGTGATGAAAGGGAAAAACCTACAACCAAGATTACTCTACCCAGCAAGGATCTCATTCAGATTTGACACAGAAATTAAAACCTTTACAGACAAGCAAAAGTTAGGAGAATTCAGCACCACCAAACCAGCTTTACAACAAATGCTACAGGAACTTCTCTAGGCAGGAAACACAAGAGAAGGAAAAGACCTACAAAAACAAACCCAAAACAATTTAAAAAAAGGTAATAGGAACATACATATCGATAATTACCTAAAATGTAAATGGATTAAATGCTCCAACCAAAAGACATAGACTGGCTGAATGGATACAAAAACAAGACCCATATATATGCTGTCTACAAGAGACACACTTCAGACCTAGGGGCACATACAGACTGAAGGTGAGGGGATGGAAAAAGATATTCCATGCAAATGGAAATCAAAAGAAAGCTGGAGTAGCAATTCTCATATCAGACAAAATAGACTTTAAAATAAGGACTATCACAAGAGACAAAGAGGGACACTACATAATGATCAAGGGATCAATCCAAGAAGAAGATATAACAATTGTAAATATTATGCACCCAAAGTAGGAGCACCGCAATACATAAGGCAAATAAATGCTAACAGTCATAAAAGGGGAAATCGACAGTACCACAATCAGAGTAGGGGATTTAACACCCCATTTTCACACATGGAGAGATCATCCAAAATGAGAATAAATAAGGAAACACAAGCTTTAAATGACATATTAAACAAGATGGACTTAATTGAGATTTATAGGACATTCCATCCAAAATCAACAGAATAAACTTTCTACTCAAGTGCTCATGGAACATTCCCCAGGACAGATCACATCTTCGGTCACAAATCAAGCCTTGGTAAATTTAAGAAAACTGAAATTGTATCAAGTATCTTTTCCGACCACAACACTATGAGACTAGGTATCAATTACAGGAAAAAAACTGTAAAAAAATACAAACACATGGAGGCTAAACAATACACTACTAAATAACCAAGAGATCACTGAAGAAATCAAAGAGGAAATCAAAAAATACCTAGAAGCAAATGACAATGAAAATACGACGACCCAAAACCTATGGGATGCAGCAAAAGCAGTTCTAAGAGGGAAGTTTTATAGCAATACAATCCTACCTCAAGAAACAAGAAACATCTCAAATAAACAACCTAACCTTACAACTAAAGCAATTAGAGAAAGGAGAACAAAAAAACCCCAAAGTTAGCAGAAGGAAAGAAATCATAAAGATAGATCAGAAATAAATGAAAAAGAAATGAAGTAAACAATAGCAAAGATCAATAAAACTAAAAGCTGGCTCTTTGAGAAGATAAACAAAATTGATAAACCATTAGCCAGACTCATCAAGAAAAAAAGGGAGAAGACTCAAATCAACAGAAATAGAAATGGAAAAAGAGAAGTAACAACTGACACTGCAGAAATACAAAGGATCATGAGAGATCACTACAAGCAACTATATGCCAATAAAATGGACAACCTAGAAGAAATGGACAAATTCTTAGAAAAGTACAAACTTCTGAGACTGAACCTGGAAGAAATAGAAAATATAAACAGACCAGTCACAAGCACTGAAATTGAAACTGTGATTAAAAATCTTCCAACAAACAAAAGCCCAGGACCAGATGGCTTCAAAGGTGAATTCTATCAAACATTTAAAGAGCTAACACCTATCCTTCTCAAACTCTTCTAAAATGCAGCAGAGGAAGAAACACTCCCAAACTCATTCTACGAAGCCACCCTCACCCTGATACCAAACCCAGACAAAGATGTCACAAAGAAAGAAAACTACAGGCCAATGTCACTGATGAACATAGATGCAAAAATCCTCAACGAATACTAGCAAACAGAATCCAACAGCACATTAAAAGGATCATACACCATGATCAAGTGGGGTTTATCCCAGGAATGCAAGGATTCTTCAATATATGCAAATCAATCAATGTGATACACCACATTAACAAACTGAAGGATAAATCGCAATAGATGCAGAAAAAGCTTTTGACAAAATTCAACATCCATTTATGATGAAAACTCTCCAGAAAGTAGGCATAGAGAGAACCTACTTCAACATAATGAAGGCCATATATGAAAACCCACAGCCACCATCATTCTCAGTGGTGAAAAATTGAAACCATTTCCTCTAAGATCAGGAACAAGAAAAGGCTGCCCACTCTCACTGCTATTATTCAACATAGTTTTGGAAGATTTAGCCACAGCATTCAGAGGAGAAAAATAAATAAAAGGAATCCAAATCAGAAAAAGAGAAGTAAAGCTGTCACTGTTTGCAGATAACATGATACTGTACATAGAGAATCCTAAAGATGCTACCAGAAAACTACTAGAGCTAATCAATGAATTTGGTAAAGTAGCAGGATACAAAATTAATGCACAGAAATCTCTTGCACTGCTATACACTAATGATTAGAAATCTGAAAGAGAAATTAAGGAAACACTCCCATTTACCATTGCAACAAAAAGAATAAAATACCTAGGAAAAAAACTACCTGAGGAGACAAAAGATCCATATGCAGAAAACTATAAGACACTGATGAAAGAAATTAAAGATGATACAAACAGATGGAGAGATATACCATGTTCTTGAATTGGAAGAATCAACACTGTGAAAATGACTATACTATAGTATACTATACTATAAAGCAATCTACAGATTCAATGCAATCCCTATCAAACTACCCATGGCATTTTTCACAGAACTAGAACAAAAAAATTTCACAATTTGTATAGAAACACAAAAGACCCCATATAGCCAAAGCAATCTTGAGAAAGAAAACAGCCTGAGAAAGAAAAGAGCTTGAGAAAGAAAAGAGCCTGGAGGAATCTGGCTCCCTGACTTCAGACTATACTAAAAAGTTACAGCAATCAGGACAGTATGGTACTGGCACAAAAACAGAAATACAGACCAATGTAACAAAACAGAAAGCCGAGAGATAAACCCATGCAGATATGGTCACCTTATCTTGATAAAGGAGGCAAGAATATACAATGGAGAAAAGACAGCCTCTTCAATAAGTGGTGCTGGGAAAACTGGACAGCTACATGTAAAAGAATGAAATTAGAACACTCCCTAACACCATCCACAAAAATAATCTCCAAATGGATTAAAGACCTAAATGTAAGGCCAGACACTATAAAACTCTTAGAGGAAAATATAGGCAGAACACTCTATGACGTAAATCACAGCAAGATCCTTTTTGATCCACCTCCTAGAGAAATGGAAATAAAAACAAAAATAAACAAATGGGACCTAAAGAAACTTAAAAGCTTTTGCACAGCAAAGGAAATCATAAACAAGACAAAAAGACAACCCTCAGAATAGGAGAAATATTTGCAAATGAAGCAACGGACAAAGGATTCATCTCCAAAACATACAAGCAACTCATGCAGCTCAATATCAAAATAAAAAACAACCCAATCCAAAAATGGGAGGAAGAACTAAATAGACATTTCTCCAAAGAAGATACACAGATGGCCAACAAACACATGAAAGGATGCTCAACATCACTAATCATTAGAGAAATCCAAATCAAAACTACAATGAGATATCACCTCACACTGGTCAGAATGGCCATCATCAAAGAAACCACTAACAATAAATGCTGGAGAGGGTGTAGAGAAAAGGGAACCCTCTTGCTCTGCTGGTGGGAATGTGAATTGATACAGCCACTATGGAGAACAGTATGGAGGCTCCTTCAAAAACTAAAAATAGAACTACCATATGACCCAGAAATCCCACTACTGGGCACATACCCTGAGAAAACCATAATTCAAAAAGAGTCATGTACCCCAATGTTCATTGCAGCACTATTACAATAGCCAGGGCATGGAAGCAACCTAAGTGCCCATCGACAGATGAATGGATAAAGAAGATGTGGCACATATATACAATGGAATATTACTCAGCCATAAAAAGAAACGAAATTGAGTTATTTGTTGTGAGGTGGATGGACCTAGAGTCTATCATACAGAGTGAAGTAAGTCAGAAAGAGAAAAACAAATACCGTATGCTAACACATATATGGAATCTAAAAAAAAAAAAAAAAAATGCTTCTCACGAACCTAGGGTCAGGACAGGAATAAAGATGCAGATGCAGCAAATGGACTTGAGGACATGGGGAAGGGAGACAAAGTGTAAGCTGGGACGAAATGAGAGAGTGGCATTGACATATATACTAAATGTAAACTAGACAGCCAGTGGGAAGTAGCTGCATAGGACAGGGAGATCATCTCAGTGCTTTGTGACCACCTAGAGGGAGGGTGGGAGGGAGATGCAAGAGGGAGGGGATATGGGGATATATGTATACTTATAGCTGATTCACTTTTTTATACAGCAGAAACTAACACAACATTGTAAAGCAATTATACTCCAATAAAGATGTTTAAAAAAATAGCTTTCTGAACCCAAGGGACAAGCACCTCCAACTGGTAAGGTTCTGCTTTCTTTACAGAAGAGTCACCAAATGCCCATTTCACAACTGCTGTTCTCATCAGAACTTGAGGGCAAAGAAAAGGGGAAAGTAGCAGGGGGCAGGGAGTGACTCCGAATTTGTAGGAGGTTGACCAGCTGCTTGAGCAGGTGGAGAGGCAGGGCGTCCCTCCCCGTGAGTTAAAAGTCATGCCAGGACTAAAATGTTAATAAATAAGTAGATTAGTTAATAATAAAATGGATGCTTTTACGAGTGCACAGAGGCAGAGCGCTGCACATGCTGGAAGCCAGGTAACAGCTGCTTGCAGAGCAACCAGTCCAAAGGTTGCTGATCTTGTTGAACTGAGGTCGGGGGAGCCTGGGAACACCAGCCAACGCAGAGAGGCCGGGCGGGTCTGGACCAAAGGAAACCTGCCAGTGTGTCCGAGGAATTCTGGGTCTGACAAGTGGCTCTGGGGAAATCACTGCATCGTCTGCGAGGACACGTCTGGAAAACTTTAGAGGCACAGAAGGCTCGTGAGACAAATGGTTGCAAAGGTCCCAAGGGCAAAGCCTGCTGTGCTCCGGTCAGGAAAACGGACTTTTGGTAGGAAGCAGCCAGTCACAGGACGATGCTGACAGCAGCCTAAGGGTATGGGCTCCCCACTACACTCAAGCACAAGTGCCAAACTCCGTGACGGAATCTGAAGATCAGGCTGTAACTGGTGATAATTCTGTAACTTATTTTATAGACAAACTGGGTGAACACAGGGTTCCCCTGGACACCAAAAGGATCAGCCCAGGACCTCAGTCTAAAATGCAGACGGCTGCTCTGAGCATTGCTAGGCACTCTCAGCACTGTAAGTAATTCTCGACCTAAATAAGTAAATGCACTTTTTAAAGCAGAAGGAAACGTGAGCCTTCCTGTTGCACCTTCTGAAACATTCTCGTCCAAGGGCCAGTCCACCTACTCTGGCAGGAAGCTCTAGTATCAAGAGCGCTGACTTGGATGTGGGACAAATGCAAATCCAAGAAAGTGGTAGCACTGTGTCCTGGAGCCGGCACCCCCCTCCCCTTGCCCCTCCCCTGAGCCCTGTGTCCTTCACCGCTCCTCCGCAACACAAAGCCCCTCTCAAAGTGGGAAACCCAGGACAACCTTCCTCCATGGAAGGCCCAAGCAGAAAAACTGTTTAATCCAGAATCTCCATCCAACTAGGGGAAACTGCACGGCATTTCTCAGCAGCAAACAAGTCAAAACTGTCATCTTACGTCAGGCAACCAAAACAGTTTTTTATTACTTAAAAGATCTTGCTGTCTTTGTCCATTTAGAACTGATATTTCTTAAACTAAAATGATTGAACTGGATCATATGAACTTCACTGTGTAGACTGTAGCCCAGTCTTAGGGGTTATAGAGATTTTTCTGGTTTTTCATTCTGTCTGTTGAAGTTCAATATCTAAAAATGGGTCAGAATTGACCACCCCTCCTCTAGTAAATTCTAATGGTAAACACAGTAAAATCCCATGAAGGTTGAGGAGAGACAGGTTTAAAGGGTAGTGAAATTAAAAATGTAATGAAATTCTGATGCTCAAATCATAATCAGTATTTTTAAGAGGCACCTTACTTTCCTAAGCATCTAGCTTGCACATTAACTGCAAGCATTACCAGATTCCACAAGGTCACGCCTCTTCCCCTTGAGGAGATTCTCAGAGGGACACAGATTTCTAAAGGCATCAGGATGAGTAGATACCACAATTGGATACACACAACACAACTTAAAATAAACCAAAGAAGTGCTCCATTCCTTCAAAACAGTCTCTTCTTTTCAAGGTTAGACAGCCTCCTAAAACACTTTTTATGGTGCCAATGTGTTTATCAAATGTTTCCTTCTACTCGGGAACAGAGATGGTACCACATGGAATTACAAAATGGCATTTTAATGACATCCAAAGAAATGGAGGGTTCAACATACTAAAAACATTTTTAAAGTCCTTTCTAATAGGTACTCCACCATGATGCCCAAACTCACGTCTTCAGTGATCAATAATACAATATTGACAGACTGCAGAGAAGACTGCTGGCTACCCCTCCCCAGTGTCCATTCTCTTCTTCCTGGAGTAACAAACCTCAAACTTCAGCTGGGCACATGCCTCCCACACAAAGATGATGTTCACCAGCCTCTCCTCCAATCGAGTGAGACCTCGTGATCAGGAATTAACCATGGGGTGTGAACTGGTCAGGCACAACTCGAACGGGGAAGGCACAGTCCACCCCCTTCCTTCCTCTCCTTCCTGCTGGCTGGAATGAGAGAGGGGAGCCTGGTCCCTGGCAGACCCCAGACAGCGACCACCAACCCACCCCACACCTGTTGACCTTTACCTTACAGAGGAAGACCCCGACCTAGGGTCTCTATTACAAAACATGTTTGCTTCCATTCCTTTTGAAAAACTCAGAAACAAGAAATGGGTGTTTTGCTGAATGACAGCATCTTAATTATTTAGGGGTTTGGATCAAACAAAGCCATAACAGAAAACAACAGAACCCTGTTTTAGGAGACCAAATTCTAGCCCGATGTACCACTAATGGGCCACATGGCCTCAGACACTTAGTTATTTCATCTCACAGTATTTCTTACCTGCTGGATGATCAGTGACTTTAAATTACAATTGTTCTCAAAAGCCAAATCTAAGAACAAGTAAGAAACTAGTTTCTGGTTGTGGGGAGAAGAGAGCCATGCCCGCTATTCTATTCCATGCCCATTTCCCCAGACAATCTGAAGCCGTCTCAGAATGCAGGGGTCCACAGAGCAGGTCCACAGAGCACCTTTCAAGCCTCAGCACAGGCAGTCCACCCTTCAACTGTGCATGTTCACGAGGAAAAGGCAGCATGGCTCAAACAGACCTTCTGCCTGAAGGCAGCCCTTGTCACAAGCCACCTGGCCCCGCAGTAAAGCTTTCTGCCCCCAGAACCGTCCCCCCAGATAAGAGACCGTCCTAGAGAGAAGGGAAATATAAGCCGGTTAAGAGAAAGGAGCTGAGAAAATCACTGATCCTGACACGAACCATTATCTACTCCAATGTGCCTGCCAAACCCAAATTTCTAACTGGTCATTTGACCTAAACTCCTCGAGGGTATTTAAGTTAAACACTAAGTCATCAACACCCAGGATTCTCTGTAGCGCACACTCTTCACAAAAAGGCCAGCACTTGGTGGCACGTGTGTCCCTGCAGGTCTCCATGGGTTTTCCCTTACATATTTCACCCTGAGCTACAAATGGCCACCATGCTAATGTTCTGTGATGTGTGCTGAGAGTCGGCGTGACCCGACCACAGAACTCACAGCAGACCCCAATCTTAATTATCTTACTTATTTTACTGCTCAAGATAAAATGGTTAAGTCTGATAACACAAACACTGGTGCTTACATGGACTGCGGTCCCCAAGTCACAAACCCTCAACTCAAACCTTCCACCTAAACGGCCGCCGAGAGCATGTGGATTCACTCAAGCAGTTACTGCATTAATCCGGGAGGTGTGACACCGCATATGTCTGTGCACATGCATATGTACACGTACATACATAGTTGTGCCGTATTTTCAACATCTATCTCCCATTCCCGTGTAAACTTTCGTCCTGGGCACTGATGGTGTGCAAATAACAGTCAGATGGATGCTACCTTAGTTTCCTAGGTTTGCCATGACAATTACCACAAACTGCATGGCTTAAACGACAGACGTTTATTCCCCCAGTTCTGGAGGCCCGCAGTCCAAACTCTGGAGGCCCTGTGGGCAGGGCTCCTCCCTCGGGAAGCTCTGTCAGAGGAGCCTTCTTGACTCTCCAGGTTTCTGGGTCCCCTGGCATTCCTGGGATTGTGGCTGCATCACTCCAGTCTCTGCCTTGTCTTCACGTGGCCTTTTTGTCTGTGTTTCTGTGTCTCAGACCTCCCTCTCCTTTTGTACAAGGATACCACTCATCACATGGAGGGCCCACTCTAAGACCAGGATAATCTCATTTGGGATCCTTATCTGTTTCCCAATAAGGTAACATTCACAGGTACTGGAACTTGAACCTATCTTTTGGGAAGACACAGTTTAACACAGGACAGATGCTGAAACAGCCAAAGGAATTACAAATTTTGCAATCCTAATCCCAGCGAGCTGTGGAGGCAGAAGCCACTGTGGGAGGGCGCGAAGACAGAGCAGCTTTGAGTTACCTTTAAAAGTCTCATCAGTTTTTACTGATTAAACCTTCCTGCCAGCATGTAGTTTCTACGTGGACAGAAAAGAAAGAGTGTGAAATTCGAAGGGAGAAGGTTAAGATCTGAAACCACGTTCTTTTTCTTGAGTTACCATGGTCCCATTTTCAATTCTGAAGTATTTCAAAGCCCCATTTAAAAATCATTAGCTAACACATACTAGCTTTTCATTCTTTTTTCCCCTCAGAATGCATTACACATGCCACTATGATACCACTTGTTTTGTAATAACAGGAGATAAACTAAAATTTTTCAGTATCTAGGTATCAGCACTGTGTCCTATTCAGCCTTTCATCCTCAGCATGGAGCATAACGGGCGCAGTCAGTCTTCATTAAATGCTCACCACGTGGCCTGGAGGAATTTGCCCTGCTGAGGGGCTCCTTTGTTGAAGTTTGATTTACCCCATGGGGTGGGGGAAGCCTACAGAGTGAGCTGATAATCAAAATCACACTAAACATAAGGCCACACGTAGGACGTAAGAGGAAGTCAGAGACCCCTGTGGCTGCTCTGGAAAATTTATGTCAGATTCTTACAGGTATACACGCTCCACTGAGAACAACCTGTAAAACCTCTCTAAAAACTCCCATTGTTAACAAACAGGAATTATGGCCCTGGCATAGACTGCTGGTCCTTTCAGGCCTAGCACGTTCCCTCCTAACGCCCAGGAAGCCAGAGGAATGACAGGTCTGCGGGCCTGGCTCAGGGGTGGTGGGCAGCCTGTTAAAGCTTGCACGGTGCTCCTGAAGCCCACCAGCACAGGCGTTATCCCCACCCAACCAAGCTCCTTGTTTCACCCTCAAATATGACTCTCCAAGACACAGAGTAAGAAACATGACAGGCCCAGCAGAGCCCGTTCCCCCCATCCCAGTCCCCCTTAACGAGCAGGCAGGGCTCCCGTCCGCGAAGTAGTTTCAAGTTCTAAGCTCTCTCTGTCCCGCTTCTGAGGGTCCTCTGGGGTTCAGATGAGGCCACAATCACAGGGTCCCTTCCAGTGAGTAGAAGGGGATGATTGCTGGGAGGTCGAAGCTAAGAAACCTCAGAGTGGGGACGATGAGGATGGCTATCCAGTGCGCTCAGATCTAAGCTGCCATCAGTCAGCCTGTTTTATTCTGGTTCTCGAGTCTAACTTAAGGACCTCAAGTAAAAATCTAAGAACCTCAGAATATCCAGGAAAGGATATAAACATTGTATGGTTCTGATTTATAAATTTTTTTTTTTTAACAGAAAAAACCCCTGTACCTATTCATACTTCTACCAACAACTGTATCAATGCAAGCACTGGGTAATGTGATTTTGAAAAACTGCTAATTAGAAATGGAAAAAGTAGCATGTCGTTAATTTGTACCTGTGTGAAACTAATAAGACAAAACTTCTTTCCAAGTGTTTGTTAATCTTCTATATTACCTCAGTTGTGAAGTGTTTGCTCATTCATCTTTGCACATCTACCTTTTAGTTTTAAGGCATTTCTTACCAACTGGAATAAGCCTTTCATATAGTAATCATATTAGCCCTTTAATCCCTGTTTTTTTTAATTTAATTTGTACAGATTTGGAAATACAGAGGTTTTTAAAACTTTCTATGTAACAAATCTTGCTAATCTTGTGTTAAGAAGTCACTTATACTATTTTGAAGTCCTTCCTGGTCCAGACACTTGATATATGTTCTGTGTTTTTTTAAAAAAAAATAACATAGAAAATTTAATTTTGTCCAATTACTGAACTAATCATCCCAGTCAATTTACTGAATACGCATCCATTTTTAAATTTCTAAATTCTTACAGAAATCACATTCATATTTTAAGAGAGATGTTTTGGTTTTTAAAGTAAAGTAACCAAGATTTTTGAAAAGCAGCAATATTATACTTCACAGGATAAGGCAGACCCTTAATATGCAAACATACGTAATTTCAAAGCTAACCACAATGTAAAACACATTAAAAAAACATGAATACTGAAATATGTGACCCACAGACGCCCCAAAAACAACCGCAGGCTGGAGAGAGCCCTTGCCTGTCACTACGTCCCTTGACTCCTCACGGTCTCAGCAATAAACCATGGATCAAACACAGGTAGCCCCACAAGAACGTTAACAACACAAACTGAGGAGGCCACAACACACGGCATACTTATGAGGACAGGTAGAGAGTTATAAAAGTGATGCGTGTGCCTTAGAATCAACAATGAACGTTCAGACTCTCAAGTCTCCCTGAAACATTAGATGTTAGTCATCAAACCTCATGCACAGAGAGCAAGTTCAGAATTCTTACGATGACGGCGTCATCCCTCCATGATTATCTTGGACCTGGGTTTGAGGACATATGCCTGGTTCACAGCACGAAAACAAACCTTGCAGCCCCAGGGATTTACCATCACATGACCACTGCTTTCCTCCATCTCCCATGGAAACAGGAGACGATGACCTAAAAATACATCTTAAACCCTAAAGACAGTCTTTCCTGCATCCTCTCCCTGCTGCCCCTCTCTTACTGAAAAGCTTATTGATGAGTAATCTATGATGGGGGCCAGGGTCTGGGGTGGGCATGTGGAGTTAGGGTTTAACAAAGACAGAGCTCCAGATTGGGAAGATGAGAAAGTTCTGTAAATGATGTTGTTGGTGGCAGCCCAATACTGTGAATTCAGGTAATGCCAATAAACTGTACATTTTAAAATGGTGAAAATGGTAAATTTTAAGTAATGTAAATTTTACCACAATAAAAAAAATTTTTAAGAATAAAAAGTAACCTATAACTACTGTCTCCAACTTCTTGCATCCTGTAACGTCCAATTTGCTTTTGAAAATATTCATCTCTATTATGGAAATGAATATGCTGTGGTTTGTAAAACAGGTAGAATCTTTTAAGTTCAAAATACAGCTGGAAGACGTGTGTTAGAAGTCACAGGACAAATCCGTGTTAAGACGATGACGACAGCTATACGCGGACAGCAAGGACCAGGAGATGCTAATGCCCCAAGGCACTTGTATATGAAATATTAAGGATGAATTCCTAACACCATCACTGAATATTCATGATGACTCACTCAGCTGCCACCACTGACAGCCATCCTGGCCCCATGTGCTCTCTGCCTGAGAAGCACCAATAAACCCATGGCTGTTCATTAGGCTAATTGGCAAACACAGCTGTGGCCAGGCATGTGGGCCCTGCTGGAACCTCAGCTGCTCAGAGACAGTCCTAAAAACAACACAACCTGGGATCCAAGCAGAGCGGCCCCGCTGCCTGGTTATGGCCTAACCTAGTAGGTGTACGAATTATCCCACCTCTTTCCCTTGCTTTCTCGATGTGCGTCCTAAATAGATTTAATAAACTGTGTGATGGGAGCAAGAGTCCAGTCTGCGAGCCTTCTGGCTCCATGACCTCAGGGGCAGCTGGCCTGGAAGACTGCTTAGAGACCTCCAGTGCAGTGCGCTAACTTCCCACAAGACGCATGCCTTCTACATCTGTGTGAGCTGGTGCCGGCCCTACTGCTCCAGCGAAACGGCCCTAAAGAAGAGGAATGTCTTAGGCAAATCCCCCGTGGGCACCTGCAGCCCTTACCACACCTGCCAGGCCCGGTCTCCCCTGGTCCCTCCGCTCCCTGAGGACCTCCTCGTCCTCTGAAATTCCTGTGAAAACACATTGCAGGTTTTGCCTATACCCTCTTCCTCCTCACTCCATGCCATCTCCACTCTGTCAAGTCCACATTTCCAGTCCAACCTTGCTTATAAGTTCTGGAGCCACAATTAGCACTGGATTCAAATTCCACTTCTTATCTATGTGACAACAGGCAAATTACGTAACTCCCAACTTTTACCAGATTACAATGATTTCGACATTGAGGCGTATTTTCAGAATTGTATCACACAATGCAGTGCCTAGAGCGCTGCACTCCTCAACAAACATCTCCTCTCCCCTTCTCCTAAAGGAACAGTGTAGAAAGAAGGCTGATTCCTCAGGGTTCCTACTTCTAAAACTGGGAAAAACAAACTTCAGAATGAACAGCATGTCCAATCACCTTAGCATTTCAGAAATCATACACCCAACATCCCCAAACTACCCACTGCTGACAACCCAGGCTCAGGAAACGCAAAGTAATTTTAATATTTTAATTAAAAGTAATTAAAAAGTAGTAAAAATGCTCCAAAGTCAAGTAAATGACATTTTTAAACAATCTGACTAGGGGTGGGTGTTCTAATTCTGTCCCTCTCAATAGCACAGATAATAAAATACTTTGAAAAATAAAATGCATTTTAAAAATCAGCATTTTTCTGCAAGCCAGTTTTAAAATGTTGTGAGTCTCACGGTTAAATATACTGCAATCATTAGGCTGTGCCCTTATTTCCAAAAAGGAAAAAATAATTCTTCAGTGCCACAAGATCCTCAGAAAGAAAACCTATGCCAATATTGAAAGGGTTTACAGGAAGAGGCTATTCTTTAAGCAATGCTTCACCAAGAATCTGCCTAATGAAACTACAGCAAACGATATCATTCACTAACATGCTAATTTACGTGAACGCTGCAGGTGACAGATTAAAGGGATGTGCCTGTAGGAGGAGTAAGTCAAGAAATAAGCTCATACCAATTTGTGCACTTTCAAAAGCAACCTCATGTCCTCACCTGCAGAACAGATATTTCCAGATGACAGGAAGGAAACTCAGGGAACACCCGTCTCCTGAAAAATCATCTTCCTCCAGCTGCTGGGTCCACCTAATCTGGGTTTTCCCAACAACCTGCCCAACATGGTGTTTGCTTTAGAAGATAGATCAGTGAGTGCGTTGGCCCTCTCGGGTTACAGCAGGAAGAACTGGAGGGCATTCTGTGAAATGCACAGGTGTCCTAGAAATTAAGATCCTGGGGAGTGCCATAAATATGGCTTCTTGACAGCCCCTCAGCTGGTTCTGATTGCAGCCAGGTTTGGAAACCTCTAGAAGGGGCTCCAGCTCCATGACGACAACACGCCCCCCTTCCTCCATATCACCCCCAGGCTCAAGTGGGTGGACAGGTCTCAGGGGGTGTTCAGGTGTGCATTCCTACCAGGAGTAGTGTGCCCTGCACAAGCCGAGCTCTGCTCCAGTGGAGTGCTCAGAAGGCCTGCCCTGGCCAGTGTGCAAAAGGCCGGAGGAACCAGGCATGAGAAATCTCCTCACCCCTGAAAATCAGATGCTGCTGCCCTGCCAGCTCAGTCAGCAGGGGCCCCGGTCAAGCACAGGGCAGGGACCTGAGCTCAGAACGTGCCAGGTGCCAATCCTGGCAGGGACATTCACGGGCATCCTCAAGGAGGATGGTGGCTAAACGCTCAGATACGAGGAACACCTGTGGAGGATTGTGACCATTCTGCCCACAGCTCAAGCTGTTACAGACAAAAAAGAATGAAATAATTCCATTTGCGGCAATATGGATGGACCCAGAGTTTGTCATACTGAGGGAAGTAAATCAGACAGAGAAGGACAAATATCACATGATATCGCTTATACGTGGAATCTTAAAAAGTGGTACAAATGAACTTATTTACAAAACAGAAATAGAGTTAAAGATGTAGAAAACAATCTTATGGTTATGGGGGGGAAGGGTGGAGGGATAAATGGGAGACTGGGATCGACATATACACACTACTGTACATAAAACAGATAACTAATAAGGACCTACTGTATAGCACAGGGAACGCTACTCAATACTCTGTAATGACCTATATGGGAAAAGAATCTTAAAAAAGAGTGGATATATGAATATATATAACTGATTCACTCTGCTGTACAGCAGGAACTAACACAACATTGTAAATCAACTATACTCCAATAAAAATTAAAAAAAAAAAAAAAGACGACTGAATATCCACTTATGGGAAAAAAAAAATCTCCTCGAGGAGTCTCTCTGGAGTCACGACTCCCACATGCCTGTCCTGTCAGCCTTCGCCAGATCAATGCACCTTTCTAGGTGAGCAACTGTGCAGGTCCTGCTACCTATTTCCGTGGGGAGGGTACACACAACACACGGAGATGGGTAGCCCTGACAGTAACTTTGCAGCAAAGACCTAAATGATTAAATGTGCCAAATTTTTGTTGCCATGGAGATGAAACTAATGTACTATGATTGCATTTCTTGCCGCTCTACCAAAGGCCTTTCGGGCAAAAGAAATTTTCTTTTGCATAGCACTCAGCTCACACACACCTACATGTCCACTCCTTCTCTGTATGAAGAAGAGCAGTTAGGTTGCTATGTAATATAGGAATTAAGAATACAGGTTATGACACAGCAGTGTGTCTATTACACTCGGATATGCAATTTAAGATCCTATGAAGATGAAGCAAGGCAGATAACTCTTAGGATGAAAGTTACACAGTAACACACACTAGCTGCAGTACCCTCCACATTCTAAGATAGCCATACCAGGTATCAATACCAGCAAAGAAGTACTTAGTTTCTTTTTAAATTGAAGTACAATCTACAAACCACAAAATCTCTTCAGTGTACGGTACAGCGGTTCTTAGTATACTCGAGTTCAAGGTGCTACAACCATCACCGTATTCATTCCAGAATGTTTTCACCACCCCAAAAAGAAACCCCATAACCCCTAACCATCACTTCTCATTCCTCCCTCCCCCAGCCCCTGGCAACACTCATCTGCTTTCTGTTTCCAAAGATTTACCAATTGTGGATATTTCACTTAAATGGGATCACACAGTATGTGACCTTTCCTATCTGGCTTCTTTCACCTAGCATTCTTCCATGGTTCATCGATGTTGTAGCATGTATTCCTTCGTTCCTTTTCCAGGCTGAATACTATTTCATTGTATGGATATAGCACATTTAGTTCATCCGTCAGCTGGTAGACATCTGGGTTGTTTCTACACTTTTCCACTACTATGAATAATGGTGCTATGAAACTTCTTGCAAAAGTTTTTCTGTGGACATATGTTTTTAATTTTCTTGGGCTTATATGCCTCGGAGTAGAATTGCTGGGTCATATGGTAATTCTCTGTTTAACTTTCTGAGAAACTGCCAAACGTTTCCAAGGCTGCCGCACCATTTTACATCCCACAGCAATGTATGAGGACTCCAATTTCTCGACAGCCCTTCCGACATTTGTCACTGTCCAGTACTCTGATTATAGCCATCCTAGTGGGTATGAAGTAGTATCTCATAGTAGTTTTGAATTTCATTTCTATAATGACAAGTTATGCTAGACTTTTCATGTGCTTTTCTAACGTCTTTATTAGAGTATAATTGCTTTACAATGTTGTGTTAGTTTCTGCTGTATAAAAAAGTGAATCAGGCTTCCCTGGTGGCGCAGTGGTTGGAAGTCCGCCTGCCGATGCAGGGGACGGGGGTTCGTGCCCCGGTCCGGGAGGATCCCACATGCCGCGGAGCAGCTGGGCCCGTGAGCCATGGCCGCTGAGCCTGCGCGTCCGGAGCCTGTGCTCCGCAGCAGGAGAAGCCACAACAGTGAGAGGCCCACGTACCGCAAAAAAAAAAAAAAAAAAAAAGTGAATCAGCTATACGTATACATATATCCCCATATCCCCTCTCTCTTGTCTCCTCCTCCCACTCTCCCTATCCCAGCCCTCTAGGTGGTCACAAAGCACCGAGCTGATCTCCCTGTGCTATGCGGCTGCTTCCCACTAGCTATCTATTTTACGTTTAGTAGTGTATATATGTCCATGCCACTCTCTCATTTCGTCCCAGCTTACCCTTCCCCCTCCCCGTGTCCTCAAGTCCATTCTCTACGTCTGTGTCTTTATTCCTGTCCTGCCCCTAGGTTCTTCAGAACCTTTTTTTTTTTCTTCTAGTTTCCATATATATGTGTTAGCATACGGTATTTGTTTTTCTTTCCGACTTACTTCACTCTGTATGACAGACTCTAGGTCTGTCCACCTCACTACAAATAACTCAATTTCATTTCTTTTTATGGCTGAGTAATATTCCATTGTATATATGTGCCACACCTTCTTTATCCATTCATCTGTCGATGGACACTTAGGTTGCTTCCATGCCCTGGCTATTGTAAATAGTGCTGCAATGAACAGTGGGGTACATGACTCTTTTTGAATTATGGTTTTCTCAGGGTATATGCCCAGTAGTGGGATTTCTGGGTCATATGGTAGTTCTATTTTTAGTTTCTTAAGGAGCCTCCATACTGTTCTCCATAGTGGCTATATCAACTTACATTCCCACCAACAGTGCAAGAGGGTTCCCTTTTCTCTACACCCTCTCCAGCATTTATTGTTAGTGGTTTCTTTGATGATGGCCATTCTGACCAGTGTGAGGTGATATCTCATTGTAGTTTTGATTTGGATTTCTCTAATGATTAGTAATGTTGAGCATCCTTTCATGTGTTCGTTGGCCATCTGTGTATCTTCTTTGGAGAAATGTCTATTTAGTTCTTCCTCCCATTTTTGGATTGGGTTGTTTTTTGATATTAAGCTGCATGACTTGCTTGTATGTTTTGGAGATGAATCCTTTGTCCGTTGCTTCATTTGCAAATATTTTCTCCCATTCTGAGGGTTGTCTTTTGGTCTTGTTTATGGTTTCCTTTGCTGTGCAAAAGCTTTTAAGTTTCATTAGGTCCCATTTGTTTATTTTTGTTTTTATTTCCATTTCTCTAGGAGTTGGGTCAAAAAGGATCTTGCTGTGATTTATGTCATAGAGTGTTCTGCCTATGTTTTCCTCTAAGAGTTTTATAGTGTCTGGCCTTACATTTAGGTCTTTAATCCATATTGAGTTTATTTTTGTGGATGGTGTTAGGGAGTGTTCTAATTTCATTCTTTTTTTTTTTTTTTTTTTTTTTATTTTTGGCTGTGTTGGGTCTTTGTTGCTGCGCGCGGGCTTTCCTCTGGTTGCGGCGAGTGGGGGCTACCCTTCGTTGCGGTGCGTGGGCTTCTCATTGCAGTGGCTTCTCTTGTTGTGAAGCATGGGCTCTAGGTGCACGGGCTTCAGTAGTTGTGGCACACGCGCTTCAGTAGTTGTGGTGCACGGGCTTCAGTAGTTGTGGCTCACGGGCTCTAGAGTACAGGCTCAGTAGTTGTGGCGCACGGGCTTAGTTGCTCCGCAGCATGTGGGATCTTCCGGCCCAGGGCTCGAACCTGTGTCCCCTGGCTTGGCAGGCGGATTCTTAACCACTGCGCCACCAGGGAAGCCCACTAATTTCATTCTTTTACATGTAGCTGTCCAGTTTTCCCAGCACCACTTATTGAAGAGGCTGTTTTTTCTCCATTGTATATTCTTGCCTCCTTTATCAAAGATTCATGTGCTTTTTAAACCAACTGTGTACCTTCTCTGGAGAATGTCTATTCAAATCCTTTGCCTATTTCTAAATTGGGTTAGTTTTCTTTTTATTGTTCAGTTGTAAGAGCTCTGTACATATTCTGAATATCAGACCCTTATCAGATATATCATTTGCAAACAATTTCATTTTGTGGGTTGTCTTTTCACTTTCTTGATGGTGTCATTTGAAACACAGACATTTTAAATTCTGATAAAGTCCAATTTATCTTTTCTTTGGTCTCTTGTGTTTTAGGTGTCATATCTGAGAAACCATTGCCTAACTTAAGGTCAAAGATTTTCACCTATGTTCCATTCTAAGGGTGTTAATGGGCTGATATGTGTCCCCCCAAAATTCATATGTGGAAATTCTAACCCCTAGTACCTCAAAATGTGACTGTATTTGGAGATGGGGTCTTTAAAAAAGTAAGATTAAATGATGTCATGTGGGTGGATCCTAATCCAATCTAACTGGTGTCCTTATAAAAAGAACATTTGGACACACAAAGACACTGGGGACCATGTGAGGAAACAGGGAGAAGACAGCCATCTACAATCCAAGGAGAGAGGCCTCAAGAGAAACCAGCCCTGCAGGTGTCTTGATCTTGGACATCCAGCCTCCAGACTGTGAGAAAATGAATGACTACTGTTTAAAGCTCATGTCTGTGGTACTTTGTTATGGCGGCCTGAGCAAACTAATACAAAGGGTTTTTAGAGTTTCTGCTCTTACACTTGATCCATTTTTTGTCATTTTTTGTGTACAGTGTGAGAGATAGGGTCCAACTTCATTCTGTGCATGTGGATATCCAGCTCTGCCAGCACCATTTCTTAAAAAAACATTCTATCCCCACTGAATGGTCTTGGCACCCTTGTCAAAAGCCTGCTGACCACAGATGCATGGGTTTATTTCTGGAGTCTCAGTTCTATTGTATTGGTATATGTCTGTCCTTATGCCAGCACCGTACTGTCTAGACTACCACAGCTTTGTAGTAAGTTCTGAAACTGGAAAGTGTGAATCCTTCAGTTTTGTTCTTCTTTTTCAAGACTGGTTGGCTTTTTACTTCATTTTTATCCCATGGGGAATTTAAAAGATGGCAGTAAAGGATTAATCTTGCCCAATGGAAGGTTGGCCCTTACCTAGGCTCCTGGGAGGTAACTTCCAGCTTCTTGTAAAGTCCTACCTGATAGAAGTGTCCTGGTTTACCTGGACGTGTGTCACACCAGGTGTGGGTCATGGTGGAGGCCTTGGTTCCTCTTGATCCCTGAAGGGGCTGGAGACAGAGGTCGGGCATGCGGGCCATCAGCCACGTCTACTTGGTCAACCTCCGGCAGAGTAAACACTCCGGACACCAAGGTCCAGAGAGCTCCTCTGGTTGGCCACGCTCCATGCATGCTGCCAGAAGAGGTGAGTGCTATCCGCAGACACCCCGGGGGGGGACTGGAGGCTCCACGCCTGGACCTCTCCCGGACCCTGTCCTGTGTGCTCTGCTCTGATGATTTTAATCTGTTTCCTTTCACTGTAATAAATCATATGTGAATGCAGCATCTTTTCTGAGGTCCTCTAGCAAATTATTGAACCTGAGGGCGGTCTGTGGGACACCCAACTCACACAAATTGAAAAGCAAAGAAAAGTTTTCCAGGTATTGATGAACTTTTATTCAAAAGTTCTATTTTTTGCACCTAAAAAAGCCCCCTTCTGGCTAATTGCTGGGTCCTCCTAACTGTTTTACAGTGTATTCTAGATGCAGGCGAACCTGGAAAGGGTTTGGCTGTCAGCCAGTATTTTCCAAACCACATTCCACAGAATACTTCGTCCACAAAGGACCTTTACGAGATTAACACTATTTTTCAAAATGTGTCCGGAATATGAAATGTTCTGAATTGTGAAAGGAAAAAAGCAATCCCTTCAACCATTTCTCCAGCAACAGACTGGAAGATATAAAGAATAGTGGACAACTTGTTATCAGTCTACACCAGTGGTTTTCCAAACTTCTGGGACTCATGAACTCTTTGCACTCTTAAAAGTTGCTCAAGATCACAAACAGCTTTTATGTGGGTTATTTCTATTAATATTTACCAAATGAAAAACTGTAAGAGAAAATTTTACATATTTTGTATTAATTCATTTTAAAATAAACTCAGTATATGTTAATAAACACATTCATAAAGAAAAAGAACATTATCCCCCCCCCCAAAAAAAAAGGGTGGCAATGAGCTACTTCGTTGCAATTTCTAATGTCTGGCTTAACACAAGACAGCAGACTCTCATGTCTGCTTCTGTATCAGTCTGTTGCAAGATGTAGCTCTAAATATGGCCTCACAGTGATAGCTGGAAAAGAAGCATTTAATCAGTTTTTTCATGTAACTTTTGGTCTTCTTTGATGCAGCACCAAATTTAATAACTGGCACTTCTTTACAGGCTGTTTGGAATGTGGAATCTGAAATCTTATTGATGAACTTTCATATTCAATTCCTTGTATGTTCGTTGCCCTCTTGCACTGTGAACAGCTTTTACTCACGTGTGATTTCGTAATCACGCACTGGTCACTTAGAAAACGCACAGCTTTCCAAAGGCTGACACAGTCCTTCACATAACATCAAAATATCACTTCTATTAAAATCACAATTGGTCACATCAGGAACAGTGGTGAATACAACATTTCCAAAAGTTTCATATCTACTTGAAAGCTCAAATTTTATCATTGGGAACAAATGTATTTTCCATGAAGTGAAAGAGTAAATTTGTTCATTTTTGAGAAAACATCTCCAAATACCTAAGTCTGAATACTCATAGTTTGCAAGTCATTCTTTAAAATAAAAAAAAGTTCCCAGGAAAAAGTGGCTGGTTTAGCTCATCATGAGTGCTTTTCCTTGAGAAAACCATCACACTGCAGTATGTGGCAGAAGTACCTTACACACACTTCCCATTTCATCAACTCAGAATGTTAAAGGAAAGTCTACCAAGGGTTAAGATTTAATAAAACGAAAACATTTACTGTTTCATCAAGTGTATTCCCAAGTGAAACTGGCCTTCCCCGCCCCCCCACCTCCCCATGAGTTTGTGACAGCAAAGAATGTAGTCAAACAGAACAGGCTGGTGATTCAGGCCAAGATGGCAGCAGTTCTGCCACCATTGCTTACGTGTCATCACTGTAAACATCCATACAGTGAGGAAGACAAATAGCATCTTAGAATTGTTATAATTTTTTCTGACCTCATGGATTTTCTGAGAGGGTCTGGGCATGCCCACAAACCACATTCTGAGAAGTGCTGTCTAAACCCAAGGAAGCAGCTAGGCCATAATGACATGGGGCCAGGAAAGCAGAAATAGCACAACTACAATTTCTGAATTTCTCAGAGACTGTATTCAGCATCGTACCTCTCTGATCAATGATGTGTGGTGCATGAGAAAGTGTTTACAAAATTGTGAACTTTTTTTTTTTTTACTTTTGTATTCAGACTTACTCAAAATTATAAACCACCAAGAACTCAGAATTAAACCAGAGAAAAGGCTCAGAGCAGTGTCCTCCAACTATGGCCACTGAGATAAGAACTGAGAACGACTTATCAATAAGAAATAATTTAATCTATAAATAAATTAACTATAATCAAGAGCTCAGAGAGAATTACCTACCTGTAGAGCAGGCTGGTTTTGGACTTAAACACCATGTACACTGAACTAGTCACAAATACATAAAACCTATTCATTCCTGGTTCCTTGTTAAAGCATGTTGCTGAAGATGTCCCTCTGTCACCAACACTCATTAGCTTAACTTGAAAATTTCATTCTCAAAATTATTTTTAACTTTATTAACAAGCTTTCATTAAATCAGACCAGTAATGACTTCAAATTCATGTTACTATGTCATATAACCTGGGTCTGTTAAGACTAGGTTCAAATGATCAGAATAGAAAACCTCGAATTTCCAGTGGCTTAAACAATACTCAAATATATTTCTTGCTCACACAGATAATAGGGTATCTCCACCAAGCTGTGGGGCCCAAGTTCCCCCCAGCTCACCATACCCAGATATGACCCTTAGTCTTGTGGTCTCAGACAGCTACTATAGCTCCAGTCAACGAGGGAAAGCAGGTCCCCAACTTAAAAGCCTCTTAGAACTAGCAAACCACACTTCCTTCTCAATAGCCAACTCTTTGTCACTGGCCACAGTACAGCGGGACAGGAAAATGACACTGCTTTGTGGCTGGACAGCAGGTGCCCCACAAACACTCAGGGTTCTTGCTCTTCAGGAGGAGAGGTGGAGTGGGTGTTGGGGGCAGTGAGTCGTCTCAGCCCACAAGTTGACACCAATAGCCCCCTAGCACTTCCACACACACTGTTTAATCTGATAACAACTCATGAGATAAAAAGGCATTATTGTTTTTACCATTTTATAAATATGAAAACTGAGATCCAGAGAACTGATGATCAGATGCTCTTCCAACAGGCTCCCAGAAATATTTTTCAAAGATATATATATATATATATATATATATATATATATATATATATATATATATCAACCACATGTGTGTATATATATATGTACATGACATATTAAATACCATATATATGACATAAATAAAGTCACATATTTTACACACCCCTCTCTTTCCCCTACTTTCAAGCTCACCTCCATTCCGTGATGAACCCAACACCTCATACCTCCCTGCTTTGCTTCTGTTGCTCCCTCGGCCTGGAACACTCGCTCTCCCTTCAAATGCGCTCTCTGTGAGAAGCCTCCTCTGTGTCAGAGCGTAACTGTGGTTTACAAAGTGCTCTCACACACGCTGCCTCCTGTCATGACACCCAGGGCCCACTTCTCCCCACTCGCATTCCCACACATGCTGTCAACACCTCCGGCATCTCTCCTCTCTGATCCATGTGTGCCAGTCTGTGCCCTCCACAGGGAGCAGGGCGAGAGGGAAGGAGAAAGTTGTGCTCTGCTTCCAAAGAGGCCATGCCCTGAAACACCCAGGCTCTGAGACCCATTCGTGAGCACACCTCAGGATGCTGAGCTTCCAGAACACACTCTGGAAGAGAGAGAACGGGCAGTTGGTAGATGTTTGAGGGGGGTTCTCAGGGAGGGAAAAGGTGGGGTGTCCTCCAAAATCCTCAGACCCTGGACCCGCCACACCTGCACAGCTCAGGGCTGTGAGCTGAGTTGTGCATGAAATTTTAATTGAAATGTTGTACCGGACTTTAAAGAAAAGTAGCAATTTAGGCCACTGTGTACACTTAAAGCATGATACAAATACAGCACACTTCTAAGACCAGAGAAGAGGACACTGGCAGGAAGAAATACAGGGCAGCTCAACTCACCCCAAAACGCAATCCAAAAAGTGATTTAGGATTAGAAACAAAGAATCCTTACAGTTCATCCGGCCAGTCCCCACCCACATGGGAATGGAAAAAAGGAATGTAAATTCTACTTAGAGTTAGAAACGAAAATTTTACTTTCTACTTGATGGAAAACAAGAAACCCATCAGGAAATACCACAAGCAATGGCTTCAGCAATCCTCCAATTAAAAACTCCATCTTTGTGAGGTTAAGTCAATCATTTAGGGGTGTGTGTGTGTGTACGAAGGTTTTTCATCATTGCCCCTCAATCCCCTATGAGCCTTCTTAGACTTTGTCCTTATCACTCCCACCCCCAGGAAATCTGAACACTAGATAAACTTTATCCATTCACATGCTGAGAGGGGCACCAACTGTTGTTAGATTCAGATTCTCCCCAAGAGCAAGTCACCCTGTTGGAAAGCACGACATGTACGGATAAAGACCCCACTATTACAAATGAATCGTCTATGCTAGCAGATGGGGAGATGTGGAACACGAAAGGGAAACTAAGACGCTCAGACATCACCCAGCACCACCAAGGAAGAGGCAGGGCAGGTAGCCTGCTACCAAACACCCCAACTCTCCCGGAAGACACTGAGGGGCCTGACCCAGCGCTGGGGCTCTTCACTTCTCACTGTTCCTCCCTCCCGCTCTGCAGGTGCAGATCTTTACCACAAAACTAAGCATCTGTGAGTGAGACAGATCACTAACACAAGCCACAGGTGGGCAGACACAACAGGAGCGCATGCCATTCAAGAGAAGAACTCACATACCAAACTTAATACTGTGACCTTATCCACGCACAAGGTTTATCTTCCAGAACCGTGCTGTCCCATGTGGAAATCACTGGTGACAAGCAGCTAAAAGTTCATGGAAATTAAAAGTTCGGTTCCTCACCTGCGCTAACTGCATTTCAGGTGCTCGGTACCATGTGGGGACAGCTCAGAAACACATTTCCATCACTGTAGAAAGTTCTATGAACAGCGTTGTTCTGGACCCTCTCCAGATCTGTATATTGTGGCTAATGATATTCCATTTGCTGTAGGTGTGAAATAATCAGGGCTATTACAACATCGGGTCTGTACTGATGTCTTCTCTGTAACACAAGTATCTACAGGGCATCCCCATTCCACTCCCACGCTTAGCGTTGGCAGAAACCTGAACTTCTGGAAAATCAGAAGGAAATCAGATCCCTAGGCCCCTTCTCCTATAATTTTTTTTTTTAAATCCCTTTTACATTCAGGATAATCACCACAGTTGCAGTCAACAAACATCCACAGGTCATTTGGCAACAGGGAAGGAAGACGACTCAGGTCCTTGACTCAAACCCACCCATGGCTTCCAGCCCCCTCAGCGACACTCCTGGCTCAGGTGCCGGCTCTTTCCTCCGCCCCCCCTCCCTCCTTTCACCTTCTCAAAGAGCTTCCCTGCCTTTTCTTGACATCGAGACCACCCCCGCCAGCACATCGTGGGGCTCACTGCCCTTCCCTGCCCCAGACCCACGGTTCCCAAATACTGCCCAGGAACACTGTCCACAAGCAGTGGCTCGTGCCTCCGGCTGCAACATCACAACATTCTGCAGCCAGGGTCTGGCCTCCTTTCTCGAGCAAGAGTGGCTCTTGGTGAGCAGATCCCAAGTTCCCATATCAACTTCTCTTAAAGGGAAAGCCTTGGTTCATGGTCCCACACCCAGAGCCCCTGCATCCTGGTGGATTGAATCAGGTCAAGTACTGATGGACGTTCACTTCAAGGAAAGCCCCTCATCTCCCGGGGCAAAAACTCTCACAAGAACAGTGTGGACCAACAGAAAGTATGAGCTCAACATCCACACAGTAGCACCTATGAAGGGAATCAGAACTGCTGCTGAGCACCTGCTGCACCACTTTCAAATTTTTCTAAAACATTCCTGGTGTTAAAGTTCAGTCTCAACTGATAAGGAGCATCTTCTGGGAAAATTCATGCATGTCTGTTTTCTATGGGCTGCAGAGAAAAGTTAGTGTTTATATTCCTTACCTAGCACAATACTCAGCAAAAATATATGAACAGACGCAAGATCCTGGTGACTGTCCAGACATTTGTCCACTCCTCCGTCCTATGAAAGGGTCAAGTATAAATGTACAACCACTGTTTAACTGTCAGAAGCAGAATTAACCCCAAAGTTCTCTCAATGAGCAGTCTTCTTCAGTCCCAGGTTTGAGATTCACCACACGAGACCACCTGACTGAAGTGCCCCTTCATCCAGACATAACGACGACACATGGGAAGACCCACCCTACTTGTGCCTCCAGGAAGGGAGGACCCTCCAGATCCCTCACAGATGTGCCACAGCTGCTTCTATCCGAGAACAGCCACACATGGGAATTAGGGGGAAGGTCCCTTCATCTCTTCAGAGAACGAACGACTGCTTCTTCTGCAGCTTTGGGAAGGTGCACTAGTCTCAGTGACCCGGGTTCAGGTGTGCAATCTAATGACAGTTGCTATGATGACACACATTCTCTGTTGTGGCTGATGGAGGCTGTCAATGGCAGTTCTATAATTTCTGAGATCTCCTCTCCAGACTTTCTATTCAGTATTTAGAAATAAAGTATCATAAAGTTCTAGTAAAAAAAAAAAATTCTACAATCTGTCACATCGAGATAAAATTTAGCTGGAATTTAATAGGGTCTATGCAGAGGAACAGATGGGACTATTTTAGGAACAGTGCTTGCTGGCTTTTTGGAAACATAGTAAAGTCCCTGCCAAGTAAAAGGATGGTTTATGCTTTTGCTTTGGAAACAGTTTGGAAGCCTTTCCTTATTATTCTGATATATTAAGTATGTACATATTCTGTATTCAAAAGTAAGTAATTACATTTGTTCTACTTCATTCCTTAAATCCAACTTTGAGAGAGGTGACCCAATGTCCTGAATCAGCCTGGCTCCAGCTGCTCTGTGAGGTGATAAAGGTAACAGGGGCTGTTGTGCAGAAGCCTCCACAGATCTGGCCTTTGTTCTACAGCTGCCATATGTGTTGCTGTCACAGAGCAAGGAAGCCCAAATTTGCTATTTTATGGGTGAGGTTCAGAGGACATTACATTTTGCCTCCAATCCAGAGCTAGGAACCATTTGCAAGAGAGGGCTTGGTGCTATTGAAAGTCCTTTCCACCAAGTTCCTTGTTCCCAATCCCTGGATCCAGGGGTACACGGGCCTGGCCAGGGGTCTCCCTCCACATGATGCCCAGGCTATGAAAGGCCCTCTGAGGGGCAGCAGTGCCTTTCTTCTCCCTTCCATCCTGCTCCTGGTTCCTTGCGGGAGCCGAGTGGTGCCAGCTGGACACACAGTCAGTTCACATGTGGCCCCCCTCCCCCACGCAGAAGAGTCCACAAAGCAACGCGCTACGTGTTCATGACAGGGGCCTGATGTGCATGGATCTGCAGACACTTAACAATGCAGGTGCTCTGTTTATTTAGTGAACCCAAACTACAAACCACTCACTGTAGTTGTTCAATTCTTTACCCACCCTGTGTGAAAGCCAAGTTTACCCAGAGGACTGCAGAAGTTTGAGTTCAAAGTTTCAAGTATGGCATGATGCATTCAGAATTCACATAAAATTTCAAGTCACTACGTGTATTTTTCATACGTCCGTTCATTCACTGAACAGGTGTCTCGAGTATGTGCACTGAATGCTGTGGAATTGGAGTAAGATTTAGTCCATACCTTCAAGAAATAGATAGCATGCACACAAAATTATATATACACACACACTTGTAACTATAATACAATGCAGAACCAAAGAGAACCTTAAAAGGGTCGCTTACGAAGAGCTCCAGGAAGAAGAGGAAGCGGTCATTTCCATCCATAGCAGATGAGCACTGTTTCTTGGAGGAAGTAACATCTACAGTGAGGCCTGCTTTTTGCTGTTTAAATTTTGGTCTGATCAGATATTGAATTCCCTCATTCTAATGTCATCTATATAAAATGCATCATTGTTAGGGAAGACTGTAAGTTATCACTAAATAATGTACATACTTCGTGCCACCTCAACGTGACATGCCAGGGGCTCAGGGGAGCAGGGACGTGCGTTTCCCTCACCATTGCCCTGCGCTCTTGAGAAACAGGAGGGCATGAGCCCCTGTGCATCCTTCCCCTTCCTGCTCCCCACAGCCAGGCAAGGGAAGAGAGGATGTGTCGTTAGAAATGGTACCAGAGCCAGGGTTCCCAGGGCACAGGCCGGACTCTTTCCACCCCATGAAGGGAACAAAAGCTTTGAGGAAAGACCACCGTGGACTGGCAGTGGGTAGACAGTCTTTCCCGGAAGAGCGTGTGCCTCCAGAAGGCAGGACAAAGCAGGAACCGAGAGCAAATCATCTGGTGATTCCTGAAAACTGGGCACAGTGGGATGACATGAAAGCCCCAGAAGAGAGGCCACCCTGGAGGGCTGGAGCACCCACGGGAGGTAGCAACTCCGTCCCTTCCTAACTGGACAACTACTTCAGGCCTTAAAACCAGGACACAACGTACTGGCAGGGTTGTGTTAGGAAAGCGCTGACGTTGTACCTGGACACCTCACCCGATGACGGTGACTGGGAATGACATCCACACACAGACATTCTCTTGCTGTCACACAGGCCTGGCGGCCCTTCTTATGCATGAAAGACACTTGTTCTGGGCTTCCCACTTAAAGGTGGAGATCAAGGTATAGGAATGTCACAAAGAGACTGTAGACAAATACCTCCAGGATCATATTTAATATATTTATCCCGGGAGATTTTTTTTGCATATTTTTCAAAAATAATGTGAACTGCAGTCAACTAATGCAAATCCAACAAAGAAAATAAGGATAAATAAATGTACAAATGCATGCCTACTAGAAGCAAACCATGGCCTCTTTCCCCACATGATACCCAAATTTCAGTTTAGTTTCCATCAATATTTCACTGCTGCTCCTGCCGCTCTCATTAGCCATGTGACGGGCTGCTCTCTCTTCCCTCCCCTGTGATGCATCCATCTGCTCCTCAAAGCTCCTTTTCTGTGGTCTCTCAGGTGTAAACAGTATCGTTATTTCCCCAGTTATGTTTGTTTCCCTGGGTAAGGACATGTGTGTGTCAAAAATCAAATAACAGAATGAATACTGTTAGAAGTGAGGAGGAGGAGGAAATGCTGGACAGAGAGCTCGTCAGCCACCAGATCCTCTCTGGACATGCCCACAGTAGGTAGCTCTACAACCCCAGTGCTGGAGAAACGATGTCGGCAGGCAGCACTGATCCCACCCAGGAAAAAGAAGGTGTTTCAACAACGAATAACTGATTTAAGTCAGCCTTCAGTTAACAAAAACTTAATCCCACCCCAAGCAAGAGTTACGAAGCAGAATTCACAGCTGCGTAACCTGTAAGAGGAATATCATGAACGAATTTCTTTAAATAACTAAAAAGGCACTTTTAGAAACAGGACAGGCATCTAGACTTGTGGGGTCTGCAGATGGGCGGTACCTACACTGACCCTGGGACTGGGCAGCTCGGCACCCACCGGCCCACAGATCTCAATTCTGGAAGGTCCACCTGTGATGCCTGCTCCCCCACCAAAGGGCCTGCCCTGCCGGCACACCATCAAAATGCTTGAAGTTTGGGGGGATTTTCTCCCTGTGCTTTCTCCTTGTACAGAAGGACAGTCACTTGATCACAGGACGAAAGTAAATGGATCGGGCCTGATTTCCTTTTCCAAAACTGAGTGTTCACAACTCACTTTCATGTGCCCTAATTGGTGAGTACAAATAGATTGTGAGACTTTACAGTGCTTTCCCAGGCCTCAAAGATAACGCGGCTGTACTGTAATTTACTGCAATCGATCCCTTCTCCTGTTTTAAGGATGGCCATTGTGTTTGCCCATTTTTCAAAAAACCGTCCTCTGAATTCTCAGTAAAACAGCGTCCACAGAGGGCTACGAGCAGAACTTTCAGGTACGCTAAGATAAATGTTAAGGAACTTGGCTTATCTGAAGACACCCAGCTTTTAAATAGTGAGATAGTCTCCTACAATTGTGCTTTCGTTTCTGCCTTAGACCTCTGTTCTATCCTAGGATTTCCCCCTGTGCTCCTTGTGCTCTGACCTTAAAAACAGTCCAGGAATCTCTGCCCTCTCAGCCGCAGCCCAGCTGGGAGAGACTCTCTCCGTACTTACACTGGCAAATAGAAGAAGCTCAGAGGGATGAGAACGAAGACAGAGTGAGGAGCAATCTTATTTTGTGCTCAACAGCGACTAACCGGAAGGACTCCGGATTTCAACAGTCTCGCAGTGGACTCCCATGTGACAAGTGCCTCACTCCTCCTCATAAAGCCCTGTGAGGTAGGTACCATTAGTGATCCGTTGCACGACAGGACACTGAGGCCCAGAAAGGTAAACGACCGGCCAGACGGCACACAGCATGCAGGGGGCAGAGCTGAGGTCTGCATCCAGGCACTCCTCACTGCTCTCCAATCAGCGCAATGACATGGCTTTCTAACAAAAAAGAAAATGGATTTTGAGCATGAGGTATTTTATATGTTAATTTTTAGTTAACTTGCCTTGCAGGAACTTTGCCTAAAGAAGGACTAAGACAGTAAAGTGTGGGGAATCTGTGTCACGTGCTAAATGGTGAAGAGAGTCTCCATTTGTCTGGCAGAAGGAAGGTCGGAGAGATGTGATGACTGGCTCTGATGATGAAGAGCGTCGAGGGAAGAAAGCACAGAACTGCTCTGAGCTGGTGGAGAAGGCAGAGAGGCTCCAGGGAGTCAGGGTGAGGCGGTGCCCACTGCAGAGCTCTGTGAGAACGCGAGTCTCACAAGAAGTGGGAGGAACACTGTCACCCAGCATATCCCTGCTCGGCTGAAGGCTTGCTGTCTCTTCCAACCCCTAGATTCTAACATTCAACTCAGAGGGAGGCCAAGAATGGCAACACCCAGGGGCCTGGAGGCGGTACCTTATTCATCTCTGTAGCCCCAGGATCAGCAGAGTATCTGACACAATATTAGGTCCACAGTAAAAACATGTGTCAGAAAGAAAAAAAAAGCACACTGCTGTTACTATAATTGTTTGAAGAGGCTCTTTAATAAAACAGGTCATGTTCTGGACACCTGTGAATCACTGTTGAGGTCAAAACTCTCATTTTTACACAC
Source organism: Grampus griseus (assembly GCF_964374135.1). Lineage (NCBI taxonomy): Eukaryota > Metazoa > Chordata > Mammalia > Artiodactyla > Delphinidae > Grampus > Grampus griseus. The sequence continues at coordinate 147,576,639 of NC_139018.1, forward strand.
AAGAAATCCAGACCAGGCTATGTGCCTGTGTGCCCAGGTCACAGCCCAGGGAAAGGAACTGGTACCGGCTCCCGCCCGCACCCCAGCCGCTGCCGAGAATCACGTCTTAGGAAATGATCCAGGCAAACAACGACTGAATGGCTGACACTTCCTACCACTCGGGCACTTCCACACGGTTTCACTGTCCAGCGGAGCAGAATGACTCGGAGCAGAGGCTTCTCCTCCAGAACAAGTCCTCCACGACGCTGTGAGGGAGTGGGGGGTGCAGCCTGGCCTCCCCACCCCAAGCCGTGGGCACCACGGGGCCGTGTGGATGACGTACTCCACAACTGAGACCAATTCGGCCAAGGACACCACTCAGCCCTCCTGCCCCACGGGCCCTGGCCACTGTCACTGCCCCCACCTGTCCAGGGCGTGGCCTGAGGCAGAATGACAGGGACACACAGGCACGCGTGAGGGTCCTCGAACTGTGAACGTCATCAGCCCTCGGGGAGCTTCCTCAGAAACCCAGCAAAGAGAATGAGGTGCTCACCCGACTCCAGACTCCAGCTGCCGAGAGCAGAGGGTCAGCTGCCACCCAAGGTTGGCAAGGTAAGAGCCTCCCAGTTTCCTGCACAGAATAAAACTAGGCAAGTCCACCCAGAGAGATGCCAGGAAACAGGACAGCGGCGGACAAGCTGCTCTCCACTCTGTTCCCTCCATTTTCTATCCTTTTATCTCCCAAATCCTCCTCAGGATACTGTCATAGGTCTGACCTGAGAACAATTCTCTTCAAATTCAACATTCTCGTTATTTTCACCATTTCAGTCACCATGCCTTCCCCAGAGCTCATTTCAAAGCATTTTTCTCAATTGGGTACAACAAACATACTTACCGTCCTAATAATGTTTTTCATTAAGATTCTGGAATGTTTTGTGCCTAAAAGTAGTAAATTAAGCTACTGCTTACAGCTGATGCCCCCCTAACAAGCTTGGAGGGAGGGCAACGCTGAGAGTACCTCTAGCACTGGAATCAATAACCAAACGTACCTTAGCGTCTTTGGGGTGTAACAGGCCCCTCGGGAGGCCCCTCTCCCTCTAACCTGCTCCTGGAAATCAATCCACATGAGGGGCACCCGGGGCCCGGGGATATCCCTGCACCACAGCCTGGTGGGCGGCTTCAGAAAGAACTCACCACTGAGCACATTCGCCATTGAACCCAAGTGCTTGTTTCTTCTTAAGGCTGGTGTCAGACGCCTCTGCCTCATGCCTACTTCTAGCAAACCCATTTACCATCTTTAACTTCCCTTCTAAAAACGGATTTTTTCATTCTTTTTATGAGCCTGTTCCACATTCTTTCTCATTCTTATTTTTTCTGTTTCACTTGTTTTAATAACCAACCATTTTTATCAGAGATGCAAAGTAATTAAAGAAACATAAAGGTAAGATGCCGACAAGTTGCGGTCACTTTCACGCTCCCCACCCCTCCTCCTAGAAACCGTCAATTGTCAACTCTCCTTGCCACCCTCACACGACTGGAACACACTCAGGAGCAGGGCGCCAAGGAAAACGGGAGACTCCGGAAGGAAACAGCACTTCAACTTTCCAGTCAGCACCCCCATGCCCAGCCCGACCCACTCTGTACTCGTGACTAAGTCTCAGGCTCTGTCCCCGTCCCTTCCGCTTCTCTCCCCCAGCTCGAGCCCCATCCATGTCCTCACCCCAGCCCAGACCCTCCCTGAGAAGAAGGTCCCTATAACCAACCAGCCACTGCACATCTCCATGGGAAATCTCCAGGAACTCGCACACTCAGCCTGCCCAAGCTGATGTCAACCTCGTGCTCCACAAAACCAGCTCAGAAATGACACCACCGTCCAGCTGGTGCCCAAAGCACACCTGGGAGTCTCCCCAACTCCCTGCTGTCCCTCTATCAGGTAAGTGGACAAATCTGCCCAACCCACGGCCCTCCTCTCTCTCTGACCTGCCCGCTCCATGAGCAATCCCATGGCTGCAACTCCCCTTCAAGACATCCTGGCTCTTGCCATGTCACTGGGACAGCTGCTAAACAATCCCCCACTCCCACTTTATTAAAAACCATCTTTTGGGGGGCTTCCCTGGCGGTCCAGTGGTTAAGACTTCACCTTCCAACGCAGGGGTTGCAGGTTCGATCCCTGGTCAGGCAGCTAAGATCCCACATGCCTCAAGGCCAAAAAAACAAAACATAAAACAGAAGCAACATTGTAACAAATTCAATAAAGACTTTAAAAATGGTCCACATCAGGGGGCTTCCCTGGTGGCGCGGTGGTTGGGAGTCTGCCTGCCGATGCAGGCGACGCGGGTTTGTGCCCCGGTCCAGGAGGATCCCACGTGCTGCGGAGCGGCTGGGCCCATGAGCCATGGCCGCTGAGCCTGCGCGAGCGGAACCTGTGCTCTGCAACAGGAGAGGCCACAGCGGTGAGGGGCCCGCGTACCAAGAAAAAAAAAAAAAAAAATGGTCCACATCAAAAAAATCTCTAAAAAAAATTAAAAAAATAAAACCCATCTTTTTACTGTAACATCAGACAAAATAAAGAAGACCACCTAAAACAAATGTATGCCTTAATGAATTACTTTAAGGTGAACCTTTTAACCACCACCAAGTCAAGAAACAAAACTCTGTGACCCACCCCAGAAGCTCGCCCACGGCCCGTCCCAGTCCTTCCCTGGGAAGGACAGCACCACCCCTTCCCCACAAGTATCCTGATCTGATTTTTACAATTAGCACCCAAACGCATGTCCACTTTTCCTCTGTCACTCTCCATATTGCAGCCAGATTGTATCAATTGCCTATTTAAAAATCCTTTCGAGGCTCCATTTTTTTTTTTTTTTTTTTTTTTTTTGCGGTACGCAGGCCTCACTGTTGTGGCCTCTCCCGTTGCGGAGGAGCACAGGCTCCGGACGCGCAGGCCCAGCGGCCATGGCTCACGGGCCCAGCCGCTCCGCGGCATGTGGGATCTTCCCGGACCGGGGCACGAACCTGTGTCCCCTGCATCGGCAGGCGGACTCTCAACCACTGCGCCACCAGGGAAGCCCGAGGCTCCATTTTAAGATAATGTCCAAAATCCTACATGGCATGGGAGCCAGCTCCAAGAAAGCCTCATGACCCCACCCCCTGGTGCTGACGCTCTTGCACAGTCCCTCCCACACTGTGCCAGGGCTGCTTGGTGTGACCAGTTCTCTCACATCTCAGCTCTGGAGAAGCTGGCTGCCATGCGGTTGGGGAAGGGCCAGGTACGAGGCCCTGAGGCCTCTCACAACAGCCATGTGAGGGCACCATCCTGGAAGCAGAATCTCCAGGCCCAGTCAAGCCTTCAAATGAGTGCAGCCTGGCCATAATCTTGACCACAACGAGAGGACCATAGACAGAACCGCCCCGCAAAGCTGACCTGAGCCCATGACCCACAGAAACTGTATAATAATGAATGTTGGTTGCTTGGGGACAATCTGAAACACAGCCACAAGTAACTGATATACACAGGTACCAGGCCCTGTGTGATGGGCCTCTACCCACCTTCCTGGTCTTATCCAGAGTCACCCTTTGGGCTTCCTACAAACTAGCAACACTGTACTCCTCTCACTACCTCAAAGGTTGCCAGGGGTTTTTTTTTACAGAACATTTTAAAGCATGAGAAAATGTTCACAACATAATGTTATGTGAAAAAAAGTGTGCAAAGTACATCATATGATCCAACATGGGTAGGTACTCACAGGAGCACACGCACGTGTGTGCGCGAATTCTCCAAACTCTAACTATTATATTTGGGTGCCCACTCTACCAAGACTGGGTTGGGTCCCCCCTGCACGCCGCACACATGCCAGCCCTCCACCTGCCTCTTGGCACACTGGCTGCTCCCAGAGCAGAGGCTGTGCCTTCTCTCCACATTTCCAGCAACCAGCAGAGACTGGCAATAAATATTTATTAAACCAAAGACTTGCCCATGGACAAATCTGAAGAATTGTTGTTAAACAGGATTCTGCAGTTTTTACCAGAGATCATACTATCGTTTCCTGTGTACATCCTGTGGTACTTCTAAACGTTTCGTAGGAGTGTCGCCAAGAATACCAATGGGCTCAGGCCAAGACACTTGCAACTACTGGAGCTCTGACGGAAAGCTCCAGACTCAGACTATGCAGAGAGTAATTAACAGCGATTTTGTTTTGACACTTGCCTTTTGTACTTAGATTAAAATGAAAAACAAGATGCAAAAGTAGTCCACGTAAAATTCCCTGTATTTCTGTAGTAACTGGGCTCTTTCCCTCTGGTTTCCCAGCCAAGTGTTAAGAGGGCCAGAGTAGTGGGAAGGAGACTGAGAGAGACTAAGAGACAGAGTGATGGAAAGGGAGAGATGGAGAGGGAGAGACAGACGGGGGAGAGAAAGAGAAAGTGAGATGAAGAGAGACAGCGAGGGAGAGAGTCGGGGGGGGGGGGGAGGCATGAAAATGAAGAGACAGAGGGAGAGAGAAAGAGAGACAGGGGAGAGAGGCAGAAGCCTGAGGCGGGGGAGTGCAAGTGTTGCCTAGTGACACTGAGATGTCTCCACTCCACTGTGGTAATGCAGAGCCGGCATCGTCGCCAGCACAGCTGGATTATATGCCAGGACTGAAGTAATAAAAGCGCTTAAAGAGAGGAGCACTTCAGCCTAGTATTTTTTTTAGATTAAGGTAGTTCCTGGTTTGCTCCTGTCCTAAATACAATTTTCTATAAATTGTAAAGATAATGCACGTTGTTGTGAGACACACAGTTACCAAAATATTAAATATAATAAAAACTAGATCACTTGAGAACTTGGTGCCAGATGCTGTGGCTCCCTAACAACAGCCCTTCCAGGTAGGAAAATCTTCCCTCATTTTCTCAATCAAAAAACAGGTTCAAAGAAAATTCCCAGCGTACACAGCCAACACAAAACCCTGCAACTTCCTTATTCTTACCTGAAATGAGAAGACCTGAGTCATTTGCATAAGTAATTTAACCAGTTATACTTCGCAGAATTCTAAAAATTCACCCCCAAATCTCAAAGTCTGTATCATTCAGAAATATGTAAAGGAAGATATAATTATGTGTTCGTAAACTACCATATTACAGTACTGATTTGCATGACTTTGTATTACACTTGGTCTATCTATCTTTAATTTCAAAGAGCTGAACCACCACAGTCTTCCTAGCAATAGAAAATCCAGGGAGGCTTTAGGCCCCTCTATACAGGGCCATATGGCCGTGGGCAGGCTGTGGAGGAGGGTGGGAGACGGGGCAACTGGAGTCCAGATTTGGCCCCTGAAGCAAACGTGTCAGTAGGACATGGGTGACGATGAGATGGATAACGGTAAGCCCACTACAATCTGTCAACACTTAGGTGGAAGAGCTTCATCAAGTGGTAACACAGGGGAGCTGCAAAACAGACAAAAGAATCTTCTCTGTTGTCTCTTGAAGCTACACACCTTCGTTACTGACCTCAGCACAGCCAGAACCTTCTCTATTCTGAATGCAAAGAGCACCTCTGTCTGCACCGACTCATGTGGCCCGACCAAGGGCATTTCCCACCCCAACCAGAAAGAGACTCGGTCAGGTACAAAACACTGACCTGAACATGCCTGAAAGTTGGGACTGCTGGCATGTTCTAACCAGCTTAAAGTAAGATTAAAAATTATAATGAATGTCAGCATGTAAATTAAACCATTTGTCACTGCTCGATGAATGACAATGGGAAGTGACAAATGCTACTTTAATGAAATAAATTAGTTCTTCAATGTGGTTTTCACAGGAATCTCATTCTCCAGCTATTTATAAAATTAGGGTAAACTATTAGTGTTTTGTGAAATGACCCTTCATGCAAAGATTCTGCTTGGTACTGCTTTTTATTTACACTTAATTCCAACAAGTTCTCAGTGTTTGGTATGGCTTTTTAGGAAAACATTTGTTTTGAGTGTTTACTCTAGACATCCTTTGCAGAGGGTTTATAAGGCAGTTTTTTTCCCCTATGAAACAGTTTTGTCCACCTTCCATCATTTACATCATTCCAAAAGTGAGTATTCTTCCTTTTAGATACACTCAAACACGTAACACACACACACACAGACACACATGTGCATTTAAAAGTCCTCAATCCATAATTTGGTTACCTACAAGCCAGCAGAAATAGGGCAGCCTAAATACAAATAAAGCCTGAGCTCACACAAAGACTTCTGGAAAACAACAATTTTTTCTTTACTTAAAAATGTCTGTGTCATTCATTTGCTTGTAAATATTTATCAGATGACCCCACAAGTCCAGCACTGTTTATAGGATAGAGGCCAGCTCTCAGGGAGTCACTGTTCTGGTGGAAGAAAGGAGCCAGGAAGGAGGAGGAAGTAGTAAAAAACAATAAAAGAGCAATACTGATTACTGCTAGGGTTAAGGGGGTGGTGCCCTGGAGTTACTACTTCAGATTAAGTCCTCAAGACAACTCTTGAGTTAGTGAAATTTAAAGACAAACGCCCAGAGATTCAGATAAGGGGCAGAGGCAGGAACAAGCCTGGTTGGGCCAAGGGGCCAGGGTATGGCCATCGTCTGTCAGACTGTCATGGTTAAGGAAAAGTCGCTCTTCCTCAATGTGAATCTGATACCTTAAGGTGTGTCCCTGATATGGGTAAGCATAAGTTAACATTTCAGGAATCCACAATTTGTCAGATAGTTATCTGTACGGCATGAAGACTGTTAAGTCTTTCCCAGCTTTGAAGCTCTGGGATTATTCCTCTACCAACAAATGGTCACTCTACAGAAAGCATTTCAGCGCAAAGAATTCCACTGGAATGCGAAGGTGGGGCCCTAACTTTACCTGTTTCTGGTAAATATTATTTTTCTAAGTTAACTGAGGCAACAATGGAACAAGATAATGACAAATGTCAGTGAGTCCACTTGGCCAGTTTAACCGTTTAGGCCCGGTAACGACGCTCCCCCGCCAAGGCTGTCTCATTAATGATGTAAAGGGAAGAATCCAGAGGAAGGAGCAGAACCCCAGCTCTGCCAGGAGCCTTCACTGTGACCCTGAAGAAGTCACTTACGTCTTTCTTCAATTTCTTCCCTGGTAAGAAGGAGAGTGAAGTAGTGGCAAAAGACCTGAGATTTCCAACAGAGTCTGAAAGAGACTTTCAAGATTTTGAAAGTTTAATAGGAATTATATATTTGCATCTACGAGATCACACAAACTAATTAAGAGTGAAATTTTTCCTCTTCTCTAGAATTATAATCAACCGGGTGTGAGAGCACTGGCCGTATTTTATGCTGATCAGAAGTTCTGAGGCAATGATGTATCTTAGAGGAATGATTTTAATAATGAAGGAAGAGCCTGGGCACTTGGTCCTGGACCACCAGACGCTGGAAACGATGTGTAACTGGGAAAACAGCCTGGCCTAGAATGTCTCGTCTTTACGGGGGAACTTCAGAGGGAAGAGCCAGAAAAGGGCCACAGTAAACCCAGTTCAAGTACTGTGCTTCTTACATAAAGATAATCAGCCTTGAAGGGCAGCAGAACACGCCACCCCAAAACAAGACTGCAGGAGTTCAGGACATGCCACCCCAAAATGTGCCACTTTGGTGTACTGACTATCTCAAGCTGAAGGCACCTGAATGGCAGCAGATGCACGGAGAGCTTCCTCTGAACCCCCCCATCTGCCTGAACACAGAGCCTCCACAGGAACTCAGGGGTCACAGGTCCCCTCCCCAGGAGCTTCACCAACAGGAAGACTGACTCTTGTCACAGGAGAGGAGCCTAGAAGTGGACCCCACCCCCAGACAGACCCTGTCACCAACGGCCATCCTCCCATCCGCCCTCTAAGGGCCACTCATCTTCCCTAAAAATCCTTCCCCTCTCCTAAGAGCTACCTTCCACTTCTCCTTCACCTCTTAGGATTGTTTTCATGTCTGAATTCTAAGCCACCTCAGGAATTACTTATTTCCCCTGGGCATCTCCCATGTGCACATGAGATATGTGTGTTAATAAACTTAGGTTTTTCTCTTGTTAATCTGTCTTTTATTATGGGAGCCTCAGTTAAGAACTCAGAAGGGTAGAGGGAAAATTACTTTTTCTCCCCTATAGCATCAGCCACAGACTTTTTTTTTAATTCAGGAAGGAACATATTAGCCCAAAACAAGCGTCACTATCCCACAGCCCCACATCCCCAGAGCCTCTGACACGGCCAGGTTAACTGGCACCCTTCACAGTAACAACAGCAAATCCTACAGTAGGACAGTTCCAGCAGCAGCCCAAAAGCCAAGATTCCTCTTTGTCCTTTGGGGAAAGTTCCGGCATGGGAAAGCCTCTAACCAAGATGAGCTCACGACTCTGCCCACGAAGAGACTCATGGTGGCCCTCCTGCCTCGGTACCTGCACCTTCTAGTCCCCGCATCCTTCTGTCCCCACACCCTCTGGTATGTTAAGCCCAACCTTATGGGATCCCCTCACAACCCGCAGAAGGAAGGCAGCAGAGGAGCAGGTGTGGCTACAATCCCTGCAGGAGTTGGGACCTGGGTGTGCCACATGGAAGCCTGGCCACACCAGAGGAAACAGCTACTCATCTGACATTAGTCTGTTAACCAGAGACACAGAAAACCTGAGACTCTTATCTCTGCCCTTGACTAAGTTCCCCTCCCTGTTCTCAGTCCCAGTTCACTCAGTGCCCCTGTCTCTGCTGTGCCTACGGCTTCTGGAATCCAGACAGTTATGATTTTTAGAAGCTGAGAGTTATAAACAAAAAGAGGCACGCGAAGCAAGTGGTTACACACACCTACAGCATGCATGGCACAGGCAGGGCTTCTTTGAGACTAACGTCTGTGGGGAAACAACACACATGCACAAAGGAAGGGTATTCTCTCGGAGGGAATGCCAGGGGACAGAGCAGGAACTCAGGGAAGGGAGTGACAGCTGGAGGACAAAGTTAAGAAGGGTTCAGTGACTGGAACTGGATACAAACAGAAATAAAAAGCCTCGGTGACATGTGATCTTTTCAAGGAGAATACCTACCTCACTGTTAATTAAGAGTCAATCAAGATTTAAGTTCTTGAACCACTTGACATCCCAGCATGCAGGCTTCTCGAATGTCCCACTCCCTGGCAATAAGCCCTCGAATCACTCTTACTGAAGAGGTGCCACTGTTTTCTTGAAACGCTACTGGTTCTCAGGCTGGTTTCACAGTAAACTTTCCCTTTGCTGATAAACTCGATAACTGACATACTTGAACACCCAATGACTGCCAAAATGATCAGCTAATTGAAGAAAATATTAATTACCACACTGGTTACCATCAACAACCACCACCAATCACTTTCTGGTATTTTTTCATATGTGTGTGTCCATTTTCTTGGAGGCAGGAGGGCTCACAGTTGACAGAAGGAGGTAATTATCCTGCTCGACAAAAGTCTCCCCAAACAGGACTGATGATCAGCCTCTGGCCAGGGGGGATTCCAACTCCCTGAAGAAGACGGGGGACCATGCTTTGGTCTCCACCATCAGCTCTATCTCCTCGATCATGGATCTTGCTGGGCTCCACCTGCTCCCCTTCCCTGCACCACGGCCTGGGAAGCCCCACAGGCAGTAAAGGCACCATCACAGGGCTACCTCACTCGTTTCCCCTCTCAGGTCACAGTCCTTCTTTGAATGCTGATTGTCCATACATTTGGTCTAGTGTTTTCTTTGAGGTGCCAAGGTGAACCTCGTCCCTGTAACTCCACCTTGGTTGGAAGCTGAAGTCCAGGTAACACATTAAGCTACAGCATAGCCTAGAGCCAAGGGTATCAGCTCAGAAGGCAGACAGTTGTGTTAAAACCTGTCACTTTGCTTTGTCATCTTTTGCAAGTGCCCTTTCAGCCTCAGTTTTCTCATCTGTAAAATGGGGGCAATAATAGTATTTGCCTCTTGGGGTTTTTTTTTTTTTTTTTTTTTTTTTTTGCGCTACACGGGCCTCTCACTGCTGCGGCCTCTCCCGTTGCGGAGCACAGGTTCCGGACACGCAGGCCCAGCGGCCATGGCTCACGGGCCCAGCCTCTCCGCAGCATGTGGGATCTTCCCGGACCGGGGCACGAACCCGTGTCCCCTGCATCAGCAGGCGGACTCTCAACCACTGCGCCACCAGGGAAGCCCCCTCTTGGGGTTTTTGTGAGGATGCAGCGGGTCAATACATCTAAGTACTCAGAACAGTGCCTGACATAACAGTATTTGGACCAAACACTGGTGACATCCACCCGTTTTCTTCAGCATTTCACAAGCATATGGGTAAAAACTAGAAAACAACAGATATTTTCCAGCCTGACTTGCTGGAAGACTCAAACAACCAGACAATACAGTCATTCTCTTCCCTTTCTGACCTTCTGCTTTATCATACTCAAGCAAAACCACATCACAGCCCAGCAAGCTCAATATTCTACTGCAAAACCTTGAAAAGCAAAGCCTTTTTAAGGATGAACAGAATAAATAACTTTTTTGGTCCCCTTACCTGCCACAAATTTCCCTTCTTCTATTGAAAGAAGGCACGAAGCTGATGTACCTACAGGTGTAGGACTGTATCATCACTCCCGGGGGAAGCATCAGAGACAGGGAGCCCAAGGACACCCTCACCATGGGCAGCTGAGCCAGCTCAAGCCTGCACTTGTCTCTAGTCAGCGTCAGGGCCCCAAGTGCCCACAGCAGGTGGAGTAACGTGTCCTCTGTCAACAGACCAGGCATAAACAGTCATGATCCCATCCTCTGTGCAGAGCAGCACATTCGAGTGTATGCACATCTCCAAGTATGAAAAGAGTGCTGCCCTTCCAAAAGTTTTACCCACTCAAGGAAACAATGTGTCACTTCTAAAATATAAAACAGTACCAATAACACGCAACAAGTCACTATTTGGACTTTCAAATAGTCTACACTTCACTGTGAAGTGAAATTGTCTTCAACTAGAATCAGCCCAGAAGATTTCTTTTCTATCTTAGTTCTAGCTTTTTAAACAATGCATGAAGATTAATCAATTTTTCCAAGTTTAAAAGAAGGCATTTTCCACAGACTACTACCCTGATAACACCTAGAATTTAGAACCTTGGAATTCACACGTGTTAAAGCAATAAGATGTAAAATTGTGCTTTTACCACTTGCTACACGCAAGTTATGTTTCTAACAGCATATCATCAAACGCACTTAAATTTCAAACTCCTGGAGTCATTCCAAATCTAAAAGACAGGAGCACAGTTACACCCGTACTTATATAAACTGACAAGAGCAAAGAGAAGTTAAACACATGAGTTATATACACTGCAACTGGGCACACTGATGTTGAATAGTTTAGGAACAGTAACCGTACTGCTGAATCAGAAAGAAGAAAGAAACCATCCATCAGAAGAATCATTTACAAGAACCGTGTCTCTGACTTCTTGTCATCGTTTTAAATATTTACGTGTTCCTGCATTCTCCTGGGGGGCGGAGGGGCTCTCACTACTGTCCGTGAAGACCTACGTCCTGATGCATTTGGAACTTCTTGATGGAGCAGAGGAGCAGAAATAAAGTCTGTTTCACAACTGGACCACATTTTAAGGGACAAAAAGTTTTTCAATACGTCCTTTTAGGGTGTTTTTGTATTAAAATCCTCAGTCTAAAAAAAATGCAGTAGTTTACATTTTAGCTTAATCTAAAGAACTTTAACGTAATTTTTGCCAATTTAAAAACTATAGTAATGACTGCCATTTATTAAAAGCCTACTCTGTCAGGAATCTTCCAAATACACTTTTCCATTTAATGTATTTACAGTGCAAATGTGTGCATTTTTCTTTAGAAGGCTCACTATTACTTACCTGTTCATTATACACAACTATTATTAGCCAAAAGGAGACACAACCAAACCCTTCACTTCTATGGTTGCCTTTCCCTCCTGTTAAATTCCATTCCAAAATAAAAGGTCCTAACACTCTGGCACTGTTGCTGTTTTCAGAGTTCACTTGGATTTTGAAGCTTACGTGTTCAGAAAGCAAGAGGAAAGCTGGTGTGGAGGGGATGAGACAGCCCATGCCCAGCTGCAGGCATCCATATGAAGGCTCCCAGGCCAGCAGAAGGCAGAGAACGTGAGCCTTTGTGGCAACTCGGATTCAGTGAGGATCTCACCACAAAGTCAACTCCTGAGGGTGACTCAAACAGGAGCGTAGCAGTGGCCTATAACTTTTAATCCTGCATCTGAAGGAACACCCGTGACACAACAGCTAGTGCTGCCCAAGTCCTTGATGAGAACACGGCTGTCTCTACACCCCTGTGCCCCTTCTCCATCAATGCTGTCTCTGAATCAAGACTCAGGTTAGAAAAATCCTATTCCATAAACCATGAAATGACCACCAAGCAAGCTTAGAACTGATGTTCCAGTGGTTGAAATCTCTTTTGATAACTGACCTATTCAGGCAAAGTAACTCTAGGTAAATAGAATTTAACATACACTGGGCTGCACAAAGCCTGAACCTGAGGTTCTTAGCACGGCCTGGGAACATGCACATATTCGCCTATCCCAGACCCACCAAATCAGAAACTCAAACACTGGCCCAAGGACAGTAACCAGGGTTTTAACCAGCCCTCCGGGCAACTGTGATCCTCCCAATAATGCTCACCAAAATAGAGAGACGGTAGATATTACCCGGGTTGCTGTTTTCCTTTGTCAAATGTGCTTCCTATACATCTGAATGTTTCTGGGAAAATTATGTTCAGCTTGGCTACCCCTTGAGCATCAGCATGATACAGAGAAGAGCATTTCTGATCAAGGCTCAGAGCAGGTTCTGGGGCAGCACTGAAGGGTGCCATGGTAATCAGTCACCACCTGAACTTCCAAGTTTACTGAGGACGACATAGTAGTGACAGCACCCTGTAAACAAGTGGAATGACTGTGTGAATGGTCACACCCCAGAGCCACCAGGCAGCCTCTGAGGTGAGGGAAGAGGAAGCATGTGTCTCACAAGCAAAACAGCTCTCTTGCTACCCAGGAGGGGAAGACCACCTGGGGTGGAACAGTCAACAAAGCCGAGGGTCAGGAACCTTTGCACGTTTGGGCAAGGGGGAAGGCAGGGAGAGGAAGGAAAACAACAGAAGACATGTTGAAACTGGTTTCTTTTTGAGGTTTTTTTCCCTAGAACCCGAAACAAAAGCGAGAATTATAATCCACTTGTGAAATCAGAAGTAAAGCTCTAAATTAGGAGGAAAAGTAATTTTTCTACAAGTCTCATAGATTCAAGTGAAAGCAGAAGATAAACCAATTGCACAGGATTAGATTAGAAATTATGTCCCAGTGACATGTGTTTAGGAACAAATAAAGTTTCTTTCTGATCTAGACGACAGTTGTGGATCTACTAGAACGTTTCTGCAGTAAATGTCTCACAGAGCTGTTCTCTAGCGAAGTGACAGAACGAAAACACCCAGGTGCATTCTGTATTTTCTTGGGCCTGTGATGGTGACGGTGTAGCAACAGCATCCACTCCCAAGAGATACCAGCCTTGCAGAAAGGGAAGAGATCTTTAAAAAATTGTGAAGTAAGTTTTAGCATCAAGTTGAGCATTCTTAGCTGAAGTGATGAAGTAATTAAACGGGACTCCCGCTTGTGGTGAAATTAAAGATCAAACTTATAAGTAAAATTCAGTCAGGAATCTGCAGACAATGGTCCCAGATGGAGACCCAGTGAGCTAAAAGTGATTGCTACATTTTTAAAGGATTTAAAAAACAAAGAAGAATTTGCAACAGAGACTCATGTGGCTGGCAAAGATAAAGCAGAAGGTTGGCCAGCCTAGCTCCAGCTGCAGAGCTCTTCTGTAAAATAGTCACCAATTCTTTAAAACTAAGCGTGGGACATTCAGGGCTGGAGTGGACATCATGTGCTTGAAACAGATCTGATTTTTGTAAAAGCTGAAACAAGGGAGGCAATTCAGCTAGGAAGTAATACAACTAGAGAAACACAATGATTATGATGGTAGAAGAGCTACCTGAGTTCCTGTGTGAAAATAAACTCCAAAGTCAAATTCAGAACACTACCAGCTAAAGCGTAGTCTGGTCTTTCCAAGCAATCAGTTAATCAGCTCATGATAACTAACAGTATGAGCACTTTATAATCACTGCTCAACTTTATTTGGAGATCACTGCAAAATGAAGTGAAGAGACATGACTAGAGGCTCTAAGAGACTAAGCCATCATCAATGTGAAACTGTGTCTCTGATACCCTCAGGGCCTCCTGAAAGGAGTCCTCCAGAACCTGCACGAGATGAGCCCAGAGGCCTTGCCCTAGAAGGCAGGACTTGGGAGGAGACAGAATATCCGGAAGCAGACAAGGTCCCTTATTTTACAAATTTACCACAGTTCCATTCTTCTAGACTGCTGGACATTTTGGAGCAATCTGGGCTTCTTTCGCTTCTTCATTTTCCTTTACCTGTAAGTCAGTAAGTCTTGACAGCCAGAGGTCCTACTGTTTCTGGCATCAGACCTTCTCTGTGTTTCTTCTACCTTAACCTATGTTTTCAAATCCGATCAGCTCATCCCTGAATTATTTCAATAGCCTCTTAGCTCCAAATGACCGTGCACACCACAGGCCAGAGTGTACCAGATGCCACAGTCGGGCTGTGCCTTGGATGAGCAGACCAGGTTACCAGATGACTCCGCGCTGTTTCCTCTGGTTCTGACCAGCTCCACCACTGTTTCAGCCTACTGATGTCACTTATAGCTGCTGTCATTTACTGAGTTTATGTGCCAGGAAAGAGGGAAAAAAAATCCACATTCATCATCTCGCTTAATCTTCACAACCTCCTAAGGTGTGTTTTATTTTGCTCGTTTTGTAGATAAAGGAAACTGAGTTTTAAAGAGGCTAAGTACACAGTCCAGAGTGACACATGGGTAAGGCCAGCAAAGGCCCTTCTGATTCCAAGGCTGGGCGGTGACCTTTGCCCTGAGCCACTCCTCAGTCTTTACATCCATTGCTGTCCAGTATGAGCCCATCCTCCTGCCCAGCTGGATCACCACCTTTCCCAAAGCACAACCTGCATCTCCCATTTCCCTTCTTCCTCTCCCCACAGCCCACAGATCCAAAGTTCACCATCTTTCAACACAGGATCAAGCACCACTTCATCCAGAAGGTTCTCTAAAACCTAGAAGTGACGCCTTTCCCCTCTAACTGTATGCAGCACGAGCCTGCACTTTTCTGCTTCCTTCATTTCATGGGTTCTCAGATATTCCCGTGAGGCACCATCCAACTGACTACAGTCTGTTGAGAGTGGGACCTGACTCCATAAATTCATCCCCACCCAGAACACTGCCTTGCATAAGCCAAGCAATTAATTGCTGAATTACTATCAGCAAGATATTTCCATTCAAAGAAAAAAGATCAAAAGCGGTTCAGTAATAACGAAAAATTACATTTCATTAGTCATTCAAAATTGTTTATGCATCATAATAAAAAATGTACAGGGCTTCCCTGGTGGTGCAGTGGCTAAGAATCTGCCTGCCAATGCAGGGGACATGGGTTCAAGCTCCAGTCCGGGAAGATCTCACATGCCACAGAGCAACTAAGCCTGTGCGCCACAACTACTGAAGCCCGCGCGCCTAGAGCCCGTGCTCTGCAACAAGAGAAGCCACCGCAATAAGAAGCCTGTGCACCGCAACGAAGAGTAGCCCGCCTGCAGCAACAAAGACCCGACGCAGCCAAAAATAAATAAATAAATTTATTTTTTTTAAAAGTATTCCTTATTTAGCTTTATTTAATAAGAGGCTATTATTTTTCAGTACAAAACTTTTAATCAAAACCCCTATACAACAAAGGCATCATCTATCACCTCAGTTTTGCCACAGTAGAACTGCATTAGCCAACAAAACACAGACAAGATTTTCTCCACCAACTCAAGAATCTGAAGCTAGCCAATTGCTCTGAAGAGTAATAGACGTTATTATTCTCTAACATTTCCAGGGAGAAACCCCTCAACTGAACCATGATAAATATCATAAAATAAAAAGAATCCAAAGAGAGGAGTGCTTTTCTTTCCAGTTGGACCTAATAAATAACAACTGCGACAATAATCTCTTTGGTGAAGATTTATACTCATTGAATATCTGTATCAGTGACCCACTGACAAAGGGGAGATGATCGTCGCATGCCTCCCTTCACCTCCCCTGGCAGCCTGTCATTTCAAGCTGGCCTCTGCTGGAAGGGGGGCTCCCACAGACCTGCTATAATCAGCGCTTATCACTGCCCAATAGAAGTAACTCTTTAGTCTCCCTCCCTCCTCTCCCAGTTGTTCTCCCCCTTCCTCTTTTCCTGTCCTCCTCTCTCTGCTCCCCTGTCCCTCACCATTCTCTCTCATCTTCTGTCCTGGGATGGGGTTTCTCAGTCCAAGTTAGCCAACTTATCTTCAGGGCCCATTAGGTTCACTGAGGAATTTTTTCCTTCTGTGTTTTCATTGCAATGATTATTTCTAACATTAATATAACTATGTTCCAGTCCACCTGGATGGCCGCCTTGTAACCATCTCCTGCCCTGTGATTTCCACATCAGGTGTGCACAATTGCACAAGCAGCTTCACCTGCCAAGGCGGGTGGGGAGCGAGGCATAGGGGATATTCAAGGTGTAGGCAGCACATTTTTTCCACAACATGTCATTTAAATTCACAGATTACATAATTTTGTTACTAACTTGTAATTTCCTTTGGATATATAGTTACAGAGGAGCTACAAGCATTACGGGATACACATTTGGTTCCATGTTCACAGTGTTATCAGCAACATTATAATACACTTCACAGCATATCACGCCCTGCCTCTACACCACAGCTAACTATGCATCCTTTCCTCCACTAAAATTCCCAAACTCCATCAGGGCAAGGGTTCCCATTCCAGCCAGCTTGGGGCTCTGCATGGCAAGGGCACTCAGGAATGACTGTTTCAGAGTAGTGGATCTGCCCTGCTTTTACACTGTCTGGGATCAGCTCTTTCTGGAAGGCATGCCTTCCAGTGATGACCATAATAGCCCATACCACACTAGCTCAGACTGGCAAGAACAAACAATGGCTTTTTCTTAGATAGTCAAATGATTAGACAAGAAAGGTGGCATCATTTTCATGACAGTTTGGCAAGTCAAATTGGGAACACTTTTATAGTATTTCTTCCACACTCTCCTGCCCAAAGTGAGTACTGCCAGATTCTTACTGAGAATTCAATGAAGGAAAAGCTGTTTTTCCATTATTTGCCACTTTTTCGAGTATCACAACAGTGAAGAATATGAGTTTAAATGTATACAGTATCACACTTTGACACAGTGAACACTTTGTAAATCAAATTTTACCATAGTGATTCACAGCTTACCAGGGACAAAACTTCCCAATAATCCCCAAGATAGATCATAGATGAGCACTCTTTTTAGTATAACTTCTACTCATCTAATAGGTACAGATATACTTTTTCTTCCATAAAACTCCAAAAGGGCTGTAGGTGAGAGTTAAATGTGTGAATTCAGATTAAAAAAACAAACAAACAAAAAAAAACGGCTCCCTCAGGCTCCACAGGTAAACATCTGGAGAGCTACCCTCTCAAAGACCAGTGTAGTCAGGAAATTACTCTCCCCAATGTTAGACTAAATAACAGCCGATCACATTAAGACTAAATAAGTAACCAAGAGACTGAGGTCTCTAAGAGCAGAAAAAGCACTGGAGTCCAGATGTCCTATCTCCCTGGATTTTCTACAAATAGGCCATTCTGTCCAAATATTGAAAAAGTAGACAGAAATGTTTTCAGAAAATGGTACAATCAACCCATAAATAAAAGGTACCAACTATTATCTTCCTACAACTAAACAGCCAAGAATAAGTTGGGAAGTGCATACTGTTTATTAAAAATAACTATTCTGTTGTTTTATGTACACATAAAATCAAATGAAAAAATTTAGTAGACGATGCTCTGGAAAACAATATTTCAAATAATAACAGTGAAATAGAAAATAATTCCTTAGGTGACAGCTTCACACAGCATCTGACAATCTAAATTTCTCTGTCTCAAAGCCAAGCTCGTTAACTGAAAAATAGGAAAAAAGCACCGGCCATCTTAAGTTGTCATCAGGAAAGTACAGCTGACATTTGTTTCATCTTCTTGATGGGATAAGCAATATATTCTTTTCAAGGAATGCTAATTAAAAAACACAAAATCTGCCCGAATATGAACGTTATTAGGCTCCTATTAACAAACACACACACAAATCTGGCATAACCACCGAGGTTTTTATGCAGGCTCTCAAAAATCATGGAGTGTGTTCTATGTACAATTCTTGAAACACTCAAAAGCCAGGTATCTTGAAGTTGCTCCGATACTGAGGTTTCGTTTCATGCAGACAAAGTGGAAGCGTCACTGCTCAGTGACCTCTCTCAGTATTTGATGCTTTATACATGCAAAGTCTGCTACTAAATCTTATTTGTTTGATATGATTCCATTTGTCACAGAAAAGATTCATTTAATTCAATATGCCAATTCCTTGCTTTCACCATCATGGTGGGAATGGCACCCATATACGGAACAGGGAGGGAAGATTCAGGAGAGTTGGTCTGTTGCTGGTGCTCAGAACCCGACATTATCTGTTTGCCAGGCCTGGCTTAGAGAAAATAGACATGAGAATGGAACTAAAGGGACTCACTCCATCTAACACTGTCATGTTCTCAACTTTATCTTGTAAAAAACACCAGAGCATAATGTTGCAAATGCTAATTTGAAACTCAGAATTACTTAGATGGCATCAAGGTTTGAGTGAGTACAATTCATATTATATATAAAGCGATTAGCAAGTCTGTGATTGCTTCTATAAAAAGTAAATAAAATTCTCATTTGAGGGTCACATATATTAACTGCTGTTTCCAGATACCAGCAATAATTAGCACTAACTCAAACTGTACAAACTTCTTGGCCTGATCAAGACAGACTTTTTTTAAAAAAGGAAGGGAATGGTGAATTTTATGATATGTGTTCTTTACCACAAAAAAAGGAAGGTGGCCATAAGGAAGGGAACTGGGACCAGCAACTACTTGTGCTTAAGACTCTTCTAGGACTCCAGGTCAATCTGTTTGCAAAACAGAGAGAGGACTATGGTGATTTAAACAGTAACCTCTCTTTAACAGACAGCAGCAGGGGTCTCAGAAGGTCAATGCTCTTTCCCATGGGCACATGTGAACCTTGCAATGACACAGGTGTGCATCTTCAGAAAGGAGAGAAGAGCATATGCCTTAGAGCCCTGAAATCTGAGAGGAGGAGGACGGTCCCAGAGGGATGATGCACGAGGGGCAATCCATGAGGGTGGGAAAGACCAGCTGTCAGAACATGGAATGAAGGGCACACTTATCCTTTTCTACCCATAAGCACTGCCACGTGGAGGCCACGCCCTCTCCAGGCTGAGGGGAGGCTCAGGGGCAAAGGCACTGCAGGGCACATTTCCCTCCAACCTGATGACAGACTCAGAATGTACACCCAGCAGGTTCTTGGTACTGGGAGAACTCAATTGGGGCACAAACGCACCAACTTCCAGTGCCATTTTCAGAAATACACGACAGTACAATACAGTCTTCTCCTACCCATTCCTCGTCTCTACTGCAGTAAAAGCTGAGTTAGCATTTTTATCAGGCACACTTTATCAGACTCTGAACGATTTTGCATTTTTGTCCTTTCAAGCATTCCCCTCCCCTAACACGGATGTTATTTCTGGAAGCAGATGTGCTCATTCCCAACACGGCTCACAAGCCATGTGCCCAGCTGTGACAACTTCAGAATGCACATTTGTCTAATACAAAAGTAATGGAGATTTTTAAAATTTAATTGCCATATACATTTGTTGGTCCAGTCTAACTATGTTATTCTATTCCAAATATGCTAGCACCTAACAGTGTTCAACATTTGTTTTATCCAATAAGTTTGTGAAATGGACTCCATACACTACACTATGAAGGCATTTATTCATAATTACCATCATTAACCATGACAGGGTTGTAAAGCAGATGCTGATTCACCACAGATTAAATCGTGTTTCAGTACTAACTGTATTTAATCATAAATGACTTTGAAGACTGTTTATTCATGTGCTGAAAGGCAATGTTAAGAAGTGGCTGGGACTGTCCACAAATTTCTACTCTCTTTAACCCCAGTTTTCTCATCTCTAGTTTCTTCAATAATAATGCTTCTACCTCATAAGGCCGCCATGAGAATTAAATGAGCTAGCATGTAAATTACCCAACAGAATGTACCAGATAAGTGTTTGTTTCATTTTACTTTCTTTCCAGTTTAGTAAAACCAGATGCTATTATTGAGACTAAATAATAACAAATATGATGGAACAGAGTATCACAAATAGAGATCCACTTCCAGTTAAAGCCTATGTTCCATTTATGTAAGATTTTAAAAACTGTTAAATGGTACTTGATCTATATATAATCTATATATTTTTTCATTGATTGTGATATTGTATATGCTTCTGAAACTGCTCAAAATTTTAAAGTTGAACAAATCACTCCTGTGCCCTGGGTGCACCTATCAGCAAAAGACGAAATACTTACATTTCATAGATAAGCAAATTTCAGTAAGGATGCACCCAGTAGTATTTAAGAATCCTTTGATGATGTGAAACTGAACCATCTTTTGACATATTACTGGTACCTATCAAGGAGAATGGTCTCCAGTTAAACGAATACATCACTAGATTTAGAACACATACAGAGTTTCTCACCAATTCATCAGGATTAGCAATGATATTTTTAAGGTAAAAAAAAAATCAGGATTATAAGTAGAAATTAATAAACGCAAAAGTAAATTTGAAAAATTTATCACGTCAATTCCATTTTCTATGTGCCCTTAACAGTCTGTACACCTGTTTTTTACACTTTGTCACACCAGTTGCCAATGTGTTCTCCAAATGTGGTGAGAGTTTCACAAATTAAAGAAGCTTGGATTCATCTTTGTTAACACTGTGCTTGGGACAAAACTCTGTGAAAGTCTGTCAAGGAATAAATGGCCACTGAAAGGGTTTACAGCCATTAGCCCTGTAGCTACAAAAAGTATAAAACAAACTCCTGCCTTCCAGGTACTGTTATTGTGTTACTGTCAATTTCTCCTTTTATGTCTGTTAACATGTGACAGTAACACAGTAACAGTAGGAGACTTCAACACCCTACTTATATCAATGCACAGATCATCCAGAGAGAAAAATCAATATGGAAACACAGGCCTTAAATGACACATTAGATCAGATGGACTTAATGGATACTTATAGAGCATTCCATCTGAAGGCAGCAGAATACACATTCTTTTCAAGTGCACATGGAACATTCTCCAGGATAGATCACATGCTGGGCCACAAAGCCAGCCTCCATAAATTTAAGAAAACTGAAGTCATATCAAGCATCTTTTCCAACCACAATACTATGATACTAGAAATCAACATAAGAAAAAAACTGCAAAAAATACAAACATGCAGAGGCTAAACATGCTACTAAACAACCAATTGATCACTGAAGAAATCAAAGAGGAAATCAAAAAATACCTAGTGACAAATGAAAACGAAACACAACAATCCAAAACCTATGGGATGCAGTAAAAGCATTTCTAAGAGGGAAGTTTACAGTGATACAAGCTTACCTCAGGAAACAAGAAAAATCTCAAACAAACAACCCAAACTTACACCTGAAGCAACTAGAGAAAGAACAAACAAAACCCAAAGTTAGTAGAAGGAAAGAAGTCATAAAGATCAGAGCAGAAATAAATGAAATAGAGACTAAAAAAATAATAATAATAGAAAAGATCAGTGAAACTAAAGTCTGGTTCTTTGAAAACATAAACGAAAATGATAAACCTTTAGCCAGACTCATCAAAAAAATAGGGCTGGAAAGGCCCAAATCAATCGATAAAATCAGAAATAAAAATAGGAGAAGTTACAACGGACACCACAGAAATACAAAGGATCATAAGAGAGTACTACAAGGAACTATACACCAGCAAAATGAACAACCTAGAAGAAGTGAACAAATTCTTAGAAAGGTACAATCTCCCAAGACTGAACCAGAAAAAAACAGAAAATATGAACAGCCCAATTACTAGTACTGAAATTGAATCAGTAATTTTAAAAACTCCCAACAAACAAAAGTCCAAGACCAGATGGCTTCACAGGTGAATTCTACCAAACATTTAAAGAAGAGTTAACACCTATCCATCCGAAACTATTCCAAAAACACCGCATAGGAAGTAACATTATGAACCCATTCTATGAGGCCACCATCACCCTGACACCAAAACCAGACAAAGCTATCACCAAAAAAAGAAAATGATAGGCCAATATCACTGATGAACATAGATACAAAAATCCTCAATAAAATACTAGCAAACTGACTCCAACAATACATTACAAGAATCATACACCATGATCAAGTGGGATTTATCCCAGGGATGCAAGGATTTTTCAATGTCTGCAAATCAATCAATGTGATACATCACATTAAAAAATTGAAGAATAAAAACCTTATGATCATCTCAACAGATACAGAAAAAGTTTTGATAAAATTCAACATCCATTTATGATTTAAAAAAAACTCTTCGGAAAGTGGGCATAGAAGGAACATACCTCAACATAATAAAGGCCATACATGACAAACTCACAGCTAACATAATTCACGGTGAAAAGCTGAAAGCATTTCCTCTAAAATCAGGAAAAAGACAAGGATGCCCACTCTCACCACTTTCATTCAGCATAGTTTTGGAAGTCCTAGCCACAGCAATCGAAGAAAAAGAAATGTAAGGAATGCAAATTGGAAAAGAAGACATAAAACTGTCACTGTTTACAGATGACATGATGCTATACATAGAAAATCCTAAAAACACTACCAGAAAAC
This sequence comes from Grampus griseus, assembly GCF_964374135.1. Taxonomy (NCBI): domain Eukaryota; kingdom Metazoa; phylum Chordata; class Mammalia; order Artiodactyla; family Delphinidae; genus Grampus; species Grampus griseus. Next base: position 147,599,514 of record NC_139018.1, read on the forward strand.
TACTAGAGATCATCAATGAATTCGGTAAAGTTGCTGGATACAATATACAGAAATCTGTTGCATTTCTATACACTAACAACAAAATATCAGAAAAAGAAATTAAGGGAAAATTCCATTTACTATTTCATCAAAAAGAATAAAAGATCTAGGAATAAACCTATCTAAGGAGGTAAAAAACCTCTACTCTGAAAACTATAAGACACTGATGAAAGAAATCGATGATGCAAACAGATGGAAAGATATACTGTGTTCTTGATTGGAAGAATTAATACTGTTAAAATGACCATACTAACCAAGGCAATCTATAGATTCAATGCAATCCCCATCAAACTGCCAATGGCATTTTTCACAGAACTAGAACAAAATTTGTTTTTTAATTTGAATGGAAACACAAAAGACCATAAATAGCCAAAACAGTATGGTAGGGCTTCCCTGGTGGTGCAGTGGTTGAGAGTCCGCCTGCCGATGCAGGGGACACAGGTTTGTGCCCTGGTCCGGGAAGATCCCACATGCCGCGGAGCGGCTGGGCCCGTGAGCCATGGCCGCTGAGCCTCCGCGTCCGGAGCCTGTGCTCCGCAACGGGAGAGGCCACAACAGTGAGAGGCCCGCGTACCACAAAAAAAAAAACCAGTATGGTACTGGCACAAAAACAGATATACAGATCAATGGAACAGGATAGAAAGTCCAGAAATAAATCCACACACTTATAGTCAATTATCTATGAAAAAGGAGGCAAGAATATACAATGGAGAAAAGACAGTCTCTTCAATAAGCGGTACTGGGAAAACTAGATAGCTATGTGTAAAAGAATGAAATTAGAACATTCTCTTAACACCACATACAAAAATACACTCAATATGGATTAAAGACCTAAATGTAAGATTGGATACCATAAAACTCCTACAGGAAAACGTGGGCCGAACACCCTTTGACATAAATCACAGCAATATCTTTTTGGATCTGTCTCCTAGAATAATGGAAATAAATACAAAAATAAACAAATGGGACTTAATTAAACATTAAGCTTTTGCAGAGCAAAAGAAACCATAAACAAAACAAAGAGACAACTTAATGACTGGGAGAAAATATTTGCAAATGATGCAACTGACAAGGGATTAATTTCCAAAATATACACACAGCTCATACAGCTTAATATCAAAAAAAAAACCCAATCAAAAAATGGGCAGAAGACCTAAATAGACATTTCTCCAAAGAAGACATACAGATGGCCAACAGACACATGAAAAGATGCTCAACATTGCTAATTATTAGAGAAATGCAAACCAAAACTACAGTGAGGAATCACCTCACACCTCACAGTCAGAATGGCCATCATGAAAAAGTCTACAATAATAAATGCTGGAGAGGGTGTGGAGAAAAAGGAACCTTCCTACACTGTTGGTGGGAATGTAAATTGGTGCAGCCACTATGGAAAACAGTACGAAGGTTCCTTAAAAAACTAAAAATAGAGTTACCATATGATCCTGCAATCTCACTCCCGGGCACATATCTGGAAAAGATGAAAACTCTAATTTAAAAAGATACACATACCCCAAAGTTCACTGCAGCACTATTTACAATAGCCAAGACATGGAAGCAACCTAAATGTCCACTGACAGATGAATGGGTAAAGAGGATAAACACACACACACACACACACACACACACACACACACACACACACACACACACACACACAATGGAATATTTCTCAGCCATAAAAAAGAATGAAATAATGCCATTTGTAGCAACATGGATGGACCTAGAGATTATATTTAGTCAGACAGAGAAAGACAAATATAACATAACATCACTTATATGTGGAATCTTAAAAAAAAATGATACAAATGAACTTATTTACAAAACAGAAATAGACTCACAGACATAGAAAACAAATTTATAGTTACCAAAGGGGATAGCGGTGGGCGGGGGGAGATAAATTAGGAGTTTGGGACTAACATATACACACTGCTGTATATAAAATAAACAACAAGGCACTACTGTATAGCACAGGGAACTATATTCAATATCTTGTAATAACCTATAATGGAAAAGAACCTGAAAAAGAATACACGTATGTGTGTGTATACATACATACACACACACACACACACATACATGAATCACGTTACTGTAATCTGAAACAAACACAACATTGCAAATTATCTTTACTTCAATTTTTAAAAATGGTTATTAAAAAAAAGTGTATCACAAACCTACTACTTATTTGCTTCTGAAAAGCCAGGTATGGGCAAAACACACTTCCTCTAGACCCTTTCAGACTTTTTTAGAGGCTGTTTTACACATCCAGCTTCCCCCATGATACAAGGAGCAACAAAGGATTCATTAGGAACCCGTGGAAGGTGAGGAAGTAAATATCTTCCTCTGGGGAGGAATTAAATATCTGTACCAAGAGCCCCGAAAATCTGCATACTTTCCATACCAGTAATTATACTATCATTTTTATCAAAGAAATCATCTGCAATATAGGAAAAAAGCATATTTGATTACAGGTTAATATAAGCAAAAAACTCACTGTAGTATTGAGAAGTACTGTTACTTTTTTAACAGCAGAGAAGTGGAAGAAGAGCCCATGGATATACTTTCATAGTGGGGAGAGGACTGTGCCGAGAAACCATGTCTATGACTCTAGGACGAAGCACTATGTAATCAAAAAACAAACCAAACAAAACAAAAAACAAAACTTCAGAGGAATGAAGGAACTTCAGCTGGAGGTGGCTGCCCGTCATAAGCCAATGACAAGCGCTGGACTCCTCCAGCCTGTCCACCACACTTGGTGGTTCACCAGTAGGAAGCTGGGGGGAAGGTCTTGTCCTGTGCTCTGCTTCTCGGAGGGGTCCCAAACGTGAAAAATGGGAGGAAGGTCAAGAAAGGAGCTGGGGAGGCAAGATGACCCTCCCGGAGCTCAGCATCCACTGACCAGGCCACTGGACGTGTGCTGCTCTTGGGCAGTGAGGAGCCGTCTCAGGAGAACCCATCCAAGTGACCATCCGTGGGGGTGGCTGAACACCGCCGACTGTTCCCCTAACATATGCCACCTCCCTGGAGCCCATTTCTCCAAAGGACACAAACAAGTCTTGTTCCAGGTCTGCAAGGTTCCATAATAACTGCTTCAGGGCCCCGATTCAGGATTTTTTCAGAGTCAAGAATACATCAAGCTGTCAAGAAGCCAGTACAACAGAAGTGGGGCAAATATGAGGTAGAGGCTGAGCTGAGGAAGAAAGCTGCCAACTGGCCACACAGACACCGAGGCACCAGGGTGCCAGTCAGATAGCCGCCACGGGCAGCACATGTGTGTCTCAGAAAACCATCAGAGGGGTTCCTGCATGCATGTGTGTGCTAACCCCACATGTGCACATTCCCTCACTCACCCCAGACACACATCACTTGCACACCTTCAAGTACATGCACACACGCATAACCTAGACACACACCAGCCTAGAAATTGTCAACCTTCAACCACAAGCTTTGCGTTTTTCTCACGTCACTTCTCTTGTCGTGTTACATCAACACTGAGAGACATCTAACGTGGTAATGTCTGACACCCAGGGAAGCCTCCATCTCTTAAGCAGAACTGCAGTCCCAAGTTGGTTTCATTTAGATGTTCCTCACAATCTCCTAAATGCCAGTCTTTGCCTCAAGGTGCATCAGTCTACACTGACAAAGTTTCGCAATCCAGTAAAACTAACAGGTCTCAAAGCTGCAGAAGAAAACAGGAGGGCTGCTCAGGACACGTGGAATGTGCGTTTCTCTTATTTCCATAATGCCACCTATCATGAGGTAGAAAGCAGCAGCTGGAAATTTCTGGGAGGCAAAACATCTTGCCATCAGAAGGCAAAGCACTTGAAATCTTACCTTCCGAATGAAATAAAAGAAACCTAACATTGGTGGCCAGAGACAGCTAGCATGGGCACATAGCCGCCTGATTTCCACAACAGCCCAATGAAGTGGATGCTGGTAGCTACGTCCTACAGCTGAAACACCAACTTGAGAGTTCTCCTGCTACAGTAGGAAGAAACAAAGGCATCTCTGGAGATGATTTTAATTGGGACTTACAACACTGCACGATTCTGGCTAGAAGTTTACTGGAGCATGTTTTGCAAGGTGCAATGCACAGAAAAACATTACCAACCTGAGTACAAGCTACTGCTGCTCTGCAACAAGGAAATGACAGTAGGAGAAGATCATGAATAGAACACTGCAAATATTCAAAAGGAAGGATACAATGCAACAAAAGAGTCTTCTGTCAGTTACAGTTTATTTAAATTATTAAAAAAGAAATAGATAAAATGACAGCATACATATTTCTGGAGATTTTTCTTCTGAATTCTCTAATATGCCAGTACTCAGAAAAGTAGAGGGAATAATTTATAAGGATAAACTTGATGAGGCAGTATGTTGATGTGATAAGAAAATGGTAACAATTAGTTAACTATTTTATTTAAGTACTTCCTAGGAGTTCAAATAAGAATAAATTTGTCCCACTAGCTCTGCACCACTTCAGATGAAAAAAGCAAGGTTATTACCACAGCACAGAAAAAAAGCTGATATAGCTCAAATCAGATCTCACAAAGGGGTCCAACAGGTTATGGTTCCTTCATTATGTTTACTCTAGTTTTTAAAAATAAAATAGTCACACCAACTGCTCTTTTGCAGTTTTCTGGTAGAGACCCAACGAATTATCACTGTGGAAACAAGCCTGCGGTGAGGGCGGGAAACCGGTATGCACAGAGGGTTTTATAAAGAAGTATTTCACCTAAGTTTATTTTTCATTGTGTAATAAAGAGCTTCCAGAAAGACTGCTCCATCTCCACAAAGAATGTGAAGTGGAGTTCATTCTAGTGTTCTATGTAAAGGCACCAGTAGGAAAGAAAACAGAGAATAAGCAAAGTACAAAGCTGATCAGACTAGATGCTAACAGATACGTTTAAATGAAGGGACTCCGAGAGCTGGGGCAGCCTGGCTTCCCATAAACTGAGGCAGTGCTAGCCATGTGGTGCGAGCACCTGTTGCTGTGCTACAATTTAGGAGGAAGCATCCTAAGCACCAGCACCCTTCATATTTTTAAAATCACCTGCTTTGAAACCTGCAGAAACTGATTTCACTCTGCAAGGAAGAGCCTCTGTCATAGTCTCTCCCATTGGTGGTGAGTATAAGCACACCAGGCTCTGTCAGGAAAGAGACAGTGCAGCCAAACGGTGGTAAATGCATTTCTATAAAACTACTTCAACCCATTTTCCAGTGGAGAACAATGGGATCTGCCTCGAGGACTAGGGGTCAGGTACTCACTGCAGACCAGCAAACAGGGACCCCTCACTCCCACAGTCAGGGCTCCCTGAACTGACCCATGTGAATTAACCAGCCAGCCTCTCCAAAACAGAAAAAGTACCACTTCCTTCTCCTCCTCAACCCTTAACTGCCCCAACTCCCAAGGCCCACTGTCCTCAGTGGCTGCCAGCAGAGTCAGCAGTCACATGGCGATGGGGGTTGGAGGCATGCTCCTGCCCACCTGCTGCCGCAGGACAAGCACTGGTTAGCGTCCTTTCCTTCTCCTTCTCTCTGGTCTCTATGGACATCACAATGAAATCAACCCAGGCGGCTGTCTGCACCAGAGACACAATGACAAATGCTCTTCCGAAACAGTCACCACCCTGAACTCTGCTTCACGATCCTAAAACCCACTCTCTGGGAACGTCCCATTTCCTTAATTCAGGAATACCCACAAGTCATGTAGGCGCCAATACAACCAAAGAAGGAAGTCTGGACACCCGCACAAACTGTACAAAATTTAACTGCAAGTTCCTACCTGTAATTTAAACAAATAGTCATTTCTCAGAAACGTGCCTGTTTAATGAGTTACATTTCAGGCTGAAAAAGCACACACATACACAAACCATCTGAGAAAAACAAACTGTTTTTTTCCCTGTGAATAAAAGAAACTTGCTGGATTCATCATCCATCTCCTTCTGATAAGAGAGAAAACACAGAGAAATATTTTCTGTTAAAACACTGATTTGAAGACAGACGACAGTTTTTTCCCCTAGTCCTCCTGGAACTTAATATCTATAATGGCTATTTCAAACCAATGTACACGAATTTAGAAAAATGTTATTTCTTGGCACCTTTATTTTTGGTTTCCATACTGGTAGACACCAGAGCCCTTAAAACAAATATTTTTCATTTGGGGGAAATGTGATTTTTCTGGTCCTAAGTCACAAAATGCTGCATCTACTAGGATGATGACGAGGGTCATGGCTGTGCAGAAACTTAAGTGTTGAGTGTTTATTATCTGACTAAACTGGGCTAAGAACTTCACCTGTGTTATCTCATTTACTCCTCACAACAGGTGAGCATCATCATCATCCTCATTTACATATGAGTAAACTGAGGCTCAGAAGAGAAACTCCCTTGCCTGAGTTCCCTCCACATATGGGCAGAATAGGTCTCTGGACCCTATGCTCCTATTTCATCCCCACCAATTCTGAGCAACAGATTACATCTTAAAGGGTGCTCCGTTCTGCCTTTTCATTATGTTCTATTACAGGGTGAAAAAATAGCTAAAAATCTTACTGTTATATTTATCAACTGACTTCTAGTTCTGGCCCAATTCAGGAAGGGGCATATGACACTGCTTTCTTTCCCTCTCCAAGAGACCCTAACCAATTCCAAACATCAACAGAATTAACAGAACAGGAGCGAGGATTTGTTTTGCCCTGACTTTCAAGAGTCACACAGGGGAACTTTTTAAACTGAAAAGTCTTCCTGCCAGTGTCTTGCTCCACTACAGCCTAGTTAAAAAGCACAAAAATGAAGGAGAGGGTTACCATCTCCTGGAAGTAATAAAGCTATAGAACAATGTTCTTTATTTCCTGTCTGGCATAAACAGGTGTCTCCATAGGCAAAGGATTATCTGTTGGAATGCTCTGAGCACTTTTTGTTTGTTTTGTTTTGTTTTTGAGCACTTTAAAATGTGTCAGAGACATTGCCATCTAAACCAAAACTTGAGCCACACGTATCTAAGAACCCAACGACGCTGCATGTGACGGGTTGTGCCAGAGCTGACAAGAAGACTTGCAAACCATTCATTGCCCCTTCAACCTGGGGGCGAGACCTCAAACATTCAACAGTGGTGATAATTCCTCCTCTACAACTTCACAGTTTTAATGTACTGTTAAAGACAGGAGCACACCTCAAAGATTTGAGAGAAGGAGATTTGTTTGCAGTTCTCAGCTCTATGCAAACCCTTCTCTCTCCTCCACCAAGACCACCCCTGTCTACCACGGCAGGGGGACCTGGTGCCCCTGATGATGATTTTCTAGGGAGAAAGCAAAACACCCACAACACTTAGTGCAAAGTGAGAACAAAGTTTGACCCATTTAATGTTTTCTATACTTAATGCTATTGTTTAAATTCCATTGAAGGCAGTGTGTACACGCATGCGTGTATCAGGATCTAGTCTCCAGGCCCATCAGAGGCAAGACAAGAAAGGTTCCCTGGCTTATTTCCGCTGAATCAGCTCATAACGGACCAGGTCTTGAGGGCCTGCTAGATACTTCCCGCCTCAACACCCCGAGTCTTCGGTCTGGGAACACGAGGTCAGTGACAACCATCCTGGCCACTTAGAACCAGAGGACAGAACCACCGGGCATTAAATGCAGAGGAAGAGGCGTGCAGGATTATGAAAAGCTTACTGACCTGTAACTCCCTCCTGCCCAGCTTCTTGGCTAAGAGGAAGCAGAAACGGCACTAAACATCTACTTTCCCTCCAGGGCTGGGCTCTTTTTCTGCTCAGGAGTCACATACACCTTATGTTCACAGGCACGGCTAATTATTTTAACGACCTATACAAAGTACTTTCAGAATTTACTTTAAATCTTCAGAATGGGGACTACATCTAGCTATCTCCCTCAAAACGCCTCCTGTCTTACTGCGAAAAGAAAAATCAACTGAGAGAGAGATCAAACAAAGGCCATAAAACACACCCCGCAATTTAGACATTAAAATTTAATAACACACTTTAAGACGAATGAAGTTGCGTTCCCAAACCTGAAAAAGGCATGCAGCCTCCGGTGGCAGAGGCAGGTGCAGCACAAAAGGCTATCCTCTGATTACCCAGGTCAAATAACGCTCAAAATTCCTTCCCCCAAAGCTGCCGGCTCCTTTCTCGGCTTGGAATCAGCAGGAGATGCGAGAGCACCTCGTGTGGGCCGCCCAGACGCCAGCGCCGGCGCCCCACACACACACCTGGCGCTGCCCGCGCGCCGGGCCCTCTCACGCGCCCCCCACGGCCCGCACCCACACACACACCGTGCCCCCCAGGAAAGCAGAAGCGGAAGGTGGGACGCAGGGCAGGTGCTCACCTGGCGACGACGCCGACTCTCCACTGGGCTCCCTCACGCCGGAGGGCAGACACCTAAGCCCACGTCCAAGGAGGTCCCTACGCAGGGACCTGACGGTGGGTCTCCTCATGGCTCACTGGGTCTGCGGACCTCAGCCGGCCATGTCCCGGGGGGGGAGAGGAGCTGGGCGCCAGAAGACTGCTGACGGACGGTGGTCCCAGCAGACGGCTGAGGCCCGCGGACACCGACCACTCTGAGGAAAGGTTTAGGCGTGGGCCTTGTTCTTTCACCTCCAGGGAGGCCAGAAGGCTCACCACACGTCCTCACAGGGGGTTAAGAACCTACTTTCTCTCAGAGTACCGCGCTGCGATGGCGGAGCAAGCAATCCCGCCAGTTCACACAGCAGGGACGCACAACGCAGACTGAGAATAGGTGGGCACGTGAGCCCCAGTGCGCATGCTCAGAGAATACAAGGCGCACCTGAGTGGCGGAGGGCATGCCGGGAGAGCCCCAGAGCGCATGCTTGGGGTAATACAAGGCGCACGTGAGAAACAGAGGGCATGCCCCGGAGAGTGGAGGGAGCACCTGAGAAGTGGGTGGTTGGATAGGAAATTCTGCAGGCTTTCAGGTGTATGGGGTCCAGCGCAGATAAGGAAAGGCCTCATGCATTATAGTTGTTGTGGACTGAATGTGCGTCCCTCAAACGCATAGGTTGACCCCTAATTCTTAAGGTATTAGGAGGCGGGACCTTTGGAGATGATGAGGTAATGAGGGTGGAGCCCCATGATGGGACTAGTGCCCTTATAGAACAGACCCCACAGACCTCCCTCCACTTATGAGGGCACAGAAGACGCCGCCTACGAACCAGAAGTGGGTCCTCGTCAGACGGAATCTACCAGTGCCTCGATCTTGGACTTCCAGCCTCTAGAACCCTGAGAAATCAATGTCTGTTGTTTAAGCCCCCAGTCTATGGTGTTCTGTTACAGCAGCCCAAACAGACTGAGAAAATAGAGAGCCTGAGAAGTGGGAGGATGAAAATAAATCTTCTTCTGGCTTCAGACAATAAAAGAACTTGGGAGAAGGCTGACAAGACCATCTTAGAAATTTCCAATCTAAATGTAGAGGGAACTAAATAGCACATATGCAGAAAATGGCAGGTTAATACATCACCTTAGAAATGTTCCTGAAGAAATGAACATAGATTGTGTTCAGCAAATAGCATTCAAATGTCTCTCAGGCACTGTTATTTTTAATAATACTTGAGTGAATAATTGTATAAAACCAAGAACCACAAACCAGGGCTTCAGCTGAGATGATGCACATCCTAAAACTGTTTGCTAAAGTGGAGCCAGCGAAAATCTGGTGTAGTTCACAGGGATACAGGAAAACTGGCTGAACTAGATGCTTCTAAACCAGCAATACCCTAACTTCCCTCTGGGCTTGCAATGCCTTTCAAGGCACACCTGGAAGAATCCCATTCAAAAGTGAAGGATAATTAAAATAACACTAACTGCAAAACTTGTGGCCCTTAAAGAATGAACTTGATCTACACCTGAATACACTAATCACCACACAAAAACGTTGGGGGAGGGAGTTCTTGTTTGCATTAAACATTCCTAACTGCCATATAAAAGGGAAAAGCAATTTGCTCAACCAGGAAACATAGCTCTTTAAGAGACCCAGAAGGCCCCAAAGAGATAACGCCCTCAAAACCGAGAAGGGTAATGAATGCATATATGGTCAACTAATATTTGACAAGGGAGCCAAGAACACTAAATGGGGAAAAGACAGATGGTGCTGGGAAATGTATGCTGGGAACAAATGGTGCTGGGAAAGCTGGATAACCACACACAGAGTAATGAAATTGGCCCCCTATCTTACACCACTCATAAAAATCAACTCCAACGGATTAAAGACTTAAATGTAAGGCTGGAAACTGTAAAACTCTTAGAAGAAAACACAGGGGAAAAGTTTCTTGATGTTGTTCTTGGCAACAAATTTTTGGATAAGACACCAAAAACACAAGCAACAAAAGCAAAAATAAACAAGTAGGAGTATATCAAACTAAAAGTCTTCTGCACAGCAAAAGACACAATCAGCAAAATGAAAAGGTAACCTATGGAATGGGAGAAAATATTTGCAAACCATCTATCTGATAAAGAACTAATATCCAAAATACGTAAGGAACTCATACAACTCAATAGCAAACTAGCAAATAAGCCAATTAAATGGACAAAGGACCTGAAGAGACATTTTTCAAAGAGAACAAATAGCCAACAGGTACATGAAAAGGTGTTCCACATCACTAATCATGAGGAAAACGCCAATTAAAGCCACAATGAGCTATCACCTCACACCTGTTAGAATGCCTATCCTCAAAAAATATATATCTATAGATCTATGTAAAACAAATGTTGGTGAGGATGTGGACAAAAAAGAACTCTTATGCACTGTTGGTGGGAATGTAAGTTGGTGCAGCCACTATGGAAACAGTATGGAGGCTCCTCAAAAAATTAAAAATAGAGCTACCATATGATCCAGCAATTTCACTGCTGGTATTTAGCTAAAGAAAATGAAATCACTTTCTCAAAGAAATATCTGCAACCCCATGTTCATTACTGCATTATTTAAAATAGCCAAGACATGGAAATAACCTAAATGTTCACTGACAGCTGAAGATGTGGTATATACACACAATGGAATTTTAGTTATAGCAAAGAAGGAAATCCTGTCTTTTGCAACAACATGGATGGACCTTGAGAGCATTATGCCAAGTGAAACAAGCCAACAGAGGAAGGCAAATACTGTATATTCTCACTTATATATGGAGTCTAAAAAAGCAAAACACATAGAAATAGAGTAGAATGATGATTGCCAGAGGCAACCACTGATCTGCTCTCCATTCCTATGGTTTTCTCTTTTCCAGAACATCATGTAGATGGCATTTTACAGAATGTAATATCCTGAGACTGGCTGCTTTTACTCAGCAAAAGGCCCTGGAGGATCATCCAAGTTGCCGTGTGGATCAACAATTTGCTTATTTTTACTGCTGAGTAGCATTCCACGCTATGGATATACCACAGTTTAACTATTCATCTGTTTGGGGGAACTATGAATAGAGCTGCTATAAACATTCAAGGTCAAGTTTTTGTTGATCTTCAGCTTTTGATTTTCTCGGGTAACTATCCAGAGTGGGACTGCTGGGTCAAGTGTTAAGTGTATGTTTATTTTTGTAAGAAACCGCCAAGCTGTTTTCCAGAGTGGAGCATTCCACACCTACCAGCAATGCACGAGAGCTGCAGTCTCCCATCCTCACCAGCACTTGGTGTTGTCAATGTTTTTTATGTTAGCCATTCTATTAGGGCACCTCATCATGGTTGTATAATAATTTGCCTTTCAATAGGATTAGTCACACTGACCATTTCATGTGCTTATTTGCCTTCCTTATATCCTTTGCAATGAAATATCTGTTCAGGTCTTCTGTCCACTTAAATTGTTTGATTTCTTAGTACTGAATTTGAGGAGTCCTTTATATATTCTGGATACAAGTCCTTTGTAGAATACGTGATTTGTAAATATTTTCTCCCAATGTGTAATGTCTCTGCATTTTCCTTAACAGTATCTTTCACAAAGCAGAAGTTTTTCATTTTGATGAATTCCACTTACGTTTTTCTTTTAGGAATCATAGTATTACGTCTAAGAACTCTTTGTCTAACTTCAGGTCAAGAAGAGTTTCTCCTATGTTTAGTTCTAGAAGTTTCAGAGTTTTACATTTAGAGCTTGAATCCACTTAAAGTTACCTTTTGTATAAGGTGTTTTTCATTTATTTTGCATATGGATGCTCAGTGCTTCCAGCACCATCTGTTGAAAAGACTATTATCCATTTTCCATTGAATTGGTTTTGCACACCTTGTCAAAAATCAATGGCCATATTTGTGTGGTTCTAGTTGTAGACCCTCTGTTCTGTCTATTGATCCATGTTGTATCCTGAGCATATTATAATTTACTACTTACTTTAGTAAATGTTTCTTTGCGGAAAAAGAAATTTGTCTGGAAGCAAAACAAACTAATAATGCTCTATATGATGTTATTCTTCTTGTAAGGAAGGTATGAGGCAGCACAGCTGTAAACAGATCAATGCTTTAACAGCTTCCAGGCAAATATACATGTAAAACTTGAATACATTTAGGGAGAAAGCAATTCATTTCAAAACAGTTTCCAAAGGCTATCAACATGGCACCAATTTCTCCATAAAAACTCCAACAATTTAACAACAGAATGACATTCATAAAACACTACTGAAAATATTTTAATTAAAAGTATAATATGAATACATCCTCACATTAAGATGGTTGGATCAACATTGACTAGATAATAAGTACCTTCAAGGTGCTGCACAAACAGGTGAAAAACTGTAGGTGGTTTCCAGTAGAGTGGCCCTACACAGCTATCTAACCTGCAGGAAAGACAGACACACTCTCTCTGAATGGCAGGTCCTGAGAACAAGGCCACAACCATACTGAGATGCACTAAACTGGGGACCAGACTGGCAGCCCAGGGCCTGCCCCGTGGAGGCCTCGGACCAGATGGCCTCTCGGGTCCATTAACAAGAGGGCCCGATGTTGGGACAAGAGCAAAGGGTAAGTAATTATTGGAAGAAAGCATAGTTTGTGCATGGTGCAAAATAAGGAGTTAAAATAGTACAGTGCCTCAAGTGGAATACACCGTGACACAAGGTCCTTACCCACGTAAGCTCTGTTATTCAGCCCTGGAAAGGCTGGAATTATTAACTCCCACACTGATCATCTTCTCTTGGTGATGACCCTCGCGTGACTCAAGGCCCCACAGCTCCTTTTAACCCAAGAGGTTCAGTGAAGAACTTGGATGCTGACCCCTTTGGCAGCACACGCTCCTTTAACTGGGACATCATAAACAAGGCACATGACAGCTTTGATTCATTCACATCTAGGTTAAACAAGACAACTCATGCCCTGAGTGGTGAACAGAAGAGTTTACTGCAGTCTTTAAACAGACACAGAGCCAGAAAGAAGCTACTGTCTATTCCTAAATAGGGTTCGGTCCCTGTGAGTTAGACGGTTCTTATCTTCCATTTCTTTGCCTTCAGAGTACTAGAAATCAAATTAAAAATAGAAGGAGAAGGAACCTAGAAACTCTACGAAATAAGAATCAGATGTCTGGCAGATGGTGGGAAATATTCCCACCTTAAGACAGAAATATACACACACATCAACCCACACCAACTAACTGTAGTCTGCTAAACCCTCCTCACCCCACCATCACAAAATAGTGCAGAATGTATGCCGACCATACAGTGCAAAACCCCACGGGATGGTCACGTTTCGGTAACAAACATACCGGAAGGTACATATTCAAAGTGTTGTCCCTTTCAAAAGGGCTCCACAGAAAATTATACATTGATTCCAATGAATTAATGGCACGGCACCAAACAGTTCTGGACTGTTCTTCATGCAACATTTCCTTCTGTCTGAAGTGGTCTAACAAAATTCATAAAATTCTTTGAGCTGGCAAGGACTTCAGAGATCTCCTTATTTAACCATAAATACTCTGCTCAGGTATGAGGTAAAGTAAATGATTCCCAAACCAGTTGTCTTATGACGTGTTGTATCTTGTGTCTAGTAATGGCAATCCTCATTCTATGAAGGATTAAATTTTTGTAAATAGTCCAGAGTGAGAGATAACTATTTCTGGTGAATTAAACACCAGGTATGAATACAAATTAATGTGTTTGGCTCTTCACATATGGTGGATAAACTGAATGAAAGGGATGACAGACAGGAAGAAATTGAGTCCTGTGACACAAGAATCTGACGCCTTTGGGAAACTGGACTTAAAAATGGAGCAAAGGGCTTCCCTGGTGGCGCAGTGGTTGAGAGTCCGCCTGCTGATGCAAGGGACACGGGTTCGTGCCCCGGTCCGGGAAGATCCCACATGCCGCAGAGCGGCTGGGCCCGTGAGCCATGGCCGTTGAGCCTGCACGTCTGGAGCCTGTGCTCCGCAAAGGGAGAGGCCACAGCAGTGAGAGGCCCACATACCGAAAAAAAAAAAAAAAAAAATGGAGCAAACGTTGGGTGTCATGGAAGGGGCTGAGCTCGGCCAGCAGTGCCCATCCTCCTGAGGGCTGGGAGTGCAAACCCGATGCCCGAGGGACAATCTTTGCAGGGAGGGGCTCCTCGTCACCCCTCTGGACCGTGGAAGATGGGAGGTGCTGGGAAACCAATGCCAACCCACCCCTCCTCTTGCTCAGCCTCATTTGGACAGTGCACTCTTCTGGAAACTCCCCTATTCTCGGCAGCAAAGGGGTTGCTTTCAGGGCCCCAGACCTTGTCTGTCCTATTCTGGGGTCTCAAGTGACCAGAATGAGCCCCCTGCTCTCTCCCCTCAAGTCACCCCCACTCTCGAGGTCATCTGCAGGCATGTGAGGAGGGTCAGCGCATACACAGGACCTGAGGAGCCCGAGGGAAACGGCTCTCGATCAGCTGGATCCACCAGGACCTGCAGCCGTTGTCCCCTCTTCACTGCCCGCTAATTACGCCTCAGTCACGGAATCCCTACTCTGTCCTCAAAGGGACCCATGAAAACCATCTACAAGCAGTAAGGCTCAAGCTGAACAAAGTGTCCGTTCTTACCTTTCACTTGTCAAGATCAATGCTGCAACAGGGATTCCGTGCACATCACCACTAGAAGTGAAATAATTGTCTCCATTTACCACAGATGATGCAGGAGCTTTTCCATTCCTGGTATAATTTGTAAGCTGACCTCTCACACCCACTCCCGCATCTTTTAAAACCAGTTTCATGGCTGCGTTTTTCTCAGCAGAACCACCAGACAGTTGCTCATTTGGAGGACAAATAACCACACTTATTTTTTAAAACAAAAAAATACTATCAATCTGCACAGAAGCTTCCAAATACCCAGTTGCTTTGAGCCTTGCAAATAAAGTCATGCTGGTGACCAAATGAAATTTTCCTTTTCATTTATTTACTTTATGAGTTAGACGAAAGCATGAAGTCCATGAAATAGAAATAAGGGAAATATCAGGCAAAAAAAACTTTCAAATAAAAACTTCAGATGTAAACATAAAGACGCTACAATATCCTACATACCCCCTCCCCACAAACACACAAAGACTTCAAGACAATGAAACAGGGACCTTTGTCAGAAACCCACTCTGTTTAATAATCCCGACGTGTTAAAGGTGAGGTGAATGGTAAGTCATCCAATGACAGTTGAAGCATCTAAGGTAGATCTATATAGCAAGTTGGTTATTGGGAATTTATGTTCCACAAATGGGAATATTCTTGTGCAAACAATTTTTACATTTCATTAAACAACTATGTGCCATTCTAAGTGTGGAGATAGAAAACATACATTAAAATATAATTTCACTTTTCAATTGAAGAACACTGGTCATGTAAAAAGAAAAAACATCATGGCCATATATTTGGGATTATTAATCAAAATGCAGTTTATTTCAGTTCTAAATATATAACTTCACATTCTCAGATTTTTGTATAATTAATACATTTGCTGAATTAGCAGAAATTTTTAATAACAAAATAAACAAACTTAAGATCTGAGGAGCCATTTGGATGACGTTAGACTCCACATTTGTGTGTACTTGAATATAAAATGGTTCTACGTATTATCAATAAACTAGAACTGTCTTTCTGTATGGCTGCAATCAGAGTTCACGCTGGTTAAAAGGCACATAATGTTATCACATTATAACATTCTTAGCGTCTACAAGGAAATCCTGAAGTTCTGAAGAGACCCACACACACCAAATAGTCCAAATGCCCATCAACAGGAAAATGGATGAATTACGTTCAAACAATGGAATTTTCTACAGCAGTGAAAGCCAAACAAACTAGAGCTATCATATTAACTGGAATAAAGAAAAACATGTTTTAAGTTCATTAAGGGAAATTACTAGATGGAATGCATCTATCATAAATGTTTGCTTACAAAGAGTATTGCTAACCCTGTGATTTAAAACTTATAGTTTCCAAGTTGTGATAAACCGACTAGCTCTTCTTGCCTCTGTGTGTATCTATAAATCCTGTAAACATCTAAGAGCAACTTTGAATTATGCTGTTTAGCCTTTGAATCCCATAGTTACTGGGGTCTTTAAGGGGTTCTGTCTCCTCTGCCGATTTTCCTTCTTTGCCCATAATGTTCATCCAGGTTTCTATCCCTTGCCCTCCCTCAGTAGACAACTCCACTTCGGTGTCTTACCCTTGTCTTGGCCCAACGCCACCCTAAGGATTCATAAATGTCCATCTTCAGACCCCAAGATGCCCACACCTAGGGTGACAGTAAGAACGTGTCTGCCCAGTGTCCTGATTTATGTTGTGTCCCCAGATGATTTCAATGGCACCCTCTTCCACTCTGGTCACTCTGCCCACATCCCACTGGACATTCCTACTGAGGATGCCCCCCAACTGCAAACACAGCTTCCCCCAAACAAAACTCACTGCCTCCTTCACTACCTAACCCATCCCCATTTCCTCCTATCTTCCTTGTTGGAAAATGATACCTATCATCTAACCAACTGTCCCAAATCGGAAAATTGATTCTCCACCGTTCATTTCTAAGACCCTCAAGTCACCACTGACTGCCATTAATTTCACCTCCTAAGTATCTCTCAGCTCATCCCCTGCCCTCCAAACTAGTGGTTTCATCATCTCTCGCCTAGTTTATTTTAGGAAACTACTATTTGGGACCATCCTGCAAGCAGGATATTAACTCTCATATAACTATTTACTGTTTGCATTATGAACATCATTAAGTCTGAAAGCAATCATTTTTGACACCTAAACAAATTAACTGACTATCCTCCCCTGATCAGAAGGGGACCCTGACACATTTGGACCTGTTGTGTTAAAAGGGGCACAAATACAAACTCCAAGAACCGAGGGTCACAGGCCCTACACTGGCTGCCGAATTGCTTGGATGTGCAGTTACGGTCTATTCCTCAGTTTCCCTACCTGTCAAAGGCACGATAATACCTTCCCTACTCCAAAGAGCACGGGGGAGACACAAGCAATAAGCATGATGGAAAACAGAAAGATCTCATAAACAAAATACCCTCATTTTTTAAAAATGAAATTCATTATATTAATGTAAATATTTAATTAGTCCATGATAGTCATGTAATACTTGATATTAAGTTTCCTCCTCATGAGACATATCATTTATTCACCCATTTATTCTGTATATATTTATTCAACTATTTTTAAAAATTATACTTCAGGAGACAAAGACAAGTAAGCCATTTCACCTTGAAGAAAGACGGGAGTCCAGGCGGAAAGGACACACCGGGAACTGAACTAGCATAAGGGATCCCGGCAGAGTTGTCAGCGGGGTGACAGCTACCCTGTCTGAGCTCCTTGGTGACAGCCTCCACCTACAGCCCTGCCAGCTCCTGCTCATGAGCCACCATTACCAGCACTTGATAAAGACACAAAGCAACCACTCAGACAAGTTCACAACCTAAGAGAAGAGATGAGAGTGAAGCAGGTGAACAAACATGCAGAGGGAAAGGACAGCAAACAACACTTGGAAGCTATTCCATAACCGCAGGTTATTTCCTTGAAGTGACCTGTAGGTTTCCTCCCAGCCCTGAGACCCAACACCCTCTACCCTTCCTGGTCCACAGGCAGAATTTGAGCATACACACCTAGTGACCAGGACACACAGAGACAGAAGGGCCCTAGTTACAAAAATGTGAAACATTTTACCGAGTATCAACCAATAATCAATGTTTGCCACAAAATGAGAACAGTAAATATATATTTTTAAATTTAAAAATATAAATATATTTTTAAATTTAAATGAATTTGTTTCATGATTTGCTCATAATACATGATTCGTGATAAAATGAGGCCTATTGATGATTATGTAAGTCTTTATATGCCCGTGAACTACTTCTGTCCCCTCATATTTTTATACCAAAGAAGCCTAAGGTTAGAGGAGTATAAATAATATTACTGACAACAGCTGGGACGTCACAAGGGCAGAACTTACACCCACAGGTACTGACTGACCCCAATTTCTCTCCTTTCTGTTTATAAACATACAGAAGAAACTATCAGTCAGGACTGGGCTTGCCCCCGCCCCACGTCCCCAGGCATCACTGCTGCCTCCCCTGCACACGCCCTACAGGGCAGGTGTGACCTCCTTTCGGCCCTCACCCCGCAGCAGCGGGGGGCTGGACGTCACCACCTAGGGCCCCAGCAGGCAGCCGCCCTGGACCCCATCAGTGCCGCAGTCAAGTCAACACTGGAAGAAGCTGATGGATAACCAGTCATCCCCAAGGAAAACTCCACGTGTCTTTCCAGACAAGACACCAAGGGTGCCCAGTGAATCGCCACAGGGGTGAAGTCCTTACACAAAAAAGAAAATGTTATTAGAGCAGCATTTACTTGAGGACACTCGTGGGCGGCCTCCCGTCTCATCCCTGCTTTGCAAGGTTCCTAAATCGAGCAGAAATTCAGGCTTTATTTTTTTTTTTTTAAAAAAAGGACTCAACCTTTTCTACTGCTAAACTTTACAATTTTAAAAATTAACTTCTATGTGTTTAGCTAAGCACGAAATTTTTAATTTCCCTGAATCACAAGATTTCAACTTATTTCTTCAAATAAAAGATATTCTTGACTTCATAAGCAAAGGTCATTAATTCTAACTAATTTGAAGAAAGCTTAGTCTACATTAGTAAATAGTTTGAAATATATAATATTTGGGACACTATATTGTTATAATTTTTAACGGTAAATAGGATACTATCTGAGGGACTGCCAATTATAAATTTTCATAGTTGAGTTTTATGGGCAAATAGTTTTCTTGAAGTAGAAGAATTCAGCCTATTCTTTTTTTTAATTTTTATTTTATATTGCAGTATAGTTGATTAACAATGTGTGTTAGTTTCAAGTGTACAGTAGAGTGATTCAGTTATACATATACATGTATCTATTCTTTTTCAAATTCTTTCCCCATTGAGGTTATCACACAGTATTGAGCAGAGTTCCCTGTGTTATATAGTAAATTCTTGCCAGTTATCTATTTTAAATATAGCAGTGATACATGTCAATCCCAAACTCCCAATCTATCCTCCCCCCCCCACCCTTCCCCCCCCCCCCCCGTAGCCATAAGTTCATTCTCTAAGTCTGTGAGGCTTAGAGACTTAGAGAACTAAGGAGACTAAACAATATGCTACTAAACAACCAATTGATCACTGAAGAAATCAAAGAGGATATAAAAAAATACCTAGACACAAATGAAAACGAAAGCACAATGATCCAAAACCTATGGGATACAGCAAAAGCAGTTCTAAGAGGGAAGTTTATAGCAATAAAATATTACCTCAGGAAACAAGAAAAATCTCAAATAAACAACCTAACCTTAGGCTTAAAGCAACTACAGAAAGAACAATCAAAACCCAAGGTTAGTAGAAGGACAGAAATCATAAAGATCAGAGCAGAAATAAATGAAATAGAGACAAAGAAAATAATAGAGAAGATCAATGAAACTCAAAGAGCTGGATCCTTGAAAAGATAAACAAAATTGCTAAACCTTTAGCCAGACTCATCAAGACAAAGAGGGCCCCAATCAATAACATTAGAAATGAAAAAGGAGAAGTTACAAAGGACACCACAGAAATACAAAGGATTGTAAGAGACTGCTATAAGCAACTATACACCAGCAAAATGAACAACCTAGAATAAATGGACAAATTCTTAGAAAGGTACAATCTCCCAAGACTGAACCAAGAAGAAATAGAAAATATGAACAGACCAATCACGAGTACTGAAATTGCAACTGTGATTTAGAAACTCCCAACAAACAAAAGTCCAGGACCAGATGCTTCACAGGTGGATTCTATCAAACATTTAAAGAAGAGTTAACACATATCTTCTGAAATTATTCCAAAAAATGGCAGAGTAAGGAACACTCCCAAACTCAATTCTATGAGGCCACCATCACCCTGATACCAAAACCAGACAAAGATACCACAAAGAGTGAAAATTAGAGGCCAATATCATTGATGAACGTAGATGCAAATATCCTCAACAAAATACTAGCAAACTGAATCCAACAATACATTAAAAGAATCATACACCATGATCAAGTGGGATTTATCCCAGAGATGCAGGGTTTTCAATATCCGTAAATCAGTGTGATACACCACATCAAGAAATTGAAGAATAAAAACCATATCATCACCTCAGTAGATGCAAAAAAAGCTTTTGACAAAATTCAACACTCATTTATGATTAAAAACTCTCCAAAAAGTGGGCAGAGAGGGAACATACCTCAACATAATAAAGGCCATACATGATCATACTCAACAGTGAAAAGCTGAAAGCATTTCCTCTAAAATCAGGAACAAGACATGGATGTCGACTCTCGCCACTTTTATTCAACATAGTTTTGGAAGTCCTAGCCATAGCAATCAGTGAAGAAAAAGAAATAAAGGGAATCCAAATTGGAAAAGAAGAAGTAAAACTGTCACTGTTTGCAGATGACATGATACTATACATAAAAAATCATAAATTCAGGATTTAAATCAACAAAGAATCACAATATGGATTTCCTCTCCCTTGATCCAAAAGGTCACCCTCACAAAGCACACATACAATTAGGACATGCATTTCCCATGGGAAACAGTCCAAACCCCACTCGGGCACCATGGGGACACAGTCACCGGAATGCTGGCCCTGGACTCCTCATCCCCTCCTGCCCCCTGGTGTGCCAAAGACTCCACCTGTCCCAAGCACTTGCTCCTCAAATCCAAAGCATGAAGGGCGTGAGGGTTTATTTTCTTAAGCGTAAGAATAACAAAGTGAGAACCTTCACTGCTGCCCGAACATGACAGCATGTGAAGCAGAGTGAACTACCTGAAGCCAGGCAGGGAGTGGCTGCAGGCACCCCGGCACCATTGGTGAATTTGCGGTTTGTTTTATTTTAAACTGTCACTGGCAAAAGAAAAGCCCATGGATGTTTGTCTTTCTGTCAAAAGCAGGGAAAACTTCACCACAGGCCACCCCCACGGGCACCTTCCCATACCCTGAAAGTTTCTGCCTCAGAGACAAATGTGGACCCTCATCCTGCTTCACAAACTGAACTAACAAAGGCTCTGTGAAACCGGGACCTCGGAAACAAAGTAAGCGAAGAAAGGACAAGTCAGCCCTAATTGGGCTCCACAGACCACGAGCTCTCCTGGCTGTGAACCGGGTTCGGAGAGCAGAATCTGGACTCCGCTCCGTAGGAGGACAGATGAAGGTCATGTTCCCTCGTTCTGGGGAGACGGCAGCCTCTCCCTTCCTCAGATTCCAGCAGAAGTGAGACTTCCCTGAAAGGGTTAGAAGTAGTCAACCACGCACACGGAACAGGTAAAGACTTAACCAAGACGTCCATTTGAACATAATACCCAGCAAAAACAAAAGTTAAAGGAATTCACAGAAGTGTCAACTTAATCTGAGTGTGATTCCACTCCTACTATCTGTGTGATATTTAGCAACATATCTGGTGAGGCAGCTCCTGGAATCACAAGGCACTTCCCAAACTGCAGAATGATAAAGACCAGAGAGAAAAGGGAAGGCTCAACAGGTCAGGAACAGACAAAATCACAGCAAGGCACAGTCTGACCACCCGCTTTCCGGCTGAAGGGAGGGCAGTGCAGCTGCCGTCCACCAGCGCGCTGCTCATCCTTGGGTCACCCAGGGCCACCTCGAGGTACTCACCTAAAAAGGGCTGAAGGAACCTCCCAGCTCATCTCATCCAGCCGCCACAGCTGACACTGCAGACCCGTAAAGCTCAGAGCTCAGTGTGAACTGGGGCAAACCGAGCCCTGTAACTCATGTGTCCCAACTGCTCACCACCCCCTCCCATCTGTCCTTTCATATCTCATGGTGTTTACTGAAGAAATATGAAAGTCACGAGTTTCCAAATAAAACATTTAGATTCTGAGCAAAAAATGCGAGCTAAAAACATAAAGGTGAATGGTAGGAAACTTTGGAAATTAACCTCAATACAGTTTACTGAATATACAAACTCAAAACATCTTCCAAAAGGAGATCAGATGAATTTAAGTACTTTTTAAATTTCACTGAGAATCTGGAGTGATCTAGTTCCTTCTTCCCTTTTAATACATGAATAATCCAAGAAAAAGTTATTTCATTTCAGGGAAAAGGCTAAAATCATTCTTAAAGTCCGTCCCATAAAACGCTGATTGTTCATCTCTCTCTGTTTTATAATAAAAGGGGTATTCAGCTTTAGGCGTGTACAATACGGTTTTTGTTAAACAGCATTTATGCGAACAGACACGAGGACATCATGAAACACTTGGTCTGAGCTCTTAGAACCCGCAGAACACATTGTAACAGCAAGAGGAAAAGATACAGTGGTGTGGATCACCTAAAGATTCTTTGTCTTCATCCTGCGAAAAAGCCAAGTAAATGCCCCGCCATGTCCACCAAAAACAAAGAAAAGTGTCCCTCAGATGAGCAGTTATTTTTAACTGCTTCCCTCTTACTGCCGTTGACCAATGAAGCCTGCAAGATCATTTCAACACATTCAGCCTTTGATTCCACTGAAATTAGGCTGAAGAGTTTATAAACTTAGAAATGGTTTGAGTATTTTTAGAATCCAAGTGTGGGCTCTGATAGAAAAAAACGCCTTTAATTATTATGAATGAGTTCTCTAAACCTTTCCAGAATTTTCTTTTTTTAATTTAACTTTTTATTATAATGAATAAAAGTTATTATTGAATAACCCCCACCACCTTAGTTGAAATAAAAACTAAGGTGTTCCAGTGAAGGGGCAAGATGCAGTCTATGCTCCACTGCAGGCCGCACGGGGGCCATGGCGCCATCACCACCAGAAGATTGTCTGAGGACACAGTCAGCCTCGGTGCAGGTGCAGGACTAGAGGAGGTTCCTGGAACTGAATGGGGAACCATTTGATCACGTGGAGTAAGCCGTGTGTCCGGGGAGCACAGACCTGGTGTCCCTCTGTTCCTGCAACTACTCAGTGAAGTCTGAAGAATAAAAACTAGTACAGACTCTGACAGCACACAGGAAAGTGGTTCCCTAACTGAGTCAAGACACAACAGGATCCAGGCTTTGAGCTCCTCCTCGTAGCCCTTCCTACAGCAAAGGTGGGGAATGAACCAAGGTTTTCTAAGGCTCATTAAAATCTCTCTCCAACGTGTGACGACAAACAGCATCTCAGTAACCAGCTTTGCCAAAATGCAGGGTGTGTTTCAGATTAACATGTGAAACAGTGCACTCCTGGAAGCCTCTGCACCCTTCCAGTCTGCTCACATGCCTTGAAATAAAGTCACCACTCCGTCTACACTCGCTGTATTTCCTCGCGTGGTTACAAAGGAAAGAAAACCAAAAAGATGGCTTCTTTCAGGCAGTCACCTACTTTAAGTTATAACACTTTGACTG
The DNA here is from genome assembly GCF_964374135.1 of Grampus griseus. NCBI lineage: Eukaryota > Metazoa > Chordata > Mammalia > Artiodactyla > Delphinidae > Grampus > Grampus griseus. Next base: position 147,623,368 of record NC_139018.1, read on the forward strand.
CTTCACAGATAATGAGGCAAAAATCAAAAATAAAACCATATTAAGGCTTATAACACTCAACAATAGTTTAAAGACACACCTGTGCTTCGAAAATCACCATTCCTATTTTAGATGCCAAAATGCTTACGAGAGAGATAGAAACACCCTCAATATTTTTAAAATCTTACATAGAAATGACCACTTTTATTATTTAAAATTTTTTTTCTTTTAAGAAACAACTCCTTTTATAACTACAATAATTCATGGTTCCAGACAGATGCTGAGGATTGGCTTACTCAATTTCAATTCCATCTGAAGCTGGAAAACTAAAAATAGGTTTTCCAGACACAAGGGTTCCCCATGTGCTCAAACACGCCTGGAATGCAGACGGCAGAGGATTCCTTCCCGCCCACTCTAGCCATTCTCTGCTGAAGCCGCATGGCAGGTGAAAAACAAATCTGAACTTGGGGAGGAGAGACTTTATTCAAAGGGATTATTGCAGTGGGAAGAGGAGGCTCCTACAACAGGGGGCAGAACACTGCGACCCCGAGAGATCGGCCAGCACCTAAAGGGTGAGGCAGGAAGGGTGTTTCCTTTATAGGGAGGAGTTAGCAAGGCCAGGAAGGATGAGTGTGGGGAATGGGATGGAGAGGGCCTGGTCAGACTCAGGTCAGAGAGGGTTTCACTGAGGCCAGCTGCGCTGGGGGACCCTGAGGAGGGGCTCGGGTTCGAGGACCTGGGGACGGAGAGAGCTAACACTTTGCTCTCACTGATCAGTGGTGGGAGCAGCCCAGCTTGTGGTTTAGCAGACAAAGGTGGGATCTGGGACGGTATGCAAGGGCTTGTTCCAGGCTCACGGTGGTGGGGGCGGGGGGGGCATCGGAGTCTCATCCAGGTCTCATCGGAAGGGCGTTCTTTGCGGTAAGTGAAGGGGCAGGGGGACCTCTCAGCCACCCTGCCTGGCAAGACGCAAGGCTCAGGAGTACTCAGGTGTCAGCCGAGGTCTCCACGGCCTGGAGGACAGCCCAACAGTCCTGGCTCCACTCCTTCCACCGAAGCTCCCAGAGGGTTTCTGCACTAACCCGCGGCCCACACGAGTCCTCACAGCACACGCAAGGCAAAGGGCTCGGTTCTGCACAGACACACGACCACAGCAGCCCTGACGCTGCAGCCCGGGTCAGCACACCACTAATCGCTGCCTCTCCATGGGCCCCAGCGGAAACCCCACAGAGAGGCTCGCAGAGCTCCTTGGTGGGTGGGACGGGTAAGCAAAGATGACCCCCACCCAAACCAGGCATTCCCTCACTTCCTAAGTGGGGGCACTGCCCGCCTTCCTAAGCCCCCAGTGACAGCAGTGGCGATACAACCCACCAGACGGGCTGCAGGAGAGCTCACTGTGCTCACACTAAGGATGGTTTGCTCAGGGGCAAATGGCCAAGAACTTGCCCCACACCCCACAAAACAAAACAAACAAACCTGCCCCAGGAATGCCCTACCACACCACTGTGCTTGGGAAAACGTCCCATGTTCACACTGAAGTTCCAACGTGTCAATCAGTACATGAAATCTATGTGAACATTATTTATTACAAAGTACACAAAATAGCAGAGTGAGAATGTTCAGCGAAGTATGCAGTTTCACTGTGTCCCAGTCCTCAAACACGGGTTAATGCTGATCCACAACGTTTTTCTACCTCTCATATTACTTTCCTTCCTTATTCTCACAAGCAATGCATAGTAATTCCCCAGTGAGATCTGAACAAGTGTTTCCAACACAATGTTATTAACAAGACCAAACTATGTGATCCTAATGTCATTTTTAAAGGCCCAAATAATAGATTCAGAGAAGATAACTATTTCTGTCCAATTTTCTTTTCTACTGTACTTTAAATACCTATTATCTCCTAGAAACCACCTCTCACTATAATTTAAGGCACATTGAAAGGCTGATTCAACCTGGTCATTTCTAAAACATTCAGAGGCAATGAACAGAAGCACTGTTTTAATTTCCTACTCCTGCTGTAACAAATTATCACAAATTTAGTGGCTTCTGACACCACAAATTCATCTCCTAAGGTTCTGGAGGTCAGAAGTCTTACCGGGCGAACCTTGAGGTGTGGGCAGGTCTGGCTCCTCCTGAGGCTCCGGGGAGAGTCCGTCCCTCATCCTCTTCCAGCTTCTGGAGGCACCGCATCACCACCCCAACCTCTGACCCCATCATATCGCCTTTTCTGACTCTGACCCTCCTCCCTCCCATAAGGACCCTTGTGATGACACTGGTCCACCCCAATAACCCGGATCATCTCGCCATTTTGAGATCCTTAATTTAGTCACATCTGTAAGGTCCCCTCTGCCATGGAAGGTGACACATTCTCACTAGGGATCAGGATGTGGACATCTTTGGGGGGCCATTATTCTGCCAACCACAAATGCTGACAAGTAAAAATTACTTAGAGAGGGCTTCCCTGGTGGCGCAGTGGTTGAGAGTCCGCCTGCCGATGCAGGGGACGTGGGTTCGTGCCCTGGTCCAGGATCCCACGTGTCGCGGAGCGACTGGGCCCGTGGGCCATGGCCGCTGGGCCTGCGCGTTCGGAGCCTGTGCTCCACAACGGGAGAGGCCACAACAGTGAGAGGCCCGCGTACCGCAAAAAAAAAAAAAAAAAAATTACTTAGAGAATGTCTGTGGTTAATTTTCTATTTAACTCTTAAATTTAGGACCCAAGTATTACATCACACAACAATCATATTAATCACTAACCACACAGTCATGGGATGTCAACCAACATGACTTCAAAAAAAATCAGCCGACCAACAAGTACTGAGGGGCCAACGTATTTCCAGAGCTGCATGGTGTGATGGAGAATATGTGCATGTTCACACACACAGACCCACACACACAGGAACACACACACAGACACACACACATGCACACAAAAAGACATGCACCCAGACACACACATACATGCACACAGACACACACACACACAGAAACCCACAGACCCATGTGCACACCCACAAAAGTTTAAAGTCAAATATAAGGAGCTTTCAACTTTGGTATTCTAACTAAATCTTATTACAATAAAACAGCCTCTTGACTACATAAATTTTTATAGTGTGGGGTTCCATGTTTCTTTTCAAAGTAACTATCCCCCCCCCGATAAAAAGATATCTCCATAATTACAGAAATGAATTTCCTCCACAAAAAGGTGCACTAAAGAAAAAAGACAAGAACTATTTAGCTCATTAGGGGAGCTGCCTATGCCTTGGCCAAGCATGATTTACTCCTGGCCATTTAGGGAACAGCAGCACTAAAATTTGGGGGGAGAGAAAAATGTGAATCTTCACTTGGGATCAGGCCATATATTCCAGGTTTTCTCCTCAAAATGTTGGCTTGCTGCTTCTCCTACACATTCTCAATGCTAGCCTCTTACAAAAACTAGAGTTCAAGGAAGCAGAAAAGGCCATCAACATCTGAAAAATCTACAAACTACAAGGTGAATCAAAGACCATGAACAATGAGATTGTTTAAGATAACTCGGAAGGTTTAAGCTGCACACCTGAGGCTTACAAAAAACAGCGAGGACTGCCTACACCTGGCATGGGGCGGGGTCTTCGCTCTCTCCTTCTGGCCAGGACCCTCCTCGTGATGTTCCCTGGGAATCACAACCTCCGCCACTGGTGCATCAGTCATCAGGGCTTCAACGTGGAACATTTTAGATTCAAGCCGTGTTTCCTCTTAAGATGGGGAATTGGATTTGGGGCAGCACAACTGGATTTCTACAACTATCTCAACTACTGGCTTTTGGGGGATCTTAGGAAATCATGAGAATCCCAATCTATTAAAATCACAATAGATTCCAGCATTTCCTGAAACATTCTTTCAATTTGTACTCAGGGATCTGATAAGGTCTAAATTTCCTACCAAAAAACATAAACGCCACAGAGAACAAGATCAACTGATACACTGGTCTAAATACAGAAAGTGAATTTATACAAGACTGCTCTTCTCAGCAGAAACTAGAAACCATGAAGCTTCATTACCCCCATTTTGGAATGAACGTGCAGGTTGCACTGAACCAGGCCTCACGTTTCTAAAGTAGAACGTGTTTCACTTCCCCGTCCACCTGTTTGGGGGTACTGATCCCCCTCAAAACTACGAACAACAGGTCACTGATACTAGCAGGTCATTTCTCCAGCCACAAAATAACAACAGCTATGCACTAAAAATGCCTTCTCGGGAACTACTCTCATGCTGACACAATGGTAACTAAACGAGGAAGCTGAGGACGCTCTATGAGGCTAGCAAAGGGGAAAGGTCCTCCATCACACCAATCAAAACCCAAGAAAACAGGTGAGTCGCTGGAAGGCGCGGAGCCCACACACAGTCCCTCGCGCCACCCCCCTCCCCAAGAACGCACCATCTACGGGTCTTTCTAGAGGGTCTCCATTTGTGAAACTCCCCCCACCACGAAAAATCAACTCCCCACTTCTGGTCCCCAGGGCACGCTCTGAGGCTGCATCCCGGGACAGGGTTGTCAGGCCCCGAGCTGCCGCAGGGTCTGGGAGGCACGGATGAATGTGGGGTGAAAGTACACGAACAACAACCCCTTCCTTCCCTCTGCTTCACTCCGACTCCTAAGCGTCTCTTCAGAATAAATTCCATTTAAGTAAGGAAGTCAGACCCACTCTATCGCAGCCTCAGCATTAAGGACTCGGCCAATGAACCTCACGCCCAGCATCCTCGGGCTCCACCCCTGTCTGGGGGGAGCGGAGGGGACCTCCCAGCAGCCACCACCCTCCACACTTCTCTTCTGGGATCTGGAGTTCTCCTTAATTAGGACGAGGGTCCCACTGCCTAAGGACTCCACCCAAAACCCCTCTTAAAGAACAATGTTTCTGCCATCTCAGAAACCAGACCCACCCTGAAGCCTGGGAGACGCATGAGGCACATTTGTAGGATCCCTGACCTGTCAATCATGTCAAATCCTCACAGTCTGCTCCGTTTGGGGGCGTAAAGCTGAAAGGGCTTTATCACAGGGAGTCAGACTGGAGTTTGAAGAGGTGTTTCTAGCAATTATTGGACAGGCAGCCAGAACGCACCAAAAAAAGCCCAAACCACCACCTTCCATATTCAGGGACATGCCAGGGCCACTAACACACACACACACACACACACACACACACACACACACACGCACACACGCACACACGCGCGCGCGCGCGCTGTGCATGGAGAGATGACCGACCCAGTGTGGAGCCAAGCACGGAGCAGGCCCTACAATGGCCTCTTTACTCTACATGGGCTCTTCCGCCCCAGGGAAGAGGGCCTCAAGCCTAAGACTTAAAGTTCTGGAACTTGGCTCTGCACCAGGAGGCCTTAAAGATACCAGTGTCAGGGCCAACCCGCCTCTTGTAGACAGTCAAGCATGACTCGCAGACACAGCAAGACTTCACCTCTAACCTGTGTGACCATTTTGCCCCTTGCAAGCAGTTAATAATTCACTGAGCTAAGATAAAAACGTAGATGCGATTACTCCAAGGACACGTTCAAGAGCCGCCGGCCACATCAATCCCCTTCTGGTTCAGCTCAGCTTGAAGGTGACTTTTCAGGTCACACACCCTGTGGTACCATTTTACAATAATAGTATGGCTGCTGTCTTCAACAGAGACTCGGGTAACCTCTTCTCAGACAAGAATCGCAATCTACAATCCTCAAAAGGGATAAGATTCTTAGCATTCTACAGGGTCAGACAAAACCAAACCAAAACCAAACTAGGTTTAGTCAGCCACTGGTGCCATTCTCATTAAGACACAGGAATCTATGGTGATGACAGTGACTCTCATGCAATCCCGTGGGGTGAGTGGTCCAAAGGAAAAGGCTGGGCTCGCAGACACCCCTGCAGGGCGCAAACCCAAATCCTCAGAGTCTCACTGGAACACACACGAATGCTCATCAGCAGATCTGACAGAGGCCTCCCAGATCTCCCTACCACGGCCTGAAAAAGAACCCGTTACATACAAACACAGATCATCTCAAAACGCTATTAACACTGCCTTCAACTCTGCCCATTCAGGACAGACTTTCTGGAGATAAACCTCTCCTCCAACTGCTGCATATTCTCATGTGACACAACACAAAGGGTTCAACATACAGAAGATTTTGGATCAAAACAGAATCGTTTCATTACGGGAACAATTAATGCACTGGTTTCCCCAATGCACAGCACAACATTGAAAGTATGACTGACTTGTGCCCCTAAAAATCCTAACACATTCGCAGCAGAAAGCCAACTCCTATGTCACGAGCGTAACTCCTCCATCATCATTTTTCTGCCGTTAGAGTCACATAAACAAAGGAATACTGTATCACAAAGGGAAAAGGTAAGGACACATCCAGCTGTTCTGACTCACTGCTCTGAATTTAATGTACAACAGCTAAAAATATCAAGAGACAAATAACGATTAGAACATATTTAACAACCTCTCCCTAACTTCAGGTCTCTGTTCAAGCACTTGACCTTTTCTCTCGTTATACGAACTTTCCAAAAGTAAACTCCAGAATTAACAAGATGACAACTTTTTCTGGTGGTGGAGTCAGGAAGAAATTGGAAGGCTGTTCTGTCAGCTGTCAGGAACTTTTCTTTTGCAAACTACCACAGAGGGAGAAGCATCCCGCGCTCTTTATGTTCACTTCCAGTCCAGCAAGCAATGCTGAGTGTAAATACCAGCAGCATATTGTATCAAAGCAGTTTCTTTAAGGAATGAAGCACCATAGGTCTTTTCAAAACTATTTCATACGACCAAATAATTAACTCAATTCAGAAACAACATAAGTCACCTTTTCATCTTTGAAATAAGAGGATGATTTTTCCCCAAAATAGTTTCCCTTTCTTTCAAATGATTTAGTTTAATCTAAGATTGAGAGTATTTACCAGGATACTCTCAAGTTCCTTGACTTCTTAGAAAATAAAATATCTCCACGACCAAAACCTTAACAGATAATCCCACAGTTTAGCCAGGTCTGAAGACACTTTAAAGGGAGCAAAAATCTACCTGCGTATTTGGGGCTGACATGTAGCTCTGTCTGTGCAGTTTCCGCCTCATCTGCCCCCAGGTCAGATCCAGCCGGCACCCAAGTGAAAGACAGAAACCAAAGTGCGTGTCCTGCAGCTCCCCCCCACCACCTCACTTCCCATGGAACTCGTGTGCATGGCGCTCTGAGCTCCTGTGGAGAGCCTAAAACTAACCAGACAGGCCGCCGTGCAGGAGGAGGTGGCACAAAGGCCCAGGACCATCCAACGAATGTCAGCTCAATACGTTTTGCCTAGTTTTTAAGCCCTCGGCCAGAATTCCTGAGTCCACCCCCCAGTCTTCCTACTGTCCCACCTCAGGCAGTCTGTCCAACTTATTCGTCCACTACAGCTTTTCCCAGAGGCCCCAGGGCCTGGAATGCCGTCCCTCTCACCAACAATTTCTAATATTTCCCTCCACAAAGTCTTTTTGGATTTAGCACTAGAAAAGCTAACTAAGCATGTCCTTTGACTTCACTTATTCTGGATGAGAAAAGATTTTATGCTTTCTAGTCAATGAAAAGAAAGAAAGAAAGAAAAAAGCAAGGCCCCTGAGGGCAGGGACCGTTTCTTATTCATGACTAAATCCCCATCTCCTAGAACAGGGCCTGGTCCCTCCTCACTCAACACACAGTAGTTGAATTAATATGACTGGCATTACGTTGAGAGGTTGAAATAGAAGCATCTCTATGACTTCAACCCCGCTGGATCCTCCAGGTGGCCCACTCAACTGGCATTTGTACTGGAACCACTTGAAACTGGCATCCAAATCCCTGTCCAAGTGATTCATTTATTTTCAGCACTTTTCAGACACAGCTGCCTTTTCTGTATTTTATTATTTTTTAGGGGATCTATTACATCAGTTACAACTAAGAATAAACTAATTCACCCAATTAACTTTTGCAAATAGAATGTCAAATATATGTTAAAAGAAGATGAAAAATCATAGGAAAGTTATGATTTAATCCATGGGGCTTCCCTGGTGGTGCAGGGTTAAGAATCCGCCTGCCATTGCAGGGGACACAGGTTCGATCCCTGGTCTGGGAAGATCCCACATGCCGCGGAGCAACTAAGCCCGTGAGCCACAACTACTGAGCCTGTGTGCCACAACTTTTGAGCCCACATGCCACAACTACTGAAGTCCTCATGCCTAGAGCCTGTGTTCTGCAACAAGAGAAGCCACCGCAATGAGAAGCCCGTGTGCCACAACAGAGTTGCCGCTGCTCACTGCAACTAGAGAAAGCCCACGCGCAACAAAGACCCAAATGCAGCCAAAAATAAATAAATTAATTAATTAAAAAAATAAATTAATAAATCCAATACAGCGTGTTTAGCCATATCTTTAAATGAGGATATGAAGATGGAAAGTTCTCCTAGGATGGGGAAACTTCAGTTATTAGATAATCTAAAAACCTCAAGGAGAAAGAATGAAGAAGGATGAGGAAAGACCTCTAGGTAACATTTTTGCTTTGAATTTGATTTCAAAAGGGCAGAGACACCTAAAATGTGAGCTCAGGCAGCACCCTTCTCAGCCTGACTCCTTCACACCAACAGCCCTACGGAGGGACCACGCACGTCCTCCATTGAAAGAACCGTGATTTACACGTCTGCTCACTGCTTTAGCACAGGCGCAGCTTCCAGAAACGAAACGGATCCTGGTGCTCCACGGAGCCAGTGTCCACTCTTCCAAGTCAAAAAGGGCCGTTTTAGTTACCGAAAGACATGCTTACGTTCTGGTTTCATACTTAAATAAACTCAGAAGTTTAAAGGACGGCCCTTCTCAGCAGGCATGCACTTGGCGTTGGTTGCCGTAGGGATAAGGTTCAGCCACATGCTTCCCTCATCTTGCCTAAAACGAAACATCCCACACATGTGAAATGGGGGTCAAAGGACAGGAGCGCCTGTGGCTTCATAGGGTCGACAGCAGAATTGTGTGCCGACTGTCTCAGATGTGCAAGAACATTGCTCCTGTTTCTAAGGAAATGGCTGCAAAAATGTATAACAAATGAGTTAAGAGTTCACAGGAGATTTCTAATTCCGTTCCATAAGAACTTTACAGAGCAGGTGTGCAGGAAATGAAGTACCCCTGCTCTTGGCAAGTCCCTGAGAGGGTGGGGTGGGGGTGGGGGCCAGAGCCAGGAAAGGCAGGCAGGGCACCAGCGTCTCCGAGCTGGAAACTGGCACACGCTTGAGCCCCACCCAAATCCAGGGACGCAGAACCTTTGGAGCTGGGCCCGGGGCGATCCTCAAACTCATTCAAGTGTAAGACCGACAAGCATCAGGGCCAATGGATCCCCAGAAGCCAATAACGAGAAAACGACGCCTTTTAACACCTCTCGCCACCGTTCTGCTCCAGCTGAGCCCAGAGTGGACACTCAGTTCCAGAAACCCTCTCCCCGGACAGGGCGCATCCCAGCGTGGGACCTACTGGAAAACCAGCAAGAAACCTTAGCTCCCCTGCCAAGCACAGCTCTGGAAGGCCTCCGGTAAAGGCCGCCATCCATCCCCCAGATGGCCCGCGACTGCCCAGTGCCAACATCTCCACACTTTAGAGTGTCAGGAAAGAGCATCCGTGGGAACCCACAGCCTCCTGGACTCTTCTCCTGGCGAGGCCCACACATCAGTGAGCACAGAGGCTGCCAGCTTATCTTGCGTGGGAGAGGGTTCAAGAAGGGACCCCCCGTGACTTGTTCGAGGTCTGTGCACTCTGCTCCCGTGGGAGGTGTTTACCACTCACTCAGAAGAGATTAAAAACAACCGAAGATGTAATTCCCCTCGGCCTCAGTGTCCACACCTATAAAATGCCAGCCCGACTGATAAGATAATGTGGTGTTACTTCCATAAATAATCGCTTGTCCTGGCACTTGAGTTATGTGCCTGCCAGACCTGGAGGGGCCGGCACCAGCGGCCCAGGAACCGACTAGGAGGAGAATTAAGGCACCAAAGGGTTCCACGGGTTTACATTCTTGGCAAGGCCGGGCCAGGCAAACACCATGTCAGCATCCACCCTGGATGGCTCTGATTCCAACTCCTTTTAATAACTACTATTGTTTCTAATTCATGATAATTGAAAGGGGAATTTAACAGCAGGTAATTAAAGCCACTGTACCATCTGCTCCTGAATTACCATGCCACACATTTCTAATAAAAGTGGACTTTATACCAGGAACTGTGGCCTGGAAATGGGGGCCAAGAGGCTCTTCCCTGTGGCTCCCGGGTTGCAGCCCCTGGAGGGGAGAGGCCCGGACCACCACTCTGTGATGCGTTGATGTCTGACCTTCGCCCATCCAAACCAGTCCCCTGCCCCCCACCTTCCTCCAGCCTAAGAGACTCAGGGATTTTTCTTCTGCATAGATGGCCAGGGAGCCTGGGTTATCCAAACCAGCCACTGCATTCAAACCAGCCCACAGCACTCTGACAGCTGCTGAGGACCAGGAAAGCTAACTCAGCAGCCGTTCCCAGGCTCTCTCGTTTCAGGATGCACGTATGTCTGTATTCACATTAGCAACCACATCTTTTTGCCACACGAATAACACAAACGACGATGTAGCTTCTGTACCTGGCCAGAAATCCATGCTCAGCCCCACCTGTGCCCACAATTCGAGATCACACGACCGGGAACTCCGCTGTTTGCCCTCTGCGTGTATGGTGGGACCTGCCACAGTATTCCCAAGGACTCACTGAGACGGGGCCTGGCCAGGGAAGCACAGGCACGGCCCGTGGCCCCCACCAGATCCCTGTACCAACTAAGAAAGCGGCCCAGGCAGCAGGCAGCTGCCCTGGCCTGCACGAACCTTGAGGTCCATGGACAAAAGAGACCTCAGGACCCCACGTGGCCCTCCTGTCCAGGTGCTCCCGCTGGGACGGCCCTGGCCAGCAGAACTTCCATGGAAATGGAAACGTCCCAGATCCGCTCAGTCCAAACAGAAGCCAACGCTCATGTGGGGCTGCTGAACACCTGAGAGGCTGCAAGTGTGACTCAAGGACAGAACTTTCAATTCATAAACTTCTTTTCCAAATGTATTTCTTTAATTCATGTGACTAATAGCTGTGGCTACTGGCTACCAGAGTGTACGTCACAGCTTGAGGGAGTCAGCGTGCCCACAAGCTCTTACGGTTCTTCAAAGTAATTCAAGAGGTGATCATAAAGAAAATCTCCTCAGTGACCTGGACAACAGAGGCCATGAGAAGAACTCGGTCTCTGGAGTCAGAGAGACCTGGCTTTGCCCCCCAGCATCTGTCTCCTCTTCTGAAAGTGGTGATCACACCCACCTGCACAGGTAGCAAGACAGGGAAGACGGGATGGCCCAGCCAGCCAGGTGTCACCCTTTGGAAAGAGGGCCCTCCCACAAAGGAGTAATGAGGAGACACTTCCTACAACACATCTCATGCTCCTCGAGGGGACGTGAGTGGAAATCCTACCGTGGAGGGTGTCAGGTCTGAGCAGCCACTTCTGCCAACGTTCAAGTGACAAAAATAGAAATTGTGTGTACGCCACTTGCTTTGTCTTTCAGGAGAAGTCATTTGCACAGCCGTTAAGACGATATCAAATGGTGTATGTGTTCGATCTAACCCCACGGACCACACGGTCCCTTCTGCAGGGCCCAGAAACTTGCAGATATTCTCATTGGGGCCGGGTGTATATAACAGGGAACAGGTTACTGTGCCTGTTAACAGGGTTTTGTCTCCTCGGATACATTCAGCTCATCGAGATTTCACCACTGAGACCTCAAGGTCATTTATAGTCATTTACCTGCAACTACAGAAGGGAAGTAAGGACACTGCATTACCAAACTTCAGTTCTCTAAGACACACCCCCTATCCAACGTATAAATGTTTATAAAATGTCCACTTTCTTGGGATTCTGGAAGAGACGGCTAATGGCAGTTGTCCTGAGCTCTTTCTTCGCTGGAACTCTTGACTCACCTGAAACAATGTCACTGACAGATTTTACCAATGGAGCAAACATCCACTTGGAAGAGTTCCTGGGCTATGGTGTTGAAAATCTCACATTGGATTACAACAGCACTCAAACAGTAGGAACTGTGGCTCACATCAGATGATCCAAAAGGGCTCTTGGAATGAAACCCTACCAAATGCCACCACATATCCTACTTCCAAACTAATTGCTTTTTGTCTGCCAGTAGGCTGCACTGACCAACTGAGTCAGATTTTATGAGCACATGAGAGGTTCAGGATCTGAGGGAAGAAACTCCTGGTGGAACTCTTGCACACCGAGTGCCCTTTTCTTCCAGAGCCATCCTGAAGACCGCTGAGAAATGGCATAGGGCCCTTCCCCCTCTTCAGTATAACAACTCAGGCTTACGTCCCCCCCACCCCGACTCTGTCTACCCCTCGATTATAGGCTTTTGTGGGGAAAAAAATCAGTTCTTTTTACTTTGGGCTCCAAAACAAGTACATAATTTCTAACAATTCTATCAATTAAATTGTCAAGCAGCAGTTTGTAATCTGGACCACAAGCTGATGCAAAATTCACAAGTAATTTGGGCTGCAATAACAGCTCCTATTTACATTACAGATGAACACAGATGAACACTTCAACTAATCTGTATATATTGTTTGTGGGACCAATTTCATAAACAAACCAGCTATTCAAGCAAAGAGAGTGCCTTCAGTCAAATGCAAATTAATTTGCTTCCCTTATAAAAGATCTTTTTCTTTGCCAGTATGGATTTTTAAACCTATGGTCATAGGAGGAAATGCCATAAATCTGCATTCCTCCTGCCTAGGTCTGTGTCCTTCTTTCTCAGAAGGCGGCACAGTGAGACTCTCCTAAGCCTCCCACTGGCGAGCCCACCCACCAGAGTGACGCAGCACAGAAAACCACACACGGGACCAAGGGACAGGCCTGGAATCAAGCCTGAGGCACAGAAACAACCTCTCCGAGGTTCCCCACCCGTGCGGTGCCCCTCAGGGGATTGACGTGACCACGCACATGAAGGATGCAGTGCTGAGCCGGCCAGAGTGGATACACAGCCAGTGGGATGTCCCTCCTGTGACGTAGCAGTTCACCATGGGGACAGGTCTCGGGAACAGGCGTCCAGGGGCCTGAACAAGGCATCAAATCGATGCCTTCAGGAGCAGCAGGTGGGTAAATGGGAAACTGGAATTTGGGTGCCCTTCTTAGGACACAAATACAAAAGTTCTTTTCCCTCCTTTATTGAGATGTAACTGAGGTGTGAGGCCGTGTCAGTTTAGGGTGACCTCACAATCTGATACATTTAAACAGCATAACGCGTTGACACCGCAGTTGGGCAGCTGAAGACCTCTACCACCGCACAGTCTCACTTTGTCTTTTTTTGCCATGAGAGCATTTAAGATCTACTCTCTCAGCAACTCTCAAGTACATAATACAGTACTTGAAAGTTGTTAACTATGGTCACTGCATTCCATCCCCAGAACTTACTCATCTTACGATGGAAGCCTGTGCCCTTTGACCAGCATCTCCCGTTTCTCCTCCCTCAGCCTCTGGCACCACCATTCTACTCTCTGCTTCTATGAGTTTGGCATTTTTAAATTCCACATATAAGAGGGATTATGCAGTATTTGTCTTTTTAAAATTTATTTTCTTCAAGTATAGTTGATTTACAGTGTTAATTTCTGCTGTACAGCAAAGTGACTCGGTTATGCATATATATATTTTTTCATGTTCTTTTCCATTATGGTTTATCACAGAATATTGAATATAGTTCCAGGTGCTATAAAGTAGGTCCCTGTTGTTTATCCATCCTATATATAACAGTTCGTACCATGCAGTATTTACCGTTCTCTGACCTATTCCATTTAGCAATATGTCCTTCAGGTTCATCCATGTTGCAAATGGCAGGATTTCCTTCTTTTTATGGTTAAATAATAATATATACCTCACAGTTTCTTTATCCATTCATCCATTGATTTCACACTTAGCTTGCTTCCATGTCTTGACTATTGCAAATAACGCAGCAATGTACACGAGGGCGCAGATATCTTTGAGATTTTTATTTCATTTCCTTTGGAAAAATACCCAGAAGCGAAATTGCTAGGTCATATGGTAGCCCTATTTTTACTTTTTTGAGGAACCTCCATACTGTTTTCCATCGTGGCTGCACCAGTTTACATTCCCAGCAACAGGGCACAAGGGTTCCCTTTTCTCCACATCCTCAGCAACCTTGTTAGCTTTTCTTTTTGATGATGGCCATTCCTGCAGGTGTGAGGTGATATCCCACTGTGGTTTGATTTGCATTTCCCTGACGATTAGAAATGTTGAGCATATTTTCATGTACCTGATGGCCATTTGTATGTCTTCTTTGGAAAAATGTTTATTCAGATCCTCTGCTCGTTTTTTAAAATGGATTGTTTGTGTTTTCTTTTTTCTTTCATTTTTTTCCTCTTTAGTTGTATGAGTTTCTTATAAAATCCCATGCTGATGAGATAAAACCCAGGACTGACTCTAGGTCTGAAACCCCATGGTTTGCATTTGCCTGCCTGCGTCAGTGAGTGAAAGGATGCAATCACTCCATAGAAGGGCAAATCTCTCATAATCCTGGTTGACATCACAGTATTTATCCCAAAACATAAAGGTATTGGTGAAATACCTCCCGAGGAAATAGATCGAAGTTGACACATTCTTCTTTAATTATTAAAGCCTTAAAATCCATTCAAATTATTTTAGTCTAAATTTCTAGCATAGTACCCACAACATAGCAGGCAGTAATTGAATCTTGGTTCATTTGGCTGGTAGATCTGGACCCAAAGCCCATAAGCCCTCTCAGTGGACATCTGGCCCTGTTCAAGCTCGTGCATGGTTCCATTTACCGACATCTACCTTTCTGGGTTCACGTCCTATGTTCCCCACTTTCCCAACCATGCAGCTAGCTCTCTGAAACAGTTGGGGGCCACTGTGGCTGCCAGAGCTCCTTACAGCAGGCTTTACAGATATGGCAAGATGTCCAGGAACCTTCTACCTCAAGCTGGTATTCTCAGGTAGGTCTGAACCTGACTGGCCTAATCCTACAGCAGTGGTTCTCAAACTTCATCCTGCACAGAACCCCCAAGAAGGCTCAATGAAGCACAGATAGAGAGGGTTCCTCCCACCCCAGAGTTTCTGATTCAACAGGGTTACGGTGGGGTCCAGCATCAGGATTTCTGACAAGTTCCCAGGTGACAGTGACGCTGCTGGTCTCCAAACCACCTTCCTGGGGTATTCCCTCCCTTGGCAGGACATCAAGGAATGAAACTGCAGCTTTAGTTCGGCTACTTCCTGCTCTTTCTCATGCCCTCCTGAGTTTGCACAGGTAGTACCAACTGTGTGATGAGGCTCCCTCACACTTTCCAACAACGAAGTCCCACCTACCTGATCTAACATAGATACTCTCATGATTCGGGTTTGCTACATAGCATGCAGCCATTAAAAGTGACATTTGTTAAGAATGTTTGTTAACATGGAAATTTTTCATGATATGATACTAGTAGAAAAAACAGCAAGTAATAAAGTTTATTATTTAAATTATTATTTCAGAATACAGAAGTATTGGTTTAAATATAGATAGGTGGATGGATGGGTAGTTGGATGGATAAATGGGTGGCTGGATGGATAGGTAGTTGGACGGGTAGCTGGATGGGTGAGTGGATGGATGGATGCGTAGTTGGGTGGGTGGGTGAGTGGGTGGATGGATGGATAGTTGGGTGGGTGGGTGAGTGGGTGGATGGGTGGGTGGGTGAGTGGGTGGATGGATGGATAGTTGGATGGGTGAGGGGATGGAAGGATGGGTAGTTGGATGGGTGGGTGGGTGAGTGGATGGATGGATGGATGGATGGATGGATGGATGGATGGATGGATGGATGGATGGATGGATGGATGGATGGGTGGGTGGGAGGGTGGGTGGGTGAGAGGGTAGATGGGTAGTTGGGTGAGTGAGTGGATGGATGGATGGATGGGTGGGTGGTGGGTGGATGGGTAGATAGGTGGATCCTGAGAAATCCCTGGAAGGAGATACAATATTAAAAGAGGTTATTCCTGGCGGTGAGATTATTTGTGTTTTTTGTCAAATAATTTTCAATTAATACTACTTAGTAACAGGAAAAAATCAGTTGTTTTTGGTTTGTTTGAAAATGTTTTAGGAAATGTATGCTTTCCTAACGCTTCTTGATCAGATATTTTTTATTGATTATGCTCGTTCTCATTTATCCCAGAGTCAGTGTGACACAGTGGGAAAGTGTATCTTTTGAGTCCAAAAACCTAGTCCTGGCTTCACATCTGTAAAATGGAGATAGCATCTCCCCTTTCTACTCCAATGGGCCATGAAGACCATATGAAACCACACATGAGGAGCTTCCCGAGGCCTCAAAGCACTAACGTGACATAAAGACAGAGACAGATTTGGCTCCTCAGCTCCTCTTGGAAGCTCGGAAGCTTCCCCACTTAATGTGTACCTCACCCAAAAGGCACAGAAAATGCTGTATTAAATTTTAATATAGTTGCATTTCCACAGTATATGAATGCAAAAGGAGTACACCCTTGAGTGATTTGGAATCCACTCCAACCAACACCAGGCAGGCATGCGGTTCCTGCCTGCTAGCAAAGAGCAAAGCAACGCAGCTCTGCACCCAGCCTAGTGCAGGACTGCCTTCCAAAGTCAGCCGTAAGCCTTGACAAAGCCCATTTATAAACACTAAATATCCAAGATACATAACTAAGTAACTTACTAATTCAGGAAGGATTTACTGAGCAAACCCTAAGCAAGCGTTCGCCCCAGTGGGCACAAAGAAAATGACAAAATAACGTTAACAGTGCTAAGATGGAGATGCACATGCGTCACCATGACAACACAGAGAGGGAAACAACTGTACTTGAGCCAGAGAGTTGGGTCCCAAGGAGCCCAGAGAACCCTAAGACCCTCCAGCCTCCGATGTTCTCTGGGTGCACTAGGCTGCACCCACCCCCCCCGCAGGCCTGGTCAGCAGCCCCCACCTTCACCCACTGAGGTTTCTAACCGCACAACCAACACCACGAGGACTCACTGTCTATCTTAAAGCAGACACCCAGGAAAGATCACCTCAAACTGTACTTTTGCTAGATAATCTCCTGCATTTTAGATCCAGGCTCCAGATGGCAACTCTGAAAACAAAGATACGTCAACCTAATTTACAGGCGTTTTTTCAGCTGGCCATTATTTATACTAATAATTACAAAACAACCTGAACTCCACTGCAGCTGGTGGACAACAAGCCTTCTATGATCCACTGGCTCAGCAGCCTGGTGGACCTGCCCGGCATCCCTCCATCTGCCCGTGCTGGTCAGACTGACATGAAGTCCCATGACGATGACTAACAGACAGTCACACACCAGCTTCAGCCCAGAGGAAACACCATGTAAACAGTTAAATACATCTTTAAAAAAGGCAGCTGGCTGCAGCCAATTCCTGGATTAAATGTGGCTCAGGGGCTTCCCTGGTGGTGCAGTGGTTAAGAATCTGCCTGCCAATGCAGGGGACATGGGTTCGAGCCCTGGTCTGGGAAGATCCCACATGCCACGGAGCTACTAAGCCCGTGCGCCACAACTACTGAGCCTGCACCCTAGAGTCTGCGAGCCACAACTACTGAAGCCCAGGTGCCTAGATCCCATGCTCCGCAACAAGAGAAGCCACCGCAGTGAGAAGCCCGCGCACTGCAACGAAGAGCAGCCCCCGCTCGCCGCAACTAGAGAAAGCCTGTGCGCAGCAACGAAGACCCAACGCAGCCAAAAATAAAATAAATAAAAATAAAATTAAAAAAAAAAATGTGGCTCAGAGCGCTTCCCTGGCCGGCGTGGCTCCGTGGGGAAGGAAACGTAGCTGGGCTCCACCTGGACCTGTAGGCTGAGCCACCAGCAGCCGACAAGACAAAGCTTTCCACAGCTTCCGAGGGCTGGCGAAGGACATGGGAGCTATGAACAGGAAGAGGTGGTTCGGGGGGGAAATAGGAAAAAGCGCTCCTGAATTGACAGAAGATGTGAAGCCGCGCACGGCCTCACACACACCTGCCAGACACCCTGCTGTCTCCATCGGGTCAGGGACATCAGTAGCTCCTAATGTGTCCAAATAAATACAGAGACCACCTTTCCAAATTGCACCGAATTTTTTATTACTTACAAATGGCAAACAGTTGCCTAAAATCCTCCCCCCAGAATTAAAGTTAACCTGAAATTGTATATAATAAAATTTATTTTAAAATGACAACCCTTCAGCTTAAAAGAATTAAATACTGAAGTATACTGCATTAGACAGCAATAGAATAAAACAGTGAAGATGAATTACCATAGAAGCCCCCAGAAAAGGGCCTCTAAGCAACATGCCAAGATTTCCACAAACTGGACTCGAGAAGAGCTGCATCTAATGAAACACATGATGAGCTGCTGGGTTCATCCCAAACTAACAAACTACTCAAATTGTACTCAAAAGTAAAGCAAGTTGATACACTGTGAATAAATGAAAACAAATAAGGAACCAGGATTTTGATGGGATGCTGCTTCCAAATTTCAATTAACCCTCAATCCTGTCACCATAAACATTCATTAAAAACGGCCATGGGGAGTCCCCTGGTGGCCTAGTGGTTAGGATTCCGGGTTTTCGCTGCTGGGGCCTGGGGTCAATCCCTGATTGGGGAACTGAGATCCTAAGAGCCGCACGGTGTGGCCAAAAAACAAAAATAACGGCCACACTAGTTGAGAACCTGTGACGTGCGTACCTGTGATCTTCACAGCCACCATATCACTGAGGTAGAACTATGACCCCATTTCACAGATGGGAAAACAGAGGTAAGGACAGGTCACGGAACCTGCCACAGCCACACAGCTGGTAAAGAGCAGCCACAACGGCTGCCAGGACCTGGGCCCATGCATCCCTTTAAACCAACCACCCGCCGCCCCCGACGGAACTCAGTTGTGTCCACTTGCCATCAAGTGCATCCACACAGGGGGCTGGAGTGGGTGCGGGGGACGCCACCTGACCAGCAGCCCCTGGAGGAACAGTCACAGGGCCACCTCCTCTCTCCACCTCACCTCCGCTTCTGGTCTCTTTCTCCTCCCCGCACACTTCACTTTTCTGCTCCTTTGTACCCAGAGCCCCTGAAGTGGCTCCACCGCTTTCAAGAGTCTCAGCGCTGCCCCCAAAGATGCTCTGGCCTATTTGGGACAGGACAGGAGAGAGGGGGGAGTCCCGGCACAGAACAAGAGCCTGAGACCGCCTACTGAGCCCAACTCAGCGGAGAACAGCCAAGGCCACAGACCGTGAGTCGAACTAAAACCTGTTTTTGCTTTTTCGCTAGAACTCCCATTTTAGATCATTCATGAGCCAATCTGTTAATTTTCCCCCAATAACCGTTAGCATTTATTCTTTGGCTACAGACAGCATTCTCCTATGAGTTACTGATAAGATCAAAAGCCTTTTTATTCCAAAAGCCTTCTATATCATACAAAACTCATCTCTCTGTCCTCCTGTCACGAAGGCAGATCTCATCACGTCACTCGCTGAGGCGGGAGTTCTTCTGGCTCAAGAGGAAACCCGGCAGTGGCTCACGTAACAAGGGCCCTCGCCTTGTGGTACGAGGGAGCGGGCCTCGGGGAGCAGCGCACACAACACCCTCACGGGCCATGCTGTCACCCACCTGCCTTCACGTGGCTTTCCTCCTACACCCCAAGAAGCTGCTTTGCCACTGAGCATCACGGGCGTGTCCCGGGCAAGAAGAGAGGGTGAGAGGCCTGGGGGTTGTTTGGTTTTTTATCCCAAAAGGGACACCCTCCCCAGGAACCTTGCCAACTCCTCATTCCCTAGAACCTGTCTCCCAGCCACTGCTCGTTGCAAAAATGAGTTTTAAGCTGAGCCCACAGCTTTCCCGAACAAAACCAGGGATTTGTTCATAGGAAGAAGGGAAAATGGGCATCTTCTTGGCGGCCAGCAGCCGAGAAGCCCCTGCGAGGAATCTCATCTTCCCCCCAACCGAGGTCACCGGCTGCCTCCTCTTCCACAGCCCCCGAGGAAGGTGGGTTTGCCTCACCTATCAGCCATGGTCTATGGGAAATCCTTAGCCTCCGTTAAGGCCAGGTGAACAGAGAGTAAGGTCACCAACAAAGATGCCTGCAACGCCAGCCTGGTCCACCCCTGCCGGGCACAAACAAGACAGCATCTCTCGGCCACAACCGTTTGCACCTGGCACAGAAGCACCTCCTGGGCAACGCTTGTGTGCACAGATGCACCGCAGGCCGAGCCCACCAGGTCCACCTCACTGCTTCATCCCCACCTGACTGGAGCTTTGTTGCACACACAGTTTTTTCCCATGACTTAGGGGTTTACTCAGATACTAACATGCAGAATCTGAAAGGTTGTTAACATCGTCCTCAACCACATTCCAGGCATAGCTCTGAGTGCCTCACGTGTAATAACTTATTGCTACTTAATCAACAAGGAAACCAAGGCACAAAAAGGTTTGGTAACTGCAGGAAATTACACTACTGCTAAGTAGCAGAACTGGGGTTCAAGACAATGTTAACCACATGCCGACCTCGTCCTCTACGCTGAAATAACATCCAGAATTTACAAGATAAAATATCACTACGTAAACAAAGCAAAGGTGGCCTCTAAGTACAGCCCTGGGTGGCTTATTTCTTTACTGCAGGCTGAGACCCATTAGCTCAAAAGTCTGCCGGCACCAAACTCAAACTTTTCACACATCCGATAATGTTTAAATAGCCCAAACAAGCATATCCTAGCCACTGAGAGCCTGCCGCTCTGCCCAGCAATGGGCTCTGTGCCAGGTGGGGACGGGAGGGAGGTGCAGACGGGGACCACACCCTTCGTCCAGGGCAGGTCCAAACCGGAGGGTCAGATAGGCCACGGCACACAGCCACCCTGCAGGAGCCCTGCAGGGTCGAAAAATGTTACCCAGCAAAAATGGGCGCAGCAGGGACCCTGTCAGAGAAAAGGAAGGGCCTGATTAAAGAGAGGGGAAGGGAGCATCCTGAGTCTCCAAGAACCACCAACAGTTTCCTTCAGCCAAACCTGCAGGGTTCCTCAGCCTCAGGGCTACAGACACCTGGTCACCTGCCATGGGGACGTCCTCCGCAGGGTGTGTAGCAGCTTCCCTCTCTCTCCCCACAGGTGCCAGCGTCACCCCAACCGCAGCCCCAACAATCAAAAATACCTCCAGGGCTTCCCTGGTGGCGCAGTGGTTAAGAATACGCCTGCCGATGCAGGGGGCATGGGTTCAAGCCCTGGTCCGGGAAGATCCCACATGCAAAGAAGCAGCTAAGCCCGTGTGCCATAACTACTGAGCATGCTGTAGAGCCCGCAAGCCACAACTACTGAGCCCACGTGCCACAACTACTGAAGCCTGAGCACCTAGAGCCCATGCTCCACAACAAGTGAAGCCACCACAACTAGAAGCCCGCGCACCACAACGAAGAGTAGCCCCCGCTCCCTGCAACTAAAGAAAGCCTGCACGTGGCAACGAAGACCCAATGCAGCCAAAAATAAATTAATTAAATAAATAAATTTTTTAAAAAGATACCTCCAGAAACATCCCATGTCCCCTGCCCTGGGCGCTGAGGCCAGGAACCACTGGGCCCAGCAGGTGGACAAGGCGGATTCGTGGAGCGTGGGCTTGGAGGGCTCTGAGCAGCTTAAGAGGAAATGTGTTTTTTGTTTCTGTGGGTTTTGCTCCCAGGACTGGCATGATCACCGCTCTCCTTAGGACAGCAGGTGGAAGACATTACAGAAGAGACGACCCATCTGGATCCTCATCGCCTGGATCCACGGAGAAGGAGGCAGAGGCTCGACACATGGTGGCAGTGGGGAGCCACCATGCCTGACCCTCAGGTCTGCGCATGCCAGGGGCCCTCGGTCACCTGGTATGGGGATTCTTACAGTGACCCTGAGAGGTGGCTGTGACTGTCCCTTTCTCTAGAGGAAGAAATTGGTCCAAAATCAACACAAGGATACGGGTTCATCTCAAAGCCTGGGTCCCTCCTGGGCATCAGGGCCACCCTGGACACAGACCCGCCCCTGGCGCTGCAAGAATGGAGGTGGGGAGCCCAAGATCCAACCCCCCTCCACCTGCCAGAGGCCAGGTCGAGGGTGGCCACCCACACAGACACCGCCAATCAGACACTTCATAGATGGATCTGGGCTTGAAGGACGACGCTAAGGCCTGACTATGTGGAAAATAGGTCCACTGTTCCTGTGCATCAGACTCAATGTCGTTGCTGGGCTGCCACCTGCGGGGTCACCAAACGTGAGTCACAGGAGGTGTCCTCAAGGAGAGGCTGAGACTAGAGCGCTTTATGGAAAGCTAACCACCAGTTCTGTGTTAAGTTCGTTCTAACTAGATCTGCACTAAATTCTTCCCAAGTTTTGGTACTCCGAGCTGAGGGCAAGAGACAGGTTCCACGCTGGGAAGTGGACCCTGGCACGTCCTTCTCCAGGGGTGGCACCTGCTCCCCAAGGGGCTGCTGAAGAGCGTTCGCTTTCTCGTCCATAAAACAGCAAAGCTGGACCCAGCTGTCCTGTCACTGTAAAAATCTGTGCTGTAAAATCAAAGGTGCTCACAGACTCGGCCCACATCTCTATCCCAAGAAACACAACATGAGGTTAATGAAACCACACAATCAGCACCAATCAGAACGGAACTGACTGCTTTGCTTTTCTGGTGTTTCTCTTTGTTTAAATAATCAAAGATACTTGTACACAAGGAAAAACTGCACTATGGAGCTGAACAAAAAAAAAAAACAATTTTCTTTCTAATTAAAGATTTTTAAATTCTCCCATATACTTTCTTTAATAGTTGTAATTATAGCTCTATTTCATGTGAAGCACTTCAACTAAATGAGAGGTTAATTATACAGACTGTGGTAATTATGAAAAGTAAAATAACATATAAAATGTCATAATGAATAATTAATAAGACCTCTTTGATCTGGTTCAGACCAGGGTTGCAGAGCTAACAGGCTCCGTCTGTCTCTTTGGTATGGGGACAATCTCACTACATAAATCAAGTATCTGGTACCAAAAGCAGGAGTTCATAATAAGCATTTAACCTTGCCTTAAAAATAAAGGTAAGAAGTTCTGATTTGTTTCATACTTAAACAGATATCCCAACAGTGAGGCATGGTGACTAACGTACCTTGTGGTACAGAACAAAGACAATATATTTGTGGCAGATGTTCTAGGATTCCCTTCTACATCCTGCTAGACTGTGTTATAGGCTCGTCACATGACATGAAAACCTTCAGGAAATAGACAATGTGGTAAACACGAAAGTAGCAGCAAGGAGGGACCTTGCCCTCAAAGAACATTAAGACTTCTTAGTGGGTAAAATAATTAATTCACGTAACTCAAATCAATAATTAAAATTATTTCATATATTATTAATATAATTAAAGTAACAAATTAATTCAAACAATTCACATTATTAAAATTATTTCAATTATGAATTTAATTTAATTTTAAGTAATTAAAATTAATGCAAATTGTTTCAATTATTTAATTAATGTAGTAAAATAAGTCAATTTTTTAAAGTACCATTTTCTTTGGAACTTTCTATTTGTTGCATTTCACATCTTCTAGGGGAAGCATAGTGAGTATTCTGGAATCTTATTTTCCCAGGCTTTTGTCTGTCCCTTGGGGATTTATAGCTTTGTAGCAATCTCCATTTTAATTTAATCTGCATAAGAATATATCATCAGCAGGGACTCCATTTTGATTCAAGAACAGTGACACCCATGATCACATTTGAAACACAGTTAACTATCAATGTTAATACTGTTTTAATGTGTCACTTTGTGACAAGCAGCAGCCACACCAGGAGCAGAACAGTCCACAGCAGGTCCTTCCTTAACGAGTGGACCTTTAGAGGGAACACTAAGGAGTTTTTCAAACTAATTTTACATTGAGACAAATCTTTATCAAACGTTCGTTCACTCAATGCTAAACACCCCCTTCTCCAGCCACCCCTTAAGAGGCATCTAAAATTCAGGAAAGGAGTAACCTTTTCAATATATACTTCAGTGATGTATTCCGAGGCAGAGGGCTTTTCACCTCCACATCATTAAGTATGAAGTTCGGTGAAGGCATTTTAATATTTTTATACAGGTCCAGGATAGAAAACAAAGCATCACTTCCACTCGAATACTCTACTTAAAATGTAATTTTCCAATAAGTAAACCACCAATATTCCATAACCAACATTCCAAAGGACTTCTGAAACCTTTAGAAACTAAGTAAGTAGGATCAAATGTTATTTTTAATTTTGGGGTTGGGGAGAATAGAGAGCACATGAGTAAATTAAAATAATGGAATTAATAAAAGAGATGGTGTAATTCTATAAAGCAACATTGAAGCAGGTTTCAGAAAAGGCAGACTGAGGTCATAAAAACACAGAGAGTCCCTTTTCTATTGAGGTCTGAGATGAGATAAACTATTAAGATGAAGAATGTTATATAGAATGTTATAACTCTTATCTCAGAAAGGTAGTGAGGACCAGTCCACTAACTTCGGCACCACCGGGGGCAGGACCACCCGGGGCAGGACCACCCAGGGCAGGACCAGAGCTCAGCTGGGTGGCTTCTGCCTGGGAGCCGCTCAACCTAGTCACCCATCATCACACTGAACTCAAAACTGTTTTTGCAGAAGTGCCTTCAAGGGGACAAGCACCCAGTCCTTCCATTTCGGTGGAGATGTAGCTGGTGATGGCTCTGTTTTTAAGACACTTTTAATAAAATACTTTATCCTAAAATGACTCTACATTCCTTCGCGTTACTTCAATGTTTGGGCACACGTCACATCCCAGTCCTGGGTGCCTTTTCAAGGGAGACCTGGGTCCATGTGTGCTCTGGGATGCAGACACTGGGCAGGAGGAGGGACACCGGGGGACAGCGTCTCTCTCGACACTTGGTAAAATGAAAAGAGTTGATGTTCTGACTGACAACCATGCCTCCATCACCACCAGGACATTTTACTGTGACTTACTCATTGGGAAACCCTACCCAAAGCAGGTGGCTGGCACACGGGGAGGGAGCCACAAAGGGTACCTGTGAATCAATGTGAAGAAACGTGTTCAAATCCCCAAAGAGAGGCACGTACACAGCTCTTCTCCTTAAACCCTTGTCTCTCTCCTGGCTTCGCCCCTTGTAAGGACGATTCTACGGTCCCAGCAGCCCAACCTCCTCCCAGAAGGTCCCCCCAGATAGTCTCCACTATCTCAAACTGTCTCGGGTTAGCCTGGCCTGAGTTCCACTGGTGATGAGGCTTACATTTATAAACCCTAGTAATCAAAGAACATGAAGCCTTCCCATCTGGGCAGTCTTTTTTTAGTAACCAAATTAGCAGCATTTCATTGGCAGAAACACCAACAAAAATATCAGCGTCTACATAATGCCTCCTTCTAGACACTCAGACCTCACACTCACAGCACAGCCGGGGGAATTGCCTTGTCCCCTTCACTTCTAACCTCTCCTGACATCGTATCTCTGAGCTTCACAATGTGTCATTTTCCACCTGCCTGTATGAACCAGCTGCACTAACCAGCCTCTACTCACAATGGTAGCAGCTCATGAAAATTCAAAGTGACACCAGAGAGTAGGAAGGTCCTAGTTGGAAATGTCCCCCCTCCCTTTCTTCCAGGGATGCCAAGTGAGCCTCTTCAGTGGTTGAGGGTGTTGGCACTGAACTAACCTTCGATCTAGCCCAGGCCACTGCTTAATATTCATGTAGAAATGATGAACCACCAAAAAACTAAAGTTCCTTAGGAAAAGATGCTCATGAAACTGTCAACATCCTAAACTCTTCTGAAAGTAGCACAGAAGTATTGCGTAAAATGTAAAGCAAGTTTGATCAAAAGTCCGTCCTCAACAATCCACCTACGTAAATCTTTATTTCAAACTGGCCCCAAACTCTTCAAGATTCAAACAGCCTGCGATGATGGTGTCTAGGAGCAATCATAAACACGTAAGATTTAAGCAAACTTTCCAGTTTCACTGAATCTAGCTCAGGCATTCACCTTGAGAAGAGTGGTCCCCTTGACGCACAAAACACACGAAGAGGAGTTTACAAACGGTGGTAGCAGACATCCCCCTTTCCAACCTGAGAGAAACAGGGAGACGGGGAGAATGTCACAGATTTTTATCATCACTAATGCTGAAGAAACTCACAATATAAATTGCTGAGTGTTCCTGATTTAACGTAATAAACAGAGGTTACTCTTCACCCCCCCCCCAAAAAAAAACCATATACACACACCAGGAGTAGGTCTGACAATTTCCTGTCTGTCTATAAACAGGCTGTTGATGTAAAGGAACTACAGCTATGGGACTGATTTTCTACAGGTACAAACCCTGTCCCAAAGGCCCACTTAGGTGGCTAAATGGACTCTGTTCTTCCTGACAGACAGAAAACATCACCAGCGTCGGGGCAGCATGTCTAGGACGGTTGGACCGATGTCCAAGTCGGACACTGAACGAAGACCCAGGGCTCAGGCAGAGGAGAGGGGCCGGTGGTTCATCTCAGACAAAAACAAGCAGCAGCGGAGTGGCAGGGTCACGGTGAATAGGCAAGGAGCACTTGTAGCACTGAGTGAGCTGAGCTGGAACGGAGATGTCTGCCCCGTGCATCTCCTGTTCTTCCAAACAGGGAGGAAATGACCGCAGGACACAGGCCTGCCGCTGTCAGGAAAGGCACAGAGACAGACCAAGCAGGATCACCCTCTGCCTCCCTGGAGTCTGGAGCCAAGGCCACCTTGGGGGCTCCACAAACCAGTGGGTCCTGAGAGTCATGCCCAGGAGGGGTTCCGAGCCCCCAGGGAGAGGGGGTCCTGAGCCTCCTGGGGGAGGAGACAGACAGTTCCTTCGGTCACCCGTCCAGGACACGGTTACAGGGCACCCACTGCAGCCAGTGCTCTAGCTGGGTGACCCCAGCTCTGGCTGACCCTGAGGAAAGCACAGTCCAGTGGGGAGCGAGGCACAGACACCCGCGCCGTGAAGGGCACAGGAAGGGCACACAGAGCGCCACCCTCAGGGGTCGAGCACAGTCGTTTCTCGCCCAGGGTGTAAAGATGACCGTCGACACAGACCAACTCAAACAAGATGTCTGTATCTGAGGGAAACTGTTAATATAGACATTAAAACAGGCAGTGCTTAAATTTTTATAAATCGTTTCTCTAACCAATTCTCCAATTTTTAAGACAATCCACACTAAATAGATATGTTTAGTATCATTTACACTTTTAACTATGCACAAAATAACTTTATGAGAAAGGAAAACTACGTGGGAAACCCAAAGGGAAGAAATCCTACAATGAATCATGAGAATCACATCACAAATACTTACACAGACATACCCTGTATCTCAATCCAAAAGTGCAGCTTGGTATTTTCTCTTAATTGCCAGATTTCTTATTTTCTCCTACTTTTAAACACTAAAAAATTGAAACGAGGCTACAATGAAAGTACCCAACCTTTCTCCACATGGATCCAACAACTGTTAATATTTAGTTATGTTTACTTTGTCACCTACTGACCCACCCACCCACCCGCCATCCAAGCAGCATCCCCCTTCCCCCAGGCCCACTGAAGGGTAAGTGGGAGACTTCTAACGGCTCACCCCTAACTCCTCAGCCAGACATTTCCTAAGAAGTAGGATACTACACAACCACAAACCAGCATCACACATAAGACAATTAACAATAATTTCATATTATCATTGTCCAGTTTATAATCAAATTAGCTCAATTAACCCAAAAATGTCTCTTACAGCTGTTTCTTCTCCAAACCAATCCAACCCAGGTCACAGCTGCATTTGGTTATTCTCTTTTCACTGGTAACAGTCCCCGCCCCTCCCCGTACCCCACCCCACACTCTCTATTTCCCATGGTCCTCACTTTTTCACGAGTCCCAGGCAGCTGTCTCGAAGAAGGTCACTCCTCTAGACGGTCTCTTCCTCAGCAGTCACCACGCTGTTCCTCTCCCCACCCACACCTCCCGCTCACAAGAATCCAGGTAAACTCTTCAGAGCAACCTGGCTGACTAGGGTCACGTACTGCCTACCACAGTGCACAATCACGGCCACCCCACCCTGATAAATCACAAATAGCTTTCGAGGGATGCTGGGTGGGTGTCTTGCCCACAAAGTCTGAAAAGCTCAGGCGCGCTTCACGCTGCATCCCACCGGAGACGGGCGCTGCCCTGTCAGGGCACCAGGGCTGCCTGCTCAGTAGTCAGCAGCCTCTTCACCGAGAAGAGCATTTCCCTCTTTTCAGTTAGTTCCCAGCTACCACCCCTATCCACCCCCCCCCCACACACACACACACACTTCCAGCATCCAGGGAAGACCCTCACCAGAATCAGCCACCATGCTGGGCTTAAAGATGCTGACTGACCACTTCCATCACTTCCTCCTGGACCAGCCTCAGTAAACAAGAGATCCTTTCCCAGCTCACCCCTTCCCTTTTGCTTTACACGTGGACTTTTATTTGTTTTTTTCTAACTTGTGAACTTTTATTTCCTCAGTGCCATGTGGTGAGTAATAATCACTGTTTTGACACACAAAATTTGGCATTAACTTCTGCTCTTGTGTAAGTATTGCTGTGAAAACATAACACGTAATAAGGTGATATTCACATTATTTTTACAAGGCATACTTACAAGGCTTTATGTATCACAAGATGATTCAAGTGATCCTAATCTGCATTTCTCCAGGACTTAGGGCTGTTTTTTCCAGACCCATTTCCTACACCACTAACACGCCAAGGTCCGTGGGGAAGGCATTTATCTGAGTATTTGGTAAACGTTCCCCTCGTGCTATAAAACTCTCCTGAAAAGAGAGCACAGCCAAGGTTGCAGGGCCCCTCACCTGCGTCTGTAGGACACTCAACCACAGATGCTGACATGGAAGAGACACAAGCAGTGTGGGTCTTCATTCTCCACAAGGTTTTTTCCCCCCACAGATATTTGCGAGATTTCCTTCCAACCTTCTCAGTATTCTTCAATGGCTAAGATCACAGATTTCATCCACATGTTTTTTTCTCCAAATACTTCTATATTCCTCATACAATATTACCTTAATTTTCCTCCATGACAAATTACACGATGCCCATCGGAATAAGTGTCAAGTTTCAAAGACGGGGCAAGAACCAGGTCAGATCATACTG
This sequence comes from Grampus griseus, assembly GCF_964374135.1. NCBI lineage: Eukaryota > Metazoa > Chordata > Mammalia > Artiodactyla > Delphinidae > Grampus > Grampus griseus. The sequence goes on from NC_139018.1 coordinate 147,652,586, forward strand.
TTACGTCAGATTCTAGACGGTTCCCAAACAGGGAAGGAAGTGGCATAGTCCTCCTGGATGTTTGAGACAACAAGACGTGAGAGCAAAGGCATCACCTGACGAAAAAGGCCACCAATTCGCAGAAGACAGTGCTTGTGCTTCTGAGACAGCTCAGGATGACGTGGAAAGAAAGAGGCTTCAGACACGTGAACGCAAGCATCTTCCCAAAGGGCCAACGACCCATACCCACCACTTCCATCCAAGACTGCCCAGTGTTCCTTGTTCTGGTAGGTGATTGTAAATTCCAAGATCTCCCGTGTTTTCACTGCTCAGAAGGCCAAAATCACCATTAAATTCATTTTCTCTCTTTTCCAAAGTTTAACAAGGGAGATTTAACTAAAAGAGATAACTAATCTGGTAGGAAATATCCAAATCTCTTGCCCAAGGACTACCTCCAAAACAGAATGTGAATATCTCCTGACCCTTCCTTCATTCTGAGAAACTGCGGGCACATGGCCCCGACTCACGCAGAACATGTGTGAGCATCGGGCAAGAAGGGCCTGCCATCACCTGTGTGCCGAGTCTGAGAAAACATTTTCTAGTAAAAATAAAACACAACTACTGTGCCAAAGCATCTTGCTTAATTATCTCTAAACCAAATTCTAAGTGCATTCTTATTCCAGAGACAGAGAGAAGTAACTGTTTAAAAATATATATGAACAGTGACTAGGGAACTAGGACAGAAGCATCCAATCCATGATTGATGAATAAATGAATTTCAAAAATGTTGAGAAGAGTACATGCTATTTAGGAAAATGCTATATAATTTGACATCCTAACTATACAGCTGCTCCTTCATACTGAGAGCAGGTTTTGCTTCAGTTAACTGAAGAAAAGGTAAATACTTCTAATGAGAAACCAGAAGTCTTTACAAAGAGTAATATCATGGTGCAATCCAATCGTGCATGATAATTTAGCCCAAATATTTAAATTCCCAAAGCACAGTTCTTGCAAAACAAGACATTAACATGAATAAATACATCACCTTTAGCAATACAAGAAAACATAGGCTTCTCCTGGGAGGTGACAGGGCTGTATTGCGAGTTCCAGGCAGAGGCTACCTCCCATCGTGGTGATAAACGTTCCAGAGCCAGGCAGCCTCTTGCCCACATCTGGACGCTCTGCTAACAGCAGCCGGGGTCCTGGCGCCCCGGACAGCATGCTTCCTGGTCCTCTGCCCTTTGGAGCAGGCAGTGTGCCCACTGTCGACGAGGCTGAGGCCTGATAAGCTGGAATCCTTGTCCAGGCCACACACAGGAGTAGACTCACTAGATCTCATCCTGACGTAGGCAGGAAGCTTGGCTGCCGGGCCGCCACCCCCTCCATGCCTGAGCCCCCCATCCCACCTGCCACAAACCCACAGGCTCCGCAGCCAGAGGTCTGCCCTCCCCCACAGGGCCCGACCCTGCCTGACTGTTCCCCAGACGGAGGGCCCAGGCCACGTGCAGAGGGCACCCAGGTGACATGGGTGACCGTGCCCAGACAGGCTGCCGCCTCCTGCCCAGGCTGCCAGAGGCCTTGCCTGGTCCCCAATTTGCTTCCTGGTCTCCATAGACGGAGAAGTGCATCCACACAGTAGCAAAAAGCAGCCTTTAAAAGTAACGTCCACAGACACAACACTCCCAGACGGCAGGGTCCCGAGCACTGGTGACAGGACAGCCACAGCTGCAGCTCTGGCCTGGGAGCCTCACCTCGGGAAATCAGCTCGCGGTAAAAACAACCCTGGCACGCGGCACTGAGAGCCAGGCTGCCCTGAAACCAGCATAGCAGGTGGACCTCAAATTCCATGCTGCCAGGAGGGGCTGGTGGGAAGAGGACAGAGAAACGGCAAGGCCTGCCTCAGACAGCAGCCCCGCCAGCCACAGGCCATGGAGACAGAGATGCCCTGACCCTGAAGGGCCTGTGTCAAGGCAACGGAGAGCACGTGACCAAAAGGGGCCGGGTGCGTGCACATGCATAGCACGTGTGTGAACACGCACTATCACAGGATCACATGGCCGCGTTTCTCTTCTGTGACTTTGTTACATCCCAGTTGGCATACTGAGACTTTCTTAAGATACAGATTCTTCCACGCTTCCTATCAAAAAAGGGGGTGTGGGGAATAGGTCCAAGGTCATTCCCGACAAATTATTGATAGTTGAAGTGAAAAATCTGTTCTAATCTAAAAGGATCTCAAGGTCACACCACATTCCTCTAGGTCAGACCTGAGACATGCCTTCACCTACCCCACGGCCTGTGTGATCTCAGAGGATTCGCTCCTGAGGATGGTTTACAGGGCAAACCCCTGAGGCCCATTTGTGCTCTGAGGTCACCGGAGCTGGGGCGTTGGGACCTACGGGCAGGCCAACCACACAGTAACTCTAACCAAAGCACAGCCGGGCAACTCAGTCTGTCCTGCTCACTGCGTCACCGTACTTGTGGCTTTTGTTCAGTAATCCAGACCCCAGGACCCTCCTGCCAGCTCACAGAAACACCCTTCTCTCCTGCTGGGCTCCCGAGAAAATGTCAGTTGGTCGACACTCGGCGGGCTACGGGTGTAGTCCTGCTAGACCGCTTGTATTCTAACTGACCAGGGTGAATGGTTTCATATCCTGCTCCAATATGCAAAGACAGGAAGTACAGAGCTCACTATAATTCTAAACAGTGCCTACCAATTTGAAATCTTTTCTAAACACGATGAAAGAAATCATTTTTCTTACCATACCCGTTTTAAGAAAACGTTTCTATTTTTCTGCCGCACAATACTGTAACTAGCTGTTTCAGAACCTGGCCTCTTTATGTTGGAAATTCAGCAGAAGCCTGGTTCTCCGCAGCCAGTAAACCAGAGCTTCTGAACCCTGAGCTTCACTGGAATTGCCCAGAGGGCAAAGGGCGTATCAAAGGCGGGAGGGGGCTCCCTCCCCCGAATCTCTGATTCTGAAGGTCTGGGAGGGACCAGAGAGTTTGCATTTCTAACAAGAGCCCTGGAACCACGGCAGGTGGGCACGTTTACAGGGCAAATGTCCACAGACCACGTCCACCGGGTGCCAATTTACACCAAAGTAAGAAGCAGGTTTCCCTGAACAGGTTGTGTCCCTAACGACATGTCGGAACCAGCTCCTTCTAGAACAGCTTCTCTCTTTGTCCAAAGTAACAGCCTCAGGCCCGGCACCGTCGCAGGGTGGGGTCTGCAGGGCCTCCCAAGTCTCCATGAGACAGGACAGTCGCTTCTGCCTTTACTTTAAACCACAGCTGGTGTTCCCCAGAGGCTAATTTAGGAAAGGAACATAATACAGACACGTGTGAACTCCACTTTCCCCACACTCTGCACGGACTCCACGGAGGAAAGTAAAAACAGATCTAACCACCCAACACGGGAGCCCATGGAATAAACCGCCTGCCATCCCACACGACATGTCACAGCAGAGCGCCGAGGTCACGGTCTCAGACCTAATTCACCAGACTCATCATTCTGATCACAGACCATTCGAACTGGAAGGGATGTGTCTTCATCGTGACGCTTCCACCAAGTCCATTTTCATCAATAAATACCCATTAGGCACCGATGATGCACAGGGAATCCCTTCTGGCCACCCAATGCTACCCATTCCGTACTGAATTCTGGCCGCTCTGTGATGTTACACGTATCAATACTTTTTACCATTTATCCCCCCAGTTTTCAAAAGAACTCTCATTTGATGCACTTGCTTTATTAAATCTTACTTCATGCTTTTAAGTCAGGGGGAAATATAAGAAGTAGAAGGCTCACTTGAGGGTGGAGCAAGGTCACAGAACTGGAGAGATACGTGCCGAAGCACATGTGTTACTTGAGAGAAACACAAGGAGGACGTGCAACAGGGAAACAGCTGTACCGCTCTCTCCACCTGGATCCAACGACTCCAACTCCACTCACAGTGGAGAAGGACAAGCAATTCACACAGCGCGGAGGCACAAGACAGCGCAGGACGCTGTCTTAAACGATAAAACAATTTAAAAGACTGTGACTATGTAAGCTGACTTGTTATTTATTTTTTTGTTTTGTTTTTGTTTTTGATTTTTTTGTTTTTTGTTTTTGTTTTTTTGCAGTACGCGGGCCTCTCACTGCCACGGCCCCTCCCGCTACAGAGCACAGGCTCCGGATGCGCAGGCTCAGCGGCCATGGCTCACGGGCCCAGCCGCTCCGCGGCATGTGGGATCTTCCCAGACAAGGGCACGTGTCCCCTGCATCGGCAGGCGGACTCTCGACCACTGCGCCACCAGGGAAGCCCTGACTTGTTATTTAAAATGAGAAAAGACACTGTAGTAAGAAGTCCTCAGCACACCCCAGAGGACAAAGGACGTGCCACCCGCAGGGACAGGATGGGGAAACTTGGTCCAGGGAGAGGAGCAGCAGCAGGGGTGCTGGGAAGGCAGGCATCCAGCAGCTTTTCCCCGACGTTCCTAACAACCAGACACTGACAGCGATTCCGTCTTAATTAAGTTACCTGTGTCCTGGGCTCTAAAAAGAGTGAGACTCACTGGTGAAACCCTACTCCTCCAGACAGCGTTCCAGACGTGTTAGTGAAGAACACGATCTGCAGACTCACCTCCAGAGGGTGGACCGGAACCGGCTCCTGCCCGGGCATCAGCCACCCCACCCCCGCAGGGGCACCGCACGCAGGACCCCTCGCTTCTGGGAGTCGGGCGGCTCGGTAGAAACGGCATCCAGGCGGCAGCTTCGCTATAAGCTCCGCTGCTTCTCAAAAGTCCTGATGGAGACAGGGAAGTAAACTAACGCGGCCACCGACGCCTCAGACACAGTTAAGCTGCGAAACCCGGCATCGCAAGACCCAGCGTCCGTGGGACAAGGGCCAAATGCACCTGGAAACGTGAGCGACAGTGAAGTGATGGTAGGGACGGATTGACGGCAGGGATGGAGATGGAAGGGCTTCAGGACTGGTGAGAAACACAATCCAGAAAGACGGAGCCGAATGTCACTGTCATCATGAAGACAAAGGGAGAAAAGACTGAAAACAGTCAGGAGGAAAACACGATACAAGAGTCGAGCCGCCTCATATTTCGCCTCCACGACACTGAGTCCCCAGAGAAGTGGCAGACACAGGCTCTGACGGGCGAGGGCTGGCAAAGCGGCCCCGTGTCACCCGAGCTCCCTTCCTGCCACACTGACCCAAGGACACGCTCTCATCAAAATGGAAATCAAAGCTCAGAAATGACTGTGGGGTCTCCTTTCCCCGGGGGGACCCCAAACTCAGGAATTAGCTCAGACAGACTCTGACCCCAGGTCGCTCCCTGGCGTGCCTCCTGTCTGCCCCACCCCCACATCCAAGAAGTGTTTAGGAAATTATTTACTCTTTACAAAAATTTATATTTAAGTATATAAGAAAACCAAAAAAATTATAGGGCATGAATGACTTGGTGGGATTACGAGTAATTTTTAAACAAAAACATCTCAATTTTCTACGATAAAACATATACTACTTTTAACAGTAAAAGTGTTTTTTAAGTCATCATGGACAGCAACATATATGCAGTATGATCACCGTACAATAAAAAATAAACAGCAAACACCAGGACATCAACATACTGATGATGTTTCTCTCTCAATGGAGGGAGGGCGGGGGGCTGTTTTCCCCTCTATTTTCTTATATTAACAAGTGTGCTACTTTTGAAATGCAAAGTAAAACAAACTCCAGTTTAGGAAACACTGTCAATCAGCACGTAAGCCCTCCTCCTTCAAAATGCTATCCCACCTGTCACTCTGATTTCACGTTTTAAATCAACTGGACTTTTTTCCTAGAAAGTAGCACATAGTATAATTATTTTTTAAATTAAAGTGAATTAACATTCATGCTCACTCAAATACATTCTGGAAAGGGGATGTGTAAAAGCTGGGGTGACACTCGTTTTGTTCTCCAGGAGACACTGGCCCTGTGTGGGCTGGATGCCCATGAGGGAGAGGAGCCCCCGTCTGCACCCTCCCCAGCCCTGACGGGGACCCCGGAACAGAGCAGAACGCCAGCCACCTACAGACACCTGGGAGCCACTCGACCGCTGATAATCGCGAGGAACCCAAATCACCCACACCCACCTCTACACCCGGGAGGGATGAGGACCCCCAGCACCAGAAGGCACCGGAGCCCCGAGGGAAGGGTGGTCTGTCCACTCTCTAAGCACACAAAGACATTCTAAGAAAAGACAACCTCGTTACAAAAGAAATAAGTGCAATTTTATCTTTGCTGTCTAATTTTATAATGCTTGATTATAACGCACATTAATTTTTATAGTAATTACTAAAATGATTCATGATGCATTTGCCATAGTAAGCCAAGCAACTGAAAAAACCAAAACGCACAAGTAGAATTTTATATGTTTGTAATAGTGTACGTTAGACTATCCAATTATTTTAAATTGGAAATTCAGCTCATTAAATCTGATTCTTGTCTGATTCTCGAGGTGGGCGCAAACACAAGGGAGAAGTTTAAGGTATCTTTTTTTTTACTTCCGAACTTCCCACAGACCCTCTTGGTTGAGAACTTCCATTGCTGGAATTACATCCGACTCCTTGGGTTGAAAAACCACTTTATTAATGCTTATGAATAATAATATTTGTTTTTCATAAGCAAGCTTGAACATAAGCGATGAGGCCAGAGGTGGGGAAGGACAGGAAAAAGGTGAGTAAAAATACTTTTAAATTAAAATACTGGGGCTTCCCTGGTGGCGCAGTGGTTGAGAGTCCGCCTGCCATTGCAGGGGACACAGGTTCGTGCCCCGGTCCAGGAAGATCCCACATGCCACAGAGCGGCTGGGCCCGTGAGCCATGGCCGCGGAGCCTGCGCATCCGGAGCCTGTGCTCCACAACGGGAGAGGCCACAACAGTGAGAGGCCCACGTACCGCAAAAAAAAAAAAAAAAAAAATTTAAATACTGCACTTCCAAGTGTGTTACCTTTATTTTTATTAATTTTCAGATAAGTTTATATCTGATAAGGAAATAATTCTTCCTACTGGAAAAGGAGAAAATTAAATAAATGTAATATAATGCAACTCACTTAAAGCAAAACACCAGAGAACCAACTTTTTCTTTTCTCACATTATCCAATAATTCTCAGATTTAGAGTTTTGTCATGTTAGAGCAAATGCCATGAATTAGAGGGAAATCAGAAGTCAGAGAACACAGCATGTGAGTGTTATTTGAATTCTCCATGAATAATTAAGTCAAAGATCATGTTCAGAGGGCCATAAGATGAAATTAATTTACTTTTAGTTTAAACCAAAATCCCAAATCACTTGCCAAATGATCCTCTATTTTAAATAAAAAACAGGTTTTTTCTGGCAGAAAATCATTAAACTTTTTATGTGAGGTAAGAGAATGCCCTGCTTACACCGAACACGCTCACGGCCCCCGTAGGTGACCATTTGCCACCAACATTCCAGTGTGTCACTGCCCTGTCACACCCCAGTAACACAGCCACATGGGAGGGGGTGGAGATGGCACCTGTGGTCCCGAGCACGGGTCCACCCCAGCCGTCTAGCAGGGCACACGGTTTCCTCACGGGCAGAGCCCTCACCCTCCATGTGGGAGGGGGCGTGCCGCCTCCAGGTCCACCCAGAGGCCCTACCGCTCGGCACCAGACACTGGAAGCCTTCGCCTCTGCCCCGCCCGGCTCTAGGCCCCAGCCCCCCAAGCACCACCAGCCCCTTTCATCCCAGGCACGCCATCCCCTACTATATCAGGGGCCACATCTGTCTCTCATTTCTATCTCTGGCCCAGCACTCAGCTCAAGGAACTGCACCACAAAACTCTGGAATGACGGAATGATGGACTGAATAAATAAAAATGGTCGGTAAAAAACAGAAGACATGGTAGAATGTATGTGAACATTACAATTATACAATAAGGATCCACATGAAAGGTAGTATGGAAAAGAGTTACATTTTTCTTTAACTGTGTTTCTATGCCTTTCCAATAAAATATATTTTTAAAAAATATTTCCCCAAAAAGGTACATCTTTTATACTATAAGAATATATGCCCCTGAAAGCAACGTGGAACATTTATTTAAATGAATTCACATCCTCAAAGTTTTTCCTTATCCAAAATTCTGGGGGGTTTCCAAATACCATCCTTGGCACAGAAAAAATCTCTCCATTTAAGCATCGTGGGGCGTGTAGCTGCTAGACAAGCAGTACAGCAATCCCCACCCGAGATCTGTCACCACGGTGAAGGGACGAGTGAAAAGTAACTTATGAAGGAAACTACAGAAAGGAAGGAATCTCTAGAACTCAAGGGTACAAAATAAAAGGAAACATTAGGACATTCCTGAGGAACACCATATTAACAGTCCTGAAATACACAATGAACCCTACTTTCCAAGAGCTGGCACCATAATAACATGAACAAGACCCCAGAACTGGAATGGGGTGCATCTCAATGACTGCTGCACATCCCCGGGGGACCCCCCCAGGGAAAGGCCGCAGCCAACCACCCCACTTCCACCGCCGCCCTGGACTGCTCATCTGCCTCCTCACGCAGGGTGAGCCCTGGTGGGGCCCCGGGAGCTGTGGCCCCTCAGCCCAGAGCAGCGCCTCCCCTCGGGAAGCCACATCTGCTGTGCAGGAGGCACACCAGGAGCCCCGGCCACCTCTGCCCAAGACCTGGGACCCCAACCTCTCGTGACCAAGAAACTGTCATCGGTTGAAGCTGCTCCACGCTCACATCCACTCGTCACCGCAGCCAGGCCGACCCACCACTCAAATCCCACTTCAATCACTTGCTTTGAAAAATAAAATCACATAAAAGTAACAGGTAGGCACTCCTTCGCACCCACTCCCAAGCCCCTCCCCACTTCCAAGCATCTTTATGCACATTTTCCCTACTCACATGAACTCATAAAGATTGCATCTTTTTTTTTTTTTTTAACAGAAATGGGATCATGGGAGATGACCCTTTTTGTCCCGTTTCTCTGCTTTCTTGGGCACTTTTCCCAGCCAGCAAACACAGATCCTGCTCCTTCTTTCTTAGCAGCTACAGTGCGGTGCAGGCTGCACTGTAATTTCCATCCTGCTAAACTGTGGGTATTTCCCTAGACGCCTCAAACCCTTGCCATGTAACAGGAGGTCATGACTCCGGGGGGCCCCCGCCACAAGCCGGGACAGCCAGACCTCTCTCGGCCAAGCAGGGGCAACCTGGAGGTCCCCCAGAGCCCGGCACAGCCTGGACAGTGAGGAACAAAAAGGCACACATTTGACGTTACGGTCACCACTTCCTCGCCCACAGGGTGCCTTCATCTGTCACTGTGCATCCGTGAGTGGCAGGCGGCGTGGAGCCCGAGGGGGCGGTTGACGTGGGGCAGGAGGAGATCTACCAGCCACCCCGCCTTAACCTCAGGTGGTAAAATGGACAATCACACGTGGGAGGGGGGTCTTCCAGCTGTGGTCACAGTCAGTCACTCACACTCTGGAGCCATGCATTTGTCTGCTAGCACAAACGGTTCATCCTACTCTCCTGCACAGGGTGTGAGCGGAATACCCAAAACCCAGGGCCACGAGACTCAGTACACTGCGGCGGGATGTCTCCCGGCGTGTGGGAGGATGGCCCTGGCATCTCCGTTCAATACTAAGTGTTTCCAGATTCGGGGTGTAAGCACGTCACTGAGAACCATCGTTCATGTTTCCTCCTACTGAAAACCACTCATTTCTGGTTAGAAGACAACATCTGGATGTCTAGAGACTGAAATTTTCCAAGAAAAATGTTGCTAAGACCCAAAATGCCAACAGTCACGCTGGAGGCTGAGGACCGCGCCCGATCCCATGGTTTTGTGGGGCAGCCCTGTAGGGAACACGGCTGATGTACCACGGTTCCTCAGTTTTATGCCACCAGCTTGGCCAGGCTGTGCGGCCACTGGTGGGGCTGGTTACCAGTGGGGGTGGGGGCAGGGATGAGGGCAGAGTGCTGCCCTGGGGCGGGGTCCCCGTGCGCATGCACATCAGAGACGCTGGTTCCCCTCCACCTCCGACAGGCGTGACACCACCTCCCTGGGCCTGCAGCATATAAAGAAGGAAAAGAGGCAGAGGCTGCCCTCCGTGACCCCATCCCGCTTCCCACTGCCCGCCCAGCTGTCGGGGCTGGAGGTCAGGAGACACCCTCCCTCAGCCACGAGGCAGCCCTGAGTCCCCTCTGGCCATGCCCACACCCTCCCAGGGTACCGCTGGAAAGGGGTACATTTCCTGAGAGAAGGAATGTCCTGCAGAGGACTTGGAAGGACAGGGACTCAGGCTGGACAGTGTTTGTGGAGAAAGAGACACACCTGAGTGCATGTGACTGGCCCACTGCTCTCAGCCACAAACACATACATGCTGGCCGGCCTGGGGGCCTCCACCAGCATCCCCACCGAAATCCCCTAAAACACCCTGATGGCTGAGAAATCCTCAGTGCACTTAGCAAATCAACAATCCCCTTAAAGGCTCACTGATAAGCCTCGGGGTCCTTGGACAGCATCCTCCCCGGCCTGGCCACCCTGTGCACAAACACCGCCTCTCCACGGCCTGAGAACTGCTCCTGGGACGACACTCTCTCCAGGGCGCTGCTGCGGTTGAATCCACAATCTTTCCAGGAACAGTTCGAGAGATCAGTCACCAGACCACTGTGAGCAGGAATCTCCCTACCGACTAGTTAGTTAACAGAAGAGCAAGGTAGCGTGTAAAACACGAGGGACGCCGTAATCGAGGAGACAGGAGAGAAGCTACATTAAACCACTGTTTTACTGGGGGGACACTAAGACTGGGGTGTCGAGTCGAGCTTCTGACTGAAGTACATCCTTTTAGCCAAAGGCCTCTGAGAAATTCCACGGAGCCCCAGCCACTCCCTCTCCTGGTCCCTCTTCATTCCAGGCCGGGCAGAAGCAACAGGGCTTCCCACAAAGACAGCTGCACGAAATCCTAAAGAAATCCCCAAATCAGCAAACATGCCCCCGGGGTGGACAGTCGCCCTGGGCCCCCGACAGAGGAGATGGGATTTCCACCTCTAGTGGGTCCAGCTCCTGCACCACCATCTAAACTGTGTGAGGACAAAAGTCATCGAAAACTCCAGGACATCCTGTGACCTGGAGCATCTCAGTCAGAGAGGACTTGGCAAGGGAGGTGGGCCTTTGAGGGGCAAGTGGAATTTAAGGCAAAGTATATACACTCCCGGTCCTCTGCTTACGCTCGGGGTTTATACCCGTCGTGTCACAGCTCTGACTCTGGAGCTTGCTAGAGTGATCATCTGTTATGAATTAAAATGAGAGTCAGCATTCTCTCAGAAATGCTAAGAGTCCTCCACTGGGATGGAGACCACAGGTCTCTAATGGTCAACAGCTGGATGGGGTTCCCAGCAAGGCCAGCAACTCCAAAAGGACATTAACTGTCCTGTGACTAATTCTTAAGCTTGAGAAACCCAAGTTCTCTTTGTGAAGGACTTCCGAAAGGATGAGACCAGAACAGCTCAGCAGAGAAGGTCCTGGCTCCTCCTGGAAGGGCTCCTGCTGGTGTGTCTGGGCTCGCAGACGCCTGCAGACATGTCTCTCTGGACCGGGTACAGCTGCCAGCCACACGTCACACGCTCCTCGGGAAGACCCAGCACTGGCTGTGCCACTCACTCTTCCGCAAGGAGGGGTCCGGCCAGGGTCCCACGAAGGAGGCCCACAGCCGAGGGACAGGCCAGGGATGAGCACAGCCCCCGCGTGGTGCCCAAAGCAGCCCCAGGGCTGGCAGAGCACAGCACCTCCCCGATGCTGCCTCATCACAGCTGCCTTTCATCACAAACTCATTGGTGCTCTCTGACAACTAATGGGTTTCTCTGAAAAGACCGCAGATGGAAGAAGGGAGAAAAGGCATAACAATCAGAAGTCCTTTCCACAGCAGCTGGACACGTAAAACCATCCACAGTACGAAACGTCCAGAGGGCCCTGCATCCTGAGTCCTAGGGGGGTTTTCCCAAGGCATTTCTGCTTTTGTTAAAATGAAACCTCGCTTCATGAAAAGGCTCTGATTTTTCCACATTGTTTGGTATGTATTACACATATGTGTCTCTTTTCGAATGAGGGAAAGTACTTTAGAGACATAACTGGAATATTAACAACAGCTAAAAGCCACCGAGCAGCTGACATGGGCCAGGCATGATGCACCTGTTTACACAAAACATCCATTTCCTACTACACAGAATGCACAGAGCACCACAGATACTACAAAGCAAATAGAGGCCATCAAACAGTCCTGAGGATAAAGGGCCCGAGAAGTAAGAGAAAACCGCCTTTCCACCCTCTCATGGGGCTCAGTCCTGATTCTCGTCGTAACGCAAAGAAGAACCATCAAGGGCCCGCGGTGGGTGCTCCGCCCGGCCTGCTAAACGCGCTGTCCCACCAGACACCGCCCCAGAGAGAAGCCGGTTACACTTCACGGCAGCTCTTCTCCAAGCTCTTCTCGAGTGCAATACTCCAATGTGATTTTATAAACATCGCGTTTTAAAGTAATAATGTGTATCTGTATGTGAACGCACATTTCACTATAACCAGTGCTATTACCTCTTCTACGTAATTAACCATATCTTACAGCCAGGCCTCTCTGGGCTTTTTCTTTTGGAGTCTCTGGTTTCCTATGAAGACAAAAGCGAGGTCCACAGCAGGATCCTGGGACACCGACATCGACACAGAATCATCATCCAGCACACCTGCCGGCCTCACGTCACGGGCATAGCAGGAGGCTCCCCGGACTCCCATCAGGGGACAGCGGGCATGAAGCACACAGCAGACTCCAGGATGGCAGAACTGAGGCGGGGGGATGCCTGGCACCTCAGGCAGAAGGGCACAGAGCTGACCCATCCTAAGGAACCTGGAGCCTTGCTGACACAGTTGCACTCCTGACAGCCGTGGCTTTAAAGAGGGAGGAGTCAGGCTCCCACGTGGTCACGTGGAGGGGACTCCACCTCCACTGGTCTTTAAGTGACACATTCAAGTTCATGGAGAAAGTAAAGCGGGTCTGAGAGCAGCTGTCCCAGCTCTGGCCAAAGTCACCAGGAGAAACCGAGCCCTGGTGTCACTAAACCGGCAGGGGGCGGGCGCCTCTCCCACATCCTACAAAAGTCCACACGGCCTCTGTTACAGAAATGCTAACCAATCCCCCCCCCCCCATTAACCAAACACCACTATCAACAGGCCCATGTTTGTCTTCTGTCGTGTCCAGGAAATTCTCCACAAAGGTTACAACCAGCAGGTCCTGATGGTATTTGTATTTCAACCGCTGCCCCCATTTAAAGAGTTTACTCCCACGAAGGGCGTAGACAAAGTCTCTATACCTTCAGGCGCTTCTGCCCGACGACCGGAGAGAGGGCTGCAGCATCAGGGGAGAGGCTGTCCAGTGATGCGGCCCCCAGAGAGGGAATCCCAGTCCCGCGACACGCACAGAATGAGCACACGCACACGCACGCTCACACACAAGCACACACACCACACACGCTATACGCAGAAACACATACACATGCATCAGCACACGTTCACGCCTACAGACACATACACACAGAAACACACATGTGCACACAATCATACACACATGCACACACTCAGGGGGCCCGATCATTCACTCCCATCCCCCAAATGCACCTTCTTGAAGCTAATGAGTCCCCTTTACTGCATGTCTCTCACCTGGAATGACACAGCCTCACCGTGCCCCGTGCCCTGCCGTGACCTCAAACCTGAACTGAGCTAAGCTGCAGGTTATGATCAGAGGCAGCAGAGATGTGACTTCGGCCTCAGACTGAGTGTGCTCATTCTTGGGCCCCTGGTGACAAGGCCTGTAGGAAGGAGCAGTGGAAGGTGGGGCCACTTACTCCCAGGACTTCCTGGGACCTGACCCACTTACGATGTTTTCTCTGTCGGACTGATTTCCTTCTGACCAAAATCATGAGAGAATTCCTGCCCTTCCTGCTCCTTCTTTCCACGCCCTGTTCACTACCCTTCATCATCTCAGGCATTAAATCACAGTTGTCAAAACTGAAGGCAAAGAAACAGCCTTCAGAAATAACACCACAGCAAAGTGAACCAGAGGGGAAAATGCACAAAACCGAACCCAAGGCCTGGGTCCCTCTCACGCCAGAAACGCACAGATGTGACCGGGAACATTCAGCTCGGAGCCTGGCGTCTACATGAAGATCCCACCTTCCTACCTTCCTATTGACGCAGCTACAGGGAAGGCTCAACGGACAGAGAGAGGAAGCAGGATGACATTTAAAATGCACGTCTGCCTTACAGGGCCATGAGGACAGTGAGGCTCACGCTTGACAGAGAGGAGCTGTAAGGATGCTACAAAGTCCTTAGACCCGGGGAGAAGACCCCATGCGCCAGGTGTCCTGAAAACACTAGAAACAGTCGCACGGCCAGGTTCACCACCAGGTGCTCGGAACACGACCCGCGAGGTGTGGCCATGAGTTCCACAGCCAATTTCTAGGAATCTAATTTTAAACACCTCCCAGCGAACATATCACAAAAATACAGTGTTCCAAATGCTGCAACACAAGTGCTAAAAAGCATCCAACCAAAAATAAAAGTGGCATTTTCAGACAAAACCCCAGAATCAGAAGAATGCAAGTTCTATCTTGAATTTCTCCTAAACCTTTTTTCTTCCTTCAGCTATATTCACCCCCAGCTCCCATATAATGATGACGAAAATGATCCGAGTCAGAATATTTAAATAATTTGGCAAAGATCCCACGATCTTCTCTCCCATGAAGACCCACTGTCCACACTGTGAAAATTCCATGTTTCTCCCATCATCCCTCCCCCGACCTCTGACTCCAGTTCTCATCCAGGTGCCGTGTGTGACTGGGCAGGCTCTGCAGATTCCACGACTAACTCCCACTCGTCACTTGTCACCAGAGAGGAAGGGACACACAGGACTGAAGGAGGGCCAGGGGAGCCATGCACCTGCCCCCCACTGGATGTGGTTGCCTCGGAAATGGAACTGTACAACTTGGGGACCATGCTCCCAACGGAGACTGAGGGCTCAGGCATCCCAAGGGCGCCAGACCTCAGCACACAGGGTCCCAGAGCATGAGATGCCGCCAGAGGCCCTGGAACCGACCATGTTCTGTGTAAGGCGGTCACCCCGGGAACCGGGTACAGACAACATCCACAAGGCCGGGGCCGCGCCCTCCATGGACACCCGGCTCCACTGGGCGCCTTCCTGGTGGTCTCGGCCTCTCCCTCCACAGCCCCCCTAGTCTGCAGGCATGTCCTCCCCAGGGAAGTGCTGTCACCCTCAGACCCACCTCCCATCCTGACCGCTCTTCTCGGTACCGATGGCCCAAGGCCTGGCCTCCTGCTCCAGCAGCACTGGGGCACCGTCTCCCCGGGGCTGTGACTGGCTCACCCCGGGGCCATGGCCCCTATTGCTCCCGACTCTCCTTCTAAACGACCAGCCGTGCACCCTCCTCAGCCTCCCTGCTTCCCACCTGCACCCTCCTCCACTCACTACTGACTGCACCCCCACTGGGGGACCACCGACCCTGCCTCCGGCCAAGTGCCTCCCCAGGCCTCGCTCCCCATTTCCAAACTCTCAGCTCACGTGGTGTCCAGAACATCTCAAAGTCCAGTCTGAAATGAACTTGTCACCCTCCTCCCAGACCTGCTCCTGTTTCCCACAAGTACCACCAACCCCAGCTTCAAACCCCGCTCCCCCTCCCTCTCCTCCTTCCTCCCCCAACTCAGTTGTCAGGCTGTCGGTTCACTTGTTGGCATGCACTCCGCCAGCCGGAGCGTCACCACCCAGGCCGTGCCCCCCTCCTGCACGTGCTGCCCCGTCAGACGCACCGCTGGGATCAGCCATGATGCCCCCAGAACCCTTCCTGGCTCGGCAGTAACCCGACAGGTGAGGACTGCACATTCTGGCCCCAGTGGTGCTCACACACGTTTTATCTCCCATGAAGCTGTAAGCATCAGACCTACGTTCATCTTAGGCCCCAGCTCCTCCTACAAACTCTGTGTAGAATACCTAAAACTTTCACATTTTAAGTGAACATGTGCTCTTAAAAAAACCTTTCCTGATAATTTGGTGACATTGCAAGACACAATGCACGGCTGCCAAACAAGAGCTCAGGCCCACGAGCGTGAAGGTCCACCGTGACCGGCATTGTCCCCCCACGAGCTACGTCCCACCGTCCCCGCCACAGGCTCACGAGGCCACGGCCGCCGAAGCCACCCTGCTCCTGTTCGCCAGCCGAGCGGCCGCAGATCACAAAACAGGTGCATCTGTCCCTCCATCTGTCCCTGCCGGTGTACCCGTTACAGGTTACTCCACCCCAAAAATAAAATGGGACTCTGAGAAGAACTGGTTCCATGAAAACTAAGTGGAATGTTTTACAAAGACTTGATATAGAAAACCAAAATGTTGCCTTCAAATTAGGTGTGGGTGAAGCAACGATAAAAATATTATAGGAAATAATAAATGTTTTAAATCTGAGACTCTAAACTGAGATTGTCTCTCAAATGTCGGCTTGCTCTCTTTCTGAGAAATCGAAACTCGGCAGTGAGAGGCACCATGTCACGGCTGTGGTTTGGGCAAGACAGTCGCCCGAAACCAGGGAACCAACTCCGAGGACCCGCCCAACGTCCAGAGATGGGAGCGTCCGCGTCTCCACACACTGTCACCAGGAGTCCCGGTTCAGAGTTCCTCAGTGAACTGAATGGAGACTGTGATCCCATCAGAAAAATGGGTTTCTCCTGGCTAGGGAAGATTTTTAAACACCTTGGGCCCTATCAGGATGGACGATGACCACGACTAGGCAGCACTGCCCTCCGGCGGGGCGGGGGGGAACTTGGGGGTGACCCCCTCACTGCCCTGGCATGGGCCGTGTTTCTGCTGTAATTCCACATCCAGCTTAAATAAATTGTGGGAAACTCAGGTATGGTAAAGGAAGGCAACTGAACTGATAAACGAATAGAAAGGCCTGAAGGGTCACCATCCACAGACTGGACCTGGTTTGGGACAGCAAAGGCCAACGGGACCAGGAACACGGTGGGGGGTGGGGGGTGTCACCCTCTACCATAACCGAAAGGTGAGAAGAGTCTTTACAGAGGGATTGGAATCTCCGAGCCCAGAACTCCCCCCACGGAACACAGCAGAAATCCCCAGAGCCCTGCATCCTGCATCCTGGGCAACAGGAATGTCAGATGTGCTCCAACACACATGAGGCAAAAGCACAGAAGCACACACGTCCACTGCCACACAAACACCTCAGGATCCAGGCATCAGACGGGCCACATTCCTGTGAAACAAACCCGTGCCCCAACTGAGGTCTGGACAGTGAGGTGTATATGTGTGTCTAACCAAACACCGATATTCAACCAGGTCTGTCACACAACTAGATTTTCAAAAACTAGAAACAGCTACTAATCAAGTAATGCAAAGTGCATGTCTCACTCTGCCATCAAAAGCAGCGATTCTCCACAGGGGGCAACGTTGCTGGGCGTGAGGGTGCTAGTGGCATCAGACGGGTAGAAGGCAGTGATGATACTAAGTGTCTTAAGATGCACACAAAGAACTCAACTGTACCGAGGCTGAGAAGCCCGACCCGAAGAATCAAGTTCCTTGCCCCAACTTCACGAGGTGTAACTGACAAATATAATTATCTATATTTAAAGTGTACATGCGATGATTTGTTATACATATACATTGAGGAATAACTACCGAGATCAAGATAATTAACACATCCCTCACCTCACGTTGTTAACTCTGGGTGTGTGTGTGTCTGTGGTGAGAAAGTTTAAGATCTCCTCTCAGGAACTTTCAAGTACATGATACCTAATTGTTAAGTACAGTTGCCACACTGTACATCAGATCCTTACTCATCTTAAAACTGGAAGTTTGTATCCTTTGACCAGCACCTCCCCATTTCCCCACCCCCAGCAACCACCCATTCCACTTTGTTTCTATAAAATCAGCTTTTTTTGGTAAGATCCCACATTATCAATGATACCATGCAACATTTGTTTTTGGCTAATTTCACTTAGTGTAATGCCCATCCATGTTGTCACAGAGAGCAGGATTCTATTCTTTTTATAGCTGAGTAATAGTCCATTGTGTGTGTGTGTGTGTGTGTGTGTGTGTGTGTGTGTGTATACACATACACACCACATCTTCTTTATCCATGTATCCGTCATTGGACACTTACGTTGCTTCCATATCTTGACTATTGTAAATAACGCTGCTATGAACATGGCGGTATATACATTTTCAAGTTAGTGTTTTCATTTTCTTCAGATAAATACCCAGAAGTGGAACTGCTGGATGGTATGCTAGTTCTATTTTTAACGTTTTGTGGAACCTTCATACTGTTTTCCATCGTGGCTGCACCAATTTACATTCCCACCAACAGTGTAGGAGGGTTCCCTTTTCTCCACATCCTCACCAACACTTGTTATTTGTTGTCTTTTTGATGATGGCCATTCTGGCAGGTGTGAGGTGATATCTCATTGTGGTTTGATTTGCATTTCCCTGATGATTAGTCATGTTGAGTACCTTTTCATGTACCCATTGGCCCTTTGTATGTTTTCTTTGAAAAAATGTCTATTCAGGTCCTTTGTCCATTTTTTAATTGGATTATTTGCTGTTTTGCTATTGAGTTATATGAGGACAATAGGGGAAAAAAAACAGTTTCTGCAATAAGTGTGTTGGGAAAACTGGAAAACCATCAGTTTTCCCAACACCACTTACTGAAGCAGAAGAATGGACTGGACCTCATTTTACACGACTCACAAAAATTAACCTGAAATGGATTAAAGACCTGAAAGTATAAAACTCCTAAAAGAGACAGAGGAAAAAAGATCCTTGACATAGGTCTTGGCAATGATTTCTTGCATAAGACACCAAAAGCACAGGCAACATAAGCAAAAATCAAGTGGGAATACATCAATCTAAAGAGCTTCTGCACAGCAAGGGAAAACCATGAGTGAATTAAAAAGGCAACCTACAGAGTGAGAGAAAATATTTGCAATCCTTTTATCTGATAAGGGGTTAATATCCAAAATAGAAAGGATTAAGTTTTGTGTTTTCAACATAGTTCAATTCTGAGGCATCTTAACATGTAAACTTTCTTCTACCTTTTTTTTCTTTAACAAAGTATGGTGCCTTGTAATAGACAAACCTTTATATGACGCAACATAAGGACCTAGCAAGTTTATTTTGCTCCAGGAGGGAGAAAGGGAGGACCGCCTTGGGAAAGTCCACTGAACTTCTGTGACTTCTTGACTAGAAATTATCCAGTCGGCAATCCTGAGTGTGGGTCCTAGCCCACCTTCACCCACTGTGAGCCCCGGACAAGATGTTTAACCTCGAACCTTGTTTTTACTGAGAAAGAACAAAAACCTGTTTCATGTGGTTAATGGATTCCCCCCCCCATAAAGTAATACAACAATACATGTGAAACACTGTTATAAACTAGACAGCACCAACATCGTTTCACCACTGTTATACTTCTGGACTAATTAAAATGACATGGAGACATAAAATGTATTGTTGTTACGTTGAATTGTAAAATTACAGATTTTTTAAAATCTTTGTCCCAATTTTTATAGTGTTACTTACAGATTTTTTAAAATATCAATTTATATTCTAAAATAATATTTGTGATGTGTTAAAACTGTAGTGTATCAAGCATTTTAAACTGTTCCAAATATACATCTAAAAACACATAGGGAACTTTTTAATAAACATTATGGCAGAGGAATTACAACTCCTAATTCAACATATTATAATTCAGAATAGCAGAAAAGTTACACAGTTCTCACAGACTCCTGAAGAAACATATAGTAATAAACTCCAAAAAAGTATGTTAGCAAACTTTTATAACTGTGAAACGCTTTAAATTATCAACTAATAAGAAAATGTCTGTTGAATTATGACTGGCAAATGCCAAAATCATCTTTCCATCTTTCACTCTTTACTCTGGGGCTGGTGAAGACAGATCTGCCTGGGAAGTTGACGTTGAAAAAGTAAACACAGAGCTTTGAAGAGTTACGTTTCCTGGATACAACAGAAAATCATTGTAACGTTTCTGTACCAGTGGGTCCTCTCAATCTTTATTTTTGCTTTTTTCTTTTGATGACTTATATAAAGTATACATATATATTTTAACATATTTTAATACATAATGTTACATATCTGTGACCTTTATTTCATTATTAATTCCAAAGCTAAATGGTACTTTTTTCATGGGAAAAAAAAGTGGGAAGGGGATAAATGGTAACTATGTAACCTAGAACAAGATTTTGAATTGTACAAGTCCACTAATGATACCATCTAGTACAGAAAATATTTTCTAAACTTCCAGAAAACTTTACAGTATATGAGTAAGCTTTTGAGAAGAAAAACATAACACAGCTGTTCAAAAGATTCTGAGTTTTCCCTAAAAAATCTGTAGAATCTACATCTTGACCCCTGTGTGATAAGGCGTGGGATGATGGCCCACCACCCATGAAACTCTGCCTCTCCCTCAAGGAAGCCCTGAGCAGGCCTCACACCACTTCCCTGGAAAACCGTCAACCACGGGAACCGGGTAAAATGTGTGAGAGTCAAATAAAAACAAGAGCTGAGCTTCTCTCTTACAGGATCTAATGCCAGGAAGAGTCCATAAAGCTGACCCTGGACTCAGCATCCCTGGTCCCTGAACACAATCTGCTGGTACAGGTCAGCAGTGGGATGCAAATCCCTCACAGAAGCCGCTTTCCTCCCTCCGCAGAGGCTCGGGCTCCACCTCAGCTTTGACGCAGGGCTTGAACTTTTAAGGACCCGCAGTTACCACCTGAGGCTGGCAGACATCTGGCATCACCGCCCCCATCGCTGCTGTGCACCCCAACTCCAGGCGGGATGCGGGAGGTAAGCCTAGCTCTTAGCATCCTTCCTCCTCTGCATTAATGGGGCGGGGGGGGGGCGGGTAATATGCATTTAAAATAAAAGTTCACATAACACAATTCTGGATTTCATTTTTCTTCAAACCGGCCACCTGTGCGCAATTATTCTTTTTGTACCTACTGGGAAAGTTGAAAATAAAGCCTAGGACACAATTTCCTACCCCCAAATGCTCCCAGAGTCAAGACTAAACCAGAATTTCCTACCATCTACTTCTTTTCCTTCCACTCTGATACCCTTGTACCAAGAAATGTACGATAACCTTCAAGTGGGTGGAGAGGCCCCAGGGTCCCACAGGTTGGCCAGCTGCCCTGGACTTGCCTGGAGACCCACACCCCTGCCCCGCCCAAGACCGTCAGTCATGCAAAAGGTGGGAGCTGGGGCAGGGAGTCAGCCTCCCAGGTGACTGCAGTAAACTGCCTGTTTTCCGCAGGAAAGAACCAACAGATGGTAAAACAGAGCCTGGCCATCCGCGTGCTGGCCACACCTGTGCAAGTATCAAGGGCAGTGACAGTCGCAAGCTGAACTGGCTTTCCTCGGGTGGCTGCCGGGCTGTGCGAGGGCCATGGCCTCGGGTGCCAGGACACCGTCTGGCTGCGGTCTGGGCAGGGGGGCTGGGGGAAGGTGCCTAGGCTAAGGCACGTGGTCAGACCCATCATGCTCCCCCAGGCCCACAAGACAAGGGGAAGCCCCCAGCCAGGAACCACCCCTGCAGTCATGTCTGCCTGAGAAGCACTGTGCTCCCCACATTGGAAACAGCCAGGGGGCTCGCTCCCAGGCCGCGGGCTACGGTCCCAAAGGAAAAATGGGGAGGGGGACAGGACACACGCAGAAATAAAAACAATCACTCACATGTGCCTTTGAGAAGCAGGAAAGGTCCCGGTGCCATCATTCCACTAGGCTCAGTGCCCGAGCCCCTGGCCCCAGCCCCACAGCTCAGCCAGAGCAGTCAGGCCGGGAGTAGCCAGGCTGCGAGCAGGGTCGGAATGGCCCACCCCAAACACAGGTGCTCCAGGCACAACGAGGGAAGGGCCGCCCCCCAGCATCCAGCCGCTCCCTCTTCGGCACTCAGAACCCTCCTTGCTGAGACCACTCACTGGGTGTCTGAGTGCACACGGCCTCGAAGTAAATCCTTCTCAATTATTTGTCTATCGATACTGAGCTTCCCACTGGCTTCCATCCTATCTCCTGGATTATAAAAACAGCTGTCGCCACTCCCATAGTTCCCAAGAGACCCTCGCTCAATAAATTGCAAATTAAATAAATGCTTAAGGAACAGAACAATTCAAAAGCTCTCATGTGGCAAAAACATTCCCTAACTTTGGAATCAAATGTGACTGAATCAGTTAGATATATGTGTGTATGTTTGCACCTACACACACACACACACGCACACACACTCTTCCACCTAAATACACACCAGCAAGGGGGTGGGGCATGTCAGCCACTTAAAAGTCCACTATATTTGGTGTTAAATAGTGAACAACAAATAATATGGAAAAGCTATTCCATCTAAATCCCCAGAGAGTATTTTTATTGTAAAGTAATTTATCCTCTTAAAATAAGCAAGTATCTCCTTTAGGAACTGTAGACACTCTAAGTAAAACACAGAAAACAGTATAAGCACAGCTTTCAAAGTATGACAAAAACCAGATGCTTTTTTCAAAAAGGTCATCAAACATCCAAACCGAACACACCCTAATTTTCAGCTGCTGTTCAGATGAAAGCATCTTTGTTGTCCGCTTGTGAGTGATAATAATACTGTAATCAGTTTTACATTTCATACCCACCTCAATGTGAGGTACTTCCAAACAAAGGCCAGAATTCTCAGGGCCACCACAGGAGCAAAATCAATCCACACTCAAATGACAGGGAAACTATTTATGTGGCAACATGTGATTTCTTATTTATAGAGCTCTGTTAATTATTTTGCATATAAGCAGTGTTGAACCAGGCCTGCAGAGTTCGAGTACACATGGGCTGGGTGGAGTAATTGGTGGGGCAGAGAAAGGTCAGCCCAACCCCACAAAAAACAATTAAAATTTCCACAGACAGTCCACAAAACGGGTGATATTTAGGCAATAGAAAGTTCATTTAGAGGTGTAAGTTACAACGTTATCACTCCGAGCCTACAGCCCATCTTCTGGATCGGATCCATATTATGAAAAAATCAAAAAATAGTTAATTCACAATGCAGTGAAATGATTCAGCCATAGATAACCAAATTAATTATAATCCACTAAAAGTCAAATTGTATCATTTTTAAAGATTGGGCTAGGGCTTCCCTGGTGGCGCAGTGGTTGAGAGTCCGCCTGCCGATGCAGGGGACACGGGTTCGTGCCCCGGTCCGGGAAGATCCCACATGCCGTGGAGCGGCTGGGCCCGTGAGCCATGGCTGCTGAGCCTGCGCATCTGGAGCCTGTGCTCTGCAACGGGAGAGGCCACAACAGTGAGAGGCCCACGTACCACAAAAAAAAAAAAAAAGATTGGGCTATTATGCAGATAACGGGCAGCTTTAGGTTTAAAACAAGCTGGAAATGATCTTGTTTCCCTTAATTCTATCAGCATAGGCCCAGCTAGGCCAAGACTGATGGCTTTCACAGCTAATAGAACAGGTGTGATCATAAATACATGAAAATGATCTGGAGACAGAATAATCCATGTTCTCTGTTTAAGCTAGTCATAGGATTTCCGATAAGTGGGTGAAACATTCACACTTCTTACAAGAAAATCATGGCAAATACATAGTACACAAAACCATCTTTGTTCTGGGATTTATTTATTTAATATAACACAGAATGTATTCAGGGCTTCCTGATACTAGAACATCTACCTTTATTAATGAGGAGCTACCGGTCTTCTGACCAAGTTGTCAGTGTCCAAAAGCACTATTTAAACAGTCCATCTTATAGCAAAAAGGCATGATACATGCACACACATACAAGTACCATCTTGGACACACTTGTATTCAAATTTCTGGTGCAAATGGAAATAATCAGGGAACGGGGAGGGTGTAAACTAGTGAGAATAAAGATGGATGCTCTAGAAAATTCCTGAGACAATATCCCAGGGTGACCACGTCACACAAAAATCTTATCCACTTTATACATGGTCATTCCTGCCAACACTTACCTGAATCAAGATTTTTTTATTTACATAAAAGAAAGGAGACATAGATTTGTCCTAAAAAGATCCTCTAATCACTAGATTATTTTCACAATTATGAGTAATCACTAAATAGCTTCCACTCAAGGAACAAAAAATAAAATAACAGGGCTTCCCTGGTGGCGCAGTGGTTGAGAGTCCACCTGCCGATGCAGGGGACACGGGTTCGTGCCCCGGTCCGGGAAGATCCCACATGCTGCGGAGCAGCTGGGCCCGTGAGCCACGGCCGCTGAGCCTGCATGTCTGGAGCCTGTGCTCAGCAACGGGAGAGGCCACAACAGTGAGAGGCCCGCGTACCGCAGAAAAAAAAAAAAAAAAAGGTAATCTATGTAAGACACCTAATGCAGTGCTTAGCACACGTGAACAATCAGTGAGTGGTGGCCTGAGACATGTAAGCGTCCTCCCCCATAAACAGAGATAACAGACTTTGTTCACGCCAAAAAAGACATCAATTTGCAACATCTGATTTAAAAATCTGAGTTATGCACTGTCCGCTCCTACTGACACGACTCCGGTTCTCTGGGGACCAGAGATGAGGGTGGATCACATCCATTAGACGTGGTCTGCATCCCTGCAAGGCCTGGAGAAGGTCAGACAGGCACTCCACTTGGAATAAAAGCACTCTACATAAAAGACCTAAGATTGATTGTCTTGTAAGTGATTGGTGGCGGCTTAACCATGATCGCCATCATCCTGGTTAGTAACAGGGAGCTTTGAGAGAGGTCACTCTTGCAGAGACACTGAAGAGGTTATTCCTGGAACCTCATGTAGAATATTTTTCCCAGAAACAACACAAGAACTAACAGCATCGTCTCTTGACCAAAACGATTAAGATTTCAGATAAGCCATATCATATCCAGCCTCCTGATTCTAAAGGATGCTGTTCCGGGGCTTCCCTGGTGGCGCAGTGGTTAAGAATCCGCCTGCCAATGCAGGGGACACGGCTTTGAGCCTTGGTCCAGGAAGATCCCACATGCCGCGGGGCAACTAAGCCCATGCGCCACAACTCTAGAGCCCGCGAGCCACAACTACTGAGCTCTCACACCTCGAGCCCGTGCTCCCCAACAAGAGAAGCCACTGCAATGAGAAGCCCGCGCACCGCAACGAAGAGTAGCCCTCACTCGCCACAACTAGAGAAAGCCCGCGCGCAGCAACGAAGACACAACTCAGCCAAAAAAAAAAATTTTTTTCATAAATAAAGGATGTTCATCTTCCATGAGAAACAAAAAAATTTCAAACATACAGAAAACAGAGTTGTACAGAGAACACCCATATATTCATCCCCTAGATGACAGATTCGATCTTAAATGCAAAGTTTAGGGGCAGCCAGCTAAGAAAACGTGCAGCATAAGCCTCCACCCGTTACAACCACATGCAAGGGAAATTCGTCTGATTTCCTCACTGACTTGGAACAGGCTGCTGGGGAGGGCGCTGCCCACGGCCCACACTCCCGAGAGCACCCAAGACTCCACAGAACTCCTGCTGCTGATCTCACAGGAGAAGACAGGATCCCCATCATGCTTCAAAAGAAAGCAGCTCGGTGGTTCAGTTCACTCGTGATGGTGAAAATGTGTCGGGAAGCCAAGATTCTAGGCTCGTGATGAGTTTCTGATCATTTGAAGTCTCCTCATCTATACAGAGAAGCTAATGTCATTTCCTTAGAAAATATTTTCAAAGGACTAAAAAAAGGTCAATATGAAAGCAGCTAAAAGCTATAAGGCACCATGAGATGTATAAGCTTTATTTCATATCTTTGTTTCAAGGAATGCTAGTGTTCTAAATACTGCTCCCCACCCCACATCATCTTTCAAGAATTAGTGATAGTGATCAAACCTGCCCTATGACCCCAATGACACAGTCAGCCTGTGAGCTTTCCATCTGTGGTAGGCACCCCCACAGCAGATGCCCATCACCCGAGGAATGGCAGCCCATCCAAGGAACCTCTGCCCACGTTCCTTCCCCATGGCTCTGCTCCTCTGTATCCACGGGAGACAGAATATTGTACAACACTTTCAGAGAGCCTGTTTTACTTAGACACTTTCCATAAAGGGCAGATTTCATCCAGAATCCTATTTGTGTCAAATTCAACATGTCATGAAGGAAACAGCAAAATCAAGGCTACGTTCTTCCCCGTGTCCCAGGCCAGATCTTCCTAATAACAGGAAAGAAATTCTAAAATACCAACAGCCATTAGAAAATCCTTTACTGGTATGGTAGCTAAATAATAATTCGCCAACATCTAAAACAGGGAGGCAGAATTCTACTTCCTTTTCGTATTAATTTATGTACAAGTAACAGAAATTCTCGAAGTCTGAACTCTGATATCAACAGCAAAATAACCCCAAGCGCTATTTCTCATTTGGCCCAGGTCAATGTTGTGCTTGGTGGGGGAAGCCTAGCCCCACCATTTGCAATAAGACTATATTCACTTGAGCTAAAAGCAAAATGAAACAACAAAACCCACCCAGACACCAAGTCTCAGGTTGACAGAATTTCCCTACAGGACAGGCACTGCAACAGTAACTTGTAAGCATGAGGTACATTCTAATGTACCTTAGTAACATTAGTAACAAAGTTTCCACCCTGGCAAGTTGATACACTATTTCCTTGGGTTTAAGTAGGTGGTTGGGTTTTGGGGGTTTTTTTTAAGATATTTTTTGATGTGGACCATTTTTAAAGTCTTTATTGAACTTGTTACAACATTGTTTCTGTTTATGTTTTGGTTTTTGGCCGGGAGGCATGTGGGATCTTAGCTCCCTGACCAGGGATTGAACCCGCACCCCCTGCACTGGAAGGCTAAGTCTTAACCACTGCACCGCCAGAGAAGTCCCTAAATAGGTGTATTTTAATGACTTAAGCTTAATGGAATTGCACCCTTGCTTAAAGAGCTCCTTAAAGACTGCTTTATATTACTAAATCTCAACAGCCTTCAAGCATCCATCACGTTCATCAAAACAAGAAAAAACAAAAGATGTTTCGAAGCCCAATGATGCTCACTTAAGCTATCCTGAAGTACAGCTCCACCTTAGTACTTGGTGTTACTCTTAAGTTGTTTTTACACGTAACTGAAGCCATAACTTCTGTGATACCATTAAATTCACAGCGGGGGCAGGGGGGGCTTCAAACTATCTCTGGTTTTTATTTTAAAAGAAGCAGCTTATGAAAGTCGATAAGAAAAAGATCCCACTCACTCACAAACCCACACGGCACTCAACTGACATAACTGCCAGGGTGATCGTAAACGATAAAAGCCCAGGATCTGTTACAGGTGTTGGGCGGGGGGGCACAGAGTCCCGGGCCCACTGCCACGGTGAGCCCTGGCTCTGACCTGGCCTCTCAGAGCTGCCCAGCCTCACGCAATCCCACCTATGTGGCCTGTTGGGTAGCATCTACGTGCACTTGTCTCAGGACAGGACACGGGGGCATGACGAGAGGGGAGCCAGCTCAGTCCCTCTCCACACACACTGAGGGCAGGGGGACACACACCTCCAGGAGGACAATTCCCACAGTCACAGCGGTGGAGCTCTGTGTTTCATCCTGGGGGCACTGTGGTGAGGGGACTGCAGGAGATGGTCAGGCCCTTCCTCCATGAAGCTCTGGAACAACTCTGATTGGAGGTCCACACATGGTCCTGAGATTCGATGATTACAGCCTAAAAGGACGTCCTTCCGGACACACCTGGACTTGAATCTGACCTAGGACACCTTTCCCCAACTATTCTCTTGAAAAGTAAAGGGGCTGAAAAAGGGATTCCAGGAATACTGACACAAAGAGTCCACCAGAAAGGAAGTTTTATCTTTAAAAAAAAAAAAAAAAAGAGGCATTGCAGCTCTGAAGCTATCCTAGCACAGGGTAAGTGCCCAGATAGCATCTATTAAGAGATGCACCCTCCAAGCACAGGAAAGTGAAAGTGCTTTCCCGCACCCGGGCCTATGCCGCCTCTCCACTGCTTTTCTCCGAAGGCCACTGTAACTCAAATCACCTGGATAAACTGGGGAGGCGGCGGGAGGGCAGGGAACTCTGTCCCAGTGACAGCACCTCAGAGGGAAACTGCAGGGCTGGATGTTTACGGAGCAGATACTGTGACTCTGCCTCGCTGACCCCCACTACCATCCCAAAGGCAGAGTTCTTAACCCTATCTGACAGCCGAGGACACCAAAACTGGGAGAGCCTTATCCGGGGTGATGCCACGACTGCAGAGCCCCGGACAGGCCCTCCCAACGTAGGAAAATCCATAGAAAGACTTCTCAGTGGACACTCACATGAGAATCTCAAGATCTTCACACAAATCTCCAAACAGGATTTAGAAAAAGACCCAAAGAGGTTCAAGAAGCACAGAAGAAGGTCACGCACAAGTTAAACACGGATTTTTGTGCTTTCAGTGCCCACTGCACCAAATCCAGCCCCTCAGACCGATGGCTCCAGAGTGAACCTGTCCTTCCTAAAGCAACTGGCCAACTCCAGATTTCACCCCTTCCTGTCCCCTGACAGCATCAGGCTCTGCGACTGCTCTTATCCTTCTGTGAAGGTTTATAAGCTATATTTTGTCAGGTATTGTGACACTGACATAACTGGATGTGCTCTATTTGCAATAAAGCATGTAATCTCCATTTATCTACTTTATTCATAAAGACCCAGAATCTCCTGATAAGGTTAATTAGTAACAACACAGTTTACATTTCTGTTTTCATTTCAGGTAAACTGGCCAGGAAGCGCTTCCTTAGAGAGCTAGTCAGCTAGACCCACGCCACCTGCATCTTCACAGGGACATGACTCTGGGCTTGGCCAGGAAGGGGACAGGGCTCGATGTGGAGGTCTGTGTTCTTCCCGAGAGTGAAGCGGTCTGGACATGTGGCTCTGCCAACTCGAGGGAGTGGCAGGAACAAAGCCACGACGGCGGATTAAGACCTGCCGCGTGGAAACTGAGATGTGTGGGCCTCTCCCCACTAAAGCTTAACATGTTTTATAAACTCCTGACACATGGCAAGCTGCACTGGTAAGACACATGGTCAGAACATGAGAGACTCACTTTTCTGGTTTTAATTAGACACTCAGGACCGAGTGTCCAGCAGGGAACTGCCTTCCTCCTTGGCCAGAGGCTCAGACCTGAGGCTGGTGGGTGTGAAGCCGCCCACAACAAAGAGGGGACATATTTACATATGAGTTTTTTAACTTCATAATTTTAAAATGTTAGAGTATTCCTCTAATTAAAAAAATAGAATATGTGACTTGACTAACCAGATAATTCAGTAAAAAAAAAAAATTAATTGTGCATAATTGCAGACAAATATCTAAGGAATTGCTCTCGCTGGTGCCGACAGAACTAGTTTGGATCTGACCCGCAGTCTTCAATCTTTTCATGAGGACACAGAAAGAGTTTCCAACTTAATAAGCAAAAAAAAAAAAAATATTTAAAACCAGCAGCCCAGAAGAAAAAGATCTATTTAACCCACTATCAATCACAGAATCTCTCAGTCCTCGCTATCTTTGGTCGTTTTTTCCCGGATTTTTTAAACCTACTGCACGAAGCATTTGGTAAAGAACCACCTCAATTTGTGAT
Organism: Grampus griseus; assembly: GCF_964374135.1. Lineage (NCBI taxonomy): Eukaryota > Metazoa > Chordata > Mammalia > Artiodactyla > Delphinidae > Grampus > Grampus griseus. Next base: position 147,682,260 of record NC_139018.1, read on the forward strand.
TCTCAGCACAGAGAGCACATTTCATTCTCCAGGACATTCAACAGCAACAGAACTAAAGAGCAACCTCCCCAGCCCCCCACCCCACAAAAGAAGGCTGCTTGTCATGTTGACTTTTACAGCTCAATATCTTAGCCTTTCCCACTTTATTTGTCTTAAGGGCTTATGAACATTAACACCCTGCTGGGTCCTGAAGAAAGTGCCATATACGTACAAACCTGACGCCTATGTTCTTCCCCCCCCAGCTGGGGTTCTCAATTAGATCCTCCCCTTTGAGAGCATTATTTATTATCAAGAACAAACGGATGCAACTGCTTCTTTTGAGACGTGACAAGGTTTTGACCCCCTCAGCAGAACACAGCACTGGCAATGATAGTAGGTAACTTTCGTAGGGCACACGAAAAGCTCGTGAAAGAAGGAAAATGAACACGGGCAACCTTGAAAGTAGAGGCATACAAACGGAGAGACCGGAGAACAGGAACAGTAAACAGTGGCCAGAGCCCATCGCATCCCCTGAGGTGCCTTCCGTGTACCAGGATAAACAATGATGTGCGAAACCAAGCCAATAACTGCAGGTGAGCATCTGCTTTTAGTCAGGTACCTGAGTAATTATGAGAATCTTAATATGACTAGGATTTGAACTGGTGAGTCAGTCTATATACATGACATCAAAATGAAGATTATCCAATACATTCTCTTTGCAATTCAGAAGAACGCTACAACTCATCCCATAAATCACTGCTTTAAAAGAAAAAAATCAGCTCTAAAAAAAGAGACAACCCATGTGAAAAAGGCTGGGAGGAGGAAGGCAAAAAGTGACTCATATCATCCAACAGCTTGTAGCCTCCAAACCATAACAAGAATATAAAGCCAGTGGGCCCAGAATGAAACAAAATAGAGTCGTTGTTACAGCTGTGACCTCACAGCATTCAGCTCTGAGCATGACTACAGCACCACAAAGATCTTTTGAGCATTGGGAGCAACCTTACACATCAGTGCCTCTAATGTGTGCCTTTAATTTCCTGGCTAAATTTGACATCTATATTTATTCATCAAGAAAAGAACATTCAAATTTAACTATTTTCATAACTCTGAATAACTCTTAAAATTCAAGTCCACACATTTCACATCCCACACATATCAATGCTGCCATTTTGTACATATTTTTAATTCAGATAACAATCTTTTAGATTTATCAAGCCAAGTAGTCCATTTCATTCACCACAATACGTACAGCTACTGGGGGCAGCTTTGAGACGATGTGACAGAGTGAACAGGATGTACAGCTACTGGGGGCAGCGTTGAGACGATGTGACAGAGCGAACAGGTTTTCTTAACAACGGTGAGGTCTGATCCCCGGTGGAGTGGTTCAGCTATTCCCTGAATCTGCTGACCCCTTCCCTCCTCCCCTCCCAATGACAACAAATTATCAACAAGACTCTAGAAGAAAGTATTTTTTCACACATTTGCTTTCCAGAGTCCACTATTTCCTTTCAATGAGAACATTTGGGTTGCATTAGAGACAGCAGGTCTCCTCTCCCGGACCCTGGAAGGTGGTCCCAGGCTTCAGTTTGGGCGGCCACCTCTGCAGCCACAGGGACCTCCAAGAAAAGCCACAGGGGCTGATGGGGACAGAACTGACGTTCTAGAGCTAAGCGTATCTGCTATATTGTGCTGGAAGCCCTGAAAATGCCACACACACCCAAATCTACAAACCTTCCAACTGGCCATCTCTTTAAGATTTTACTCTGGTGACAGGATTATGCCAGCTGCATGTGAATTGCTCACCTGCAATTTAAAAAATCACTGGTTCCTTGATCAACACAAAGAACGACAGCATGCACCTCCTTCCTTGAGTAGTTTCACACTTACTAGAAAATGTTAAGTTGGACTCGAGTACAGAACATAACTAATAGTTGCAGTAATTCTGTACCTTACAAACTGAGTAACTCCCATAAGCAAGAGTTAGGAAGTTAGTAAACACACTCACAATTCAAAAGCCACAAAGTAGAAAGCTAACGGGCTTCTCTTCTGCAAACACCAAACAGTTTTCACAGGCTACCTACATCACGAGGCAATTTCCCAAAGTCCTACCAAAATAAGAATTCAACCACTCCTGAAACAGTGGGATGCTATCGTCTACAGGTGCAAGTCCAGGGTGTGTACAGCCCAGGACACAAGCTGTCAGTTAACACAGAAACTTATTGCTGAAGTTCAATCAACAACTGATTTTTTTTTAAATAAGACATGAGTCTGTCTTTATTGAGAAATTTTGTTTCCTCTCTGCTTTGCCAGTGTTTCCATTTAAAGTTTTTCCTTAAGCCAAATAATGTCTATTTACATATTAATGAAACTACTTGGGGGCCCTCTGAAAGCCAAATAGAAAAATGCATGATTCCAAAAGGCAAGAATGAAGGGAAGGGAAGGGAAGAAAAAAATGATTCAGGGAAAAGTGTGTGAAGAAAAGAGCCACCGCTACCCCACCTGGCACCCAGCAACCAGCCAGCTCACTGGCTTCCTCTCCATTTCACGTTGAGTCCCAAGAATTCACCAGACCGACAACCCCTGGCTCCACACCAAAGACTTTACCCGGACCCGTGGATTGGAGGCCATTACTGCCCACAGGAGGGGCAGCCACCACATCTCCCCACAGAAATCTCCTGTTCTTTGCTGGCACCAGATCTGCAGGGAGAGCAGCCCAGTTTTCCCCCAAGAGGGAAGCATTGGGTAGCAACAGACAGTGGAAAGAAAAGAGGAGGCAACCAGCAGGGCAGGAAAGTGAAAATCTGACTTCTGCAGCCAAGAAGTCAATCTGCAACCCTCTACCAAACAGTGACCCATAAAATAAAATAACCTAAGTGTCTGTAGCAGCACGAGCAGACAGTGCAAACCAAAACTGGACCGGCATCTACTAATCTAGATAAGATATACAACCATTAACAGCTGGCAGGCCATACAGGAACTTTGAAAGAGGAGTCTACTCTTTTTTCAACCTACATTATGTGCTTAAAATGGAATTGTTTTCCCATGCTCCTTTGTAGGAAGTGAGCACTGGAACGTCCACACGTTTCCACAGTATGTTCTGATATTTTAATAAAACGATGAAGACTAATTTAAAGAATTCTCTCCACATGAATCCTGATTGAAGATAAAATATGAAAGCAATATGCTTAAATAACTGGGCATTAAAAGCTGTTTTAACTTTTCACTTTGAAAGTGGCTATGTTGGGGGATTTTAAGTTCTAAAATGTAAAGAGGCACAGATTTCTGATCCCTCCATTCTTTGGTTGCTATTAAGCAATACTGGAAAACAAGTTGATTCATCTAATTTAAGACAGTAAAACGACTCTACGTAGTCACAAGACACAAAATTCCAAATGACCTGAAAGAGAGACCCAATCGACTCAGCATGGACAAAGCAAGTCAAAGATGACACAGCTAAAGCGGGGAGATGTGGGCTGAGGCTGGGTGGCCAAAGCAACAACCCTCTGACTCTTACTCTTGGGTGAGGCAGCCAGGCCTAGCAGAGTTTAGAGAGAGAGAAAAACAATAATGTGATTCCCATATGCAAACACACACCCCTTTCTCTGCCCAGACACTCAATAAGAAACTCATTAAACCCTTTTTAAAAATCTGTAGGGACACAAGAAATTCACAGAGAACTAGGCTAAGCACACCTTGGTCTAAAGTGGTTTGCCATCCCCTGGACAACAGGGACACATTCTAGGAGTGACTGATGGTGACAGGTGAGTGCAATCTAGCAGGTGAGTGTCCACGTCCACAAGCAGGCACTCCCACCAGGGACCACGCACTGTCCCAGATGTGCAGAAGCAAATGTGAGCCCATCCCAGACCGATGGGGGAGGTGGAGGGCTCCTGGTGAGTTCAGACAGCTTCCCGCTTTGCCAACACAGGTAGGGTACTGACACTTAACACCAGTATAATACAGACATAGCAGAGGTGCTTGTCTGGAGAGAATGCATGAATGATACGGTGTTGTAAATAACACAACTGTGGTGCACAGCTACGGGGGCCTGTAAAGTGAGGGAGAAAAACCCATGTGAACATTGACAAAATCAAAGAACTTGGGCAAATATTTTCCAATGGGCACTTCATCCCTCCAAGCAATCTGTCCACACTGCACACCTTATCCACCAGTGTAAACCTAAGTACTGTTCGCCCAGCTGGGCACTGCACTGAGGTACCAGCAACACCCTCATCATCTACAACCCTTCAGAACAGTGTCTGTTGAGCACAGAGTCCAGGAAACGGTCTCCTCCTATGGGACAGTTGAGCATTACAGAACCCTGCAGAACCCCAAATGTGAAACAGAAACATCTCCAGTCTGTGACATCTGAAAAGACACTTCACCCCAGGCCCCCACCTGTACCCCCTTCTTCGCCCTGAAAGTGTTAAAAAGGAAACCATACGGTCAACACCAGCTTCTCCCTGCTGATGAAAACTGGCACGAATGAATTTACTTTCTGGCTGCCAGCCCCACAAAACCGTTACACACACACACATACAAGTTCACCACTAAACTGCTCCAAATATAAATTCGAGACAAGCCGGCCTATCCCCACCCCTCAGTGTATTAGTGGCCTTCCCAGGGTGAGGTGGGTGAATTCTAAATCTATATTAAACATTCAACATTTCGGAACTTCAGTGGGTTGTTTTTTTTTAAGACATAGCAAAATCCGATCTGAAACTTATGACAGCTGAGCACATGATCCCACCATTAAGAGCAAATAAGAAACCGTATATAACACTCCATGAAATCACTGTGGCAAATCTGTCACAAATTCTAAGTATGGGACGATGGGAACGCGCCACAGACCCTGGCCTGAGGGAGGAGGCTTTCCAATTTCACCCAACCTTCGCATCCCAGCGGACGGGAACAATAGTAGTACTATCCCGGTTCAGCCAGGATGCCTCGGACACCGGCGGTCAAACCTCAAGTCCAAAGACAAGTTTCGCATTAGAACGAGGCCCGCGGAGCCTCAGGCCGCGCAACGCGGAACCGCCCCCGGCCCGGCCGCGGTGGGCAGCGCTCGGACGCGCACCAAGGACACGGCCCCGTCCGCCAGGCCGCGCGCGAGGCCGCCTCGGCCCCGCGGCCCGTCCTGCGTCCCGGCTGCGCCCCGGGCCCCGCGGCCCCGTCCTGCGCCCCGGCTGCGCCCCGAGCCCCGCGGCCCCGTCCTGCGCCCCCGGCCCCGCGGCCCCGTCCGGCTCCCCAGGGCCCCGGCGCCGGGGCCGCGGCCGACGACGCGGAGCCGCAGGGCGGGGGCCGCGCTCGCACCGCCCCGAGACCCCCGCCCGCCCGCCCGCGCCCCGGCCCCCGTGACAGCGCGGCCGGCTGAGCGCGGGGCCTGTTACCTTCCGACAGCTCCAGCTCCAGCTCGGCCAGCCGGGCCCGCACCTCCAGGGGCAGCGCCATGCCTTCCAGGCTGCGGTCCGCCATGCTCGCGACGCCCCCGCCCCAGCCGGCCTCCCTTTGTTCCAGGCCGCGGTCTCGCCGCTCCTCGCGCCCCGCGGACCCGCACCGAGCGGCGGCAGGCCGGGCGGCGGCGCAGCGCGCTCCTCCCCGGTGCCTCCTCCGCGCGGCCCCGGCACGAAGGCCTCGCGCCCGCGCCCGCGCCCCCGTCCCGCCCGGAGCGCGCCCACCGCCGCTCCACCGGGCGGCTCCGCGGCGCGCGCGTGACGGCGAAGAGCGCGCACGGGGCGGGGGCGGCGGGGGCACGCGCTCCGGGGCTGGGCCGGGCGGGGACGCGCACCGGGGACGGAGGGCGGGCCGGCGCAGCGCGCGCTCCCGGGGGCGCGGGGCTCGCACACCGGCACAGCGGGGCCTCCCCCACCCCGGCACGGCCCTCGCCTACCCAGGCCTAAGGCAGAAAAATACCTGCTGGAGCCCCCGGCCTCGGCGTTCCGGGTCTTTGCGGGCTGAATTTTTTTTTTTTTTTTAATAAATACGTTGTGTGTTGGGGGCGGGAGGTGTAAAAGACAGCGTGGGCTGTGGAAAGAGGAGTAGGCTGGAAGTTCCTAATTCGCGTTGATTTAGGACCTGCCAGCCTGGCCCGGAGGCTACAATCAGTGCCTCTCCCTCGGCTCCGTCTCCCCACCATGAAGGCGGCTAGAGAAGAGATGGGTCACCGAATCTCCACGTTCCCGGTCAGCCCGAGCACGCTCGCCCTGATACCCCGGCCCGTCCTCAGCCCGGGGCTCCGTGTCCTCAGCAGGTCTTCCCGCGCCCTCGCCCGAGGGCCCTACGGCTCGTCCTCCGCGCTTCTCTCTTCCGCCCCCACCGCACCGGTGTCATCTCTGGGGGCATCACCAAACCTGGGCCTCCAGTCCTGACCGTTTGGGGAGGCTAGCTCACCCCTCCGACTGTCCAACTGAATAACGTCACCCAGATGCCCCCAAACCCCGAACTGCACAAACCAGCCCCTCCTCCTGGCTTCTAATAACTTCCACCATTTTCTTAATGATCCAGGCTGGGGAGAGTCCCGGGAGTGTTTGTCTGTCTTCCTCAGTCTTCACACACCCTCTGCTTCCCTGTCCCCTCAAGGCTCTCGCGTGTCATTTTCATTCCGGACCCACTCCTCCCAGTTCAGCCCCTATCGCAGACCTCCTGGTGGCCCCACCACCACCATCTGCTTGACCCTGTGGCAGGAGGGGCCGAAGGTGGCTCCGGAAACACAGTGGCATTTATTCCCCTTTCAAAAATAGGCAATTTAATACTTCCTGCATTGTCTACTGAATACAAGTCCACCCTCTTAATGGGAGACTCCAGACCCTCCACCACTTGGCCCCTATCTGCAGTCACACCATGCGCCCCCCACAAGCTGGTTCCTGAAGACCTAGTGGCCTTCACCCTGGGTGCCCCCCTTCTCTGCCCACACGCTCCCACAGCGTCCCTGACATCAACTCCAGAAAAATCTCTCCTCCCCCTTACTGTGCTCCCACTATCTTATCTACTTGTTTCTGCCCTTATATCCTTGGCCTTTATCTTTCTCATTAGTCTGAGTGACAGCTCTGGGGACAACGACCAAGCCTTCTTCCTCAGTGACCACTAGAGAGCTGTGGGCATTTCTTACATAGGTCTCACTGATCTAATACAGATCAATGATGAGCTTAAAACGGGAGAACCCCAAACACCTCTGCTTTATGGTCTTGGACGTAAAGCCAGTGGACGTGGGGGGCCACACAGGTATGCTCCACCACAGTCTCTCCCCCTTTCAGGATAAACAGACCACTGAGGCAGAGAGCCCTCGAGAGGCTTTGGGGCTACAGGTGAAGGCCTTAGAGAAATAAAATGCAGCAGAACCAGGATTCAAACCCCAGTCTCCAGAGCAAATCTCTGCGCTCATTTCTTCACAGCAAAGTGGGCCTGTGCATTCCACACATCGAGTGTGTCAAGTCAGTCTAGGTCCAGATGGTATCAGAATAAAATTATGTATTCTGCTTTAATTCGTGGGTGGGTCTTGGTCATCCATGTCTGATGCTGTAACTGAGGTTAGTTCCAAAGAAAACCACTATGTTACACTAAACACATCAAATGTCAACTTGGATTCCAAGCAGATGCGTCTTCATTGGGGCAGGTCTCTGTATGACTACTAAGTACACTTGGGAGAGTGTTCGTGGCATTTCCAATGTCCTGAGACACATCTTTATCTGGAAGTCCTTCCACGTCTTCAAAACACGTTATGTCTGAAATCAAACTCCACTTGCCTCCCACCCTTACTGTGTTCTTACTCGAGAGCAGCCCCCATTTCTCCTGGTTTCCGTGCTTTGAGTCATGCCCGTTGTCAAGCTTCAGTAACATCCACCCCACAGGCCCACTGCCACTGCCTAGTTCAGGCACTCAGAGTCCCTACCCTGTTTTTCCCCTTCTGATCTTCCTACTGTGGCTGCCATGGGTTACAGTCCCCTTGCTCTACCATCTACAATGGTTCTCTGCCTACAAACCAAAGAACTCCTTGATCTGACGCTGAAGGCTTCACAGACACAAAGTTTCCTTCCCTACTTTCTATCCTGCGCTCCCTGCATGCACCTGTGGTCACCTGAGGAGTTCTCACTTGCCTGTGGGGCATCTCCCCTTCTTGTATCTCTTTTGCTGACGTGTGCCTCTCCTCTTCCTATTCCCCCACCCAAGTCATGGCCACACGTCGGATTTCACCCATCCAAGTCCAGGGTCAAATGCCACCTCTTCCATGAAGCCTTCCTTCCTAATCTCCCACCTGGAACTACACACCTCTCTTCCCACCTGGTCTTCCTGGTGCTTGTATTTAACATGTGCATCTTACTGGGCAGCTAGTCCACCTGTGATTCCCCCGCTGTGTTGAATGACGTATAAACAGCACACTGTTTCTCAAAGTACAATCCAGCCTTGGAAAAGGGGAAAGACTATTTCCCTTCATCTCCTTCTGCTCCAGTCCTGGCCAGTCTCAATGAAAGTGGCGCTTAGTGAAAACCCAGTTATGCTTTGTGTGTTTCCATGTATAAAAACCTGGTTCAAGTGGAGGTCAAGGTGGGCATAACAATACCCAACAGAGGTTTATTAGAATGAATTGAATACCTGCTAAGGGCTATTTGCTTCCAAAGCTCTCCGAAAGCCCTGAAATTCCATCCTCAGAGCTACACCTGTGAACTATGGTCACTTATCTTCAGAAAGCCACTGTGACATCTCATGACTGCTACTTGGGAAGAGCTAGGCATCATTAGCACTTATCAACACACTAGCATGGTTTAATTTGCGAAATAAGCCAGCTTTTACATAACAAATCCCAGAGGGTCTGAGACATGTACAAAACCTGTAGGTGTCTAGGAGAGAAAAGCTGGAGAGGTAGCCAGCCCAAGGCCTCAGGACTGGAGGGACGCTGACACGGGACACGTGAGCTACCTCTGCTCCTCCACGGTTTTGAGTTCCACAGAGGGGCAGGGACAGAACAGTAATTGAGTAATTAACCCCATGACAGCCAGCACTGGGGGGCCTCTGTCGCTGTCTTGACTGTCTGCTGTGGGGGATTTGTTACCCCTCTGCCAACCTGCAGTACCTCACCTCTATTTTGTTCTGTCTCACCGAATTCCAAGCGAATTCTGAATGAAAACTTCATTACTCACATGTATTGGGGCTCTAGACTTGAGAAAACCTGGTTGGGGTGGAAGAGGGTAGTAAAGGGGTGCTGATTAATCAGGTAACTCGCCGGTGTTGTCCCGAAGCCTTGTTGCTGATGAGAGTTGATCCTCTCACTCCTAGTCAGATTCCTGCAGAATTTGTTCATGCCGTGCTCTCTCCTACGGATCCCAGTTCCGAGAAATTTTTACCTTTTCCGAAGTGAGCAGGAAGAGCTGGTTGTCAAATACTCTGTTCGGATTCTCCGAGCACATCATAAATCCAGGGAGTGGGGGCTCACGCCCCTGTTACAACAGAACCTTCTTAAACTGGAATTTCCCTACAGAACTATGCCTGGCCATTCATGTTTTAGTTCTGTTTCATTTCGGTCTTACCATATTATCAGGAATTCAGCTTGGGTAGAGTGTTAGGTTTAAAGAAAGAGCAAAAGTGAGCAATGTGACACAGAAAGTTTGGGTTTAATGAATTAGTACTTAGAAAGCAGCGTGAACCCTTGAATGAAACTACTCTATGCATGAAAGAGATCGTTAACATTTTTGTGACATTTTTTCACATCACTATAGAATTAACTAAACAATGTGTATGTGACTGAATTCACTGAACCACACATGTGTTTGCATTTCTGTTATGGCTACTGTCTTCCTCTAGAAGTAAGAGCTATCCAACCTATTCACCTAAGAACAAGTGTACCCACAAAAGAGGAGTAAGAAGTAATCCCACAGAGGGCGACCCTAGTGGTGCAGTGCTTAAGAATCTGCCTGCCAATGCAGGGAACATGGGTTCGAGACCTGGTCCGGGAAGATCCCACATGCCGAGGAGCAACTAAGCCCATGCACCACAACCACTGAGCCCGCGCTCTAGAGCCCGTGAGCCACAACTACTGAAGCCTACGCTCCTAGAGCCTGTGCTCTGCAACAAGAGAAGCCACCACAGTGAGAAGCCTGCACACCGCAACAAAGAGTAGCCCCTACTCGCCGCAACTAGAGGAAGCCCACATGCAGCAACAAAGACCCAATGCAGCCAAAAATAAAACAAATAAATTTATATATATATAAAGACAGAATTCCCACGGCAAAATTAGTCTAATTTTCCAGACCATAACTGGAAGTGCTGAGAATTCAACTGTGAGTCAAAGGTGTCTTGATGGAAAAACAAGTGTGTGAAATTTATCTTGGACAAATAGTCTGAGTGTCTCCTTGTATATGTAATTACAAATCAATACACAATTATCAATAATGTAATTACTTCTGATCATTTTAGTGAATTCTAATCACTCATGCTAATGGTGATGTGAATAGCACAAAACAACCAATTAGCCAAAAATTACTCCTGTTTGGTCTTAGATTGCATCATATTTTTACAGTATATTTCCTTTGCCAAGTATGATTGACTACACTCTGGCTTAATTAAGGTAATGTTAAAATTAATTGTCATTCCCAGAACTCATATCAATTAATGGCTGAGACAAGTGACACATAGGTTTTTAAAAAACATTTTACCAAATATTCTAAGATATAAGACTTTATTGGATGTTAAAACATACGCTTCTGAAGTAGAAAAGAAGGGAGTGGTTGAGGACTAAAATTTTGCCATCAAAAGTCCACAAAGTGGAATAGCATCATAAAAGAAAGTTATAAAATGGACCTCATCCCTTCAAAATGGAAACATATATCAATACATAGAGAGAGAGAGTCAGGCACATTCCTGAAGGGCATCTGTTCTGCCAAGAAAAACTCCACCACAAGGTTCATAAGTGGAGTCTAAAAAATTTAATTGTGTAAAACGCAGAATCTTGTTGTGAAGTTAATTAAAAGCAGTGCTTTGCAGTCAGTCTGTATGAGCTCACGCACACACTCAATGAAAGTAAATAAAAATAAAGATTGAGCCGTTGACACTGCCCACCACTGACCACAAGCTGGGCTGAGAAGGTCCCAACCACTCCAGGGCCTCGGCATCCCAGCCAGCACCCTCCCCCGAATCAGAAGATAAACCTCGTGCTTTGACTGTGGGACAGGGCAGAACAGGAGAGGATGGACCAGCACAGCACAGCCAGATCCCCGTTGCCGGGAGGTTTTACCTTAGCCGGGACTGGGGCTTCAGCTCCTTGCAATGCTCACAGTTGTGTAAATGGACCGGGTGATGCGGGGTGGGTTCCTAAGAAGCAGAGCCTGAGACGAGAGTTCAGGGCACATGCTTTATTGAGGGCATCCTCTTAAAAATGGAGCCTTTTGGAAGTGAGCACATCGGGGCAGGAGGGAAAGAGCAGGCCTCAGTGGCCCGGTCCACAGATGGATGGGGCAGGAGCACCACAGAACTGGTGGCCAGCCTTTGTACAGCTGTGTCACTCAGTCGCTGGTCCCCACTGGGGACCCACCAACAGTTTATCCCATCAGGAAAGTGAGTAGCTGTGATCCATTAGCACAAACACTTACGGCCCCGAAGGGCTGGCGCACCCAGCCTGTAAAGGGCTCCAGGTCGGCACCATGTCCCCTCCTGCACATCTGTGGGGCAGACATTTGGGTTACCACTGATTCAGCCATAGTGGCTACATCCACCCTGAAGCTGGTCTGGGAGGACAGATGATAGAAAGTCAAGAACCCGGAGAATCTCGGGGGGAAAATTGGACTTGGGCGATTGGGTTTATTCTGTATGTTAATATTCTTTGGGTTTTTTTTTTTTTAATAAGACAAAGAATCATTCAAAATGACTGTATTTGCTTTGCATGGGGTCATGAAGGATTTCAGACGATGCCCGTCATTCATGGAAAGTTTTACAAAGCGACGGGCATGAAACCCCTGCCGGGCACCATGTACGATGCTGCTCGTACTTCCAGGAACTTACTGTCCGGCTGGCTCGGGGCCAAGTGAGACACAGGTGTGAACGGAGCAGGCGGGAGCTGTCTCCACAGGCCGTCCTGGTCTGGAGCACCTGACAGAGTTTACGAAGTATCCCATATCTTCCAAAGATCTGATTCCCAAGCACCTTGCCCAGCTGTACCTCGAGTTCCCTCAGCCTTCAAAGCACAGGCAGGCCTCTCTCCGGCAGCTGCACGTCCAGCTGCCCCAATTCCCTCCCCAGATGTTGTGCAGCTGGCATTTCCCCACCTCGTTGACCTCGGGCGTCGGCGTGGGAAGACCCCAGGTGGAGGGGAACGGGACCCTGGGGTGTCACGCACTCTGGACAGGTTCCTGAGATCTGTCTTCTTCGAGTCTCTCTCGGCCCGCCACCCTGGCCCCAGCTGGGATCCCCTCAGAGACCCCAGTTCCCGACGCATGAACAGGGAAAGCCTCACCGCTCAGCCCTCACACAATAGCAGCATGGAGGCCTCAGCCCTCTTGAGAATCTAACTTCTAGACCAAATGTTTGCCCCCAGCCACCTCCAAACACCCAGGCTGGCAGGGGCAGGGACAGGGGCTGGAGTGGCTCTCTCACCCACCTGACTTCCCAAACCTGTGGTCCCTCGTAGCATCCTCTCTATGCAAGCAGGCATCCTCCCCAAGGGCTCCACAAATTCTCACAGTGGTTTCAGACCTTGGGAAGAAGAGGATGTGGGTGCAAATCACAGTAGAACAAAGAAGAATTTAATGAGTGCCACACGGGCAGTGTGTTTCTGAAGAAGGTAAAGAATGAGGAAGTTAATTTAGAAAAATTCACTAAATCTTCAGGTGAGGCTTTGATCTCTAACTGTGGAAGCTGTGTCTAACAAGAGCTGCTCTGCTCTCGTTCAGATGCAACGTGGTCTTTTCTCTCTGACTCCGATTCCCCACAAAACTAGAGGAAAATCCTCTTAAGCACAAGAAAGATTGAAGATGGAAAGAGAAAGATAATGAGCAGAGGAAGAGTACGAGAAAGAGACGGAGGCTGCAAGCAAGGAAGGAGGAAGGTGCACACACAGACAAGTTAATGTTTCAAGGAACATACATTCAAGGAAGAAGAACTGTGTTAAAACAGGAAAGAGGCCTCATGCAACAAAACACAAATACAGGCAAATGAAAACTAGAAATTTTTAAGATATAATAAACCAGATATAAATTTTAAAAATAGGGAAGCAAAATGGTACTTTGAAATGTTGTTGTGGAAATTAGACCTTGGATTCCTAGGGCTGCTGTAACAACATGGCACAAACTGGGAGGCTTTAAGCCAGAGAAACATGCTGTCTCAACATTTGGAGGCTGTAAGTCTGAAATCAGGGTGTCGGCTGGGGACGCACCCGTCCTTGCCTCTTCCTGGTGCCTGGCGGTTCTTGGCTTGTCCTGCATCACTGCAGGCTCTGATTCCGTTGTCACACTGGCCTCTGTACATCATCTTCCGTCTGTGTCTGTCTCCAAATTTCCCACTTAATAAGGACACCAGCCACTAGATCAGGGCCACCGTCGTGACCTCACCTTCACTTGGTTGACTCTGCAAAGAACTTATTTCCAAATGAAGCCACATTCTGAGGAACTGGGGGCCAGGACGTCAACATACCTTCTTTTGAGGGACACAACTCAACTGAACATAATAGCTGTTGATATGGGAATAAAAACAATCTAGATAAAAACTTACCAAGAAATCGAACACCAAGAAATTACAAAGGACTAAGTACTAAAGAGAAAATTATGAAACGAACAGATCAGAATCATGAACTGGGATTGAAGCAGCAGAATAAATCATTAGCTGCACGGATATATATACAACTTCAAATATTTTTTGGATAACAAAAAATACTAAACTAAAACAAAAGCAATAAAAGATGATTACGAAAGAGATTAGCTTTATGTCTCGCACAAGAGAAATGGGTAGCGCTCAGTAATTGACTCAGTTGACTGATAAGCTACTTTTCTTTGTCACCTAAAATAGTTTCATTTTAATATCAGCATGTTTCAAATCACATTAGTAGATGAACACCTGTTCTGATAGGGCCTCTGATTCTATAATCTTTTAGGAGACCAAATATTCACTTTTATTATAATAATACTGTTGCTGGTGAATGTGTCTTACACCTGCCGGCAAACGGGCTCCCCAGTACTGGGCCCTGGAAATGTCCTCCTATAGCCGCCTGGGGCTGGCAGCCTCCTCCTGCAGGCAGAGTCCGCCCTTGCTGACCAGCATGCAATGTGTGTCCTCCACACAGAGCTCACCCACAAGAGGAACAGAAGCCAGCATCCGGGCTGTGCTGTGTCTTCTTCTTTCTCACCAGTCAGGTAAGATACTTCGCTCTCTGGCGCAGAGTGTGCATGCATGTGTGCACATGGGTGTCCACCTGTGTGTGTTTCTGTTTATAAATACAGGAAGCCTAGGAATGTTACACGAACAGAGCCACACCACATGGAGGAAACACAAGATTTGTGGAGAGGTCTTCCCTGCAAAAAAGTTAAAAATGGAATTGATAGATTAATTGCTGTGATTGATCTTGCATAAAATTTTAGTGAGAGAGGGCTTCCCTGGTGGCGCAGTGGTTGAGAGTCCGCCTGCCAATGCAGGGGACGCGGGTTCGTGACCCGGTCGGGGAAGATCTCACATGCCGCGGAGCCGCTGGACCCGTGAGCCATGGCCGCTGAGCCTGTGCATCCGGAGCCTGTGCTCCGCCACGGGAGAGGCCACAACAGTGAGAGGCCCGCGTACAAAAAAATTTTAGTGAGAGACTATTGTAAGGGATGGGGAAAATTACCAGTGATTACTCCAAAAAGCTAATCTGATAGAAGAAATAAGGCAGTTATTTTTAGGAAAAACAAAAAGAAAGGATCCAGGTTCACAGTACCCCATAAGGATGAATTGTGGGCAATATCTGCTTATAATAGAATGTTAGGGCGGTTGGACTTGATCGATCATTTTGCAATTAGTTTTCTGTCTTTCATTCCTTTGTTCCTCCTTTCCTGATTTATTTTGGATTAACCAAATATTTTCTTAGTATTCCGTTTGAACTCCTTCACACTTTCCTGTACATCTTTTCATTGTTTTGTGTATTGTTGCCATATACACACATTACATATACATATACTACAAATGCCACAAAGCAGTGGGACAATATTTGCTTTGCCAGTTATATGTCTTTTTTCTTTTTTTTTTCGGTATGCGGGCCTCTCACTGTTGTGGCCTCTCCCGTTGCGGAGCACAGGCTCCGGACGCACAGGCTCAGCGGCCATGGCTCACGGGCCCAGCCGCTCCACGGCATGTGGAATCTTCCTGGACCGGGGCACGAACCCGTGTCCCCTGCATCGGCAGGCGGACTCTCAACCACTGCGCCACCAGGGAAGCCCCTATATGTCTTCTTAAGAGAAGAAAATTAAAAGGTGTGTAGTCTTTTCTATTTACCAGTTTTGATGCTCTTTATTTATTCTTGCAGATCTGAATTTCTATCTAGGGTCGTGAAGAACTTCCTTTAGAATTCCTATAGTGTGATAATGCTGGCAACAAATTATCTTCACTGCATCTTCCATTTTGAATGATGTTCGAAAACCTGCTGGAGTTAGAATCTTGGGTTGACAGCTTTTTTCTTTTGGCATTTCACAATCTTATTCTATCGTCTTCTGGCCTCCACTGCTTCCGATGAGAAATCAGCCATAGTTCCTATCATCACTCACTTGTATATAATTGTCATTTTCCTCTGTCTGCTTTCAAGATCTTTATCTTTGGTTTCAACATTTTGACCATAATGTGCCTTGTTTTCCTTGTACTCATCCTGCATAGAGTTTGCTGAGTTTTTTGACCGCTAAGTTTATACATTTCACACAATTTGGGTGATCCTCAGCTATTCTTCCAACATATTGTTCCTGCTCCTTCTTGCTGTCCTCTTCTCCTGGGTTCCTCTGCACTTATGCTGTATGGATTGATATGGTCCTGCAGGTCAGTGTGACTCTGTCCATGTTTCTTTTTTTTCCCCCAATATTTTTTCTTTCTGTTTTTCAGATTGAGCTGCTCATTGACACTTCCTTGTAACTCCTGCAGTCCACTGTTAAGCTCATCTTATTACTTTTTCATTTCATATATTGCACTTTTCTAATTTCCCTCTGATTCTTTTTTTTTTATAATTTACATTTCTCTGTTGAGAGTCCCCATTTGTTCACTAATCATTGCCATTTATTCAAACAGCTGTTAGAAACGTGTACATTTGTGTTCGCTGCTTGAAAGTTCTAGCTTGCTAATTCCAACATCTGGGAAACCAAGAATGAGTTTCCAAAAACTGCATATTCTCTTAGCTATGGGTCCTATTTTCCCATTTCTTTGCATATGCAGTAATTTTTTTTTATTGTATGCTGGACATTGTGTATGATGTGTTGGAGAGAGTGAAAGTCATGTCTTCTTCCTTTATAGGTGTTCAGTTTATTCAGGCAGACAGTGAAATCATTGGTACCTACTTATGGTCTTGTCAGCCTTGGTTTTATTCTTTCTTGGAGTGGGCCTACTTTGGTTTAGAACTCATGTTTAGGAAGTATCCCATACTGTAGAGTGTGAAGCTTACTCTTACATTTTGGCCTTTCCGGAATCTCAGTTCTGCTCCAAACTTTTCAATGACGTCTCTCCACTGCCTCGGCTGGTGTGTGAATGTCTCCCAGAACCGCGTGCTGTCTGCTGTCACTGTCTTGCTCTCAGCCTGCAGCTGATCTCTATTAAGCCTCATGGATTTTCGCCTTTTGCCTGTGCACCCCAGTCCTAAGCTAAGGACTCACAAAGAATCCCCATGCAGACTTCTTGGAGCACTTCTCTGTGAAGCATTCATTCCTCAGAAACCCTGCCAGACAGATTCCAACCACTTCAAAGATCTGAACTTCAGCATCTTCCTGCTCAGTTCAGAGAGACCACCTCCAGGTTGATGGGTACAACAGTCATGGGGCAACACTGTGCTCTCCTCAGGGGTGTCTCTTCTCCTGTGATGCTCATTTTTCAAAGCCTGAAAAGAATCATACCATGTACTGTCCAGTACTGTAGTTGTTGGCAATGGAGAGCATTTACTCTCTCATGGCTGGTGGTAGAAGTCTCTGAAAGCTATTTCACAAGCATGATAATGTAAAGAGTAGCCCAAATTGGAGAAAAATGAGGACTTCTGGGGGATGTCTCCAAGAAAAAAAATGAAACTAATAGAATGAACACACTGAGAGGAGTTTGGAGTTGAATTATTTTGGTGATGAATGATATTTACATAGTCATAATAAGGTAAATTCTGGATATTGACATAAATGAAAAACAATATAGTTGGGGAGGAAGAAAATAAGAAACGTGTGTGTGAGCCTAGAGAGAAAACGGTAGATAAGAAATCCATGTCCACATCTTATCATGTAGACAGCCAATAAATAGTATCTAAAGATGAAAATTAAAGATACAGAACTGTAAGCTTATATTTAGAAATATAGAGGTAAACACCAAAAGAAACACCAGAAAACCTGACCGTGCTTGCCTCTAGGTAGTAAGATGGGCTAGGTCTGACCACTGTTATTTTTCATTAGAAGCCTAATTATACAAGGATATACTTTTATTGTGAAAGATAACACGTACAGGAATGTGCATAAATGTTTCAGCATTTGACAAATATGTAGAAAGCCAACTAACTCTCAACTATGTCAGAAAATTAATTTTCATTGGAAGTCTAATTTTTCTAATTTTAAACATGTCTATTGCAAACTATGATATACAAAAGGTGCATAACAAACAGTTATAAGGCCAAGTAACTATGAACCAAGTCAAGGAACTGAACATTATTTATAGCCCAAAGGTCCTTTCTGACTACAATACACTCATTCCCACCAAGGCAGACCATCCTCCTGTCTCTTATGGTAATTCTAGCCTTGCTTTTCTTAAGCATCCTTGAATGCATCCTTCTAAAATGTATTTTAATTTTGCTTACTTTTGAACTTTATATAATTAGCATTATACTGTAAGTATAATTTTTGTTTTATTTTTGATTCATTCAGCTTTAGGTTTATAGATTCATTCATATTGTTTCATGTAACCTACTTCTCTTTTGGTTCTAAGTAAATATTTTCTGAATGACTATATCCAAAAGTTTATTGATCCATTCTACCATTCCACTGTTGACGGACATTTGAGTTATTTCCAGACTTGGGTTATTATGGGGAAAATACAATATTATAATTTAGTATTATATGATTATATCTCATATATATCTGATACATTCTCATATATGATATCTTGGTGAACATAAGTGAAACTTTCCCCCCCACTGCTCTGAATTGCTCCCTATGCCAAATATGACTACGCACATACAGGCTGTATGTTTCACTCGTCTGTTTGTCTATTTCTACACCAATACAGCATGGTATTGATTAACATAGCTTTACAATATCTGAACACTTGACAAACTAAGGTTTTTCATTCCCTCTTTGACCTCTTCCCTCCCATCCTTCCTTCTCCTCCTTCTTCTTCACTGCCTCAGCTATTTTTCTCCCTGGAATTGTTTCACATTTTGAATTATGTTGTCACGTGTCATTTTCGCAAAATACCTATTGGGATTTGGAGTGGGAGTGCACTGAATACAGAGGTCAATTCAGAGATGAATAACCTCTGCATTTTGAATCTTCCATTCTGTAAACATGGCCTATTTCTCCATTTACACATAATGTCTTTCCGTAAAGTTGTATAATTTTCCTCATAAAAGTCTTTCACATCATTCTTTTATATTTATCCTAGTTGCTATTTTTGGATGCTCTGTAAGTAGCATATTTTAAAATTAACATTTTCTATTTGTTGCTCTTATATAGAAATATAATGGAATTTTTATATTGATTTCATTTTTTGGTGACCTTGCCATAAACTTTCTTATTAGTTCTAATATTTTATATGTAAAAATGTTTTATTTAATACATATAGAATCATTTTATCTGAAAACAATTATAGCTTGGTTTCTGCTTTTCTAAAGTTACTAGTCTTGATTTTTTTTCTTGTCATATTGTACATCCAGGACCTCCTGTTCAGTATTGAGCAACGGTGACGATAGTGGTGATAGGAGGTGTCCTTTTCTTGTTCATCATCTCAGACGGAAATTTTTCACACTTTTTAAAAACGTATTTGTTAAATATGGTGTTTATTGTAGATTTTTGCACCTTCTCTTTATCTGATTAAGAAAGCCCTAGTTTACTCAGTTTTTAATCTGATACTGAATTTTATCAAGTGTTTTTCTTGCACCTACTGGGATGATCATATAATTTTTCCTGTATTAGCTAGCTAATATGGAAAATAATTAACTGATTTTTTAAAAATGTTAAACCAACCTTGCATTCCTTGAATGAATCTGACTTAGTCAAAATGTATTATCCTTTTTACTGCTGAATTAGTTTTATGTAAAACTCATCAATATTTTCCCCCAAATAATCTGAAATTGAGAGTAATACATTGGCAATTTTCCTTCCTTTTCTCAAACAGAGGCTGATTAAAGTTCTTAACCTCCTCAGGGGTTGTGTAGGGGGCTAGGGCAGCTGCAGGTAATCATTTATTTCCTGGGAGATGGAGGAGTAGAGGGCAGGTCCCTGCAACCCCAGTATTCTTCCAGCCTATCAGTGGGTTTCTGAGATTTATGTCAGTGTCTTTGACAGCCCAGTCACCACAAAAATCAAAATTTTCTCCACTGATATTGAAGCCAAAGTTTGACAAACAAAGACCAGAAACAAAGGTGAAGGGGGAAAGATAAAAGACAAAAGTGGGGGGGGGGCACTTCCCCGGTGGTCCAGTGGCTGGGACTTGACCTTCCAATGCAGGGGGTGAGGGTTCGATACCTGGTTGGGGAGCTAGGATCCCACATGCCTCACGGCCGAAAAACCAAAACATAAAAATAAGAAGCAATATTGTAACAAATTCAATAAAGACTTTAAAAATGGTCTACATCAAAAAAATATTTTAAAAAATAAAGGAAAAATATGACCCCCCACACACACACACAGCACACACATATAAAACAACATCAGGGGCTGAGGCTTGTGTGCAAGTCTGATGTGGCCACTCATGAACTTCACAATCATGGGACCTGTGTTTACACAACTGATTTTATTTGAATCTCATTATCGTATTATGATGGGGCTTTACTACATTTTGAAAAATTTTACATCTATGTCCATGAGTGAAATTAGCCTGGAAATATTTCTGACCTATTTGTCCTTGGTCTCAAGTTTTGCTCTATCATAAAATAAGTGTTTCTTCTTCTTTTGTTGTCTGGAGGTGTGTTGTAAGAATGAAACTGTTTCTTCCTTGAATGTCTGGAAAAACTGCCTAGTGAAGCCAGCTGGCCTGGGGCTTTCCTTTCAGGTTACACACGTACTACTGATTTAATTCTTTAAAGATTTGGGACTGTTGCAGTTTTCTGTTTCTTCTCCAGCAGTCTTGGTATCCTTCCCCTAAAATTCATCTTCTTCATCTATATTTTCAAATGTATTGGTATAAAGTTGATAATAATATCTCCTTTCTAAGATGTCTGGCATCTGTAGTTATATTCTCTTTCTTACTCCAGTATTGTTTATTTGTACCTTCTCTATTTTTGATCAATTTCACAAGAGGTTTTATGAACTTTATTGGTTTTATGAAAGAACTAACTTTTAGCCATCTAGAGCCTTCCTATTGTATGTTTGTTTTAGTTTCATTTAATTACTGCTTCTATCTTTATTATTTACTTTATTCTTCCTTTTTTGGTGTTAATTTTGTAGTTGCTTTAAAAATTTTTTTGATGCATACTAACCTCATTAATTTTCAACCTGTCTTCCTTTCTAACATGTGGATACAAACCTATAAATTTTTCTCTATTTGACTTCATCTGTAGTTGTAATATGTAGCATTTTCATTATTCAGTTCAAAATTTAATTTTCATTGTAATTTCTTACTTGACATATGACTTCAGAATGTTGTTCCTCATTCCCAACGACATGCGAATTTCTACCTGCTCTTTGTTGTTGATTTCTCCCTAATGTTATGACCAGAAAATATTTGAAGATTCTTTCAATCCTTTGCAATGTTTTAATTCTTGCCTTTTTTCATTATTTGTAAATTATTTGTGTGTGTTTTTAAATAATATGAGGGGGTTTGTGGTTGGTTATAATGTTTAATAGATGCCATAAATCTAGTTTGTTAATTACATTGTTCAGTCTTTTGTATCTTAACCAACAGGTTATTTATTTATTTATTTGGTCTCATTATATCTATCAATCCCTGAGAAGAATAAATTTTCCCTCTATAATTGTGAATTTGTCTATTTCTCCTTATAGCTCTATTAAATTTTTGCTTTATATATTTTTATGAGGTACCTACAAATTTAGATAATCCTATCTAACTTTTTATCATCATGAAGTATCCTTCTTTATCTCTCACAATGCTTTTTGCCTGATACAATCTGTTTTGTCTGGTATTAATCTATTTATACCAAATATCTTTGCAAATACAAATGATATATTTTCCCATCCTTTTACTATTATTCTCCCTTTATTCTCATGATATACAGAGTTCAATTTTTAAAAATCCAGTATAGCACTATTTGTCTTTTTTTAAACCATAGAATTGAATTATGTTTAATGTAATTATTAAGATAATATTTTAAAATCTGCCATCTTATTTTGTGATTTCTACTTGTTCCACGTCTTCTATTTTTTTCCTCTCCTTTTCTGTAGTGTTTTGATTGGCTAAGAATTCCTTCTTATTCAATTTTTCCCTCTATTAGTTTGGAAGTTATGCATTCTAATTATCTTACTCTAGAAATTATAGCACCAACGATTAGATTATCAAAAAAATAAAATAAAATCTTCATTATTTTCTTGGATAATACAAGGATTTTAGAACACTTTAACTCCATTTATACCCCATAATTTATCTCTCCTTTTTAGGCCCCACTAAATATTATTATTAACATTGCATTCAGTCAATGTTCATTTACATTTACCTGTTTGTTCATTTCTCTGTTATTCTATTTTTGTATCTCAGAACTTGCGTTTGGGATCACTTATCTTCTGCCTGAGTATCTCCTTTAGAATTCCCTATAGTGAGGAATTCACTGGTGATTATTTCAGCTTTTACTTCTGATAATGCCTTTACTCCACTCTCATTCATGAAATACAGATTCACTAAATATAGAATTCTAGGTTGGCAGTTGCAGATATCAGTAAACTGTTTTCTGCTTTCAAGGTTGCAATTGAGAATCCAGATGTGAGTAACTGTCAATCATTTGAAGGTGATCTGTCCATTTTCTTTAGCTGATTTGAAAATTTTCTCTTTGTCTTATAAGATACCCATTGAGTTTTAAATTTTGGTTATTGTATTTATTTCTGGAAGTTCTATTTTCATAGTTTCATGGTTCCTGGATATATTTCCAGTTTTCATTTTATTTCTTTAAACATGATATATTTAGTTGTTTCAAAATGTGTGTTTGATAATTTCATTCTTTGACATCTGTACAGTTATGTTTCTGTTATTTTTGTGTTCTCCTAATTCTCATTCATGTTGTCTCCCTACCAACCTCCACCACTTTCACTTTGGTGCCTTGTTATCTCTGACTTCCTGCTTGTCACTGTCCTTGAAAATTACTTGAACTTGTTGGTTAACCAAAGTCTAGGATGGATATGCCCTCCTTCAGAGAGCATTTGTATTCCTTTCTAAAAATGTTAGGGCATACTAACAGGTGCAAACATCTCAAACCAATTCCATAGCTTGATCTTCCTTGGCCTCTGAGTTCTAGATTGTGTGTACCCAGGTGCAAATCTTTGTAAGAGTTGATCTGTGGTCCCAAAATCTCTGGAATTTTTTCTTTCTTTTTTTTCTCCTGTTCTGTTTTTTTTTTTTCCAAGGCAGCTTTCTTTAAAATCTCCCATGGTTGGGGTAGAGGGTGGATTTAGGTATGATTCACCCTTACTCTGAGTGTGATTCCCTTTCCAGGAACCAGCTTAATGTCAGGACTGCCTCCTTTAAGACCTCGGATACTGGGATTGACTTCTGTTCCTCTTCTCTTTTTATTTTTTAATTTAATTTAATTAATTTACTTATTTTTAGCTGCGTTGGGTCTTTGTTGCTGCACGTGGGCTTTCTCCACTTGCGGCAAGCAGGGGCTAGTCTTCATTGCCACGGGCTTCTCATTGCAGTGGCTTCTCGTTGTGGAGCATAGGCTCTAGGTGCATGGGCTTCAGTAGCTGTGGCATGCGGGCTCAGTAGTTGTGGTGCATGAGCTTAGTTGCTTCGCAACATGTGGGACCTTCTTGGACCAGGGCTTGAACCCATGTCCCCTGCATTGGCAGGTGGATTCCTAACCACTGTGCCACCAGGGAAGCCCCTGTTCCTCTTCTCTTTTGTGGATGTAGAGCCAAAACTCTCCGGTCCTATAGGAAATGCCCTCAGGGCATGAACATGTTTGATGAGCATGTATACTTTCATGTACAGTATATTTGTCTGCTTATAACCCTCTTTGCAGACTCTCATACAATAATTTGGAGTTCCTACTGTCTTTTCAGATTTCTGATACTTTTAAAGTTATTTTTTATTATATAAAGCTATGTTATATAATACTTTTCATTGTCTTTAGACGGAGAGTTAATCTGACTAATCCAGTCTGCTGTTTCTGGAAATCAGAAACCACTAACTTCAAAATATTTTTACATATTACTTTTATTAAAATAAAAGTAAAGTAAAAGAAAAACATAAACAGACATCAAAAATGTGGGGACTGCAGAAAAACAGCTACGTACGAGATGGACACAGAGCAGAGAGTGACTCAGTCTAGAGTTTGAGGTAAGGTTTCACACAGAAGAGACTTCAGCTGAGTCTTGAACAATTAGAAGAAAAGTTCGGACAAAGACAAAAATGTGGGCACATCGGGAAATGTAAGCAGCAAGTACAAGAGCAAGAGGAGTGAGAGAGCACGGCG
Organism: Grampus griseus; assembly: GCF_964374135.1. Classification (NCBI taxonomy): domain Eukaryota; kingdom Metazoa; phylum Chordata; class Mammalia; order Artiodactyla; family Delphinidae; genus Grampus; species Grampus griseus. The sequence continues at coordinate 147,706,210 of NC_139018.1, forward strand.
TGTTCAGGGAAGTGTCACAGTGTGGCTGTCACCATGCAGCCAACAGCCCAGAGGGCAAGATGCCCACACCGCAGCACTGGTGACCTTCCAACCTCACTCTCTCCTTCATCCTATTAAAGTCACTTCCTCCTTACCTCTGACTGACCTGACTCTTGACTTTATTTCCCAGTTTCAGCCCTGCCCCTGCTCATCAGATTTGATGGGAGAAGTCATTTTCCTGCACCAATCCTGAACCTCTCATGATTTTCACTCACCCTCTGGCTCTTTCTGGTCCTGATTCCCTTAGTTGGTTTTCAAACTAAATTTAAAGCCCTGATGCCAACCATACTGCATCACTATGGCCCCTCCTGTGACAACCAGTGGTGCTAATCGCCAAGATCCAGAGAAAGGAGGAGAAGCAGTTTGTGAGAGAAGATGATAAGTTAAATATGAAGCACGTAGAGTTTGAGAAACTGAAATTTTCAGTAGGTTCTTGGATACCTAAGTCCAGCACTAGAAGGGTACGTAGAACTAGAGATAAAGACTTAAGAGTAATTAGCACCTAATTGAGACCTTGGGAAAGGATGAGGTTGGTCTGCTAAATCAGGTAGAGTGAGATCAATGATCCAGGAATGAACCTGGAGGCCAACACTCAATGTGTGGTGAGAAGAAGAGGAAAGAAAACCCCATGTTCGACACCGCAGAAGGTCTGCATTACCACTTCTGTTTGCTCTGGATTATGGACTGTGGGAGTTAATGCAGGTTCTTAAAATGCCTAACTTATTCCAGGAGAAAAGGTTGAGGTCTGCAAGAACCCAGTTCAACAGCTATTAAAATATATTCTTCTCTTTGAATAAACGCTGTTAGAAAAGTGAAAAGTATTGTTTAATAGGCCTCCAGATCCTAGTTGGCATTTTTTACTACTCTATTTTTAAATAGTTCATGGAATGAGGATAATACAAGTTTAGACGGAACAGTCACTAAGTTGGATTTCACTAAACCTCTTCAGCTGCCGCACAGCATCTTCACGTTGAACGTGGAAATGTGAACCTCTGTGCAATCAGAGACTCCAGCTGGAAGGACCCTTAGGGTTTTTCTTTTTTCTTTTAGTATTTTTGATGAGGACCATTTTTTTTTTAAGTCTTTACTGAATTTATTACAATACTGCTTCTGTTTTATATTTTGGTGTTTTGGCCGCAAGGCATGTGGGATCTTAGCTCCCCGACCAGGGATCGAACCCGCACCCCCTGCATTGGAAGGCGAAGTCTTAACTACTGGACCACCAGGGAAGTCCCGTGGCTGCAATGGTAAACTGTAAAGCTTCAAGAGAGCCTGGTCCTCTCCATCCAGGCCATTGTCTCCTAACAGCTGCATGTAACAGATCATTCATCAAGTTTGTGGAGAAAACTTATACAATATCGTTTCTCTGCAGAGAAACCTCACATACGTGCGACAGCTCAAAGTCCGCTGAAGACAAGAGATCTGAATGGACTGAATCCACCACCCAAGAAACTGTTTGCAGCTCCAGCCCAGCCAAGAAAACACCTACCAAGCAAAGGAAACAATCCCATGGAGAAAAATGGCAGAATTTTGACCTGCGCAGCTTCCTTTCCACACGACCAGGATACAATCCCAAACCACCCAGCCCATGAAGAACCAGGACAATAGGACACATTCTCAAGTGACAAGAAATCCATCGAGTCTGACTCCAAGTTTGGTTCCAGATGTTGGAATTTACATTCCAGCCTTCTGCTTGGTGGGCTCACCTGTCCCCCAGCACCACTGACACAGCAACCTTCCCACCTCATTCTGCAACTCCACCTACATTCTAGAGGCAACGTATCCAGTTACACTAAAAGAATACAATGAACGAAAACCTGTTGGAAGTGTTATTGAGTCTACTTGGAAACACTCAGCAATTTGGGAAGACTTTTTTTTTTATAACTTTATTTATTTTATTTATTTATTTTTGGCTGCGTTGGGTCTTCGTTGCTGTGCGGGCTTTTCTCTTGTTGTTGCGAGTGGGGGCTACTCTTCATTGCGGTGCACGGGCTTCTCATTGCAGTGGCTTCCCTTGTTACGGAGCACGGGCTCTAGGCGCACAGGCTTCAGTAGTTGTGGCTCGCGGGCTCTAGAGCGCAGGCTCAGTAGTTGTGGCGCGTGGGCTTAGTTGCTCCGCGGCATGTGGGATCTTCCCAGATCAGGGCTCAAACCCGTGCCCCCTGCATTGGCAGGCAGATTCTTAACCACTGTGCCACCAGGGAAGCCCAGGAAGACTTTATATCACAGTGTTGCATCTACCAATTCATGGGCCTCCCTAGCTTGCCATTGGTTTAGGTTCTTTCAGTGTCTCACAATGAAGTTTTATAATTTTGCCTGAAGAGGTCTTTTGTTAGATTTCTGAGAGTTTGACACTTTTTGATGCTACTTTAATGGTATATTTTACAAATGTTTATTTTTTGTTTCTTTCTTGACTGTAGGAATACAATGCATAGACATTTCACCAAAGAAGACATACAGATGGCCAAGAGGCACATGAAAAGATACTCAACATCACTAATTATTAAAGAAATGCAAATCAAAATGACAATGAGGTATCACCTCACACCAGTCAGAATGACCATCATCAAAAAATCTACAAACAATAAATGCTGGAGAGGGTGTGGAGAAAAGAGAACCCTCTAGCACTGTTGGTGGGAATGTAAATTGATACAGCCACTATGTAAAACAGTATGGAGGTTCCTTAAAAAACTAAAAATAGAACTACCATATGACCCAGCAATCCCACTACTGGGTATATACCCTGAGAAAACCATAATTCAAAAGGACACATGTACCCCAATGTTCACTGCAGCACTATTTACAGTTGCCAGGACATGGAAACAACCTAAATGTCCAACAACAGATGAACGGATAAAGAAGATGTGGTACATATATATAATGGAATATTACTCAGCCATAAAAAGGAATGAAATTGGGTCATTTGTAGAGATGTGGATGGACCTAGAGTCTGTCATACAGAGTGAAGTAAGCCAAAAAGAGAAAAACAAATATCATATATAAACACATATATGGGGGGCTTCCCTGGTGGTGCAGTGGTTGAGAGTCTGCCTGCCGATGCAGGAGACACGGATTCGTGCCCCGGTCTGGGAAGATCCCACATGCCGCGGAGCAGCTGGGCCCGTGAGCCATGGCCGCTGGGCCTGCGCGTCCGGAGCCTGTGCTCTGCAGCGGGAGAGGCCACAACAGTGAGAGGCCCGCGTACTGCAAAAAAAAAAAAATTAAAAAAAAAAAAAAAAAAAAAAAAAAACACATATATGGGGAATCTAGAAAAATGGTACAGATGAACTTATTTGCAGGGCAGGAATAGAGATGTAGATATAGAGAATGGACATGTGGACACAGGGAGGGGAAGGGGAGGGTGGGACGAATTGGGAGATCAGGATTGACATATATACACTACCATGTGTAAAACAGGTAGTTAGGGAGAACATGCTATAAAGCACAGGAAGCTCACCTTGGTGCTCGGTGATGACCTAGATGGGTGGGATGGAGGTAGGTCCAAAAGGGAGGGGACATATGTATACATATAGCTGATTCACTTCACTGTACAGTAGAAACTAACACAACATTGTAAAGCAATTATACTCCAATAAAACAAATTAATGTAAAAAACTGAAAAAGGGCTTCCCTGGTGGCACAGTGGTTAGAATCCGCCTGCCAATGCAGGGGACACGGGTTCAAGCCCTGGTCTGGGAAGATGCCGCAAAGCAACTAAGCCCATGTGCCACAACTACTGAGTCTGCGCGCTAGAGCCTGTGCTCTGCAACAATAGAATCCACCACAATGAGAAGCCTGCACACTGCAACGAAGAGTAGCCCCTGCTCGTGCGACTAGAGAAAACCCATGCACAGAAGCAAAGACCCAACGCAGCCAAAAATAATAAATAAATAAAATAAATAAATTTATTTTTAAAAAACTCAGAAAAAATTTTCAAAAATAAAAAGGGGAGAAAAAGAAATACAATGCAATATAATATGCAATTTTTAGTATATTGAACAGTGCAAAGCTCACTTATTAATTCTAGTAACTTATCTATAGATTTACTTTGGTTTTTCTATGTGCACATTCATCTGTGAGTAATGACAATTTTATTTATTCCTTCACAGTCTTTATAACTTTAACTATTTTAGTCCTTATTACTCTGGAGGAGCCATCCAACACAGAGTTGGATAGAAGTGGTGTTAGCTGACAGCTCTGTCCTCTGCAAATTCTCTGCATTTCACCATTGAGTACGGTGTTTGCTGCAGGTCTATCCTTTATCAGATTAAGGGAGTCTCTGTCTATTTTTAGTTTGCTAAGTAAGAGGTGTGCTTTTTTTTTTTTTTTTGCGGTACGCGGGCTTCTCACTGCTGTGGCCTCTCCCGTTGCGGAGCACAGGCTCCGGATGCGCAGGCTCAGTGGCCACGGCTCACGGGCCCAGCCACTCCAAGGCATGTAGGATCTTCCTGGACTGGGGCACGAACCCGTGTCTCCTGCATCGGCAGGCGGACTCTCAACCACTGCGCCACCAGGGGAGCCCGAGGTGTGCTTTGTTTTAAATTATGAATGCATACTGAACTCCATCCAATGCATTTTATAAGTCTACTTAGGTAAGCATATTATTTTTCTCATTTAACATGTCAATACATTGAATTTTACTGATTGACTTTCTAATGATAATCTATTTCTAAAACACATCCACCTTGACAATGAGGTATTTTTCCTTCTCCTTTTACTGATTTCAGTTTGCTAATATTTTGTCTAGGATTTCTGCATCCATGTTCATCGTGTGATTTTCCTTTCTGGTGATGTCCTTATCTGGTTTTCGTATCAAGGTTCTGCCAGTCTCATACAACAAGTTGGGATGTGTTTCTTTCTTTCCTGTTTTCTGAAATCACTTATGTAAGACCAGTGTTACTCTTGAAAGGCCTCTGAGACCTCACCAGGATCACCACCTGCCGGCACTCCACCGAGCATGTCCTGAGGCCGGCTCTCAGGGAGGACCCGTCTTCCGGTTCCTCTCTGCTCCATGCAGTGCCAGGGCACCTCTCTGGGCGTCCCCAGGGCTTCAGCAGGCGAAGGGCCTGTCTTCACACGGTGTGGCCCTCACAAGCCTTCCCACCACGGGGGACGCTGCACTCGCTGCTTGGGGACAGGACAGCTGTGTCGTGCTGGCTTCCTTGTGCCTCTCTGTCTCCACCCTGTCACTGACCCCCAGAGGCCCCCCTGCTTCAGATCTTTAGTGCTTTCGTGGCATTTTCTTTCCCTAAGTGCAGTTTTCTCGTGTCACTGCACTTCGGCAGGATGGTCTAGCCTACTGACATCACAGACACCAGCACGTCAGACACTCTTGTTGGCCACGTCAGATGACACGTCCGCAAAGCCAAGCCATCTGCTTTCACCACTGACGCGACGGAGGTGGGCGGGAACTTTCTTCCTTTTCTACAGAAAAGCATCAGCAGTGCCTTAGAGGGAGGTGCGGCTTCGCAATCAATCACAAATTCCAGTCAGATGGGCCCCAGCTGCGAAACTAACACAAGCTCAGACTTAAACATTTTTTGAGTGAGCACACGTCTTGGTGTCCTTTTTAAATGACTAAAAATGGAAACAGTTTTTCATCTCTGATCTGAGGAAAGTCTTATAATGAATGTCTTCAAGATGCACATCTAAGAGTAATAGAATAGGAATCAGGAACACTGTTGAATAAATCAGAAGCATCAACAAAATCTATGATTGTATGTATGCTTACATGCTTGCAAGAAGAAAGGAAAATTCCAGCTATGCTTGGCTTTCAACAATATGCCAGTAAATTTTATCTCTTTCCAATTTCTAGGGTTTGGTGTCTGTAAATATACACAATTTTCAATGTTCTTTGAATAAAGAAAGACAATCTGATGATGTTTCTGAATCCTGTTGCTTTTTGCTGTGGGAACACTGCATAGATCAACAAGAGTAGGTATCATTTTTTTTTACCACTACAAAGGAATACAGACTTTCCTCAGTCTAGATCCAAAGTCATTATTACTTTTTAAAAAGGAGAGAGAGAGAGAGGAAAGAGATTCTCTAAAGTATATGCAGTGGATTTTGTAAATCAAAATCCTACTCCTGTTAAGTGTGGGTGCAGAGTAGGTGGACAGGCAGGTTGTCTGGGTGTGTAAACTGCTCACACAGACATTCTCCTACGGGGATTACCTCACAGCAGGTGATGTTTGCAGAGAACATTGCCCCATTTGGTGGGTGCTTATTGTAAATGAGCTTAAGGAAAGAGTGTCCAGGAAAAAGGCAGCTTGTAAACATTAAGGACTTGGTATCATGGAAAAGAACCTTTCAGAAGGTGAATTGCTGTTTTGCTATCCTCAGGTCTACAGGGAAGAGGCCGGTGACCGTCGGAGCATGTTGGCTACACTCACCTGGGCAGGAGAGTGCCCTGTTCCCCCAGCACCAGCAAGGGCGGCTCGCTGTGAGTGATGGGCTGAGTTACACGATCGAAGGGGCAGCCGCAAGGAGGAGGGTTAGAGCGCAGCAGGTCCAACAGGAGGCACCCACGCCCAGGGGCCCTGTCGTCCACTAGCCGGTGGTCCTGCCTAGAAGATGAGTTTCAGTTTCTAAACTTCCCAGTAAGTCAACGGGCTAGATTCCAGAGCATCTGACAGCTTTGACATTCACCGTAACTGTTAATTCCACTTCCAGAAGCTGTTGCAAAGATCAGTTCACATGCCCTGGTTTTCTGGTAGATACTTGGGGAGCAAAGGACAAATGGACCAATGAGTAGGAATGAAATTTGGAATTTACCTTTTCTTTTGTCAGTGATGAGCAGACATGCAGGTCTACGTGGAGAAGCTATGAAGTTGCTCAGAGGATGATGTCTGGTGACTCAAGAAGACATGGGCTCGACTGTCTCTCTGCCCACTGCACCAGTATCCACAGCCACTGAAAGAGATGATCTTTACTGATAAACTTAGGGAGTCTTGAACTAATTCTATAAATTTCTACTCAAAGATCATAATCATTTTTATACTAAAAAAAAAAAAGGAAAAAGCCTTTCTAGTGTGATCAGAAGTACATTCTTTTAAATATTTCATTCTCGGTACCACTTAAGTGATGAAATGGCATTTTGTGTAAATAAAAAGAGACAGAGGGGCTTCCCTGGTGGCGCAGTGGTTGAGAATCCGCCTGCCAATGCAGGGGACACGGGTTCGAGCCCTGGTCCAGGAAGATCCCACAGGCCGCTGAGCAACTGCGCCCATGTGCCACAACTACTGAGCCTGCGCTCTAGAGCCTGCGTGCCACAACTACTGAAGCCCACGCGCCTAGAGCCCATGCTCTGCAACAAGAGAAGGCACTGCAACGAGAAGCCCGCACCACAACAAAGAGTAGCCCACACTTGCCGCGACTAGAGAAAACCCACATGCAGCAACGAACACTCAACGCAACCAAAAATAAAATAAATAAATAAATTTAAAAGAAAAGAGAGACAGAGATGGAAATACAGAGAATGTTAAAGTATAGCCCGATTAGTACCTACATGCAAATTAGAGGAATATACCTGAGTCCCTGTCTGCTGTTGCACAGAAACTACCCCATCACCCCAGAGCTGAGCAGCCTCTTTCTTTGCCCCGATTTCATGACCAGTAATTTGGACATCAGGCAGAGATGTGGCTGCATGGTCTTTGTTCCTGGCTGGAAGTTGGCTCTGGCTGTCGGGGGGACCACGTGTCTCTAGAAGGCCAGCCTGGGCTTCTTCCCATATGTCTGAACTCCAGAAGTCCAAGATGGAGCATGAGCTCCTGGGAGTATGAGACTCCCAGGACCCTGCTAGGGACATTGTGTCCACTGTCTGGAAAGAGAGACAGAGAGGGAGAAAGTAAGGGACACAGGTGGAGGGAGGAAAAGAGGGAGCTGGAGAGAGGAGGAGCCCAGGAGAGGGAGGGGGAGCAGAGGGCAGAGCCCAGGGGATGCGGTACCTAGGGCTCCAAGTCTCCAAGGAGCTGGGACGTGCCCCAGACCAGAGGTGGCTTCCCCTTCAATCCCAGGACCTCAGAGCTCTTCAGAGAGAATCCACATCATCCACCATTAAATGGAAAAAGAGGAGACAAACAGGGCCATGGCAACTTCCCCAAAGTTGAAAACCTTGTCGGCAGTCAGACCCAGAACAGAACGAGGATCCCAGATTTTAGGTCACTGTTGTCACTTTCTCTCTTAATATCCACAGACCAACAAAAGGAGGGCTCTGGGGTTCTGACGGGAAGGGGAGACCACAGTGAGTCCTTCCAAATAAGATTGAATTGTACATTCAGAGTCTAAACGCCACGTGCATGAACCATAGGTTTTAAGTGAATACTTTTAAATTAAGCTTTTTAGAAAAAAATTTAAAAGTACCTGAAATACACCAGGGTTTCAATTATTCCACTAAGGATACTCTAGCACTGTGGTTGGACTGTGTGATTTATAAACAGTAATTAACACAAAGTCACTTTGACGCCTTTGTTATAATTGACATTCACTCATTCATCCAGCTTCCCCACCACCTATTGTGTGCCAGGCACCGTGCTAGGCTCTGAGGAGATGCATTTGGGGATTAGGCCCTACTAGATACCTGTTAAGGAAACAATTTTAAATGAGAGCTAGCCTAAGACAGAAAATAGTTATGGTATTTTATGTAAAAACAAATTGGTAAAATAATAGCTAATGTAACTTCATTTTTGTAAAACAAACAGTGTGTGTGTGTGTGTGTGTGTGTGTGTGTGTGTGTTTAAATAGTAGCCATCTACTTGGGTGTATGGTATCTACTACTTTTATAATTTGTAAGTTTCTTATGCTCTAAAAAGTCTATACCTCAAGGAACTCGAAAAAGAAGAACAAATTGAGCCCAATGTTAGCAGAAAGAAAGAAATTATAAAGATTAGAGCAAAAATAAATAAAGTAGAGAACAGGAAACAATAGAAAAGGTCAACAAAACTAAAAGGTGGATCTTTGAAAAGATAAACAAAGTTTACAAACTTTTAGCTACACTACCAAGGAAAAAGAGAGAGGACCCAAATCAACAAAATTATAAATGAAAGAGGAGAGATTACAACTGATAACACAGAAATACAAAGGATCATAAGAGGCTACTATGAACAACTGCATGCCAACAGATTGGACAACCTAGAAGAAATGGATAAATTCTTAGAAACATAAAACTTAGCAAGACTGAATCAGAAAGAAACAGAAAATCTGAACAGATCAATAAGGACTAAGAACACTGAATCAGTAATAAAAAATCTCCCAACAAAGCAAAGCTCAGGACAAGATGGCTTCACTGATGAAGCTTATCAAACATTTAGAAGAGAGTTAATGTCAATACTTCTCAAATTCTTCCCAAAAATTGAAGAGCAAGAACATTCCCAAACTCATTTTACTAGGCCAGCATTACCCCAATACCCAAGCCAGAAAAGGACACCACAGACTAATATCCATGATGAATATAGATACAAAAATTCTCAACAAAATACTAGCAACTGAAATTCAGCAGCACACTAAAAGGATCATTCACCATGATCAAATGGGATTTATCCCTGAGATGCAAGGTGGTTCAATATATGCAAATCAATAAATGTGATACACCAATTAATAGAATGAAATACAAACATCACATGATCATCTCAGTTGATGCAGGAAAAGCACTTGACAAAATTCAATATCCATTCATGATAAAAACTCTCAACAAATTACTTACAAAAGGAAAGTACCCCATCATAATAAAGTCCATATATGCCAGGCCCACAGCTAATATTATACTCAAAGAGGAAAAACTGAAACCTTTTCCACTAAGAAAAGGGTACCCACTCTCACCACCCTTATTCAACATAGTAATGAAAGTCCTAGCCAGAACAACAAGGCAAGAAAAAGAAATAAAAGGCATCTAAACTGGAAAGGAAGAAGTTAAATGGTCTCAGTTTGCAAATGACATGATTTTATATAGAGAAAATCCTAAAGATTCCACCAAAAAAACTGTTAGATATAATTAATGAATTCAGTAAGACTGCAAGATATAAAATTAACATACAAAAATTAGTAGCATTTCTATATACCAATAACAAATTATCTGAAAAAGAAATAAAACAATCCCATTTAGAATAGTATCAAAAACAATAAAACACTTATGAATAAATTTAACCAAGAAGGTGAAATATCTCTACACTGGAAACGACAAGACACTGATGAAAGAAATTAAAAAATGCACAAATAAATGGAAAGATATTTCATGTTCACAGATTGGAAGTATTAATATTGTTAAAATACTTGTATTAACCAAAGCCATCCATAGATTTGATGCAATGCTGATCAAAATTCTGATGGCATTTTCTTTCTATATTACTTTGTCTACTTAATAGACAATTTAACTAAATAATTGATAACCTATGAGGTTTTTTTAACTTTTGAATTTTATTTATTTTTTTATACAGCAGGTTCTTATTAGTTATCCATTTTATACATATTAGTATATATATGTCAATCCCAATCTCCCAATTCATCACACCACCACCACCCCTACCACTTTCCCCCCCTTGGTGTCCATACATTTGTCCTCTACATCTGTGTCACTATTTCTGCCCTTCAAACCAGTTCATCTGTACCAATTTTCTAGGTTCCACATATATGCATTAATATACGATATTTGTTTTTCTTTCTGACTTACTTCATTCTGTATGACAGTCTCTAGATCCATCCATGTCTCTACAAATGACCCAATTTCATTCCTTTTTATGGCTGAGTAATATTCCATTGTCTATATGTACCACATCTTCTTTATCCATTCATCTGTCAATGGGCATTTAGGTGCTTCCATGACCTGGCTATTGTAAAGAGTGCTGCAATGAACATTGGAGTGCATGTGTCTTTTTGAATTATGGTTTTCTCTGGGTATATACCCAGTAGTGGGATTGCTGGGTCATATGGTAATTCTATTTTTAGTTTTTTAAGGAACCTCCATACTGTTCTACATAGTAGCTGTATCAATTCCCACCAACAGTGCTAGAGGGTTCCCTTTTCTCCACACCCTCTCCAGCATTAGTTGTTTCTAGATTTTTTGATGATGCTCATTCTGACTGGTGTGAGGTGATACCTCATTGTAGTTTTGATTTGCATTTCTCTAATAATTAGTGATGTTGAGTATCTTTTCTTGTGCTTCTTGGCCATCTATATGTCTTCTTTGGAGAAATGTCTATTTAGTTCTTCTGCCCATTTTTGGATTGGGTTGTTTGTTTTTTAATATTGAGCTGCATGAGCTGTTTATATATTTTGGAAATTAATCCTTTGTCCGTTGATTCATTTGCAAATATTTTCTCCCACTCTGAGGGTTGTCTTTTCATCTTGTTTGTAGTTTCCTTTGCATGCAAAAGCTTTTAAGTTTCATTAGGTCCCATTTGTTTATTTTTGTTTTTATTTCCATTACTCTAGGAGGTGGGTCAAAAAAGATCTTGCTGCAATTTATATCAAAGAGTGTTCTTCCTATGTTTTCCTTTAAGAGTTTTATAGTATCTCGTCTTACATTTAGGTCTCTAATCCATTTTGAGTTTATTTTTGTGTATGGTGTTAGGGATTGTTCTAATTTCATTCTTTTACATGTAGCTGCCCAGTTTTGCCAGCACCACTTATTGAAGAGACTGTCTTTTCTCCATTGTATATCCTTGCCTCCTTTGTCATAGATTAGTTGACCATAGGTGCGTGGGTTTATCTCTGGGCTTTCTATCCTGTTCCATTGATCTATATTTCTGTTTTTGTGCCAGTACCATATTGCCTTGATTACTGTAGCTTTGTAGTATAGTCTGAAGTCAGGGAGTCTGATTCTCCAGCTCCGTTTTTTTCCCTCAAGACTGCTTTGGCTATTCGGGGTCTTTTGTGTCTCCAAACAAATTTTAAGATTTTTTGATCTAGTCCTGTAAAAAATGCCATTGATAATTTGATAGAGATTGCATTGAATCTGTAGATTGCTTTGAGTAGTATAGTCATTTTCACAATATTGATTCTTCTAATACAAGAACATGGTATATCTCTCCATCTGTTTCTATAAACTTTAATTTCTTTCATCAGTGTCTTATAGCTTTATGCATACAGGTCTTTTGTCTCCATAGGTAGGTTTTTTCCTAGGTATTTTATTCTTTTTGTTGCAATGGTAAATGGGAGTGTTTCCTTAATTTCTCTTTCAGATTTTTCATCATTAGTGTATAGCAATGAAAGAGATTTCTGTGCATTAATTTTGTATCCTGCAACTTTACCAAATTCATTGATTAGCTCTAGTAGTTTTCTGGTAGCATCTTTAGGATTCTCTATGTATAGTATCATGTCACCTGCAAACAATGACAGTTTTACTTCTTCTTTTCCAATTTGTATTCCTTTTATTTCTTTTTCTTCTCTGATTGCTGTGGCTAGGACTTCCAAAACTATGTTGAATAACAGTGGTGAGATTGGATATCCTTGTCTTGTTCCTGATCTTAGAGGAAATGCTTTCAGTTTTTCACCATTGAGAATGATGTTTGCTGTGCATTTGTCATATATGGCCTTCATTATGCTGAGGTAGGTTCCCTCTATGCCCACTTTCTGGAGAGTTTTTATCATAAATGGGTGTTGAATTTTGTCAAAAGCTTTTCCTGCATCTATTGAGATGATCATATGGTTTTTATTCTTCAGTTTGTTAATATGGTGTATCACATTGATTGATTTGCATATATTGAAGAATCCTTGCATCCCTGGGATAAATCCCACTTGATCATAGTGTATGATCCTTTTAATGTGTTGTTGGATTCTGTTTGCTAGTATTTTGTTGAGGATTTTTGCATCTATATTCATCAGTGATATTGGTCTGTAATTTTCTTTTTTTGTAGTATCTTTGTCTGGTTTTGGTATCAGGCGATGGTGGCCTCATAGAATGAGTTTGAGAGTGTTCCTTCCTCTGCAATTTTTTGGAAGAGTTTGAGAAGGATGGCTGTTAGCGCTTCTCTAAATGTTTGATAGAATTCACCTGTGAAGCCATCTGGTTCTGGACTTTTGTTTGTTGGAAGATTTTTTTGTTTTGTTTTGTTTTGTGGTACGCGGGCCTCTCACTGTTGTGGCCTCTCCCGTTGCAGAGCACAGGCTCCGGACATGCAGGCTCAGTGGCCATGGCTCACGGGCCTAGCTGCTCCATGGCATGTGGGATCTTCCCCAACCAGGGCAAGAACCTGTGTCCTCTGCATCGGCAGGCAGACTCTCAACCACTGCACCACCAGGGAAGCCCTCTTGTAACATTCTTTATCTTAAACTCTATTTATCTGATATGAGTATTGCTACTCCAGCTTTCTTTTGATTTCCATTTGCATGGAATATCTTCTTTCATCCCCTCACTTTCAGTCTGTATGTGTCCCTAGGTCTGAAGTGGTTCTCTTGTAGACAGCATATATATGGGTCTTGTTTTTGTATCCATTCAGCAAGCCTGTGTCTTTTGGTTGGAGCATTTAATCCACTCACATTAAGGTAATTATCAATATGTATGTTCCTATTACCATTTTCTTAATTATTATTTTTTTTGTTTGTTCATTTGTTTTTTTGTGGTACGCGGCTCTCTCACTGTTGTGGCCTCTCCTGCTGTGGAGCACTGGCTCCGGATGCGCAGGCCCAGCAGCCATGGCTCATGGGCCTAGTTGCTCCGCGGCATGTGGGATCCTCCCAGACCGGGGCACGAACCCGTGTCCCCTGCATCGGCGGGCAGACCCTCAACCACTGCGCTACCAGGGAAGCCCGATGGGTTTGCTTTTGTAGGTCCTTTTCTTGTCTTGTGTTTCCCACTTAGAGAAGTTCCTTTAGCATTTGTTGTAGAGCTGGTTTGGTGGTGCTGAATTCTCTTAGCTTTTGCTTGTCTCTAAAGCTTTTGATTTCTCCATCGAATCTGAATGCAATCCTTGCTGGGTAGAGTAATCTTGGTTGTAAGTTGTTCCCTTTCATCACTTTAAATATATCATGCCACTCCCTTCTGGCTTGTAGACTTTCTGCTGAGAAATCAGCTGTTAACTTTATGGGAGTTCTGTTGTATGTTACTTGTTGTTTTTCCCTTGTTGCTTTCAGTAATTTTTCTTTGTCTTTAATTTTTGTCAATTTGATTACTATGCGTCTGGGTGTGTTTCTCCTTGGGTTTATCCTGCCTGGGACTCTCTGTGCTTCCTGGACTTGGGTGGCTATTTCCTTTCCCATGTTATGGAAGTTTTCGACTATAATCTCTTCAAATTTTCTCGGATCCTTTCTCTCTCTCTTCTCCTTCTGGGACCCCTATAATGTGAATGTTGTTGTGTTTAATGTTGTCCCAGAGGTCTCTTAGACTGCCTTCATTTCTTTTCTTTCTTTTTTCTTTATTCTGTTCCACGGCAGTGAATTCCACCATTCTGTCTTCCAGGTTACTTATCCATTCTTCTGCCTCAGTTATTCTGCTACTGATTCCTTTTAGTGTATTTTTCATTTCAGCTATTGTATTGTTCATCTCTGTTTGTTTGTTCTTTAATTCTTCTAGGTCTTTTTAAAACATTTCTTGCATCTTTTTGATCTTTGCCTCCATTTTCTTTCTGAGGTCCTGGATCATCTTCACTATCATTATTCTGAATTCTTTTTCTGGAAGGTTTCCTATCTCCACTTCATTTAGTTGTTTTCTGGGGTTTTAGCTTGTTCCTTCATCTGGTACATAGCCCTCTGCCTTTTCATCTTGTCTATCTTTCTGTGAATGTGGTTTTTGTTCCACAGGCTGCAGGATTGTAGTTCTTCTTGCTTCTGCTGTTTGCCCTCTGGTCCCAATGGCATTTTTTACAGAAGTATAAAGTATAATCCTAAAACTTATATGGAATCACAAAAGACCTTGAATAACCAAAGCCATCCAGAGAAAGAAGAACAAAGCAAGAGGCATCACTCTTCCTGTATGCAAACTATAGTAATCAAAACAGTATGATACTGGCATAAAAACAGATACATAGATTAAGGGAACAGAATAGCCCAGAAATAAACCCACACATATATGCTCAACTAATACTTAAAAAGGAAACAAACAATACTCAATGGAGAAAAGACAGGCTCTTCAGTAATACTGCTGAGGAAAATGAATATTCACATGCAAAAGAATGAAACTAGACCCCTATCTTACACCATTCACAAAAATTAACTCAAAAGGGATTAAAGACTTAAAAATAAGACCTCAAACCATAAAACTGCTAGAAGAAAACAGGAAAAAGCTCCTTGACCTGGGTCTTGGCAATGTTTTTTTAGATGTGATACCTAAAGCACAAGCAACAAAAACAAAACATAAAGTGGGAGTACAACACACTAAAAGCTTTTGCACATTAAAGGAAACCATCACCAAAATGAAAAGGCAACCTAGGGAATGGGAGAAAATATTTGCAAATCATATATCTAATAAGGGGTTAATATCCAAAATATATAAAAACTCATACAACTCAAAAGCAAAAAAAAAAAACAAATAATCCAATTTTAAATGTGCAAAGGACCTGAATAGACATTTTTCCAAAGAAGACATACGGATGACTAACAGGCACATGAAAAGATGCTCAACATCGCTAATCATCAGGGAAATGCAAATCAAAATCAATAAGCTATCACCTCACACCTGTCAGAATGGCCATCATTAAAGACAAGAGATAAAAAGTGCTTGTGAGGATGTAGAGAAAAGGGAACCCTTGTGACTGTTTGTGGGAATGTAAATTGGTGCTGCCACTATGGAAAACAGTATGCAGGTTCCTCAAAAATTTAAAAATAGAACTACCATATAATCCAGTAATTCTACTTCTGGGTATTTATCCAAAGGAAACTAAACCACAATGTTGAAGAGATACCTGCACCCCCATGTTCATATTATTCACAATAGCCAAGATATGGAAACGAGAAGATGTGGTATATATATAAAGGGGAATACGGTTCGGTCATAAGAAGGAGTGGAATGAAATCTTGCCATTTGCAACAACACAGATGGACATTGAAGATATTATGGTAAGTGAAATAAGTTAGATAGAGAAAGACAAATACTGTATGATCTCACTTATATGTGTAATTAAATAAAAATCCCAAACTCACAGAAAAAGAGATCAGATCTGTGGTTACCAGAGGTGGAGGGGAGGGGAGGGGGATTTGGAAGAAGGTTGTCAAAAGGTACAAACTTCCAGCTATAAGATAAATAAATACTAGGGATGTAAGGTACAACATGATTAATATAATTAACGCTGCAGTATGTTATCATGGAACTCGTTGAGAGTAGATTCTAAAAGTTCTCATCACAAAGAAAAAAATTGTGTAATTATACGAGATAATGGATGTTAACTAAATTAACTGTGATAATCATTTTGCAATATATGTACGTCAAGTCATTATGCTGTACACCTTAAACTTAGACAGTGCTGTATGTCTATTATATTTCAGTAAGATTGAAAAAAACTAAAATTAAAAATAAACTGAAAAAAATCTAATAGATATCTTTCCCACTTGTTTGGAAATATAATAGTAATACATGGTCATTATAAAAATGCTAATTGTACATACAGATAAAGTCACTCCCCTAAATGCAACTTCTCAGAAATTATAAATTTTTTCCTGTCCATTTCTCTTTCTATGCTTTTACATTTATAATTTTCCATATGTTATTATACTTATTGCTTGGTAACTTTTTTTGGCTTAAGATATTATAAACATTTTCCACACCAATTTATATAAATCTACTTTATTCTTTTGAATAGCTACATAATATTCTCTTAATAAGACATGTCCTACTTTATTTAACCATTCCCTACTGATAGAATTTAGAATATTTAAACAATTTTTGTATAATAAATAATACCTTCATGGACATCCTCTTGCAAGGCTTTCAGTTCATCTGTTTTTTTCCCAGAAATATAATTGCTGGGTTGAGGATTATGCACTTTAAAATCTTGATATATTAAGCCTACTATTTCCTGATTCAGTTATCTCATTCCCCAATAATGCTACATAACAAATAACCACAAACCTTACATTTAAAGATCTAATAATAAGCACCTCCTGCTCGTGTGATCACCTCTTGCTTCACTGGTCTTGGCTGGCTCGCCTGCGTGACTGCGGACAGGTTGGGTGGCCCTGGCTGGGATGCCACACACTCTGCTCTGCTCACACGTATCTTGCCCTCCAACAGGGTAGCCAGGGCACGTTCTCCTGGTGCAAAGAGAGAGGTGCAAAGAGAGAGGCCAACTCCAGTCACACGCCTTTTCAGTCCCTGCATTCTGCGATCACCCCGTGGGCTGCTGCAAGTCTCACAGCTGAGCCTGGACCCAAATGGGCGAGTACCATGAAGCCAGGAGGAAAGGGGCGTCAGTTTACGGAGGGTGTAGAACTGAGGACACCTGAGCTATTGCGCCTCCAAGTAGGGTGTTCGTCCACAGTCCTTCCAATATCAGATAAGAACTTTTGTTACACCTATATCAGATAAGAACCTTTGTTTTACCAAAGGCTTACTAACACTGGATATTATCAATTTTGAAACTTTATGCTATCTGGTAGGCAAAAAAATTATATTAATCATGGCTTTCATTTTTATTTCCTGCACTGCTAGTGAGGTGTATCTTATTTCCATGTGTATACTGGCTATTTGTATTTCTTCTGTGAATTGCCTCTTCTTATAGTTTTTCTATTTCTCTCTTGGTTTCTTTTTAAGATAATGTTTAAATATTTTTTCAAACAAGCAAGGTCTCAATTTTCCTTCCCTAGACTGCTCTTTTATTCATAAAGGTGAAATGGAGGATAAAACAACTTTGCAGGTAATTTAACCAAATAAAATCTGTACTTTGCGCTCAATTATCTGGATATTCCAAGGGCAAATTTTGATGTGAATTATCTCTATAATTTCTTGAGTTCTCTGCTTTACTTTGCAGTTTAACCAGGAAAAATTAGATTCTTTCCACTGTACTTTGAAGAATTTAAAAATGAAATATGGCTCCACTTTGTCCTTAACAAAACAACAATCTAACACTAGAAATCAATTCCACCTTTCTATTTTCAGTAGGTGTTTTTTTTTTTTTTTTTTTTTGCGGTACTTGGGCCTCTCACTGTTGTGGCCTCTCCCGCTGCGGAGCACAGGCTCCGGACGCGCAGGCTCAGCGGCCATGGCTCACGGGCCCAGCCGCTCCGCGGCATGTGGGATCTTCCCGGACCGGGGCACGAACCCGTGTCCCCTGCATCGGCAGGCGGACTCTCAACCACTGCGCCACCAGGGAAGCCCCAGTAGGTGTTTTTAACAAAGCCTTTCTTACTGTTTTTACCTAAAATCTTCTAAAGCTTTGAATTGGGCATATTCTTTTGGGCCATTTTGGTTGAACTAGTGAGTCAAGTTGTGGAAGAAAAGATGGGTCTAAATTCAGCTGTGTTCCACCTCCTCCAAACCATTATCTCATCTCCTGGGGGGTCAGGCATGACCCTGGGAGAGGTCAGGAGTGGGGGATGGTGGCAGTGGGAT
Source organism: Grampus griseus (assembly GCF_964374135.1). Lineage (NCBI taxonomy): Eukaryota > Metazoa > Chordata > Mammalia > Artiodactyla > Delphinidae > Grampus > Grampus griseus. The sequence goes on from NC_139018.1 coordinate 147,724,721, forward strand.
GCCAGTCAAGGGTAAAAAGCAAAAAGACAGATTATTCCAATAAGAAGAGAAATAAAAATAATAAAGATACAATTCTTATTTACAGGAGCTAAAATTTTCCCTATGGAAATAAAAAGGAAATAAAATTTAAATTAAATTTTTGGAAAAGTGGCTGCATGTAAATTTAATTTTTAAATTTCAATAGCACACCTATATACACTAACAGCAATGACTAATTAGAAAGAGAGAATGCACGCACATGCTACCATTCTTGACAGGATCTAAAAATATAAATATATTTTAAAAGTTTAAAGAAAAAGGTGAAGAGCATATGTGACAGAAACTACACAGTATTTTTATGAGATAAGGAAGGCCTTCTGGGAATTCTCTGGTGGTCCAGTAGTTAGGACTCCACGCTCTCACTGCTGAGGGCCCAGGTTCAATCCCTGGTTGGGGAACTAAGTTCCCACAAGCCATGCGGTTCAGCCACAAAAAAAAAAAAAGAAAAGACTCCTGTTTTTAATAACGACTAATAATAATACTAATAGTGATAATAACTACTGGACCACATGCTCGCAGGAAACAACTATAACATTCAGATATCAGCTGCCTGAAGGACCAGAGAAGCATGTAGGTTCTGCCGGAGTCCACATACATTTGTATGAGTCAGTGCCTGTCTCTGTAGCTCTTTGGCAGGGCCAGACACAATGAGCACTGTGCCCAGGGCCCTGAGGGTGCTGGTGGGAAAACCCCACTCTTTAGTCTTGGAGAACTAGACAGCAGAATCCAGGGAGACTGTGACCTCCTGAGGGAGAGAGAGAGAGAGAATCCAAGAAGGGAAATCCAGAGGGGGGATCCCCAAATCCTATCTCTCTGTCTCTGAACTACACATGTGTTGCACAGACTCTGAGAATACCTGCTCAAGAGAGAAGATCTGAGCTGAGGCTGGTTCTGAAGCCCAACAAGATAATTGTCTTCTAAAACCAAGAAACAACACTCCCCAGAAGAAATGAACAGAATCCTGAGTCTTCCCAGCTTAATGTTTTGAATGTCCAGGATTTCCAAAATTACCATATAGACAAACGAAAAACCCAGGGAAATGGAACTCACCCTCCAGAGAAAAGAAAATAAATTGACATAAAGACTGAGATGATTTGGATTCGGAAATAACAGGAAAGATTTTAAAGTGGATGTTATATCTAACCTCAGTGAGATAAAATATGTTCACAGAGAAATAGAAATGAGCAAAAAAGAACCAAAAGAAAATTTCTAGAACTGAAAAAACTTAATATCTCAAAAAATTCACTGGATGGACTTAAAAGCCAAATGGAGATGACAGAACAATAACTAAACCTAGTCAATAAATAGAAATGACACAGTGTGAAGAACCAAGAGCATACGGGTTGATAAAGAAGATGGAATCTTGAGGGACCTATTAGGGAAGATCAAACAATCTTAACGTATGAATAACTGAAGACCTAGAAGGAGAGGAGAAAGAATGGGACAGAAAAAGTGTTTGAAGAAATAATGGCTGAACGTTTCCATCTTATAAAAGACATAGCTTTGTAGATTTAAGACATTCAATAAAAACCAAGCTGGACAAATATGAAGAGGCACATCACAGTCAAATTACTGAAGCTAAATGTGGAGACTAAATAGTGAAACTAAGGAGAAACGCAATGTGTTAAATATGGGGATGATAATTCAATTATTGGATGATGTTTCATCAGATATGAATGAGGCTGGAGAAAAGGAAGCTGTTGACCCAGAATTCTCCAGTGAAAATAACCTTCAAAAATCAAGGCAAAGTTAAGTTTGTTTTTGCAAAAAGGCAGCTGGGAACTTCTGATTTCCAATTCTGCTTCAAATTTGCCATACTGTCTTAACAAAAAGTATAAAACTGAACAGAATAAAAAATCAACAACTCTTCTTGGATCCATAAGAGAGGGAATAACACAGGGCAAACCGCTGCCCCCAAGATGGGAGAGACTGACAGACACTGAATACAAAAGATTGCAACTTACTGGAGCAGGAACCCAGGGGCAGACACCATGTAGGGACCACTGCTGGGTAGGAAAGCCTAAATGTAATTGATGGATTGCTGGAGGCTCTGTCGGGACAACTCTGAGAGCTAAAAACTCCAGGGGATCCAATCATAGGGGCTCCATAATTCATGAAATCTACCTCCAAGAGCACTACCAGGTTCCCACAGTGAATAGGGAGCAGAGGAAAGTCCCCTCAGGTCTCCAGCAGAGAAAGAGGAAAAGAACCATTTTTAAAAACTCTAGAGGGAATTCCCTGGTGGTCCAATGGTTAAGATGCCTCGCTTCCAATTGAGGGGGTGCAAGTTCGATCCCTGGTTTTGGAACCAAGATCCCGCATGTTGTGCAGTGCAGTCAAAATACAAACTAACAAAAAAAATCATTATATTGTACACCTGAAACTAATATAATGTTACATGTCAATTATACCTCAATAAAATAAAATAAGAAATAAAAGTGATCTGCAAGCTTTTAAAAAATTTTTTTAAATAAAAACACTCTATAGCACTCTGTTCCTCTTAACAAGGCCTGCCTCAAGGGAGACTAGCTAACCTGAGCCTAACCTGCTGGCGTTATCAGAGCCTAACTGGCCCAGGGGGCAGGAAAACCCACTCCAGTCTACACTACCCATCCTGTGCCTCCTAAGGGAGGACAAAACTTAGACGCACTTGTCCAGAGGAACAGGCTTCACTAAAGGACCTAGACCCAATGATAGGACTATCAAACACTTCCTCTCCCTCCACACCTCACCATCACATCACTAGTGACCTATTTATAGTAGTTCCTCTTGCTCAGGACATTACGTCCAAATACCAAGAAAAAAACCACAAGGCATACCAAAAGGCGCGCGCGCGCGCACACACACACACACACAATTTGAAGAGATAGAGGAAGCATCAGAACCAGACATGGCAGAATGCTGTAACTATCAGACTGGGAATTTAAAACAACTATGATTAGTATGCTAAGTGCTCTAATGGATAAAGTAGACAGCATGCAAGAACAGATGGGCAATATAAGCAGAGAGATGTAAATCCTAAGAAAGAACCAAGAAGAAATGCTAGAGATCAAAAACACTGTAACAGAAATGAAGAATGCCTTTGATAGTCTCATTAGTGTGTGTGTGTGTATGTGTGTGTGTGTGTATGTGTATGTGTGATGTAAAAATCCTCAATAAAATTTTAGCAAGTTGAATCAAAAAATCTATTTAAACTATTTACACCATAACCAAGTGGGATTTATCTCAGGTATGCAAGGCTGGTTCAGCATTCAAAAATCAATTAATGTAATCCATCACATGAATAGTTTAAAAAAGAAAAATCATTGATCAGATCAATAGGTACAGAAAAAGAATTTGACACAATCCAACACCCATTCATGATAAAAACTCTCAGTAAACTAGAAATAGAGGGAAACTTTCTTAACTTGATAAAGACTATCTACCAAAGACCTATAGCTAACATCATACTTAATGGTGAGAAACTTGAAGCTTTCCCACTAAGATCAGGTACAAAACAGGACCTCCCCCCTGTCACCACCACTCCTTTGCCACCTCATAGAAAGCAAATGTAATAAATCAAAAAGAGAAAATAAAAGGTATACAGATTAAGAAGGAAGAAACAAAACTGTCTTTGTTTGCAGATGGCATGATTGTCTATGTAGAAAATCCAAAATAATCAACAAAAATCTCCTGGAACTAATAAGTGATTATAGCAAGGTTGTAGGATACAAGGTTAATATACAAAAGTCAGTTGCTTACCTATGTACCAACAATGAAAAAGTGGAAATTGAAATTTAAACAATAATATCATTTACATTAGTACCACCAAAACTGAAATACTTCGGTATAAATATAACAAGAATTTTGCATGAAGAAAACTATAAAACTCTGATGAACTAAATCAAAGAAGAACTAAATAGATATTCCATATTCATGGACAGGAAGATTCAATATTGTCAAGATGTCTGTCCTTCCCAACTTGATCTACAGATTCAATCAATCCCAATCAAAATACCAGCAAGTTATTTTGTGGATATCAACAAACTGATTCTAAATTGTACCTGAAGTGGCAAAAAGACCCAGAAAGGCCAACACAATATTGAAGAAGAAGAAAAAGGTTATAGGGCTGATGTTACCAGACCTCAAGACTACAAAACAGTGTGTATTGGTGAAGGAACGGACAAATTGATCAGTGGAACAGAACAGAGAGTCCAGAAGTAGACCCACATAAATATAGTCAACTGATGTTTGACAAAGGAGCAAGGCAATGCAATGCAGTGAACACAGCATCTTCAACAAATGGTGCTAAAACAACTGGACATACACATGCAAAGAAATTTAATCCAGACACAGATCTTACACCTTTCATAAAAAAAAACTCAGGATCATAGACTTAAATGCAAATGGTAAAACTATAAAATTCCTAGAAGGTAACATATGAGAAAACCTAGAAGACCTTGGGTATGGTGATGAATTTTTTAAAAAAATAAATTTATTTATTTTATTTATTTATTTTTGGCTGCACTGGGTCTTCGTTGCTGTGCGTGGGCTTTCCCTAGTTGTGGCAAGTGGGGGCTACTCTTCGTTGTGGTGTGCAGGCTTCTCATTGCCGTGGCTTCTCTTGTTGAGGAGCATGGGCCCTAGGCACGTAGGCTTCAGTAGTTGTGGCACGTGGGCTCAGTAGTTGTGGTGCCTGGGCTCTAGAGTGCAGGCTCAGTAGTTGTGGCGCACAGACTTAGTTACTCTGCGGCATGTGGGATCTTTCCGGACCAGGGCTCAAACCCGCGTCCCCTGCACTGGCAGGCAGATTCTTAACCACAGCGCCACCTGGGAAGCATGGTGATGCCTTTTTTGATACAACACCACCAAAACATGATCCATCAAAGAAAGAATTGATAAGCTGGACTTCACTGAAATTAAAAACTTCTGCTTTGTGAAAGACAATGTCAAGAAAATTAGAAGACAAGCCACAGACTGGGAGAAAATATTTGTGAAAGATGCATCTAATAAAAGAGTGTTATCCAAAACATACAAGAACACTTAAAACTTAACAGTAAGAAAGCAAACAACCTGATTAAAAAATGGGGCAAAGACCTGGACACCTCACCAAAGAAGATACACAGATGGCAAATAAGCACATGAAAATATGCTCCACATCATATGTCATCAGAGAAATGCAAATTAAAACAACAATGATATAACACTATATACCTATTAGAATGGCCAAAATCCAGAACACTGACAACACCAAATGCTGACTAGTATGTGGAGCAACACAAGCCCTCACTCACTGCTGGTGAGAATGCAAAATGGTGCAGCCTCTTTGGAAGACAATTTGGCGGTTTCTTACAAAACTAAACGTACTCTTACCATACAATCCAGCAACTGTGCTCCTTGGTATTTACCCAAATGAGTCGAAAACTTATGTCCTCACAAAAACCTGCACATGGATTTATAGCAGCTTTATTCATAGTTGACAAAACTCATATAGGCACTTTGGAAGACAATGTGGCAGTTTCTTAAAAAACTGAACATACTCTCTTTGGTGGAGCTTATGGTGGACTCTGGGAGGGCTCACACCAAGGAGTACTTCCAAGAACTTCTGTTGCCAGGTTCCTTGTCCTCATGGTAAGGCACAACCACCCCCACCTCTGCAGGAGACCCTCCAACACTAGCAGTGGGGTGATCACCTGGTCAAACAGATATCTCTCCAGTGCACGAGACCAGACTGCTGCAGAAGTCTATTGTTGCCTTTTCTTTGACTTCTTTGAGTGTGAGCATGGGAGATGCTCTTCTATCAGCCTGGGCCCTGGTTAGTCAACAGGCACTAGACCCCTCCACCAGGAAGTCTACACAACCCACTGAACCAAACTTAGCCACTGGGGACAGACACCAAGAACAGCGGGAACTATGAACCTGCAGCCTGCAAAGAGGAGACCCCAAACACAGTAAGATAAGCAAAATGAAAAGACAGAAAAACACACAGCAGATGAAGGAGCAAGATAAAAACCCACCAGACCTAACAAATGAGGAGGAAATAGGCAGTCTACCTGAAAAATAATTCAGAATAATGATAGTAAAGATGATCCAAAATCTTGGAAATAGAATAGACAAAATGCAAGAAACATTTAACAAGGACCTAGAAGAACTAAAGATGAAACAAACAATGATGAACAACACAATAAATGAAATTAAAAACACTCTAGATGGGATCAATAGTGGAATAACTGAGGCAGAAGAATGGATAACTGACCTGGAAGATAAAATAGTGGAAATAACTACTGCAGAGCAGAATAAAGAAAAAAGAATGAAAAGAAATGAGGACAGTCTCAGAGACCTATGGGACAACATTAAACACACCAAAATTCAAATTATAGGTGTTCCAAAGAAGAAGAGAAAAAGAAAGGGACTGAGAAAATATTTGAAGAGATTATAGTTGAAAACTTCCCTAATATGGGAAAGGAAACAGTTAATCAAGTCCAGGAAGCACAGAGAGTCCCATACAGGATAAATCCAAGGAGAAACATGCCAAGACACATACTAATCAAACTATCAAAATTTAAATACAAAGAAAACATATTAAAAGCAGCAAGGGAAAAACAACAAATAACACACAAGGGAATCCCCATAAGGTTAACCGCTGATCTTTCAGCAGAAACTCTGCAAGCCAGAAGGGACTGGCAGGTCATATTTAAAGTGATGAAGGAGAAAAACCTGCAACCAAGATTACTCTACCCAGCAAGGATCTCATTCAGATTTGATGGAGAAATTAAAACCTTTACAGACAAGCAAAAGCTGATAGAGTTCAGCACCACCAAACCAGCTTTACAACAAACGCTAAAAGAAATTCTCTAGGCAAGAAACACAAGAGCAGGAAAAGAACTACAATAACGAACCCAAAACAATTAAGAAAATGGGATTAGGAACATACATATCAATAATTACCTTAAATGTAAATGGACTAAATGCTCCCACCAAAATACACAGATTGGCTGAATGGATACAAAAACAAGACCCATATATATGCTGTCTACAAGAGAGCCACTTCAGACCTAGAGACACATACAGACTGAAAGTAAGGGGATGGAAAAAGATATACCATGCAAATGGAAACCAAAAGAAAGCTGGAGTAGCAATTCTCATATCAGACAAAATAGACTTTAAAATAAAGACTATTAGAAGAGACAAAGAAGGACACTACATAATGATCAAGGGATCGATCCAAGAAGAAGATATAACAATTGTAAATATTTATGCACCCAACACAGGAGCACCTCAACACATAAGGCAAATACTAACAGCCATAAAAGGAGAAATTGACAGTAACACATTCATAGTAGGGGACTTTAACACCCCACTTTCACCAATGGACAGATGATCCAAAATGAAAATAAATAAGGAAACACAAGCTTTAAATGATACATTAAACAAGATGGACTTAATTGATCTTTATAGGACATTCCATCCAAAAACAACAGAATACACATTTTTCTCAAGTGCTCATGGAACATTCTCCAGCATAGATCATATCCTGGGTCACACATCAAGCCTTGGTAAATTTAAGAAAATTGAAATTATATCAAGTACCTTTTGTGACAACAATGCTATGAGACTAGATATTAATTACAGGAAAAGATCTGTAAAACATACAAACACATGGGGGCTAAACAATACACTACTTAATAACGAAGTGCTCACTGAAGAAATCAAAGAGGAAATCAAAAAATACCTAGAAACAAATGACAGTGGAGACACGACGACCCAAAACCTATGGGATGCAGCAAAAGCAGTTCTAAGAGGGAAGTTTATAGCAATACAATCCTACCTCAAGAAACAGGAAACATCTCGAATAAACAACCTAACCTTGCACCTAAAGCAATTAGAGAAACAAGAACACAAAAACCCCAAAGTTAGCAGCAGGAAAGAAATCATAAAAGTCAGATCAGAAATAAATGAAAAAGAAATGAAGGAAACGATAGCAAAGATAAATAAAACTAAAAGCTGGTTCTTTGAGAAGATAAACAAAATTGATAAACCACTAGCCAGACTCATCAAGAAAAAAAGGGAGAAGGCTCAAATCAATACAATTAGAAATGAAAAAGGAGAAGTAACAACTGACACTGCAGAAAAACAAAAGATCATGAGAGATTACTACAAGCAACCCTATGCCAATAAAATGGACAACCTGGAAGAAATGGACAAATTCTTAGAAATGCACAACCTGCTAAGACTGAATCAGGAAGAAATAGAAAATATGAACAGATCAGTCACAAGCACTGAAATTGAAACTGTGATTAAAAATCTTCCAACAAACAAAAGCCCAGGACCAGATGGCTTCACAGGCGAATTCTATCAAACATTCAGAGAAGAGCTAACACCTATCCTTCTCAAACTCTTCCAAAATATAGCAGAGGGAGGAACACTCCCAAACTCATTCTACAAGGCCACCATCACCTTGATACCAAAACCAGACAAGGATGTCACAAAGAAAAAAAACTACAGGCCAATATCACTGATGAACATAGATGCAAAAATCCTCAACAAAATACTAGCAAACAGAATCTAACTGCACATTAAAAGGATCATACACCATGATCAAGTGGGGTTTATCTCAGGAATGCAAGGATTCTTCAATATATGCAAATCAATCAATGTGATAAACCATATTAAAAAATTGAAGGAGAAAAACCATATGATCATCTCAATAGATGCAGAGAAAGCTTTTGACAAAATTCAACACTCATTTATGATAAAAACCCTGCAGAAAGTAGGCATAGAGGGAACTTTCCTCAACATAATAAAGGTCATATATGACAAACCCATAGCCAACATCGTCCTCAGTGGTGAAAACTGAAAGCATTTCCACTAAGATCAGGAACAAGACAAGGTTGCCCACTCTCACCATTCTTATTCAACATAGTTTTGGAAGTTTTAGCCACAGCAATCAGAGAAGAAAAGGAAATAAAAGGAATCCATATCAGAAAAGAAGAAGTAAAGCTGTCACTGTTTGCAGATGACATGATACTATACATAGAGAACCCTAAAGATGCTACCAGAAAACTACTAGAGCTAATCAATGAATTTGGTAAAGTAGCAGGATACAAAATTAATGCACAGAAACCTCTGGCACTCCTATACACTAATGATGAAAAATCTGAAAGTGAAATCCTCACAAAGAAAACACTCCCATTTACCATTGCAACAGAAAGAATAAAATATCTAGGAATAAATCTACCTAAGGGGACAAAAGACCTGTATGCAGAAAATTATAAGACACTGATGAAAGAAATTAAAGATGATACAAATAGATGGAGAGATACACCATGTTCTTGGATTGGAAGAATCAACATTGTGAAAATGACTCCACTACACTAAGCAATCTAGAAATTCAATGCAATCCCTATCAAACTACCACTGGCATTTTTCACAGAACTAGAACAAAAAATTTCACAATTTGTATGGAAACACAAAAGACCCCAAATAGCCAAAGCAATCTTGAGAACGAAAAACGGAGCTGGAGGAATCAGGCTCCCTGACTTCAGACTATACTACAAAGCTACAGTAATCAAGACAGTATGGTACTGGCACAAAAACAGACAGATACATCAATGGAACAGGATAGAAAACCCAGAGATAAACCCACGCACATATGGTCACCTTATCTTTGATAAAGGAGGCAGGAATGTACAGTGGAGAAAGGACAGCCTCTTCAATAAGTGGTGCTGGGAAAACTGGACAGGTACACATAAAAGTATGAGATTAGATCACTCCCTAACACCATACACAAAAATAAGCTCAAAATGGATTAAAGACCTAAATATAAGGCCAGAAACTATCAAACTCTTAGAGGAAAACATAGGCAGAACACTTTATGACATAAATCACAGCAAGATCCTTTTTGACCCAGCTCCTAGAGAAATGGAAATAAAAACAAAAATAAACAAATGGGACCTAATGAAACTTCAAAGCTTTTGCACAGCAAAGGAAACCATAAACAAGACCAAAAGACAACCCTCAGAATGGGAGAAAATATTTGCTAATGAAGCAACTGACAAAGGATTCATCTCTAAATTTTACAAGCAGCTCATGCAGCTCAATAACAAAAAAACAAACAACCCAATCCAAAAATGGGCAGAAGACCTAAATAGACATTTCTCCAAAGAAGATATATAGACTGCCAGCAAGCACATGAAAGAATGCTCAACATCATTAATCATTAGAGAAATGGAAATCAAAACTACAATGAGATATCATCTTACACCAGTCAGAATGGCCATCATCAAAAAATCTAGAAACAATAAATTCTGGAGAGGGTGTGGCGAAAAGGGAACACTCTTGCACTGCTGGTGGGAATGTGAATTGGTTCAGCCACTGTGGAGAACAGTATGGAGGTTCCTTAAAAAACTGCAAATAGAAATACCATATGACCCAGCAATCCCACTACTGGACATATACCCTGAGAAAACCAAAATTCAAAAAGAGTCATGTACCAAAATGTTCATTGCAGCTCTATTTACAATAGCCCGGAGATGGAAACAACCTAAGTGCCCATCATTGGATGAATGGATAAAGAAGATGTGGCACATATATACAATGGAATATTACTCAGCCATAAAAAGAAACGAAATTGAGCTATTTGTAATGAGGTGGATAGACCTAGCGTCTGTCATACAGAGTGAAGTAAGTCAGAAAGAGAAATACTGTATGCTAACACATATATATGGAGTTTAAGAAAAAAAAATGTCATGAAGAACCTAGGGGTAAGACAGGAATAAAGACACAGACCTACTGGAGCATGGACTTGAAGATATGGGGAGGGGGAAGGGTGAGCTGTGACAAAGCGAGAGAGAGGCATGGACATATATACACTAACAAACGTAAGGTAGATAGCTAGTGGGAAGCAGCCGCATAGCACAAGGAGATCAGCTCGGTGCTTTGTGACCACCTGGAGGGGTGGGATAGGGAGGGGGGGAGGGAGGGAGACGCAAGAGGGAAGAGATATGGGAACATATGTATATGTATAACTGATTCACTTTGTTATAAAGCAGAAACGAACACACCATTGTAAAGCAATTATACCCCAATAAAGATGTTAAAAAAAAAAGACCTTGACACAACTTGAGTTAAGATTTATTTTCTTACAGATTCAATGCAATTTCTGTCAAAATCTCCATGACATCTTTTTGCAGAAGTAGAGAAATCCAACCTAAAATTTATATGGAATGTCAAGGGACCCCTGATAGTCAAAACAATCTTGAAAAAGAACAAAGCTGATGGTCTCAAACTTCCTGATTTCAAAACTTACTGCAAAGCTACAGTAATCAAAACAATGTGGTACTGGCAGAAAGACGAATAAAACAGTGGAATAGAATAGACAGCCCAGAAATAAACCCTTGCATATAGAGTCAAATGATTTTCAACAAGGATGCCAAGACCATTAAATAAGGGAAAGAACAATATTTTCAACAAATGGTGTTGGGAAAACTGGATGTCCACAAATGAAAGAATGATATTGGACCCTAACATATATTACATACAAAATTAACTCAAAATGAATCAAAGAAAGACCCAAATGGAGGAGTTAAAACTATAAAACTCTTAGAAGAAAAAATAGAGGAAATTTTCAATTTTTAATTTGGCAATGATTTCTGGATATGACACCAAAAGGCAACAAAAGGAAAAATAGATAAACTGGACTACATCACAATTTAAAACTTCTGTACATCAAAAGACACAATCAACAGGGTGAAAAAGGTAATACCTGGAATGGAAGAAAATATTTGGAGATTACATATCGGATAAGGGGTTAATATCCAGGATGCATAAAGAACTCCTACAACTCAGTAACAACAACAAAAAACAACCCAATTAAAAAATGCGCAAAGACTTGAAAAGGCACTTCCCCAAAGAAGATATATAAATGGCCAAAAAGCACATTAAAAGATGCTCAGTGTTACTAATTATTAGGTGAATGCAAATCAAAACCACAATAAAATACCACCTTACACCCATTAGGATGACTACCATCACAAAAACAAAATAACTAATGTTGAAAAGGATGCAGAGAAATTGGAATCCTTGTGCACTCTTGATGGGAATGTAAAATGACACAGCTGCTGTGGAAAACAGTATGATGGTTCCTCAAAAAATAAAACATTTAGAATTAGCATATGATCCAGAGATTCCAGTTTTGGATATGCACCCAAAAGAATTGAAAGCAGGGATTCAAACAGATATTTGTGCACTCAAGTTTATAACAACATTATTCACTATAGCCAGAAGTTGAAAGCAACCCAAGTGTCCTTCAATGGATGAATGGATAAACAAAATGTGGTATTATATATAAACTGGAATATTACTCAGTCTTAAAAAGGAATGAAATTATGATACATGCTATGACATGGATGAACCTTGATGATGTTATGCAAAGTGAAATAAGTCAGTCACAAAAGGGCAGATGTTGTAAGTTTCCACTTATATGAGGTACCTAGGGTGGTCAAATTCTTGGAGACCGTAGAATGGTAATTGCCAGGGCCTGAGGCCAGGGGAGAATGAGGAGTTACTGTTTAATGAGGACAGCTTCAGATGAAAAGAGTTCGAGATGTGGATGGTAGTGATGGTTGTATGACTATGTGAACGCATTTAATGTGAATGAACTGTGCAGTTTAAAATAGTTAAGATGGTAAATTTTACCTTATGTATATTTCACCACAATTTTTTAAAAAACAAAGTTTTACATTCTTGGCATCTTTAAATGTCTTGCAAGTATTTGAAAACTTTATCTTTGATTTCTTCTCCTCTCTGAGTCAATAGTCCTCATCTTCCCAAGGTTCTTGCTAATAAATGCTAATAAGAGGCTCCTAATCTCTGGCATAGGCTTGATTTTTTTAAGCCAGGCTGAATCTCAGTTTATGGAACTTGCTGAATATGTGATTTGAATCAAAGAATACAGGGTTTAAAATTTTGTTTCCATAGTATCTCTGAAAAAACTCAGCAACCTTCATTATGAATGAAGTAGTGTTGAAAAGAGTTCTCTTTAAAAATCAGAAACAAGTAGATACCTGCTAGTTCTGCTTCTATTCAACATTGTTGAGGCTCTTACACTAAAGAAAAAGCATTATGAAGAACGCTTTACCATTGTAAAAGACCAATTGTCACTATTCACAGCTGTTAAGGTGGTTTTAAAAATGACCCCCAAAATACACAAAGTATTAAAATTAATGGGAAATTTGGACAAAGTTGCTGGATATAAAATCAATATGCAGGGACTTCCCTGGTGGTGCAGTGGGTAAGAATCCATCTGCCAATGCAGGGGACACGGGTTCGAGCCCTGGTCCAGGAAGATCCCACATGCCACCGAGCAGCTAAGCCTGTGTGCCACAACTACTGAGCCCGTGTGCAGCAACTACTAAAGCCCACACGCCTAGAGCCCGTGCTCCACAACAAAAGCCACTGCAATGGGAAGCCCGCACTCCGCAACAGAGTAGCCCCCGCTTCTCACAAAAAGAGAAAGCCCGACGCAGCAACGAAGACCCCACACAGTCAAAAATAAATAAAATAAATAAAAATTTTAAAATCAATATGCAAATCTCAACTGCATTTCTATATACTAATAATATATAGGAAACATATTTAAAATGCCATTTATAATAGCAATTAAGAAGAAGTTATCTAGAACTACTATCAATGAAGTTGGTCTTCAACCTCTGTTTTTGGCCCAAATCTGGTATTTGGTGTAAGGTTTGGATGCAAGAAGGTCAAATGTCTACTTTAATGTCATTTCTTGTATCCCTGAATCTGTGTGTGATCATAGACTCTGTATTAGTAATACAAAGCCTGCTATTAGATTTTTTTGCTAATATCTAAATCTTTATAAATATAGGTAAACATTCTACATGTAACTAACTTAGAGGGGAAATCGTAGGTTCTTTCCATGTTGAAATGCTGGTTGTAGTATAACTGTGTATTTATTATTGCAGGAGTAAAATTCCACAGTAATTAATGATGGTTGTAAAAGCAGTTAATTTTATGTGGAAAAACAACAATCAAGAGCTTCCAAATAGCTAAATAAATAAGGGGAAAGACTGCAGATTAATATGAATATTAAGAGAATGTATTAGCTAGATAAATTTAGAGTGAACATTATATCATTTTTGAACTAAGAAGTGTTCCTAAAACTTTATGTAATTATACAAGCACAGTACTAAGAATTAGATTATGTAATTGTTCTAGTCATCATAGAATTGTTTGGCATACTGGCACTCATTATATTAAATAAAATAATCTTTAAAACCTGCATTTCATTTTCAGTTACTTAATTTCATTTAAACCATGAGATCTTTGAGAAAAATTATTGTTTGGCAATCTCTCACATCTCATGAAGATAAATTAAAAGTATATTGTTATGTTTGCCACTTCAAATTTTCCTAGGAAGAAAAGATCTAGCCAATAAAACACACAAAAAATATGAAGATAAAACTTTTAGAGAAGAAAAAGATATTCCTCAAAAACATCTTGCTTTTCCCTTCACCTCATTTGAGGGCAAGAGTGCTGTTGACGTGCCATTTAGTAGCTGTGGGAGCAATCTAACCGCTGTTGGTTCTGAGAACTGATTGCTTCTGCATCACAATATCAAACTTTTCAAACAAAAATTTTACTTAAAAATTGCAATATTTTTCATAACATAAATTTCCTGATAAAATTTTGTATTTATGGATGTATTCAGACATTTATTTAGTTTTCTGAAATCAGTTTTTGCCATGGCTTTGGCCAAATATCTGCTTTGGCATTTGGCTATTTGGCAAAAATGTATTTGATGCGCCTCTAGCAACTCTGAATATATGTAAAAAAATTATTTGCAAGGCTATTATGGAGAAAATGTTGAAATTTATCTGAAAACCATTAAAGAAGACCTTAAAATAAAGAAATATATTTATGAATAGAAAGGCCCAAGATCATAAAGATTTTATTTTTCCCCCAATTGATATATAGATCCAATGTGATTTTAATAGAAAGCCCTAGAGGGATTTTGTGGAACTTGATGAGCTAATTATAAAATTTCTATGGAGGGGCAAAGAGCCAAGTATAACTAAGATGTTCCTGAAGGGAATACAGTGGGGGATTTGCCCAATACCAAGACTTATGTAGTTTTAGTAATCAACCCAGTGCGGTGATACTGGTTCATGGATGGACCAATGGTTCAGAAATAGACATGTGCATATTTGCAAATTTGAATTTTTATAATTTGTAAATACAAATACCTATTGCTGAATAGGATAAAAATATAAAATTATCTGGCTCATAAAAAACAGAAATTTAATTTAATTGGCACATTAAAGAATATACCCCAAGGAAAGAAGACATCCACATATTAGCCTTTCACCTTACCTTACCTCCCACATAATTCGGTGGTTGCTTTTTATAATTAATTTACCCTTTGTTATTACCAACCCATAAATAAAATTCTCACATTCACACTTCTAGGAGTCCTAATAACTGTGTTATCAAAATACTACAGCAGCAGGATAGGCTGTCTTCTGCCTTCTGTTTTAAGTGAATGAATTATTAGTAGGATTTTGAACTTGTTTCGGCTAGTTTTATCAACAGGATCATGGCAGATTTTGATACTCAGGCTTGGCAAAACAATCTTTTTTACAAAGATTTTTTGTTTTTACAAAACACTCTTTTTTACAAACTATCCTGCAAACCAGTCCCCACAAAACTGATGACTCAGTACATCACTCCAGTACTGTAAAATTTCTAGAGGTAAATTCTGTGAGAGCTCAGAGTTAATTTCTTTTTTGTCTGTGATTCTTTTAAAAAAAAATCTTTTCCATTTCTGTTCATTCTACATTTACACAGCTAACCCCAGTCTATAAGGTACTTGTCTATACATTGATTTGCTACTGCTTTCCAAATAGACACAGCATTTATCTCTCTTACCAGTGCGATATTAAATTCCTTAAGCACAGAGACCATGATGTCTATTTTTTGGGTACACTGCAATGTTTAGGATGGTATTAACTGGAATAGACTCTATAGAATTTTGAGGAAGAATTAGAGTTGGAGGAAAGGACAGAAGTAGGGAAGGAAGGTAGATGAAGAGGGGTATTCATAAGTAAGGAGATGAGAGTCTCAGGACTGTAATAAAGTGGAAATATCTATGACATAATATTAAATGAAAAAAATCAGATTATAAAATAGTATGTGCAATATCATCCTATTTTTGTAAAAAAAATATTACGTACATATACACACTCACACATACACTCACAGGGACCCTATCAGAAAGATATATACCACAACATTAGTGGTTATTTTTTGTGGTGTGTGTGATTTCTATTTTCATTTTTGTGTCTACTTGTAACTTCAAATTTTCTCAAATGAGCATGTGTTATTTTTATAATTAAGAAAAAAATATTAAAAAATATAAAACCAACTTTTTTACTTCTGGCTATAAGGGAGTAACAGTGTCCAGACTTGTCTTTCTGTTGAAACACAGACATGATATGCTAAACAAACAATCTGCAAAATCGCCGGGGTTCGTAAAATTGTTTTTAGATGTTAAACAACAGACAGTGCAGGACTGGGATCCCTAAGAGAGGGAAACCAATGGGGATGAGCCCCTCAAGCAACCTAGATTTCTGCCTGAAGGCAATTTGTGATCTTGGCACTGGTAGGGAAAATAGGGCCAGGCGGTTTCACTGAGTTGAGGAGGCAGAGCTGGGAGCCAGATGAGGAAGAAGTAGCTAAAATATGTGAGGCAGAATACTAAAGAGGAGGAAGGGTTGTAGGCAAAGAGCTCAGAAATCTGCACGGGGGTTCTCTGAGTCTTCAGTTGGAAATCATCTGCCCACGATCAAGGTAAAACTCCTTGGTTTACGAAGAGCAAATCCCAGGGAAAGAAGAGGTGTTGGGGAGCTACAAGCAGAGCAATTTCCAGAGCTCATACAGGGCAAGGAATTGTTCATATCCCCTACAGCCAGACCTTGTTGAGTGCATGGGCATTCAGTAAGTGCCTTAGTAGTGAGGCTAAACTAGCCCTATAGAAAAGACCCACCTATACCCATCTTAAAATAGCCTCAAAAAAAAAAAAAGCCTTAAAAGAATAAAGCAGGACTGAAAATAGTTTCAATACTTTTTTAAAGAATACAGCAAAATGTGGTATCTACAATCTAAAATTCACAATGACTGGCATGCAATAAAAAAATTACTAGACATGCACTAATGCAAGAAAATGTGAAACATTATCAGAAGAAAAATTAGTCAATAGAAACAGACCTAGAAATGACAGAGGTGATGGAATTTTCACACAGAAGCATAAAAGTTAATATAAATACATTCAATATGATCAAGAATGTAATGGAACACATGAACCTAGTGAGGAGGGAAATGGAAGATATAAAAGATAGAAAAAGAACCAAATGGAAATTCTAGAGATGAAAAATACAAAAGCTAAAATAAAAATTTTATTAAGTGACATTAACACCTGATTAGACACTGAAGAAAAAAAGTCAGTGAGCTTGAATATGTAGCAAATAAAACTACCCAAAACAAAGTACAGAGAAAAACACTGAAAAACCGTGAGCATAAGCCTAGTGCACCAAGGGCAACATCCAGTGGTCTAACGTGTGCAGCTGGAAGCCCAGTGAAAAGGTGGGGGACATAGAAATTATTCAATGATGCAACTTTCCAAATCTGATAAAATATATAAACCTATAGATCCAAGAAACTCAATGAATCCCCAAGAAGGATAAACACAAAGAAAACCATGAGACATATCACAATGAAAATACTTAAAACCAATAAATCTTAAAAGTAACCAAAGAAAATAGATACAGAAAGGCAATTTTTAAAAAAGGTCTTCAGGGGGCTTCCCTGGTGGTGCAGTGGTTGAGAGTCTGCCTGCCGATGCAGGGGACATGGGTTTGTGCCCTGGTCCGGGAGGATCCCACATGCCGCGGAGCGGCTGGGCCCGTGAGCCATGGCCGCTGAGCCTGCGCGTCCAGAGACTGTGCTCCACAACGGGAGAGGCCACAACAGTGAGAGACCCACGTACCGCAAAAAAAAAAAGGTCTTCAAAATGAAAACCTCTGTACTTTGAAAGACTCCTGGTGGCACAGTGGTTAAGAATCCGCCTGCCAATGCAGGGGATACAGGTTCGAACCCTGGTCCAGGAAGATCCCACGTGCTGCAGAGCAACTAAGCCCGTGTGCCACAACTACTGAGCCTGCACTCTAGAGTCCGTGAGCCACGGCTACTGAGCCCAAATGCCACAACTAGTGAAGCCCGCGTGTCTAGAGCCCATGCTCTGCAATGAGAAGCCACCCAATGAGAAGCCCGCGCACCGCAATGAAGAGTAGCCCCTGCTCGCCACAACTAGAGAAAAGCCTGCGCGCAGCAACAAACACCCAACGCGGCCAAAAATATAAATAAATAAATATATTTAAAAAGAAAATGAAAAAGCAAGCCTCAGACTGGGAGAAAATATTTAATACATATACCTTTCAAAGGAATTGCACCTAAATATGTAAACAACTCTTACAGTTTCATAAGACAACTCAATTATTTTTTTTTTTTTTTTTTTTTTTTGCGGTACGCGGTCCTCTCACTGTTGTGTCCTCTCCCGTTGCAGAGCACAGGCTCTGGACGCGCAGGGTCAGTGGCCATGGCTCACGGGCCCAGCCGCTCTGCAGCATGTGGGATCTTCCCGGACCGGGGCACGAACCCGTGTCCCCTGCATCGGCAGGTGGACTCTCAACCACTGCGCCACCAGGGAAGCCCCAACTCAATTTTTTAAATGGGGAAAAATGTTTGGACAGACAGTCCATAAAATAAAGTATGCAAATTGCCAATAAGTACCAGAAAATATGCTTAACACTGTGCAAATTAAACACATGCAAGTCAAACCCACAATGAGATGCTACTACATGTCCACTAATTGTCTAAAATTTAAAAGCTGACAACATCAAGTGTTGATGAGAATGCAGAACAATTAGAATGCAGAACAATTTGTATGTTGCTGGTGGGGAAATAAAATGGTGCAGACACTTTAGAAATCAATTTGTCAGTTTCCTATAAAGTTAAACTGTGAGACCAGAGGAGGGGTTGGGATATCACAGCACATTACCTTAGCCGTGCTCTCCTCTTGTTCTCTGAAGACCCTCATTTCTCCAATTTCCAAGTCTTCTGGAAGCTGCCTTCCAAAGAGAGTGGCTGTGAGGAAATCACCTTTCAAGAAATCTCAAAGCTGGAAGCAGGACTTTTCTTTGCTCATGGACTTGTGTACATTATTCCTGAGCAGTGACCCGAGCCATGAAGGCTGACAGATCTGTGTTCTATGGAGTCCAGGGCCTTGGCTTGTCCAGGTGGGACCTGGTGAGCCAGACATGGGATGTGTTTGGGTGGGTCCTTCCTGTCCATCCTTCCCACCTGTGCCCTCCACTTGCAGCTTCTCCTATGGTGTCTGCTTTTGATTCTTCCAATGAGTATGTGGTACTGTTTTCTATAGTGGTAAAATACACATACCATAAAATTTGCCATCTTAACCTTTTTTTTTGTTGTTTTTTTAATATTTATTTATTTATTTTGGCTGCACCGGATCTTAGTTGTGGCACACGAGATCTTTGTTGCAGCATGCGGGATCTGTAGTTGCGGCATGCAGACTTCCTAGTTGTGGCATGTGGACGTCTTAGTTGCAGCACGTGAACTCTCAGCTGCAGCATGTGGGATCTAGTTCCCTGACCAGGGGTCGAACCTGGGCCCCCTGCTGGAGTCATACCCACTGGACCACCAGGGAAGTCCCATATTAATCATTTTAAGTGCACAGTTCAATGGCATTAAGTACATCACTGCCATCCATCTACAGACCTTTCTCATCTTCCCAGACAAACTCTGTCCCCATTAAACACTAACTCACCATTCCCCCTTCCCTTGGCCCCTGTCACCCACCATCCTACTTTCTATCCTTATGGATTTGCCCTAGATATCTCATAGAAGTGGAATTATACAGTATTTATCTTTTGTGACTGGCTTATTTCACTTAGAATAAAGCCTCAAGATTCATCCATGTTGCGGCCTTTTAAGGCTGAATAATATTCCCTGTATGGATGGGCCACATTCTGTCTACTCCTTCATCCGTCAGTGGATACTTGGGATACGTTTCTTCTTGAATCAAAAAAACATTAAGTGTTGAAAACAACATTAATCTCATCTCTCAGAAATTCCTTTAGCTCTGATGGCGTCAAGCGCTGAGCTCTGAAATGCTTCCGATTCTTGCCTTCGGTGCTGGGAAGCTTGAGATGACACCTGGAGAGCTTTCTCTCTGTGTGTCTGCTCTTACTAACGTGCAGCTCTGGAAAAGGGTCTTCACTCTCTTTCACACGTGCGTGAGTGTGTGCTGTGTGTGTGTCTCCATCACAGACACACAGGCCAGGTCTCTGTGTTACAACGTCCTCGGCCAGGGTGAAAACACAGGCCTCTCATCCAAAACAGAGGGGGAAAGTGCTGTGAGAGCTACATTTAAAGGCTTTTCTTTCTTCCAAGGTTGTTCTCTTGACTTATTATATTTTTTATTTGCTATTCATCATTGTTCTAAGAAAATCTAAGAATTTAAATTATTAGCATGAATTTTACTATTCTTTATGTTGTGCAATACAGTTTTAAATGCAAACATCAGAGCGTTTAACTTGTATGCAGAATCACTGAAATGACACCAATTCTGTTTGTTGGCTCGACCCTGGACGATGTCTCCATCCACCAGCAGAGACAAAACAGGCCAGATGGGGCAGGGCTGGAAGGAGAAAAGGGCCCCTGCACACGGCAGACAGCAACACCAGGGGTCAGTGTGACCCAGCTCCAGCCAGGCGGAGGCGCCAGCAGGGTGGGCGGGGAGGATGCAGGAAGGGGGCAGAGGGGCAGGTGGCTCCAGGCCCCGCACACACAAGCACAGGTCAGAAGACAGGGTCATTGAGAAGCTGGAGACACAGTCCCTGGCCCAGGCAGCCAGTGTCCATCAGCCATCCAGCCCTCGCACAGACGGCTCCTCCCAAGGGATGAACAGCTCACCTGGGGCCTCTGCCCAGCAGCAGGGGTCACGCCCTTGACCCTCCAGCTAACACCCGGGCCTCTCTCTCCCAGGGTCCTCCCAGGACCCCTTTGGAGTCCCCAGGGGCCGGTCAGCTTGGCCAGGTGGGGTCAAGATGAGAACTCAGGGAGCAGCCCCAGTGGACAGAGCATGCAGGGCACCAGGACACCCACCATCAGCCCCCTCCTCTGCCCAGTGTTAGACTAAAGGAAGCCTTCATCGTTATCTACAGGAAGGTGCAGGTGCTGAGCGAGAGCTTCTATCAGTTACAGCTCTGGCCCGGGTGCCGTCCAAGTTCCCTTCCCTTCCCTGGTTGAGCCCCGTATGTGTCCTGTGCTTCACGCATTTCTCCTCTGCCTCTTTCCAAAAAAGGACTTGAGGCAGCTGCTTGCCCTGGGTATCTGGAACCACCCCCAGAAGCATCTTTCCACTAGAAGTTTAACTGGTATTCTCTCTTGAATTTCCTGCAAAAAGGAAATTACTTTCTGTACAATGTGGATACTGGTAAAATCTCTGATTTCATCATTAGCTTTAAAAACCGCAGCTAACAGTACGGTAGACTCTGGTGAAATCAACCTGGTGGCTCAGAGAGGACATCCCACATCCAACACTTTTCCTATTTTTACACCCAGAAATTCATTTTGGCTTTGATTCCCTCTTTTCATCTTTACGTATTTTAAATTTCACACTGTAGCAGCGTTTGTCTGTATGCGCAATGAGATACCGGACAAACTTTGAAACTCTGACCTGAGCAATCTCGGCGTGTCAGCCCCTCCCAGTGCTTCCCAGGAGATTCAGAGGGCCATGTGCTCTCGGTAACCACCCAACTGCAAAGCTCACAGCACCCCCAAATAAATGGAAAGTTCTCTTCCCTGCCTTGCTGTAGCCCCACTTGGTGGGCTCTCTGAAGGGCCATTTCACACTTCCTGGGCTCTTCCCCTTAAGAGGCAGAGCAAATCACAGCCCTGCCAGGCTTTCCCGGGGTCTCCCCTGTACTGGCTGTTTTGGGAAACAAACAGGAGAGGGTAGAGGAATGTTGGCTGGGTGGTTTCTAAAGCCCCCTGGCTGCGTGGCAGACAGAGAGGAAAGTGCACTTGTTCAAACAGCGCATTCATGACAGAAGGGGTGAAAAGGCAGATTCAAGATCCTGAGGGACAGGTACCAACCTGGGCCTGGCACAACACTGCCCAGCGATTTTCAGATGTGGACAATGGCATTGTTGGCAAGGTGACTTGGGGCAAACTGGGGTGAATCGGGGACTTTGGCGTCATGATATGAAGCTTGGCAAAAAAAAAATACACTGCATTTTCTTTGTAATTATGTAGACGTGACAAGAAAAAATATTGACTTTGCATAAAACTTCCAAATGAAATCGTTTCAAAAAACCTTGTAGGGGCTTCCCTGGTGGCGCAGTGGTTGAGAGTCCGCCTGCCGATGCAGGGGACGCGGGTTCGTGCCCCAATCCGGGAAGATCCCACATGCCGCGGAGCGGCTGGGCCCGTGAGCCATGGCCACTGACCCTGCGCGTCCGGAGCCTGTGCTCCGCAACGGGAGAGGCCACAACAGTGAGAGGCCCATGTACCGCAAAAAAAAAAAAAAAAAAAAAAAAAAAAACCTTGTAAAACTTGATTTAGAAAAACATAACCTCCTCACAGCAGGATTTAGCCTCGAAACGGCCACACGGAAGTCCTTACCGAGACCTTCTAACGACGCACTCTTCCAAGTCTTGACACCCGCTTGCAGTGAGAAGCACAAGGAGAATTTCGAGACAATTTTGTAACCACCTAAAAGTCAAAAGTTGGAATTTCATCTAAGATTTTGGTACCTCCCTTCCTTTCCCTGTAACATGGGCATCTTTTAAAATTTTATTGAAAAAAATGTTACTGTAGTAAGAGCACTTAACACAAGATCTGTCCTCTTAGATTTTAGGTGCCAACCCCAGGCTGTTACACGTGTGGTACAGCCTGTGGGGGATTGGAGCCCTGGACACTGGGGCTGGCAATGCAAATGGTTGGCATTTCTTATCATCTGAATGGATCTGGAAACCAATCAAACTCCCTCAACGTGGAAGGCCCCCTCTACTATGTGCGGGTGCATTTTAAACAGTTCCTGGAGGCTGGCAGCAATGGTGGGAGGGCAGCTGTGGAAGGAGAAAAGGTGGAGAAATGGGGGCGGGGCTGTCCCAGGACCTCGGCCGCCCGTCCCCACAGGACACAAGTCCCCCGGCAGCGCACAGGCCCTCGGCCACTCGGGGCGTGCTCTGCCCAGGTGCCAGGGACCGGTAGCCCTGTGGCTCTGCTGCGGACAGGAGGACCGACTGTCACTCTGGTACCCGCCGCCTACAGGGCCGGGGCCCCCCAGACGCCACCCCTCGGGTCAGGCGAAGCTGCGTGAGGCTCTGGCCTCAGGTGCTGGCGGTTCCCACCAGGCATGTGGGTGGGGGAGGATGTGCTGGAGGGCTGGGCGGGGTGGAGCAGAGACAGAGCCCCAGGACTGCAGCCACGTTGTGGGAGAGGAGAGGTTGGGTGTGACAGACTGGGACCCAGGGCTGAAGAAAGCACCGCAAAAGACAGGTGAGACAGGCTCACACAGACACGCAAGAAAGACAACATGAACTGTCTCAACAATAATTTTTATATTGATTTCATGTTGAAACAATATAATGGATATGATGTTTAACTAAAATATTTTATTAATTTTACCTGTTTTTTACTTCTTAAATGTGACCAGTAGGGAACATTAAATGTCCGGAGGGCAAGCGTCCTGTCACCATTGCACACGCCAGGCTTCCCGGCCGGCTACCCGTTGATTAAAGGCTGCTGTCACCTGGGCCCCGTGCCAAGAGTTCAGGTGACTGTGTCGGAGCCAGGTGACACGAGAACACCCCCTGGGACCTGTCAGGGCAGAAACGGAGGCGGGGTCAGCCTGCTCGGGTGACACAATCTCTGAAAAGATCCTGAATCTGGAGAGATTTAATTTCAAGAGACACAGGCAAGTCTCAGCACTGAGCCAACCCCAGACAGCACGGGTGTGGGTGATGGAGGAGACGCAGCTCCTGGCGATGGACAAGAAGCTGGGGGTCTTATTGTGCAGGGAGGGGAGGGTCGTTTTGACCAGAGTCCAATCACCTTGGCAGTAGCTGAAGTATATTTGCTGTTCGTTCCCTCATTCGACCACCAGGTGCTGGACCCCCGCCTACGCCCAGGGGTCAGGAGTGATGGGCTGGCCTAGCACACAGGCAAGGACACAGCCCATGGGAGAGGCCAGGAGAGTGGAGCTGGAGGGGACGGAGAGGGATGAGGAGTTGGGGGGTGGCTTCTGAAGTGGGACCAGACGCGGCCTGGGGTGTGCTGGGGCTGAGGGGGCAGGGGCTGGGTGCTAGGTGTCAGGAACCTTCTAGAAGGCGCTGGGAACTTTGGGTTTGATCAAAGTGCTATGGGTGAGGTGGTGGATTCACACTTTCCGGTGGCCCTGGGGACACGAGCCTTGAAGTGGAGTGTTGAGAAGGGGCTGGATTTGGGCAAAGCTGCAGGAGGAGGCCAGCCACCAGTCAGAGCATCACACTGGGGCCTTCTCTGCAGAACTAGGGACATGGAACTGTCTTCAAGGGCAGGAGGCAGACTGGAAGGGAGCTCCCGGGGAGGGGACACCCTTGCTCTTCAGTGAAGGAGCTGCTGGGCGGTGGGCTGAGCAGGTGGACGTCAGCTTGGCTCAGAGCAACCCTCCTGACCCCAAGAGTCAGTGTTTCTGAGAAGAGGGAGGTGGATGGAGGCTAAGAGCAGGGCCGGGCAAGTTCTCCAGGCGGCACCGAGGGGCCTGCATCCCCATGAACAGCTGGCACGTTGCACTTCAGTCCCTCTGACCTCAGAGTGCTGGTCCCTGCCCCAGAGGAGAAGAGGGGAGGAGGAGGGAGGGGAGGAGGAGAGAGGGGAGGAGGAGGAGGAGGGGAGGGGAGGGGAGGAGGAGGGGAGGGGAGGAGGAGGGAGGGGAGGAGGAGGGGAGGAGAGGGGAGGAGAGGGGAAGAGGAGGGGAGGAGGAGGGAGGGGAGGAGGAGGGAGGGGAGGAGGAGTGGAGGGGAGGAGGAGTGGAGGGGAGGAGGAGGGAGGGGAGGAGGGGAGGGGAGGAGGAGGGAGGGGAGGAGGAGGGAGGGGAGGAGGAGGGGAGGAGAGGGGAGGTGGGGGGGAGGTGGGGGGAGAGGAGGAGAAGGGGAGGGGAGGAGGAGGGAGGGGAACCAGCCCAGACCCGGCCAGCCTGCCTCAAACTTCACTGTGCTGGCCCATCCCTACGAGACCTGGCCCAGGTGGTAGTGGACCAGCTGGTCGTGGGGCCTGAGAGTCTGCATTTCTGACACCCGCCACCACCCCCTGCCCCAGGCAATGCCTGTGCTGCAGAGTGGGTCAAACTGAGCAGAACAACGTGACCTGGACTCTGTGTCGTCCAGCAGCTGGAGGGGAGGCCTAGAGAGCGCCTGTGAAGAGCGAGGAGGCTGAACATTGTGCAATCTTTTCAGAGTAGTAGTATTCTTCTCCTCGGGATACTTTGTGCAGCCCCAGGGCGCCCTCAAAAATTCTGGCTCTGACAGGAGGTTTGAGTGGCCTTTCTAGATGTTTGCCTGGGGCCCAAATCTGAATCCATGCGCTGCTTGGGAGGATGGCAGCAGTGGGCCAGTGACGGCCGAGCACTTTCGGGAGGACTCGCGTCTCATCCCTGTGTGGTTTTCCCAAGTCACCGACCCTAATCCACAGGCAGGAAGGACTCCCACAAAAGCAAAGTTAACAGTGAGAAGCTCAGTGCTCACGCGGAGCTTTTTGGCAGCTGGACTGCAAAGATGTCCCCGATGGACGTGCCCCAAGTGGTCCCTCCCCTTGACACTGGGCCAGCCCCCTGAGGCCAGCAGAAGACAATGGAAACTTCCAGTTGGGTTGGAAGCCCTGCAGCTGCCATCCTGCTCCGGGGAAGGCAGACACCACCCCGAGTCTGCCTGCCCCAGGCAGGGAGGAAACCCAGGCTGGCTGCGTGGAGGCAGTGTGGACACAGGGGGGCCCCGGCACAGGTGACACGGAGAAGATGGAGGGACCCGGCAGACAGCTGGCCCCAAGGACCAAGCTACCCCCGCTAAGACACCTCTGCTCTGCCTGCATTCCTGACCCACAGAATCACGGGCGGATTAAAACGAGTTTTGAAGGTGAATGTGTTGCCGTGACTGGTGACCGAAGCAAGTCTGAGGGTGATGAATAAACAGTAACTAGTCACACAAGCACATGTAAAAGGTGGTGGCACTAATCCTGTGAAAGAGCAGAAGACGGCTCTCTCAGCACAGGAAATAGAGATTTCCCCAGTCAGAGAGGTCAGGGAAGGCTTCCTGAAAGAAGCAGCATTTGAGATGAAATCCAAAACCAGCGAAGAGGGTTGAAAGCGGAGGAAACAGCAGGTGGAAAGGCTCTGAGGTCAGAGAGCTCCATAAGCCCAGACGCAGAGGGCAGGGAGAGGGGGCTGTTGTCTGAGGTGGAGCCGAGAGGGGGGTGGTGCACTGGGAGGCCCTCAGGGCGCTAAACAGGGAGGTGACAGCATCAGGTTTGGTGGGAGTGGGGGGGCCTCAGATCTTAGCAGCTGGTGGGGCCTCTTGGGACAAGAGCTGCTGAAATGAAACCCACACACAGCAGCGCCTGGGCCCATAAGCCCCCTCTCCAATTCCCTGGGGCAAGACACGTCCCCTGGGCCTGCGGTCAGTCGGTCAGTCGGTCGGTTGGTCGGTGTAAAGGAGGGTGGCTCGTGGGACACTCCCCTCTCCATTGCCCCGCCAGCGCCACCCCTACACGCCGGGACCCCCGCACCGCAGAGGCTGTCGTGTCAGCAACCCCCCGCCCCACCCAATGCCGTGACAGCTCCCTACCTGCGGTGCGACCACAGGACAGTCTCCAGAGCAGTGGCGTCTCCTCCGACCCCCCTGGAGCCGGTCAGGCCTGTGAGGGCTGGCGTTGGAGGCGGGCTTAGAAGGGCAGCGGGCGAGGCTTTAATTTCCCTCCCACCTGTGTCTGCTCCCGCCCACCTGCAACCCGGGCCTGGTGAGGCTTCCGGGAGAGAACCCGGGGGAGCCTGATGAGGCCCACCTGGCTCGGGCCTCAGGAGGGGCAGCCGGGCCACGGCGAGGCCCCTGGGTGGCCGGCGGGTGGGGTGGGGGTGTCCAGGGGCTTCGAGGGAGGCGAGCAGCTCACAGCCCCTCACAGGATGTGCTAGAGGGGGCGATGCTGCAGGACGTTCCCCAAGCCTCCCTGACCCTGACCCTGACCTGGAGGCTCATGGGAGACCCAGCGCTCACCTGGGGAGGCCACCCCACGAGCCGGGCCGGGGCCCCAGGGCCCTACTTCCTGCACATGAGCCCTGCCTCCTCCCTGACAGCTTGGCCGCTCCACAGCTTC
Source organism: Grampus griseus (assembly GCF_964374135.1). Lineage (NCBI taxonomy): Eukaryota > Metazoa > Chordata > Mammalia > Artiodactyla > Delphinidae > Grampus > Grampus griseus. Next base: position 147,752,246 of record NC_139018.1, read on the forward strand.
TGGGAGGGCAGCCCATGGCCCCAGGTCCAGGTGCCCTGGGCTCCATTCGGCCTGTAGGGCCAGGCCCAGGAGCCGCAGAGCAGAGAGCTTCCAGGAGATTCTAATGCGTCATCAGTGAGAAGCCCTGGTCTGAAACCAGCTTTCTGCCTTCAACCTAATTCCAAGGCAGCTGCTGTAAATCCACACCTGGCCGAGGACGCCTTCCCTGAAGCTGGGAAGGCTTGCCCTGTTCTCTGAGGACAAAGCCCAGAGTCCGCAGAGCTCCGCCCTGGGCCAGGCTGCTGGCAGCCCTGCGGAGACGGCTCGCTCTCCTGGGTTATTGATGTCAGGTGCAGACCCCAGGCTAAGCCCTCAGCAGCTCCTCTCCAGCGCCTGGCAGGCGGCCAGGGAAACACTCAGGCCATGGCCACCGTTTCCTGGGAGGCTGGAAGCTGGGAGCACTTTGTCCTCGTGGAAGGCGGGTGACCCATGGAGCCCGCCTCCCCAGCATCCTCGGGCAGACCTGCGGCCGGAGGGTTTCAGAGACGTGCTTCCCCCCCTTCACCGTCCCGCTGATGTTTGTCCTATTTATCCTGCAGTGATGGGCCCTTGACATTTGCCAAGTGTGTTGAGAAGACTTGTCTGCTCACCCTCTCGTTGCCTCGATGGGAAAAGGAGGACCGTCTGACGTGAGGCTCTTGAGACGGCTGGAAGGCACAGGCTGAATGCTTTGTGGCCACCTGGGTCGCACCTGCTGGCCAGCATCCCCCTCTGATCACCCGAGACCCAGCCCGGCTTTCCTGGGCTGTAGGAGGGGCTCCTGTGTGGAGGTGGAGGTAATATCCTAGATTCCTCTTCCAGGGACCCCAGGCCTGCCCATGACTGTCCAGAGGCTGGACAAGGCTCCCGGGCTCTGCTGTCCCCCTCCCCGTCTCCCCGACTGGCTCTTCTGTGACCACCTCCCAAATAAACTACGGGCCCCCAAACACCAGCCTCGGCTCTTCTTCGGGGAAGTCGCAGCCCGAGTCACGTGCACATGGGCTCCCAACAGAAGTGGGTTATTTCAAGTCCCCCTGGCTCCCCGCCCCACCCCAGGCCTGGGCAGCAGGGAGGGCCAGCAGTGGGGGAACGGGGTTAATCAGGGATCCACGTGGGCTGAGGCCTGGGGGATGGGAGGGTCTTCACCTTAAGTAGACTTTTTCGGGAAGTTGTGACTCTGTTGTCCGAATGCCGTGGGGAGAAAAGACAAGAGAGCAAATGAGAGTCAAGCTGGACACCAGAACCTAAGCATGTTTTGTTTTGGGCCCAGGATTTGCCCTCTCTCTGCATCCATCCTGACACATCACAGCCCCCGAGGCCAGGAGCACCTCCTGCAGATGCTGGCCCGCTGTCACCCCCTCTGGGGGAAGGTTGCCTTCTACCTGGGAGAAGTGAAGGGATCCCAACCCTCCTGGGGGCAGGGACGCCCTGTTGCACACTCGGATCTGTGGTGGGGTTTCCTCTGCCCTCACCTGGTGGGAACCAGCCCAGACTTGGCATCAGACTCCTGAGTTGGGTCAAAAGACCCTCCCAATCCCCATGCAGGGAGGATGAGTCATTCCTTCCTTCACGGCAAATGCCTCCTAACCACTGAGTCAGTGCTCGGAAATGCCGTTTTTAGAGCCTCACTGAGGGCTCAGTGCCAGTGAATCAGAATTTCCACTATTGAAATAGAATTTGCAGAAGTGCTATTTCCCAGCAGGCAGAGCAGGAAGGGAAGGAGCCCACGCAATGAATGAAGACTCCCACACAGGTCCTGGGACCCAGTCTCTTCCAAGGGGGTCAGGCCCTGCGGCCCTGCAACTAGATCCGGCATGTGGAAGGAGGGTCCACATGGGGACGGGACCCAGGTCTCCACAGAGGGTGCACATGGGGATGGGACTCAGGTCTGCAGAGCCCGGTCTGAGCTGTGTCTGTGTGCACACTGGTGGGTGACTATTGACCCCAACAACCAAAGTCTTCTGGGTGAGGCCAGGTGAGAACTTGGAGCCAGGCCCTGCTGCCCTGGTCAGCGGGCTGGAGGGGACATGGCACGTCTGCAGCTCACACTGCACTCACACGGCTCCAAGTGACACCTGGACTTAGAGGGGTGCTCTCCACAGCGTGAGGCTTGAGTTCCCAAGAGAAGTGTTACTGAACTTTGACAGGGTCTCAGTGGGAGTCCCCTCCAGGACACACTAAGGACTGGCCGGGTGTCCGAGGTTGGTCGTGGTGGCCTGGTGACTCAGGGCAATCTCTGGACAAAGGCTGGGGCTCCCTCTGTCATCCTGAAGCACTCGGCCTCCCAGGGAAATGTCCCATCACGCAGGGGACGGTCAAGGCTGCCCCTGGGGTCATAAATCAGAGTGGGGCCCTGTGGGCACTGGAGACACACACGCCTTGAAGGGGCTCGTACCCCTGGATGACCCCGTCTTTGGCCCAGGAGAGCTCAGAGAAGTGCAGAGCCCTCCCGTCCACACCGCCAGGACAAAGCACTGCCGCGCATAGGCCATGGGCTTTTGTGGCGCCTGAGGGAAGCCACGTGCTAGGCCTGCCAGACTGTGGTGGGTGGAGCGGGCTGGCCACAGGCAGCCACTGCCCTGTGCGCCAGCCCTGACCACCCCAGTGGACGGACAGCACCCCCTGCCCCGGCTCCGCCCCTCCTGCTAAGGGCAGGTACGCCGCCTGCTCTGTTCTCTGTTGCTTTGCGGGGCTGTGGCCATGGCTGGGCAGGGAGAGTATTTATCACCATCCTGGGAGTAACGCCAAGGGTCAAGCCCAGGGTGAGAGTCCAGTAGAACAGGCTGCACTTGGAAGTTACACTCAGACAAGAACAAACACAGTAATGGTTGTAATGGCTATCCACGGCTGTGTAACAAATGGGCCTTGCTCAGCAGCTCAAAGGCACTGACGGTTGTAATCTCAGTGTCTGGCTCTGGAGTCCTGGGGTGGCTTAGCTGGGCATCAGCCAGGGCTGCGAGGTTGAGGGACACCATCCCTCTGTGACCTGATCTTGGAAGTGACATTCCAGCTCATTTCGCACATTGACTTTCTCCTCAGGATATGGAAGAGTTGTGCTGGGTCCAGCCCATGCCCGGAGCAGGGCCACAGCACAGAACACAGCAGCAGAACTACATTCCCCGGCACCAGCACAGGCTCCTCACGATGCTGAGGGGCCTCACTTCCCCACTCAGATGCTCGGCCAGCATCCTGCTGGCAGGGAAGCCCCCAGATTGAGGAGGGCCAGCCACAGCCTTCCCACCGCAGACAGACAAGTGTGCTGAGCCTGGACGGGAGGATGGGATGGCCAGAGTCAAGTGGAGCAGGGCATGTGGGTGGTACCACCTGGGGTCCCTGTGGGATGGGCAGGAGGACCCAGAGTGCTGGGTGGAGGTGGGAGGTGGGCTCCCCACCATACCAGGAGCAAGACTGTGGCCCCAGGGAGGGAGCCCCATGTACCCCAGGCTGCAGGGACAGCTGTGGGTCCCCGGGCCAGGCCCGGGCACCACGGCCAGCACAGCATAGGGGCCCCATTGGGTCCCCCTCCATGGTGGGACAGCACCTTGGGCTGTCACCCTGTCTCACCCATGCTTGTGCAGTCTCAGGGCTTGCAGAGGACCGTGGGCCATCTACACCTACTCAGGCAGGAGCATCTCATGAATGCTAGGTAGGAGGTGCCACCGGGCCTCACGCGGGGGCTGGACCCAGGCCAGACTCCCCGCCCAGCACGTTCCCAGAGTCTCTCGTCTCTCTCTCTGTCTCTCTCAGATAATTGGTCTGTGTGGGAGGTGGGTTGAGGCTGATGGGACACGGCGCAGGAAGGGTGGCTGGGCCTGGGGCTGGGTGGTCCTGGGGGAACAGGTGGTCCTCGTGGGTGCAGCTCCCTGTGCTGAGTTGAGGGAGGGGGCTTGCTGCCCCACATGCAGGGAGGGGGTGAACTGGAGTCCTCCTCGGTCCTGGTCTCAGCATTTTCATGTGATCTCCTTCAATCCTCTCCAAAGACCCTGAAGGTCGGTTCTATTTCCCCCATTCGTCAGGTGTGTAAACTGGGGCTCAGAGAGGTTAGGTGACATGCCAAAGGTCACACAGCTATTAAATGATGGAGAACTTGGACCCCGGATGCATCCCCTTGGCCTCCTCGGGCTGCTCGGGAGCTGGCAGGGCACCTGTGCCCCAGCACCGGCACTGTCCAGGGCCTCTCTCTTGTGGGAGGGCGGCTGATGCATCCAAAGCTGCGCTGTCCCTGCCTCAGCAGAGAAACGCGGCTCAGGGGAGCGACTCAGCCTGTGGCTGCGAGCCCTCTGCACCTCGGGCTGTCTGGATGGAGGGAGCCCAGGTAGGGGTCTCGCAGAGGGCCCGCAGCACAATGGGGCATTTGGCCTGAACCCACAGAGACAAAGTGGTCTCGCTGTGCAGACAAGCCCCAGAGATCCTCCAGGGAGGGGGACAGGCTCCCCGGGGAGTTGTCATTCCAGTGCCCCCTCCCAAAGCAGCTCCACCCAGTGCAGCACCTTCTCCCAAAGCAGCTCCTTGAAGAAATCATTAGACAGTGCAACAAACACGAGTCCCTCACACTTCACCTCCTGTTCTGTCTCACGCACCCAGGCACACAGGCACACACGCACACACACACATACACACTCATGCACACACACAGCTTTACCTACAAAGAAAACCATTTGTGCCCATAACTTGCCTGTTGCCTGCTCAGGCTTGCTTTTTACTTCCTCCTCGGGTATTTCTTCGTGGGCTGGCCCTGCTCCGTTGAAAGCCCAGGTGGCCGCACTGGCCTCTCCCTGCCCCACTACCGCAGCCCCGCTCTGGGTGGAGCCACGCCTGGCTGTGGCGGGGAGGGGCACCTCCGTGAGCTGCCTGACCTGTGGTTTTAGACAATCTCAGGGCCAGCAAGACCAGCGCTGCCCAGGGGTGGCCACTGGCCCTGGGCTGCTGGCTCTTGAGAAAAGGTGGGGCCGGCGGTTGTGCAACACAGCTGCTCCCCAAGGTAAGTGTGAGCCCCCGTGGATAGTGTCTGATACTCACTACCTGTTGAAGTGATGGTGTTTGGGGCGTACTGAGTAAATAAAATTCATTAAAATCAGCGTAGCCTGGCTTCGAGGCAAGTTATAGCCACACCAATGCCTCGCACTACATTTCTACGCGGGGGGCGCGGGCCCAGGCTCCAGAAATAGCTCTCCGACGTGGGATTGGCGGGAGGACTTGCTGCAGCCACTTCGGGTGCGTCTGTGCAGGAAGCGGGGCCCCAGGATGGGGCGGCGTGGCGCCCTCTGCCCTCCCTGCCCGCCCCCTGCCCAGATCCACAGTGGGCGTCACGCTCGGTCAGCCTGTCCCTGCTTCTCAGACGAGAATCAGAGCCGATCGTTGAGGCTGAAAAGAACCTCAGCAGCGCCGAGATGCAGGGGCTGGGCGGTGGGCCGACCCTCTCTCGTTTAGAAAGTGGGAGGCGGCCGCTGCTGCCCTCATGGCCCCCGAAAGCCAGCCCACGGCCCTCCTCGGTCGCCAGGCGCCGAACGCAGATGCCTCCAGAGGGAAGCCGCCCTCAGCCAGAGGTGCGCGGAAGGCGCTGAGTCACGGAGTCACCCAGCGCCCCCCCACCCCCACGACTCCCAAGGCGCCGGCGCTGCAGAGAGAAGGGCTGCGGCCCCGGGGCGCCGGGAGCAGCCTCCTGCAGCGAGCGAGGGTCCAGCCCCTCCTGCCCGCCCCACGTGACCTCTACACCGCGGCTCGGCTCGGCTCCCCTCCTCTCCGGAGCGCTGCGCCTCCGAGTAGCGTTCCTCTGCGCTTCCAGAGACACTGCTCCTGCATTTTCATTTGTCAGCTTCTGCTGCAGGATCAGGGGCTGAAATCACCTGCCTTCGCATCCTCGCCGCTCTTGTAGCTCCACTCACCTTGCAACGCTGTGTACACAGCTGTGCTGCTTTCCACCTTTTGGAAGCCAATCCTGAATCATTTCAGGTTGGCAGTAAATCGTTTGACTTATGGAACCAGGCTGTTTTCTTCCCCCAGAGCTAATGCGGGTGTTCAAAAAGCAGATAAAGCAATTATAACACTGCACCAAAGCAGTTATTTTTTAGTATTTCATTGCTGATCTCCTTTCTCCTTCTATATTATGTACTCAGCTGATTAGCTCTAATGAGCACCAGAAAGTAACTGGCAAAACATTAGAGGAATTCGTCACCCATAAATGGGGGAATGACGCTGTCTATGCTTGGAAGCGGTTGCGTTCAGGTGGCGCTCGTCCAGGAAATGCACCTGACGCTTCTGAGCGCACGACCCGGTTGAAACCGGATGGAATGTGCAGGCTCCTCATCCTGACAACCGATTGTTTCCCGTCAGCTCCTGCTTTCTCCCAATTATAGAAACCAGAACCCCTTCCAGCTCCGCGAGGACCTGCCGCTGCGGCACCTGCTCCCGGGCGTCCTTTCTGCTGTCAGCGTGGTCAGCCGAGGCTCCCGAGAGCGGCATTCCCAAGTGCACGGGTAGCTCCCAGCCCAGCCCCACGCCCAGCACACGGCTTCCCGTCCAGAGGAGGGCCGTGTCGTCACTGGTCCCCGCCCGCCCTCCGCCTGCACAAGCATCATTTCTGAGTCTCTCCAGAAGGAGGCAGGAGGGTCCCGGTGTGACAGAGCCGCTGGGGGAGTGGGGAGAAGGGGGGAGCCAGCGTGTGCTGCCAGGACGGCCGGCTATGCTGCGTCACAAGCACCCCGGACTGGGCCGCTCTCCCGCTGGCTCCCACGGGTGGCACTCCAGGGCAGCTGAGCTCACCTGTCTTACCTCCGAGGCTGCACGTGCACACATGGGCCAAGGAGGAGCCTGAGAATCAGGATACAGCTCTTAGACACCCCCCTTGGGGAAACGTCGCCCAGCTCCCTCATGCTGGTCAAAGGGCGCCGGGGCGGGGGTTCTCCCGGGGCTGACCTGGAAGGAGGGCGAGCGGCAGCCACCAGCCTGCCACGCGCACTTTGCGGAGCAGGGATGCCGCGGGTCCAGGCCTGGGGACAGCGTAGAAGGAGGATAGAGAGGAGACAGAAGTCAGGGTTTTCCCCACAGAGGACATGCAGAACATCGGGATAGGCTTTGAGTAATCGGGGACACTGTGGGCGCCTTTATAGCAAACGGGCAGTGGATCCTGACCAGGGCAGAGAGCTAATGCCCAGTTCAGAGACACCCATGGAGCCAGAGATGGGGGGACAGAGCTCCCAGCTCCATCCAGGGCCTCGGGGCATCGTGTGGTGTGGTTGAGGTCAGAGGTCGGAGGAACACAGAGGGTGGCACTTAAGAGCTTTCAATTCAAAGCACAGATTAGAATGATTCAATGTGAAAACTCAGTCCTCAGGCTCTTCCCTGTACAAACTGAGACAGAACATAATTACTTTTCACAGACGAAAAAGCGTGCAGGTGCCAAGGACCCCAGGTAGAGGGGGGACCCCTCCCTCCCTGCCCTCCAGCCCCCTCCCCAAAAGCCACCACAGGGCCAGTTTCTGCTGTCCTGCTCCATCTCCCGTGGTGTGGAAGGAAGGAGAGGCTTCCTTTTCTCCCAGCGAGCACAAGACCTTGCTGGGTGCAGAATGTTCTTGTCCACGCAGGCCCTCCGCCTGCACCTGCCTGGGCTGGTCTTTGGCCAGCTTCCATCTCCCTGAGCGACTGCACCGGGACCAGGACTGGGGTGGCTCCCCACATGACCTGCTGGATGGTGACACCCCCCCGCCACGTGCACTCTGAGGTCCCACGGGCTGCGTGCTGTCTGCAGTGGGGGACACGGCACAAAGGCACCGTCTTTAGGCTGGGGAGACAGTGGAACAGGAAGCAGCCCAGCCAGCACCGAGGTCTCAGAGTCCAGCCTCCAGAACTGTGAGAAATAAACATCTGTTGTTTAGGCCAGTGTCTGTGGTGTTTTGTTGCAGCAGCTGAGCTGCCTGAGACACTCTGGAGCCGTGAAGTGGATGCTGTGTAACAAACACCTCAACACAAGGAAGTGGCTGTGGCCTGGGTGAGTGTGGAGGCTGGAAGCTTGGGGAGCTCGTGAGGAGAAGCCCAGATGGCAAGAATAGACTGTTGGTGGAAATAATGGTGACTCAGGTGGGAGCTCAGGAGAGCAGAGGAGGGGGAGAGGTAGCGTCTGTCACTTAGGGAGCACGTGTCACCACGAGGGGGACGGGGACGAGGGAATGCTGGCGGGTGCAGTGGGGAGGCCGCATGGAGCCAGGGACGGCAGTCCTCGTCAGGAAGCAGCAGAGAGCTCCGCTGGGCCCCCCAGAGCTTCGTGGGAGGTGGACCCGCAGAGATGAGACTGGGCGTTTCCCCGGGTCGGGGAGGGGCAGACTCTTCTCCTGGTGGTGGTAAAACGTGAGGAGGCTGAACTGAAGGGAGTGCTCAGCAAAAAGGAATCAGAACTCGGAGATTTGGAAAATTCTCAACCTGTCTGCATTGCGAAAAATGAGAGTGTGTGTTGTGGAGGGAAGCCAGGGTGTGGCTGGACCGTCAGAGATTTTGAGTGTGAACCATGCCCCAGAGGGAGCCAGGATAGGAGCTGAGCGTGCCCCCCACCCGCCCCCGCCCAGCAGAGACCCTGACAGATTTAGCTCCAGGGGACAAAGACAGGACAAGATCAAGGCAGGCTCTCAGATTCTCCAGGACCAGACAGCCACAAACACGCTCCATCCTTCCAGAAGAGAGTGACCCCTGGCGGTTCAGGGACAGGTACCACAGGCCCAGAGTGTTGCACGGGGCGAGGCTGCCTCATCCTTGGTTTCACAGGCCAGGATGCCACTGCCCAGGGCTGAGGGGGCTGGTGTACCCCAGCAGCCTGGAGGGCAGAGCATTCTCCATTTCTGAGATCTGATGGAATTTCTTTGCTTCGCGTGGGACTTGCTTGGTACCTGTCTCCCTTCCTTCCTTCCTCTGATCTCTCCCTTCTTGATGGGAACATCTATTCTACGTCTGGCCCATCATCCTAATTCAAAAGCACACAGTTCACTGGGTTAAATATATTCACAGCTGGAGAGGAATCTTGCGTCTGGATGTAGGGTACCTGGAGTCTCACTCAGACCCGACATGGATGGTGTTTCTATGAGACTGTGGACTTTAGAGTTGGTGCTGGAACCAGTTAAGATTTGGGGGATGTTGGGATGGGGTGAACATATTTTGCATTTGAAAAGGACCTGAATTTGGCGGGGGGGCAGGATGGAAGAGGAAGGAACATTTCCAAGCTTATTTTACAAGGCCGGCATTACCCTGATACCAAAACCAAACAACAACATAACAAGAAAAGAAAATTACAGGCCAATATCCCAGATGAACATAGATGCAAAAATCCTCAATAAAATATTAGCAAACCAGACTTCCCTGGTGGCACAGTGGTTAAGAATCCACCTGCTAATGCAGGGGACGTGGGTTCAAGCCCTGGTCCAGGAAGATCCCACATGCTGTGGAGCAACTAAGCCCATGCGCCACAACTACTGAGCCCGCGTGCCACAACTACTGAAGCCCGCGCGCCTAGAGCCCGTGCTCTGCAACAAGAGAAGCCACCACAATGAGAAGCCCGTGCAATGCAACAAAGAGTAGCCCCCAATTGCCGCAACTAGAGAAAGCCCGCACACAGTAACAAAGACCCAAAGCAGCCTCTCTCTCTCTCTCTCTCTCTCTCTCTATATATATATATATATATACACACACACTAGCAAACCAAATTCAACAATACTTTAAAAGGATCATATACCATGATCAAGTGGGATTTATTCCTGGGATGCAAGGATGGCTCAACATCAACAAATCAATCAGTGATACACAATGAATGTGAAAATGAAGGATAAAAATCAATCATCATCATTTCAATAGATGCAGAAAGCATTTGACAAAGTTCAATATCCATTTATGATAAAAACTTCCAACAGAGTGGGTACAGAGGAAACATACCTCAACATAATAAAGACCATATATGACAAGCCCACAGCTAACATACTCAATGGTGAAAAGATGAAAGCCCTTCCTCTAAGATCAGGAACAGACAAGGGTGCCCACTCTTATCACTCCTATTCAAGATAGTATTGAAAGTCCCAGGCAGAATGATTAGACAAGAAAAAGACATGAAAGGCATCTAAATCAGAAAAGAAGTAAGACTGTCTCTATTTGCAGATGACATGATTTTATATTTAGAAAACCTTAAAGACTCCACCAGAAAAACTGTTAGAATTAATAACCAAATTCAGTAAAGTTTATACAAAATCAACATACAAAATCAGGAGTATACTATATACACTAATTAAAAAAAACTATCAGAATTAGAAATTAAGAAAACAATTCACTTACAATTGCATCAAAAAGACTAAATTACCTAGGAATAAATTTAATCAAGGTGAAAGACCCGTACACTGAAAACTATAAAACACGGATGAAAAAAATTGAAGATGACACAAATAAATGCAAAGATATTCCGTGTTCATGGATGGAAGAATTAATATTGTTAAAATGTCCGTACTATCCAAAGCAATCTACAGATTCAGTGCAATCCCTATTAAAATACCAATAGCATTTTTTACTAAAGTAGAACAAACAATCCTAAAATTTGTACGGAACCACCAGACCCCAGATATCCAAGGCCATCTTGAGAAAAAAGAACAAAGCTGGAGACATCATGCTCCCTGATATTACAAAGCTACAGTAATCAAAACAGTATAGTATTGGCATAAAAACAGACATACAGATCAATGAAACAGAATAGCCCAGAGGTAAACCACGCATACATGGCCAATTAATCTATGACAAAGGAGCCAAGAAAATACAATGGGGAACAGACAGTCTCTTCAGTAAATGGTGTTGGGAAAACTGGACAGCTACATGCAAAAGAATGAAACTTGACCACTTTCTTTTACCATAGACAAAAATCAACTCAAAATGTATGAAAGGGGCTTCCCTGGTGGCGCAGTGGTTGGGAGTCCGCCTGCCGATGCAGGGGATGCGGGTTCGTGCCCCAGTCTGGGAGGATCCCACATGCCGCGGAGCGGCTGGGCCGGTGAGCCATGGCCGCTGAGCCTGCGCGTCCGGAGCCCATGCTCCGCAGCGGGAGGGGCCCCAGCGGTGAGAGGCCCACGTACCGCAAAGAAAAAAAAAATGGATTAAAGACTTGAACATAGGATCTGAAACAATAAAACTCCTAGAAGAAAACATAAGTAGTAGGCGCCTTCACATCAGTCTTGATGATGATTTTATGGGTCTGACATCGAAAGTAAGACAAAATCAAACTAAAAAGCTTCTGCACAGAAAAGTAAGCCATCAATAAAATGAAACAGCAACCTACCGAATGGGGGAAAATATTTGCAAATCATATATCTGATAAGAGGTTAATGTCCAAAATATAAAGTAACTCATCCAACTCAATAGCAAAAAACCCCAAATAATCCAATTTAAAATTGAGCAAAGAATCTGAATAGACATTTTTCCAAAGAAGACACATAGATGGCCAACACGTCTAAGAAAAGATGCTCAACATCACTTAGCATTGGGTAAATGCAAATCAAAACCACAGTGAGACATCACCCCACGCCTGCTGGGATGGCCATCATCAAAAAGATAACAAATAACAAGGGCTAGTGAGGATGTGGAGGAAAGGGAAGCCTCATACACTGTTTGTGGGAATGTAAACTGGTGCAATTACTATGGGAAACAAAAAGTTAAAACAGAACTACCATATGATCCAGCAATCCCACTTCTGGGTATTTATCTGAGGAAAATGAAAACACTAACTCGAAAAGATATCTGCACCCCCATGTTCACTGCAGCATTAATTATAATAGCCAAGTTATGGAAGCAACATAAGTGGCCATTGATGGATAAATGGATAAAGAAATTGGGTGAATGGATAAAGATAATATTATTCAGCCATAAAAAAGAATGAAATCTTGCCAATTGAGACAACATGGATGGAACTTGAGGGCATTGTACTAAGTGAAATAAGTCAGTCAGAGAAAGACAAATACCATATGATCTCACTTATATGTGGAATCTCAAAACAAAACAAAACAAAACAAGCAAGCTCATAGATACAATGAACAGATTGGTGGTTGTAAGAGGCGGGGGTGAGGGGTGGGTGAAATGGGTGAAGGAGGTTAAAATAAAATAATTAAGTCCTGGGGATGTAACGTACAGCATGGTGACAATAGTTAACAATACTGTATTGTGTATTTGAAAGCTACTAAGAGAGTAAGTATTAGATATTCTAATCACAAAGATATAAAAGTTGAACCAATTTGAGGTGATGGATGTTGACGAGACACTGTGAGCATTTCACAATACACACATGTATCTAATCACTATGTCGTAAGCCTGACACTAATATAATGTTAACTGTCAATTACATCTCAATAATTTAAAAATCATTTAGTACCACCTCTTAGGAAATGTAAACCTCCGGGGAAACACCCGACGTTGGCCGTGGCATCGATATGAGTCAGCAAAGAGGCTGGAGACCAGAGGCCTCACGCTTCTCCCCGAGAGGCACGAAGCCTGTCCCCTTCTCACGCGGCACAAACACGACGCCAGCCCTCTTTACTCCCCATCGTTGGTATTCTCTGTTCTGGCTCTCGGGACCCTCCACCCACTTTTGGGGAGGTGTGATTTCGGGAACCTGGGCTGGGTCTCCTCCAGCTGCCCACGACCTAGGGCATCCTGTCCCCGAGGCCTGCCCACCGCAGGGGCAGAGTGCACAGCTGCCCTGGGGGCCATCTGAGAAGTCCCCACAAGAACCATTTGCCCAAAAATAGCTCCTTACCTGCCAGCATCGTCGCTTGGTGGGTGCTGGGAGCTGTGTTCCTGGATGCCCTTCTCTCTAGGCTCAGGCGTTATGCCCTGAGCAGTCGCCCTTTGGCCCGTGGGTCTGGCAACCCTGCAGGTTGCTGGGCCTGCCCACAGGTCCTACCCAGCAGGTCAGGGAACTTGCATTTCTACAGGTTCCAGGGGAGCCAGCCTGGGGACCTCACTTTGAGAAGGACGTGAGCATTTCACGGTAGGAAGAGAAAGATGAAGGGCTAGAGGCAGGCACGTCCATCCTGACCAGAGCCCTGAGCTCACCTGGTCAGTAGACAGGCACAGACCAAAGAGAAGGTGTGGAGACAGCCTCACCCATCTGGCCCCACTGAACCAATTAAATCAGACTCCGCAGGGTGGGGCGGAGCTTCAAAGTAGTCCCAGGTGCTTCTGAGAATGTTGAGCTGCTTGAAATCAGGTGATGCTGCTGAGGAGGGCGTTGGAATTCTGCAGGTGTGCATTTGTGTTCATCCCATGTGCACACGTGTGTGTGTGCAGGCTCCACAGCCGTCTCAGGCAAATTCGGTGGGGACACACCTACCGTGGGCAACACCTACCACGCTAAACAACAACAAACCTGGATTCCTGTGTTTGGTGGCGCCAGACCTCCGGGGTGAGGCCCAGGAGCCTGTGCTCCAGCAGGTGCTGGCTGACTCCACAAGGCTGGCTGGCTGTGGGCTGGCCTGAGCCTGGCCTCTGCAGCCCTACCCAGGGGGAGGAAACATGAGTGGTCCTCAAGCTGGCTGGGCAGGAACCTGTGGGCGGCCCTTGGAAGGCAGGTGTGGCCCATCCACACCCGGAATATGTATGAAAAAGTAAAAGTATGTTTTCCATATTTGAAACTCCATTTTAAAAGTCTAAAAACCTCTCTGTTTCTTTTCATGGTGACTGTTGAGGGAGCCGCACCAAAGCCTGGCCTCCAGGCCGCTCTGTTGAGCGGGGTCTCTGCACAGTGGCAGCCTGTGTTTTCACGGATTTCTGGTGCGTCAACACACTCCAGAGAAACACACAAATGGGATGCGATGGGGCTGGGATGGGAGGAGATGGTGGGACCCAGATGTTCAGAAACTGAGCTAAAACTGGTTTCTCTTTGGTGTTTCTGCTTGGCCTCACTGGCTCTCATTTGGCTCCACTTTCATTCCCTCAAAGTGGATGAGTCTGAGGGAAAACTGGGGAAAGCCACATTATTCAGACCTTAAACAGTGTTGTTGAATATTTTTAATATTCAAATCCCTGAGCTGGGCTGAGGGGGAGGCTCCTGAGGGATACAGGAGAGGGCTGCGGGCAGGCTGCTCACGGCAGGGCGGTGTCCGCAGCTGTGTGTGTGCACAGTTTAATCCATCAGTCTCTGGGGACATGTCCATTCTTCAGGGGGCTTATTTGATTCTGTAAAATGGGCAGGGGTGGCCACTTATGTTCAGTTCAAAGACAGATTCATAAGGGCTCAGCGAGATTACATTTGTCCCAAGTGTCAAAATGGGCGACAGGAAGTAGTGGGGCTAGGCTTTGAATCAGCTCTAACAGTCGAAGGAAAATATGTAGTAGTTGTAGTTTTGTGTGCTATTGACGAACAATAAGAAACTGGAAAAATACCATTTACAATAGCATCGAAATAGGAAATATAGAGACAGAAACTTAACGAGAGACGTACAGGACCTGTGCATCATAGTTACAAAGCATCGCGGAGGGAAGTCAAGAAGAATTCAGTAAAGGGTCAGGAGACCTGACATGGTTGAGATTGACAGCTCCAACAGAATCCCAATCAAAATCCCAGCAGGGCTTTCTGTAGAAAGTGACAAGCTGGTCCTAAAATTTACATGGAGATACAAAGAGCCTCAAATAGCCGAAATAACCTTGGAAATGAAGGATGCCGTTGGAGGACGAACACTACCTGATTCCAAGATGTGTTTCAAAGCTATGGTAAACGAGAGGGCGTGAAGATGGAAATATGGACCCACGGGACGCAAACGGTCCATAACAGATCCAAACAGACCCCAACAGCAGACTTTCAACAAAGGTGCCAAAGAAACCCCAAAAAAGATGTTTTTAAGAACTGATGCTGGGTCCACAGGAGTACCCACTGCATACTCACACCTTATGCAAAAAGTAAAAACAGTGGGTCACAGACCTAACACTGTAGAACTTTCAGGAAAAACATGGAGGAAATCTTTGTGATCTTGGGTTTGGCAAAGTTCTACTCTTAGAGACCCAGGATTCAAAAGGCAGATGACAGCCGGAGAAGTATTCGCAGTGGGTCCATCCAGCAGAGGGTCGGAACCCAGAACACAGACAGACTCAGGGTCCACAGGAGCGAAGGCTGCAGCTCAGGCCTGGGGCTTGCGGTTGTCAACGCCTCTCCCACCCCCATCTGGTGGGGGCCTCTGGTGTCAAGGCCTACAGGGGCTGCTCCCAGCCCTTCCTCCAGGTGACGACACAGCAGGAAGACCCCGTCTGTGAACCAGGAAGAGGGTCCTCACCAGACACTGAATCCGCCGGCACCTTGATCTTGGACGTCCAGCCTCCAGAACCGGAAGAAATAAATGTTCACATCCACTCCACACACAAACACACAAAAAACAACACGGGGGGGCTCACGTGGCACTTCCACTGGGGCTCTGAGCTGGGCCTATGGAGCTGGCGAAAAGCCTGGTCAGGGTCTGTAGAAAAGGCCGAGAGAAGCCGCCTCCCCCTGCCTCCTTCACACACACTCTCACCAACACATACCCACATACTCCCGGGGCGCAGCCGCGGAGGCGCGAGCACTGCTCCGAGGTGTCCATCCTGGGGGGCGCGGACAGAGGCGCCCAGATCCTGCTCAGGTGCCCCGTCTGCACAAGTGCCCCCACCCCGACCCTGACTCCGGTCTAGGGGCTCTGACCCGAAAGGGGCTTCAAAGGTGCCCTTTGTGTCGAGCCGCGAGCGCCCAGCCAGCCGGGCGGAGCCCATTTTGTTTCAGGACCTCGGGTGCCGCCGCAGACAAGGGGCCCAGGGGGAGGAAGGAGGCGACCCGTGCGCGACACTCACGGCACCGGGATCCCCGCTCCTCTCGGGGAGGACTCGCCCCTCCCCCCCACGCCTCCGCCCCCCACACACCGCATGACTCCTCCAGACGCCGACACCGCCTCCGGGAGGCGAGGGCACCTGCGGGCCCCGCCCCAGTCTCTCCCCCACGCCTCCGCACCTGCGCCGCAGCACTATCCGGACCCGCCGAGAGGCCCCCGCCGACACGCGCGGCGCGGGCTGGGTCCGCAGAGGCTAGCGCCCCGGCTGGTCCACCTTCCAGGGGCGACCCCGCAGGCTGGTGTCCGGCCCAAGGAGGTCCCAAGAGGTCAGGTCTCCGGGTCCCAGGACTGTGACCTCGGCTCCTGTGCGCAGAGGCCAAGAGCGCCCCCAAAGCTCGTGGCCGCGGCGGGGCTCCCCCTCCTCCCTCTGCCCAGGATGCTCTGGACGCGCGACTGAAGCGCCCACAAGATTCCTTACGGGAGACTTGGCGGGGGTGTGTCTGGGGGTCCCCGCGGGGCGCGTTCCCACCGCGGTCACCCCTGCAATCTCCGAAACTCCGACCCCGTCCCAGGTCTGCGGGCTCCGCAGTACAGGACCAAAAAGCAAAAAAAGAGTAAAAATCTGAAATGTAAGCATTGAGGGTTTCACAGAAATGCGAACCGCAGCTGTGCCGGCGAGCGGGCAGTTAGAGGGAGAGGTCTGGGGGGCCCCGTGGGTGACAGTGATTGGGACAAAGCAGGTCTTCTTACGTGGCTGCTGAGTCAACACGTGAGTGGGTTTGTGATCCATCCCTCCAGGGCCCGGCGGTGCTCCCGGCCCTGGGGAGACAGAGGTGTAGACGCGGACAAGGTCTGAAGAATTGGCGCCAAAGACGGGAATAGGAATAAAATAAGAGGGACCAGATAAGAGGGGGCCCCGGGTGGGGGTATCGGAGAGGGTGCTCAGCATATGCCCTGCGAGGGGTCAAGATCTGAACTGAAGCTCGGGAAAAACGAGGAAGAGATTCCCAGCGCAGGAGATGCTGAGTGCGAGCCGGGTGTGCGGAGTGTCTGGTGTGCTCAGGTGGGGTGGACAGCGCCTGGAGAGGGGCCTGGAGGCCACACTGGTGCTCGGGCTTTATTCGGCCTCCCGAGGAACAATCACGGGGTTCTGAGCCAGGGAACCACGAAAGGCTCCAGAGCTGGGCATGGGGGACCAGAGGAGGCCCCCTACAAGGCCCTGGTAAGAGAGAACTGTGGCTGGACAGGGCGCGCGAGGGCTGGGGAGCACGTGGAGGCAGGGCTGGCAGCATCGTTGATGGGTTAGATCTGGGAGAGAGAAAATGGGGGACGGAGCGTGGCTCACCTTTCTGACTGGAGTAACTGGGTGGATGGTGGTACCAGTTGAGATGGTGTTTTGTGGAGGTAACAAGGGCCCTATTTTGGACCTACTTTGGGCATATCAAGTCTGAGATGTTGACTGAATTCGGATATTGACTCCCCGCCACAAGCCTGGAGTCTGAGGGGCAGTGGGGTTGGGGTACATTCCAGGGTCAACAGTGGGTGCAGCTGGCTGCCACTCCGTCTTTCCTAACAGAGTTTGGGTGTGTCCAGGGCCCCACCCCAGAGCCCCAAGGGTGACCTAACTGGTCTGGAAGCCCATTTCCCTTGATAGTCACTGGGTCAAGAATAGTAATGGGTCCCAGCTCTGGCTGAGACGTGAAATTTACTGGCAGCTTTGACATTATTCCTAAAGGCCACACATCCCCCCAGATGCTAATGGGTCTGCCCACAGCATTCTTGCTCTCTGTCCAAGGAAGACACTGACCCCGATGTGGCAGAAGAGGGTGATGTCAAGGATACGGGTCCTCCAGGCTCCGCTACCCCTCGTGCATCGTCCTCCCGTCAGCTCCCTCATCACGTCCTCAGCCCAGAGCACCCAGAGGCAGAGGAGGAATTTCAGGTTATCACAGGAGTTCCTAGGGTCTCACTCACCTGCACTTGGTCACACGTCCACCCTAAGCCAATCTCCATGGCCAGGGGTGTGGTATGCCCTCTCTCGTTTAGCCAACAGGGGGACATGCCAGTACCCAGACTTGGGAATCATACCACCCAAGCCTCTGAGAACGGAGGAGGGACAGTTTCTCAAACTCCTGGGCCCTGGCTGCGCAGGGCATGCGTTCAGGTGCAGGGGGTGGCACTTTCAATGTTCGCTGTGTCTTCATAACAACCAGAGGAGGTAGGCACTGTGCGAGTCCCACTAAAAAATAAAGGTCCAGGCTTAGCAACACTACATAACTCGCTCAAGTTATCTGTAAGGAGAGGATTCCCTGGAGGAGAGACTGACCTCCTGCAGAGCCCACTCTGGCAAACACATCTTCAGGCATAGAATGTCTTTTTTAAAATAATTCCTGATCTGGGAGTTAAGAATCAGCAAATTATAACTCCCAGGAACGCAAGAAAGAAAGAAACAGAGGGAGCAAGTGGAAAATAAACAAACTGGCCGGCGTAGGCCAGTCAATAGTTACTTTACGTGTAAATGGTCTGCACACACTAGTGAGCAGAGAGAGATTGGCCGAGTGGATTGAAGAACAAGACCCAACTATATGCTGCTTACAAGGGACTCGCTCTAAATATGACGGCAGAGGCAGGTTGAAAGTAAAGATGCGAAAAGGTGCATCTCCAAACATAAAGGAAAAGAAAAGCAGGAATGGGTATATTAATGTCAGATACAGGAGAACTTGAGGGCAAAGACAGTTACTGGGGACCAAGAGGGAGATTACTGACATTAAAGGATACACCCCCAAGAAGACACAGCCATCCTAAGAGTGCAGGCACCCAACACAGCTTCAAAATACATGAAGCAAAACCTGAGGGGAATGAGAAACAGTGAAACACAGGAAGACAAATCTGTCACTTTCGTTAGGGATGTGACTGAGAGAACCAGGCAGAATGTCAGCCGGGGTATGGACTTGACGGCACCTCACCCCCCAGGATTGGGCCCACGTTACACACTCAAGCAAGCTCTGCATCTGGTGCATGTTCTTTTCAAGCACCCGTGGAACAGTCACCAGGGTGACCACATCCAGGGTCACAGACAAGCCCTAACACGTAAGTGGACTGATCACACAGCGCGTGTTGTCTGACCACAGTGGACCCTGGTCTCGCAGGGGATCCAGCCCATGGCTGCGTCCCTGCCCCATGGCTCCCCTGCCATGACAGCCCTTCCCCTGGTCGGTACCAGACGGCCTCCTCCGTAACACCATCCTGAACCTAGTGGGTCCTGCTGACCATCCTTTCCCTCAGCTTCAGTGGGACCCACAGATGGCATAGCCCCGACATGGAAGACACGGACCAGGCCCACTGAGCTGGGCACCCACGCTGGCCACGCTCCATGGCGCTCGAGCTCTGAGAACTGTGGGAAGTCTTGTTAAGACCCCCAAACCTTCCTGCAGTACCGTCTTTCTCATATCTCCCCCACCCACCACCCATGGTGAACTGGGAACACAGTATGTAAAGGGGAAGAGCCCCCCACACCTCAATCTAGATGGCCCAGCACTTCATCCGGATCAGGAAGCGCTAGTGGCCCGCCAGGCCCAGCTGCCTCGGTGCTGGGGGTGCTCCTCTGACTGCTGGTTTTACCCAGTGATTTAGATAAACAGAGGGCTTTAACGTTAGTAAAAAAAAACATGCACATGCCAAGGAACGGAATGCAACGACTGCAACTTCTTGGTGGAGGGGGAGGTGCAAACATCTGGGGTCCTTCGGGGTTCAGCTCTGTGCCACTCCACGGCCACAACAGAACACGCCTCGGCTGGCCCGCGGACGACACACATGGCCACGAGCTGTGTGTCCCTGGCCAGGCCCAGAGCGGCTGACGCGCACCTGGGAGCAAGAGGGGTCGAGGGCTGGCAGAGCTGCCAAGCTGGGCGTACATCTGCCAGTCCCGATGTATGACTTGTCATTTCAAGCCACTGAGTTTGCGAAGAGTTATCTGGAAAAGGCAAATCAACACATCACCCCATTTCTCCCCCAATTTCCTATGCCAGGGCTGTGCATGAAGAACATAGTCAGCAGATACTTCATCAACTTTACAGGTATTTATTGAGCTTCTACTATGTTGCAGACAGTGTACTGAGACCAAGGGGATACAAGGGTGACAGAGACGGGCTTGATTCCCACCTTCAGGGAGCACATCGAATTATTTTTGCGATGAGTCCTACGAAGGAAATTCCTAGGAAGGCAGAATGGTGGGTGAGTGGAATTCCACGGTGTCCGCAGAGAAATGAGCCCAGAGGCACAGACTAGAGAGGCTAGAAAAAGCTGCCTGTGCAGGTGGGAGGGAACACCAAGTAACAAGAGTGGCACACGGATCAGTGGAGGAGTAATGAGCTACTCAATAGGCAAGTTTCCACATGGCAAAAAGTAAAACTGGGTTCTCACCTCAGACTACACACACAACACACACACACACACACACATCAATCAATTCCACATGGGCTGAAGACACGTGTATTCATCAAGGGAGATTGTCTTCATGGCTCTGGAGTAGGGAGACTTCATAAACAAGACCAAGACACTCAACCATAAAGGAGAAGATGGGTCAATTTTACTACATAATTAAAAACTGTAAGATAAAAGCTACTCTAAATAGAGTTTAGACAGCTGGTAGGGATTGAGAGGAAATATCTGCAACACGTAACAAAGAATGAACAGCCAGAGACAAAGAAGCCCACATCAACAAGGGAAGGATAACCAAGTAGAAACACGGGGGAGGGGGTGCGCAGGTCAGTCACCAGCTGGCAGACCAGCCATCACACGTAACACATGCTGGAGGCCCAACCACCGCTGCTGGCGTCACCCTGATTTAGGGTGAAGTCCATCACCGTTTCTGAGGCTCACTTAGGATCTGAACACGATGGCCCCACCTCCACCCCAGGTGACTTTATGGGGATGTCTCCTGAGACGTTGCCATTTAACACGAGAAACAAGAGCCCGACACAGGGATACTTATTTCTGTGGTAAACCTCAAATTTAACAAAATGTGCCCTCACGAACACTGGCTTGAGGGCCAACCCTGGAGGCCCACAACTGAGCTGCTGGGCATGGTGCCCCTGCTGCGACGACTCGGGCTACGATCCGAACATGGGTGGACGGAACCCGCATTTCATTCTCACGACACAGATGGGTTCAAACAAAATACTATTTTTTAAAAAGGTGCATTCTTGAAGAAAATTTTAATTAAAAAAAAATGAAAAGAAAACCCAAACAGTGCCTAAATCTTTATTTTTCATAACCTACATTTTTTCAAATTAGACAGTTTTACACTGAATGACACAAAGGAAACTTAAATTACCAATAGTTTACACATAAGCTTGATTCCAGTCTTAATGAAAAGAAATAGAACAGAAACAAAAGCCCTGGCGAGGCGTCCGCGTCACTGCCCTCCTGCGAGCTGGTGCCGTGGCCGCTCCTTCAGGCCGATTGTCCGCCGCTCCCCGCGGACGCAGATGCAGACACGGGTTGTACCTGCCCCCGAGGCCCGCGAGGCCCCAGACTGGCCTCCACACGGCACCGTGGTGGCCCTGACCACGTGGCAACTTGACAGGTTTCTTGCCACCACTAGTGACAACCAGTGATGCAGTTACAAGAGGGCCTGATCAGAAACATGATGACACGGACTCTTAAAAATCAACGACTCTTCTTGAATTCATGTCTGGTGAAACGGGGCTGGGTTCTCATTCTTATCTCTCCAAATGACAAGTATCATCACACAATTGTCCAAGTTAAAATGCCATTTGTGATGCTGTGTCTCTGACTCTGTACCTTGAGGTACTGCCAGGGGAAAGGAAAGAGTTATATTTTACACGGACGAAGCCAGACACCAGCTGTGCATGGCGGGGCTGCCCGTGGGCTGGCGCCACAGCTTCCCACTGTGCACCCCCTGTGCTTTTCTGTGAGTGGAAAACCTCAGGAATATCAGAAAGGTGGAGGTTGGGGGACATTATATAGCTCTTTGGCATATCGCCCTTGCTTAATTAAAAAAAATGCTATAAAAATCACATCAGAGTGAAGTCTTAACTCGGCTGAGGGAGCATAGCCCTCATGTGCCCGGCCGGCCATGCCACCTGGCTGGGCCCGGCTGCTGTCACGGTCACCTTCATCCCAGCTGCACGCACAGCTCCACCCTGGTCACACAAAGGGCGGACAGCACAGCTGGCCCCCCACACCTGCCTCCAGGGAAAGGATCTGCCACTATTAAAAACCAGTGTCTGGGCTGCACAGGGTTTAGGATTCGGGGATGGTGCTGACAGCATCGCTCCCTCCTCCAGCAGAGACCGCCATGTCATGGGATCCCGGGGGCTCAGAGCTGGCCTTTCCAGCTCTTTCTACAGTACTCATTAGTTTGGGTGTAAGAGGTCAATTATTTCTGATTTTTTCAGTCAGCAATTTCAAAACTACAAAGAAATTAATTCCCCTGTTCCTTTTAACAGGCATTTGCAAATAGGAGCGCTGTGTGGG
This sequence comes from Grampus griseus, assembly GCF_964374135.1. NCBI lineage: Eukaryota > Metazoa > Chordata > Mammalia > Artiodactyla > Delphinidae > Grampus > Grampus griseus. Next base: position 147,774,565 of record NC_139018.1, read on the forward strand.
TGTCTAGGTATTTGAATAAAGACGCTGCTCTGAAGGAGATGGGCTTGTTTTCCTCTGGCAGGCAGATCATGCCTATTAGCTATTTGTAATTTTAAGTAGATTATTTTTTACTTTCACTTGAAGACCCTGCCAGTTTCCACTTTCCAGATTATACCTCAAAAACCCTTTCAACATTAGCTGTGATTAGTACATACTTACATATGTTTAAGAAGAGCATGAAAATATTCGAACATTTTAGTAAAACTTTCCATCTCCCTTTCACAGCAGCAAAGAGGCAGAATCAGTTCAGCACACCAGTATAAGAGAAAAAGAAAAAACCTCAACAAATTAAAATAATATTCAAACCACAACACTGAGTTTATCTACATCCAGGTCAATAGCAACATTTATAATATATCAATTTTTATCAGCTTTTTCTCTTTAGGGTACCTTTTTAATATGTTCTGATTATTTACAACTGTACAAGCAAAGCACACACGCCCAAGTGCACATATTTAATACAGTATCGACTATTTGCATTTACAGGATTTTTCAACAGTCTGAAAAAAGATCAACTGTGTAAGATCTTCCAGGTAAATTACAAACATGACTGCTCGCTCTTCCTACAGTGCTTACCCAGTAACACCGTGACAGCAGACCCCACTCACGCCAACACAGGCCGGTCTCAGGAACTCTAAGCTGTCATATACAAAAGTTAAGGCAAAGTCATTTTCAAGTTTAAATAAAATTCAAGTCTTTAAATATTGGATGGAAATAATCTCTTTTTTAAAAAGAAAAAACCTTAGTCTTGTTAAATAACATTTTGTGGAATAAACTGTATGGTTACATTTAGCAGGAAATATTCTTATTTTAATGTCTGCTGCTTAGAATACTTAAAGAAAAAATTTAGGCATTTTAAAACAAAATAATTTATGTTTATTATCAACTGCTAGCTTTAGTGCATGCGTGTTCTTGGAGAGCAGCACTTAGAGAAGGGATCACAGACCCTGTCTTGGAGGTAAAGAGAGAGGAACTTGGATCCTCCAACACTAGAGGGCACCACAAACACCTTCTCCCACGATCTGTGTGCCATGTGCAGAGGTTCGGAAAGGCACCCCAGGAGGGGTAAGGTGGGGCAGACTGGGGCAGACGAGGGAGCCGGGCTCCATGTCCTCCCCACCTGCTCTCGGGAGCAAAACATCAGGGTACAATTTCGTGGTAACATGACAGTGGGCAACAAAGTTTATGTTCCATTTAAGTTCTATTCACAATGTGCTTTGAGTTTATCTTACATAACAGCCACTTGAGACTGGAGTGAGGAGCTGGTTACTTGCTGGCAGGACATCAGGACTCTCGGTGCTCTGCAGGGTTACTCTGCCCAGTGGACCAAAAATGGGCTCTACTTAAAAAATGCTAGAACCACTTGTTAGGCTTCTGAATGAAAGGACAACTCCCAGGCCAGCGTGTGGCGCCATTGGACCCCGTCCCTTCCCCAGGATACACTCACAGCATCGCCTCATGCCCTCAATTCCACGGTCCTCAGCCTCACCCGGCAGTCTGGACATCTCAGAGATACACACTTGCTAACCAGTTATTTTAAAAAATGAAGTAGCATAGTTCCGCTTAATTTAGAAAAACTCACTATATATATATATAGCTTGCATTCATAGCCACATGGAGGCTTAATAAAAAATATCAATTTGTTAGGATAAATGCATTTTCTATCCTGAAAAAAATCAGACTTATGCATCACCTCCAGTTAAGCACCAACCTAAAATAAGGTTTATATTAATTAAATCCTGAAAAATAGATTTTTTTCAAGAGGGGGGAAATCCGACTCATAGAAGAAAAATAACTTGCAGGCACCTTGTAGGCCTCATCTACACTGCAAGCTCCTAACCAGCGGCTCACTCACATCCCGAGCAGGACAGTGCTTAGTTGTGGCGACCTCAGCTCCTTGAAGCCCTCCCAGACCTCGGCGCTCACTGAGGGGACCTGGGTGGGGGGCTCTGTTCTCTGTGCAGACGCCGCCCCGAGGCTGGGGGAGAGGGCCGGCGGCCTGGCGGTCTCCTCTGGTCTTTGGGTGGTCCTGGGCTGGACTTGGGGGCAGAGGGCTCTCTCTCGGCGAGCTTCTTTTCTTCCTTCCCACAACCAACAGTGTTTGGCTTTTGTTCTTTCTGGGGCTGCAACGGGGAAGATGGTGGCTCTCTATTCGTCCTCTGACAAATCTCTGCGTAGCTGGGTTTTCGCAATTCCTGGGAAACAGACACAGCTCTGGGATTATATGACAACATGCGAAAATAAGGTTCACTTGAGGTAGACGTAAAAAAAGGTTTCAACTGTAACCACATTCAAAATTATTTTAAATAAAGAATTCCTACATTTTAACAACTGAGGTTCCCCTGCAGCACAACTTTCCCTCCAAGATACTCTAGAAATATATTGTAAAAATGGTTAAAACTAGAAAAGGCATGGAGATGAAAAGTGCCGACTGAACTCTTTCCAGCCTCTGGCCTGTAATCACTTCTGAGCCACATACGAGCCTGAAAGGCGGCAGACAGCAGACACCCTAGAAAAACACAGAAGCAGCATCTGCTCTCCCTGCCAGACAATCTGCCTCGGCACAGAGCAGGTCTCCTGGACCCAGGAAGAGGTCCGGCTGTCACTTATGGGTGACCTTCAACAGCTGTCTCTGCAAAGCATTTGTACACACTGCAAACTACAGAGGGCTGGAGGTGTGGTTGCAGGAAAGTCAGAGGTAACAACAACAAAAAAGTAGGGTTTTCAGGTAAGTGGAAGCATGAAGGCTAAATGACAGATGAGAACATTTAGAAGTCTGTCACCTCCATCAACCATTTGTAACTTAAAAATAATTAAAAAAAAATAATTTTAACCTATAAAAAAGTTTTCTTTAAAGATTCAACCTAGCAGACAATAAAGGGTTTAACTCCCAAATCTAAACGATAAAGGCCCACCCAAGATCAAACTAGGGACAACACAAATCAGAATTTAAAAAGCTGGACTGAGCACCCAGGGGAGGAGAGAGGAAGAGGAGCTGGCGCTAGGCCTGTGTGGACCCGGGCGGGGTGGGAGGTGGGCGTCCCTCTGATCCGCCCTTGGACCACCCTAAGTCCTAGGGGCATAGGAACTGGAAGCTGTGGCTCCTCGGGCGACAGCCTCACTCTACTGACCCTGAACAAGATGACCCACGGCTGCAGGGACAACGAACAGCCAGATCGGTTAGTTACAATCATTAGCAAATGCCCAGGGTACCCTGCACAGAAAGCGAGCTCAGTGTGCACACAGGCGGCCACCGCTCCAGGGAGCCCCTCCACATCCTTGCCCCCGACATACCGAGACGGCGCCGTCCACCTGCACCGATTTACTTGCAGTCGTGCTCAGGGTGGGAGGAGGTCTGTCCACACTTGGGGTTTCCTTCTGCTTCTCCACCACCTTGGGATCCCTGGAAAGACGCCACCAGGCAGACACGTGAACATCCGGGCCCCACGGGCAGCCCCACAGTGAGCACAGCACGGGGCACGGGCATCAGGTGCAGGTGGACTTACTCGGGCGGGTGGGCAGGGGAGGGGGCACGCTCGCAGGCTGTGGACACGGCACAGGGCACTGAGGGCTCTCGGGGGGGCACCGCGGGGAGAGTGTTCGTGCTTGCGTCTGCGTTCAGGCTCTGAAACCATCAAAAACAGTTTATCACTGCACAGAAGCACGTCCGTCAGATCTTTCTCAATGATCTTAAACACACAACAATGGTACCGGCTTCGCCGTCCTCCCGGGAGCACGGGTGGGCCAGCCCGGAGTACAACTGGACACACTGTGGCCAGGAAGCAGCCCCCGGTCTCCCCTTCCTCTTGGCAGACGTCTCACCGATCTGAGGCCTCCCTCTGTGCATGAGCACGATTGCCTGCAAGCCTGCTTTCCTACCTGAACAGGTACTGAAACCTCCACCCATCTGACACCCCAGTGCCCAGCACCGCCTGGCACGTGATCTGTGAATGTAGAGTCCCCAGCACAATCCAGTACGGCTCACCCGTTTTTACAGGGAAAACCAACAAGGTTACAGCTCCATCCCAATAAACCTGAGTGCCTTGAGGGGTGCAGGTGCTGACATCAGTTCCCACCTGAAAGCAGTGTGTTAACTCTCCTGATTTAACAGGGAACGAAACTGAGGCTTAGTCTGTTTAAGGCAAACACCTGGAGAATGCCAGCCCCATGAGCAGTAACCACTCACACATGTAGCCTTCTGTTAATTAACAAAAAAAAAAGGCAGCAGAGCAAATAAAGAACTGGAAGGGAGACTAACTGCAAACAAGCGTTTTCTCAAAATCTCACTTTTCAAAGCAGATAAAAAGTTCAGAAGTGAGAGGTTCTGGAGGGAGTGAGATGGAGGGAATAGCACTGCCCCCCACCATGGGGCGAGGGTGGTGGTGATGGAGACATGGGGCCCCTGAGAACCACCACCTCTCACGATTTTGTGCTCAAGGCTGGTGGAAACACAGGCATGGAAAACGCCTCCTTCTTGTAAAAGCTCCCTCAAGTCCAGAGCACGCCCGAGACCTCCCCCCTCCCGTCGGAGGCCTCCCAGGGCCCCGCAGAGCCGCCGAGCACTTCACCAAGAAGCAGGGACACAGTCTCTTCCACCTAGAATTGGGCTCAGGCTTCTTAAAAGTAGCAATTCTCGGGCTTCCCTGGTGGCGCAGTGGTTGAGAGTCCGGCTGCCGATGCAGGGGACACGGGTTCGTGCCCCAGTCCGGGAAGCTCCCACATGCCGCGGAGCGCCTGGGCCCGTGTGAGCCACGGCCGCTGAGCCTGCGCGTCCGGAGCCTGTGCTCCTCAACGGGAGAGGCCACAACGGTGAGAGGCCCGCATACCGCAAAAAAAAAAAAAAAAAAAAAAAGAGGAGCAATTCTCTCTTCAAAATAAATTTTACACAAACTCACAATGTAAAAACAGTAAAAATTAAAAAAAAAACCAACAACAAAATACTGTTTTTGAAATGGGGTGGAGGCCTGCTTGTTCTCTTCCCCTGCCCATCCCCAAGGGGAGTAAGGTCAGGGTGAAGCCAGGACTCAGGGTCTCTAACATCATTCCATGGGGCACTGATAACTCAGAATTTAAGACTGACAATAACGCACAAGACATGTCACATTTAATAAGTGCTTCTCTCTCCAAAATACAGGGTCTTGGAATCCTCTCAACCTTGAAGGCTAAAAATGGGAGCAGTAACCACACACTAGTATGAAGACAACTAAAGACCTGGCTTTATAAATCCCACCATGACCCCGCCTGGTACTGAGAGGCGACCCCACCCCTGTGGGGGCTCTGCAGGTGTAGACGGTCTGGACACGGTCTGCAGGGCAGTGCCTTCCCCAACCCAGAGGCCAGGGGTTCTGACTCCTTAGGTCTTCGGACAGTACAGGGTGCTGGTGGGTGGGTTCCCACTGGAGAAAGACATGGTGGGTGGCTGTGGTGGAGCGCCAGGCTGAGAACTCAGCAGGCGCTGGATGAGGCATTCTGGCCACCTCTGCCCTGGTCTGCTTGTCGACTGCAGCAGGGCCACGGGGAGCCCCCGGGCTCTTGCAGCACTTGCTGATTCCCGGGATGTAATCGCTGCAGAGGCATGAATACCACAGAGCTCGCCGACAGCCACCCGTATTACAGTAAAGTTGCCCTGGGCTTCTGGTTATTCATGTAGATTATTAAAAACGTGTTACTTCTGGTATAATTCAGATTTTTCTTTTTTATTCTGCTGACTTGTAAAATAAAAGCAAATCGTGAATAGCAAGAATAAAAATGCAACCTGAGTTTCTGGGTGAGTGAGTGTCTGTACAGTACACCAGTGCAGGGCTCCACCTCTGACCCTACCGCTCAAAACCTATGTGGCCTCTGCAATCACTTATCCTCATAAACCTCTTCCGCATGTGAAAAAAGCACACATGTAAAGAGCGGGACGCCAGCGGTGAGTGAGCATCAGGCTTGGGATAGCTTACCCTTTCTTTGGACGATCCTGTGAGCAAGCCAGACAGCCTGTTCTCAAACAAGTCCTCCGTCTTCAAATGCCCCGCCGCCCCAGGCAGTGGGGGGAAGCTGGAGAGGCCTAATTCAAAGCTCGGGGAGGGCGGCCTGGGCGGTGTTGGAGACTGAGTCTGACTCCTCTGAAAGAGAAGAACACCGTGGAGTCGCCCTGGGGCGGCTGGGTAGGAGGGGCTCAGAAATACCGCAGGTGAGCGATGCAAACACTCGCTCCCTAGTCTTCGAAGGTCCACACCTGTCTGGAGAAACGGATGGCCAATCCAACCCCGCCGACTTGGTCACCTATCAAAGGTCATCTGTCAGGCAACTTCGACCATGAGAGCAGAGCTGAAAAGACGAAACCTCAGGGCTGCTCCCGGCCACGGTCAAACACGCCGGTAAGAGCTGTGTGTGTACGACACCCAGACCCCCGGCAGCCGACAGAGACCAGTGGGGCACAGCAAAGTGACAGAGGCACAAGAGCCTAAGTCTCGACATTAAACTTATTCACCTCCAGACAAGTTTTGTGTTATCGCAGCAGAGTCTGTGATCTAAGTCATAAAAGAGAAAGTAAAAGAAAACAAAAGCCACTCTCTCAACTCTGTACAACTTATGTAAAAAATTTCACAAAGATTTCCATTAAAAAAAGTTTAACAAAAAAGGGAGGGAGCTTCAGTTATCTGAAAATTAACTTACTGAAACTCCTTATATTTTTAAAAGGGAGGGGGCTTCAGTTACCTGAAAATTAACTTACTAAAACACCTTATATTTTTAGATCAGTATGTAAAAGCATGGTATTTAATATGAGACTGTTATCACATTCCCTGACTTCAAGAAAGTAAGTGAACTCAGCAAAATAATACCCAAGTAAAACTTATAAGCCAAAGAGAAAGGCAGGAGTCTCAGAAGAAAGGCAGTGATATACTTTTATTGAAACACTCTTAGTCAACCTGCTAGGTAGGAGTCATTCTGTAACATCCAGTTCCTTGGCTGAAACAGACAAGGAACAGAACGGGGAAATGAGTTTGTATTAGGTAGAACACAGGCATTTTTAGTTGAATGGTGGGCTACTTGGACTGGAAGCAATGCTCTCGTGGGGCTCACTTAACTTGAAAGGCCAAGATTTCCCAGAAACTTATACCAACTGGAAGATTATCCCTACAGAAGTAAAATCTACAGAAGATCTGTTACAGCTCAAGTGAGAGCAGGTTAAGGATGAAATCGGATCCACGCTGAGCACAGCCCACCTCTCCTTTGGGCCTCCTGCTGCATGTCTCCTCCTTGGCGTAGGTGTCTGAGGGCTGCCTACCTTGCTCGCGTGTGTGCCCTCTGAACCAGGCTGCACGGGTAACCGTGTGGCTACAGCGTGCCCTGTAGTTCAGCATGCTCTAGGTTATGCTCATCTCAAAGCAATTTTTAGAGGCTTTATTTTAAACATCTGCATGTTTCTGAGGTGAACCCAGCTTTTCAGAAGATGAGCGTTTCTAGGAAGAAAGACCTGAGAAAAAATTGACTAAGTATCAACTTTCAGGAAGAAAAGAGGCAATGTTTAACGTTTTTAGGGTCTGAATGGCTTAAGGCAAGGCATGAATGTCAACCCCTGGTCCCGAGGGCGTGGCCAGGCCACCTGCTCACACATCTGCAACCTGCCCCCAAGCTTCTCAGGTGTTCAGAACACCCAGTGCAGCAATGGGCTCACTGTCGAGTACACACACCTGAGCCACATGTGTGGGCATCTGAGTGGTTCCAGGTATGAACACGCAGATCAGGAACACAAAACAGAATGAAATGGAAATGGCAATAGAAAAACATTTCACCTTTGCAGGTAATGCAGTGACCAGGGGCAATGATTCCTGCAGGGTAACTAGTACCTGAAGAGATAGTCAGATGCCTGTCTTGTTAGTCCAAATGTAACAGGAATTCATGCATTCCAACTGGAACCAACCGATATAAACTGCCTTACCACAGGGTCACCAAAAACTAGACTGAACTGACCAACATGGTAAAATTAGGGTGTTCATTTACTACGAATTTGCACTTTCTAAGTTCTAGGCAAATACAGTAATGAGAATGTACACACTCAATGGCTTGGGGTCCAGACCAAGAACTGTCTCAAGGCCTTTTCCAGGCCCTGAATGTGGAGCTCTACGAGAGCCCACGTCTACATGCACACCGCCCACGCTCTCCCCTGCAGAGCACCACCCAGAGGGGGAGCTGGTCAATCACCCTAAGCAGACACAACCACGTCTCCTGTACTTACCACTCACATAAACCCATCACTTATTTTGGGTTTGTCCTGACCCTAAGTTACATGCAGCAAAAATCAACAATGCTTTCTACACAGTGGATACAGAGTAAAATATTTTGAATGAAAAATACTGATGAGCTAATTCCTACGTGAGAGAAGTTTATTCTGCTTGCCCAAACTCGTGATTCCGGTGATTTCAAAGTACACTACCTGGTCACCCACACAGAAAGCACTCATCTGGACAAGTGTAAACAGACCACATATGTGCATGATGCACTCCTGGGTGCACCTATGTGCCGCATAGGACACGCAGGTGCCAGCAGTTCCTCAGGAAACCAGCCACCACCACCTCCTCTTTAGAGCATCAAAAAAAGGTCTATTATCACCTAGCGGACACCACATTACGAGAAAATCTCTTTTGAAAAGCTCTTTCTCACATCTTAATTAAATCTCAGGTTTGTTTAGTGTAAGCTAGGTTTAAGCATCTTGTGAAAGTGGCACAGGCCTGATGTACTCACTGTGAACTTCTCCTCCCGTTTCTTCCGGTAACCAAAGGAATTTTTCCTAGAGGAGAGGAAAGCAGAAGACTGTTAACTTTTCCCATTTGAAACAATTTCACTGAGCACAGTATGTGCAGACACATTCAGTCTTCATGACTTTGTAATCTTTTATAGATGACTTTTGATTTTAAAATCCCAACCTTAAGAAGTGTAAGCAAAACAAAAAAAAATTTATAGTAAAGAAGTAAAATTGAGGTCTAGATAGGTAAATAAAAGAAAATATTTATTGAAGGAATTTTCCCATTTAGAATTTTTGTTATGATATGAACATCTGAATATCCATTCAGTTGGAGTGGCAAGATATGTAAAGTGTGACACTGAGCTATAAAGGTGAATTGTTAAAAAATGGTAATGACAATCTATCCAATTTATCATCAAAAGGAAAAGCTCCCAAGTAGCCTAGTCCACTCCTGCACCCCTGGCCCTCACTCCAGTGAACCACATGGGGTTTCTGAGCTCCAAGCACTTCCTCTCCCCATCTGCCAGCCTTCCACTCCACAGTTCCTGAGGCACATTTCCAACATCCAGAGTCTGACCCGCCAGCATTGGCGCCGTTCCCTGCACAGCAGCTTAAACCGCAGCAACAACCCCACCTACTGAGTGGATGTCACGGCAGGCCCAAAGGCACCAAGACACTTCACTGCCCGGACGGGCTTCCGTGGCCTAACAGTTCACACATTAATTCCCATTTATAATTTCATTTTTATTTATTTACCCTTTGTCATTTCAGCTGAACGCAAAGACTCCCTAAGGGCCCGTATTATGTAAGTTGAAAAGGAATTTAGAAATAATCTTGACCAATTCCACCCCTGATGGGCCCAGCAAGGCCTGACTGCGAAGACGGAGCCGCCTGGGGTCCCTCCCGCTCCCACAGCACCGGGAGCACACACCCCCCGCCAGAAGGAGCTCCTGGAGGCAGACCACGTCCTCCGTACATAATACTCAGAAAAGTAGTCTTTACTTACAGGTTTCAAAGTGGGTTTACAACAGGAAAAGCTTATGGAGGCTGAGCCCACGCTAGATACGCTAGATGTGTGCTGGAGCGCATGTCCTTCCTGACATGCCGCGGGGGGCGGGGGGGGGCGGGGGGGGCGGGGGCGGTCTGTCCGTTCAGTTCTCCACACATAATGACTGTGACCCAAGGCAGCCTGGCCCACCCTCAGTTCCCACTGAACAGTGTCCTGTTACCACAAAGATGGAACTGGTCAAGTCTCTGCTCTAAAAGTAACACCCCTGAGTAATTATATAAAACCTTGGATGGTTACAGCCTTCCATTTGATTTTCTGTGATGGACTTGAAAATAATGATTATAAAACACATCTGAATTAATGGAATCTGACACTACGAATAGTTTCTAAGTACACAGTACCTGTCCAAATGAAATTGTGAACACTCACCTCCCTCTACCTAAGCCCGGAGAGGACTCGAGGCTGCTCTGTTCCAGCCGCCCGGGCCCCGCGTCTCTCTTGGCGTAGACTGGAGGGTTCTGTAGCCGAGCTCGAGGCTGACCCGTCTGCCTCGTTTGTGGGCTCCGCACACCGTTCATCAACCGGTCCGCAGTGAAGTTAAATATCGAAGGACTTTCTAACAGCCCGGGCCCTCTCTCTGCACTGGGAATGGCATGGCGCAGATGAGATTTACTAGGATTCCTGTAAATAAAATGTTTGTATACGCTCAGTTCTAAAATGATCATGGCATTATGAAAAAAGCGTGCTAATGCAGAAATGGCTAAGCTAAAATGTGCTTTCTTTTTAGGAAAAATATTAAAAATGTTACTTAGTTAGTTCATAATATGTCTGATAATGCAAATCTAAATGCAGTATGGACGTTCTGCTGGGCTGTAGCCCAGGTCTAAATTAAAAGCAGGCGCATGCAGATGCAAGCTGTCCCAGAAGCCTTTGTCTCACGAGTCTACCCTCTACGTAGGCGTTGCAACACGCATTTCAGGGTTTAATGCTCACAGAATGGAATTCCACGCCTTGAGTCGTTTTACTCCTGGTGGACATTACTGGTGGTCAAATCTACCATTAGCCAGCACAGAACAGCCTCTTCACTTAGTGTGACTCACCCAAATGGTGAGAATGACGGAGGTTTAACACATTTGCTTTTGCTTTGCTTTGAAAATATACAATGTGGCAGTGACCTCTTGTTACAAACCCTGGGGAAATAGCAGCCTTTCAACCCCTCACGGGACTTGCCTGCTCCTTGGAGGGTATTGTCTGAGTGAAGTCAGAGGAGATGCTGCAGGTTTGAAGGTTGGAGACGTGAACCCATTTATAAATCCAGTATTTGGAAATGGCGTTACCTAGATTCATTAAAAACAAACAGACTTCAGGCTGGTTAACACTGGTCGCTGACGTTCCATGTCATACTTGGAGTGCTCACCGTGGAGAAGAGCACTGGGTAGGACTACTGCTAATGGCCAAGACTTCTTGATCCAGGCTGGGGCCGAGACCTCACAACAGCCCCACGAGGAAGCCGCCTCACACGTGTGGAGGGAAGCGTCTGCCCCCACCCCGCCTCGCCCGGTGCTGAGCACAGGCTGAGCACGTGATCCCACACTCTCAGCCCAGTGCCCGGACTGACACCCACGATGTGCCGACATCAAGTCAACAACTCTTCATTCCTGATGACTTTAATAAAATCCATCAAAGCTCTCAATCTTGGGGGCATTTAGGGATCTATTTCACAATCACTGCCTTTGAGAATGCCCTTTTAGCCTCACCTGCATGCAAGTCTTGCTGAGTATCACGATATTTTCAGGTCATTAACAATTATGCCCCAAGTCACAATTTATGGCGATATACTTCATAAACATATACTGACATATATGTCAGAAGAAAATTAAACAGGGTCACAGTGCCCTTAAAAGATACAATCCTAAACATAATCTTAAAACATTAAAAAAATTAAGTACAGAATTTTAAATATCAGCCAACTACTAAAAAATCTAGTCACAACAAAAATAAGATCGAACTTAGTGTTGAAATAGTTTTTAAAAATCATGAAAAGAGCGATCACTCCTGTTTTCTGGATTCTGAACATGTGGTTTCACACAATTTCTGTATAAACAACATTCCCTGATGGATTGAAAGGCATTTAACTCCTTGGTGCCATCCAGTTCTGACCTCACGTTTTCACTAAATTGAGAGATACAAATAGGCCACTCCTTGTTTGGGGAAAAGGAAAAGACAAAAAGCCGGCAATTCCTCTTAACTAGAGCTAACCAAAAGCTGTAATAGGATGATTAAAAACAGCTTAAGACCAAAACAAATCATTCCAAATTTTGAAAAAGAAAATGAAAGCAATAAAAGGGAAATGCTGAGGGAGAAAGATGCAGTTAAAACTGTGTTAGGGGACTTCCCTGGTGGTGCAGTCGTTAAGAATCCACCTGCCAATGCAGGGGACAAAGGTTTGAGCCCTGGTCCAGGAAGATCTCACATGCCACAGAGCAACTAAGCCTGCGTACCACAACTACTGAGTCTGTGCTCCAGAGCCCACAAGCCACAACCACTGAGCCTGCGTGGCACAATTACTGAAGCTTGCACGCCTAGAGCCTGTGCTCCGCAACAAGAGAAGCCACCACAATGAGAAGCCTGAGCACTGCAACGAAGAGTAGCTCCCGCTCGCTGCAACTAGAGAAAGCCCAAGCACAGCAACGAAGACCCAATGCAGCCAAAAATTAATAAATAAATACGTAAATAAATAAATTTATTTTTAAAAAAACCGTGTTAGGGATTTCCCTGGTGGCACAGTGCTTAAGAATCTGCCTGCCAATGCAGGGGACACGGGTTTGATCCCTGGTCCGGGAAGATCCCACATGCCGCGGAGTAACTAAGCCCGTGAGCCGCAACTACTGAAGCCCATGCACCTAGAGCCTGTGCTCAGTAACAAGAGAAGCCACCAGAATGAGAAGCCTGCACACAGCAATGAAGAGTAGCCCCTGCTCGCCACAACTAGGGAAAGCCCGTGTGCAGCAATGAAGACCCAACGCAGCCAAAAATAAATTAAAAAGCAACAAGAAAAAACCTCCAAAAAACTGTGTTAAGATCTCCAAAGCTCTTCTGAGGAACTACCATATATTCAGAAATACATCTATCACACCAGAACCAGAGTTTGAAGATTGTAAATCATGATAAGAACAATTGAGACGAATCATTTCATACCTGTAATTTTACATATAAAACCCTGGTATTTAAGTAATTTTTCTCAAGAGTTTAAAAATAAATTGGTTGCTAACGCAGTAATTTAACACAACTTGCTGAGAATTAACAGGCCTCATCTTGTCACTTCTGCTCAAAATGACGCAGTCTGTTTTACAACGGGCCTCACGTGGCCCAGCCAGATCAAAGGAACCAGCTGCACGGCCAGACTACCACCCAGGAAGCGAGGGCCCCCACTTGGGACAGGGACAAATACGATTAAGAGAGATTAGAAAAACAAGCACAGCAGTGAGACTCCTTTGGAGGAATCATTCAACCAAGAATTGACGGATGCTATTCCCCTTGAAGATTTCCTTGCTCACGATACATTAACTGCATGGCTCTCGGTACACTTCCATGGAACGCGGTGAGGATTTCAAAACAGCAGTGTGTTTTCTTACCATAAGGATTCACTCAACAGAGACGGAGCGCTACCTTGTGTGCTCACTGCTCTCGTCCCACGCTGGCCCTGGGCTCCTGAGGGCTGTCCCTCATCCCCATCCATCCTCCCGGCCCTCATGCCTCAGGACACACTCAAGGCCTGGACAGTCTGGCCCTGACAGACCTTACCAACCTCCCCTCCCAGTCACTGCTTCAGCCTCTGCTTTAGCTCAGAAATACTCAGAGATTCACACAACTGTCGCCTGTCCGACATGTGCCTTTCCTGGACACGCATCTTGACATTCTGTGCAAAACAGGCACCAGGTACCCAGGTGCACCAATGCTCCCTCCCCCACGCCTGCCCTCTCACCATCAGTGGTCCCGACTATCCCCAGACTTGGCCACAGCCATACCTTCAGGGTTACTCAGTTCCTGCTCTTTGACCACAACTCTCCCCATGGCCCACCCTCCGCAGAGCAGCCCTGATTCTCACATCCCGCTCCATCAGACTCCTGCAATCGCCAGACATGGCCCGCCAATCACGCTAACATCTAGAGCAGCACAGCTGGAGAAAAGTGATGGATCCATTACACATCTATCGAGTCTAACCACAGGCCTTAAACAGGCCAAAATCTGTAAAAATTAATCACTCCAGCCAGCTGTAGGGCTGGTGTGAGAAATAAAGCTTATAAGACAGTACAGGCAGACCTCAGAGATACCATGGGTTCAGTTCCAGCAATAAAGCAAATGTCACAATAAAGCAAGTCACACAAATTTTTTGGTTTCCCAGTGAGCATGAAAATTATGTTTACACTATCCTATTGTCTAAGTGTACAAAAGTATTATACCTTACAAAAACAATGTACACACCTTAATGAAAAAATACTTTATTGCTAAAAACTGCTAATCATCCTCTGAGCCTTCAGTGAGTCTAAGATCACTGATGACAGATTACCATGACAAATATAATTATAATGAAAAAGTTTGAAATACTGTGAGAATTACCAAATGTGACACAGAGGCACAAAGTGCGCACTGTTGGAAAAATGGCACCAAAAGACTTGCTCAATGCAGGGTTGCCAAAACCTGCAATTTGTAAAAAAAAAAGAAAACCAAAAAAACGGAGTACCTGCAAAGCGCAATAAAACGAGGCCTGTCTATATGTCTTCCACTTGTCCTGGATTGTTAGAAGCCTATTAAACACCCTTTTCTCCTTCAAACCATGTCCCGTTGGGTTCCCCTCTGTGCTCAGAAGGACCCCGGCTAGCCTACAACTCGTAATCACATTTTGTGTTTTTCTAGGGATTACACAGCTTAGGAAAGGAAATGCTAGACAGGAGGGGAGGCAAACCAGGCAAAGGATCGGGATCTCATTATTGGAAAGGTTTTTAAAAATTTACACAGTTCCATATTTATCTCTCAATTAAACTGAAAATCCACCAGAGAACCTGAAGGCCTGTTTTACTATGGCAAACGGCATCCGTACTGGTTTCCCCGGTTAGAGGAAGATCTTATTCTCTAAAGCACCCAGTGTCTGCCACAGGGTTGTCTGCCATAGAAGCTCCAGTGAAGCCAGGACTCACCAAGGGCGGATCAAGATAGCTATGTGTCGCTGACCATGTCTGGGGGGCGATCAGGCTGTAGAGAGGAAACTGCTGCTGGGGGCTGTAGACTGGAGGTAAGTAAAACGATGCGGTGTAGCGCTGCTGTGTGTAGAGGCTCATGTCCAGAGGTCTAAAGCCATTCTTTGGCAAAAATGTGTTTATAGCTATTGCCTTCGCTTTTATCCGTGCCTGTTTGAAAACATGTAAGTTTCTCTTAGAACACTTAAGGACACTGGTTTGCAGATAAAGTATAACCAATGATCTTGCTTACCTTAATTGGTTTTCCTTGAAAAGTTTTGACTTCTTCTCGCAGATATTTGTAAGCCTGAAGACAAAATCATTCATAACACCATTGTGTTAATTTTATAAATAAGATGAACCTATAATTAATTCAGCACCTCAAATAAGCAATTATATAGTTAAAATATGGTGGATAGGACCTAGCACAGTGATTCTTAACCTTTTTGGGTCACAGATTCCTTAAAAGATCCTGATAAGAGCTATGGAGCCCCTATCCAAAATTCTCATTAATGTAATACTGTAAATTGACTATACGTCAATAAAAAAGAAAAAAAGGAAAAAAGTTCTTATGAACAGTATTTGTATACAATTTTGTAAGTGTTAATAGAAACCATAAAAGCATCTCACAGATCATAGGCTAAGAATCCTTACCTGGGAAAACAATGGATACCAAGGTCCTAGTAATAACCCCAATATGAACTTGGAATTACAGTTTAGGAAATGAAAGGATTACGATCGCAATATTCAAAAGTCATTATTTGTGAAGCTCCTGATTCTGCTCCAAATTCTCCTACATAACTCCGAAGGCTCTGACCCATGTGACTCAGCCTCAGGCCATATTCCCCACGCAGGTAAGGGGGGCTTGCACCTGCCCCACAGACCTGCCTTTTCTCACCTCCCATCACCTTGCTCCTCCTAGTCCTTCTTTCCCTTCCATCCAGTTAAGACCCATCTTTCAGATTCTTGTTTCTCTCTTCTGAACCCACAGCAGCCTCAAATGTGTTAACGCCTCACACTCTACTGCCATTCCTTTACGCAGGCTAGAGTTTCCCCTGAATATGATGCTTCCTTCAAGGGCAGGGAGACGTCTGAGCTCCATGCCTCTCACAGAGCTTCTCAATGCCTTTTCAAGCACCTTGTAATACAAGGCTGCCCAGGGAAAGTTAGAATTAGGTTCAAACTTCCCAAACACTTTTCCAAATATTAAAACCTTTATCTGTACAGAGATAAGAAAAGAACTAGTTTTCCTAGGCTGCCTGTCTTACATGTCCTTAGAAAATAACGTCTATGCTTTTCACATCGCTACAAAACTGTCTACACATACACCTTTTTAGGTTTCTTCAACCTGATTTCCCTGCACCTTATGTTCACACTCAACACCACATGTGATCGTAATCTCCGTGCCCACGTTTAGTCCCACAATGTACTGACTGCTAAGTACTGGTAAACTCTGTCCTTTGTGGCAGAACAGGGTGGGGGGTAAGGGGAGGAAGAACTTACCTGTTGTGCATCTGCTTCTGTTTCAAATGTAATAAACCAATTATCATTATAGGCAAATTCACAGTTTATAAATCTCGGTAAGTTATCTCCTTTAAATAGTGCTTCTACTTCCTACAGGAAACAGAGAGGTTAGGAATTAATTCTCAACTACGCCACTGTTTGTCCTCACCAAAGAAACACGGTGCCCACTCTTAAGGACAGATGCCTAGAAGACAACCCCAGCACACCGAAGTCCAGGGCCCTCTCTCAAGGTGGCTGAGGAGTTCAGTGTGGCTTCCAGAATTAGGATCCCATTGTCACAGGAAATAAAATTCACAACCCACTGACAGCTTTCCTGATCCCTAAGAGACCCGAAACTAAATTAATAGGAAAATATTTTATTTTACCAGTAGCCAATAACTACACAATTTGGAGCCAGAGAAAGGTAATTTAAGAAATCTAAAAATTAGCTGGCCTTTTGCTTCCAGCCAAGATGGACTACATTTACCCTCCCATATGAAATAATTACAAACAAAAGACAAAATATATGAAATAGCATTTTTCAGACAGTGGACCTCGGGCCATGCAGGACAGCAATCCCTGAGAGGGACAGGTACAGACAGGTCCTCGAGTGCCTGACTCACATATGGGGCTTCCAGGCCGTGGTGCCAGGAGGGTGGGCACAGGCCCAGCCCAAAGCTGCAGAAATAGCAACCTGAAGTGATGAGAGGTTTCCCCTAGAGCTCTCTGGGATCGAGGAGTATCTCCACCAGCCTGAGTGGAAAACAATCCTAACTCAGGACATCAGGTGGAGCTCTCAGGAAGCACTGCCCCAGGGGGAGGCCAGTCTGCTTCCACCAGTTCCAAGTCACTTAACTGAGCCTCGTAACAGAGCTCAAGAACATGTACAGAAAGGAGTACAAAAACACTCTGTACCCAATGAAATAAAATCCAAAATGCCTGGCTGGCATCCATTCAAAATTTGCAAGGCACACAAAGAAATAGAAAAATATGACTTATAATGAAAAAATCAACCAGTCAAATTAAACCCAGAAATGCACCGATACTGGCACGTCGGCTCAAATCAAGCACAGGCCACACTGGTGTTCATTGCATCCTTCTCATCGTGAAAATTTGTTTTGGAAAGTGATTTAACATAAAAATATGTTCTCTGTCTCAACTTGTTGGTTTACTATTCTTATTTTTAAATGAATAAATATTTAAACCTTTTCTCTTTCTAACTTCGAAATACTGAAGTTACCATAAACTCTCACTACTTTTTTCAGCGTGAAATGTGTAATGGAGTCCTGAGACCAAAAAGTTTGAGAACCACTCTTACAAATGAATCACACTGTAACTATCAGAGTGTGTAAAATCTTGGGAAAAAAGTGTTACTGTACATATTTCTGCTTTAAAATACATCTTCCAAAAACCACAGAAACAAACAAAAAACCCACCCAAAAAAGTCCAAGTTTCCTTCAGAGGAGAAATGACTTACTTCTACAGGGGTGGATTCAGGTATTTCACGTAATATTACTATGCAACGATTCTGATTTGGCCTTACTTTTTCTCCCTTCTCATCCACTTGGACTAAAGGTAAAGCTGTAAAGAGAAGAGAAATGGATGATACACAAATATTAAAACAAAGCAACCATTTGCACTACATCGGGACCTAACGTAGATACTCTAGCGGGACATGTTAGACTACATCGCCAGACGCGTTAAAGAAAGCCGTATACAACGGGAAAACTATCAAAAGTCTTGATAGCTTAACACAAGCTATCAAAAGGTTTTAGACCAATCTTGCACATTACAATTAGGGGCTCTGGGGAGCCCTGTGGGAGCTGTAACAGAGGTAACGCTATGACACAGGTTCTCCATAGCTCAAACAACTCCAAGTCGGTCACAATGCAGGGCTAGAGACTTTCTCTTTCTACAAGTCCCCAAAACAAGACACCTTCCTGTCTCCTTACGACTTAATTTTGAACTCACAGAAGTTGTCAAGCACCCTTCACTCAGCCTTCCCTAACGATGGATCTTACATGACCACAATCCACCATTGAAACAAGGGTCAATGCTGCCAGCACGGGGACAGGCCCAATTCAGGTTTCACCAGCTTTTGCCTTATCTCCTTTTGTTAGGTTTTGTTTTTTGGTGTCACTCTATGAAATTCTATCACATGCAGACTCAGGTCATAGCACACCAGGATCAAAATCAGGGCTCAGAGCTGTGTACCACCACGAAGACATATATTACCAACATCAGAAATGGAAACATCCCTTAGTACCAAAGCTAACTTTTGGGAAGTAGGATCCATGAGAGAAAAGAAAACTCAAGGCCCATGTGGTTTCTGGAGAATCCTACCAAATGTCAAGAAAAAAAATAACAATTCTGTAGTACAAACTCTTCTGAACTTAAGAAAGTACTTTCCAATTCAACCTATGAAGCCAGCAGTTCTTTGATACCCAAACTAAACAAAGGCATTACAAAACAAAAAAACTATAGACCAATATCTCCCATGAACAATAAAAATTCTTACCAAATATTGCCAAATTGAATCTAACAATATATAAAGATGGGAATACAAAATGAATGACAAGTGGATTTTTCTCAGTAATGCAAGGTTGGTTTACCAAAAGAAATAAGCAATATAATTCACCATATTAATGGACTAAAAAACAAAAAAAAACCCCACACAACTATCTCATAGATGCAGAAGCATTTGACAAAATCCAACATTCATTCCTGATAAAAATTCTCAGATAACTAGGAATAGAAGGGAAACCTCCTCACCTACAAAAAAAACCAACGTCTAGCATCTTTCTTACTAGAAGATGGGCCAAGGCAAGGATGCTGACTCTCCCCACTTCTATTCAACACAGCACTGGAGGCTTAAGCCAGGGCAATAACACAAGAAATAGAAATTACATACACCCAGACTGGGTGTAAGAAGGTAACCTTTTCATTCACTTTCATTCAAGTTGAGCTCTATGTAGAAAATCTGATACAATTTCCATAAAAAACTAGGATTGTGAGTTTCAAAAGGTTTAAGTATACAAGATTAATATTCAAAAATAAATTTTATTCCTACATACTAGCACCGAACACCTAGAAATTGAAATAAAAATATTTATGCCCAAATATGAAATACTTAGTTATAAATCTGGTAAGATATGAAATACCTGCACTATGAAAACTGCAAAACATTGCCAAGAGAAAAATTTTTAAGATTTTTCTAAATGAATGGAGAGATATCCTATGTTCATGAATTAGAAAACCCAATACTGTTAAAATGTCAATAGTCCCCAAACTGATTTATAGATTTAATGTAATCCCAGTAAAAATACCAATAGGACCTTCTGAAAGAACAAAATGTCGATTCTAAAATTCACAAGGAAATGCCAAGCATTTGGAAGAGCCAAAACAAAGCTGGAGATTTTGCAACTACTCTAAGATGTACTATAAGAGCCAGTACCATCCAGACACTGCAGCAATGGCATCAAAACAGACAAAATAGATTGAGGACAGACATACGGCCCAGAGAGAAACCCACACATACAGGGATACATGATTCTCACGATGGCACAAAGGCAGTACAGTGGAGAAGTAGAGTGTTTTCAACAAACGGGCTGGAAGAGCAGCACATTCACATGCAAGGGGGTAGAGAGCTCATACCACATACAAAAATCAGCTGACAACAGATCACAGACCTAAAAATGTAAACCCTAAAACTAAAACTTCTAGGAGAAAATCCTTGTGACCCTGAATTAAGCAAAGATTTCTTAGGCACAATACCAAAAGCAAGATCCATAAAAGAAAAAAATTAACAAATTGGACTATATAAAAAAACTGAAAACTCTGCTTTTCAAAAGACATTAGAACAAAAAGAGAAGCCACAGACTGGGAGAATGTATTTGCAAATCACATCTCCAATAAGGACAAATACAGATATGTGCATCTCAAATTGCACACAAATACACACTCCTTAAATCTCACCTGTAATAAAACTAATTTAAAAAAAAGTGGTGGGGGTGGGGCATCTGCACAGACAGCTCAGAAAGGCAGCACATGAAAAGACTGCCCAGTGTCATCAGGCACTAAAGAAACAGAAATTAAAACTACAATGAGATACCACCGCCCACCTGCTAGAAAACCTACAGTGGCCCATCTGTGACGCCAGGCCTGGGTACCTTAGCACGAATGGCTGTGAATCTAAGCATCACACTGGCAAGAAAAATGCTGTCAAGACCACGTACGATGCAGCCTGGGCTGCAGTCTACTTACATCTCAGCACTTCGACAATCAGGTCTATGTCGGTGCTGAGCTTCTTGATGTGGTCCAGGTTAGCTACCGTGGTGATTGGCACGTACTGATCACTGTCCATCTGCGATATAAGGTACATGTCACTAGCAAGGTTCTCCCTGGAGAAAGAAGACAATCTGTCTTAATTCACAACTTCTTTAAAAGGAACCTTCACAAGAGGCACGAGTGTGGTACGGTACTGCCCTGGAGTGAGAGCTGAGTTCAACCCCCACCCCGCCGCCGCGATTTGCCATCTCTCTGACCTTACGTCGATTTTGTCAAAGACATCTGGGGAGGCAGAGAGAGCAAAAGTAAAAGTGTACTGCACTTTATATGATCAAAATTAATGAGCAGGTAAATCTTTAAAAAAATGTATTTATAGCTCATCTTTGTTCTAAAAAGTGTTTTGAGTAGCTTTTTAAAAATAGAAACACAGGGCTTCCCTGGTGGCACAGTGGTTGAGAGTCCGCCTGCCGATGTAGGGTACACGGGTTCGTGCCCCGGTCCAGGAGGATCCCACCTGCCGCAGAGCGGCTGGGCCCGTGAGCCATGGCCGCTGAGCCTGCGTGTCCGGAGCCTATGCTCCGCAACGGGAGAGGCCACAACAGTGAGAGGCCCGAGTACCGCAAAACAAAAAAAACATAACAAAAACAAACAAAAAAATAGAAACACAACTTCTTTTTTTTTACATTGATATTTATTTATTCATTCATTCATTCATTCATTCATTTATTGCGGTACGCGGGCCTCTCACTGTTGTGGCCTCTCCCGTTGCAGAGCACAGGCTCCGGACGCGCAAGCCCAGCGGCCATGGATCACAGGCCCAGTCGCTCTGCGGCATGTGGGATCTTCCCGGACCAGGGCACGAACCCGTGTTGCCTGCATCAGCAGGTGGACTCTGAACCACTGCGCCACCAGGGAAGCCCCGAAACACAACTTCTTAAAGTAAGGAAACACAGCTAAGAGAATGAAAAAGTAAGAAAAATGTGATAAGGCCAAGAAAGGCTGGTGCCCAGAGTGCTTGCAGTTCAGGCTGAACACTTGTCAGAGGGGCTGTGACTCCAACTCTGGCCTCAACAGCCCTCTGCAGCAGAGGACGGAAAAGCAGTAAAGTGAGTGACCAACAGCACGACCCAGGACTAAAACCTGTGAGGCTGACCACCTATGGCTCCACCATCAGAGTCCAAGTCCGTGGGCAGGGGATGGGGGTAGGGGGGATCTCGACTTCCTACAGATGGACGTACAGACACAGATGTTAACAGATACTCCTTCTGCGTAAAGCATGACATCTGTACATAGTAGCAGTGCACAACACCTTAGATATCAGATACTAGAAAAACACTACCATCCTCACCTAGACAAGCAGAATTCCAATGTTTTTTTAAGTACTTCCCGGGGGTCTTCCTGGCTTTCTGGTTGAGATTCATTTCCTCCTACAGAGAAGCAATGGAAAAACGGCTTAAATTTACCAAGCACATGATTCAGTATAGCAATTCTAATGTTTTCAATATACATAGTAATTTATCTACATAATGTATAGAGAATATAAGAAAAATGATATTTTACAAGGCAATCAGAGGCAAAAAAACAAAACAAAAAAAACACTCTCCCCCAAACAAAAACACAGTTTCAAAAAATAACCTGAGGGCTTCCTTGGTGGTGCAGTGGTTAGGAATCCACCTGCCAATGCAGGGGACATGGGTTCGATCCCTGGTCCGGGAAGATCCCACATGCCGCGGAGCAACTAAGCCCATGCACCACAACTCTAGAGCCCGTGAGCCACAACTACTGAGCCTGCGAGCCACAACTACTGAAGTCCAAGCACCTAGGGCCCGTGCTCCACAACAAGAGAAGCCACCACGATGAGAAGCCTGTGCACTGCAAGGTAGAGTAGCCCCCATGCGCCGCAACCAGAGAAAGCTCACATGCAACAGCGAAGACCCAATGCAAAAAAACCCTGAGGAGTAAGATTTATTAGCAAAGTTTAGCAGGTGCTTTTTATTACAAAATAAGTATAAGCTTATTTAATGCTTTGTCTCAATTCAAAAAGGATTTTCAAGTAACCTAGAAGCACACGAGATACTAAACATATAATAAAATATACAGGAAATAATCAAAATAACTAAAAGTTTTTTTGCACACTACTATATAGATTTGCATGGCATAATAATACATGAAGAACTTTCTAACAAGAGACACTTGTATTTTAAAAGTCAAAGTTAAAGACCATCAAAAAAGCAAAGACAAAGTGGGAACACTGATGACAAATAAGGACAGAGAGCTTGTGTGTGTTTTATGTAAAGAGCTTTAACAAAATCCATCCCCCACCAGCAAAAAACAAAACAAAACAAACAAAACCAATGGAGCAAATGAGACAAAATCAGAAACGGCCGTTGAAACCACAATCTCATTTCATTCCTTCATCCAGAAAGGCCTCTCCTGAGCACCATTTAAATTCACATTGAACAGCTATGTCCTGTCTCTCCTTTAGCTATCTCCTGCATGCCGGGCACTGCTGTGGAACTGCTTACTCAGCCTCAATGAGGCAGTCTCTGCTCTTATTGGGAGGCAATCAATAGTCAAACAAGTCAACAGTAAACAGGTAGAATGTGACACAATGGAGAAAACCACAGGGCGCGGGCAGACCTAATTGTGCAGAAGGAAGAATCAGCAAGCTCGAAGACAGGTCACGTGAAATTAGCCAGTTACAGGAACAAAGAGAAAAAAGGATGCAGGACAAGGAAGAAAGCCTACATGACTTGTGACATACCACCAACTGTACTTCTATACACTAACAACAAACTACCCGAAAAAGAAATTAAGAAAACAATCCCATTCACCATTGAATCCAAAAGAATTAAATACCTAGGAATAAATCCAACCAAGGAGGAGAAAGATCTGTAAGCTGAAAACTTTAAGATATTGATGAAAGAAATTAAAGACAAATGAAAAGCTACCCCATGTTCCTGGATTGGAATAATTAATACTGTGAAAATCTCCATGTAAAAATTTCCAAAGCAATCTACAGATTCAATGCAATCAATTCCTATCAAAATTCCAATGGCATTTTTCACATAAATACATCAAACAATCCTAAAATTTGTATGGAAACACAAAGACACTGAATAGCAAAAGCAATCTTGAGAACGAAGAACAAAGGTGGAAGCATCATACTTCCTGATTTCAAACTACTTTAAAAAAAGCTATAGTAATCAAAAAAGTATGGTACTGGCATAAAAACAGACATATAGACCAATGGAACAGAATTGAGAGCCCAGAAATAAACCCGTATATTTATGATCAACTGATTTTCAACAATGCTGCCAAGGATACTTAAGGGGGAAAAGGACAGTCTCTTTAATAAAAAGTGTGGGGAAAGCTGATGGCCACATGCAAAAGAATTAAATGGAACCCTTATCTTACATCATATACAAAAACCAACTCAAAATGAATTAAAGACTTAAACGTAAGACCTGAAACCGTAAAACCACCGAAAAACATGTAGGAAAAAATGTCCTAAACATCGGTCTTGGCAACAATTTTTTTGGATATGACACTAAAAGCACAGGCAAGAAAATCAAAAATAAACAAGTGGGACACTACATTCTATTTAAAAGCTTTTGCACAGCCAAGGAAAGCATCAACAAAATGAAAAAGCAACCTACTGAACAGGAGAAAATATTTACAAATCATGTACCCGATAAAGGGTTAATATCCAAAACATAAGGAACTCACACAACTCAGTAGCAAAAAAAACTCTGATTAAAAAATGGGTAAAAGACCTAAATAGACATTTTTCCAAAGAAGACATACAGATGGCCAAGTGGCACGTGAGAAGATGTTCAATATCTCTCATCACTAGGGATGTGCAAGTCAAAAACCACAATGAGGATCACCTCACACCTGTTAGAATTGTTATTATCAAAAACAGGTAACTAATAACAAGTGTTGGCAAGGATGTGAAGAAAAGGGACCCCCTTTGTATTATTGGTAGGAATGTAAATTGGTGCAGCCAATGGAACACTATGCAAAAGTGTGGAGGTTCCTCATAAAATTAAAAATAGCACCCACTACCACATGATCCAGCAATCCCACTACTGGGCATATATACAAAGGAAAGGAAGTCAGGATCTCAAAGATATGTCTGCACCTCCATGTTCACTCGATTATTATTTACAATAGCCAAGACGTGGAAATAACCTACGTGTCTACTGATGAATGGGTAAAAAAAATGTGGTATACACACACATACATACACACACACACACACACAAATGGAATATTATTCCACAAGAAAGAAGGAAATCCTGCCATTTGCAACAACATGAATGAATCTGGAGAATATTATGCTAAGTGAAATAAGTCAGACAGAACCCAAAAAAACTACACAATGTCACTTATATGTGGAATCTAAAAAAACTGAACACATGGAACCAGAGGGTAGAACCATGGCTGCCAGGGGCTGGAGGTGGGAAAATGGAAAGATGTTGATCCAAGGATACAAACTTTCAGTTATAAGATGAATAAGTTCTGGGGACCTAATGTACACCGTGGTGATTATAATTAATAATACTGTATTGTATACTTGAAATATGCTAAGAGAGTAGATCTTGTGTTCTCAGCATACCAAAAAAAAAAAAGGTAAGTATGTGAAGTGGTGGATATCAAACCATCATGTTGCTGTATACCTTAAGTATAATTAATTTTTACGTGTCAATTACACCTAAATAAAGCTAGAAAAAACTGTAACCTACCCTACCATGCTTTGTCTTTTCCACTGTGTTTTATCACCCTTACATTATATAACATGAACTTATTTATTATGTGTATTATGAATAGTCTGTCTCTGCCCGATAAGATGTAAGCACAGTAGGGCAAAGGCTTTCATTGATCATATTCACTGATGTGTCCTAAGTAAATCTGGCATGTGGTGGGTTTTGAATGAGTTTGTTTTTTTTTTTTTTTTTTTTTTTTTTGCGGTACGCGGGCCTCTCACCGCCACAGGCTCCAGACGCGCAGGCCCAGCGGCCATGGCCCACGGGCCCAGCCGCTCCGCGGCACATGGGATCCTCCCAGACCGGGGCACAAACCCGCATCCCCTGCATCGGCAGGCAGACTCCCAACCACTGCGCCACCAGGGAAGCCCGAATGAGTATTTTTTTTATTTAAAAAAACGAAACAAAACAATAAGTGAAGCAAGTTTTCCAGATGTAGAGCATCGGCTCCTGAGCGATAAAGACACACAACGGTCGTGGGCCTGGGCTCAGGAAGCGGGAAGCAGATGGAAGCCAGCAGGCTCAATGAGTTCAGGGCGTGGGACAGAGTGCACTGGGAGGGCGCCCAGAGGCGCGGGGAACCCCCGGAGGCAGGTGCGTGTTCTATGCACATCACAGGTATGATGGACTCCCTGAGGCCAGGAAAGAACCACTTGAAAGGAAGAAGGGAGCTCACATATCCTGCTGCACAGTGCCTGCTCCACCAGCTGGCCTGGAAGACCTCACGCTCACAGAGCCCCAAACACACTGGCAAGAGGAGAGAAGGGTCTGGCCTCAGAAGTGGGAAATAATGAGCCCCAGACTGAGCACTGCTCCACTCATGCCTAACAAATCATAAAACAAGATATGAAAGGATCTATTTGTTTCCAAGTAACTTTGTGGCATCCTGGAACAAGAACCAAAATATCTATAGAAATATAAAAATATTAAGTACCTAACAAAGTCAAATCCAGTCCAACAAAAAATTACAGTGAGTGTAAAGAAACCTATCCCACACAGATGTTAACATTAACTGACAAAGACATTGTAATGGTTATCCTACCTGTACCCCACATGCTCCAAAGGTTAGGTAGAAACATGAAAAATATAAAAAAAGACCCAAATAGAATTTGTACAGATGAAAACTACAATGTCTGATATCAAAAATATAGTTTGTGAAATTAACAACTGATCAGATAGTATAGAAGACTAGTGAACTTGAAGATATGAGAAACTTTCCAAAATGAAACAGAGAAATAAGATTTTTTTTAAAAAGGACAGAGGATCACTTCGAGGGACTTAATATAGGTATAACTAGAGATCATGTAGGAGAAGAAATGGCAAGGTGGGGGAGGAGCATTTGAAGATATTACAGCCAAGATATTCCAAGTTTGATGAAAACATTTATAAATCACAGATCAAGAAGCTCAACAAAGCCCAACCACAAGAAACAAGATTACCTTTAAGACTAAGATACATCATAATCAAAATACTCAAAACTACTATAATGAGAAAAATCTTAAAAGCAGCAAGAATTTTTTTTTTCCAGTACGCGGGCCTCTCACTGTTGTGGCCTCTCCCGTTGCGGAGCACAGGCTCCAGACACGCCGGCTCAGCGACCATGGCTCACGGGCCCAGCCGCTCCGCGGCATGTGGGATCTTCCTGGACCGGGGCACAAACCTGTGTCCCCTGCATTGGCAGGCGGACTCTCAACCACTGCACCACCAGGGAAGCCCTAAAAGCAGCAAGCTTTTAAACAGTGGAACAAAGTTAAGGATGATACAGTTATCAGAAATAATGCAGGTAAAAAGAGAGCACCACAGTATCTTTAAGGCCAAGAGAGGGAGATCAGGATTTACACGTAGGAATAAAGAATACCAGAAATGCTAACTGCATGGCTAAGTATGGAAGCTTGCTTTCTTATAAAATACCATTTTCCAGTACAAGGAACCAAGGTTCCTTGGAGAAATGGCTGATTCTAGGACCAGAGCAGCCAGAATGAGAACAAAACAACAAACCCTTCACTGATGGGATAGGTCAGATGGAGGAGCCAACTAGAAGAGCTTCCAATGGCCAAAGGTAGAGCATCGGAGCAATCAAATAAAGAAGTGATGATTTTTACACATGGATACAATAACACCCATGAGTCCACACTGATGCAAGTCAATGGCTGAACAAATAAATAAATGAGAGGGAAGAGACAAATCCCTATGCATAAGAGTTCCAAGTTATTTATGGAGATTCTCTGCCCTCATGAAGGGGACATTCCTTAAGTGTAGGTTGGGTACAGTCAGTGACTTCCTTCCAAAGAGCACCACATGGAAAGAGGTAGGAAAAAGAGAGTAACTTCACAGTTGAGAAAGCTAATAACAAACCTACTTCAGCCAACTGGTCAAGGTCAACATCAACCGTAATAAATCATGCTGATAGTATGTACCCTTAAAATGATGGGATGAAAACTGCTCTTGACCTCTGTGGTATTCCTTCCCTCAAATCCATCATGATGAGAAAAACATCAAATGAATTCCAGTACCATACAAAATAAATGACCAGTACTGCTCAAAACTATCAAGGTTATCAAAAACAAGTAAAATCTGAGAAACTGTTACAGCCAAGAGGAGCCTTAAGAACACATATCAACTAAATGTAACACGGTGTCCTGGGACAGAAAAAGGACATTAGGTAAAATGTACCAACATTGGTTCAGTAACTGTGGCAAATATATCATACGAATGTAAAATGTTAACAGGAGAAAATGAATGCTGCGTCTATGGGAACTCTCTGTACTCAATCTTCTCAATTTTTCTGTAAGTCTAAAGCTATTCTAAAACAAATAGCAAGGTGAGAGACTCAAACCTAAACATATCAATTACCACAGTAAACATTTATGTTCTAAACATTTAAATTAAAGGTAGAGACCATAGGATCTGACTTATGATCCAAATACTGGTTCTCTGATATGAATATAATCGACAAACCTCTACCCAGATTGACTAGGGGGAGGAGGGGAGAAAAGACATAAATTACCAATAACAGGAATGAGTGATGTGACATGACTACAGATTCTACAGATATTAGAAGTATAAACAGAGTATTATGAGCAATTCTATGCAATAACTGAAAATTTAGATGAAATGGACAAAGTACATAAGTAACCAAAGCTTTCTCAAGAAGAAATAAACCTGAGTAGCCCTATATAAAAAAACAAACTGTAGCTGACAACTTTCCCACAATCAATACTCTAGGCTCAGATGGCTTCATTCTTCATTTAAGGAAGAAATAAACTCTTCCCAAAAATTTAATAGGAGGGAAAACATCAAAAATACAGCTACAGAGCAATATTCCTCATGAACACAAGTGTACAAATTCTAAGCAAAATTATGGCCAGTCTAATCCAAATATATATCAGAAGTGTATTACATCCTGACCCAGTGAGGCTTACCCCAGGAATTTAAGGTTGGTTAAACATTAAAAAAAAAAAAAAAAAAAAAAAAAATCAATGTAATTCATCTTAACACACTAAAAAAGAAAAAAAATATTTGGTCATTGCCATAGATGAAGAAAAAAGTATCACAAACTCCTCTTCAACCATTTCTCTTTAAAACTCTCAGCAAATCCTAACAGAAGGGTACCTGTCAACCGATAAAGGTCATATACGCAGAACTACAACTAACATTATACATAATGGTGAAAGACAATGTTTTCCCCCCTAAGATCAGTCAGATATTTGCTCTCACCACATCTGTTCACCTTTGTAAGGAAGGATCTAATCAGCGCAACCAGGCAAGATAAAGGAATAAAAGGCACCAAATTGGATAGGAAATAAAACTGAATTTATTCATAGATAACACGATAGCCTATATAGAACATGCAACAGAATCTACAAAATAGTTTCTAAATACTATCTAATAGTTTCTAAAACTATTTTCATTTAATAAGTGAGCTTAACAAGTTTTCAGGGTATGATATCAATTTATAAAAATTAATTATATTTCTATCTACTAGTAACAAACAGTTGCAGATTGAATTTTTAAAAATGACTTACAATAGCACCAAAAAATATGAGATACTTAAGGATAAATTGGACAAAAGATGTGAAAAGCCAGTAGGCTGAAAACTGAAAAATACAGTCAAGAGAGATTAAAGAAGATCTGAACAAGTGGAGACATACACCATGTCACAAACATCTAGCCAAGATGTCAATCTTCTCCAGCTGATCTACAGAGTCAATGAAATCCCAATAAAAATCTCAGCATTCTACAGAAATTGACTGGCTCATTCTAATTTGCATGGAAATGAAAAGGACCTAGAATAGCCAAAATAACTCTGAAAAAGAAAAAATCTGGAAGACTAATACTACCTGTTTTTAAGAATTATTTACAGTAAGCAAAACAGCGTGGTTTTGTTGTCCCAAGAGATGGATGGAGAAGAGACAGTCCAGAGACAAACCGACATACTCAGGGACAAATGATTCTGACAGAGGCACAAAGGCAGTGCAGTGGGGAAAGGAGAGTCTTTCTGACGAATGGTACTGGAACAGTGGCATATCTACATGTGAGAAAAAAACAAAAAAGAACTTTGCTTCACACCTCAGACCACATACAAAAATTAACTTAAAATGGGCCACAGACCTAAAAAATGTAAAATTTAAAACCATACAACTTATAGTAGAAAAGCTTTGCAACCTTGGATTAAATAAGGATTTCGCAGGAAAAACACCAAAAGCAAGATCCATAATTGGACGATATAAAAGATTTTAAACTTTTGCTTTTCAAAAGATATTGTTAGGAGAACAAAAAGACAAGCCACAGACTGGAAGGATGTATTTGCAAGTTATATATCTGGTAAAGACTTGTGTCCAAAGAACTCTCAACTCAATAATAAATCAACCCAGTAAAAACATGGGCAAAAGACTTGGACAGACCCTTCACCAAAGAAAACATACACAGATGAAAAGATGTTTTGCACCGTTAGTCATTAGGAAAATACAAAGTAAAACCACAATAAGATTCCACTGCCTACCTTTTAGAATGGCTAACATTAAAAGATTGACCGTATCAAGTGCCGGTGAGGACGTGGAGCTGCTGGAGCTCTGATCCACTGCAGGTGGGAGTGCAAAGGGTGAAGATAAACCTATGCCTAATAGATGATGCATCTACTCCACTCCTATGTATTTACCCAAGAGAAATGAAAACATATGTACATACAAACCCTTGTTTATAAATGTCCATAGCAGCCTTATTTGTAAGAGCCTCAAACTGGAAACAATCCAAATATTCATCAGCAGGTGAACAGAAAAACAAACAGTGGTATATGATGAACTGGAATACTATTTGGCAATAAAAAGGAAAGGCCCATAAATGTTATTACATGAATGAATCTCAAAATTAGTAAGTAAAAAAAGCCTAAAAAAAAGCACATACTACAAAACTCCGTTTACATAAAATTCTAGAAAACCCCAAACTAATCTACAGTGACAGGAAGCAGATGAGCAGTTGGCAGGGACAGGGAGCGGGCAGGAGGAAGGGCACAGGTAGCTTCGTTATCTTGACTGGGTCACGGTTTTTCATGTGTACACACACCTCATCAAATTCAGTAGAGAAATCAGTGAGGAAGGGAAGAGTCAGCAAGTCAATTCTAGAATGCACTGAATACTGTACTTTAAACTACGGAAAATAAAACTTATAGAAAGGTTAGGGTATTCCAAACATGTGATGTTTATGGTACATCAATTATGCTTCATTAATGCTCTATACCCCAAGGTTGGTAGATGTGAAATAGCCATCCAGAAGCTGGGCTGCACGGGGCCACGCAGCCCCTCTAGTCCGAGACCGTGAATGGAAAATGAGACCATTCCACACTGCTATAATCCTTTTCTTCACCCACATCTGTCTATCTGCTCAGGAACAGACACAGAGTAGGTAGAGAATTATATTTAAACAAGATGGAGGCATTTGCTAAGCAACTGTGAAGAAGTTAGATGCAAGGAAGTAACTGAAATGATGGTCTGTGTAATCCAGGCAGAGTGAGGAGGGAAGCGAGGGTCCAGGCAGGCATGTGACCACAAAGGTCAGTCAGTGCCAACCGAAGCAGAAACCGTGTGGATGAGGTCTTCGTGGGGCCCCTTCAAGGGGAAAATAAACAAATATTTAATGCCAAACACTTACACGGTGCTTATTACATACCTCTCGTACATAACATCACAGCTGGTGGTGAGAAAGGGAGGACAGGCTTTCTCAGTCATGTAACCTTCTCTAACCCAAGCATGTCTCTAGACAGTCACACAGGGTCCTGAACATGCTGCACAGGCAGCTGCTCTGCTCAACTGCTGGCAGCCAGTTTCAGGGAGTTATTTCTTTCCACTCAAGCTTTCCCATCCAACTGGCAATAATGAGAGTGTAGTCTACCCCTAAGGTCTGTTGGGGTTTTAAAAACTGTTTGGTTCTTTTAGATCAAGGCAGAAACAAAATCGGAGGTGAGCAATTGGTGTCCCATTACCTACAGCCATTTCTATGCTGGTCCACACCCTGGACCCCAAAAGAGAACTGCTCTCTTCCTCTTTTCCTTCTTCTGAAAAGCTTTAAATATCCCTTTTATAGAAAGCCAACTCCTTTTGGGTTTGACTCTCAATTTCAACATTAACGTTCCCTCTCTGTACTTTTATCGACGTTTTGCCCTACAGTCAGTTTTCCGCTTCTCCTATTTAAATCTGATTTGCCGTTCAGGAACTATTCAGGTCTTACATTCCCTGTGAGGCCTCTGGACCAGAACCTCTCACCTCTGCATCAACAGAAGAGTCAGTTTAAAGGAGAAGCAAAGGAAGCAGTGAAAGGCACATTGTTTAGGGAAAGATTTAACAAGCTGAATTTTTAAAAGCACACAAACCTCTGAACAGGGCAAGGGTGGCCATTGTCGGTACATGTGTGCACAGAGATATTGGACTAGAAATGGCCTGGGGCTCTGACAGCGTGTTGAGACCACCTAGTGTGCACCCCAGCTCACTCCAGCCCCTCTGGCTCTGGCCCGCTCTCCACTAGGGTGGAGGAACCACTGCGGGGTCGGGGGGGTCTGCACACATTTAGAGGGAATGGAACCAGCTCAAACCCAACCCTCAAGGCTTCTGTTCCAGCACCATGGGCCCCCCAACCCCCCCCAGCCATGATAGTTACCTGTTTTATCTAATTTCATAGAGACAGAGAAAGTTAAACAAAATGAGAAGACAGAGGAATATGTTTCAAATGAAAGAAAAGGAAAAAACCCTGTAAAAATCCCTAATGAAACAGATAACTTATCAGATAAAAAATTCAAAGCATTAGTAATAAGAATGCTAACTGAACTAGGGAAAGGAACAGATGAACACAGTGAGAATTTTAACGAGAAACTAGGAAATATAAAAAAGAACCAGTCGGAACTGAAGAATACAATACCTGAAATGAGAAAGACAGTACAGGGAATGAAAGCAGACTAGGCGACACAGAAGAACACATAAGTGATCTAGAAGATAGAATAATGGAAATCACCCAATAAGAACAGCAAAGAGAAAAATTTTTTAAAATGAGGATAGTTTGGGACTTCCTTGGTGGCACAGTGGTTAAGAATCCACCTGCCAATGCTGGGGACACGGGTTCGAGCCCTGGTCCAGGAAGATCCCACATGCTGTGGAGCAACTAAGCCTGTGCACCACAACTACTGAAGCCCGCGTGCCTAGAGCTTGTGCTCTGCAACAAGAGAAGCCACCACAATGAGAAGCCCGAGCACCACAACAACGAGTAGCCCCCGCTCGCCGCAGCTAGAGAAAGCCCGCGTGCACCAACAAAGACCCAACACAGCCAAAAAAATAAATAAGTAAAATGAAATGAGGATAGTTTAAGGGACCTCTGGGACAACATCAAGCATACTAACAATCACATTATAGGGGTTCCAGAAGGAGGAGAGAGAGAGAAGGGGGTAGAAAATGTATCTGATGAAATTATGGCTGGAAACTTCCCAAAGCTGAAGAAGTAAACAGATATCCAGGTACAGGAAGCACAGAGGGTCCCAAACAAGATGAATCCAGGGACCCACACCACAACATATTATAATTAAAATGGTAAAGGTTACAGAGAGAATTTTAAAGACAACAAGAGAAAAACAAAGAGTCACATACAAGAGAACCCCCATAAGGCTATCAGCTGATTTTCCTGCTTAAACTCTGCAGGCCAGAAGGGAGTGACATGATATACTTAAAGTGCTGAAAGGGAAAAACCTGCAACCTAGGATACTCTATATAGCAAGATTATCCTCCTTCGGAATTGAAGAAGAGATTAAAGAACGTCTCAGACAAGCAAAAAACTAAAATAATTCAATACTTAAACCTACACTAAAAGAAATGTTGAAGGGTCTTCTCGAAGTGGAAAAGAACTAAGAATCTATTGGAAAGGGAAAATTCCACTAGGAAAGGCAGACATATAGCAAGGAATGAAGATTACTTAAGTAAGTCAGTATGTAGATAAGGATACAAACTGTAAAAGCAACTATAACTACAATACACAGTTAAGGGAGAAACAAGAATATACAAAATGACATCAAAAACAAAATGTGGGGGAGGGGAGTAAAAAAAGAAGGATCTTTTAGAATGTGTTTGAACTTAAATGACTATCAGTCTAAAACAAGTAGATATAGTTATAGGTTAACATCTACAAGGAACCCCATGGTAACCACAAATCAAAAACCTACAATAGATACACAAAAGCTACAGAGAAAAGAACACAAGCATGACACTAAAGAAATCATCAAACCACAAGGGAAGAAACAAAAAAGAAATGAACAAAGAATTAAAAATGTAACATAAAGAAGCCCATACTCTATATGAAAATGAATTCATAAAACAGCGTTACCCGTCTCGCTATTTTCAGGCGGTGATTCATACTCTGAGTGGTCCAGACCCAAAGTGCTCATGGCTGTCTGGTCTGACTCCTGTAAATCTGACAGTGCAGCATTCTCATGACTTTTGTCACCATCACCATTGGTGTCCAATCCTGTAATTAAGAATTTCACCCCAAAAGGCAGGGTTAGAAGAACAGCCTTCTCTTAAAACAAAACAAAACAAAAGACTTATACCTGCAGTTACCTGACCTTTTTAACTTGACTGTGAGAAACCTCATTGCTCTTAAATACTGTCACTAACCATGACACAGATCTTAACAAACACTTTCCCAAAGATGAACTACAAGGAAACAAAGCCAAAGCCAAGAGGAAAGATGCCCCTCGCCCCCACCCACTCACCCTCCTGGCCGCGGCCGGGCGTCGCCTCCCAGGCTCCGCTCACACTGCCATCCGCTGCACTACTTGCTTCCAAGTGTAACACAGGAGTCCCCCATACTTTTGCATTAGGGTTTAGCTCTGAAACCTTGGCCGTTGGTACCTAAGAAAAAATGTGATATATTCATTTGTATCCAAATTTCAATCAAATGCAATTTTACTTACTAATTCAGAGTTAAAACACATCCATCTTAGAGAATTTATGGGAAAAAGGCTGAACCTATTTACACGTACGTTTAGGATGAAATCAAGTGAAAAAGTAATAAAAGTTGATGTACTCAGAACTCAACTCACCAATAGATTTTAAGTTCTTACTAAGTAGAAGGCTCTCTAGAAACAGGAATGAAAGAGTCCCTGCCTTCATGGAGATATCTGATCAACTGTGTAACTGATAAATAACTGGTGATCCAATTATCATTTCTGTTCCAGATTCCCAACACAATTCACAGATTTAGAAATCTGAATATCAATGGATAAAATGTTAAAATAAAGCTCGAACACTCACAGAAGTAAAGGCTGCAGAAAATGAAAGTCTGTCGGAGAGGTGCCTGGTGCGGCCACTCTTTGTGCTCATTTCCAGTTACTCGGCCTCCTCGCTGTTCTGGACACACCGGGCCCTTCTGCTTGCCCGGCTCCATTTGACCAGAACACTCCCAGACGTCCGCACGGCTGGCTCACGCCTTCACACCCCTTGGGGATTGCTGAGGTCTTCCCTGGCACACCCTACTAAACCCACAACCACCCTGGATTTTTCCTCTCCTGCTTACAAACCTTGAGTGGCTCCCAAAATCTAAAAGAAAGTTGATGTCCCGGGGACAGCTGCCCCCCAAACTAACTCCAGTTCTACTGCCATGATTCCTGAGCAAAA
Source organism: Grampus griseus (assembly GCF_964374135.1). Classification (NCBI taxonomy): domain Eukaryota; kingdom Metazoa; phylum Chordata; class Mammalia; order Artiodactyla; family Delphinidae; genus Grampus; species Grampus griseus. The sequence goes on from NC_139018.1 coordinate 147,810,291, forward strand.
CCTAGCCAAACGATCTGCCTTTTCCCAGACACCATAAGCCTTAACACCTCTGTGCAGGGGCCAGAGCTTCCAAAGGGAGGGAGACAAGGTTCCAGGTCCCAGAAGCCCCCAGGTAGTGCCAGACAGGAGCTCCAAACTGGGAGCAGCCTCACTGCATGACCCCAGAGATGCCGTCTCCAAGGTCAGGGGCACCATGATGAGCCAAGAAGGAAAGAACATGTGGGTTAACAATCCTAAAAAATAAATTCACCCTAGCTGGGGCGATTAAAGTTTGTAGTGAAAGTTTTTCTGAAATTGAGCATAGAGACTGATGTGGATTAAAACTACAGAATATATTCTGTTCATACCTAGGAGGCATGGGCAATAAACTTCATGCCCACAAAACCAGGGACCTAAGTGAGGGCCTATCTGGAGTCCTTTTAAGTAAAGTACTGGATAGGGCAAAGAATAGGGTCCCCCTTCTCCTTCAAGAATATCATTCTCAAGAAGCACTTACTCTTCAAGCTCCCTTCTTAAATGACATCTAAACTTCCAGCTCATTTCTGGTCTCTGCTTCTGCACATCCATTCATCTCTCCAACAAATTCTGAAATTCTCACTAAGTGCCCGGTACAGCACGAGGCGATCAGAGTATCATGGGGAACAGGCAGAAACAACTGCTGCCTTGAGCACAGCAACGCAGAAGATGCTCCGCACCTCACAGACACCACTGCCCTTCTCAGCAGTTACACTTTTTCAATCTGTTCTCTCTTTTTTTTAACTCAAATCTTTATTTTCTTTCCTATTCTAATACTAGCGTAAATCACCTTTTCTGGTTAGACCCAGTCTCGTTCTACCACACAACACACATCAAGTTTCCCACCCACGGAACATACTCCCCTGACCTCATGGACATGCTATACATTCTCTAAATTCCCAACACCAACCCACACTGGTCTTTTCCATTTTTAGCACCATCTTCAGTTGGCTACACTGCATCACCGACACACATTTTTTAGCTCACTAACACACACACACACACACACACACACACACACACGGTCCTAGGAGCACCCTGCCTGCAAGCAGCATCCCAGGGCCGCGTGCTCCTCCCCCTCTGCTCGCACCGCAAGGACATGTCCTGTCCTCTCTGCGGCCCGAGGGTTCCCGGACGTCCACCCTGGGCACACTTCACGGCTGACACCTGGCAGTCCTGAGCTCAGCATGGAGCTGCCTGAGAAACATGCAGAAGGAATGAATGTTTAATAACGTAATAACAGAAAATTCTACTTTCCACTATTTGACAACTTGTGCAGGTTTTATGCCACAGCTGAATGGAACCATATCTGTACACAATTTACTACTTCTAAAGCAGTAAATCAAGTATTAGGGATTTACCAGTTTTGAGCAGTTAACAAGTATTCAAGAGGTACTCTGAGGTGTGACATGGGATGCAAGAACAGAGACATGATTAAGGGGGAACAACATGACAGCTAGCACGAGGGCCTGCTGGGTGACAGGCGCACACCACGCACATACCTGCGTTTAATCCTAACACCCTAGGAGGCAGTGGTCATCACACCCCATTCCACAAGGAAGAAAACCAAGGCAGAGAAAGGTTAAGTAACTTGCCAACAAAAATTATGGTAATTAGAAAACTGTATTCTAATATCAGGAAAAACAAAACATTTATCAAGAGTTCATTAACTTCATGTAACTCACATGAGAAACAACTTGTACTAAAAATATTTCTTTAAAAATGTAGCTACTCTCTTGCAGTCACAGGGACCTCCAACTGATTATCAACAACTCAAGTTTCATCTGCACAGCTTCCTAAGTCTTATTTTTCCACTGAAAAATCATGGCTAAGCAATGGTTATTAGAACCAGCGGTGAGCTGACCTTAAAGGCTACATGCTGAAGCCATCCTATACAAATGACCAATGTTACTCTTTGAAGAGTACAGTATCCCCAAATTCTTGACACTCCAAAGAAACTTTCTAAGCCTCTAAATGCTACGCTCCATTAACAAAAATAAATAACCTACCAACTCAGAAACTTACATTTTCTGGCCAGGAAACAGAATGGTCCCACTGACAAGTAACTGAGTAGGAACTAGAGTAACTAACACCAGAGGAAGGGAAAGGCACATGGAGAACATAAAATAGGTGAGATAATGGAGGAAAAGAAGCACTCGTTTTCTATTTTAAGTTAGCATGGACTACTCCTGGATTTGCCACTAAGTTTAGTAAGGTTTTACAGTCATGACATCTGTAACTCTGGCTTTTTATTTGTAAAATGGAATAACAGTGGCTACTTAAGACTAGTTTAAAAAGATGTCTGTACAAGCACTTTGAGAACTGGAGTTCTGAACAAAGAGCACTCTCATTAAATGTAGTCTGTCAAATTAGAATACTGTTGGGCACATCTCACAATTGAAAAGCTAATTCAGAACAGTGCACACGTACCTCACCCACGTGTGTAAGAGCAAGACCCATGGGCACTCTACTTGAGGTACAGGCACGGACTCTCGCAGCCAGGTGTCAACCACATCCACTGATGGAAATGATTAGGTAGTGTTTTGCCTCCATAACTACTTAAGGAACAAAACTGATTAACTTGAATGGAACTGTTTCTGGTAAAAATCCCAAATGTGGGCATGGAAAGGAAAGAAAGGAGGTTAATGGATAAATTATAGGATTTAATTTCTACTTGTTTATTTCCATATAATAGGCATAACACTGGAGCCACATCTATCTCCTTACTATTACCATTTTTCTTGCCTAATGCAATAATCACTAAAAATAAACTACTGACTGAATGAGATTTTGCTATTACAAGTATGCAGGTCCAAAGGACAGCTTTAAGAGCAAGACTAACTTCCTGTTTGTTGAATGTTTCACTTATTACAGAAATTCTAGGAAGATGCTCAAACTAGCTGCCCGTTGCAGGATCATTTGTGAAGGTTCTCCCAAACCAGTGGGGCCTGAGCACTGAGGTCCAAAAAGCTCTGCAGGTGCTTCTGACTAAAAGAAGACAGAACCAAGATTTTGGAGCCAGTTAAAAGCATCAAGTTCTACCTCCCTTAGATGGTTACCATACAAAAACAGTGGAAAGCACAGATTTTAATGCCTCTACATTCTGCAAGTGTAAACTTCTTAGAAGTGACTTTAAACACCCAATGGGCCAAAAGTTTGTTCCGCTCCAACGAGGGGCTGGTGGTGAGGACAGGATGGATGAAGACTGAGGGGAGCAGCCTCTGGGGGCACATGCATCTGATGACCAGCATGCAGGGGTTAGTGCTAACGAGAGTTGACACGTAGATTCTGGCTTAAATATACTAACCAGTGAACCAAATTCACGTTCTTCACTTTGGAAATGGTTAAATTGATGTTATACTAACTTATAGCTTTACAATAACATTCAAACGACTGCCAATTATTTAGAATAAATCTTTGTTAATCTGAGTTAAAAGCAATCAAAATGAAAGATTAACACATCACTGCACAATAATAAGAACTGGTACAGCATACTTACTAACTGTCCACCTCTCTCTTGCCATCCCCAAATAACACCATCTTCTGCCACTGGTAGCTGATAAGGGGGCTTTTCCATCCAAAACAAAGAGATCTCTAGGTCCTGTGGCTTATTGTGCAGGTCCTCACTAAATATCTGCTCTTTTAATGTGTCTTTCGCAGCTGTATTAGTCCACGGGCAGCCCACTTGATATCCACAACCGTCTGCCAGCCCTTCAGAAAACATCTGTCTTGCCAACTCTGCCATCGGGTAACAGGAAAGTTCATTCAAAAACTGGGAGTACAGTTCCTCTGGGAAGCTCTGCAAATCCCCCTTTGAGGGCTTTTCAGATATGAGTGGTAGAACAGTGTCCTTGCAACCTGGTACTGTTATTTCCTTGCTGTCACCTGGGATGACGGGAATCACCTGCGGACCATCGAGAGGAGCAGCTGAGTATCCGTCCACTTCGGCAGGGTCAACACCAGCCAAGCAGGAGCACCCCGCACGAGCGCCCCCTAACTCCATTCTTCCAAAGATCACCTTTGAACTTCCCACCAAACCCACTTCCCTATGTAACCCAGGTCCCTGCACAGTGGGCCTGGCACCCCTTTGTCTGAAACGGCGTGCATGTCTACTTGTCCCGCGCAGACCCACACAGCTGATGATGCCGGGACCACTGCCGCCTTCCTTCAGACAAAGCATCTCCTCCTCTTCTCCACCGAGCAGCTCTGGTTTTCCCACCCCCAATGCACGTCCACCGGAGGCATAAAAAACTTCTTCAGCTGACTCGGAGAAAACCTGCTGCAGTTGCGGGCTCCCACCATTGTCCACAGAGTTCATCTGCACTACTTCTGACTCCCGCGCACCTGGACTCGAACTCTGGTTTAAAGCTGGCACAAGGCTAAGATCTTCATATCTATCGTCATTCACTCTACAAGTTTCATCATTTTTTTCTACTTCATTTGTTTCAAAGTCAGGGTTTTTTGCTACACTAGAACTAACACAAGCCAGCACATCCTGACTGTGCACCACCTTGCATTTTTGTGCATTTGTTTCCCAGTCAAAGGCTGTTTTAGGGTCTGACTGGACACTTCCTATGTCAATTTTACTGGTTTCTCTGTGATTGGCTCTCAATGATTCTTGTTCAGCACTTTCTAGTCTGTGAGGGTGACTCCCTGAGCTCTTCACACACGTTTCATCCTCTGTTTCACATTCCTCTTCAGCGCAGGTGGAAATACATGCAGAGGAAATGAAGTAACTCTTGAGCCACCTGGAGCCACAGAGAGACTCGCCGTTTCGGGGCACTTCCTGTGAGTTTCGGAACACTCCCTCCACGTCTGCTGCCTGCACTGCACACGTTACATCACTGATCTGGGCCTTGCTGGCCCTAATGTCTGCACTCAGATGTACCTGACAGGCAGCTCTCCATTCAAAAGCCCTCGAAGCACAACCCTCATCTTCAAAAATGCTAATTTCATCCTCATGTTGATAAGATGAACTATTTTGAGACTGCAAAGACAATTCTGCTTTGTTTGCAAGCTGGCTGCTTCCCACTTCCAAGCTGTAGTCACCCTGGTGCTGCTCCTCAAGCATCACTGGCCCCAGGAGGAACTCAGGGCCTGGATCATCACATCTGTTAGGGGCTGATTCTTGGATTGCATGAATAGGAAGACACTCATTTCCAAAGCTCAGTGAAGTGATACATCTTTCTGAACTTAAATTGATTCTATCTAGACTTATGGAAAGGAGACTGTCTGATCTGCTAACGTCTAAACTGGAACAATCATTGTCTTTTAGTGGTTTTATAGAGTTATTTTCTCCTTCCTTTTCAGAGTTTAAACTCTGATGTACAGTAGCTGTTATAGCACCAGAATCACCGTTTCTTTCAACGTTTGAAGTGCCATTAATTAAATTAACATGTGAATCAGCCACCTGACCTCCCGGTCCTGAACTGCAGTGCTCTCTCCCTTCTGGAACAGTGCACACACACAGTAGCGAGTCAATGTCTGTGCTGATATTTAATGTGGGGAGTGTGCCAACATTACATAATACACTCCTTTCTGTGTAATCTTCAGGAAACCTGGTGGAAGTCTTTGCCTGCAGGTCACCGATGTTTACTTTACAGGGTGGGTCACCATCACTCAAAAGTTCAGAACTAGGTTCAGTTTTCTCGTTAAAAGCTTCCTTCCTTTCCCCTGGGAGTGGCCTGCCCTGCAGGGATGGCTCTGCCCGCGGTGCCTCTGACTCCCCTGGCCCTTGGGCAGCATTGTCTGGTGGCCAGGCCCCTCCGCAGACCCCCTTGGAGGTGACAGCTGGACGACTCTCTGGAGCCGCAGCTGTTCCATGCACATGAGCACACAGCTCATCTCCAACGTCCGGGCCGTCAGGGTCAATAACACAAATACTGTAAAACCCGCTCTCTCGTGAATTCCTACATCGTTTGTGGTCACCACAAATAGGATCTCCACCCTCCCTCTCCCCACGATTCAAACCTGCAGAGTTAGCAGCGCTGCCAATCTGAACAGTTACCGCTACCTCATTCTCTACTGCAGAGCTTTCCCAGGTGGTTGGGTGACAGCAGGGAGGGTGACTGCCAAGGCCCCGGTGGGAGGGCACCCGGGCACGTGAGCGGGGTCCCTCGCCCTCAGGGAGGCCCCCGCTCAGAGGGGCGCAGGCACCTTCACCACCCCACCCGACAGCAGAGACGTCGGGGTTCTTGTCAGCCTCACCCACACTTTCAGACCCAGTTAAGAACCCAGATGTGGGAGAGGAGACCGAGTTAAGTGGCTGCCCTGGCATTGTACCCTGTCTGTGCACCGGCCTCACAAAAACCCCGGCCCACACACCGGCCCTGCGTCCCACTCCATGAAGTTCCTCACCTCCAAAGGTACCGAATAATGAAGATAAAGTTTTACTTATCTTGTTCTCTGGTTCCTTCTCCTCCACAGATTTTTCTAACAGGCCAGTTTTTTCACTGTCATTATCACTACTTAATTCTTTGCTGAAGCAACAACCCATGTTCGAAAGTTCAAAAGCTCACATAAAAATGCTTGTCGCTTTCTGAGCCTCCGCAAGTGCATCTCCCACTAACTTTCTATAGTTTCTGATGAGAAGCCGACACCCAGATCCCAAAAATAACCCTCGCACAGCAGTCACATGTCCCTGCCACTCAAGTCCAAAATCCTAATCACAACAGACCCTGTCCAACAGCCATTCTATTCCACACATTAAAACCCAAATGGCACACGGAATCCAAAGACTGAGAACACAGCAAAAAGATTTTCGTATTATTTTTCTTATTCTCATAAACTCAATAAAAAAATAACTAAAATTATTATCCCAGACAGAACAAGGAATTTCAGACTTTTGCTTTTTCTACAGTGTTTCAGCATTCTCTGAATTATATTTCATGGAATGGTGGCAACCAAAGGAGTTAACATGTATATTCCCCAAAGGGAAACAAGTGTAAAAATTTGTTTTTTAAAATTCTTAGGTACTTATAGTTGAATCTAATTTTCTGCCTTAAAGAAATAAAGTCTGTGAGTGTTTGGGAATGATCGTGCTAGGCAAGAAACTGGAATGGTGTCTGTTACAGATGCATGTTGAAATGTTTACGGCAAATGGCACGCTGTTAAATCACACCTGGCCTGAAAATAAATAAGTAAATACATACAGACATAACACTTTTTAAAACTGTGTGTGCAGAGGGGAGGAAAAAACAAAATAAAAGCAAAATGTGAGGGTGGGAACTGTTCAAGTCAGAATGGGCACACTGAGGTTCATTTTATTACTCTACTTCTACAGATGTCTGAAAGTTCTAGTTAAGAAAACAGAAAGAGCAAGAGAAAAAGAGAAAGAAAGAAAATCTGCACCTGCCAATCCAATACAGGAATCCCCTTGAAAGCTCCCAAACGAAGCCCTTCTTCGAGCAGTAGGAGCACCGCCACCCTGCACCCTGTGGTCCAGGACCGCTGACACATACAATGGGTCCGAACCTTCTTCAACATCTGTAAGCTTTGTTCTCAGTATAAGAGATTCTTTTTCTTATTATGATTCAGATATGCTACTCTGAAAACAAAATAATTCTGTTAACTCCTCTGCAAGGAGATTTTTCTACTTTAATCTACAAGTTATGGCTGGTGTACTACTAACATTTTACAAAACGCTGATATCTTTTATTTTTTAAAATAAATTTATTTATTTTATTTATTTATTTTTGGCTATGTTGGGGTCTTCGTTGCTGTGTGTGGGCTTTCTCTAGTTGCGCCGAGCGGGGGCCACTCTTCATTGCGGTGTGCAGGTTTCTCACTGTGGTGGCTTTTTTTTTATTGCGGAGCATGGGCTCTAGGTGCAGGGGCCTCAGCAGCTGTGGCTCATGGGCTCTTAAGAGCGCAAGCTCAGTAGTTGTGGCGCACGGGCTTAGTTGCTCCGTGGCACGTGGGATCCTCCTGGACCAGGGCTCGACCCGTGTCCCCTGCATTGGCAGGCAGATTCCCAACCACCGCGCCACCAGGGAAGTCCCAATGCTGATATCTTTGACGAAAAAAGTTTAGGAGTTCTACTTAAACATGAAGATAACAGGGACACTTCTAAATGTACATAAACTCAAGGACTGAAACCACAGCAGATGATGGTGATGATGATGATGATGATAATGGTAGCACTTATGTGCTATAAGAATCTAAGCACACAAATATTTTCATTTTGTCACACATTTATTTGAATTCACACTCCCAACAACCTGGGGTAGATGTATTAACCCCATTCTACCGATAAAGAGGTCTGTCTCTATCACTATAGAGTTAAATATCCCTACAAAAAATGGATTCTTCACCCAGGAAGACACAAACCCTTCATATCTGTGACATGGAGTTAAATGGAGCAGGAGTTACAGGGGCAAATTCATAAGCTTATCTGCCTAGGTATGTGCCGGTTAGCTTTTACCATGTGTATAAGCTTTGGCAAATTATTTAGTCTCTTTTTCTCAGTCTTCTCACTTGTAAAATGAGTTGTCGTGATGCTATTAAGTAAAATACTTAGAATCAAACCCCAACATCACTTCAAACTCCTCATAATCTGACCCCAGCCCACCTCTATAATTGCCTCTCATTCTAAGATGCCATCCCCCTCAGCTCCTCTATTTCATCTAAAAAAAACCCAACTGGGAACTCCCTGGTGGTCCAATGGTTAGGACTCGGTGCTTTCACTGCTGAGGGCCTGGGTTCAATCCCTGGTTGGGGAACTAAGATATGTTAGTTTGGCAAGCCTCGCAGCACAGCCAAAAAATAAAATAAAATATAAATAAATAAATTAAAAAACCCCAACTGAATAACCCTGGCATATCCTATCTTTGCTCAAACCGTTTATCAGGTCTCCTCCCCCCAATTTCCAGATCGCACCGTCCTTTATAAGGCCACCCCTCTCAATTTTGCAAAACGACTCTCTCCTATCCCCACACACTGCCCCATTCTTCAAGCCCCTGGGAAAGCATCCTAATAGCAAGTCAGTGTCTGCACCATCGACTCAAAGTGGGGGAATCTACAGGCTCTCTAAAAGAATTAAAGGATGCAGGGCTTCCCCGGTGGCGCAGTGGTTGAGAGTCCGCCTGCCGATGCAGGGGACGCAGGTTCGTGCCCCGGTCCGGGAAGATCCCACATGCCGTGGAGCGGCTGGGCCCGTGAGCCATGGCCGCTGAGCCTGCGCGTCCGGAGCCTGTGTTCCGCAACGGGAGAGGCCACAGCAGTGAGAGGCCCGCGTACCACCAAAAAAAAAAAAAAAAAAAAAAGATGCAAATACAAAATTTTAAAGATATGTCCATGTTTGCATGTAGGTTTAAGAGTGCAGTGGTGCTATGTGACAACACCTAAATTAACCTAATTTACTGAGAAAAGAACTGGATCTAAAACGTTATAAATTCATTCAAGCCCAGTGAAGGCCAGGTGACACCAAGGTGCACCAAAGAAACGAATCAACAAAAGCAGTAAGAAGTTATTCACTCGAAATTCTGCAGTTTAGGTTGTGGTAAACTCAAAGAAATTCTGGGTAAACTAGTACCACAAGTACTTGGTGAAACAGCTTTTAGTTTCAGCAAAACATCACCTGCCAGACGAAATGAATGTCATTAATTTGCATTTTATAGGTTTGAACAATCAAGTTTTATATTTGTATAAGAATTCTTATTACATGCAATAAGAATTTATCAGTAGTTCTATGTTATTAAAAAGACAATTTAAATCAATGACAACCTGGAAAAAGTTCTCACATAAAAGGTTATGAGAAAATGTGGGAAAGGGGAGTAAGAAAATACAGATCTTTTAGAATGTGTTTGAGCTTATATGACGACCAGTCTAAAGCAAGTAGATACAGTTATGCGTTAACATACTTGAAAACCAGGGTAACCACAAATCAGAAACATAAAACAGATTCACAAAAACCAAAAAGAAAGGAACTCGAGCATAATACAAAAGAAAACCAACAAACGACAAAAGGAAAAAGAAGAAATACAAAATTAACTGGAAAACAAGATTTAAAGTGGCAATAAATACATACTAATCAATGATTACTTTAAATGTCAATGGACTAAATGTTCCAATCAAAAGACAGAGTGGCAGGGCTTCCCTGGTGGCACAGTGGTTGAGAGTCTGCCTGCCGATGCAGGGGACGCGGGTTCGTGCCCCGGTCCGGGAAGATCCCACGTGCCGCGGAATGGCTGGGCCCGTGAGCCATGGCCGCTGAGCCTGCGCGTCTGGAGCCTGTGCTCTGCAACAGGAGAGGCCACAACAGTGAGAGGCCCGCGTACCACAAAAAAAATAAATAAAGACAGAGTGGCAGATTGAATAATAAAATAAGGACCTACAATATGCTGCCTACAGATCACTTTAGGGCAAAAGTCACATATGGACTGGAAGTGAGGAGACAGAAAAAGTCATTTCATGCAAATGGAAATGACAAGAAAGTGGGGGTAGCAATACTCATATCACACAAAATAGACTTTAAAACAAAAGCCATAAAGAAGGACAAAGCTGGACACTATATAATGATAAAACCATCAACAGAAGGAGTGGATATATGCACCCAACATAGGAGCACCTAAATACATAAAACAAATACAACAGACATAAAGGGAAAATTCGATGGGAATATAATAAAAGTAGACTTTGACACTCCACTGACATCAATGGATAGATCTTCTAGATAGAAGATAAATAAGGCAATGAAGATTCTGAATGACACATCAGAATAGTTAGATTTAGTTGATATTTCCAGGACACTGCATCCAAAAAAACCCCAGAATACACATTCTTTTTAAGTATGCATAGAACATTCTCTAGGGTACAAAACAAACCTCAACAAATTTAACAGTATAAAAATTACTTCAAGCATCTTTGCTGATCACAACGGCATGAAACTAGAAATTCACCACAGAAAGAGAAACAAGAAAAAAAACGATTACAGGGAGACTAAACAACATGCTACTAAGAAACCAATGGGTCAACAATGAAATCAAAGAGAAAATTTAAAACATACCTCGAGACAAATGACAATGAAAACACAACCGTACAAAATCTATGGGATGCAGAAAAAGCAGTTCTAAGAGGGAAGTTCATAGCGATACAGGACTTCCTCAAAAAAAAAACAAGAAAAATCTCAAATAAACAACCTAACCTACCACCTAAAGAATCAGAAAAAGAACAGGTGGAACCTAGTGCTGGCAGGAGGGAGGAAATAATAAAGATCAGAAAGGAAATAAATAGAGAGTAAGAAGAAAAAAAACAGAAAAAAAATCAATAAAACCAAGAGCTGGTTTGTTGGGGGTTTTTTTGTGGTACGTGGGCCCCTCACTGCTACGGCCTCTCCTGCTGTGGAGCACAGGCTCCGGACGTGCAGGCCCAGTGGCCACGGCCCCCGGGCCCAGCCGCTCCGCGGCATGTGGGATCCTCCTGGACCAGGGCACGAACCCGTGTCCCCTGCATCAGCAGGCTGACTCTCAACCACTGCGCCACCAGGGAAGCCCAGAGCTGGTTTTTTGATAGGTTAAACAAAAGCAACAAACCTCTGGCCAAGCTCACCAAGAAGAAAAGAGAAGGGATCCAAATAAACAAAATAAGAACTGAAAGAGGAGAAACAACAACCAACACCACAGATTTTTATGGTATTTTAACAAAATACCATAAAAAATACTATTAACAGTTATACGCCAACAAAATGGACAACTCAGAAGAAATGGACAAGTTTCTAGAAACATACAGCCCACCAAAACTGAATCAAGAAGAAACATAATTTGAACAGACCAATCACTAGATGTGAAACAGAATCTGTAATAAAAAAAAAATTCCCTGCAAACAAAAGTCCAGGACTGGATGGCTTCTCTGGAGAATTCTACCAAACGTACAAAGAAGAACTTATACCTAACTTCTCAAACTCTTCCAAAAGACTGAAAAGAAGGGAACACTCCCAAAGTCATTTTATGAAGCCACCATCACGCTGATAATAGAACCATACCAAAAAAAGAAAATTACAGGCCAACATCTTTCATAAATAAAGATGCAAAAATCCTCAACAAAATATTAGCAAACCAAATAAAACAGCACATAAAAAGGATTACACACCATGATCAAGTTGAATTCATTCCAAGGTCACATGGATGGTCCAACACATACAAATCAATCAATGTGATACACCACATCAACAAAAGACAAAAAACACATGATCATCTCAATAGGTACAGGAAAAGCATTTGATAAAATTCAACATCCACTCGGGATAAAAACTCTTCCCAAAGTGGGTACAGAAGGAACATATCTCAACATAATAAAAGTCACATGACAAACCCATAGCCAACATAACACTAAACAATGAAAAGCTGAAAGCGGGACTTCCCTTGTGGCACAGCGGTTAGGAATCCACCTGCCAATGCAGGGGACATGGGTTTGAGCCCTGGTCTGGGAAGATCCCACATGCTGCAGAGCAACTAAGCCTGTGCGCCACAACTACTGAGCCTGCACTCTACAGAGCCCACGAGGCACAACTACTGAGCCCATGTGCCTAGAGCCCATGCTCCACAACAAGAGAAGCCATGGCAATGAGAAGCCCGTGAACCGCAACGAAGAGTGACCCCAGCTCACAACTAGAGAAAGCCCACGTAGCAATGAAGACCCAGCACAGCCAAAAATAAATAATTTTTTTTAAAAAAGAAAGAAAAGCTGAAAGTCTTCCCATTAAATTCTCAAACAAGCCGAGGATGCCCACTATCACCACTTCTATTCAACATAGTATTGGAATTCCTCACCATAGCAATTAGACAAGAAAAATAAAAAGTATCCAGACCAGAAGGGAAGAGGTAAAGTTATCATTATATGCAGATGACATGATACTCTATATAGAAAACCCTAAAGACTCCACACAAAAACTATTAGAAGTGATCAATGAACTGAGCAAGGTAACAGGATACAAGATTAATATGCAGAAATCTGTTGCACTTCTTTACACTAACAATGAAATATCAGAAACAGAAAGTAAAAAAGCAATCTCGTTTAAAACTGCATACAAAAAATAAAGAAAAAAGAAAAAGAAAAAAACCTAGGAATAAACCTAAACAAGGAGGTGAAAGATTTATGCACTGAGACCTATAAAACACTGATAAAGGAAATCAAAAATGATTCGAGGAAATGGAAAGATATGCCATGCTCTTGGATTGGAAGAATTAATACAGTTAAAATGGCCATACTAACCAAAGCAATCTACAGATTTAATGTGATCCCTATTGGATTACTCATGACATTTTTCACAGAACTAGAACAAATAATCCTAAAATCTATGTGGAACTATGAATAACCCAGAATTGCCAAAGCAATTCTGGAAAGTACAGAGGAAAAAGGAACAAAGTACAAAGCTGTAGGCATAACCCTTCCAGACTTCACACAATACTACAAAGCTACAGTAATCAAAACAGCATACTATTGGCACAAAAACAGACGTACAGATCAATGTAACAGAACAGAGAACCCAGAAATAAACCCACACACCTATGGACAATTAATGTTCAACAAAGGAGTCAGAATATACAGTGGAGAAAAGACAGTCTCTTCAGCAAGTAGTGTTGGGAAAGCTGGACAGCCACACCTAAATTAATGAAGGTAGAACACTCCCTCACACCATACACACAAAAAAACTCAAAACGGCTTAAAGACTTAAATGTAAAACATGACAACATAAAACTCCCAGAAGAGAGCATAAGCAAAATATTCTCTGACATCAATCATAACAGTTTTCTTAGGTTGGTCTCCCAAGGCAAAAGAAATAAAAGCAAAAACAAACAAATGGGACCTAATCAAACTTAAAAGTTTTTGCACAGCAAAGGAAACCATAAACAAAACAAAAACACAACCTACAGACTGGGAGAAAATATTTGCAAATGATGCAACTGACAAGGGCTTAATTTCCAAAATACAGAAACAGCTCCTACACCTCAGTAACAAAAAAACAAACAGGCCAATCAAAAAATGGGCAGAAGATCTAAATAGACATTTCTCCAAAGAAGACATACAGATGGCCAACAGGAACATGCAAAACTACAATGAGGTATCACCTCACACCGGTCAAAATGGCCACCATCAAAAAGCCTACAAATAATAAATGCTGGAGAGGGGGTGGAAAAAAGGGAATGCTCCTACATTGTTGGTGGGAATGTAAATTGGAGCAACCACTGTGGAAAACAGTATGGAGGTTTCTCAAAAAACTAAAAATAGAGTTACCATATGATCCAGTAATCTCACTCCTGGGCATATAACTGGAAAAGATAAAAGCTCTAATTCGAAAAGACACACACACCCCAAGCGGCACTATTTACAACAGCCAAGATATGGAATCAACCTAAATATCTACTGACAGATGACTAATAAGAAGATGTGGTACATATATATATATATATATATATAATGGAATACTACCCAGCCACAAAAAAGAATGGAATAATGCCATGTGCAGCAACATGGATGGACCTAGAGATTACCATACGAAGTGAAGAGGTCAGAGAGAGACAAATATATCATTTATATGTGGGATCCAAAATATGATACAAATGAACTTATTTTACAAAACAGAAATAGACTCACAGACATAGAAAACAAACTTATGGTTACCAAAGGGGAAAGGTGGGGAGGGATAAATTGGGAGTATGCGATTAACAGATGCACATTGCCATATATCAAATAGATAAACAACAGGTTTTACTGTATAGCATAGGGAACTATATTCAATATCTCGTAATAAACTATAATGGAAAAGGATAGAAAGAAGAATATAGATATATACATACATATGTATAACTGAATCACTTTGCTATACATCTGAAACAAACACAATATTGTAAATCAACTGTACTTCAATAAAATAAATAAACATAAAAAATGAATTACGCAAGTGTAGGATTGAGAAAAGCAAAAAAAAAGGTTATGAGAGGTCAAGCAAACTGGTGAACTAGGAAGCTCCAGGCTCTCATTCCTTCACAGAAATATCATGAAAAAAACAGAAGTTTCTGAACACACTTGGTAGGAGCTCTGAAAAACAATCACAGTTTACAGCAACTAAGCAAAAAAACAATCACGAAAAGGCTGTGCTCGACATGGCAGGAACGTTTTGTGGTGTGGTGTGACCTTGGTCTGGGGTGGCAGCAGCCCAGGTCCCAGATCCCCTCCAGGAGCCAGAGGGAGCAGGGTAAACCTTACTTGCAAATTAGTGTGTCCATCTGTTCTGTCTTAGCTGGAGGCTACCTAAAGGACTGACTTGCCCCTCCTATCTCACATAACTCAGAACACAAATGGGAAAAGTGGGGAATTCCCTGACAGACCAGTGGTTAGGACTCAATGCTTTCACTGCTGGGGTCCAGCTTCGATCCCTGGTCAGGGAACTATGATCCTGCAAACTGCACAGTGCAGTCAAAAAAAAAAAAGGCGGGGGCAAAGTGTCAGGCACTGCTCATAAAAGCTATAAGGTGACTACAAACCCACACATGCCAGGGCAGAAGATGACACGCAGAGACATGCAAGAACCACCTAAAGCCCCTAGAAGAGGCTGGAGTGTAACTCCAGGAAATTAGGACACTCAAAAGCAGCCATGTATATGGGGAATTCAGAAAGCTACAACCAGGCAAGATGTGTGCTCAAAAACATCCTGAGAAGACCTTCAGCTTTCACTTCAGGCTGATCCCTAGTCTCCAAGGAAGTTGAGCTACTCAGTGAGGGACTGTCCCAGCACAAAGCCAGTCTACAAAGACTGGGAGAGGCAGCTCTACTCCCTCTCACTGGGGGGAGGGTTGGGGGGGGTGGGGCAGGAGGGGGCCACCAGGCAGGGCAGTGCTGGACTGACTGTCTGCTTCAACTCACGACATTCAAGGAATCTCTGTGAAAATATCAGTTGAACACAAGCAAAAGGAACAGAGACATCACTGAATACACATGACAAGGAATGGTCTTTACAAAAATAGTTTGGAAAAGTCTCAAAACCATGAGACTACTATAGCCTTCAACAACAGTGACAACAAACAGCAAACCCTGGGTAAGAAGCGAATCTGACGTCCAAAGTTAACACATTACAAATGTAATCAAATGCCCAGTTTTCAACAACAACAAAATCACAAGGCACACAAAGAAACAGGAAAACACAGCTCATTCAAAGGAACAAAATCAACTGTCCCTGAGAAAATCAGACGTGGAACTTACTAGATGAAGACTTTAAACAATCATCCTAACTATGCTCAAAGAGCTAAGGAAAAGACATGAACAAGGAAATAAGTTAATCAGGAAAACAAAATGTGAACGAAATGAGAATATCAACAAAGAGATAGGAACTGTAAAAAAGAACCAAACAAATATTTCAGAGCTGAGAAGTACAATAACTGAATTGAAAATTTCACTAGAGGGGCTCAATAGCAGACTTGGACAGGCAGAAGAAAGAATCAGCAAATTTGAAGACAGGACAATTAACATACACATTGTGGGAGTCCCAGGATGAGAAGAGAGGAAGGGTAAGAGAGAATATTTGAAGAAATAATGGCCAAAAATTTCCCAAATTTAATGAAATCCATGAATTTACAAATCTCCACAAACTTCAGGTAGGATAAACCCAGAGACCTATACCAAGACACATTACGATTAAACTGTCAAAAGACAAAGAAAGAAGCTTAAAAGCAGCAAGAGAAAAGTGACTCATCAAGTACAAGAGATCCTCAATAAGATTATCAACCAATTTATCATTAGAAACCTTGCAGGCTAGAAGGCAGCGAGATGAAGGAAAAGTGCTGAAAGAAAAAAACTGAGAATTCTTTATCCACCAAAACTGTCCTTCAAAAATGAAGGACAGGGGCTTCCCTGGTGGCACAGTGGTTGAGAGTCCGCCTGCTGATGCAGGGGACATGGGTTCGTGCCCCGGTCTGGGAGGATCCCACATGCCGCGGAGCGACTGGGCCCGTTAGCCGTGGCCGCTGAGCCTGTGCGTCCCGAGCCTGTGCTCCGCAATGGGAGAAGCCACAACAGTGAGAGGCCCGCGTACCGCAAAAAAAAAAAAAAAAAAAATGAAGAGCATTCACTTCATTTTGGACATTCCCTGGAATGTTAAAGGAGGGACATTCCCTGGTAAAGGACATTAGCAGATAAACAAAAGCCAAAGAATTTAAAAGGCAAATGCATAAAAACAAGCATAAATCTATGGTATTGGGCACATAAGATATAATTTGTGACACCAGAAATGGGGGTGGGGAGTTAGAACTTTATAAGAGAAGAGTTTCTGCATGCTACTGAGGTTATTAAGTAGGCAACTTAAAATTTGATAGTTATAACTTCTGGATGTTATATGTAATCCCCATGGTACCACAAAGATATATATATGATATACACAAAGATAAGTTTTTAGGATGAATGACTAAATTATCAATTATGCCATGTTGATGTTAACAAAATTTCTTTTCAATTTAAATAAAGTATGACTTGCAGAGAACTATCAACGAGCTACATTACATAGTTCCTGCCCGAATGGGTCTTAAAACTCCCATGACAAAGCAAACACATTTGAAACATTTAAAAAATAACACAGAACATAATTTATTAAATAAATTTTAATCAAATATACATATAAGGAAGTAATACAGGTGACTATGAAAAAGATGAATCAGTGAAGCTAACAGTTATAACTGAGAATGCCCTTGAAGGACATAAAACTTCTAAGATGGGCAAAAATATTACAGAAGGAAAAAAAAGTATTAGAGTTGATTTTATTCTAAATGGCAGCTCAGTTACTTCTTAATTGTAATTTTTGGGGCTTCCGGGAAGATGGCGGAAGAGTAAGACGCGGAGATCACCTTCCTCTCCACAGATACACCAGAAATACATCTACGCGTGGAACAACTCCTACGGAGCACCTACTGAACGCTGGCAGAAGACCTCAGACCTCCCAAAAGGCAAGGAACCCCCCATGTACCTGGTTAGGGCAAAAGAAAAAACTAAACAGAGACAAAAGGATAGGGACGGGTCCTGCACCAGCGGGAGAGAGCTGTGAAGGAGGAAAAGTGTCCACACACTAGGAAGCCCCTTCGCGGGTGGAGACTTCGGGAGGCGGAGTGGGGGAGCTTGGGAGCCGCGGAGGAGAGCACAGCAACAGGGGTGCGGAGGGCAAAGCGGACAGATTCCAGCGCAGAGGATCGGGCCGACCGGCACTCACCAGCCGAGAGGCTTGTCTGCTCGCCCGCTGGGGCGGGCGGGACTGGGAGCTGAGGCTCCGGCTTTTGTCGAGCGCAGGGAGAGGACTGAGGTTGGCGGCGTAAACACAGCCTGCAGGGCGTTGGTGCGCCGCGGCTGCCCGGGAGAGAGTCCGGGGAGGGGTCTGGACCTGCCAAAGAGGCAAGAGACTTTTACGTCCCTCTTTGTTTCCTGGTGCACGAGGAGAGGGGATTAAGAACGCTGCTTGAGAGAGCTCCGGGGACGGGCGCGAGCCGCGGCTGGGAGTGCGGAGCCCAGAGACGGACATGGGACGCTAAGGCCGCTGCTGCCGCCGCCGGGAGGCCTGTGTGCGAACACAGGTCACTAGCCACACGCCCTTCCGGGGAGCCTGTGCAGCCCGCCACTGCCAGGGTCCCGGGATCCAGGGACAACTTCCCCGGGAGAACGCACGGTGCGCCTCAGGCTGCAACGTCACGCCGGCCTCTGCCGCTGCAGGCCCGCCCCGCACTCCGTGACCCTCCCTACCCCCCGGCCTGGGTGAGCCAGAGCCTCCGAATCAGCGGCTCCTTTAACCCCGTCCTGTCTGAGCAAAGAACAGACGCCCTCCGGCGACCTACACGCACAGGCGGGGCCAAATCCAAAGCTGAGCCCCTGGGAACTGTGAGAACAAAGAAGAGAAAGGGAAATCTCTCCCAGCAGCCTCAGAAGCAGCGGATTAAAGCTCCACAATCAACTTGATATACCCTGCATCTGTGGAATACCTGAATAGACAACGAATCATCCCAAATTAAGGAGCGGTGTGGATGAAAGGCTCTTGGTGCTGCAGCCAGGAGTCAGTGCTGTGCCTCTGAGGTGGGAGAGCCGACTTCAGGACACTGGTCCACAAGAGGCCTCCCAGCTGCACATAATATCAAACAACAAAAATCTCCGAGAGATCTCCATCTCAACGCCAGCACCCAGCTTCACTCAACGACCAGCAAGCTACAGTGCTGGACATCCTATGCCAAACAACTAGCAAGAAAGGAACACAACCCCACCCATTAGCAGAGAGGCTGCCCAAAATCATAATAAGTCTACAGACACCCCAAAACACACCACCAGACGTGGACCTGCCCACCAGAAAGACAAGATCCAGCCTCATCCACCAGAACACAGGCACTAGTACCCTCCACCAGGAAGCCTACACAACCCACTGAACCAACCTTAGCCACTGGGGACAGACACAAAAAACAACAGGAACTACGAACTTTCAGCCTGCAAAAAAGGAGACCCCAAACACAGTAAGATAAGCAAAATGAAAAGACAGAAAAACACACAGCAGATGAAGGAGCAAGATAAAAACCCACCAGACCTAACAAATGAAGAGGAAATAGGCAGTCTACCTGAAAGAGAATTCAGAATAATGATAGTAAGGTTGATCCGAAATCTTGGAGATAGAATGGACAAATTGCAAGAATCAGTTAACAAGGACCTAGAAGAACTAAAGATGAAACAAGCAACGATGAACAACACAATAAATGAAATTAAAAGTACTCTAGATGGGATCAATAGCAGAATAACTGAGGCAGAAGAACGGATAAGTGACCTGGAAGATAAAATAGTGGAAATAACTACTGCAGAGCAGAATAAAGAAAAAAGAATGAAAAGAACTGAGGACAGTCTCAGAGACCTCTGGGACAACATTAAACGCACCAACATTCGAATTATAGGGGTTCCAGAAGAAGAAGAGAAAAAGAAAGGGACTGAGAAAATATTTGAAGAGATTATAGTTGAAAACTTCCCTAATATGTGAAAGGAAATAGTTAATCAAGTCCAGGAAGCACAGAGAGTCCCATACAGGATAAATCCAAGGAGAAATACGCCAAGACACATATTAATCAAACTGTCAAAAATTAAATACAAAGAAAACATATTAAAAGCAGCAAGGGAAAAACAACAAATAACACACAAGGGAATCCCCATAAGGTTAACAGCTGATCTTTCAGCAGAAACTCTGCAAGCCAGAAGGGAGTGGCAGGACATATTGAAAGTGTTGAAGGAGAAAAACCTACAACCAAGATTACTCTACCCAGCAAGGATCTCATTCAGATTTGATGGAGAAATTAAAACCTTTACAGACAAGCAAAAGCTGAGAGAGTTCAGCACCACCAAACCAGCTCTACAACAACTGCTAAAGGAACTTCTCTAGGCAAGAAACACAAAAGAAGGAAAGGACCTACAATAACGAACCCAAAACAATTAAGAAAATGGGAATAGGAACACACATATCGATAATTACCTTAAATGTAAATGGACTAAATGCTCCCACCAAAAGACACAGATTGGCTGAATGGATACAAAAACAAGACCCATATATTTGCTGTCTACAAGAGACCCACTTCAGACCTAGGGACACATACAGACTGAAAGTAAGGGGATGGAAAAAGGTGTTTCATGCAAATGGAAACCAAAAGAAAGCTGGAGTAGCAATTCTCATATCAGACAAAATAGACTTTAAAACAAAGACTATTAGAAGAGACAAAGAAGGACACTACATAATGATCAAGGGATCGATCCAAGAGGAAGATATAACAATTGTAAATATTTATGCACCCAACATAGGTGCACCTCAATACATAAGGCAAATACTGACAACCATAAAAGGGGAAATCGACAGTAACACATTCATAGTAGGGGACTTTAACACCCCACTTTCACCAATGGACAGATCATCCAAAATGAAAATAAATAAGGAAACACAAGCTTTAAATGATACATTAAACGAGATGGACTTAATTGATATTTATAGGACATTCCATCCAAAAACAACAGAATACACATTTTTCTCAAGTGCTCATGGAACATTCTCCAGGATAGATCATATCTTGGGTCACAAATCAAGCCTTGGTAAATTTAAGAAAATTGAAATTGTATCAAGTATCTTTTCTGACCACAACGCCATGAGACTAGATATCAATTACAGGAAAAGATCTGTAAAAAATACAAACACATGGAGGCTAAACAATACACTACTTAATAATGAAGTGATCACTGAAGAAATCAAAGAGGAAATCAAAAAATACCTAGAAACAAATGACAATGGAGACACAACAACCCAAAACCTGTGGGATGCAGCAAAAGCAGTTCTGAAGGGGAAGTTTATAGCAATACAAGCCCACCTTAAGAAGCAGGAAACATGTCGAATAAACAACCTAACCTTGCACCTCAAGCAATTAGAGAAAGAAGAACAAAAAAACCCCAAAGCTAGCAGAAGGAAAGAAATCACAAAAATCAGATCAGAAATAAATGAAAAAGAAATGAAGGAAACAATAGCAAAGATCAATGCAGGGGACGCGGGTTTGAGCCCTGGTCTGGGAAGATCCCACATGCCGCGGAGCAACTAAGCCCGTGCACCACAACTACTGAGCCTGAGCTCTAGAGCACACGAACCACAACTACTGAGCCCACGTGCCACAACTACTGAAGCCCGTGTGCCTAGAGCCCATGCTCCACAACAAGAGAAGCCACTGCAATGAGAAGCCTGTGCACTGCAACAAAGAGTAGACCCCGCTCGCCGCAACTAGAGAAAGCCTGCGCACAGCAACGAAGACCCAACGCAGCCATAAATAAATAAATTTAAAATAAATAACTAAATAAATTTTTAAAATAAAAGTGCAAAAAAAAAAATTGTAATTTTTAATTTTAGGTAACTCAGTTACCTAATCCACATAAACAATAGTAGCTTTAATATTCTTTTCTCTGTAATAAAAACAATAAAAAAAATCTATTTGTTTATTCCAGATTTACATCTCAGGGCCTAACCTCTCTAATCAGGTCCAACTGGCACTGATGACCCAATTCACTGCTCACTTAAATTTATACCAGGTGGATTTTCCCTCCACAAACCTTTCCTTCTCCAGTTTCTTCCATCTCAAAATAAATGAAACCACCATCCACTAAGTTGCTCAACCATCCTTGATTTACTTTTCCCTCACCCTAACCCCTAAATCCAATCCATAAATGGTGCCATTGAATCCACCTCCAGAGTAAATCTGAAATCCATTCATTCTTAGTCTAAGCCACCATCATTTCTCACCTTACTTAACAGCTTTTTAATTTGGTTTCCATACTTCTATACTTGGCTCACTACAATACATTCTATTAATATAATAAGGTCAAAATAATGGTCAAAATAATCTTCTTAAAATATAAGTCATGCTATTCCCCACCTAAAATCCTCTAGCTCTATCCCAAATTAATTTCAACCACTTAGAGCCAATGCAAATAGTTCCCAAATGGTTGACAAGAGCGAGGTTTTGTCTCTCGTATTACTTTCTACTTGTTGTTTCTCTTTCTAAAGGAAATAACAGATGCCAAAGAGGAAGTTCTCTTCTCGAGTTGGCTCTGAAGCCAGGTTGCCTAGGTTCAAATCCTGGACAGCTGAGCAATCTTGGGGAAATTACTTAAGCCTCTCTGGGTCTCAGTTTCCCCTAGCTAAGATCACTTTTTGGCTGATTGGCTAAACTTGTAAATAGTTACTACTCAATAAGGGTAGTATTTTATAGGGGGAGGGAGCAGGGAGCTGTATAATAAACAATTGGTATTACCAATGGATAAATGCAAACCTGCTCCTTAATTATCCAGACATTTATTTCGGGATCACTATGGCCATTCTCCTCCTACTTAACACTGCATCCAACTTTGGGGGGAACACTAAACCTTAAAGAAAATGGTTCCTAAATTAGACTGCTAAGCACATTCACCTTCCAGTCATACAACTGCAGACCACTGAGGATCAGCACTCAGAGCCACCACACCAACTATGCTATCCACACACTTAGGTGCACCATGATAACGCTGGTTAGAAGAATGTTCAAAGCAATGCCATTTATAATAGCAGGAAAAAGAGAAACAAGTTAAGTAAACGTACCCAAAAACCCAACAGCTAAAGAAGTGACGGCAAATCAACATAAAGAAAATACTACAGGGCAAGTACAAGGCGATATACAGATGAAATCTGCTATGGGGGAAAACATGAGGTGAAATATATATATATTGATTACAACTTCATAAAAGTTGTAATGGATTTCTTTTATTTTCTATAAAATGCAAGTTTGTTTTAAAGTTTTAAAGAACATACATGTTGTGAGCCCAGACGGTCTCTTATGGTCCCTTCCAGCTCTAGTATTTAATGATCCTATGAAAACCTCAAGTGTGCAATACGTTGAAAAACTGATAAATAGTATATGCACGTTACAATATCAGGTGTCAGAGATGTGCTCTACCCAAGAGACTCCAGGGGTACTGGGTTGCAGGACTGGACCAAGAACTAGTCATATAATATTCTATTGTAGTACCTTGACCCTTTAAAATGACAAAGCATGTGTAGGCAGTACTAGTTGCAAATTATTTCGCCACAGAAATGAAAGATTGAATTCTGGCTAAAGTGTTACACTTCTTTTCCACATAGGTCTCTCTCAGTTATTTTCCACGAAGTAATTTTAAAAAGCAAGCAAAGAAACACCAAACCAAAACCCACCCACAGAATCCAAATATCTAGTTTTATGCCCTGAAATATGTTTTAAAGATGTTTGAATATTATATTGGACCGCAAATCAACCAAGAGGAAGAGGGAGATTTGATCTGA
Source organism: Grampus griseus (assembly GCF_964374135.1). Taxonomy (NCBI): domain Eukaryota; kingdom Metazoa; phylum Chordata; class Mammalia; order Artiodactyla; family Delphinidae; genus Grampus; species Grampus griseus. The sequence continues at coordinate 147,834,121 of NC_139018.1, forward strand.
AAACAATTATTTTAATCCATCAATGATTTCTGTATAAGTCTTATATTTGGATTTTGAAGTACTTAAGATATTATAAAATTCACTTAAAAAATCAATGTAAAGTACAATATGCAAAAAACCCTACATACATAATAGAATAACAACAATGAAACAAAGTAGTTTGGAGCGGATCCCTCATTTTTTAAAATTCTGCCTTACTAAAAATAGATCAACAGGGACTTCCCTGGTGGTGCAGTGGTTAAGAATCTGCCTGCCAATGCAGGGGACACGGGTTTGAGCCCTGGTCTGGGAAGATTTCACATGCTGCGGAGCAACTAAGTCCGCACCACAACTACTGAGCCTGTGCTCTAGAGCCCGTGAGCCACAACTACTGAGCCCACGTGCCACAACTACTGAAGCCCACGTGCCTGGAGCCTGTGCTCCACAACAAGAGAAGCCACCGCAGTGAGAAGCCCGCTCACCGCAACAAAGAGTAGCCCCCGCTCGCCACAACTAGAGAAAGCCTGCGTGCAGCAATGAAGACCCAATGCAGCCAAAAATAAATAAATAAATAAATTTATTATTTTTTTTAAAAGATCAACAATCCAATCCCCGCCTTTAGTTTCTACATGAGCTGCTTATATTTTCGGGGTGTAGATGAGGTTGACTATAAATTTAGTAAGATTACTCTTAAAAATTTACTTTTACTTTAAAAAAAAGACTTACTTTTAAAATTTTGTAGGATTTATGAGATCACTTAGAGGACTGCCAAGCTAAATGCGCCTGACTCCAAATGCACCTGACATACGCAAATGCAAACGGTGTAAAGCAGGATTTAAAAACCAGAGGATCTCTATTTCCTTATTCTTTCATTAATCACAGCTAAAATGTGAAATCAATTTTCTTACTAAAAGCTTACTATCACTTTTGTGCTTTAAGGAACACAGGCTACTAAAACGTAAAGTTAATCATATACATACAATAGATGATCAGTGAACCATTAAAAACACTGTGAGGAATACATGAAATTAAATTAATACACATGGCACACTGCTGTCTGTAGAACTATACACATACACACACACACAAGCCAGAAAAGGATATACAGTACTGACATATAGTGTACCCAGGTGGTGGTTCCCCCCACTCTCTTTTTGGGGAACACTGACATTTTCTAATTTTTTTTATAATTAATATTTGTTGTTAGGCAATATCTGTGAGCCTCAGCTGTGATTAATCTCTGAACTGAATTACCTGACTCAAAGCTGGGATGGAGCTTGTCTGAGAAGTGGTTTGAGATATGGGACCATTCATCTGTAAAATTGAAAACACCAAACACACCATCACAACAGTGTAAAGAAACATATTTTCAAACCATAGTAATTTAGCAAAACAAAACCCACTGAGAAAAGCAAATTTTTACATGACAAAGAAATTCAATGAGATATTCAAAATGATGTAGGAGTCTTGAAATTTAAAATATTTTGAAATTTTGACTGAACACCATTAAGTAAAATTCCTTGTAGTTTCCACAGGGAAAATTAAGAAAACCTACTTTTCCCAATGTCATTTAGAAACTTTAAATATTATTGCTTGACATGATAAAATCTTACAATAAACAAATGGACTCAAAATTAAAAACTTACATAATTCTAATTAACTCTTTAAATAAATACCACTACAATGACTATAATGTTATTAAACTATTTACAAATCACTGCATTTTTCTTGGTGATTTTAAATCCAAAGCTTTAAGTATTCAGAGCTATAAATGACATCTGTTTTCTCTATCACTTTGAAACTGCTAATTTCCTCTACTAAGCAACCCCTAAATTTACTCAGAATATAACACCTATATTTCAGCATGAGATATGCTAGTGTTCCAAGTGTACTGTAGGATCTGTCATCAGAAGAGAAGAGAGGTACACCAGGCCAGTGTTGGCCTTGGATGCCCACTCACCAGATGAGCGCTGTCTTTGCCTTCCTGGACTCGCTGGCCCTGAGGTTCAGCCACGACCTTAGCGTCCTGATCAGAAGTCATGAGCTGTTTACTTTGTGGCTCCACTGGGAGAAGTTTAATGCTAGCCGTAGGATGCTGTAAAACAAGAGACAGTAAATTGGTAACTTGAGGTGCAGAGTGTAATTAATTCTAAAATGATATTACTAAGCAGTTTTAAAATCTTCAAGTTTTCCAGGACATATGTTTATCCCTCTGGAGTCTAAGTAGTTTAAAGAAATTTGCCCATAATTTCCACCTTATGCACCCAAGAAATAATACTTGTTTTTTAATAAGTTTCTTCTTCACACTGATTTGGTAACCATGATAATATCCTAAGACTTAGAAACTAAATGCTAACATATCCAAGCCCACTCATGTTCAGAAAGTTATTTTTTAAAAACAGAAAATTACAAAATTAATAGAACTCCAATTTGGGATTGATGAATCCCAAATACACACACACACACACACACACACACACACACACACACACACACACACACACACACACACACACACACACACACACACACGGTTTTTGACCAGCCCCATTAATTTCATTCTGTTCCAGGAAAACAGCTGTCAGGAGAAATAAACAATAATTCATTTAAAAGGAATCCCTTCACAATTTCTGAACCAAAGAAACCAAAAACAGTCTAAACAGGGCACGAGTATGCAAAGCAGCCTCTGCAAAGCATTCACTCAGCTCAGAAGCTGGACACTGAACTTCACATACAGTATCTCATTTGATTTTCCCAAATGGCTTATGAAGTAACTCTGGCTCAGAAGGGATAATAGTTTGCATAATTTCATATTATGAGTATCGGAACCAAGATTCTCAGACATCCAGGTGTGGCTTCAGGCACTCCCTCTCTTCACTGTAAACTACACTGCTTCACAAGATAAAGAAGTTGATTTAACCCAGATTTTTCAGGCTGCTTCTGAAAACACATAGTATCCAAGTGGCAGATAAAGAAATTTAAAAGCTAACTGTTCTTGTCTCACCAGGTAACCATGTAGGGTTTTTTTTTGCGGTACGCGGGCCTCTCACTGCTGTGGCCTCTCCCGCTGCGGAGCACAGGCTCTGGACTCGCAGGCTCAGCGGCCATGGCTCGCACACGGGCCCAGCCGCTCCGCAGCATGTGGGATCTTCCCGGACCGGGGCACGAACCCGTGTCCCCTGCATCGGCAGGAGGACTCTCAACCACTGCACCACCAGGGAAGCCCACCATGTAGGTTTTTAGTTTCTATTATGGCACTCCTTATTCTCAATAACCTGCTTGTGATAAATTCTCAAAACCCTTGATAATAGTCTGATGGTCAAAGGTGATCTCATCCTTTGTCAAATGTATAATATCATCAACCACAAAAGCACAAAATCACTGAAATGCTATAAGACACGTTTGGAAATGTAAACTACTAACAGAGGAGAAATGCTTGAAACAAATTAAATCAGTTTCACAGAGATCAATGTTTTCCACAATGTAGGATGAATGACAAATATGTTAAACTGTAATTATTTGCAATGTGTTAAATTGTAAAATCCTGAAAATATAGATTGGTACCCAGACTGACAGTCACAGAATGGGGTGTAGATGCATTTTACCACTATTAACTTGATTTTTAAGATTACCAAAGGAAAAAAAGTTTGGTTGAAAACAAGATATGATACCCAAAAGAGAAAAAAAATCAATAGTCCTTTATTATATATACTACCTATATTTTTTCAGACAGTCAGAAATTATGTACCTTATAATAGAAACAGCATCACTACCAGATAGGAAGTAGTCTTGCAAAACAAACAACAAATCCAGGACGTGATCTTATTACAAACTTGCAGCAAGCACAAGCACAGAGGAATGCCAAGGGGTTCAGCGAAGCTCGCAATTCCTGGATGAGTACCCTTGGCTTCTTCAACACAAAAGGAGACAAGATACACATACTGGCCAAACTATGGTTTTATTTTGTTTATATGGCTTTATCTGATGCAAATAAACTGAAACCAAAGACAATCAGGGAAGCAATAGTGATGGGATATTTGACAGTATTAAAGAATTCCTGTATTTTCTTAGATGTCATGATATTGTGGTTATGTTTAATAATAAAAGTGAGCCTACCTTTCAGAGCTGCATATTTAAGTACTTACAGGGGAAACACCATGATGTGGGGCAGAGACATGGGGGTTCACAACTGTTCTTCCCAGAAGAGGTGAATGAGGGTTCATGATTCGACCCCATCTACTTTTGTATGTTTGAAATGTTGTATAATAAAAGGTTAAAAAGGTAGCCATGGCAGTAGCTTGTATAACAGAACAGTGGTCCTGATCTGACCCATGCATCCTATCTATAAACAAGTAATCTTTACATCACACGACTATATCTCTTTATTACTGACCTGACACACGTTTTTTTTTTTTTTAAAAGTCCAACAACTGGAAAAGTTGCCAGAAAAAAACCATAATTCAAAAAGACACATGCACCCTAATGCTAACTGCAGCACTATTTACAATAACCAGGTCATGGAAGCAACCTAAATGCCCATCGACAGACGAATGAATAAAGAAGATGTGGTATACATATACAATGGAATATTACTCAGCCATAAAAAGGAACGAAACTGGGTCATTTGTAGAGATGTGGATGGACCTAGAGACGGTCATACAGAGTGAACTAAGTCAGAAAGAGAAAAACAAATATCGTATATTAACATATATATATGGAATCTAGAAAAATGGTACAGATGAACCAGTGTGCAAGGCAGAAGTAGAGACAAAGATGTAGAGAACAAACGTATGGACACCAAGGGGGGAAGCAGGGAGTGGTGGTGGGGTGGAGGTGGGATGAATTGGGAGATCAGGATTGACATATATACATTAATATGTATAAAACAGATAACTAATAAGAAAAAAAAAGTCCAACAACTGGAAAAGTTGCCAACAGAAGGGGTTACTGATATGCACCTCATTAAGCAAGCTGTACAGAGATACACAGCATTAAAATTTGCATTAAAATTAACCTTATTATCAAATATCTGAATCTGAAATAAGACTAAGAGTATGATGAGTATGATGATGAATATGAGTATGATTGACAACAGTTCCAATAAATAACAAAATAACTTTTTCATTACTTGTTCAAGAAACCAAAACTACTTTAAGACTTACCACTATACAAACTATTGTTTCTTGGCATAAAAGTAGGTCTCTAGGTGTGAAGACAAATAGGCAAGGGGGGAATAGATCTACTGTCAAAGCAAAATATTTCCTGGCATAAGACCTAGTAATGTGACAACCTGATAGTGGTCAGAGGCAGCTTTCACAAAGCTTTAACGAGCTGAACAAAAGGAGTCATTTTCCTGATTTGATTTCATTTTCTCTTTACATGAAAAAACAAAGAGATGAAATCAGAGGGCCCACCTGCCTACTTAGTGGTCTTTCTGCTAGCAGACCTGGTTAATTCCATCTGTCAAAGCTCCACCTCAAAAACTTTTATTAATCTTATTAACTACTTGGGAGAGTATAGTTCTCTTAGTTCTGTTTCTAAACAATTCTTTTCACATATACCTGAAATGTTTGTTTCATAATTAAATATTTATTTAGGTCTTTTGGGACAAAGAAATCCTTAAAAAAATATAAATCAGTTTCAAATAAACATAACTGTATATCAAGGTGGCATAAATATCCAGAGAAGAATTATTCTAAGTGATATTAAAAGATAGTATTTGCACACAAAATCCTAAAAACTCACCAAGAAATCTTAAAATGCACCCAGTAGGCTTGTTCTTTGGGGTAAATGTTGGTATTATTTTGAAACTATTTTACATATTATATACACACATACACACACTGTAATATGATAAGGTAAGTAAGAATTACATTAATATTAAGTATTCATTTTTAGCATAAAAGGAAATACAAACATAAAATCAAATAAGCTAGGTAAGATCTACATAATCTTTTTTTATTTATTGTAAATGTAACTTTTTAAACTACAGTTGGCCCTTGAACCACGGGGGTTGAGGTGTGTGGGTTCACTTATATGCAGACTTTTTTCAATAAAAAATACCAGAGGACTACACGATCTGGATCTGTGGTTGGTTGAATCCAAAATGCAGAACCAAGGATACCAGGGTACAAAACTGTGGATATGGAGGGCTGCATGCCAAGTTACATGCTGGTTTTCGACTGCATGGGAGTCAGCGCCCCTAACTCCTACGTTGTTCAAGGGTCAACTGTATAGATTTTCTTTGGCTTTCACTAGTTTTTCTACTAGTATCCTCCTTCTACACCAGAACCCACTCTAGGATCCCACACGGCACTGAGCTGTCACTTCTCTCCAGTCTCCTCCAACCTGTGACAGCCCCTCAGTCTTGCCTCCTCATTCAGCCACACTTTTGCAGAACGTTGCTCAATTTGAGATGAACCTGGCACACCTTATCATGACAGCAAGGAAGTGCTCCAAGACTCCTGTGGTCACATCACAGCAGCAACAGGAAAGGAAGGGAGGGGCTCCAGATGGCCAAAGACAGAGAATGTGAGGGGCACAAAGAAAGAATGGAAACAAACATATAAAAATCCACAACAGTTCAAACGCCACCACTATACTAGTCACTTCTGGATGCTGTTATGATACCAACTTCTTTTTCTGAAGATTACTCTAGGAAACAAGCATCAGCCTGCCTTTCCTGGATGACTATTTCAGCAAAACCAAAGATCAGGGCACACAGTTCACTATACAGGAACCACAATTAAAAACTCATAGTGAATAACAGCATTAGAAAATCAAAATGTTGCAACATCTAATGAAATGATGGTTGATGTCTGCTAAAACTAGGGGAAGAGCTGATGGGGAACTTATAATGATTGGCTCAGAGGGACTGAAGCTACTTTTCAATCTTATCACTAACGTGCAACAAGTAGGTATCACACTCTTAATGGGACGAAGAGTATCAGATCTATGAAGTATTCTTGCCAAAAAAAAAAAAAGAACCTGTATTCAATCAAACCTCTATATCCAACTCCGAATTTCAAGGAAATTCTGGGAACACTATGTGTTAAATAACACCAACACAAAGCCACTAGCTAAACCCAAAACGTGGGGCATACTACAAACAGATGCCCTCATTTCTACAGCAAATCTACGACATGAAAAAAAAAAAAGGGAGACTTTTATTGCTACAAAATACAAAAGCTTTAACCAAAATAACCTTATGTAATGTGAGAACTGTATCTGGATCCAGATTTGAATAAATTAAGTTAAAATGACATTTTTCACAGGAATAATTGAACGCTGCCTAGCTGATAAAAGGTGATTATTAATTTTGTTGAGTGCAATGAAGGTGCTGTGGCTGTTTACTCCTAAATGTCTTATTTTTAAGAGACATAAACTAAAAGACCACAGATGAAATTACACATCTGGAATTTGCTTTGAAATATGCTAATAACTTTTTTGTAAGTTTAAGGAAAGAGAAGAAACAGAAATACAAGAATGCAGCAAGTTAATGGTAGCTGAAACTAGATGATGGGTACAGTACGTGGAGGACTGCTATAATGTCCTCCCTACTTGTGTAGTTAAAATTTCCATAATAAAAACCAAAAATAAAACTCTAACTAGGATATAGTATAAATACACATCCAAAACTTCCCATACTTACTTCTATTTAAAATCCGTACTAATGAAACAATTCAAAAATATGTAAACCATTTTATAAAAAATGTTCATGGAAGCTTTAGTCAAAAAAGGGGAAATAAAAACTACAGAAAAGCAAAAAAAAAAGCAATATATTACAAGTATTAAAAAATATTCACAAAGATTACATAAAGTAAAAAAGCAAGATATAAAACTGTGGACAGTATAATTACAACTATGTTTTTACAATTCACAGAGCTTTGTGAATATTTAAAAATGAAACAAATGAAACTAGAAGGAAAGGACACCAGATGAGTAACAATGTGTGATTAAGATTAAAACTCAAGGATCATGTTCCACTTTGTTTCATTCCTGTAGGCTCAATTTTTTGGAATAACTTATGATTTATATATCACACATACTTAATAAAACTCACCGGCTGGCTGATTCCACGTTCACAAACCACCCACCTAATCCTTTAGGGTTGAGAAAAGTCTCTCCTGCAGAAAGGGCAGGTACTGACCCAGCTGTCTGTCAATATGGGTAATAAAACTGTCATTCAGTTATCACGACATTTTCTCATGAAGTTATACTATCAGTCTTGTTCTCTGAGACAGGGGGTCTCAAAGTGTGGTCTGGGCTCCATCAGGGGTCCCAAAGGCCCTTTCTGGGGCAACGAGGTTGAAACGAATGCTGACATGTCTTTTCCACCCTCATTCTCTCCTCACAGAAGCTCAGTGGAGTTCTGGTGTAAGATCAAAGTTCAAGGTTACATGAAAAGACTATTAAAAACTCACCTTCCCAAACTGAAAGCATTTCCACTAAGATCAGGAACAAGACAAGGTTGCCCACACTCACTACTCTTATTCAACATAGTTTTGGAAGTTTTAGCCATAGCATTCAGAGAAGAAAAGGAAATAAAAGGAATCCAAATTGGAAAAGAAGAAGTAAAGCTGTCACTGTTTGCAGATGACATGATACTATACATAGGGAATCCTAAAGATGCTACCAGAAAACTACTAGAGCTAATCAATGAATTTGGTAAAGTAGCAGGATACAAAATTAATGCACAGAAATCTCTGGCATTCCCATACACTAATGATGAAAAATCTGAAAGTGAAATCAAGAAAACACTCCCATTTACCACTGCAACAAAAAGAATAAAATATCTAGGAATAAACTTACCTAAGGAGACAAAAGACTTGTATGCAGAAGATTATAAGACACTGATGAAAGAAATTAAAGATGATACAAATAGTGGAGAGATATACCATGTTCTTGGATTGGAAGAATCAATATTGTGAAAATGACTCTACTACCCAAAGCAATCTACAGATTCAATGCAATCCCTATCAAACTACCACTGGCATTTTTCACAGAACTAGAACAAAAAATTTCACAATTCGTATGGAAACACAAAAGACCCCGAACAGCCAAAGCAATCTTGAGAACAAAAAACGGAGCTGGAGGAATCAGGCTCCCTGACTTCAGACTATACTACAAAGCTACAGTAATCAAGACAGTATGGTACTGGCACAAAAACAGAAAGATAGATCAATGGAACAAGATAGAAAGCCCAGAGATAAACCCACGCACATATGGTCACCTTATCTTTGATAAAGGAGGCAGGATGTACAGTGGAGAAAGGACAGCCTCTTCAATAAGTGGTGCTGGGAAAACTGGACAGCTACATGTAAAAGTATGAGATTAGATCACTCCCTAACAGCATACACAAAAATAAGCTCAAAATGGATTAAAGACCTAAATGTAAGGCCAGAAACTATCAAACTCTTAGAGGAAAACATAGGCAGAATACTCTATGACATAAATCACAGCAAGATCCTTTTTGACCCACTTCCTAGAGAAATGGAAATAAAAAACAAAAATAAACAAATGGGACCAAATGAAACTTCAAAGCTTTTGCACAGCAAAGGAAACCATAAACAAGACGAAAAGAAAACCCTCAGAATGGGAGAAAATATTTGCAAATGAAGCAACTGACAAAGGATTAATCTCCAAAATTTATAAGCAGCTCATGCAGCTCAGTAACAAAAAAACAAACAACCCAATCCAAAAATGGGCCGAAGACCTAAATAGACATTTCTCCAAAGAAGATATACAGACTGCCAACAAACACATGAAAGAATGCTCAACATCATTAATCATTAGAGAAATGCAAATCAAAACTACAATGATATATCATCTCACACCAGTCAGAATGGCTATCATCAAAAAATCTAGAAACAATAAATGCTGGAGAGGGTGTGGAGGAAAGGGAACCCTCTTGCACTGCTGGTGGGAATGTGAATTGGTACAGCCACTATGGAGAACGTTAAGGAGGTTCCTTAAAAAACTACAAATAGAACTACCATATGACCCAGCAATCCCACTACTGGGCATATACCCTGAGAAAACCATAATTCAAAAAGAGTCATGTACCAAAATGTTCATTGCAGCTCTATTTACAATAGCCCAGAGATGGAAACAACCTAAGTGTCCATCATCAGATGAATTTATAAAGAAGATGTGGCACATATATACAATGGAATATTACTCAGCCATAAAAAGAAACGAAATTGAGCTATTTGTAGTGAGGTGGATGGACCTAGAGTCTATCATACAGAGTGAAGTAAGTCAGAAAGAGAAAGACAAATACCGTATTCTAACACATATATATGGAATTTAAGGAAAAAAAAAGTCATGAAGAACCTAGGGGTAAGACAGGAATAAAGACACAGACCTACTAGAGAATGGACTTGAGGATATGGGGAGTGGGAAGGGTAAGCTGTGACAAAGCAAGAGAGAGACATGGACATATATACACTACCAAACGTAAGGTAGATAGCTAGTGGGAAGCAGCCGCATAGCACAGGGAGATCAGCTTGGTGCTTTGTGACCGCCTGGAGGGGTGGGATAGGGAGGGTGAGAGGGAGGGAGACGCAAGAGGGAAGAGATATGGGACATATGTATATGATTCACTTTGTTATAAAGCAGAAACAAACAGATTCACTTTGTTATAAAGCAGAAACTAACACACCACTGTAAAGCAATTATACTCCAATAAAGATGTAAAAAAAAAAAAAAAAAAAAAAAAAAACTCACCTTCCCAACCACATATTTGTGTAAGGCCAGGTTTTCCCTCTTACACTTCAACCAAAATAACCCATCACTAACAGAGGAAATGCAGAAGCAGATGAGATTACAGCCGAGATTCTATTAAATCAGACATTAAAGAGATTCACAAAAACAGAAAATGATGCCACTTTCCTCATTAAATTACTTTTTGTTTTTGGAAAAGACTGCTGTTTTTTCACAGGCAATGTTATTTATATTACATGCAAGGAGTTTGTTATTTTTAAAGAAAAATACATTTTTAAAATTTTGAAGTCTTAATTTTTAATATAAATATAGATAGAAATAAGTCATGTAAAGAAAAGCTCTTAGGGACCTTCAATGTTTAAAAGTGTAATGAGGTCCTGAGCCCACAAGGTTTGAGAACCACTGATAAAAGACATAACTAGTTCTCACGGACAAGTGCCTGGTGTTCATGGATGGGATGACGTGCTACTCTTATGGCCAACACTCCCCAAATCAATCCACAGAATCAATGCAATCCCTATCAAAATCCCACCTGCCTTTTTTGCAGAGACTGATGAACTGATCCTAAAATTCCTATGGAAATGCAAGGGATGCACGATAGCCAAAACAATCTTGGAAAGAACATAGTTGGAGGGACTTCCCTGGTGGCACAGCGGTTGAGACTCCGTGCTCCCGATGTAGGGGTCTGGGTTCGATCCCTGGTCAGGGAACTAGATCCCACATGCATACTGATACCAATCCTGAGAGTTCCCATGCTGCAACTAAGGAGCCAGCGAGCTGGAGCTAAAAAGCCCACGAGCTGCAACTGAGGAGCCTGACCTGCTGCAACTAAGACCCGGTGCAACCACATAAATTTAAAAAAAAAAAAAAAAAAGAACAAAGTTGGAAGACTGATACTTCCTGATTTCAAAAGTTACTACAAAGCTATAAAAATCAAAACAGTATGGTGCTGGCCAAAAGACAGACATACAAATCAATGGAACAGAATTAAGAATCCAGAAATAAACCCTTATATTTATGGGCAACTGAGTTTCGAAAGAGTGCCAGGACCATTCAATGGGGAAAAAATACTCCTTTCAACAAATGACTCTGGGACAACTGACTGTCCACATGCAAAAGGATGGAGCTGGACCTCTAAACTTACTCTCTCTATAAAAATTAACTCAAAATGAAGCAAACACCTGCCTATAAGAGTTAAAACTATAAAACTCAGAAGAAAATAGAGTGAAGCTTCATGAGCATGGGCTAGGCAATGGCTTCTTAGCTGGGACACCAAAAGCAGAAACAACAAAAGAAAAAATAAACTGGTCTTCATCAAAATTTAAAACTTCTGTGCTTCAAAGCACACCATCAAGAAAGTGAAAAGATAATATGGAGAACGGGAGAAAATATTTGCAAGTTATATATCTCATAAGGGACACATATCTAGAATAAAGAATTCCCAAAACTGAGACACAAGTAAGTTAAAAATGGGCAGAGTCTGAATTGACATTTCCCCAAAGAAGATATACAAATGGCCAATAAGCAGGTGAAAAGATGCTTAACATCATTAATCATTAGGGAAATGCAAATTGAAACATGAGATACCACTCTACACTCACTGGGGTGGCTACAATCAAAATGACAAAAAAAAAAAGCGCTGACAAGGATGTGTAGAAATGAGAATCTTCATACATTGCTGGTGGGAATTTAAAAGGGTACAGCCGCTTTGGTAAGCAGCTTCAAAATGTTAAACAAAGAGTTACCATTATGACTCAGCAATTGCATCCCTAGGTATACACCCAAGAGAATTGAAAACATATTTCCCCACCACAACTTGTACATAAATATTCATAGCAACATTATTTATAATAGCCAAAAAGTGGAAACAACCCAAATAGTAAACAATTAGAGGTTAAGAGCCTTATTTTCAAACACATGCCTGGCGCACTTCAATGGGTTTTCAAATAATAAGGACAGAGAATTTGATAATTTCTAAAACAGTCAAAATAAAGATATCATTCTCGGGACTTCCCTGGTGGCGCAGTGGTTAAGAATCCGCCTGCCAATGCAGGGGACACGGGTTCGATCCCTTGTCTGGGAAGATTCCACATGTCCCGGAGCAACTAAGCCCGTGCACCACAATTACTGACCCTGCGCTCTAGAGCCCACGAGCCACAACTACTGAGCCCGCGTGCTGCAACTGCTGAAGCCCGTGTGCCTAGAGCCTGCGCTCAGCAACAAGACAAGCCACTGTAATCAGAAGCCCGTGTGTCACAACGAAGAGTAGTCCCGGCTAGCCTCAACTAAAGAAAGCCCATGCAGAGCAACAAAGACCCAACACAGCCAAAAAAAAAAAAAAAGATATCATTCTCCTAAAACAGCATGAAATTCTTTTTCTTAGTACAAAAAGGTAACGTGGAAACATGGATGATTTGTCTCTAGATTAGAATCAGCATCTGGATCTCTGTTGTGCAACGATTATTCTAAGTACTTTACATAGTACTAAATTAACCTTAATTCTGTTAGGTCTCACGGCCACCTAGCAGACTGGGAAACTGAGTTCAGAGGACACGCAGTCAAGGCCACAAGGCTAGTAGGTCCAGTGAGCTGGGTCACAGGCACCTGTGCAGGTAGCTCACCCTGTCAGTCCACACTAACGGGCACACGTCCCACTGTGACGGGGCCTCAGACGTACCTATAGTTTCCTTAGCTGCTCTTCGTTCCTTCTTCCCTTTTATGGTAATATTCATTTTCTACCAATGTGCAGATTATGATTTTGGCACTTAAAATAAGCAGTTTAAAAAAAAGAAAAAACATGGTGCCTAAATATAAGCCAAATACTTCATCTTTCTTTACAACAAAAAGTGATCTGATTCAATGTCAGAATAAAAAGTAGAGTGTGGAGAGATGATACACTGCACCTTCCTGGGGAATTTTCAAGGGTAGAGACAATTTTTGCTTTATGAGTTGACCTTAAAAGGTACACATTTCACATAAGACAACTCTCCACTATATGGGTGCCAAATACAAAGCCTCTTTTCTGAATCTAAAAACATTCTGAAGTCAGGAAGTCTGGACAGACTTCCCCCCACGCTCCGTATTCACTGAACCCTTGAATACTTCCAGACCTTTCTTTGCATTCTGTTCTCCTGGCCTGGAACGCTCCTCCCTCCTTCCTGAAGGCAACCTTAGATTCCCCTTCTCATTCCCTTCCTCACACACCACAGCCTCTCTGCTCTTTACAGCAGTGACCATACGTGTACCTCTCCCTTACCATCCTTAGTTTCTCAAAGGTATCCATGTGCTTCTTCTTAGTATGTATAGGACACAACAGGAAAATATATCCCACCAGTGATATATTACAATTTACCCCAAAGAGCTTCGTTTTGTCAGTAACACTCAAATACATATGGTTTTACTATCCCGTTGCCTAAATACTCTTTCTGCATTTGCAGCCACATATGCTAAGGTCTCTTCTAACGCCTAATAACTGTGTGTGATCAAGAGCAATGAGTTAAGGAACACAGCACAAGCAGAGGAGATGGACGATCCACGATGCTATCACACAGACATATGTTCTAAGAACTCCAGCCTAACAACTGGAATCATTTTACAAAAAAACAGTAAATATTCAACTAGAAAAGTAAACACAATTTTATCTATATATGAAAAATGGATTATTAGTAACTTCAGAGGTTGTCTTAATTAAGTAGTGTGTGACCCCTTTGACAATCAATTAGAAAAGTTAAAATCTGTTACTTTCAATGTCTAACCATACTTTTTAGAAAGACAGTTTACCTCCCAGACATGTGAAACTAAATAATCTCATTAGAAAAAGACAAAAATGGTCAAAGAAGCTATATCAAATCATCAAAGCACAATTCTAAAATTTTGGGACTGTAAGGATGTGTGTTAAGAATTGTACCTTAAATATTTTATGAACTCAATATGCCCAACTCTAGATAAAGAGGTGTAAGAAAATCAAACACCACAATGGGAATGACAGTTATCAAATACTTGTCTCCTACTGCCGGCTGGGCTGTACTGTTTACCTCACAGCTGTCTGCATCACCCTACAGTATCTGAAGTGCATATTCCTGTCTCACAGCAGAATAATTCATATTGGGGCAGATCAGCTTATGCACCTTCCACAGCACCTTCCACAGATTATATCCTCAACTGAATCTGTAGGCCTGAATAGTGGGAACATTTACAGAGCAATAGACGGCTGTCTCCAGGAAAGCTGTTACTCTAGCTCTTTTGCTTTTTAAGATTCAATATCTCTATGACAGTCCATTCTTTCCACTGAGTCTTCCTACAGTGATGATGAATGAAAAGAGCAATCCAATCTCAGTGGAGTAGTTGTTTAATTACGCTTTCAAACTGGCACCCAGTATGGAAATACGTATTCCTAAGCAGATGCTGCCAATAAACTGATATTAATTTTTTAAATTTCCTTTTATACATGCATACCTGTGCTTCTACTGAAAAAGACAGTAGGAGGAAAAGGTAACTCTTTTTCATAGTTTGATCTGGTTCTGCTCCTAGGGAGGGCATAAAATCAAACACAACATGCAAAAACTTATTTCTTAGCCAAACAGGAATGGGAAAGTATCTACATGACACATATACCATAAAAATTACATTATAATTTTTTTCTACTGCTTCCAATTTAGATCTTTACTAGATAATTCCACACAAAAAAGTGAAAAAGGTCCCTTGCAGCTTTAAGACTTATAATTGGTTTATGACATATTATCTTGCCCTGGAGAAGACAAATATTTGAGAAGATTATTTTACTAGGTTATAAGGAACCCTAAATAAACTATTATTTGAAACAAGTAAAGCAATATGAAAAAGATTTTAAAATCCTTCTCTTACTTTGCAAGTGGTCGTAATGGCTGTTTTGTAAAATTTTGGTAAATGTGAGTGCAAAGGTGAAGCAGAGAATCACATCCTTAGAGATATAGCCTTTCTGCCCTCAAAGTATAACCTCTTGCTCTTATCATGAGTTGCTCCTTTTCCAACAGAAGAGCATCTCCTGAAACAGCCACGTATTTTTTCACCAGTGCAAGCTTTGCTAATTGACACATCTTTCTGGACACGACCAGGAAGTGCCAGGGCCAAACTGGCAGCCTGCACAGGACACAAGGCAGCACGTCCACACCACTCAGCCTAATGTGGAAGGAGTACATATGCCAAGAAATACTTTTATTTTAACAAAGATATTCAACTTCATAGTTGGATGCTAATGGTCCTGAGCTAATGGTCCTGAGTCCAGCCTGTTTAGAATGTATTCTGACCTCCATTCATCTGTTTATCAGCATTTTTTCAGTAAGAACTACTTCCCAGGTTGAAAGTGAGGGCCCCCCCCCCACGTGCCAGGTGCACAGGGTCTGGCCAGCAGTCTGCCGGGCTGAGAGCCCCCCTATACCTCTCCTGCCTCACTCAGGCCCCCTCACTTCCACCCCCAAGTCCTTCTCACATCAGCAGCACATCAGTCTGCTCACCTGCTGCAAAGGCCCTTCCAGCATGAGCGCCTGCGCCTCTTATTCACGTGTCTCTGTTCTCAGACACACACTAACCTTGCTGATAGAAAGCTGAACGTGTCTATAGTCCAGAGCAGGAAAAAACAATCACTGCTGACCTTTCATGCATAATATCACCCTTTGGACAAAGAGCAGAACTGCTTCATTCAGTATCTTTCATAATTTATTTTTACCTTAGGGGACTGAGCATATATAGGTTTTTTTCCCCTAAACTATACAGCTTTGTTACTTTCATTTTGAACATGTGATCACTTTCTTGAGATTATTGAAACTCTCCACAAAAATCACTTTCTCTCATTTACATTTGAAAACAAAAAATGCTGATAGCCAAATATACCAATAGTATACACCTGTACCTAAAGTCTGAACCAATACCACAAAAGTGTCTTTCAAGAGACCCAGAAGCCCTCTTCAAAAATAAACTCTAGACAGTACATTTCTTCAACTCTTTTTATGGGAAAAAGTCTCTATTCACCTCACCCTTTTAATGAATCTTGCATTTTTTCAAGGACTGCCTATCACGTTCTATTGTGCTTTCCAATTTATAATCACATAACTACAGTTTTTCAGTTGAAAGAGCACAATACTCTTTAACCTGAAGAGGAAGACGGGTGGGGGGTGGTGAGCAAACTTAGAACTCAACATTTTAAAGAATGACAGAACGTCAGAGCTGGGAACATCTTAGAGCTGCTTTAACCCTGTGCTGCTCAAACTGGGACATGTTTATTATTCCTAGGAGGGCGCCACAAAACCAGAACTAGAGGTGGCACGATTGTTCGAAGTTCTGGAACCATATACAAATTCAGTGATTTAAAAAAACTGTACACCTGATACTGACAGAATATTTTCACTTCTTCATCCTGTAACAGACCAATTTCTTAAAGTACTATCAACATGTAATTTTCAAGTATGTTAAATTAAAAGAAAAGCTTTGGGGCTTCCCTGGTGGTGCAGTGGTTGAGAGTTCGCCTGCCGATGCAGGGGACACGGGTTCGTGCTCTGGTCCGGGAAGATCCCACATGCCGCAAAGCGGCTGGGCCCGTGAGCCATGGCCGCTGAGCCTGCGCGTCCGGAGCCTGTGCTCCGCAACGGGAGATGCCACAACAGTGAGAGGCCCGCGTACCCCCCCAAAAAAAAGAAAAGCTTTGCTGTGGGGAAAAGGTACTTCTGATCTACATTAATCAACTAAGCAATAAACCAAAACAAAGCAAGAACATCTTGAATATGTAATGTTTCTCCAAAGGAAGGACAATGAAATTCCCACAGGGTCTGCAGAGCTCCAAAGCAGTAAATAGCTGTATTTGATGCAACAGATGGCCATAATAAATAGCGCAACCTATCTTCCTCAAGCCCCATGTACAGCCCTATGGGTCTTCCCTAAAATCTTGTTACCTGACATGCAAATCATCTTCCTTAAAAATTAAAAGCCACTTAACAGCTTTATAAGTAGTGATAAAATATGACTTATTTCAAGATCTACGTTAATGTGCATCTTTCCTTTCCTGAATTTAGTATTTCTAATAGACCTATATTTCTTAGCACTTTGGTGAAAGGGAAATATTCCATAACAACTATAATCTTATATAGCTCTTGAAAACTAGACCTCGAAAGTCAAGGCAAGGAACCCAAATACATACAACCTGCACCTAAGACAACTTTTAAAAACTTCATGAAAATGAATGAGTTTTTCTCTGCAGTTTCTATATCAGAGAAGGTTTAGAGAAAAAACTACCTGTTAATTGTAAGAGCGCTGGTCATTTATCCGTGGTCTGGATCCCATTCCCTTCTCTTTTCCTATATCTTCAACCTCCTCCTCCTGTCCCTGTCTAAACATGCCCAGCCCGTGCTGTCTCCAAAGGCAGAGCACAAGGGAGGGAGAGTGGAGACAAGAGAAGCAGAACAAAACCAAGTGACTGGGGGGGTCCTGGACCAGATGCAGCCTCTCCAAGGACACTGTTCCTTCCAAGACGGCCACTCGCCTGCCTGACACTAGATGGACCAGAAGGCAGCCTCTGCAAGCGCTCTCTTCCTCATGTGCCTGCTTTTCTGCTCCTCCTCTCTGACCCTCCCTGGATGCTCTCTAATCCTATGTGACAGGAAGTAACTGTATAGTAAGGGAGGCGATTCTGAAACCTGATACATGAATCCTGAGCCACCTGAACTTGTATATACTCATCACTTGGGCCTTTTTCTTAGACTGAGTTAGTCTATTGGACGTTCTTTTATTTCTTTCTCACCTAAACCACATCCTAATGAATCACCTAAGACTTTCACTTGTTTCCTTAAAGTACAACTTAGATACTTAAAAAATAATCTGAATGGTGCAATGCTTCTAGAATAATTATTCCCCAATTTTTTATAGTTGTCATATCCATCTACCTAATTTAATAGCAGTTTTGGTGATTTGTTTTTATTGAGACACTCCAAAGTTTTCAAATTAGTTTTCCTATGATAACTGTTTTGTACTATTTTTATCAGTTTATATTAGTTAAATCATCTACTAATGAGTACAACTGCCCTGAACAAACTCGGGGACAAACTTAATTGGCTCGTGTAAGCAAACAACTCAACTGGTAGGAAGAGGAACAGAGAGAAAACAAAGAGCAGCCCACCAGCCCCAGCACTTTGCTGCCCACATGTAGCTGGTTTCACCAGGAGGTCATCACCTGGAGCTTCTACCTCACTGGGCCTTCTGCTCTCAGCTTTTCCTGATTTCAGTTAACACCATGTGTTAAATTTCAGTGCATCTAAGCAAATATCTGGCAAACATTTTTTGACCTATGGATTCCTCAAAATCAACCATTTAAAAAAATCCATTCTCATATAAAACAAACAAACAAAAACTGACAATTCCTCAATCTCAAGGAAAGACAGTACATCATCTACCCTGCTGCTCTAACCAGAAACCTGCAAATAAATTTCTAACCCCTTCTCTCACATAAGCTTATACCTCCTCACCTCTACTGTCACTAAACTGTTCCAGTAACCATGATCTTTGCACAGAATGACTACCTCAACCTCCTAGGTCTTCCCCGTCCCACCAATCCTTCCGCAGAATGACACTCCTGAAACAGGAGACCTGCATCCCACCCTCAGCATACACCCACCACGCAGGCACTCAGGACACTGGGACACCAACCAGACAGCCCAGCTGGAAATGTCACTCCCCATGCTCTCCACAAAGCCTGAGTTGCAAACCCTTTACACGCAGCGAGGCAGCCATCTCTCCAGTACTGGGAGGGTGGGAAAGTATCTACTTTCTTGACCGCTGTATCCTGATACAGTACCCAACAGAGCATAATCTCAGGAAATGTGTTTAATCATCTCATCTTTCATGCACTAAACATGTGGGAGGAAATTCCTAGTATTTAAAATATAAAGCTCAGAAAATGAGATGACTCCAAGTGAAAGCTTCTGTTGCTGAATATTCCAAATGATGTGTTAATGTGGGAAAAGGCAACATTCTTAGATCACAGTAAAATTACTTTGAGTTCACTTTCATTTTATTTTAGATACTCTCTAGGTTTTGTATATGTGTGTACATGTGTGTACATACATGTAAGTGTACACTTGGGATCTGAACATACAGAAGAGTTAAATACAAAGTGATGTTGGCAATAAAAAATTACATTTAATTATCAAAATGACAACTCACAGAAGAAACTCCTAAGCGGCAAACACACAAAACCTATTATTTGTATTGAAAGTAGAGGTCAGGACTTCCCTGGTGGCTCAGTAGTTAAGAATCCGCCTGTCAATGCAGGGGACACAGGTTCGATCCCTGGTCCAGGAAGATCCCACATGCCACGGAACAACTAAGCCCATGTGCCACAACTACTAAACCTGCGCTCTAGAGCCTGTGAGCCACAACTACTGAGCCCGCACGCCACAACTACTGAAGCCCACGTGCCTAGAGCCTGTGCTCTGCAACAAAAGAAGCCACCTCAATGAGAAGCCTGTGCACCTCCAAGAAGAGTAGCCCCCGTTCGCTGCAACTAAAGAAAGCCTGCATGCAGCAATGAAGACCCAACACAGCCAAAAATAAATAAATTTAAAAAAAAAAAAAAAAAAGAAAGTAGAGGTCAAAGATCCTTCTGAAAGTATGCTGAAAGTTATGACTCCTTTCACTGGAAAAATGGACATACACTAGAAATGTTAAACACAAACCCAGGAGCTCAAGGATTCCCTCCTCACCCCAAGTCCACCTATGACATCAGGCTGGGCGTGGGATGAGGACAGTAAGAGCAGTGACCCCCACCCAGCAGGTGGTGAGCATATTTAGGGCCTGTCAGCACAGAGCATGTGCTCAAACAAGTGCCAGCAAACAACCAGGCACCGGCTCCAGGGAGCTATGAAACACAGAGATCTCCCACTTTGCCAAAGTTTGCTTGTACGAAAGGCCTATGTTAGTACCCGTTTTTGCTAACCAAGAGACCTGAAGAGAACTTTTGCTTTTGCGAAAATCAAAAATGGCGGCTTGGCAGCTTTCTGCGTTCGTTTTGCAGCAGTTACAGAGGCATCGCTCACTAGAGCAGTGAGAGCAGCCTCGCTGAGCTTCTTCCCCCGCCACACTCAGCATCTCAGCACCCAGCCACCTGGCTGCGAGCTGCGTCTGTGAGCATCTGGGCTTTACCTCCATCTATTCTCTGCCTCCCTTAACAAGATGTGTCCTAAGGTAACTGCTTCTTTGCTTTATACCATTTTGGCTTATGGAAGGTTCCAGAGGAGTGCTCCACTTCCGAATAGGACAGCAGGGACACCCATACCACATTGTACTCAGAAAGTAACAGCCACTGAGTCCAAGCACAGAACCTAATCACGATCCTCAAAGATTAGGTTTGACAATTGAACACGCTTTCATGTTTTCCAAAATGACTGTGCAAATCAGTTAATATTAAAATACATCAAATACCCCCTAACATGAAGCATTCCTTACAAAAATGATACCATGTTTGAAAAAAGAATTTATGTTCCACAGTTATAATTCAAAAGCATGTACTACTTTGGATAATCTTTCAATTTGATATTCCAACATAATACCATCTCCATTTTGTAAGTAACTGGATCACAAGTCCTAGCCCACTTAGGATTACAGTTCAACAGACGATGAAACTAATAACATCACCATAAAAGTTCCAAGCCAACTATGAGGATCAGAATCAGCTCCAATAATTTTGAATTACTGCTCAGCAAGGTAAATGACCTTCTCTCAGACTTCTGTTGTGGGCTACCCCTGACCTAAACAATCATCACTATAAAACAACTATTAAAACTTTTTAATTAAAGCCAGCATTTCTGATGATTAGCTATGCTGTGTTTATTGCTCTCAAATCTATCAGGTTACTGGACCTAAGACACCTTTATGCAAGACACCTATGCTTTCTGAGAATTGGGCACTATTTGCAGTGGACTTGGAAACAAGAAGTTAGGCAAATCCCATTTTCTGCTCTTCTCTCCTGTGTGATATAAGGTACCTGTCTCCAGGCCTCAGTTTCCTAAACAGTAAAACAGATGTTCCTAAACAGTAAAACAGATGTTCCAAAGAACAAATGGGGAAAAAAGCAGCAAGGGCTTTGGGTCACCTGAATTACAAGTCCAATACACTGCGGAGGATGACCTGCGCTCAGGTCTCCGTTTAGGAAAGCTGCAGGCTATGGAGGTGTGAAATCACTGGGCACACGGCAGGAAGGAACACAAATAGACAAGGTCGAACTGAAGGCCTGGAGAGGTGCTCAGAGCTCTGGAGCCCGCCCTCCTCTTCACAGAAAGGTGGTGGGTGTGAATACAGGGGCTGCTGCTTCCAAAGCCTGAAGGCAGAGCCCTGCACCGGGGTGCGGATGTTAAGGTCTAAATGCTTTAGGAAGGAAACCACTGAATTTAAATGAATTTTCCTTAGACTATTTCTCAAAGACGAGTCTGAATATATGATACAGACAAAAGACCTGTTAGCGCCTTCCTAACAGGAAGGATTTTAAATGGATTAAAGCTAATAGGTTAAATTATCTAAAATGGCAAACAAAACCCTTAATTTTCCTGGAGTAAAAACATTAATTCAATGTTTTAAAAAGCACAGTTTAATGGCTGCTTTACAAATCTGCTTTAAAAACATAACAATAAAATGCTGACTTAAAATTCTATAGGATACATAAAACTAACACTTTCACCAATTTCAATTTTTCTTTTGAAATTCCACTGTTAAGGGTATAACTTGAAAAGTATCCTACTGAGTTCTATTAATAGTGGACCGAAGTTATAGTCCTCACTCTGCCACCAGCCAACTAGCTGTATTTCTAATTAATTTTACTACTGTGGGTTTCAGTCTCTGAATCTTTAGAGCTCTAAAACCCTCACACTACAACTGTAATACTACACAATTTTTCTGGCAGTTATTTTCAGAAACTATTATCAAATCTCAGTTAATAAAATAATGTAGACCAAAACTCAAAGTCTCAGAAAATGACTTACTTCAAAGTGTTATTTCATTCACACCAAACATTACATGAATAGTCAAAAAGGATAAAAGGTTTCCCTCTCAGTCTTATAATTCCAGGCAGGTAACAACGGCACTGATAAAAACAAACTACTCGGGCTTCCCTGGTGGCGCAGTGGTTGAGGGTCCGCCTGCCGATGCAGGGGACACGGGTTCGTGTCCCGGTCCGGGAGGATCCCGCATGCCGCAGAGCGGCTGGGCCCGTGAGCCATGGCCGCAGAGCCTGCGCGTCCAGAGCCTGTGCTCCGCAACGGGAGAGGCCGCAGCAGTGAGAGGCCCGCGTACGGCAAAAACAAAAACCAAAAAACCAAACTACTCCATGTAACTGGATTAAGGCTGATTACGTGTATTGTTAATTATTAAACACTTAGTACACTTACTCTTCACCAATTATCAATAAACCTACCTAACCTCACCCCCACGCACCAAACTGTAAATTGGAAGTTAATGATCTAGCTTTCATTTGCCCCACTCAGAATATTACCTAACATAGTAGTCCCTCCCTATCCGTGGTTTGCTTTCCATGCTTTTGGTTACCCAGGGTCAACCATGGTCCAAAAATATCAAGTGGAAAATCCCAGAAATAAACAATTCATAGGTTTTCAATTGCGCGCCATCTGAGTAGCACAGCCCAATCTTGCACTGTCCCACCCGGGACATGACTCAACCCTTTGTGCAGCTCGTATCCCGCCCATTAGTCACTCAGCAGCCAGCTGGCTATCAGATCAGCTATCACAGTCTGGCAGTGCTGGAGTTCAAGGGACCCTTATTTTATTTAATAATTGCCCCAAAGTACAAGAGTAGTGATGCTGGCAATTTAGATATGCCAAAGAGAAGCTGTGAAGTGCTTCCTTTAAGTGAAAAGGTAAAAATTCCTGACTTAATAAGGATAAAAATTGTGTGCTAAGGTTAAGATCTATAGTACGAACACTGAAAATTGTGAAGGAAAAAGAAATTCGTGCTAGTTTTTCTGTCGCACCTCAAAGTGCAAAAGTTATAGCCACAGTGTTTGATAAACGATTAGTTAAGATGGAAAAGGCATTAAATTTGTACAATAAGGTACTTTGAGACCACATTCACATAACTCCTATTATGGTATATGGTTATAATTGTCATATCTTATTATTATTGTTAATGTCTTACTGTGCCTAATGTATAAACTTTATCCTAGGTATGTATGTATAGGAAAAAATTATATAGGAGTTATGGCACTATCCGCAGCTTCAGGCATCCACTGTGGGAATGTATCCCCCACAGACAAGAGAGGACCGCTGTAATATGACTTGTGGCCATACAGTGAATTTGGGAAAACACCTGATCTATGGTTTTTTATCTTGAGCTGTAATCTTGCGATTTCACGAAAAACTTATAACTACATTAACAGATTAAAAACCTCCACAATGACAATCAAACACACTCTCAACATTCTAAACTTCAAAGAACAGTATGCTAAGAGTGTCCATGACTGAAAATACTAAAATTTATGGTCATTTTAGGATCCCAAGCCACTCTTTTGTAGGAAAACATTTCACTCTAAACTGAAAGTTTCGCCAGGTCACAGAGACTTTCAAATTCTATCTGTGTGCCTGAATGCTTCTGCAATTTTATTTGGTGATCCTATTTTCTACTTCCGGTCCTTTCATGTTTAGGATTAGCTCTCCTGCACTGAGCCCTGAAAGATAATGATTTCAGCAGAATAAAGGAAAATTTGTCAATGTATACAAAGAAATAGGAAGAGCTGTGAAAAACTAAGGGCCACACACACAGACAGCAAGTACTACGTATGAGCTGCTTTAATCACTGCATCCTTCTGTCCTCACCAGCTGCCCTTCCCCTGCCTAGATATTTAAGGTGTGAAGAAGCAAACACTGCTGACTCATAGTTACTCACTTGTACAATGGTCTGTACTCCAAGGGAAATGGTCTGTACGAAGGGAAACTAGAAATAGCATTCTAGTCTGACACCAAACATCACTGGAGATACAGATATGAATCCAAAAGGAACATGGACCTTACAATAATGCCAGAGAAAGGTTTATCCCAAAAGGTTTCCACACTGAGCTTCTGCACTAAATGACAACCAGCATACCATAAAAGTACAAGCAAAGATCAAATGCTTTTGCCTTCTAAATACCCAGATTTTTAAAAGGCAACTCTCTCCATGGGGACTTCAAGTCTGCTTTTAAAGGCTGCTGTTATTCCCTGACCATGGGAGTTGTGAGAAGCCAGGCAGCAATGGATTACAGTACATACTATATGCAGTGTGCTTATGACTGACTGACACACACACACAGACACACACAGTTGACTCAACAACACAGAACTGTGTGGGTCCACTTATACACAGATTTTTTTCAATAAATATGTACTACAGTACTACACGACCCAAGGTTGGTTGAGTCCACGGGTGTGGGACCACAGATACAGAGAGCCAACTGGAAAGTTCTATTCTTATTTTCAACTGTGCAGAGGACTGGCTCCCCAACCCCTCCGTTGTTCAAGGGTCACCTGTACATGGCAAGGCAGAAATTATACAGATGGTAGAATCTCAACAATGAAATACAGAGACATATGTAATCAACAAACAGAAATAAAAATGTTCAGAAAGTATTAAGTATTTAAAGAAGAGGTTTTAAAGGACTTATTTCCAGAAAAAAATATTTGAAAAGGGAATGTTTAATATATTCAGAAAGAGATAATAATCGAGGCAACTTGTAAATCTATATCCAACTGGTCACTATGTTTTTAATCCCTATATTTTCAAGCTTTGACAATAAAACAAAGCTTTTTGAAATCTGAAAACAAAATGTTCTCATTTTTCAGAGATGTTTCTAAAAAAGGAATCTGTTAATTAGTCTGCCTTAATAAAAGCTGAAATAACAAATATACTTTATACTTTAAACAAGTATACTTTAAACAAGTGACAAATGCTAGCAGGTTTGAGGCCTATTTTTAAAGTATTTTTTAAACACACATGATTATGTGTAAGACAAATGAAAGGGGTTCTAAGCAACCTATTCTTCATTTAGACCAGGGCTTGGACTGTTCCACTGTGACAAACACAAGTGTAAGCAAGAGAGCTTGCCACCCTGGGGCCAAGTAAAACCAGTCTGTATGCATCCATTCCTCCCCTTCGACACAAGTCTCTGTAAAGCAGAAGGATTGCTTAAAAAGGCAATTCTGGTCTTGGAATACTCCTGTTTCAAACCCTCTGACTGCTTCTCACTGTTCTTAGGATAGAAAGCACAATTCTCACCCATGCCAGGAGCTCCAGACCCTGCAGGACCCCGCTGCTGCCTTGCCCACCCCATCCCTGTCGCCAGCCTCTCCGAATCAGTTCCTAGCTCAGAGTTTTTGCACCATTATCCTCTGCCTAGAAGGCTCCCTCCCCTTGCCCAATCCCTCAAGGTCTACATGACAACCTCCCAGCACAACATTATCTGTTTGTCTCCCTGCCTCAGTGGACAGAAAGTTCCAGAGAGGAGGGCAATTTTCTCTTTTGTTCACCATTACAACCCTGGGATTTACTCAATTATTTAGTGCATACTGTCTTCTAAGGTCTGGGTTCATACCAATGAACAGAAGAGACAGAAACCCTCAACTTCATAGGGTTTACATTCAAGTACAAGAAGACACAAGGTACGTAAAATACAGGAATTACATGGCATGTTATAACGTAGTAGTAAGTGCTACAAACAAAAATAAAGCAGGGAAGGGAGATGAGGGATGTCCACCACACACCACACTACAATAAACTCGACTGTCCTAACGGGACTGCTCAAGGAAGCGTGGAGTGGAGAGTCCTAAAGAAGTTTCACGTACAGAGGGTTCAAGATTCCAAAAATGCTGGTCTACTTTACTTTAAATAAAACAATTCACTGTCTTAATTCCTTCTAGACCACAAGCCTTAGAGAAAAGTTCTGGTATCATTCATCTTTGTACTGCTAATGTGTGGTTGATCAAAAATACCCGCTCAAAAAAGGAATGAATGAACTCTCCTCTTTCCTCTCAGTGGCCCTGCTCTGCACCAGGTCATGGAGCAATGATTCTCAAAAGGGAATAAAAAATTGAAAAATCCACTGAAGTTTAAAAATACATTTTCACTATTGTAATTGCTTTGTTTTTGGCTAATATAATTTGTTTTCATTTCAAAGCAAAATAAAGAAGGTAAGAAATATTGTTATCAAAAGGGGCACATTTTTAAAGACTGAGAAAGAATATCATCTAGAGGTCACGTAGTTAAATCACTCCACCTAAAATAGTGTACGTGCTAGATGTAGCTATCAAGTCAGTTAACATTTTGTAAGTAGAATTTTTATGCATTTTCTATTGCATTCTTTTCAAGTAAAAATTTGCATGTTTGTTTATGAAAGCATGCAAATAATTCCTCTAAAACTGAGGTGGGAGGTACCTTATCCCTCTAGTGAAACAAAGTTTCCTCAACATCTGTAGTGCAACACTTGGCCCCGGGCTGGGCAAAGAGATTAGGGACATAAAAGGATCTTGCCCACAAGAAGCTTACATTAATTAATTAGTGCAATGCCTTGGGGTGCTATGGAAACAGAGAAGCACTCAGCATGACATTAAAAATTAAGGCAAGCATTCCTGAAATACCTTTTTAAGGATGGGTTAAGGAGCTAAGTCAAAAAAAAAGAAGAAAAGACCTTCAATTCCAGGCAAAGGAAAGAAAGAGCAAAGACAAGGCCATGGTTTTGGGGAGAGGACTGTGGCCAGAGCAGGCCAACCAAAGGTGGCCCAGCCGGCAAGGAGAAGGCAGAAGTGGCAAGGCCCCTGGGCACTTCTTAGTTAGGCAGGGGACAGTCACTGAGGAGTTTTTACAAAGGGCCTAACAATCAGGATATGCCTTTAAAGCAACCTCTCACTACAGTGTAACAAAAATGGTGTGTATAAATAAAAGAGCATTTTATTTTTATCACACAAATAAATATCACCCTAATTTATCAATTTTTAAGCCAAAACTTTTGCATATCAGATTTCATAAATAACATTTTCAGTGAAGACTAAGTCTCACCTCAAGGATTATAAAATTTAAGTTAAATAGGAAATGTCCACCATGTTACAGAATGCACTCTGTGGCCCAGGTCTCACTATAGTAGGGAAGTAGGTCTGACACTAAAGAGGAAACCAGACCATGACAGAAGGCACAAAAGGGGTGGCATCACTCACCTGCAGCCCTTCATGATTACACAGGAACCATGACTGCTTCTCCAAAAAAATGATGAAAAAGTTTATAAAGCACTGAAGGAACAAAAGGTTTGGGGTGGGGGAGGTGAGAAGGAAGGAAACATAAGCTGACTTAATCATTTTGCCTGATCATAAGGAAGACATTTACATGTGGGAAAAATAAAGCGCTAGAACATTAGGGAAAAAAATTTCCATGTTGGAAATATCCTCCTCCTTTCAGTAAGAGAACCTAATGGTTATCTACCTTACAATTCCACATTCTAATAAAGAAATTCATTTTCTAATCAAGATAACTCCAGAAGTAGAGTAGCTCCAAAGATACCAACAAGTGCAACAATTAGGAGCAAAAAGTTCAAACTGAACTAAATTAAAATCAGGTCTGGTGAGTTTAGCCCTCTCAGAAGGCAGTGCCTCCTTTACTAGGTACTCTAAAATTAGCTCTTACAGAAAAAGGAGAACTCTTTACAGGAATAAAGTTTTACAAAGGAGCATAAGCGACCAAACCCTGTAGCAGTGTCTGTTTCTTTTAACAATGCACTTTCCATAAACACAACTTCAGTGCTTGTTTTCTTCTCTCCATTATTAAAAGGTTGAGTCAATGGTCTTATAGGAGGAATTACAAGAATATACATGATTTTCTTGCATTTACCAATCGGGAAAAAAAAATCCTTAAATATGAGAGAACCCTGCAAGAGTACAGCATGTGTTATGAAAGCCTATTTGAAACTTGTGCCTTAAATATTAAGACGAAAACAAATGGAATTTAAAGTAATATAGCTACAGAGCTTTTTGCAATCTCAAGGGACAATCATAAAGAAAACACAAGTTACTAAAATTAGAAGACCTAGGTTATAATCCTAGTTATCACTACAGAAAGTATGAATTCCAGCAGCAGGACACTGAAATTAACAGTGAAAGGAGTTTGTCAGCCACTTGGTTGGTAACATCAACTACAGCTCTATCATTGCAAAAACTTGTAATATTGTTGCAAATCTATGTTAAGTAGTGGGGCTACTTTAAAGCACTGTTTATTGTTATTAACATTAAAAACATGATGTTCCCACCTTGCACTTAAGTATTTTGGAACTGTTTTATGATAGATATATGAAAACTGCTTCATTAAAAACAAGTGATTAAGTAAAATATTTGTTTCCACAGATTTTAAATACGTATTTGTCTAAACATGTGCTTATCTGTGAAAACCA
This sequence comes from Grampus griseus, assembly GCF_964374135.1. Taxonomy (NCBI): domain Eukaryota; kingdom Metazoa; phylum Chordata; class Mammalia; order Artiodactyla; family Delphinidae; genus Grampus; species Grampus griseus. The sequence continues at coordinate 147,863,255 of NC_139018.1, forward strand.
TATTAATATCAATAAGTTCTCCAAATCTCAATTTTTTTTAAAGTGCAATTCCTAGGAAACTTAAATAAAATCAAAATCTTCCCTGAACATGTTGCCATTTAATTTTGGCTACTCTTCAACAAAACACGTTAAAATAAATGCCAAGAAACTTCTGTTCTCATATTATCATCCATTTTCTCTCTGGCTCCTACTCAAATATAGTATAAATCCTTTCTCCAACTACACATTCTGTCCTCAGACCTGCTTTCTCTGCCCAGATACATGTGATAAAGAAAAAAAAAATCTGTTAATAAATTTAAACTGGCACTCACTAAAAGAATATTGAAAACAGTAATAAGGTAAACACCATTTTCAAAATTCTGAATAAGAATCTGAGTAATAAAAAAAAAGAGCAAAAACAGCCAACATCAATATGTTACAAACAGTCCAATGAGGCTGATGTTATTATAATCCTCCTTTTAGAGATAAAAAAGTGAAGCCCCAGAGGGTAATTTCTAATCAATAAGAAGCCATGTCTCTCTTCACACACCCACTTCTTCATCTTACAAAGGCAACACACATCAACTTTTCAAAATACAGGATGAAATTTATTTCTAACTAAACACAAGTTTCAAAACGAAGTACACAAATCAAACTTATGGTTGAATAATAAACTTGCTAACCTGATGCCTTTCATAAAGTATTCCACCTTAGCAACTCAAGCAAACTTACATCAAGCGATTTCGTAGAGCCTGATTATAAAACTGCCCTTCAGAATATTAAATACAGAGAAAAGTTGACAAGCCACAACCATTTCAACTTCTGTAAATTACCCTGACTGTAAATTAGAGGGAGCCAGGCAGGTGGGGAAGTATGGAAATTGCACACTGCACATATTATCTGACCTCCAAAGAAATGAACGTCACTCTTCCCCACTGTGGTCTTTGCAAACTACAACTCAGAACCTATTTCAAAAGCATTTTAGATACTTAATACAAAATAAGAGACCAGCTAAATGTCATGAGAAAAACTTTAAAAACAAGAAAATAACTTGTATGCTTACAATATTCAAGTTGATATTATCTTTTTCTAAAAACCCTCACACAACCTGATTTCCCTGAAGAGTCCAGGGAACTCTTCCCATTCCTTCAGTTATCCAAAACGTCAAACTTCCACTTAACATTTAGGGCAAGTTACTGAGCAGCCAAAGAGAGGGTCTCAAACGCACAGGATAGCTACCCTACAGATAATCTTCTCAAGTTTCACCTCAGCCTAAATTAAAGACCGTTTTATGTAGAAATGAGGGGGAAGACAAGATGACCTGCACGGAAAGTTGCAATACAAAATTACAGTGAAGTCTGAACAAGTCTTAAGTTTTACGTTCTGATTGGACACGACTGAGAAGCAGGTGGTAAGAGATTCCTGACCTGCCCCTTTCTCGAACACAAGGCGTCTTTAGAATTTTTTCTTAATTCTTCCAGAATCTGCCTCTGCTCAAACCTCTCTGAGGAGAGCGGGACCGTCCCAAGCATACCCGGAGCAACAGGATCCTACTTCCTGGTCCGAGTGACCCGGGCCCTCCCCGCCCGGCCGGCCGCGGTCCCGGGCCCGGGCGGAGGGCAGGGCGAGGCCGCCGCAGTGCGGGCCGGACGGCGGTGCTGCCCGTACCCTACCCCTGCCCCGGCCCCCGAGACCTCGGCCCGGCCCTGGCCGGCCCCAGCCCTGCCCGCCGCCCCGGTCCGCACCCAGACCCCTCTGCCCGCGCCCCGGCCCGGCTACACTCGCTGGGCCCTGCCCGGCCGCGTCCTCCGGGAAGATGGCGGCCCATGACAGGCGGGCGCGGCGCGGGTCCGAGGCGGAGGCCGGGCGCGACGCGTCGGGAGCGGAGCAGAGCAGCCCGCCCGCCGCCGCGCTCACCTGTCAGCACCGCCGCCGCCCGGCCGCCGACCGCCGCAGCCCCGGTGCCCGGCAACCGCGCCACACGCGGACGGGCCGTGAGGGAGGGGCGGAAGCAGGGGCGCGGCCGGCCCGGACGAGCGGCGGGGGTCGGCGCGGCGCGGACTGGCGGCGGGGCGGCGGCAACTCTTTCCCGTTTCGGGCCGAAAAATATCTCAACCTCGCGACTCCAGCACCCCAACGCTCCTTCCCGTTCGCATGAGAACACACAGCTCCCGCTTCCGGGCCCCGCCGGAAGTCCCGCCCAGCGCGCTCCCGCGCCCGCGCGCCCGCGTACTCACCGCCTGGTCCGCCGACTGGCGCTCGGCGCCCTTACGTCATGACGGCACGGCGCCCTGATTGGCCTCGCGCAGCGCCGGGCCCGCCCCCTCCTCCTGGCCTCTCGGTGCTCGTGCCCCTCCCGGCGACGCCTGTGATTGGTGGGGGCGCGCACGCAGCCCCACCCCGCGCACGCTCTCCGTACCGCCCCCGCCGCGACCTGAGGAGGAGGTGCTGTCGGCTGGGACCGCGACCACTGCCCACTTTAGCCGGGGACCGAGACTCCCGCCCCCGGCCTCATCCCGGGACCCTGACCCCGTCACCCCGGGATCGCGACCCCCGTCTCCCTCGGCCCAAGACCCCGACCCCTCCCTCCCCTCATCCCGGGACCGGACCCTCCCCGAGGCCGTCTGGCCATCCGGGTGGTCGGGTCAGGAGAGCCCCCTGAGCGCGCCCGGGAAAAGGGAGAAGGCGGCGTCGCCTGTCCGTGGAGCGGGTGCCCTGGGCCGCTCGTCGGCCAACTCCGTTCTCCGCGGTTTCAGGGGAAATGCTGAAGACTCGGGATGTCTTCCCAAACCCGAGCATGTGCCACCCACCCGACCCATTCTATGGGGAGGAAAAACAAAAGTAAAGTATGTTCACCGGCTTTAATCTTGCTGCCTGATTTCCTGTGTGCCTGCTCCGCTCGGCTGTTGATTATGTAGACATACATGTGACCTGGAAAGGCTTCTCTGGGTCACTCTGTCCAGCCTTATCCGTGCACCGGTGCTTCTTACCTGTTCCTTCTGCGGGTCCGAACGCCGACAGGATGCGCTCTGGACTTCCGTGTATTGACTGGGAAGATCACATCGGTGCTGGGCGCCTTCTGCTTTGGCATACGTTGTAACATCCTCGCTCTAAAAAACTTGGAAGTTCAATAATGCTATTCATAGCAATGTCTTTAAACATAATCACGTAAGACTGAGATTTCCTGTAATATTCAAAGCAAGTACATATTTCTGGAAAAAAAGTCGCGTTTAGAGTTCACTTTCCAAGAGAACCTGTTGGATATGTTGCAGAGCCCTTCTCAGGTACCTCCGCTTGGAACGTTTTAGACTGAGGCCCAGGAAGTCATCCCTAGGCCGGGCCCAGTGATGTGGTCCACCTCTGAAAGGTCAGGAATTCTCCAAAGTTATTAGGTTAGATTTCCATCTTTTTTGCTGGTGTTTACATTCTGGCAGACTTTTTGATATACAGATAAGTTCCCATATTACAAAAGAGACTAAATGATATGAGAATAGTTTATATTGAAATGACATCTCTCACTTTCTATTTGTGTTGGGTGATCCTTCCTAAACAATCAAAACTGGCTTTTTATTCGTCTGTGCTTTTTTTTTAACCTGTGCTTCAAAAGAAGCACCCATTTTCACCTTGGGATGTGAGATTATAACAAAATGAATTTTTATGGCATTTCTACTTAGAAAAATAAGATCAGTTTTTAAAAACCACTTCTCATCTCAAGCAGTTACAAGTCCTACCTATTCTATCTAAAAGCTTTCCTTCTGCTTATGATGGATTTGCCTGCTGTTACTTCTCTCCCAGTTTGTTTCAGTAGCATCACAGCTGGTCTCTGCCTCCCCACCTTTCACCATGCCAGCTTACATTTCCTTTAAAAGCCTCCTCACCATTCCACTCTGAGTCAAGACTTGTTGAAGTCCAAGTTGTTTTTCATGGACTAGCAGGCCCTTCACAAACTGGCTCATGGGCCTCTCACATCTCCTTTCCTGCCCCAGGGTTAGACAACCTAACCTTCCAATCACATTCTCTTAACATGCATTTTTGAAGACCTTGGGGTAGTCTCTGGGTGTGGATGTGAATGACACGCAGGCTTTACACTCTATGACCCTACTGTTTACTGAAAGGCCAATCAACTGGCAGTCACCACAGTGTTATAATTCCTGTTAGAGAACAAAACAAAGAGAGAAGCATTGGTTCCCAAATGTTTGCTGCGCATGAAGTTGTGTGTGGAGTGTCTTCGTTTCTGAACACTTTGGTCCTCTAGTGTCCTTCATCTGTGCTCTTCCTTCTGCCAGAAGGGTCGTCCTCTGCTTCCACTTCTGGCAAAATCTGGCTTATTTTTCCAGTTACAGCTCAAGTGTCAGCCATTTACATCTTTTCCTTTCAGACAATCGGTTTCCCTTCTGGGTACTCGTAGCACTCACCAAGTCCCTGCTCCGCTTTAGGGGCGGTGCTAAGTGCTGGGGAGATGGCACAGAGCAGTACCGACCAAAAGACAGGTGAACAGGTAGTGGGGGATAAAGAGGAGTAAGGTTTGCTATGGAGTGTGTGCAGATTGCCCAGGTAGCAAGCACATGGGAGGGTCTGAAGCCAGCTTGGGAAGGAATCAAAGAAAGAGATGACCGAGCCAAGGCCAAAGACACCAGAGTGGAGGGGCTGCCAACACACCTTCCAGCAGGGAGGGAGAGGCCAGTCCTGGTCAGAGAAGGAAATATTTGAACATGACAGATCGTAAAACCAATGTGGTAAGGTGAGTGGAGGGCATGAGAGCCTGGAGGGGTAAGCAAGGCAAGAATCCCAAAGGTCTTCCGAGCGCTTATGATGTTTGAATTCGATAGTGAGTCAAGATTTGTATTAGAAGGTAAGAGAGGGCTCATAAAAGGTATTAAGCTGATAGAGAATCTCTGGCCCCCAAAAGCCATCCAAATAGAAATGCAATAAAGAACTAACTTAGTCAAATTAGGTGGAAGTATCAAAATGAAAATGACAGTAATACATGAGAATACATTGGAAAATAAAAGAATCCATGAGTTCTTACTAAATATAAACAAATGTGTGAGTAAAAAAAAATAATAGAGATGAGGAAGGAAAAGGGAAAGCTATTCTTTACAGTAGAAGGCTGACTAATGAATGAGAAAGAATTGTTTTTTAAATTACCATGTTGCAACTATCATAGCATTTATTCTGGCAAGAGTCATCAATGTATGCTAAAAATCATTGGATAAAAGTTGTTGAGTAAAAAGTTGTGAATGCCATTTCACAGCTTATTAATTGCTTATTCCTTATTAATTTCAAAGAGGGGAAAGGTATTTTTACAGTGGATAAATATGGTGGACCCCATCTTAACTGAGAGGTGAAAGTTGGCATCCCCAATAATGGTGGCCTGCTGACATCACGTGATGTCAGTTATGTCGGGTTCCTGTCAAGCCACAAACTAACCATGAGGAATAATCACAAACTGAGGACGTTCTACAAAAACTCTGACTCTTCAAAAACCCGTACTCTTCAAAAATATCAAGGCTTGGGAATTCCCTGGTAGTCCAGTGGTTAGGACTCGGTGCTTTCATTGCTGAGGGCCTGGGTTCAATCCCTGGTTGAGGAACTAAGATCTCACAAGCCGCACGGCATGGCCATAAAAGACAGTGAAAGGTTAAGGAACTTTTCCAGATTTAAGGAGACTAAGGAAACATGACAACTAAATGCAATATGTAATCCTAGACTAGATTCTTGATTGGAGTAAAATTTGCTATATGGGTCATAATTAGAATTTCAATATGGACTCTATTCCAGTCTTATAATCAAGGTTAAATTTCCCAAATTGGATTTATTTATAAATTGTTTTATGGCTCTGTAAGAAAATGTCTTTGATCTTAGAAGATATAAACTGAAGTATTTAGAGGTGAGGGAATCAAGATATCTGCAAGTTTCTTTCAAATAGTTTAGTGAAATACACACACACATACTTATACAGAAAGAGAATGTAACAGAACATTAATCGGTGAATATAGGTGTGGGATATGTTAAGTGTTTGCAACTTGCCTGTAAATACGAAGCTCTTCAAATGGAGAATTATCTTTTAGAGATACATACTGAAGTGTTTATGAATGACATGATATTATGTATGTTTTACATTTGATTCAAAACAATCTAAAGGAAGGTGGTCAGTTGGAATACAGAAGAAATAATGGGACAAGCTGGTGTGTTGAAAATTGTTGAAGCTGGATGATGGATACATGGGGGTTCAAGAAACTCTTCTCCCTGCTTTTCTATATGTCTTAAATTCCTCATGATAATAGAAATACAGTGATGAAGTGGAGGGTTTTAATTCATTAAAGATATTCCATGAACATGTATTGCTCAAAAAGCAGTCACAGAGGAGGACTACATTTCCCAGGATACTCCACAGCCTTCCTGCTGGAGAAACAAAGGGGCAAAACCTCTGGGTCTCAAAGCTGAGAGACCAGGACAGGGGGGCAAATTTGTGTTGGCAGGTGCCAGCCCAGGCGGAGGAGGCCTGAGGGCCTGTAGGGGAGATGCAGGGTTTGCATGAATGTTGGAAACAGGAACCATATCTAGAGAGAGTTTCTGAGAAACTTTTTTGTGTAGTGTGCTTTGTAATACCCCAGGGCTAGTTCCTAGTAAAGACCCTGGCCAGTCCTTCAAGGCTTCTGTAGTTGGATCGTGTTTCCTTTGAAAGTAGCTCCTTTCTTGGCGGCGGGTGCTGCCTGGGATGGCAGCTTAAATTTGTACTATTGCTGGCAGATATCTTCTGGGGTAGTTGACCTACATAGTACCTCTGCAATGAGGCAAATGTATTACTCTAGGCCTCAAAAAAGATTGCATTTTCACCATGATTGCTGCCTCCCTGTAGCTCTCATAGAAAGAAGGATGAGTTGATGAGTCATAAGAGACATTTTGGAGAGACTTCCCAGTTTGGATGTTTCAGGCAGAGAACCAGACTTAATAAGCATGTTGTTTTTATTAGATTGAGAAAAATTAACTTCCTGGAGATCTGGCAAAGTGGACATTCTTTTTAGTCCAACATCCATGTACATTCCTCTAATGGGAGGGAAGGTCGATGGCTAGACATCATTGCCTTTCTTCAAAGTTCTAGACTATGCATGGCAACTGCCAGACACTCTCCTGTTTTCTTCCATGCAGTCACTCCTTGCTTTCCTGGCCCCTCTTCTCCAAGCTGGAGTTGGTCCCAGACGCTCTAGGATGGAGCGCTAGTGCCAGGTGCCCTTTGGTAGGCTCACAGGCGTCTCCTGAGAAGTGTGCTTCTCTCCCCCAGGCTCCTCTGATGAGGACTCTCCACCTCATTACTTTAAGAAACGGGCACACCCACCCAGTAATCCAAGATGGGCAGCTCCTGTTGCTCCCTACCGGTGATGAGCTGTCAAGGTCAAGGAAAGGAGCCCCTGAACAACAACATGCTCTGTTTTTGAACCCTAACTACAACCGCCTGAAGGGGCTTGAAATTTCCCTCCCTGATCCTGGAACTGACTGGAGTTTCCTGAGCACACTAAGCCACTCCACCTCTGTGTTTCTCCCCCTCTGTCTCTCCCCTCTTCTTTCTGGCCAGTTGTCTTCCACAGTTTCCACAGCCTAACTCAGACACTTTGACCTCCTCCAGGAAGCCTTCTCTGAATACCTGCCCCCTTACCCATCCCCGGCGGGATCAGGGCCCATCCAGGGTGTACCTTTATCACAGTTCTTACTGAGTTGAGTAGGAGTGCCAGTTTGTGTTGTTGTTTATCTCCTGCTCATTATGAACTTTGCAAAGGCAGAAACTTTATTTATCCTCATCATTTTTCACAGTGACTGGTCATTAGTAGATGTTTGCTGAACTGAAATCATCCCAACTTTGCTAGCTCACCCACCAGCTTCTGAGAGGTTTCTGTCAATTCTTAGTGAGCTGCTTTCATTTTTGACACCATTCACTATAGTGAATCTAGTAGACTTGGAATTCTTATCATTTGCACTTGGTGTTTTGTTTTTTTTCCTAGATTTCATGGTGATAGCTATTTTTGTTTCCTTGTTTATTTTTTTTGACATTATAACCTTAGATACCATATACCGAAGTTGAGTGAGTGATAATTTTCCATACATCAGCATTTTTACAATCATGTTTGCTCTGGATATATTTTAGTCACTTTGATTAGACTTAGGAGACACTGTTTCCTTCATCCAGTTAGCGCAACACTTAAGTCTCATCAGAAACACAGCAGTCACCACGGGTGGAGTCACCACCGAGAAAGTGAATCTAAACCAGTGCATGTCCATTCTTTTTTACCTTCAAAGGGTTACATCTTCTGACTTTATCCCCTAACTCTGGGGGTGTTACCCTGTTTGAACATACCATCTGCACACATTTGTCATGTGAGCAAATATGTAACACACACATAAAAAATACGCATTTCAAATTTTTCATTTTGTCAAATGTTTGAATTTATCTTTTTCTTTGGAAGTATCTCCTCACATGCAGGGTTAGAGTATTTCTCTCACACCCAAGTTCCATCAAAGTCACAGTTAGTGGAATATCCATTGTCTTACATATGGGAAAAGTGAGTTAATGCAGGGTTTTCATGCTTTTTTGAAAAAGCCAAGACCCATAGTAAGAAATACATTTTATATTACAGCTCAGTACACACACACACACACACACATACACACACAAAGCAAAAGTTTCATGAAATGTTGTTGATGGTGGTACAACTTTGTGAATGTGCTTAATGTCACAGATCTGTGCTTAAAAATGATTAAAATGGTAAATTTTGTTATGTATATTTTACCACAGTTTTTTAAAGTTTCATGAGATAATATTTACCCTTACTTTGTGAGATTTTCTCTGATCTCTTCTGTTTTATTTTTGTTAATTCTAGTTGTAACCCTTTTAATTGATTTATGACTCACTGTGGTCACAACCTGCCTGCTGAAATGCTGACTTGAGGGCCAGGAAGCTGAAACTTATTCACTCCATTTTCACAGTTTACTGGGCACTTTGCTTTTCCAAAGCATTTGAAACAGCATAATTAAAAAGAACAAGTAGAGCTTCCTTGGTGGTGCAGTGGTTGAGAGTCCGCCTGTCGATGCAGGGGACACGGGTTCGTGCCCCGGTCCGGGAAGATCCCACATGCCACGGAGCAGCTGGGCCGGTGAGCCATGGCCGTGGACCCTGTGCGTCCGGCACCTGTGCTCCGCAACGGGAGAGGCCACAACAGTGAGAGGCCCGTGTACCGCAAAAAAAAAGAACGAGTAAAAGCAAGCTAATAATTCCCTAAATATGTGTGTATAAGTCACTATTTTTGAAGGCCGAGCTTGGGACCATATTTAGAAAATATGACTTAATTGTATAACTGTAAATTATATCTTAATTTGCAAATCTTCCCTTCCTTAGTTTGACATTGTAGGTATGTGATTCTGTTGATTATTATTTTTATCTTTAGTGCTAGAGGTTATAAATGCAAATGACTTTAGGGACCAGACATTTCACATAAATGTGTGAACTGGCTGGAGTGATAAAAGGGAGTTTGCCCAACCTGGAGGCACTCACATTCTGTTAAAAACAAACACTCAAACTGCTGTGTCCACAAAGGAGTGATCCGGAGCCTGTGTTTGAGATCTTGGTTACAGACAGTTGTTTCAGGTAGTTTGACCATAAAGGCCACAAAGGAAAAAGAAATAGTAGGTTCAAGAAGGAACCATGGAGTGACAGGAGAGATTTTTAAGATGGGAAAGACTTGAATGTACAGAATGAGAGCATGGAAAACATCACAGCAGTATACAGAACTGCTGCGATCCTGCTTTTGGATCTATAATATTAATATTGATGAAGATGTTATTTGTAGTTCTTATCGTATTATAGAATTTTATCCAGCACTCCAAAGTGCTTTTATATAATATTAATAATTATGACTCTCATTTCTTTACCACTTTGAATTTATAAGATGTTTTTCACATGCACAATCTCATATCCCTAAAATGACACTGGAATGTAAATTATCACCATTTCCACTTTAAAGATAAGGAAAGTGAACTCAGAGATGTAAAATAATCTGCTAGTGAGTAGAAAGCCAGACTAGAACTCCAGATTCTGTGCAATTTCCACTATCCCATAACGTGTACTGTGTTCTCTGTCAGCAGAATGGAGGTCCCATCATGGAAATCTCACATTTCACTAGGTGGAATTTTTTTTTGTTACACCTTGCTTAACATGGCAAAGTGGAAGACAAATAACTTTCTATATAAAGAATTAATCAGACTTGTGCTCGCTTCGGCAGTACATATACTAAAATTGGAACGATACAGAAAAGATTTGCTCAAGGATGACACACAAATTCATGAAGCATTCCATATTTTTAGGTCCTACTGTATAGCACAGGGAACTCTACCCGATACTCTGTAATGACCTATATGGGAAAAGAATCTAAAACGAGTTGATACAGTAAGTCCCTTACACATGAACCTTCAAGTTACAAACTTTCAAAGACGCAAACGTGTGTTCGCACATACAATCACGTAAGTTAGTTCACGTGTCTGGTGTACATTGTCACGTGCATGCATCCTCTACAAGTGGTTGTGCTTTTGTGTACTTTACTGTACAGTACTGTATAGAGTATAGTAGTACAGTGCCTTTATTTCAAGCCCAGCATGTCCAGAAGCAAGTGTAAAAGCAGCGGTGATATAGCTGGTTCTGCTAGGAAGCGCCAAGTGATAATGATGGAAACAAAAAGTGAAAATAATTGAGACAGTGGAGTGACAAGAGGAAGAAGAAGTAACTGAAGGACTGAAGAGATTCACGATGCAGGAAATGGCAAGAGGATTTTCTTTATTTGAAGAGGCACTGTTAGTTTAAGGCACTAGTAAAAGTTAGTCACTTGACGTTCCTGGTGGAGGAGGAGAGCATCTAGAGTTGGGAAGTAGGGCAAACAGAGGAGAAAGGAAGGGAGGGCTGGTGGTGAGGACGGTACATGACCCCAAAGTCAGTCCTACTGGTATAGGACAGATGTGAGTTAGGAGAAGATGAGCCAGAAGGACATTAAATTCTGAAGTCCACCTTTTCCACCAACATGGTTGCATGGTTGCATCTCCTTAGAATTCTCAATAAAGTTCTGAACATTGGAAGAACTCATTGTTTACACACTTATCATTATGTCACTAAAGACTAAACTTCAAAATTGATTTGTTACCAATTTGTGAAGAGTGGCATGAATAGTGATTGGACAGGTTGCCTCATCATAAGAAGGGAAATCAAAATTTTCATATTAATACAATTATATCAGAGCTTGGCCAATTTCTTTTCACTACAGGGTGAACGTGGAAATCTTGTTCGGCATCATTGGCCTGAGGTTACATCTCTTAGAAAACTGGGGAGGGGGCATGGGTCTTGGAATGAATGGATTTGGATTTGAATCTCAACTTCCACGCTGGTCCCTGCCCCAAAAGCCTTAATCCCATAACAGTTCAATGGACGAGTGTCATTCAGTCAGTTTCAGGGAAAAAATGAATTTCCCTTCCTGGTAACACTTGTGCTTTGGACGTTTATTCTTGGCCCTTCCTGTGTGTGTTGACCCTGCCCTGCCCCTGTACTGCTTTCCACTCAGTTTGCCCTGCTGGCCACGGCTGCATACGTTCTGACTCTGAGTCCTGTGTCTGATTTTGAAGTGCTTTGTTCTGTTCTAGATTCTGTTTCTGGTGCTCTTCCTTGATGTCTAATTGAAATCAACCCATAATCAGTTTCCTAAAAGTTAGTATCTGAAGGTTGCTTTTCTGACGCTTTAAGCTGCAGGAGGTTACATCATAGTCCAAGTTGTATGCATAGTTAGTGGATAGTAAATTGTTGATAATATGTGACAGAATTTGAAATTCACTAAGTATTGTTGATTCTTATGTTTCTAGATTCTTAAATGTTTCCAATTTTTCGTGTATTATAAAAATAAAAGTAAGTGTATATTAACTATGGTTATAATTCATATTTTATTGATTATATTCTTGAACGTGAAGACATTTTAGCATTACTATCTATTATGGATTGAATGTTTACCCAAAATTTATATGTTGAAGCCCTAACCCCCAGTATGGCTGTATTTGGAAATGAGGTGTCTAAGGAAATGATTAAGGTTCAAAGCAGCCATAAGGGTGGGGCCCTGATCTACTAGGATTAGTGTCCTTGTAAGAAGAGACACCAGAGAGTTCTGGGGCACCCTCTCTCCTCAGGTATGACTGAGGAAAGGCCAAGTAAAGACAGGGCAAGAAGGCGGCCAGGAAGAGGGCTTCACTGGAAACTGAATTGGCTAGAACCTTGATCTTGGACTGCTAGCCTCCAGAACTGTGAGTAAACTAATTTCTACTGTTGAATCCACCCAGTCTATGGTACTTAAGGCCAGGAATAATGCAATTATGAAAGAATTGATCCCTAGGGGAAAAGTCTCTCCATAAATATTACTTGCTTCCTGGTACTTTTCCCAATTTATCTGTTCTCAGTTAACATCACATTATAGAATACTGAAAATCAACTACTAAAAATAAACTTTTAATTTCTACATTCTGTATGAATATTTCTCAAAAGGTCTTTACATCCCTTACCCTCCTCACTGATTGTGTGTTTTATATCAGCTCTTAATTACATAGACTGGTTTTTAAATGAAAATATAAAGATTTATAAAGATTTTTAATTAGTTAAATTAGGGAATATTTGTTATTTTTATAAATAAATACACATTTGTCCCAATTGCTTTTCTGATAACTTTTAGGGCAATTAGCATACGTTCCTCCAGTTATTAAAAGAATCTTAAAAAGCCAGGGAAATAAACATTTCCTGTAAGGTTTGTCTTCTAATGACATGTGGTGGCATAAGGGAAGGTGGTGTGAGTGTAGGGAGTGCAGGACTGTGGACCCCAGTTCTAAGTAACATCCAACAAGTTATTTCAGCCCTTTGGGGTTCATTTCCCCCATTTGCTTAATCAAAGGATTGAACGAGAAGCTATACTATAACTAAACAAAGCAGCTACATTAGATTAAAAGAAGGCACTCAAAAAATACTCTTCATAAAAAAAAATTAGGGGTAATGACTTCAGTCAAAGCTAACTGGAAATGAAAACTGCCATAATTTTGACTCTGATATACTTTTATCTGCTGAGCTCCAGAAGTAAACATACTTTGGGGTGAAAAGGAAGCAAGAACCAGCATTTCATCATCAAAACCAGTGTATCTTGCCAATTTTTGCCAACAAGCAAACAAAAAAACGTTTTGTTCTGCTTCTTTCAGGCATGGAAAAAATATGACTCAGTTCTATCCGCAGTACAAGAGGCAGAGGCTCTGTGGTTCTCTGCGTAGCAGATGGTCTGTGAGTGACCCACACGTTCCAATCAGAGGGTGTTAGACCTCGGCCATGGTTAGTGGTGGTGCACACTGAGATACCAGGAGCTGGGGAGGAAGTCTGTGACTCGGTAGACCCAAGAAGGAAGTAGGCTGTGGGCTTGGAGAGGTTAAGAAGTCTCAGATTTTCTTGATTGACTGAGGAATAGTGGTTTCTTCTTTAAATGTAAAAAGCTCCCAGATCATGAGGGCTTGCCTGGTAGCGCAGTGGTTGAGAGTCCGACTGCCGATGCAGGGGATGCGGGTTCATGCCCTGGTCCAGGAAGATCCCACATGCCGCGGAGTAGCTGCGCCTGTGAGCCATGGCCGCTGAGTCTGCGGGTCCGGAGCCTGTGCTCCACAACGGGAGAGGCCACAGCAGTGAGAGGCCCGCATACCGCAAAGCTCCCAAATCATGAACTTAATTATACAATTTTTAAAAGCTAATAAATCAAACAAAAATGTCTTCAATCTTGGCATGGTCAGACGGCTGGCAGTGTTATGGTGACTGGAGAAGGACAGAAAGACATCTTGAGGACAGGGTCTGTGACAGTATGTTTACTGTTTCAACTGGCAGGCCTCCACTCTGGACATTTGCAGAGTGGTATGGATGGACCACAGTTTAACCATTCACTCATGGAAGACATCTGAGTTGTTTCCAGTTTGGGCCATTACAGATAAAGCTGCTGTGAACATTTGTGTACAGGTTTTTGTGTGAACATAAGACATCATTTCTGTTGGATAAATGCCCAGGAGTACAATTACTGGGTTGCACGGTTAGTTGTATGATTAGTTGTTAAGAAACTGTTAGACTGTTTTCCAGAGTGTTTGCACCATTTTACATCCCCACCAGCAGGATATGAGTGGCCAGGTTTCTCCCCATCCTTACCAGCATTGGACGTTGCCACTATTTTTTATTTTAGCCATTCTGGTAGGTATACAGTGATAACTCATTGTGGTTTTAACTTGTATTTCCCTAATAGTTCATTATGCTGAATATCATTTTGTTGAACATCTTTTCCTGTGCTTATTTGCCATCTGTATATCCTCTTTGGTGAAATGTCTTTTCATATCTTTCTCCCATTTTATAATTGGATTATTTGTTTTTTACTGTTGAGTTGAGTTTTGAATGTTCTTTATGTAGTTGAGATACTAGTCCTTTGTTGGATATGTAGTTTGTGAACATTTTCTCCCAGTCTGTCATTTGTCTTTTTATCTTCTTAACATGTTTTTTTGCAAAACTATCCAAAAGGTTTTATTTTTGATGAAATCCAATTTATCATTTTTTCCTTTCATGTGTCATATTGATGGTCTGAAGTCTAAGAAATGTTTGCGTAGCCATAGATCCCAAAGATTTCCTTTTTTTTTCCTAAAAGTTTTGTGGTTTTGTGTTTTATATTTAAGTCTGTAATCCATCTTGAAATAGAGTAGAGCGAGTCCATTGCTTTATTCTTCTTTTTCAAAATGGTTTAGCTATTCTAGTTGCTTTGTCTTTCCATATAAATTCTAAAATTCTCTATACTAAATATCTTGCTGGCATTTTGACAAGAATTGCATTAAATCTGTATATCTGTATTATATCAGTGTGGGGACAATTGGTATCTTTACTGAGTTGAGTCTTCCAATCCATGAACACCCTATATTTCTCCATTTATTTAGATCCTCTTTGAGTTCTTCCATTGACATTTTGTAGTTTTCAGCATACAAATCCTGTACATGTTCTGTTAGATTTACATTTACGTATTTCTTTTTTTTTTCTTTTTGAGTGATTGTAAATTGCATTGTATTTTTAACTTGAAGTGTATTCATTGCTAGTATATATAAATACTATTAACTTTTGTATGTTTACTGTGTATCCTGTGATCCTGCTGAATCCATTTATTAGTTTTAGGGGTTTTTTGGTAAATTCTTTGGGATTTTCTCTGTAGACAATCATTTCATCTGCAAATAGGGACAGTTTTCTTTCTTTCTTATAGTTATGCCTTTTATTACCTTTTCTTTCCTTGTTGCAATGGCTAGGACTTCCAGCACCATGTTGAATAACAATGGGGAGAACAGACCCCTTTGCCTTGTTCCTGATCTTAGGGGGAAAACATTATCTTTTACTAGTAGATATATTATTAGCTGTAGGGTTTTTTGTAGATGTGTTTTATTAAGTTGAGGAAGATCCCTTTTATTTTTTTTTCTGAAAGTTCCTTTTTTTAATCATGAATAGATGTTAATTTTGTCAAATGCCTTTTCTGCATCCATTGATAAGATCATGTGACTTTTCTTCTTTAACATGTTAATGTGGTAGATTACATTGATTGACAATTGAATGTTGAGCCAGCTCTATTTATCTCTATAATAAACTAGGTCATGGTGTAGAATTCTTTTCATATATGCTGAATTCTTTTTGCTATTTTGTTACAAATTTCTGTATCTATATTTATGAGGATGTTGGTCTGTAGGTTTCTTTTTTCGTACCATCTTTTGTTTTGGTATCAGCTTCATGAAGTGAATTGACAAGTGTCATCTCCTATTCTGTTTCCAGGAAGAGATTATGTAGAATTGGCGTCAATTCTTTAAATGTTTGGTAGAATGCTGCAGTGAAATTATCTGGGTCTGGAGATTTTAGTACTTTGGACAAAGTACTTGCTTTCTGTGTATGATTTGATGATACGTCAGTGAAAAACACTCATAAAAAATGAATCATATAAAGTTGACACGTATTAACTTAATAATTCTTAACAGTTTATACAGTGAGTTATTGTTTATGTATGCGTGTTCCATTAGATCATCATATCAATGCTGTGAATTCAATGGGGCAGGATTACTCTCACCTTTTTATTTTATTTCAGTTAAAGAAACAGGCTCAAAATTTGAATGACTCATCCAAGTATACTTAATAAGCTAAGAAAGAGCAAAGAAAAGCTTGGTGCTCAGATTTTTTCATGATGGGAAATGTGAGATTATATTAGATTAGAATTTTAAAAAATAAACTAAGCTATCCGAGAAAAGGCAAATGAACATAAAAAAGTATGATTGTGAAAGCCAATTTTCCTAGTTGTTACTTTATAGAAGCAAATTCTCAAGGCACTTTAAAAACTGAAGTATAGTTGACTCACACTATTATATTAGTTTCAGGTATACAACATAGTAATTCAATATTTTTATAGATTATACTGAATACAAAGTTATTATAAAATATTGACTATATTCCCTGGGCTGTACATTACATCCTTGTAACTTATTTACGTTATACCTAGTAGTTTGTACCTCTTAATCCCCTTCACCTATTTTGCCCGCCCCACCAGCAACCACCTGTTTGTCTCTATATCTGTGAGTCTGTGTGTTATATTTGTTCATTTATTTTTTAGATTCCATATGTGTGATAACATACAGTTATTTGTCTTTCTCTGTCTTATTTCACCAAGTGTAATACCCTCTAGGTCCATCCATGTAAATGGCAAAATTTCATTCTTGTTTGTGGCTGAGTAGTATTCTATTGTATGTATGTATGTATTTATGTATGTGTGTGTGTGCATGCGTGTGTGTGTGTATATGTATATACCACATCTTCTTTATCCATTTACCTGTTGATGGACACTTAGGTTGCTTCCGTATCTTGACTACTGTGAATAATGCTGCTAAGAACATTGGGGTGCAGATATCTTTTCAAATTAGTGTTTTAGTTTTCTTCAGATAAATACCCAGGCGTGGAATTGCTGGATCATATGGTAGTGCTATTTTAGTTTTGTGAGGAACCTCCATACTGTTTCCCATAGTGATTGCACCAATTTACATTCTCACCAACAGTGTATGAGGCTTCCCTTTTTGCCACACCCTCACTGACACTTACTACTTCTTGTCTTTTTTTTTTTTTTTTTTTTTTTTTGCAGTACACAGGCCTCTCACTGTTGTGGCCTCTCCCGTTGCGGAGCACAGGCTCCGGACGCGCAGGCTCAGCGGCCATGGCTCACAGGCCCAGCCACTCCGCGGCATGTGGGATCCTCCCGGACTGGGGCACGAACCTGTGTCCCCTGCATCGACAGGCAGACTCTCAACCACTGCGCCACCAGGGAAGTCCACTTCTTGTCTTTTTGACGATGGCCATTCCAAAAGGTGTGAGGTTCTTAAGGCACTTAATGCTTCAACAGGCAGGTTTTAAAAAATATATTGTGAAAGGAGATCTGGATGGTTTTTACTCCACCTGTAACCATGGCATCCTACTATGTCTAATAAGTAGAGAGGGTCCTTGGAGGTGGGCAGGAAGTAGGAGAAGAGAGCTTCAGGTTTTCCATTTATTCCCTCCACATACAGCCTCTCCTCACCCCAATATCTGCCTTCCTTGCCACTGCCCAGAGATATAGATAATGAGGAAGATTAGCAAGTAGTCAGTAGTGCTATTTATGCTCCACAAAATGAGAGGGAAAGCCAGGAAATACTACCTGACAGCATCTTACCCTCCACTACACACACACACACACACACACACACACACACACACACACACACATACACACTCAGAAGGCTCTACTTGCTTTTTTCAGATTATTTGACGCTTACCCATCCTGCAAATACTGCTCAAATCTTCTCTCCTCCGGAAGCCCCCTACACACGACATACCTCCTGCCTCTGAACAGTATCATTAGCACTGCTTTGTGCTGCTGCACACATTTTGACTCTGAGTAGACAGTAAACTCTTGGGTTCTGGGATCCCATCCTTTACAAGTTTATTCACTTCCCAACTCTGTGTGTCAGTTGCAGGAAATGCACAGGCCAGGATTAGGCCAAGCGGTCTCCTTGCTGTGCCCTGTGCGTGCCTCGTGCTTCTCGCAACCGTTCAGAACCTGGCTCTCACCTCTGCCTAGAAAGTCCTCTTCCCTTCTACCAACTTTGTCCTTGAGTCATTCTAATGAGGGGAGCAAGCATCAGCTGTGCCTAAACAATGATCGTCCCTGGCAGGAAAGAGGGTAGGAGATGAGTTGGCAGTGGGGCTTTGAGGGGGTTTGATTTATTCCTTCCCCATCACTTGATATGAACATTTGCAAATATATTGAAATATTGAAGGAATGGTCTCTGCGACATCCATATAGCCACCACCCACGTTCAACTGTTAATATTTTATTATATACTATTTTGAATAGCTTGTATTTACTTTAGCTTATATGCACAGTTCTTTTTTCCATTAATAAATTAGCACAAATTAAAGTATTTGTATAAAAAGTCATTTGGTCCGGAGTCCAGGTCCAAGCCTGGGACCTTTGGGTGGCTAAGCGAAGGGCCTTCCTCTTGGGCTGCAGCCTTCTTCTGCCTAATGTTTGCTGCCTCACTTTAGGCTGGCTTCTATCTTAGCTTCCTGCTGAAATCAGTCTTGCCCAGAAACCTGGCCTGTTTGGCCAAAACCTTGACACCTGTGCCAGTTTTCCTCCCCCTTCTGGGTCCTTCTTCCCCTTTCCTTCTTTTCCTGGAACTATGCTGTTGCCTCCCTGCAGTTTTGAGTATCACCCACTATTTATTTTTGCTGTATGGCCCATATTCTTGTCACACTCTTCCAGGAAGTGAGTTTCTGTCTAGATCAAGTCTGAATACTGCATATTGGACTGTCCTCTGGGTCAAAACCTCCTCCTAGATCCTTGTTTCCTCCTCTTCCTCACTTCCCCAAGGCCAGTGACTCCACGGTCCCAACGTGTGTAGAAACTGAGCCAACACGGGTTTTGCTAGTGTAAAAGTCATCTCATTCCTTTAAGTTGCTGGAAACATCGTTAATATGGCCCTAGCTCTGTCTCTTTGAATTGCAGTTATCAAAAACATCTTATTTTTCCTTACCAGATTTTAATCTGTAAGTGGCATAGACAATGTCTTATGTGTTTTATACCCCTCATAATGTCCTGCATTTGAAAAAGTGGTCATGTATTTCCTGAATTTATTGAATGAATTTACTGACTAAAGGAAAGAATAATTGTGGTGGAGTGAACTTAGAAAGAGTTGAAGGTGTTGTGGTGATCTGAATTTAAAGAGGGGGATGGTCATATTGAGAAGGAAGGTAGAAGGCTCTGAGAGCAAAAGGAGAAGGAGAGAGAAGCTTCCTGCCAACAGAGGAATAGACACGTCTGCGTGCGTGTGAATGCCGCTGTGTTTGGTGGGGACCGGAGATGAGGCTGGTGAGGCGAGGGTCAGTTGGGGAAGGTGAGAGGCTGTGTTGGATGGATGACGTGCATGCAGAGGCGGAGTGAGGGGCCTTTCAGGAAGGGTTCTGGACAAGCATAGTACGATGACAGTTTTTCTTGTTAGCAGTACACAGGATGTTTGATAGGCAAGGAGACTGACAAATAATAACATCTCATCTTTGGCTCTTTCCCCTTTGCCCCAAATCTTATCTTTTGGTTCCCTCTGGGCAAAGGGGACATCCTCTCCTCACATTGGCCTGGATGATGGGAAACTTCAACTTTTAATTTTTGCAGAGAGAAGCCAGCTTTTTAAGTAAGAAAATGTGGTGTGTGGTAAATATTTTCACAAACATTTCCTAAAAGTAATCAAGAGAGAAATAAAAATGGAACATCCGATGAGAAAAGTCTTAAAGTAAGACCATTGTTTATTTTGATATTCCTTCTTGGAAATCAAATAGTTCCAGCAAGATATGTCAATTGGCTGATGCCACCATTCTTTCCACATTTAGGAAAGTTCAAGAATGTTGTTACTTAGAAAATCACTGGGAAAGCTGACAGCAAGTACATGGCCTACATAACTTGCAGGGTTTTGCCCTTGTGTACTTTGCGCAGGTGCCCAGAGAAAGCCTGCTCCTGTTTGCTTATTTATCTTATTTGTAAGATAAGCATTCTTACTTCCTATCGCTCCTTTCTTTAAAAACAATAAAACCCTTTCTATTTCTTGGCTTGAAAACACCTCTCTGCCTCTACTGTTGCCCAATGTCTGGACTATTCTTCAATTACATATTCTCCTTTTTCTTTTCTAACCTTCAAGTAAAATACTCAGATTCAGTCCTTCTGGGAGGTCAACACATAGAACATCAGAAACTGCAGGGTGTGAACTGAGTGATTATCCCAGAGACCTGCTGACATGAGAGGCCTGGTCTCCAAGCACCACGACCTCAGAAACTGCAGGGTCTGGACTGTGAGATTATCCCAGGGCCCTGCTGACACTAGCAGCCTGGTCTCCAGGCACCATGGCCTCCGGGTCTGGCACTTTGGAGGGCCTTTGGGTTCTACCTACAGTTCTAATGAGTGTGAGTCTGAAGAACACACTTTAACACAGATGGACTGCAGCCTTCTGACTACATTGGCGACATTTAGGGTGAGGCAAAGCGTGTTTCATTCTCTGGGTTGTGCCCACTTTAGGGGGGGTCTCAGCAAATGGTTGAGGACTCAGCCCTCTTTCAAAATCTGAGGGAAGTGATGGACACTCTCCCTAGAAAAATACCCATGATTTTTTGTTATTTTGCACAACACAGACCTGAAGGCCCTTCGGCGGAACCACGGTGTGAATCCCCACTTAGAGCTTGGACTGTGGCCTCTCTTACCCACACCCCAAAAAAGCCCTTGACAAAGTCAACACTGACACCCACTCAGCAATAACAGAGCAAAATGAGGTGCTTTATTCATCGTCCTTGTCCAGTTGACATTCAAAATCCCAGAAACATTTTCCTTTTCTTCCCATTTATTTGTCGTATTTTGATCTTAGTTCAAGGGGTCAGGGGTTTTATGTGCTGGCAGATTCTGTGTCTGGTGAGAACCCCCCTCCTGGTTCATAGACTACGTCTTCCATGTCCTCACGTGGAGTAAGAGGGGAGGGGGCTCTGTGGGGTCTCTTTTATAAGGTCACTAATCCCATTCTTGGGGGCTCCACCCTCATGACCCAATCACCTCCCAAAGCCCCCACATAATACCATTACCTTGGGGATTAGGACTCAACATATAAAGTTGGTCGGGGGGGACACAAATATTTGGCCCATAGCACTAGCTGAAGGTGTGAGTGAGGGGGACAGGTTGGGGATGGTGGGTCACCTTTACCCACCCTTGTTGGATTATACAAGGCCTGAAACATTTCATGGTGGAGAATTTGGAGTTGATTCTGCATCCAGTAAGGAATCACTGAGTGTTTTAAATCAAAAGCGTAAAAGTATCTGTTTAGGATTGAAGAACATCATTACTTCATATTTCTTCTGGGCAGAAAATGGATTGGAATAGAGCAGTGGTTCTCAATCCATGAAGATTTTTATCCCAGTAAATATTTGGCAGTGTCTGGAGATGTTTTTGGTTATCACAACTGGTAAGGGGAGGGTGGGGAGGGAGCTGTGGGTCTGGAGCGGGTGGAGGCCGGGAATGTTGCTCACACCTTACAGTGCACAGGATAGCTCTGCTCAGTGACAGAGAATCATCCGGCCCAAATGCCAGCTGTGCTGCTGCGGGAACAGAGTGGGTGCGGCAGGGACCTACCACAGCTGTCTGGGGGGATGTGGACGGAGCTGGCAGCTGGAGCCAGAGGAGGGTGGACATCTTCCAAATACATCAGGAGCGTAGAGAGCAGGACTTGCTGATGGGATCATGCATGTCTGGAATGGAGGCAGAAATCGAGCAGGAGTCCCAGGTTTCTGAGTCACCATGTTGACAGTGGTGTTACTTATCCAGGTGGAGAAAACTGGGAAACTGTTTGGGATGGGCAAGTCGAGATTTATGTCTGGATGCGTTTGGTTCAAGAAAAGCATGAGACACCTACGTGCAGATGTCAGGTCAGCTGTCTGAAGCTCAAAGGAAATGTCAGGACTGAGTTCGAGTCTTCTATGTATAAAATAAATAACTAATGGGAACCTACTGTATAGCATGGGGAACTCTACTCAGTGCTCTGTGGGAACCCAAATGGGAAGGAAATCCAAAAAAGAGGGGATATATGTGTACGTATAGCAGATTCACTTTGCTGTACAGTAGAAACAACATTGTAAAGAAACTATACTCCAATAAAAATTAATTAAAAAATAAAAATGTTGGCGTCTTCAGTATATACGTGGTTTTGGAACCATCGAGACTGATGCAGTTGCTTAGGGAGCTTAGAAGAAGAAAACCAAAAAGACACAGGATGAAGGCCTGAAGTACTCCTATTGTAGTAGGCTCATTAATAGTCACTAGAAGTTCCTTTTTGAATTGATAATAACCAGAAAATCTCTTGAAACTGAAATCCTCGAAGTTCACAGAAGTTGGTATTTACTGCATTACAATCTAATCTTTATTTTGATTTTAAAATATTATTCTTTTTAAAAGCCGCATTTTGATCCTCTTCACCCCATTTCTAACATCGGAAATACTGACATTTTTGTTAGACTAATCGGGGGATTCCCACTCCAACAGCCTGTAGGATACATGGCCTGGGTGGAATGTGGACCAGGCCGGGGTGGGCGGCAGGTTTCTGAGTCAACACGGCGGGGTTGGAGTCTAGGCTGTGGCCTCAGCCAACTGGAGTCACAAAAGGCTTCTGCTCCTGCTGTGGGTCCGTGATGCTGGACACACCAGCGCTCAGCAGAAATCTGGTGCGTGGCGTGTTTAACGTCCATTCTGAATAGCTGTATACGTAAATATCCTATGTGAACATGTAGCTTTACCTTGTTGATCTGAAGATTCTGGTTATGAAAACCTCAGACTCTTACATTTGCCTAAAAAGTACAGGCTTTCAAGGTAGTAAAAGCAAGTAACTCCATTACAGAATGATCTACCTACTAAAACCCAAACATTATCATAAAGAACCACCACAAAATGGAACCGAGGACCCTGCCCTGCTCTAGAAAAGGGCAGAGAGGGCCCCTGTGTGGGGAGTGGAAGCATTTCTGCTTAGAATTCCACAGGGAACACACACCACAACCTGGTTTAGAGACTCCAGGGTCTCTAGTTACAAAACATCTCAGTAGACTTGTGGGGAATCAGTGTCTCCTCCGGGCTGGCCCCGCTGCTCCGGCTCGTGGACCACCAGGACTCCAGTTTCTGCTGTGATGATAGACAGTGAGCCCCCGGCCCGGGAGCCAGCGGAGGACGCGGTGCTGGGGCTGCCTCAGAGCTGCCACAGTCTTGGACAAATGTGGAATGTTAGGAGAGCCGGTGGTTTCAGAGAAAAACACATGCAAAATACTTCGAAGCGACTCTTCCACTGCTCACCCCGGCCCCTGTGCCACTTCACCAGGTGCGCGGCCAGCGACTGTAGAGGTTCAGACACTGTTACCACGTGGCCACGCTTCTAGGAAGGTCCAGTCGAGCCTGGCGAGCTGGCAGCTGCGGGGGTAGGAGACAGCTGGGGAGAAGGAAAACGGAGCGCTTTGGGGTGGGGACAAGCATGGCCACTGTGGGAGGGGCCTCGGCACGGCACCCATGCAAGATGTGCACGAAAGAAGGTTGGGTCACAATACTGTGCTCAAGCCCAGCTCTGCATAAAGGGGGCAGAGGAACTCTCCCTCGGCCACCACTTCCCTGAGCTGCAAAGCCCCACCCACGGGACCCAACGTTGGGCTGGGGCATCAGAGAGCTTTACAAACGGATGAGCAACCAGGCCCCATGGGAGGGCCTGGTGTGGCAGGTTACACTGCCCTGCCTCAGCTACTGACCTCGAATGTGAACTCTTGAGTTCTCGCCCTTTGCAGACCTCAATTTACTCATCTGTAAAATGGGGATCATACCATCTGCCTCACAGGGCTGTTCAGAGTTAGACAGCTGACCTATGCAGTCACTCAGTAAATAGTAGCTCTTGTTTATTCACCCCAAACCGACACTGTTATTATCTAATTCAGCATCACCGTATGTTAGATACTTGGTATAACTTATGCACACAGAGGTATTTTGAAAAGATACTGGATTTGCCCTCAGTTGTGTTTGGTGAGTCAGCTGAGAATCGAACTACCATTGGTGACATTATTCCAAACATCATATGTGGATTAGCTTTGGGACTATGACTTACCTGTAACTTGAGGACCCCCGGAGCAGTGTGTCAGGAAATGCCACCTTCAGAGAT
Organism: Grampus griseus; assembly: GCF_964374135.1. Taxonomy (NCBI): domain Eukaryota; kingdom Metazoa; phylum Chordata; class Mammalia; order Artiodactyla; family Delphinidae; genus Grampus; species Grampus griseus. Next base: position 147,887,573 of record NC_139018.1, read on the forward strand.
AGAAAGCCTCAAAGAGTAACCTAGCTCCCTCCTATTCGTAAGAGACTGCATTCAGCACCGCTGCAAAGAGTTCTGCGTGAAGTGGTCGTGCACAATCTTCTGCCTTGGGCCATGTTTATTCCTGGAGAATAGTGACTCACCAGCTGCCGAAAATATTGCGACTGGATTTTTGTGCCTTCCTGCAGGGCCGTTTCATTTAATTATAGCATAATAGTAAACTGCAGCTTTTCATTTAATTATAGCATAATAGTAAACTGCACTGAGCAGACGCATTTATATTTTTGTTGTCAGTGGGAGCTCCTTGAAGAAAATATGTGGTATTTGCTTACCGTGTTCTTGCAGCTACAGATACACAGCACTGCTGTTTAGCTCCTCTGGGGCGATTTTCTGCCAGTGCACATCCCTCTACCCAGAACACGATTGTATCTGCAGAGAACTGTGTGCTGCAGCAGGCTGTGTGGATGGTGATGGAAAGGAAGAGCCTCCCCTTCATCTTTATGCCTGCTAGCTATGACTGGTTTTTTTCTAGAATTCCACCTAAAGAGAGGAAGAGTTAGCCCAGTGAGAAAGAATATGGAATTGAAACATAAACACTGACTCGTTCATGATCCAGAAACACTTACCTCATTAATACCCTGACCTCTAGCTTTATCTTCGGGTTTTTTCATCTATTTATATTTTCACCTTTGCCTGTAGTTGATTTGTAGGACCAACGGAAAGTGACCCTCAAAACTGAAGATAACACTACCCTTTAGACCAGAATGAAGGAGAACGAAGATAGCAGGTACAACAGAGCCACACGACTGCAGAAGAATCCATGTCAGCAACAAATACTCATAAACCTTGCTCTTCACTTAAAAACTTGGACAGACCTCCAGGGGCCTCCAAGGCTCCTAAGACATGTAAGGACAGAAGGACCACAGGTAGAACTGGAATAATCAGCCCCAGATGCAGTGGTGCTAAAGTCAGAAATAGAAAAGAACTTAAAAAATATTAAACTAATAGAACTTTCAGAGACTTTCAGGACAGTATTGTATATGTGAAACAAGAATAGATTGCCAGGAGGAACACCAGTACAAGAAAGAGTTGTAGGGAATTTTAAATATAATTTTTATTTTGTGTGTGTTCATTTTGTTAATTTTTTTATTATAAATTTTGTTTATTTTTTAAACAAATAGGTTTTATGGGTTATTTTTGCAGCCTTCAAAATTAGCTAATCAACTCTTGGTTTGAAAAACACAACAAAAATCCTCTATTATATACTTTATATTCAACATGGGGAGTGGGGATAAAATGTAATTTTTAGAAGAAGTTACAAAATACAAAGGGCCAACCTAATAACAAAATGGACTCAAGTATATAAACGACAGGTACAGGGTGTGTTTGAGGAAATCTAGAACATGCAGTAAAAACACAGAGACAGGATGAGAGGATTTCTGCTTCCATTAATGGTGGAATGGGTAAATCTGCCCAGACCTCCCTGAAAACACCTGAAGAGGCAGCATATTAAAGATCTTCTGGAAAACATATAAGGACTAACCAAAATCCGGGGAAAGATGGGAATTTGCTTCAGCTCTTCCGTGCTTGCGATGGGGAAGAGGGGGCTGAGAAGGTGGAGCTGGCTTTGACCCGGGAGCAAGGGGCCCAGGACTGCCTGGGTGTAGCCATCTGTGGACTGTCTCGGAGCTGAACCCCAAGGCTGGGAGCAAGTCAGCACTGCAGAGACCGCATCCCGGCTGTGTGGCGTCGGGTGGCCCAGAACCTCTGCAGCCCTCACGCTGGATCCCTGTCCTCTCTGGGGCCGCAGGACAGAGGTCTCTGAGACTGTCCTCAATTCTTTTCATTCTTTTTACTTTATTCTGCTCCCTGGCAGTTATTCCCACCACTTTATCTTCCAGGTCACTTATCCATTCTTCTGCCTCAGTTATTCTGCTATCGATTCCTTCTAGAGTATTTTAAATTTCAGTTATTGTGTTGTTCATCACTGTTTGTTTGCTCTTTAGTTCTTCTAGATCCTTGTTAAATGTTTCTTGTATTTTCTTCATTCTGTTTCTGAGATTTTGGATCATCTTTACCATCATTACTCTGAATTCTTTTTCAGGTAGGTTGTCTATTTCGTCTTCATTCATTTGGTGTTGTAGGTTTTTACCTTGCTCCTTCAACTGTAACATATTTTTTTGTCGTTTCATTTGTTTTTGTTGTTGTTGTTGGGTGGGGCTGTATTCCTGTCTTACTGGTTGTTTGGCCTGAGGCATCCAGCACTGGAGTTTGCAGGCAGTTGGATAGAGCCAGGTCCTTGTGCTGAGATTAGGACCTCCAGGAGGCCTCACTCTGATTAATATTCCCTGGAGTCTGAGGTTCTCTGTTAGTCCAGCAGTTTGGACTCAGAGCTCCCACCACAGGAGCTTGGCCCTGACCTCTGGCCTGGGAGCCAAGATCCTGCAAGCTGGTCACTGGGTGTTCCTCCCATCCCCTTAATTGTCAGTGGTCCCCTACCGGTGCCTGGTAGGTGTCCTAGTTGTGTGAAGACACATTTTCTGCATCCTCCTACTCTGCCATCTTGACTCTGCCCTCTGCTGAGTACTTTCTTGCTTCAGTTTCTGACATATCTGTTGCCCCGGGCCATTGGGCGGGCTGGCTCCCGACTGGTGTGCACACTGCACACTCTGTGCTGGTTGTGGCGAAGTCCAGAATTCCACACCTAGAGAAACTTTTCGGCCAGCAGGGCAACCACAGGGGTGTACGTTAGTTTTACATCCTGCAACTTTACTGAATTTATCAGTTTTAATAATATTTTGTGGAGTCTTAGAGTTATCTCCTATATGATCATGTCATTTACAAACAGAGAAATGTTTACCTATTCCTTTCCAATTTGGATGCCTTTTATTTCTTTTTCTTGTCTAATTGCTCTGGCTCAGACTTTCAGTTCTATGTTGAATAGAAGTTGCCTTGTACCAGATCTTAGAGGAAAAGCTTTCAGTATTTCCACATTAATTATGATGTTAACTGTGGATTTTGTATTTATGATTTTCATTATGTTGAGGTAAGTTCCTTCAATACCTATTTGGAGATGTTTTACCATGAATGGAAGTTGGATTTTGTCAAATGCCTTTTCTGCATCTATTGAGATGATCGTATGGTTTTTATCTTTCATTCTGTTAGTGTGGTGTATCACACTGATTAATTTGTATATGTTAAACCATCCTTGCATCCCAGGGATAAATCCCACTTGGTCATGGTGTATAGCCCTTTTCATGTGCTGTTGAATTTGGTTTGATACAGTGCCATCTCTGGGGGATGAGCAGTGGTCCATCTCCAAAGGGGCACAATGGTGTGGGCTCTGGTTGTCTCTAGCAAGGGCTGCAGGATCCTCAATGAAGAAGGCTGCTGAGGTCCTCCTGCTCTTTTTTTTTCCCTGTGAGGGAACTCACAGGGAACTCCTTTTGGCACTGAGATGTGCCAGTCTGGGGAATAGGGTGACAAAGGTAAAACGTTTCTGTGCCTTTCCTATGTGGCCATCCTCAGTTTTTCTGCTCCACTGGGTTGCTACAATTTCTTAATTGTACTCCAGAGCTCTTCCAAGGATATTATCATCTGTGGATAGTTGTTAAATTGTTGTTTTTGTGGAGGGACAAGGGCTGAGACCCTCCTAGCCCACCATCTTGCTGACATCACCTGCATCCCTACTCTTACATCAACCCGCTAGTACTGTAGCCAGTGGGGGAGTCCCACACCACAGGCGCCAGGTGTGCTGTGTGATGGAAGGTTAGGCAGGTACCTAAATACACTGCCAGGTTTTTCTTCTCTGAGCTCCAACCCCTCATGAGATAAGAAATGTGTTTCAAGCACTTCTGTGTTCCCTGAGCTGACTCCTTTTTCTGTGGTTTTGATGCTGACTAAACAATACTGATGACTGATAAACCTTTAAGGTTCTACTCAGGTCATTGTCTTTTCAATGAAATATTTTGTTGTCTAGGCAACATATATCTTTACCTGTTGCCTAGAATGTGTAGCTTATGTTCCCTACTCCATGAATTTAAAAGAGCCTTTCCATCCTGCAAGACATACTGCAAAATCTGAAGAGATTAATACTCTTCTGCTTTAAGTTGTAGCAGGAAATAAGCAAAGTAAACACTGTTCTCTTAGCTGGAATAACTTGAAACTGCACTGGTAATTTTATTTATATATATATATATATAATTTTATATATAATTATATATATAATAAATTTATATATATATATATAAAATACTTTGGAAACCCTGGCAAGAAGGAAATGTGTGAGGGTGTTTAGAACCTTGGGTCTTAATTTCTCCTTCTTAATCCTGTCTGATGCAGACGGTTCCTGGCTGGCTGAGAAATCACTCCCTCCCCACTCTGGTCCCCACATTATGCTTCTCCCACTTCATGTACACACTGTGCCTGCCCAGCAGCCCTACATAGAAGGGGCGTCACACACACCACTCTGCAGGAAAAGAGGCTCCAGGCTAGGTTTCTGGTGTACCCATCAAACCAGAGGCTTCTTTTTACGGCTGTCCTGGGAGCTGACTCAGACCAACTTTGTGCTCTTAAACTGCTGACCCCATGAACCCTGAGAGATTCAAGCAAATTATACATGCACCAACCCCTACAGCGAAATGTAATAGCAGCTTGGAGTTTGATTTGCACCACAACTATGTAGTTATGTTACCAGAGTACTTATCGGGCTCCTGTCTACATGCCCAAGACTACCCCTACATCTAAGAGACACTAAGGTGCATAGTCTAAGGCAGAAAATCTTTAACTTATTATTTTGTTCAGCCTAAAATGACAAAAACTAAGCAGGTTCCAACTGGACTACTTCCCTATTGGTGGTGGGCTGTGGGCAGCAGGTAAGCATGCTGCCTCCCAGAGCTTTTGGTAGAACCCCAGCCCCTTGTAGCCAACAGGAAAGTTGCACCTAGGCCTGGGGAGTGTGGCCTGGAGCTAGGCACTGAGAGAAATGGAAATTCTACAAATTCTTTATCACGGAAAGTGTTAGAATGGACCTATTATGTAGAAAAATACTGAAAGAAGAGCTTAACATTTTCAAGATCCTGGTATTTACATTTCTGGCCTCATCTGTAGCTTGAGCTGTAATCCATGTTTTATTCCTTTAGAGTCTGTCATTCTGTGAATGGAATAAACTCCAAATCAAAATACAACTAAACCTAAAGTCCCAAGTCTAACAACCCCCCAGACTGTTTGTAAACATTTTTGACAATGGGAGAGTAAACACTGGTTGTTTTAGTGGATCTGAAAATATCCCTTCTCCTCTCTCAGCTACAAACCAATACTCTTGGGTTGGTTAATAAATAAATAACACGTATTTATTTCCCCAAATGTCTGGAGGTTGAAAGTCCATGATCAAGTTTCCAGGGTTTGTTTCTGGAGAGACCTCCCTTATAGAGGGCTTATAGAGGACACCTTCTCACTATATCTTCACGCGGTGCTTCCTCTGTGCATGTGGAGAGAGAAGGGAGGTGTCTGGTGTCCCTTCCTCTTTCTATAAGGACACCAGCACTATCAGATTAGGACTCCACCCTTATGACCTCATTTAACCTTAATTACCTCCTTAGAGTCCCATTTCCAAATACAGTTATACTGGGGTGGGGGCTTATACGTATGAATTTGGGGAGACACAGTTCAGCCCATAAAAGAGTGGAGTGGTCAGGGTTTGAGATGCAAATCTAGGTTTCTTTTGCACATAGATGACTTTACCCAATGACCCCCGCCCCCTGTATAATCCCTTCCCATTAAGTGTGGGAGGATCTGTACCTATGATGTGATGTAACTCTTATGCTATGGACCACCTCATATGGTAAAAGGGATTTTATAGATGTGATCAAGGTTCCAAATCAGTTCCTCAAAAGAAAGATTGTCTTGGGTGAGCCTGACCTAGTCAGGTGAGCTCTTTTAAAGCAGAGGTTTTATTCCTGGCTGGCCTCAGAGGAAGACAGCAAAAACCTGTGTCAGGAGGTACCTGTCTGTTGAGAGGGGTGGCTTCTAGGAGCTTAGAGTGTCCACTGGCCAACAGCCAGCAAAACCCTGGCACCTCACTCATACAACCTCAAGGAACCGAATTCTACCAGCAACTTGAGTGAACTCGGGTGAGGCTGTAGGCTTTGCTGACAACTTGGCTGAAGCCTCGTGAGACCCTGAGAAGAGGACCAAGCTAAGCCACGCTCAAAGCTGAGATAATTCATGGATTTGTTTTCAACACGAAGTGTGTGGTGAATTGCTGTGCAGCAGTAGAAAATGAAGAACTTCCTCTCTACCAAAGCCATGTTAAAGCTACATTGTCTCAGCTCTTCTTACAGGACCTTCTGCTCCCCTGCCCTTGCATTCTTGTGTCACCACTGTTTGGAAAGATCTCAGCCCAGGACTAAACCCACTGCTTCCCTGCCCCCTCCTCCAGGGCTGCTGAATATGTTGCTAGTGGGAGCTGGTGAACTCAGAGACCAGAAGCACAGACTCTAGGGTCCATTCAGCTGTGCTCCACAGCCTGCCGCTCTCCCCCGTTCTCCATGATGCTGGTTCAGGTCTTCTCCATCCTCCTCAAACCACTGAGCTTCCTCCCCTTCATCACTCTTGGCAGACAATCTTTTTTTTTTTTTTAAATTATTTATTTATTTGGTTGCGCCGGGTCTTAGTTGTGGCAGGCAAGCTCCTTAGTTGAGGCACGCAGGCTCCTTAGTTGCAACTTACTGGGTCCTTAGTTGCAGCATACAAACTCTTAGTTGTGGCATGCATGTGAGATCTAGTTCCCTGACCAGGGATTGAACCCGGGCCCCCTGCATTGGGAGCACAGAGTATTAACCGCTAGACCACCAGGGAAGTCCCTTGGCAGACAACCTTGCCTTCAATTACAGAGAAAATAAAAGCTACCACACAAGAACTCCCTCTGATCCCTGGCACAGAATCTACACATTCACCTGCATTTGAGCCTCTTGTTTCGTAGGAATAGGCGAGGTCTTCCTGGGTAAAGGCTGAGTTTTCTGTACTTAGCACCCCCGGTTCCTTTCTTTCTCGTCATCCTCTTAGCCCATTGCCAGTTGGCCTAAGCTGCCCTCTACCTGTGCAGACTGCTCCTGCTGGGTCACTGACAGCCTCCCAAAGGACAAAGCTGTTAGACAGCTTTCAGTGCTCAAGCCATGGCATCCCTGTCGGCCACACCCTCCTTTCTGAGCAGTGTCTTCCCTTGACTTCTGGTCTCCTCTCTCTCCGCAGATCCTTTTTTGTTTCCTTTTTAGGGTCCTCTTCCTTTCTTCCCTAACTTGTGGTATGTCCTAGGTTTCTGCTGTGAATCCTCACTCTCCCCACCTCATCTGGGGCCTTCCATCATCTTCTCTGTGCCAATTACACCCAAACCAAATTTCCAGCCTTTGTATATATCCCGAACTTAACTTCTGTGAACCCAGCTACCTACACAACACTTCCCAGAAGGCTGAAGAAAAACTCTCGCTCAGGTTAACATTCAGGTTACTCCTTTTTTTAAAAAAAATTAATTAATTTTATTTATTTTTGGCTGTGTTGGGTTTTCGTTGCTGCGCGCGGGCTTTCTCAATTTGTGGTGAGCAGGGGCTACTCTTCGTTGTGGTGCACGTGTTTCTCATTGTGGTGACTTCTCTTGTTGCAGAGCACAGGCTCTAGGCACACGGGCTTCAGTAGATGTGGCATGCCAGTTCAGTAATTGTGGCACACGAGCTTAGTTGCTCCGTGGCATGTGGAATCTTCCCGGGCCAGGGATTGAACCCATGTCCCCTGCATTGGCAGGCAGATTCTTAACCACTGCACCACCAGGGAAGTCCCTGCTCCTTTTTTTTGACCTGCCTATGTGAGAGGCACTAGCAACCAATTCTGCCCCTATGCTCAGTCCCACCAGTTCTCTCCACTGGACACTGTACTGGTTGTTGCTAGTCCATTTACCCCTCACCTGGTCACTACACTCATCTCCTATGTAATCTACCAACACCCCTTCTTGTCACATCCCAATGCTCTGTCACTCAGCAGTGAGGGGAAATGTTACACAAATGTGCTTACTGCTGCCCGTCTGAGGCATCCAGACTCCTTCCCAGGGCACCCAAAGCCCCTCCTGGTCTGACTCCGTTTCCCTTTTCACACTCACTACTACCCATTTTTCTCCTGAATGTCACACTTCTCCTTTTCTCGAGCGGGCACACCATAGCTCAACTTCAGACTCTCACAAACGCTGTTTCTTCACCAATGATGTGGTTTTCCACCTGGAGCACACAAACTGGAGCCAACAAGGGCTAATCAGAGGCCTTCCAGGCATGAGCCCAGCAGTGGGTGGGGTGGAGAGGAAAGAACAGAGTCAGGGTAGAGCTGAGGGCTTCAGGGAAGGGAGAAGTCTGCTTAGAGGAGAAAAAGGACCACAACACGGGACAGATGGGATGACGCCATCAGTGCTAAGAATCAGGTCTTGACAGGTGGACATCAGAAAAAAGGATATTTCACTCGTCAGCAGTGATGTAAAGAGGAGGGTTGGCATGAGTGAAAGAAAGCAGAGACCACTCTGGGGAACCTGCTGGACCACTCTGGCTAGAACACAGACTCTTTCCAGGAAGGAGTGAAAAATGTCTGGCAAGCGAAATCCTCTTTCCTCTTGAACCTTCCTCCCCTGCATCTCTCCATCCGTGAAGTGTATTTGGCATAAGTGATACTGACTGCTTTTCTCCCCTTAATCTTTCTCACTTATGAAACAGCACTTGGTGCTACAAACCAGAAAATACAGCACTAAATTATATTCTTTGTTCTCTTACTTTTTCCATATGCCTTAGTCTTAAATCCTCAATCCAGTAAGCACTCAAACTTCAGTTATTCAGTAAGTACCTTCTGAGCATCTACAATGTGCCAAACACTGTGCCTGGTGAGGTTCAAGAAGGAGGGAATGGTCAGCAGTGTTCAATGTAAGTAAGCAACGAAGATAGAGGCAGAAACGTCCTCTGGGTTTAGCAGCCAGGAGATTCTTGTTAATTGATTTATGGAGTAATGTAAGATTTTTTTAAAAATGAGGGGTTTTTTTAAGAAAAAAGAAAAGCCAGCTGAGATGCTGATAAAGATTGCATTGAGCCTATTGATCAATTTGGGGAGTATTGCTGTCTTAGCAATATTAAGTCTTCCCATTCATGGACTTAGGATAGTTTTCCATTTAGATCTTATTCAATTTCTGTCAACAAGGTTTTATAATTTTCAGAGTATAAGTTTCGAACTTCTTATGTTATTCCTAACTATTTTATTCTTTCTGATGCTATTGTAAATAGAATTTTCTTAACTTCACTTTTTTATTGTTCCATGCAAGTATATAGAAATATGATTCATTTTTGTATATTGACCTTACATCCTGCACCTTGAATTCGCTTATTATTTCTAATGGGTTCCTTAAGATTTTCTGTATACCATATCATGTAATCTGTGAATAGAGATAGTTTTACTTCTTCTTTTCCAAACCGGATGGCTTTTTTTTTTTCTTTTCTAATTGCCCTTAGGCTAGGACCTGTAGTATAGTGTTGAATAACAGTGGCAAAAGTGGACATCCTCGGGACTTCCCTGGTGGTCCAGTGGTTAAGACTCCAAGCTTCCACTGCAGGGGGCACGAGTTCAGTCCCTGGTTGGGGAACTAGGATCCTGCCTGCGGCGAGGTGCGGCTCAAAAATAAATAAATTAATTAATTAATTAAAAAAATCTTTATTAATAGATTTTCAGACGTTAAATCAACCTTACATTTCTGGAATAAATCCCACTTGATCGTGGTGCGTAATTCTTTGTATGTGTTTTTGTATTCCATTTACTAAAAAGTAGTGCTTTGTTGAGAATTTTTGACATATTCATAAGAGATATTGATTTGTAGTTTTCTTTTCTCATGCTGTCTTAGTCTGATTTTGGTACCAGGGTAGAATTCCCCTCACAGATTGAGTTGAGAAGTGTTCCTTCCTTTTCTATTTTTTGGAAGAATTTTTGAAGAACTGGTATTAATCCTTCCTCAGGTATTTAGTAAAATTCACTAGTGAAGCCATTTGGGCCTGGGTTTTTCTTTGGGGGTAGTTTTTGAATACTGATTCAATCTCTTGTTATAGGTATATTCAGATTGTCTGTTTCTTCTTGAGTCAGTTTTGGTAGTTTGTATCTTTTAGAAATTTGTCTATTTTAGTTAAGTTATCTAATTTATTGGCATACAATCACTCAGAGTACTCATTTACAATCTTCTTTATTTCTGTAAAGTCAGTCATAATAGCCTCCCTAATTTGAGTATTTCATGTGTTGTTGTTAAATCTAGACAAAGGCTTGTCAATTTTGTTGATCTTTTCAAAGAACCAGTTTTTGTTTTCATTGATTTTATTGATGTTTTTCTAGTTTCTATTTCATTCATTTTCACTCTTATCTTTATTATTTCCTTCTTTATGCCTGCCTTAGACTAGTTTGCACTTCTTTTCTGGTGAAAAGGGACTTACCATATACATCTTATCAGAGTTAGCTTTAGATTTATACTTAATTCCAGTGACAAACAGAAATTTTCCTCATATATAGTTATATTTTCTTTTCCTCCTTTTTGTAGTATTATTATTTTTTAATATTTGTTTATTTATTTGGCTGCACTGTGTCTTAGTTGTGGTATGCGGGATCTAGTTCCCTGACCAGGGATTGAACTCCGGCCCCCTGCATTGGGAGCGTGGAGTCTTAACCACTGGACCACCACAGAAGTCCCTTTTGTGGTATTATTGATATACATGTTACTTCTATAAATCCTGCAAACCCAACAAGACATTGTTATAACTCTTTCTTTTTTAAAAAATAAATTTATTTATTTATTTTTGGCCGCATTGGGTCTTTGTTGCTGCGCGTGCGCTTTCTCTAGTTGTGGTGTGCGGGCTTCTCATTGCAGTGGCTTCTCTTGTCGTGGAGCACGGGCTCTAGGTGCACGGGCTTCAGTAGTTTTGGCACACGGGCTCATTAGTTGTGGCTCGCGGGCTCTAGAGTGCAGACTCAGTAGTTGTGGCGCATGGGCTTAGCTGCTCCGTGGCATGAGGGGTCTTCCTGGACCAGGGCTCGAACCTGTGTCCCCTGCATTGGCAGGCGGATTCTTAACAACTGCGCCACCAGGGAAGTCCCTAAAATTATTTCTTTATATAATTTTATGTCTTATTAAAAAGCTTAAATAAGAGAATGAATATATATTTATAGCTTTTGTTATATTAGCTTCTTACTTATCATTTCTGATTATCTCTATTTGTTTCTATGAATTCCGGTTACCATATGGAATCATTTCCTTAGTACAATACAGCTTTGCTGCAACCCATCTCTTTTGTTGGCATATATATAACATTTCTAATATGGTATAGGCGCAACAATACATTACATACATACTGTTTTATACAATTGCTTTTTAAATCAAGAAAAGAAAGGGGGAAATATGCATTTATACTGCCTATTACAATTACATAATTATCTTTATTAGTACTATTTGTTTGTGTGTATGTGTGTGGATTTAAATTACCATCTGGGGTCACTTGCTTTGAACCTAAAGGACTTCCCTTAGTATTTCTTGTAAGGTGGTCCACTGACAATATATTCTCAGCTTTGTTTATTTTGGCAGGTCTTTATTTCACCTTCATTTATGAAAGATAGCTTTACTGGATAGAGGAAACTTGGTTGACATTTTTTTCTTTGAGCACTTTGAAAATCTTCTTCTGGTCTCCATAGCTTCTTCTCTTTTTAAAAAATATTTATTTATTTATTTATTTGGTTGCACTGGGTCTTAGTTGTGGCAGGCAGGCTCCTTAGTTGTGGCTCACCCGCTCCTTAGTTGAGGCACGTGGGCTCCTTAGTTGCAGCAGGTGGGCTTCTTTGTTGTGGCATGCAAACTCTTAGTTGCAGCATGCATGTGGGATCTAGTTCCCTGACCAAGGATCAAACCCAGGCCCCCTGCATTGGGAGTGCTGAGTCTTAACTCACTGTGCCACTGGGAAGTCCCTCACCCTTCTTCTGATGAGAAGTTAGCTGTCGGTCTTGTTGGAGTTCCCTTGTACATGATGAGTTGTTTTCTGCTTTCAAGATTTTCTCCTTGTCTTTGGCTTTCAGCATTTTTATTATGTTGTATTTGTTGTGGAACTCTTTGTATTTATCCTACTTGAAGGTAATTGAGCTTCCTGGATGTAGAGATTAATGTTTTTCAATTACTTTGGGAAGTTTTCAGCCATTAGTTTTTTGTTTGCTTGTTTTGTTTTTCTGTTTTTGGCTGCATTGGGTCTTTGCTGCTGCGCATGGGCTTTCTCTAGTTGTGGTGAGCAGGGGCTACTCTTCATTGCAGTGTACAGGCTGCTCATTGCCGTGGCTTCTCTTGTTGCAGAGCCTGGGCTCTAGGTGCACGGGCTTCAGTAATTGTGGCATGTGGGCTCAGTAGTTGTGGCTCTCGGGCTCTAGAGCGCAGGCTCAGTAGTTGTGGTACACAGGCTTAGTTGCTCCATGGCATGTGGGATCTTCCCAGACCAGGGATCGAACCCATGTCCCCTGCATTAGCAGGTGGATTCTTAACCACTGTGCTACCAGGGAAGTCCCAGCCATTAGTTTTTTTGAGTACTTTTCCCTGCTCCTTTCTATCTTCTCCTGCTGCTATTTCCATTACAAGTGTGTTGGTGCCCTCAATGGTGGCCCACAAATTTTCCAAGGTTCTTTTAATTTTTCTTAATTAATTTTTCTTTATTGTTCTTTAGATTTTATAATCTCTATTGTTCTAGCTTCGAGTTTGCTAATTCTTTCTAATGCCAGTTCTAATTTACTATTAAGCCCTTCTAGTGAATTTTTCATTTTAGTTATTTATATTTCAACTTCAGAATTTTGATTTGGTTCTTTTTTTTTATCATTTCTGTCTCTTTTTTGGTATAATATATTTGATGTGACATTGTCATCATAGCTTTTTTTTTTTTACTTCTTTATGGTTTTCTTTAGTTCTTTGAACATTATTTATAATGGCTGTTTTGAAGTCATAGTTAACATCAGGTCACTCTCACTGGCACTTTTTGTTGCTTGTGTTTTCTTTTATTCTGGTGTCTGGGTTATACTTTCCTTTGCATGTCTTGTAGCTGCAATGTCTGGTTTTTATTCTGCTTTATTTTTTCATTTAGCAACATAACATTAATATTTTCCCATGTCAATAAAAGATTATCCTATGATATTATTTTTATGGCTGTATATAGATTTTAATAGGCTCTTTAAGAATGAGTACCCCAATTTATTAAACCAATACTCTATTTTTGGACCTCTCCCACTCTAATTTTTCACTAAGCAAACTTATTTTATATATACTTTTGTTTTTCTACAAACACAAAAACTGAGGATCAGCTGTTCTTTTTCCTTCTGCAAATAGGATTAAAAAAAGATGGTCTTAAAGTGTAACAAAAGTGGTATAATTTAGACATTGGGGAAACTACCTATAAAGAGTATAAACATGGATAGACTTGTTTCAGAAACTTGTTCAATCCTTCCTTCTTTCCTTCTGGATTCTAAGACACAGCTTTGTTTCACAAAGGGAATACTAGTGGCATTTTGGATGCGACACTTTTCCTCCATGCGGAGCTGTGCTGCATGTTGCATGATGTTTTGCAACCCTGTTCCCTTTCTATTAAAGTCAGTACTGCTTCCGGTTATTATGACAACCAAAACCCTTCCACCTTTTTACAAAACACTTCCTTATCAAAAATCTTTGGACTATCTTTCTATAATAATTTAGTTTCAGTTTTGATAGTAAGTAAGGGGATGGAGAAGGTAAGACATTTCAACAAAAGCATTACTTAGAGTGTTTAAAAATCATGAATTCTACTCTGTATCTCAGGCCTACTGCTCAGGCTCAGAAGCTGGGTTCCAATTTACGTAATCAGCAAACAAGCTCAGGAGATAGGCATTCTTTCTTCCATTTTATGTGTGAGGAAACTGAGGCTCAGAGGAAAGTAAATTGCCGAGAGTTACAAGTTGGTAAGTCATTGAGTCTCAGTTTGATATCTGGTCAATCCAATTTCAAAGACCAGCTCTTAACTGCTACTGCCCCTCTGGTGAGAGGTGAAGTTTCCAAACACGGTGTAGATTCAACAACAAAGCACCCAAAAGTAAAGTGAAAAGTGAAGATAAAAGATGGAATATATAAAAGGAGGGCACCCAGGAATTGTTGCTAATGTTCTATTTCTTGCCTTGAGGGCTTGTTACATGGATGTTCCTAATTATTCATTGTTCATATGTATGTTGTACTTCAAAATTTTAAAAAATAGTAAAAAGGGAGTGTTCAGTGAGGACAGTTTTTGTACAGGTCTGATTATAAGTTGAGAAGAGATAAAGGAATCAAAGGATCAAAAACATAATAAGATCAAGGTGTTAAAAAAAAAACCCCAAGTTACAAGGAGTTAGAACTTTGATGCTTAAGAGGATTAGGAAAACATTTGCTTCTCATCTGCAGTTAATTTCTTTATTTGTGGGGCATAAACAATACTTTCCATGAGCTAACTTACCCTCTTTCAAAATGTATTTTTCACTTTCTCGACTTCTGCATGTGTTAGCATGGCATTTCCACGGCTGTGATACCATTTGTTTTCTCCTAATTTGCTTCTTCCTTAGATTTTCTTAATGCTCCACAATGGGGAATGTATTCGTGCTTCGTTTCTTGCTCCTTCTGGACACATATGCTTCACCTGCTCCTGGAGGCCGAGGGGAAAGAGAAGGGCTACCCTCTCTCCATCTTATTTCCTTTCCTCTCCTTCACTAAAGGAAAGGTATGCTTTAGCTGTATGCTTGGATTACCTGCCAAGTAACCAGCTGTCAGAGAAGTGGTCGGATAGGTTTTGAGGTCCAGTACTGAGCATTCCGGTTGCTGATGGGGAAAAAAGGCGAAGACTTGAGAGCAGACAGTGCTGTGCCCCTTCACACAGGCGTCCTCATGCCAACAGGGTGGCTTTCCTTCTGAAGCCACGTCTTCTGTCCCTGACGTCATTTCAGGTTTGTCTCATGATGGAGTGGATTTGCTCCTTTTATCTTCAGCAGTGCACAAGCTTTGCCTCTTTCCTTTCTGACTTTAACTGCTGTTCTCTCCTTGGCACCCTGTGGCTTTGCAAGATCTCTCATTTCTGTATTAAAATACTTTGTTTACAGCAGACCCAACAAAGCCAGCAATAGTCACGTGATCACCTTGGTTGATGCTGATCAAAGATGTAGCCCTAACATAGCAGAACTTTGAGAACCACAGGTAGAGTCAGAGTTCAAACAGGATTGGGGCCTTCTGTTCATTAACGATAAAGAGAAGTTTATCTTCCATTTCCAGGCCCCCCCATAGGGAGATAAGTTGTACCTGCCCAACAGAGGGGTTTCTGGACTGTTTGATGTACATTTGTCTGAAAGCCTTGTGTGTATTTCTGCATGGATGGTGCTAGGAAGATGCTGAAGATAAGGTAGATGGGGAAACTGACCCCACCCAGGCAATCATAAGGAAACTTCCCCTTCTAAGGCAGAAAACTGGCATTTTAAATACCTAATTCTCATCTTGTAGGATGATAACAATTTTCCTATCAAGAAATGAATGCCCTTGCTCACACGGTGAGCTCATTTTCTCACATACTTTCAATTGTTGTATGATAGCTTTTGCCATCCATTTATCTGCAGTGAGATAGCAGTGCTCCATGTTGCTTTAGAGCTTTCTCAGTCACATGACTTGAAATAAATAAGTATCTTTTTCTAGGGAGCAGCCACTGAGCTGTCATTGGAAAATAACTGTACTCTTGACAGGCTTCAAATTTTTGCCTTTATTTTTAAACCAAGAAAGAGTTTAAGACTGTTGGGAATCCACTCAGAACCCCAGAGTTGGTATGCAGATTACTTTAGACTCACAACATTTCATTCAACAGGTATAGAAAGAAGCCTTCTCAAAGCTCCCCTTACCTAACTAAAGGCAGCTACCTCAGGGCAATGAGAATCGCCATAAGCTCCCTCATTGGGGCAGCTTCTACTCCCAGCAGAAATACTAAGAGTAAACCTACCATAAGCCCCCTCTCTGGGGGAGCCCAATGGCCATGAAGAAGACAGCAAGACCACTTGCACCTGCAGAAACAAACATTATCAAAACTTTCTTATCTCCCATTTGTTTTCCTAAAAACCCATTTGTCTTTCCTAAAGAAATGTGCTTATTCTTCCCATAGGAACCTTTTCTCCACTCTCCCTTCCCCTACTAAGGTGGGTACGTAAGCCCCAAGTTCTAACCACCGCTTTGAGTTATTCATCCCTGAATCTCTGTGTGTATGCACTGTGCATGAGTAGATAAACTCTGTCTCTTGTCATTTAATTCACAGTTACTGGAGCTAAGGGGGCAGAGGAAGAGTTTTTCCTCTCCAGCAAGACACATCTGAGCTCTGCAGACCGAGAGGACCCCATAGGTGCCATTTCAATCTTGTAAAGTGAAATGCACATGAATGTTCTAAGTGGGGCAGGTCAAGTCCATGAAACTTGATTTCCAGACCGTGAATTCAGAGATGACCCTGGATTTCTTACTTGCCTCATATTCCTTCTTTATTCCCCAGGTTTTTATTTCTCAGTGTGTGCTCTGAGGACCACCCATCTTGGTAAAATGGCCATCGCTAGGCCCTGCCTCAGACGTACAGAATCAGAATTACCTGCACAGGAGCCGGGGTTTTTACGTATTCTACAGGTTCACCAGGTGATTCTTGGATGCATGAATATTTAATAAATCCTCTGGTATCTGATGCTCAGTACAGTCTTATAGTTATCAGTAAAAGAAAAAAAAAAGGGTTTCCCTGGTGGCGCAGTGGTTGAGAGTCCGCCTGCCGATGCAGGGGCGTGGGTTCGTGCCCCAGTCCAGGAAGATCCCACATGCCGCGGAGCAGCTAGGCCCGTGAGCCATGGCCACTGATCCTGTGTGTCCGGAGCCTGTGCTCCGCAGAGGGAGAGGCCACAACAGTGAGAGGCCCGCGTACTGCAAAAAAAAAAAAAAAAAAAAAAAATGAAGAAGAAAGGGAAAACACACTCCTTACACATCAAGGAAGAAAAAGATATACCCCAACCTTGAGAAGAATCAAAGCTGACATAGGTGTCTTTTCCTCTGTAAAAGGAGTTCAGTGCCCATTCTAAGGAGCCAGAGTAAAATTAGCACTTGAGTTGTTCTTCAGTGCAAGTGTTCTGACGCAGAAGTCCCAATCATTGCTTTCAAAGGACTCCCGTGTAACTAATTACCAGCTACTTAGAATCTCAATCCTCCTCCCACTTTTGAGTCAGAGTTGGGAACGAATTCCACCGGACTTGAAAGCAGTGCCGGACTTGAGGAGCTGGTGGAGTTCAAGCACTCTTAGGGCGTATCATTTCCCTCCAGAGTTCTCCACCTACCCAATTATCTAACAAGGTCCCAAGGAGAGTGAAGATTTTCATGCCTGTAGGGTCTGAAAGCATTTAGCTCTCATGCACTCTTCCTCGGGAAGCCAGTGGAGGATGTGTCCTCTTCAATAAGGGAGTAAACAAGAAACACACACACAGGATCTAGGAAAGAAAACCCAGCAGAGGAAAAAGGGAAAAATCCTCAGGATCCCTTGTATGGATCCCGAGCAAAACCAGTGCAGACTGGAGAGGAAGACCGAGGCCTCCAGGAGGTCGACACCCAGAAGAGACAGACGGGATGCCGGATGTGCTGTTGGTGTTGAGAGGAGATTTATGTTCATGGGAGAGTTTGGGGCTGAATTCATAGCAGGCACATAGAAAGTTAAACAATTGGAAGAAAGACCCAGGCAATTTATTCACTTTAGCGGGGAAGAGTGTGGAAGAAAGGAAACAGAATCATAGTTTTCCATGTGAATAATGTTTACTTGCATACAAGTCAAATAACCAAATATTTATGATAGAGCATGTTGAGAATATGGTGTCTGGAGTGTGTGGGTGCGTGTGTGTGTGTGGGATGTGTGTGTGCACGTGTGGGATGTGTGTGTGCATGTGCACGTGTGTATTTGGTGGTGAGCAGCATCCTGCAGTGAGTAGCTGAAACCCCAGCACACAAGATGAAAGTCAATGGATAATGACTAAAACAAAAGGAGCAAGAGGTAGCATTATGGACCATTTTTTCCAAGATAAATCCGGTGAGTTGGATTTATTGGTCTGGGTGTGGCCTGCAAATCATGGTTTCTAAAGCTCTCAGGTGATTCGATGTGCAGCTCAAATTCAGAACCCCTGAAGAGAGATTGCCGGTGGGCCCACGAGGCTGCAGTCAATCTGGGCTACCAGCTCAGCGCTGCACTGAACTTCCCTCTTAAGCTCCTTCTAGGAGAGGCAGAATGTCTGGCTCTTGGGTGTAGGCATCCCACTGTCCTTTCTGTTGACTGGGAAAGGAAGGGGAAGGGATAATCAGTAGTTACTGATCACCTTTATGTGCCAAGCACGGTATTAGGTACTTTGCACACAGATAAGAAAAGTAAGGATCAGGTTGCTGAGAGGCTGGTTCAAGGTCAGGTGATCAAAGCTCTAGTCGCCCAACTCAGAAGATACGCATCGTGCCACGGTGTGCTGCATGGGTGGGGTGCCACCGTGGGGAGGATGCATAAGGAGTGAGAGGGCTGGGCAGGTCTGGGACCCCACCCCTGGTCCAGGCGACTAATGTTATCTAGCCTGTGGTGAAAAAAAAATCATCAGAGGGGAGTGTTGCAGCCTTCTAGCACATTGTTTCAGAAAGCAAATCACAAGAGGCGGGGGTGGGGGGACGGGGGTGGAAATTAACCTGCAAAGGTTTTGGCTCCGCTAAAACTAATGCATTTTTTTCCCGTCTTCCTTCTCCCTCTCTGCTCTCCCTCTCCCCATATATTATGTAACATATTCTATCACACAGTCCTTGTTCAGGAAAAATATTCAAGCAGGGGCTTTTAGCAATGAATAGAAATTTAGATTCAATATCCCGCTGAGGTTCTATCTCCCAGACCCTATAAGCCTTACAGCATAAAAACCTCATTAAATTGGAACCTGGTAATTTGTAATAATCTCACTGGACTCAAACTGTGGTTTACCTTTGAGCTCATAAAAGGCTCTTTAAAGCAAGTAATGTTACTTGAGAGCAAATTGAGGTCAAACATTATAGATGTACCATACAATTTGTATGCTAATTAAAGGGATTCTTAGAGATAGTTTCCAAAGGACTTTTTTCTACTTAGCAGCCCTTTATTACCGTATTTTTGGTTACTAAATGTACTTGACTTTTCACTAAGTCCATTGGCCTTTCCTCCAATTAGCCTAAGTTGATAGGGTTGTGATCCATGTGGGCATCTGAACTATAGATGCAGATAGGAGATTTTAATGAGGCTCCTCTTATCAAACACACTTTATAAAGGCAAGTCACCGAGGATGGAGACTTTGATTCCTAGCTAGTTGTAAATCTGATTCTCCTAAAAGCCCAGTATCTCACAGTTTCACTTGCTTTGCCGATGATCTCTCAGAAAGCGGAAATCCCTTTGAACCACAAAGAAGAGCCTGGCTGATGAACTGAAAATGGTGGAAACGTTTGGAGAAATTGTGGAGAAAGCAATGGAAGTGAGCTCCTTGACCTGTGGGCTGTTTCCAAGTCAGGGTACACATTCTGGAGATAGTGCTAGGAAGAGACCATGCAGTCCTGTCTTGGCTGCATGTTCAGGGCAGGCCAACAGGGTGGTGTGTCTGGGGAGGAGACTGACATTATCTTAATGCCCAGAGCAAGGGTCTCCTGACTCTGCTTCTCTGCCTAGCGCAGACCGCGTCTGGGCATTAGGTCTCGGCACTAGGTCTCAGCACCGTATTTTAGGAAAGACTTGGGCAAATAACAGCAGGTTAAGATGAGGCTAAAAAACCCAGAAACTCTGTTTTATGGGGAATAATTGGAGGAAACAAGAGTAGTTTCTGAATTGAATGGGGTTTTAGGCAAAGATGACAGATATTTTCAAATATTTGGAAGGAGGTTAAGAAAATGATTCATTTTTACCAAGTGTGGCCGTTACAATGTGCATTTACCTTCCTTGTTTGTCTTCTCTGCCACACCACACATTTCAGGTAAGTGTTCTGGCTGAGTTTTGTTGGCGGGGGTATTTGTGGGGAAACTTGATGACAAGGACTCTTCTCGACTATGATAAAAGTGTGGAAGAAATCAAACACACAGTTTCAAGTGGTAGGATAGAGAAAGGAGTGATGCTTCTAAGAGTTAGGAGAAAAAGAGAGATTCAGTTAGAGGCACCTGACTCCCTTTCCAGGGAGGTGGGAGGACCTCAGGGACGCTGAATGGCGTGCCAGGGGCTACACTCCCCAACAACAGCCCCAAATGGGACATGGAAGTTAAGGGACCATGAGCATCCCAGTGGTGATGAGCATGGGCTGGTCAAAACAGGAAAGTCCTGAACATATGCCTGTGCATCGTCCCCTCGGACCTTTTCATTGGCCGGGTTTATTGGGTAGTGGCTGTGAACTCTATACTCACTGTGATTAAATACTGTCTACTCTACTACCACCAACACTGCCAGAAGGAGGCTCGGGTGTGGATGTAAGTTGACTTAAAGAAAGGAATTACAGTGTCTGGCATGTTTGTATTTATGGACTAGATAACTCTACATTTGTATAGCTCCATGGCAAAGCAAGGACCAATGAATCGAAGGTTCTGGAAAGAGGATTTTAGTTAATTCAGGAAAGACATTTATAACCATTGACACTGCCTGGCAGTAGGATGGACTTATTTGAGAAACCACGAGCTCTGCTCATAAGTGGAAACTTAATTTGATGTCTATCCTTCAGGGGTGTTTTAAAGAAAAATGTCATGATGGGTGGTGTAAATTGGATTGTGATCTCTGCCATGCCTTCCACATCTGGAGTTCTGTGGTTCTATGAGTCATTGGAATCCTTGGCTCAAATGTGGGAGCAGGATTGAGATTCTAAGTAGCTGGTAAATATTTACACGGGAGTCCTTTGAAAGCAGTGATTGGGACTTCTGCGTCAGAACACTTGCACTGAAGAACAGCTCAAGTGCTAATTTTACTCTGGCTCCTAGAACAGGCATAGAGGGAAAAGACAGCTGTGTCAGCTTTTCTCCTCAAGGTTGGGGTGTATCTTTCTCTTCCATGATGTCTAAGGAATGTGTTTTCCTTTCTTTATTTTAATGGTAACTATAAGACTACACTGAGCATCAAGAGAGAAGAAATTTGAAGTAAAAACTGGAAGCTCAACAGGAAAAATTAGGGGCGAAGGAAATGAAAGATAGCGATTGAGAAGAAAGAACGGAAATGTTGCAAGTGTCATTTCCAATCCAGGCTAGAAGTTTTATTACAGGCTGTCTTAGCGCTCCAAATGTTGGGCTTGGCTCGACTGTCCTCCGGTGATCGCTGTGCTGTGTGTCAGACGAAGTTGTCAGTGTTTGCAAAACCAATTAAAGTGGCATTAGTGCACACGCACACACACGCATGTGCTAAGCTGCCCACACAGTGTTCATGCCCAGTTCCTTGGCAGGTATTCAAGCCCAAACTATCATTTAGAAAAGAGTTATTTGAGCAAGCTTTGGAAACAGAAATTTGTCTTTCATTTTAATTATTTTTTATTTTATTGAAAACTTCAAGAATTCTATCAGTTCAAATATTGGTTCAAACTGTAGAAAAATAACTTTTCCTTTCTATTTTTAACAGGCTTATAAAAATTATTTTTGCCACTCTGAATGAACTCTTTTTTTATTAATTTATTTTAAATTAATTTATTTATTTTTGGCTGTGTTGGGTCTTCGTTGCTGCACGCGGGCTTTCTCTAGTTGCGGCTAGCGGGGGCTACTCTTTGTTGCAGTGCGTGGGCTTCTCATCGCGGTGGCTTCTCTCATTGTGGAGCACGGGTTCTAGGCGCGTGGGCTTCAGTAGTTGCGGCATGCGGGTTCAGTAGTTGTGGCTTACAGGCTCTAGGGCACAGGCTCAGTAGTTGTGGCACACGAGCTTAGTTGCTCCATGGCATGTGGGATCTTCCCGGACCAGGGATCGAACCTGTGTCCCCTGCATTGGCAGGCGGATTCTCAACCACTGCGCCACCGGGGAAGCCCGGGGAAGCCCGGGGAAGCCCTCTGAGTGAACTCTTAGCAAGTTCTATGTAATGTCACAGATATTAAACACAGGAAAAGAGAAGATGTAAATGAGGAAGAAATTACTCTATTTTATTGCTCTTTAAGTATAGAATGT
Source organism: Grampus griseus (assembly GCF_964374135.1). Taxonomy (NCBI): domain Eukaryota; kingdom Metazoa; phylum Chordata; class Mammalia; order Artiodactyla; family Delphinidae; genus Grampus; species Grampus griseus. Next base: position 147,909,799 of record NC_139018.1, read on the forward strand.
GTCCCTAAATTACATAATACAAAAAATTGGATGTACAGATGACCAAAATTATTTTGTAACAACAGTTGGGAAAATAATTTTTTCTCAATTTGTAACAATGTCTGATCTTGATTTCACATTATTCAATGATCTGAACACACTTGCACATTGGGAAAATATTTTGGGCATCTCCTGAATTTGTGTAAGAACATGTGTTGCAATCTTGACTGGCTCCTAACTACACGTGTGGGTGAGACTCCAAGGAACCTCCCCCCAACCAAGAAATCAGCAGCGGGAAAATTAAAGGGCTGAGGGGCACTGGGCTGCCCAGTGCAAGAGACACAGTGTGGAGTCCAGTGTCATCACATTGGAAGGGCTCAGTGGACACCATGGCTTTCCCAGAAGGGACACCTTTTGGGATATTGGTCACATTCTAGGACTGAGGGTGTTCTGTGTTCTTTTATGTAATAGTCAGGTGCAGTCACAAGAGAAGATGCAGGAGAAGCTTGGGAAAGAACAAAATTTATTATTATGGTCCTAGAAATGAGAGGCATGTCATTCCATGCGGCGCCACATGGGGAAGACACCAGGGAGGTCAGGAGTGAGGGGACAGCCAAGGCTAGCACCTTTACTGGGTTTTCTGTGGGAGAGAAAGGCAAGACAACGGGGTAAACAGTTAAGGATTGGCTGGTTTGAATAATTCCAGCAGGCTCTAAGCTGTCGTGGTGGTTCCTGGCTCTGATCTGATGAAGGCAGAGGAATATTGCCTCCTGGGGTACATGACCCAGATAGAGGAGGTCTGGCTCTAGATTGGTTAGTTTGCAGATCAGAGGCATGCTTCCAGCTGAGCCTTTTAGTATCTTTAAGAATTGGCTAGGGCTTCCCTGGTGGTGCGGTGGTTGAGAGTCCGCCTGCCGATGCAGGGGACACGGGTTCGTGCCCCGGTCCGGGAAGATCCCACATGCCGCGGAGCAGCTGGGCCCGTGAGCCATGGCCGCTGAGCCTGCGCGGCCGGAGCCTGTGCTCCACAACGGGAGAGGCCACAACAGTGAGAGGCCTGCCTACTGAAAATTAAAAAAAAAAAAAGAATTGGCTAGCCCTGGGAGGGGCAGTCTCTGCCCAGCCAGAAAGGTTTTAAAGGTGTCAAAACATCATAATATACAAAAAATTAAAAATAGAAACAATAGAAAAGGGTATACTCTAGAGCAAAGAAGAAAACCAAAGCAGACCTGTCCTCACAGAGTTTAAAGCTAACCTCACAAGATCAAGGTAATCTGCCAGTAGTTTAACTGCCTTTGAGAAAAACAACAAGTAAATGTCAGTTCTTTGTAGAGGAGGATAATGTGTTCCAGAGTCTGTACAAGGTATCATTCACAATGTCAAGTATACAGTGAAAAACTACTAGATATGCCAAAACACGTGAACCATAATCAAGAAGAGAATCAGTTAATAGAAGCAGATCAACAGATGGCCCGGATGTTGGAATTAGCAGATGAAGACTTTAAAACAACTGTTATAAATATGAAAATACTAGCAAACTGTATTCAGCAACATATTAGAAAGATCATACACCATTACCAAGTAGCATTTATTCCTAGAATGCAAAAATGGTTCAACATACAAAAATTAGTTACATAGTATCACACATTCATATGATGAAGGAAAAAACACACATGATCATCTCAATTGATGCAGAAAAACATTTGACAAAATTCAGTGCCCTTTGATGATGGAAACACTCAATATTCCTATTATAAGAGGCGACTGGAAGGGAGTATGATGGGAGGATGTATCTGTGTCACATAACATCTACTTAGAGACTCACTGGATCATCTACATCCCAAGTCTATACACCAGCACCTTTGAAAATTAAGTCTGCCTTTTACAGACAGGGTTTAGATTAAATTTAGAAAGTCATTGCCTCAGCTATCAGCTGAGAACCACTTTCCTAACAGAGATGAATATGAGAGGGAGGGGAAAACGGACAAATGAGGGAGCCCCTGCTCAGTTCAGAGCTGACTGTGCTCCATGTCACAGGAAGTGTTGTCTAGATTCAAAGTGTCAGTATGGAAACAGTGACACAGGTGTCCATGGGGGTGGAGCCTTCTTCCTGCTTTAGACCCAAGGTCCAGGTACATCCCTCCTCAGCCTCTATTGCAGCTGGAGCAGCCCCCCTGACCTGGGCATGCCCCATGAGACACTTTGGGCTCAGAACGTGAGACAGGAGTTGGTATCGGGGTAGAGGGGCTGTTATGAGGTGGTGGTCCTGGGGGCACGTGTGTCTAGTTCATCTAGGCCGCACTCAAGGTGTGGGACCTTCCGCATGGTTCACTCAAACTCAAATATCCAGCCTTCCAGAGACCAGAAGGCCACCTGTGCTCTCAGTAAATGTCTTGTCTCCTCCACCATAGAGTTGGTCCCATTGCCAGCCGCTGAGCCCACCGATTCACTGTTGAAACATTGGAAATTTGGCCAAATCCAGGTAGTAGCACAAGAAGCCATTCTGTTCCCACTTGCTGCTGGAAGAAGGATGGTTCATGGGATGCTCCTTGGAAGCCATTGTTATTTCCCAGACTTAAGGAAGTGGTTTGACTCCAGGGGAGAAGGTTGCCACTTCTCGCCTTGTCTGGACTCTGGGGGGTGTGGCAACTAGAGAAGCAGAGTTTCTTCCTTCAGCGTCCTCTGGCCTTTGTCCTGGAGGCTCAGCAGCCGGAGGCGGTTTACTGAGTACTTAGCACAGTGGCACTGGGAGCTGGATTGGAGCCCTTATGTGCTGGAGCTGCTCGTGCTTACCTGACACGGCTCTTGTCCTGCAGGATCCCTCCCCTCCCCCCCAGCCCAGGTTGGTCACTGAGACCTCACAGCACACCTTCGGCCATAACTTTTCTCTGGTCTCCTGTTCTCTTCTTACTTTACCTTTGTCCTGGATTTTTCATATTTCATATATTTCTCATTTTATGGTAGAGCATATTTTCCATAACTTTCCTTATGTTTCTTAAGAACAGGACAGGCTATACATCTAGACATCGATACGTAAGAAAATTAAATAAGGCTGATGGTGTCACTGGTATTCTTCTGGAGTGGGATTCCAGCACCTGCTCACTGGGGGACCCTAGGCAAGTTATATAATCGCTTTGTGCCTCAGTTCCCTGATTTATGAAAGGGAATAATCATAGGATTGACACGAGGATTAAAGGAGAGACTAGAGTTCAAGTGCATGTACACCATCGGGCAGGGTGGAAGGTGTCATGAGGGCAGGTTGCAGTATGGCTGTCATTGTCAGTGTAAACCAGGCCTCCTGAGGCCGTGGGGGTGGGTTTAAGCCTGAGCTCTTCACTCGCTGGCAGGGGACTGTGTGAGCTGCTCAGCCTCTGTGAAGCCAGGTTTCATCTGTTAAATAGGAATACAACTTATGTCATAGGATTTTGTGGGCATTAAGTTAGAGAAGATCAGAAAAACATTTAGCAAAGTGCTGGGTGTACCAAGTGCTCAGTCCTAGGATCTTCTTCCTTCCTTCCACCACAGCATTACCGGGGTTCACACTTAGACCCCAGCACCTCAGCCACAAGTCTCCCTCTTACAGACACCAGGGGACTTTGGGCCACAGAGCTGTCATCACGTCAGCTTTGTAAATGGGTCCTGGGCCCAAAGATCCAGAGGTTATCCTCATGCAGAGTGAGAGGCGGGAAGGATGCACCTCAGAACATCAGCGCAGGGAAGACTCCCGGGCAGCCAGGTGTGTTCACAGTGGGTCTCCTCAACGTCCTGGAGAGTCCATTTCCTCTTCTCAGAACCAGCTAGATTCCAGGCCTCTGGGGGCAAGGCTGGACCAAGGCAGATCTCAGGACTCCAGCCCAACAGGCTGGGGGTTAAGACCAAACGTCAACCCTGGGCAGGAGTCAGAGCGTGGGGCAGGAAAACCAGATTAGGGCTCGCACTTCCTGAGACCAGGCCAGGGCAGCAGGGCGGGGGTCCCAGACCGGAGTGTGGGGTACAGGGCGAACCTCGCTCCATCCTCGCTCTCCCTGACATCCCCTCCCCACCCCCGCACGGGCCTCCCTTCTCTCCTCCTCCTCCCACTCTCCTTGCTCATTTCTGTGGTTGTCTCATCCAGTCTCAGAGCTTTAATGTCATCTGCATCCTTGATTCCCACATGTCCACCTTTGGCCCGGGCCTTTGCACCGAGTCCCAGACTTTCCTGTTCAGCGGCCTCCTTCATGCCTCGCTGGGGCGGGCGTCTGATCTGCTCTCAAACTTACCGCGTCCAGGCCGAGCTCCCGATCTTGTCTTTGTGCCGGGTCCACCTGATGCTCTCAGTGAATCAGTGGCTCAGGCCCAGGGTCACCTCCACTCCTCTTTTTTTCAGACACCCCAGTCCAGACCTAGCAAAACTTTCTGTTCACCTCGGACTCCCCCGACTCCGCACCTCTCACCTCTCGCTGCTCTCACTGCACTTCCTCCACTGTCACCCGCAGCCGGGCTGGCAGGGCTCCAGCGGGGTTCTCCCTGGCTCCCTCCCCGGCTCCCCTCCCGGGCTGAGCCGCGTCCCTCCTCTGAGCAGCCCTCCGGACCCGCTGTGCAGTTCTCAGCTGGCAGGTGCCTTATCCTCTAAGGCCACCGTCTAGCTGATTGAGTGAGTGCATCACCAATGGGGCTCAGCGGGCTCTGATGTGTCCACCTCTCCCTCCACTGCCTGATTCCTTGTTTGAGACCATAAAAGAGGCTTGTCCCATTCTCTGGGTTAAATTCTTCTTACTTCCTGTTTGGTGGTATTGTAAGGACAGGTAACTAATAGCTTGATGAGTGTTAAGAATAAGATAAAGGGCTTCTCCACAAAGTCCTTTAAAAGAACTATTTACTCTCAAAGGAAAAACACATTTTCATAAATTTCTGGAAGAAAGTTTGGAGCATCAGGATGTAGTTAACACTAGGATTTGGAGATAATTATTTAAGATCCATATCTTTTAAAAGTATTTATCTGTCAAACATATCAAAATATCTTTCAACTACTTAAAAGTATCTATCAAAATTGCTATTTTTAAGTGACTGTATTTTAGTTCTGATTCTATTTTGAAAAGAGCCACAGTGGTGAGGGCTTTAGCTAGGAGTGGACACGCATTAGGAAGCCCACTGGCACGTTCTTGCCGAGAGTCCTGCTTCCACAGTCACTGAGTACCTTTCCTTGAAGACTGGGCCAGATTTGGGCTCGGGAAGAGGAAAGGTAACATCTAAAACTATCAGAGCTTTCAAACCGGAGGGCTCTAGAGAGGAGGCTCGCCCACTAATGAGCGAGTAGCTCCTGGCTGCTTCTTGGGTTTCTAACGTCACTTGTGATGTCCTGGAAGCTCTAATCTGCCCTTTGCGCGTGTCTCCCCGACCTGCTCCTGAGGCCACTCTGGCAGAACCGTCTGTGGTGCACGTCCCCTGAGGGGTGTCCTGCTTCATCCTGCCACCTGCTGACTTTGGTGGGGTCGGGGATGGGGGGCAGTTGAAGCAGAGGGTGCAGTGGGGAGCGGTGTTCCGTGATCAGGGAAGTAGTGATCAGTGAACGTTTGTTGTGCTCACACCAAATGGTTGGCAAACCTAGAGGGGTGGGTTAGGGAGGGTGGGAGGGAGGGAGACACAAGAGGGAAGAGATATGGGAACATATGTATATGTACAGCTGATTCACTTTGTTATAAAGCAGAAACTAACACACCATTGTAAAGCAATTATACTCCAATAAAGATGTTTAAAAAAAAAAGAAAAAAACTGGGAGCTCTCCAACCAAATGGGGTGAGGCTCAGGGGTGTGTTTTTATAACGCAGCTTATCTAGTGAGAAAGTGGTGACTGTATTCTTCATAGTGACTGGTTAGAATTTTCCTAAATAATAGGTTATTGGCCAGAGGTGACCTCCTAGCAACCTCAGGAAGCAGTTTAAGTTTCGCTCATGATTCCAGAGGCAGAAACAAGGAGTGAAGTTACTCTCGCAAAAACAGAATTAAGCTTTGCCTGTGTGACTTCACTGGTTTTGTCTGCTTGGGGAGCTGTCAGTGCTGGTCTCCGTGAAGTGTTGATTTTAACAAGCTGCAAGCGGACACTGGGTCCGAGGGACAGCGCCGTTGGGGGGTGGCCTGTGTATTTCAGCCAGAAAGCTGGGTGCCGCTCCCCTAGTCCTCCTTGCTCCCCCACACTGTGGTGCAGCCGTGAGCCTGCACCTGCCGGCAGCCAGTCATCTGGGGGCTGCTTGCCCAAGACCCCGGTCCACTCCACAACCAAGGATATCTTCTGGGGCAGGGAAGCTTCTGCCCAGTAACAGGGCTGCAGATCACCTGGGAGGCTCAGCCTGGCTCTGGAAAGACCATTCATTCCCTGTTCATTCATCCATAGTGATTAAGGGCTGGACTTTGGAGTTGGACAGTCAGGTCTGAACTCCACCTCTGAGTCTGACGAGCTGTGTGACTGTAGGCAGCTGACTCAAGTGCTCTGTGCCTCAATTTTCCCTTTCGTAAAAAGGAGTTAGTAATGGTACCTGTACATAGAGTTGTTATGAGAATCAAACTATTAACAATTTGTAAAGCAGTTAAAACAGTGCCCGGTGCACAGACATTGCTGTCTAAACGTAGTTGAATACATTTATTCATTCGACCAGTACTCATTGAGCCTGGATTATGGGCAAGCGAAGTGCTAGAGGCTGACAACGTAACAGTCTAGTGGCTTAACCAGGTCAGTGGTCGCACTGACTGCCCGGTGCAGCAGCGCCTAGGCTAATCCCTTGGGACAAAGGCCTTCTAGGTGGCTCCGAGTGTGCCGGCAGGAGGGTGCCCCTGTTAGCAGACTCCAGTCAAGGTCGTCTGCAACTAGGAGTCTCCTGATGCAAGCCCAGTGGTCGCAGGCCAGGAGACTGGGGTCAGGACCGACGCAACCAGTTACCTTCCTGCTAATGTCTCAACCCTGAGTATTTCGTTTTTTAAGGTTAAGACAGATTAGACAGTTTCAATATTAATCTTCATTCAGCAAAGCCATATTAATAACATTTAAAAATTGCTTTATGTTTATCTTTGCCTGGAGTAAACCAGTTAACTAGTTAGCTCACCCCTGATTCACTCTTCAGTGGCTGAGAAGTGACTTGGTAGTATGCTCGCAAACGTGCCACACTCACTGGGCATGTAGGTGACTGACGACACAGTGGACGGAGCACACTCTGGAGTGTGGAGCTGCAGTCCACACACCACAGGCGCCAGGTCTCCGGACTTCCTGGAGCTCTTGGACTCTGCAGGGCAGGCAGAACCTTGCCCCCAGCACCACGGGTGTTGGCTTGTTTGCCTGATAAAGTCGTTTGATCAGCTGTTGACGCCACTCTCAGATTTCACCTAAGGGAAGCTGAATGAATTCCACAGGTTTTACACGCAGTAGTCATTGCCATGTCATAAAGCCTTGGTGGTGGCGGAAGTATTCTCTCCGGACCCCCAAAGTCTCCTTTGATCTCTGGGAAGAGACGTGTGCAGCCCCGAGGAGCAGGCACCCCAGCTGCATCACGCCACCATGCTCCTGTCTGTCCCGGCAGCTGAGCTGCCTCATTTGGGGGCCGGCACTGCCAGTCCCCCGGCTGGCTTTCTACTTCTCTTTTGTGCTAACAAGAAAATGGCTATGATAATGGTGAAAAAGAAAACAAAGAAATGAAAGGGAGGTGGGACTTCCCTGGTGGCGCAGTGGTTAAGAATCCGCCTGCCAATGCAGGGGACACAGGTTCGACTCTAGTCAGGGAAGATCCCACACGCCGCGGAGCAACTAGGCCCGCGAGACACAACTACTGAGCCTGCATGCCGCAACCACAGAAGTCCGCGCGCCTAGAGCCCGTGCTCTGCAACAAGCGAAGCCACCGCAATGAGAAGCCCGCGCACCACAATGAAGAGTAGCCCCAGCTCGCCGCAACTAGAAAAAGCCCTTGCACAGCAACAAAGACCCAATGAAGCCAAAAGTAAATAAAGAAAAAGTAAATAAATTTATTTCTAAAAAAAAAAAAAAGAAGAAAAAGAAATGAAAGGGAGGCTTGGTGGATGTGATGGCTAATTTTATGTGTCCCCTTGGCTAGGCCACGGTGCCCAGATATGTGTTCAGACAATATCCTGGATGTTTCTGTGAGGCAGTTTTTGCAGGAGATTAACATTGAGGTCGGTGGACTTTGAGTGAAGCAGGTGACCGTCAAGGTGTGGGTGTGGGTGGGCCTCATCCAACCAGTTGAAGGCATGGATAGAACAGAAAAACCAGCCTCCCCTGCGCAAGAGGGAGCTCTGCCAGCAGGTGCTGTGGGCTCCACCTGCAGACTGGACTCGCCAGCCTCCATGATCCCGTGAGCCGGTTCCCTAAGTCTCTCCCTCAGTGTATGCACATCCCACGGCTTCTGTTTCTCTGAAAAACTCTGACTACAGATTTGGTACCAAGGAGCACGGGTTCTGCTGGAACAAACACCCCAAAAGGCGGAAGTGTCCTTGGCACTGGGTGAGGGCTGGGGCTGAAACGTCTTGAGGAGCCTGTTAGAAAAAGCCCGGAGGACCGTGAAGAGACTGTTGTGGGAATGTGGGCGTTAAAGGGACTTCTGGTGAGAACTCAGACACGAAAGAGGAACAGGTTATTGGAAAGCAACCTTGTTATAAAGCGGCAAAGCACTCGGCTGGTTGTGCTCTGGTGTTTTGTGAGCCATGAACTTGTGAGTAACAAACTTGTATACTTAGCAGAGGAGATTTCATTTTTTTTAATTGAGGTATAATTGACATACAACATTATAATAGTTTCAGGTGTACAACATAATAATTCAATATTTGTATATATTGTGAAATCATCACCTCAGCACGTCTAGTTAACATCCATCACCACACATAGTTCCTTTTTTTTCACGTGATGAGAATTTTTAAGACTTACTCTCTTAGCAACTTTCAAATATGTCATACCTTGGAATGCATATTTTCAAATATGCATATATAGTATAATTAACTATAGTCAGCACGCTGTACACCACTTCCCCATGACATTTATTTTATAACTGGAAGTTTGTCCTTTTTGACCCCCTTCACCCATTTCACCCACATCTGGCAACCACCAATCTGTTCTCTGTAACTATGAGCTTGGTGTTTTGTTCCGTTTTGTTTTGTTTTTTAGATTCCACATGTAAGTGAGATCGTACGGTATTTGTCTTTCGCTGTCTGACTTACTGCCCTCGAGGTCTACAGAAGAGTTGATTTCTGAGCAAAGTGTTGAGGGAACAGGCTGGTTTCTCCTGGCTGCTAGAGTAAGATGCGAGAGGAGAGAGAGGACTTGCAGAAGGAATTGTTCAGCAAAAAGGAACCAGAACTTGAAGATTTGAAAAGGTCTCTGCCATCCCCAACAAAGACAGGGACAGAGACAGGACTGAACCAGCAGCAACTCTGCCAGCTGGAACCAGAGGCACCAGAGACAGACAGAGTGAAGGAGGAGGATTCTACAGAGTGGAACAGCAGAGCTGTCAGGAGCCTCGGAGGTCAGCCATGCTGCCTCTCCCACCACGGCCCGGAAAGGCAGAAAGTGCCCCAGAAATGCAGAAAGCAGGAGCCTGCCAGGGCCAGCAAGCCAGTTCCCGGTTCCAGGAGGCAGGCCGTAAAGATATACAGAAATGCTCATTGGTCATCATCATCTTCATTGCTGGCCTCCTCCCTCCAATGCGCTCCGCCAGCGAGGAGCAAACGCATGGGAAATCCCTGCTGTCACTCCAGACACGATGACAACCCTTCTGCACAGCAGTGAGGGAGTGTGGGCTGTGGGTAGATGCTTCCCGGCATTCACGAGTAGAGGGCTGTGAACGTCTGTATCGTATTTCCTCGACTGAGAAAGGAGGCCGCGTTTAAGTGGCACTGTATAGCCAATGTGCTCATGGTTAGATGCCAGTCGGCCCTTAGGGAGAGATCACATCCTGCTGGGGCCACGCCAGCGTGTCCAGCGCCGTGATTTCTCTTAGCACTGACAGAACAAAGCCTCCAGGACTTTTGCTTTTCTGACAAACATCTACCTTACGGCCTCACATGTAATATACATGCTCCATGGAAATGTCTGCTAATCGCTGGCGTTTGAGCCCCCTTTTTTTTCTCCACCTTCACTTCTGGAGTAGCTGTAGTTGAGCTCCTCTCCCCACAAGGTGAGTTAACTGAACAACACTCGTTGGGAGGCGGCTGCGCTCACGGAAGAGGCGAGCCCGTGGCAGGGCTGCTAGGAGACCGTGACCGCGGAGGGGTTCCTGTCCCGTGGGCGCGGCGTGTTCAGAGCCCTTTCTGAAGAGGGCGCCGCTTACCGAGATGCTCAAGAGAGTCACAGCCATGACTGGGGTTCCTGGCGACCCACTTTAGGAACAGGCAGGGTGGCGCAGAGGTGTGGTAACAACACAGCAGTAACAGAAATCAGGATAGTTTGGTTGTCTTCAGTATGAATGATTCCATTGCCACTCTTTTCAGAATCCTTGCCATTTTGTATTTTGGCGGCAATATTTTCGACTGTCGTTTCTTCTAGTATGTCAACCCTGTGAATTAGTCTTGAACCACCCAAGGGTTCTCAATCCCTCCACCCCATTGTCACCATCATTTGGTTTGACAGATGAGTTACAGGTGAACCTGTGGAATTCCCCACCCTCCCCTTTGAGGGTCTGGATGGACCTGTGCATTCCCAGGCCGGATGGATAGATGGATGGATGGATGCATGCATGGACAGAATAGATAGCCTAAAATGAGGTTTAGTGATATTTGTGTGATTTTTTTAATCTATAATTTCAGTCCTTTCACTAGAGTTCAATCTCTCTCTTCCATTTCTCTTTCCCTGTCTTTGTACAAGCCATAGATAATCAAAAAGTTGGCTGTAATTCTAAAAATAACAAAGGTCCTGCCTGAGTTAAATACTGAGTTTGAGAACTTTGTGTTGTATGAGACTAGAACATCTAAGTGGTCAGTTATACGTAAACTCCATGATGTCATAGGTCCTTCGAGTTCCTTAAATAGCCACCTACCCACCCTTCCATCAAGTGTCTGGTGATTGTTTATTATGGTAGAACAAACCCACCAGAAAGACCCTTTCCAGCTCTAGAATTCTCTTATTTTGTGGACCCAACATGCTCTAGGCACTGAGGGTTCGACAAATCACAAAGCATGGACATAGCCCCTGGGTTTATAATCTGACTTACTTGGTGATCACAACCCAGGCTGCAATCAGACGGTGGTTAACATGACTGAATTCTGGGCATTTCTAATTGTAAACTCTCCCCCACACATTCTTACCTAAGTCACGGCTGCTCGCAAGAGAAATCAAATTAATCACCCAGCACGGTGTCTTGTGTTGCTGGCATTGCAGACAACAGCTGACGTACACGTCAGTGGTTCTCAGCCGTGGGGGTCCCCCCAGGGAACGTCTGGCAATGTCTGGAGATGGCTTTGGTCACCACACCTGCCACACCTTTCTCAGTGGCGACCTCATTTGTTGGCCTGCCTCCCATGGGGACATCTCTCTCTGAACACAGTGGTGAAAGATTCCCTGCTTTTGAGGACTTGTGTGATTAGATTGGGCCCAGACAATTGAGAATAATCATCCCATCCCAAGGTCCTGTAACCACAGTCACACCTGCAAAGCCCTTTCCACAGTGGTTCCCAGGATTAGGATGTGGAAATCTTCAGGTGCCACCATTCTTCCTACCACAGTAGGTGTTGTTACTATCAAGAGGAAGTTGAGGTACAGAGAAGCAAACAGCTCACCCGAGGCTCGGCAGCCACTGAGTGGGGAGCAGGGTCTGAATCCAGCCCTTTGGCTGGGATCAGCCCGCCAGCGGAGAGATGAGCACACCAAACGGAGAGCAGCCCCCAAGTCGCACCTGCACTGAGTGATTTCTGGGTGGAAACGTGAGTCAGAAGTTAAACAGTTGCTGGGGGCTGGGGCAGGGGCTGGGGATGCGCGAGTCTCCAGTCTCCTCTCTGCCCTACCCCCGCCCCCCCCCCACTCCCCCTGCTTCTGGCAGCAGCGGCCTGTGAGGCCACGTTGATTTTTTTTTTTTTTTTTTTTTGGCTGCGTCTGGTCTTCCTTGCTGGGCGCGGGCTTTCTCTAGTTGCTGTGAGCGGGGGCTACTCTTCGTTGCGGTGAGCGGTCTTCTCACTGTGGTGGCTTCTCTTGTCGCGGAGCACAAGGCTCTAGGCGTGCCGGCTTCAGTAGTTGTGGCATGTTGGCTCAGTAGTTGTGGCTCGCAGACTCTAGAGCACAGGCTCAGTAGTTGTGGCGTACGGGCTTAGCTGCTCCATGGCATGTGGGATCTTCCTGGACCGAGGGATCGAACCGGTGTCCCCTGCATTGGCAGGTGGATTCTTAACCACTGCACCACCAGGGAAGTCCCCATGTTGCTTCTTTAACAGAATGTGCTCATGGTGGTGTCTGGGGCCAGGGGGAGACCTCCTGCACCTGTCCCGAAGACGCAGATTCTCCTGTGGACCCTCAGTGCTGCCCTAACCCCTGACGGAGGTGCTGGGACCTCTGTCTCCCCCCACTCCCCCAACAAACACACTTTGCTTCCCATCTCCCCTTATGGCTTTGCCGTAAGTGAACCAACAGGAACGGTCAGGTATGCTTTGGCCAAGGCCTGAGCCTCCGTCTTCTGCTCTGGCCTCCACCCCTTACATCATGAAAAGGCCCAGTTCCTTCCCCTCCTGGAGCCCCTGCCCGGATGCTGGCACTGTTTTCCTTCTTTGTAGTCACCAGGGGTGTCCCCTCTAACTGCACTTCTGTTGGCAAGGAGAGCAGGTCCCAGGAACGTGTAGGACGATCCACAGGGCAGGGGAACTGCCCTTTGCCATCCCTGTCCTGCCCACAGGCCCGTGCTAGCTTGGAGGGGTGGGCGAGGGACCCTCAGAAGGGGAAGCCCCCAAGCTCACTCAGACTCAGCCTTGTTCTGAGAGCCGCTAAAGAGCCCAGCGGGTTCCAAGTCTGACTCCGCAGCCGCAAGCCCTGGGTGGAGTCAGGGATTCGAGGTGCCTGCAGGACAAGGGGTTTGGAGGGTCTTGGGGGCATGTCCTGCACTAAGTAGGCCCTCCAGGTGCAGGTTAGGGCTGACTCGCTGGAGAGCAGCCCTCCTGCTCTGTGTAGTGGACTCGCCAGCATCTCCAGACGGTGTATTCCCCAACAGTCCTGAGCTCTGGTTGGCTGGGGAGGTGGGACAAGAGGCAGAGGGAAGGCCACTGGCTACAACAAGACGGATCTGTGTATTCCGTGGTTGGTAGGGCCGCCTCCCTCCCTCCCTTCCTCCCTCCCTCCCATCTTCCACCTAATTCCCCTCAGGGTCATGTGACCATGAGTGCCCAGGAGCTGGCACACCACACCCACCAAGGTGCTCCGCAGGCAGTGCAGTTTCCTTAAATAACAATGTAAATACGTACACCTTGATATCGAAACTCCCTTTAATCAATCTAACTTTTACCATATTGTCTTGTTAGCAATTGTGTCATTTTCTGTTTATACCACCACTTTTCCCTCACCCTCTAAACTAAATCATCATTTCAGTTACTAGAGTTTCCAAATGTACTGCTTCCTGGACAATAGGAATTATTGTGTCTCCCTGGCAGCAGCCTGGAGAACGACTCCACAATGCGCTGTTAGTGTCAGCACGATGACACAGCAGCGGGGAAGGCCGTGGCTTCAGGGGCTAGAGGTCCTGAGGGCTCGTGTCCACTTCCACTTACGCAGCCTGATTCTGAGTCCACGCCCAGCTTGGGAGATGGGGCTGGGCCTGACAAGGGCAAAACCAAATGGTGTCTCTTGTGGGGTGCGGCTGTATCGGACCCTGCGGGGCGCTGTGGCGTGCTAGCATGTGCCCGGTGGGGGCCTGACCGCTGGGTTAGAGAAAGATAGGTAAGATACACAAGGCGCCCTTCGTAGTGGGGAGTTGACGGCGGGTGTCTGCTGTACGCACCGGGGAAGAAAAGCCTCTCTAGGACTTGCCTCATGTCGACGGCACCTCAGGTGCCCAGTGAACAGCGCTTCCTCCACGCCGCGAGCCGGGTGCAGGAGAGCGCAGCGCCGGCACCTGGAAGGTGAGAGGGAGGAATCAGAACCGAGCCGGGACTGAACGGTACGCCTGCGCGTACGGAGCATCTTCCGTGTGCCAGGAACCATGCACACGCTGTTTTAGCTCATGGTTGTGATGAGAGGCGGAAACTGATGCTCAGAGAGGCTAAGTAACTTACCCCAGGCCACACAGCCAGAATGCAAACCCTACGACCCCGACCCCCACCCTGCGCCTGGGCAGCACTCAGGGCCGAGAATCTGGGAACCAGCAGCAGCATCGCTGGTCGCTGGGTGTGCTCAGAACCGCTCTCTAGAGATGTGGACCTGGGCCTGACTCTCAGCTGGATCTCTCCGCTTATGTTTGCAGATCGCGTCTGGCGCAAGCGGCCCCACTGACGAGTCTGCCGGGTGGGCCGCTGGCACCGAGACGTCGAGCCTCCGGGCTCGCTCTGCGCGGGCTGCTAGGAGCACACACACCCGATAGGCGTCCGCGCGGATTTGGTGACGGAGATCAGGTCACACCGAGGAGGACCTCGTCTGCAATCGCAGGAGGTGAGGACCCACCCCCAGAAAGGGGTCGAGTGGGCACGCTGTCACGGTCCCTCCCTCCCTGCGTCCTGACGCAGAGGGGACGGTCAGCGTCCGCGTCGGCAGGATCACGCTCCCAGATGGGGGGGTTGGGATTGATCTCGGCCTCTCACCGCTCACCACCCTCAGGCCGCGCTCTGCTCTCCTCGGGGTGCCCCCAGACCCATTGGTAGGAAGGGCGGCCCCCAGTGGTTCGATGTCTTGGCCCCCAAACAGACGGCCGCATGCCCCCCAGAGCGGGGGCGCAGCCCTGGGGGGCGTGGGCGCACGGCCGACACCACTTCACGGAGCAGAGTTCCAACACCAAGATGGGGACTTCCCTGGCGGTCCAGTGGTGAAGACTCCGCGCTTCCATCGCTGGGGCGCGGGTTCCCTGCTCGGGGAACTAAGATCCAGCATGCCCCACGGCGCAGCCAAAAACAAACAAGCAAAACCAAAAAAAAAAAAAAAGAAAAAAAAAAAAAAGAGAGAGAGAAAAGGTAAAACACGCCGAAAAAATACCGAGATGATCGGGCCACTTTGAGTCCTTGCTTCCCCCGAGGCCGCAGCAGGTGCACCACCGTCTGCTCCCTGGCCTCCCTCTTCGCCGCTGATGGGGTCCTCCTCCTCGGCCACCCTTCTTCCCTCCGTGTTTCCAGGGTTCTCTGTTCAGCCCACTCCTCTCATCCCCTCTCTACCACCAGGACGCTCTTGACTCTCAGCTATGCCTCACAAGCCCTGGACCTCCCTCTCGAGCTTTATGCCTGAACAACATGTACATCTTGTACAAATTTTGTTAGATTTATCCCCCAATATGTCAGTTTTTTTGGTGCTAAAGTAAATGATACTAGGTCTTTAATCCTAACACTGTTTTATGTGTACCTTTTCTTGCTTTTCTTGATAGCCTTGCCCCAGGTTTGACATTTTATAGTCTTTTCATTACCAATTTTTGTTTTATACATCACTAATTTCTCCACCTTATTTGTTCTTTTACTTTTTGCTGTTGTTTTTTAGTTTGTTACAATGGATGCTTAGGTCATCAATTTTCAGTCTTTCATGTAGAATTTTTTAAAAAAATATTTATTTGTTTGCACCAGGTCTTAGTTGTGCAGGCAGGCTCCCTAGTTGTAGCTCCAGGGCTCCTTAGTTGTGGCTCGCTGGCTCCTTAGTCACGGTATACGGGCTCCTTAGTTGTGGCATGTGAACTCTTAGTTGCAGCATGCATGTGGGATCTAGTTCTCTGACCAGGGATTGAACCTGGGCCCTCTGCATTGGGAGCTCAGAGTCTTATCCACTGCGCCACCAGGGAAGTCCCTCATGTAGAATTTTTATCATTCAGTTAAAAGTATTTCCTAATTTTCATTGTAATTTCTTCTTTGGTCTATACTATATTTGGAGATGTATTCTTATAATTTCCAAGCCTTTGTATATTTCTAGGATTTCGTCATAATTTCTAGTTAATTTTTCTGTGTTCAAATAATCCAATTTATGATATAGATCCATAGAAATTTGTTGACATGATTTACATGTGCTCAATTTCATAAATATTTCAGAGTGTGCTTGAAAAGAGGGCATATTCTCCCAATCTTGGATGCAGTAACATATATATCTCCACTAAGTTAATTTTATTGTTTTGTTCACATCTTCTATATCCTTAATCTTCTCATGTGTGCGTTATTTATCAGTTACTGAGAGACATGAACTTCTCTTTGTAGTTCCATCAATTTTGGGTTCTGTATTTCAAGGTAATGTTACTAGGTTCATATTCTGAAATTACATTTTTTGTGAATTGAACCATTGTAATTACTGATATATTTGGATTTAAATCTACTATATTATTTGTGATTTTCCATTTGTTGTGCTTTTCCTTTTTCTTTTCCCTCCTTGCCCTCATTTTATTAGCTTTTATTAAGCATTCTGCTTTTTTCCTAATAATTTGGAAGTTATACATTCTATTTCTGGAGTTTAAATCATTACCCTAAAAAATTATAACATGAAAACTTAGTTCATCAAAGTCTGGCGCTCATCGGTACTTTTTTACCCTAATTCTGAAAATAGGACCTAGAAATCTATCACTTTTTAAATTCATATACTTTATTATGTGTTAAAATTCAGTAAAATAATATCGTTGTTGTTGTTTATACATTTTCTTGCTCTTCATTCTGGTCACTGCTCCTGCCTCAAGTATGTTTTGTGGACTTGCCCTTAGAGAGGGTCATCTACTTAGGGTCGGATTTCCTAGTTTTTCTTCTTCTGGTCCTTAAAGGAAATTTTCTTTGGTCACCATATTCCAGTTTGCTGATACTGTTTTTTTCCCTCATCATATTGAAGATATTATTTCACTGTCTCCTGTCTTTCAACGTTACTATCTCACCAGCTGTTGGTTTTTCAAGGTTACCAGGTTTTTCCTTTGGGTTGCTTTTAATAGATTGTTCTTGTCTCTGCTATGTACACTCTGACTATGTGTACATAGTCAGAGTACATTTCTTATTGTTTAATCTCCTGGTGCTTGTTGGTTCTCTGGAATCTGTGGGCTGCTACCTTCTGTCAGCTCTGGGGCAGTCCTGGTTGTCATGCCTCCTCCCCTTGCTCCTTCACAGGTCCTCCTGGAGCTCCTGTTAGACAGCCATCCTGGTCTCCTCAGTCCACCTCCTTCATATCTCTTGGCCTCTGTGTCATGTACTCCCATCTGCCCCAGATCCCCCCATGTTCTTTCTCTGCCCCACACGGTGTCCAGGAAGTGACCCTACAGGCTGGTCACCTCGGCTCTGCTGCACTCTGGCCACTGGGCTAGGTCAAAGGTCAAAGGGAGGGCCCAGCAGCCGTGAGCAGGAGAGGCTGCCCTTGTACCTTTTTCCCTCACCTGCCCTCCAGCCTGAGGTTTGGGCATCACTGCCTAAGACGGATGATCAGAAAAGGGCTTGTTGCTGGTTCCTTAAATGTTTGGTTAGAAGTTCAAGTTTTCTTGTTCATATAGTATTTTGAAATTATCTTATGTGCAATGTCTGAATTACTGATTGAACATACACTTACGGGGAAACTGCTTCAGAGGCTCACGGGGTGGACATCAGTACCGTTTGCAAATAACTCTGTTTCTTCCCACTTTCTTGTACATCCTGTCCCATGTGACTCTTTCCAGTCGATGAATTGAGGCTGAAACATGTCGTTGTCATACTCTCTCTTTTCCCCAGCGTAGCAGCTGGCACTATTTGCTGGGGAAGGCTGGCTCCCACAGTGACCATCCAGGACACAGTCCCCTGTGACTTAGGGTGGGCATGGTTCACAAGAGAAAAACAATGTGATGCTGAGATTCGGGGCTGTTTGTTACCACAGCATCACCTAGACTATACAGACTGATAAGTTAATATTATGCTTTTAACTCAAATAGTGGTGAAGGCAGGTAGCTTGCTATCACTACAAAAGTTAGTCACAGGGCCAGCATGGGCACTTTAAACTTCCTCTCTCTGGAAAACTGAGATTGTTAGAACATCATGCTTTCCTCATGCAGAACTTCATAGTCAATAATTAAACTGCTGACAGGACCATAACATTGTCAGAATCTATATTCTTGCTGCTTTTACCCTGAGGGGTGGCCAGCACAGCCAGCTGCTCAGCCAGCTTTCCTGAACACCAAGAAGTCAGGTGCCTGTTGCAACATGAGCCTTGTGAGTCTTTTTGGGTGTCGCACACTATGTTCATCTTAAGAGATTCTGCCTGTAGATATTTAGAATCATTGGCAAACTCATCATAGAAACATAAGTACACAGATTACAAACCTTTTATTATCACCCTTTATTTGCTCTTAGAAAACAGGTTGCAAGATTTTCATCAAACCTAAAGGTCCTTTTGGGACCTGTAAAATGGAAAAAGTGTTTTCAGCAGTGTGTTCATGCAATAGGATGATTCATATACTGGTGCTGTAATTAATGCATGGAACTGTCCCTTATCAACGGCTGCTAGCGTGAGCAAGGGTGTCAGCTCATCAGCACAGCAGCAAATGTCCTGCCTGTCTGTTGTGTTCAAGTGACAGGAGCAGCACAATTTTGCAGAAGAAACCCTACCCATGTACACGCACGATTAGTGCTTCTGGGGGATTATTTCCAGCACATTCCATCATGCACCTCCAGTTGAAACCCAAAAAAGTAAGAACTCTGAGGAAGTGAAGAGCAAAGTTACCCTTAGAAGGTAATGCAATAGGAAAAGTGGCTTTGGAGTTCAACTGCCCTGGGCTCCACTTCCAACTGTGCCATCCGGCAGCTGTGTGACAAGGAGCAAACTCCTTCACTTCTCCAAAAGCAGTGTTCTCATCTGTCAAACAGAGACAGTCGTGGCCACCTAATTGAGCTACTGTGAGAAATAAACAGTCACCTGGCATGTAGCAGAGGTTCCCTGCACCGTAGTTATTACGTCAGGTCCAGTGAGCACTTATGAACAGAACCAAAATTTAGGGGCTATTATCGTAACTAAGCATTTAGTAAGTACGTAAAGAACACTACTACTAGGACTCGGCGCTTTCACTGCTATGGTCCAGATTCAATCCTTGGTCGGGGAACTAAGATCCAGTAAGCCTCGCAGTGCGGCCAAAAACCAGAACAAAACAAAACAAAAAAACACTACTACTAATGATAGAGGATCTTTCCGCATAGTTGCTGGGTCCCAGGCTCTATGATAAACATTCTACACTTATCGTCTTCACACTAACCCTATTCTGTGGGCATTATTATTACCCCCAATTTACAAAGGAGGACACTAAGGCTTAGTGAAATAAAGAGATTTTCCCAAGATCACATGGGGCAGAGAAAGGTCTCGAAAAAAAGCCCACTCTTGCACTATTATGTAGCTCTGAAGAGATGCCCAGTTGCTACTTTTTTTTTTTTTTTTTTTTTGCGGTACGCGGGCCTCTCACTGTCGTGGCCTCTCCCGTTGCGGAGCACAGGCTCCGGACGCGCAGGCTCAGCGGCCGTGGCTCACAGGCCTAGCCGCTCCACGGCATGTGGGATCTTCCCAGACCGGGGCACGAACCCGTGTCCCCTGCATCGGCAGGTGGACTCTCAACCACTGCGCCAGTTGCTCCCAGTTGCTCCCAGTTGCTACTTTTGAGGATGTCTCTAATGCTGCTACTGCCCTCCATGGAATGAGGGCATATCCTTGTTGGAGTCATATCTCTGTGAAATTAAGATGACATCTGTCCCATAGCTACATTTAAGATTCCACAAGACTGACAGAGTTGGGTTGACAGACACTGTTAAATTAGTAAAATCCACTTGCTAAGTGTTATGGACCAAATGTTTGTGTCCCCCCAGAATTCATATGTTGAAGCTGCAATCCCCAATCTCATGGAGTTAGGATGTGGGGCCTTTGGGAGGTGATTAGGATTAGTTGAGGTCAGGAGGGTGGCACCTCCATTATGGGATTAGTGTCCTTATAGGAAGAGGAAGACACCAAAGTTTCCTCGCACCACCAAGTGAGGACACAGCAAGAAGGTGCTGTCTGCGAACTCAGCAGAATGTGACCATGACAGCACCTTGATCTTGGGATGCCAGCCTCCAGAACTGTGGGAAATAAACATCTGTTGTTTAAACCACCCGTCTGTGGTATTTTGTTACAGCAGCCTGAGCTAAGTCACCAAGTAATGTCATTAAAGTAAAATTCCTCTTCTCTTGAGTTTTCAGTGTCATATTAAAGGAAAACCATAATGAGTAAACCTTTCACGTCTTTATCCTTCAGTGAGTTCTTTTCATAACCAATCACTTCAACAACTGAAAGACACACACATTTGCAGACCTCTGCTGTGTGGACCTGGCTTAGGTCCCCCAGTCCAGCATTGAGGCACCATTGATTCAGGCCAGGAGGCCGAGGGGCGGGACTGGGCTCAGGGTGTCCCTCCTCAACCCTGCTCCGTGGGGTCCTCAGCAGCAGGTCTCCCTCCACCGTGGGACGGGCCGGAGCAGCAGTCCCATGGTTTGCTGGCTGCAGCTTCTCGGGGGAGAGTTTGCCTGTCAGGATCGGGGGCACAGCCTCAGAGCCCGAGGCCCGCTGCGTCCCTTGCGGCTCCAGGGGACAGGCGTCTGGGCGCCTCCCGAGGCCCCTCCCCAGCTGTTGTTAGCTGGAGGCCCGGTACCACAGATGGAGCTGTGAAAGAGGTGGGACCCCGAGCACCACAGAAGCCAGAGAGCAAATGTCACCGTCCAGCTGCACAGGCTTTCAGTCAGCTGAGTTCTGACGAGGGAAACGTCAGGAGGACAAGACGGTCCTGCCCTTGGAGGGCCCACCTCCTCGGGAAGTAAGCTGGACCCAGGGGGACACACGATTCATGCTGAATGAGTTCCCAGAACACAGTTTCTGGGGATGCAGGGAAATGACTGGATGCACAGGTCCTGACAACTGCTAATTCCGTGCCCTGAGTGACCTACAGCCAAGTACTAATCCCCACACAAAGGCTCCTTTTAGACAAGAAGTTTGGTCACAGTTCCTGGGACGGATTCTGATGCAAGATGTACTTTTCACCAATCAGAATTATAGTAACAAGAAAGTAAAGCGGAGGAGACCAATTCCACAAAATATAGAGGTCTGAGCAACAAGCCCTTTGGCTGTGAAGTGCCCTGACAGAAGTTGCCAGAAAGCACTGCAGGGCGCCCTCGAGAGTGTCCTTCACCACAGCCGAGGCTTGCCTGTCCCCGTCACCAGGCTCACGGTCTGAGAAGTCCTGGTAACTGAACATCCCACCGCACTGTCACCATCGGCTCCAGAACTGGCCATCTGCCTTCCCAGCTCTTCTGAGGAGCCCGGCAGTGTGTCCAAGGACGTGGGGTCTGGGACGCGCACCTGCCCCCAGGAAGCCGCACTCAGGCAGGCAGAGTGAGGGTAGAGGAGCAGAGAAGGTAGGAGGTGGTGTGTGGTGCTCCGTTCCTCGCCCCGGGCGTGCAGCTCTAGGAGCCACAAGTCATGACGCTTGTGTGTTCGTTCAGACAGGCCTGGTGGCCGAGCACAGAGCTCCCGCCGGTGGACTTGTCACACAGACACACAGTGAGGGGAGGTGTTTCTAGTCTCTTCTTTTCATGTGCTAGTTCTTTTCCTTTGAAGGCTGGCAAATAGCTCAGTTTCTGCACGACCGTGCTCTCTAAGGGGTGATTTTATTGCCACATGTGGGAACCGAGAATCCCTGGAGAGAAATTAGACATTTGATACATTTCATGGCAATGCTCAGAGCATGACCTTCTGCTGCCCCGATAAGGTTTTCATATAAAACTGATTCATGGTGGTCATTATACTAGTACCTCTTACTTTACACCTTATGTTTTTGCACACACCTTATGCTTTTGCACACATCTTAACTAGCCTCCATAAACAATCCTCTGGAGGGGGGCTTTATTTCCCCCATTTTGTGAAAGAGGAACCAGGGCTATGAGGACTTGTCACTCGCCATGGCTCACAAATCTGTAAGGTGCAGAGCTTTTCACCAGGGCAAGTGTTTATTAAGTGTTTTTAGGCAAACACAATTTCAAATTCATGGGTGAATAGTAAAAATACCAAAGACCTGTCCGTTTTTCATTGACAGGACGTATAAAGTCCTGACGTTATTCTCTGACAGGAATGTTAATGCACTTCCTCTTTGTCAAGGGTCCTCTTTTTGGTTAACGAATGGTTTCTCTTCTGTTCTATTGAACAAGCAGACTTCAACTGTTCTTTGTAAAACCAAGAAAATCACATATTTGACATCTTATATTATTACCATCATTTAAAAAAATTCTGTCCACTCCATACACTGCCTATATACATGATTGTGTTTACGGGACAGCTGAAAAGATACTGGTCCTCAGCAGAGCCTGGGGTCCTGTTTGCCACTTGGAGCATCCTTGGGGAGAAGCAAGCCTCTGGTCTTGGTTTAGCGCTGCACCACAAAGTTGTTGAGAATATTATTGATATTAAAAAGTAAAGCACTTTGTAAATGTTAAAGTTCTACGCAAATGTAAGAAATTGTTCATTATTGCCTAGAGTTAAAAGCTAAAGAAAGGATAGTTGCTTGCCCGAAGCAAAGGATTGGTTGAACTTATCTAAATACTGTATTTTTTAAGGATGAACGGGCCATATAAGAGTGAGGGGAGGGGGAGAGGTTGAGGGACATGCAGGTACCTGAGGAAGACAGAGGGGTGTGAGCACGGTTCCGTGCATCTCAGGAATGGTGCGCAGAGCTGTCTGCGGTTTAGCAAATGATTCTAGCAAATCCTAATTACCCCAGAGGCTTCCTTCAGAAGTGCCACAGAGACACAGGCGGCATGCTTTTCTAACCCATGACACAAAAACGGGTAGTACAGTTAATAACAGATGAGAGAATCGTGACTCAAAATTATTTTTGGTGTTGGAATTTGGGGGGTTTATGAGGCATTTTCACGTTAAGAATGGGAAGACTTGTTAAAAAGATCTGAGAAGTCGAGATGATTGAGAAGTCGAGATGCTTGAGAAGCAGAGCAGCTGCTGGTGGACAGCAGAGATGCTGGGCCAGGCCACCCAGCTTCAAGCCCCACTGCTGCCTGTTAGCTGTGACCAGGCTAGTTACCCCTGTGTTGTGCCTCGGTTTTCCTGTCCAGTCACAGGGTTGCTGTAGGGATGAAATGAGTTAACATGTGGGCTAGTGAATAGTGCTCCACACCTGGTCACACGCACGCAGGTACAGTTTACCAGGTATGTGGTCCTGGGCTGGTGGGGAGTGTCCCAGTGCCCCAGCCCCTTCACCTTCTCCTCAGTGCACTCCAGAGGGCACGTGCGGAGCCAGCTGCAGCCCCCGGCCCCTCCTCCGTGGGGTTTCGCAGGCCTTGGGGGCCATCTCCTTCTGCATGATCTCACCCGAGGCCTGTTTCACACTCCTGGCATCTCAGTGGGAGGGGGAGGGGCTGCCCTCCCGCACAGGACGCTGAGGATGGACCGACCTAGAGTTTGATTTTCAGAAATGCTGCGTTGCCATATCTGGAATCATGTAGGTGGACATTACACAATTGATTGGAAATGTCTAGTCCATACAAGCATTCGGCGAGACCCCGGCAGGCAGAGCAAAGGGAGGGGGGCAAAAGCTCCAGGTGGAGCTTGTTAGGGCGAGGCGCGGGCAGGTAAGTCAGCCACGGTCAGGGGCGCGGAGAGACTAAGAGCCGGAGTCACAAACGCCACGGGATAGAAGAGAGGGTCTTGAGAAGACGGGAAGCAGAGAAAATGACGACTGACAAAGGGCCTGCGGCTGACGGCCCAGGTCAGGGGAAGGCTGGCAGGTCGTGCGGGGCCCAGGGCCCAGGGCCCGGGTCGCGGCCCGGGCCGGGGGTGGGGTCGCCAGCGCGGACTCCGGCCCGCAGGGAGACGGGCCCCTTCTCTGCAGACGATTCAGCCTCAACGGCGTTTATTTAATAAGATTTATCGCGCTCACAAATGCAGAGGTGGCGTGAGCGCGCAAAGCGCAGACCCTCGCGCCCCCCTACCTTCCGTTCACCCCGCCAGCGGCCGCGACGCACGGCCCCCGAGACTCCCCGATCCTGAGTGCCCAGAGCCCCTGGCCTCCTCAGATCCTGAGTCCCCCAGGCCCTTCGAGATCCCAGACTCCCCGAGGCCCCCGGAGCCTTCCGAGCCCCTCTGACCACCCCGACACCCCGAGGCTCCCGAGACCCCTGATCCGGGCCGAGAGGGGATCGCGGCCGGGCCCTGGAGCCGGTGACCGTCGGGGGGAGCACAGGCCCCCAGGGAGGCCTCTCAGGACCCTCTCCTTTAGGGTCAGGGACTGAACCTCAAAACCGCTTCCTCCCCGCGGTCTTCCTCCCGCCCTCCGCACGCCCTCAGCCCCACCCCCGGCCCCGTGACCCCTCCTCCGGCCGGGCGGGGGCGCTGTGCGACGCCGAAGCCGGGCGGGGGGGGGGGAAACGTAGGGAGCTCCCGGAAGTGACGCAAAGCTAGCGGAAGTCCCGTCCACCTCGGCGGAAGTTCCTCCTACCCGCTGGCCCTCCCCTCTACCCACTCCGGCGGAAGTCCGGGCCGCCGTCCCTCGTGGCTGATCGCAGGCATGGCGCACTACAACTTCAAAAAGATCACGGTGGTGCCGTCCGCCAAGGTAGGCGGCCCCGAGGGCCCTTCCGCCCACACTTTTCTCTGCCGGGTCATGAGAATCGAGGGTCCGGTTTGTAACGCTGGGCTGAGAGAGGTCGCCTCCTCCACCAGGCCCCCGTCTTAGACCATGTTCTCTACAGATTAGGGCCCCCGGGTTAGGGGTCTCACGAGAGGGTGGCGGCCCTTCCTCAGAAATTAGGGCTGCCCGGGGTTAGGGTCCCTCTTCAGATGTTGGGGTCCTCCCCAGAGAAGAGGGGGAGAGTCAGGGCAAACTTTACGAAGTAGGTAGGTTTTGAACTGTCTCCAAAGGGTTCGTGGCTTCTGCCAGATGGAAGAGGGGTCGCGGTCAGAGGCGAGACCGCGGCGTCCCTCCCGGAGCTAACAGTGTTGCCGGCATCTGTCTTCTTGGCTAGTTTGCACTGGGGAATTCATGCAGAAGTCTTTTATATCCTCTGGTAGTCACCTTACATGCCTTAGTCACCTTACCTTAGGAAATTGTATATAGTGGGTTTTAGTTTTATATGTTACTTTATGTACTTTCAAAGCCACAGATACGCAAACTGAAACAGTAGAACTGTTTCTCATTAAAAATTTTTTTTTTTTAATTTATGCTTGAGTTGTCTGGCTACTTACGTTTCAGAGGTTCTTAGGTATTTAGAAATTAGGATAACGTGAAGAAAGCGTAGGATAAAATTTATTTCTGCAGCCATTTGCTGAGTGTTTCTTAAAGGCCAGGAACTATAAAGTTGAGCACGTTTTATAGCGAAGATTTAATTAGAAAATGTGTTTGTAGTTTAAAATATATCGTATTGTTAAATATTAGTCTTTTAAGATGGTTTCAAATAAGTGGGTGAAAGTAGATGTTTTTGGTGTAACTGTGTCTTACTTTATTTAATTGCAGGACTTTATTGATTTAACATTGTCGAAGACTCAACGAAAGACTCCAACAGTTATCCATAAACATTATCAAATCCATCGCATTAGACACTTTTATATGAGGAAAGTCAAATTTACTCAGCAGAATTACCATGACAGACTCTCACAGATTCTGACGGATTTCCCCAAATTGGATGTAAGTGATTCTGGGAAACATAAGTGATTATGCAAATATGAGCCTTCAGACAGGGTTAAACAAGGTCTGTCTAGAGATAATGAAGGAAAGAGGAAATAATTGACTTGTTGAAGTTTACTCTGAGAGTTAGTGGCAAAACTGGGAACAGAGTACAGGTGTTTTGATTCCTTAGTATCTTTTTTCCCCCGGTCAAAGTCCATCTACGAGGGCCCAGAGCATGCCTCGCTCGGGCTTTTTCTGTAACCTCTAGACTTGTAGGGGCCAACCCAAGCTCTGAAAGCTGTGGACTGAATTCAGGAGCCCGAGCTTCTGGCGGCTTGTGTGCTTCCTCTCCTCCCTCTTTCCAAGGCTCCCTTTCCTGTGGCCTCAAGTTGGGCCAGTGGCTTGAGGCCCAGCAGTGTTTGTGATGTTGTTGCTTCATCAGCTAACGACTGTCTATGTACTTTCTTCACGGGCAAGAAACAGTCTCGTGGGGAGCCGCCTTCTACATTGAGCCCCCAAAGTTGAGCTCTGTTGCGTAGAGCAGTTTGCTTGTGTGTTTAGCTGTAGGATGCAAGAGAGGACACTGCCTGTGGTGTCCCTGTGTGGGGTGACGCTGCTGCAGGGTTGTTGAGGAGGTGATGGATGTGGGATCAGCAGTACAGCCTGAGAGCCTAAATGTGCCACTGCCCTACAACAGTCCCTGAAGGTGGGTTAAGGCAGTGAGAAGAGATTGATTTATGTGACAGAAATTGCTGTTACAAAATTCTGGGACTTGATAGGTGCACAGTGACTACTGGCTGGATGAGGGTGTAGTTTCTTGGGAAAGTGTGTGTACTTCAGGAAGTACCTGGGGATAAAGAAGGCAGTAAGAATGAGATGAAGACACCAGGAAATACCTGATGTGAGCAAACAGAAAATACTTTGATCTAATCAACACCAGAATTTTGTTCTTTGTAAAAAAAAATTTATCTTTTTTATCCTTGGTATCTTTTTTTTTTTAAATATACATTAGGGGTTCAAATTTATGAACATTCTATTCCTGTTGGCTTTTATTTTTCAAACTAAAGTTATCTGAGAACAATTTTCGAGTAAAATGTTGGAGTAGATTATCATTCATTAAACGATTGCTGTGTCTGTTCAGCCGTCACTTTTAAAGCCCCTATCTTGTCTAGTGGGGGAGAAGTGATAATAAACATGAAAACATGTGTTTCATATGGGTATGGAGAAGAGGGAGGGCCACTAGCTGAGCCCTGAAGGAAGCGAGAGCTGTGCGCTACCTGGGGAATGAGCACTGAGGCACAGAAACAGCAAGTGCAAAGGCCCCGGGCTCCAGAGTCTGGTGTCTTCAAGGAACAGGAAGGTCCAGGAGGCGGGTCGGAGGGGGTGTGGGTGGGGCGAGGCGACTTGTGTAGCGGCCTTTGCAGTGGAGCCTGGGACCAGTCTCCCTGGCCTTGCTGTGACTGACTTTCGAAGGAGGACTGGTCTGTGGGGATGAGAGCCCTAGGTGGGGAGCACGGCCGCCAGGGCACTGGTGGCTCCAGAGCTGAGGAGCTGAGAAGCGTCTGCCAAGAAGAGGAGCAGAGATGGGCGGATTGTGGGCTCAAGGGAGTTTTAAAACTTTTAAAAAGTTTTGGGGCAATAATAGCATAAGGTTGATGGGACAGGGAAGAATTTCTCCAGCTCAGTTCTTGAGTGGTGAGGGGCGGGCTCTGGTGCTCAGATGGAGATGGGCCTGGCTGCCCTGCTGACTGCATTTTTCTCTGTGAACTAAACAGTCATTGAACAGGAGAGAGGACTGGGGAGAAGATCCTGGGGGGGTGAGGAAGAGTAAGAGGTGCGATGTGTTTCCCGAAGAAATTATTCTTCAAGTGTTATTCATATATTGGGAGGAGAAACTGCTGGAGCAAAATGACCACTTTGTTTTTCTTGTTACAGGATATTCATCCATTTTATGCTGATTTGATGAACATTCTGTATGACAAGGATCATTACAAGTTGGCTCTAGGACAAATAAATATCGCCAAAAATTTAGTGGACAAGTAAGGTATTTTCTTAATGTATCTTTTAAGTTACTGTTAAAAGAGAGAAAACTCTTACACCTTTCTTTTTATGTCTTTCAGTGTTGCTAAAGATTACGTGCGGCTTATGAAATACGGTGATTCTCTCTACCGCTGCAAGCAGCTGAAACGTGCGGCCCTTGGGCGCATGTGTACTATTATCAGAAGACAGAAGCAGAGTTTGGAATATTTGGAACAAGGTACTTGTTATGCATCAGCAAAAACAGGTTTTAGTGCATTCTGTTAACGTACTTGATCCTTGTCAAGAAGTTATTTTTAAAATGTTTATTTTTGTTTTGTTTTAGAGATAAGAGGATCAAATTATTTTTCCCAGCCTAGCCTGTAAGAAATTCTAACAGGTTAGATATTACTGAAAAAGCAGCTAGCACTTAACATGCTTACACACTAGTAGCACTATTAAGAAAATTTATGTTTTTTAAGTTTAATAGGTAAGGCATGTACGTTATAAATCATGGGGAAGTAATAAAACATATAAAAATAAAGTGACCCATAGTTTTACCTGTTACTGATAATATGGTGCATTTCTTTGTAAAACGTGTTAGCATCAAACTGCTACTCCAGTTTTGTTACCTGGTAGTTTTTTTCAGTAGGATGATTTCTTAATTAATGTAGTAGGACTTTTTTTTTTTTTTTGCGGTACGCGGGCCTCTCACTGTTGTGGCCTCTCCCGTTGTGGAGCACAGGCTCCGGACGCGCAGGCTCAGTGGCCATGGCTCACGGGCCCAGCCGCTCCGCGGCATGTGGCATCTCCCCAGACCGGGGCACGAACCCGTGTTCCCTGCATCGGCAGGCGGACTCTCAACCACTGCGCCACCAGGGAAGCCCTGTAGTAGGACTTTTATTGAAACAATTTTTTGCCTTTTTGCATGCATATATTTTTACATTTCAAGTGTTTTTAACTGATTTGGTTTTGGACCCCCCCCCCACCCCTCCCAGCATCTTGCAAATAATTTGTGACAAGATTGTAACACTGGGCTGCTTTAACAGTGCTTCCAGTGAGCCGTTAGGTCATCAGGGTGGCCCACTGGTGTCGCTGGAGCAGACGAGGCCCCTGTGGGTTTCTCATTACGTGAAAGTAGCCTGCTGCCCAGCCAGGAAGTGATGGCACACACACTCGCTTGAAAGTGCTCTTTCAAACATCTCTCATACTCAGTTGTCTGGGTTGTGTGGTTTGGGCCCCATCTTGTACCTGTTGGATAGGAATCTATGCTGTTGGGCCTGGGAGCAGGATTCCTGGTACAGCCTGGATGCCCGGTGCCTCCGCAGCTGGTCCCTTCTCCGTTCATTCGTATTCTCTCAGTCACATACATGATAAATGTTGGAGTGAGGGTGATGTGACCACAGTCCTGGGGTGCACAGCTAAGTTGAGCAGATCTTCAGCTTTGAGTTTCTTAAGTTTTCTTATGAAATTAAGCACGTTTACTGTAAACTTCTCACAGTGCGTCAGCATCTGTCCCGTCTGCCGACCATTGACCCGAATACAAGGACTCTGCTTCTGTGTGGGTACCCGAATGTCGGCAAGTCCAGCTTCATCAATAAGGTTGGTCCGCCTGACGGCGCAGTGACCAAGGACCTGACTGCCTGGGGTGAGGCCGGCTGCAGTCAGTCCTCTAGTCGGCACTGCCCTGGGCCCAAAACATTCTTCCTCCCATCCTCGAGGATCGACCCTGAACCTGGATGGATATTGCAGTTATGGGGACTATTTTATTTTTGGGTTTTGTCTGTGTCCTACAAATTTCTAAGGGATTTGAGACGTTTGAATACGTTTCTGTTAACACATGGACATGCGTGTCCCGGGAACAGTAGTGCCAGGGAGTCACTGTTGACCGTGCAGACTGTGCCTGCTGAACTGGCCTTCCCAGGCTCCAGAGGTGTTTCTCAGGTGATGTCACCCGGGTTGCTGTTTCAACTTGCATGTAAACTATTTGGTTTGTGTAGTGGGAAGTGGTTGCCCTTTACTTAGTTTATTATCAGAGTTAAAGGAACTGTTTAAGTAACGCAGCACCTTAGCTGAGCTCAGGGACCTGAATGGAGTAGAAACTGTGTTTAAAGTGTCAGCTCACAACCAGCAACAGCCCAGGTGCCAAAAAAACAATGGTTACATGTGTGGCTCTTTGCTACTAAGAACACTCCTGCAGATTTGTAGGTTTTTGTTTTGTCTACAAGTGGCACTGACACAGTGACAGCTGAGCTCTGCAGTGTCTCAGCTGACCTCTCCAGGGCTTGTGAGCCAGGCCTTGGGGGTTAGACGGGCCGCTTAATTAACTAACATTAAACAACAACAGAAAATTCAGTCCTCAGTCTCATGACCACATTTCAGGAGTTCAGGGACCCCGCGTGGCTTGCAGGCCGTTGTGAGGTGCAGGTGTAGAGCGTTCCCGTCATCACAGGAAGTTCTGTTGGGCGTCGCTGGGGCCAGGATGGGTGAGAGGAGGAGCTGGTTGGTGTCCTCCAGGTGCTGGGCCTTCCTTGCTCCCTGATGCCTGATTCATACACTGCCTCTGTAGCCCGGGTCCTGAAGAAGAGGATCCCGTCCGCCTGCTGAGGTGCTGACTCCTGTCAGAGTTGAATCCTGTGAGGTTGAATCTCGTGGGGCTTTTTTTGTTTTTTTCCTACCCCAGCAGTTAGTCTCGATAACACGTAGGTGCCGCGTTTACTCTGTTGCAGAGGATACGCAGTACAGGACTTGTGGTTTGTTCCAGGTGACGAGAGCAGATGTGGACGTCCAGCCCTATGCCTTTACCACCAAGTCTCTGTTTGTTGGGCACATGGATTACAAGTATCTGCGCTGGCAGGTGAGAGCTGTCTAAGCTGGGACAGTCGTGGCCTTGTTCCTGGAGTTTGATTCCGGGGATTCCCACAGACTAGTTAGTGTCTGCCCACGTCCCAGTGTATGCAGGGTCACAGGGAAGGCTGGGGGGTCACCGGGAACGTCCCCGTGGACAAGCTCCACCAAGCTCGGGGGACGCGGCAGCTCCCAGCAAGCCTTCTGCGCTTGGCAAATGGTGGTGCTTCTGATGGGCCGGTCATCAGAAACCATTTACAAGCGTGACGCAGCCTGTTTCCATAGTTGAATTTAGCGTTATGAGAGGTGATGTCATTCCTAGCATGTGGGAGCAGTTATCCCAGTGTTTCTATGTTGTCACTAATGGAAAGAGGGGTCCTTCTCAGGGTCGTTGGCAAGTTCGTTCTTCAATGAGCTCTGCAGCCCCCTCACCCGTTTTTCATACTTAATTTGTCCTTTTCCCCTGCTGCCTTGTTTGTTTACCGTGGTCAGTTGGGAGCCCTGCATTTTCTTTACCAGCTTTGTCAGAGCTGGTCTGGGTTTGTCAGCGCCCTCGGCCTGTGCTGGGCAAGCAGCTTGTGCAGACGTGGGCTCTGGAGTAACGAGTCTGACCTTAGGTGGTGGATACTCCGGGGATCCTGGACCACCCTCTGGAGGATCGCAACACCATTGAGATGCAAGCCATCACTGCACTGGCTCACCTGCGAGCCGCGGTTCTCTACGTGATGGATTTGTCTGAGCAGTGTGGGCACGGACTCGGGGAGCAGCTGGAGCTCTTCCAGAACATCAGGCCGCTCTTTGTCAACAAGGTGAGTGTGGGGACCAGTGTTTTAGTTTGTAACCTGCAGCGTGAAGGTAATAATTTCATTATTTTTCTTTCTTATTCTAGCCTCTTATCATTGTAGCAAACAAATGTGACGTGAAGAGAATAGCTGAACTTTCTGAGGACGATCAGGTAAATCACCTTGATGTTTTCAATATTTCCTACTAATTCTGAATCTCGTCTTACACAATCAGAGTTGAAAAGGAATGTTAGCGATGCTAGTCTGGTTTTTGTTTTGCAGCTGAGATAATGTCCTCACTGATTGAGTCGACGTGACCTTATGAAAGCCCGTTCATGGCAAACAGACCATGAGGTTTCCTGGTTCCTACTCTCTCAGAGGCTGTGGGGCGGGCTGTGCGTGTGGTCAGTACAGCAGCCTTCAGGAGACTGCTCGTTTGGAAGGGGCTGCCTCTCTTTTTGGGGCCTTAAAACGAGCAAAGCACCCCAAGGTTTGCCTCAGCTCCTTGGGCCTGGGCTGCTGGCTGCTCTGGAGCAGTACCTGCAGCGAAGTGTCTAGTGGGAGGCATTTCTCGGGTGTTACTGGAGTACCTGCTTCACAGATTCTGTGGGGAGATGTTGGGGACTGAGTGAGTGAGGGAAAAGGAGTGTCTGCAGACCTTCCAGAACCGTGACCCTGTCGTGTCTGCTGTAATTTTCCAGGTGGCAGGTAACGTCGTTAGCCTTAGGTTTTCAAGCTGTTTGACCCTGTGTCCGTCCCCAGGAGGCATCTCTCAGGACAAATGCTTCGAGAAGCTCTGCGCTGGTCCAGTGGTTCTGTCTCGTGGCCCCACCAGCAGTGTTGGCGTTGCTTTTCGGTGGTAATGTGTCGTAAGTCAGGGCACACCCCGGGCCTCCGCAGTCAGACTCTGGGAGGCCCAGCAGCCCACTTTGCAAGGCCCCGTTTGGTGTGAGAGGCGCTGCGCTTGTCTGGCCTGAGCAGAGGGTCTCTAGGGGGGCTGTGCTCTTGTCTCTGGCTCTCTCTGGTGCTGTTTGAACACTTAATCCTTGGTGAGAACGTGGTGTGTTTAAACAGCCATTCTGGTGTCCCTGGGCACTGCCGTGTACTCTACGTTACTGGTGATGTAAACGCTGATGTCAGAGAATTCTCTTTTCTTTGAAAGGGTCAGATACTTACTCGGTGATCTCAGTTTTTCAGGCTAAGAGCACTGGAGTGTGGAGGGGAGGGCAGGTCAGGAGTGATCCTTGTGCCGGAAGCTCAGCCCTTGGGGTTAGACACGCCCAAGTCCTGCCCCCACTGCCAGCTATGATGGAGTTTCAGTGGTGGGAACAGTTGCATCACTGGGTTGGGAAGCAGGGTTGCGGGTGCTGTGAACGCTGGTCAGCGCCGCGTGGGGCCTGCTCTGGGTCGGTCGGTGACTGATGTCTCTGGAGCTGCAGTGCAGGTTTTGCCCCATCTCGCACAAGGCACGTGGCGGCAGGTGCGGTGTCTTATGCGGGTCATGCTGGTAGGTGGTATGACTGGTCTTTCCAGGGAGTGGGGGGAGCAGAACTCATTCCTGAGAAGCTTGACTGTTGTGAATTGGCCACCTGTGTCAGAGCGTTGTCACATGGTCAGGCCGGCAGCAAGGTGTCGGGTGGCGTTGGTGGAGGCGCAAATGAAGTCCCTTGTCCTGGGGTCTTGGTGGTTCGTTCATAGCTGGATTCGTACACGTTGCTGTATCGTTTTCTAAGGAATTATCTTAGTCTGTGGAGGCCAGGTATTTTATAAAAAACAGCATTGAGAATATTCTCTATGAAAATCGGTATCTTAATTTTCTCAAGGTTCTCTTCAGAAGGGTAAGTCTCACAGAATGTTCCAGAGAGCCTCTGGTTTGCTTCCTGTAGTTTGATTTGATCCTCCCCGTAATGTATATTTTCTTTTCTTTTTTAAAAAAAATTAATTTATTTTTGGCTGCGTTGGGTCTTCATTGCTGCGCGCGGGCTCTCTCTAGTTGCGGTGAGTCGGGGCTATTCTTCATTGCGGTGCATGGGCTTCCCCATTGCAGTGGCTTCTCTTGTTGCGGAGCATGGGCTCTAGGTGCGCAGGCTTCAGTAGTTGTGGCACACGGGATCAGTAGTTATGGCTCGCGGGCACTAGAGCACAGGCTCAGTAGTTGTGACCCACGGGCTTAGTTGCTCCGCGGCATGTGGGATCTTCCCGGACCAGGGCTCGAACCCGTGTCCCCTGCATTGGCAGGCGGATTCTTAACCACTGTGCCACCAGGGAAGCCCCTGTATTTTCTTAATCACAGCTGAATTTAGGGAAAAATAAATAACTGTTTTGGGGAGATGTCCTTCAAAAGAATTAAAAAACCACAGATGTGTTAATTATAATTAGCATTTATAGCACCCATTTGAGGAGAAGTAAGATTTGTTCATGGGGAACTGGGGATAAACACAGCTCTCATTTGTCCTTTGTATTCCCAGAAAATATTTCTAGATCTGCAGGCTGAAGGGTTTTCTGTTGTGGAGACCAGCACCCTGACGGAGGAAGGGGTTATTAAAGTGAAGACAGAGGTCAGTGCTTCCTCACAAGCAGGGTTGATCCCTTTCCTCGACAGGAATGTTTCTCTCTGAGTGTTAACAACCCTGAGTGCTAGTAGCTCCGCCTGAGAGATGAATCCCGGGGCCCCCACCCACCCAGTGAACATGTGAAGAGATGCTCACACTCCCAGCACAGGTCATTTTCACTTAGTCCTGCTGCCTCAGGGTTCTTCCTTGGGCTGGGCCTGACCCTGACCCGGGAAGGAAGAGAGAGGTCCCCTCCGCACCCGGCCCACCCTCTCCCGTCCCGGAGCGTGAGGTCTGCCTCAGGGCAGTTACTTGGACCTTGGGGGTCCCAGCACTCAGCCATCAGATGCTACCTCTGAGGGAAAAGCGTAGCAGGTTCCAAACCTGGGGACCGTCCTCTGGTTATGGGGTCTCTGGTTCCTGGTTCCTTCCAGAAGGCAACATGAGGCTCTGCCGGGTGCCCTGTGACCTGGTGCCACGTTTTCTCACCTTAGGCTTGTGACAGGCTTTTGGCTCATCGAGTTGAAACCAAAATGAAAGGAAATAAAGTGAACGAGGTGCTGAACAGACTGCATTTGGCTGTTCCCAGCAGAAGAGATGACAAGGTAAAGTCGCCTGTGGAGGCCCTTGAGGCAGGGGGTTGCAATGGCTGGTGGGGACCCACGCGCCTGCCTCCCCGGTAGTGGATTTCCCGGGTGTTCTCGCATCTTTCTCAGAATGAAAGTTATGCCATGTATGTCAGGAAGAATCGAAGCGGTGAGAGGAAGAGTATGAAGAGCCGGGTTAAACCTGCTCCCCCACCAGAGGCTATTACTGTAACTCTCAGCTCGTCTATTTGTCCAGAAACATTTTGGCATATAAGCTTCTTTTAAAACACAGGAATATATTTTCTTTCAAGTTTTTCATTTTCTTGCTATTAAAAACTAGTGCTCAAGGGTACGTTTTCATACATAGGTCTCTGTTTTTAATTGCAAATATATCTGTAGACTGAATTTTAAGGCATGGCATCGAAAATGTCATTGTCCTCCAACAATGCCTTGCAGGTTTATACTTCTGAAGGTTTGAGAATGCACACTTCCTGTTGTGTCAGTGTGACGGACTAAAGATGCTTCCATTGTTGTGATGTGTTTCTTTTTTCTTTTTTTGCTGTGCTGCACAGCTTGTGGGATCTCAGTTCCCCGACCAGCGATTGAGCCCAGGACCATGTCAGTGAAAGCCCAGAATCCTAACCACTAGGCCACCTGGGAATTCCCCCTTTTTATTTATTTTAATGTTTCTTATGTATTTATTCATTCAACGCTAATTTTTGGCAGCTAGTCTAGGCATTAACAATACAGGTAAAGATCACTGTCAGTGACGTTGTTAATGATTTTTATCATATTTGTTCTCAAAAAGTTACACCAGTTTTCAGTTTTTTTCATTACCACACTTTTTTTCCCCAAAATAAAGTGGAAATTACATTATAAGAAGTGATATTTCTACACTGTAGTTTCAGGCAGTCACACTCAGTGATTATTCAACATGATTGTTTTCAGTTAGTGAACATCACGTGGAACAGGATATATATCTTGGTGTTGACATACTTGCTTTTTCACTTCTTTAGGTTATCTCTTGCTGATTTGTAATTTATATATTAAGGAAATCAGACTCTTGTATGTTCTGTAGATTTGTTTTCTTTTTGTCAAAGGTATTTTTTCTTCTGTATTCTGATGGTTCAATTTTTAAAATTTTACCTTTTTTTTTAATAGAAGTCTTCATTTAGTTGTGATTTTATCTTGTTCATGGGAAGCAGGTGGTGGTCTTCACCCAGCTCATCGTTTATCTCAGGACTGATGGCTGGATGGTGTGTCTTCCCATCAGATTCCCTTCTGTGCTTGGGCTTATGTCTGAATTTCTCCTGTTCATTGATCTGCTTTATTTCTCCTGTACTGCTTTCTTCATCCATAATTTTTCTTGATTCTCTTACTGTTTGTTTTTTCTAAATAAACTTTAGAATCGGCTTTCGGAGCCTTCCCAGCTTCCTTGCCCAGACTGGCCTTGCACCTTCCTGTCTCCCCCAGATCATCTTGGTTTTTAGTTGGTCTGGGTGTGGTTTTGTGTTTCCCTTGCAGATGGAGAATTTGCTTGTGGTTTTTCATCTTTGTGTTTTGATTTAGCAAGGCATTTCATGTAGGTATTTCCACTCATGTCTTCTCAGGAGCGGCCCCCATTCATCCCTGAAGGAGTCGTGGCACGCAGAAAGAGAATGGAGCTTGGGGAGCCGAAGAGGAGGCGGGTAAGTGACGGGAGCGCCCATGGGCCTGCGCTGGAGAGCGTGTGTGGGGCAGGGCTTTGGAGCATAAACCCCCTGGGGCCTGGACACCCTCCTGGGTGGAGGTGCCAGGTCCACCAGTGGCAGAAACAGCTTTCCCACCAGAAATGGGTGCTGCGCCTCAGGTGCTGAAAGGATTGGCTCTTCGGTTGGAGGAGGGGTGATTCCACAGGGAAGGGAGGGGGCCCAGCAGTTCTGGATCTGAAGGTCAAATAGCGCTGATGAAAACTGTGTTTTCATTGCAGGAACGGGACATTGAGCTGGAAATGGGAGATGATTATATTCTGGATCTTCAAAGTAAGGGCTCAAATGTGATAGTTGTTTTCAGATGCCAGTTGTGTGAAAAATGTGAAAGTGCATTAATGGGTGCAAGTCTTCCAGCATTTTGTTAATTTAATTTCTTGAAGGTGAGAGGTTGCATACTGCCAGGACTCTGAGATTTCTTCCTTCCAGGTAGTTTTCTGTGAGTGATCATTTCTGTAGCTCACCTATCATATAAGTGTTGGACCAGGCTGATACTGTTGATAATCTGTTGTTCATGCCTTTGGACACTTGATCCTGAGGTACTGATGGGTCTTAGGATGTGCTTGGAGCAATCCTTTGGTCGAGCACGTTACCTTGCTTACCTAGTGTTGAACACAAGTGCTCTTTTGTCTTCACAGGTGTAGGACTTGTGTAAGTGGTGGCTCGTTTGGGGCACACAGTAGTTGATGTTAAAAACAACTATAAACTTTTTGTTCTTTGACCTTTAGAGTACTGGGATATAATGAATTCATCTGAGAAACATGATAAGATACCTGAGATCTGGGAAGGCCATAACATAGCCGACTATATTGATCCTGACATCATGCAGGTTTGTATCACTAGTTAAATTATGTAACTTTTATTCCTCTTTAACACGACCACCGAAAGACACGCACACAACTTTCCACTCACCTCTGTCCGTGGCCCTCGTTTCTTCTATGCCCACCAAGACCCCGGGGGCCCTGCCTCTTGGGGCCCTGCACACGCAGCACCGTGTCCCTGCATCGGGTGCTGGTGCAGGCTCTCCCCTTCCTCCTAGACCTCCCGCCCGAGCTCTTGTGCTGGTCTCAGGGGCGGCCTCACTTCATAAGGGAGTCCCCGGGGCGTGGACGCCCTCGTCGCCACCCCATGTGGGCCCCTCTGGCTGCAGGTGCTGCTCGCTCCCCGCCTGACCCCTTGTCTTCCCCAAGTTCTGCCCCGGCACACAGCTGCCTCCTGTTTCAGTCCTCTCCTTGTTTGCTGTTTCTTAACATATGAGTGTCCACAGAAAACAAAAACTTCTTAGACCCTGTGTTCTCCTTTAGTTGCTATCCTTTCTCTCCTGAGTCAAGTGTTTTTTTTTTTTTTTAATGTGTTAAAGTGTACAGCTAAGTAGCATCTAGTACCTTTATGGTGTTGTGCAACCACCACCCCTGTGTAGTTGCAGAACCTTTTCATCATCCCCAAAGTAACTCCCAGTACTCGATAAGTAATCACTTCCTAGTCTCCCCTTCCCCTAGCCTCAGGCAACCACAAATCTCTTTTCCGTCTCTCTAGATTTGCTTGTTTTATATATTTTATATAAATGGAGTCTTACAATATGTTGATCTTATTCCACTTAGCATAATATTTTCAAGGTTCAGCCATGTTGTAGCATGTGTCAGAGCTTTCATTCCTTTTTATTGCTTAGTGATATTTTATTGTATATGTGTAGCACATTTTGTTTATCCATTCATCCGTTGATGGACATAGGGTTGTTTCCACTGTTTGGGTATTGTGATTAGTGCTACTATGAACGTTGATGGATAAGTATTGAGTGCCTGTTTTCAACACTTTTGGGCAGATTCCTAGGAGTAGAGTTGCTGGGTCATAAGGTAATTTTATGTTTCACTTTTTGAGGAACTGCCAGCCAAGTTTTTAAAAAAATATTTTATAAATATTTGTAACATATGTTCCTTGTTTCCCTTGTTATTGACTCCTCAGTTCTCAAATGGCATCCTTAATTTATATTTCATGTCTTAACCTCTTCAGTTGTGCCTCTTGCTTTGTCTCTTACTCTGTGGCATCCCGTTTCTGTAGTCTGGGCTCAGATGGCCTGCCTTGGCCTTCCCGTCCAACCTCCCTCCCCATGCCTTTTCACGCTAGTACTGATGGGGATACCTCTGACTCGGGTTCCTGTCAAGGTTTATTCATTATATGTATTTAAAATTTTTATTAACTGTATGGGCAACGAGCTTGTGTTTGGGATGGCTTTGGGATGGATACACGGGCTGTCGTGGTCCAAGGCCAGTTCAGATTGATGTTCTCAGTTCTTCAAGAATGGAGGGTCTTTCATGTACCTGCTGGGAGCGAGGGGAACATTTTACACGTTTTAACCTCAGAGTTGGGAGTGGTTGTTTCTAAAGAAGGAAAAGAAGTGGCATAGAATAGTCTGTGGCTGTCGGCTTAGTCTTTGTGCTCATCTCTGCACGGAGCCTGTTGGTGGGGAGGTGAGCCCTGGCACAGAGGGCGAGGCCCACGTGAGTCTGGACCCGGGTGTTCATCATACCCCGAAAGGCTTAGGGGAAACCTGG
Source organism: Grampus griseus (assembly GCF_964374135.1). Lineage (NCBI taxonomy): Eukaryota > Metazoa > Chordata > Mammalia > Artiodactyla > Delphinidae > Grampus > Grampus griseus. The sequence continues at coordinate 147,948,604 of NC_139018.1, forward strand.
TTTCTATAAAGATTGTTACACTTGTTTATGAGTTTTTCATTGTTGGCTTTGTTTAATTGTGACTTTTTTAAAAGAAATTGGAAGAGTTGGAAAAAGAAGAAGAGCTAAGAACAGCTGCTGGAGTGTATGACAGTGAATCTGAAACTGAAGATGAAGAAATGGCAGAAATCCAACAGCTGGCAAAACAGATTAGGGAAAAAAAGAAGTTGAAGATTCTGCAGTCCAGAGAGAAGGACACCCAGGGACCCAGGATGCCTCGGACAGCCAAGAAGGCAAGTGTCGTGTCATGTCCAAGAGCGTCACCTATTTCTTTGTGTATTGGAGTCTTGTATGGTCCATGCTAAACATGCTTCACTTTGTTTTGTTGGTATAAGTTGGCTTTTGAGGTTGAGTGAGTGTTGATCATTCATATTCTGAGTATTATACCCCTTCTTGGTGACTTTCACTGTTGGATTCAACCCCTTTGTAGCTGTACAAATGAAGATTGTGAGTTATGCATAAATTTGTAGAGGTAAAGTCGCCAATTAACACATTCTTATTCTTTAATTCTTTATTAGGAGTCATCTTTTACAATTTACAGAAAAACTAACCCAATCTAACTTAGGGCCAAAGGTGATTTAACTGGGCCCTGTGACTGGTTAGGACGGGGAAGTTGACACTGAGGCACAGGTGGATCAGATGGTGTCAGGGTCCTTCCAGTTCTCAGGTCCGTCTTCTTAGCCTCTTCCTCCCGCACCGTGCTCTTGTCCGGAGGCACAGCTCCCCAGGGAAAGAGGATGGTGTGCAGGGCAGTTAGAGTGAGATGGGGCAGGAGGGAAAATGTCGGATGCTGGGCACCTCTCCATGGAGGCTATTCATGTGTTCGAAATACTGTTTCTGTGTGGTGGCAAATGACTGTCTCTTGACAGACGTGGCCATCGCTGTATCCCCCCCATCGTGGGGCTCCGTGTGCTTGGGAGGAGATGATGGCCTCTGGGGTCTGCATGTGGGAATCCCCGGGGAGCTGAGCGGAATCCAGGGGCAACACGTATGTCGTCCCGCTCAGAAAAATTGCCCAGGATATGTTAATTTTCATGTTATTTAATGAGTTGTACAAAAACATACACATGAGCCCAAGTAAAAGAATTTCTAAAATAAGTGTATCGTGGATCATTGTAAAAGATACGGTTTCCCTTGAAATTTTTTTTTAAACATTTTATCAAGCTAATTTTGCTTAAAACAATGTCCATTTCTGCCTTCAGGTTCAGCGGAAGGTTTTGGAGGATGAGATGCGCAGTCTTGGTGTCGACATGGACAACAAAGACAACGTGAGTGCAGACGGCCTCAGAGCCATGGGTGGGGCAGCGCCGTCCTGGGAACCAGGGCAGGAGTGGGTTACAGAGGAGTTAGCACTTCTGGGGTTTGTGCTGAGAATTATGTTGTTTTGTGCAGTTTTTAGTACTTGAGCTGCAACTTTGATTTTGGTGACTGATGTCTTCACATAGAGCTTCAGTTTAGACAACAGGTAAACGTGAGGTGGTCTGGAGTTTCTTGGCGTGAGAGTTAACGTAGGCTGTAAATAGCTCAAAGCTGTCTCTCGGAACCCAGGGGTTAGAAGGCATTTCAGATACCTTTTTCAGGATCCCAATTTTTCTTGCTTGATGAATTACTCTGGAGAATGCACATTTTTGTGTGAAAGAACGTCTTCATGTTCTGGATTGTTTTCTCAAAACAGATTCCAAGAAGTGGAATTTCCGAAACAAAGGATGACATTGTGTTAGACTAATTCAGATTTTGATCAGCAGTGCGTGAGCATATCCTGCTCACATGGGGTGTTATTTTCATGTTCACATATGGCTTCTGACTTTGGATTGTTTATCAGGTGCTGGGCTCTAGGGTGCCTGCCTCTCACATCGTGTCATCTTATTTCAAAACAGTAACATGAGGGGGCGCCACGGGCCGGGTGCCAAGCTGCTGGCTTGCAGAGCTGGATCTCAGCACCCACAAGGCTGAGCTTTCAGGCGGCCATCACTGAGTTCAGGCGGATGATCCTGGAAGCGGGGCATGAAGGAGAGACAGCTCTTTACATAAACTGTGCTGCTAATGTGGCTGAACAGGCAGCTCTAAGTAAAGTTTTTTAAATGGAGTTAAAATCAGCTCTGTAACTTAAAGCAGCTGTGGAAGTGAAAAAGAATATTTGGGACTTCCCTGGTGGTGCAGTGGTGAAGAATCCACCTGCCAATGCAGGGGACACAGGTTCGAGCCCTGGTCCAGGAAGATCCCACATGCCGCGGAGCAACTAAGCCCGTGCGCCGCAACTACTGAACCTGTGCTCTAGAGCCCGTGTGCCACAACTACTGACCCTGCGTGCCACAACTACTGACCCTGCGTGCCACAAGTACTGAAGCCCACACGCCCAGAGCCCGTGCTCCGCAACAAGAGAAGCCACCGTAATGAAAAGCCCGTGCACCACAATGAAGAGTAGCCCCTGCTCACGGCAACTAGAGAAAGCCCGTGTGCAGCAACAAAGACCCAATGCAACCAAAAAAAAAAGAGTTTGACCAATAATTAATGTGAAGTTAACTATGTGTATTTTAAATGTATTTAACTTATTTGACGATGGTTCTAAAAACCCCTCCATGTGCCTTCTCCCCTCGTTGTAATAATTTCATGTTTGTCCCTAAGGCTGGGACCCTGAGGCACTGAAGTTTGCTTTCTGTGTGTTTCAGGCCCATTATGTGGTCCAGGCCAGAAGGGCTCGGAGCGTCACACGGAAAAGGAAGCGGGAAGACTCTGTCCCACCCACATCTGTGGCCCGGATTCACAGTTGCTCTCGGACCCCACGTGATGTCTCTGGTCTCCGGGATGTCAAGGTTAGTATGTATACCGTCTCTTTTGCTGAAACTTCTTTTTTTTAAATAAACACAAAAATGATTAGTTTTAGCATTTTGAAAATTCAGGTGAGAAAGTTTGTGTATAAACTTAGAAGCAGTCTCCCTTTTGGGAGCCCGAGTTTCCCATTCCACCACACCGCCTCCATCTGGTAGTCTGGATTTAACACCAGCATTGACACTTGTCAGTCAGATGGGAGTAGTTTCATGGGCCGGAATCTCAGTGTCCCCGTGTGTCTGAGAGGAAGTCCAGGTCTGAGTGTATCTGGTCCCTGTAGGTACGAGACTTGTCTGGGTAGTTTCCATCTTGGAGATACTGGTCGAGCTCCTGCAGGTGCTGTGGTGGATCCACGGGAACATGGTGTGAGTGAGACTCACCAGGGTTTCTCTCCACAGCACAGACCCGGACTGTTCAGACAGTGTGTTAACAGGTCATGGAAATTTGCTTGGAAATTAGATTTTCCACAGCTGACGTGTTTTTCTTCTCCTTTATAGATGGTGAAGAAAGCCAAGACCATGATGAAGAATGCTCAGAAGAAGATGAATCGCTTGGGGAGGAAAGGGGAGGCAGACAGACATGTGTTTGACATGAAACCCAAGCACCTGCTCTCGGGAAAGAGGAAAGCTGGTAAAAAGGACAGGAGATAGTGTCTATCGTAGCTGAAGCGCTTTGGCTCGACTTCTTCCTGGTTTGGTTTCACAGAATTGGAGTCGGACTTCTTCCTGGTTTGGTTTCGCAGAATTGGAGTCGTGATCTGTAAACTGAACGTGACAATGGAATAACTCAAGCACTTGTTGTTTGGCTGAAAGCTGTGGTTACCCGATAACTGTCCAGGTGTGGGGGATTTTTATCGCTGCATAATATTACAGATATTTTGAGCAGGCAGTGGTTTCTCATTTATGGAGTTTTGGTTGCTTCAGACTTGCAGGGCTGGAAGGATATATTTATGTGACTACATTGTTTTTGATGGAGAAAAATCTTACTCTCTTGTGCAACAGGGAACTTTGGTTTCACTGCATGTGAAGAGTCCTTAGCTGGTGAAAGCTTACAGATGTCAGGATGCCAGGACTAAGTTATCTTCTAGTCCTTTTGTACGATGTACTGTCTTCAACTATTTTATCCAAAATAAACTTCAAAAGAAAGCAGTTTTATTTAGTTGGTTTTGTTTTCGTTTTTTTTAGTTACAAATCACCGTCAGTTTGGGCAGATGAAAAGGGAAGAGAAAGTAAATGGCAATTCTTTTTTGTTTTCAAAGCGCAAAATACTTTTTAGTGGAACAGAATGTTGCCTAAGTTACTACAGCAGTTAAATGTGGGCACCTGCTGCTGTGTCCACTGCTGAAAATTAAATTGTGAGGTACAGGCCCAGTAAAATGTAGGAAATTAACATTTTAGAATATTAAGTGATTAAAACGTCACTTCTCGACCACAAAACTGCTGTGGCCACCGCTTTATGTGCGGTTTCAAGCATCCCCTCTGCTGACTCGTGGCATGTGTGGGAGTTTTCCAGTGTCATGCAGTGTGATTCAAGGTGTGTTTGAAAGTTGCATTACATTTTGGGGATCCAAAATAAAATTTTCATTTGTTTACGCTGAGAAAGATTATGTAAAGAGAAACCCATTGAGTGTCAGGTGAGAAGGGAGTAGGAAGAACCAGAGTCCCTCTCCTCCCAGGTTACAGTGGCTCTGGCAGAATTTCTGCTGTAACTATTGAATATTTGGGACTCCAGAGTCTTTAAAGGCTCACCTCTTCCAGGGAAAGGCTCCACGGTAAACCAGTTTGTCAGTTTTAGCCCCTGTGGCTTAGCAACTGCCTGACCTCTCACCCAAACCCTGTGGCAGTCACTGTACCTGTGTTTCTGGAGGTGCTTGTGAGATTCAGATTGGGCCCTAAGGGCCTTGTCTCCAAATATTAGGATTTTGTTTTGATTGACAGTTGCTGCTTCTGATGGCAGAGGTGTAGACAGAGATGGATCCCCATCAGCTGAATTTGAAGGGTCAGTGCCTGTTTCTTTCTCCCTTGCATTTTTCATTTTTTACCCCTTTGGAGAGCTACAGATGTGAGGATTAGGACTTAAGAAAGCACTGCTGGCTCAAGGGAATTTACAAAGTCAGCATGTCTGTGTCCAGGGAAAGACACACAGTCAGAGAGGAAGTGAGAGACATGAAGACCTCGGGTGGTACAGATAGCCAACAACTAAAAATTCACATACAAAGAAATAGGAAAGTGTGGTCCGTTAAAGGAAAAAACTGAGAAACTGTCCCTCAGGAAGACATGACAGACTTACTAGACACTACCTTAAAGATGCTCAAGGAGCTAAAGGAAGACGTGGACAAAGTCAGAAAAAACAATGAACAAACCAGGAATACCAATAAAGAGAATAAAGTTTTATAGACGTCTCCCTCTGCTCTGTACCTGTTGTCAATGGTTTGTCCAGCATCTAACAGTCTAAGACGCCACGGCCCATATGGCAACCACTAGCCACTGTAGCTACCCAGTAACTGGTTACATGTGTCTTTTAGCCTAAAAGTTCCTACTAAAGAACTAGAAACAATATAAAAATGCATTTTGAAACTCTATGTCATTTATCACTTAAGCTACCATAGGCAGGTTGACCTGTTACTGTACTGAAGTTTTAACAAAGTAGACAACAGTATCAAAATGTGGTAATTTAGTTTTGTTTTTATTTTTCAATAAAGTTACTATTAGCTACACAGTCTTGCCTGAAATTAATTGTTCAGGGTTAACAAATGGATTTTTCTATTGAATTTATAAAACATTTAACTTTGTAAGAAATTTTTATCTTTTTCTTCATTACTTACTAATACACAGCATTCAAAGATAATAAAGCTGTCTTAAGATTTCAAATCTGAGAAGTCTATGGCAAGAGTTCAAAGAAGTACATTAGTCAAAGTGTACTTTAAATATTAATACACACATATTCCATAACCCAAATCTATTTAATATGAACGTTAGCCTTTCTTTTTGATAATTTTCCCCCTACAACACAGCCTGACTCAGCAGAACAGTGGTTCTCAACTGTGGGTGATGCTGTCCTTGAGGAGACATTTGGCATCTGGTGTCACTGGGGCTGTCATGGGGGGAGGGGTGCCAACAGCATTTTTTTATGTAGAACCTGGGGATGCTGCTAAATCCTACAACACAAAGGATGAGCCCCCAAAAGAATTATCCAACCCAAACATCAGCAGTGCCAAGGTTAGAATACCCTGTTGTAGAGTATGACCCAACTGACCCAAGTTCCATTTTACAAATAGCCTGTCTGTTCCCAGTAACTCTGAAAACCACAGGCAACGATTATTTAAATGAATTAACCTAGCCAATGTCATTACCAAAAACAATGTTTGACTTTAAGTATCAAAATACTTCAGAATGATCAAAACACAAAATTAACAATGGCAGAAATCAGGATATATACCATTGAATTCCCTTGAACCTGTTCTATATTAATCTCAATCTGAAAAGTTAATCTGAAGTGTTTTGAAGTAGATAAGCAAATAGTTTCCATTGCACATTCTTCTGGACTATGATAAAAATTGAAAGATACATCAAGCACCTGGCAAACAGCAAAGTGCTCTACAAGTCTTCTGAAAAGGTTTATCACAATATATTAAAAAAATGAAGAACTTATTTGTTCACATTTGTCATAACCATCTGTTTAGATAGGTTAAGTTTATTTGCTCTTTTTTATAATAATCTCAAATATTTTTTACAAATTGCAGTTAACATATATGGGTTGTATGACACAAATCAAGAATTCTTTTCCACACGAATTCTGGTTGTAAAGTAACAGTATTTCCAATGAGAGTTCTAACGGGCAACCAGGTTTTTAAAATATTCATCTTAAGTTTACTAAGTAGAGAAATTCTTTAGTACTTTATTAATCATTCATCACCACATCTACATTCTGTGTATTTTCTCATGGTCAACAAACTGATTCAAATGATTTAAGTTATCCCACCACCTAAAGAGAAAAGTCTCTGCAATAATTTGAAACCACGGAGTTATCTTAATTTCACCATGGGCTGCCTTTTCCAGAAGTTCTTCTAGTTCTTCCTTTGATACGTAACAATAGCTTTTAATCTCATTGGGATCTGGATTCAAGGTCACATTCTTCTTCACAAACAAAATGTAATCAATTTCATGTTCTCCCCAGATACCATCAGATTGAGCCTTGTAATGAATGCGTGTTAGATAATTAATTTCTTCTGGAGGAACCTAGGACAAAACCCCAAAAACCTCCAAAATATCAATAAAGTAATCAAAACCCACTACATTTCAGTAATACCTTGAACAACAGAACTAGTGTTAGAATGACAACTTTTGAAACATTAGTCTCCTATTAATATATGGAAATAGTATTAAATAATATTAAATAGTTTCAAGTGTCTGACACTTTTCCCATAGGACCAAAAATAGAAGTAGATTTATTGAAAACTGTATTAAAAAAAGAAAAGCAGTCACTCTAACTAGAAGTGTGCCATTCTGCCTCACATATTAATATTAACGGGAGAAAAAAATTTACCATTTTAACTAAATGAGAGATTATTTATTCGTGTATTATTAAAAGGAGACGATTCCAGGGAAAAAAAGATTATTTAAATTCACCCAATCAGATCTGAGGTTCACAAGAAAATATTCATCTTTGATCTGATCAATTATAAAACAGTCAACTTTATAAACTGGTTAACAGATCAATCCATTTTGGTACTGAGGTAAATATCGACAAGTATTATGAAATCAAAATTTAACCTTTATCCAATGGGCTTTCTTGGCCTAAAAAAGCAAGAGATTACCAAGCAGAAAGCTACACCTAAATTTAATGTTTTACTAAAAACGGTTTCAAAGTATTCTGTTTCAGCTAGTATGGCTGCTTACCTCTTCCATGGGAATTCCCAACTCAGCCTTTAAACGCCTCTGTGCTGCTCGCCTTACTCCAATTGCATTGTTTTCTTCAAGCTCTCGTGGATTATTTAAGGGATGACTACAGCAAGTATTAGTAAAACAACCTGGAACATGTTAATATAGATGTACATTAACTTTTCTTCAAAGCAGGTCTGAAAGGTTAAGAAAACTTGAAGTTTTAAAAGTAACATAAAAAATGATTGTTGAGGATTTCTAGATCTGTTTTAATAAGCTATCAGCAACCATTTTGTGACACTTGGGTAGATAAGTTTTTATGAACGCCTTCTTAACCAAAGCGATGATAACGTGTATTAGATACAATTTAGAAAGTTATATATGAATCTACACATACCTAGCAGTTTTTATCCTTTATTAGGATAAACCTTAGGTCTTATTAGGTTGCAACCGCCGTATAAGTTTTTTGTATGAAGAATATAAAACTAAGTCATTCAAAAGATTTCTTTTTTGACCTTGGCTACCAGAAGTTCCACGTGACAAAATCAAACTAAATACAATCGCCAACAAAACACTACACAAAGCACACTAACCTGGAAAGGTAATTTTAGCGTCTGATCTCTGCTGCAGCAGGAGCTTATTTTCAGTGTTGAATAAGAAAACACTAAAAGCTCGATGCAATAATCCTGAAAGCAAAAGAAATACGATGAATTGAGTTTTAAGAGGCCAGTTACTTGCCTGTTGCTTTGGGGTCCGAAGGAAGCGGGGCTGCCGCCCGGGGACCCGGCCCGCCCGCCCGCCGCCCCCGCGGGCACCTCTCTCGATGTTCTCGTTCAGATGGCAGTTCTTCTTGGTCTCCGCCCCGATCCTCCGGTCGTTCTCGTCGATGAGTATGCACATCTCCGCCAAGAGCTGCACCTGCCGCTCGTCCAGCTCATCAGTGCTCACCTCGGGCATCGCGGCCCAGCCTGCGCGCCTACCCGGGGATCTGGCGGGGGAGGTGGGGACCCGGGGGTTGGAGGCTGAGCCCGCCGCCCCGCGCCCCTCCCTCCGCCCGCCCCGCCACCTACCCCGCGCCGTCCTCCCGGCCTGCGCCCACCCAGCCCGGCGGCGACCCCACGCGCTTCCCGCGCCGCATAGACCTCCGCCCTCTGGCTTCTCCCCAAAACAGTTAAGAGGAAAAAGCACCTTGAGCTCACAGGACGCGACTAACAGGCAGTGGGCCCGCCCCTCAGCGCCAAGCCCGACGCCGAGCCCGGGACTCCAGCCCGCCTCCCCTCAGAGACCCAGCCTCCTTACCTCACAAGCAGACCGACAGCGGGACGACACTCCGCAGCGCTCGCCTCCTGCAGGCCTAGCTCCCAAGCACAGGGCCCGCCCCCGGCCCGAGCCCGGCCTCCCAACGCCGCGCGCCCAATCGCCCGCGCCCGCGCCAGAGAGCGCCACATTGCCGCTGGCCAATGGCGCGCCGGCCGCGCCTCACGTCACGGTCGCGCGGTGGCGCCACTCCCGGAGCGCGAGGCGTCTCCTCCCAGGGCCATGAGCTGCAGAGCCGCCCCCAGGCCGAAGCGCAGGTGCTTTCGGCGTCCTCCCTGTGCCGCTGAGTGAGGGCGGCTCCTCGACTGCGGAGCTACGTGACAGAGTGAGCTAGGAGAGAAGGGGCCTGGGAGAGCGGCCGCCCACCAGTCACGCCCTGGCCGAGCCAGCCAATCGAGGCGCCCGAGGCCCTGCGCTGGTGACGTGCTGATGTCAGGCGTCTGTGCACGCTCGGGCTCTGAGGCGTGGAGAGGCGCCTGCTCGCGGCAGTTCTGTGCACTAAATTGATATCGGTCGGTAAGCGTGAGCCGTTGCATCCGGAAGTGTAGCGACTTAAAATTGTGAATAAAAGGAATTAGAAAAAACTTGACCTCTACAATTCGGAGTTGCTGGGAAACCACAAGAAACTAAGGGAGAGAGAGAGAGAGAGAGACGCATGGCATAGATTCCCCATCACAGGTCTCGGAAGGAACCAACACTGACAGAAACAAAATGTAACACTGACACCTTGATCCTGGACCTCAATCCTCCAGACCTGAGACAATAAATTTCTGTTGTTTAAGCCTAGTTTGTGTTATTCTGTTACAACAGCCCTATCAAAGGAATGCGCTGTGGAAAATGTGGACTTTGATGTGGACCTGGATTTTAATCCAATCTTTGCTCCATTGCATACTAGCTTTCTGACTTTTGACAAATAATTTTTTTAACATCTTTATTGGAGTATAATTGCTTTACAATGGTGTGTTAGTTTCTGCCTTATAACAAAGTGTATCAGCTCTACATATACATATATCCACATATCTCCTCCCTCTTGCGTCTCCCTCCCACCCTCCCTATCCCACCCCTCTAGGTGGTCACAAAGCACCGAGCTGATCTCCCTGTGCTATGCAGCTGCTGCCCACTAGCTATTTTACATTTGGCAGTGTATATATGTCCATGCCACTCTCTCACTTTATCCCAGCTTACCCTTCCCGCTCCCCGTGTCCTCAAGTCCATTCTGTACGTCTGTGTCTTTGTTCCTGTCCTGCCCCTAGGTTCTTCAGAACCTTTTTTTTTTTTTTTAGATTCCATATATATGTGTTAGCAAACAGTATTTGTTTTTCTCTTTTTGACTTCACTCTGTATGACAGACTCTAGGTCCATCCACCTCACTACAAATAACTCAATTTCGTTTCTTTTTATGGCTGAGTAATATTCCATTGTATATATGTGCTACATCTTCTTTATGCATTCATCTGTTGATGGACACTTAGGTTGCTTTTGACAAGTTTTTTTTTTTTTTTTTTTTTTCGCTGTACGCTGGCCTCTCACTGTTGTGGCCTCTCCCATCGCAGAGCACAGGCTCCGGACGCGCAGGCTCAGCGGCCATGGCTCACGGGCCTAGCCGCTCCGCGGTATGTGGGATCTTCCCGGACCGGGGCACGAACCCGTGTCCCCTGCATCGGCAGGCGGACTCTCAACCACTGCGCCACCAGGGAAGCCCTGACAAGCAATTTTAACATTCTTACCCTTAATTAGAATTCAATTTAGAATAATTTCTTTTTTTTAAATTGAAGTATAGTTGTGTTAATTTCTGGTGTAGAGCAAAGTGATTCAGTTATACATGTAGTTTTCCAATTCTTTTACAGTATAGGTTTACAAGATATTGAATATAGTTCCCTGTGCTTTACAGTAAATCCTTGTTATCTATTTATATATATTAGTGTGTATATGTTAATCCCAACCTCCTAATTTATCTCTACCCCCCCACCTTTCCCCTTTGATAATCATGTTTGTTTTCTGTATCGGAGTCTATTCTGGTCTATAAATATGTTCATTTGTATCATACTTTAGATCCCACATATGATATATATTTTTATCTTTTTTCACTCAAAATGATAATCTCTAGGTGCATCCATGTTGCAAATGGCCTTATTTCATTCTTTTTTATGGCTGAGTAGTATTCCACTGTATTCATGTACATTTTCTTTATCCATTCATCTTGTCAATGGACTTTTAGGTTCATTCCATTTTTTTTTTCATTCCATGTTTTGACTCTTGTGAATAGTGCTGTTATGAACACAGGGGTGCATGTATCTTTTCAAATTAGAGTTTTGTCCGGATATATGCCCAAGAGTGGGATTGTAGGATCATACAGTAACTCGATTTTTCGTTTTTAAAGGAACCTCCATACTATTCTCCATAGTGGTTGTACCAATTTACATTCCCATCAACAGTACAAGAGGGTTCCCTTTTCTCCACACCCTTTCCAGCATCTGTTATTTGTAGATTTTTTGATGATGGCCATTCTGACCAGTGTGAGGTGATACCTCATTGCATTTTTGATTTATATTTCTCTAATAGAATAATTTTAAATTTATTGGGTTGTTTTGAGGATCAAAGTTACCAAAGCTGTGAACTGCCTGGCATGCAACAGGACCTCAGAGTGTTGACTCCTTTCCTTAGTTTTGTGACACTTTATGCAATCATTTTATTTACAGTGACTTTTATGGACTCCTAAGTATATCAGAGAAAATGTTACCCCAATTAACAATACCCTAAGTTTCATCCAAACTGTGGATGCTGTGCTGTAAAACAAAACCACATATTAGCATGTGAATCAGTTGCAGCCAATATTGTGGTTAATCAGGCATTGTATGTGCTCCCTCACCCAGCGGAATACCTTGTGCATATTAGGTCTTTAATAGAATTTCTTGTTGAATGATAGCCACAACCTCCAAGTGTGACATCCTCAGTTCCCCTTATACAATTTTTTAAAAAATTTACTTATTTATGACTGCATTGGGTCTTCATTGCTGTGCAAAGGCTTTCTCTAGTTGTGGTGCTTGGGCTTCTCCTTGCAGTGGCTTCTCTTACTGCAGAGCACAGGCTCTAGGCCCGAGGGCTCAGTAGCTGTGGAACATGGGTTTGTCCCCGGCATTGGCAGGTAGATTCTTAACCACTGCAGCACCAGGGAAGTCCCACACCTTATATAATTGATTTTAGTAATAAGCTTTATTATACTCAATGCAGAAGTAACTTCAGGTTTTATTCTACAAACTTTTTGGTTATTTGGATCCCCAAATACGTCACGTTTGTTCCTTGTGCAGCAATCATAGTAGTGCTTCTTGACTCCGAATGATGACCTTTACTGTTTAAAAGAAAAATGCTCCCACGTCTGATTTCGTTTTTACTTAAGGCTTTAAACGCCCAGCTGGTTGTTCGTAGAGCCGAGGCCTTCTGCGCACCCTGTAATTTTTCCAACCTGGACAAGGACAAGAAGGCCATCAGGTCCCACCTTCCGCGGCGAGAGGCTGCCTTTGTTTCCTCTCTGCAGCCAATGGCTAACACACATTTCAGACAGGAGGCTGCAGTGGGTGAGTCACCCTCCGCAGATCCGCCAGGCTCCGCGCGCAGCCACCTCGCTCCCGACGCCCCGGGAAACGGCTCCCGGCACACCCGGCGGTTCTGACTGGGAGCAGCCGTTCCCACATGCCCGACCTGGGTCCCGATGGACGCCGACCTGCGCCAGACCCGGGCGCCCGCAGTAACCCGCCGCCGTGAGTACCCGCGGGCCCTCAGCGCCCCCGCCCCACCTCCCGGCCCTTCGCGGCGTCTCCAGATGGTCGCCGACCTCGCGGGTCGAGGCCCCGGCGGTCTCGGGGTCGAACAACAACACCACGCCTCCACCACCTCCGCAACCCCCTTAAGGCCCCCTGACCGCACTGGCGGCGCACTGGCCTTCCTTCGCGGGGCTGGATTTCCGGCGGTACTAGCTTGGGGCGGAGGCGGGACTTCCTGCGGCGCCTGCGTGTAGTGGATTTCCGGCGCGGGGCTGAGGGAGAGCCGCGACTTCCGGCGCCGGAAGTGTGGGGCGTCGGGCTGCCGGGTCTTAGAGCTGTTCGTCCGCGTCCGTCCCCGGCGCCGCGTGGCTGGGAACCCACGGGCGGCAGCGCACGGCCCGGCTGGCACTGCGCGGTGGCGGGTTCGGCGGCGGCGTGACAGGTGAGTGCCGGCCTGCCATCTTCAGCCCGGGACGGGTCGCCTCTCTGTGTGTGGCAGCGGCCTCGCGCCGGGCGGGGCGTGCCTGTGGGGGCCGGCGGCCTAGTGCCCTCGGACCCCGCGCCCTCTGACCCCGACCGCGCGACCCCGAACCTGGACCGCGTCTCCCCCGAACCCGCGCCCCGACCTGGACCGCGTCCCCCTCCGACCCTGAGCCCGGCCGGGTCTTGACGTGGTTGGAACGCGCGCCCCTCGCCCAGAGCGGCCTGTGAGGCGGGTCCTTCGAGGCGCCCGGGAGTCTCCCGCCCGCAAGCGCTCAGGAGCCCGGGAGCCGTGGGCCCCTTAGCGGGTGTGGGGCCGCGGGAGGGGCGCCGCGACCTTGAGCAGGAGTTGCCGCGGGTCCGTGTCCACCCTCGCGTCCTGCAGAGTGCTCGCACGGAGGAATCGGCGAGTGTCCTTTCTCCTCAGAGCTTTGGACAGCCGCGCGCACCTGTTGTGCCCTGGCCTTGAGCTGACACCCCAGCCCCTTCCCCCAGGGGTACCGACAGCCCTCTGAATTCCCTAGTCCTGGTTTTACTAAGAAGATTTAGCAATTACGTATTTCGTCCGCGGTTCAAGGACCTTAACAATTAAGGTCTTTAAACAGTCTTGGTTGTTTTCCGGTTATCATGCCCCCAGTCCCGTCTCACGACCAGAGCTGGTGAGCGTGTGTTTCGTGCCTTCGACTGGGTCAACGATAGGACACCTTACCCGGGTTGACCGAGGGTGGACTGCGGGGCTGCCTCTGGTTGATGTCGCTCAGCAGTTGAGTTTGGTGTTTGCACAATGAAATGCTATGGAAAACTCTACCGACCTTTTTGTGGAAGTCCAGTCACGTTTTGTATTTTTAAGTGTCACATGCAAATTATATCCTTTAACCATTTTGTACACATGATTAACGTTCATGACGTTTACTATTCAGGCAGGTGTTTTTCTCTTGCTAAAAGAAAAGTGTTTAAAAATTCCACTGGATATGGAATTGTGAGTAATGTTTTGTAGGTGGGGGTAATAGGCATGTGGCAGTATATAGCAAGGACAAATGAGTTGGACAGAAGGAGAGTTTATATTAAATTCATTTGTTTGACCGATAGGATAGGGAGGTGGGATTTTTGGAGGGGACTATTTATACTTTTTTGAATGTGTTTAAAGAACCAGTAGGACCTTTTAGTCACATAAACCTTCTGTTTAAAGTGGTCATATGCCCTGTGATACAGGGTTAGTATGACTGTTTTGAAGAAAGATGGTTATCTTGGAATTTCGGGCTTCTGTTTTAGTTTGTATTGAGGTGAAACAGTGCATAGTGGTTAAAGCAGCTTACTCACCTGTGTGAAGAAGTTTTCTTTTTACAGCTCCATGGCCAATTGACTAAGTGTTAGTCTGTTAGGTACTTGGGAACTGTACCTCACAGAGGTGTTGTGAGTATTAGTGACTCTGTAGTTACTGATCCATTTGAGCCTCACCACAGACTTCCCAACCCATCAGTATCTCTCCATCATTTCTTTTGTCTGTATTTCCCTTCTTGTCTAGCTTAGGTTCCACGCTACATCACTAAAGTATTCTTCTTACAAACACCTGCAACCTGCTCCATTCTCCATGATGTCATCCTGCAAAACCCCTCAACGTGTTATCAGACATTTAAATAAGATTTATGCTAACACTGACCCGTGGACTGAGGTGAACACGATAGATACGTCCCTTCCTGGGCTAAGGGCTTGTTCTCCACCAGGGTGAGCTGTGGAAGGAAGGAAGGAAGTGGTGGTGGGACCAGTGAAGACTGTGGGGAACAAGATGGAGGATGTGAATGAAGAGGCAAGAGTAAAATTTTTAAAAAGTTTCAGGAAAAAGATTGTGATAGATTAACAAAAAAAAGAAGAAATTTAAAAGAGGTTAGAAGAACTAGAGAAACCTACAGATCTAATTTTGGAAGAATTAGAAATTAGGTAAAGTTTAGCTGAAGAAATTACAGGAAGAGACAGAAATTGAATTAGCCAGATAATCTTTTTTTTTTGTTTTTTTTTTGCGGTACGCGGGCCTCTCACTGTTGTGGCCTCTCCTGTTGCGGAGCACAGGCTCCGGACGCGCAGGCTCAGCGGCCATAGCTCACGGGCCTAGCCCCTCGGCGGCATGTGGGATCTTCCCGGACCGGGGCACGAACCTGTGTCCCCTGCATCGGCAGGCGGACTCTCAACCACTGCGCCACCAGGGAAGCCCAGCCAGATAATCTTTGAATGTTAATAACACTGTGTGGCATAGGCATTATGAACCCATATTGACATATGACTTCACAGTTTAGAAAGTTACTAAGAGAGAAAATCAGTATAAAAAAATCATTTGAGGCCAGGTTTTGGGGAACCAAAACCTCTTCCAGATTTATAATTGTTTGAAATGTATGTGTTTGGTTGGAAATTGATCAATGGGAAAAGATGACCAGTGTATTGACTATTTTGTGAAGTGACCAACAAAAGCAGGCAAAGCCCAGAACAACACCATGTGGTTCATGGGGTTGAGGGAGGAGTTAAAGGCTTAGGGACAGGCAGAAGGTGAGGATTTTAAGTTAGTTGTGAAGAAGACTGCTTATTTCCTACTGAAGATACAGAGGCTGGAAATGCCGGTGATGTGATACTTAAGCGAAACAATTGTTGAGGTGAAAGGAGGGTTGATACTGCAATTTTCACGGTTCCTATCACCAATTTGTAGAATCTTGGGAATGCATTAACTTCCCAGTTTATGCTTACCAGATGCATAAACTTTCTACTGATGAAGTTCTTAAGGGAGGAAAGAGAAGCTCTTTGCTTCTTTATTTGCTTGATTGAAATGTCTAAAGGTAGTCTCCTTTTTTCTTGAGCTTTCACAGGGTGTAAATATGTTTGTTCCTTGATTGAGATGTCTAAAGATAGTCTCCTTTTTTCTTGAGCTTTCACAGGGTGTTAATATGTTTGTTCCTATAAAAAACATAACTTATAAACTGCGAAGTGACTATGATAAATCTCTGTGTTGAAAATCTTGACAACTGAGATGCTTTATGAAGTTAGTAATTTAATATGTATAATCACTGAAAAAGAGAATTATATTGACCTTTTTTTTTATGAAGAATATAATTTTTGGATAAGATTCCTTTAAATCAGTTTGATTTCTTGGTCAACTTTTGTGTATGGCACACTTAAATAGTCTCTAAATGTTTCCCTTAAAAAATTACTGGAATATTCTTCACTGGGATCATAGGAGTTGCTTAATAACGTAAATTTGTTATTTGAAATAATAATATTCAAATATTTAAAATTAAATATCAGTATCTTTTTTTGTGTATATTAAATTCTACCAACCACAGATTCTGCCATTGTGAGTTTTTCTTTATACCTTTGTTTCAACTATCTCTAATTTCTATAGCTCAGATTTTTCAGATAAATTTCATGAAAAAGATTCGTTGTCATTTTGTTGTGTCAAAAATTAATCGAAATTAATTTTTCCATATATCATGTAAGGGACTGATAGTTTTATTTTTTGTTGTCTGTATCTACCAGTAATATAACCTTTTTTTTCCCTTCTTGTGAAGAAGCGTAATAATGGTAAGGCATTGGACCTGGAGGCATGATGGAGTCAAACTGACCATCTTTACTGTCTGTGTAGACCTCTCCCAGATTTATACATGCTGCCTAGTTCTCTTTTCATCTCTAGACCCGTACACCTCCTGCTTCCTTGTATGTTAAATATTCAAAGACATTGCCAAAACATAATATATTCAGTATTAGGTCTTGGTTTCTTCTCCATATCTGCTGCCTCATCTCAGTAATCTGATCTCCGTTTCACCTACCTCTTGCCTCAGAAACAAGGGCTATCCTTGATACCTCTCTCTTCCCACCCCCAGCACCCCCCCATCCAGCCCATTCATCTACCTCTAATCTTAACTATCATCATTTATTGCCTAGACTGTTTCAGTAACTTCCTAACTGGCTTCATTCATGGTCATCTTATCTTTCCATGTATTTTTCACATAGCAGCCAATCTAGTGTTGCTTATTTGCTTAAAAACTTTTAAGTAGCTTCCTTTTTATTTTACGATAAACTGTAAACACGAAAGAACAGACTCTAAGCCTGTCTCTCCACTTATCTTGCACCATTCTCTCCATTGTTTGCTGTGTTGTAGCTATAGTATTTATTTTTTAATATCTCTGATAAACTAGTCTCGTTCCTGGCTCAGGACATTTGCACATGCTGTTCCTGTCCTTAAAATATTTACTCCCTTTTCTGTTTTCCACATGGTTAACTCTTAGGAATTCTTCAGTCTTGATTTAGATGCCAGTTTGTCAGAATGACCTTTGTAACTCTTTAGCTAATAGCTGGCCTCATAATATTTGCATATGTCTTTTGAAGCACTCATCACAATTTATAGCTTCTGTAATAAGTTATGAGATTGTGTGTTTAATGTCTGTCTTCCACCTCAACTCTAAGCAACCTGAGGGTAGGGGCCAAGCCTGTTCTTTCACCACAACATTCCCAGTACCTAGCTCATCTACAGATGAGAGCACTATTGATGAGTGACTTAATGAAATAATGCTGTTATTATCCCTGCTTTAAAGATGACACAGTTAAGCCTTAGGAAGGTGGTTAAGTAACTAGACCAAGGTTACACAGCCCGTCAGTGGTAGATGTAGCATTCATCCATTTCTATTCATGCATACATTCAACAAATATTTGAGGATGTGTTTATGTCAAGCCTAACAAATACAGTAGTGGCCCCAGTTAACTGTGCCCCCGTCCTCATTGTGTTGATGGTGTAGCGGGGGAGACATTCATTAAGTGAGCAAACTATAAATAAGATCTAAGTACAAACGTGGTGAGGATCATGAAGTGCTGTGACTAGCGCTTGTCAAGGGAGGCCATTTTGAGGAAGTAACGGTCAAGCTGAGGCTTCATGATGGAAAAGAGCCAACCCTTTGAGGGGTTGGGGTGTGGGGTGGGGGAGACTTAGGTTTGTATGACTCCCAAACTCATGTTCTTAACCATTGGGCTCTTCTATGGATTTTATTCTGAGTGGGTGTTTAACTTAATTGGGTTATTTATATCCATGTTATTCTACTAAATATCTGAAGTGCAAAACTATTTAGTTCCAGTCACTGTTATTTTTTAGGGAAGCAGAACGTTATTCAGCGTATAACCAAAACTAGTGAGTGAAATAAGGTGTGATGGATTACACAAATTCTTTCTCATTCTCCCATCAAGAGGTGGTCTCAGCCCTCTATTTGAATCTGGGTTGGCCTTGTGACCTGCTTTGACAAATTGAATATCCAAAAAAGTGAGGGGAATGGAAGATTTTTTTTTTTAATGAGAATTTTAGAGATAAAAAAGCAACCTTATTCCTTTTTTAAGTGTCCTTTTAAAAAAAAGGTTTGAGAGTTAAATTTTGTCTATATAATGCTACAAAAAGTAAGTGATAATTTTAATAGATTAATGGATTTCAGATTTTTAAACCTAAACACACAGAATTGACCAATTTGAATGTTTTTAGTGGGTTGTGAAACAAGACTTACTTTTCTGTTGCCATTTTAAACCAAGGCCTATACATGTCTAATTTGAGACTCAAAAGATCTCTGCCTTTGTAGTAGATGTACTTTTCCTATTCCTCCAAGTACAGCTAAAAACACTGGGCATTAAATACAGAAGAAACATGAGACTGAAAAGTGGAGAGAAGAAAGTAGACTGGCTAGATGTATGGGGACCTGAGAAATGATGCAGGGCTGAGTTTCCTGGGTTTTCTTTTTGCCCCATACATCCCGGCCTTGGGCCTGGAGAAACCAGCAACCCAGCAACACCAAAGGGCTCAGAGAAGCCCCAAGAAAAGCCAAAAGACCAGGAAAGAGACAGCCTGCCAGACAGGACATGTTTAGAAAACATTGTAGCCCCTGTCTCACCCTTACTATCAAAGGCAGGGTGGGGAATCTAGACTTTTACCCCTGACAGTCTTTATTGAGACAACACTCTGTGCTTGGTGGTATCAGTACGGAGCTGGGATTTTCATCTCTGTTGGGTGGTAACAAAGAACACCCTCCTTCTTCCTGTTGGGATGGCCTCAGAAGAAACTTAGTAGAGATTCAGGAGTTTTACCATCACCCGTGGTAATGAGGCCGTGTAGGGCACAGTAACAAAGCACCCCTGGTTCAGCGCCTGTGATACGAATAGAGGCCAAGGGAGAGGCTGAACTCTAACCCCGCCTGGCATTAACAAGGAGTACTTCCACCCAGATGAGTGGAAGCTGAGTGGGAAGCCCTCACTTCCATCTCCACCTTCTACATCCACCTGGCAGAAACAAGACTGCACCCTTGTTTGCCTGCTGGGGCAATGTCAGAAGAGGCCTGCTGTAATAGAAGACTGAAACCAGATCCCATGCCTGATAGCAGTGCCCACAATATTGAGGCTTAAGTGACAAGTATTTTAAAGCAGCCATCATAAAAGTTTTTCAGTGAGGAAATACTAACACTTGAGGCAAATGAAAAATAGAAAATCTCAGGAAGAAAATATAGGATATAAAGAAGAAACAAATGGAAATTTTAGAACTGAGAAGTACAGTAAATGAGCTTGTGGAATCAGTTCACTGATTCTTTTCCTGTCCTTTCCATTCTTCCAACAGCAGAATGGAGAGGACAGAGGAAAAGAATCAGTGAACTTGAAGATAAAACAATAGAAATTACCCAATCTGAACAATAGAGAGAAAATAGACTGGAAAAAAGTAAACAGAACCCCAGGGACCTGTGAGACTTTAACAAGAGACCTATCTTTCTTATCATCAGAGTCCCAGAAAGAGAGGAGAAAGACAGTGAGGCTGAAAATATGTTTGAAGAAATACTGGTTGAGTATCTCCCAAATTTGGCAAGCCATAAACTTACAGATTGAAAAAGTTTAGTGAAATCCAGGCAAGATAAACTCAAAGAAATCTATGCTGAGACACATCATAGTCAAGCTTCTGAAACCAAAGATGAAAAAGCAGTGAGAGAGAGAAATGTCCCTTTACCTATAGTGGATTTCTCATCACAAACTACAGAGGCCAGAAGGAAGTAGCACATTTTTCAAGTGCTGAAGGAAAAGAACTATCAACTTAGAATTCTCTATCAAGTGAAAACATCCTTCAAATGATTTGTCACCAGCAGACCTACCCTAAAATAATAGGTAGAGGAAATTCTCTAAACAGAAAGGAAATCATGTGGGAACACCAGGAAGGAAGAACAAACAATGGAAAGAAAAAATAAATTGGTAAATTCAGTAGACTTCCTTATCTGAAATTAGGTTTGAAGGTTGAACCATAGCCGTCTGATGTGGTTCTTAGTGTGTATAGAGGAAATACTAAAGATGATTGTGTTATAAATGGGGAGGGCAAAGGGACACACAGGAAGTAAGGCTTCTGCACTTTACCATTAACTGGTAGAAGTTGATGATCAGCAGACTGTGATAAGTTGTAAAGAGTTAATGAAAATCTAGAGCAGCCACTAAGAAAAATTATATGAAAGAGAGAAACTCAAAAACTAGATAAGTCAAAATGAAATTCTAAAAAATGTTCAAATAACCTACAAGAAGGCAGAAGAAAGAAACAAAATGAGAGAACAAACAATGAATTACGCACTATGCCCAAGAGGGATTTATTCCATGGATGCAAGGTTAGATCAATATTTGAAAATCATCAGTGTAATTGACCTTAAAAAAAAAGCCATGTGATCATATTAAATGATGCAGAAAAAACATGACAAAATTTAACACTTATGAAACTCTCAAAACATGAATAATAGAGGGGGACTTTCTCAACTTGATAAAACAATATTTACCCAAAACCTACAGCTAGCATCATACTTAATGGTGAAAACTGAATATTTTTACCTTGAGATCAGAATAATGCAAGGGTGTTTGCTATCACTTTCTAATTCAACAGAGTACTGGAATTTCTAGCCAGATCAATAAGATAAGAAAAGGAAATAAAGGCATACAGATCAGAAAGGAAGAAGTAAACTGTTCTTTTTTTACGTGACATAATAGTCTACAGAGGAAATGCCAGATAATCTACAAAAAAATCTCTAACTAATAAATGAGCTCAACAAGAACGTAGGATACAAGCTCAGTACACAAAAATCAATTGTATTTTTGTATACCAGCAATTAACATGTGGAGATGGAAATAAAAATAGTGTCATTTAAAATTGCTCAAAAATAAAAGTATAATCTTCAGGGTAATTTTGCAAATTTTATGGGAAAACTACAAAACTGAGGAAAGAAATCAAAGACGATCTAAAACCTGTATACCGTGTTCATAGATTGGAAGTCTCAACATAATAAAGATGCCAGTTCTCTCCAAATTGGTAAACAGATTAAACACAATGCCTATCAAAATCCTATCAGGATTTTTGTAGATGTGGACAAGATTATTCTAAATTTATATGGAAGGGCAAAGGAACTGGAATAGCTAAGACATTTTGAAAAAGATGTAAGTGATAGGAATCACTAATTTCAAGACAGCACAGAACAACGGAACAGAATAGGGAACCAAGAAATAATCCCATAGGAATAAAGCCAACTGATTTTCGATCAAGATGCCAAACTTTCTCAATTTAGTGTAGGATGGATAGTCTTCAGCATATGGTGCTAGAATAATTGGATATCACCAGAAAAAAACAACAACAAAACCCAAAAAACCTTGATCTAAACTTCACATCTTGTAAAAATATCAGCCCAAAAATAGCTCATAAATTTAGATGTAACCTATAAAACTAAAATTTTAAGAAGAAAACATAGAAAAACTTTGGGATTTAGGACTGGTCAAAAGTTCTTAGACATGACTCTAAAATTATCATTCTTAGAAGAAAAATAATTGATCAGTTGGACTTCATCAAAATTTAAAAGTTTTGGGAGAGTGGAGTTTGTGTGAATTATATCTCAATAAAGATTTTAAAAAATCTTTAGTTTTTTTTCTTTAAACATACAGCAGTCTCACTCTTGGGCCTTCATCCAAAAGAAGTAGAAACTTAAGTTCACACAAAAGCCTGCATATTATTGTCATAGTAGCTTTATTTACAATAGTAAGAAACTGGAAAGCACCAGAATTTTTTGCAGTAGCTGCACGGTTAAGACAGCTGTACTCCATCCACACTGGACAGCACCAGCAATCAGAAGGAGGTGGCTGTTGGCTCACATGGCAAGGGGACGGGTCCTGTGAGTGCTAAGCTCAGAATCTCCAGAGGGCACATACTCTGTGCTTGGCATTTGTATAACGTTCTACGACAGCAGAGTTGGGGGATGTATGGCTGTGGGGTGGGCTTCAGAAAAGGTGGGATACTCTACACCTTACAGAGTGAGGACCCAAAGATACTGTCAGTAGTTGAAGAAGGAAGAAACATAAGTACATACTTAAATTACATGCACTAAAATAGATAGATTGGGAGAAGGAGGGACCACTAAGAGCAAAAAATGAGTAGGTAATGTCCAAGACGTAAATCTGCAGTTGAAGAAGGAAAATCTCATGTGTAAATATATTTCTTAGAATCATATTAGCTGGGACTTCCCTTTTGGTCCAGTGGCTAAGACTCTGCACTCCCAATGCAGGGGGCCTGGGTTCGTTCCTTGGTCAGGGAACTAGATCCCACGTGCTGCAACTAAAGATCCTGCACGTGGCAAGACAGATCCCGTGTGCTACAACTAAGACATGGCTCAGCGGAAAAAAAAAATAATTAGCTAACAGTGATGTGATTATATTGGGAGGAGGAATTGATAATAGCAGGAAATGAGTAGATAATGTCCAAAATGGGTAAAGGACAATGTTTGCATTATGTGGATATTGGAATGCCGTGCAGGTATGCTGTGTAACGGCGGCCCTGACCACAGGTGTGTACTGGGAACATGGCTGGTTCCAAGCAAGAGGCATTGTGAGTATGAAGGAAAACGGGGAGCTTACGAACTGAAATACCCCGTTTGCGTTTTTTACGTTGACTAAAATGATATTATTTTAAACATATTGGGTTAGATCATTAGAATTTCACTTGTTCTTTTTTTAATGTGGCTACTAGAAAATTTATGATTACATGTGTGGCTTGCATTGGATTTCTCTTGGAGGGCATTGCTCTAGAATCTGTAGCCTGGAAAATTCAATTAGGATTGGTTCCCTCTGGGGAGTAGGCTGAGTCTGCCGAGAGTGGGCTAAGGGAGAGTTGTTATTTTAAGCCCTTCTTTGCTGTTGATTTTTTTTTAAAGGATGTTAATGAAGTTTGATAAAAAGTTACCTCTTTAATAAAGGCTGTGGTCTCTATCTTAAAACATGATAATTTATCACATTCTAATTTACATAATAAATGTTAACATAGTAAGGAAATTTGCAATGAAAAGTAATCATCTATTTTTCCTTCATTTCAGTTTGCTGTGTCAGAAATAAAGTACTTGTTTTTCCTGCTCCTGTTTAGCTTCTTGCAGGAGTGACCAGGATATCACCTTTCAGAAGTAATGCCCACAGAAAGCGGGAGTTGTTCAACTGCTCGCCAAGCAAAACAGAAACGCAAATCTCACAGCCTTTCCATACGAAGAACTAACAGCTCAGAGCAGGAGAGGACTGGCCTGCCGAGAGACATGTTAGAGGGACAAGTGAGTGTCTGGTGAAGATGTGGATCATGTTTGCAGTGTTTCAAACATAGCCAAATATATGCAGGTCTCCAAAGTAGAGAAAAAGTGTGGGTTACCAAAACACACAGCCTCCCTCATAAACCAGTTAAAACTACTGTCAACAGCTTACAACAGCTTACACAGAGACAGAATTCGGTTTCCAGGTTAATGTGTTTACAGTACTTAATAAAAAATGTGGGTGTGACAGTTTGGACTAGTTTTTATTCTTTGTACAGGTGAATTGACGGTGTAGTTAGGTTTTCTGTCTCAGAGTCTCCAGAAGAGAAGAGAATCAGGTATAATGATCTCTTTCTATTCTCTGCAGAGTTTTTGGAATCTGATGTTTCAGTAACTTTTCTTGGCTTTATCCTGTGTTTGCTGTAGTTGAGTGTGTTATCTGCTGTTTATTACATTATGTCTTTCTGATAATTTGGTACCACCTTTGATTAAATGATCTAATATTTTATTGATAAGTTTGCTTTTACTTTTCCTAGTTCCTTTATGATGAAGAAAATGTTAGATTTTTAAAAAAACATTGTCGTGAAGCCTAAATAAAATACATGTTATGATAAAATAAATTATAGCTACATCTGCTATATCTTTACATAGGCGTAAGTATATACGGAAAAAAATAAATACATATAAATTTATAATCATTCTTTTGCAATTAGAACTAATTCATCAGCCATAATGTTAAAGGAAAATATGGCTTAAATCTGAGAAACTGGCTCATTTGCATATTGACTTTGTTAGAAGCAAGCCGGGATGTGGAGGATGTGTTTCTAGGAGGCAGCTGTGTGTGCTTGGAACCTAGCGCCGCCTTTTCTGGCATGTGGTAAACGTTCACTTAATGTCCTCTTATGTGTTGACTGGATGAATAAATGAAATGGTTGCATTTTAACTTAAATTTGGAAATAAAATCATAGATTTAAGGGGCCTCCAAAATGGCTTTGATGTTTTTCGTGAGCTCGGATGGCCGTAGCAAAGCATCGCAGACTGGGAGCTTAAACTGCAGACACTGCTTACTCCCTGTCCTGGAGGCAGAAAGCTGGAGGTCCAGGTGTGGGCAAGTTGGTCCTCCTGAGGCCTCTCTCCTGGGTGTGGATGCCATCTTCTCCCTGTGTCCTCACAAGGTCGCCCTTCTGTGGGTGTCTGTGTTCTGATCTCTTCTCATAAGGAATGTTTGAATCAGAGCTGTGCAGTGGAACTTCTGTGATGGAATGTTGTAGATCTGTGCTATCACATATGGGAACCAAGAGCCACATGTGGCTAGTGGGACTGAGGAATTTAAAAAATTGTAATTAACTTACTTTTAAATTTAGTCAAATGTGTCTGTTGGCTACCCCCTTGGATAGTGCAGGTAGTCTAAGATACTTTTAAGTTGTTAGATTTACTTAAATTTCAAGCAGTGACAATTCTACAGCCGTGTCTGCTGGCATCTTCTGTTGGTAACACCATGTTCTCAGGGCCTTCTGCACTGTCCCCGTTGTGATGTAGAGCCAGCAGGTAGTTGCATCTTGGGGTAACCCTTTATGAGGGTCATTCAGAACCCTGCGGGCGGGTCGGTGCCTGCTGGTGGACGAGGAGCTCCCTTGTGGGCTGGTGGGGGTGCTCTGCCCAGTTCCGTGGCAGCAGGACGGTGGTGAGGGCGTTGGGCATGGGCACTTGGCATGGTAGGCAAGGGGCAGACTTCGGGTGCGAGAGGCCAATGATCAGGGCATCTGAGTGGAGCCGTAGGTCATTACCCTAGACAGGGCTGCAGTCAAGCTGTCAGTTCTTGGGGAGTCTTTATGGGAATTTTGTGTCTTGGATTCACGAGTCGGAAGCATTTGAGGCACTGGTGCTTGGCTCAGAGGTGGGAGGCCCGTGTCTACACCGGGAAGCATCAACTGAGGCCGGGAAAGGGGCCTCCTGCCTCCTCTTTCACGTCGGCTGTGACAAAACACAGATTCTTTTAGAACTTTACTGAATCGTAGCTTTTGTGTCATGAGTTTTCTCAAATGATACCAGAAGTTCAGCACCTCTCACTTGGGGGCAACCGCAGAGCTGGGCTGTGCTCCGCTTGCCTCTGGTCGAGAAGTTCCCCTTTCACTGCACGTCTCCTTGATTGTCTTTATTTTATCAAGTGAAGTTAATGCTGACATTGTCTCCCTTTACAATTACATCTTACATGAAGCTGCATTTACCATTCGAAGTAAAGGTAACGTTTCAGTTGCTGAATAATGATCTTAACATTAAATACTGTGAGGGTAGGTGAGTAGGAATTGATACACAGAAGAGGAGATTGGCCTTGGGAGGGGCCCACAAGGCTCTCAACTGGTGCCGCCCCCGCCCCCTTGAGGAGGGCTAAGTGGATGAGGGGTGCGGGAGAATGGGCAGGGGGAGGCCACAGGCAGGTGGACAGGGTGTCAGACGTTAATCGTGATGGTTTATTTTGCGTTCGTTGTTATTTTAAGATGTCGTTTCTTTTTTTTCATTGGTATTTTAGAGGGTTGTTGAGAGAGGCTTATCACCAATTCTCCCAGATTGAATTTTTAAACAAGTGGCGTCACATATCTTTAAGTAGCTTGTAAAGTTGATGTTCATGTACTGTGATTATTTCAAAACATGTTGCTAAACGTTGGTATCATTACAGATCATTTTGCCTAAAATTCCTATCTTCCTAAGAAGTTAATCTGAGAAAGGATTTAATAAACATTATGTCTTATTTTTGTATTTGCAACTCATTAAACATCAAAAAGTTTATGCTGCATATAAATTTGAAAACTCACTTGGAAAATTACATTGGCATCAGTTAACCATTGAAACATTATTTTAGAAATATCTTTTAAGAATTTCGTTTGAAAATAACTCTTAAGTGGTAGGGTGGGGCACATACAAAATATTGTCTAGGCCGCACTCTCAGGAGGTTGGAGTGGAACATAGCCTCTGTCAGTACCAGCAGTGCCTGGAAAGTGAGTGCCTAAGAACACAGTTGGTGCTTAGGACACCGGGCCCAGGAAGCTGCTGCTGCTGCTTCCTTTGACTTCCTGCCTGGTGGGGGCAGGGTGCTGGTGGTGGGCAGAGCACCTGCGAAGGCCTGGGAGCTTCCACGTGGGTGTTTTCATTTAGCCGATACACGTTTTGCTCTTACAGCTGAGGGTTCTTTTCCCTCCTTACAACAATCTTCTAGGTATTGAGTAGAGTTACAGGAAATGATCCAATTTATTTTGCTTGAAGCACAGTGAACATGAGGACTGTAAGGTACATCTTCTATTAGTAAACAGCTTATTAAAATTAATTTATAATACCATATTCTAGAGCTTAAAGGCTTTTTATAACTTCATTTTCTACAAATTTGGGAGTTTTTGAATAAGGTATGCTTGTTTCTTTCCTTGTGAAAGGAAGTTACATGTTTGAAGACATGCTTGGTCTTAAATCTCATGCCATCTTGGGTAGCCATTTATACAATTTGATTTTAGTTTCATCTGTAGAAATTAGAAACTTTAAGTTCTTTGAGTGTTTATGTATAAGAAATAAAATATGTAAAGATGTAAAATAAGAGTTTAAATAATTCACTTTGGAAAAATTATATTGGTGCTTGGTGTCAGAGTTTCTCGTTCACTCTTTCGTTCCTTTTAAGCAGAATCTTCTTTTTCTACAGGATTCTAAACTGCCTTCCTCGGTTCGCAGTACTCTTTTGGAACTGTTTGGTCAAATAGAAAGAGAATTTGAAAACCTTTATATTGAAAACTTAGAATGTGAGTATCTCTCTTATTTTAAATACTGTTATAACTTTTCACTTCTCCATACAAATATTTGAGAGTTTAATTTGTGGGTAGACATTCACCTTTGTATTCCTTTTCTGTTCTGCTTTGACAAACTGTAGGGGCTCAGGATGGCACACGTTTATTATCTGACTGCTCTGCACACTCAAGTCAGGGTGTTGGCAGAGCTGTGCTCCTTCTGGAGCATGAGGAGGAGTGTGTCTCCTGCTGGTTTGGGTTGTGATCTCAGTTCCCTGTGGTGTGAAGACAGAGGCCCCCATCTTGCTGGCATTCCCCCTGTCCTTGGCTCGATGGCCTTCCTTCCTCTTTATCTTCAAAGCCATCAGTGGCAGGCAGAGTCCTCCTTGTCCATCTCTGATTTACTCCTAGGGACACGTGGGAAGGATGGGCCGCCTGGGTCACACAGCATCATCTCCCATCAGAGGTCCTTCACTTCAGTCACACCTGCAGGGCTCCTTTGCCACCAGGTCATGTGTTCACAGGTTATCTTTGGGGCAGGCAGTATTCTGCTGACCACACCTGGCAATCTGAATTATGACTTTATGAAGAACGAATGCATCTTATAACTTTCCCTACACAAAGTATACTATAAATTAAGAAAACATTGATTCATTTCTTTAAAATATACTGTGTTTAGAGAACTTCCTAAAATGTGTGTGTTATCTGTTTGACTTATTAAAGGTAAATCAAAAGAATTTTTAATTAGCTTGGCTTTAGATTTTTTTTTTTAAATTTTAGAAACAATGTATTCATTTGCTTAAAGAGTCAAGCAGTGTAAGAAGGAAAGATCTACCTTTACCCCCTGCCTATAGGCCCATCCCACACTGCAAAGGAAAACATTTTCTGCATATTTTGCTTTTAGTTCTTCTCACGATAATTTTTGTTTTGTTTTGGACTTTATCCTCTTTTTTTAAATGTCTGTTAAGTTTTAAGGACGTACTTTCCAACTTTCCAGCCTTAACACTTAAGCAGTGATTTTGATACAGAGACTTCCACTTTCTCTGAATCCAGGGATGCTGCCCGGATGCTAGTTTAGAGTTGGGCAGGTTGGGAAGTCCCTGGCACGACTGATCCATTACCTGTGTCATTCACCATAGCAGTTTTGTTTGTTTGTTTGTTTGTTTTGCGGTACGCGGGCCTCTCACTGTCGTGGCCTCTCCCGTTGCGGAGCACAGGCTCAGCGGCCATGGCTCACGGGCCCAGCCGCTCCGCGGCATGTGGGATCTTCCCAGACCGGGGCACGAACCCGTGTCCCCTGCATCGGCAGGTGGACTCTCAACCACTGTGCCACCAGGGAAGCCCCATAGCAGTTTTTGATGAAAGGTTTTTCTAACTGCTTTTCCCTGGGAATGATTTTCCCCACGCCAGCTGTCCTTCCTTTCTCCTGCATGTCGTCCTGTCCTGGCAGCCAGATCATCAAATCCTAAGAGGAGGGATGGGGAATTTTCTCCATGTGTCTCTGGAGCTGGTAGCCGGCATTCACGGCCACAATTAAGAAAGCAGAGGTCAGAAAGGCAGGGTCCGTCTGTGGGCTGCCTTGGCTTCTTGGTCATGATAATTTTTGTAAATTGAAATAATCTTCTATTTTAGCCATGTCAGCCTTAGGCCACATGCATTTATGCTTCACTGTCAAGCGTTGGGAAATGAACCTGTCCTTCTTTACCCTCTCACTGTTCCATTATCTTCAGTTTTTGTTATTTTTTTTTAAATAATTTTTTAAAATTTATTTATTTATTTTTGGCTGCGTTGGGTCTTCGTTGCTGTGTGTAGGCTTTTTCTAGTTGCTACTCTTCGTTGTGCGCGGGCTTCTCATTGCAGTGGCTTCTCTTGCTGCGGAGCACAGGCTCTAGGCGTGTGGGCTTCAGTAGTTGTGGCACGCGGGCTCAGTAGTTGTGGCTCGCGGGCTCTAGAGTGCAGGCTTAGTAGTTGTGGTGTATGGGCTTAGTTGCTCTGTGACATGTGAGATCTTCCCGGACCAGGGCTCAAACCCGTGTGCCGTGCATTGACAGGCGGATTCTTAACCACTGCGCCACCAGGAAAGTCCAGTTTTTGTTATTTTTATAGAGCTTGTGTTTATAAAATTTATATCATGCAAATGTAATCATAATCAGGATTTTCATGTTTTTTAAGTTGTTTCCAAAAATTGAATACTAATAAATAGCATTTGCATTGTTAAAATATTTTTCACTCTGGAAGTAATTGGTGTGGATCAGTGGTGAAGACAGTGTAATCCTGTGTCATTTAAACTTTGCTGTTGGAAAATTTAATGTTTTAATATTGGATTCTCTTATAAGTCCACCTTGAAAATTTACAGAGTGAGTAATTATGCCAACTTTTTATCAAATAAAAATTAGGTACCGTGTACTGCATCTGATTTTAAGGGTTTGTTATCAGAGTTGTAGCAACCCAGGTATTACTGAATTTCCATTGTGATCTAAGGCCTTATGTTTTATGAGTTGATGCAGTTTGTTCAAGAAAAACTATAGGGCTACAAACAACTAATGC
Source organism: Grampus griseus (assembly GCF_964374135.1). Taxonomy (NCBI): domain Eukaryota; kingdom Metazoa; phylum Chordata; class Mammalia; order Artiodactyla; family Delphinidae; genus Grampus; species Grampus griseus. The sequence goes on from NC_139018.1 coordinate 147,978,804, forward strand.
TGGAGGTACTTGGAGTTTACACTGTCAGTTGCTTAATGGTTTTGGTGGCTTCCTGCTGCCTGTGAACATGTCCAAATGCTCAGGCTGGATCTGTTCCGAGCCTTTTGCCCTCGGCCTTCCTTCCACACCACCCTCCCCGCCCTCCCTGCCCTCCCTGTAGCCTCAGCACACCGTGGGCAGCCTGGGCAGCGTCAGGCACAGAGCCCAAGTGCTGGCTGCATGCGCGGCTCATGGGATCTCAGTTCCCTGACCAGGGATTGAACTGGGCCCTGAGAGTGAGAGCGCCGAGTCCTAACCACTGGACCGCCAGGGAACTCCCAAATGTTAATTTTTTTTTTTTTTTTTTCCCCTTGAATTTTTAATCTTTGAGGTATATAATCCTCACTGTGCTCTGTGGTGCCAGGCAACAATAGTTAGGTTTTGTTATTGTATATTTTTTCCCCCCAATTTCAGTATTCTCAGCTAGATTGTAAGTGTTTCATTGAGTTTTGGACAGTGTCAGAATAACATTTTTAAGTGCATTGAATAAAGTACAAAGGACACGAACTATGTTGAAATCCAAGAGCCCTGCTTGAGGACCCGATAGCACAAGGTCTTTCTGGTGTGGGAAGTGTGGTGGGCTTTTTAATTTTGGAATGATGTCTTGAGTTTTTTGGAACTCTGTAAATGTGACCTTGTTTACTGGGATATCATTCCTGTGTTTGTTTAGACAGTACTAATGTATAACATTTTTATGTGTTCACTTTTGGATTTGGTGAATATACATCAAAAGTACATGTTTTACTTTTCAGTGCGCAGAGAAATCGAGACTCTTAATGACCGTTTAGCTGCCGAAGGACAAGCAATCGATGGGGCAGAGCTGAGTAAGGGCCAGCTCAAAACCAAAGGTAAGGCTGCCTTCCCACAGGACTCGCCCTACACATTACGCTCGGAGGGAGTTTGGAATTTAGTGGAGGACAGGACTCACTTCCTTTCTGCAGTCATCAGGACTTGGAATAATGTAATTTGGGTGTGGGTGTAGAAGGAAGAGGAGGTTTCGGGAAGCCCCATGTCCCATGCCCCTGGCTTGCATTGTCTTCCTGTGTGGAACAGAAGGTGGGGCGAGCTGTCTCCCTGTCCCAGCTCTGACGTTCATGGTGCTTTGGTTGTGTGATTGTCTTGACGGTTGGTTCTGTGTCTCTGCAGCCAGTCACAGTACCAGCCAGCTTTCTCAGAAACTGAAGACTACCTACAAGGCCTCCACCAGCAAGGTACGTGTGGCTCTCAACCTGTCACGTGTATGTAGGGTGTGCACATATGTGCGATAGAGAGAAACCTAATTTTTAAAAGGAGTATTGTCGATGTTAAGTGGCCACAGTGCATAGACACCTGGACATTACCTTTGTTACTGCGGCTGATACATTATGTGTTAGTGTGGTTTTTTTTTGTGGGAAAGTACATTTTGTATTGTTATTTGGCTTGATATGGAGATTCTGAATTTGGAGAAGCTAATAAATGGGTATAAAGCAGTGGAACTTACGTTCTGAGCTATAGTTACATTTTAGTTCACCGCTTCTTTAATTTTCTAAGTATGATCAAGAAATGAAGGTCTGTGTCCAAGGCAAATAGAGATATTTGTCATATTTTGCTTTTTTAAAAATTATCTTCTTCTGACATTCTTAAAGTGGCAAAGACTTAATTATTTGGGAATTAATTTATCTATGGGGGAGTACTGTTATGAAGTAATATTTTGAGGTAATTTTGTGTGCATCACCACGTTGGAGTATTTGGAATAAACAAAAGATAAATTAATCACCTAACCTTAATGAGTGTACATTACTTTTGCTAAACCTTAGAAAAAAGTTGAAATTTGTGGTGAGTCTGCTGTGAAGGCTATAGTTAATGTTAGCTTTTTACTTTTCCAATTTGCTCTCTTCAGCTTAAAGTTACTTATGATATCCACAGTGAGATGAACTGCAATTCAAGGAGCAGCTTCAGTCTTACGCTATTTCTGCTTATTTGAAAGTCTTTGGTAATTTTTTGTTGTTTAAAAATCTGAATATTGCTGACTTTTTGTGTTTCCTTTGATTACTCTAGAGTGTAAGTGGCTAATTAAAATTTTTTTATTCTGTATTATCTAGCTTATACTTAGTAGTTTTGCAGTTTTTAATAAATTAACATTAAACTACTTCTTTAAAATGTCAAGTGGGGTTATGTTCTTCCTTATCTAACTTCTTGTTATATTGTTTTGAATTATATTGTTTATTCCAGTTTATGTATACAGTGTATGGTCTTAGAATTCCAAAACTTTGTGATCATTCCTTTTTTTTTTCAATTTTATTTATTTTTGGCTGTGTTTGGTCTTCGTTGTGGTGCTCGGGCTTCTTATTGTGGAGGCTTCTCTTGTTGAGGAGCACGGGCTCTAGGTGTGCAGGCTTCAGTAGTTGCAGCATGCGGGCTCAGTAGTTGTGGCTCACAGGCTCTAGAGCACAGGCTCAGTAGTTGTGGCACACAGGCTTAGTTGCTCTGTGGCAGGTGGGATCTTCCGGACCAGGGCTCGAACCCGTGTCCCCTGCATTGGCAGGTGGATTCTTAACCACTCCGCCACCAGGGAATTCCCTGTGATCATTTCTGAAGTAGAGGAAGAAAGGATTATATAGAGTTACCCCTTACCATGAGTAGTAAAACTTAAGAATTGGGCAAAGGTAAAAATATGTACAATAATTGCTTTAAAAGAATGTGTTAGACATATTTAAAGCCCCAGTCATTTTAGAAACTAAAAATTCATCTGGATTAGAAAAAACCATCTTCATAGCACTGTGCACCCATCTTAAAGAGTGAAGGTGAACATGGAGATCTGGCGTGTTTTGCCCTGGCCACAGGGTGAGTTCTCATAGTGGAGCCGGGAAGGCTTCTCACTCCCCCGCAGAGCCACCCTTCCTGGGGGCCTGGGACTCAGCTCTAAGGCCTGTTGGGACAGCGCCACATTCTAACCGGCCAACCACTTTATAGGAACTTGTGAAATTGTTCACACAGGTTTTTATAAAGATAAGTATCTTTTGCTGTGAAAAAGCCTGTTTTGGTTTTTTAGAGCACTTTAAGTTGTATCTCAGTGCAGAATAATTCAGAAGCATCCTTCTGCTTTTCCATCACAAATGTTCCCTGGGAGTAATTCAGTCTGTCTTGTGGGCCTCTTTGCAGTTGTGTCTGAGTCCACATTTTTAAAGTAGTTCATAGGTGGTCAGAGTATGACGGACACCTGGAAGCAGCACCTGAGACCGTTTGCGCAGTATCATCAACTGCATGCCCTCTCCCCATACTCCTCTGGAAATGCAGTCGGCATGAGGCTTGGCCATGACCGGAATGTTGGCCGTGACCCCAGTTTCTGCTGGTCGAGTCGGGGCGGTTTGTGTCTCGTAACAGTGCTGTCTGGGAAGCTTCCCACCGCTCACCGTGCGCTTTGCCCCTGCCCCTCCTAAAGGCGTCTGAAGGGCACCAGAGGCACAAAAGCACTTTTCCTTGTGGAGGGACCGCATGGTGTTGCCGGATTGGGTGGGATATGAGCTTTCAGAAGGAAGAGGAAGGTGAGGGTGTGAGGTTGAGCAAGGCCTTCTTTCTTTTGGAAACTCATATTGTATCCTGCCCTTCTTTTAAATTTAAACCCAGTCAGTGGACCCTGTTTATTTAACTTGTGGAAGAGTGGGTCTCTCCGTTGTGCATCTGTTTTAGTCTTTCACTGTATCAGGAATCGTTTGAAGGCTCATCCTGAGGTGGTGGAACAGTGGATTGTGTTTTAAGCCTTTATACTAAAAATAAATTTAGATACATTTTTAGGGCTTTGCTAATAAATCAGTGTTTAAAACAGCTCTGTAATACCACCCATTTTTCTTTTTCACTTGATTTTACGGTTTCAGTATTCTGATTAATTTAATTATTCTAATTTAATTAAAAGCTGAAAAGCCATCTTTTATCTTAGACAGTTTAGAAACCAAACTCTTTGTGTTTAATTAGCATCTTCCTCGTGCACTTACAAAAGAAAGTGAGAATTATTTGCTGTTTGTGTCATACAGGAGCAGAGCGACAGCCCTTTCCTAGTGCAGGGCCGGTGCCGAGCCCATGCTCAGTAACCTCATCTATTACAAGTGTTGTCTTTTGTTTCCTCCCCTGCCTTGGACTCTTTTCCTCCTGATAATATGTGGTTGGTATGAATTACCAAAAATAAAAAAGCACAAGTTCCCAAATAATAAGAATAATTAGCGTTAAGGGTTTGGGGTATACCTTCCTAAGTTTTTTTTTTTTTTTTAAAATTTGGATATTTTGTCTGATGGTTTGGATTTGTGAGAGAGGACGTGTAAGGTACACAGGTAGGCAAGCATTGGAAGTGGGGGGATCGTGGGGCTCTTCCGAGGCCTTCATAAGGACTTTCTTCCTGCTGTGTGAGATCCAGCTGCACCTATGTTGTGTTGCTGTAACATTTAAAATTTTCTATTCAGTGATTTATGCATCTTCAAGACATGCTGTCTTATTTTTTTTTAACTTAAACACATTCGCTCAGTAAATTACCATCACAATTTCAGATCGTCTCCAGCTTCAAGACCACCACGTCCAGGGCAGTGTGCCAGCTCGTGAAGGAGTATATCGGCCACAGGGATGGCATCTGGGACGTCAGTGTGGCGAGGACGCAGCCTGTGGTGCTGGGGACCGCGTCTGCCGGTGAGTCCACACCAGCCTCACTGCTGGCAGCCGTGGCCTGCCCTGGAAGCAGAAGTGGCCGAGTGGCGTTGAAACCTAAGCATGTAGAGGAGTCCGCCGTCAGGAGCCCCAGGGTGGTGTTAGAGAGACCCCCCCCTTTCTCGTCATTGGAGAGGAGATGCTTTTGAGAGCTAGTTAAGGTGCGTAACCTAATAATCCTTCAGGAAAAAATTCCTAAAATTAAAAATGTGCTCACTTGTGGAAAATGACTGCCAGCCTGTGAAAAGTTACTCACTAGCTCCTACCTTTTATAGTGGAAATAGGAAATGCTAATGTCATTAGAATGATGAAGAAAGTTCTTTCTTTTGTTTAAGACTGTGTTCATATGTGAGCACCCCAGATTGTTTTGGAAATTACAGTTTCAGAAAAGAATACAGAGACCCTTTTCTGATATTTCTGAAATCTCACTTGGATAATCGGCATTTTGTTTCAGGTTTCCCTTATTAAGTCTCCTTTTTATCTTTTTATTACTGTGCCCAGAGAGGAGAGGTCCAAAGAGCATGTATTATCTCAAATAATTTGTAACTGGATTTGGATGCTACTTGCATTTGAATATAGCTTTTGATATTCTGAAAAGTCTTAATATTTCAACAAAATAACGAGCCCTTGACTCAAGTGACCGCTGTGTCCCAAGTCCCCAGCCTGGTGCCGGCAGTGCACAGTGCCTAGGCATTCAGGTCTCTAGGTTCCCCCTGCTGGTTCTGTGGCCTCGGATGGGTCACCGGCCTCCTATCCTCTCGGATCAGTTGGATCACAGAGGAGTTTGAGCACAGTTGCACGAGGTACTGGTGGTGATGTAACTTCTCAGTTTTAGAATTTTTATCTTCCTCTTTTATTAAAAAGACCATAAAATCGGCAGCTCACTCATGTTCGTTTCAATCTTGCAGATCACACGGCTCTGCTCTGGAGCATTGAGACGGGGCGGAGCCTCGCCAAGTACACGGGCCACGTGGGGTCAGGTGAGCAGTGGGACCACGGGGCGTCCTCTCCCAGGGAGGGCCAGGCCTCTGCCTCTGACTGTGTGAGCTTCACGAAGGGGCAGCTCAGCTCCCTGAACAGCGTTGTCCCAAGGGTGGCGTAGAAAGCTGGCCACCTGTGCACACTTTGGAACTGGAACATGTGCACTAGCATCATGAACTGTGTTCCATTGGGAGGGTCCTCGGTGCAGAGGTGCTTTGTGCGTCAGCCCCTGGGATCCTGGTGGGTGTGGATGTGGCTTTTTCCTGTGGGCACTGGTGGGCAGGTGTCTCTGTTCCTCCCAGCGCCCCGGCTCCAGGCCATGTGCCACGCTGCCCCCCGGCTCACTCACCCCTCACCCCTGCTGACAGGCTTTGCAGTGGTGTCCGCCCTCCGCCTCCACGGACTTGGGTGAAACCCTTTCCTCTGCGTGTCTTCCGTCCTGTTGGGGGAGGGAGTACCTGCTGTCCTGTCAGGACCGTGGCCAGGCTCCTCCTTCTCTTAGGGTACCTGCTCTCGTCTGTCCCTGTCGCCTCAGCGTGAGAACCAGCTCCTACCTTTCCACATGGAATGTCCCCGCCCCACATACACTCCTGCCTCATCTGCCGTCCCCTCCAGCTGGGACCCACTGTCTTCCCCCAGGTCTGTGTCTGGGTGGCTGCTGCTGCCTGCAGTGGATGTGACAGGCTAAATAGACAACCTAAACATTAAAGTGTTAGCCAGCCTGTATAAAAAATTCACAGCAGTCTCCTGCTCATCCCTCCTCACTCCTCATTTTCACTTCTCAAAAGGTGATCACTTTTAACGGTTTTAAATAGTTTGCTTTTTTCTTCTATTTAAAAAACTAGTCTATCTTATTATTTCTTAATTTTGGAGTTTTCTACAAGGAAGTGACTCTTATTAAGGAGAAGGAGATTGGCTCACTTCCTCCCTCCATCCCTCTGTGCTCCTTGTCATCGTGAAATGGTTACGGCTCAACTTCCATTTAAATGGATGTTCAGGTTTTACCTACTTGTGGCTGCATCCATATAGTTCACAGCTCCCAAGCACGTACCTTACTTGCAATCCCCAGTTTTGCTTCCTCTGAAGGGAAAAGTGGCCTTTTATTTTGGTCTTGTTTCGTGCAGATCTGCCTGAAATGTGGCATTCCCTGCATGTCTGTGTTCCTTTGCTGTCACTCTGGCCCCTCCCTGAAGCCTCCCCTCCCTCTGACAGTTGGTGCCCAGGACTGTAGCACAGATGCCTGCAGTCTACCTCCTTTGTCCTCCTGGGCTTTCTCTCCACCTCTGTCCTCCGTTACCTCCTGTCTTCTGGACCCTGTTCTTTCTCTTTCTCCAGGGAAGCCTGTCTTTCAGTAGCTTCCTTCTTAAAGGGTCTTACAGGAAAAATTTTGAGACTGTAAAATGCTTGAAGAATGTATTTTACCTTTACACTTGATGGGTAGTTTGGCCGAGTATAGTCTTCTATGTAGGAAGTACTTTTCTTTGAAAATGAAGATAGTGCTCTGCTGACCTGTTTTTTTCTTTTTAAAAAATTTAAAATTTTTTATTTCTTATAAATTTATTTATTTTTGGCTGTGTTGGGTCTTTGTTGATGCGCAAAGGCTTTCTCTAGTTGCGGTGAGCAGGGGCTTCTCTTGTTGCGGAGCTCGGGCTCTAGGTATGTGGGCTTCAGTAGTTGTGGCGTGTGGGCTCAGTAGTTGTGGCATGCGGGCCTAGTTGCTCCATAGCATGTGGGATTTTCCCAGACCAGAGATTGAACCTGTGTCCCCTGCATTAGCAGGCATATTCTTAACCACTGCGCCACCAGGGAAGTCCCTGACTTGTTTTTTCATAGCTTTCAGAATTGATATTAAAAGTCTAATAATGCTCTTTTGAATCTTGGTCCTTCATAGGCAGTTGGATATTTGTCTCTGGAAGACTTTAGGATTTGTCTTTTAGGTCTTCTTACAAAAGCATTGTGTTGGACATTTGGTGGGACTTGGCGGTCTAGAAATGTACCCCCATGTCCACTCAGTCACCTGCAATCACCCCCGTGTCCACTCAGGTGCCATCACCCCTGTGTCCTGTTGGCCCCCTGTGGTCACCCGTGTGTTTGCACCCTGGCGTTTCCCGGGTGCCTCTTCTCACTGTCTTCCGTCTCTGTTGCTATGAGTTTGTGCCTGTTTCTTTCTAGACTTGTCATGCACTTAGAGGAGTCTGAGGAGAGAGCAGAGCACAGGCTGCTTTGGGCACTGTCTTTGTCGTGTTTACGCCCTGCTTTTGCTTTTTCCACCTGGTGGTGCTGATAGTGTGACTGAGTTACTGTAACAGGGGAGTGTGGAGCCCTGGGGTTTTTAATCAGCACAGCTCCCTGCAGGTGGGTTGACGTGCCTAGTGCCTGCCTCCTTCCTCTTGGGTCCTCTGAGCAGAATGTGCCCACCTGTGGACTGGCGGAGCTGCCTCCAGAGAGGAGGTGCCCAAGGTTTGTGCCCTTTCCCCCCACGCACCCCCTAACCCCTGGCGTTAGGGAGCCGAGTGGAGCCGGCCGGGTGGGGGCATGTGTCTTGTTAGACACACACGATCTTGGAGCTTGTTATAAGGAACTGTGGTCTCTGGCCCCCTCTCTTCTATTCCTCATGTGGCTGCTGTGAGTGACATTAGCTGTGCTGTGAATAAGCTGCTGGTGGGGCTGTGGGTTGGCCCGACCCGCTGACTTTGGGCTTTAAGGCCTCGTTGCACCCACACATGCTGGGGTCCCCCCGCCCCACGTAGTGATGTTGTGCTGTTAACGTCTGTGTGAACAGTACTGAGAATAAACTGGCCCTGCAGCTGGTGGTCATTGGCGCCCACCGTTTGCCAGATTCTTGGCTAAGCACGTTGCCTGCGTTCTTCACTTAAACCTTGTGGTCATCTGTGAGTATTACAAATGTTCCTGCTTGCAACACTGATTTGCTGGAGTTCACATAGACACCAGAAAGTAACAATTGATGGTTGAAATTGGGAGCATTAATACTGTTTGTTAGTAGTGTTTATTTGGGGCATTTTCTATTTAACATTTTTAAGGCAGTCACAGTTTTCACCAGCTCTTCCCACAGTTCTCTCTGGTCTAGTGTTAATGGTAAAAGAGCATCTTCTAGCATTTTTCAGATTCTTAGAAAAGTATCAATCTAATGGCGTACCTGACAGAGTCTTAGTGGAAGAGAGAACTTGCTGAGGTTTGGGAAGCTCCCTGTACGTCCTGTGTCTGGGCTGTGGGGGGTGTGGGCTGGCTCTCCAGTGCCTTGGGTCGGCATGTGTTGGGGTGACAGGGAGCTGCCGACTGGGAACAGTGACCTCCACCCTTCCAGCCTCTCGTTGTCTGCCTGAGGAGAGCTCCTTGGCAGGCAGGCAGGCTCAGGACCGGTCAGTCTCCGGGCAGTGTTGTCATGGGGCCGGAGCCTCCCCAGGACACCTTGGGCAGATTCCTGCATCTGGAGAGGAGACTGGGAGGGTATCATAACTGTTCTCATCTGGTCCCGATCCATTCCGATCCGAACCGTCCCTAGGCCATCAGGGGCTTGCCTTCTCTGAGTTCCTGAGTCTTATGGAACAGAACAGACTGGGTTTTTGGAAGGGTGGGCTTGTGGGCAGCTGGGTAGGCAATAAACAGTGTGCACCACCGTAATCTGCCTCTGCTTGTTATAATTATGTTTTCTTTTTTTATCCTGGTTTATTTTTAACTCTAGGTGACTTCCCTATGTATAAAAAATAGATTATTAATATCCTTTTTCTGTGTAGCCTATTCTTGAGCAGAATATTTAATCCTATTCATATTTAGTTACTTTGTATTGTATCTCTCTTCTTTTTTTTTTGGCCCCGGCATGTGGCACTACCTCTGTTCTCTTTAACTTATGTGTTTATTCATAGTTTACTGAATTAGGATATTTAATATTGAACTATCATAGTTCCTTTAGTTTTTAAATTTAACTTTGCAATACATGCTGTAATTATAATAAATATTGATATGTTCTTATTTTAAACCTGTTTCTGTAATATTTTTATTTTGCAGTAAATTCCATTAAATTTCATCCATCAGAACAGTTGGCTCTCACCGGTATGTTGATTTTGGTTTTTTATTTATTGAACGGTTATTGCTGATCTGAAAACAGCTGTCATCATTCCTTTCTCATCAGTAGCATCAGGCTTAGCCACACCTTCCACAGAAGTTAGTCGTTAGTAGACATTTTACAAATTGCACGAGAAATGAATAAAGAAAACTATACTGAGGGGTACTTTTTTTTTTAAATGAGTAGTGGATTGCAAATTAGGTGAACTTTTAATGTCAACTTGAACTCGGCCGCGTTCTCCTGGAGGTCTTTTTACAAAACCCGTCCCTGCCACCCGCTCTTCCTGCTTGTGGGAATGTGCTCGCTTCTCTGACGCCGTCGGCACAGAGATGAGGAATTTAGCAGCCCCGAGTCGGGCTCTCTGCAGGCCCGCATCTTTACTCCTTCCCAGGCAGTTCTCCTGGAAAGAGCTGTGGTACCTTGGGTTTGTCTTCATTTCACGTAGTTTAAAAACACCTTGATTATAGGGACTTCCCTGGTGGCACAGTGGTTAAGAATCTGCCTGGCAATGCAGAGCACACGGGTTTGAGCCCTGGTCTGGGAAGGTCCCATATGCTGGGGAGCAGCTAAGCCCATGCGCCACAGCTACTGAGCCCGTGTGCTGCAACTACTGAAGCCCATGCACCTAGAGTCCGTGCTCTGCAACAAGAGAAGCCATTGCAATGAGAAGCCCGTGCACCGCAACGAAGAATAGCCCCTGCTCGCCGCAACTAGAGAAAGCCCATGTGCAGCAACGAAGACTCATTGCTGCCAAAAATAAATAAATTTTTTTAAAAAAGCCCGTGTGCAGCAACGAAGACCCAACACAGCCAAAAATAAATAAGTAAATAAATTAAAATAAAAATTAAGAAAAAATAAAATGACACCTTATCATATTGAGTTTTTCCATAAAACTGTCTGACACCTGTGGACCCCCATGGTGTTTTGGGGACACGGATGGTAACCTGAAGGACGAGTGTTTGTCTAGATAAGAGGTCAGCAAGCTTTTCTGTAAAGGACCAGGAGTAACTGTTTTCATCTTGAGGCCACACGGTCTGAGTCACAGCTGCTCAGCTCCGTTGCCACGGAAGCAGCAGAGATGGTGCACGGATGAGGGGATATGGCAGTGGGCAGTGACGCTTGTTTGTGTTTACAGGGTGGGTGGCTGCCTGGATTTGGCCCATGGGCCAGTTCTGCTTACCCCAGGACAGAGGACAGAAGTGGGACTAATCAGTGCTCTTACACTCAAGTCAGTCAGGTGGCAGGGTCCTTTGAGGGTCCAGTTTTAACAGGCCTCCCCCACAGAGCTAGTGGATGCCTGAATCAACATCTGGGGAGTAAAGGAGGCCAGGAGTTTAACCTAGTTATGTGGGCCATTTGTTTTGTGGTTGGGAAGAGACGGAGACCAGTGACAACCAGGCTGGAATGAAGGGGATGAAATCGAGACACGTCAGGAAGCTGCAGTGGGAAATGGAAACATAAAGTAGTGGCCTGGAGAGTGGAGCGCCAGACGGGGGTTTGGACAGGATGCTGACTCGGAAGGAGATGGGCAGGTCAGGCACTAAATCCATTCGACGCCACAAGACACGTGCCGCCATTTGCTGCCTTGGGGAAGCTGTGCAGCCACGCAGAGAAGGTGGGGTTCAGACAGTGCTGTCGTGGGGGCAGTGGAGGTGGCCCTTTCGCACGTCTGCGGGCCTGCCTGTGCCCCTCACCTGCCCTCTGTTTTTTCCCAAGTCCAAGTATCGCCTTGCGGCCTGGCTGGTGATAGCAAGGTCTCAGTACCAGGGGCTGCATAGCCAGCTGTGGGGCGCATCCAGGTTCAGTGAATGGGAACGTGCCCTTGAGTTATTTTGGGTTTCTGTTTTCTTAGGTTGGCCAGATGGGAAATAAAATCTGCAACTTGTAAATTTTCTCTGAACCTTCACAGCTTTCCTCCCTAAGATGAAGGGGGGTTATTTTTATAGATAATCATTATCTTTGTGTACTTTTGCTATTCTCAGTAGCATTACATAGTCTCAGAAGTAGCTGTTTAAGTATAGTCAGTCACTTGCAATCCCTCAGGTACAGAATTTAGCAGGAGCCTAGCCAGCGCATGTTTGCACCTCGGGTAATTTCCCCTCTTTCTCTCCTCAGCTTCTGGAGATCAGACCGCCCATGTCTGGAGGTATGCGGTTCAGCTGCCCACTCCTCAGCCTGCAGCCGACACTAGTGTAAGCAGCACATTTACTTACCCTGAAAGCACGATATGGGGTATGTTGGTAGGTTCTGGATGCTTGTGAGTTTTAGGATAAACTTACAATTTGTGTTGTGGGCCGAATGTGTGTGTCCCCAAAACTCATAGGTTAGATAGAGTAGAGTCCTAACCCCCCATGAGGCTGTATTTGGAGATGGGCCTCTAAGGAAGTCATTAAGGTCAAATAAGGTCACAAGGGTGGGGCCCTGATCCAGTAGGATCGGTGTCTGTAGAAGAGGCACCTGAGGGCTCCCTGTACCTTCTCGTTGCACGCACCGAGGAGAGGCCATGTGAGGACACCTGCCAGCCAGGACGCGAGCACTCACCACAGCCAGAGGGCTGGCCCCAGCCTGGCTGCTGAGCGGACCAGGGCCGAGTCTTTGTCTGTATCCGGGTGTGTTTGCTTTCACTTTCCTTTCCACAAATGTTAAACGTTTACATTACTTCTTTAAAATTTTATGGTTAAGTTATACTTCTTAATATTTTATGTATTTGATTTTAGACAACTTGTCTTTCATGTGAGGTAAATCCTGTATGTCACTGGTGCATGTGATATCATTTGCATGTGGGTAAAGTTTTTTTTTTTTGTGCCTGCTTCCTTTTTTTTAAAATTTAATTTTATTTATTTTTTTATACAGCAGGTTCTTATTAGTCATCCATTTTATACTCATCAGTATATACATGTCAATCCCAATAGCCAATTCATCACACCACCACCGCCCCGCCACTTTTCCCCTTTGGTGTCCATACGTTTGTTCTCTACATCTGTGTCTCTATTTCTGCCCGGCAAACCAGTTCATCTGTACCATTTTTCTAGGTTCCACATGTATGCGTTAATATATATTTGTTTTTCTCTTTCTCACTTACTTCACTCTGTATGACAGTCTCTAGATTCATCCACATCTCTACAAATGACCCAATTTCGTTCCTTTTTATGGCTGAATAATATTCCATCGTATATACGTACCACATCTTCTTTATCCATTTGTCTGTCATTGGGCATTTAGGGTTGCTTCCATGACCTGGCTATTGTAAATAGCGCAACCATGAACATTGGGGTGCATGTGTCTTTTTGAATTATGGTTTTCTCTGGGTATATGCCCAGTAGTGGGATTTCTGGGTTATATGGTAATTCTGTTTTTAGTTTTTTGAGGAACCTCCATACTGTTCTCCATAGTGCCTGTATCAATTTACATTCCCACCAACAGTACAAGAAGGCTCCCTTTTCTTCATACCCTCTCCAGCATTTGTTGTTTGTAGATTTTCTGATGATGCCCATTCTAACTGGTGTGAGGTGATACCTCATTGTAGTTTTGATTTGCATTTCTCTAATAATGAGTGATGTTGAGCAGCTTTTCATGTGCTTCTTGGCCATCTGTATGTCCTCTTTGGAGAAATATCTATTTAGGTCTTCTGCCCATTTTTTGATTGGGTTGTTTGTTTTTTTAATATTGAGCTACATGAGCTGCTTATATATATTAGAGATTAATTCTTTGTCCATTGATTCATTTGCAAATATTTTTTCCCATTCTCACGGTTGTCTTTTCGTCTTGCTTGTTGTTTCCTTTGCTTTGCAAAAGCTTTTAAGTTTCATTAGGTCCCATTTGTTTATTTTTGTTTTTATTTCCATTACTCTAGGAGGTGGATCAAAAAAGATCTTGCTGTGATTTATGTCAAAGAATGTTCTTCCTATGTTTTCCTCTAAGAGTTTTATAGTGTCCGGTCTTACATTTAGGTCTCTAATCCATTTTGAGTTTATTTTTGTGTGTGGTGTTAGGGAGTGTTTAATTTCATTCTTTTACATGTAGCTGTCCAGTTTTCCAAGCACCACTTATTGAAGAGACTGTCTTTTCTCCATTGTATATCCTTGCCTCCTTTGTCATAGATTAGTTGCCCATAGGTGCGTGGGTTTATCTCTGGGCTTTCTATCCTTTTCCATTGATCTGTATTTCTGTTTTTGTGCCAGTACCATATTGTCTTGATTACTGTAGCTTTGTAGTATAGTCTGAAGTCAGGGAGTCTGATTCCTCCAGCTCAGTTTTTTTCCCTCAAGACTGCTTTGGCTATTCGGGGTCTTTTGTGTCTCCATACAAATTTCAAGATTTTTTGTTCTAGTTCTGTAAAAAATGCCATTGGTAATTTGATAGGGATTGCATTGAATCTAGATTGCTTTGGGTAATAGTCATTTTCACAATATTGATTCTTCCAATCCAAGAACATTGTATACCTCTTCATCTGTTGGTATCATCTTTAATTTCTTTAAACAGTGTCTTACAGTTTTCTGCATACAGGTCTTTTGTCTCCCTAGGTAGGTTTATTCCTAGGTATTTTATTCTTTTTGTTGCAGTGGTAAATGGGAGTGTTTGCTTAATTTCTCTTTCAGGTTTTGCATCATTAGTGTATAGGAATGCAAGAGATTTCTGTGCGTTAATTTTGTATCCTGCAACTTTACAAATTCATTGATTAGCTCTAGTAGTTTTCTGGTAGCATCTTTAGGATTCCCTATGTATAGTATCATGTCATCTGCAAACAGTGACAGTTTTACTTCTTCTTTTCCAGTTTGTATTCCTTTTATTTCTTTTTCTTCTCTGATTGCCATGGCTAGGACTTCCAAAACTATATTGAATAATAGGGGCGAGAGTGGACATTCTCATCTTGTTCCTGATCTTAGAGGAAACGCTTTCAGTTTTTCACCATTGAGAATGATGTTTGCTGTGGGTTTGTCATATATGGCCTTTATTATGTTGAGGTAGGTTCCCTCTGTGCCCACTTTCTGGAGAGTTTTTATCATAAATGGGTGTTGAATTTTGTCAAAAGCTTTTTCTGCATCTATTGAGATGATCATATGGTTTTTATTCTTCAGTTTGTTAATATGGTGTATCACATTGATTGATTTGTGTATATTGAAGAATCCTTGCATCCCTGGTATAAATCCCACTTGATCATGGTGTATGATCCTTTTTATGTGTTGGATTCTGTTTGCTAGTGTTTTGTTGAGGATTTTTGCATCTGTATTCATCAGTGATATTGGTCTGTTGTTTACTTTTTTTGTGACATCTTTGTCTGGTTTTGGTATCAGGGTGATGGTGGCCTCGTAGAATGAGTTTGAGAGTGTTCCTCCCTCTGCTATATTTTGGAAGTGTTTGAGAAGGATGGGTGTTAGCTCTTCTCTAAATGTTTGATAGAATTTGCCTGTGAAGCCATCTGGTCCTGGACTTCTGTTTGTTGGAAGATTTTTAATCACAGTTTCAATGTCATTGCTTGTGATTGGTCTGTTCATATTCTCTATTTCTTCCTGGTTCAGTCTTGGAAGTTTATACCTTTCTAAGAATTTGTCCATTTCTTCCAGGTTGTCCATTTTATTGGCATAGAGTTGCTTATAGTAGTCTCTTAGGATGCTTTGTATTTCTGCAGTGTCTGTTGTAACTTCTCCTTTTTCATTTCTAATTTTATTGATTTGAGTGCTCTCCCTCTTTTTCTTTTTTTTGCTACTCTATTTATTTATTTTTAACATTTTTATTGGCATATAATTGCTTTACAGTGGTGTGTTAGTTTCTGCTTTATAACAGAGTGAATCAGTTATACATATACGTATATCCCCGTATCTCCTCCCTCTTGCATCTCCCTCCCTCCCACCCTCCCTATCCCACCCATCTAGCTGGTCACAAAGCACTGAGCTGATCTCCCTTGTGCTATGCGACTGCTTCCCATTAGCTATCTGTTTTACATTTGGTAGTGTATATATGTCCATATATACACTACCACTCTCTCACTTTGTCCCAGCTTACCCATCCCCCCCACCATGTCCTCAAGTCCATTCTCTAGTAGGTCTGCATCTTTATTCCTGTCTTGCCCCTAGGCTCTTCATGACCTTTTTTTTTTTTTCAGATTCCATATATTTGTGTTAGCATACGGTATTTGTTTTCCTCTTTCTAACTTACTTCACTCTGTGTGACAGACTCTAGGTCCATCCACCTCACTACAAATAACTCAATCTTGTTTCTTTTTATGGCTGAGTAATATTCCATCGTATATATGTGCCACATCTTGTTTATCCATTCATCTGCTGATGGACACTTAGGTTGCTTCCATGTCCTGGCTATTGTAAATAGAGCTGCAATGAACATTGTGGTACGTGACTCTTTGAATTATGGTTTTCTCAGGGTATATGCCCAGTAGTGGGATTGCTGGGTCGTATGGTAATTCTACTTTTAGTTTTTTAAGGAACCTCCATACTGTTCTCCAAAGTGGCTGTATCAATTTACATTCCCACCAGCAGTGTATGAGGGTTCTCTTTTCTCCACACCCTCTCCAGCATTTATTGTTTGTAGATTTTTTGATGATGGCCATTCTGACTGGTGTGAGATGATATTGCATTGTAGATTTGATTTGCATTTCTCTGATGATTAATGATGTTGAGCATTCTTGTTGAGCATTCTTTCATGCGTTTGTTGGCAATCTGTGTATCTTCTTTGGAGAAATGTCTGTTTAGGTCTTCTGCCCATTTTTGGATTGGGTTGTTTGTTTTTTTGATATTGAGCTACATGAACTGCTTGTAAAGTTTGGAGATTAATCCTTTGTCAGTTGCTAAATTTGCAAATGTTTTCTCCCATTCTGAGGGTTATCTTTTCGTCTTGTTTATGGTTTCCTTTGCTGTGCAAAAGCTTTTAAGTTAATCATTAGGTCCCATTTGTTTATTTTTGTTTTTATTTCCATTTCTCTAGGAGCTGGGTCAAAAAGGATCTTGCTGTGATTTATGTCATAGAGTGTTCTGCCTGTGTTTTCCTCTAAGAGTTGGATAGTGTCTGGCCTTAACGTTTAGGTCTTTAATCCATTTTGAGTTTACTTTTGTGTTTGGTGTTAGGAAATGTTCTAATTTCATTTTTACATGTAGCTGTCCAGTTTTCCCAGCACCTCTTATTGAAGAGGGTATCTTTTCTCCATTGTATATTCTTGCCTCCTTTTTCAAAGATAAGGTGACCATATATGCATGGGTTTATCTCTGGGCTTTCTGTCCTGTTCCATTGATCGATATTTCTGTTTTTGTGCCAGTACCATACTGTCTTGAATACTGTAGCTTTGTAGTATAGTGTGAAGTCCACAAGCCTGATTCCTCTATCTCCGTTTTTCTTTCTCAAGATACCTTTGGCTATTCGGGGTCTTTTATGTTTCCATACAGATTGTGAAATTTTTTGTTCTAGTTCTGTGAAAAACGCCTCTGGTAGTTTGATAGGGATTGCATTGAATCTGTAAATTGCTTTGAGTAGTATAGTCATTTTCAAAATGTTGATTCTTCCAATCCAAGAACTTGGTATATCTCTCCATCTATTTATCGTCTTTCATTTCTTTCATCAGTGTGTTATAATTTTCTGCACATAGGTCTTTTGTCTCCTTAGGTAGGTTTATTCCTAGGTATTCTTTTTGTTGCTGTGGTAAACGGGAGTGTTTTCTTAATTTCACTTTCAGATTTTTCATCATTAGCGTATAGGAATGCAAGAGATTTCTGCATTAATTTTGTATCCTGCTCCTTTACCAAATTTATTGATTAGCTCTAGCAGTTTTCTGGTAGCATCTTTAGGATTCTCTATGTATAGTATCATGTCATCTGCAAACAGTGGCAGCTTTACTTCTTCTTTTCTGATTAGGATTCCTTTTATTTCTTTTTCTTCTCTGATTGCTGTGGCTAGAACTTCCAGAACTATGTTGAATAATAGTGGTGAGAGTGGGCAGCCTTGTCTTGTTCCTGATCTTAGAGGAAATGGTTTCAGTGTTTCACCATTGAGGATGATGTTGGCTGTGGGTTTGTCATATATGGCCTTTATTATGTTGAGGTAAGTTCCCTCTATGCCTACTTTATGGAGGGTTTTTATTATAAATGGGTGTTGAATTTTGTCGAAAGCTTTCTCTGCATCTATTGAGATGATCATATATGGTTTTTCTCCGTCAATTTGTTAATATGGTGTATCACATAGATTGATCTGCGTATATTGAAGAATCCTTGCATTCTTGGGATAAACCCTACTTGATCATGGTGTATGATCTTTTTAATGTGCTGTTGGATTCTGTTTGCTAGTATTTTGTTGAGGATTTTTGCATCTATGTTCATCAGTGATATTGGTCTGTTGTTTACTTTTTTTGTGACATCTTTGTCTGGTTTTGGTATCAGGGTGATGGTGGCCTCGTAGAATGAGTTTGAGAGTGTTCCTCCCTCTGCTATATTTTGGAAGTGTTTGAGAAGGATGGGTGTTAGCTCTTCTCTAAATGTTTGATAGAATTTGCCTGTGAAGCCATCTGGTCCTGGACTTCTGTTTGTTGGAAGATTTTTCATCGCAGTTTTAATTTCATTGCTTGTGATTAGTCTGTTCATATTTTCTATTTTTTCCTGGTTCAGTCTCGGAAGGTTGTGCATTTCTAAGAATTTGTCCATTTCTTCCAGGTTGTCCATTTTATTGGCATATAGTTGCTTGTAGTAATCTCTCATGATCCTTTGTATTTCTGCATTGTCAGTTCCTTCTCCTTTCTCATTTGTAATTCTATTGATGTGAGTCTTCTCTCTTTTTTCCTTGATGAGTCTGGCTAATGGTTTATCAATTTTGATTATCATTTCAAAGAACCAGCTTTTAGTTTTATTGATCTCTGCTATCATTTCCTTCATTTCTTTTTCATTTATTTTTGATCTGATCTTTATGATTTCTATCCTTCTGCTAACTTTGGCTTTTGTTTGTTCTTTTTTCTCTAGTTCCTTTAGGTGTAAGCTTAGATTGTTTATTTTAGATTTTTCTTGTTTCATGAGGTAGCCTTGTATAGCTATAAACTTCCCTCTTACAGCTGCGTTTGCTGCATCCCATAGGTTTTGGATTGTCATGTTTTCATTGTCATTTGTCTCTAGGTATTTTCTGATTTCCTCTTCGATTTCTTCAATGATCTCTTGGTTATTTAGTAACGTATTGTTTAGCCTCCATGTGTTTGTGTTTTTTACGTTTTTTTCTCTGTAATTGATTTCTGATCTCATAGCATTGTGGTCAGAAAAGATGCTTGATATGATTTCAATTTGTTAAATTTACTGAGGCTTGATTTGTGACCCAAGATGTGATCTATCCTGGAGAATGTTCTGTGCGCACTTGTGAAGAAAGTGTAATCTGCTGTTTTTGGATGGAATGTCCTATTAATATCAATTAAATCTATTTCGTCTATTGTCACTGAAAGCTTGTGTTTCCTTGTTAATTTTCTGTTTGGATGATCTGTCCATTGGTGTAAGTGAGGTGTTAAGGTCCCCCACTATTGTGTTACTGTCGATTTCCTCTTTTATACCTGTTAGCAGTTGCCTTATGTATTGAGGTGCTCCTATGTTGGGTGCGTATATATTTATAATTGTTATATCTTCTTCTTGGATTGATCCCTTGATCATTATGTAGTGTCCTTCCTTGTCTCTTGTAACATTCTTTATTTTAAAGTCTATTTTATCTTATATGAGTATTGCTACTCCAGCTTTCTTTTGATTTCCATTTGCATGGAACATCTCTTTCCATCCCCTCACTTTCAGTCTGAATGTGTCCCTAGGTCTGAAGTGGGTCTCTTGTAGATAGCATATATATGGGTCTTTTTTTTGGTATCCATTCAGCAAGCCTGTGTCTTTCGGTTGGAGCATTTAATCCATTCACGTTTAAGGTAATTATTGATATGTATGTTCCTGTGACCATTTTCTTAATTGTTTTGGGTTTGTTTTTGTAGATCCTTTTCTTCTCTTGTGTTTCCCACTTAGAGAAGTTCCTTTAGCATTTGTTGTAGAGCTGGTTTGGTGGTGCTGAGTTTTCTTAGCTTTTGCTTGTCTGTAAAGCTTTTGATTTCTCCATCGAATCTGAATGAGATCCTTGCCGTGTAGAGTAATCTTAGTTGTAGGTTCTTCCCTTTCATCCCTTTAAGTATATCATGCCACTCCCTTCTGGCTTGTAGAGTTTCTGCTGAGAAATCAGCTGTTAACCTTATGGGAGTTCCCTTGTATGTTATTTGTCATTTTTCTCTTGCTGCTTTCAATAATTTTTCTTTGTCTTTAATTTTTGCCAATTTGCTTACTATGTGTCTTGGCGTGTTTCTCCTTGGGTTTTTCCTGTATGGGACTGTCTGCACTTTCTGGACTTGGGTGGCTATTTCTTTTCCCATGTTAGGGAAGTTTTCAACTATAATCTCTTCAAATATTTTCTCTGTTCCTTTCTCTCTTCTCCTTCTGGGGCCCATATCATGCGAATGTTGTTGCGTTTAATGTTGTCTCAGAGGTCTCTTAGGCTGTCTTCATTTCTTTTCATTCTTTTTTCTTTATTCTGTTCCACAGCAGTGAATTCCACCATTCTGTCTTCCAGGTCACTTATCCGTTCTTCTGCCTCAGTTATTCTGCTATTGATTCCTTCTAGTGTATTTTTCATTTCAGTTATTGTGTTGTTCATCTCTGTTTGTTCTTTAATTCTTCTAGATCTTTGTTAAACATTTCTTGCATCTTCTCGATCTTTGCCTCCATTTTTTTTTTTTTTTTTTGCGGTACATGGGCCTCTCACTGTTGTGGCCTCTCCTGTTGCGGAGCACAGGCTCTGGACGCGCAGGCTCAGCGGCCATGGCTCACGGGCCCAGCTGCTCTACAGCACGTGGGACCTTCCTGGACTGGGGCACGAACCCATGTCCTCTGCATCTGCAGGCAGACTCTCAACCACTGCACCACCAGGGAAGCCCCCTCCATTCTTTTTCCGAGGTCCTGGATCATCTTCACTATCATTATTCTGAATTCTTTTTCTGGAATGTTGCCCATCTCCACTTCATTTAGTTGTTTTTCTGGGGTTTTATCTTGTTCCTTCATCTGGTCCATAGCCCTCTGCCTTTACATCTTGTCTATCTTTCTGTGAATGTCTCATGTGTGTAAAGTTTTAATGTTGGTAACAAAAGAGGTTGCATGTTGAGAAGAATGAATCCACAGGTTTAAACCACAAACCCCTCAGTTACATGCTTGCTTTTCCTGTGGGATACAGATGCACCTTCTTTGGATAATCATGCAGGGTCTTAGTTACCCTTTTTGGTGACTTGATCTTCCTAGTTTCTGTTGAGGGTGGCTTTTTGCTGTAGAGTCTACACACACTCAGCCCTTCCCTGTGCTGCTCCTGTGGGGGGAAGTTTCGCCAGGCAGAGGACACTGAGTGATTTCATATAGTCGAGCAAACGTTAGGTTTCCATTTACGTTTTGGCTGTAATTGTTAGAGGATGATAGTAATCTTCCAGTTTTCATATCTCTGCCTGTGAATATTCCTTTAGTTTTTCTCTTTTTAATCCTTTTAAATGTTGTTCTATTTAGAGATGGGGTAAGTAATTAATGAATTCCAGTAATGAGTAGGAATGAGTTTTCTTTAGATAAGTGGTCTTAACAATTCATTTTTAATTCAGTGTATTATGTATTTAATTTTAACACAGATTTTTCCCTCGTGGAATTTCCAAACTGTCATGTGCTGTGCTTAATGCACGCGTTCACTCAAGAAACAGTGAGCACTGGAGGAGGACGGGGCAGAGGTGTGCATGAAGACTGATGCTCAGAAAGTTCAGAAAATGAGTTTATGTTGTATGGATTTCCTTTTCCAAATAAAATTTAAAAAGCACCAATTTTGTCAAAGGGACTATTACATATAATACTTAGATTAAAAAACTTAATAGTTTATTTAGAATGTAAGGTTGACTTTATTTTCTTTAGGATTTTGTTTGTGTTGGATGCAGGGACTTTTCTTGCTTGAAAGTTGCTGCCTCAGGGCTTGGAGGTTCCCTGGGGACCCCAGCTTGAATTTGAGATGCACCTGAGGTGTGGTCGGTGCCGGGACCACTCCGCGATCTGCCATGAAAGGAAGAGCAGGTGGTGCTCCCTCATTACTGCCCAGCCCGAGCCTTGTGCTTGGATGGGCAGCACTGGTTTTCTTAAGCTTTGCTGGCTAGTCTCGGCTCAGGTTACATCCCTCTATTGTGTGTGTATACATGACATACATCCGTGTGCTGTGTGTCCATGTGTGTGTATGCACGACATGTATTTCCATACCTATGACATCTGCTCCCGTACCCATGTGTGTGCACTTGTGCCCAATGTGTGTCTGCCTCCCGCTGGCCCATACGCTCTGTGAGGCGGGGCCCCAGGCCCACATCACCTCCTACGTAAGTTCCACGTGGACATGCCAGGCAGCGGCCATCTCCCCTTCTCTGCTGTGTGACCAGCATGTGGTCTGGCACCGTGTAAGCACCTGATAAATATTTGTTGAATGAATACACCGTATTTTCTTAAAGACCTGAAGCCTAGGGTGACTATTAGGTTTTTTGTTTTATCCTTAGCTTTTGATAAAAGATTATTGATAATGTAGGAAAATAAAGTGAACTCTAATGTCTATTAACATACCAATAGAATTCTAAACGTGTTTTAAATAGGCTTCTGAGAACTGAATGTTCCTTTTTTTATTGTGACAAATAATTGATTTTCAGTTGTGTTTAGTTTTATTACTTTTCTCCTAATCTGTGGTGAAAACTTAAAATGTTGAAAATCATTTTATTTTCCCCTTTTATTGGTTAGTGGAAATGAACTGTAGCTCATTTGATGTTGTAGCCACCTCATTTTTTCTTCTTATGTTTGGCCCAGGGTTTTAGCCAAGTAGGAGATGGTGAAGTTGATACACAGTCACTGAGCACTACTTAGTACCAGACACCCACTGGTGTTGGTCGTAACGTTGGTTAAGTCCTAGAAGGACAGACAGTAACAGTGCGATTGTGCAGCCGTGTCTGGCAGCCTCAGGATTCCCAGGGAACCGCTTCTCTGCTCTCCCCCAGCAGCAGCTCTGTGGCGAGGACGAGGTGGAGTGCTCCGACAAGGACGAGCCCGATGCAGACGCGGACGCATCCAGCGACTGTCCCACCATCCGGGCGCCACTGACATCACTTAAGAGCCACCAGGGAGTGGTCATAGCCGCCGACTGGCTGGTCGGGGGCAAGCAGGCGGTGACAGCCTCGTGGGACAGAACGGCAAACCTGTATGACGTGGAGACGTCGGAACTTGTTCACTCCCTGACAGGTGTGCAGGCACTGCATTCCCGGTTGTGTGCAGACGACGTCTCGTCTAGAAGGACTCTTGGTTCTCTTGGTGCAGCTGTGATTTTCAGAGCTCCTTTATGATTAATAGAGCTGTTGGTAGTTAAATTTATCTTATCTTCGGGGGAGTTAATTGCATCTAGATACATGCAGTATCCAGATATTTGAATGTGGTTGTTGTATTAGTTTTCTTTTGCTTTGTAACAAACTTCCACATGCTTAATGTCTTAAAATAACATGAATTTATCACATTGTGCCCCTGGGTCAGGAGTTCTGGGCACATGCTCGCTGACCCTCTGGTTCTCAGGGTGTCATGGGTGGAGTGAAGGTGTTGGTGGGGGCTGTGCTCTCACCTGAGACCTGGGGTCCTCTTACTGCCTTTGGGAGGATTCCTCTTCTTGTGGCCCATGACTGAGATCCCGTTTTCCTGCCTGTTGTCAGCTGGGAGCAGTTCTCAGCATCCAGAGGCTGCCCTCAGTCCCCCGTGGCCACTCCAGAGGCATCTCACCATGTGCTGTTGGCTTTCTTCTAGGCCAGCAGGAGAGCACCTCTGCCGGGACCCTTTGAAAGGGTCCACCTGACTAGGTCAGGCCCATCCAGGACAATCTTTCTTTTGATTAACTCAAAGCCATGTGATTTGGGGGCCTTAGTTATATCTTCAAAATCTGTTTTGCTTTCAAAATGTACCGAGATTACCAGAGCATTTGCAGGTTCTTCCCAAACACAAGGGCAGGAATCCTGCAGGGTGTGTACCAGGGCTGGGCATCTCTGGGCTGTCTCAGAGCTCTGCCCATCACAGGCCTTTGTGCGTGTTTATCGGTGAGTGCCTTTCCTCATTGAGTGATAAAGGTTGTGTTCTACCGAGTGCTCCACCTGTGTATTATTAGAGGTTATTCTGCAAGTACGGAATTTGGAACTGTACTTATTTACACACTCGGCCTGTTGGAGATCTGCCTGACCTTCCAGCCATCGGGGTCAGGAGTGTCCCACCCATACTTGTCCTGCTCTTCCAAATGCACGAGGGGAAGGAACACGGGTCCCACCTCAACCCCACACACCATTCCCGCAACTCCTCTTACCGGCAGCATAGCAGGGGCCTGCCTCCCTGTGACCATCTGCCCTTCGTCTTTGTCGCAGGGCACGATCAGGAGCTGACGCACTGCTGCACACACCCGACCCAGCGGCTGGTGGTGACCTCCTCCCGCGACACGACTTTCCGTCTGTGGGACTTCAGGGACCCTTCCATCCACTCCGTGAATGTTTTCCAGGGCCATACGGAGTGAGTCTCAGTTGCTTAGATGTCTCTTTTTAACTATTCGAGAAAGAAGTTTTGCAGGTAGACGTTAAGACTCAGTTCTTATTTTAATTTTCAGTGTTAATTTCCAACTCCACTGTTTTTCAGAATGGCTACTCTCCCAAAACACTTAGCTCCATTTTGGAAGATTTCACTGATGTCCCCTCCTGAAACTGGAGGTGGGCAGGAGGTGGGGAAGGGCCAGGAAACGCTCGGGTCATGGTGTGAACAGCAGAGCGGTTCCCTGCCCCTCCTTGTCCTCGCGCTGGGCTCGTTCTTGTCTAGTCTTGACATCACGCATGTTTGCAGGGCTGTTCCGGGAGAGTCCCCACGTCCCACCCTCTGCCTGGTGGGCAGAGCTGCATCCCGACAGCTCGCCCCCCACACGCTTTTTCTCACCCCATGTGACCTTCCCACTGAGTGATGCCCAGCCTCCCAGCTTCTCGGCCTGCAGTCTGGCCCTCTCCCGGTGGCCCTGTGCAGCCCCCGCTGGCACTCCTGTCACCCGCAGCTCCCAACCATGTCCTGTCACCTGCCCCCGCTGTCCTGCAGGGTCCCTCCTGTACAGCAGTGCGTCCGTAAAGGCCAGATCGCGGCCATATCAGCGAACGCTTCTTGGCAGATGAACCTGCTTGTCGGCTGCTCCAGTCTGATTTCCCGTCTTTGTCACACAGTCCTGTAAACGAATCCATTTTCTGTGTTTAATGTTAGGTACTAAATTTTAGATTTAATGTTCAAAATTAATAAATGTTCAAAAGGAAGCCAGGACAGTGTTCTTCTGGAAGCTCGAGGTCAAGAGGTTGGTGTGTGCAGCCCCAGGGACTGCCCAGCTGAGTGTGGGCTTCAGTGGGAAGGCCGTCATCTGTCAGAGGGGCGCGCTCCTGCTAGGGGGACCCCGGGCTCCCCCAAGTCCCTACCTCCTGTGGCCGGTCCTGTTTGTGGAGGGGGGATCCTGCTGGGGTGCCCAGGGGCCCAGGAGCAGCTGCTCTTCCCTGCTTTTCAGGCAAGTCACTCAGGGCCCAGGGAGCAGAAGGGACCGTTCGGTCACAGTGCGCTGGACGAGCCAGGACTCTGCCCACACAGCCCTACTCCTTAGTCTGCACGTCTTTTTGCCACGTTTCTCATTTTAAAAGTTTAAGCATAACATAAAAGTTGAAAGAATAGTCAGCAAATCCCCAATTACCCTTCTCCTAGGATCACCCATTTTTATTTTTCCACATTTGCCTCTGTCTCTGCAGACACATGTGCAAAGGGCTGGATGTACAGCACGCACTCGTACTTTCTTTGGCTGAGGCTGTGTCTTTGAGAATAAGGACATTCTCTAAATATCATGGTATCATTTCCACCTGAGAAAAATTAAAAACAGCCTGTGACAGCTTCTGACATCCAGCCTATGTTCACATTTATCCCTGTTGTCCTCAGAGAATCTTTTATGTTTTTTTAAGGTTTAATTGAGATTCATTCATTACATTTAGATACTATGTTCCTTGGTCTCTTTTAATCTGGGGCAGTTCCACCCATTTTGTTATCATTATTTTTTGTGACGTCGAGTTTGTGTGTGGAATGCAAGCCAGTCTCATGTGGAACATGCACCCTCTGCATTTCTTCTGCGGCTTCCTTTCTGCCGGAAGTCTCATAGCCACTGCTGTGTGTGCCGCGTCCCACCCATCACTGCATGACTGGGGACGCTGGCCTGGACCACAGGTAGTGTCTGCCAGGTGTCCCCGCAACCGTGAGGGTTGACACGTTGAGGTGCATCTTGTTTCTCAGCGATCTTCCACCCAGTGAAAGGTCTGATGTCATCAAGGGTCCTTGCCTGAATCAGTTATTCCTTTGAGAGTTGGGAAAGGATGGTTTTGCTGATTCTGTCCTTTCTTCCTGCGTAAGCTGGCGCTTTATTCATTGGCATGGTTGAGAGTTAGTGCAGCCTCGCGGACCCTCCTACTCTAGGGTGATGGGCCTTTGTGGCCGTGAGTATGAGCGATGCTCAGGCTGTGCCAGATTCACCGCCGAGCGCCCCATGGCTCCTCTTCCACGAGACCCTCACTCGGCCAACTTGCCACCCTGGCCTGGCAGGCGTCTGTCCAGACTCACCCTGTGCTGTCCGCCCCAGTCTCCTCACTGAGCTGGCCCTGCTGGTGGTCCTGGACCGAGCAGAATCTGGCCGGAGATCCAGGGCGGGTGGAGGAGTCTCGCATGGAGGGCAGGCAGTCCTTGTGGCGCACGGGCCTCTGCCCTGCTCGCTTGAGCCTCCCCTGCTGCACGGGGTAGGGTAGGCCTGCGGGGGCAGAATCCAGGAGGCTCCCCTGGTGAGTGTGGAGCACGGTGAGGACTCGATGAGTCCTGATGGCCTCCTGCCCGTCCGTGGGTAAACCGAAGCAGGGTCCTCAAGATTGCCGGACTCTGAATTTGGTTCCAGGGAGCTCTGTCTCCATGTTATTTGAAGGGTCTTTTGGTCACATTCTATTTTCAGTTGCTCTATTTAACTTCTGAAAGTTTTTATTTTGTTTTGCACAAAAAGCCAAGAACTTACTTGTCTTACTGGGAGTCGATGGAAGAGCCTGGTGTAGCTTTGAGAGCATGGTAGCAGTGGCCTGTTCCCACCTGTCTTCTCTGATTGTGGAGGGTAGCAAGTACTGTGTCATGTTTAAAATACCTGTTTAGTTGTTGGTCTGTTTTTGCAGCTGGTAGGTGTGTAAAACGACGGTTGTTTTGGAGAGAGACATGAGGAGTGTAACTGGGGATGAAGGACTTATTTCCAGTATGTGACACAGTTTCTTAGGTTTGTTTTCTCTAATGGGATCAGGAGTGGCTTAGAGTT
Organism: Grampus griseus; assembly: GCF_964374135.1. NCBI lineage: Eukaryota > Metazoa > Chordata > Mammalia > Artiodactyla > Delphinidae > Grampus > Grampus griseus. The sequence continues at coordinate 148,006,003 of NC_139018.1, forward strand.
GACAGGGTGCTGGGTCCGCCCCTGGGGGCCTCTCCCAACCCCGACCTGAGACGTCGGTTCACGCTTGAGTTCACTTTTACTACGAGGACACAGGAGCTTTTGGATGGTAATAGAATATACGTAAAGTACCGCTCTTACTTAGAGTATTTACGTTTTCTCTTTTCTTGCTCTGTTAGGATGAGCTAGCATATTTCGTTGATGTGTAGATACAAACATCAGTTTTAAAAAGTTCTCTCTTTGGTACTAATTTCCTGCAGTAAGTGTCAGAGAAGGGGAATCTTCACCTTTTTTCAAGCCTTCGTGAATTGGTGGGCTGGGTGAGGGGCTGGCTTTTTTGTTTCCTGTCGACTTTACGGTTGTGGCTGCACTGGGGCCCACAGGCCTTGCAGAGGCTACAGGCCGTGTGGTCAGCAGATGGGGCTGCAGGCTGTTCTCTCCCTTTTGGAACCACCATCCCACGTTAATCAGCTGTAAGCCTCTGGGAATGACTGCAGTTTGGAAAAGCAGGAAGTGAGACATTTTACAGGCTTTCAGTTAAGGACTCTTCCTAGTCCCTGACTTGACTGCTGCCTTTTTGTGTCTGGCACGGGTCTTCTGGGGTCGAGCCATATGACACGTGGTATCCACGGAATGTACTCCCTTTGCACGGGGATGTAAGTGTGGACCCACGAAAAGGCGTCCGTTATCAAAACCAGAGTAGAGGGAGTGCTGTTCACTTTGATCAGTCACATCTCCAAGCAGCTCCGGGTGTCCTGCCTCCCTTCACATCTGTAGGGATGCCCATGACCCCCCGTGCTTGTCCCTATCTGTCCACCGGCCCCAGCGTTGGCTGTCCTGCCTGCACTTCCAGCCAGAGACAGTTGAGATGTCCTCTCGGGAGCTCACTTCAATGCCTGCAGAGCTTGCTCCTGGGCTGGGAGGTGACTGAGTTTTCTGGGATGGTTTTCTTGATCCTTTTAACCCGATTCTTTTCTGAACATTAAAAGCAACACTCAGAAGTGCTGTTCTCTGGAGCATTGCTGTTCTTTCCTTGTGTCGCCCTAAAATGTCCACGTGGAATGTTTTCAGTGGATCGTCACTTAAACAGAGGCTGTATTTCTTAAAATTACGTGACCACATATTTCACATTACTATGATGTGGAACACACTTTGGAAAAGCCTATCTTAGGGCATATTTTCATTTATAGGAACTCAGCACAAATTCTTTAGTAAAGTATGTTAGACTCTCACATCTTTCATAATGTGAATAATTCAGTTACCTATATGGGTAATTTGAATTTTCTGTGTTGCGTTTTCGTAAGGCAAGATGTAGTGGTATAGGCTTCAACATGACTGGCTTAGTTCTGCAGTCCAGTTTCTCTGGGAGCTGGGGGAGAGTTTATTTTTTCCCTTTTCATTTTCTTTTACCAGGTCTTCGTTACTGGGTGTGGGATCTTTAGTTGTGGCATGTGGGATCTAATTCCCTGACCAGGGATCGAACCTGGGCCCCCTGCTTTGGGAGCACGGAGTCTTAACCACGGGACCACCAGGGAAGTCCCCTATGCCTTTTTGAGAAAGTAGGGTTTCACTGAAAGATAAAAATCTGTAGTCAAATGGGTCCCCTTGAGATTTGTGCTGCATTATTTTTGGTGGGTAGAGAGGGCTCCCAGATGGAAGGTCTGTTTTAAGGTTTTCCTCATAAATTTTTAGAAAAGACAAAAAATGAACCCTTTTCTTTTTTGGTATGTTATGTTTATTTTCACTCTGTATTATGAAATTTTTTCATTATATTAGGAATTTTAACATAACAGGATTTACTTAGTGGAATTGGGGGGCTGTATTATTAGACTAGCGTTTAGTGGCCCAAGGTGTACCAGTTTGCATGAAAAGTAATTTTAGAAACCTTATATGACAAACTTTTCCTAATAGTGGGAATTGTAATGTGTGCTATTCTTGGAAATAATAGAAATGTTTAATTGGAAAAATTTGGAATGTCATAGGAATTTCAACTCTTGGCAGTTTCTGTCTTATGTATTTCTGTCATCAGCTGGAATTGAAATCCAGTGCTTTTTATCTGAAATGAGCTAAATCCTTATGTATTCATGTGTTTTCCACCTGACAGTGTAACTCAGGGAGTGAGCCACTTCAAGACAGCCTGGTGGGGACAGTGCCTTGGCTGCTCTGCGTACCTTGCGCTCAGTCGGTGGGGCTGGACTTTGACCTTGTGGGCTGTGGATACAGAGACGTTCCTGAAAGTGGCTCTACTATAACAAAACCTATACTTAGGTTAAAACCACTGCTGCTCTTGAGAGATGCCCGTGTAGACTGTCCTCTAAAGCAGGGGTCCCCAACCCCTGGGCCGCAGACCGGTATGGGTCCACGGCCTGTTAGGAACCGGGCCGTACAGCAGGAGGCGAGCGGCGGGCAAGCAAAGCTTCATCTGCTGCTCCCCGTTGCTCCCATTACCGCCTGAACCATCGCTCCCATTACCGCCTGAACAAACCCGCCCCCCTCCCCGCCCCGTGGAAAAATTGTCTTCCATGTAACTGGTCCCTGGTGCCAAAAAGGCTGGGGACTGCTGCTCTAAAGGGAGGCTCCTGATCCCTCTCCTCCCAGCACCGCTGCCTCCTGTGGAGCTTGGTAGAGTCGTCACCACCACCCCCCCCCGCCCCCCGTTTTTTAGATTCATTTTGTTTTGTTTCAATTGCTATAAAAAGGGACTGACAGTTGAGGCAGTCACTGGTCATTAAGCTTCCCCTGTGGGTGGCCGATGACTCCAGTCTGTACCCAGCTGACAGTATTTACACGTGCGAATAAGCTCTGGCATTGAAAATATCTGAAATAAGCTCAACGCGGGTAAAATATCTGAGAATGCAAAGTTTTTTGTTTCTTTCTTTTTTGCCTTAATTCTTTTCATATGATTTTAACTTCATCCCCCAAATGTGAACTTAGGTACTTTCTTGTCTAAAGAAAATAAGACATGGCATCTAACAAAAACTTGGTTTAAAAAAGTTTAGAGATTATAATGATTGCTTTAAAGTTATGACATTTTCATATGCTTCTCTTGCCAGATACCCAGAGATCTAAATTCTAGATCTTATGCTTACGAAGGTGAAAGTAGCTTTGAATTTTGTGTCGTGCTGTTGACAGTTTTCTTTATGCTAGTTTTTTTTTTTAATTAATTAATTTATTTATTTTTGGCTGTGTTGGGTCTTCGTTTCTGTGTGACGGCTTTCCCCAGTTGCGGCGAGCGGGGGCCGCTCTTCATCGCGGTGCGCGGGCCTCTCACTGTTGCAGGCTCTCATTGCGGAGCACAAGCTCCAGACGCACAGGCTCAGTAGTTGTGGCTCATGGGCCTAGTTGCTCCGCGGCATGTGGGATCTTCCCAGACCAGGGCTCGAACCCGTGTCCCCTGCATTGGCAGGCAGATTCTCAACCACTGCGCCACCAGGGAAGCCCTATGCTAAGTTTTAAAGAGAAAAAGTGTTTTGACAGTGTGATACTTTTAACTGGGTGGTGGTTCGATTTAACTGTTGAATTCTGTGCTTGGTCAGCGACACAGCATGTGTGCAGGCCTGTGCTGGAGGCGGCGGCAGGTAGGGGTGGTTGGCAGACCTCTGCGCTGGGCTGAGAGTCTGTCATTCCTGGTCTTGGTCTTCAGCCCTCGTCTGTGATGAGGAGGAGGAAGAGGGGTAGCAATGACTGCTGGAGGAAGGAGAGGCCCGGGGCACCACAGGGGCCTCAGAACTCGAACCTGAACTTCCCCCAGTTTACAGCCCCTTCTCCATATGCCTGGGAGTCTGCTTCTGTCTTCTGTTCGCTTGGGTAGATTGAAAACAGTTTCATTTGGGGAAGTGTAGAGACTTACGTAATTTCTGGCAATAGATGGTTGATATCTGAGGTTACCATCAAACCAAGGCTGACAGCGTGAACTCCCCATAAATTGCCCCGTTTCCGATTTTCTCAGCTCTGTTTGCCCAAAGACTCTGCTCAAATTCTTAGAGACTGGAGTGGCAGCCATGGTCTCAGAAATGTGATCTGACTGCAGTGGTTATGAATCAGTGGATGTTTGTCTTGTCATGGAAATGGGCAGAGGGCATGAGTGGTGGTGCGCGGCAGCTGCCGGGTGAGCGTGTGCACCTGGCACACGTGGGCACTTTGTGGAAAGATCTTGGGAGTGTCTCTGTCAGCGGCTGAGGAGCCATCTCCTTCTTGCTCGCTCACCTTGGCTTTAGAGGTAGGTAGTGGATATACAGTAATTTAGTTACTGATCCCTGGTGATACATTTAAAAGTTGTTTGAAATTCAAGAGATAGTTTTGAAAAGTAAGAGGAGATTTAATATTTCTCCATTTATCCTTTTTAAATTCCTCATTGAAGAAGGGCTGATTAGTAACTAATAAAAATAAGGACTTAAGGAAATTAGTGCATTTAAATGCCTCTTTGTTGTGAGCTGATTGCTTCACTTTTCGTTGAGGTGACCCAGAGCAGCATCGTCAGGTTATTCACACAGATGGACACCTTCCCGACTGCGTCGTTACAGCCTCACTGAGACCTACCCGAGGCACGTCTGGACCTGACACAGGTGTTGGCAGGACCCCCTGAGCGACGGCGAGCAGTGAGCAGCGTGGGGAGGGGGCAGCTGCCGGGCAGAGCCTGGCTTTGGGAGGTGGTAGTGATGGCGGGAGGTTAGTCTTGGCTTACGTTACACACACACACACGCACATGTATCTGCACACACATCACGGTCTGTGCAGCCTGTAACACTTCTGGACAGACACGTTTACACGTGCATGTATATGTTTCTGCACACACGTCATATTCCGTGCAGCCTGTGTCACTTCTGTTGGGAACTCCACATGGTTCTGAGGCACATTTGCACACGACCTCGGGCTGTCAGGACCCTCTGGCACCTGTTGTCCAGCGTTAGGGGAGTCACCCCACGCTCTGGTGGGAGAGACGCTTCGGGTGGACTCCTTGTTTTACCAGCGAAGAAGAGGTGCCTTTCCAGCCCCGGACCATCCCCACAGACCCAGGCTGGGCCCTCTGGCTCCAACTTTGCAATTTAGGGCCAATCTACTAACGTATTTGAGAGTAAAAATCTTGTAGTTCCTAATATATTTCTGACTTTTATCTTATGAATAGGGCTTGTTTATATCATATTACTTTCAAAACTTATGAACAGATGTTTTCCTTTTGGAAGATTTAAAAAATAAACCTTTGAAATTCTTTACTTCCCAATTTTTATGCACAGAATCATGTCACATTGATACTGGGACAGTGGCTATTAATTGATGAGCATGTAAGCAGATAAACTCTTGGACTCAGAAAATCAGGGGATGGAGCGTTAAAAAACTTGAGGGAGATCACTCCCCCGCCCCCCATCTAAGTGGAATACGTTCCTCTCAGATTTCTTTAAATTATTGATATAATTGCAGCACTCAACTCTGACTTATGGTTGACTGTTACATTGTTTGGTAAGAATGAAATCACGACCAGGTTTCACAGAAAGGAAATCAGAGTCGTGACCCTTGATACTGCAAGTGTGAAGTTATTATATCAACCTTACTGATTTTAACTTCTCTGTAATCATTTTAAATCAGGTTGTGTGGACCTGTCATCTTTGAATAATCTGTGGAGAAGGTTCTTATTAATTCGGTTAATAAAATGCTGAGGAGAATTTAGCCTAGTAAGAGCAGTGCTGTTTTGACTCACCCCTTGGAGCCCCTCTCTGTGGCCATGGCGGGCACGTCCCCAGAGCTCTGGCATGGGTGCCGTTGGTGGGAGTGTTGGTGTTAGGACAGAGCCCGGCCCTGCAGCGCACCTGTGTCCTCCGCCAGCGTGGGCTATGGGGACGTTGTCACGCGCCCCCTCTGTTGCGTGTTCTCTTGTGGGAAGCAGGACCAGGCACGCGAGAGGTGTGCAGTCTGTTGAGGAAGCAGTTCTGTGGTTCAGGCCCATCGCGAGGTGAGTTGGGAAACTCTCGACTGACCCTGGAGAGGGCGGCTGGAGAGAAAATAACAAGTGAGACCGAGGCCCTACACGCTATGTGCGCTACCTGCTTTCTTCCAGGAGCAGTTGGACTTTAAGTCCTGAAAAATTATGTGTGATGCAAAACTGACTTTTCCTTTGAATGTTTTTTATCTCAGGGTCTGCTTTTTTGGGAGCCGGCCCTCAAGGATTCTCCAGAAGTGTGTTTCATTTGGAGATGAGTTTTCTGTTTCTCATTCAGGCATCAGAGATCTTGAAACACAGGAGACATGAGTCTCTAACTTCTGAAGAGCACTCCTGATCGGAAGGGCAGTGCTCTCTGAGATCCTGGGTGTTGCCGAAGACTTGTTACTCTGTGGGACGTTTAGCTTGGAAGACACAGCTTGGAAGCCAGTGGTCAGGAAGGAAGGCGGTGGCCCGAGCCCCTGCAAGCAGCACCAGTCACAACAGGTCTCCTGCGTGCGGGTGCGGAAAGGCCTTCTGGTCCGTGTGTCATGTCACGTCTGTGGGACTGCACTTCACGTGCCCTGCCGCGATCCTAAGCAGGCGAGAGCCACCCGATGCCTCCTGGGGTCTCCCCAAAGGTGGAAGAGCCACAAAGGTTCAGCCTGGGTCCCTGTTTCTGGAGCACTTGCTCCTCTGGCTTGTACTTCAGGTGGGAAAGTGTCACTTTGCTCCGTCGGAAGCTACGTCCTAAGAATTAGAGATAGGAGCCCTGCAGACGTTGCCCAACGTGGAGCCAGAGGAGTCGCTCGCTGCCTCTGTGTCTCCCAGGCTGGCATTTTCCACATCATGTATTTCCTTACTTTGCTGGAAAATTTCAGCAGAGTGTTACACAAAGCAGCCATGTCTCTGTGTGGTGGGGGGACAGCTGTCAGTCCTAAAGAGGAGCACGAGCTCTCTGGACGCTCTGTTGATTGAGGCCCATGGAGGGAGCAGAACGTTCCAGGCTGTGCAGTGTATGTGGTGAGTAGGTGCCGCGCCATCAGCTGGAGGCACACACTCAGCTGCTCTCGGCAGTAAGATAAATGAGGCAGTGGGAGCTTGGCGGAGCCGAGCCTTCCCACCCGCCCCTGAGGGACCTGCATCGGAGGGGCCTTTAGAAGGATGGCCTCACCAGCTTCTCCCTTTGATGCCCTACAATACCTGTCAGGGTCGTGATTTACTGAAAACCTGACGTCTTTCAGCATTTCATTAACATAGAGTTAGACGAGCTTTTGTGGGGACTTTTTCCCACTAATTTAGCAGAATGTTAACTGAAATTTAACTTGGCCAAACCTCCTGAGGCCTCGAGTCCACAGAGAAATCACAGGCAGCAGAGGGATCTGCCCCCAGAGCCTGGCCAATGGCCGAGCTGCTCAGACAGTGCTGTGCCTCGGCCCTAAGGGGCAGCAACACCTCGTTTCTGCTCAAGCCCTTACGGTGTCCTTGTTCTTCAGATAGGGAGTTCGGGTGGGTCATCAGGTTGCTATTCAGATTTACCCTTACTTCTGCCTTTCTCCCTGTGGTGCACGTGGCCTTTGATTTTAACATAGTGCCCTCCATCCATCCACGTTGTCAGAAGTGGCAGGATTTCATTCCTTTTCATGGCTGAGTAACATTCCATTGTGTGTGTGTGTGTGTGTGTGTGTGTGTATATATATATATATATAATATATATATATATACACCACATTCTCTTTATCCATTCATCTGTCGATGGACACTTAGTTTGCTTCCATGTCCTGGCTATTGTAAATTATGCTGCTATGAACATTGGGGTGCATGTGTCTTTTTGAATTAGTGTTTCTGTTTTTTTCAGATAAATACCCAGGAGTGAAATTGCTGGATCACATGGTAGTTCTGTCTTTAATTGTTTGAGGAACTTCCGCACTGTTTTCCGTAGTGGCTTTACCAATTACATTCCCGCCAATAGTGCGCAAGGGTTCCCTTTTCTCCACATCCTCCCCAACACTTATCTCTTGTCTTTTTGATGACAGCCATTCTAACAGGTGTGAGGTGATAGCTTATTGTGGTTTGATTTGCATTTCCCTGATGATTAATGATGTTGAGCAAATTTTCATGGGCCTATTGGCCATTTGTAAACCTTTCTTGGAGAAGAGTCTGTTCATATCTTTTTTTAAACTGGTTTTTGTTCTTGTTGGAATGAAATTTTTTCCCGTGTTCTGATTAAATTGATTGAAAGTTGCAGTTGGGATGGATTTTTTTTTTAATCGTCTGCTGTATAGAGATTTTGGCAGGTTCTGTCTCATCTAGTCCACCTCTTCTGGGAGCGTTTCCTTGCTCCGTTGCGTGGAGAAGTTGAGGTTGAGTAGGAGAGGTCAGCTGTGCTCGGTTGCATGCCCAGTGGAGGTTTAGGCGGGAGGGCCAGTGAGCGGGGTACACGACTCGCAGCGTCCACATCTCCACCCACCTGCCAGGGCCTCTGGCAGCAAGAGCATCTGTCTGTTACGCAGTGTGGACGCGAACTTCCTGACGAGGTTCTGACCCTGTGTCCTTCACTTGCAGCACCGTGACCTCTGCCGTGTTCACCGTAGGAGATAACGTGGTCTCCGGCAGCGACGACCGCACTGTGAAGGTCTGGGACTTGAAGAACATGAGGTCCCCCATCGCGACCATCCGCACGGACTCTGCCATCAACAGGTGACAGTGGTCCTCCTCATGTGAACCCTTAGTGTGGCTTGAAGGGGGCCTTGTGGCTTGTGTCTGCTTCATGTAAATTTGTGTTTACTTGGTAGAGCCCTGGGAAAAGTGGTTTAGACTCCGGGGAAAGTATTTTTTATTGATTCTCTAATGCATATCCAGTATTCTATAAATACTGAAACTTAGGTGTAAAATCATGTTGGTGTATTGAGCTTTGTAAGAATAAGAATGAGCCATTTATGGCCAAAGGTTACTGAGTAGTACATACGTGTAAGTTACATGTAAGGAACTTGGCCTGTTTCCTGATGCCCTAGGCAGATAATACCTGTGGTTTGCTGGTGTGATTTGCCTTGAAGTGTGAATAGTATGAAATCCCTTACTGCATCATAGTCTATAAACTCAGAAACTTGTGCTGTCATTGTTTTGTATGTAACCTGATTTTATCTCTTTGAAGGATCAATGTGTGCGTTGGCCAAAAAATCATTGCCCTCCCCCACGACAACCGCCAGGTGAGGCTGTTTGACATGTCGGGCGTGCGGCTGGCGAGGCTCCCACGCAGCAGTCGGCAGGTACGTGCTGGGGCCGAGTCTGTTCACAGGGAGCCTGGGGTCCTGGGCCCAGCATCACTGATGGATGGGAACTCCCAGCCAGTCTGGGCGTGTCCAGTGCTCCAATAGCCCTTCACAAAAAGAGAGAAATTAATTCTAACAGTGTATTTTATTTAACCAAATGCATCTGAAATAACATAATTTCAACAGATAGTCAATAGAAAAATATTCACGATTTTTACACCCATTTTCTTACTAAGTCTTTGGTTGCTGGGTTTCCATTGGAAGTACTTAGCTGTATTTGGAGTGCATAAAATTGAAAGCTGGAAACGTTGCCTGATACCTGAGCTGAGCAGCAGCTTTTAAGTTTAAACTGAGATAATCAGGCTTTCAGTTCCTGGTCTCCCCGCTGCATTTCAGAACTCCCTGGGCACAGCAGCTGAACTCACCTCCGGGCAGGCGTGTGTCGTTGTCCTGTGGGGGCAGTGGTCGTGGGTCCTGGGGGCACCTTTCCGTGGCGGTCATGTCTCCATTTAGATGCACTTTCTCGTAAGGCAGGGGGTTGCTCCCGTTTCATCTCGGACGGTGCAGTGCAGGAGCTGGACTCGCTGGGGAGCCTGGGGCTCCGCAGCACCAGCTCAGACCTGCTGAGTCAGCATATGGGGGGGGCATCTGGGAACCTGGGCAAGTCCAAGTTCCGGGCCCAGTCTTAGCGCCAGGGGGCAGCAGGTGGAGCTATAGTGGATGAAGCCCCTGCTTTTGGGCAACACCTGCAGGCTCTGCTCCATGGAGCCCACACACACCAGTCTCTCCCTGGCTTCCTTCAGCCTTTTCTACATTCACAGTGGAAGCTGTGTGGTGGGTCAGCCAGTCCCTTGTTGTTTCCAACAGGGTCTGTGCCTGACTCTGCAATCAGTGAGTGTGTCTGCACCCCCAGTCTCCTCCGCTGCTCCTCCGCCTTGTCCTGGGAAAAACCTCGCAGCAGTTGCTAAGCCGTGGGCCTAGGGCGGTTTTGGAGGCAGGCTGGCAGGTAGATTGGTAGACAGGGAAGACATCTCTGCTGTAAGTGGCACCAGCTTCCCAGAGGTCCTCTGTCCTTCAGACAAAGCCGTGTCTTCCTTTTTGCAGCTCTTACGTGTACCGTCCCAAGTTAGTTGTGGAGCTTTGTTTTCTTTGAGTGCACTTCATAGACAAACTACTCACGAAATTAGAATAACTCAGGAAAGCTTCACCACCCCAACAAAGCCATGAATTGCTTGTCCAGGCAACTTCACATTTGCGAACTGCTGGGTATCACCGATGCAGCACCTAAGCTGCACCTTAACTGGATAGGATTCTTTCTCTTAGGTGGGCCTGAGTGTTAAATAGAACAGCTGTACAGCGTGTGAGGTCTGTGTTCTGACCCAGGAGCCCAGGTCCCTTCATGGCTTTGAGAATCTTCTCCCTCAAGAAAGGGAGTTCCAAGCAGTTCTTCGTGGTACTAATTCCATGGAGACAGTTTCATTTTTAATTGTCTGTAAACATTCAGCCTTGTAGGAATTGTAGAATTCTGTTGTGCTTGAATTAATTTCCTCCTAAAGTGGTAGGTGAAATAGATTTATTTATTTTGCTTTCTTTTTTTTCTTGGCTGCATTGGGTCTTTGTTGCTGCGCACGGGCTTTCTCTAGTTGTGGCGAGCGAGGGCTACTCTTCGTTGCGGTGCACGGGCTTCTCATTGCAGTGGTTTCTCTTGTTGTGGAGCATGGGATTCAGTAGTTGCAGCACGGGGGCTCAGTAGTTGTGGCTTGCGGGCTGTAGAGCGCAGGCTCAGTAGTTGTGGCTTACAGGCTTAGTTGCTCCATGGCATGTAGGATCTTCCCGGACCAGGGCTTGAACCTGTGTCCCTTGGATTGGCAGGCAGATTCTTAACCACCGTGCCACCAGGGAAGTCCCGAGAGTTTCTTTTACTTATAGAATTTCTGTCAGCTTTTCTGAATCCTACCTCTTGTACCTGTTGTATAATATTATAGTAACATGTTAGTGTATGTATCTGCTATAAACTTTCCAAGTAATCTGCAATATTTTTTCCAACATTCTGATATTTAACTGAATCCCTGAAGGTGGCGGGAATCTACTTGAAAGGCCATCTGTTTTATCCTTGTTTTATTTGGCACCAAAGGTATATTTCTAGCTCCTTTATTACCTGAGCCGATTATTTGTTAAAGTGGTATTTGGGGTCTTTGAGTAAATTTTATTTACTGTTTCCCACGTCACCCAGCCTCATTTATTCATTAAAAATTTCCAAAGTGACCATTTATGTATTCTTCCTGTTGACTGTGATCTGACTGCTTTTTTTAAAAAATAAATTTATTTATCTATCTATTTATTTTTGGCTGCATTGGGTCTTTGTTGCTGCACGTGGCCTTCTCTAGTTGCGGCGAGCGGGGGCCACTCTTCGTTGCGGTGCACGAACTTCTCATTGCAGTGGCTTCTCTTGTCGCGGAGCTCAGGCTCTAGGTGCGCAGTAGTTGTGGCACGTGGGCTCAGGAGTTGTGGATCGTGGGCTTCAGAGCGCAGGCTCAGTGGTTGTGGCGCACGGGCTTAGTTGCTCTGCGGCATGTGGGGTCTTTCCGGACCAGGGCTTGAACCCGTGTCCCCTGCATTGGCAGGCAGATTCTTAACCACTGCGCCACCAGGGAAGCCCTGACTCCTTTTCTTGAAGAAAGAATCCTGAGGCGCTGGTGAGCCTCAATGAGTTCATCCGTGTTCCGACCCCTCTTTTCGTGGAGGCTTCTCCACCAGCAACACAGGAGGTGTCACTTGGACTAATTGTGTTCATGGCTCTCATTTCCGTTGGGTCGTTTGGGCGTGTGTGGTTCATCTGGTCCTGCTTGGGGAGCCCTGCTCTGACTGTGCTGTGTGCTTGGTCTCAGGGCCACAGGAGGATGGTGTGCGGCTCGGCCTGGAGTGAGGACCATCCCGTGTGCAATCTGTTCACCTGCGGCTTTGACCGGCAGGCCATCGGCTGGAACATCAACATCCCGGCACTGCTGCAGGAGAAGTGAGGGCACCGCTCTGAGGCTCCTCGGCAGCCAGGGACTGCGACTGCTGGCTCGCCTGGCGCTGGGGAGCCGTTGCTGTGGGTGGTGGATGCTGAGCAGGAGATGTGTGCTCTCTCCAAGCTGTACCCAGCCTGCATGAAGCGTCCAGAGTGTGCCCCTGTTGTTTATTTCTGTGTTGTGTGTGTTGGCATCACGGGCCGTAGAGGTGGAGCCCCTCCCGCGGCTGTTGGTGTTGAGTCCCTGGGTGTGTTGGGGTGACAGGAGGGCGTGGTGTCTGCGCAAGTGAAACATGAACCCTGTTCTCACTGGGAGGTGTCAGTGGTCTCCACGTTTCTGGAACGATGATCCGCTTCTGCCTTATCCTGGCAGGAGCGAGCAGGGACCTCATGCTCAGGTCTGCGTGGGGTTCCAGCGTGTGTTAACTCAGCTTCACGTCTGTGTTCTGTTACAGTTCTGTAAAATCAACTTGGATTTTAGAAGTTAAAAAAAGCATAGAATGTTGAATCTGCAACATTTGGATAGTTTATTTTGAAAAGAAAGAGTTTCTGCTCTTTTTATAGAAAATCATTTCAATCTCCTGAAGTCTCATGCTACCAAATTCTAAAATATAATGATTCTAATCACTGATTCCAGGTATTAAGCAAAATTTAAAGCACTTTAGTTTATAGCTGTGGTTATAAACAGTTTTTAGAAGTTTCAAATGACTTATCCATTGAATGTGACTTGACCTTTCTAGAAGGCCCTGCTGCCTGAAAACAAACCTTATTTATTTTCTACACCTTGGGTTTGCATGTTTCCAAGTGGGTTCACTTTCTGGGTGGTATTTGAGAGCTAATAATGCAAATAAATGAGTACTACCTCAAAAGCAAAGTATTTGGAAAACTTGGGGTGTCACTGTTACCTGGTTCATGCACTTTTTGATCTAGAGCTGGAACATGAGTTCGTTCAGAAGGCAGGAGAGGCCAGCGCAGCCCACGTACCTGAAGAGGAAAGGCTCCTTCCTCACTAGCTGCCAGCTCCCAGGGGGCGGGTGGCTCTCGGTGCCCCCTCTGCCAGGGAGTCTGTCAGTCTCGCCTTCTTGGGACTTTCTACCTGGTGTTCGTGAGCCATGTTTCTTGTTGAGTTACAGTCTGATAACGAGACATCTCAGTGCCCCCCCCACATATGTAACCCTTGGAGGCCAGCACTGGGACAGGCACTGGAGGGTGACATTGGAAATGATCGTGATGGCCCAGTCCTGGTCACTGCTTCCGTTTTGTGGTGTCGCGGGCAGAGCGTCCCTAGAGATGGTGCCTCGCCCATGGCTCCCTTTGCCTCAGGGCCTGCGGTAGACCATCTCAGGCCTCTTGCCCTGGGTCGTCGGGTCTGGTTCTGAGATGACTCCTGGCTGGGCAGGAGGTTGGGGCCGGGGAGAACCAGAGCGAGGGACAGACAGCAAGAGTTTTAGGGCAGCTTTATAACAACAGCAGCTCAAGAGCTGGTTATTAGAGTCTGACATTCCCCAACGCCAGGGTCAGGACGGCGCAGGCTGCCGCCTGCCCTTCTGGGGTCTCCACGGCAGGGCTGTCCACACATGCCAGCTCCTCTTCTGCTTCAGTCTCACGTCTGAGTGTCTTAGAATTACTTTTGGAAACATTGGGAAATGTCTGCAGGTCGCTAAGCCAGATTAAAGAACCAGATCTCTGCTGGATTAAAAAATTGGAAGCGTGTAAACACGTGTGTATGCGGCCACGTGGCCTGTGCAGACGAGGCTCCGCTTGCAGCCGTGTCTCCCTTGCCCCCTCCCCGTTCCTGCCCAGGGCTCGGCCCCTCTCAGGAGCAGGACCCGCTGCCATGGCTGAGAGGGATGTCTTCAGGCATCGTGAAGGAGATGGGGGTAGTGAGTGTGTGTGCGTGCACGTGTGAGTGTCCGCAGGTTTGTGCATGTGTGTGCCTGAAATGAAGTTGTGTGACCAGCTGCCTTGATCATATCTGAAATAGTGTTTGGAAGTGGAATTGGTTTTGTCCATGTGCCGACATGTCAGAATTTCATTTAATAACAAAGAGATGGGTGGTTACTGAAAACTGTGTTGATGGAGAATTTCACGAGAGGTATGTTGTTGGATGAAGGGGCGCCCTTTCTCAACCACTGCACATCAGCTTATGCAGAGCCAAAATCTGTACCTATTTTGGAATCTGAAGAATCCTATGTAAGTCATCTGTTGCTTAAATCTGTGAAAAGTTTCTTTTGGGGAGAAGGTGTGCATTTATTAGTGTTGTGTAGAAGCAGTTGTTTTCATTGTGTTGATGTAATTGTTTTTAAGTGTTCAGTGTCTTCAATGCAGTATGAAATTCATTAAAAATCCATGTTCTGTAACTACTGTTGTAAAAGTGTTGTTATTAGGAGTCTCTCTTTTTTTTTATTTTGCCTTTTTTTCATGTTTTTGCTTTGGTAAAGCATTGTTAATGGCTATTGAACATCACAATGATATAGAAGGTAAACAAATTAATTATAGTATTGCCCACTTAAAAAATTTTAATTTTAGACTTAAAAGCTCAATTGTGTTATATTTTCTATCTGTTATGCTATAATTTAACGATCCACATTACACTTCTCCATTCCTGCATCACCACCCCAAAATTTCTGAAGGGAGTTAACAATTTGACAAAATACAGGCATTTGCCAAAGTTCCTCAGAGTTTCATAAGATGCTTGTCCTGTTCTTACTACAGTTAAGCTTGTTTGAAAGTTGAAAAAAAATTGCAGTAAGAGAACATAGGCCTGTTTTCCATGGGAGAATGCAAATTAGGATTGGCTGCAGCTGCCTGTTCACCGTTCTGTTCTCACCCATGTGGATGGAGCCGTACCTGTCCTGGGAGCCCCGGCAGGTGGCAGGGCTCTGCCTGGCGTTTCTTGCCTGCCCCAGCCCTGCCTCGAACCAGGAGGCCTCGTCACCCACCTTGCATGGGCCTCAGGGGCACATTCAGTTCCCAGAGGGCAGAAATTCTCCACGATTACTCCCTCACCTTACTCTTCAAAAACATGTGAGTATTGTCTAGATTTCATAATTATATCTTCAGTTACATTTAAAAGTTTGCATATTAGTGTAAAGAACTAAGAAGGCAAGACTTGCTTTGATTTCATCAAAATGCCATTAAGACGTGTCTCCCTCATCTATAGATTTTCTGTTTTCCCTTAATAAGTTAGAAGTCAAGGAAGTTATTCCAAAAATCGGGAGCACCTCTGTTTTTTATGCAGCATACGATATGTAGTCCATATCGTGGGAAGAGGCTGAAAAGGAAATCATAAAAATTCTGTGAGTTTAAAATCAAATTTATTAAAACGATCTTTAAGCAGCTTTTGGTCAAAATGCAAGTAGATTGAGCAGCCCTTTGGCACTCTGAGGGCTGTGTGCCGTGTGGGCTGGGGCAGAGTCACAAGGGGCTGCTGCAGTCAGTTTGGTCCAGGAGGCGTTTCCAGAGAGATGACATTCAAACTGGAGCCTGAAGTTTGACAAAAGTGTCAGCAAATGAAAGCGGGGGCGAGAACAAGTGGGGGAGGGCACCCCTGATGGAGGTGCTTGAACAGGCCTTGGGAACAGCGGGTTTACTCCACATGCGCCAGGCACTTTGGCATGATGGGGCGGGGGTCCGGTTCCACGGGATTTGTGCTGAGGGGTGAGCTGGGGCAGTAGGGTGGGGAGGGCAGGGCTCTTTATCCCACAGTCAGGACAATTCACGGGCTCCCGTCATTGCGAGCACACAGGCATCCCGCGGTACCTAAAGGACGCTAAAGTGTGTGACAAGAATCCTCCCCCCGCCCCCCCCCCCCGCAATGGTATGGGAATGTGTTGGGAAATTTCAGCCACAGTTTAGAGACTGAGGTATTTTACTCCCTACTGCTGGGCCCCTTGTCACCACCGCCCCACAACTGTGTCCTCCCACCTGGGTACCAAGCGAGCCGTCGTTTTATGCTCCACTAACCCAAACGGGGCCGTCAGGATCCCTCCTGGGAAATTTTGGAACTAGAACTGAGAAAGTCCGTCTCTCTCCAGTAGTTCGTCTTCGTGAAAATAATGCCAAGTGCTTCAGAGTGTGAAGGGAAAATAACTATAATTCTGTGCTCGGCAAGACTTCCTTGAGGAATGTGTGTGCAATGATGGCTTGGGGAATAAACAAAAGCAGATTTCACCAGTACTCCTTCCCTAAGGGAACTTCTCAAGGAGGAACCGTAAGAAGAAAGAGTCATGAAGGAATGGTTCAAAGTGGGCCAGTGCGCCGGCGGACATCTGGGCCAAATTACGCCTGACTGGAGCTTGTGGTTTAAATGTCCATTTTTGTTTGGCTGGGGATTTGAAAGATTAAGTCTTTAAGTTATTAAATATTTATAGAGACATTTCAAGGGTAACCACAAAGAAAAAAAAACACTTTAGAAAGGTAAAAAAGAAATGCTTAAAAGTTACTGTAAGGGGCTGGGAAATGTAAATAAGAACTGGGCAAAAGTGACTTTTTAGCGTATTTCTTTTTGTAGTTTTAAAAATTTCAGAACCATTAAAATATATCACCCAGTATCTGAAAAGTTCCCATTTTATGCTAGCGACAAAAACATAAGGTACCTATTGGGAAAAATGTGACAAAAATAAAAAGAGGCTTGAAATCATCCATGGGAATATTTTAAAACTTTAACATAGACATTAAAAAAGACAAATACAGTGACAGACCATCATGTTCATTGATAGGAAGAGTCAATATTGTAAAAATGTCAGTTCTCCTCATACTGGCAAGTAGATTCAATGCAATTCCAATCCAAATCACCCCAGGGTTTTTTGAGGAATTGGACAATCTGGTTCCTAAATGTATTAGAACAAAGGCCAGAGTTAAGATGCTCAAGAAGAGAAAAGAGGAGGCCAGAAAGGAGAAGGAAAAAAAAAAAGATTACCTCAAGCCTGGCAGGGCTACAGTAAATACATGGAGGGGTTCACACAAGGATGGGGGATTGACCAGTAGAGCAGAAAGAAATCAAAATCAATTCATGCATATATGAAAACCTGAAATGTTTCAGCTCATATAATCACAGATCAGTGAGGAGAAAGTGGCTATTTAATTAATGGTTTTAGTACTACTGGTTATTCATGTGGAAGAAGGTAAGGAATTTGGATCCCTACCTCACACCAAAAGAAAATCAATTCGAGCATTGTATGTTAAAGGCAAAACACTAACATATAAAAAAAGAATATTTTTATGACTTTGTGTTTATTAAACAACTACCTAAAAATGCATTAACGATACCAGAAAAGATTGATACATTCAACTACACGAAAAATGAAAAGGTCTGTGTATTAAAGGAGTCCTTATAAGGCTGAAACAGTAGGCCACAGAGTGGTTGTAACATATAATTCACAAAGGGTTAGCATCCCAGACAGCGCACAGCAGAATCCGAGAGAATGGGGGAACTGGGTGGCAGACGTGAATAGGTACGTCACAAGAGAGAAAACATAAATGTTGTTGGTTTGGATATGAAAGGATATGGCAAATCAGAAGCACTCTCTTGTAGGTCTGGACATGTGCAGTCACTCGGTGTGTAGTAGGGACACAGTTTATTAAAGTGTCATGTCGGGAGTCCTTGCCTGACTATTGAAATGAAGATTCCTGGGTCCAACCCCAGAGCCACTGACTCAGAATCTCTTGGGTTAGGATTTAAGAAGCTGCATTTTACACAGGCTTTTGTTTGTTTAAGCTCCTGTGCAGTTTGAGAGCTGCCGTCCTGGAGAACCTTTTGCACTTGTGCACCAGGGGACGTATGCAAGGTCGTAGCAGCAAACATGGGACAACCCAACACACATCAACAGGGACTGGCAAGCAAATCATGGTACGTCTACACAGCAAAATATTATGTAACAAGATGAGTGACCCACATGCAGCTACGTGCAACTGTTGATATGTATGAAACCTTGTGAGGCACGAGTCAGCCCAGCCACACGCGTGTGATCATGGCTAAGTATTTCATGTGATGAAAACCCAGTGTTCCAAATGGTCGTCTCGGGGCCAGGAGAGGGGGTGGGGTAGGAGGAAAGGGTGGGATCAGGAAGGGCCCAGAGTTGGCAATGTCCAGTTCCTGATTTGGACAGTGGACACACAAGTGTGTGTTCCAGTTTTCACACTTTATAACTTAAGTATCTCTACAAATATTCCTTTAGTGTATCTAATATCATATAATCAAAAGAGTAATGTAAACAATTCTAAAGAGAAAGTGTGTTATTCCAGAGATGGATCAAGTGAATGCTGGTAAAATGGGGAAATTTGGAGTAATATTTTTGACTATGTCAGTCTCAAGCTTATTGCATAACCCTATTTTCTTTTTTCGCTTACAGACATGTAGTTTTATTCTAAAATGTCTGATTTTCAGTCAGTGTGTACCTTCCATGGGAGGAAACGCAAAGCCAATTTTATTCCGAGATAATGTTCTTGAAAAACAACCGTCACCAAGGAAATTGTCAAAAGGCAGAGTGTTATGCTGTCAAAATTGGGTTGTTGTCAAATACATTTTGGAAATCCTGGCTTTAAAGTGGGAAATGTAATAAGGATTTCATTTACCAGGTGTGATCGTAAAACAATAAAAGTTTTCTTATGTTCTCATAAAATGGGGACTGAAGGTAATTTCAAATCTAGGAGACAGTCCAAAAATTGTGTTGAGCAGGTGCCACGTGTCAGAATAAGAATTTTTATTCTCACAGTCTGTGTTTTGGGGAAAGAAGCATTTATTTGGCTAGGTGGATAAGTTCTGGTATATTTGCTGAAATATAATCAGTTTATAAATATAATGTATATGCATTACTAATATCTTCTAGCTCTGAATTGATTCTCAATAAATAAAAATGTCCTACTGGTTAACTTTTTTTTTTTTTTTTTGCTGTACGCGGGCCCCTCACTGTTGCGGCCTCTCCCGCTGCGGAGCACAGGCTCTGGACGTGCAGGCTTAGCGGCCATGGCTCACGGGCCCAGACTCTCCGCGGCATGTGGGATCCTCCCGGACCGGGGCACGAACCCGTGTCCCCTGCATCGGCAGGCAGACTCTCAACCACTGCGCCACCAGGGAAGCCCCCTACTGGTGAACTTTTAATTTTCTTTTTCAGTGATAAAATTAATTGTATATATTCTATAACTAAAGTCTCTGGTATTATATGAACCTGATTTTCCTTTTTTTAGAAAAGATTTTATTGTGGTCTGTGTAAAATACACTGAACATATTTTGACATATTCTCCCACGAAATCACCACCACAATCAACGTAGTGCAGTTAGAACCCAAAAAGGTGTATTCATACCTGTGCATTCCCTGCGTCCTGTGCCTCCATACCCCCATCCCTGTAGCCACTGGTCTTCTTCCTGTCACTAAAGATTGGTTTGCGGGACTTCCCTGGTGGCACAGTGGTTAGGAGTCCGCCTGCCAATGCAGGGAACACTGGTTTGAGCCCTGGTCCAGGAAAAGATCCCACATGCCGTGGAGCAACTAAGCCCGTGTGCCACAACTACTGAGCCCACGTGCCACGACCACTGAAGCCCGCGCGCCTAGAGCCCATGCTCTGCAGCAAAGAGAAGTCACCGCAATGAGAAACCCGTGCACCGCAAAGAAGAGTAGACCCCGCTCGCCGCAGCTAGAGAGAAATCCCGTGTGCAGCAATGAAGGCCTAATGCAGCCATAAATAAATAGGAAGGGAGGAAAGGAAAGGAAAAAGAAAAGGAAAGGAAAGGAAAGGGAAGGGAAGGAAGATTGGTTTGCATTGCCCAGAATTTTATATAAATGCAGTTACATGGTCTCTACTTATTTACTTGTTTTTGCCTTCATTCAGAAAAATTGTTTTGAGATTATTTTGTGTTATTGCCTGTATCAATAATTTATTCTTTTTATTGCTGAGTAGTATTTCACGTATGAATGTGTCACATTGTTTATTCATCCAGTTCCTGGCTGTTACAAATAAAGCTGGTATGAACATTTATGGTAAGTCTTTGTATTCACATATACTTTCAGTTTTCTTGGGTAAATAAATACCTAGGAGTGTAATGGCTGGACCATATGGTTAGAATATTTTTAGCTTTTTAAAAAACTCCCATGCAGTTTTCCAAAGTGGTTGTACTGGAGACTCTGGTTTCTGCTCTGACATGTAAAGAGCTTGGCGATTGTCTCTCCTTCCCACATAGCAAGATAAAAGGTGAACAAACAAATCATTGATATTTCTTAGGTCTCGTAGAGGACTGAGGGTCAGAGGGCAAACCACTGCTCCGAAAACTGGAGAGACAGATGGGCGATTCAGAGAATCACAGCTTCCGAGAAGCAGAAGCTTCTGGAGCCGGATGAGTTGGGCCCTTAAGTGGTAACCTGATGAACTGCTGAGAGTGGGCTGGCTTGAGATAAAGACCCCAGGGGCCACCGCACTTCACCGGTTAGGTTTCCAGGAGCTCCAAGTTCCCATCGTGAATATCAGAGGAAAGTTCCCTCACCTTTGGTCATAAGCCCACAGCTAGCTCCACCACAGACGCCTCCTCGTCAAGGGAGACGCTTCCCCAGAGCCGTGTCTGACGTGGGGAAGAATGACTCGGCCCCAGCCCCCTCTAGCCCTCCTGTCCCTTGTGAAGGTCACAGCCCAAGGCCCCAGGCGCACTGAAAGATGGACCTAATCCCAGGTCTTCAGAACACTTCGCATCTCCCGGCCTGACCACCACATAACTGGCTCCTGTAAAATAGCAGTGGACTTGGACATGGCAGAGGTGCTGGAGTTATCCAGCCAGGACTTTAAAACAAGGGTGATTAACATGCTAAGGGTGAACAGTGTGCAAGAAGCGATGGGAGGGTAAGCAGAGATGCGGAAACGCTAAGAATCAAAACCCCCGGGACAGTCATGAAAAATGCCTTTGAGGAGTCTTTCAGTAGACTGGACCTCGAGAAAGCTTCAGTATGGGTCAATAGAAATGTCCCAAACAGGAATGCAAAGAGAAAAAAAATGAAAAAAAAAGAACAATATCCAGGGGTTGTGGGACAATTACAAAAGGTGTGATATCTACATATGGGAACACCAGGAGAAGAGAGAAAGGAACAAGGAAAAGATTTAATAATAGTTGAGAATTTTCCAAAGTTAATGACAGAAAGCAAACCACAAATCAGAGAAGCTGAGGGGATACCAAGTGCATAAATGCCAGAAAATCAACACTCGAGCACATCATATTCAAACTGTGGAACACCAAAGACAGAATCTTGAAAGGTGCAGAGAAAATACACCATACCTACAGAGAACAGTGATAAGATTAACATCAGATTTTCCATCAGAAACCAAGCAAGAAAAGAGTGGAGATGAATATTTAGTGTGTTTTTGTTTGTACAAAACAATCATTTATTATGCTCATAGATTCTGTGGTCTGGAGTTCAGAAAGGGCGTATCAAAGATGACTTTTTTCTCCTCTGCAATATCTGGAAGACTGAGCTCTGGAATTATCTGCAGGTGTCTTCTTGTGTGTCTGGCACCTGAGCTGGGTTGACAGAAAAGTTTGGCTCAGCTCAGAAGCTGCATACCTGCGTGGACTGGTCTTACAGCACGATGGCCTCAGGGAAATCAAACCTCTTAAATTGTGGCTCGAGGTGTCAACAATTAACGTCCCAGTCTGCGAGGCAGAAGCAGGAATTGGCTGCACAGCCTGTCCCGGGCACTGTCCTGAGTACTTTGTGTATTAGCTGCTCATTGAGCCTCATGACCACCAGGGAAGTAGTGCGATTATCATACACGTTTTATAGGTGGGTTGGTCCTTTCCCAGTGCCTCACCGCAGATGGGAAGAGGAAGAATGAGGTTCTGGCTGCAACAGTTCAGCTCTGGGGTTGGTGCTGACGGCGCTAATAACCCAACACTGGGGTTGGGTTTCTGCCCACCTGGCCCCTGGGGCTCCCGGGCTGCAGCCGCGCCTCTGGCTGCCCTTGGTCCCCGCACCCGTTCTGACGGGCACGAGCTCAGAGCCCTGCCCCCGCTCTGCGGAGCTCCTCCCTGACTACGTCCACATGTGTCACTCCCAGGGGACAGAGTGGGTGGCGTCTGCCTCAGATGGGATGTCTCCTGCCCCTGCCTCAGCCTGTCTGCTCTGTGCTGCCCGCAGTACCCCCGCGAAGCTGCCAGACACAGAAGCCCTCCCCCCGTCGAAGTTCTCTCTTGCTTCCAAGGACTTTAACATTTCCCTGGGGAAGTGTCCCTCCCCCAGCTCTGGGGACCACACCTGAGCATCATGGGCTGTTCCCTACAGTCATTTCTGGGTCCAACCTGCAGCCTGGGCACAGCCGTTCTGTGGGCGTCTCCCCTGAGCTGCGGGGTGTCCAGGAGCAGTGCAGCACACCCCTGTCCCAGGGTCCCGCAGCAGGTACACAACACAGGAGAGAAGGGCAGTGAATGTGTCAGGTCTAGTTCCTTTACAGTGTCCGTGACGTTTTTTCCAAACCTCTGTGCACTTCTCCCAGTGGTTGCCTCTTGAAATAGTTCTCCTGATCTGAAACTACAAGCATTTATAAATCAGGGTTTCTGACATCTCTCCTTGAGGCAGGATGGCTTGCATTTCCCTTTTCTGTCTGCAGAAATGCTGTGGTCTCACCTCCTGACCCTTCCTGTTGATGGACCCTTGCCCAGGATGATCTTGGCCTCTGACTTTACACCATCCTCACATCCCTGCCAGGTGCCCTTACCTCCCCCTGGTTGTTCAGTCCCCCGGGCACCGGCTTTGCCAGGTCACCCTACTCTGCGGCCCCCTTGCTTCAATTGAAAGCACTGCTGTCCAGCTGCTAATTGTGTTCAACCTGGTGACCACTCTTACTGTTGTTGACACCGTTTAATTTCTTTTTAAATTGCTTTGTGTTCGGTTCCACCAACTAGCGCGTCAGCTCCTTGGGACCAGAGATCGTGGCACGTATGTAGATAGAGCACAATGACTTGCTCATAACAAGTCTCAATAAATATTATTTATTGAAGAACCTGGAGAGAGTGATCACTTTGACACTCCCTCTCAGTGAGCGGCTGAAATCCCAGTAATGGGAAGCATGGAAAAGCCTTCCTGACTTGAATAACTGTCGTCATTATGACCAGTTATTACCAAAAGTAAGCACTTTCCCCTTTACATACTTATTGAATTCTCATCACAATCCTTCACTGCAGGTATGATTCTGTTGAAAGATGAGGGATTGGGGTTCAAATGCAGAAGCTGCCTTGCTCAGAGCTGAGGGGTGAATGGGGTCTTTCTGATGCCAAAATCTCTGTGAAAACAGCTTCCACCCACTAAGAGAAGCAACTCAGCCAAGTGCCCAGATGGGCTGAGATCAGTGCAAAGAGATTCTCGGGTCCTCGGCGCCCGGAGCAGGGCGGGCAGCCGGGTCCCCTGCTGGGTGGGTCAGCGGCAGGACCTCATCAGGGGCAGGCTGTCCGCAAAGCAGCCCTTGTTTTCAGTGAGATTTCAGTGTCCAGAGGACTTTTCTCTTTGAAATGCAAAGTAGTCCTCGCTAAGGAGCCGGCAGTTCTGAGACTTGAGTCTTTGGATTTATGTGGAGAAGCTTAGTGGCTGGCAGGGCGAGGGCAGCACTAAATCCCTGCACGAGGTGCCCGACGTATTCCTTCAAAGAGATAGCGTGCAGTTTGGATGCTTGTGGGAAAGGAGATGAAAACCAGGCATTACAGCCAAGGTGGACAGAGGTCACTACATCCCGGAGCTGGAACGTAGCCTCATTCCCAACCATGCGCTTTCGTCCTCCGCTCTGGCTCCACCCCGCTAATTCCGGAGATGCAGCCCCTTCACAGTCATCTTGGGGGTGGGGGGAGGCTGCTCGGTGCATCAGGCGAACATTCACAAGAGCCCCCAGCTGCTTCCACCGTGAAGGTGCGAAGGCTCATCGCTGGCTGCCTCAGATGGTCCTTCCGCCACGTCCAGGCCATGTCCAGGAGGCCTCAAGAGTGTCCCCTTCATCCCGGGCTTGGTTGTCCGGGTGTCAGAGCTTCACCGCTTCAGCCCAGGGAGTAAATCAAAGGCTTTTTAGTGAAGATAGCAATTACAGTTCCCTTCTGCTTCCCCCTCTGTCCCCTGGGAGCTCCCAGGGACAGGGGCAAAGGTCAGAAGTCATGCTGGACGGAACTGACACTCGGTTCCTCAGCCCGAAGCAGTGTTTGGGGCAAAGCTTGGTAAGGAGAGTCCCCAGGGTCCCTGCCTGGCCTCTTCCAGACACGAGTGTCTGAGTCCCAGCAAAAGTGATCATTCATCCATCTGTGACTCCTGCTATGCTGAGAATCCAAATGCAGAACGAGTTCCAAATGCAGAAAGAGTGTTTCCTTTTTCAAATGTCAACAAACGAGTCCTCAGGTTTATCCACAGGTAAATAGCAAGTGCAGTGGACATTTTTATTCATTTTGGCTACCGAGTTCCTGAACCCACTTCTCTGCGCAGCCCACCCCCTGTCCTGTGCCGAAGCAGAGCCTGCGGCCGGGAGCTGTGTGCCTGGGTCACGGAGGAAAGTGGGCCGAGTGTGTGTGTGTGTGTGTGCTCTCCAAGGGCGAGTCCAGCTCAGCCCCAGCCTGCGGGGACTCAAGGCCAGAGGGTCAGCCTTGGTCCGACCTCTGCATTGTCAGCTGTCAGTGTGGCTGCCCCTAGGGCGGGGGCGGTTCTCCGGGACACGCCCAGCAGACACCCAAGAGGCAGACAGCCCTCCTTCCCGCCCCATCACATAGTCACGACAGTAAGGGTCGGTTTCCCGCTTCCTGTGTGTCCACCGCATGGGGAGCCTGCAGTGACCCAGAAACAGCTGTTGCTTTGGGAACAGTGCGGCTCCTACCACAGCCCTGGCTGAAGCATCCTCCCAAGTGGCGGTTTGAGAAACGCGAATTCTCCGAGTGCCTAAGGGAATCATGGAAGTGGGTCCACTTCCTCCCCCTTGGTTTCCAGAATCTATTTTCCCGACATGGGGACACGGCTCCGTTGGTTTACAGTTGGTACTACGTCGTGAATGATAGCATCCCACCTGGGGGTGCCTCCCGCTGCTGCCCCTTCCAGGCCACCTCACCACTCCGTGGTCTGGTCCGTGGTGGGTCATGTAGTCACCGTCCTACCTCTTGTGACGTCAGGGGCGTCCCTCGGTCTGCGACGTGACACTCAGTGCCTGGGTGGCACCAGTGTCCAGACTAAACGCTCTCATCAGGCCGCCTTTCTGGGAAGAAGGACCCTGACCTGATCCACTTGCTGCTGGGTGCCGCCTGGTCTCGTGCTGGCAGGTGTGATCACCCAGCTCAGCTTCGGCTGCAGCAGCCTTGGGGGAAGGACCCACACCCTGTGGCCATGCCATGCCTCCATCTGCACCCCTGTGGCAACTTTTCTGTGAGGCCCCAGAGTGTCAGAGGACAGAGGGGCAGGCTGTTACCTGCCTGCCGCAGATGCTCTCGTGGCCTCACCTGAGATACCATGATGGTCACCTTCTGCTTCCAGCCTGAGCCCCATCCATCTTCCTCCCCGATCCTCCAGCCTTTCTCATTCCCGGTCCTGGGCAACCAGGGGGCCATTTGTCATCCCCTTTATTCTGTACGTGTCCTTCCTCACCTTTGGCTCGTTTTTCCTCCAGACTGAGTGGGCCTCCAGACCTCTGCTTGAAACCTGATTACAGGGGGAGTCTCCCCTCAAAATCTCACGAGCCACTTCCTTAAAGTTAATCTCTTTCTATGTTCACGTCCCATTGGGTCAGTTTTTTGGAGACCCCTGGCTGGTAGGTGTGGCCCTAAGTGTCCTCTCTATTTGGGCAACTGACCATAAGACTTGAAAAGTGAGGAGCTGCCCAGCCCTTCTCCCACCCAACCTGAGGATGAAGGAATCTTCAGAACACCCCGTCCTCCCCTACCTCTGCCCCCACCTCCGCCTCCACCCTGAGATCTCACACCCTTGCTGTGCTTAATGGGAAATAAATATAGACAGAAAAACATTTTAAGAACTCCCCATCCTGCCCGGGAGGAACGTGTGTTAGGGTTTCAGACTCGGATGATACAAAAGCTCACCTGCGACCATCACACTGCAGCTCACCAGCCCCGTGTTTGGCTCCAGCCCTAGGGTGACAAGCAAAATAGTGAAGTCCCTTCCGCGAGCCCGTGGATGGGCAGAGAATGTTGTTGGGAGACACTCAGTTGAACTCTGGGATGTCCAGCCCGTGCTGAGTCCTGTAGAACTGGGACTGTGAACACCGCTGGGTGATGCTCTAGGTGTTTCCCATGCCCGAGAGCCACCTGACTTAGTATTCTGCGGGAAAATGATGGCCATGCCTACACTTCATGTGCAGATCTGGGGGGGAGCGCTCAGAACACCTTAAGTATGTGCAGTGTTTTTTGAAGCACTGAAATATTACAACTTCCCTGGTTCCCCTCAGGGGCGGCCCTGGGCACCAGTGGGAAGAGGTCGCGGCAGTGAGAAAACGGAGGGAAGGTCCCAGGGACTGAGACGCTGAGTCGGGGTATGGGGGCATCTTCCACTCCCAGCCCTGGGATACTCTCCGTAGTTCACTGACAGTAAATCCATAAGGGCAGCACCTGGGCCATCCGTGCCCAGGCACGATCATTGTAAGGAGACAAAGGTTTTGGAGTGGACTGTGCCATTTCCTTATGGGGGGCAGACCCTCCGTGGACTCTGAACCCCTAGAGCTCTGCTTGATGAAAAAGGCCCAGCACCCCAGGAAAGCACAATTGTACTTGATATTTTTATTCGCTTAACAGAAACATTCACTTCTCAGATTTCACTGAAGTGCAATTTACAGAACTTAGAGGTAAATTAACATGTGTAAATTCATATTTTAAGGTTTTGGATTTTTGTTTTACAAATATTACAAATGTACATCGATTGGTACAATATTGCCATTCAATCATGCTTTTCATGTACATACCTTCACTTAAGAAGTACTATTTATTAAGTTCATTTTGCTTAAAAAATGCTGAAAATTAACTGGGTACTGTTGGGCAAGTTTTTTTTTTTTTCTCCCTTTTTTACTGATGCTTACACAGCAGAGTGATAGAAATCTAGTGCCTGTGTAAAAAGAGGCCCTAGAATCCAGATCATTTGTCTTTATCTTGAGAGGATATTTCATCTCTCCAGCTTTGATTCTGAAATGAGTTGAGAACTAGGTATTTCCTTCCCCAGGGATTGATGCTGCCTGCATGTCGCTGCAGGAGTGATATTTTTTGGTCTAAATTTCTAGAGCTGTGGCATCAGTGTCCCTTTTGGTGGACAGGCTCCAGGGGGCTGAAGGGACTGGTAGGTCCCTCTGGACAAGAAGTCACAGGAACACGCCAGGACCTCTTCGTTCTGAGCAAAGACCTGACCTCAGGTCAGTGAAGTGGGGCTCAGGGGTGGACACGGGCCTGAGACTTAACGCTCGGTTGTACCAGGAGCCAGGGGTTTAGGATGGGGAGTCAGCCAAGAAAAAAAGGAGGAGGAAGGGCAGGGAGAGGAAATGCGAGAAAGAAGAGGGAGAAGAGGTAGGTTGGGGCCGTGGTGGCAGTGGCCCCATCGCTGTGGTTTTCCAGAGCCGTCCCTCGATGGCTGCTTCCTCTGTCTCATGTTTCCGCTTCCTCATCCCCTCACCCCCCGCCATCCTTTACTTGATCTGATTCAGAATTTGTGGGGGAGTCTTGTCAGGAGCCGGCAGTGTCCCCGCGTTCCCAGAAGCAGCCGTGCTGCAGCTGGGGGTGAGTCAGCACCGCGGACAGCGGCGGATACCTGGCAGCCGTGACGTCCCCACCGCCCTCCCCGCGAGTGCCCGTCACTGTGCCCGGAGGGGCCTCGGAGCGCGGGTCTGTCCCTCCTGAATCACAGAGCTTTCGGTATTTCACCCCACCCCTGACCCCCGCAAGGACTCAGCTGGGACAACCTTTCGACATGCGCGGGGCGGTGGGTCCCTGCTCCTGGATGGGGAGGGCGGTAGGGAAACCAGCAGGGTTCACCGGGCTTTGCTGGGTGTTAACGAGGCTTCTGCCATAAGACGTCACAGCCATCGAATCGTGGTACATAAACAGAGATTTTCCTAACTTTCCTTTGGTCTTATTAGAAAGTGCTATTTATTGTATTTTGGACCAATTCGATGATTTCATTAGAATGGCTTCTTAAAAAATGGGTATAGAAGTTTCTCTAAATTAAAAATGTCTACTTTGTTTCAAATGTCTTTTTAAATTTTTTTAAACAAGATATTATAGACACATCTTGAAATTTTTAATCTAAAAATAGGATTTCATCAAAATATTCTGGGCATTGATACACCGTGTATTTACTATTTATGGCTCTCCAGACGTGATAAACACTATACCAAAGAAAAAAAGAAAGAAAGAAAGAAAACATTTAACTTTATTGATAAGAACAGAATTCTGTGAAAAAGAATCATGTGGGAAAAATATGAGCTGTGTTTCCTTGAAAAGCAACTCAAGTCAACATTTCTGAGGAACAGCGGACATCAGACACTGTAGTGGCCAGATGGGTACATACAGACTTAGAAAGGAACAAAAAGGAAACAGCAGTTATAGATCTGCAAAATAGACCCACAAATCATTTGCTCAGCAAAAAACAAAACCCAAAGATAATCCTAAATCCAGTAACTTGCTATCACACGTTGTGGGATCACGTGCTGGGAGGGGACAAGCGGAGCCACCGACCTCCTGACCCTCTAGGGCTGGGTCCTGCCAGGAGGACCAGGCTGGGAACTGTACGTTGCTTACGTTTTTCTCCCTGATCGGAAGTGGTGTGGGCTTGGGAGGCAGATGGAGGTGCTGCCGACTTTATTTGGATGTTAGCGGGAGGGCAGATTGTGGGAGGGTGGATGCGAACACGGAACAGGGCAAGTGTGAATCACGGAGACACAGGATGGTGGTCGAGGCAGGTTCGGCAGGTGGGGGGCCCTTTTGTTGGCTCCGTCCTGATTTCAGGGTGACTCAAGTGTTTGTTCTCCTCACAGAGACCCAGGTGGGGAGGTGTGCGGGCTCCTCTGGACTCGAATTCCCCTAATTTTTCTAATCGAAAGATGCAGGTAGACCTGCATAAGTGGTGCTGGTGCTCCCGGGGGCCTGGAGCAAAGGGAGATGCACCTCTGCGCTTGGGGCTGACCTGAGCCAAGCCCTCCAGCTACCCTGGTGCCGGGTTCGAGCCCGGGGTCCTCTCCTCTGGCCTCTGGCCGTCCCAGCCCTCCTGTCCCGTCCCCACCCGCCTGTGCCCAGAGCCCGGGGTCCCTCGTCCCTAGCTCCCTCTCTATTTCCCACTCACTCGTGGCAAAGCTTCAGGCCCTGAAGTGCACTTCTTGCTGCCCTAGGGACTCTTCTCTCATCCATCTCTCCCTCCGAGAAGTGCCCTCCTGACCCGACAGACAAGTCCCCACGCCGGTGCTAATGGGTGCCAGGGCCCTAGGGGTGGCTTTCTCCAGGAGCAGATGTTTATACATGAGGAAGTTTGTGTGGTTCTGGAGAGCCAGTGCCTCGAACCCTGTGGGGTGCTCATCGTGGGTGGGTGGGCGCCTTCCAAGCCCCTAGAACCAGGTCCCGTGGGCAGTGCCCTCTGTGCCCCTTTGTGGGTCGGCTCCCCCACATCTTCCCTGCCGTCTGCTCCCTGTAGTAGGAGCTCGTTCATACAAAGCATGGACCACGTCTCCAAGCAACAGCTCAGAGTGCTGTGAGCTGAGCTTCTGGTCACAGATTCCAGCCAGGACTGGACTGTGCCTCCTGCTTTCAGAGCAGGGCTCCAGAGACGGGGCTCAGAGTGTCTGAGTCACAACCAGCCCTGAGGCCTCTGGTTCTCTGAGCTTTGTCCTGATGCCATGTCAAATGATCAGACACTAACATAAACTGGCCTTTTGATCCTAGCTTTTGTACTGAATTAAGATTTTATTTCCTCAATTTGTATGAAAGATTAATACGAGTCATCTATTTGCAAAACCATTTTCATCTCTCTTGAAACTTTATGCTGGAGAAGTTGTCAAATACCCGGTCCGTTTTCTCTTATAAAAGAACTTGAGTAAGTTTGACTTTATATTAAATCCCAGGAAAAGTTTCTCTCTCCATACTTAGTATCTCTACTTCTTGTTCTCTTGTGACAATACCTACAACTCACTTTGTTTTGCTTTTGCCCCGTTGTTATGAGAGCTTTGTGATGCTGCACTTGCCTTTCTTGGGTTAAGTGAGGTGCCCGGGCTGCTACAGAGCTTTGCTATTTATATTCTGGACGATGAATCTCAGATGCGGATCTTTTAGATGGAGGAACGAGAGCCTGGTTAACCGGCATGATGGAGCCAGAAATGAGTCCTCGGCGGTGAAACAATTCAAGGCATATGATGACTCGAGATGTCACGGGGGTGCCACCCTCCTGCGTGGACAGGGGGTCAGGACCCCGCCCCTCACTCAACCCCGGACGCCCCATGTGCTCGGGGGAACCTAAAGGGGGCAGAATTCTGCCTCTTGCACTTCGGCAGCTGTTTTAAGTGAATTTTTTTATTGTTCAGGATGGAGATCAGAGAACCGAGATGAGAGAGCTGGAGGCCCCTCAGGCCTAAGGGGACAGTTCTGTGAGTTTCTGTGCTTGCTTTCTGATAAAACTCAGTTAAAAAGGCAGGACTTGGTCTGGGACTTGGTTTCCTGATTGATTCCCTGGGTAGGGGGGACCCTATCAGCTCAGACCTTGTCCAGGTGGTCGGGTCGTCATCTGCCAGGGAAGCAGCTGCGTCAAGCCATGGGCGTGGGGCCCGGGGCTGCGCATCTGGGACCCTCGTCACCAGGACGTGTAGCGGTGGTTTCTTCATGCCCTAAATCTTGGCCCCCGGGTGCTTTGGAAACTGTTCCTTTGCTCTCTGCAAGAATGGTCTCACTCTCTGGTCCTCTTTTAGGGGTTCTTTAATATCATGTGTCTCAAATCATTTTGAAAGGAGGTGGAGTGAAAAAAATAGGAATGAACATGATAGCTCATCCTTACTGGCTTCTTTGGGGAGGAGCCCATGGCTTTTCTCTTCACTTGTGGCTTATCCTGAAGTCTCACACACGCTGTGCTCGTGGGAACCCCTTGCTCAGGAGGTGTGTGGCGGGGAGGGAAGCGTCGGGGATGGGCCTGGTTGGTTCTCACCGGCCAAGCCTCGGCACTGCTTTTCAAGGCATCCACTCAGACCCTCTGGCCCAAATGGAAATTCCCTTGGACACAAGGAGGAGCGAGAGCTGTTTGTGCGTAGGCAGGTGTGGTGGGCGATCTCGGTCCTGGCATCTTGGGAGCAGCCGTCGGAGAAGCAGCATGTCCCTAACGCAAGGCTAGTTGCTCATCTGAGCTTCAGACACGCGTGTGTTTCTGAACACCAAAGGAAAACGAATGCACAGCACAGATCAGCACCGTCAGGGCACGCCACACCCACACACGGCTTCGCCCGCTGCGCAGGGCCGGCCCGGGGCCTCATAACATTAGTAGGAACTGGTCTTGCTCCGGCGGCTTCCTCACCCAGGTGCCCAGGCCAGCCTTCTGGAATGCTCTGAACAGCTGCTGTTTGACAGCCTGGTAGGTGCGTGCCCCCAGCTTGGCCTCACAGTACATGGACGGCGTGTCTCCGTGGCTTGGGATCCGTGTGCTCAGCTGTGGGGCAGAACGAGAGAGGACGGGTGAGCCCTCGCCGGGAACGGGCCCCGACCAGCAGGACCGCTCAAGCCTGGCAAGCAGGCACTGGCCTGCCGGTCACTTTTCCTTCTCTCTTCCTTTAAACAGAAAAGCAGCGAGATCATCACGTGGGCTTGGAGTTTGCCAAGAGGGTGGATCTCAGGTTAAGTCCTCTCACCACACGGAGGATGGGAGGGGCTGCGTGAGTCAATCAGTGCAATTCTGGGGTCATTTCACAACATATCAAAATATCCAGTGGTGCCCCTTAAATATATACACTGTTCATATGTCAATTATGCCTCAGTAACAAAGAAAAATATCTATTCTCTCTAATTTGATCTATTGATAAATAAAATTTCATATAAAATTCCAAAAAAAGAAAGAGTAACAGTAGAAATTAGGGAGGCTTTGCTTCACAAGAAGTGTGAGTGATTAATGAAAAATATAAACACAGAACTTGTCTGCTATTAACAGCACAAGCTGTGCATAATTTTTTTCTTTTTCGAGGAAGATTAGGGGCTCAAATCGGCGTGGGTGGTGAGGCCGAGGGGGCCGTGGGAATGAAGGCAGCGTCCCAGGTGGAGTCGCCTGCTAGCCCACCGGGAGGACCGGGACTGGCCCCCGTGTCCAGTGGGGCAGGATCCGGCCTGGCTTCACCACCCATGCGCCAGGGTCGGGCGTGTGGTGAGCTGGGGAAGTGGTCGGTGGGGGGGCAGCACCGGCTACTGGCCGGCCAGTCCGTCCCTGACGCTCACAGCCGTTTAATTGGGGGAACACCTAACTTTTCTGGGCATCCATTTCCTTCTGTCTGGACTGGAATTACATGGACTCTGAAGTTTCTATGGACTTTCTCACGGGCTGCACTGGCCACAGCTGTTCACCAGTGAGCCCCTTTCCACCTATTTCTGGGGCCACAGCATGAGACCCTGCTGCAGGTCAGGGGTCCCACTAGGAGGGGCCACACCTGGGGTTGGCGGGGGGCGGGCAGGGACACGGGGGCTGGTTTGCGTGTCCCGTGTCACTCTGGCTCTGCCCAAGCGGCCGCTCCCTGGGCCCCACCCATGTCCAGCCCCACTGACCTTGCCGTAGAGCCGCGCCCACCGGGCCGAGAGCCTGTGCTTGCAGAGCCTGGACGAGCGGCCGCAGCTCCGCTTCCCAGTGGTGGCGTCGATGACCTCCACGTCCGCCGTGCCCACCACCCAGTTCACGCTGAAGTGGGGTGACTTCCCAGGCTGCCGTGCCTCGGCCTGACTCACTCCTGCCGGGAGAGACGGGGCGCCGGGCGTGAGCGCTGCTGGCCGGGCGGGCGGGAAACGGCTCCCACGCTGGTGGGACGGGGTGGACGGCCGGCCCGAGCGCCATCGCTGGGGCTTGGATTCGAAGGATTTTAAATGCAAGGCTGTCCTGTAATAACACTCTGCCCACGTTTCCCCCTTTCTCTGGATGTTCGTCGCGTGGACTGGTGAACAGACGGGGCCGCATAAAGGCCAGCTGAGAGCGTGTGTTTACGGGGCATCTGCTGCCTGCCCGCTCCCCACAGGGCAGACGCCAGGGTCACAGTCCGGCTGACGAGATACGAAATGGAGTGAAAACAAGTGAGCTCTGAGGGTGCAAGGCACCGGCCCGGCAGGGTGACTGGAGCCCAGCGGGGACTGGAAACTGGGCCCTGGTTTGAATTTCAGGACCACAGAGCGTTAAACCGGGAGTGGGTCTTTCTGAGTCCTGGGGCCACCAAGGATGCTAAACCATGCAGGATGGTGGCCTGGGAGGAGGGGCACTGACCCCGGGGCCTCGGCCATATGCCCTCCATGCCCCCTGGCTCCCTGCGCAGCTGACGGGCTGGCTCCACTCCCAACCCCGGCTTCCACTGGGGTCACGCAGAGAAGGACCTTGGTCTCATGTGTGTTCACGGCCACAGTGCTGCAGGATGTTCAGCCTGGATGCCCCCAACCCCCCCCTCCTGATCCCTTCCCTGGATCCAGCCCCCTGAGCAGCTGCTCCCATATCCACACTCTGCCCCTTCCCAGCCTCCTGTTCCCCAGTGGACAGACTGGATGGCAGCATGGGGCCTCTCAGGGCCCTGGGTGGGTGGGCCCAGGGGCCCCAGCAACATCTCACGGGGAAGCAGAGCCTGGTGCTGGGAAGCAAGTGGCAACCCAAGGAGCTGGACACATGGAAAAGTTGTCACCTGACTCATCAACATAGATGGAAATTAAATTTAACTTAGACACCCAAGAACTGAACATTTGCTTTTAGCTCCACACCAGGAATTCTAGGTCTTTGGGGGCCACTGCAGAGCTGTTTCTGCTGCTCAACCACAGGAAGTCATTAATCTTCAACATTTTAAGAAAGAACAGGAGAAAGAAGAAAAGGGAAAGTGAAAGAAAGACATTGAAACCGGGCCCAAAGTGATATTTTATCAGAATTACTGAAATTATTGACCGTTTAGAAAATGACTCTGGTTTCATAGACATTGAATTTGAGGGAAGCCTTCCCATCCCTCACCTGACGATGGTGAGTCAGGACTGAGCCCCTTGGAGACGGGCGTGGGTCTCAGGCTCCCATTCCCAGCTCCTACGAGGTGGATGTCACCACCTCTTCAGCTGGTCTTGTTTGTGTTGTTAATTCTTGTGTGTTTAAGAAATTGTGCCATTGCCACGGGTCACAGTGGGTGTGTCGGGAGAACTTGGCCTTCTGGTTAAACGGGGTTCAAATCCTTGCTCCATGTTGATAAATAGAGCATCTTCACACTTAAATTCCTGTGAGTCTATTTCCACATTTATAAATGGAGGTGACAGCAGCTGTCGTGGTTGGTGTGACAGGGTGTGTGCCTCATCTTGACGTTGACGGGGGTGGCTGCTGGGTTTAGTTAGGTCCCTTCCCTGAATGGTGGAGCCGTTCTCTGGGGGGGACTCGTGGAGGGTGAGTAGCTGCACCGTGCAGATCAGGCCTCTCTGGGCACCCACTCCCCAGGAGAACCACCCACAGGCTGTACGTGGCCATCACCTGCCGGGCTCAGGCCGCAGGGCGCCACAGCCATGGGCACAGCTTTGGGTCAGATCCGAAGGCACCATTCATGGCGAGGACGGGGGTGAGGGAACCCCCTCCGCGACAAGTCGGCCCGAGTCACGGGAAGGGAAGGTGGGGCAGTGGTCCTGGATGGGCACACGACCCCTGCTCCCATGGCCTCGCTGTAGTTTGCTGAGTCCCCTCCCTGGACGCTGGGAGCCCCTGGAATCTGACGTGGTCCCCGGATTTGGCAGAGAGTCTTAGATTTTAGGAACAGGTTCTGGTGTGTAAAGAAACCTGGGGCATAGCCACTGAGCCCTGGGTGGTCCCAGCCCCACTGGGAGCATCCTCTTCCGCCCTGTCTGAGCTTTGGGGTCCGTGATGCTGCCCTTGGCTGGTGACTCTCGTGGGAGGGTTGAGGGAGTGGGGAGGTGTGCTCTCTTGGGGGCTGGCCTGGCTGAGAGCTATCCCCGCGAGTTCCCGCCACCCCGTGGGCACCATCGTTGCCCCTGGTTTTCTGAGAACAACCTTAGGGTCCTGGGAGTAACCCTTAGGCCTGACTCTTACCACAACCGTTGACTGGCTCTTTGACCTTCTCTCTCCTCTTCCGGGGGATCTGGTCTAAGCCCCGGACTGGCCAATTGCTGTGGGTCTGCACATGCCCACCACCCAGGGCCCCCCACTGCAGATCACGGCTTGCAGCCCCTTCAGAGACAAGGCACCGCCCAGGAGGGAGCCGCGGTGGATTACCGGGTTAATTACGGGGGTCACAGCGGGTGGGGCTACCTCCCCAATGCCCCCTCCCGCTGAGCTGAGAGGTCAGCTGCCGCCAGAGGGGCTCACGGCTGTGTGACTTCTGGTCCTCACGACCCCAGGCTGGCCCTGGCGGCCTGGGGGCAGCATCCCCCTCCCAGGTTTGGTGCTGGGGGAACATTCAGGAATTTGCTCCTGGATCAGGTGGGGGCGACCTATGGCCCTGGGTCCCCCCTGCCCTGTTGGACACGTGTGTTTTTTGCCTGGATTTCTCTGGGCACCGCAGACACTGCCCTGAAAGTGACACTGTGATGTCTGAGGGGCTCATCCTGTTACACCTTCACTCTGGAACGTCGTCCGGAGATGCTCCGCACCCGGCTGACCTTTCAAGTATCCGATCTCTGCAGTTCTGCTCGCTGAGTCTTAAATGGCCACGGGCCAGACTGGGAGAGCCTGCCCTGGGGGCCTCAGGGCCTGTGGACAGAGGGGTGTGTGCGTTTGAGGACCTGTTCTTACCGCTGAGGAGGGGCCGGTTGTGCCGGTACGAGGCGGGCAGCTGGCCGATGTCCTCGGTCCTGTGGCTCATGACCCGGGAGAGGTGGCCGGTGTGGTGCAGGCTCCCCACCACGATGCTGTGCAGGTACACGGGCTCGATGAAGTGGCAGAGCAGCGCACCCTGCAGCCCCAGCACGTTCCACCTGGGGGGGAGAGGGGCGTCAGCGCCCTGGCTCACTGGCCTCACCTGGGGGAGGACGGGGGGCCTTTCTGCGCCGTTGTCCCCGAGGCGTCACTGTCCCCATCGTGCAGCTGGCGGTGGGGGGTTGGGGGAGCTGGCCTGGGGCTCGCAGCACACTGGACCGGGCATGGCTTTGGCCTCGTGACCCCTGGTGACCCCAAGCCCCTCTCTGCCGTCAGGGGGACGGGTGTCGGTGGGTCTGCGTGTGAATAAACGTGGATCCTTTTCCTGGAAAATGAGTTGTTGGGTGAAGGGGAAGCTACATATTCTCTCAGGGACTTAAAGTCAGATTTAAAAAATGACCCTCTGGGCTTCCCTGGTGGTGCAGTGGTTGGGAGACCGCCTGCCGATGCAGGGGACACGGGTTCGTGCCCCGGTCCGGGGGGATCCCGCGTGCCGCGGAGCAGCTGGTCCCGTGAGCCATGGCCGCTGGGCCCGTGAGCCATGGCCGCTGGGCCTGCGCGTCTGGAGCCTGTGCTCCACGACGGGAGAGGCCACGGCAGTGAGAGGCCTGTGTACCGCAAAAAAATAAAAAATAAAAAAGACCCTCTGTCTCCAAAGTGAATTGCAATTTTTCTTTATGTTCCCTGGGAAATATCAGAAATTGAATTGACTGCAGTTTAGGGGAAAATACTCTCCCTCCCCACCCCTTTGTCAAACTCAGCAGTGGGCGGGACCTGCTGTGGTGACATGAACGACCTTGTTTGGCTCTGGGGGTGATGTGACTTCAGGAGCCCCGATCAGAGGACGAGGCCGTGGTCCTTGACATAAATGAGGCTCTGGGTGAGTGTTTGCTTCTGCCAGCAAAGGTGACAGGAGCCTCGTCAGACATTTCCCTGTAAGTTTGAGTGGAACAACTTTCCGTGTATCTGTTATTTAAGGCAACATTTTGTGGTTTCCACATGCTTAAAATCCAGCCTCCATCAGCACAAGCATTATGCAGTTAATTTCTTACATCATTATTCTTTTCATTAATTAACATCTCTCCACCGTTAGAGCAATTACTGTGGTGCTTCCATGCCGTACATTTCCTTTCATGATTAATAAGGAGTCATTCTATTTCCCTTTCCCGAAGCAGTCAATTAACACAGAATTCTTTCCATTAATTACCGAGTGCTCAAACCAGCAGGCCTACCTAGAGAGCAGTCTGCTCTGAGAACCTGTGACACCAATTGCCTTAAAAAATTCTCTTTAAATTTTATTCCAAAAACACAAGCAATTTAGCTGGCGATATTAATTTGCCTCAGAAGCATTGAGGTGAGTGAGAAACATCTTCTAATCTCATGCAAGAAGAGGCAGCCATCTGGCTGGCGAGGATTGAGGAACGGCTCCCCCTCCGTTAAGTGTGGGTCATTAAAGTAATGTGCTCACCCACATAAAACTCAAGTGGAATATAAAAGGTAATATTTATATACAAACAGTTTAGTCCTACAATTTAAACAGTCATTGGTTTTATGAAACGTTTACTTTAGTCTATCAGATTTGCATAACTTCACTTAAAAAAATAATTGTGGTCATTTCTGTAAGTCACATCCTGTCTCTCAGAAAGGAGTGGAGAATTGCCCTTGGGATCTAATGTGTGATTTTCCCAAAGCGTAAGTATCCAAAAGTGTTGAAGGGGAGCACATTTCTGGAGGCATGAGAAGCGGGGGAATGGACATTCCCCATCGATAACAAAGCCCTTTCTCTAATGATGAGATGAGTATTACAGAGGGGACATTCCTGTGCTTCCGGCTGTCCATGCACTGGCTTTGAGCAAAACTTCTGGAACGTAGCTGAATGGCTCTGACTCTGCAGGAAAGTCTAAAGACAAACAAATTCTATATCTGGTCTCCTCATAATAACCTTTACAATAAAGAGACAATCAGCCTTCTCCTTGCCTGGCTGTACGAGTTTAACTTATTCAGCCAACACCATCAATAAAACCAAATGTCGCCCTGAATACAAACTGGAGAGTTTGCAGCATTCCGGATTGAACGGAAAAGTGCCTCTCCTTTTATACAAACAGCTGACATGACTGCAGTGTTGACAGAGAAAAAAGTCCCAGGTCTAGTTTTCAATATAGATAATCCCTAAATAAATATATTTTTGTCTGTTTGTCAATCACTGAAATACCAAAGATAAGTGAGGGAGAGATCTTGGAAAAAGGCTGTTTTCTTTAACTGAGAGACAATCTCTGTACCTCGAGGACTGACAGGGACTGTTCCAGGATGGGCCCCACCCAAGACCTGCTGGGCCTGTGTGCCCGGGGCATGAGACCGATAACCGTGGGCATGGGTGCAGGGACTGTGGGTGGTCGGGGTCCCTGTCTGCCATTTTCACCCCCGAGGCATGGCCGCCGGGAGGAGGTGCGGGTCCAACATGACAGTGAGGTCTGAACATCACCAAATTCATCCTTACTTCACTTCCCTCCTTGTCCGTGGGCAGGTTTGCTCGTGACCTGGAGGCACAGTCACACCCACTGAGAAAGGTCACGGTGCAGCTGGGTGACTCAGGCCGAGGCACAGCTGTGAGTACAACGCCATGCACCCTGGGCTCGTCTGGGGGGCTTTGGGTGCCTCCTGCTCCTAGGACTCCCAAGGCCGGGATGGAACTGGCCTGGGTGCAGCGGGCATCAGCGTTCCCAGCGTGCCAGGCAGTTCCATTGTGAGCCGGGTGATGCACAAAGCAGGCAGCATGGACTTGGGAGTCAGCCTACCGGGTCCAGGTGACCTCCGTGTCTTTTGTTGTCACTTAGCCCCTCTTCTGCTTTCCCTCAATGTTCATGATGTCTCCTGGTCACCTAATTTCTAGTTTGTTTTGCAGCTTCTCAGCCCTTTGCAGTGTCCTGGGGGCTGGACAAGGGATGGCTGCTACCTCAGATCTGTGTCCCTGTCTCAGCATTGTTGCAGGAGTAGCAGGGGCAGCAGCTGTGGGAGTGTCATCACTGTTACCACGCTTATGTTGGACAAATATTCCTGAGTTTATCACTCACTACCTTTGAGACAGGAGGGAGAGGGGCAGGGCACAACTTTTAAAAGAATGACATAGCCCAAGGACATGACATAAACTGATTAGAACAAAATGGGTCCAAGATGGCAGACAAGTCGACTTCCACTAGACCTTGAGCCTCAGTATATGCTCACCGTAACACATCAGCAAGCTAAATGACACACCCACAGGCGCCAGGACAGTTCCAACGCCAGACCATAAGGGTCAAAAAGTGGGTGGTGGCCCAATTTTGGGAAATCCCCGCCCCTTCTCCAAAATAGCCGGAATACTCCTCCCACTCATTAGCCTATGAAATTACCCACCCCTGTAGAAACTGACAACCCCATACCCTGGTGCCTTTCTCACCTTCTCAGATGGCCCACACTCTGTGGAGTGTGTTTCTCTCTAAATAAACCCACTTGTTACCTATCACTTTGTCTATCACTGAATGCTTTCTGTGATGAGACTTCAAGAACATGAGCTTCGTTAAATCCTGAAACCAGCTGTGTGATCTCGGTTAAAAGACTATGGGTTTTGGTGAGGTTCGAGTCCCAATCTGAGGTACACGGTTGTACCTTCACCACTGGAGATGGGGTGAACTTTCCCCTAAAGGCTGCAGTAAGGTGACCACGGTCTTCTGTAAAGGAAGAGCAGTGGTTATCACACCAAGCTGGGAACATTTGGGGCTGGGCGTTTAGTAAGAGCAGTGGTTTTAAAATGACCCATATTTGGAGCTTGGAAGCATGAACACATTCCCTCCTGATTTCAGCAGAGCTGTAGGTAACACCATCCGGCTGCCAGGTGGGCTGGGCGCAGAGCCAGGTCCCCACTCTCAGAGGGGGGGACTCTTGCAGCCTGAGATCTCAGTGCAGGGAGTCAGATGGGGCCTCGGTTCCCAGAGAGCATCCGTAATTCTTGACAGTTCATTTTTATGGAGAAAGTTTTAATCTGTTCATTTAAAAACACATTGCAATCGATAATCAAGCTCTGGTGCTTAAAATTAGAAACCATATCTAAGGAACATTAGTTCCAGAAGATTTAGAGTTTTATATGCTACTTGCCTCTCGAGTCTTAGAGCAAAAACCCCTCCCTGGTTCGCCTGTCCTTTCAGGTGGCCGGTGTTTCCTGTTAGTGACTGTTCAGATCGGCTTCTTACGTCCAGAAAGCCAGGCCACGTCCATGGGAACACGGGCCTCACGGTGACACTTGTCATCTGTCCTGGGCTCACAGAGGCGCAGGGCTTGGTCTGTTTTATCTCTGAGCTGCAGGAAAATCCAACCCTTTGTTGCGCCTCCAACCTTAACTCGTGGGTTGCAGGTCAAGTTTCCTGGACCTGGTGAAACAACCCACATTCTGCAGTTTGCCTGGGTCTGCACCAGCCTGGCATGAGCAGTGGCATTTTAGGAATAGATTTCACTCTGACTTTGGTTCTGTCATTTTGCAAAGACCACATGAGTTGAGCCAAGTGAGTGGTGTCTCCTACCTGGTTATATTGGTTTCCCAGGGCAGGGGGTGAGGTGGGTGGGGAAGCGCTTAAAACATCGGAAATTTACTCATGGTCCTGGAGGCAGAGGTCTTAGGTGAAGGTGTGGCAGCCCGGGGGCACCGGGGAGACCCCACCCACGGGCCTCACTCACCTGGCGCTCAGAGGTTTGTGGATGCGTCCCTCTGGGCCCCGCCTTTGTCTCTGTGGCCTCCCCTGTGCACCTGCTCTGGGCGTCTGTCCCCAGGTCCCCAAGGCCTCACTCACGAGGATACACTAGCTGCACTTAGAGGCCACCTTCTCTCAGCATCCTTGGCTTAATCCTGCCTGGTAAGGCCACACTCACGGGTTTAGGGTCTGGGGACAAGGATATCTTTGGAGGCCACTGTTGGGCCCATGCCTCCTGCTATGGGGCAGTAGGAGATCCCACTGCTTCTGTTTACCCCATACCCTGGGCTCCGTAACCCCACTCTGGGGAGTATGTCCTAAGTCTGTACTCGGAGATTTGGAAAAACGCTTCGGCACAGAGATATTTCTGGAAACGTGATGCACGGAGCAACCACTTGTGAGCACCCAGGGATCCAGCAGCAGGGAGGTGCCCGCAGCCTTACACGTGGATTCAATGCCCGTGACTTTGAAAGGAGCTTTGAAATCATAGTGTTCAGTGATGGACTGTAAGCAAACTGCCCGAAACAGCAAAATCCTGATGACAGGAAAAAGCCTGTGTTTAGGAAAAAGGTTAAGGCGTTTATAGCCAAGGTGCCTGCTGTTTTCGGTGACGGCTGGGATACTGGCTGGTCGTCTTTTTCACTTTTCAAGTCTCCTAATGTTTCTTACTGTCGCTTATGTTTTAATGGGGGGTGAGGGGAACTTCAGATGCGTGATGTCGCTCCCTGTGGGCTGTTGCCACCAGTCGGTGTGACTGGATGGTCCCATCACACTTTCCCTTTATCTGGAGGCATGAGAACGTGTAGCCTTAGGTGCATTTAGGGTCTTGTGGCCACAGAGTCTCAGGTTTGGTTCTGTTTTGGATGGAAGCCATTCACCCAAGGGAGAGGTATCCACTCTCCCTCGAGCAGTGGAACCAGCTTTTATCTGCAAGATAGTATTTTGCTCCAGGACTTTAACTAAAATTCCTTTTCGGCCAAAAATCTGACTTTCAAAAGACTTTCATGGCCCAAGAATTTTCCTGGGAATTCCAACGACTCTGTTCCAAAGAGAAGAAATTAGATTTCGTTTTCTGCTATGTCAGCATCAAAATTATTTTTAAAGGGAAAAAACATAGCTGGTGTATCCCCACTTCCGGCCTCGGGTGTTTTTTTCCGTGGAAGGGGGAGAAAGCTCTCTCTGCGGCTGGGGTGTCCTGCCCACATCCAGTCTGTGGTGCTGGGCATCCTGGCTTTGGTGCTGGTCCGTCAGACTCTCCATCCTCCCGGTGACGCCCCAGGTGTGCTTCCACACGATGCTGAGCGTGGTGTACCCCCAGGAGCCTGGGGACCTGCATGCGCTTGCAGACTCTGTCAGCTGTGCGCCCGGTTTAGGGAGGGGGGCAGCCTGGGCCTGGTTCCCACAATCTTTGGAGTGAGTTTGATGATAATGACATTCACATAACGCAGCCCTTTTCCCTGGGAGGCCACTCTGACCACTGGACTCGTGGGAACGTTGCACAGAGCTTCCGTCCATAGGGTCGACCCCTTCTACATTCTTGGGTCCTGGGCCAGGTCTGACCCAGCCGCTCAGCCTGTGTGAGTCCTGCCCACTGTCGAGCATGGTCAGGGGCCACCCCTCCACTGCCCCGTCCACGAAAACCTCGCCCCGACTCCGCGTTTCTGAGCACGGCCGTCATCACGAAGGAAACCCCACGCCTGCCCCATCTCCGCTCCAGTCCAGCCTTGCTCGGCCCCCTGCAGAGCTGGACGTCTCTGCTCCCGCCTCCCGTTGGGCGATGGATGGGTGCCCACCTGCGGAGACGGGACCCTAACCTGCGCACGCACCCCTCACGGTGGCAGCAGCGATCCCCTAAGGGTCAGACCTTAGACGCAGAAGCAGATGGTGGGGGTGAATAGGATTCCAGTGCAGGACATGAGGTGCAGGGGGAGGGGAGGCCGAGGAGGGGGAGGGCATCACGGGGGTTGCAGGGAGAGCGGCAGAGAGGGTGGGCTTGTTCAGGGAGGAAGGTGGGGCAGGGGAGACAGAGAGACAGAGACAGAGAGACAGAGACAGAGACAGAGGAGAGTGAGGAGAATGTTCAGGGAACACCTGAGGAAAGTCCTGGGAAGGTGGGCTGGGCTCCCAGGGGACTGAGTGGGGAGAGGGGACCTGGTACCATGCCCCCCAGGCCCCTCCTGCCCCATTGTGTTCCCCACCGTCTGGGCACCGCTCACCTGGCCACCAGATTTGGGGACTAGACAGATGACTGGCAGGGCTACCCATGAGCTGCATCAACTCCTGGATGAATGTGGGGCGGCCCCCCACCTGCCCAGAGCCACGGGCATCACAATGTCCCCAGCATGTCCCCCCTCAAAAGCAGTTAGAACCCTCCTCAGCCCAGGGACGTGACGTGGACTGTGCTTTCTAAGTAGACTTTGTTAAACAGAGCATCACTGGTGGGAATGAAACCAGGGGGCCTATGGGCTCCTGGGCACGAAAGCCTTTCTGTCCCCCATTTCTTGTTTCTAGGGAACAGACTGCAGCCTCCGTGACCTTCCCTGGGTGCCAAAGGGCAATTCGAACAGTTGCTAATCAAGAGAGGAGTAGCCAAGAAACCACCTGAGGTGAGATTAAAGGGGCCAGAGAAGCCCATCAAGGTTGGGAAACCCGACACCCTAAGACCCTGCACATGGCCTGATCTCATCAGCAACCCCCCCTTGAAGGCTTGTTATAAACCCCTCATCAAATCCTCCCGGGTGGGGACACATAGTTTTCCGAGGCAGGAGCCTGCTGTGTCCCTCTTTGCCTGGCAAAGCAATAAAGCTGTCCTTTTCTACTTCACCTAAAAGTCTGTCTCCGAGATTCGATTCAGCACCGGTGCAGAGGTGCCGCGCTTTCAGCATCAGGACTGTTGACGTCCCACATCACCCGGGCTTTGTAGCGAGTTTAATTCTCTGTCAATTGACATTTAAGATCCTAGAGACAGTGAAACTTAACTTCTGTATCATTCATTCACTTCATTTGGTAAGGAGTCAGAATTAATTTAGAGACCCAACGCGATCCTGGGAGAGCAAGAGAATTTCCGTTAAGGTGGAAACTGCTGCTTCTCCCCACTTCATGAATAGATGAAAACATTACAAAGGAGGGTACGTTTCCTTCTGAAAGATGGGCTAGTTGACGACTACAGGCAGCTCTCTTTGATGCAGAAATCAGTGTTTTGCTGTACTGCAGTCAGGCGGGGGGCAGTCACTCCAGGGGAGTGAAAGGCCTTACTTCTCCTGTAGCCGTTTGGTAATTTCCCTCGAGATTTCGGATCCCTGTTTGCCAGGGCTGAGGTTTTACCTGCCCCGTAGCCTAGGGAGCCTCACAGAGGCACCGAGTGCACCTGGGCCACGGCCCCTCCGCATGCAGGCTCAGGTCAGGGTTGGGGTCGGGGCTGGGGTCCCTGCTGCCTGGCTCCCGAGTCCCTGGGTGTCTGCCTCTCCTTGGCCCCGCCTGCCTCTCTGACGGCTCTATCCGGCTTTCCAGGGAGGCTGTGATGGTACAGAAGGCGCCTGGCCGGTGCACAACTGTGTGTGGGGCAGCGGGCAGCCACGTCCCGTGGCGGGTGTGGAGTTCAGGGCCGACAGGGCAGAGTCCGGGACCTTGGAGTGCACCTCAGCACTCGGCCAGGCCCCGCTCTGGGACCACAGTCCCTGTCCCTCCCCCCGCCAAACACACACCCGGGCGGCACTCGCGCAGAGGACAGAGGGGCCGTTACCTGGCGATCTTGTCCGTGCAGGACATGGTGACCAGCTGCTCGCCCAGCAGGACGCCGTCCCACG
The DNA here is from genome assembly GCF_964374135.1 of Grampus griseus. Classification (NCBI taxonomy): domain Eukaryota; kingdom Metazoa; phylum Chordata; class Mammalia; order Artiodactyla; family Delphinidae; genus Grampus; species Grampus griseus. The sequence goes on from NC_139018.1 coordinate 148,050,749, forward strand.
TCTGCACGTCTGGGCCACGCACGGGCACTGTCCCCTCCCCGGACTCGATCTTCGTGCGCAGGTGCCCCCGGGACTTCCTGGCCGGGTACTTGCTGCTGCTCACTAGGGGACGAGAGCTGCGTGAGACACGGGGGATGGGGACACGGTGGGGGGGGACACAGGGTGGTCACGGTGGGGCTCCGAGGGGAGGGGAAGAAGAGGGGAGCTCATTGGGAAGCAGCTCCTGTGACCCCGGTGGCACCGCCCGCGTTCAGGATGAGGAAGCAGCTTTGGAGGTAAGTGCCGGGCAGATGGACTTGTACAGACATGGGAGGAACTGGGGCACAGCAAACCCTCTGGTCCAGGCTCAGCCGGCGTCACAGCAAAAGGCCGGACAGTGACCATCGGAGGCTCTGCAGCCGTTTGGTCTCGGTCCGACCGCTGGACCTGCGGCCCAGCCCTCAGCACAGACGGGCCAGGGAAGGAGCTGCGTTTACAGACACCGACTTTTGGGTTCCACGTCACCTTCATGTGTCAGGAGATGCTCTTCTCACCCTTTCCAGCCGTTAAAACATGTAAAAACCATGCTTAGTTCTCAGGCGGCTGGTGGGATCTGGCCCAGTTGCTGGGCTGCAAACCTCGTCTAGATTTTAGTCCCGGCTCTATGGTTTCCTAGCTGCGTAGCCTTGGAAAAGCTACTTAAAACTACTGTGATAGAGTTAGTTCGTCTGAAAATGGGGTAGTGGTGGTGCCTCCCTCCTAGGCTCAGGGACTAAATGAGATGGGACCTGGGACCCCAGAGCTGCTGCCGACAGTCCCGGTGAGGGGGCGTCCGCTACACCCCAAGACCGGCCCCTGGTAGGGGGCCTCGATGTCCTGTTACTGCTCTCCTGCCTTTGCTTTCCAGAGTCACCTCCACACCCATATACACCAGGTATCTGAAGAAATAGCTTGAACGAGAGGAAGATTAAACTTATTATTTTTTTCTTTTTTAAAACAAGGTTCTGTACATTTAATCAGGATTATAATGTATTATAGAAATGCTTAACTGCTTTGTGTACAAATTATATATGAACTACCATAGTGATACCAACGTTGACACACACAATGGTAGGATGAACGCTAAATGCCTTCTTTAAAAGGTTTCTATGTAAGTTTTAGAATTTGTGAAAATGTGTTTCTCCTTCATTTATCTGCACTGGAGTGAGGGTAAATTATTAATATAAATTATTACCCAAATAATTAATAACATTTGGGTTTATATGGGCACCTTCTCTTACAGATCTTGAAGTAATTTCCGGTATATTTTCTCATGCTTTCGAAGAACTGAAGTTCCTTTACTATGTATTCATACTGCCTAGAGGCCATCTCTTGGGAAGAAAATTGCTGTACTCTGTGGAGAAAGTAAATTTTTGAGAGGTTTTAGATTGCTTATTGACCATACTACTAGCCAGGTCCTTGATGAGATCCAATTTGGACTGGCCTGTGAGTCGTCTATGGAAGGAAGAACCAAGCTGAGAGACTGAGCCTGGGGGAGGGAGGGGCACAGCCAAGGGATGCCCAGCCCTCCCCCTAGGTAGAGCCTGAATCTCTTCTTTGCAGACTTAAATGGCACTAGGAATCGGATGACAATGCTGCTGCTGCTGCTGGTGATGATGGTGATGATGGTGATGATGATAATGATGGTGACGATGGTGATGATGGTGATGATGGTGATGCTGCTGCTGCTGATGGTGATGATAACAATGGTGATGATGGTGATGATGATGGTGACGATGGTGATGATGGTGACGATGGTGATGATGCTGGTGACGGTGACGATAATAATGGTGATGAGGATGGTGATGATGGTGATGATGATAACGATGGTGACGATGGTGGTGATGGTGATGATGGTGATGCTGCTGCTGCTGATGGTGATGATAACAGTGGTGATGAGGATGGTGATGATGGTGAGGATGATGGTGACGATGATGGTGACGGTGATGATAATAATGGTGATGATGGGGAGACAGTGATGATGGTGGTGGTGACGATGAGACAACGATGATGACGACAAAGATGATGATAGTGATGATAATAAATTGAACATAAAATATTTCACCTGACTCAAAAATACTTGAGCAAAACTTTGGTTTGACCTGACTTTTTACACCGTCCAGGTGAGGTCTTTATCACATCAACTTCCTGTGGCAGGTGGCACTGAGGGAAAGGAGGGCCGGCGTAGCTAACAGTTTCCACAGTTTACCACAATGTTAGGAACTAAAGTCTTCTGTGTGGGAATACTTTCTTAGGAAATACGGTACTTGCTGTCCCTCTCTTTCTGGTAATTAGATTCAATAGTATCCTCACCATTCTCTCAATGTTTCAACTATTGTGTCATTTTCCAGACCTGGAAAGTCACCTATTACATTGTAAGGCTCTTCTGAATTCTTACCCAGTGCTTCTGTGCAACCAACTTTCCCTGAAGCAGACTTTGTAGCCTGTTAAGGCCATGACAACCCGGAGGGCTGGCTTGAGTAACAACTGGTTTCTAGGAGTTAACTTAAAGTTTTCAGGTAGATGAATTTCTCTTGAAGAGCCAGGTGCATGAGATGCTCCTGACGAGTGTTTATTTTCGGAGGTGTTGAGTCTCGGCTGCCTCCTCCAGCTCCCCCACCAGTGTGATCAGTCCCAGCGGCTCTGAGTGCCGCGATCTTGCAGAGCTCGTTTACCCTGGCTCTTTCTTGCCTAATTGCGAGAGGCAGGAGGGAGTTGAAGATGCTACTTCAAGCAGAACGAAATGCCAATCCAACCAGAAACTGCAGGGAACTGACCTTAAATCATCTGCAGTGGATTTGTCATGTGCCCTAGACAGTGGAAGTGTGGAGCATTAAGACCCTGCCTGCGTGGATAGATAAAGGCTCCCAAACCCATAAGAATGTTCTCAGCTAATTCCGATACTCCATCTCATGAGACTCTTCAGTGTAGTGTTTGTTCACGTAAAACCCTTACTTTCGGACCCTGATGTCAAGATAAAGTGCAGCTGGTAATATGCTTAAGAAAATTGTTCAAGTGAATATTCTATTTTCAGGAGAGAATCAGGTGGCGACTGAGGAAGTCCACCGAGGGAGCAAAGGTCTATCTGAAATGTGACGCATGGTTGCCGCAATGGTGCAGGGGAGAGAAAGAGCCATAAATGGGAAAAAAGTATAGGAAAGAAGACAATATTTTTAAACCCCAAATAAGCTTCAAAAGGTATATCCCAGAAGGTATACCCATGATGTGGTCTACTATTTATTGTAATAATGACATCTTCAATATTTGTCATGTGGCCACGTGGGTGTTCTTGTCCTACCCGGTGAGGATGGTTATAGTGACGATGTGAGTTAGGAAGCCACTTAAATCCACCGACCCTACAATGCACGGATATTATCATGGGTTGCACGCTCTGTAGCTCAGTAGTCACATGAAGACGGGGCGTCAGGAAGTGTGTTTTAGATTCCCTGACTTCCTGTGGGATTTCGGAGCAATCTCTTGAGCTGCCGTCATGTACAAAGAATAGAACTGGCTCAGACGTACAGGCATTCGGTTCACACTTGTAAGATGGCTGTGTGATGTAATCATGCTATTTCTCATGGCTTCTTGTGGGAGATAGATCGGAGATTTGAACTAAGCTGTTAAACTCTTCTAAAATGGCAGTAAGGACTGAATTTTCTAGGTTATTTAAAGAACCTGCCAAGCAAGAGGAATTTGCATTAGAGTGTTGGTGAGTTGGAAGGAGAATGGTCACCCAACCACTGTGACCAGCCTGCGTCTTTTCATTAATCTCTTCATTTAGGTTATGATCAGAACTGCCCCCATGTCTGCAGGCCTTGCAGACGCTCCACCAGTCCCACGTCTGCATGCAGGCCCGCCCTCCGGTGGGAGAGGATAGGAAACCAATTGGGCAGGAGACAGGTTAGGGGGTTTTGAACCCGGGGGCTCAGAACATGGCTGATCCTCAGAATCACTGGGGAAGTTTTAAAAGTACGGACCCTCAGACCCACTGCATCCCGAGGCGCCAGAACCTTGGGAGAGTGGGTACAGGAGCCTGCATTTGTAGAAACTGCCTGGCAGTGTTGTAGGTAAGTCGGGTTTGGAAACAACCAAATCTGTGCACACCTGCTCACAGGCAGCGCGCCTCACAGGCATCTTGGCCAACGGACACTGAGTCCATTTCTAAGGACTCTAGGAAGGGAGAACCTACGATCTGTCCAGGTGAATGTTTTTGAGGGGAGAAAACCCCAGGGACTTTAGAATCTCTGGAGCCACAGGCGTCCCCGGGGGTGGGGTTGTGTATTGTCCCTTAGCTGCAGAGCCCCTGAACTGGGCCTCAGGGGTCTGGGGTTACTGCAACTCATGGAACCTTTAGGGCTGTGGCGACAGCTTAGGCCAGAGTCCCTGGTGGACAGCAGGGGGCTCTGCCACAGGTGGGTCAGACTTGGTTCTCTGCTGGGGTTCACTCTGCCTTCCTTCCCTCTTAAAGGACAGGGGGCCATCTGGGCAGGTCTGTTGAGAACTTCCCTTAGACCTAATCACTGAACAGGTGTGTCCGCGGTCCCGTACGTCAGGCATCTGTTGTGCGTGTGTGCCGTGTGCTTGTGCTCGTGTGTGTACTTGTGTGTGAGAGAGGGAGGGGTGACCCCCGGCACCATGGCTTGGGGTGTGCAGAAAGATGTACAGCGGCTCCTGCAGACCAAGCAAGGGGTGACAATCAAACCAGCCAAAGTGACCAGGACCGCCAGGGGCCATGCTGGCCGGTGGAGGGGAGGCTCCTGGAGCAGCTGCAGGTGAGAAGCTGGGGGCCTCGGTGTCCAGGGCCAGAGCTTCTCCCGGCGGTGACCCCTCTGGGGAGAGGATTGAGCATGTCATGCTCTGCATCTGTGGACGCGAGGACATTGCCGTGACCTTCAGGGTCGGGTGCCCTGGGCCTGTTCAGGAGCGTGGACCCTGAGGCCGTGGGGCAGTGAGGCTGGGCTTCTGCAGGGGTGGCTTGCGGGAGGCGGGAGCGCCCATCCCTGCTAAACGCCCCTCGGGCAGGCCCTGCCTCCAGGGGGCCTGTCACTGTCACCTCTGCCCTGGAGGGGACCCCTAAGGATCCCCATCACTCACACCCCCTCCTCCGAGGTCCAGCGAAGGAGGCGCCCTGAGAGGGAGCCACCAGCAGAGTCACCCCGTCCCCACATTAGCCAGTTCTCTCTAAAACAAAACAATTCCGGGGCGTCTGTGCCTCGGCAAATGGAGAAGGCTGAGCCACCTGGAAAGGTCCTCCACGTGGGGGACGGCACGCATTCGGGGTTTCTTGCCCTGGCCGATGAGTAAGGAAGGTGATGCAGGACACTTGCTGGCCGTCTGAGGGACAGACCCACCAGGTGCCCGCTTGGGGCCCTGTGGGAACCCTGGGGAGAAACACCAGCTGAAATAACCTAGGAGCAGCTTCTAATTTCTGTAGGCACATCTGCAGCAAAAATGTGAGGAAAACGCTTTTTTTGGTCCCTTCTACCTGCACCTGCCACTTCTTAAAACACCACGAAGTAAAAGACATCGGTGCCTGGAGGAGAACCCCAGGGCGCTCTGAGAACGTATCTGCTTGTTCTTCTAAACCACTGGCTTTGCAAGTTGGAATTAAGGCCGGGGAGGCTGATGACCTGGAACCGTCCCTGGCAGAGAGCGCAGTCTCGGGGGGGCGGGGCGGGACGGGCTCCCCTTCCTCACTCAGCCACCCCGACTCCGGCTGGCAGGAAGCTGGTGCATCAGGGCCTCCCCAGAGTTCTGTGGGACTTTTCCTCCTGGAACCGGAGGGCTCCTGGCTGGGTCTCCATGATGCCAGGTCTTCTGAGAGAAAATGGAAGGATAATTCCAAGTAGCTAATGGACCATATTTCACAATTTCATGTGGGGAATTGGTACCATGTAGATCCAGCCTGACGAGCGCCTCCGAGAAAATGAATTCTCACGTTTTCTCCTCTCTCTCTCTCAGGCTGCACGGTCAGAAGGAACACTCTGCACAACCCCAGGGGCCTTCGGAGGGGCCAAGCCCGCTGCTCGCGTTGCCGGTCCCCCAGCCTGCTCTCCTCCTGGGGCAGCTCCCTGGAAGTTCCCTGACATTGAATAGGTTCCCTTTCGTGACTCTCAGTTTGACTTGATTCTCCCACTGACTTTCCATAGGTGGGTGTTATGGTCTGAATGTGTGTGTCCCCAGATTCTGTATGTTGACACCTAACCCCCAAGGTGATGGTGTCAGGAGGTGGGTCCTCTGGGAGGTGATGCGGTCATGAGGGTGGAGCCCCCAGGATGGGATCAGTGTCCTTATAAAGAGACCCCACACAGCTCCCTGCCCCTCCCTGCAGGTGAGGACACAGCGAGAAGACGCCGTCTGTGAACAAGGAAACGGGTTCTCACCAGACACCGAATCTACCAGCACCTTGATCTTGGACTCCCAGCCCCCAGAACTGTGAGGAATCCATGTCTGCAGTTCATAAGCCACCCAGCCTGTGCTGTTCAGGTGGGCAGCCCGTGCTGAGACAGCAATGAAAATGTTACCGGTACCCTGTTACAGGGGACTCTGTCCAACCATTCCCCAGAGCGGAAAGCGATGGACTTGGAGGAACATTGGTAAAAGCAGAAGGCATTATTTTGGACCCACATACAATCTGAGTGTTAGAGAAATAGGTTAAATTCATGCAGGGTTTTAAAGAGAGCGATTTCCCTGCACGTCCTTATCTTAGGTGAAGGCACTCACCGCAAGCCGGGATGCAGCCGGCATTCAGAAAGTGCTCATCGCTCCTTCCCTTGGTAATTAGAACACAAGTGGACCTTCCGTGGGGGGTCAGGGCCCAAACACGCCTTCAGTAACTGTGTTGTCTGTTTCTGCTGTAGGTTCCCTCCGAGCACAACGGGCCATGGGTGCCTCATCATCTTAAGCAGGGGCTGACCCTTCATCACACACAGATACTCCATTTCCCCGCCCTCGTCAGATTTGCCTCATTCTGCTTCTGGAGGGGTTCACGTGTGTCTGCGTGTGTCTGCGTGTGTGTGCGCGTGTGTGTGTGTGGTGTGTATACGAGCATGTGTAACGCACACAAGTAGCGTCAATAACAGACTTTCCTAATGGCACCTGGGGAGACACTGACCCGCACAGAGGAGACTGCGGTGTCCTCCCCCCAGGACCACCTCTTGGGTGGACGTGACTGTGTCTGTGGTCACCAGCTCTCCTAAAATACCCGAGAGGGCAGGTCCCGCCCAGGGTTTTCACACCCTTTGTGGGAGAGGCCAGGTGCCCAGGGAGACGTCTTTATCCTCCCCCACGTGCAGACGGAGGCAGACGCAGCCCTGGGGTCAGCTCCACCTCCACGTGGCCCGCCTCTGTGCTGCTTCAGCCTGTGTTCTGTGTCCTGGCCACAGGCTGCCTGACCTGCTGCAGCGACGGGGCCCCAGCAATTAGAGAGCCTCTGTCACGTCTCCACCTACACTGTCCCCAGAGATGAGGGCCCATTGGACCAAGGTTTTAGAGGATGCCATTCTGATGCTGCAGATGCGCTCGCCTGCCCCTCAGGGCTGCGCCACCCAGGCAAGCAGGCGGTGTCTGAGCGGACAGCAGGACACACCAACCAGAGAGGAGAGTATTGGGCTGTTCGAACACAAAGGCAGAAAGCTGGGCGCTTACGGTCCGTGGTGAGCTCGTAGGGCGAGTGGAGCCGTGCGTCTCCGCAGGGGGATGTGCTCACATAGAGGTGGAACAGGACATCTTCCCTCAGCCGGTAGCCGCCCTCCTGCAGCCGCACGAAGATGGAGCGCTCGCTGTCCTCGCGCCGCTTGCTGGGGACAGAGAGGGGCCCCGTCAGCTACGGGAGGCCGGCCGGGGAGCCCAGTCCATGTCCTGCATGAAACCTTCTGGACCAGCCGCGGAGCAGCTGGGTGAGAGCAACCGGCCCGCAGAGGCTGCATCCTCGGCCTCCCCACCGCCCACGGTCAAGCCCATCCTTCACAAGCCCAGCGTCCTCGGTACACATGACCCCGAATGTGAGTGTCTGTGACACGGCCGTCCTGTGGGTCACGATGCTCCCTGTGTGCCCACAGGACGCTGCGCTCTACACGGCCGCCGTGGGCAGATGGTTCTCTGTTAGACGGAGAACAGGGATAGAGAGGCAGGGCTTGGCCGCCGCCCAGTGAGGAATCCGGAGCGGGGACCCCTCTTCTTCTGCCTCGGCCGTGCCCCAGGGCTGTCCTCCCCACATGACACCCCCCATGCCCCCCTTCGCAGTGGCGGTGAGGAGCACCCCCTGCACAGAGCGGGCCTAGCTGGGGCCCCTCCCAGACCCGTTCTCACCAGTCACGGGCGGCTCCTTCCCGCCGGTCTTGCTGTTTTTACACGTTCTGCCCCATTGGTGATGGATTCTGAGAGCACGCAGGCAGCAGAACAGACATTTTCTCCCCGGGAACCCTTGAGGCATCCCACCAGCCTTTCTGCTTCCCTGACTGTGCTCCTTCTGCTGCCAGGCCCCCCAGGCCCTCCCCAAAACCTCAGAGCAAACGCCTGGCCCTGGTTTTCTGCAGCCGTTGCTGGTCTCCGTCCCCTAACCCCGATCCCCTGAGGGCAGGGGCCTGGGTGCCCCCGGCCTGCAGCTTGGTACCAGCACACAGCCAGCCCTAAACGTCCGCCTGGGGCCACGGTGACACATCCAGAGTTAGGGGTGTTTGGAAACATTTCTGACCTGGCAGCTGGATATTCAGGAGAGAAACCCTTCCCACGTTTGGAGAGATTTCCAACTCCCTTCCCCACATTCAACCCTGGCCGCACCGTCCGCCAGCCTGGAACCAGGGGGAAACTGCAAATCAGGGGCTCAGAAATGAACTGAGTGTATGAAGGCATCGCTTTCCTGAGTCTACTCAGCACCTCTGGACCCGCCTTCCCTTTGTGTGGCCCCTGCACAGGCCATGGGCAGGCGGGAGTCGCCGCCTGAAGCCCCCAGGCCCCTGTTGCTAGTGGGTTTGAGGAACGCTGCTCCGGAGGGTGTGGAAGGACAGCTGTTCTCGCTGTGCCTACAGCCACCCGTGACTCTGCTACTGCTCAGGGGGTCGTAGAGGGAGATGCCCCCCAGGGGACAGCCTGCTGCTTCCTGATGGCCGCCCAACAGCACTAGGCATCCCACATCTGGGCACGTTGCTCAGGGTCTTCATTACAGAACCCCCCGCCCCTTAAGATGCAAACATGCAGGGAGGAGGAGGAGGCCAGAAACGGGGAGACAGAGCCCATCACTGGCCGCCTCCGTCGTGGTGCCTGGGGACCAGGTGCACGAAGGGTTTCCGCTGCGGGGCAGGGTGCAGGGAGAGCCCGCCCCACATAGGACAGGGCTCAGAGCTGCTGGCTGGGCTCGTCCGGGCAGTTGAGCCTGGGGGCCCCAGGACGAGGCCTGGGGAGGGAAACAGACTCGACCTGGAGTCTGGGAGGGGCTGGTGTACTTTCGGGGCATAGCCGTTGGCACGTTCAAGGTCGGCCGGGATAGAGGGACACCAGGCGTGGGGGCTGCACGGCCGCCCGGGATCCCCGCTTACCTCAGGTGCAGCTCCAGCTGTGCATACAGGAAGTGGACCAGCGCCCTCCTGGCCACGATCTCCGCATGGCAGTCGTTGACCACCAGCCCCTGGTCATTGATGTACTCGCCGCTGATGCACTTGGTCCCCGAGGACAGGACGACGACCTGGGCTTGCCTGACGTCCAGGCCTGGTGGACAGAGGAGGCGTCAGAGCCCTGTGGCCGCTGCCCTCCCCGTGGGGCAGTGGGTCTGCTCTCCACCTCACCCGGCACCGCCCCCCCCGCCTCAAGTTCACCTGTAAATAGCCAGCCAGTGGGGCAAAAGGTACTGGGGGGGGGGGGGCGCGTGTGCACACCTGGCTCACTTGTGAGGCCGGAGTCACGCCCAGAACTCCGTTCACTCCCTAATCCCAGCCCAGTGGGGCCCCGAGAGTGTGAACCCCGATTCCTGGCCTGAAGGACCTGAGGGCCGTGTCTCCCCACGACAGGGCGGGACGCAGGCCTGTGGTTGAGGAAGATTCGTCCCTTAACTGGAAGATTCTCTGACGGGAGGGCCTTGTGCTCAGGACGGAAGGATGTCTGTGAGGACAGACCGCAGGCCAGTCCCCGCCCGCCCGCCTATGCCTCTGAGGCAAACTCAGGACCAACGGCCACCTTCCCTGCGTGGAGCCAGCGCCCCTCAGAACCCCGGATTCCTGCACGAAGGGACACTTGCTTCTCTGCTCCGCTCACCTCGGCGGCTTTGCCCTGAAGCTGGGGCATGTCTCTGCGTCTGGACTCAAGGCCCAGCCCCGGAGCAGCAGGAGGTCTGGGCACCAGGCAGTCTGGGCCCTGAGGCTCCTGTGAAAGTGCAGCCTGGCCCGAGGGCCACTCTTGACGCCCACAAGAGGCCAGCAGAGACAGCAGGACGCCCGGGCCAGCGCGTCCCTCTCTGGAACCGTCTCTCACAGGAGGTGCGGGGGTCCTGGTGGGGCGGCCCCTCCCTGGGCCCCACGCAGAGCAGGAGCCGCCTGGGACCCCGGCCTCGCTTCTGGGGCCGCATTTCAGGAGCTCCCGAAACAGGCTCACACCTGAGAACAGCGGCAGCAGCGGGGAGAGGGCGCTGAGCTTTCTGATTTGACGGCCCAGGCTCTCCGTTTTCCCTAAAGAGCAGCAGCGCAGATAGGAGGTAGGTAGCGGCAATACAACCTCCCTTCCATCCAGCAATTTCCATCCTGAGATCCTTATGACCCCATGGGGGGCATAGGAGGGGCCATGTCCCCGCGTCCCCCTCTGGTCCCTTCGAGGGCTGCGCACAGCTGCTTCCTAGCAAAGCTCACGGGTTTGTGGTGAGAACAAAGCAACTGGCCTTCTGTTTGGTGTGGCTGTCGTATCTCTGCACGTTGTGTGAAAGTGATATGTGTAAAAGTGATTTACTACCGCAATGTTTGCAAGTGAAATAATATGACCCAATACTGACCCACCAGTAGGGGACTGCTTAGAGCCGAGTACGTTCATCTGTATACTGGGCCCCTGTAGACAAGTTCTCTGGAGGAATAGAAAGATTTCTAAGGGATATCGTTATGTGAAAAAAGCAAGGTGTGGAGCAGCGCGTGTACAGCCCACGTTGTGCTGTGAAGGGCAGGGATGTGGGTCAGGGCTGGGATCCACCCGCCCACCACCAGCTGCTGCTAAGTCAGCCGCTTACTGTCTCGAGGACATGGAAGACACGCGATCCCCGGACCGGAGACGAAGGGCATTGTGACTCGCAGCACCGCCGGCAGCAAGAGCCTTGTGCCTGCTTAGGTGCCCTTGCCCGTCTCAGGCGGTGTGTGCAGGGGGCTTGCGGGTGCTGCCCGTGCTCGGGGGTCCCTGAACTTGGGGACGGCACCTTTCCATCATCAGTGGTTAGCAAGTCCTAAAGGAAAATTGTACGTCACCCATTGAGACTGCTCCCTGCAAACACAGCCGAAGAAACGTTCCAGGGAGAGCGACCGCCCCTCTCTGGCTGGCCTCCTGCATTGCCCTCCTCAGCCCGAGGACTGGTGTGCTCACGCCCCAAAGGACTCACCCCACCCTCTCTCCCCCACCAGGGAAACTGCCTCCCAGGACGTGCGAGGGTGACTGGGCCGGCTTGCTCTCCAGCTGGCCCACACCTGATGCATGGAACTCCCACGCCATGCGTGCACCCTCACCTCCAACTCTGGGAACTCTCTGGGAATGCACTCTTAGTTGTTTAGCCGGGACTAAGCAATTCTTAGCCTCTTCCAACTCTGAATAGATTTTCACAATACTACATCTGACTATGGAGGAAATGATTACCAAATTTCTAAGAATAAAACTGAAGGTAAAATATACCAACCAGTATCAAAGAAACAAATACCCAAACTATAGAAACTAGAGACAGAAAAGAGCGGCATTCACCCTGCGTGCAGACCGCCCGATGGTGTGCTGTTCGATTGGTTCTGGCGCCCTGTTTTCTGGGTCGTGTCCAGTGAGTGTAATGACTCAAGCATTAGCGTTTCCACCACCCACTGGGGGAAGCCAGGCTCTTCCACGGTGTGGGCTCGGCGTCAGGAGACCCTCCTCCACGGTCCGCTCGATGCTCCTGCACCGTTTCCTTCTCACCCAGGCTCCCAGCACCCCCTGGGGTTTGCACCCTGAGTATTTGCAGAGAATTTCCTGCAGTTTCACATCTAGTCATTATTTGGTCCAAGTCTGTGTTTAATTCTCAGTCTTTTCCTGCAATTCAATATTCTACTCTTCTCAGCTTTCTATTCTCCAAATTTCCTCCAGTCAGTTTGAAAGCAAGTGGATTTAAAAATGTCGGCTCAGAGCTTCCCTGGTGGCGCAGTGGTTGAGAGTCCGCCTGCCGATGCAGGGGACACGGGTTCGTGCCCCGGTCCGGGAAGATCCCACATGCCGCGGAGCGACTGGGCCCGTGAGCCATGGCTGCTGAGCCTGCGCGTCCGGAGCCTGTGCTCCGCAACGGGAGAGGCCACAACAGTGAGAGGCCCGCGTACCGCAAAAAAAAAAAAAAAAAAAAAAAAAAAAATGCCGGCTCAGACATGTCTGGTCTGTGACGGATGTGCTAGGACTGAGACTGACAGGAAAGATTTTCACTTTTGATGGGGGGTGGGGGACTTTCTTCCCCTGGGATCTTGATTTACGGCGTCTCCACAAATCGGAAGACAACAGTGTCCCAGGGCTTTCAATCTCTAACCATTGCAAATGCACCAATTTTAGGAGGACAGTTAGTTATGCGTAGGGATTTGTGCATTGCGCTGTGGATGAGGAGCTCAGAGGGAACCCCATGCAGGCCCTAGGGAGTCGGCTCTCCCCACGTGCCCTGCTGCCAACCTCCTGATGCGGTCTAGTCTTTTCTGGACTGAGGGACGTGGGCTACTTCTGGCTCCAATGGCTGCTGACCATCTGGTTAGTTAGTGAAAACTCTTTTGCTCAAGGTGATGACGCAGGTATGAGCCCCTGTGAGATGGGCACCCCCTCGCCTCCCCTCTCCCGACCCTTTCATCCGTGGGAGCTGCCTTCCTGCTCAACTTCCGCTCCGAGGTCCCTGACCTGGGACTGACCCAGCTCCACCTGCCTCAGCTCCGGGGACCGTCCTCTTTCCCAGGCTCCTGCTGGTGGGGTGTCCAGAGCCCTAAACCCTGGGGATTGCCAAGCCCAGCAGAGCAGGACACAGGACTGTTGAGAGGTGCCCTGAGCGGACCCGCAGGGAGGGGCCATGGTGCTGGAGGCCAAGCCATCGGCAAGAAGCCAGGACCCTGCTTTCCCCTGTTAAACTACGAGGCCTGGGTTTCCTTACAGTGACAGCCCCCACTTGGGAGGACACCAAGTGCTCCTCTGGGATGTACGTCCCAGCAGGTGGATGAGTCTTGAAAATGTAAATATAGGGAAACTGGGTGAGAAAGGAGTATAAACCAGGACCCTAAGTGCACGTATCTGAAAATCAAAAGCACTTCAAAGGTACAGCTTTACCCAGCTTCACATTTGCTCATTAATTAGTTCTGACCCTTCAGAATATTGTTGTACCTGCAGCCATGCGGGGTGGGGGGTGATCTGAGCTGATTAAATTCTCGGCTAACGGACAGGACTGTGCCCAGCAACTTTGCTGATGCTTCTTCCTTCCTCCTGTCCTTCCTTCCTCTCTCCTTCCCTCCCTCCCTCCCTCTCTCCTCTTTCACAAGCAGGTGTGACCAGCATGTACAACCTGACGCTCATGATTAGGGAGAATGTGGACTATTTTGTTGAATAAGACGACATGGTTTAAACACCCCAAAACAATCCCCGGCACAAAGACAAATAGTACATATTAGTGTCTTCTTTTTATTCTTTCACTAACAACCTTAGTGTTATGTTTCCACTGGGGAAAAAAAAAAGATTGTAGTTTAAGAGATTGGAAAAAAAATGGGCTTAGCTTTATGGCCTCGAGATAAAATAGTGTTGGGTTTTCTCCCCCCGTGGAATCTTTTGGGCAATTAAATGCTGGGTTATGTCCTGATGATCATACAAAAGCAGAGCGTTTGAGCAGCTTTGATGGGGGGATCTGACCTCAAAACAATGCAGTGCAAACTCTGTCTTCCTCCTTTCTTTATGTATTTCCTCACACGCACCTCCTTCCCGAGGAGGAACTAAGGCATTCCGTGGGGGAGTGACCCAGGGTCAGGGCTCTGACCCATCGGCACCTGGTGATTTCTTCCAGACTAGACTACCGTTGCATCTCTACACGAGTCGGGAGTGGGCTGTCTGGGCCTATTGTTCTTTTCCCCTCTATTTTAAGGAGGGACATTTACCATAAACAAGTCAGCATGCGTGCTACGCGGGGTCAGTGGAAAATCTATCCTGCATTTTGTGGTTTAAATCTAATAGTTTAAACCCCAGATTTTTTTTTTTTGCGGTACGCGGGCCTCTCACTGTTGTGGCCTCTCCCGTGGTGGAGCACAGGCTCCGGACGCGCAGGCTCAGCGGCCATGGCTCACGGGCCCAGTCGCTCCGCGGCATGTGGGATCTTCCCGGACCGGGGCACGAACCTGTGTCCCTTGCATCGGCAGGCGGACTCTCAACCACTGCTCCACCAGGGAAGCCCTAAACCCCAGATTTAAAATCAATTGTCCATCACACTCCTTATTGTGGGGCACATCAGCCCCCATGGATCTTAATGCTTCTGAGCCTGTGTCCTGTGTCTCCACGGAGATGCTGCGTCAACTTCACGTTTCCCAGCGACCACTTAGCAATCATTATGATTAATTCCTTGGAATCCAGATGATAATTTCTCATCTTTCGTCACAGCCAGGGCTTCTGTTTAGGGTTTCTGTCCAGTTCATCTCCAGCTTATCTCCCTGTGCCTTACCGGGCAGAAATAAAAGAGCCCACTTTTAATTTTATGATCAAAGTAATTTCCAGTCACTCAGGGAGAAGATGGAAAGAAAGAGTTTTGGAATATGGGAAATAAAGTCCCTGAATCCCGCTTCTGCAAGGGCTCTGTGAAGATGGGCTTCCCCGAGTGCTCCTGGTGAACTGAAAGAAGTTTCACCCGTATTTAAGCTGTCAGGATTTACCGAGTGCAAGCGGGACAACAGTGTTTAAGTGCCCGTGCTTCTCAAGCCAGAGCCCGGCATGGACCCTGCAAATGAGATTCTCCACCTCCCGTGCTCACCTGAGCAAAACGCACGCAGCAAACACCTCCTACAACTCACAACTCAGAAAAGTTTGCTAAGGTTCCACTGCTGAGTTAATCTTCACGATTAACTTTACGATTTTCCCCAATAAGACAGGTCTGACCACTCTGCCCAGAGCGTCTGGCGCTCTGGATGGGGTTGTTCTGGGCTGTGTTCTCTCCTGCCCGACTTCAAGGGACGTGCATTTCTTCAGGGCACTTATAAATCTCAGATGTTTGTGTATGTTTAAAGCTGCACATTAACTTAAATGTGAAAGAGTGTTTGTACAAGCCAGAGCTTCTGCATACGTTTTGCAGGCCAGGCTAGCAAAAGACAGGTTTAAATGTAAACTTCTAAAAATATACACTAGGAAACTCTTGTTTTCTGGCTGTTTAATAACCTTAGAAATAAACAATTACATGGACAGATCTTCAGTATCACGCCCGGAGCAGCGTCCAGAGGCAACCTGGGCAGGAAGGACAGGAATCTGCAGCCGCATTTTAGCGCCGCCCCTCCAAGATGTGAGGGTCACCCAGACTCTTGGTCTTGGTGTCTGTACGTCTTAAAATCGACAATAAAGATTCCCACCTTTCCCACTTCTCGGGGTCGGAGCAATCTACTGATTAGTGTATGTGAAAATGTTACCAAAATTATACATTTCATATCAAATAAGAATCATTATTAACAGCCCCTCAAGAATCGCTTCCTCATGGAAATACCTGGAGCAGTCACAGCCATCGCCTGACAACGGGCTCAATAATGTGGTCCAGGTTCGGATTTGAGAGGGTGGTTTGTTTCTCCTCCCTTTCCAGACCCTATGGGAAGGAAAAGGTTCCAGAGGGAGCAGACCTGTGACTCTGGTGCGATGGAGGAGGGTGGCTTGACCTCCACAGTCTGCTGGAGAGGAAGCCCTGGGGGTGCAGAGGAGTGAAATGCAGAGGGTGGAAAGGGGTCCCAAGTTCCAGCACAGACCAGCTGCCGCCGGGGCTTCTCGTGTCCCAGAGAAATCGTGATGCTCCAAGTCGGGACCAAGGGCAGGCGAGAGCCTGCGTCCCAGACAGGACTCATCAAGTTACATTTTAATTAAGTGGCTGCCCCACTGGGCCAACCTCCCAAGAACACAGAGTAAAAGGTAGATTAACAACAAGGAAGGAAGGTAAAAGCCTGGGGATTAACTCGGAATATTAAAAATTTGACAAAAATGTGAATGAAGGAAAGAATTTAACAAATAAATGATATAAGGAAAAACTGCACAAATAAACAGCTTAAATATGTCAGGGAAGGACTTCCCTGGTGGCACAGTGGTTAAGACTCTGCGCTCCCAATGCAGGGGGCCTGGGTTCGATCTCTGGTCAGGGAACTAGAACCCACATGACACAACTAAGAGTTCGCATACCACAACTAAGGAGCCGGCGAGCCGCAACTAAGGAGCAGACCTGCCACAGCTAAGGCCCGGTGCAACCAAAAAGAAAAAAATGTCAGGGAAGGTGACTGGCTGACATCCGCACAGTCTTATGAAATTATGTAGCATTCAAGTAAAAAAGACACTTCCCTTCTGTGGGCAGCGGTGGGGCGACCACTGCAACTGAATGTGTCAGACAGGATGTTTCTAGTCAGAGATACTAGATAAGAGATCATAGAAAAAACCCTTGAAAATACTGAGGGCAAGTCAGCTTGAGCTCAGCGTCCCCCAGCAAACACTTCCAGGAGCAAGAGAACCAAGTCAAGACACTTAGGGAGATGTGGACATTCAGTTTCTCTCCTGCGCATTTTAATGGTGCTTCTAGAGACACAAAGAGGGTGGCATGGATGCTGGGGATGGAGCGGCTGGGCCCGTGAGCTATGGCCGCTGAGCCTGCACGTCCGGAGCCTGTGCTCCGCAACGGGAGAGGCCACAACAGTGAGAGGTCCGCGTACCGCAAAAAAAAAAAAAAAAAAAAAAAAAGAATTAAGATTAAATTGCCCATCAACTTTAAGTAAGTGAATATTTGAAAGTATTTCTATTAGTAATTTTGCACAATCCTCCCTAATCTTTTTAATCAACATGTTTATTAAATCTTCTCTTTATAACAGGAAAGTAAATTTCAGCAATTTATCCTTCCATGTTCATAAATTACTAATTACTGTAGGTTTACCTTGTAAAGTCTCACTTTCACGTAATACATTTACTTCCTTTAGATAAATTGCTTGCACGTAAAGCAGTGTATTACTGGCCACTTTTAAGTACCATTTTCCCACCAGTCTTTGTGAAACATCACTGCTTTCCAAGGGAAGTCTGAGAGTAGCTTTCCAGATTTTCTGGAATTGAATTTCCCAGAAAAGTGGAAAGATGTTGGACAATCACAGCTATAGAGCTGGGAAGTATTGAAAAACTACTCACTAATCCTACTGACGTATGCGTTTGGGGTTGGAGTACACTGCACAACAAAGAAGCAATGTTGATTGGTGCCTTTGCCCCCTCACTCCCCCCATCCTTCCTTCTCTCCTTCCCATTCATCACTCAGCCCAAGCTAATTTAAACTATGTTATCCTGGAATCTGTGCAGAGAAATGCATGTGACACTCCAAATCTTAAAATTTGCCAAAGTTTGTGGCTGTGATCCTCCAGCCCTGCACGTAACTTCTTTTCACATCGAATCTAAACTCTAAGAGTCAGGAAGGCAGCGCTGGATCTGTTTTGTTCTCTGCTGTTTGCCCAGAAGCCAGGAGGGCCTATGGCCGCGGCAGATGCCCAGTCATAATCTACGGAGGACATGGACCTGGCATGTCTCTCTAAATGCTGTATGTACACGAGCACACTTAACCTTCCAACGACCCCCAGGTAGGTTTGACCATCACCCCATTTTAAAGGTGGGGAACCGAGTCCCAAAGAGGCCAGCTGGCCTGGTCACAGCGCTAGTCACAGGAGTTGCTGGGTTCAACCCTGGGTGCCACCCCACTGCGTCCTGGTTACCATGTCCCCTGGGGGGGGGGCATGTCTGTCCTCCACACCCATTACGCGTGCAGAGTGGAGCCCGCGTCCGGTTAGTGGCTGCCGTGGCTACGTGGATGGAGCGCCGCCTCCAGCAGCCGTAGTCTGGACTGAGGGGGCTCTTAGCCCTCAATTTGGGACATTTCTTATTCTACAAAGGGGCAGGTGTTACCGAATGTGAGTGGATCGGGCGGGATGCCTGCCACCAAATTCAACAGTATCATTGATGGAGCAGAATTGCCTTTGACTTAGAACATTATAGAGTAATTTTTACATTTCAAAGTTTTTCATGTACTTTATCCTAGGCACCAAGTTACATTGTGAGGAGGCATTTTTATTTCCATTTTACTAAGCTGCCCAAAGTGGAAGGGTTAAATCATATGTCCTGACCCCAGTGGCCTTGCACTTGACACTGCAGGAGCCCCCGGGCGTCCAGAATGAGGGGAAAAATGGGCCAGTCGTCTGGCTGTTAGTTGACTTCTAACATCCATATTTTTGAACATCAGGTAGATGGCCTCTTTCAAGTCTTAGACTTGGTCTACACTGGCAGAGAAAGTGTGTGTCTTTGAAACCTAACTAGCCCCAAAGTCAATTATTTGTTTTCAATAATCATTCTCTGGTAGGTCATTACCAGTTCGCTCCAAACTTTGGAACTAGAAACAGTTGAATTCAAATAACCAGCTAGCTATTTATTATTAGTAGGTTAGTAGTGAGGTGTTTTCACCAAAAGTGACAGCTTAAAATTAAGCATCACTTTCTCCCAACCTGGCTTGTAAGAGCGGCCACGGCCTTGATGGTTGGATGGACTGTTTCTTGCCAGTTCTGTCATCCTGAGAAGGGGACTCCATTAGTGAGCAGTTAGGGGTGGGGGCAGGAAGGAGTGTGTTCAGTCCTCTGTGTGTGTGGAGGCAGCTTTGGGGCAGCTGGTCATTTACTTTGTCACTGAGTCTGGGTCTTATCTCTGCTTTTCCTTCCGTGTCTTCGTGGGGAAGAGAGTCCTGGTTCCCAAGCTCGAGCCCATGCTAGGCTACGCTCCTTCCTGGTGGGTGAGGTGCCCGAGGGGAAAGCAAGAGGCATTACCTTGGGTCATGACGATCCCGGCCAGCGCCTTGTGGCGGGCGTGCGCTGACGCCAGGCCCACGGCCAACTCGTGGAACTTCTGCGTGACCAGCTGGGACACCGTGTCGGCGAATTCCTGAAAGACACAAGCAGCAGGTCTCTGTGACGGCTGCGCCGCTGCCATGTCCTCCCTCCTCCGAGCTGCGACCCTATGGGCGCCTGAGGTCCCCCTGCCCTGCGGCGCCCTGCCACCCAGGCACCGTGACCCCCCAGGCCTCGGGATCCCAAATCTGTGGCCTTGATTCTGAGACTCAGCCCCTGGCGTGGCCCCTGGGCACAAGCCCCTGAGCCTATGCAGAACCTTCGGGTGGGGGGACCGTCCCCTACATCCCTCCCTGCCTTGCAGAGGCTTCCTGAGGGGGGTTTGCACACACACATTGAGCAATCGGTTCCCACTTTCTTCTCCGTGTCACAGAACCAATTCTAAACTCCCCCCGCCGTGTCCAGGGACCGCTCCCCACAGCTCCTCCACAGCCTGCTCCTTTCAAGTTTCTGCACACGTGCATGTGTACAAACACACACACACAGATACACACTCGTGCATGCACGATACACACGTGCACATACACATACACACAGAGAGACCCATGCACGTGGCACACATACCCATGCACACCTGTGTGTACATGCATACACACATGCACGCATACATTCAGACATCGCAGCCACACACGGGCACACACATGCCACACACACACAAAGATACATGGGATGTGTACACGCACACAAACACCAAGGTGATGTAATCCCGGTTGTGGAGTTTTCTGAAATGACTCGTGTTTCTACAACAGTGGCACATGTGAGACTTGCAGGCCCGTGTTCCCCAGAGAGCTAGGCTGTCGACTCCTGCCTTGCTCCTGGTCCCGCGGCTGAAGCACCTGCAGTGGCCCCATCACGGCTTTTCAGTCGACTTTCACAGGCTTGGAGTCGGAGACCCCGGTGTGTGTCCACGTGGGCCCGGTTTCATATCCTCTGACCTCGCACGGGGGTTGGGGGGACGGAGGGCAGGGGCCCCATCCAGCTGGAGGATCGGGCCGCTTCTGCCGGTGTGAGCACGGGACCATCCCCCCCACCTGCTGTTCCCCCTGGCAGGGAGGTCCAGCATCCGCGGCCGCGCCACGGGGCGCCTCGTCTTTCGCTCTGGAATCGAGTTCTGGCGCCTTCGTGTCGCCTTCCGTCCCCAGGAGGCGAGGGCGGAGCTGGTGCCCTTTCCTCCTCCAGTAACTTTCCAGGCGCTTCCCCACACCTTCAATGGTCCTTTCCCTTCTTTTTAAAATGAAGTTTCTGAACGTGCAGGAGGTGATGAGACCGACAACATGACAGAGGAGACATCTATCTCATCCCTTTGTGTCCATTGGACGGGGCCCTGTGGGGCCTCAGAACAGGACGCCCCAAACCACTGAACAATGACATAAATTACACAAAAGGCGGCTTCATGCGGAAGCCCAGAGGCCAGTGCGCTTCGCTCAGGGACGCAGAGCAGACCCAGTGCCAGCACCGCCTTCTCGCTGTCCCCGCTTCGGCCTGCAGGGAGGTGCTTCTCACTACTGAAGCCACGTGTCTGCCAGGATGTGCCCGGGATGGCAGGGATGGGATGTCAACCCAGCAGCCTCGGCTCAGACCCTCCTCTCGAAGCCCCACTCCATGCTTCTGGGGAAGTGGCTCTTTCCTGCGGAGCTTCAGCGGGACCAGCCCACCTACAGGGAGTCGGGGCTGAGCACTGTTCGTGAGGAGGCGCGTTACCAGGCGGCTTCATCCTGGGTGCCTGGCGCCCTGGTGGAGCCATTCCAGGAGAAGTTGACACAGAACAAATCAGAGCTTGTTCCTGACTCTCGCGGTTACGCGGGTGAAGGGTCCCCCCCCTCCCTCCGCCTGGCGAGGCGGGTGGGGCAGCGGACGGAGGTGGGTTGGGTTGTCCAGTCTCTCCAAGGGTGATGAGGACCTCTGCTAGTGGACATGAGCTCGGACCCAGCAAACCTCCCGTGAAAGGGCTGCAACCCCAAGGGGGCCCGGGGTTGGGGGGCTGCCCCACTGGCCGGTCAGGCCCCTGGTCTGTCCCAGCAGACCTGACCCTGGGGTTGGGCTCCTGGCCTGCAACTAGTCCATTGTGCCCCATCTCTTAAAACCGTCCTCAGCTGAGGACACTGCTTTCCATCACCACAGCCCTCGGTGTGGAGCTGGTCCTAGAACGCCGTGCAGCGTCTGTTTGGGGCTTTGTCTGTACTTCGTGCTTCCCCAGCAGCTCCACGTTTTTAATGACGGAGCCCCAACTCCACGCACATTTGAGGTAGGGGCGTGGCTTGGACGCATCTCACACTTTCTTTGTCCTGCCGTGGACGTGTGGTCCCGCGTGTGTCAGTGATGTCGCACATCTCGGATGGAGGACTGTGTGCACCCACGACCTTTTCAGGGGTGGCAGGGCACACTCACTGGCTGGTGGGAGGGTAGACACTTCAGGAAAAAATTAGTGATGTTTCTTCACCCGTCGTTCTGGTTATTTTCTGACTCTAACATGCTGTCTCAGTCGGCTGAGCTGCCGCCACCAGCACCACTGGCCCCGTACCCTCGAGGGCTTCCCTGGTGCCCCACCTGGGCCCAGGTTGAGGGGACCATGGCTGGGTGCCACAGCTGCCCGCCTCCACCTCTGAACCACCCATGCTCCATCAAGACCTTTTTTTTTAAACATCTCCTCCCCTTTAATCCTTTTCTCTTTATCCTTTTTTTTTTAGGGGTCTTGACATTTATGTTAAGCATGTTTCTCAGTTAACATTTTATAAAGGTGAATTGAAAAAGAAAAAAGCAAAGATTTCTTTAACTTTTCTTACTTTGGGTGAAGGACAATCTAATTAAGATGTAGAGGGGTATTTAGCTGGTTAAAATTTATCTCTGGTATTTAACCAGTATTACTTCCTAGGACTGCTTTGAAAAGTCTTGCTTATAGGGAATTTTATGGAATGTTTATATATTGAACTATGACCCTTAGCTTTTCTGGGTTTAAAAGTCAAAGGAAGAGAATCACGAATAACCATCTCCATCGGAAAAAGAGTATCTCCTCTATTACAGGGACCCGAGTTGTCTCTTTACAGACCTTCTGGAGTCTTTGGGAAATGAACAGTTTTTGGTTTTGGAAAAGGCTGGAGAAACGCAGTCTGCGAGCTTTTCTGCTCTGAGGCCCCCTTTCCCCCCACAAAGCACCCCCCCTCCTGCCTCTCCCCGGCACCCCATCTACTGCACCACAGCTATTTTCAGTGATTGGCTTTAATTAAATCACATACATGATTATAGCTGTATGTAGTTCTTCATAGTTGGATTTGTGTATGTAAGTGACGTTGTCATTGATTACATGGGGTGTTAGAAGCCAGGTGGAAACTCGGAATTCACGTAGGGAGATGCAAACCTACCGTCTAATTTAACAGTAGGAATTTTTTATGTTTTAATCACTTGGGATTTAATATATACAGTCAACTTTGGTTACTGTGAACCCAACTAATCAAACCCTGAGATAATTTGATTTTTCCCCACCTGGCACTTGGTTTATGATAGAAGCAGCTAAATGCTCAAAAGCAGGCTTGCATCGGGAATTATTTTTATAAATTCAAATTCCAGGGCACGTCTGCGGGCTGTGTGGCGTTCCTTCGGTCTCCTAGGGTGGAGACGTGCATCCCAGCTAACAGCAAACTACTTAAAGCATATTTTTTGAGCGCCCAGGCCGAGCGGTCCTGCATCACTGCTTTCTGGTCTAGTCCATCCTGGGTGGGAGAGGAGGGATCCCACAGAGATCCCACGTCTGGCTTAGGTCAGCCCTTGGGCACAAGCACAGTGAGAGTCGTGGTGGTGAAGCCCCCCCTGGAAACCTCAGGGTGGGCGGTCAGCCCATCAGGACAGTGAACAGGGGAGGGCCTGGGTGGGGCAGGAGAGGCTGGACCTGGGGACAGTTGAGAAGCCGGCTTTGTTATATCGAAAGCCCTACGCAGGGAGGCTCTAAAGATGCAGTCCAAAAGTCCCGAATGAAGTGTCACTTGCAACATAAATTCTTTGTTAAATATGAAAAAGAGAGACATCCAGTTGGACTCGTGACTGCTGGCGATTTAGCGATTTAGAAAATGCCTCTGAAGGTCCCTTGGTAGCAGGAGAGCATTATTGCGTCTTCCGCAGTTTGGTCACGGCCTCTCCGAGCACTTAAGTGGCAGGGAAGTGTGATCCCCTGAAGGCCCCTCCCCCTGGAGGCCTCAGGACCCCGCCCCAGCTTTTCTCAGGGCAGGAACAGGTGGGGTGGATGGGACAGGGGGCCGTAGAATCTGCAGTGCTGCCCCGAGTCCCTGCAGGGGCCCGATGAGCCTTGGTCTGAAATTGGTCAATGCTGTTCTTGCAGAAATTGGCACAGGCTGGACATTTGGACCAGAAACGATCAGAGGAGACAGGATCTGGCTTCTGGTTAAATCATGGTGATAATCAGGTGCTTCTGCTTCCAAAGGTTAAGTGGGGAAGTTGGCCCTGCATTTAATGAGCTGTGTGTTACTGTACTTAATGAAAAACAGGAACGCGAGGCTACCTAGGCTTCTGCGTGTTGTGGTCTGCACGCTGCCTGTCGGCCCAATTACCACGGCAAATTAACAGCATTATTTAAATAGGAAAACAAACTTTAAATAGGAACACCAAAAGACTCAAACTCTGCTCATTTCCAACACTAATATTTTGAAAGGCTTAAGTAAATAAAATGTGTTCAGATTTGCAGTAGCAGTCCTCAGGGTAAAATTGACATTCAGCCAAAGTGGTGAGGATATTAAAATCGATAGATTATGAGGGAGAGAGCCGTCAGTAAATATTTTCCTGTTGAAATCCCTTCTTTGGGTTTATACTGCTGAAATGTCAGAAAGGTTAGATTTGCATATGGGCGGGGCCAGGCGGGACCTGGGACACCCCGTGCCCTTCCTGTCCACCTTGTCTGCAGCACACGACGGTGGGCGGGCGCCCTGGAGGTGGGCGTGCCAGGGGCCTAGGGAGTGGGGCCACGTGCCCCCGCTGTTGGGACTCATCCTCCATAGAGCACGGCCAGCTTGTGCTCCTTCTTGGCCGTCTACGCGGCCAGAACCGGGAAGGCAGGAGAAACGCTGGCAGGATGGTCATCCGGCCACCAGACAGCGGTACGCAGCTCAGAGGAATCCCAGTGAATGGGAGAGGATCTTCCCCACCTTCCATCTCGATACTCCTTCGTGTGTCCGGGGAAAAGCGCATCTCCAGGTCTTGGTAATGACTCCTGTTTGTTGACAATGGCAATAAAGCCTCAGTCAATTTCAAAGTCAGGGACCGGTGAACACGTGTCCCACTAAATAACTCAAGTTACCTGACTACTCAGCTTTTCTATATCTCAAATTACGGAGAGGCCAATAACAAATTTGAAGGAAGGCATGAGAGATGGAAGCCCTTTCCCCCCTTTCCATGGCATCGTGGGAAAAGCTCTGAACGGGCATCAGAGGACAGGCTTGAGTTCCTTCACACCCTCTCTGAACGGTTCAGCCACCACCGGGCAGTTAGCATCTCTGAGCCCTCGGTCTCCTTTCTGTAAAAGAGGCACTGTAAGAATTACCTGTAAAGTCCATGGTCCTGAATCTCAGCAGGGAGACCCAGGCCTGCAGCATCTGCCTAGAACACTTCTGGATGACGTTTTCTTTCCAATGTTGCCAGAAGTAGTTGCTCCACGGGCACCAGGGGCTGTGTGGAAGCGGAAGTCCACGGAGGCTGGAGGACGTCTTCAGGGTTGGCCCCCGCCTGTCGTGGGCAACAGGGAGGTAACTGCACGACCCTGCCCCTCAGTGCCCAGTGGCTGCTCCCAGCTCGGGTGTTTCAGCGGGACGGCCCCGAGCCTAGGAGGTGCGCATCCTGGCAGACAGTGTTTTCCAAAGACGGCTGCGCCCTTGTCTCCCGCGCTGCTGGCTCTTCTCACCAGTGATCTCCACCTGCCACCTGCCTCCTATCCAGTAGGCTGCGCATCATCTCCTCGGAGATGTCTCACCCGCGGAGCGAGAGGGACGGTGGACCGTGAACGCACGCATCTGTGTCTGGGTCCTGGATGTGACCTCTCGGGATGCAGCTGGACGTAGCTTCATGGAGAGGCCGCGGGTGAGCTTCCCCGGGAGGGTCCTCGGCCCGCAGTTACCTGTGGAGCACAGCCCAAATGACAGCGCAAGAGCAAGACGCACGATGGTGTGGTTTTGAGCTGTTGGGTTTGGTGAGGTTTGTGACACAACGACAGCAGCTAAAGCAGATGTGGCGAAGGTGCTGCTAGACCGTGATGGGCAGTTTGGCAGAGGGCTTGGATCAGGCCACTCCTGGCGTCGCTACCTGACAGCAGCCTGACTTTGCGAACATTATTTGGCCTGGACGTTCTCACCTCTCCAACAGGAATAGTGCCTGGGTCATGGGATTTTTATGGGGTGAAATGAGAGCCCAGAAGTAGGTGCTGAAAATAGTACCTGGTACTGAAAACTCAGTGTCGAATCCACCAGCGTTAAGTGTTTTGTTATTATCGTCCAAACCGTGTGTATACAGTGCTTCCGCGAGACGGTACAGAGATACCTCTCGGCTCTTCTCGGCACCACTGTCTGCTCAGCACGAAGCTGTTTAAAGTTCACGTTTGATGCCATCAGGCAGTGTTGAGCGGTGTCTTTGGAGACCACCGTTCCCGAAACACTTCTTGTGTGCCGAGTGGCTTCCCTGGGCCATCGCTCCCCGCCCGCCTGGCCAACCCTGAGCCCCCGGTGCACCATCTGCTGGGCAGGCTTTCCGAGAGCCCGGGTCACAGGTGAACAACGAGGAACTGGGAAAGCTGCACGTTGACTTAATCTAAACCCCTGGGCATGGAGGCTATGTGTATTTTGGACCCAAGTCCAACCTTAAGGAGAAATCACATACACGTCAATGTTTCATGCAGACATTTTTTAGTGAAATCACGACAATTTGGGGTGAGGAGTTGCTCACCAGTTAAATTATTTGCTTGCCCTTTCATCAGCTTTAAATTTGTTATTATTGTTCAATCTGGAAGACAGTCTCTTTAGGGACAATGCATTTGGACATTAATGTTTGGAGTCAGGTGCACCCGCACTGCAGGCTACCCGGCTTATCCACTCATTTTTCGGACTTCAGTCCACCCTGATTTCATCCTCGGGCCACAGTGTTCTGTGGTTGGTCACTGATGAACATCACGCTCATGAGCCTGACACCCGAGGACCAGAGCCCCGTCTCTGTCACCCTGGCAATGGCAATGTCCCTCTCCCCCAACAAACACCCCAGTCAAAGTGTGCATTCGCCTTTGGGGCCTCTGGAGCACCCCCCACCCCCCAATTGTTAGGATCGGGAAGGGGTCTGTAGGAGCTGTTGCCGTGGAAACCTCGCTGTATCTAGAAAAGCCGGGGGAGAGGCTGAGTGGAGGCCGTTTCTCAAGCATTTCTATTCTTATTTCGTCTCTGAACCCGTCCCCTGGGGAAAAGAATCAATCAAAATTTATTGAGCAAGACACTAGTGAAATCCAGAGACTAATCAGACAGGGTCCTCTGTATAGAGAAGCCCGTGACATGACGTCTGTCCGGGGCTGGGAGCCCGCCAGGTGCTGAGTGCCTGGGGCAGCCTGTCCCCTTAATCCAAGGGTCCCCAGCCCCCAGACCACGGACCGGTACTGGTCTGTGGCCTGTTAGGAGCTGGGATGCACAGCAGGAGGTGAGCGGCAGGCGAGTGAGCGAAGCTTCCTCTGCAGCTCCCCATGGCTCCCCACCACTCCCCGTTGCTCCCCGTCACTCCCCGTCGCTCCCCGTCGCTCCCCACCGCTCCCCACCGCTCCCCACCGCTCCCCATAGCTCCCCATCGCTCTCCGTCGCTCACATTACCGCCTGAACCAACACCCACCCCCCCACGCCATCTGTGGAAAAATTTGTCTGCCATGAAACCCGTCCCTGATGCCAAAAAGTCTGGGGACCACTGCCTTAATCCACATCATCGTCCCAGAGGTGGTCACTGTTGCTACCCTGTTCACAGACCAACAAGCTGAGTTGGAAGAAGTAGACTTCCCTGCAAGTCTGGTTGGACCCCCCACAGGTGGGAACCACTGTCCTGCCTGGAGAGGGCTGCTGGGGTGGGGGGCAGTGAAGCGCTGCCCCTTACACCAGTCTGGGTTTCCTGACTGCCTCAAGTCATGAAGTGACCTCGGTTATTGGAGACGGAGGACTTCCTGGAGGAGGCAGGAGGCCCCTCCCAGTAGGAGAGCTGCTTAGGGGCGTCTGTGGGCCCACAGGGCCTGTCGCGGATGCTCTGAATCAGACTTCCGGGCAGCACAGCTGGAGCTCAGATGCTTCTAACACACAGCACATTTGACAACATGTGACGAAGATGCTGTCCCTGAACAAATCGCACAGGGCCCCTGAGCTAGTTTCAGCCAGGCCTGTCTTTTCAGCCACCACCGCCCACTACCCCCTCCCTCTCGGCTTGGTCCAGTTTTAGTAGGGGTTCTACTGGGTCAGCTCAGCCAGACCCCTCTGACCTGCTGTTCCCTCCTAGTGATTTTCCATCCGCTGCCCAACCCGGCCCTGGGCTGCAGTCCCACCGGCCACGCTGTGATCTGAGCTCGGCTCCACGCCTCCTTGCAAGGCCATCGCAGGGGTCTTTACCTGCCGCCACTGTCCTCCCCATGAATAACGTCTTCCTTCTGGTGCTTTAACAGTGATACTGAATATTTCTTTTCTTAACATTGTCTAAAAAATGGAGGGGATCAGAAACAGCAATGGGGGAGGGTGGGGAGGGGCAGGAAGCCAGATGTGGGTGGGGACGGTGGAGCTGGGACAGGTCAGGTGATGGTGACAAGAAAGCCAGTCGCTCTGCCGCACCTCCTGGGGCCAGAAAACCAGACAGATGGACACCTCCGTGCGAGAGTGCTGAGCTGAATGTGTGTGGTGGGACTTTGGGCCTTGCTGTCATCCCTGGTCTGCGGTCCCCATGCGGCCCCTACACAGCCGGCCGGCCTCCCCTTGCTGGGCTCCAAGCTGGGCCCCCTTCTCTCTCTGTCCCTTTGGTCTACACAGGCCTCACGCCACCCGGGGCTACTGTGAGACTCCCACCCAATTCAGCCCTCAGAGGAAGCTCCCTGCCCTCCCTCCTGACCCTGGAAACACAGAAACCCACCGAATGAATCTTGGAGCAGAACAGCGAGGTTCCCTCCAATCTTGTCTCCCCGCCCCCGGCGGTGGGGGGCAGTGTCTAAGCTACGGGTTTCTTGGTGAAATGGGAGAATCCTTTGTCTGTGGACAAGAGGCCCCTCAATACTTATGATGGATTCACAAAGACGGGTAGGGAGCTGGTCACACTCGTAAACTCCAATTTTATCAACATGAAGGGATTTAAATTCTTGTACTGTTGGCATTTAAAAATTCTACATGATGAGTTACATTAAAGAAAGAGGGGAGGGACTATGGCCCCGTGCTCCCAATGCAGGGGGTCCGGGGTCGATCCCTGGTCAGGGAATAGATCCCACACGCGGCAACTGAAGATCCTGCATGCCTCAACGAAGACCCCTCAGGCCGCAACTAAGACCAGGCGCAGACAAATAAATAAATAGATAGATAGATAGATAAACAGATATTAAAAAACAAAAGGAAACAGGGGAAATGAAGAAAAGAGGTTCTTTGGATAAGTTTTTTTTCCCGTAAGATGTTATGGAAAATACCGAATGAACCTTTTTGGCCAACCCAATACTGTTGCGGGAAACGGGACTCGTGAAAGAGCCCCAGGGCCAGCATGCCGCCAAGTGTAGACTGTGGGTGAATTAGCCAGCTGTCGGCTGTCATCAGGCTCTCAGGCTCCTCCCTCAGAGAGTGAGTGCAGGGCCAGAGGGCTCAGGGTCACTGGGTCACTAGGAGCCGTGCAGGTAGGGAGGAGGGGAACCTCCTACTGCTGACCTCGGGGGGGGGGTCCCCTCCCTTGGGAACCAGGTACCAGAGGGACAAGCACCGCAGGGAAGAGGTGACCCCGGCTGGGAGAGGTAAACCGACTTCCCACAGGTGACCCAGCGTTGGGAACGGGCAGTGGCAGGGTTAGGATTCACATCCAGATGTTTGAATTGTAGCTCCAATATTTGGGCTCCTGACTACAATGTCAAAAGTGACTTCCAAGGGTTTTTTCATAATCGAGGATTTCAAAAAAGCCCCAGATAAAGATCTCATGTTCATTAACTTGAATAATTGAGAATTGAAGTTTGTGCGCACAGATACCTGTGTATCTACACATCGATTAAGTAAATTTGTAGTTATTCACAATTACCCAAATTGTTAGACACCCACAAATCTGTTTAAACATATTAATAGCAGTTACTGCTTTAACAATTAACTTCAAGTCAGAATACAATAAAAATGTAGAAAATGAACTAAAACCGCATTGGAAATGGGATATATCTTTTTTGTTGAACTGGTGCTTTCGGATGTACTCAGGGAGATATTTTGCATCTGGGTTTAATTAGAATCTTTAAATTCTCATTAGTGCACTAACACGAGGATGCTCACAGATGAGGGCCTCTGTTTGGGGTTGATTCATGGCTGTTTGAGTTCATCTGGATTTAAAAAGATGTAAACAAGAAGAGTCATTTCAGCACATCAAGAGAGAAAGACTCTCAATAGGTAACGTAGTTGTTCCTCAAAGGAAGTAATATTTACTTTCTTAGCTTTCGTTAAATTCAAGAACAGTTGTTCAGCTATTGCCTGAGTAATAAGGGATGCTAACACCTGTTTTGCAAAATTATCAGTGATGTCAATGTCATACTTCAAATGCCATAAAGGACGAACTCTCAGCCTCCTTTGTCTTATGACTTTGGCCCCAATCTGCTTTCTTTACCCTGAAAAGAGTTTCCACAGAGGTGAAATAAAGTAGGTTAAAATTGCTAAATAGTTCCAAACAGGGCATCTGCAGCACTGACTAAAGCTGCGGCCAGGCCATTGCTGTGCGTTTCTTCAAGCTCATGGAGACCTGAGACCAGATATCCGCCACCGCTCATTTCCTGTACGTGACAAATGGGAGAGAGATGCTGGGAAGGTGCGTGTTCTCTAAGCTGAACTTCCACAGTCAAGAAAGTCATTGCGCCTATGCCTTGGACTCAGCACTGCTGCGCACACACCTGGCACCTGGACCTGGTGCTTCTCGCTACTGGAACCAGTGCCACACCGATGGTCACCACACATGCCACCCAACTAGCACGCTATGCCACCAGCAAGTGAAGGTCTTTTCCCGTTGAAGCCGGTCCTTAAAGTCTGGAAGGGGCGAATGTTCAAATGCATAGATACCCATGCAAGGCTACAAGGAACAAGAAAATCATGCAAACGTGATACCACTGAAGTACATTTCCAGTAAATAACCCTAAAGTATTGGCGATCTGTGAATTTCCTGACAAAGGATTCAAAACAATTGTTTTTAAAGAAGCTCAGTGCTAGACAACTCAACAAAATCAGGAAAGCAATTTATGAACGAAATGAGGAACTTAACAAAGAGACAGAAATCATAAAATAAAACCAAACAAATTCTGGAGCTGAAGAATACAATGACTGTGATGGAAAAAAAAATACAATAGAGAGCTTTGCCAGCAGACTTGATTGAGCAGAAGGAAGAATCTGTGAACTCAAAGACAAGTCACTTGAAATTATCCAGGCAGAGGAGAAAAATAAAGAATAAAAAGAGTGGGATTTATGGGACACTGTTAAAGGAATGATGGATGCATTATGGGAGTCCAGAAGAAGCAGAGAAAGAAAAAGAGGCAGAAAGATTATTTAAGTAAATAACGATAAAAAAGCTTCCTAAATCTGGGGAAGGAAATAGTCACACAGACTCAAGAAGCAAAGGATCTCAAGTAGGTTAAGCACAAAGAGGTCTACATCGGGACACATTGTAATTATATTGCAGAAGTCAAAGACAGAGACTTTTGAAAGCAGCCAGGGAAAAGTGACTCATCACATATACGGGAACACCTATAAGGTTACCAGTGGATTTCTCCGCAGAAAGCTTGCAAGCCAGCAGAGGTATATTCAAAGTACGGAAAGAAAGAAAAAGGCCAATCTTTAAAAATGAAGATGAGAGAATGTCTTTCCCAGACAAACAAAAACTGAGGGAGTGGATTGCCTCTACGCCTGCTTTACAAAAATGCTTGGGAATTATTCATACACACACACGCGCGCGCGCACACACACACACACACACACACACACACACACACACTGGAATACTGTTCACCCTTTAAAAAGGAGGGGGTCCTCCCATTTGTGACAACGTGGATGAACCTGGAGGGCATTATGCTGAGTGAGAGAAGCAGACACAGAAAGACAAACTCGGCGGGATCTCACTTACATGTGGAATCTACAATAGAAGCGGCAGGTAACGTTGCAAACTTGTTTAGAACAAACATGACATGGAGGTGGCTCCTTTGGGTGGGTGTATTCTGGGGGAAGCACAAGGTAACCCTTTGGAGTGAATGGTAGATAGGTTCTTATTAGATTTATGTGGGGAGGTGACAGGGGTTGAGGGGGAGCAGCCTAGATGACCAAGGAGCTGGGCTGTTTTGGGGACGAGAAGCCGAGCTGCTCAGGCAGAGACTCCAGAGCCCTAGCCTGGATGCCACAGTTTCCCACGGCTGGTGCTGGGGTCTGCCCACCTCCAGGGAAAGCACTCGTGAGCTGTCTGGAATCTATTCGGTGGTTCTGCCGCGTCCTTTTCTGTTACAGGTGCGGAGTCTGAGTCCACAGGGGCGTTTGCTGCGATCCACCCTGACTTCCCCTGGGACTGGCTCAACCCCACTCAGCGGCCGCGGGTCTCAGGTGCTATACTGACTTTAACTCTGTCTGCATCAGGGGTGTCCAGTCGGTCTAGGTGTGGGGGACTGTGGTGGTGACCCTCCCTGTGCAGTTACTTTAAGGCTATCAGCTCGTCTGCCTCGGGACAAGCCTCTGGGTCGGTGGGTGTCCACCAGGTGCCTCGCCGCTGTTCTCTCCCCAGGGAGGCGTGGGACAGAGCTGGCAGGATGCTCGCTCGGGCCAAAGGCACCTGGACTCTGAAAGGAATCGGACTTACAACCCCACTGAAGGCCTCTTATGTGCAGTGAAAGGGGAGTTTGTCTTCACGTCCCCGGCTTCCTCACGCGGGATGAATGTCCCTCAGAATCGGGAGGAAGGATAAAGTGCCCTTGTTGTAGACGAGGTCTGGGCCCTCTAGGCTTCCTCTGAGCAGAGCAGACGTCCGGTAGCTGCTCTGGGGACAAAGGGCCCAGGGTCCCCAGAGGCCTGGCGGGCATCTCAGGAGGGTGGCTAAGCTGTCAGGGTCTCAGGGTGGGGGCCAGTGGGAGAGACTGCATGACGATCAGTGTCTGCCTTGGTCTGGTCTGGCCTTGCCGCCGAGCTGCTTGGCCACCAGGCAGGTGTCCAGGCCCCGCAGGGCATCCGGCTGCACCTGCAGTTGGCCTTCCTGACACTTAGCCACTTAGTCTGGCCTTTGCCTTACTCCCCTGGGCACAAACCGGCCGCCCCAGGGCCCCCTGGGTCAGGAGCTGCTCCGATGGTGGCTTCCGGCCTTGCCCACCTGCATCTTCCTGCTGGGCGCCACTTGGGCCCCAAGGGGACCCTTGCTTAGGGACGATCAGCTGATATGCGGAGGCCCTGAGTGAGGGTCACGCCCCTCACTGGGATGCAGAGCTGGCGAGAGGGGACGCCGGCCCAGCTGCAGGAAAGGCTCACGTGGGGCGAGGAGGGCCGGGTGACCACGTGCTGGACCAGCTCCCCACCGTTCTCTGCAGGAAGTGGGACCTGCAGCAGCAAGTCAGTCCCACGTCGTCCTGGCCAGATGGGACATGTCCTTCCTCTCCTGTCACCACCCCCTTGGCCTCAGCGCCCTGCGGGGTCCTGTCCACAGGCCTCCTTGTTGGGGCCACCATCCTCGGGACACTTTGCCGGGTCGGGGCGCTGCGCCCCGAACCTTGGCCACACTCCGCTCTCCCGTCCACAGCCACTGCCCGTCCTGAGATCCCTAACCTGTCCCAGAGGGAATTTCAACTAAACTAAGAGAACCTTGAGCACCAGGGCCTGCACTTTTAGTTCCCACACAGCCTGGGAACAGAGCAGACAAATGTCAAAGAAAGACGTTTAGAAAGAAATGGGAAACATTACATAAGTTACTTTTTCAACAACCATCACTTTACCGTGAAGCCTATTCATCCCCCTGATTAGACAAAGTGCTTTGCTCTGAGGACGGGCTGTGGTCCTTCTCTGTGAAGACGTCTGAAATCATAACATACTTAGAAACCCAGCAGTTTTCTCTCTTTTTCCTGATACGATGAAGTGGCTGTTTGTTGGTGCTGCATTGCACCAGGCGTGGAAGAAACCTCTGACCGTCTTGAATGGGTGGTGGCAAAGCCTCATGGGACTGGTGGCTGCACTGCAGAGTGAAACATGGTCACTCCCCCTGGACATTGTGCATCTCGGGGGAGGCAACCCAGGTCCTCTGCCTGAGGTCTCGGCCACAGCTACCCCGGGCTGTGAGCCCACTCACAGCAAGTTTGCTACCCGAGGGCCCAGATAAAGGACTGAGAGACCGAGGTGTGCACCAGGGCCATAGGCTATTCTCCAAGATAAGGGTCCTTGTCAAGAGGATGATTCTGACACGAGGACCCATCCTGGATTTTCTTCAATAACTTGTGGGGAGAAAAAAACCCAAAGCCTTTTGGGAGCAGGTATGTTGCTAAGAAACCAATATTCTTTGACTGAAAATTTGAACCTCTTTAGAAAAGTCTGTGTCACATCCAGAGAGAGAGAGACAGAGACAGAGACAGAGAATGAGAGAGAGATTTCAAAGCTGCCTTACTTTTTTGAGGGGTCGGTTTTATTCTCTTCCCCTCTGTCTTTCTTCTTGTGCGCATTTAAAGAACTGTTAATAGGTTTTGGAGAGCAATCTTGCCTTTGCTGTGAGCATCTCGGATTCCCCCTTTGCATTTTAAGGGCGCTCCTTGGGAAGGCTTGGAACTGCCAGACAGACTATTACGCCAATGGAGGTCTGTCCAGTTTCTGATAAAACCAGAACTAATTTATTTTTTGTTTATCCTCCACTGCATTTGACAAAGCTTCCTCTGGAGATGTGTATCTTCATTCTCCGTTCCTTTGGTTTGTCATCTTTTTGTGCTTTGTTTTGCAACTGACAAGGGAAAAAAATCTGACACCAACCTTGGAAGATGGTAATGCATTCAAGATTTTGTTTTCCTCTCAGATCTGATAAAAATCTTGCCTAAAACCATGTCCAACCTTTTCAGCAGGAAGTCCAGATGGCTTTGCAGCCTGGATAACAGACTGCAGTCACTGACGCTTTGCAGAGTGTCAGCAGGGCAATGCCTTTCTTGAAACATAAATGGAAAACAAAAGACAGCATCTGTGCTCCAGGCAGGGCTGGGGGCAGAGGCGCTGGGGGCAGAGGGGCTGGCGGGTGCCTGGGAAGGGAAGAGCAAACAAAGGACAGATCTTAGACCTTCTCAGAAGAGAGTCTCCTGCAAAGGAGAACTCCATCAGGTGGGATGGGGAGTGAGGGGGGAGACGGCTGAAGTCAGCTGCAGATGGCCCCCAAAATGGATGATCTGAGATGAGGAAGAGCTGAACTTCCCTCCCACTGCAGGTGAGTCGTCGCTGATAGGATCAGCTGAGTGTGTCTGCCGCATCCGTGCACCCGTGCTCCTGCAGAGTCCGCTGCGGGAGGTCTCATTTCCGACGTCCACTGGAGCCTGCCGTGCTGACGTTTATCATCAGCGTTGAGTGTGGGGCTGGAGGCCCAGGAAGAACAGAGATGGCCCAGGCGCTGCGGGAGGGCCAGCTTCCCCATTTCCCACTCGTTAGCAGAGCGAGTGACGCCTGCTTCCTGTCCTCTGCTGGCCACAGCTGGCAGATTTTGGGTGGATGACGTCGTTTGCAAAGTTAGCCGATGAGGCCCTTTGGCTCTGGAGAGATGCGCTGTAGGGTTGACTTCTATTTTGCAGCTGGAGAAACGGCCCCAAAGAAGGTCGTCAACTCCTAAGTGACTTTCCCTCGATGCCAGGCCCAGGGGTGCCTTTTCCTACAGTATCTCCAGCGGCCTTCCTCCTTTACACTCATGTCTCGCTACCCCATCCAGCGGCGATACCATGGAGTAAAGCTTCCTTGCCTTCTTCTTTTCTCACTCCCAATTTCAAAGCTTTGTGAAGCCTCCGATGGCATCCAGCCAGCCCATATCCTGCCCTCTGTCGGGTGTTTCCTCTACCACGGCCAGCCCTAATTAGCTCCACCCGATCGACCGACGTGTGTGCACCCTGGTGTTAAGCGGTGGGTCTCCTCCTTGTCTGCATATTATGTTCTCCTGGGGAGATTTCAAAACATTCCAGGGCAAGGCACCAGCCTGCACCGACTATAATGGGTGAGGGCGGGACGGGCGGGAATGTAAATAGCTCACGTTTGCTTCTAGTGGAAGCATTTTGAATGTCTTCATTGTGTGTGTCCATCTCCTTTCAGCTGTTTACACCTCAGTGTCCCAGGAAGGCCAGCACAACGTCTTCCTGTTTGGGGTCACGTCTTAACATGTAGGACGCAGCCCAGACACAGGGACGCCTGCCACGCTGACTGGCCGATTGCTGGGGGCCGGAGGCATGGATATGATCCAGGAGGGAGAAAAGTCAGAAGAATGAAAAACCAAGAAATGACCTTCAAGCATGTTACAAAGTCTTGAAAAGCCTATGAGGCAGTCTGGAGCAGGAAGCGAGGTGGGGATCGCGTGTCATTTGGACACCAGTCAAGGACGTTGAAATGAATTGGTTTGTACTTTTTGGCCTCTTAAAGCAACTTAAGAAACGCTAAGATAAGGTTCTGTAATTTCATCAGAAGAAAGCGGGGACAGTGTGAGAGATCACGATGCAAATAGGGGACAGAAGAGGACCATGAACAGGGTGGACGCACTGGTCTGGGCTGTCAGGGTGCTGGGTGCCTTTGCTCCTACACCTGCTAAGTACTTTGATGGGGCTGGTTCTGTCTCTAGAATTCTGGTTTATTCAGATATCAGAAAGTATGTGAAGGGGTTTGTTAAGAATTTTTGATTTTTTGAGTTACCTGACTCTAAAATGTGGAACAGTGATAAATGGCTTCTTTTGTTATTTCAAAATATTCTTCAGAGGAATAATCTCTAGTGTCACCTAATATGGGAGAACTAAAGCTTCTTTAAAACTTGGTTAATTCACAGACTTTAGTAGCAAAAATGGCTTTATGTGTGATGTATCAGTAAGTGCTCTCTGTGTAACAAAACATCCCCAAACTCAGTGGCTTAATCAATAAGCATTTAGAGTTCACTCCAGTGACCGATGGAGGCTGGGCTCTGGGGGCTTGGTTTCTGTGAGCTCTGGGGTCAGGTCTGCTCCACACATGTCTTATCCTCCTTGGTGAGCAGCTGTCTGAGACATGTTCTCATCACAGGGATGGCGGATGGGCAAGAGTCTAGTCCAGCTGCTCAAACCAATTCAGGTCTCTGCTCATCAGGTCCCCAGAATCCCACTGACCTCATGAAGATACAAGTATGAGACCTACATCAGCAGGATGAGAAAGCATTCTCCTTCCATGGAGGAGGGAGGAGAAAGTCAGTCCTTACTGACTTATAACCTGATCCGTCTCTACAGGCTTAGCTACTGCAGAGTGTGGAATAACATAAGACCCTGGCAAGTTGAGCTAAAAATTTCCACCCATGGCTGGCTCTCTTCTGGGACAGACATTCATTAATTTAGCCTTCTTGCAACACCGTTACCAGAGGAAAGATTCAAAAGGGTTCTGGCTACTGGTATCTCCTTAGTCTTTGTATATTTGGTGCCTTTCCAAACAGCCACCCAAATGGGACACCAACTGGGTGGGGAAGGGTTGAATGACAGGTCTAGTGAAGGAGGTCCTCTCGTGGCCTTTTGGGGTACAGAGGGTCAGACCCGCGGTCACGTGGCGGGAGGGAGGTCAAGGCAGCTGTCCAAGTTTGCCTGGGATTTTCTGCTTTTAACGTCTTTCCGTTCACGACGTATCTGATGATGTTGAAACTCCCTGGGTTACATGGCTGGGTGGAGAGCAGGGAGCCTGACCACCTCTGTTTCAAGCTGAGAAGCAGAACTGGAGGAAATCATGGTGCCAGCATGGTTGGCTCCACTTGAATGGGACAGGTCCCCACTGCTGATCTAGAACCACCTTAGCTGTCCTTTGGGTCTAACTTTTCAAGTCACCTGGGGTCTTTGACCTCAGTTTTGCTTTTTCTAAGTGAAATCACAATCAGACGGGCTTTTCTGACTTTGACTAAATTCTGGGTAATGACGCTTTGGGATTCTTCAGGATGCCTGTTCCTCCCTAGTGTCCCCAACGGGGTAGGTGATGGCTTTTCTCATTCTCATGACCCCGCCGCCTCCTTCATGGAGAAGCACTCTTACGAAGCATATGTCTCTAACTCCCCTTACTTTACATCAAAACTGCCTCTTTACCCTGCCCCCCGCCCCCATCGTCAGAAAATCACTCGTCTCCTCGTCTGCTGTCCTCTGATTCCATCCTCTCCCGTCTCCCCCACACGTAAAGGACGCCCATCTTTCCTGACTTCAGTCTCTCTGGCATTTTGTCTGTTTGTGTACCTTTTGTGGTCATTTCTTGTTGTCCTCCAGCACAAGATACTTATCTAAACAAACTGTATAGTGTCCCCCCCACAAATTGATATCCACCCAGGACCCCAGGATGTAACCTTATTTGAAAACATGGTCTTTGCAGATGTAATTAGGTAAGGATACAGAGATGAAATCATACTGGATTTAGAGAAAGCCCTAAATACAAATCTTGGTGTCTTTACCGACGGAAGGACAGGGAGATTTGGACACTTATAAATGAGTCCGAGGTGGCCTCTGTGGATTGGCCCCCGGGCTGTTCGCTGCACCCCTGCAGGTGGACACCCATCAGCTCTAAAGCCAGCCAGAGCCGAACTCAAAATTTTATACGTTTGAAACTTAAAAATAGCCCCAAACAAGGATATTTAGAGACCGTCCGGTTTGCTTGAGCCGTACAATCCCTCTGGGAGCCGTTACCCGTGCATAAGATGAGATGGGCCCTGACTCAGAGCCCTCCAGGCTGCTGAGAGACCCCCTCTCTGAGCCCCTTCCTGAGAGCTCCCCTGCTCTCCAAGCCACCCAGGGCAGAAGTGTCGGGAGGGGTGTCCGTGCCTGTAGTCCTGTCAACGCTCTGCCCAGGGGACCCCGTGGGTGCGACCACCACCCTGTGGCCACCTCTTCCCCCCCATCAGCCCAGGATTCCCATGAACCTCTAACAGACGCAGACACAGGAGCAGACGGGAGGGCGTGTGGGAGGCAGAGGCAGAGGTGGGAGATGCCCTGGCCTGCCAGGAACCCCGGGAGGACCAAGCCTGCGGCCCTGGTTCTCAGGTCTGTGCTACATTAAGCCACTCGGTGTGTGTTCATTGGTCACGGCCACGCTGGGAAGCTGACACGCAGACTCGACCTCTCTCCCCATGTGCTGGTTCCCTGGTTCCCCGCTGGGTCCAGAGCTGCGGGGTTGGGGATGCTGCTGCCCTACACTGGGACATGCAGATAGCGCACCTGTCCTGGGGGGGTGGGTCCTTCCCCTGCCGCAGGTGTTAGAGGACTCTGGGGTTATTCTGAGTTGACTTGGGTGCCACCCAGCACCTGATCAACAGTCTGAACAGTGTGTAGACAAGGGCACTGACTCAGTGTTCGAGTTTCAGCCCTCGCGGGCCTCCCCACCCCAGACTTGGAGCACAGCTGATGCATTACCATTTTCCACCCCCGGAGGAGTTGCAGTCAAGGACTGAGGACCTGAGTTGGCTGGCTGGCTCCCGCATCTGCAATCCTCTCCCAGGCACCTCCGCTCAGCCTCCTTGCTGGGCGCCCTGGCTTGGGCGCCCTTCTCCACTCTGACTCGGGACATCTTCCCACTGGGCTCCCACTGCTGCCTCCCCTGCCACTTGGTCCACCCCCACCTCCCGCCCTGCACTGCATGTGATCTGACTCTTGCCTGGAACACGGAGGGCCCGAGCCTCATCCCTGCCCGTCCTGCCCTGTTGGCAAGTGGCCTTTATCCCCAGGATCCCAGGGACACCTGACGACAGACCTAAGTGCCCTCCTGCCAGGCTGTGCCGCGGCAGGCTGACCAGGCAGAGTGGCTGTTCTCGTCTCCGCAGCCACCTTGCCAGGTTCCTCTCGTCCTGTGTGGAGGGATGATGCCTGTTCTGCTGGGTTTTTATTCTCTGTGCCTGCCAGGTGATTGAAGAGGATTCTGCCCCATTTGGGTCTCTAGGAATTTTCATCTTTGTTCTCAGAAGAGTGGTAATATAATAGTATATACTCAGAGTAGCCTCTTCACTCATCTCTCTGCTTCTCATCTGACTCCCAAGCCCTCTTAGCTTTGCTGGAAGATTAAACATTCTCAGAGGCAGGTGTAATGTGGTCTGTAGATCAAAGTCCCTGGGGAAGCTGTGGGCCATGGGGGAGGTGGAGGTCGGGGCCGGGGGAGGTCTTGCATGACCTGCCCCTCCAGGGTCGCTGCTCCTCTGCCCTCCAGCAGGTCCTCCGGTCAGGTTGCTCCTGCCACTCACTGGGCTCTGAGCCTCAGCCCTGCCTCTGCCCAGGGCCCCCTCTCTCCTCTTCCCCAGACCCAGCTCTCACCTCCTGAAGACCCAGCACAGACAGACGCCACCTCCTCCACTAAGGAATCCCCTCCACTGTGCCCACGATATTTAAGAATTAGCTTTGTTGTTAGGTTACCCATCAGGTGTGACCGTGTGGTTTGCTCATTCATTCAATAACTGTTTACTGAATACTTATTCAAAACACTATTTTAAACAACAAGGTCTTACTGTATAACACAGGGAACTATATTTTTAAAAATACTATTTTAGATGCCTCCCTGAGGGCAGCGATTTTGTCTTCTTTGAAAAATTCCTGGTGCCTAAATCAGTATTTGTTGAAAAGGCAGTTGGGTTTGCTCAGCTCTGCCAAGCTCCATCGCTGTGGCTTTACACAAAATTTACCCTTCTGCTCATCCACACGATGTGTGTAACAGTCCATCACCTCCACCTTGATCTGGACAGTAGATCAAAGAGACAGATACAGGCAGAGGTGTTTGGCAGGAGGCAAAGCAACACGCACACATGAATCCTTCTTGCCGGTGGGTGGGTGAAGAGCCGTGGAATCAGGGCTCATGGAGACCAAGGTCCACTTGGTGCCCAGGCCATTTAAAGCCACTGGCTCTGATGGAGGTTTCTCAAAAAACTAAAAATAGAACTACCATATGACCCAGCAACCTCACTCCTGGACATCTATCCAGAGAAAACTCTAATTTGAAAAGATACGTGCACCCCAATGTTCATAGCAGCACTGTGTACAGTAGCCACGACCTGGAAGCAACCTAAATGTCCATCAACAGATGAATGGATAAAGAAGACGGGGTACATGTATACAGTGGAATACTACTCAGCCACAAAAAAGAATGAAATTTTGCCATTTGCAGCATGGATGGACTTGGAGGGCATTATGCTAAGTGAAATGAGTCAGACAGAGAAAGACAAATACTGTATGATATCACTTATATGTGGAATCTAAAAAATAGGACAAACTAGTGAATAAAACAAAAAAGAAGCAGGCTCACAGATATAGAGGACAAACTAGTGGGGATCAGTGGGGACAGGGAAAGGGGAGGGGCATGATGGGGTAGGGAGAAAAAAGGGTTATTATGGGATTATGTGTAATCAAGTGTGTGAAACTTTTGAAAATTGTAAAGCACTATAGAATTTTAAAAAAGCCACTGGCTCTGATGTCCAAAGCACATATCCCAGGACACTTAGCACTTGGTGGAAAGCCCACCCCTGGTGGTGACAGCACGAGGGCTCACAGGCGCTTCCCCTGCATGACACAGCCATACCAGGTGCACAGATTACAGACCCTGCGCTGGTGTTAGAGACACAAGACAAAGGCACTGAGCTATATATCTAATTGCATTAAAAACTGAAACCAGAGCTATTTAACTTCTGAATGTCATGGACATGGACAAAACTAAGTGGCTGAGCAGAAGCTGTCAGCTCTGGCTGCCGACAGACGGAGATAGTTCTCACGGGGTGAGTCAGAGTCGACAAGATGGGCTTCAGAGCCTAAACTGACGACAGAGAAAAGCTTACATGTGTTATTAAGGCAAAAACTCTAGACTACAGAATACCAGCGTGTAACATGAAATCATCAAGACAAACAACCTAACATGGACATGGGCAGATCCATCTTTTCTTAGTGTTTCTCTCTGTCTCTCTGTATCTCTCTCTCTCTTTCTCCTCAGGGTTCATTAGTTTGGCTGATTAAATACCAGGATGACTAATTAGAATCTACAGTGAATATCAGGTAACCCTAAGAAATCATTATAGAATTTCTATTTTAAAAAAATTATTTATTTACTTTTGGCTGTGTTGGGTCTTCATTGCTGCACTCGGGCTTTCTCTAGTTGTGGTGAGCGGGGGCTACTCTTTGTTGGCGTGTGCGGGCTTCTCATTGCGGTGGCTTCTCTTGTTGTGGAGCATGGGCTCTAGGAGTGCGGGCTTCAGTAGTTGTGGCACACGGGCTCAGTAGTTATGGCTCACGGGCTCTAGAGTGCAGGCTCAGTAGTTGTGGTGCATGGGCTTAGCTGTTCCACGGCATGTGGGATCTTCCTGGACCAGGGCTCGAACCCGTGTCCCCTGCACTGGCAGGCAGATTCTTAACCACTGCTCCACCAGGGAAGCCCTCATTTTTTAAATACACTTTATTTTCCAGAAGAGTTTTAGGTTTACAGCAAAATTGAGGGGAAGGTGCAGAGATTTCCCATGTACCCCTCCTCCCCCACCATCACCATCCCCACCACATGGGACATCTGTTACAATTGATGAACCTCCATGGACACGTCACCGTCACCCAAAGCCCATAGTTTACATCAGGGTTCACTCTTGGTCTTGTGCATTCTATGGGTTTGGGAAAATGTGTAATGACAAGAATCCATCATTATAGTATCGTACAGAGTAGTTTCACTGCCCTAAAAATCCTCCGTGCTCCCCAATCCCTGGCAACCACTGATCTTTTTACTGTCTTCATCGTTTTGCCTTTTCCAGACGCCCCAGAGTTGGAATCATACAGTATGAAGGCTTTTCAGATTGGCTTCTTTCACTTAGTAATATGCATTTGAGTTTTCTCCTTGTCTTTTCATGGCTGATAGCTCGTTTCTCTTTAGCTCAGGACAATGCTTCATTGTCTGGAGGTAACCATTTATTTATCCATCACTTACTGAAGGACATCTTGGTTGCTCCCCAGTTTTGACAATTGTGAATAAGCTGATGTAAACATCCAAGTCAGATTTTTTTGGTGGATATAAGTTTTCAACTCCTTTGTGTAAATACCAAAGGAGCTGGATCATATGGTAAGAGTATGCTTAGTTTCGTAAGAAACCACCAAACTGTCTTCCACAGTGGCTGTGCCGTCTTGCATTCCTACCAGCAAGTCCACATCCTCGTCAGCATTTGGTGTTGTCAGGGTCCCAGATTTTGGCCACGCTGATAGGTGTGTGGTCGTAACTCGCTCTCAAATTGCATTTCTAGGTGACTAAGTTTTGAGCATACCATTTATTTTTGTGGGTGATCTCTTTAGCCACGGGTCACCTCTTTTAATTTTCTCTTTGGAAGAGCAGGATAGAGAGAGAGCATGGGAGGCTCAGTCTTCTCTCAATTTAATTTTCTCAGCTGGGGAAGTTATAAATGGGGTTTTCTAGGACAAATAGATGTGGTTTATTATAAGCTGGTTTTGGCAAGGATCGATTTCTATCAGGCCCATGACTGAGATGTCCTATGGGAAAAACAAAACAGGCAATAATTCTTGTATAAAATTAGGTTATTTCACTGATTTAGACCACTTACCCCTCTCCCACAGTAGTAAACTCAACGAAGTTTTAGTGATCGTAGGGATTTGACTGAGGGAAGATGTTTGGGGAATTTCCGAGGTTGCCTCTGGAAAGTCCAGGGTGGTAATAAATGCTGTCTCTTTGGAGATATTGAGC
The DNA here is from genome assembly GCF_964374135.1 of Grampus griseus. NCBI lineage: Eukaryota > Metazoa > Chordata > Mammalia > Artiodactyla > Delphinidae > Grampus > Grampus griseus. The sequence goes on from NC_139018.1 coordinate 148,094,151, forward strand.
AACGAATGTAGGAAAAAAGTGGGGCCGTTGCCGAGCACTGTGGAGTTGATTTCAACTGGGTCCTTCACTGCTCAGTCTTATGTTTGCTCACAGACCAGCTACCTGTCTGTGGTCATGGTTGTTTTCAGCTGGCTGGGTGTGGAGGTCGCTGTGGTTCCCAGACACGTGTCGTGGACCTGGGTCTGCTCCTCGGACAGGGAACCTGCCAGCCTGGCCCGTGAGCCTCTCACAGGGGTGATCGTGGTGGGGTCCAGTGGCACAATTAGCCACAATTAGTAGTGATTCCTTTTTCGTTTTTTTTTTCTGGCTTAGATTCAAAATTTGAGAAGTTTTTTGAAATGTACCAGGATGCATGACTGTCGTTCCAAAAACAGGGATTTTGGTAAAATGACACATGATGGTTTTATTTCCCTGAGCACATGCGTTTACAGTTTAGGATGTGGGAAGTGGGCTGAACTGCTGGGCCCTGGGCTCCAGATCCAGGCCGTGTTTTGCAGTCATCCTAGATTTTGGCTGCGCAGCTAGGGAGGTCTTGTCTGCTTCCCTTTCAGGCACTGGCCCTCAGTGTTTCTCCTTTGCTGTTTTCAGGCCTGTCTTCCTGTTCTGTTCCTGACGTCCCCGGCCTACCTCTAGGTCCTACCTTGTGCCTGTACCTGCTGCTCTGACTGGACGCACCATCCCTCCCCTTCGTCCAGCCCGTCTGCCCTTTGCATCCTCGCTTCACTGTGGTCCTGTCTGCTCTCGTCCGAACCCAGTGCGTCTCTTCATTAACGTCTACCTGGTTCTCAGGCCTTGATTTCAGGACCCCCCACCTCAGGTTTTCCTGCGGCTCTGTCGCTCATTCATTCACTAGGCAAGTGTTTACTGGGGTTATTTTGGACCAAGTGTTGTACCACGTACTGGGTACAGACAGAAATAAGATGTGGTTCGTGGTTAGGCTGTGTGAAAGATTTGAAGCTGTTTACGTTTACGCAGAGGAGCGAGTTCCCATTTCCTCGGTACCTAGTGATGGAAACACTGACAGATACTTGTACTCACCAATCCTCAATTTCAGCCTCACGGAGGGCATTGTCTGCACTGGAGGGTAAACGCTTCTGATAAACTCTAAGGACCAGTGGGGGGAAAACTTCCTACTGTCTCTGTGTGCGTATGTGGACGGCTCTTAGAAATTTCCTTGAATGAAAGAAAAATGAGGAAGAAGAAAGAAGAATCAACTCTTTCCCCAAACCCTCAGGGCCACAGCAATGAGAGGATCCATCCTAAACTGACTTACTAATCTAATCCACAGATATTTATTGAGGACCCGCCCTATGCCAGGCAGCGTTCTGAGCTGGGGGTGGGGAGGATGGAGCTGTGAGGGAGACGATCACGTTCCTCCGAGTGGTTCAGGACTGTCCTCTGGGAGCTGCTGGCTGTGACCTAGTGGTGGGGATGGAGCCAAGCTGGGGGGAGGGGGCGGGGCTGAGGGGGGAGGGCCAATTCCTCATCATCTGCGGGGTGGGGGGCGGGGTTGGCCTCCCCGCCCGGCTCCATCCCCTGCTCCTGACCCTCACTTTCTCTGGAGGAAGAAGCAGGGGGAAGAGTAGACAAGATTCATCATAAAGTCAACGAATAGCTTTTAGTCCCTTGGCTAAAAAACCTGAAGTGAACGTTTACATTTATTTGGTATTAAATTGAACCACATGAAATTGGCTGTATTTTGACTTACAAGAATGTTAATTTCCTGCATTTCAATCTAGTAGCTAAAAGGAGTGCTCTGGAGAAAATGAGCCTGTCAGTTACTCAGGTGATGTCGACACCAGTCCATCAACAATCTAGGTTTGTCTACAAGCAGATGAAAAGTGAGACAATTCTAACAGTCCTGGAACAGGGCTGCAGAGGCGCTGTAAGGCAAGTGACAAATGTGGGGCGAATCGGAAGATCTGAGCTCAAGCCCAAACTTTGCCTTTGAGGTGGTGGACCGGGTGCAAGCGCTGTCCCACATGTGAACCCCAGTCTGTAAAGGGGGGGCGTGTTGGAGGGTGTGGCCCGGGGACCCTCCATAGAGCTGCCCCCGCATACACCCGAGTGCCCACCTGGTCTGCACGCTGTGGCATCGCTTTTGTTTCCGGGGTCGGCTGTGATTTGGCGTCCCACGTGGGCATCTGGACCTGGGGCTCTCGTGCTGCAAAGGGCTGGGGCCCGAGGTGCCCCTCGTGCTGTGCGAGGGGAGGGGTCTGCCCAGCACCCCTCCTGCAGCTGCTCCCTGAGAGCATGGCAGCGAACCCTCTGGGAGCTCATGGAAGATGAGAGCAGTCACGCCCAGAGTTGTGGTCTGTGATGAGGATTCTCGTGCCCACGCTGTGGACATTCAGCCCCGGGATCCCTGCAGACACGCTTCCCGCCAGACGCGGCGAGTCTGCCGCCAGCGCTCGCCGCTCGGTCCAGCAGGTGACCGGGACGGAGTGCGCGATGCTGGTAGCTGGCCCATTACCTGAGGCCGGAATCAGGCTGAGCCAGCCATGGAGGGCAGCCGTGGGGCAGTGAGGCCCGGGGGTCTCCGAGCCCGAGGTGTGGGTTTGACCCGATTCGTGTCCAGAGGGCTGCAGGCAAACGTCCCTGGGAGAGTGGGAGTCACGGCCACTGGTGTCTGTTTAGCCGAGGGCAGACCCTTTTCAGCCAGGGGGCAGCTGGAGCTCCTTCCGGATGTAAGGAGGAAGAGAGGAACCCCTGGAGGCCCGTCCCACCCACTGCAGTCACGTCAGGGACTCAGCGAGAGCAAGCCCCCCAACCCCATGGTCCCCCAGGCCTGTCCCCCAAGACTTGCCCTGCGGCCTCCACTCCCGGGACCCATCCCCAGGCCTGGGCCCTGCTCCCCCAAAATGATGGAAGCGTGGTTAAAATGAAGTTCTTTCTGGAACCAATGGGCTGGATCTTAAGCCTTCCTGAGAACTGAAGTGTAATTTAAGAAACTGGAAGAAATGATTGAGTCACTGTCCTAATCCCCCGAGAGTCTGTTCTCACTCCAGCGAGCAGCCTAATCCCTGTGACTCTGCAACACTGGGCAGAATCCTTAATTACCCGCATCTCATTTCTTCTTCGTGGGCGCTTCCTGAGGAGCATCTGTTGCTCAGATGAACTCATGTGAAAATAAAGTATTGAAATCAATAATTCAACTTGGAGGTGAAATGGAACAGAAAAAGAACTTTCCTGTTTGCTGGCCCCTTTTCACGGATGCGGTGACCTCCGCTTTCTGTCCGGAGCTGTCAGAGCCCGGGTGGTGAGCAGGCGACTTCATGGTGACCTGGATGCAGGGGTGAAGGCAGCTCCTGCCAGATGTGGGTTCTGCGTTGTGGCTTCTGTGCTTTTGTGGAAACAAAGGCAACGCAGTATGTCTTCCAGGACCCGAGGCGCCAGCACCTGGGGGGAGCACTGGCCAACTCTCAGTTCCAGAGACAAGGGCCACAGAGGGAGGGGGGCCACAGCGGGAGGGGGGATGTGGCGGGAGGGGGGCCATGGCAGGAGGGGGCCATGGCAGGAGGGGGGATGAGGCGGGAGAGGGCCTACGGCAGGAGGGGGGCCACAGCGGGAGGGGGGATGTGGCGGGAGGGGGGCCATGGCAGGAGCGTGGCTATGGCAGGAGGGGGGCTATAGCAGGAGGGGAGCCATGGCGGGAGGGGGGCCATGGCAGGAGGAGGGCTATGGCAGGATGGGGGTCATGGCAGGAGCGTGGCTATGGCAGGAGGGGGGCTATGGTGGGAGGAGGGCTATGGCAGGATGGGGGTCATGGCAGGAGCGTGGCTATGGCAGGAGGGGGGCTATGGTGGGAGGAGGGCTATGGCAGGATGGGGGCCATGGCAGGAGCGTGGCTATGGCAGGAGGGGGGCTATAGCAGGAGGGGAGCCATGGCGGGAGGGGGGCCATGGCAGGAGGAGGGCTATGGCAGGATGGGGGTCATGGCAGGAGCGTGGCTATGGCAGGAGGGGGGCTATGGTGGGAGGAGGGCTATGGCAGGATGGGGGTCATGGCAGGAGCGTGGCTATGGCAGGAGGGGGGCTATGGTGGGAGGAGGGCTATGGCAGGATGGGGGCCATGGCAGGAGCGTGGCTATGGCAGGAGGGAGGCTATAGCAGGAGGGGAGCCATGGCGGGAGGGGGTCCATGGCAGGAGGAGGGCTATGGCAGGATGGGGGTCATGGCAGGAGCGTGGCTATGGCAGGAGGGGGGCTATGGTGGGAGGGGGGCTATGGTGGGAGGAGGGCTATGGTAGGATGGGGGTCATGGCAGGAGCGTGGCTATGGCAGGAGGGGGGCTATGGCGGGAGGAGGGCTATGGCAGGATGGGGGTCATGGCAGGAGCGTGGCTATGGCAGGAGGGGGGCTATGGTGGGAGGAGGGCTATGGCAGGATGGGGGTCATGGCAGGAGCGTGGCTATGGCAGGAGGGGGGCTATGGTGGGAGGAGGGCTATGGCAGGTCTGGGCTATGGTGGGAGGAGGGCTATGGCAGGTCTGGGCTATGGTGGGAGGAGGGCTATGGCAGGTCTGGGCTATGGTGGGAGGAGGGCTATGGCAGGATGGGGGTCATGGCAGGAGCGTGGCTATGGCAGGAGGGGGGCTATGGTGGGAGGAGGGCTATGGCAGGATGGGGGTCATGGCAGGAGCGTGGCTATGGCAGGAGGGGGGCTATGGTGGGAGGAGGGCTATGGCAGGTCTGGGCTATGGTGGGAGGAGGGCTATGGCAGGTCTGGGCTATGGTGGGAGGAGGGCTATGGCAGGTCTGGGCTATGGTGGGAGGAGGGCTATGGCAGGTCTGGGCTATGGTGGGAGGAGGGCTATGGCAGGTCTGGGCTATGGTGGGAGGAGGGCTATGGCAGGTCTGGGCTATGGTGGGAGGAGGGCTATGGCAGGATGGGGGTCATGGCAGGAGCGTGGCTATGGCAGGAGGGGGGCTATGGTGGGAGGAGGGCTATGGCAGGTCTGGGCTATGGTGGGAGGAGGGCTATGGCAGGTCTGGGCTATGGTGGGAGGAGGGCTATGGCAGGTCTGGGCTATGGTGGGAGGAGGGCTATGGCAGGTCTGGGCTATGGTGGGAGGAGGGCTATGGCAGGTCTGGGCTATGGTGGGAGGAGGGCTATGGCAGGTCTGGGCTATGGTGGGAGGAGGGCTATGGCAGGTCTGGGCTATGGTGGGAGGAGGGCTATGGCAGGTCTGGGCTATGGTGGGAGGAGGGCTATGGCAGGTCTGGGCTATGGTGGGAGGAGGGCTATGGCAGGTCTGGGCTATGGTGGGAGGAGGGCTATGGCAGGTCTGGGCTATGGTGGGAGGAGGGCTATGGCAGGTCTGGGCTATGGTGGGAGGAGGGCTATGGCAGGATGGGGGCCATGGCAGGAGCGTGGCTATGGCAGGAGGGGGGCTATGGTGGGAGGAGGGCTATGGCAGGTCTGGGCTATGCTGCTGCCTTTCTCTTAACTTCTTCACATTTCCGTTTCAATCCTGATCAGATGTCAAAGCTTTGCTGACACTCGATAAGTTGCGCTAAAGCATTCAGCCGGGCTCGTGGACTCCGGGGACCCAGCAGTAGCCCCTTCCCGAGGTTCCTCTGGGAGATCAGTCACTTTGGTGGCGCATGGATTTTTGTGGGTGGGGATGGTCACAGGCCCTCCTGGCTGCATCGTGAAGCACTAAAGTGAGTTGTCACCTGTTGACATGCAGGAAGTGGCGCCTGGACACGTCCCTGCAGGTGCAGGGTCCTTGCTGTCCAGCAAAAGCCACGGGCACTTCAGCAGGTGGGATGGACACATGCTCCCCATGGCTTTCATCACTGCTTTTTAGGAAAACAGGAGAAAGACAAGCAGACGACAAACAGGTGACGGCCCAGCACAGGGCCTCCTTCCGGCGCTGGTCCAGGGAGCTGCGTGCGTGGAGGCCTCGGAGCAGACAGCATGGGGAGGTTCCATCCAGGCCCTTCGGCTGGGGAGCCAAACTCCTGTTTATGCGAAGCTTTCACAAAAACGTGCTTGCTGTCTACTTCCTTGTGGGGTTTGTAGATTTTCCAAATCCCCGCGGTGGTCCCGCTGCCTGTCCAGTCACCTGGCAATGCTCAAGACCCTAGCACGACCTTGGCTGGCAATGTTTCTGAGATGGCCGTCTGGGAACCAGCGGTCTGGACTGTTCCTCAGGGCAGCTTCTCGATTCAGCTCACGACGAAGGAAGGAGGGATGGTGAGCGTGTGGAGGACTCAGGGGAGCTTCAGACTCAGGACTGCTGACTCAGGGCTGATTGCAAACGTGACACTCCGGTCCCACTACAGTCGCCGCAAGATCGCACGTGTGTCCACGGACTGTGGTCCAGCCTTTCAGCAGTACCGAGAAGCAGCCCCCCTTTCCACAGCGACGGCTCCCCTACGCGCCCAGTGCCCACCCTGTCTGAAGCCTGCTCGTTCCAGTGGCCTGTGGAGGCCACTGTTGCCCTGAGGGACGCCTGGGTGGAAGTCCTTACAATTGGGGTGAACAGCTGACCAGGGCTCCACCCCAGTGCCGTCCCTCCCGTCACGGCCCCCTTCCTTCTGGGACACCCTCCCCTGCGCGGCGAGGCCTGGGGAGTGGGGTGCGGTGCTGCAAACTCCAGGCGCAGACGTGCAGGGTGCAGACCGCTCCTGACCTGACCTGAGCTTCCCTGGACGTGTGGATAACCTATGTCATGTGGACGAATGACGTCCAGCCACAAACAAGAAAACAGCAGCTATGGAAATTCCTTCAGATCTTTGAAAGTTTCAGAGGTTCTCAAGGAAAAACAAATGAAACCTCAGTGGGATCCATACCTGGGCTGCTTCCCTGTCCTGCTCAGAGTAAACCTCATGGGCCCCTTTGCGCTCGCGTATTTCACCGTTAGAGTAGAATTTTCTAGAATAGGTTTCTTCCTCCTCATGATGAAAAGAGGAAAAGGAACGTCCACCTAGGAAGACGAAGGCGGGGAGGCTGCAGGACATCTGTTCCTTAGACAGCTTCCCTCTCCTCCCATCCGTCAAAATCACCCTTGACAAGAGCTGACCAGTTGCTCCCACGACGTGGAAAACTCCAGAGCAACCCCGCCCAGCTCTGCTCCTGGGAGGGTACCCCCTGCAGTCCTGGCTGTCTCCCCACGGGGTCTCCGCACACCCGAGCTGGCAGGGGGTGGGACCGTCTGAGGGGCTCTGCTGGCGTCAGGCTGGCCCGAGTGCAGGGGCCCCTGGTTTCCAAGCTTGCTGACCACCACCCGGGGTGTGGTGTCCTGGACACCAGCGTCAGCCTGGCCCATGTTCCTGCAGCGCCCAGCAAGCAACGCGTCATGAAATATTGATATGGTTCCACCAGACTTCCACCTGACATTTGAGTTATGGCTTTAGGTGTTCTTTTTTAATTCTAAGCAGTCAATGAAGGATCAAAGGAAATGTCATATTTGCAGCACTGAGCCCAGAGGGGCACCTCCACAACCAGGAAGGGGCTGGCCCTCCCGCCATTGGTGGTGTTCCCAGCGGCCGGGGGTCAGGCCTGACCCCCTCCCTGGTACACCCAACATTTCAAATATTTATCACATTAAATATCAACCTCCAGAATATTGCCTTCGTTTAAGCTTTTCACGTCCCAATGATTTTTTATTATTTCCATCGACCAAAATAAATGAAGAAAATGTTTTAGACTACACTTGAAAGCATGTAAAAATCAATAACTGGATTTTAAAAGATTTAAAATGTCTTGAATACATTCATTTTCAAACATTTTCCTCTGATTTTTAAATAGCTTTTCTTGGAGCATAACATTTTTTTGAAAAGTCAAATATGGAGCATTAAGGGTATAATTACCATTTTAATTATAACTCAATCATCCTATCTGCTCTGCATAGAAATTAAAGCTTTTATGTCAGGATTTTGGGCACTCACAAATGTTCAGGAGCAATTAATGTTAAAAGTTTATTTTTTTTTTTTAAAATCGAGTACGAACTTTGCGGTTCTTAATTTCATTCTTGCGCAGACTGAAAAGTACAGATGCTCTCACTTGTTATTTTATTTCTAAAGTGAATCCGTTTCCACTATGAGTCCGTTCCTGTGTCCCTCCCAGAGGCAGGACCACGATGGTTAAGGGGCTCTGAAGACTTGCTGTCCCGGGGCTGGGGGCCACTGCTCACCTAACACACAGGCCTGCCATGTGACACACGTGGGTGAGCGGCAGACTCTGAGAGCAGCCTCAGGCTGGTGCACACCCTGAGCTAGTGGGATTGTCGCGTGAGCCCCTGTTTGCCCTAGGATCTAAAATCATTCCAACTGCTCTGAGAGTTATTGATTTTCCTCCTGTCCCGAATAAGAGTGTTTAAAAATCGGTTGTACCTTTAGATCCTTTGTATTTGGGAAGCAGAGGGCTGCTTTCATTAAATCACAGAACTGGACAAAGCCTCAGAAACCTCAAGGACCAGGGGTTCCCCATGAACCCTGCTCGGGGCTCAAAGAAACTTATGGGAGGGGTCTTCAAAAGTCTCCAGTTTGCATTAATGAAAACACTGTTTGGCTAAAACTCAGCTAGATTTTCGTTGCATTTAGCCCCGAAAATGAAATACTGAAATGACAGCTTTCCCGTGGTTTTGCTGCAAACGAGTGCCGTGCTGAGCTCCGCATCCCGACGCCCAGGCTGCGGGTCTGGGCACGCATACGCGCTGGTGTGCAAAGTGCAGTCTCACCATTTTTCTCCTTGTTAAACCCCCATCTAAGATCTGGCCCACTTCCTCCTGTGCTGGAAGGAAAATCATTTTTCTGGGCATTGCCGTGGCAAAATAAAATAATTCCAATTTTAGAAAGTCGGTGGATGGGCCCCTTCCTCTCAGCATTTTTTGCTGACTGCCTCGCTCCACTTTGCTTTTCCCTGGAGCCTAGTTTTGTGGTTTGTATTTTTCTTCCTTGTGCTTACATCTTAGTTTTCTGCTTTTATTAGGAAAAATGGCAATGGAAGCAGGTAGACATGCTTTAAAAATGATGATCACACCACATCCTGTGTACCTGGGATGAGACAGCGCCCAGAGACCTACTACCTGACCGTGGTCACCCACTTGTGTGGCCGTAACGGTCACACCACCAACAGCCCAGAGCTAGAGGCAACCGGCTTCCGAAGTGCACACACGACCTGGATGCTTCCAGCAGAGGGGGGATTTCACATGATTTTATTATTTCCAGGGAAAGAAAAAATTTAAAAATCTGAGTAAACATGACTGAGATTTAATGGCTCTGAAAGACTTTTCGTATAAATCAGTTCACCCTTCAGAAAACGTCCCTTTCTTGGGCGTCCTCTTCAGGTTTGGGTTCTACAGGAGTTCTCGGTGCCCTTTGGGTAACCTCAAAGTCCCCAAACATCGCCAGGAGCTTCCATTTGCCCTCCCCCATCCCCTGGGGGGCTTCGGCAGTGGGGGCGGGCGGAGCTGGGGGCCTGGAAGAGGAGAGGGTCTGTTTCTCCCCCGGCTCCGGCCTCCGTGGGTGGACAGCATCCTGTCCACTGCAGCTCCCCCCCCTACCCACGGCATCCCCCACCTCCACAGAATGTGCTCTCCCTGTGGTGTGGCTTCCCCAGTCCTGGCCACACCTCGGTGAGGGGCCTGTCACACTGAAACTCTCCACCAGCCCGTGGACAGTGCGGGCTTCCTGCTGAGCCCCATCCGGGAAAACAGGAGTATCAGGAGGGGGCCCCACCCCGTCCGAATGGGTTTGAAATGTTCGCGGCTTACATGTCTACATTCTGTCTGGCTGGGCAATGGATTCGGTGAAGAATATACCATAATTTTGTTAGACAAAGTGAAATGCATGTCACCTTCCAGTGTTTAGTATTGTGAGAGTTTCCTGGGAGCCAAAGAACAGACACAAACCCGTCCCCAGAGAAGGTGAGGAGTCCCTGCTGTTGCCAGGGACATAAAGCCAGAGGCAGGAGGTGGGACCACTGGCTCATCTCCGCAGCCTCGAGAGAGCGGACCGTGACCCCCAACCACTGTGAGGCCCGAGTACCGGCTGCTCCAGCGCAGGAGGGGAGAGCGGTGTGCTTGGGCCGGGAGGTGAGGTGGGAACAGAGCCTCCGGGGCCGTGGGTGGGACGCCTCATCATCCTTCCATCCTCTTATTAACTGAAAGCTCAACACACACTCGCACAGGCTGCTGGGTGTTGGCACCTTTCCTGGCAGGAGCAGCGCGGGTGGGACCTCTCCCTCATCGGTCCCCCATCGACAGGGTTGGGGGGCAGGCTCCCTCACTCCGCACAGCTGTCCCCTTGGGAGAGACTTTTGTGGCTTCTAAGATGTTGCCAAGTGTCAGAAAGAGGGACAAAGTGAGGGGACCCTCCCGTTACCATGTGCAGAAGAGGACAACCCGGGTCCCATCCCGACCATGGAAGAGTCTCCCCATCACCCCTGCCAATCCCAGCGTGGCCGACAGGTACTGCAGCCTCCACAGACATCTACTGTAGCAGAAAATCATCAAGAATGGACAGGACCAGCTCTAACAGCTTAGAAGCATGACAAGTGACCTTGACTTCTGATGTCTGCCATACGGCTCCATCCCAAATACTGGTTGAAGAATAGAGAGAAAATCCTAGAAACTAAGAATAAAGAGGGACAGAGGCTGACACCCCCCATAAAGTAACAGCTATTAAAACAATGTGAAACGAGCTCAAGAATAAGCCCAGACGTACAAGCCAGAACTGTTATCCTAGAACAGACTTTATTACGTATAAAAATGCATGAGAGGGGAGAGCCAGCAGAAGCAGGGAGGAAATGATTATTCATAAAGGTTTTTAGGATGACGGGTAAGCAAGCATGATCTTGCCTTTGGCTCACACCTCAAAATATATTACAGGTGGGTGGAACAAAATATCAAAATAGCAGAAGCGAACCGCAATGAATGCTTACTAAGCTTCTCGAGGTGGGGTGGAGAAGATCGTTCAAAGCAGAGAAGCGGAAGAATAAGTCAGACATTCAACAGATGGACTACAGAGAAATTAAAGATTTCTCTGTTTCAAAAACCTTTCATCATAATCAAATTAAAAAATGGAACAAAAGATGCATGCAGCCAATGACGACGGATTAGCAAACAAAATGATCCTAAACGTAATAACTCTGCTGATAAGAACTCACTGCAAAAATGCCTCTCACGTCTGGACTTAAGAAAAGCGTGTTATTTCTGATGAGTGGATAACCGGTATTTTTCCCTTTATGGAGCGCTGGCAACTACGTTTTCCCCTCTGCCTTGAACACCAAGCCGCTCTGCACTTGGTCGTCGCGCCTATCCTTAGCTTGTTTTGCTTGCTTCCTGGCACGTCCCTGCCCTTCTGGGAATTACAGTGTACATACAATCTAATGGTATGGTTGAATTCCTGGCTGGTTAGATAGAACCGTCTTGTCTTTTCCTTCACCAATATGAATAATCTACTTTGGATGGATTCCCAGGGTGGAATCACGGCACGGATGTGCATGAACGTCTCTGAGATTATTGACCACGGGGCACCTCACCCTTGGTGGGTGCTGGGCCCATGCAGGCTCCCTCTCCGTCCCCTCCTCCCACCCACCCCCACCTGCCCGCCAAGAAGAACAGAGTAAGTGTCTGTTAATAAGTAAATGTCGTTAACGCGCAAAGTGTGGCTCCTGAATTGTTTGGATTTTAAGAGAGAAGGCAGTGATCTGTCCAAGTAAATAAGTCAGCCAGGCTCAGGGGCTGGTGCCTGCATCTCTCCGATGACATCGCACAGGTGTCATTTTGGTTTGGGGTTGAGGCCTTTCCCCGAGGCCAGTCTCGGAGCCCAGGCACGGACTGACCTTAGTGAAGGCAGAACGCCTTCGCCCAGGCCAAGAAGGATGACCAGACCAGGTACAGCTGACCGTTCTTAGTTGTCAAAACTATACCAGCTCAGTCATCGCCTGTGAAGGGGGTTTCACGGTGAGATATTTGGTCACTTTGTTGTTGACTTTGTAACTGTCCTTCTTCCAGATAAGATGAGGTCTGCTGACAGGCTGCTGGGTCCTGTACACTCATCTCTTTTTCCATGACGGGAGAAGATGACAGGTGAACTGGAAAGCAAGAGACAGATGAGAAAACAGTTCCCCGAGGGAGACACGGGGCACAGAAGGGCTGGCGTCCGTGTCCGGGACTTTAGGCACTTGGGTAATGCATCGTGGACGGCAGGCAGTGTGCACGTGGGTGCGGTGTTGTAGCCACGGGGGTACCGAGCTGCCTGAGATTGGACGCCGTGACAGCACAGGCTAATGGGGCTAGTTTTTCAATAGGAATGTATTTTACTGTTAAAAGTTCCAATGGCCCTAAAAAATGTAAAATCCCATCCCCTAGACGACAGGCTTCATTTCGACTTCATCTGTCAGACTGATGTGTCACATGGCTCTGTAGTTAAAAACCAACATGAATCATTTGGAACCGAAACCCATCCCCTGGCTCCTTACAGGTCTCCCCAGGTGACTGTGACCACGTCGGTCTCTCGTTTCCCCGTCTGCAGGGTCCTAGTCATCCTTCCTTGGAGTCAGGGTCAGTCATGCAGCGGGCCAGTCCTGGTGTCTTCCTTATTTCAAAGGCCGCACCCCAGCCTGCAACGCTTGGAAAGTCCCACCATGAGCAAAGACTCAGGCACCTGCTTTTCTCAGACACAGGGTAAGGCTACAATTTTAATACCTCCTTGTAAACAGAAATATCTCACTCTGTTCTCCGGAGAATTTCCCAGCCTCCAGGACCTTCATCCAGGCTTGAGAACAGCACAGGCCCGGGAAGCCCAGGGCTCCACATGAGAAGAAGGGGGCAGGGATGGTTCCTGGGCCAAGCTCCAGTCTGTGCACATCTGCGTCCAACGTGTAGCTGTGGGAGTGGAAGCCGGGCAGGGGAGGAGAGAGTGTCTGTGTCCCCCACAAAGTGGGATGAAGGCTCAAAGCAGAAACAGACTCTCCTGATTTGTTTTTCTCTCTCCTCAGAGCAGCCCAAGCACTGGGCTCAAATGGATCCTTGGTGATGTTTCTAAGTAACTTGCTTCCAGAGGAAAGTGCAGCCCAGCATCCCTCAGTCTCTTTGGTGAGATTCTTTGATGGGTGGGGAGAGGCGACGGGAGGAGATCAATAAGGATGGGCCGTAAACTTGGTCTCCTGAGTTTGGTACTAAATCTCACTTTTTGCTAGTGGAAAGAACTCAAACCCATTTGATAAAAACTTTGGTGAACACTGTCTATCTTGGAAACTATTTTTTTAAAATACATTTATTTATTTTTGGCTGTTTTGGGTCTTTGTTGCTGCGCACAGGCTTTCTCTAGTTGCATCGAGTGGGAGCTACTCTTCATTGCGGTATGCAGGCTTACTGCAATGGCTTCTCTTGTTGCGGAACATGGGCTCTAGGAGCGCGGGCTTCAGTAGCTGTGGCACGTGCGCTCAGTAGTTGTGGCTCAGGGGCTCTAGAGTGCAGGCTCAGTAGTTGTGGCGCACAGGCTTAGTAGCTCTGTGGCATGTGGGATCTTCCTGGCCCAGGGCTCCAACGTGTGTCTCTTGCATTGGCAGGCAGATTCTTAACCACTGATCACTAGGGAAGTCCCTGTCTTAGAACTATTTTGTCTTTTTCAAAAAACTCAGTGTAGGGTGGAAGAAAACGCCTGGGCTTCAGAGTGGCTGGACTTTTGTTTGAATTCAAATTCTGCTCTCGCTTTCTCTCTGTCTCTCTCTCGGTCTCTCTCTGTCTGTTTATGCTTTTTCTAATTCTTTATTGAGTATTTGAGTTGATTTCTTCATTGCTTCCTACACGAATTTTTGGTTAAGGCAATATAATGATTATTCTAGTTAGTTTAGGGAGCTTCACCAAGTTGAGGAATGATGAGAAAAGAACAATATTATTTATTAGGCTAATATTGAGGGAGGAGAAAGAAATGTTAAAGAAATAACAGGCAAGGAAATTTAACACATTTAGCCACTTGGGACCTTGTAGTGAAGGAAAAATAAGAAACAGTCAAACAAATCATAACAGCCCTGAGAGCTTCACTCGATTGTAACAGAATATCATCTTCAAAGTCCAAAACGATGGAAGCTCTAGAAACAATATAATTGGTACACTCCTTTTAAGAAGAAAAGGCACTGCATTTATAATGATTCCTATCTAAATTACTTTTAAAAGTTTGGCATTTAAAAATATAATTTTTGGGCTTCCCTGGTGCCGCAGTGGTTGAGAGTCCGCCTGCCGATGCAGGGGACGTGGGTTCGTGCCCTGGTCCGGGAGGATCCCACATGCCGCGGAGCGGCTGGGCCCGTGAGCCATGGCTGCTGAGCCTGGGCGTCTGGAGCCTGTGCTCAGCAATGGGAGAGGCCACAACAGTGAGAGGTCTGTGTACCGCAAAAAAAAAAAAAAGAAAAAAAATATATAATTTTCAATTATTTCAAAATTCAGTGTTGTAGAACTTTTCATTTTTTCATAATGTTGATAAATACGATGGCATCAGTAGTACCGAGACTTGATTCAGCTTTCTCGACCATATTTGGCACAAAGAGAAAGAGTTCAGACTCTGCTAAACTCATAATAGTGTGAGAATCAAGAAAATACTATGTCTGTTTGGTCTGATGCTGGACAGTGTTTAAAAAGTAAATCAGGGCTTCAAAAAGTATTGAAGGTCAGTAAAGGAGGGAAGCCCTTTTCCAGAGGTTACTTTGTCTTGTTAAGTGAATTAATACACTAATACATGTAGAAGAGGGCTTAGCACCTAGTGTGCGGTATATAAACATCAGTTAATATAGTCATCATCATCTTTATCACACCTCACAGATTCTCCAGGATATTTCGGATCTGTACATTGAAAATTATAAAATGTTAGTGAAAGAAACCAAGGAAGACCTAAATTAGTGGAAAGACATGCTGCTTATGGATTGGAAGACTCAAACAGTGAAAGTGTTGATTCTCATGAAACTGACGTCTAGGTCAATGTAATACCAGCAAACATGTTTGTAGAGGTACATAGCTTATTCTAAAATTTATATGGAAAGGCACACATACTAGAATAACTAACATATCCATTTTATAAAAAGCAGAAGGAGGGGCTTCCCTGGTGGCACAGTGGTTAAGAATCCGCCTGCCAATGCAGGGGACACGGGTTCGAGTCCTGGTCTGGGAAGATCCCACATGCCATGGAGCAACTAAGTCCATGCAGCACTACTGAGCCTGTGCTCTAGAGCCCGTGAGCCACAACTACTGAGCCCACGTACCACAACTACTGAAGCCCGTGCGCCTAGAGCCCATGCTCCGCAACAAGAGAAGCCACTGCAATGAGAAGCCCACGCACCGCAATGAAGAGTATCCCCCATTTGCCGCAAATAGAGAAAGTCCCCACGCAGCAATGAAGACCCAACACAGCCCCCCCAAAAAAACAAAAAGTGGAAGGAATCACTACTCAATATTGAGGTTTTCTAGAAAGTGATAGTAATCAAGACTGTGTGGTATTGGTGCAAGGACAGATGCATAGATCAGTGGAACAGAATAGAGAGCCCAGAAGGAGACCCACACAAATGTGACCAACTGTTTTTTGACAAAGGTTCCAGAGCAATTCCGTGGAGGGAGAATCGCCTTTTTACACAAGGTTCTTGAGCACCTGGACTTCCATAGGCACTGCCCCTCCCCCCACCAGACCCCCAGACCCTTCAATGTATATCTCACACCTTGGATAAAAACTGACTAAAAGTACATCGTAGACTTAGATTTTTAGGAAAAACCTAGGAGAAAATTTGGGGGATCTACAGCAAGACAAAGAATTCTTAGACTTGACATCAAAAGCATCACCTGTAAAAGGAAAAATTGAAGGATTAGATTTCATCAAAATTGAAAGACTTTGCCCTGTGAAAGGCCCTCTTAAGAGAATGAAAGACAAGCCACAAACTGAGAGGAAATATTTGCAAATCGCAATCTGACAAAGAACTAGTACCTAGAGTATATGAAGGACTCTCAAAACTCATCAGTTAAAACACACAGTTGAATTCGAAAATGGGCAGAAAACACTAGGAGACATTCTAGCGAAGAGGATACACAGATGGCAAATGAGCACGCAATGAGATGTGCAACTTCTGGGAAATGCAAGTTAAAACCATGTGCAATACTATTACCACACACCTAGCAGAGCGGCTAAAATGAGAAATAACACCGCCACCAAATGCTGGTGAGGCAGTGGAGAAACCAGATCACCTGTACACTGCTGGTGGGGATGCAGAATGGGGCAGCCACTCGGGGAAACAGTTTGGGATTTCGTTAAACTAAACACGTGGCTACCACTCGACCCAGCAATGACACTCCTGTGCATTCATCTCAGATAAATACAAATTTGTGTTCATACAAGAAACCCTGTGTGCTGATGCTTACAGCAGCTGTGTCTGTAATCGCCCCAAACTGGAATCAATTTATAATTTATTAATTGTCACGACTGAAACAATGTTCTTGGTAGTTGCTTCAGTTTCCTCGCTCGAAAAATACCAAAGTTAACCAATAACCCAAATGAACGCATGGAGGGGCAAAAATAGAATTATTCTTCTGTGACATTGGCAAAATGATGAGGGTGACCCATGATGAAGATACCCCATGTTCTAATTCCACCTCAGTCACTACTTTTCTACAACCTCTTTACTGTACTTTTCTGTACTCTGGATTCCATACGTACAATTGAACTGTTCTCACAAAAGCAGGAGGAGGAACAGGCCAAGAAGAAGAAACAGGAGAAAAACAAGAACCAAAGGAGACTTAATCCCTTCCTCCCAAAGAACCTGTGTTGAGCCCACATTTATGCTAAGAAAGGTGGCAGACGGTGGGCTGGCGAGGTGGGAGAGATAGCCCCCCTCCTGCCCGGAGGACACAGGCAGGAAGGTGGGTACTGATGACGCATAGGGCCAGAAAGGGATGCTGAGGTGGTCCTGGGGGCGATGGGGGTGTTTGCGGGCTGATGGGCAGGTGACAGGAGGCGGGTCGGGAGTTGGGAAGGAGTTCCGGGTGGGGACAGGACCTGCAGTGTCTGGGCATTGCGTCTGAGTCAGGGGGACACGGGGCTGGGCTCATTACCGTGAAAATTCATGGTCGGTCTAGTTCAGACGGCGCGCTCTGATTGCCGCCGGCCCGGCGTTCACGGGAGCCTTCGGCTTTGTGACGAGAGTAACAGGGAGAAACGGAAGGATTTTTGAGCAGGCGAGAAAGGTAATCAGGGTGACATCTAGAAGATTAGACCGGCAGCGTTTGGCGAAAGCAAGGATGCCCTGCAATAACGGAGTCCGAGAACAGTGGGGACCCACACCCAGGTTCCCGGGACCCCAGAAAAGTGGATGCCATGTTGCGGACATGGAGATAAGCCCTTGTGGCCACAAGTTTGCCCCTCAGGGGGTGGGGTCGGGGACCCCAGGCGTCACTGTGGGGCTTGATGGATGCCAGTAACCCTGATGAGGAAGGAGGGCTGCACACGACTTCAACCTCAAAGAACCGTTCCAGGTTCTGAGAGGGAATCAGCAGACACCGACACTTTGTGTCCTTTCAGTAGCTGGAGCTTCATGAAAGCGAGGCCTGTGCTCCCAACACTCACTGTAAACAAACCAAGCAAGGCTCAGCTCTTCACTTCAAGACCAGCTAGTGTTTTTGTTGCTGTTGTTGAACAGTTCAAACCTTCTCATGTATTCCAACGATTACTATTATCATCCTTTTTTGCAGATCTTCCTGGAGCAGGACCTGGCTCCTCCTGGATTGTTCGTAACATGGGGGGAATGTCTTATCACCTTTCCCTGCATTGTCTGTGTCAAAATCACCCCGCAGAGCTTTGCACAGAAAACTCTTATTTCGCTTTGCTTATCAAGAAAGAGCGCCAGAGAAAGGGGCCTCCAGAAGTTTGTCACTGTGCTAATTTATGACCCGTCGAGTTCAGACCGGTCGCTTGGATTCGGCACAAAGTTCACGCTCTCACGCTGCAGCCGGTGGCAGCTTTGTAGATAAAGGATTTAACAAAACGCCGCAATATTGCATTTCAACGTGACAGAGCTCTTGGCGCTGCCGCGTATTTTGTGCCTGCTGCCAGTTGAGATGTAAAAATTGTCAGACTATTTCTAAGTGGAAATCCAGGTGTTCACAATAATGAAAGTGTAAGTAAAATCATAAGAAAACCTCTGCTATTAAATCTGTTCCAGCGATAGTTAAGAGTTTAAAAAATTAAATCTATTAAAATGTATCATGTGTTCAAAATATTTCAGACTGGAAACAGAACGTCCTGACATTTTCCAGCGTGAGAGCCACTGTCGACTTGGTGAGGGAGGTGGCGGCTCCAGGCAGCAGGATTTTCTGCGAAGACCCCGCACTGTGCCCCCGTCTCTCCTCTGCCCTTTCTCCACGCCACACCTGCCCTGCCCTTGGCCGTGGTTCCTGCCCCCACCAGCTCGCACCTGAACCCCTGCTCTGCACACTCGCTTGGAAGTGTGTGCCTCCCCCGCTCCCTGGTGCTTCAGTGACTGCCCCCCTGAGCACCGCCTCTTTGCCCCTTTGAGATCCGCACACGGCAGCCTGGGGCAGAGAGCATCCCAGCCACCTGCCGGCCCAGACTCTCGGTGTCATGGGCCAGCCCAGGCATGAGACAGAAGTGTTCCCAAGCATGGGGAGTTGGGCGTGTCCAAGGTTCAGAAGACCCAGGATGGAGGCCTGTGACATGGGGTCTTAGAACTCATCCGGCTACTTCAAAGAAAATACCTTTTTCTTTTGTTTGCCTCAAACATATGTAGATATGACTGGAGTGTTTCCCAGGACTGAAGGGACAGGATCGGTGCTCGGTAGCCTCTTCCCTGGAAGGACACTTTTTTACTTGGGGTATTTCCCTGAGGTAAAAGTAGGGAATGGCTGGATAATCGCTGAATCTTATCCCCATCCTTTTCTGTCCTGCAGTCAGGAGGGGCACGTAGGGTCTGTTCAGCCACATGCTCACTTGGTTTCTGCTCAGGCGCTGGACCAGAGGTTGGCAGAGTCTGAAGCGTGTGACTGGAGACGGCCTCCCTGGTGCGGGCTGGTCACCATCATGGCCTTGAAGATGCTGTGTCTGAACCCAGCGATCCCCAAACTTTCTGACTGTATACGATTATGCCTGAAGTCGTTTTGAACATTCACTCCCCATATGCGTATTAATTCATTTATAGATGATATAAACCACTCTATTCATTTGTAGCTTGGACACAAATACGCAAATTAAAAAATAATGAGATACACTCCACAAATGGGGGACAGAAGGGAACTTCCTCAACCTGATAAGAAGCATCTACAAAAAGCCCACAGCTCATATCAGACCCATTTTTTTGTGGACACATCTTATAACTCAGCAAGAAAAAGACCCAAATAAAAACAGTTCAAGAATTTGAATAGATATTTCTCCAAAGAAGATATACACACGGCAAATGGCACATTGAAAGATGTTCAGTATCCTTAGTCATGAGGGAAATGCAAGTCAACACTACAGTGACATAACATTTCACACCAGCTAGGGTGGCTAAAATAAAGAAGACAGGGTTGTGGAGAAATCGGAGCCGTCAGACGCTTCTGGTGGGATTGCAAAATGATGCCGCCAATTTGAAGAGTTTGGAAGTTTCTCAAAATGTTAAATACATTTTGA
This sequence comes from Grampus griseus, assembly GCF_964374135.1. Taxonomy (NCBI): domain Eukaryota; kingdom Metazoa; phylum Chordata; class Mammalia; order Artiodactyla; family Delphinidae; genus Grampus; species Grampus griseus. Next base: position 148,113,765 of record NC_139018.1, read on the forward strand.
AACAGCAATTCCACCGCTAGGTATCTACCCAAGAGAAATGGAAACATATGTCCACACAAATAGGTGCACACGAGTGTTCATAGTAGCATGATTTATAGTAGCCCCAAAGTGGAAACAACCCAAATGTTGAATGGACCAACTAACAAATGGATAAATAAAACCAGGTATATCCATAAAAGTGGAATATTATTTGGCATAAAAATGAATGAAATACTGATACATTCTACAACATGGATGGACCTTGAAAACATTAGGCTGAGTTAAAGAAGCTGGACAAAAATGTCACGTATTGTATGATTCCATTTACATGAAACGCCCAGGACAGGCAAATACTAAGAGAAAGAAAGTAGGTGGGTGGTGGCCGGGGCCTGGGGAGGGGGAAATGCTAATAGGTTTTAAGGGAGGATGAAAATGTTCTGAAATTAGATAATAGTGGTGGCTGCAGAGCTCTGTGAATATACTAAAAACCACTTTAAAAGGAAGAATTTTATGGTACCTGATATATATCACAAGAAAATTGTTATAAAATGATGAGATTAAAATACAAAGTTCTAAAAGGTCTAGATTGTCTTCTCTCTTTTATCCAACGAATCATCTACACACTCCACACTTTGGGGACTTTAACACGCTGTGCTAATCAATTATGGACCCATAGACCTATCTATTTGGAATTATTTACAAAGCTTTTAGGGATTTTTCTGAAATCTCCTTTCCCAGAGACGTGGTGGTCGCCATTTGGGCTGTTTGCTTTCAGAAAAGCTACCCTTACCATCAGGAGGCTGCAGAAGATGTGGTTTGATTAGACACGAATGTCACTTAGTGGTTTCTCTACTTGAACACATTTAAACATTAAGATTAGGGACCTTGAGAGTTAAAATCCTAAATCTGCAAACAGGCAAGCCTGGAAACGCTTGTAAACCAGGGGCATTCTTTTTGGTGTCTAATAGATGTCAAATACGTTTTGCTGATTAATGAAAAAATACTCCAACCGAGAATGGTGTATTTTTGATAGTTTGACACAGAATTCAAAGGCCTTTAAGATGGCACAGGTGTTTGCCCATTGAAGGCAGAGGATTCGCTCAGTTAAGGACCAAAGCCTTCCACCCACCCTGCCCCCTCTTTTATACATTTTTGTGATTTTGGTTCTGTGATGGTATCTGCTCAATTCAGAAACAACTAACTGGTTACTTTAGTGAATTGAAACAGGACTAATGAATTTATTTGAGAAAGAATCCCAGACCTTCAGATGATTTGTTTGGCTAGTTTACTGATTGAAAGTCATTGATCTGATTACATAGTTACTGTTTCCCTCTCCCTAGATTTTGGGTTTTCCACAGGCACTTTTGTTGGTGGCAGCAGGGGGCCCTCACCCCAGCAGCAAGTGAGCATCTCAGAGCTCAAGTTCAAGCTCATTAAGGACAGTGCTGGCTCCGTCTCTCATCTCACTGCCAAGCTCATTAGACGTGCCCCGGGCTTAGCTGAGTTCACTCAATTTTTGCTATCCTTCTCCATGGCTCTGATGAACTTCGGTGCCGTAATTGCTTAGTTTGGTGTTGCCCTTTTACACAACACTCCCCCGACCAGCCTTGCGTTGCCACTCATGTCCCCATGTGCACCAGGCACCTGGATTTATCCTCACCAAGCCCCGTGCCGTCGGAGCCTCTCTTTCCCTACCTCCCAGGGCAGCGGGAGTGGGCAAAGGGCCTACGGGCATGCAGACAGCATAACGGGCGGAGCAAGAGTCAGACGCAGAGGCCGGGCTCCTGGGTCCACGGTCTTGACCACCGTGCCGACCACTCACCCCCACCCCCACCCCCACCCTGCACTGCGGACAAGCCCGGAATCACTGAGGGAGATTTTGGTCTCAGAAGGTGACTGTCCTCACATCTCTGTGCTTTTTCTCATCATGCCAGTAATACTTAATACTTTTGAACAAGTAGAGCACGTGTGTGTTATCGTTTTTTTTGTTTTTTTTTGCGGTACACGGGCCTCTCACTGTTGTGGCCTCTCCCGCTGCGGAGCACAGGCTCCGGGCGCGCAGGCTCAGCGGCTATGGCTCACGGGCCCAGCCGCTCCGCGGCATGTAGGATCTTCCCGGACCGGGGCACGAACCCGTGTCCCCTGCATCGGCAGGCAGACTCTCAACCACTGTGCCACCAGGGAAGCCCGAGCACGTTTGTGTTCAACAGAGAAAAGTTCACAGGAAAACACAGACGTGTGCAGCAGAAGGAGGCTGGGCCAGGGAAGGGATGCAGGCAGGTTACCGAGTGCAGAGGGTAAGACTCATCAGAGAGAGGGGGGCTGAGCTGTCTACACAGGAAGATGGAGATGGGGAGATGGAGGTCAGAGGCCAGCTGTCCCCTCTGTCTGTCCCCTCTGTCTGAACTGCCACTCCCTCACGCTCAACCCAAGCACTGCAGCGACTGCCCATTCGCAGGGGCATAAAGGAAGTCAAACCCCCAAACCACGCCTCCTGCCTCTGCTACCGGACTGGGTGAAAGAGGAAAACGGACCCTGAGCAGCCCAGCGGTCCTTTTACAAATGCAGATAAACCTCATGACGGACGTGTTTATCACTTGAATAAGTAGTAACAAGTAGATGGAATCATAACAGAAGTTATCTCTGTGCGGGGTTTGTCTCTCCTGCGTCAGCTGTGGAGTAGGGCCGTGACGCTACAGAGCAGGAGTTCAGTGGGTCTCCAGCGAGCAGCCTGCTTTTCTGTTTCTTACTTCTCAGTAAATTAATGACATGTGGTATGAAAGAGATCAGGCCCTCTTTTGGGTGAGGCATTTGAAAATATTTTATCAAATGCCTTGATTTGCTGAGACTGGCCTTGGGTGCTGTGAGCAGTAATGTAATGTCTGAAGCTGTCACATGAGCCTCAGGGACCAATCTCCAGGGCTTCTTAAAGAGAAATGGGCTTCAGGAAAGGAAGACTGTGTCCCTGCACCTGTGTATACATACATATAAAATAACTTGTATCTTCCATATATATTTATATATAGTTATAGTTAGGATTCACATCTGCCAGTCTGGCTACTTTCATATGGATTGTTAAGATTTGCAACCTTGGGACTTCCCTGATGGCGCAGTGGTTAAGAAACCGCTTGTCAATGCAGGGGACGTGGGTTCAAGCCCTCCTCCTGGAAGATCCCACATGCCACGGAGCAGCTAAGCCCGTGCACCACCACTACTGAAGCCTGTGCTCTCTAGGGCCCGTGCTCTGTGAAGAGAAGCCACCGCAATGAGAAGCCCGAGCACCACAACGTAGAGTAGCTCCCGCTCACCGCAACTAGAGAAGAGCCGAACGAAGACCGAACGCAGCCAAAAATAAAAATAGAAAAAGTAAAAAATATTTAAGATTTGCAACCTTAATAGATGAATATTTAAGATCTCAAGGTGGATCGTCTTCTGTGATTTGGAAGCTTTCCTTTTACAAGAAAGGATTTTTTTTTTTTCACAAAGCCAAACACAGTTGTAAAGAGTTAGAATTAACTTCTTATTTTACCGTTTGGAGTTTTTACAGGGTGTGTGGACTTTGTGCAGCTCCGGTGTGTAGGATGCAAGCTGTGCTCTCACTAACAAAGGGTCTTTATTTCAGGGGACCCGAGTTAGTCCCCTTTCCTCAGCTTGTACAAAACTCTTAGCACATCTCCCCAGTGGCACGATAAAATGTAATTGTTCTCATTTAAACCCTTCCCTGAGTTCAATTCTGAAATTTTAGCAGGACTAAGAATCATTTGGAGTATTTGTTAAAAATGCAGCCCGAGATATTCTGATTTGGTAATTCTAGAGTAAGTGCCCAGAATCTGTTTTTAAACATGGTGCCCAGGCAAATCTTACTCAGAGAGTTATTGGGTCACAACTTGGAAAACCCATCGACTGGCTGTGAGTAATTCTCAAGGGCAAGGGCTTTATCTTATACACTTCTGTGTGTTCCTAGCACCTGGCACATGGCCTGGGGCAGAGTACTGCTCATTAAATATGTGTAAAATGCTGGATGAACGGATGGGTGGATAGATAGATGGATGGACGGATGGATGGATGGACAGATGGACAGATAGATGGATACATGGAAACCAGTGTCTTTGCCGGTGGGCCTGCTGTTGGCAAGCCGTTGGTGGCACTACGAACAAACTTTGGCACTCATTTATGCCTTTTCTAAACCTCAAGAAACATTTTGATATGTCTCAAATAAGAATAAATAAGTTCCTGCCTAAATAGGAAAAACTCTGTCACTTTTCTTGGATTTCAAAATCATCAAAGCAAAATTTGCAGCTCCTGATTATCTCACTGTTTTTGCAACTCGCTCGTTGCTTGGTTTATCCAATTTAGCACATGCAAGTCAGAGATGTGTTTGCATCACAAATAAACTGCCTTCCGCGTGCCCCAACACTGAATTTGGATTTGAATAACGCTAAGTAGGTCTTCACATTTGGCTGTTGTGGTTAATACGACCATTCATAGCATGTTTCCATATATCTTCATTACAAACGTAAACATAATTAGCTCTTATTCAGAAACAATTTGGTTGTAAAATCCAGTGATTTCTAAACGTGCACCCCATTTTAAGAAACTCCAATATGCAGTCATTCAGTTTCATGGAATGCATAAATTCAGCACCGGTTCATTTCAGAACTATTCTTTGCTTTACTATAGGATCCATTGAGGAGGCTTCCAAACAATGGGATTCTGTAAAGCATTTAAAATGTTCCTCCCTTTAATAATCAGACATAACCTCAATGGAGTGCTGCAGCACCTCCATTAAGGCAATTATCTCATTATTGTGACTGTTTTCATGTCTGTCTCTCATGCTCACTGTGACAATGAATTTTATCATGTTTATCTTTGTTTATTCAGGTCTTAAATACTTGGTGCTTATTTAACGCTCTAAGCATTTAAAGGACATTATTGGATTCCTGCCCGTCACTGTATCCCTTCAGATTCTTAATACATTGTGGGAACCCCCCAGAGTATTTACTAAATGAATGTCCTTGCTGTAGGAAGGTAGATAATTCTATATTATGATGTATGGGTACTGCATGGCTGTGGAAGGAAAATGAAGGGCTTGAAGGTTCCTCAGATATTTCTTCTTGTTATAAAATAAGAATGACCTTTGCAACTCCATTTAGGCTCAGCTGCTTATGAATTATGAGGTGCTCCTCGTGGAAAAGACATTTCCTACAGCCCACTCACCCTCTGAAGACCACAAAAGTTCTCTGTAGAAAAAAATTACACATTTTCAGTCCACGGAGGGTTACCCATGTCAACTGGAGTTTTATTATCGTCCTTAGTGCTGGGAAGAATTACTTTCGGGAAATTTTAGCTCATTACTTCTGGTCTTCATCAGCTGTTCTCGGGGGCGGTGGCCTTTACCGAGCACGGCAGCCCCCCTCTCTGTCATGTTCCCCCCCATTCCCCACAGAAACAGAGCAGATAGCCTGACAGCAGAGCGAGACTCAGGACACCGGAGGCAGCAGACAGGAGACTGTGGAGCTGGCTGATTTCAGAAGGAATTCCAAGAGATTTATCTCCTTTTTTTATTTAAAGATCTGTTTTGTGAGTTTTATATATAACCAAGAATTGATTTTACAAAGTCAGTTAATTACTGGGAGAGAAAAAAAGTAGATTTATGTAGTACTTTTATGAGCACATGGTATAGGGGAGTGTGTGTGTGTGTGTGTGTGTGTCTGTGTACTCGTTTGCAAAATAAATCCCAATACTTGCTCAAATAATCAAGAATTGGGAAAGACAAAATACCTAGAGTGATTTTTCACTCAGGACTCAGACTCTAACTAAAAACTCTGAAGGCACAACTGTATCAACTCCAGGGAAGGGGTACGGCCTCCGCTGAACTGGGTGGTCTGGCTGAACGTTGGGGGTCAGCAGAGGAGTCTGGGTTCTCTGAACTGCCCAGTTTTGGGGATGCCCTTGAACCCGTGCACTTGCGGGCAGGAGTTTACTGCCCATGCCCTGTCCCAATCTCCTCAACATTATCCTGGATGGGGAGGGAAAGGGATAGAGTGAGATCTGACACCCATTCTTTTGTTTAAATCATCCCAATTATCCTGGCCATTTTACTATATTGATTTCATTGGTTTCAATTCCCATTTTCTAATAGCAGGAGAAGTGAAGGAAGAGAGTCAGAACCTTTCACAGTAACTGGTTGGCTATCAATGGGGCGTGCCCTACTCTCAAGGCTGGGTGGCCGTGGAGTTTGCCTCCCAGGTCACCATACGGTCTTCAGGCCAATCACACACGCCGTGAAGCTACACAGACCCCACATGGGCTGGGGCTGACGTGTGCTTTGTCTCTGCATTATTATTTTTGGGCATCATTGTTATTTAATCTTGCTGTGGTACTTTGCGAGGTGAATCAGGCTCACTGGCATCCATCATCATGTCCCGAAACAAAAGCCTCTATTTTAAATGAGAGATACTCACTGGAGCCCACACAGAGGGGACAGAGGGGTTGGAGGGGATGGAGGGGAGGAACCACGGTTCTCCACTCCCTGGGTTTTTCCTTAAAAACAGGAAGCCCATTAAAATGTGACAGACATTTCTCTTCCCGCCATGCCAGCTGATAAGTACTTAACCGAATGCTCCTTCAGAAGTCCAGCCCTACGTATTTAAATTCATTCAACCAGAAGCTCAGCTATCTTGGGCTGCAGAGTTTCAATTGACTGTTCCCAGTTCACTGCTTCTCGTCCCTAATAACTACATTATAGATAAACTGCATTTTTTTAAATCATTCTTTCCCCATTTCCAATTTCTGTTCTTCAGATCTCTGTCAAATAAAATGTGCAATTTTAGCCATTCCCTCCCGCCCCTCCCCTGTCCCCCGCCTCCCACCCCCACCCCCACCAAGCCCCGCATAGGGAAAATACTGAAACAAGAGAATCAGGTCCAACTTGTCATCCAAAGTCGTGTCTAGAATGATGTGGAATTTTTACGTTGTGTGAATTTCCCATTCAGGGTGGCCTCCCCGGGAGCTGGTGATGGTCCAACCCTCCGGGATGTCTCCCTCACGTTTCCCGGAGTGGACAGTGCAGTGGAGCCAAGGGGTTTCGAGGCTGGAAGCAGACAACTCTGTCTTCCTCTCTTCTCCCCGCCAGCCGACCCGGGAGTGGCGGGTGGGCTGCAGGGCGTGGAGGCCGCGGGCCCGTCAGCTGCCCCCCACCCCCTCGCCGATGGCCACGTCAGGCCTGACTCATGTCCAGTCACCGGCAGGCTCTGTGGCCCCATGTTCTGGATTTGAAGTGTTGTTCCCTCCGGAGACCCTTTCCGGTTTTTAGTTGGGAGGCTTATGGCTTTGCTGTCCATCGGGGTCTCTCTTCCCTGACAGCCCAGTCTCACCCCTGCTGCCCTGGAGAAAAGTGGGCCAGATCCGAGTCTGCAGCAGAGTGGACTTGCCCTCACGGCCACGCCTGCTGCTGAGCTGACCCAGGAGAGCAGGTGGAGGTTGTGTGGTTGGGCCGCGTTCTTCTGGGAGCCAATCAGAGCCTCTGTTCATTTGTTTCACAGTTTGTGAAGACGCCCACATGGCCCCCGGGCTCACTTTCCTGCTTGCCTCCCATCTGCTTTGATTACAAAAGGGATTAAAAGCAAACACCACCAAATGAAGCAAAAATACCAACCAGTCCAGGGTAGAGTGGATTCACGCCAAACTTCAAAAATTCTCCAGGTCAACACTTCCGTTAAGAAAGAGGGCTTTCTATCGACACAGGAAGTCCTGGTCCTTTCTAAGAGGGATGGAGGGTCCATCTATGACAGGTGCCCGCCCTCCTGAGCGCACACGTGGCGTTTAAAAAGTATTCCTAACCACAGAACAGCAAGGTTTGGAATGATCCGCTTCTGACATATATTGTGTTAGTTTCAGATGTGCTCTTGCGGCAGCATGATTGCTGTCTTGCTCTCGGACAGAGTTCCCTGAGAAAGCAGGGATGTTGATGGCCAAGTAGAAAAGGGGCAGGTCATACGTGTGACTGTTGACCTTCACGTGTTCTGTGGCCCAGAACAGGCTGAGCACCAAATTGGTCTAGAATCCAATTAGCATCAACCGAAAGACCACCTGTCCTCAGCACTGTTTCTGGGGGCGACATGTCACTCTCTCGCAATCAATTATTTCCCTGTGACACCTTCGCCCTCTAACTGCTCCTCCTGCTGTCTGCATCCCAGGCTCCTTGATCAGGTGGTGCTTCATGGTTCTTTCAGCCAGATTTTGGCCTGGATTTAGCTGGAATTACATAGCCACGGACAACAGGAAGTGAGATTTGCCAAGGACGCTGCACATCTGGGGGGCCCTCCCACCAGGACCCAGTTCTCTCTGTGCTCTGTTTCTCCTGCCGATTCTCAAATATGGTTGTTAAAGAGAAAATATATAGTCAACATCTAACTTGTCGCAAAGGCTCACCCTCTGCCAGGATGTCTCATTTATGACTAAAACAGCCCTATGATGTGGCCCCTTTATCAACATCCCACTTCACAGGAAGTAGGTAATGTGTCCACTCACACCAATGGTCACTGGCAGGACCAGGACTGAAATTCTAAGGTTTGACCTCAAAGGTGGTCACCACATTGCCTGTCGCTCTGCGTTCTCCCCTCACGTTAAATGTTGTGGCATCCAAAGTCATTTGAGGCATGACTGTCCCCACTCCTGGACTGTTCCCTTCTCACGATGGACTGCAGTGGGGCCACTGCCCACCTGTGTCCTCCCCAACACTTCCTGGTGAAGGAATGATTCACCTGATCGGGGGTCCTGGGGCTGGTCTCCCCTTGCTCTCTGGGATCCCAGACCTGAGAGGCCCATGCTCTCAGATGCTCCGGGGCTGGCGAGGCTGGAAGGGTGTCTGCAGGGTCCAGTTAGGAAGCCCGGCGTCGGGGCACCCAGGCCGCCCTCCCCATGTCGCCATCAGTAACCAGATGACGTCCCGATCCGTCGACCTGGCTCCTGTATCTCAGTGGATGAGAAGTTGGTGGGAAAAGAGGTATCTTGCCATTACTAATCCCCATCTCTCCCACCATTTGTTATTCTGACTTTTCCATTAGCCATTTTTTTTTAAAAAATTAAATTCTCTCTTTCTCAACAATAAGAGTTTTGGTTGTGTTCATGAAGGGAAGTGATCCCAATTCACAGAATCCACAAAGCCATCCACTGGAAAATGGGAGGAAAATAGTAGAACTTTAATTTAAAAGCCTGTGTGATCAGAAAGATTTGTTTTTGTAGTTCTCGCAAACACAAGATTTCAGTTGGCTGTGTTCTCGACATGGGTCAGAATCTGGGTCTCAGTTTTGTGGATCTTGGGTTGGACGGAGAATGTTGCCACGGGCATAGTCTGCACGGCATCCAAACACAGGGTTAGTTATGATCTGTTTGGAACCTAGCAGCACAAAGGGTAAAGCCGAGGGTAGAAGCTACTCCAGGATTAAGAGAAATGGTGTCCACACAGAAGACATAAGTCAGCTGATGGCTCTTCTCACTGCACAGTCATCGAAAGCTTCCTCATAAAAACCAAGCTGGCAGGAGGACTCCTCCTGCTAGGAGGCGGGCACTGGGTCCCCTTCCTCCCGTCAACCCAGCCTCCTCAGGCAGGACTCGAGCTTCCAAGTGTTTGGTGACCATTTCTATAAAATAAGGGCTGGGTTAGCACTTCTAAAATTCTGCAATCATCTGATTTACCGACCAAACCAAAAGAACAACATTGAGTAGATTCACCCTCGATCATAAGTGACCCTTGGGTCCAGGGTGACCGTGGGGGTCAGATGAACGCCTCTGGACTTGGTCAGCCAGTGTTGGAGGGAGGCCGCAGTGGGGTGTTCTGTACACCTCCGCCTCCAGAGGAGAAAGGCCAGTGGACGGGTCTTCAGGACTTTCATGGGCCTTCTTCCCAGGGACGTGGCAGAGAATGGAGGTCAGGAGACTCCGAGTGTGTTCTGTGCACCTCCAAATCACCCGTGCGGTCAAGGCCACCAGCCCTGCTTCCCGAGAGGAAACGGGGGCTCGGACACTGGCCCTCGGTCATGCTGGTGAGTGACACGTCGGGACCCAGACAGAGGGCCGCCTGTCGCCCTCTCCACCCAGCCCCTATGTTCCCAGCTTCCCCCTCATCCTTTCCAGGGTAAGAGAGCAAACAGATGGCGGGTTCTGTGGCACCGAGAAGGTGCACAGCTTGTCCGCTCCCCGCTGCGCCTGGGAAGATGCAGGTGGACATTGACCACAGTTGGGGGGAGGCCCCTCTTCACCCCAGACCCAAGGTCATAGCAAGATGAACTGAACTTTCACGGATGCCAGGTCACCTGAGTCTCACAATTTCATACCTTCAACGCCGGGGTGAGCTCAAGGCAGCTCCTTCCACTGGGGAAGCCACCCACGTTGCAGACCAGAAACCAGAAGCTTGAGTGAGCTGCCCGAGGGCACCCAGCTGGAAAGGTGGGAGCTGAACTTAAATTCAAGGCCGCCGATCCCGACCTGGCTCCGGTGGCAGCGGGAAGCCCCACGTGCTTGTCCCACGGGTATCTCAAATTATGCCTAAAGCCAAACTCGTGATTTCTGGCCACTCCCCACACACATCACGCCTTGGCGTGGGCCCTGCAGGTGGGGAGACTAGGGGGCAGCCTACAAACAGCTTGTATTTCAGGAACCACCCAGGCCCGCTGTTGGCTCCCTTCCAGCCGCAAACACGGCAAACTCGGGCTCCTTGGCTGCGACACAGCTGCCCCCTACTGTCCTCCTGACGTTTCACCCCACTGCAGAGGCTCCACCCCGCTGCCCCGAGTTCCATCAGAATCCATCCACCCCGACTGGCTCTGCTTACAGCCCCATCACACCGTCCTCACAGCCCAGCTGCTGCTGTCGCGAGTCCTCCACGGGCACCTGCTTCCTGGCCCCGGGGCTGTTCCTGGCTCTGGGACCTGGATCCCACGGCCTGGAGTGGCTAGGCCATTGGACACCTGACCGAGAGCTGGCAGGAAGAAAGGGCCTTTGCTGAGATCCGGGCGGGCTTGCCTTCCTGTCGTCTTCCTGTCTAGACGCCTGGGGCGAACTCTGTGCTGGCAGGAAGGCCACGCTGCCGAGCGCCTCTGCCTCCGCCTTCCTGTTCACTTCACAACTCTGTTGTGAACCCAAAATGACATTCCACGGATGCTGCAGGCCAGCTCGTGCGCTTTACGGAGGCACGTTCTCTCCGATTTCTCCATTTAGGTAACTGAATAAAACCTCTACCCAAGACCAGGCGACCCAGAGTCCTTTTCCTGAAATGGTCACAAATGAAACATGGTTAAGATGCGGAGAGACTGACGCCGCTGGCAGAAGATGACTTTTATCACTGATTTGCTGTAATCACGACCTTGGGGAAACAGCCCTGTATTAAAGAGAAGTTTCTCCTGCTTGGTGTTTGTAACTTTTGTCCTGTAGGCTTATAATTTTGAGGGCTTGAGTGAACTCATAATTCCCCAGAAGGCATTAATGTAGAAAACACATTTTAAAAATGTTTAATTGTTGAGCTATTGCTGCAAATGATTGTTTCTCTTTTCTTGCACCATTTGGGCTCAAACATGCGGGGATGAGGGGTGATGAGACGGAGGGGGGAGGCGATGAGGTCTGGGGACGTGAGTGCATCTCTCTCCAAACGGAGAGGATCTCTCTGCCTCCTGTGTCATGAAGGATGGTGATGTTTCGAACACAGGTCCCAACGCAGCCCAGAGAGAATTGGGGAAGCCGCTGCATTTGCCTTAAAAACACAGCCGAGTGTAACAGGGTCCTACAGCACAGCACAGGGACCGATATTCAATATCTTGTAATAACCTACAATGGAAAATCATCTGAAAGCAAAGTATATGCATATATGTGTGTGTATAACTGAATCACTGTGCTGCACAACCTAAACCTACCTGGGAAGAAGCGGGTGTTACAGCTATGAGGCGGCAACCGCGGGGATGCAGGTTCTGAAGGGCAACTTTCAGACCCACTCTGCGCTCCAGGCCAGTGTCAACCTCGTCAGAGTAGCCGCGTGGTGGGTCTACGCTCGGCACCCAGGGAGCCTCGACATCCCGCGACCTGACGGCCCTCAGAACAAACAGCCACCCCGTGTGAGTCCTGGGGACCAGTGAGACCAGCCCCAGAGGCCCTGCAGGGCGAGCACAGCACAGCCGCCTGGCACAGCTGGGCGACGGAGCTGGGTCTGTGTGGAGACGGGGTCTGCAGGGCTCCCTCCCACCCCCCACCCCTGGCATGTCCATCCCTCGGGCAGGCGCAGAGGCAAGCGGCCACGGGGAACCCGCCCTCCTTCTTCCTGGGTCTCCCCCCACCCCCCACGGCTCCTTGGACTGGAGGTGATTTCCCCTCGGGATGTTCCTCTTCACCTCCTCTGCCTCTTTCTCCAAGTTGTCATCTCTTTTCTGCTGTTTCTCCTTTTCACTGTAACAGTGTGTCCCCAAGGAGGAGGGGACCTGGCCATCCCGACAAATCCTGTTGTCTACACGGCCAAGGGCAGCCTCTGCACTGACAAAGGTGGTCTTCCCGAGAGGGAGCCGGCGAGCTCCCCGCCGCCCTGCCACCTCGGTGCGGGTGGCCCTTGCCCCAGGAGCCCCCTGTCCTCTGCCAGCCCTCCAAGTTGCCTGCTCCCTCCTGCTTCCTGCCCACACTGTGTCCCCTGTGTCGCTCCCATCACCAGGGGCCACGCGTTGCCCCGTTTCCTCGACCAACCTGTAAAAGTGCCAGGGCCTAGGAGGAGGGCAGCCTGGGGTCTGAGGGAGGGTCTCTGCCCCCCTTGGGACCGTCTTCCCGGCTCTGAAGGGCTGCGCTTTCCTGCCCCTCGGCATCCTTGTCTGTACAGGGAACGTGAGTGGTGCCGCCTGCCAGGTTTCTGTGAGGCCCGGATGTGCTATTATACGTAAAGCGTGTAAAACAACACATGACACAGTAAACATCTGATAAATACGAGCTCCTAGTATCCCCATGGATCATCGCCGGCACCACCAGTGTTAGTCGTGGCTGCAGAATAATGAGGTAACTGGGGAAGCTTGGCTTACGGCCTCTGCTTGATAGATCAACAGTCCTGTTAACTAAGACACCAAACACAGTATCGGGAACATACAGGCTTAAACACATATTTAACTCTTCTGACTTAAATTGTACCAAACTTCTTTTAGTAGGAATTCAGATGGTGGGGGCTATTGTATAAATGTATATGTACATTATATCCATCCTGTTTAAGTGCACGTTTATAAGTGTGAGTTGTATACGTTGAGTGTACATTGTACAAATTGTGTAAGTTGTGTATACATTGTGTACACATTGTACAAATTGTATTACATAAATTATGTTATGTAGACATTGTGTGTACATTTTATAAATTTCATCATATAAATTACATTGTGCAGACATTGTGTGTATATTGTATAAATTACCTCCTATATATTATATTGTGTAGACATTGTGTGTACATTGTATAAACTGTATCATATAAATTGTACTGTGTATACATTGTACACACATGATACACATTGTATCGTATGAATTATATTGTGTGGACATTGTGTCAGTGTGTAAGTGTATTGCTAGCATCTACAGTGCCTTCCACACCCTCGCTGCAGAGGGATTTTTGGAAACTCCTCCGTGTGTGGCAGCCGTGAGGAGACCCATCTTTCCCATTTGGCCGTCAGTGCCTCTACCGAGGAGACGACGTGGGGAAGGTCAGGGCTGGCTGGACGGGCGGGTGGATGTCTTCCTTCTGTAAAAGGCTGCTTTTCCCTCCTCGTGGACCACAAGAGGGTGTGTGTGGCCACAGAACACAGACGGAGCTGAGGTGCTGAAAGGAAGAAGGCTGCCTGGATAATCAGGGGCTCGCCTTGGGCAGGGGGCAGAGTGGCCACGGCCGAGCAGAACAGTTACAGGGAGGCGGACAGGCTGCCGGGACCTGGGCACCTGGGCACCCCGGCATGAGAGAGTTAGACCTGGAGCTGGAGTCCCGAGCCTTGCTGCAGGGGTGGGACACCCCAGGGCCTGCTGGTGGGAAGTAACAACTTCCCCTGGACCTACTGCACCCTGGGCACTGGGGTCCAGGCCGGGTCAGCTTAGACAGGCCCTGCCAGCGTCTACCCCAGGTACTTATCTGAGCCAGGAGGGCCCCTATATGGGATTAGTGACCTTATGATGGAGACTCCAGAGAGCCCCCGCCCCTTCCTCCAGGTGAGGACACAGCGAGAAGACGCGTCTGTGAACCAGGAAGCAGGCTCTCACCAGACACAGAATCTGTGGTCACTTTGATCTTGGATGTCCAGCCTCCAGAACCATGAGGAATCAATGTCTGATGTTTATTAACCACCCAGTCTGTGGGATTCTGTTATAACAGCCTGACTGGACTAAGACAGAGATATACTTTTATAAAAATCCTGAATTGCTACATTTCAACTTCGCGCACCTTGGAAGTAAAACATGAATATTACGGTTTCTGTGTTTCCCCACAAATTCAGTAGAAATCCTCACAGGCAAGTGGCCACCCTCCACCCTGGCTCTCACCAACCACAACCTCTCCACGCTGCCTGCGTGGATTTCTACCTGTTCTTTATAACCAGAGTCACCAAAATTAGCCTGGTGTTGACATCACCTGTCCAGTGATTTCCAAGGGAAGAGACACATTCGATTTCCTGACGCCCGGGCTTTTGGGGCAACGTGGTGGTGAGGGTGCACATCCAGGTGGAAAGGGGGAGGACAGGGAAGGTAGGTGGGTTCTGTACACCACCCCACCCCCAGGCCCCCGGCACCTTCTGCCAAAGCCTGCAGGGCTCAGGGGAGGTCCCCAGAGACCAGGTGTGCTGCTCTGTCTAGAGACGCACAGGAGCCCAGCTCCTCAGCTTGGGGTCTTTGTGGCCGGAGTCGCTCTAAGTCGGGGCCTGCTGTGCTGGTGGGTCTCAGGATGTGGTGGGGTCCCGTCCTAATCCTAACCCCCCAGGGAAACAAGGTAAACATCCAAGAAAGTGTGGCCATGAGGAACGCCTTGCTGAGGCAGAAAGAAATCAGCCCTTTTCAGGAAAATAATTAGGACCCAGGACTGTCCCCTTCTGCTTGTAGAACCTGTAAAGCTGCAGCTGTCCTTCGGAGGTCATTCTGGAATTGCCGGGGCTGGACATGCGGCCGGGGCAGAGCCGACCCAAGCGTCTGGGAGAGTGAGGCCCCCGGGCTCATGAGGGGGACCCTGCAGGAGTCTGCTGCAATTTCAGGGTATCCTTGGGTAGAACATCTCGGACAGTGTTAAACCGTCTCAAAGCCAAGTAGGTGTGATTTCCACACTGTTTGTAATCCAAGCCCATTTAAAATCTGGGGACAGCTCCAACGCCAATTTGTGGCATCAATATTAACAGTTCTGTGTTACAGCAGTTAAGGTGCTGCCTCTGTTGAAGGAGACAGACTGGCAGGACTGTGAAATTACAAAAACCACCTGTGAAGTGTCCGGGGCGGCGGGGGTCACGCTGGCTTTTGGGAGAAGGACAGCAGGTCTGTTTGTGTCCCAAAGTGCAGCTGTTGAGTATGAGGTGACAGTCAGGCCCCTGGTCTAATTCTGAAGCTAATTCTGGGGGAAGATTCCATGAAATGGACTGCGTACGGGAGCTCTGATCCAAGTTTGCTATAAAATGCTGAACTCTGAAAGCACTGTTCATTTCCATTATGTTATATGTCCCCATGGTTCCCCCCTCCCAGCAGTGGGAGCTGTACCACCAGGGAACAGAGTAGGTGCGGGTTAAGTGTGCCGAGTGCCTGACAAATGGCCAGGACAGGCCTGGGGCGTCCGCTCCCTAGAAGGACCTGCAAAGGGCTTGAGAAGCAAGCAGGCTTCATGGTTAGTTTTAAAGGCATCCCCCTCTTACTCTCAGGGAGAAAGTGCTTCAGTTGTTTTGACAAAATCTTTGAGACACTGTTAGTTCCACTGCAGCCTGACATGGAAATTAAAAAAACAAAACCAAACAAACAAAGGGAATCACTGCGGGTGAAGAGAGACTCAGGAACAAGATAATAAACCTGGTAGTTTTCAAACGAGGGGCGACCTGTCACCACCTCTCCCCCTTCCTGCATCACCGAAATTTTTAGTCACTTTCTTTCTTCTCTCATCACGTGGGAGCTCTTCTGTTTCCACGGAGCCAAAATGCTGAGAGATCAGCCTTTCTGGTTGAATTTAACGCTGTTATTAACTCTTTTCTAGGGGTGGGAAGTGAAGACCACAGAGATCTAGATTTTGTGACTTTACTTTTGTTTTTTTTTATAACAAGGATGTTCCAGGTAATGAGCATTTATATTCTGACACGGTCTCGTTATTGCTTCCAAGTTTCCCGTGAACCTAAAGGAAATCTGAGGGCTGGCTCTCCCACCAACCCCTGGGCTCTTCTTTCACCGTGTCAGCTGGTGTTTGCAGAGCGCCCATTCGCTTGGGCCTGCGCCGTTAGAGAATTTAATAAAGTCATGTTCTCATCACTCTGGCAAAGAGACCTGAAGTCAGAGCTCATGAAATTGAAGGAACGAATCAGCCTGGTTCTGAGAAAACCCCCAGGTTGAGGAAATGGTGGAAATCTGATACCACAGAAATCGAAGCCTGTGATTTTAATCTTTATCGAGAATGTTATTCTTCAGAACTGTTTTAGAATGGAGGCTGAAACTTTACCTCAGCCTGGCCGAGCAGACACCTCACTTGTCCACAGAAGGTGATGTCCGGGCGCTGAGGGTGGTGGTCCTTGGGGGTCTGACCCGAGGGACGTCTGGGGGGCTATGTTGTTCAGAGCTGTCCTCACAACGGGGTGAGCGTCCGACCCACCAAGCTGGCCCTGCCGTGACCTGCTCTGCGGCTGAGGCCGAACAGCCCAGGGCCCCCGACAGAGCAGGTCCTGACCCACCTGCGTGGGGATCAGCACGGCAGGGGCCTGGTCCTGGATTTCCGGCAGCTGGGCCCAGAGTGGTGTTTTACACACGCTCCCCACACGACCGACACCTTAGAAGTTTTTTGTTCATTTTTCGTCACTTAAACAGGGGAGCTCCCCCAGGGACGGTTCTGACACCTCACTCAGAGGAGACTGAGCCTTTGGTTCAAAGCCCTGAGCAGAGGCGCCAGCTCTTCATTTGCTTCTGCAGCGGCAGAAGCTGGTGAGCGAGCCTTAGAAGCAGACCCCTAGTGTGTCCTGCACACCAAGCCCGCCCTGTGGGGCAGAACCCAGACTTCGGGCAGAGAGCATTAAATACTGAGCTTGAGACCCGAGGTCCAGAAGCTGTGTCGCTCCAGCGGTGACCGCTGCTGCCACCCCCCGCCTCTCCCCCCACCCCACCCGGACTTGGGCAGGGTCCCTCACAGCTCAGTGGTGGGAGCTGCCCTTCCTGGGGGTGTGGACGGCGGTTCTGGGGGCCCTGCCAGGGCTGGAGGGCCTGGCTTGTCTCCTGGCACAGGTGCTGATGGCGCAGTTAGACAGGTAACAAAGGTCGTGCCTCTGGCCACCAGGACCTGCGTGAGCAGGAAGCATGCGGTGCGGATGGCGCGGGGCAGAGGAGGAAAGCAGAGCAGCATTTACAGGGACGCCTGGAATCTTTCTTTTGAAGCTCAGTCCCTGAACCCAGACCACGTCCAAGGTGGGATTCGAATTTAATAAAGCTGCAGAGGGCGCCTGGTCCTGAGCGCCCGGCGTGTGCGCCCCACCGCCCCGCTGCAGGGGCGAGGGGAGCAGGTAATGAGCCTCCAGGACGGGGCGGGTGTGATGGACGGGCTGCGGCCTTCCCGCTGCTCCGCTCTCTCCATCATCCAGTCTGGGTGTTAGCGGACTGTCAGGGAAAAATAATTCAGTGGCTGTGGCTTTAACTGATGTGCTGCATTCTGGGGTCAAATGACTGTTACAAAGTAGTGGTGCTGCCTGGTTCCTGCATCGTGAGAGCTCAGGGTTGACAACATGAAAGGAAAAGGCATCACGGCCGGAACTCACTGACATCATTCAACTCATGGGGGTTGGGGTGGGGGGGGCAGTGGGAGCTGGAGGAAGGACACTTCTTGCTAAACAGCATCGGGCAGAGGAGGAGGGGGTGCCCACAGCCCGTGGGGAGGGGGGCCTTCCAGGGACGGTGGCGGGAGGACACGGGCCAAGGGCAGCCTAGGGTCATCCAGGCCGCGGGGGGCAAAGGGGCTTCCTTGGGAGCTGTTGGTGGGTTTGAGCTACAGACGGTGGTTGGTGGGTGGAGACACTAGGCAGGAAGGAGGAGGAGAAGAAAAGAGGAGGAGTAAGGAAGGGACAGCAGGGCTGCAGTGTT
Organism: Grampus griseus; assembly: GCF_964374135.1. Taxonomy (NCBI): domain Eukaryota; kingdom Metazoa; phylum Chordata; class Mammalia; order Artiodactyla; family Delphinidae; genus Grampus; species Grampus griseus. The sequence goes on from NC_139018.1 coordinate 148,132,038, forward strand.
TCTGGCAGGGACTCATGTCAACGCCACACGCCCGCTTTTACCTGGATTGTGTATTATCTGAGGGTGGGTCGAAAGGCAAGACGCATGGAGGTTATGGGCTACCCCCCTCCAACCCGCTCCTGGATGGTGCAGTAAATATTTGAAAATAAATGAATGATTTGGGGGCAGAGGTAGCAGGAGAAACAGCTGCCCCCCTCATGGGGTTCCCTGTTCAATGAAACCTTCACACGGCCAAGCTGTGGGGACCAGACCAACGTCTGCTCTGCCTGTTTGTGCTCTGCACCTGCCAGAGTCAAATAAATGTTTGTTGGATGGACGGATGGGTGGATGGATGGATGGACGGATGGATGGACGGATGGATGGATGGATGGATGGATGGATGGATGGACGGATGGGTGGATGGATGGATGGATGGATGGAAATATGGATGGATGGATGGACGGATGGGTGGATGGATGGATGGATGGAAAGATGGATGGACGGATGGGTGGACGGATGGACGGGTGGATGGATGGATGGACGGATGGGTGGATGGATGGAAGGGTGGATGGAGGGGTGGACGGATGGATGGATGGACAGATGCATAGACAGATGGATGGACAGATGGATGGACAGATGGATGGACGGATGGGTGGATGGATGGATGGATGGATGGATGGATGGATGGAAAGATGGATGGACGAATGGGTGGATGGATGGACGGGTGGATGGATGGATGGACGGATGGGTGGATGGACGGACGGGTGGATGGAGGGGTGGACGGATGGATGGATGGACAGATGGATGGACAGATGGATGGATGGAAGGATGGATGGATGGATGGACGGGTGGATGCTTGCTCCTGGTCGTGATTCAACATAGGGTTCTGTCCTAGTGCATTTGTTTGGTTCACTGTCCAGAACCCCTCCAGTTGCCTGAATCTGGGTGGTGCCCTGCTTCCTCTAGTGGACACGTGACCTCCTGAGGCAAATAGTGGATTCTGCCCGAGGTGCCGTGAGGTAAAGGTGCCCTGATCTGAGCAGTGACTTACAAGTGCTGAGTTCTGACTGTGGATCCTGAGCTGGGCTAAAGGCCTTTAACTGTAAAACCTTTCTCTCCTTCACTGATGCCAAAAGTGAAAGAGAATAACTTCCTGTAGCTAATACATTAGAGATGCCCACAAATAGTTCTCAAAATGGTAAGAAAAAAGATAATTTGCATAAATAAGCAGTTACAAGAATAGGAAGGAAGAGCTTGCAAAGTGGTACAAGAACACTTCCCGACACAAGGACGGTGCACGAAATACTTCCTGAGTGAGGGAGGTGAGCTCTGTGAGAAGCACGCGTGTCCTCTGGTGTGACGAGGCCTGGAGGCGGCATGAGGCAAGGCCCAGCCCGGAGCTCCTCCCTCCGCCTGGCCCGCGGCTCAGGCAGCGTCCTCCAGCCTCCGGAGCCAGAAACTCAGCCCAAACCAGCACCGAACTCGCGTTCCCACCGCAGGCTCCCTCGGCCCAGCCGCAGATAGTCACTGAGGGGCCTTCCTGCCCCTCAGTCCTCTCTGGGGTCAGGAACCCTGCCGCCCCAAACCCCTGCTGCCCCCACTGCCCCCTGCACAGCCAGTGTCACTATCACCAAGGTGACCGGCTGCCCAGCTCTCCCTTCCCTCTGCTAAGTCGGGACCAACAATTTTTCCATTCACACGCTTCCAGGCTCTCTCCCCAGAGTTGGCACACGGCTCCAACGCTGCAGCGGGAGAGGCAGCACCTGGCTTGTCTGGGAGAGAGCAGGGGGTCCTCCTGCTGCCCCGTCCCCGCACCCCGAGGACGCCGCCCGCTGGCAGCTACCGGAGAGCTCTCACCTGAGGCAGGAGGTGACTTTTACTCCTGCTGGGGACGTGGCCGGGCAGCCGGATGTCGAAGAGGGCCTGCAGGGCGGCCTGGGCCGCCTGGCCCTTGGCCAGCTTCTTGCTGCGTCCCGAGCCTTCGAACGTCCTCCCGTCCACGCTCACGGCCATGACGAAGCTCTGGGCGCGCCTCTTCTCGGGCTCCGAGAGGCACACGTAGCGCAGGCCCGAGCGCAGCTCGTTCAGCAGCACCACTGGGTTCCTCGCGCCTGGAGCCGCGGGGCCCCCCAGGTCCAGGTCCAGGTCCAGCGGGCGGCCCAGTAGCCGGCCCCGCCGGCAGGCCGTGGACAGGCGGTCGGGGGCAGCAGGGCGGCGGCCCGGGAAGCCCTCGCTGGGGGCCGTGGGCTCGAACCGCTGGAACAGGGAGTCGGGGAAGTCGGCCTGGTCGGAGGTGAAGTCCGGGGCTGTGCCGCCTGGGGCCGGGTGGGCCTGGCAGGCGTTGGGGAGCTGCACGAAGGACCGGAGGGCCAGCTCGGCCGCCCGCATCTTGGCCTTCTTCTTGGTGGGCCCGGTGCCCTCGAAGGTGAGCCCGTTCACATCCACGGCCACGGCGAAGACGGGCGCGTGCACCGGGCCGGTCTGCGACACCGTGCGGAACTGCAGGCCCGGCCGCAGCTCGTGCAGCTGCACCAGCGCGTTCTTGGGTGCCACGGACCACGAGAGCCTCCTCCAGAGGAGCTGCAGCTGGCACAGGTGGCCGCCGTTGCCCTCCTCCAGTGGCCGCTTCCTCTTCAGGCCGGGTGCGCCCCCTCGGGCCCTGTCCCCGGAGGGTGGCAGCCTGGCCTCCAGGTTGCTCACGTTGCGGTTTTCCTTCACGTCGGCGCTGCTGGTACCTGGAGGTGAGAACAGACAGCGTGACCCGTGGCTGTGGCCCGACCGAGGGCGTCGTTGCAGGTGACCCCCTGCAACACTCGGCCTCCGGACACCAGCCGGCCTGGCACCCTCTGGAGGCCATGGGGAGACCACATGGGCAGCACCTTGGATAACAGGCCCGCAGAACTGACCACACTCCTGCAGGTGGGGGTTAGGGCCCAGAGAAGGGGACCCCGCCCCGTGAGGTGCCTGGAGTGGACCGAGTAGGGTGGATGCAGGCGGGGAGTGTGTTCCCACTCAGGGCCATTCCCAGCTGCTCTCTGAGTGCCGCCGGGTCCCTGCACAGGCCCCCAGACCCCCTAAATCAAGGGAACACGTGGCCTCTCCCTCCATCGGGTTTGGGCGACGCGGAGGTCAGGGAGGCCTTGCGCTCGGGGTGGAACGCGAGGGAATCGTGTGCTCACACCCTGGACACTGGGTGACACTTAGGCTTAGTGAACTAGATCTAGATGCCTCTACATAGATGAAGCTCTAAAATATAATGTTAGATGATAAGAGCAACTTGCAAAATCATACACAGAGGCTATGGTTAATAAGTTATAAGAACACAGAGGTTACACGGCATTTGTGCCTCCACACAGGTGGTAAAGCTCAGACACGTCCCAACTCCCTTGGGACACAGGGAGGAACACAGGCTCAGAGGGTGGCTTCGTTTGTATCTGTGAGGTTTTCTGTCTTTTGCACAAAAAGGTATGAAGCAAATTTAGCAAAGTCATCATTTGCTAACTGTATGTGAGGAAGGCGGGTAATGACAATTTAGTTTTCTGGCCTGGCCCTCTTGGACCACCCTCCTCCGACACAGCTGTTCCATTTGGGGAACCTCAGCCGTGGGTCCCCACATGGCCACAGACGTGCGTCCCGCTGCCCTGGTCGACGTGCTTCTGGAACGCCCGACCCTTGGGTTTCCCGAGAGGCTCTGAGGATGACAGGGCTGGGCGGTGGGTTACCCTTCCCTGACCTCACTCACACCTTCACTCTGGCCCCTCACTCCTAAAATGCACTCTGGGGTGGGTTATGGCCCTGTTTTCTAGGAGAGGAAACTGAGGCCCCACACAGTGAAACAGCTGTCCAGGGACACACCGTCGGTTAATGGGGGAGGTGTGACTGCATCCAGGCACGTCTGCTGTGGCTGGGAAGGCGATTTTACGGCAACTCGGTCACTTTCTTGTCCGTTTCACAGACTAGGAGCTGGGGAGAGGAGGATGCCAAGGGGAACTCTGCTGACAGCGTGGACGGACGCGGGAGGAAGCGGCCAGGCTTGGGGCCACGCAGGACCCTGATGCCCGCAGATTTCTCCGTAGGAACTCATTCAGCAAGTGGAAACCCGAGGGGGTTTTACTGCCAGCCCACAGCGCGTAGGCAGACTTTGGGCGTGTCTCCCTCACCCCAGCCCGAGAGCCGGAGCAGGAAGACGCGCTGGGTCAGTGACCTGGTCCCGACGGTGCAGCTGCTGGGTGGTCACCACGAGAGAAGGACCATCTCACAGGCACGCAGCGCAGGCTGAAGACCGGCGCCCTAGAGAGGCGTCCTGGCTCCAGCTCGGGGCCAGCCCTCCTCAACCACGTCGTCCCCAGCAGGTGTGCCCCACAGAAGGCGTCAGGCTCCGACTTCAGAGCTCTGTTTGCTGCAACCTCAGCTGCTCTGAGTTGCGAGGTGGGCTATCGGCATTCCTCCAGCAGTTTGCTTCTGTACAACAGTTGGTTTGCAGACGTCGTTTTGTTCAAAGGGGTGAACCTGAGCGTTTTATAAGTTAGAGGTGGGCAACATTTGTTTACAGTCTATTTCAGTAGAAATAATTACCTTCCAAGCATCAACACTGAGTCTCAGCCTCTTTTTTTGGTCATTGTGCACATTGGGTGCACACACAGCAAGGAGTTCTGCCATTTGGGGTATTTCGGGCCAAGGAGTGGTAGATGGGAATAACCATGCAGTTTCCCAAACCAAAGGTAAAGATGGAAAAAAAAAATAACCCAATCCAAGAAGCCCACAGCAGATTGCCCAGAAACTCACCGGGAGCTCTCTAATTTCTCACTGATTTCCCACGACGTGGGGCTTGAGCGTGGCTGTGAGTGTGACTAAAGTGGCTGGCATGTCAGATGCCCTCTGAGCCTTCTGAGGAGAAGGTTTATCTAGGAGGAACAGCCCGGCAGACCCAGGTTTCCCTCCACTTGCACTGAAACTGCTTCCGCACTCTTCTCTTCGACATCCTAGGACTGCTATCCTTAAAGTGAGCCACGGAGATCCGAGCGCGGGTGAAGACCCCTTCCTCGATGATCAGTAATTAATGAAAGTTGATGGGAGTGCAGACTTCTGGGCTCCATCCTGATATGCTCTCTGGGGGTGATATCACATGCTGGTTTTTGCAAACGAGCAGATTAGGGGCTCTGCTCCCCCAACATGGCCCAGATGCTCCATTTAACTGGCCTCCTGAGTTTGCATGAGGTCAGGAAAGCTGCAGGGTGGGCGGTGGTCACTCCACGGCTCTGGGGTCAAGCAGGTGAGAGGTCACAGTCTCCCCCGACCTTGGTGTGTATGACCTTGGGCAGTCCCTCCACCTGCCTGAACTCCATTTTCTTAAGAGGATAAATGTGGGTTTTGGTAGCACGTGCCTTAGGGCTTATTATGAGGTTGAGCTAGAGGACACCCGTAAAGGACTTAGCAAAACCCCTGACACTGAGGAGAGTCAACTGCACTTTTGAAAAGAGCGGGAAAAAGGGAGGCAGACACTTCTAAGCTGCATCTTGTCAAGGCCCAACTTCCCTGCTTATTTCATGAGTTGGGCTTCCAGGACCCCCAGAAAGAAGGGCTGGAGACACACGGGCTCTCGTGAGGCAGTCTCGGGCCGAGGAGGGGTGGCGACGGGGGGACCCTGCCTTGCTGGTCTGGTGCGGCTGAGGTTTGCCAGCCCCTTCGCCAGGTCCCTGCCAGGTCCATGCGATCCTCTTACAGAACTGTAGCTCTGATCCCACAAGTTCACGTTTCCTTCTTCGGCAGCCCCCTCCCCGACCCAGGAAATGATTCTCATTTTCTCCTCCATTGAGTTGATAGGTTTCACACACCCAGCGTCAGAGAGAATAACCCAGAGGTGGACAGTCTAGAGGCTGAGAAGTTTCGCTCCCAGAAGACTGGGGAAGCTGCCCCCCACCTGCTTGCTCAGGTCTGGGCATTGCAGGACCCACGCATCTCCCCAGCCCAGGGCTCTGCTCCTCAGTCCGTGGCCGAATGCCGGGCTCACCCTGAGGTGGGGACAGGGCAGGGCCTAGTCTCCGCCTGCCCTCCTGGCCTGGCTGCTCCCTGGGCCCCCCTGGGGCAGGTGGCCGACCTTAACCCTTTATCTGGGTACGCCGGGGGCACCCTGGGCCGATCTGGTGTCTGCACAGGACACGCAAAAGGGAAGTGGACGCCTAGCCTCACACGGCGGCCAGCACGACAGATGGCCCTTCTCATGCACACGTGGGCAAAGGTCACGCTGATCCCACATCGTCGGGAGCCCGTTCTTGCAGGGGACGCTTTTCCCCAGCTCTCCAGGGGTGGGTTTTGTCCTGTCACCTGCGGAGGCCCCGCCGACTCCAGAAGGCGTTTGCACCAGGTGGTCCATCTCTAGAGGCGGGAGGGAAAAGTGTGGGCAGGACTCCGGGTGCTGGCGGCTGAGCGGTGCACGAACAACCGGCCACACGGGACTTTTCCAGGATCAGTGGAGACAATGAACAAAAACTTTCAGTGCCATCTGTGAACGTCGCAGGCTCCAGATCGAGTGCTTTGCGTTACAGTGACTGATCGTGACCACTGAAGAGGGAACAGCTGCCGTCGCCTTTTTAAGTCCTAGGGAAGAGTGGCGGCCCAGCTGCTGGGGTGTTCCCAGGGTTCTGGGTGCAGGAGTTGGTCAGAGAATGTTTACTGTGTGATAAAAGCAATCTGATTCTGAGAATGTGTGTGTGGTACACTGGAGGCAGTTCCAGTGGACAGTTCATACGAGGGTATAAGAATTAGTGGGTCCTTTAATCCCACTCTGGAATTCAGTCCCCAAATAACTGTTATTTTCGCCAGTCGTAGCTCAGAGACTCATACACGTCAGAGCCGGGAGTAGCTCTGCAGGAAACCTACCCCCCATCGTGTGTGAAGTGTCTGCCTGGGGAAGCACATATTAAAAGTCAGCAGTGGATTGAAGTCCCCTTAATGGCTCACCTGCCCCCCCCTGCCGCACCCCGGCCCCTCTATTTCTGTCTGTCTCTGTCCATCTGTCTCTCTGTACAAGCACAGGGCAGGGCCCTCAGCCCTGCAGGGGGGGAGCAGGGGGTGTGAGGGGTCTGGGGCCCACTGTGCCCCACCTGGGGCTCACACCACAGTCCCCCCAGAAAACGTCTGACTTGGACGCCAAGTGCCTTCCCTCAAGGCAGCCTCGGAGGCCACGTGTCGTGTGTCCCCGCGGGTGGTTGCGGCCTTGACCCTGGGAACTCTCCTGCCCTCGCCGAACCCGACAAGACATCCATGACCACACGTGTCGAAGGTCCGTGTGGGCAGCCTCAGATTTCCAGACAGTCACACGTGTCCTTCTGTTGCGGAAATCAGGAAAAAAAGAGGCAAATAACCTCAAACGACATGAGCTAAACACCACCCGCGGCAGTAATAGAACCATCGCTGGCAAAGTGAAGACCACCAGGCACAGAGGGGAGCGTCTGAGTCAGAGGCACGGGAGGAAAAGGTGAAACGGCATTATTTCCCTCTGCTTCTCTGTCACAGCGACCCTCTCCTGATCCCGGGGAGCACCCACCCTGTTCGACAGAAAGCGTCAGCACAGGCAGTGCTACAGTCAAATGTCCAACGCGTGCAAGCAGCGCATTTTGTGGGGAAAGAGAAGACTTTTATCTTGGTCTGGCAGTAGCTGGGCTTTCACTTTCCAGGCGAGAAACATTCTTCCAAGTCAAGGTGGGCTTCCCGCTGCCATTGCTTGGACATGGACGAGCCACGCAGGGGCCAGTCCTCGGCTGTCGCCTCCAGGTGGCCAGGCCCCGGGTGAGTGCAGGTGCCTGTGTGTCACCAGCTGCGTCTCCTTCCTCGACGCCCCCTCAGGGCCAGCATTTGTCTCGTCATCACGCTGCCAGACTTCCCGGCACCACGTCTGTAGGTAGGAAATACAGAGAACCGGCCATCGGGTCCGCCACGTCCAGATCGGATGGGCCTGGCCGGCGGGATCGAGCCCAGGGCCTGGAGTCTCCACTGGCGCAGGAAGGAGGGTCCGAGGTGGTGCTCAGGGGATGGCTGTGGGAGCTGCGGCCACGCGGGCTTCGGGACTCCTGGTCCTGGCCTTGTGGTCGGGCGCAGACCTGACCCTGACAGCTCCTGGGTCAGGCTCGGCAGCAGACAGGAGACGCCTCTCTCCCAGGTGGGCCCCACGCGTCCTGGAAGGACCAGGCCAGTGGGGCAGGCGGGTCTCCCTCCCTCCCTCCAGGCCCCAGTGCTGTTCTGTGGGCCTGACAGGGAGTGGGCTTCTCGGCCCCTCCTCATGTGACCCAGTCAATCACGCCCTTGAGTCAGTGGTGGGCACGGAGGGGATGGGCTATGGGCTGGGGCAGTGACTGGCTCCTTTTCCGCGTTCAAGGAAGCTCGCATTCAGAGTTGCCCTCCTGGACAAGAAGAATGAAAAACCTGCATCTTCCTGTAGACTCAGCCGAAACCCACCCTGAGGATGGCTGGTCCGCACACAGACTCACAGGCACCATCCTCTTGCAGGCTGAGCCTCTGACGGCCCGACCCCGACCTAGCTCCACCCTTCACACCGGGGCTCAGGCTCCAGCGCCACGCAGAGATGAATGCGGACCGAGGACGTGAGGCTGCAGGGGGTGAACCCGGTGGTCCTGAGAGGTGAGGCCTCACAGGGAGGGGCAGGGCCTTCACTTCAACCAAACACAGGCGCCCACCCTCAGGGTCTGAAGATAAAACAGGAGACTTCCAGGAGGAATCACCCTGGCTTCTGTCACCTCCCTTCCTCCCTGATGTGTATACACACCGCACACGCACACACCACACACACACCCCTTCCCCGACGTCCACGGCATCTGGACGCACGTTAATAGCACTGCACTGGCAACGCTCATGAGAGGTATTACGACAAGTGCATTCATTTGGAGGTTTACCTTTGAACAATGTATGAAAACAGGGTCTTCAATAACAGCACATATTACAAAGGGGGATGACTAATCTGCTGATAGAAAATAAGGTTTTCCAAGCATTTCAAAGGCACTTTAACATGTAATAAACAATTAAAAATCATTCTCATCTCTAAGTGTCTACCTCTCAGCTGTGAGCTGAGTTAGGGGAAGTGCCTTAATTACTAGCGTCAGCCAACCTGATCCACGTTTCCTGTTTCTCCAGGTCTTTGCCTAAAACATCCTCGTGCATCCTCCTCCTACTTGATTCCATCCTCAACTCTATCACCAGGCCACCCTCCCTGCCCCTCACACGGGCACTGATGCCCTGAGGGATGGATTCACTGCCCAAGGCTGTGAAGCTGGAGCCTGGTGTTGCAGCCGTCAGGCTCCCCTGCCCTTGGATGGGGAGAGAGGGCTCCTGCGGGGAGACTAGACTCAGCCAGGGTCCCAGCAGCTCGAGCAGGAAAGGGGATGAAACAGAGTAAGATCTTCTTCCTCAAGGCATCTATTCCACGTGCTTATCAAATAGCTTTGTCCACACGTCCAGGTCAGCTTGGGGGCACGTGTGTATTTTTATATGTATAAGTAAATGTGTGTGTGTGTGTGTGTGTGTGTGTGTGTGTGTGTACATGCGGCACACCTCAGAGATATGGTGGGTTCAGTTCCAGGCCACTGCAATAAAGCGAATGACACGGATTTCTGGTTTCCCAGTGCATAAACGTTATGTTTACACTCGACTGCAGTCTATTAAGTGTGCAGTGGCATTACTTCTGACAAAACTATGTGCCGATAGACTTGCTTGATGTGGGGTGGCCCCAGACCTTCAATTTGTAAGAAGCATCCGTGAAGCACAGTAAATGGAAGGGTGGTAAGACAAGGTGTGCATGTGTGTTCCACGTTACTGAAGTAATTACCGGTAAGTTAACTAAGTTAACGAAGTCCTAGAAACTTTCCAATTTTGGTCAGGAGAGAACAGAACCAGCCGTTGGAGCTTCATGGGACCTGCGAGGTCGGGCCTGTGGGCAGTGGGGAGGCCGTGCTCTGACCCACGGGCACCCTGTCCACACCCTCCACACTCGCCTCCATCTAGGAAACAAGGGCTCAAACCACAGGGTCACTGAGGTTGCTCAGTTCTGTGACTCTGCTTTTGTGGAACAGTCAGGGTAACAGCCTCAGCTTCCCATCTTGTTGGTGACTGTGTTTTGTGGGAAGGGGATATTCATGAGAGCTTGTCGTGTTTCTTAAAATCTGAGGCTGACTGGACAACGTTCCAGGGCCAGTCCCTCCTGCCGTGGCTTCCTGGCCCCACCAAAACCCAGTGACCGGCAGCTAGTCTCTCGCTCCCCACAAGCACAGGCCTGACTCCAGCTGCAAATGTAACCACCTGTCAGGTAATTCTGAAATGCAAGCGGTGTTCCTGTCATTTGGACTGTTTCATCCCCCATGTTTTCCTTCTACAAGCAAGAGGGGGTGCACCACCCGACAGACACGCCTGGACTTTCCCTCACTGGCACACATGCTCTTTCTGCTCTGGGGTCTCCTCCACACTCCCAGCAGATCCATCCCCAACCGGCTTTTCAGTCCCCACCCCACACGGCTTTGTTGTCTCTCCGGTTTCATGAGCCAAAACATTGTTTCGACTGCAGGCACCCGTCCAGCTCTTTCCTTGTTAAATAATTGTACAAACTGTTCAAACAGGCTGTGTTCATTTTTCTTTTCTTTTTTTCCCCTTTTTGGTTTGGAGGGGAAAAAATAAAGGAAAGAGAGAAGGGATGGTCCCAGAGAACTAGATTTTTTTCTTGAGAACTCCAGAACCTAGAGTTCTCAATCACACAGTCACTGCTAATATTTCCTACCATCCAGGTGGGGATGGGATCCTGGGGGTGGGGAACGGGATTCCAGGGAGGATGGGATCCCAGGAGGGGATGGGATTCCATGGGGGGGGGATGAGATTCCACGGGGGGATTGGGATTCCAGGTGGGGAAAGGATCCCGGGTAGGGACAGGATTCCAGGGGGAATGGGATCCCAGGAGGGGATGGGATTCCAGGTGGGGATGGGATCCTGGGGGGGGATGGGATCCTGGGGAGGGGGGAACGGGATTCCAGGCGGGGAAGGGATCCCAGGGGGGTGGGAGCAGGTCCTCCTGCTCTGGGAAGCCCAGGTGGTGCCCCCCACCACCCCAAGGGTCTCAGCCTTTGGGGTCCCCCCTCTGCACGTGGGGCTGGGACCCTGGCTCTCGGGGGAGGGGCTCTGCTTACTGAGGTTGTCCTCATCCTCCGTGTGTGCGGCCCCGGGGCTCACGTGCTTGAAGGAAGCGATGAAGGCGGACAGCGTGCTCACTTTGTCTGGAAAGAAAAGAAGGACAGGAAATGCACTTTTGACATCGAGTTCCAGAAAAACTCAGTGCTTTCATATGTTCTTATTACTGAGGGTTTGGACATGGGAGGTTGAAAGGTCATTTTTGGTTTTAGCCACTTCATTCTGGTTCAGTCTTTTATTGAATTTCTGACAGCATTTTATCAAATTCCCCTCTCCATTCAATTTTAAACTTTATGATTTCCATCTTTCTTCTTTTCTTATTTTTGGCATCTCCATGTCCCTCAAAACGAAGTCACCATCTGCAGGGCAGCCCCCTAGCCTGAGCCTGCAGGGAGCTGGGTGGGCAGGGCCTGCAGACAAAGGACGTTTCGCAGAGAGGAGCTAAGGCCAGTGAAGAAATGCCTCAATGAAACGAGAGTCCTGCAAACAGAGCCAAGACTATTTCTCCCCAGTAGTGGAGAACCTGTTTGTGGGCTTGAGGGCATGAAAAAAAAAGGACTTATGGAACCTGTAAAATATAGTTACTGTTTGTTTGAGCAAAAGTAGACTGAACAGGAGGAGGGAACGGTCAGGGGCCCTAGAGGTTCCCCTGAAGTGGGGGCGGTAACTGAAGTGGGAGAGGAGCCCAGGGACCCCCTGCCTGCAGCCCCGGGGGTGGTCCTGGCTGCAGACCTCCTGAGCACAGCGCAGAGGGGAACTCGGACCCGAGAGGGGGTGGCGCTTGGGACCAAAGGGCTCAGCTATTTCCCTCTGAACAAAGACGAAGGACAGGTGGGTTGAAGCCCAACTGGGAGAAATGAAAGAATGACTACTGAAGGGACCAGAGGAAAGCTCCTTATATCAGAGCCCTAACTCTAACCCTAACCCCTAACCCCTAACCCTAACCCCTAACCCTAACCCCTAACCCTAACCCCTAACCCCTAACCCTAACCCAACCCTAACCCCTAACCCTAACCCTAACCCAAACCCCTAACCCAACCCTAACCCTAACCCCTAACCCCTAGCCCTAACCCTAACCCAAACCCTTAACCCAACCCTAACCCTAACCCAAACCCCTAACCCAACCCTAACCCTAACCCCTAACCCAAACCCCTAACCCAACCCTAATCCCTAATCCCTAAGCCTAACCTTAACCCCAACCAGAAGTGAGTCCACAGGAGAACTCAGCCCCGACACCCCCAGAGCCGCTGTGCTCAGACCCCTGCCCCTCACGGCTCTGTCCCCTCGAGGCTGCAGCTTCGTGACTTTCCATGTGAACCTTGACTATGTTTAGAAAACCGCAGAAGGCAGAATCCCTGTTGCTCATCCAGTGTGTCACAGGGTCGCCATGGGGTTGCCCTTGCCCTGCCCTTGGCCGGGTTGTCCAGGGTCCCTCGTCAGGGACACTTTAACATGCTCCGTGCACCATGCTGCCTTTGTCTGCTCCTGTCGTAGGAAAGCAGCTCTGGTTTGGGGCTCATCTAAGTGTGATCTCTCCTGGAAACGTCAACCGGCTGCTTATTATGCAGTCAGCCTCCAGGTGTCCAGACTCAGGCCTGAAACTTACTCTTTTTCTTTCAATTCTGAGCCTGTTTTCTCTTTAGCTGAGCTTTCCAGAGGCCAGGGGAGTTCACATTGAAATTCATTCAGGAGCCTGTTAACAGCTGTTGTTTCCGTTAGGGACGAGCAACAATACAATGTTCACTCGGAGAACAATAAATAACTCAAGTACAGAAGGCCTGCTACCTCTTCACTCTGCCGAACACGAAGAATAAGCCCAGGGAAGGCCCAGTTCCCCAAACCCTCATGGCCGAGCTAATTTACTACACGAGAATGAAATCTCTTGCTTGAGTTATAATTTCATTAAGGGAGCCCAATAATGTCCCAGAAAGAGTGTGAAGCTCAAATGATTTAGTCTCGAGCCTCTCCAAATGAAATTACAATCTTCTAATAAAGCAGGGCTACCAGCCAGACACCCACAAAAACACACTAAAACAATTCAGAGCTCACCTTAGCCGAACTGTGAAATACTTAAATATTGTTTTCCATCCATCAGAGTTCTCGATTTCTAGGGTGGCCAGATTTGTCAAATAAAAATTCAAGACACCTGGTTAAGATTGAGTTGTGAATACACAACAGATACTTTTTTGTGTCTATACATCTCTAATATCATGTGGGACATACATACACTAAAAAAATTATTCATTGTTTATCTGAAATTCAAATTTAAGGCAAAGGACTTGAATAAGCATTTCTACAAAGAAGATATACAAATGGCCATTAGCGCATGAAAAGATATTCAACGTCATTCATCATTAGGGAAATGCAAATCAAAACTATAGTGAGACACCATCTCACACACATTAGGATGGCTGCTATCAAAAAAAAAACCTAGAAAGTAACAAGTGTTGGTGAGAATGTGGGGAAATTGGAACCCTTGTGCACTGTTGGTGGGAATGTAAAATGGCTCAACCACTGTGAAACCCGCAACTCTGCTCTGGGTATAGACCCAAAAAGAACTGAAAATAGAGACTCAAAGAGTTCTTTGTACACCCACATTCACAGTAGCATGATTCTCCATAGCCAAATGTGGAAGCCACCCAAGTGTCCACGGATGGAAGGATGGATGGATGGATAAAGAATGTGGTCTGTACACACAAGGGAATATTATTTGTCTTTAAAAGTTCCCAGAAGGGAATTCTGACACAGGCTACAACACGGATGAACCTTGAAGACATTATACTAAACTCAATAAGCCGGCACAAAAAGACGAATGCTGTATGACCCACGTAGATGAGGTCCCTAGAGAAGTAGAAATTATAGACACAGAAAGGAGGATGGTGGTTCCCAGGGGCTGTGGGGTGGAGAGGGGGAGAGCTGTTTAGTGAAGACAGAGTTTCAGTTTGAGGAAATAAGAAAGCTCTGGACACAGATGTGGTGATGGTTACACAACAATACAAATGTACTTGATGTCACTGAACTACATGCTTAAAAAGGTGAATATGGTACATTTTATGTTATGCAAGTTTTACTACAATTTAAAAAATAAAAAAGAATTCAAATTTGACTGGACATCCTGTGGTTTTTCTGTGAACCCTATCCCTTCTTGCCCCATCCACTCCTCGGTGGATTTTGGATTTCACGGGCCGGCTTAAACCCAGCAGACAAACCAGGCAGGAAGCACCAAAGCTGCTGAGTCAGCCCACCTGAAGCCCCCAACTACCATCTCCTGCCACGATACTTCATGAAAGAGAAATGTTTAACCCTGAAGGCACATACCCTCTGACTGAGAAACAATTGTTCTTAAGAAAGGACAGACCGAGTCTTTATTTATTTATTTAGAAATTTTTGGCCGTAGCGCACGGCTTGCGGGATCTTCGTTCCCCGACCAGGGATCAAACCTGCACCCTTGGCAGCGAAAGTGCAGAGTCCTAACCACTGGACCGCCAGGGAATTCCCCCAGACCGAGTCTTTAGAAGGTCATTAGGAAAAAGGGTGAGGAATTACATTTTCTATTTAGAAAAATTCTAAAAGAAATTATTTGCTGTCGATGACTTTTTCGGTAGTTGTTTTCTTGACATGTGCCTGTCAGTTTGGTATCTACTTCTACTGGCTCCAGGTGAGCAGAGCCCCAGTAGTCAACTGGTTCTGGTCTTTGTGTTCCTCACGGTCACCTTTGAAAACCTGGTTTCATGCCGGTTACTTACTGATGGAAAATAGAGGCCCTGCTTTTCTTTCTCGCAGCTCTGGTTTGGGTCCGCTGAAAGCAGCTGGTTAACAGGACTCCCAGCCTCTCACTGGAGAGTCAGAAGAAGGAGAGGGTCTTCCTCCAGGGAAAGCGGCTGGAAGGGCTGGGTGCTCCCTGCCGCACAGCTGTGTCTGTGGCTCTCAGCTCGGGCCCAGGGGCCCTGTGAACCAGCTGGATGTTGGCCTGAGTGAGGTGCACTGACCTGGACTGGCTCCTGTGAGGAGAGCACCTGGGGTGGCCTCCAATCAGGGGTTGTTTCTAGGGGAGTTCTGGTCACCATCCATCATATTAACGGTGTTTTTAATGAATTACTTGGAATGATCCAGGGCATTTGTGTTATAAACCTCATCGCTCACTGCAAAATAAGTGGCTCTGGCCCAAGTTGATGTGATTTCAGATATTTCTGGAGCACACGGAGAAGCATTTTCAGGGGCAGAAGCCGTTTCCTGGAAACGGAGGAGATCCCATTGGTTGACAATATTGATAATGAAGAACAAACACAATTTGGTAATGACATAAAGATAGAAAAATGGAACAATATGGAGGGTTCAGAAATGGAATCACACCTGTGTGATCAACCGATTTTCAACAAAGATCTCAAAGTCATACACTGAGGTGAAAGAAAGTCTTTTTAACAAACAGTGCTGAAAACCTGTACACCATCTTGAAAAAAGTGAATTCTGAGCTCTATCTTGTATCATAATGAAAATGTTCACTAAATGGATCATAAAATCTAATACTATGAAACTCCTAGAAGAAAATATAGGAGATTACTTTCATGGTCTCCGTGTTGGCAGATTTCTTAGACATAGAAAGCACCAATCATAAAAGAAAATATAATTTTCATCAAAATTAAAAATTTCAGCTCAATGAAATACACTGTTAAGCAAACTAAAAGCAAGCCACAGATTGGGATAATATATTTACAATCAGGACAACTGATTTTTATCCAGAATAAAAGAAGAACTCTTATAACGTAATAAGAAAGGACAACAAATTCAAATTAAAAATATGGGCAAAATACTTGAACTGAAACTTGACAAAGGAAAATATTCACATAGCCAATAAACACATCTCCAAGCATTCAACGGTGGTACACGTTAAGGAAATGCAAACTAAAACCATAGAGAGATATCAACACACACCCTTGAACGGCTGGGACTAAAGGTAAACTGTAGGTGCAGTCAGGCCCCCTTATCGGGACGTGGGTTTATCTTTTTCTTTTTTCTTTTTTGCTTACTTTATAGATTTGGAAGCTCCAATGTATTTAAAAGGCTTTAAGAAGACTCTCAAAGATAAGGCTCTTTGGAGCGGTCCTTGGACTCACGTCCAGACAGCCGTACATATGGAAACAGAGGGAGCAAGAACCCACGTGAGCGGGATGCGGGCCACGGAAGGTTGCAAGCATCAGGACCCGCCACATGCCCTGCAGCTGAGGAGACTCAGTTTACCCACGAGGAGCTGGAAAATGTTGATGTTTTGGAGCCTGCTTTTGTGAAAGCCGTGTTTGCTTTCACAGACTGTTGTGTTTATCAACAATTTATGAAACAGTTTTTACCAAGTAAGATGAAAATTTAAAAAATGTCTTGCGGCACGAGCCCATGTCAGTTACCTAGAAAATCCGTCCATGGGAAATAACATGTTTGCTGGAAATTTTAATAAAAAGCGTAATTGCTAAAATACCTAAGGATTTGATCTTCTACTGCAAAACACTAAATAGTTAATAGGTTATTTTTTAAAAATTAGATCAATCACGCACTTGGGTTCTGCCCTATTTCAACCGTTTGGAGTGAGCTTTTGTGCTTGTGTCCTCTGCGTCTGTGGGCCAGGCGCTGCCCCGTCCAGCCCAGCTCAGCTGCGAAACAGAAAGAAGGTGACAGTTGGAAGCCGCCGAGCGCGGTCAGTACCTTTGGGCTACAAACCACAGCCTCCTTTACACGTTCCCTTCTTATGTTTTCCTTTTGCCAAAACGCACTCTGACAGATGGCCCCCCTCAGACTTGACCCACTTTCCTCCCTGACTGTATCTTCTCCCCCAACACAGGTATGTCTTGAACGGATGCCGCTTCTATCCAAACACAAACGCAAATCAGCCTGAACAGGTGGGTGACCTCGGGAAGTAAGAAAATAATTAACCTCCATGCAGGTAGGAGAAAGGAATAATGTTTTGGAGGAAAGGCAAAGATATTTTCTTGCAGATTTTCAGGAATGTGTATTTTAAGAGGCCATTTTCAAGCTGCCATCTATGAACAAGGGGATTCAGGCGAAGAAAAGCTCTGGGTCTGCCCCGAGTTCTGTAACACAAGAGGGTCTGCTTCTCACAAGGAGTGAGGCTCTTCTGGAAACTCCCAGGTGCATAAAACTCATGCTTTTGGTCTTGAAACAGGCAGCCAGCCTGTGTCTGTTCCTCGTTCTTTGTATGGGCTGAACTGTGTCCTCCCCCAAAATTCACGTTAAGTCCTGACCCCCAGGACCTCAGAATGTGACTGCATTTGGAGATGGGGTCTTTAAAGAGGCGATTAAGATTAAATGATGTCTTCAGGGTAGATCGTAATCCCATGTGACTTCAAAGAAGAGGTGAGGACCCAGACACTCGTGGAGGGACCACCACATGAGGACACGGGGAGAAGGCGGCGTCCACACCCAGGGGAGAGGCCTCAGAGGAACCAGCCCTGCCCACACTTGGATCTCAGACTGCCAGCCTCCAGAACTATGAGAAATAAATGTCTGTTGTTTAAACCTGTGTCTGTGGTCCTTTGTCATGGCAGCCCGAGCACACTAATATATTCACTCAACAAATCTTCATCGAATGCAAATTAGTTGTACCCCTAACCAATAATTTCACACTCTAATGCTAGGAAGGAAGGGTGCTCAGGGACTTGGCCTGTCCAGGGGCACCCGGGAGGTCGGTGGGGGGGCGGGCATCTTGCAGGAGGTGACCTGATAGCTAATAATACCGCCCACCCCTTACTGCGCACAGGAGGCCTGGCTCCAGAGCTAAGCGTACTTCCACTGAAAGGTGAGTCTGGGATGACCCAAGTCAGGGGAGGGGAAGGCCAGGCTGGCAGAGGGGCTACCTTTGCAGCTCTGTCTGGGTGCATCCTCACCACCATGGGCCTGGAGTCTTGATTCTGAACAGGGGCCCCCAGGGGGCTGGAGGGCAGCAAACATAAACCTTCTGGATTGTGAGGGGTGAGTGGGAGGGATGGTGGGAGAGGGGAGAGTGGGGGAGAGGGAGAGAGAGAAAGGGAGGGAGGGAAGAAGAAGGAGGGGGAGAGAAAACTCTCATCCAAGATGGGTCTGAGGCCCAGACACGGTCCCCAGCATCACCCCGCACTTGCCCCCGGGAGACCCGACATCTGGAAACTGTTGCTGAGGGGACACGGGGGCCAGTTAAAATATCTGGTGGACACACCTCGACTTTGGCCAATTAAACAGAGATGTTTCCCCTTCCATCTCCCTGGATGGGCTCAGACTCGGTTATGAGATGGTCAACTTCCATCTGGGCTGAGTTTCATAGATTGGAAATAACTAGAAAGTGACGGGCCTGCTTGAGCCTCACTGAGGGACAAAGAGGAGGAGGGGACAGAGGAGGTTAAAAGAAGAAAAGCAGAAAAAAGCACAATAACCGTCCATGTTTATGCTCCAAGGGGCTGAAACTTCCAAATGAGCCGGTGAGGACTCTGCAGTCGACACCCTGGCCTGGGTGTGAGGCTGGGGTCTCTGGGCTTACCCGGGAGACCCTTCGTGCAGGGCTGGGATGGGGGTTGAAGAGGAGGAGACTTTTTCATCCATTACAGACTCAAAGGAAGTCAGGAATATCCAACGCCTGAATTCCTCTTCAAAGCTCCCAAATTTCATGGGAAGGGATCCCCTAAGTGAGAGTTGCAGTAGCTCCTGCCGCTGGGAGGACGGCTAATAAATATGCTTATAAAATAGGACCTCCAGTGCACGGGAATTAGAAGCATGGCTCTCAAGGAGTTGTCGGAGCAATAAGACGTCTCTTATGGAATCCACCATTTCCTCGTGGTTTAATTTCTCGGGCACATTGTTCTCCTCCTGGGAAGCTACCCCTCAAAGTCATGGGCTAAGACCTCCCCATGCCAGCTCCCCATGCCACCTCCCGGAGGGTTCTGCCCAGGCCACGGTCCCGGTGCTGCGAGCAGCCTTGAGGACCACGCAGACATCCCAGCTACACCTGGATTATTTTGGGAAGCAGGGGTGGGAGCCTAAAACAAAACAGCTCACACCAGATCATTCTACGTGAACAGCAGGCAAAGACACGGATGGCTGACATGTGACTGACGGGACGGGGCTCTGCCAGAAAGTGCATTTAAACAGCAGAAAATCTGCATCTAAAGGTGTGTGTTCACACTTCGCCAGGGCGCTCAGGGCCTTGGGAAGCCCTGCGCTGTCCTCTGATGCTCCACAGGGAGTGGTGCACACGCCAGTGTAGACATCTCTCTAGATTCCTTTCGGGTCCCCCACGAACCTCAGGGTGCAAGGGTTACTTTGGGCTCCGCCCCTCACACTGAGGACAGTGGTCCTGCTGGACAGTGCGCGGTGTCAGACCCGACGTCCCTGCGGCCAGACACGCTGTGCGCCACCTTCTCCATCACGCGGGGAGAGGCCAACCTGGGGACGGGTGGCGGATGGCCAGGGAGGTGGGGAGCTGAGCTCCGCGCGACGCTGTCCAAGGCCTTTCCAGGCTCCGAGACCTGACGGGAAAGCCGGAGTTGCTTCCAGGACATCTTCCTGATCCTCCTTCTGGCCAGTGTGGTCGAGGCCCACCAGCCACTCCTTCAGCAAACGTCCCTTGTCTGTCCAGGTGCCGAGTGCCTGGCCTGCAGCACCCTGGTTGGTAGCACCTGTCTTGTAGACTTTTCTGGGCAAAGTTTTTGCCCAGATTGAAATGTGTTTCTCCAATTAGGAAAACAGATGTGTTCTCGCTTCACGTCACTCACACAGGTGTCTGCCGTGGGAAGCCCCCTCTGGGACGGTCTGGGACGGTCTCCTCTGGTTCCAGGGCTGCTGGCGCTCACGGTTGGTGGAGGGTGGTGTTGATGTCAGCTCCAACGTCCAAGGCGAGAGGAAAAACCTGTTGTCTTGCGGTTTCCTGTGTTCGTCTGTGACACAGTGAGTCGTGCGTCCACAGAGGGGTCCCTGGTAGGGGCGGAGGGTGCTCCTGGTCACCTGGTCAGAGAGAGCAGGTGACCAAGGGCTCCAGTGGGAGGTTGAACTGCAGGGAGTTTGGGGCTGAAATGGGGAGCCTCCACTGCTCACCAGCTCTGAGGACCCGTGAGGCCTCGAGGGATGGTCCTGTGATTCGGGTCAGGAATTGAGTTAAAGAACCAGTTTGAAGCAGGAAATTCTCAGGAGGTGAGAATTTGACCCTAAAGACCCATGCAAGTCCTCCGAGAACTGTTGTCAGTGACCTGCAGATACGGTGACAGGTACAACCCTCTGCGCGAGGGGCGAGTCCTGCACAGGCTCTGCAATTCACGTCCCCAAAGTCCTCCTTCCATGTTGCTGGCTCTTCACACGTCTGGTGCTTCCTCTGCTGGCATCCTCTGGCCTCCCCGCCCTCCTCTCTTTGGAGACATGCTAACCACAAGTCCCTCTATTTTATAGCTTTCCTTCTATTTCCATTTTATAAAAAGGTTTCTCTGCCCCTTAACACCATCCAGCGCGTCACAGGACACCATCATTCTCTGCAGCTTTCTAGGCCTTGAGCGGATGCTGTCGCCTCTTACATTCCCAAAGGCCACCGGATCCAGGATTATTTTTCTTTTATTTTCTAATATTACTTTAATTACTTAAGTACTGAGTTGAGCTCATTTGGAAACTAGAAACAAGACATGACAGAACCTCCCTGCAGGTCGCCCTGTCCTCCGCGGGCTTTGTTTAGACTGGTTGTCAACACTGTTTTCTTCTTCAGGGCAGTTTGAATGTGGCTAATTTCTTATCTCTTACAAGAATTAGATACTTCAATAACCAAAAATAGAACAACTGATCACATAAGTAATTGTTTAGAGAGCAGGTCAAACTGCTAGTATCTGAATTTGCAAGTTTAATTATTTCTCTTTAGAATGGACCTCTTGGCTAATGTATGAAATGATGTTTATTAATTTGAAGCTCCCTAATGGACTGGTCTCTTCATGCAGACCGTCTCAGGACAAGTGAGGGTTGCTAATCACCCTTCCGGAGCTGACCCTAGCAGCCCTCCACCGTTCTGACGTGTGTAATGATCCATGATGTTCCCCATTACCCCACGTAATAGGGTCACACGTATTGACAGACATCAGTCCTACAGAGTGCTGAGAAGACCCCTCCCTCCCAGCCCCCGACCACGCCTGCCCCTGTGCCTCTATGTCCTTCACATCAAGTACTGTCCCCCGTCAGTCTGGCTACTTGAACCCAGGGAGGAAACAGCTGGTCGTTGATTCCATCACCTGTTTATTCAGCGAAGATTGATGGAGCACTTACTACACCCCAGGATCTAGAATGTTCCAGAATAGCATAGAACAGCCTAGAACTCCCTCTTCCTGCTTTATTTTCTGTACAGCCTTTATCAGCATCTTCAACACTATGTGTCACACTTGCTTGACTTCCCACCTCTCCCGACTAGAATGTGGAATTCATGCGGGGGAGGATTCCCTTCTGTTTTCATGATAAGATCCTGCGATCTGCAGACAGGACCATTTCATGGGATGCGTGGGCACTAGTCAGATGGGACCGAACAGAATTTTGGTCAACAGGGTCCTTTTCCTTTGCTCCTGGATTTCACCACAGTGCAGCCTTTCCCTCCTTTCTGAGTGAACTCTTGTCGGTTGGCAGGGTCGTCCACGTCTGTGGCTTGGGACCCCGCCTCTCAGCCTCCTGGTTAAGTTGCTAACGAATTCTCAGGCATCAGGAGGGGCTGCAGGCAGCCTGCAGGAGTCATGGTGGTGCGGTGTGGATAATCGTGCCCTAAGACTGCCTTGTAAATAAATGTCAGTATTCACCTGCTCAGGGGTTTTGTGATATCGTTTTGGAGGTGCTCCAGTCTTAAGAGTTGCTGTTGAGGAAACTGGGGAAGTGACCAAGCAGAGAAGAGTCCCTATGTCCTGTGACCAGGACTATAAGGGATGCTTTAACAGAGAGAGAACTAGGCAGGGGCCTGCCCAGGGAGCAGACGTCAGGGAGCCCTCCAGGAGGGGGCAGAGGTCGTCCAATGATATGACGATGCCCATTCTGTGTCACAGACCAACGCTGCCTGTGTTTGGAGGCAGGTGTGAGGAAGAGGAAGAGGAGAAAATGAACAGAAAAGCGAGTGTGTGCCGGACGAGGACGAGGTGAGGCCGGTGAGCACAGGCTGGCTGGGCACTCCGGGTGCCGGACGGAGCGGCCGCTGCGCTGGGCTCCCCAACAGGCCGCTCCCGGCTCCTTCAGAGCCAGAGGCCGTTTACAGAACGAGACACACTGCCTTGTGAAATATTAGTTTCTTATTACTTCTAGCAAGCAGTGGAGTAGAAAGCAGCGTGGTAGGTGGATTTTCTATAAGAGGCAACGTGTGTGTTCTCTATTAGATTCCACGAAAATCAATTTGCAACCCAGTTCAGCCTGGTAAAATTAGATCTAAAACTATTTAATTTTGTTTCAAGAGTGTTTTTCCCATCTGATGCCTGGCCTGCGGACATACAGTGATAAAATACCTTGAGTTATTGCGGGCTCTGTGCGCGTGTGTTGGAGGAGACGCACCCGGTGTTACGCAGCTTCCCAGCGGCCGGTGCCCAGGATACAATGCGAGTCACCCCCATCACTGCGAGGCTCATTTTTAACACTCTTATTTTGCATTCCACATGGTTTGGTAATAAGACGTGGCACGTGGATGTGTTTAGTTTGCCTGAGGACGTGCTTTTGTGTTTTCGGAGTCAGGCCCTGTGCTAGAGAGGAACTGTTTGGGGCAGCGGTGCTGGGGGTGGGCATGCTGGGCTGAGTCTGGTCGGGTGGGGCTGACACTTAAACACAGGAGTGGGTGGAGGTTGGAATTGTTGCTTCTTCAACTGCAAGTGTCTCCATTTTGGGCTCTGAGAAGACCTGAAAAGTTGGAGAGTTCCAAGAATGCCTTGTCAGGCACTAACTCTGTCAGTTCCTGCTGACGGGAGAATCCACGTTACTCTTTGCTGGGACCCCAGGCCCTGCCAGGCTCCGAGTGTCACCAACGCTGACAGTCAGGCTTACAGGGCTGCATGGCGTCAGGTGAGGCAGCACCCGGCTGGGCCCGGACCTCAGTTTTCTACTTTTCCACGAGTTGCAGTGAAAATTGTGCTGAGCCCGTGGGAGCAGGAGGGATGTGGCCTCAGCTTTCAGGGGGGATTGGGGGAGGCCAGACCTTGCCCTCTGCGTGGCAGCGGGGCAGGCGTTGTTTCCCAGGATCCTGGTGGACGGATGCCATTGGTGAAGCACCACGCTCGGCACCTGCGGCATTGTCACCACTTTTCCACGTCCTGCTTCGCAGCCCTGTCCACCTCCCATGTCCACCGCCCCCCGCCCCCCCATCCACGTCGGAGAGGAAAGTCGCGTGGGGAGAGGTGACGTGACCCTCGGCAGCACAGTTACCACGCGGGTACCATGGTTCACGGGCAATGGTGCCGCGTGTGCCGTACACGCGTCGCCTCAGCTCCCCTTCCAGCCTCGGCATCCTCCCCGATCAACACACGGGCTCACGCAGCCCCCACCAGGCAGCTGAGGTGGCACCCTACGACCCCACTGAATTGTAAATGCCTCTGGGAAACGGATCGTACATTATTCAGCGTTGTGTCCCCAATTTATCCCTAAGAGTTGAAGTTTCATCACGATTTGCTGGACCCGCCTGCCGGCCAGGATGCCACCCACCTGCCCTTCACTTTTCTGCACGGGGCCCGCCCTTTCTCTGAGCAAAGTCAGCATACGGTGGCGTCTGGTTTTCTTTAGAGAACTGCAGTAAGACCTGGGGCAGCAGTTCTGCCAAACAAAGACAGGTATTATTACCCCAAACATTTCCAGGAGCAAATGCACTGGTGGAATCTAAGTTCTGTCAAGTGAAGCAGACTTCTTTACTGGAGGGCTTCGGAGGACTTCGAAGGGCCACGTGCTAAGGTCACTAGGAAATCTCAGCCACGAGCGCACAGCTGCTCCCCAGCCGTGGAGCCCGTTTGCCCCAGCATCACAGGGACTTCTTTCCAGGAGACAGAACCTGAGACGAGCTGACGGATGGGGCCGCAGAGGCCTCACCACGTCCTTGGGACAGCCCTGTGGGCATTTCCTAAGTGACGGCTGGGAACCTCTGAGCCTGGGGGAGGGGGAGGGAACAGGAACCTAAATAATTCTGTATTTGGTACAAAAGTGGGTGTGAATGCGTAAAGATGTGGTCTAGTCAGAGAAGATCTTGTCATGTTATTTCTGAAGTTCTGTTCAACAGCCATTCTACGTATACCTGTGGAGCACTGGTCTGTGGGAGGGTCCAGGACAGAGAATGTTCTTTTCCTCTGAACTTACACTCCAGTCTAAGCTCAAGACATATTTCCCTTGTCAACCAAGCAATGCAGATTTTGGTCCAAAGGTTACTATCCACACACACCTGAGAAATGATTGTAATAGTGTGTCCTTTACATGTAACCATTAAGTATAAACTATATTAATCGTTCACAGACACCTGCTGAAAGATGAGCTGGCATCTCCGAGCCAGGTAAAGGCCCCCCGCTTTAGTGGGGTGCATTGTCACTCAGCACCTGTTTTCCTTCCCCCACTTCCTTGGGGGGCACCCGTTCCTGACTCCTGGCCTACGGGTTGGGTAAGGCCGGCCCCACTCTCAGCTCCAAGGGGGGCTCTCATGACCTGATCAGAAGAACCCCCCTCCTGGCCAGAGTGGACCATGGGATCTGCTGGGCCCAGTGCAGAATGGAAACGTGGGTCCTTGTTCAGGGATCACTACGATTTCCAGAAGGAGACAGCAGAGGATTACGCCAAGGGCAGGCCTTTCAAGTGGGGCTGCATGACCATGAAGGGTCGGGCCAGGACCCCCGTTTCTCTAATGGACAAGAGCAGCTCCCTGCCCTCTGAGCCTGGAGCTGATCCCCTGCAGCCGTAGGAGAGCCTGGCCTCAGGCCACCGTGCACGGCCCACAGGCTACTGCTGGGTGTCTGACCCCTGCAACCAGACACGTCCTAACTTACAAACCCACTCACCACCTGCCTCTTTACACGTTTTCTGTTGGCTCATTTCCCTGTGAGATGGACTCACACTATACCTCTGGGTCACTGATCATCCCAGGACCCATGCATGTGAGAGGCTCCATGGGGGCCCATTGGCCAGAAGTGTCCGTGTCCCGATGATCGCCACCAGGGGCATCTGTCGGCTTCCATGTGTCCGTGTGACCGGGACCCTGGCCCGCTGTCACCCCCATCTGTTGTGGACGAGGCTAGAACCGCAGATTGAGATGCAGGGAGAGTCACAAGCCTGGCTCCTCTCCTTGAAATTGGGATGTGTTTTTTTTAAAGAACTTTGTGCTACTACAGTCAGGAGGGGCCACCTCCACTTGGGGCTTGTTCTTGGCACAGTGAACAGACTCAGGCGGCTTCTGGGGGAAGCGGCTGCCCGGCCCATCAGGTCGGGTGTTGTCACAGCGGCAGGCGGGGATTCACTTGGACTGGCACGTCTCCTCTCTGACACCCACAGCCTGTTCATTTTGCGGGGTATCTGGGGGTGCATTCTTCCCCCAGGCTCCTGCAGCGCCTCGACGCCCTTCCTCTGAGGGGCCGCCCATTGTCTGTGTCCTCCAGGTGGCCCGGGTCTCTTGGCTCCTACGCTCCAAGTGTGTCCTCAGGTGTGTCGTCAGGTGTGTTGTCAGGTGTGTTTGTGGAGCTCCCGTTCCAGCAGAGCTGGTCAGAGATGAGCTAGGGGAGCAGTGTCACAGCACCAGCTGCCTGTGAGCTTGGGGTGCGGCTACCCTCAGGGCTCAGAGGGAACTTGGGTCATGACCCTCCTTTCCGGAGCTTGGAGGCGGAGGCCGATCAGGACGGGGGTACCTTCGCGCTAATGGGCTCTCGCTCCGTTCGTGTCTTCCTGATGACAAGCTCCGGAGTGCCCTATGGCTTATTTAATTAAAACATAAGTGTTTTCGTCCAAAAGGAGGAGGAACAGAAGGCAAATCCTTTCTTTGACCTAAGCAAGTGTCTCCGGGAACAGCCTGTGAACGTGGCCGCGCAGAAAGCCACAGCTCGTGGATGCTGTATTTGAGATTTGAGAGGTTTGCGTGCAGAGGGCTCAGCTGAGGAGCTTCCTCGGGGCCCATCGAGCTTCTGGGGACACACCTCCGAGACTCTCGCAGGCCCTGCCTCTCTGCGAGATGCATCAGGATTGATGATGGGGACTGTGCGCCCTGGTCCCCGGGCGGCGAGCTGACAGCCTGCCCTTGAGTCTCGAGATGGACGATAACTCTGCAAAGACAGAGCCACTCATCCGTGGGGCTGTCACTGCTCTGCTGGTGTGTGTCAGAGTGGGCCCGGCAAGGTCAGCACCACGCCTGGGGGCTTGGGACGCGTGGACTCCACTTCGGTCGCCTGTGCACCTGGTGAAAACACGTCATTGCGGGATTCAGCCATCTCCTCTCCTGGCGCCCAGCAGCATCGTGGGCTGTGAGCTGCCGGGGACCCAGCGTCCAGCTCCACCCTCCAAGAGAGACTTGCATTGCTTCAGAGAAATACATGGATCCAAAGGGATGCTGACCAGCCTCCCAAAGGCTAAGTGATGGACAGTCTTTTTGAGATCCCCCAAATTCAAGCTGGAATGAAATATATTAGGACCATCTCTCTCATCCCCGAGGAAGCAGTGGGTTAAGCCCCAGAGCACATATTTTCTACTAGTTCTTCTCATTAAAATTGTTCAAGAACTTAGACTTTGAGGAACCCTACCTCCCTTTTTGCCCAAATTTAACTAAATTAAATTTCAGTTAGAAGCTTCCTACATACAATTCCTGGTATTAGAGCTGAGTGGGCATGCGAACCCCCCCTCCTGCCTCCTCCATCCCCAGGGAGCCTTCCACCTGCTCCCAGCAGGTCCTCAGAGCCCCTGGGGTGACCTGGGGTACAGCTGCCAGCCGACAAGAGGACAGCCCTGCACGTCCTCCCTGTGCCCAGTGCCTGTAATCAGCTCGGTGCTGGTAACCCGAGTGTTTATTGCTTATTGACTACGTCTCAAGAAAAAGGTATAAAGCATCAATTTGGTGTATTACCTCAACTGATGCTCATGGCAATCTTATGAGTTAGCTGCTATTATTGTCCTTCTCATCAATAAGAAAACCGAGGTGTGGAAGGATTAAGCGATTTCCTCAAACTCAGCCTCTCTGACTCCCGGCTTCCACAGAAAACCATCTCCATTGAGACCTCCATTCATCGGGGTCCCAAGAGTCAGTGTGCTCTGGGGAAATGTACCGTCACACACCCGAACTTCACAATGCCTCAAACGAACCTGCTTATTAAACCCTCTGCCTATAGACTCTGACTACAATTTGCTCTTTTCAAAGTCGCCAGCCTTGATACAGGCATAGATTTTTATCCTGCTGAATGGACTGAATGTGTGCCTGGTGCCGTATCCTGGTGGCTCCCACTCAGGGCTAATCAGCCGACGTGTGTCACTGTCTTCCAGGCCCGAGACCCCCCTCAGCTGCTCGGACATGGGCTGCCAGACACCTCTGGACACATGGTCACACCTGCTTTCAACTCAGTCCTGCAGCCGTGAGCACAAGCTCGCGGACACAGGGAACAGATGAGGGGGTCTTCTCGGCGGGTGAGGGGAAGGTGACTGAAATCCACTCAGGCTCGTCTTCCTACAGGTCCCCTTCTCGTTCATCTCTGCAACCTCCGTCCACTGACCCTGACCCTGGGGGTTCCCAGAAATAAATATGACCTTGACTCCCCACCCCCCATGGATGGGTGGGTGTCTCAAACTTCAGAGAAACTCTCAGATAACCTGAGCTTGTAGGCCACGGTGACGTAGGGCAGACCAAGCCGGGTGTTGGGAAGTAGAATGAGAACAGGGAATGTGGATAGAGCACTGGCTTAGTTCTCTTGGGTTGTCTGAAATGAGGACGCTTCGGGCCGGACAGAGAGCGAACACCTTCTGTGACTGGTTCAAGGACTGTGCTCAGTCCAGGGCCCTCAGGGGACCAGACCTAGCCTCCTGCCATTTCTGCCACCCCATCGGCCCCATCCATCCCTGCAGCCCGGGGCCTGTCCTGCCACCTCCTGGGCTGGACACTGCGTTACTGGCTCTCTCATTTGAGTAGATGATGGATGGAAGAGGGACAAAGAGGGTGTTTGGGAAGCTCTGCAAAACACGGGGCGAGCCCAGAGCCCCCAAAGGAGACCCCCTCAGAAGGCTGGGAGGACTCACAGGGACCCGTCCACAAAGTCCACCCATGTCTGTGACCCTGCTTTGAATTAATGTGTCATTTCACACAGGCACTTACCAAGTCCACTGAACACCCACTAACAGGCCCGTCAGTCCCTGCTGGGGTAGTGGGGAGGCCTCATCAAACAAAGACGTATTCTCCCATAACGGTGCTGGCCGGCCTGGCGGGAAAGCCTCTGAGACTGGACTGTCCCCTCTTTCACGGTCTCCCAGGGAGCCGGGGTGATGGCCTGTAGTGTCCCCTCTCTTCTGCAGGCAACACTGGAAGGGGCGCCCGGGTCCCTCATCCCAGCACCTCCGGGGGGAGTTTTCGCTGCCTTTCATGAGGATGCTGTGTGTGTCTGGCTAGGAGGGCGCTGGATCAACACTGAATGGACCTGGACGGCTGGGAACACCAGCTGCCCCTCCTTGACCTCCAGGCCGGATGGGCAGGTGGGAGGGTGTCCGGAAGAATCAGTGCTTCCTGGTGCACTATTTTCCTAAATCCTACCTGACTTACACTAAGACTCTCGATTTTTTAACCTGAAGCCAAGAATTTGATGCTTTTCCCCCTCCAGTAACTGTCTTCAGGTACTGAGGGTCCAGTGCTGGGCTGGGGGATGGGACAGGTGGGAATGGGGACCCAAGGTCAATGCAGCCTGGACAGACCGGGGGTGTCGTGGACGGTGCTGCATGGGGCAGCCCACCCGCTCCCCCTGCCCCCCGTCTCAGCTGGGCCTGGGCGTGGGTCCCGTGTCGCTCGTGCTACTTATAGGCTGCTGTGTGCAGGGAGGCTGCTTACAGGGTGAGAAAGCGCCCGCACACAGTACGTGCCACCTACGTGCTCAAAAGAATCCATTCTGCAGCAAAAGCTATTCTGCTTTTCTGCTTTTCTTACTGAAGTTTGGAAGCTGTCTCCTCATCACTGTCAGTATCATTTCTCTACGTAAATATTCTAAAACTTCTGTCTAAAACAACTTTTACCTGGGATTGACTTAAAAACACGGCAGAAATGGAGACTCCAATAGGGCTGATACCTTAATTTCTGCTTTGCTCTGGCCAAGTTACCAGGAATTTTGAGGAGAGCACTTGTTTTCTGAGAAACTGTCAAGGACTGCACGGCAGGCGTTTGGGGCAAAGGCAACAATTGAGATGAGGGTGCCTGGTGGAGGGCCATCCTGTCCCAGCACACCCCGCGAGCTTGGAGACCGGGGGGCTCACCCGAGGGGGTCAAACCCGGACAGCTCTAGGATCTTTAAAGAAAGTTGCAAAACATCCTCAAGAGCTGGGCTTCTCTGTTGTTGCCTGTACCACCTGAAGCGTGTATTGAAAAGGAAGTCCAGGAATGTTTGCTAAAAGGAGAGTTTGCAGAACAAAGGAACTTTAAAAATCTCTACATGCAAATCTGAATTAAACTTGAGCTTTAGCTCTGTGGGTTTGTGACTTTGCTCCTGCTTTAAAAATGCTCTCCGTTTTTCTTTAGAGCTATTATATAAATTCAAAAAAGTCCAGAACAGCAGAAAGTATTTCTTCTGAGCCCATGATGAAGCCCCCAGTAATCCCGCTCTCTGAGACAATGTGGACAGACAGAACTTCAGGGATCCACTCGTGAGCACTGGAAGGATCTGAAGAGTCTTGGGGGTGGAATCTGGCCGAGGAGCGGGTGCTGGGTGCGCCCGGCTCCAGGGTCTGGCGGGTCCGCTGGTCCCCATGAGATGCGGGCGCAGCTCTCGGTCTCACTGTGGACCTGTGTCCCCCCAGACTGCTCAGTCCTACCAAGCCACTTCTGAACCCAGTCACCCTCTGAACCCCAGTTTTCTCCCCTTTTCACAGAAGGAGAAGCTACTCATGCATTGTCATGAGCATCAAATACGGCAACGCCATCCGGTGTGCGGGCGAGATCTGGGGACACGGACTGTTCCTTTTCCCCTGAGCCCATCACCGTCCTCCCCACTTGAGACCACCCTGCAGAGAGCGGGACCTGCTCACCGTCTCGTGACCGACAAGAGGGTGGATGGACCCTGGGGCTGCAGACCCTGGATTCTGAGCAGATGAGGCCACAGGCAGCTTGGTCGAGATCCCACTGCTGAATAGTGTGGAGGCATCGGAGACTACCCTGCTCCCCCTGAGGGGCCACAGTCAGGAGGGGGTGTCAGAGTGAACCTGGGGGACCAAGCAGGGCCCTGTGCAATTTGGAGGGTTGCTGGGCATACGGACTCGGGACCAGGTAGGACGGTGGGCTTCCTGGTGAAAGCACGCATGAAGGGTCAGCAGGGGAGCAGTGGTTCCACCCCACAGCTCATCCTCCATCCACTGTCCCTCTGTCCATCTCCTCTGTCATCTGAGTGATGGAT
Source organism: Grampus griseus (assembly GCF_964374135.1). Classification (NCBI taxonomy): domain Eukaryota; kingdom Metazoa; phylum Chordata; class Mammalia; order Artiodactyla; family Delphinidae; genus Grampus; species Grampus griseus. The sequence continues at coordinate 148,162,751 of NC_139018.1, forward strand.
GGGTGGGGGTGTGGATAGATGGGTGGGTGGATGTTTGGGTGGGTGAACAGACGGGTGGATAATAGATGGGTGGGTACACAGAGGGGTATGGGGATGACAGATACACAGACACTACACCTCAACAGAGCGGAAGAATATATTTGGGAATATGGAGACTCTCCAATTAAGAATTAAATCATTCTTTTTTGTGTGTTGCTTATATGTCACAAAATGATCATTTGATTGGATTTTCCTTCATCATTTCATCGAGTTGGTTTTGTCCTTCAATTGAGTGGATTAGCTGTTTATTAAAATTATAAACAATAATTCAATTTCTGGTAAGGATAAAACTAGACTAGGAAAAGTTATTTGTTTGACTCAGTTGATGAAAGGGTAAAAAGAAAATAATTGTCAGTTAATGTGAGAAGTTATGGCTTCCTTAAATGCCATCTCTTCTAGGCATTCTTCCTGATTAACTCTAAAATAGTAGCATCCCTGGTCTCTGGACGTTGATAGAACTCCAATGGCACTTAAGTTATGGGGCCTCGTGTGGGTGATTCTGGTGTTGAAAGCCTGGATATCAGGCCTGGTTTCATCACTTGCCAGGTGTGTGATCATAATCTGCTCAATGAGTGTCTCCAGACCTCAGTTTCCTGCTCTATATGACGGGAAATAACAGGATCAAACTCAAGAGCGGCTGATGGGCATTAAGGGTAGCCCGTGTCACACCCCCTTGCAACCTGGAAGGATCTAGGTAAGTGCTAAGTGTCACTGCTGCAGGTCTCTTTTCCATATCATGTGCCACGTAGACGCTGGACTCGGCCCTGTGTCTGACGAGAGCAGTTTGGGACAGTACCGCTGATCCAAATTACTTCCTACTCCATGCCCTAGCTAGTTTTGGGTTGAACAACATGGATAAAATAGTTAAAAATAAAAAAGCACGATGAGCATTCCACATTTCTGTAAATATATCAAGTCTTCTAAAGTTTCTCAAAACGTTCAGAAAAACCCAACAGGATGCTGGCATTGACAGTTGTTTATTTTCTAGTCTCATTCAGACACTCTGGGGGAAAAATATCTACATCTCATTTTCGTTAATATTTTTTGGAAAAGTTCCCTTTTCTCTTGCATGTCCTTTATGCCACACACCAGGCACGTATTTCCTATGCTCCTTTTGTAAGTGTAACTGCATAGCCAGGGAAGAAAAAGATTCACCTTGAACACTGGCTTTTGGGCAAATAATGAGGTTAAGGAGATGGGCATGTGGACATACTTGGTTTTAAGAAGACTAAGACTAAAGCAAAGGTTTATATACACACGAAAATGCAAGGTAACACCATTTGGCTACTGACCATTTCACCTTTTTGGCATCTGGGAATCTACTCTTGATATACTATATAATGTAAATTTAGAATCTAGTGTATGGAGAAGGGACCCTCACTATGATACACTTAAAAAAATCACGATGGAATCAGGATAAGAGGTTTATCTGGGCTCTCACCCAAGTGGGCTGAGTTCTAGGGAAACCAAGAGCCGCTCTTTGGAGGGAAAAGAGTGAGTCCAGAAGGTTGGTGGAACACCCACCGCGGTGAATTACGGGGGATGCGGGGATAATCTTGGCACAGCAGTTTTGATAACTTCTCATTACTGCTCCTTCCAAGCAGCTCTGGTTAGATAACCGGTGAATTACACTGTCCAAGGTTACCGCTCAGACAGCCTGCTGAAGTGGGAATTTTCCTCTTTCATCACCAGATCTACATGTTGGGTACATGCTCGTTAGCTTTCACACGATGTAGGAGGGATTCATCAGCTCCTCCGTCTCTGGTACTCGCTTTAAGACTCTTTAGATTAAAGATGAATCAAAGTGATTCAGTTCTGTAAGTTGTGGACTAGAAATCAGTGTCTCTCTGGACATCATCCAAGTGTAAAATGTAACACAAATTGCCTTTAAAAATTAATAATTCACAAAAATCTGTGGGCTAAGCCCAGTCTGGCTTGAGAAGATAAGTAAAATAAATATTGTAAAGTCAAGTTTTAATAATCTGTGGTGTGGAATTTAAGCACAAGAGAAAACACTTAGCAATTAGGCAGGAGCATTCGGGGCGTGATTAAATGTGAATAATCATGTTTAAAGGCCCCGAACCTCACTCGCTAGCAGGAAACACCGTCTGTGGTTCTAACCTAGCACACACAGCTCACGCCATTTCTCTGTTTAATGAGGTCCTGCCTGGAGATGTTCATGTTTGAGTAGTTACTTTTATAAGTATTTTTACATCGACAGCTCTGTGTAAGGCTGACAAGAAGCGGCAGAGACAGATGTTTGATGAGGGAGTGTCAGACCAGCGCAGTCATGGGAAATAATATAATTAGATCTGTCACTAGGCTGGTAACCAGTGCTCGGCGTATTTATCTAATTATTGAGACTGCACATGTACATCTGAGGGGATTTCATTATAAGAGGTTTAAAAGATTTGGAGTTTAGGCTGATGTCCTGACTCTATGTACCAAAGAGAGGCTGGCCTCTGGGCTACAGTTTTTCTCGATGAAGAATAAAATCACTGATGGCTGATGGCAGGTCCTCATTGTCCAGAAAGAGGCATCATCAGAAAAGGCAGAGGAAGTGAAATAGTCAGAGGCGTGGGGTGTTCTCAGACGTGGGGGCCGCCTGCTGCAGAGGAAGGAGACCAGGGCCAGATGGCGATCCTGGAGGACCGTGTCCAGAACCACAGCCCCGCGTCCAAGACAAACCAGAATACAGGCCTGAAGGACCGGTACTGAAGTTTCCTCTCTATAAGTTACGACGTCCCGGGAGCTTGCATTACGCGTCTACCCTGAGTGAGTCTGCAGAGGAGATGGGGATGGGAGTCTGGTCATCCCTGAAGCACCCAAGGCCTTCCTCTCTGCTCTGCTGTGCTCCGCGCCCCCTGCTCCCCACCCACTGCGCCAGGGAAGCCACCCAGAGCCCCACACCCTCCACCTATGGTCAAAGCGCTGGTAAGAGTCAAGGCCAATGACACAGGCACGTGAAAAATGCTCCACATCGTTAATTATTAGAACAAGGCAAATCAAAACTACAGTGAGGCATCACCTCACGCCAGTCAGAATGGCCATCATCAAAACATCTACAAATAATAAATGCTGGAGAGGGTGTGGAGAAAGGGGAACTCTCCTACACTGTTGGTGGGAATGTAAGTTGGTGCAGCCACTATGGAGAACAGTATCAAGGTTCCTTAAAAAAATTAAATATAGAGTTACCGTATCACCCAGCAATCCCAATCCTGGGCATATAACTGGACAAAACTATAATTCAAAAAGATACATGCACCCCAATGTTCATAGCAGCACTGTTTACAATAGCCAAGACATGGAAACAACCCAAATGTGCACTGACAGATAAAGAAGATGTGGTATATATATACAAGGGATTGTTACTCAGCCATAAAAAAGAATGAAATAATGCCATTTGCAGTAACATGGATGGACCTAGAGATTGTCATACTGAGTGAAGTAAGTCAGAAAGAGAAAGACAAATATCATGATATCGCTTATATGTGGAATCTAAAATATGACACAAATGAACTTATTTACGCAACAGAAACAGACTCACAGACACAGAAAACATACTTGTGGTTGCCACAGGGGTGGGGTGGGGGAGGGAAGGATTGGGAGTTTGGGGTTAGCAGATGCAAGCTATTATATATAGAATGAATAAACAACAAGGTCCTACTGTACAGCACAGGGAACTATATTCAATATTATGTGATAAACCATAATGGAAAAGACTATGAAAAAGAGTATATATATGTATAATTGAATCACTTTGCTGTACAGCAGAAACTAACACAACATTGTAAATCCACTATGCTTCAATAAAAAAAAAGAGTCAAGGCCAATGATGGTGGCCAGGTCACTAGGGTGGGACACTGGGTGGAGAAAGAATGGGCTTGGACACCACCTTGGACCTGCCTTGATCTAATCCAGACAAAAGGAACCTTCCGCATGGAGGTGAGAGTCAAAGCTTTGGCCATGGACTGAGTGTTCATGTCCTCCAAAAATTCATATGCTGAAACCTAACCCTCAGTATGATGGTGTCAGGAGGTGGGGGCTTTGGGAGATGATGAGGCCATGAGGGTGGAGCCCCCATGATGGGATCAGTGTCCTTATAAAGAGACCCCAGAGAGCCCCCTGTCCCTTCCTCCAGGTGAGGACACAGCGAGAAGACCCCTTCTGTGAACCAGGAAGCGGGTCCTCACCAGACACCGAATCTGCCAGTACTTTGACCTTTGATTTCCTGCCTCCAGAGCTGTGAGGAAGGATTCCTGTTGTTCAAGCTCCTGTCTGTGGTGCTTTGTTACAGCAGCTTAAACGGACAAAGACAGCCTTATGGTCAAGAGCAGCACACGTCTGCGCCCGTGTGTTCCGCAGTCTTTGCCTCCTGTGCAGATCTGCATGGGATACTGGTTTCCAGGCCAGGAGGCTCGTTAGGATTTGGGGATCTGAACTCCAGCTACGTTCAACATAACTAAAATAACGGTGCTCAAGTGACCCCGGTTTTAATTTCAAGATTGCTACTCGGTGATGTCACAGAAGCCACTGAATATTTCTGGGTAACAATTGGCGTATTGAAAAATATTTATTGACATCTCCGGGCCGGACACTATTCCACGCCCTGGGGATATGGCAGTGAAATCACTTACCCAGCCATGGGTCCCATGAGGAGTGAAGACGTGTGGCCCTTGGAACATGACAACACCACCCACCTTTCTGTTATCTACAGCTGACAAGACCCGCATCTAAACAATCTGAGCAGAATGTGGGTGTCTCCCCATTTTACAGAGCCCCAGAGAGGTGCCCTGACTCCCACAGCCTGTCCTGGAGCCTCCAGCCAGCGCCGGGGATGCCGGGACGAGTCCTCTCTCCGTTCAGCATCCTGTGCGTCCAGCGGCAGGTCCCCACCTCTGTCTCTGGCTGCCTCTCCAGCCATGCCCCCGCTGCATCCCCCTAAGTTAGAGGCCCCAGCGCACACACGTACCCCCGGGTTCGAGCCACTGCTCACACTGCTCATTGCCTCCCCTCCTACAGTTACTGCCACTTTCTCTTCCCTGCTCACCTGGATCCCACTCGGTCCTTAAGACCTAGTCTGATCCCTGTGTCCTCTCTGAGGACCCGCACGAGCTTGTAGCCACCTCTCCATCTTCCTCACTCCTGAGACACTTGTGGTCTCCAGCCTCCACCCAGCCTTGTCAGAGGATGTTTTGCACCAGCAGGGCTTTCTCATGGCGTTCACCATCCTCAAGGTGAGGCTCAGCTTTTCCAGGGAGGGGGGACCACTCGACTTATCTTTTACACACTTCTTCATACCTAGTGGGGTTCTGAGTATACAGTAGGTTCTCAAAGACTCTATTGACTGATCTTAACTGAGAAACATAGGAGAATATTAAAATGTTTTCACGTGACTTGGGAGTGAGAGGAGTCCAGGGTTATTCCCCTAATTACCTATTAGTCTAGTGGATGCTTTGTCTGCCTGTCTGGGGACAAGAAGACATGCTGTGTGTCCCAAGTGGGGTCTACATTTAGAGCTGCAGCTCCAAACCTCACGAGAGGCAGAGCACTCTGCAGACTCTTCCTGGTGTTTACGGACTTGTGATAAAGCTTCATGTTCTAGTGGGGTGTTTACAAATGACTTCCATAGGCCCCTGGAGAACTCAATCACTGGCTGGTCTAATTTTCTTGGATCATCTCCTAGGAAAGTTTCAGACGTGGCAGTGAGGTCAGCTTCTCAATGTGTTCTTTTAGTGCACATGTAAACTCAGCACTTTGTGTCTCATAACAGTGCACCAGGAGATAGAAAAAAGAAAGAGCGCGAGAGAGAGATAAATAAAAAATAAAAGGCACAGATGGGGCCTGGACAGTTTCTCATTGCTTGTTCCATATGATAGAACTCAACACATCTGGTCTGCTACGAAAAGCATCTTTGCACTAATTTGTTTGTCAGTATCCATTGAGAGGACGATCTGTCATCCTGTCGTATTTCGGTTGCCCCGAGATGTTTGAAGACAAGGCTAGCCACAAATTGGAACCGTGGACACCAGGGAGTGGTAGAAACCACCAGCTGTTCTAAGTAACATCAACTGTGATATTTTTGAAGGAGAAATTTCAACCGTATCTCTCCAAAGGCATTTAGCAGCTGCAAGAAAAAAAGCTCATCACTGTAACAGGGGAATGAGTATTTCTCCTCATGTTCCGGTGTGTGTGTGTGTGTGTGTGTGTGTGTGCTCGTGTGTACACGCACTAACCCTTATTACTGGCCAGAAAAACAATAGAATGGGATGGTCAGAATTCAAAGAGAATGGGACCTCTGTCTTGCTCCTTGGTATTTTAGGCTTTCTGGTCAAAGGAAACATGGCATCATTCCATAATTTGTCTTGATTTGCAGGAACCAGAATTGAGATTTCATTGTGTTGCTTTGTTTGATTTCACAATGGTATAATCTGGTCATGGCTCCCCGTCCTCTGACTCCACTGCACCTCGTCACCACCTGCTCTTCAGGACATACGATGCTAAATGGTATTCATTTGTTTACATTTCTGTCTCCCGTAGTTAGTTCTAATCTTCCCAGAGCACAGAGACTATGTTTTGTCCTGGAACACAAGGGATGCTCAACAAATGTTATTTGGATTGAATTAATTTAAATTTCTATCTTTCAACAAGGTAGGAAGTGTGCCAATCTGTTTATACCTGACGGGCTGCCCGTCAACGTTCCAAAGATTCCTTTGCGTCCTCCTGTCCTGTCACCTCTCAGCAGGCCCCTGTGGAGAACCGCAGTGTGGTAGGTACTACGTTCGTTCTCCTTTGTGTCTTGTAGAGGACAATTGGGGTCTCTAAGAAGGAGAGGTTTCCTTTGCCAGTCTTCTGAGGTCTCCTACGGTGCCCATCCCCGACAGCTAGCTTTGCTCTTGACTTGGTAACCCTTCAGTTCCTGCCTTTCTCATCCTTCTCCATTTGTCAGCAGGTCAACGTGCAACCTGACTTACATGAGGCTCATGGTGTGTAGTGCACGTGCTGGAACAGACTAGCAAACACCAGCTCCCGCCAACATCAAAGCCTTCCAACTGCAAGTCTGTTGCCAGAGAAAGTTGTGCAAAGAAGGAGGAGAGGACGGCTGGATGTGGGCCGAGTGGGGTGGGCGAGCTCCACAGAGCAGCGCTGCTCAGGAAGGCCGGACCGCCATATCGTTTCCTCCGTCTGTCCAGGCAGGTCCTGTGAGCTGTGCTACGTTTGCCAGGAGGTTGCGTTTATGTTTTATATTTGATATAAAATGACAAAACAAACTAGTACAGAGAATGGGAGTCAAGATCTGATGTGTAGAAGAGCCTGTGGTTTAACAGATGGTGGTATTTGTGTTCCCGGGTCAGAAGCAATGTGGCAGACAGGTCAGTACCTCAGGACAGCAAATCTCCAGCCACTAAGTGAGGGCTGCACGATTCTTCAAGATGTACCAATTCTGTCATCTTCGAATGAATCCGGTAGTTCACAGTAGAAAAACAAACAAGGAAAAGTCTACCCCACTTCTGGGCATCAACATTTGTAAGTACGTCTCCTTTCCGTTTTTATTTTATTTTACTTTGCTGTTGCTGCTATGAAATGGAAGAGCTCTCCTGCACGGTGACTGGGTGAGCTATGCGCTCGGCCTGCACACACATTCACTTCCACAGGTGGGATGAAGGTGGAAGTCCTTTCCTGTCCTCCCCCCATCCCTGCAAGCCCTCCGGTTCTGTCTTGCTCTCCCACATCGACCCCAAAGCCCACTGTGGGGGCGGGGAGGGAGAGGAGCTCAGCTCCGAGCCTGCACCCCGAGAGAAGGGGCTGAGTTTATTGCATTTAATACTGTGGGGGATGTGGGGCACAAGGAACCGAGGTCTGAGACGGGTGGAGGGGCACACGGGGTCAAGGAGGTGGGAGCTGAAGAGAAGGATCGGAAGTATGGCTGGGAGAAGCAGCATGGCTGGTGTGCAGGCAGACTGTGCTGCTCGACTGCCCACACCATCTGTCCCTTTAATACCCTCTGCACACACACCCTGCCACCAGACCTGGGGCAGAATCTTAAATAGGTGGTTTTGTGTTGGACAAAATACAGAGGTGGCCAGGAAACAAAGGTGGCAAAGAAAGAGCTGGAGCCCTGGTCAGTCCCCAGGAACTCCTGTCCTGAGTCCTGCCTGGTAACAAGAGGTCCCTCGTGGGGCTCCCAGCTCTGCTCTCCTGGCCCCTGTGGCCAGCCGTCCACTCTCCAGGCTCCAGGAGCCCTGAGCACACCCTCTCCTGCTGCCCACGTAACAGTAAGAGTTACCAGTAACAGGGTAACTGTTACAGGCTGAATCCTCCCGCCAACCCTGTGAGGAAGGTATTATTATCCCCATTTTACAGATGAGAAAACAGACCCAGAGAGTCATTTGTTGAGTGTTCCCAGCTAATACGTGATTGAGCTGGGAGAAGACCCAGGTCACTTGAATCCAAAGCCTGCTCTTTTCCCATTCAGCCCCACTCCCTCTAACACAAAGGGTGTTCTGTATCCTTATGTGAATTTTCTTCTAGGAAGGAAGCTTCATCTCATGTGTGGAGCTCACGATTTCTGCCTTGTTCTTCAGCAGCAATCAGATGCTTGACGTTTGTCAAGGAAGCCAGAGCCCTATCCCATGGTATCGGTGTGTCTCTGTGTGTGGAGTTTGGTTTTGCTGTTTTTTTGTTGATGATTTGCTTATGGCCTCACTTTACTGCACTAAACTATAGCTATTTGCTCACCCTGTTGTATTCCTTTCTTTATAGATGTACAACCCAGGCCAATTAAAATGGAATTATAATAAAATGGCAGACTTAAGCCCCAACATATAAATAATTACCTTAAGTATAAATGATCTAAAACACACTCAAACAGACGGAGATTAGCAAAGTGGATTAAAACAACAAAATGCCATGATCCAACAATATGCTGTTTACTTCAATTCATTCTAATTACTATGGCATAGAAGGTTAAAAGTAAAAGGATGGGAAAGGATATGTCATGTGACTATGGTAAAAAAAAAGTCAGGAGTGGCTATATTAAGATGGGATAAAGTAGACTCCATAGCATAGAAAATTACTATAAACAAAGAGGGAAATTACATAATAATAATAGGATCAATCTACTGGGAAGACAAAACTATCCTAAATGTATATGTACCAAGCAGCAAAACATTGACATAAATGAAGCAAAAACTGACAGATCTGAAATGAGAAAAACAAATCCAAAGTTGTTCTTGGTAACATCAGCACCCCATTCTCAGCAACTGATAGAACTACAAGACTAAACATCAACACGGGTGTAGAAGAACAGAACCACACCGTTGACCAACAGGAGCTAACTGACATTTATAGAATATTTCAGCCAACACCACAGAACACACATATTCTTCAAGTGCCCACGGTCACCAAGAGAGACCACATACTGGGCCATAAAACAAGTCTCAACAAATTTCAAGGAACTGAAATCATACGGAGTGTGTTCTTTGAACATAATGGGATTGAACTAGAAATTAATAACTTAAAAAGACAAGAAGAAGGTCTCTAAACACTTGGAAATTAAGCAACACACTTCTAAATAATCAATGCATCAAAGACGAAGTATCAAAGAAAATAAAATACACTGAATTAAATAAAAACAAAAATACAACATCTCAAAATATGTAGGATGTGGCTAAAGCCATGCTAAGAGGGAACTTTATAGCCCTAAATGCTTACATTAGAAATGAAGAAAGGTCTCAAATCAATAATAACTTCCTATGGTAAGAAACTAGAAAAAGAAGAAAAAACCCAAACAGAAGGAACAGAATAATAAAGAGAAGAAATCAATGCAATTAAAAACAGAGATAATCAATGAAACCAAACTTCACATAAATCTGTAAAGCTGATAAACATTTTGCAAGACTGAGAAAGATAAAAAGAGAGAAAACAGAGGTCACCAGTCTCAGGAATGAAATTGGGGCATCACTATAGATCCTGCAGTCATTAAAAGTCATTAAAAAGATTATAAGGGAATATTATGGACAACTTTATGTCCATAAATTCAACAACTTGGAAGGAATGGTTTCTAGAAAAATACAAACTACAGAAACTCAACCAAGATGGAATAGCATTAAAGGAAATGAATTTATGATTAAAAATCCCCCATAAAATAAGTATTTAGGCACCACCCCCTACAATACCTCAGATTCAGTCAGGTGCCTTTACGCCCTCATAGCTGCTGCTACTTTTCCTGTATAGCGCTTATCACAATTTATAATACTATATTTATTGATATGATTATTTTATTGAAGTTTCTTTCTCAAAATCCTGTAGATTCCATGACTACGTTACTTGGTTTCTACGTTTCCCCAGCATAATGCCTGATACCTCATGGGAGATGCTTAGCTATTAACTGAATGAATGAATGAAATCTTTGGATGGTAGAAACATAACTGTTAGAATGACTTATTTACATTATGACATTACATTATATTACTCAGAAATGACATTACATTACTCAGAAATGACATTACATTATTACTCAGAAATTGCTTTAGAATATAAAAACTGACTTTGTTTAACTGCATGTCTTTGTCATTGACAAACATTAGCTACCAAGAACAATCAGCCCCTCCAGCTACTCAAAGCAAAAGGCAATAGAGGTAGGGCTTCCCTGGTGGCGCAGCGGTTGAAAGTCCGCCTGCCGATTCAGGGGACGCGGGTTCGTGCCCCGGTCCGGGAGGATCCCGCATGCCGCGGAGCGGCCGGGCCCATGAGCCATGGCTGCTGGGCCTGCGCGTCCGGAGCCTGTGCTCCGCAACCGGAGAGGTCACAACAGTGAGAGGCCCGCATACCGCAAAAAAAAAAAAAAAAAAAGTCAATAGAGGTAAGAACAAGCATATGCTCCCTAATTCTCCAAAATTTTACAAAATACTGAGTTTGTCTTATTTATCATGAAGTCTTAGCTAATGACTGTGAGTTTTACATTTGTACTTTTTCTAGGAATATTTTTTCCTTAGTATAATTTGATCTAGGGTGCTCACTTACTTTTCCAAATGCAAAGTCCTAAAACATGGGGTTCCAAATCTCTCCAACGAAGGTCAAGATCACAGTCTATTTTCTTTGTCTGACAGAACCTTGCTGTCTGGCTCGTAGTATAGGTTAAAGAAGTATTTACTCAGAAGTGAATGAATTTTGTGACCACCTAGAGGGGTGGGATAGGGAGGGTGGGAGGGAGATGCAAGAGGGAGGGGATATGGGGATATATATATATATATACGTATAGCTGATTCATTTTGTTATACAGCAGAAACTAACACAACATTGTAAAGCAATTATAGTCCAATAAAGATGCTAAAAAAAAAAAAAAAAAAAAAAAAACGAAGTGAATGCAAAGGTCCCAAGGATTCCATCTTCTCCTTTGTCTTCCTTTGTTATTGATTATTGTCCTCACTGAGTCAGTTGTCCTGGGGCAGGGAAGGCTGGGCTGACCATGAGAAGCCCCAAGGGCAAGGACGGGTCTCATGCTCACCTTTGTGCACAGCAAGTGGCTCTCCATAAAAATTCTTGAAAAAATGAATAAATGACTGAGCAAACAATCCATTTTAAAGGTAGTCCTAGGTAGGGATGAAGCTGACTGATAGACATACATAAAAAGAAAAAGCAAACAAACCAAAAAACCCCCTTGCTTTCTAACTCAGCCCAAGTTAAAAAACATATTCTTTTATTTTCCATCTGGTCCATAACAAATTCAAGTCGACATTTCAACCCTGATGTAAGCTTTGAGAAAGGCAATTATCATAATCAGAGAGGGAGTAAAGTTAACAGAGAATAAAGGAAGAACTTGTGCAAGGAAAGGGGGAGCATCAGGAAAGAGAAGCAAGGTCACCACGATCACAACATCCTCTGAATTGTGGCAGTTTGAGTCAAATCAAGATTGATGTGCCTTATGTGTCCCCCAGAATGTTTTGCACAGAGGGTGATGCAGGGCTTTAAAATGTCCTATTCTTATTGCTTAATGAGCCCCATTGGAGACCATATGTGTGATGGATTTTTAAGTGATTCGAGGAGAAAAAGAGGGAAAGGCAGCAAACAGTGCAACCAGGGAAAGGGAGTAAATACACAAATAACCGGCTGCACCCAGGTCATGTCATTCTTACAACCACCCTGTGCAGAAAGTCCTTTCGCCTCTTTCACAGACATGGAACCCAAGTCCTTTGACCAAGTTCACCAGGAGAGAGAACAGGTGGGCAAACGTCCTGACCCAACTCTGGCCAGCTATCCCTCTCAACATCTTCCCCCAGGACTGTGAGTTGGCATCAGAGCAGCTGCCCCATCACACTGATGGGGAAGTTCCCGGAAGAAGAAGAAGACAGAAGTTTGAAATATAACACAGAGATAAACTACAGGATGGGTAGCGGGCTATTCTACTGATGCGCACAGAATGTCTGACAAATTTAAAGGATTCCTTGAGAACCTTAGTAATTCTATAGAAATAAGTCTAAAGGAAATTTGGAAAGTGAAAAAAATTTCCACTCAGACAAACCTCAGTCTACCTTACATTACAACGTGACTGTTATTCTGTTAACTATTATCCTGGTTGAATGTGCAATTGTTTACTCACTTGACTATTCAGTGCACACTGAACAGATACAACATGGCTATGGTAATATTTAGGTACTGATTTTTTTGTAATCAGAGAGAAAACATTAACATTACTAAGAAGATGCTTTGGATTAAGCTGCTGGATTGTAAATTGGTTGTGAAAGAAGATTTAAGATGACATAAACAGGTGATATTAACAGAGGTGGGTATCAGAAATTCCCATTTAAAAGCAATTTGGAAATGTTTTACTTTTCACTGTTTTTATCTTTTTTAAATGAATATATTCAGCAAACGTTCATGAGGGCTTGCTCTGTGCCAGGGTCCAGCCCCGGCCGGTGATTCAGAGGTGACCCAGACCTTGCTCTGCCTGCCTGGGTCCAACGCTTAATCGGGAGTGAGAGTCAGACCCACGGGAAGTTAAAGCACAACCTCAACACTCCTGAGCTCCCCTGGAGGCCTCGGGGGTACAGAGGAGGGGCTCGCAGCCCACCCTGGGCCAGACCAGGGGTGCCTCTGGCGAGGGGCAGCACGGGCCAGTGAGATGGCAGGCAGCAGTCCTTGAGGGGCAGCAGGGCGTGGGTGACGGTGGCATCTGAGTCACTGCCTTTGGGTGAAACTAACTTGAGCAAACTTTTTGAAGCTTTAATCCTCTCAGGTTATTTCAGGGGTAGAAAGCTTGTTCAAGACCACAATCTCTGCTGCCATGAAGACCAGGGCCAGGGCACTTCTGCAGAGTCCCCTTCCCTCCAGTTCCCTGGGCCAGTGTGTGGTCACTGTCCCCTCACGGTTGGATGGTGACGGGGAAGGGCTGCAGAGAAGGTCCTCGTTCACATCATTCATACTAGGAGATTCAGTAAAATGTGTAATCATGCTTTAATTTCACAGGACGCCTTTATAACAAAGCCACTTGAGTTGGGACATGCCGCTAAGGACGACCAGTGCCCCCTTGATAATGTCTGTCTTATTAACAAACAAATGTCAGCTGAGGCGAACTGGGTGACCTGCAAACTTCAGACATCAGGGGATATTTCAGGGTCAGACCCCAGCCAGCGCCTCCTATAATGTAACTTCATTTTATAAGAGAAACCACTTTGACAAGGTTCTCACTGCGTGTGTGTGTGTGTGTGTGTGTGTGTGTGTGCGCGCGCACACGGAATAAATAACCTTATTCATACGTAGCAGCTCCTCAGAAACCACTCACCGTTACCAACCACCTATTCATTTTCTAGAATTTTGCAATATGGAGAATCTTCACAAGCGAAGGCTATAATTTCCTAACAGCTATTATTTTTTTATTCCTCTTGTAATTAGCCCAGATTAATTTTTGTTTTAAAGAAACTCTCTACTGATTTTTAGTGAACACATTTATTTCTTGTGCTTAAAAGCTGGTGATATTAGTAGTTTAAAAGGCAATTATGCCTGGCTTTTCATTCAAAAGCTTCTTTGATGTTACAAAACAATGACATGTGACAGTGTTAAGATTGGGATTGGGTTATTCTTCATGTAATGCTTTGCAGTATTGTAAACACTTTCATAATAATAAAAAAAAGCATTTACATCCTGAACATTTAATTTTTGTTTTCTAAAAATTTCCACCTTCTGAAGCTTTTAGGGAATAGAACGTTAAAAGATGTTAATGCAGGGCTTCCTTGGTGGCGCAGTGGTTGAGAGTCCGTCTGCCAATGCAGGGGACACGGGTTCGTGCCCCAGTCCGGGAATATCCCACATGCCGCGGAGCGGCTGGGCCCGTGAGCCATGGCCGCTGAGCCTGCGTGTCCAGAGCCTGTGATCCGCAACGGGAAAGGCCACAACAGTGAGAGGCCCATGTACCGTAAAAAAAAAAAAAAAGAAAGAAAAAAGTTAATGCACACAGATGCATCTGAATTTCCCTTGGAGAGAAGCTACCTTAACTGCCTTTTCAAATTTTACATTTCTGCTAAACAAATGATTTCATTTAAATAAAAAGGTCTCATTTTCTATGATGAAAATTCATCTGCTTCATGAAACTCTGAAGCATTTTGATTTAGTACTGACTATATTCTCTTTCAAGGAGAATATTCTTCTAAAGACATTGTGCGAGAATGCTTATATTTTGGGCTTCCCTGGTGAAGCAGTAGTTAAGAATCCACCTGCCAATGCAGGGGACACAGGTTCAAGTCCTGGTCCGGGAAGATCCCACATGCCACGGAGCAACTAAGCCCGTGTGCCACAAATACTGAGCCTGCGCTCTAGAGCCCGCGAGCCACAACTACTGAGCCTGTGTGCCGCAACTACTGAAGCCCACGTGCCTAGAGCCCGAGCTCCACAACAAGAGAAGCCACTGCAATGAGAAGCCTGTGCGCCCCAACAAAGAGTAGCCCCCGCTCACCGCAACGACAAATTCTTTTTCAGTCTTCCAGAAAAAAATGCATAAAGTCTGTTAAATTCTTAGAAATTGTTTTTGTAAAAGATGTAAATAAGGAAAAGTTTTTCTACAAATTCGTAGGGGTATATACATGGGTATATGTATATGCAGTTGTAATTTATACATATACACATTGTTTTAGTTTATATACAGTAAGAGTTCATATACATTTATAGGATGTATCTATGTGGTTCTAGTTCACATATACATTTGGAGTGTGGATACTGTATGTTAGAAGCCCCTCTCCAGCAATGAGCAATGAGCAATGAGCAACCCTCTCCCGCCTTTCTGGGCAGCATTTGTGTGCTCAGCACTGAGCTGATCTAAGAGATGTTCATCTTGAAGATGTGTTGAAGTAACTTCTAGGCCCGAGGTGGAGCTTCTTCTGCCTGGTGCCACATCAGCAAACAGAAACTTAGGTGAACTTTGTGTCCCTGTGAATGTCCTGCTCAACCAGAAACGCAGGGCAGTCGGCCAGGCCCCACCGGCCGAGCGGCTCTGAGTCCTCCCACCGTCCAGGGTTCACTGATGGCCCTAGCCAGTCAGATATTGTCAAGTGTCTCTTCCTGGTTCTTTTCTTTGTCCTGTAAAATCTTCCTACTTCCCACCTCACTGTACGGTTCTCCGAGAACAGACCATCTGCCTCCTCAAGTATGTTTGCGTCACCTAAATTGTCTTCTTTGATCATTTTTAACACACTTATTTGAGAGATCTCCTGTCTTTAAGAAATTTGAACTTCCGAGCGCTGGGAAAGACCTTACCGTGGAAACATGATTTTGACAGGCCCGGGGGGAAGAAGGGGGTTTGGGGCAATGACGCGTGTCCTGTGAGCAGGCGAGCGTTTCAGGCTGGAGCAGCAACGAGAGCAGAGACTTGGAGGTGAAATGGACATGGAATGTGCAGGAAAACGGCAAAAGATTAAAATGAGCCAAAGATAAGATGCATGTTATACTTTAAGCAAATAAGAACCTAAATAACTCCATTTATTTTGAACAAAATTTCTATCTTTATTTTTTCTCTTTTTTTTTCTATCTTTATTTTTGATGTGATTCCTGACCTGAGCTCTGAGTTTTTACACACTCACATGCCAACAGCCTGGGCGCGTCCAGTCAACGCAGGAGAACTGAGATTTCCGAGGCAGCCCTGCCGTTCACTCTCTCCCCTAAGACTGAGACCCTCTTCCCTCCTTTCTGGGGAAGGCAGGGCAGTGCGATGCCAGAGCTGCACATGGAGACCCAGATGAATATCAACTCTGGATTTGGGGCATAGAATATCTTCACCAATTTTTTTTTTTTTTTTTTATGGATTGAGGCAATCATCCACTTTCTGATTCCTCTAGTCTTCACTGTACATTTACATCACTGATGAGCATTAGAGTTTGCAACCACTAACGAACCACATAAAACTAAATAAAAAAGACAGACTGAATTCCAAACTGGACTTGGGCAATTATATGCTGAATGACCTTGGGTCAGTCATTCTGATCCTCGTGGTTTTCATCATATCTACTCTATACATAATATTCTATCTCATATCTCTAATATTCCATAATATTTTGTCCAATGCTTGAGTTATTTCCATTACTCTTTCTTCCCCCTTTTCTTTCTCTTTTTTTGGTGCATATACTACATATCGTTTTTTTTTTTTTTAATTTTATTTATTTTTGGCTGTGTTGGGTCTTCGTTGCTGTGCGAGGGCTTTCTCCAGTTGAGGCGAGCGGGGGCCACTCTTTATCGCGGTGTGCAGGCCTCTCACTGTCGCGGCCTCTCTTGTTGCGGAGCACAGGCTCCAGATGCGCAGGCTCAGTAGTTGTGGGTCACGGGCCCAGTTGCTCCGTGGCACATGGGATCCTCCCAGACCAGGGCTCGAACCCGTGTTCCCTGCATTGGCAGGCAGATTCTCAACCACTGCGCCACCAGGGAAGCTCAACATATCTTTAAAATATGTAGCTCCTGGCTTCACAGATTGCTCTTTGGAGCTCATCATCTCCCAAACATTTCCCCAAACTGTAGCACAGTTTCAGTGTCATGATGATGAATGACAGCTATGGATTTTACTTTCAATTTTAATTTTTAGTTTCCCAGAGCCTAATTTATTTGTAGCCCATCCTAGAAGCTGTTCTGTACTCATTTCCTAAGAAATGGCTACTGTCAAATGTAAATCAATGAAGAGTGTGCCACACCCCAGTCCAAGGTAACAAACCATGAACCGAATATTAATTGTGAAATACTAACTGTTGTATTTTCCAGAGTCCAGTGGAAGAAATAAGTGGGATACCAGGAATGCAATTCTGTTTTAAATCAAGAAATGGGGTCTTCAGGAGAACATGATCTATGGGAATTACGTAAGTCTCACACGATTTTTTCCGAGGCTGTGAAAGACGCAGCAATGAAAACTCCTGTGCATACACTGCCCATCAGTCATTGCCGTACCTAAGGGAATGAATAGCTTGCAAACTGCAGAAATATTTTGTGATTATACTTTCTTCTTAGGTTCAATGTCAGACCATTTTTTCAGTTCACTTGATAGTATCAGCTGAATCATGTTCCTAAGTACAGCTGTCAGGTAGACCAGATGTCAGCTCTTGGACACAGGCATTAGGTGCCTAGTTTTATTTGCTGTTGGGTAGTTAATAACCTCTGCTTCCTGAATTGTCTTTTATCATCCAGTCAGAGGGGAACAGTTTAGATTCGTAGGGGGAAAAACTATAGGAAAAGAAATACTTCTAGAAAAGATTTTTTCTCCAACAAGGTAAATTGCCTGAAAAAAATTGTTTTCTGGGAATGCAATATTCCTGTCTACTGTGTTCATTATTTTTTTTCATATGCACTGTTTTTAACATATGCTTTCTAGCATCTGAAAGGAAGAAGCATTTGTGTGATTAATCTTTCAGAATAAAGAAGCAACTTCTCCAAAAAAGCTGTTACGGGAAATTGTTTTCATAGTTCTTAATTTTTGAGGACAATTTTAATAATAATGGTAATAATAGCTAACATTACTTTCCTAAGCTCCTTATACATACCACCTCAGTGAACTCTCACATCCAATCATTATTAGGTTGGTATTACTCTTCCCATATGCAAATTACACAGAGTAAAGCCAATCATTTGTATTTATTTCCAAGAAAATTTAAGTTGTACTTTTTTCCCCCTGTGGCAATTTATTAATGTTGTAATAATCAAAAGGGCTTTTAACATTTGTTGGAGAGCTAAGTCATTTGTACAGATGGTCTCCTTTAATTTTCAAATTTGACTCTGACAACAGCATTTTACTCTCTGTATTTTTACACAGATGAAGGGACTGAGCTCAGAGAAATTAAGTACCTTGTGCTAATTCTGTTATTCTGTATTCTCTTTTTATATTGTGGAAATGACAAGAAATTATTCATTTGATTTTACATTGCAAGGCAATTCATAAGTGAATGGTGTGGGTACTCAACACACCAGCCCCATTAACATTGAAAAAATGAAACAAAATTCAAATACGTGGCAGGATCAGTTTTAAGCAATGCATACTAAAAATATTCTTGAAATAGGATCTTTCCATAGCTTGCTCATAACTGTGAAGTTAAATACTATATGGGGATATTATATTAAGCAACTGAAATTTAAATCATATCATTATACATCTCCTTACTGCCCTGGCCTGGTAGGTACCCTGCTGTGTTCCACAAAGCCTTCTAAGGTGATCGTAAGAGTTGAGGGCTTCTCTCTGGAGTCGCAAGTTTGCTGATGTCCTCTTGTCATTTCATCCCAGTTGTGTCTTGTCTGTGCCTTCACAACTAAATATGTGCTGATTTCATGTTTTGATCTAAGTTTCAAATTTCCTCTGTTTTACTGTTTGTTAGTGTTTCCTGTTTTAGATGCTAAGCTCCTACTGCATGCTTGGTAGGGAGGGCCATGCAGTGCTTGAGCTGAACTGAAAAAAAGCAAACATTTTCATCTAATAGCAACTGTTCAAATGATGACAGTGTTATTCCAGGCTCACGCCTTTGCTGGCCGACCGACAAGGAATATTTCCGTAAAATGAAAGAACCAGTAGCTGCCCTCTTGAGAATGAGACACTCAGCCCTTATGAAATTAACTGAAAAGATCAATGCAAGACCAGTCAAACATTATACTGTATGTGATAAAAACAGAAAATAGAAAAGTTCAGTTTAATGCTTTGTCTCTTTTGTTTTTGTTCCTTATAGAACTTGGGAGGATAACAAAGAGAATTCTGATCTCTTGTGAAATGGAAATGGACTAAGAGATGCTCAAGGGAAAAATGTCCACATGAACTGAAACGGACAACAAGGAAAATGAGCAGCTGCACCCAGCCCAGCTGGAGAGTAAGTGGACCAGGCTGATGGAGGACAGCAGTGCAGATGAGGCAAAAATACAGCAAAGTGGGTGAAGACATTTCACGTAGAAATAATCCCCATGATGGGAAGGTCTGGTGAGAAGCGTGTGGAAGAGGAAAACCCAACTTCCCAAGGTGAGGCCAAGTGCAAACTAATTAAAAATTTTCCTCCAAGTAGGCAGAGACCCAGGGAAAAGAACTCCCCCAAACCAAAGCCAATCTCTCTGCCCTCTGCCTGGGACCCATTTCCTCTTATGAGTGCCCTCCTCTGACTCACGTGGGAGGCTTGATGGAGTCCAGAACCCAAAACTCACTCACGCTCTAGGGCTTCCTTTGCCATTTACTCCCCCTAATACATTCTGTGTCCTGGGTTTCCTTCCCTATCGTACAAGCTAATTGATTCTTACATGTTAATAACACATCCCATTTGTGAAATGCTATACGATTTAGGGTCTGCCATATATAACAACAACTTCGGTTCTCCCAACAAACCAAAGCAACAGTCGCGTTTAACCGTGCCCTTCAATTTTCAATCGGTTCTCTATCAGAGGAATTGTTTGTGTGTGGGATCAGAGAGGGATGGAAAATTCCAACACTTTTCAAGTCACAGTGGTACGTTTTAAAACTACTGCAAATAGTAAGAACCTTTCTTATCATTTTCCAGATATCAGTATGAGTTGAGCTGATTTCACAGCTTAGATTTAATTGAGATTCAAAGGGGGAAGAGTAAAACTCCAATAAATGAGACTTATCTAAGAATACTAAGGAAGTCAATTGATGAAAAACTCAAAATCAGTAGGTTATTTTTTCTTGGAGAATATTAGAAAAAATGGAGAAGTGGAAAAAGTTTTCCTAATTAGCAAGGGGGAATACAGATCTGCCAGTATAACTGCAGGTTAATCCAAGTGTTATTCATCCATCCTTCCGTCCACCTCCCATCCATCATTTACACACTGGGTATGCTCGCTAGTCAGTCACACAATGGATATGCTCACTAGTCAGTCACACACATGTTATTCGTCCATCCGTCCATCCACCTCCCATCCATCATTTACACACTGGCTATGCTCACTAGTCAGTCACACACTGTGAGGAAATCAGATCCATTCCCTTAAAGAGTTTTTTCTTTAGTTGAGAAAATTAAATTACCAATAATGGAAGAGACTATCCTTTGAGTGGTATGAATTCCCAGAATAGTGATGGTCAGAGAAAAGACAGCTAAAAGGTGACTTCAGAGCTTAGGGAAAGAGCTTGTGGACCAATAAGCTGACCAGTGTTGATGGAAGGAAGTTTGTTAAGAGGGAGAAGTAAGGTTGACTGTTTAGACAGGACACTTCAGGAATGTAATTGACAAAACCTGAAGGGAAAGATAAAACTAGTGAAAACCCCATGAACATTTTCCGGACGTTATAGTCCAACATTATTCTGCATGAACTCTCATCACCCGAAGCCTGCGCTCCCTGAAGTGAGACTGCATCTTTCGATGGACATTCTCCACGACATGCGTGAAGATAGATCTCAATGAGGCACCACACTGCTCCCTGAGACAGCGCAGTCAGGTGGGGGACGGAGGGAGGGAGGAAACTGTGAAACGACCAGACCAATGCTCTTTGTGTCGTGGAACAGGACATGGAGTCTGAGACAGCTAGGTTGTGCCCAGCTCTTCTACTTTCTGCAAAAAATGCCCCTTTGAGCCTCTGTTTCTCCACTGAGTGTTGTGAGAATAGGAGAGGACTTTTCAAACTATCCAGACAGCACCCAAAATACAGTGATTGTGCAGGAAGAATAATAATGGCCAGTCTTTATCTGGCACCGACAACATGTGGGCTACAGTTCCAAGGACTCCACGTGTGTTTATTTAATCATTACAACAGCTCTATGCAGCAGATACTACTACAACTATGGTGATGATGATGATGATTACCTCTGAGCGGATGAGAAACTGAGGAGCTGCTGAACGGCGCCCTCAGGGCTGCACAGCTGGGATGGGGGTGCGGGGGTACCGGCCTGGGGGGCTGGGCTGCGGGGGCAGCTCTGGGCCTGGAGGCGGAGGATCGGCTCCCTGCACTGCTCTGTCAGCTGGATGCTGTGCTACTTAGGGGGAGTCACTTGAACTCTCTCAGCTCGAGTTCGTCCTTTGCTTAAAAAACAAAAGTGAGGATTTCTATCCTACAGTGTTCATGTGAGGGTTTAATGTTAACATGTGTGGGTTTCACCTATTATACTGCTGGGTTCGTGGCGGATTTTGATAAATGCTGCTTTCTCGTGTATTTATGCAATCTTTTTTTCACTCCCTAATACTCCTTTCAAAGTGCTTGACTTCTACTCAGGGAAGGATGTTTGTCTCAGAAGGTTTCAACCTATGCAGTTGTCAGACGTTCTATTTCATTCTTCGCCTTAATTACAGCACTTGGTTTCTTGAAACTCGTGGCTTCATCAAGAAAATATTTGAAAACTGACTGTTTAATCACTTAATGGTAAAACATGAATGAGACTTCTTAGTTAGTTAAAGCTGGTGGGTAATTTTGTGTGCCAGGTTTACCCACGTGTCTTAATGGCGGGATTGAATCTGGTATCTCTGGGTGAGCAGGTCAGTAGGAGCCTACTTGGAGCACGAAGAGGACAGTCTACAGGGGAAGGTTGCAGGTTAGATGCTGGGAGAGGGGACACTTGTTCTGCCTCTATGGGTATCTGAGATTATGCTGGAGAAAAAGTTACTTAAGCTCTTTGGGTTTCAGTTTTCTCTTCTGTAAGACGGGATTTTTATACCTTTTTCCAGAAGATATTATGAGGATCAAATGATTTTCTCTCACGGTCCTTGGGAGTCAACAACCTACCTGCCCTCAGGCTGGATGAGAAAGGATGTGGCTGCAGAGGACGTGCCGTGGATTGAATATTGTGTCCCCTGAAATCATCCCCCAAGGGGATGGTGTCAGGAGGTGGGGCCTCTGAGGGTTGATGAGGTCATGAGGGTGGAGCCCCCATGATGGGATTAGTGTCCTTCTAAAAGAGACCCCAGAGAGCTCCCTCGCCCCTTCCTCCACATGAGGACACTTCACGTGTGAAGACTGCCATCTATGAACCAGGAAGCGGGTCCTCACCAGACACTGGATCTGCTGGTCCCTTGATCTTGGACGTCCAGCCTCCAGAACTGTGAGAAATCAATGCCTTGTTTATAAGCAGCCTGGTTTGTGGGGTTCTGTTATAGCAGCCTGGATGGACTAAGACAATTGCCTCAAACAAACCTAATATGAACAAATAGGTTCAAAATAAAAGGACGGGAAAAGCTATACCGTGCGAACACTAAGCAGAAGAAGGCTGGAATCTCTACATTAGTATCAGACGAAGTGAATTTTAGAGCAAAAAATATTACCAGGGATAAAGAAAATCATTTCCTATTGACGAAAATGTCAATTCGTTATGAGGACATAATTCTGAAAGTTTATGCAGCAAACAGAGCTTTGAACTAACAGCACTGCCAGGAGAAATAGACAAATCTACTGATGTAGCTGAGATTTCAACACCCATCCCTCAAAAATTCATAGAACAGCTGGAAACAACCTTTGATCCAACCTTTGACCCAACCTTTGACTCTTCCCCGTGGGCTGGATGTGGACCAAGGCCACACGGCCAGTTGCAGGGTGTTGACAAGGACTCAAAGCAAAGCCAAGCAGGTTCTTTCGCTGTGATGGAGCAGCACGAGGATCAGCAACAGGAGGAAGAAAACCCAGACACTTGGAGATGGAACAGTGTGCTTCCCAGTAACACAGGGAGCAGAGGAAAAAGCGGAACTGGAAGTGTTTTGGATGGGGTGGAAGGAGAGAAGATTTCAGGAGGCTCAAGGAAACTCCTGGGGCTGCTGGTTGTGTCATCTCGGTCACAGTGATAGTTTTGTGTGTGAATTCAGCGTCCATCAACATTTACTAAGTTGTGCGCTTAAAGACGTGCTGCTATTCGTATATCAGTTATACCTCAGCTAACCTACGGAATCCACAGTCATATACATTATGCAATGAGAAATCACAGCAAACTCACTGGAGCGGGCAGAAAATTAAAGCGTTGACATGGAGAGAGGCAGTGGGCGTCTTCCACGCTGACCGGGAAGAGCGTGTTGCCATCTGCCGTCAGCAGTGCTGCTCCAGGGTCACACCCCACAGCCTCTTTTAATCATGTGGAGGAACATTCCGAATAGCTTTGCTGATATTAACACAAAACTGGAAACAACATAAATATCCACGAACTCTAGAAGGGATAAACAAGCTAATACGTAAACCGGATCCTCTGTCATCTACTATCGGTATAAAATAATTCCGTGTATATGAAGGTCAAAGGTATGTGAAATTAAAGATATCCTTCAGGGCGTTGTGCTCAAAAAGTAGCCTGCTTAGAACCCGGAAGGCGTGTCAACGCTCAGATCACGGGGCCCAGAGTCTCTGAGTCAGTAGGTCACGGTGAGGACCCAGGAAATGCATGTGTTAAGTTACCAGGTGACGCTGATGCCGCAGGTCAGTGGGCCACACTCTGATGCATAAAATAAAGCAACAGAGATATTAGCAAAAATTCAAGATGGTGCTCATCTCTGGGGAGAAGGGAAATCATGCAGTCAGGGCCAGCATGTGCGGCTTCAAGTGCATGGCTGTGTTCTGTTTCTCGACCTGGAGGCACATTTTCACTTTATTAATTTTTCAGGAAAAACATTCTTTAGTAAACTCGTTTGCACCAATATTATATTTCACAGTAAAAAAATTAAAAATGGACTAAGTAAGCATTGCAAAAGATGAGAAAATTAGAAGTACAGAAGACAGAAAGAAGCAGGGCCAGAAAATACTCACGATAGACCCGCGAGAGACAGAGTACTGGAAATGAAATGAGAAAAATAGTAGTGTAAGAAGAAATTAATTATAAAAGATTTGGAAGTTATTAGGAAATAAGATGGACTGATCAAGTAGCTTCTGATGCCAATAATTTTCTTTGTCTTATTTACCTATGATTTCTTCCGGTGGGATGTGTGCTTTCATAGATGGGAATCTGTTTTAAGTACCTAGGATGACAAGTAACATTTAATCAGAAGGTAACACAAGTACATCCCTTTGAGGGAAAAAAGATCTAGATATGACCCAAGTGAAGTGATTTATTAGGTAACATTTTGGTTTTCAATTTTAAGGAAGAGAAAATACAACATTTGTGTTAACAACCATCACATTTAACTTGGCTATGTTAACAATCTGGTGGGAAGTGGCTATTTTGTTAAATGAAATATTTTGAAGACAGAAAAGAGCAACTGACAGTGTTGGAGAAACTGATAAAAATGAACATCTAGGGTCATGACCCAAAAGAAGAGGCAGCCGATATTTTAACAGAAGCTGTTCAAGAAGGTCTGTGCTTACAGAGAAGAAAGTGGTGAGTGGGGATATTCCAAAAATAATTAAGGGGAATAATAATAAAAAGGGGGCAGTAAGGCAGTATTAGAATGTGACAAGGAGTCTTTAGTCTCAGATAGAGAACTGTAAGAAACAAGACCCCCAACCCTAATTGCTTCCTGGTCTCGAGGTTCTTGCAGGCTGCACAGGAGAAGCAGCTGGGCTCGTGGCCCGGGGCAGTGCCGTTGCCACACCTGCCTGGGGAGCACGTGTGCACAACCAGCACCAGGTCCATTCTGGCCTCGAGGGGATGGAAGTGTTGTTTTTCTATTTTTAAAAACCTCCCCAAATGACTCCCACACGCACCCTATGGGAGCTACTGCTCGTGCTTCCAGCACACGGCTGCCAGAGTTGTTGGGCTGACTTGGCCAGTAGGGACTGAGCGGCCAGCCACTGCTTTTCTTCAGAAGGGTCATCATTCCTATAGATAAACAGTAATTTGTTATTCCCTTCTCTTGGCCTCTTCTCACTATTATTATTATTATTATTATTATTTCCACCCAACGTGGATGCCATCTGTGGCTGGGATGCAGGCACCCCGAGCTGTGTAGGATCCTGCCCTTCCCTTGAGAAATTCGATGAACATTCCTGAGACTCAGTCTTCCCATCTATGAGGTGGGGGTGATGCCAGTCAGACCCTCAGAGATGGTGCTGAGCTGACACCTGTGATAAGCATG
The DNA here is from genome assembly GCF_964374135.1 of Grampus griseus. Classification (NCBI taxonomy): domain Eukaryota; kingdom Metazoa; phylum Chordata; class Mammalia; order Artiodactyla; family Delphinidae; genus Grampus; species Grampus griseus. Next base: position 148,188,214 of record NC_139018.1, read on the forward strand.
AAGGACCAAGCACAGTGCCAGGCGTTTGCAACTCGGGTGGAAGTAACAGCTGCTCAGTCGATAGTGATTTCAGTATCAACAGCAATAACAGCTTTGCTGCAGAGTTGGAGTCTTCCTCAGGACAGAACGCTGGGAAGAGCTAGGAGCAGAGCCAGTTTAAAATGCCAGGATTCAACTCGGAAGGGTGGTGTGGCTGGCGCCAGCTCACAGAGCTATAGAACAAGGCAGGGTGGAGAGACAGCCAAGAACACTGCGGAGGGTCTCACGGAAGGGTGGTGGGGCATCGTGGTGGGGCACATGCACGTGTAAATGGGTCAGAGAGCTTATCAAAAGAGTGGAATATGGAATAACAAGAGAAAGATGAAGCTGATAAAAGGAACATAGTTCAGAGCACTGGGTGTAAGAGAAAATGAGATGCAAAATGTTAGTTTGGATAAAATGTGTATGTTTGAACATATGTGGCCTGTAACTGCCTTTTTGTGACAAAGCGTATAAGAACCAGATGAGAAGACAAGTGTAAATAAAGATATTATCACAGACTTGGAAGGGTCTGGATGGAAGAAGGAAGGAAGGAAGGAAGGAAGGGAGGAAGGACGCCCCTCTGGGGCTGCTCCACTGAAGCCGCCCTGGTGTCGACCACCCTCCTCCCTGGGGCGTGGGGCCAGGGGACCCAGGAGACATTCACACTTCCTCCTGGAGGGCAAATTCCATCCAAGTCTTTAGAAGGTACATTTTAAGTAATTTAAGTATCATGGAATTTAAATCCCTACCTTAATAGTAAAATTAACATGGAAATAACATGGAGTGGAATGAAAAGGTCACACAGATTTTTAGGAGGCAGCAGATCTCAAAGAGACTTTACATTTGCAGCCAACTGGCTTTGGACCTGCGCCCAGACAAGGAGGGTCTGAGCTCATTTTCCTCTGCTGTTCAGAGTCCTTCCCGGAAGGTCCCCATGGGCTGTGGCCCCCCCGCCCTGCACAAGCCGTGACCTCTGGGAGCATCTCAGTTCCACGGAGCACCTGTCTGGTGGGGTGAAATGGAGTCACCTTCCAACGGTCTCCCTGGTGGCACCAGGCTTGAGGGTGTGGCCAGCAGGTGGAGACATATCTTCCTGAGATGCGGGACCATAGATCGAAGTGGCCCGACCTCAGAGACTACCGAGAATGGGAAGCTTATGGTTGTACCTCTCGCTTCAGCTCAGAAAGAGACACGGATGTCTACACGACTAAGGAATCTAGAGGCCCAATTTTTAATCCCAGTTGATGACAACAATTGTTTCTGGAGTGAGGAAGATGGTCGAGAGTGGAAACTACGAGCCAAACTGTTCAGTTTCCTGAACGACTTTTCACTTCATTTTCCTGTTTCAAGCATCCAGCCCCCGCCCCAGAGCTGTGATGCAGAAACACAACTGGTCTGACCACATGCCAAGGGCTCTGTATGTCCTTGTGAGTCAGGCTTCCTCTCCAGGTGACCCCCACGTGCCACCAGACACAGCACAGGCATTCCTCCCGGGGAAGCTACATGCTTCAGTTAAAAAACCAAAAGAACAGCAGAAAGAAACAGTAAAAAACAAACGGGAACTAAGGGTGGTATCTCCACTGTGCAAGTACGTTGCATCCCAGAAACCATGTAATCCCCGTTATCCAGGGATACATCCTAAGGGAGCGATGCCGTGCTCTTTCAGCTCCCCAAATCCTGACCACCCGGAAGCCCCCTACTCGGCTCACCAGCGGCCCCAGCCAGGCCCTGGCTGTCCCCTCCCAGACCGACACCCGTGACTGCAACATCGTGTGACCTGCCGCCACACCGCCCAGTCTGTCCCACAGCACTCCATCACTTGTCCACGCTCACCCGATGCTCGGCCCTTAGCCATTGCTTCCTTTCATCCCTCATTCTTCATACTTGGACCCTGTGCTCCTTCAGATACTGACGTCCATCCTTCATCATCTATATGTTCAGCTACTCTTTTATCCCCAAGTAAAATATTTGGAAAAGTCACTTATCCACGCTCTTACCCATTTCCTCCCCTTCTATCCCAAACCCCTTCTGTGACCTCTGTTTCTTCTCACTTAACTCCTCCCATGACCCTCCACACCAGCAAATCCACAGCTAAGGATTCTTAGAGCAGAAATCAGATTCCTAGTGAAAGAGAATTCCCAAAGGAGAAGCCTCATGGAGATACATAAAATTAGGTCTTTGTTAGCAGAAACGAAAGGTATTGTATAGAAAGAGTGACCCAGCCCTGGGTGCTTCGTGCAAAGTAGTTCCCATGAAATTGAAATACGGTCAGAATCTCGGGTCCAATTTCATTTCTATTAGGTGCTCAGTGGCTAAATTAAGAACTTTACAGATCCCTCATTTAGATAAACCCCTAACTATTAACCTCTAATAATGTCATCGTTTCACTGAGCAGAAAAGAAAACATCTGGGTGAGTTCAATTAGCCAAGGGTGTGGACACGGAGGCCTCTGCATTCTAATTGCGTCCTGCTGACCTTGACGGAGGACTTGAGCCAGGAGAGAGGGCGCGTGGTGGCGATGAGCACCCGCTGTGGACCACCTGCTGTGGAAGGGGACGGGGCTCCGGGCTTTCACGGAACCTCTGTGCCAGGCACATGGGCGAGGCGAGCAGAGGCGAGCCCTTCTCTTCATCGTGACGGGGGAGCTCCTTATGCAGAGCTCCATCCTCAGTTTTGAGCCCATTTTTTCCTGCTCTTAAAAGTTGGTGACAATTCTTCTTTTATCTAATTATTGTCCCCCATTTAAAAGATTTTCACAATCCTGGGAAAATTATTACTAAGGTCTCTGCCCACCTTGCTTTCCACTGCCTAAATGAAGCCTTTTCTTTAGTAGCTGTGATTGTGTGTTTTTTGCGCTGTAGGAGGCTTGTACATGCAGGCGGGGAGCCTCTGCCCCGACGGCCACACCTTTGGTAGCTATTCGAGGCTGGTGGGCTCCTGGCTGCCCCATGTGTGTCCTCTGACCCATGATTCCGACCCTGCCTTTATCGGGTGTTTCTGGCTCTTCTCTATTTGAATTTGATCACAAAGGGGACTGAACAGGAATCCACTGTCTTAAAGATTTTTCCTCAATAGCAAATTTTGAGTCGAGGATCTGAGCACAGGTAGATTTATTCTGGAGGGACTCCCAGGAGACCTGGTGGGGGGATGGGGAAGGCCCTGGGGCTCAACCCCCGGGATCCCTGGGAGACAGCATGGAACCTGCCCCATCGTCCCACCGGAGAGACAGGAAGTGGGGTGGTCATCTTCTGCCCCAGCCACCAACGGGCAAGGGTGGCTAGCGGGTGGGGGTGCCAACCACCTGAGCCTCTAGTTGGCTGTTCCCAGATAAAATTCACACAGAGTCAGACATTCCCACAGAAGAGGTTACTGAATGCTGAGGGAAAGAGGGGGAGCTGATAGTGTCTGCAGTGTGTTCTCATGAGACTGTTCTAGAAAAACAAACAAAAAGATTTGTATTCAAATGAAATTTGGAAAATGATTATATTCTCACCTCTTGGAGAGTCTCAACATTTTCTTAATAAAGGCTTTGTGAACTCCTGTAGTGAAAAGAAACACTAACCTGTGTAACTTTAACTACCATTTTCTGCAAAGAGCTCATGATAGACAATTTTTCAGGTAACACTTGGTGAGATTACATAAGACGCTTCATGAAATGAGGTAGGTGAATGCATTTTGTGTGAAGGATGGTAACACACATAAAACCTGGGATGCTTGGGAACAGTCATCCTCTAGGGATGGAGAAAAACAACTGAGGGTCATACTGGCCTTCTCAGTAGTGACATGGACCTTCATGTCACAAGGACCCTTAGCGCTCACAAGGCCATGGGAGGTTCACAGTCTGACTGGAAACAGAGTGGCTTCCTAGGTCCACACGTGGGCTGAGAGCCACGACTGTGCCAGGAGGGGATGTGCCTGACAAGGGGGGGGACACACGTGTACAAGGAGGGAACACGTGTGCACAAGAAGGGTGCAGCAGATGGGGACGGATAGCCCAGTAGGACGTGTAGTCACTACACGAGGACACGCGGCAGAATCAGCCCTCTTCTTGTTCACAGGTTTGAGGGATGGGAGATTTAGGCCTTTTGCTTACAGTCTTATGGAGAAGAATGACTCTGCATTTTTATTTTTCAGAGAGAGGTCACAGATGATCTCAGCTGCTCGTTAAAGGACAGATGAATGAAAAAGAGGATGAAACAAGAAACCTGGATTCGCAGACAATGGGAGAAAGCCGAGGCCCAGGCTCCCTGCCGAGGGCTGTTCCCTGGCTGCAGACGCAGGTGCCTGGCCTGCAGGCAGACAAGAGGCTGCTTCAAAGGCAGGATCTCTGCCTCTGTCAGACAACAAAGTCTGCTTTAATGTGTGCTGATAGCTTTTCAGCTGCAGAAATCTGGTGGCATGATGATTTAGCAAATCTGGGGAGATAATAGATGTGAAAGCACTGATCCATTGTGACACCTACTATAAATCTAAGTCTGTGGTTCCATAGAAATCACGTCTGTGTCCTGTGTTTGAATAATTGAGGGGAAAAAAGTCTGCTTTCTCTCTCTCCGTACCTGTCTAGTTCTTTTTCTCAGCCTAAAGAATTTCTAAGAAACGGAAGTTGATGGCAGTGGCTCTCAAATGTTAGCCCTGAGCATCTGACTTAGTAGGGCTGGTGGGGGGGATCTAAGAACCTTCATTTCTGCAAGTCCAGGTGTTGCTGGAATTGCTGGTCAGGACCCCACTTTGAGAACTACTGTCTGTACTACTTGGCCTTTACCTTGGAGGAGTAACGTCAGCAAGACAGGGGACCACACAGTTCTGAGCCCTTGCCATTTTCCCTCAGAAACACCAAGTTAGCACCAAGAGATCGACTGAAATAGCTCTGTGGGAGCTGCAAAAACGAGGCAGGGGCCACAGCAGCCAAGCAAAAGCTCAATCAAGGAAGAGTCATGCTCACAGCAGTAGGAAATTTTATGGTGTTTTTGTTCACTTGTGTCTCATCCTTCCCCGTGTAGCACAGTGTGGAGGGGAAGAAGCCATCCAATTCCAGGTTCCTCTTTCAGACAGAAAGAAAAGAGTGGAACTTGTTTATGACACTCTGGCTTGTCTGGAAATGGCTGATTTCTGTCTCACCTGAACCAGGACAACTGCCAACCAATAATTCTATATCCAGCAAAACTGTACGTCAAAAATGAGGGAGAAATTAAGACATTCCCAGAAAAATAAAAGCTGAGAAAGTTCTTTACTGGTAGACCGACCTTGCAATAAATGCTAAAAGGAGTACTTCAGGTTGAAATTAAAGATGCTAGGCAGTAACTCAAAACCTTGTGAAAATATAAAGTCTTCCAGTAAACATAAGTACATGGACAAATGTAAATCTCACTAGTATGTAATTTTGGTTTGTTATCTCCGCTTTTCATTCTTTTACAGGATTCAATCTACCTTAATGAGTACACAATAAATAAAGATGTAATTTGTGACATCAATAACAAAGTGTGGAGGCAAAGTGATGTAAGAGTAGAGTTTTTGTAGGCCATTGGAGTTAAGTTGTTAGTTTAAAATAGACTGTGTTATGACTTTAGGATGTTTTATGTAACTCCCATGTAACCACAAAGTGCTTATAAAATATACACCAAAGGAAGTGAGAAGGGAATAAAAACTTGTCACTCTGAAAAATTAACTAAACACAAAGGAATGCAGTAATGTAGGAAATGAGGGGAAAAAATCCCAATAAGACATACAAAAAGCAAATAGCAAAATGACAGAAATAAGTCTTTCCCTGTCAGTTCTTACTTTAAATGTAAATGGATTAAACTCCCCAAAGACTTAGAGTGCCAGATGGATAAAAAAACAGGATCCAACTAAATGTTGTCTATAAGGGACTCACTTTAGATGTAAGGAGAAAAATGAACTGAAAGTGAAAGGATTGAAAAGGATATTCCATGTCAGTTGTAACCAAAAGAGATCAGGGGTGGCTATACTAACCCCAGACAAAATACACTTTAAGTCAAAAAATGTTATGAGGCAAAGAAGGACACTATATATGATAAAAAGGTCAATGCACGAAGAAGATATAATAATTATAAACATATATGCACTAAACCTCAGAGCTCCTAAATACAGGAAGCAAACATTGACAGAATTGAAGGGAGGAATAGACAGCTCTACGATAACAGTGGGAGACATTGATACTCCATTTTCAGTAATGGATAGACAACCAGACAGAAGATTAATAAGGAAATAGAGGCCCAGAACAACACTACAGACCAACTGGACCTAACACACATTACAGAAAACCCCACCCAACAACAGCAAAGCACACATTTTTCTCAAGTACACATGGAACAGTCTCCCAAAATGACCACAAAACAAATATTATTAAATTTAAGAAGACTGAATTCATGCAAAATATCGTTTTTGATCACAATAGAATGAAACTAGAAGTCAACAGTAGATGGAAACTATAAAATCCCATAAATACATAAAAATTAAACAACATACTCTAAAACAACCAATATATGAAAGAAAAAAATCACAAGGGAAATTAGAAATTATTCTGAGATACATGAAAATAAAAACATAACATACTAGAATGTATGGGATGCTGAGAAAGCAGTGCTAAGAGGGAAATTTACAACTGTAAACAAGTACATTAAAGAAAGAGAAAGATCTCAAATCAACAATCTAACTTTACACCTTAAGGAACAGAGAAAGGAGAATAAACTAAACTCAAAGCTAGCAGAAGGAAAGAAATAATAAAAACTTGAGCAGAGGTAAATAGAGAATGTAAAATTTATAGAGAAAATCAATAAAACCAAGAGTTGGTTTTTCTAAAGGATCAACAAAATTGACAAAATTTTAGCTAGACTAAGAAGAAAGAGAAGATTGAAATAATTAAAATCAGAAATGAAAGGGAATATTTTTTAAAATTAATTAATTAATTTTATTTTTGGCTGTGTTGGGTCTTCGTTTCTGTGCGGGGGCTTTCTCTAGTTGTGGCAAGCGGGGGCCACTCTTCATCACGGTGCGCGGGCCTCTCACTATCGCGGCCTCTCTTGTTGCGGAGCACAGGCTCCAGACGCGCAGGCTCAGTAGTTGTGGCTCACGGGCCTAGTTGCTATGCGGCATGTGGGATCTTCCCAGACCAGGGCTCGAACCCGTGTCCCCTGCATTAGCAGGCAAACTCTCAACCACTGCGCCACCAGGGAAGCCCATAAAAGGGAATATTACTACTCATCTTACAGAAATAATGGGATTATAAACAAAAAGCTAAGAACAATTATACACAAACAATTTGGATAATCTATATGAAATAGAAAAATTCCTAGAAACACATAATGCAATGAAGAAACAGAAAATCTGAGCAGACCTATAGTTAGTAAGTAGATTAGTAAATCATTAGTCAAAAATCTCATAAAAAAGAAAAGCCCAGGACTTCTGAATGATGAATTCTACCAAACATTTAGAAAAGAAACAATATCAATCCTTCTCAAACTTTTCCGAAAATGGAAAAGGAGGGGATATTTTTTAACTTATATGAAGCCACTATTATCCTGATACCAAAGACAGATAAAGACTACAAGAAAAGAAAACCATAGACTAATATCCCTCATTATATTGATGCAAAAATTATCAACAAAATACTGGAGAACATAATTCAATAACACATTAAAAGGATAATATGCCATGACCAAATGGGATTTTAACTGGAATGCTCAAAATTAACTCAAAATGGACTAATGACCTAAGTGTAAGAGCTAAAACTATTACACTCTTGGAAGAAAACATTGGGGAAAAACTTCAAGACATTGGACTTGGCAATGATTTCTTAGATATGACTCTAAAAGCATAGGAAAAAAAGAGAAAAAAATAGATAAACTGAATCTAACCAAAATGAAAATTTTTGTGCATCAAAAGACACAATCAAGGGGGTGAAAAGACAATCCACAGAATGGGAGAAAATATCTGAAAATCATATATGTGATAAGGGGTTCATATCCAGAATATATAAAGAACTCCTATTGCTGAACACAAACAAAACAAAACAAAACAAAACCCTAAAACAAAGAACTTTTGTCTAAAGGACTTGAATAGACATTTCTCCGAATAAGATATAACTCAATAGAATTGCGAGCAAGGACTCCATGAAATATTTGTACAATCACGTTCATAGCAACATTATTCACAACAGCCAGAAGTTGGAGGCAACCCTAGTGCCCATGAAAGGATGAATGGCTAAACAAAATGCTGCATATTCATACAGTGGAATATAATTCCTTATAAAGGAAATTCTGACACCTGCTACAACATGGGTGATCCTTGAAAACATTTTTCTAAGTGAAGTAAGCCAGCCACAATAGGAAAAATACTTCACAGTTACACTTATATGAGATACTTGTAATAGTCAAAATCACAGAGACAAAGAATGATGGTTGCCAAGTGCTGAAGGGGAGTGTATGTGATGGGGACAGTCTCAGTTTGGGAAGATGAAAGAGTTCTGTGGGCGGATGGTAGTGATGGATACGCAGCAGCGAATGCACTTAATGCTACAGAGTGTAAATGGTTAAGACGGGAAATTTTATGTTATGTGTATTTTATCACAATTTTTAAAAAAGAAAAGAGATGAGAACCTTGTAAGGCCAAGATTCAAGAGCAATTCCTTCCTGTCTCCTAAAATTCTGCTGGAATTCAGACTGTTCCACGTTGCCATTTTCATATCGACCGGCAACAGAGGAAGTTCTAAATGAGTTCAATCACATCAGAACCTTGCTGACAAAACCCAGCAAGGGAATCAAATCTTCAAGGGCTTTTTTTCCCTCCATGGAAAGAGTGACTCCATTGTCCCAGAACTACGTGATTTCACAGGTACAATTTATTTACAAAGCAAACTTTACGTGCTGCTTCCATGGACAAGCAGCTGACAGATGCTTGTGAGGAGGGACTGCAGGTGAGGACAAGGCGACTTGCTAAGGACCAGATGCTTCCGTGATTTCTGCCAGATGCAAATCAAGCGCCACCTGGAAGAAGTTTCATTGTTTGATACGTATTTAAAAATAGTTACCATCTGAATTTAAAATGTTAATTTATAATGATTATGATGAGCAAAATAATTAGGAAATAGAAATTTACTAATTTAGGGTGCTGGCTAATTCAGACTTTGAATACTGAATGACTTGTGTGTCTGTGGACTAACCAGCTAAGCAGACAAAAACAAAAACAAAAACTTTTTTTTTTTTTTTTTTTGCGGTACGCGGGCCTCTCACTGTTGCGGCCTCTCCCGTTGCGGAGCACAGGCTCTGGACGCGCAGGCTCAGCGGCCATGGCTCACGGGCCCAGCCGCTCCGCTGCATGTGGGATCCTCCCGGACCGGGGCACGAACCCGTGTCCCCTGCATCGGCAGGCGGACTCTCAACCACTGCGCCACCAGGGAAGCCCAAAACAAAAACTTTTAGAAAAGGAAACAGAAGCAATGATTGAACAATAATGCATAAAAACTATTTGACTTTTTAAAATGGAAAGTTAAGCTCTGGTCAGAGCTAACACTATGTTTGGGGTTTGCCTTTTTATTCTCTGAAAAAGTTTAATGTGTTGGATCCAATTTTTTCATAGTATCAGAAAAGCTTTTCTATTGGGATTGTTAATGCTTTGAAAATTAATATTCTTACTACTATTTTTTAGGGAATCGAGTCATTTATGATTGTCGATTTCTGAATTTCTTAATGGATACAAATCTATTTCTAGTTCATCCAATTACAGAATTTACCAAAAGAAAGTAACATTTGTGTATGGAAACTCTTCCCCTTCTCAACCACCACCACACAAACATGTGTTACATGAATGCAAACGAAATAACACATAATCTTACACTAAAAGAATTCATTTTTCTTTAATACACATCACTTAGAGAATTGTACCGGTTCATAAGTTGACCAGCTCATTCATAAAAGAGTGGCTGTAAATTTTCATTTGTAATAGGACATTCAGAATAAATAATTTTGTTGTAATTATTTGTATACCTTTTCCTGGCAAAGTAACAACAGAGCCAAAATAGTTGTATAATTTCATGCACAACCAAATATTCAAAGCAGTGAAATGCACCCTTTATCTAATTTCCCCAGGGACCTGTTTGTAGAGAAAGCTTGGAGGACTTCTCAGGCTGCGTCCACCAGTGAGAACAGAAGCCCTTCTCATTCCTAATCTACGTGAAACAATGCTGGGACCAAGCTGGGCCAGGCTTGCTGTTTCTCCAGGGAACACCCAACCCCGGAGCCAACTGAACAGCTGACTCATCAATTCCAGCAGCTTCTCGTCAAGATCGTTTCCAGACCATCACCTCGGGGTGCCCCCCAGCGTGAAGCTGTGTCCTGGGCTCTGCCTTCTCCCTGCCCATTCTCTGCTTGCAAATCTGCTTTAATGTTGCCCATCCCAGGTCCAAACCCTATCCTGCCCTAATCTCCCACGGCGACAGGATGAGGGTTCCCCCTCACCCCCCACTGCAGCGAGTCTAACAAACAGCATCTTCCGGGAGGTCCTTTTGGGGAGGTGACACCTGATACAATGAATCATCAAGGTGAACTCAGGACACAGCAGGAGGTAAAAAGATCCCCCCCCCCCCAGGAGCCCTTTCTTGCCTCCCCACAACATGTACCTATTTAACCTTTTACTTTGGGTAAAATGAAAGCTTGTAACTTCTTTAGGAAAGATAGGATCTTTTCAGTGCCTGAGAAGGAGCAATTCCTTTTCTTAAGAAGAGATGGCATCTCGTGATTTCCCAGGAGATCTCAGGTTTTCACCCTAAAAAACACATTTTGCCTGAATGAAATAAAGCCGATGAAAACTACAAAAAAGAGAATAATTGTCTGGCAACCGAAATAAAAATAAATTTAGAAAGACAAGGATTCAGATTTGCTGCAGGAAATGAATAACCAGGAGGACTCAGAGTTGTGGAAATCAACGATCCGTATGAGTGTGGCCCTTACAAACCCAAATCTAGAGAGATCTTGACAACTTTAGTTAGGACAGGCTCTCCCAGCTTCAAGCTGACTTCTCAGGCCAGACTCTCTTTTCTGATGCTGCTACCGCAATGCTCCTTCCACCAGGGATGGGAGATACCTGGCATTAGCCACACGCGGAAGGGCACCACGCTGCTTCCTGGTTCTCTGCTCTGCCTCTGATGTGTATATATTCATATATCTATTTATACATCTAGCTGTGTGAATCTCTCCAAGTCTCTGTAGAAGAACAGCGTATGTCTACATTCAAATTTCCTGCAAATATGTCCCATCTGCAAAGCACACTGCAGTTGCCATGAATCTTCTGGCCACAGTGAACTGATGGTAAGTGAGTAAAAGTCCCTGGACGTGAGCCTCTGGGGTCTCACACAGACCACGTCTTCACTGATTTAAAGCGGAATCTGTGAAATTAGCTTCTTTGCTTTTCTGTATTAACTGAGTGGACGTTGTTATTGATTATGGAAGCAGTGCAGGAAAGCGAGCCCTGCTGAGGACCGTGGCGGCTCTTCTTCCCCAGGGTCCCCATGAGAAACTCCCGTCTTGGGGCTGAAGGCCCAGCCCCCACGATGGACTCTTGTGTTTCTTTGCGTGGACGTTCCGAACCCAGTGCCCCCATCCTGGGAGGCCCCCCAACCCTGCCAGCACTGCCACTGTCACCATGTCTGCTGTGTCTCCTCTCCAGGCTCAGCCCTTCCACTCCACATGCTTCCTCTCGGGCCTGGTTCTACTCCATGTTATGAGATGAAGTGTCTCGACCCAGATCCACAGGTTGAAGGCCTAATCCCCGGGACCCCAGAACCTATGTGGAGATGGGTCTTTAAAGGTGAGATGAAGGTAAAATGAGGCCATGTGTGTGGGCCCTGATCCCATAGGACTGGGGTCCTTGTAAGAGGAGATGAGGACACAGACACCCACAGAGGGACCACCACGTGAAGATGCAAGGAGGAGACGGCGTCTACATGCCCAGGGGAGAGGCCTCAGGAGGACCAGCTCTGTCAACTTCTTGATCTCAGACTGCAGCCTCCAGGACTGGAGACCATGACCGTCGGCTGTTTGAGCCCGTCTGGGGCACTTGGTACCGTGTCTGAGCTGACCCCACCCTCCAGGAGGGCTCTCTGAGTGCATTGCCCCCAACACTTGCTGCTCTGCCAACAGTCGGCCCTCCAGGAGTGATTCTGCCCTGTGCAGTACCCAGAGGGGCTGCCTCTGTGCTCACGGTTCCTGCCCGTCTCAAGGGCCTCATCTCCTGCCTTCCTGAAAAGTCTGGCGTCCTCTCTGCTCAGCCTTACGCTGTAGCCTTGACCCTGTCTCTGCGCTCACGGCCAGGCGTCCTTGCCACCCGTTTCCTGCCTTCCCCTCACTCTGCAGATAATCATATAAACGCTTAAATGATGGGAGACCCCACATCCCATCAGCCTCGTGGAGAAAGCTTTGTGCGATGGAGAGCTGTCCAGCAACACACGTAATCTCTCCTTAAAGTAGTTTTTAAAATTGAACATCAGATTTGCTTAAAGTGGGACAGACCCCAATATTCAGTGGACCAAATGTGAAAAAGGCAATTTTGTGTACAATATGCAGACAGGTTTTATGGCCATATTAAAACACTAATTTGAACATTATATACCGTGTTGCTTTGACTATCTTTACTGAGACAGAGAAAACGGGTTATTTTTGACTCAACTGCATTGGCTCCTTTAAAATCAGAATCTGCTGCGTGTCATGGATGGGGCTGTGAGGAAATCACTTCAGCAACAATTTTACATTTCAAACCTCGACAACAAAATGCTATATCAATGACATCATGAAGAAGGCCTCAAAACAAAATTGTTTCTGTGTCGGAGCTGCTCAGTACAGCCCTAGTGCTTGTGGGCCATTTTCCATTTCAAATATCTCATCCCATTGTCTTTATAAATACACGTGTACTTGTCAGGTCAGCTGTCCTGATGTTTGCTTCAGAAAATATGGTCCCTATAATTATAGTCCTTCCCAGGGTGAGGAAATGAGAATTCACTCATAATCCCTTTATCATGGGGTTGGAGGATTTATCTCTCGCCAAATGAGAATGGAGAAATTTCAAGGGCAAATTATCTAATTCTCTCCCTGCATATAATTGTTAAAAGATATTTGCCCTGATGAGGAAAAGTATGTTTTTAAGAGGGATTCTTTAAAGATATGGATCTCTCGTGCATTCCCTGGCCTCTGATTGACTTTAAATAATTGTCCCAATTAAGCACCAAGGTGAATTTCTAAATCTTTTTTCCCTTGAAGGAGCACAGATGATTTTGAAATTATTTTAATAGTTATTTTTTAAATTTTTTTCAAAGAAATTCCTGTCATTTAATTCACCTTAATATAGTGTTTTTAATGAAATATGTTGAGAGACAGGGATGATGGAAAGAGTTTGAGCTTTTTTTTTTTTTTTTTTTTTTTGTGGTACGCGGGCCTCTCACTGCTGTGGCCTCGCGGAGCACAGGCTCCGGACGTGCAGGCTCAGTGGCCATGGCTCACCGGCCCAGCCGCTCCACGGCATGTGGGATCTGCCTGGACAGGGGCAAGAACCTGCGTCCCCTTCATCTGCAGGTGGACTCTCAACCACTGCGCCACCAGGGAAGCCCTTTAATAGTTATTTTGCCTTTGGGATTCTATTTTCCAAAGCAAAACTATTCAGGTTTTCTTTCAGCTTTTCAGACCTATGTTTCACGGCCTATGGGCCTTTCTCCTCCATCCGCTCGCTCCTGTTCCCTCCGGGCCCTTCTCCCCACCCTCAGCAGCCTCTGGGCTGCCCTTCGGGCTCTGCTGGCGCCTCTGTCAGTGTGCTCGTGTTAAGTGTGGTGGTTCCCATTGGCTAAACGTCCCTAGAAAACCTCCTGGTAAACAGGAGCTGTAAGGGAGTGTCTGTGTCCCCCAAATCCATGTGTTGAGTCCTTACCCCCAATGTGATGGGAATAGGAGGTGGGGCCTCTGGGAGGTCATGAGGGTGGAGCCCCCAGGATGGGATTACTGCCCTAATAAAACAGACCCCACAGAACCCCCCACCCCTTCCTCCAGGTGAGGATGCAGAACCTGCCGGTGCCCTATCTTGGTCGCCAGCCTCCGGACCGTGAGGAGTCAGTGTCTGTTGTTGATAAGCTGCCAGGCCTGCGGTGTTTTGTTAGAGCTGCACGGGTGGACAGGGACAGTAGTGCTGCACAAATGATCGCAGCTTCCAGCAGGAGCCGGGATGACCGTGTAAACTCAGCCTCTGCCAACCCCTTGGGCCACAGCCTGACCAGAGACTGGTGGTGGTGATGGTGATTTGCAGCCTGGGATGCAGGTCTGTGGCAGGGAGAGTGACCCCGCACGTGTGCGTGTGTGTGTAAATGTAGCTACTCATATACAGCCCCAGTTAAGTAACTTATAAGCGTGAACACCATTTACAATGAGAAATGGAACCCCGCCCGCCCTGCAGATATCTAAGTGTCTGTAATGAGCAGGTCACAGCAACGCCGTGCAGCCCTGCTTCCTGACGCCCCTCAGGGCACCCACCGCACCGTCAGTGCTGGAGAGACCACCTGGGAGCAGTGTGTGTGGGGAACGGGGTGAGGCAGGGCACTTGGGTAGGGCCTACACTGGGGTGCCTGCAGGGGGGTCAGGGTGGCTTGTGAGCCATCGAGACGGACTTGATGTGGCGGTGAGTGGGGTTGGGGTGCTGGGGACAGCTGACACCGCTCCCGCCCTGAGGGAATGGGTGTGTGACGGTGCTGGGTGGGTCTTTAAGCCGAGATGGGCAGATCGGGACATGGTCACATTTTAGAGACGGCTTCCTTCAAGCACTTGTTACACAGCCTCCACGTGTGTCCTCAGAGGGCCTGGACCTGCCTCAGCTCTGGGCCCGGCACAGAGACGGCACTCAGAAACGCTCGGTGTGTGAATTAGCAAGTGGGAAACAGTGGGAGGTGCTCCCCTGGTTAGGGACTTCTCTGGTGGTGCAGTGGATAACACTCCATGCTCCCAATGCAGGGGGCCCGGGTTCCAACCCTGGTCAGGGAACTAGGTCCCAAACGCATGCCACAACTAAGAGTTTGCATGCCACAACTAAGGAGCCCGTGAGCCGCAACTAAGACCCGGTGCAACCAAATAAATAAATAAATATTTTAAAAAAGAAAATGAATAACCTGATAAAAACCAGAGAAAGGGTTTGAACAGACACTTCGCTAAAGAAGAGACTGGAGGGCAAACCAATACAGGTGAGGATAATCAGTGAACGTCAGGAGTTGTCTGGAAATGCAAATTAAAGCCACCATGCGGAGTCTCTATGTCTATTAGAACAGCTAACGATGTACAAAGCTGACAGTACCAAGTGCTGACGAGGATGCAGAAGACTGGAGCTCTCATATGGCACCGGTGTGAGTCCAAAATGACATGGCGGAGAGCTGGTCACTTTTTTATAAAGTTAAACAGACCAAGTTCCTGTGAACCAGCAATGCCGTGTCTCAGAAATTACCCAGAGGACGTGAAAACATTCCTTCACACAAAAACCTGTGCATGACTGTTTCAGCCACTTTACTCATAATCGCCCCAAACTGGACACAGTTCAAAGGCTTTCTACTCAGTGAGAAAGGATAAATAAGCAACAGGGCATCATGTAACGGAAAAAAACCAGCAGCAAAAAGGAGAGAACTGATTCTGACTCCAGTGCTCTGTGCTCAGTGTGAGGGGCAGCCTCGGGGTGAGGCGGGGTGTCGTTTGTGCCATGTTCTCCATCGGGGGCGGGGCTGGGGGAGTGTTTCTGGGTATTTTATAGGAGATGGTGCTTTGCAGACCGTCTGTGCTCATCTCAGCTCTGAGGCATGTGCACCAAAAAGAGTGGGTTTCCTGTGTGTTAGTTACACCTCGACTGACCTGGTTTTTAAAAACTGTGCGCGGGGCCAAGGAAGAAGCATGACTTCTTTTAGTTTGAAAACTTCAGAAAAGCGCGTGAAGCCCGTCTCCCTGTGGGCATGAGGTGCTTCAGGGCAGGGGGGCCGGAAGCTCCCGGCTGCCGTGGTAACGGTTTGGTTTGCTGTTGGCTGGACAATCCCCATCTCCGCCCTCACAGGACCCTCAGGAGAACCGTGTCCTCTGGGCGGTGGGGGGGGGAACCCGCAAAAAGATAGTTCTGGACACAGATGGATTAGAGAGAATGACAAGACACCTTCTTCACGTTCCCTGCTAATTTTTAGTGATGAGAGTGGGATACCCCGGATGAACCACGACGCGTTCTGCTCAGTGAGACAAGCCAGACGCAAGAGGACAAATCCTGTGGGACCCCCCTTCTACGAGGGGCCTGAAGAGTGGGGGGGGGGCTGTGGGCAAGTTTGGGGGTCAGTGTCCTCCAAGGTGAAATCGAGAGTCCTTTGCCAGGTGGTGCCCAGGGCCGGTAGTGCCCGGTGAGGAAGGGGCCGGGGCGGGGTGGCGGGCGCCGCACTGAGGCTGCGGGGAGGGCGTCTGTCTCTGGTTTCCCTTCTCCCTCCGCAGAGCCCGTCTCCAGCCAGAGCCCCAGCTCCAGGAGCCACAGCCACGGCCCCCCCGCCCCCCCGCCCCCCGCCATGAAGTCTGACTGACGCCTCCCAGGAATGTGGCAGGAGGGGGCGGTGCTGTCCCCGTCCCTGGAAAGCACTTGGCATAACTTGGAGTCGGTGTGTCAGGTACCCAGGGACACTGGGCACCAGGGAAGCACAGGTGGTCCAGGTCTGGAGCCGGGGAGGGGCCGGCCACCCTCCAGGACCCCTCACCCACCCAGCATCTGATCCTGGCGAGGAGCCTGCTGGGCCCTTGAGCCGTGGTTGCCTCTTGGGGGCTGCGCCAGCTGCCGCCCGAGTCCCATTCACTCCCGAGGTCATGGCCAGAGTTCCGACTGAAGGGCCATTCATTTTCTCCTTTATGATTTTTCATCTGTCTTTTGTGCTAATTCCCAGGCCTGAGCTCAGGCCTCTTCCTCAGGGTGGGATCAGATGGAAAACCTAGGAAGTGTGTGGATCCGGTGAGAACTCGCCTGCCAGCTCTGCGGGCTGACGAGCAGCACGTCATTGACAGCATGGGAGCGGTGCTGAGGAATCCCCATATCCTTAACGCCCACCTCAGGTGAGCACGTCCGTACGCTCTGAGCTCCTGGGGAGGGGTCCTCACAGGGGTCACTCACCGGCTCTGACTCTGTGAGATGTCCCATGCCTGTGTCATCCTGGCATCTCGTGGATTCCGGGAGGGAGGCCCCACTGACAGCTCTGGATGGAGAGAAGGAATTCCAGACCCCCCTCCTCCCCCAGGTGTGGATTGGGCACATGTGTGAGGCCCGGAGAGACCTCATCCTAAGCAATTGCACACTGTTTCCATCCAAGTGTTTACAGGTGTGTAAGTTCTTCCTAAACAGGTCTAGATCCTTTGAAAATGCCACGCATGCAGGTGAATAAGACAACATCCATCTGCTTGTCTTGGGATCCTCATGGTTAAGTTGATGTATCCGAGGTCACACACCGCGGATAGATCCAGGCCACCCCCATTCTCCACAGAGCAGCCACTCAGAGAACATTTTCCATGAGGCTGTGTTGTAGGGACCACAATTCTCACCCTTTGAATTCATCAGACTTTTCCAGACTCGTGTCCCTGAAGGTGGATTGCCTGTGGTCCATCAGCACTGTTGTCTGAGCCCTGGGCTTTGCTGCAGATTCAACTTTAATGTGAATTGGGACCGAGGAAGGACAAGTTCAGGCCCAGGCCTTGCGGGTTGAGAACAGAATGGAGGGGATTCTAAGAAGAGGAAGAAAAGTAAGGAAGCTAAGGCGGGTGTCAGTCCAGTTCTGAAGGCTTGGCCTCGACTTGCCATCTTGGCTGTAAATCTATTTACTGCCTTTCTTTCTCCCTCTGTCTCTTTCTCTCCCTTTCCCATGATCCATTCTCAGAAACCAGGAGAGCCACTTCTGGGATTATATCTACCGTATAAAAGTTATAATACTTTTTGTCTGTATCTAACAGTTTAAGTGTTTATCAATTTAGCTCTTCGCTACCAACTGGAGAGACTCAGGACTCAGGAAGAGCATTTGTGTAAAAAGGCATCACTGGTTTTCAAGCTACTGTCAGTTCTTCAAAGCAAGCATCTTTCGGAGTGAACCAAAAAAAAAAAAAAAAAAAAAATGCTTGGTTAGGTTTTCAAGAACTCATTAAGGCCTGTGCAGCTTTGTGAGAAATAACTTTCTCCTTCTCAGGCCTTGAGAATTAGACTGAGCTTGGAAGGCACATCGGGCGGGAGCTGTTCCAACTGTTTCTGTTCGGGCCGTGTCGACTTTAAAGCCACGGAGCTTCCACTGCTGGCGCCTGAGGGAGATGCAGGATTAGAGGGTGACATGACACCTCGTGTGGGCACTGAACCCACGCCGAAACAGTGCCCATGAAACCAACACACACTGGCTGTTAACTGGTCAGCTTTGTTCCCCAGGGATGGCAAGAGAAACTCAAAATGAATAATGTCAGCGTTCCTGACACAGTTCCGGCACTCCGTGCGTTGGGAAAATAAAAATAAATGTTTGTGCTGGCGGATGGCAAAGTCTCCTTCTACTTCCTTTATTCCATCTTGAGCTTTTTATTCAAAAGCACATTAAGCTCACTGGGTAGCTGGCTCTGACACAGCGCTGGGCCCCTCTTCGTGAAATGAAAGCCGTCTGTCTGCCTGGGACATGGAGGCCCAGTAATTTACTCCCTCTGCTGTCATTTTAAGCGCTCCCCGCTGCAGGGATGGCAGCCTTCTTTCTATAATTATCGTGGAATCGGAAGTCTAACACTGACGTGCTGCACACAAGGCCAGCTATTTACAACAGTCGTTGCTCAGCCGATATGTTTTTAATATGTCATCCAAGCGAGGTTGTCGGGATCAATTCCATCCTTTTTTTCTGAGTTTTTCCCTCTAAAATAACAGTATCGCTTGAAAATTCAAGTATTCGTGAAACTGAAAAGTTATAGAAAAACAGCACCAAGCAAAATAAAGTCAGGCCCAGTTGCCTATTTAGTCCGTTGTAGGAAACGCTTTCAGACGGAGGCCTGAGCTGGTCCGGCAGTGACCCCTGGGGAGTGAAGGCGAGTCTGCTCAGCACTCGGGCCTCTCGCTCCAGGTCTGCGGTGGGAGCTGCCACCTGCTCTGGGCAAAACTGTTCCCTGGTGCTGTGGGTTGACTGGGGCTCAGCGCCTGCTGTCCACACCTGACGAAGCATGCCCAGCTCACGTATGCCCGCCCATTTGGGTGGGTCCACTTCTAGATGATCTCATGGCACACGGTACTACTCCAGCATCCAGATGCTTTAGGACGGAGAGGCAGCCAGCAGCTCGTGGGGGAAATACCAGCTACATCTAAGGAGCTGGAAGAGGATCTGGGTCATGGAGGCCAGCAGACTTTTCAGCCCCAGCAAAGCGGCAGCCCCGGCGGCCCGTTCTCATCATGGGACGAAAGGGACCTGGCTTCTCAGAACCAGAACTTAAGTGAGTTTCCTTTTCACAAGCAGAAGTAGCCATCGTGTAAAGCTGACACCCCAAACGAGCTGGGACGATCACAGGAGAACCACATCCACGTCATAGCGAAACACCTTTAGGCTTGCCTGAGTTACTGGGTATGAAATCCAGGAGAGCGACTCCTGAAATTGTGTTATTTTGCAAACGAGAGGACGGTGCTTGGAAAGAGGAAGCTGTTGCCCAAGCCCCCAGCTGGGCCAACCCGTGGCTGAATCGCCAACCCCCACGCTCCTCTGCCGCAGCAGCGCTGCCCGGCCACCCAGCCTGGCCCGATGGCCCTCTAGGAGCAGGCGGTGGCTTCAGCTGCATCCGGCTCCTCTCTTCCCTCTGCAGCTGAAGGCAGACACTGCAAGAGGCATTCCTATGAGAGCCACGACCGCAGGATGGGTTTACCTTGGGCGCTTACATGGCAGAAGGTACAGATGAGGGCCCCCTGCTGCTCCTTGTGTCTAGAACGTGCTGTTAATTGCACAAGGCCGCTGAATGTCATGACCTTCCTTTTGTTGGCAAAATGCAAGGTTTTCAGATAACATTTAGCAGTCACATCTGGACTTACACCATCTTTAGTCCCTCGCTTGGTTTGGAATTATTATTATTTAGTATTCCGATCTTAGAATTTGCCTTTAAAAAGTGCAAAAAGTTTTGAAAACCATGAGAAACTCCAAGTTTCACTTAATGGATGGTTACCAATTTTTAATACCACACTTTTATGCTGTTATAAAAGTTAAATTTGGGGGCTTACTGAGAAGTCCCAAAGAATGAAGACCTCTAGAATAGTTTCATGGAATAAGAAAAGGGTGATCAAGTGAGGTAATAATTAGCTTGAGAATCCTGATGTAACTTATCAAGTTGATTGGTTTGATAGTAGTTACTTAATTGATAATTTATTCATTCCTATATGTTTCATATTTTTAAAACAGCTTTATTGGGTTATAACTGATATAGAAAAATCTGGACATATTTAATGCACACAATTTTTTTTAACATCTTTATTGGAGTATAATTGCTTTACAATGGTGTGTTAGTTTCTGCTTTATAACAAAGTGAATCAGTTATACATATACATATGTCCCCATATCTCTTCCCTCTTGCGTCTCCCTCCCTCTAACCCTCCCTATCCCACCCCTCTAGGTGGTCACAAAGCACCGAACTGATCTCCCTGTGCTATGCGGCTGCTTCCCACTAGCTATCTACCTTACATTTGGTAGTGTATATATGTCCATGCCACTCTCTCACTTTGTCACAGCTTACCCTTCCCCCTCCCCATATCCTCAAGTCCATTCTCTAGCAGGTCTGTGTCTTTATTCCCGTCTTGCCCCTAGGTTCTTCATGACCATTTTTTTTCTTAGATTCCATATATATGTGTTAGCATACGGTATTTGTTTTTCTCTTTCTGACTTACTTCACTCTGTATGACAGACTCTAGGTCCATCCACCTCACTACAAATAACTCAATTTCGTTTCTTTTTATGGCTGAGTAATATTCCATTGTTTATATGTGCCACATCTTCTTTATCCATTCATCTGTTGATGGACACTTAGGTTGCTTCCATGTCCTGGTTATTGTAAATAGAGCTGCAATGAACATTTTGGTACATGTGTCTTTTTGAATTATGGTTTTCTCAGGGTATACGCCCAGTAGTGGGATTGCTGGGTTGTATGGTAGTTCTATTTTTAGTTTTTTAAGGAACCTCCATACTGTTCTCCATAGTGGCTGTATCAATTTACATTCCCACCAACAGTGCAAGAGGGTTCCCTTTTCTCCACACCCTCTCCAGCATTTGTTGTTTGTAGATTTTTTGATGATGGCCAGTCTGACCAGTGTGAGATGATATCTCATTGTAGTTTTGATTTGCATTTCTCTAATGATTAGTGATGTTGAGCATTCTTTCACGTGTTTGTTGGCAATCTGTATATCTTCTTTGGAGAAATGTCTGTTTAGGTCTTCTGCCCATTTTTGGATTGGGTTGTTTGTTTTATTGATATTGAGCTGCATGAGCTGCTTGTAAATTTTGGAGATTAATTCTTTGTCAGTTGCTTCATTTGCAAATATTTTCTCCCATTCTGAGGGTTGTCTTTTCGTCTTGTTTATGGTTTCCTTTGATGAATGCACACAATTTGATGAGTTTGGAGATACGTATATACCCATGAAACCATCACCACATCAAAATAATAAAGATGCTTCACCTTCAGGTTTCCCTCCTTCCCTCTTGTTTTTGGTGAAAAGAACACTTTACATGAGATCTACCATCTTAACCATTTTTTAAGTGCACAATACAGTGTTGTAAATACACACACTATGCTACACAGCAGATCTGTAGAACTAAGTCATCTTTCCTAACTGAAATTTTATACCTTTTGAACAAAAACTACCCCCAGCCCCTGGAAACCACCATTTTACTCTCTGCTTTAAGAGTTTGACCATCTCACATATGGGGTCATGCAGTATTTGTCCTTCTGTGACTAGCTTATTTCACTCAGCATATCATCTTCAAAATTCATCTATGTTGTTGCATATGGCAGGATTTCCTTCTTTTTTTTTTTTACAGTACGCGGGCCTCTCACTGTCGCGGCCGCTCCGGAAGTGCAGGCTCAGCGGCCATGGCTCACGGGCCCAGCCGCTCCGCTGCATGTGGGATCCTCGCGGACCGGGGCACGAACCCGTGTCCCCTGCATCGGCAGGCGGACTCTCAACCACTGCGCCACCAGGGAGGCCCGGATTTCCTTCTTTTTAAAGGCTGAATAAAATTCTATTGTATGTATATGCACATTTTCTTTATCCATTCACCCATCGGTGGACATTTAGATTGTTTCCATATCTTGGCTATTGTGAACAATGCTGCAGTAAACTCTTCCCAAAAAACTGATGAAGATGGAATACTTCTCCAAGCAAATCTTATGAGGCCAACATCACCCTAATGCCAAAGCCAGACAAAGACACTGCAAGAAAAGAAAACTATAGTCCAATATCCCTGATGAATATAGATGTAAAAATTCTTAATAAAATGCTAGCAAACTGAATAAGAAAGCACATTAAAAGGATCGTACACCATGATCAAGTGGGATTTATCCCTGGGATGCAAGGATGGTTCAATATATGCAAATCAATAACAGTGATACACCACATTAACAGAATGAAGGATAAAAATCGTATGATTATCTCAATAGATGCATAAAAATTTATATGACAAAATTCAACATCTGTTCATGATAAAAGCTCAACAAACTAGGTTTAGAAGAGATTTACCTCAACATAATAAAGGTCATATATGACAAGAGCACAGCTAACATCAAATTCAATGGTGAAAAGTTGAAAGCTTTTCCTCTAACATCAGGAATAAGGCAAGAATGCCCACTCTTGCCACTTCTATTCAACATAGTATTGGAAGTCCTAGCCAGAGCAATAGACAAGAAAAAGAAATAAAAGGCATCCAAATTGGAAGAGAAGCAGTAAAATTTTCTCTGTTTGGAGATAACATGATCTTATATTTAGAAAATCCTGAAGACTCCATGAAAAAACTTAGAAACAATAAGCAAATTCAGTAAAGTTGCAGGATACAAAATCAGCATACAGATATCTATTGTGTTTCTGTACACAAAGAATGAAATAACCGAAAAGGAAATTTAAAAACCAAGGCCATTTATGTCAAAAAGAATAAAATACTTAAGAATAAACTTAACCAAGTACGTAAAAGACTTGTACACTGAAAACTGCAAATCACTGATGAAAGAAATTGAAGACACAAATAAATGGAAAGATATCCCATGTTCATGGATTGAAAGACAATATTGTTAAAATACCCATACTAGCCAAAGTAATCTACAGAGTCAATGCAATCCTTATCAAAATCCAAATGGCATTTTTACAGAAGATTTTTAAAAATCCTAAAATTCATACGGAACCACAAAAAATTCAAATAGCCAAAGCATTTTTCTTTTCTTGAGAAAGAAGAACAAACATGGAAGCATTACACTTTGATTTCAAAATATATCACAAAGCTGCAGAAGTTAAAACAGAATCATATGGCACTTAGAGACAAGAATGGATGGGACTTGCATGGGGAATGATGAGCAGTTTAGTTTGGAAGAAGCAAATGTACTTCATATGGATGTGAGGTGGGAACTTGCATGTGAGTCTGAGTAGTCTGGACGTTGGCAAGGCAGCCAGAGAGCTGGGACACTTAGCATTGGAAATCCCTTCAAGGTTATGTAGCCAACTCTCTCCCTGATGCACAAACCCGGTCTCAGACTTTCTCAGCCACAGTCCATTTAGCAGGGCAGGTACCCTGAGTCACCTCCCAAATCCATTTCTGTTTGTCTGCAGCAAAATAACTCAGATATAACCACAATTGTTTCCAATACAAGCACATTTGAAGGGCATTATGTGCTTATCCACTTTATCAAAAGGGGTACTGATTACTGATATCTGAAATGCAATACATATATCTTTCCAACTCCAGTGATTGGAAGTTATAAGTCAAAATATTGTTGATGCAAATATGTATTGCCATACACTATAGGCACTGTAGGGTTAACAAATGACATGTAACAAAGATAACTGAAAATGTTAAAGCTGAATGAACAGAACTTTATACTTAGAATGAAAAGCAGCAACTTAAAATCACGACTAGCTCAAAACAGCATTAAAGATATATTCCTTTCACAGACTGCAGGAATCCCACTTATCTGTGTGTGCATATATTTAATGGAGCTTTGTAATAGCCCGGATTTATCGTAAACACATAATTTCAGTCTTTATTAACTCCAGAACACCAATTTTTTATAAATTTTATGTCATATGGAAGATTATGTGTAAGTGATCTTCAGATGTAAATATAGATAAAATCTATCGTGTAAATTGCTTCTAGGAGCCAAAGAAAGGAGAACCCTTAATAAAGACACCCTCACATTTCTTAGCAGACTCGCACCCTACGGCAGAAAGATCCCAAAGGAGTAGTTTTCAGCCTCCAAAGAATGTGAACTCACTTTTCCACAAAATATTTCATTCCACAGTCAGAGCTCTCCAGAAGGGTTTTCTTACATTATTATAATCTACATCCTTGTAAAATATACCCACTGTCCTTCTGAAACCCCACAGGGCTAGAGAATTCTATTTCTATATGTCTTACATTATCAGGAGAAAACTGATTGTTCTTATTCTGGTTTTCATTTTGGGGGTGTGTGTGAAACTAAGATATGTTTTCTTTTTAAACTTTCTGTGGCTTAATTTCCTCCAGTTCTAACATCCACTACACTACCCATGCTTCCAGGTCTGTGTGCCTTCAGAAACTTATGATCTATTTCCACATCTAAAAATATTGAATAAGGCAGGACCAAGGATAGTGCCCGCACCTACCCATTAGACATCATTCTTCCCTGAACAGTAGCCTCTGCGTACTATCATTTGAACAAAGCAGTCATCTTTGCCTGTGGTCATTTAGATGATTACAAATCAAGTTTATTTATGCTATTATTCAATACACCCGTCATCATCTTGCCCTCAGCGAAAACAATTCAGCCTAAGATTTCAACAAACATATTGGGCATCTCCTGTGTGCCAGATAATGAGACCACTGAGATGAACAAGATATAATGTCTACACTTGAGAAAGTGGGTCCAAACATTACGGTAAGTGCAATGGCAGAATGCATGGAGTGACAGGGTGGGCGAGAAGGTGGCCGTGATGGTGGCCTCATTCATGGAACCTTTCCTAAAGGATCAGTAGGAGTTACCCAAACACAAGGGAGAAGCGCCGTCCAAATAAGGGAATGGGATGAGGGGCCCGGAGATTCGTGTTGCTGGGGGGTCATGTGTGGGCTGTGTGTGTGTGACCCTGTGGGCCTCAGATCAGAGAGAGCCTTGTTTGTGGGGAGGGAAGAGAGTCGAGATATATTAGGACATAAATTTACAGGACCTGTCGACTTGAAATATGGGATAAGGGGAGAGAGAGGTTTGGGGTCAGACAATTTGAGTGGATTCTGGTGGTTTTCACCAGGACAAAAAATGGAAAAACAGCAGCAAATCTGTGGAGCGGGGAACGATGGGGAGTTCAGTGTTGGAGCTTTGAAGTGCCTGTGGGTCACCCAGGTGGAAACACAAAACAGGTAGTGGGATGATTTACGGGAGTCAGGGAAACCGGATGACACAAGGCACAGCCTTCCAATGCCGAATCCTTGTGTCGAGTCCACTGACGTCTGCTGTTCTGCGGGCCTCGTGTTTACATTTTGTATTAACACCTCAGCCTGTGTCTCATCACACCAGCCTTTTCTCCGGCGGATTAATGCCTTCTCCTCCTTTTGTGTATTTGTGTACAAAACACATTTTGCTCTCACACCTTGAACTCTGGGCACCACTGTGCAAATTCCAGGGAATCACAGGGTGTAAAACTCGGCTCCTGCCCCCGGGGGGTGACAGTCTAGGGAGGTGACATTGGTGCTAACTGGCAAAACCTGCAACCCAGGGACCGGTTCTGTGGTGGAAGCGTGTGTGGGACACAACAAAGACGGGGTCGGGAGGTCTGCAGAGACTGGGGGCCAGAAACGGGGAGGGAGAGGATGGCAGGGGAAAGGGTCTGAACCACCCTGCAGGAGGCCACGGGGGTGGGGGCACGACTGGAGGAAATCGAGGACACCTGGTGGGTGTGTGCCAGTGACCACACGGGCTGGGGAAACAGTGCTGACCTGTGACCCCAGGTGCGGCAGGAGGTGAGGGACAGACGTCCCCACCCCGGTGGGTGGGTGGAGGTAAACACCTTCCAGGAGAGTAAGACTTGTCTGTTCAGAAAGCTGGATTCACCCTGTGTGTCCAGAGGTGCTGAGCTGGGGAGCCAGGGAGGGAGAGCTTCAGAGAGAAGAATTACCAGTCCTGTGCGTCCCGGACGGAGGATCCTGCACACTTCCTCTGCAGTTTACTGTGTATTTGTCACTGTCCCTGCCCTCCTCGATAGTAACTGCTCCCACAGGTGGGGACACCCATTTGCTTGCTACCCAAATTACAGCCTTGGTCTGCACTTGTGGGATAAATGGATGGATACGTGCACTTTAAAGAACAGTGAGAAGGAATCAGTCCCCCCAGGGAGGCTAGGGTGACATGATTAGGAGCCGGGGACCCCATCTCCTCCCCAAAGGGCCCAGGCACTCACTACTCCTCTGTCCTCAGGGGCCTGTGGGTTTAAAATAACCAATGGGGAGAAATGAAAACCATGTCCACAGGCAGGTTCACAGGTTTTCTGAGCAGTTTTCTTCCTTGGGGTTCATTGATTTATTCTCTTACATAGTTACTTAAAGCAATGTGATGGAAGGCACGAGACTTGAGTCTAAGCTCCTGCTTTTTCTCCCCAAACTACCAGTTGCTCATCTCCAGCCCTCCTGCTGGGCTGCACCCACTCGGAGCAGGACGCTCCAGGAAGGAGCCTCGGGCCCTGCGGTGTCACAGAGGGAGAGCTCCACGCCCCGGCCTGGGTGGTTCGGGGGTCCCGCGTCGTGAAGGCCTCATAAAACTTGCGGTCTGACAGCTCCTGAGAGGAGGCCTGAAGCTGACTGACAGTCCGGGAGGCTGAGGCTGGGATGGCGCCTGGCGAGTGGATCTGCTCCTGCTTCCATGGAAACGCACAGGATTGGGAGACAAGGTGCAGGTTTTAATGACAGCCTTCTTTTTATAACTTCCCTACCTTATCCTCTTCCATCTGACCGCCGTTCCCATGGCTACCGGATCAGACAGGCCATTGGCAACCAGCGCTCCCATTTGCCCAGGGGATTTCGCGGAGTGTTGAGGAGGGCCCGGCTTCCTGGGAGGCCGGGGCTGCGGCCACAGCGCACACCCCTGCTTGCGTCCGCTGGGTGGAGCCCCTGGAAGGGTCCTGGATACTCGGCCCCTGTTGTGTAGATGGAACGGCGAAGGCTGGTCCACGGGGCCCAGACGTGGCTGGCCGTGTTCCAGTCACACGTTGTGAATGACTTACAGCGGTTTCCTCTCTTAACAATTAGAGAGAACAGTATCGGGCTGCCTAGGTGTGGAAGAGTAGTAATCTTGGGCAAATCATAGTAATTCTCCCCAGAATGCTTCCCCAGCACATGGGTCAGGAGCCCAAGGCACATTATATTGCCAGTTGAGAAAACACTGCCCCTCGGGATGGCGCTGCCTCTGTATCCACCCACTGCAGGCACTGGGGCAGCCTGCCCTCCTCCTCTGATAGGAGGGGCTCACAGTCCTTTATTGGAAGAACTGTTACCTTGACCATGTGATGATGGTCCCAAGAACAAGGAGAAGCAGCAGGTAAATACCTGGGGCTGTCGACTTTGAAATGAACACACGGAGGCCAGAATAAAGCGTCACCCTGTGCATCTCCTTTCAGATGAGAATACGATGTTTAATTTTCAGGGAACTTTTTCTTTGCCGCTATTGTCCTTAGACTTAAATGTAGACAATTTCTCTCCTATTTTCTTATTTCTAAAAACCTTAGAAGATTTAAATTATAGATTCAAATGCTGCTAAGAGCAAAACTGAGAAAAATAATAAATTTCAAAATGGCATTTTCAACACTTCTGCTCCAAACAACATAGTTACTTTGTCAGTTATTTTTCTGGACACTGTTAGCCATAGGTCTTTGGGATCTAAACACCCCCATCACTGAAATAACAGGATTCTAGTGGTATAATAAGTTGCGGCAACCTGAGTGACAACTTACAATTCAGCAGTAATTCCAAGAAAAATTTAGTCATTTTGTCCTCGCTACGCCAATATTTGCAGAAAACAGTATTTAGTTCTCTAGTGAGCAAGTAATTTTCAACAGCGTTTTGCTTGAGAAGAAACAAAGGTCCGTCTGGAAAACTCAGAGATCCTTTTGTCCTTTCCATCCTAAGACATTGCTTTTCTGACCTCTCAGTGGTGTGCTTTACACAATAAGAAAGCCATCTTGACTGTTACAGGATAACCAACAAATTTTTAAAAAATGACCTGCCTTCTTCCATCTCCATTGTGGAGAAACTAATGAAAAAACAAAACAAATGAGAACAACGCAGCCCACTCAGGGCTGCCGATGTCATAGTGACCTGCGGTGGCCTGAAGATGCCTCTGTCGTCATCACTGTCCAGGACTTGGGGTCGTCCTCTGCTGCTGCCTTTCCTTGAGGCACTTTCTCATGTGTGCGTTTGAGAAGGTGGTAAATACACAGACGGCTGTGATACGGTGTCATCTAATCAGGGCAGAACTGAGCTTGTCCAAACGGGTTCAGCTCCCACTGCGTTTACAAATCGCTGCTATGGGAACTGCTGACCCTCCAGTCTCAGCCACGACGCGGAAGCAACGTGATGAAAACGTCTCTTCTTCTTCCGCTGGGTGTCGGGGGATTTGCCTTTTCCTGAGTGAGAGGCAGCCTCTCATCTACTGACGACGCAGATACACATCACAACTGCTCCAGGTCTCTCTCTCCCCATTTATTTTGCCTTCCTATTTCTACTCCTGATACTTCTTGTTTAACAAATTGTTCTTGATGTGACGTGTTCACAATAAGCCCATAGGCACAGCTGAAACACAATTTCCTGCTCGCTGCAGTCAAAATACATTAATCCTCTGGATACTTCCCCAGGACAATACTATCTCTCATGTGCAGACTTTATTTCTTTTATTCAGCGGCAAAGGAAACAAATCCTTGAAAATTGGTTTGAAAAGTGACACACAGAAAAGTCAGGACTAGAATTCCTGGTGTGCAGAGTTCGCCTTAAACACTCGTGTTTGCAAGAAGCACCGTCTGTCAACCCTCATGTGTGAGAGAAATTGAGAAGAGTCACTCCACAGCTGAGTCGAGGGGGTCCTCCAGAGTCCCCTCACATCCCCAGCCCCCCCACCCCCGTCCCCCGCGAAGTCCTGCTCTGTCCCAGTTGCGGCTCCAGGGAGACCCGGCACCACCTCAAGGGACACAAGCTGTGCAATTTTCAGGTAAACTTGGGCATCTCGGCGGCTTATTCTCCTGACAGTTCAGTTGGTGGGGACTCAGGTGAACACACCCTGCTTAGCTCGCAACCTGGAAGCTTTCTACGTAATCAGGTAGGTAGGTGTGCACACCTGCACCTGCACATGTATTTTATGTGTCAAGGTGCATGCTTAGGTAGGCAGTAGGTAGGTATGCATGGAATCTATGTAAGTACATATGTATGTATGTATGAAGTATGTAGGTGCATATGTAGACAACTATGTAAATAGACACGTAGGTAGGTACGTATATGTGTAGGTACACAAGCATGTATGTACACGTGTATATGTGAAGGTAAGTATGCAGGTACATATGTGGATAGTCAGTAGGTATGTAGGTATGTACACATGTAGGTACATGTGTAGATAAGTATCTGAATAGATATATAAGTATGTATGTAGGCACAGGTGCAGGCGGGTTTGCACCCATGTAGGCACAGCTGCAGGCAGAGATCATTGACTCCTACTCGCCAGCCTCTCATGCCGCCTTCTGGCAATGGGGACGGGGCAGCACCAGGTCCTCTGGCCCACGCAGTGGGACGCTGCCTTCCTGGCTGCACTGAGGCTGCATCTCACAGGGAAGATTTCACACACAGCTGATGTGAGAACCGAGGTGGCCACAGGCCCCATGTCCACCCAACGGCCCTGCCCTCCTTGTTCTGGGACAGCATGTATGCTGGGACCACAGGCTGTTCACGTCCAACTCCAGCAGGACACAGGGCCCCAAGCGCTCAGGTCTCTCCTGATGAGAAACAAAATATGTGACTTTCCCCTCTTCTGGCTGCATCATCAGATTGCAGCAGGTGAGTGTCTGAGAAGCCTGGCCAGGAATTCAAATCTACTTCAGCTCCAAGGTGCTGTGTTTCTGGTATCTCTGAGGCCTTATTTATTTAAGGGAGTAAAGGCACAATTCCTGGAGGTGCCGTGTCAGCTGGTCATTCACCTGACATTTGTCCCTGGGCCTGTTACCCCAGAGAACGTGTGTGCGTGTGTGTGCGTGCGTGTGTTTACTGAGCACCAGTACACATGTGATGGTTGCTTTCTAGATGGTAACTCTGACAGAGATCTTTTCTGGCATTTGGGAGGTGACAGGCAGAATTCTGAAATACCACGATATTCCTCCAAAATTCCAAAACGTTATATTCCGAATAGGTAAGTCTAGATGGACAGCTGAGTAAATCATCTGATGAACTGAGTAGACAGAATGTCTGAAAACTTTAGGTCAAGGGATTAAAAACACACATGTCTGTAGGTATCTGGGTCTAAAATTTAGATTTGCTTTGATTGCCTACGAACAATCTGGACTGCTCGTCTGCAATGATGCTCTACTGTATTCTTCTTGGTCTGTGTTCTGTTCTATTATTTTGAGGGCGATATGTGTACACAGGAGTCATTATCTACCTCACGATAAAGTACCAGCGCAGAAGTAACGACAGACAGTTCACAAGGAGGGGTAACGAGGGTCAGCGAGGCCGCCTGTCACCACAAGGATGTGGCCAGAACCGCCAGATATTTCAAGAGAAACCAGAAATCCAGATGTATGGGTGGGATTCTCAGATGTAAAATGCCAAGAAAGTAGCTGGGATTTAGATCTATAAACATGGGTGTGTTGGTTTGGGACTGGAAGAGGAAGGAAGAGAGAAAACGTAGAACTGTTCCATCAGTTTTCAACTTAGACCTTGCTCGCTGGCACGTCTGTGGCTCCCAACCCTCCCTGCGTATCCGAATCCCCGAGGGTGTGGCGGTGGCGGCGGGGGCGGGGGAGGGGGCGCTGTGGAGACTGGCAGAGTCCTTGGGTGGTGCTGTCTGAGCCCCAGGAGAGGGTCGGGGTCGGGTCCCTTCGCTGGGGCCTTGGGTAGCAAACCTTGAAAATCAAACAGGATAACTGGGCAGGGCTCAGGGGGAAGGTCCTCAAAGTACTAGGTTGATTCTGATGCAAAGTAAGAGGTTGAGAAAGACTCAACACTTAAAATGCTTGAGCTCTGTGGTTGCAAATGATTTAAACCAGCAAAAAAAAGAAAAAAAACACCCACACCCACCTCACTAAATAAACATTACACACACACACACACACACACACACACACTCACCCTGGGGTGCAAATGCTTGCTGGTGCAAATCCACGGGAACAAGGGGAGAGTCCAGCTCAGGAGCGGGATTATTTGCAGATCCCAAGAGGAAGGAGGTGGAGGGGCCACCGGAAGCCTGGGCTTGGACCACCTGCCCTGCCACCCCACTGCCCAGGCTCTATAACTTCACCAGTTGGAGGTCATAGGATCCTGTTGTGACATATGACGTACTGCTAAGACATAGTCAGAATTTTTAAAAAAGCATGTATATATACTGCAACAGGCAAGCTTTAGGAAATCCATGTGAAGAATATAAAATGTACAAAAGAGATGTTTTTTGTGCAATTCACGTGTCAGGCTTGTGCTAAACAGGTACAGATTCACGTCTCTGCAGAGTCGAGAAGGGTCAGAGAAATAAAAGCAGGGGCCATGGTTCTCCACCTATGAGTGAAAAGGATTGCCCTTAGCTTGAGTGGAGACTGCTGTGAGTTCAGAGGAGGAAGGGAATTAATTGAATTTACAGCAGACTGGAATCCTTCCATTGTACTAATATAAGTATTAATATGTCATCTCATTCTTCAAAAATTACATAAATTACAAGAGGGAGTCATATTTTTATTTCTTGATTTGCTTCATGAAAGCATTTAATATGAAGTATCCATTCTATTTTTTGTATATATAAAAAAATCTCTCTTAAACATAGGATTGTTCCATAATTTATAAGAGATTATAGACTTTTGAGGCAAGTAGTTTCTTTGAAAAGACACAGACGCGATCTCAGATTTGGTGAGAAAAATGGATGTTCAAAAATTCTACGGTGGGTCCTGCCTTTTAAATCCTATTCAAAAACGATCCGCAGCAAAATGAAAACGGCAATATTTGTTCACACCCCATGAGCAGGCCTGAGTAGCAACGATCTGTGTCTAGGCTGCTGTCACGTGATGTATTGCGGGTCCTACACTTTGCCCCAGGCAGCAATCTTAATTAAGGCCTTTCCTAAAGAGTGCTCCAGGGGTGCATTACCAAATCAGTGCCAAAACAGATGAATGCCTAACTGCCACCAGTGTGGGACCCCACTGAATATACATTTCCCTTCAGAGATCGTGTTGTCATCAATGGGGCCAGCCTGCACGACCCTTCAGTTAGCCTTGACCTGCAGGCAGGAAGATGTTAAAACTGGGCGGGGGGGAGTTGAAAATATCACTGTCTTACGCGTGCACCCTTGTCTGCGGGTTCACAGCCCTAACAGGGTTCTGACTGTGAGAACCACGGTTCCTGATCCTCCTCTTGTCCTGACCGGGATGCATTTGTCTGCTCTCCCCCAGGTGGGAGAGGCTGCAATACTTCTGGGGTTTGAGGCTGCCGCCTGACAGGCCTGTATTTCAGAGCATACTCTGGGCCTGGTCACACGGTAGATGTTTGCACCCCGTTTTGAGGAGCACGGGGAGGTACCCTCTGCCCGTTCACAGATGGGTCGCTCTGCTTACAGCACACAGACCCCGGCAGCGAGCCTGCCGGTACAAGAACGCGGCTCAAATCAGCAGTTTGCTTTCTTCCAGATTTCTCTGGGCTGTGTGAGCTATTGTGGCCAAATGTTTCCCAATCTGCTCATTCCTCAGCCAAAACTATTCCCTGATATTTTAACTCTGAGACACCTGACTAGCATCTCATTTACTTAAGGAACCCCAAGGATTCATCCGACCTTGCATCTCTTGGCGGGATGTGACCGTGTAATCCTGGAAGCTTCTGTCCCTCAGGGCACTAGCCCTGCTTCATCATCTGGTGGCATTTGTACATCAATCCACCTTTCACATTTCTCAGCTTCCTCTGATGGAGCATTTTTTTCTGTGATTCCAGAGGAACAAATATCTTCATAGTCCCAACATAATGTGTTTGCCCAGGAATAGTATATCTACAGATGTAGATTTTCCTGTTTATATTAGCAGAAGGAAGACAACATCAATCTCAGCCTTTTTTAACCATGAGGAAAACATGAATATGGAGAATGTTTCTGAATAATAATTCCTGGGTAAAAACCACCACATCTATTTCAACCTGACCAGTCCTTAAGTGAGATGAACTCTAAATTTCCCAAAGTAGCACCTTTAAAAGCCCAGAATAAAGATATTTAGGGAAGGAGACACTATAGCACAATGTCTGTATGGAAGAAACACTGGGTGATTTCAGCATATCCGGATAGAGGCACTGAGGGAGTGACACACATGCTCTCTCCTGGCTTCTCTTTCTTGAGTCTGATACCTTGTGAGACTAAATGAGACAGAGAGAAAATACTATAGGATATATATATATATATATATATATATATATATATATATATATATATATATAGCATTCATATGATGAGGTCCATCTATACAAGCCGCTGCTATGGACGTGAAGATGGCTAGGACACCCCTTCTTTAGCATCCCAGCTATCTGGCGCAGGGAGATGGGGGCAACTCTGTCAACCGCAGCAGCATCAGAGCACCAGCGAGCAGAGACCTGCTCTACGGGGACTGGGGGAAGGCTGCACTGGACTTGCGACGGGACCCAGCCCCGGAGGAGGAGAAGCAGTGACCAGACGGTAACAGCGGGCAGCAGTGCGCTACTGATTATAGGGAGATAATTATAAAGAACTGGTAGTTAAATGCTAAGATAACCTTACATCTGTAAGCACATCATTGTTTACGAGACACGTCCAAATCCATCAATTCAAATGATCTATATAAAAATCCCGAGAGGTGGGGCTTCCCTGGTGGCGCAGTGGTTGAGAGTCTGCCTGCCGACGCAGGGGACACGGGTTCGTGCCCCGGTCTGGGAAGATCCCACACGCCGCGGAGTGGCTGGGCCCGTGAGCCATGGCCGCTGAGCCTGTGCGTCCGGAGCCTGTGCTCCGCAACGGGAGAGGCCACAACAGTGAGAGGCCCGCGTACCGCAAAAAAAAAAAAAAAAAAAAAATCCCGAGAGGTGGTTATCATTCCTTTTTTATAGCCAGTCAGATGGCTCACCGAAGGTTATGTACAAATTGAAATCAGATAAACCAGAGCTTAAGTTGGTTCTTCTGCTTCCAAAGCCAATATGCCTCCTACGCTGTGAAGTGGGTTTACAGGAAGCCAGGGGCGGAAGGCCAAGCTTAAAACGTAAACATCTGCAAGAATTCAGGGATGGGCACTAGAAAGCTCCCCCGTGGCAGGATGCTGAATATCTGTGAGGAAGAATTGCCTTCTGTTGTCCCGTCAATTTTGCAACTTCTTTTTAGGACTATTTTGTATCCTTTAAAAAAAAATGAGATATAATTGACATGTAACATTGTGTGAATTTAAGGTGTAGGACATGCTGATTTGATACATTTGTATCTTGCAATATGACTGCCTTTGTAGTGGTAACTAACACCCTATTATATCACAACCCAATTAAAAAATGGGCAGAGGAACTAAATAGACATTTCTTTGAAGAAGACATACAGATGCCCGGCCAACAGGTACATGAAAAGGTTCTCGACATCCTTAATCATCAGGGAAATGCAAATCAAAACCACAGTGAGATATCACCTCACACCTGTTAGGATGCCCTTATCCAAAAGAAAAAAAAGCAAAACCACAGAAAATAACAAGTGTTGGTTAGGATGCGGAGAAAAGAGAACCCTCATGCATTGTGGTGGGAATATAAATTGGTGCAGCCACGATGGAGAACAGAAAGGAGATTCCTCAAAAATTAAAAACAGAATTACCATACCACCCAGCAACCCGACTTCTGGGTATTCAGCCAGAGGAAATGCATCCTTTGGGTTTAACCAGTTTTATGATCTCCTAGACACCCACCATTCGTGTCGTGTGCTGCCCCTCGAATTGTTAAGTAAGTACTGATAACGAGAAAAAAAGGGCAGCATTTGTGGTGTGTTCCCCCAGGAAGCACACCCTTTTGGTCCAACTTCTTATTCCCTCAACTGTCATTCTGCCTGAAGGTGAACAGGGCCAACTAGTAAAAATTCCCAACGGAGATGCGGTTTTTATAGAGAATGAAATAGAATGAACAGGCTCAGACTGAACGGGCAGCACAGTCCTGAGGACACCTGCTCAGACCTCCTTGGACATGGGGCCCGTGGTTCACACTCATCTTTACACATAAACACACAGCCCTCCACAAGGTGAGGAGCTGGTTTGAAGTCATCATTCAGGAAGGGAGAAAAGAGAAGAAAAGCAGAGCCCAGGACGTTCTCACGCCTGTGCTGTTCGTGGCTGAGCCAACGCCTCCCCGAGCCTCCGCTTTCCATGTTAATACCTGGACCACATGCTCCCTGCTCGGGTAACTGGACCGTTGTAAAAATCACAGGATGTGAGAAAGCTATTTTTCATCTATAAAATGCTGCAATATGAGGGTTATTGTTATTTCTCTGTATACTGTCAAGATGCCACTGGCCCTTCATGTCATTGATAGTTTATTTTGTGATATAAATATATGCTCATTCTGTAACTGTTTATTGAGTGTCGTCTTCTCAGTTTTGGGAACTGAGCAGAGAACAGGACAGAAAAGGTTCTCTCTCACTTGGCCCTTATAGTTTAGTGGCTCGAGACAGAGAGCAAACCGAGCAGGGAACGAGCAGGACTTAGCAGGTGGCAGTGAAGCAGGGCCGTCGATGAGAATGACTGGGTCCTTTAGGGAAGTAGTTATTATAGGTGGAGTTGTGTCCCCCCAAAAGATACATGGAGGTCCCACCCCCAGGGGCTCAGACGTGACCTGTGGAAAAAGGGTCATTGAAAGTGAAATCAGTGAGGGTGAATGAGACCACAGTGGGGTCAGATGGGCCTTGAGCCAACCTGACTGCTGTCCTTGTAAGAAGACAAGAGACCCAGAGACTACCCTGCCCGGCCTGTGGGAATGAGCCTCCCCTGGGGCTTTGGAGGGAGCATGGCCCTGCTGACACCCTGGTTTTGGATCCTGGCCTCCAGAACTGGGAGCAGCTAGACATGACTCACGGTGACGGTGGGTCATCTGAGGCTAGATGGGGCTGGGGGGTGTGGTTAATCTGTGAACCAGGAACAACTGTCCCCGTGGCCCATGGGAGGGGACTTCAGAAAGGGACCAGGACTGAAGTAGGGTGGGATGAGTGTTTAAGCTTCACGCACGGGCCACAGCGAGGGCTGTGAGCCTGGTTTTTATGACACTGAGCTCAGACCCGACGGAGACACTCAGGCCCGTGTGGGCAAACCAGTCCACCTGACACACCCTGAAATGCGGCGAGGCTGTGAAACACAGACTTGGACAGGCCACAGGCTGTGCGACACGACACAGATTTAAAAGCGCTTCATCAGAACTTTACACCAGGCCACAGTGACTACCGAACGCACATTTTGGCTAAGTAAGTAATAAAATTGGCCCCAGACTAAAAACCCAGGATTCACATTTTTGGCAACACAGTGTCAGTCATAGTATTTTAGTTTTGCTATTTGATAATGGGAGTGTTCACGCGATTTATGAAGTATTAAGTGGTGCACATTAGAGAAAAAAATTAAATTCCTTATTTTTGGCTAATTCCTGGACAGTAGGTTTATTCCATCTTTTGTTTCTTTCACTAGGTATATTTTTGCAGTAAGTCCACACG
Organism: Grampus griseus; assembly: GCF_964374135.1. Taxonomy (NCBI): domain Eukaryota; kingdom Metazoa; phylum Chordata; class Mammalia; order Artiodactyla; family Delphinidae; genus Grampus; species Grampus griseus. The sequence goes on from NC_139018.1 coordinate 148,225,386, forward strand.
CTCTAGTTTTAGACTGTGATAGATTCAGGTCAGGATAATGAACACATAGGGGGTGGGGGATAAAGCCAGAATGTTCTGTGTCTGCGAGTCACAAAGAAAGTCGTAAAGGAAGGATGAGGGACCTTCATTCACGCTCGTAGCACTTTCCGGTGATCTGCCTGTGGTCCTCTCAGTGACCTGCCGGGACCTATTTCATCATGAACTGATGAATTTGTTCATCCATTTACCAAGTATTTACGAGGTGCTGGGTACGGGGAAGACAATGCAGTAACAGAGGTGTGGTCCTGCCCTTGGTCTGCATTTTACTCCATTTTAAATTCTCCTCTAAACAGACTTTAAAAGCTTGATGGAATAAGCACCCCTTTTTAGCCAGTAGCCGTGTCTCCTGAAAATCAGCTTTGCGTCTGAGGTTAATGAGCTGCCTTTGATTGAAATAGTGTCCTGTCTGGATTCCTGCTTCTTGTTTACCTTTAAATACGGACATATTTGTGTGTGTGGTAAACTGAAATCCTGCACTTGCGAGAGAACCCCTGCTCCATGACTAACACTGCAATAATAACACTGCCAGCTATGAACGCTAAGGGAAAATAACCCTTTGTTCTAATTTTTAAAATCTGTGGACTAAAACAGCACTCATGGGGCCGATAGCCCAGGCAGTAGATTAAAAGCCTGTTAAATGCTATTTTCAGCTTGGCAGGACACCCACTGCTGGCAGTTCCACTCCTTCAGCTCCACTTCTTTTGAAATACGGCAACCTTACTGCAGCCAGGTGACCACATTAAAGTGTCGTTTTAGAATGATTAAATAACCATACACACAAACGGAATTAGGTTTACTGTCTAACTCCTAACTATAGAATGCAAGCTGCGTCAAGGGGTGGGAGGGGGCCCTTGACCTCCCAAAGGCCCACCGCATGCCCCAAACCACCCTAAATAAATTTATAATCTAGTAAAAAGTATGCCTGGTGGGTTAGTCCAGCTTCAAGAGAAGCCACTTCCTTTACTACCCACCCCCCAACTATAAACCTGTCCTATATTGATATTCTTGAGTGATCTTTGGTTAAAACCCCAAACTTGTGCTGATTTCGTGATTTTCTAGGCTTTCTCTTTTTTATTATTTTAAATTATCAACCAAACCACAGGTATAACTTGTATATTTCTGAGCAGGAAGGCTTGGAACACCCACTAATTTTAAATAGTTTGATTTTGGTTAAAATAGTTTTTAGACCACAGTTTGCATGATATGGCTGATTTGAAAATTGCTTTTTGGCATAAGTAGTAGAAACTGGCAATCTGAATTGTTTTGTCTTGCTACAAAACCAATCTTGCAAGAATATTTCCTCAGTTACAGCACGTGGCTTTAAGAGAATTATCAGTAAAAAGCAACCAGTTGGAAGCTCCATGCTGGAGGCAATATCCAAGTTGTATGTCAAATATGTAAAGTTCATATCAAGAAGGTCCCTTTTACGTTCATTTATGAAACCCCCCAGAGAATTCCTACCTTGCTGAGGACAAAAGGAGAACTCATGTTTTCCAAATTCAATGGAAAGTGTCTCAGAGGTTATGGTGCCAAGTGAAAATAAATCCAATCCAGGGCCACTATGCAATGGTGAACATACACACCTAAACTGAGGAAGAGAATTCCAGCCCCTGTGCTACATTTGGGTACAACATAGTCTTACAAAAGATTTGGAGCAGGCTTCAGGCATTAGGATGTGTGAGCTTGAGACATTTTCCATGTCACTGAGTCAGAAATAGAGACTAGAACCCCATCATCCTGTTTGGGTCTGAAGAAAATTACAAACCTTTCTCGTCATCATGATTGTCATCACCGTCACCACCATCATCACCATCAACATCACCACCAGCATTACCACCAGCACCATCATCACCATCGCCGACATCATCACCACCACCATCATCACCATCATCATCACCATCATTAATCACCACCACCATCACCATCATCACCACCATCATCATCATCACCATCATTAATCACCACCACCATCACCATCACCACCACCATCACCATCACCAATCACTACCACCAGCATCATCACTGTTATTATGAATGTCACCACCACCATCATGTAACTGAATTTCATCCGATGAAGAGCAATGAACACTGGGCTATGAGCAATGGGTGCATTATTGTGTACTGTGGCTTGTTGGACTGAGACGTGTAGTAGAAACAATCAAATATGAAGGAACTTTAGAATAGTATTAATAGTATTTAGTATTTATAACACAATGATCTGGTGGTAAAGACCTGGAGCACACACTCAGAGAACCTCAGACCTAGTCCTACCCTGGCAGTCACTGGCTTTTGATTTAAGACATGCCCCTTAAACTCCATAAGCCTAATTTGTCTCATGGATGAAATGTGGTAGTAATAATAATACTACTTGCTTCAGAAGTTGTTGAGAATTTCACACAACATCAAAATGCCCATTTTGCAAGGAGAAAACCAAGCTCATTAAGGTTAAGGAACTTACACAAGGAATCACAACTACCAATTAATGCCCTCTGAGTATGGACTGGGGTCTTTCTGTTTAGAGAATTCATGTACCTGACCAACTGCCTATATTGGCTCCATCGTTTGGAATACTGCACATTTATTGATGATCTGTACTTTAAAGACTAGCAAGAAATTTCTAGGTAAGTTTGCTGAAATAATGCAGAAAATGTACTCTTTTATTTGAGATGGATTTTAGAACAGGCTCATTTAAAATGAAGGTCCATTTATAAGCTGTTCTCTTATCCATCCCCTGAGTTCCTTTCAGTCCTATTACACAGTTAGTTTTCCTCTTTCTCATATAAATAATTGATAGAAAACTACTCATAAATTATATATACATGTTATATACAATTATGTAACATAATTACAGATATATATATATACACACACACCCATAATCACTAATTATGCTCTTTCAGACACTATTCCTTATTCTCTCTTCAACCTGGAATCATCTTTCAAAAGTACCTTGTTCAGTGTGAAATAAAAAATTATATATAAATATCACTTTTGTCTTTCAACAGCTTATAAATTAATTGGGGAGATCCCACATACACACTTAAAATATCTGGTTAGAAAATCCAAGTCTGTACAATTTGGGTAAATAAAGAAGTAACTGTTTCAGAGTATAAATTCCATAGAAGTTGAAGGAGGGGTTACTGTTGGCTGATGAGGTGGAGAAGGCTCCCTGCAGGACACGGAGTTTGGCGTGGGCGATAGTGAGCCTGGTGAGGATGTTTCCAGACATAGGGAAACAGTAACATGACCTGATTGGCAAAATGGAAATGTCTCATGAGATCAGATGTGTGTGTATATGTTTGTTCATTGCTGTGGTGGTAGAAATCAGTAGATGCTTTGGAAAACTGTTTGATATTGTCTAATAAATCTGAAATTACACACATCCTATGACTAATAATTTCATTGGTAAATGTATGGACAGGAGGAGTTCTGAGATACATTATCACTATCGTTTGTCAAAACTTTCCTTAATTTCATCTCCTCCTCAGTAACCCTCCCCCTAACACACACAGACACACAGACACGCACACACACAATTGCATATCCAAAATGCCTTTACGTAGGTTCTTACAAAACTAGTTTTATGTCTATGCAAATGGCTTACATCTTTAATCAAATTTTCTGGCAAACACACCCTTTCCCACTAGCCTGAAGTTAGCAGTCTTCTCATCACTCCTGCTTGTTCAGTAACTACTGCAGGAGTGGAGATGCTGTATGTGGCCAAAGTGCCTAAACTTTAGATACTATCTCCCTGCTTCTCATCTCCTGTAAGAAAATCCCATAATTAACCATGCGTTTTTAGATATGTTATTAAAATTCATCAATGGCTTCTTCTTTGGGAAGAGACCTCTTGGGTCCCCAGCACACGGTGACAACAGAAAATCTCCGTGAACTGTAACCAAAACCAACTTCTAAGCAGGTGTAACACTATCTCCCCATATCAGCTTTCAATAGAGCTCAACTCTTAGCTACCAATACACATTTAAAACTTTCATAATAAAAGGGTAAGATTTATAGAATGGGGCCAGAAAAAAAATCAGATTTAAACTTTTCAACGTGTATAAATGTCATTAGAAAAAGTCATCAAGAAAAAAATATGGAACTCCCTAGTCCTGATTTCAAAATGAAAATGCAAACGGAAGAAAATAAATCCTACAGACTATTTTGTAATAATGAGAAAATCGAGTTCTTCTTGGTAGTTTTCAAGACATCTTTTTTTACTTTATTTTATTTTTTTTTGTGGTACGTGGGCCTCTCACTGTTGTGGCCTCTCCCGTTGCAGAGCACAGGCTCCGGATGCGCAGGCTCGGCGGCCATGGCTCACGGGCCTAGCCGCTCCGCGGCATGCAGGATCTTCCCAGACCAGGGCACAAACCCGTGTCCCCTGCATAGGCAGGCGGACTCTCAACCACTGTGCCACCAGGGAAGCCCTCAAGACATCTTTAACAAAGTGTTTCTCAGAACACGCACAGTCACAGTAAAAAGCAATGAATAGCTCCTGTGTGATTCTTCCAGAATTTACCTAACGAATAAGTGTGATTATTTAGATTTAGACTGCACGTATAATCACAGGGTCAAGACCCATCCAAACCAAAATAAACACTTCAGCGTAACATTAATTCAGGAAATCATGTAACACCTGTATTTTAAAATCCAAAAGAATAAATTACTGTGATTCACTGTGGACCATGGGTTCACGAGCTCCTCAGTCATTATCGCCTAGCCTCTCCATCCCAGGCCTTCACCCCTCACCCCTTACTCCTCGTTCTCCTCTCCTGCCTCCTGTCTCTCCTCTCTGATCTCTCATCAGTCACTCACGCCTCTCTGTCTACATTAAGAAGTGACTTCTAGAATTGTTTAACCCTTATTCGGCAGGTATTTAAGATGACAACCCACATTCGTGACACATTTTATGTGGTATCATGTGCTATTTTTGGATATTTCTACCTAAAAAAGCGAGGTTTTTGACTTTTTAGAAAAACTGTGGTTATTTATCATTCCCAGTTCCCTACTTCTTAACAGTGACTCCTCCCAGGTCTGGTCCCCTGGGTCCCCATCCCGCCCCATATTCACACCCCCACCACCTCCCCTCGTGTCTAATTGTCCGCCTGGTGCCTCTTGTTATTTTGGTTTTCTTCCTGTGCTCTACAGAGTTTTTAACCTAATTACAGGTTACTTAAACCAAAGTGCTGATGCGTTTCTGTCTTTTTTGAAAGGTATAGGGAGTAGAACTGGCACTGCTGGGAGGTAATGATTCCAGTTGAAATTCCATTTCCATAGCTGTCAAAAAGGGCTCCATGGCACAAACAGTGGAAATTCCCAAACCAAGTCTTGATACCTCTATGCTGGTTTCAACTATTAATGTATTTGCTAATTCAAAGTAATACATTTAACTAATTATATCTAATTATATTCATAAATACTTGCAACACAGAGGATAAAAACAAATTTTGGGTGCGTAGTAGCAAGGAACAATTTGATCAGGCCAATAAAATAGGGGTCAAAATAGGCACACTGCAATAATCTTAAAATCCTGTCCCTCCGTTAGAGGTGGGTGCACAGGTAGCTAAGAGCTTCCTTGTCATCAGTGCGAAGAAATTATGATCTCTGACAAGATTCACAATAATCATAAAATAAAAATGAACCGCTTGTTCTGGAAAAGCACTGGTCTTGATGAGTCTGAAACCTGGAGATGGACTGCTAGCCTGTCCTCTAGGTCAGCTTAAACATGTATGCAACAAAAAGGTTTTAGTTTGGTATCCATGGAGGTACTCTTGGTTCTCCTGGAACTGGGCATAGAATTTGGTATGTGTATGTACTAATTTTTGTAGCATTACGTGTCCAGAGCTTCCTCCAGGTTCTCAAAAGCAATCTTTTTCTAAATGTGTCCCTCAGACCACTTGTGCCAGAGTCACTGCGGTGACCTGATAAACTTGGGGTCCCGGGCTCTGCCCCCAACAGAATGACCGAAGGGGGACCAAGAACCTGCATTTGAATAAACGGCCCACATGAATCCTCCCCCGACATCACGACTTTTTCTTCACACGCACGTGAGTACCCAAACTCAGTCATTATCTGTTTCTGGAAACTATCCTTAATTCAATTAAAAACAAAAAATAGTGAAGAACAGATTACAAAGAAGCAATTCCACAGAGGCCCCCATCAAGACAGCGCAGATATATCGCTCTCCTGCAGCCTGTTTGGATCCAAGGGTAAATGTAAACTAGCCCGGGGGAATTTATGGACTTCATGTCCTTCAGACAATCCTCCATAAATATCACTTCTCCCCACTGGGCATTTCAGGAGGATTAGAAAACAGAATTCAAGGTTTTCTTTACTGACAAGAGCCTGGAGGCCAGAAATTCAGTGTCTCAACTAAGGACAAAGCCATTTGATTTGTTAATCAGCCGGCCGAGGGCAGGATTAAGATTTTATTCTCTTCTTTCTAAGAACTCTGCGCACTGAATAGTCATCACCCTCCCTGATACCTGAGGTGGCCAATGATACACGCCACACTCGGGGAGCAGCCTGGTGAGATGGGAAATTAAACCCGCAATCGTGAGGCACTTCTGGAGCTGAGGCGGCAACCTGCAGCCAGGTGTGGTCGGCAGGAGAGGACGCGGCTGGCACCTCGTTGGGAGTGTTTGAGAACTGACCCCATTTCCACTGTTTTCACCAAGGAAGACTTCCACTCATGCGCCAGCCCCCACTGGCGGTGCCCGGGGGTCCCCTGGTGCTGCACCCCTACACCCGCGACAGCACTTGCATGACCCCTGAGATGTTTCACACTGCATTTAACAATTTTCTATTTCATGCAAACACACCAAGAAAGGGGATTGAATTCTGTACTCTGGGGAAACATGTGTATACACACTCACATGCACATGCCTCCTCATTCTCTCAAGAGGGAGACAATGTGGTTTTGTGCACCGCTTGCCTCCTTCAAGATGCGAAGTGCTCCCCGAGGCTTCCTGTTGCCCCTTCCCTACTCTAAGACTCAGACACAGCAACCCTGGAAGAAGTAAATCTACTAAATCTGTCTCTGAGAAGGAGTTAGGCTGCAGCACACCCACCCCAAACCTCGAGCCCCGCGCTGCTCGCTGGGGCCACCTGCCTGCTTCCCGCGGGCTCCATCGCGCCGTAGATGCACTTGTCTGAATCCACCTCACTTCCACGAGCGCTACCCGGGGGTGCGGGGACAGGCCTGGTGGCTGAAATCATCCACTTCCCAACCTGTATAAATGCAACATTTATTTTGATAGGGGTCCTCACAACCCCTGACAAATAGGAAAAAAAATGGGATCACGGTGTCTGATTATTGAATGAAAATAATCTTTATGCAAGCAAGAAGGAATGATTTTTCAATAAATCTTGCTAAGATGTCTGTATTTTGGGCAGATCTGGGTAATAACATAACCATATGGCGCCATTCTTTTTCTCTCTCCATTCTACTCCTTTCCTATTTTTTTCTGCTGCAATCGAGCATATTATCTTAATTCTGTTTTAAATAACTTTTGGAAAAACGTTAGAAAACAGCAGTAAGGTTAAGCCTAAATGCATATATAACATGCACGCTCTACAATAAAACTTACAAGAAAAAACTAAAAGAATGCCCTATCTCTGCTCTCATTAATTAAATTACACCACTTCTCCCAGCAGTTGAGGCCCCTTCATTTCTCCAAAACCCTGCTCACGTCTTACTTCTCTCCCTGCTTGATGGGAAACAGTCCATCTGGCTCTGAGACTTGTGACACTATCTTGGTGCTTATCTCTTTGCAAACATGTGCAGTTGTGTACGTTTTTTTAGAGCTACATTTTTTCAATATCTAAAACGGTCTTTAAGGTATTTTTACTGTTTATTTTTGCTACTCAGAAGATACTATTGTGTCACAGTCTCACGTCTCGCCCAACATTAAACAAAATTGTCCTGGACTCTGCAATTCTCAAACCTGGGAGTCTGGTTCTACAAAACACACACACGACACACCACAAATAAAGTCACTCCCTGCAGAGCTTTGCCCACCTAGTTCCACCTGCGTTCGTGTTCTGCACAATCAGAAGGTCTGTGAACGATGATGAAGCTGAGAAGGACCACAGTTGTGAAGGCAAGGCTGATGCGAGTATATGAAAGCAGGTCTTTTATTCTTTTGGGGCAGTAACAAATGACTCACATGCCACCTTCCTTTCCGAGGAAGTTCACGGTTGGGTAGCTGAATCGCAGGGAGGTTAAGTGAGCTCCCTGTGGCTTCTCTGACACACACACCTTCCCACTGAAAACTCGTTCTGCTTGAATTAGAACCCAAGCACCTTCTAGCCCTGAGTCATTTGCTCTGACTACTGACCCAGGGAGCCCGCTGGCTGGGGCCCCCGCCGCACAGCACCCCACAGCTCTGTGCTCTCCTTCCTCACCATCTGTTTGTCAACAGACATCTTCTTTTATTAAGTACACCCCAAACTCTCTCCTTTATCTCTTTCTGTACATGTGTGGCACGTTAAAAAAAAAGAGGTAATAAATAATTTTTCAATTTTATCCTTTTTCATGGCTTTTCTCATCCTTGATATCAAAATCAGGACACATTCTGATAATTATCTGTTACCAGTTATTTCTTTTACTATCTGCTAATATATATTAACGCTTGATCTGATAATCTATATTACTGCACCTTTGCATAAAATAAAATTAGGTGTGCTCATTGCTGTGAGGATCCTCTGAATATTTTTCACATAAAGATGAATAATATGGTGCTATTGGTCACGAAGAAATTTAATGACACATGAATTTGTTCATAAAAGCTTGAATTTGGTCAAGTGGCTCATTTCCAGTTCACCTCCAGCAACCCTTCTGAAATAGAGAAATTCTGTCTACAGTATTTATGGTTTCTGGGGGGAAAGGCTAGAATGCCTGTGGAATATCCCAAATGATCGAGTCTCAGGCCTACAGGTGCCGAGAGGTGACCTTGTCCAGCCCCTCTGAGCTGAGGGGCGAACCCTAGCTGGGGTGTCTCCGCGTCTGAGACCAGACCTCATCGCTAACTGACAGCGATGTAATCCTAGCACATTTACTGTGCACCCCTGGGTCCCACCCCCTGCTCTGGGCTTGGAGCTCATCACTGTGTCCATTTTATACAAGAGGAGCATGGAACTTAGAAGCAAGGAAACTGCTGGGAAGCACGTGAGGCTGGAATGTTCTGACCCCTTCCCTCTCCTGGGCTGAAGCACTTACTCACCCTTATGGAGGGACTTCCTGATATTAGGGGCAGGAGACAACAGTGCAAAGTAGCCACGACAACTAAGTCTGTGTGTGGGATGGTGGAAGGGGCCTCGTGCTGGTGAGCGTGGGTCCAGGGTGCTGGGAGGGGAGGAGAGAGGACGCAAGGACGGGGCTGAGGCCGGAGTCAGCAGGAGGAAGCCTGGACCCACTGGGAGACATACACACACACAGCCCGGGGTGGGGGGGCGACCCCTCTTAGGCTTTCCTCTGGGCAGAGGGTTGGTTCCCTTCTTCCCCTGGGTCCCTCCCTCCAGATCATGGATCGACACCTGCTCCCAGCGCCTCGGCTCCTGCTGCTAATCTGACAACCACGTTCCCTGGAGTTTGAGTGTCTCCCAGCGATGTTCACACTTGATCAGGGTGACAGTTTTCAACAGGGATTAGCCTATGAGTGCAGCTCACACTTCAACATCAGCTCGTGCAGGGAAGGGACACGTCTCCCCCGCCCGCCCCGTGAGCTGGCTCGGGAGATAGGTGAGGAGACAGGACCGTCTCGGAGTGGGGGGGTTCTCCTGGGGGTGAGTCATCTGGGCCAGACAGGCGGCCGGCAGAGACCCGGGGAGCGGGGCTGCCAATGGCCATTAGTAGGAAAGTGCGGAGACCACTGGGAAGAGGGGCTGGACCCAGTATCCCTCCAGGGCCTAGAGGCTGGGCAGGCGGAGACGACGTGGCTCCCATCAGCTCTTGGCACCGTGGTCAGAGCTTTCCTCGGATCTTAGGTGTTTGATCCGGGCTCCGCGATTCAGTAAAGTGTGAGCCCAGGAGAGACAAGGAGTCGCCAGACTTCGGGGATCTAAACGGTACAACGGAGGTAAGTACGAATACCCATGCCACATGCTCTTCAGGGTCAGGAGAGGTCATGTGTACATGCATGAACCACCCTGATCAGCACAACCAGGAGCCCCGGAGGACGTCGCTTACTAGATTCATTAGAAAAGTCACAGGAGCCCTAGAGGACGGAGGGCCGAGCAGGTGCTGAGACTCCCTCCAGCTCTGGGAGTCCCCCGGAGGATGGAGCTGCGGGCAGGGCTGGAGGCTGGCAGATCCTGGCCTGGATCTGTCCCTGGGAACACCCAGCCTCAGTGTCCTCACCTCCAAGATGAGGAAAGTCCAGCCCACCTCCCCGGAACACTGGTCTCTGCGTGCCCTGCACGCGGTATGGACGCAACGCTGGGTCAGGTTGGCCTCTGGGGCAGCAGCGCGTGTGAGCTCTGTCCTGCCTTTAGCGACATCAGGACCTGCAGGGCTCCCAGAAGTCCCATGTGAACCCAGGATCAGCTGAGGGCCGTGCCCCGTTCTACCTTCAGGGGAGGACGCCCCGTGAACCGTCGGTGCAGAGACTGGAAGGAAGAGCCGCTCTAAAGAGGCCTCGTTTCAGCGCGTGCCGTGAGGAGCCAGGTCTATACAGACGCCATAATTGCTCGTTTCCTGCTTTTATTGCGTGCCATGCATTCGATGATTAGTGTGGTTTTCAGGCTCACGGCAACAGCACGTTGAACTAAAATGCCGTTCCTGGATAAAATGATCAATCTTGTTGACTTTCCCCATAAACATATCCCATCGGGGGGTCGCTGATACGCTTTTATGGTCTCCCTGTCAGAGAGGTACCATCACCACGCTTGATAAACTATTCTTTGGGGGCTTCCTTTTAATTTTATTTTTTATGCAATCATGGGAGACCATAACCAATAAATTTAGTCTGATGCTTTCTCACTATTAACTAATCCTGAAGAAGCCCTCTGGAGTCCAGCCGGCACAAACCCTTCAAAGAATTTGTGCAGGATATTGGAAATGATATCCACCCTGGGACGGAGGTTTAAGGACTGAGCCGCTACTGTTTTCTCTGCCATTAGAGTTACAACTTGGCTAAATGTCATTTAGTCAAAATGCTGGATCGTGCAGGATTCGCAGGAGGGACTGACTATTTGCCTTTAATAAATTCATTGACTCGAGGAAGAGGTATTAGATTATTTGTCTGAGGAAAGGATGCGTAAGTGGCACTAGACTGCTGACGCCCAGCTTCTCATTAGGTCCCCATGGGCTTGAAAGTGCTCAAATCTAAATTAAGCTCCAGAGTCTTTTTGGAAAACTTTGTAACAGCTGTGAAACGGGAAGGGGAATTTAATGAGGCTCCCGACCAGGGATGCAAAGAGGTGTTGGCTAGAGCCCTTTCCAGGATGAAGAACCACGGGCGCGGCTCTTTTATTCCTTCCTCGAGTCGAGGCTGGGCCTTTTAAATTGTGCTTCAACCTCGAATTGCTTCTGAGACGCGCCATCTCTACCCCTCACTCGCAGAAGTGGTTTCTATTGTTTCAACCACGGCGGGTGATTATTTTCAAACTAAAACTCACATTTAAGAGATGTCTTGTGCTAACTGCGGGAACAGTTTCTCTTTAGAATTTCCTATTAATAAACCTATCTGGAGATCTTGGGAGGTGCAGGGGAGAATCGATGCCACCATAAGGCCCCTTATGATGCTGTAATAATTATTCTCATCCTGGATCGATAATAGCAGTCACTTCTTCATTAGAGTCTGACCTACATCTGCGCTAGACATTAAAACCATTTGCCATAAAATCAGTGATAATCAAATATCATTATAGAAGGAATTCTCAATTCCCAGGTCTTTTTTCTTTTGTTTGTTTTGTTCTATTTGCTTGTGTGTGTTGCCTGGGGGTTGGGTGGGGTGTCCTCGAGGTGCACTTAAGAGGTTGGTGAACATGAGCTTTAAGTTGAGTAGCTGATTTCAGGAGAGAGATGATTTGTGGGAGTGACCTTCATTAATTCACCAAATGTTTACTGAGCCCCTCCCCTTTGGTGGGGCCTTGTGCTCACACGCAGAAGGAACAGGGAACAGAACAGTCAGAATCTCTTTCCTCACGTAGCTCGAATTCCAGCTGGAGGAGGCATATTGTGTGTGTGTGTGTGTGTGTGTGTGTGTGCGCGCGCGCGCCCGTGTGCATGTGCCCACGTGCGTGTGCCCATGTGCGTGTGCGTGCAGCACGTCCTTTGGAGGACACAGCAAAACCGACAGGACAGGAGAGCTGGGGCTCGGGTGAGGCCTTTGAGCCTGGAGGGAACGGACAGATGGCACAGGTGGTCCCCACGTGAGGCTCCAGACCAGGTAGCCCTATGTCTGGCTGTCAGATCCTCAGCTTGGCCGAATAGAGCCGGCATCACCGTGTCCATTTCATAGACGAGAAATCTCAAGTCCAAAGAATGGACGCTCTTTCTGAAGAAATCAAGAGCGTGCGTTGTTAAGCAGAGGGTTAGGGTTGCAGCCTCTAGACTGCAAGGCTCAGAAGCCCCAGGTTTGCCTCCACGCTTCCCCCCTCACTGGCTGGTGACACCTTCCCTCAGGCTGGACCTCCCGCCACAGACTAGAGACGAGCAACGCTGGAAGAGCCCACTGCCCCATTATGCTGGGAAGACATTGCTGGTCCGTGGGGTGCTCACTGTGTGTCCATCGCAGAGCCTTTTGCACAGTGGACATGCAACAAGGACTTGCTGAACAGAAGGGAAGCTGCCCCGTCGATTCCTGTAAAATTCACTTGACAGCTCACCTGGGCGTTTACCAGTTCTGAGGACGCTGTTTCATCCTGAGCTGCAACACACCCACTGACAATGACTTAGGTAACTAAACACGCTCCACCAGTGTGCTCCGCGGGGGAGGGGGGGGCTCGCTGTTACGTGACTTTGCATGGGTCCTGGATGAAAACCAAGGCTGCTTCCTGAAGCAGCCCCTCTGTGCAGGTCGCCCTGGTTCAAGGGTATGACAAGGTGGCTTTTCTTCTCCCTCTCAGCTTGGGAACTCTTTTTGCCGGTGTGAGTTTGGGACTTTGGTGGGTTCTGGCTGTTCCAGGTGTGGTTTGTAAGTAAGTGGAGAGTCCTTCACTATGAAGTGTGTACCCAGGATGTCCTGGCAAGAGGAACACAATGATTTTAGAGCGTCTCGCTCAACGCGACTACCTGAGACACAGCGGCAAGAGCGATGGTTGGATTCGCTTGGTGAGGAGGAGCCGTGGGACGGAATCGTTTTGTCCTGTTGACGCTGATCAAACGTTTCCCTCTGCATTGGTAGCTGAGAAGCTTTCTATTCATAATCAAAACGCTTAACTCTTGAGCATACTTCTGTGTCCTGCCCACTCTCTCTGGCTCCCTCGTACTGTTCTACCTCAACTACCTGCCCCGTTCTTATCCTCTTGTGTCTATGAGTTAGCCACTCAAATATTTTTTTTTTTTTGCAGTACGCGGGCCTCTCACTGTTGTGGCCTCTCCCGTTGCGGAGCACAGGCTCCAGACGCGCAGGCTCAGCGGCCATGGCTCACGGGCCCAGCCGCTCCATGGCATGTGGGATCTTCCCGGACCGGGGCACGAACCCGTGTCCCCTGCATCGGCAGGCGGACTCTCAACCACTGTGCCACCAGGGAAGCCACTCAAATATTTTTTGAATGAGACGGTGTGTAAACAAACTAGCCAAAATACACAAATGTATAAAAACGTATCTGCTATTGCTGATACGGAGCTCTCCTGAGTGCTCAGAAGGAGGGACTTAACGTTTGGGAACAAAAGTCAAGGAGTTATAGTCTCTGCTACATTTGTACAGCTATTTCAGTGGAACAACCATTAACTCCCAACTGCTTTTCAATTATTTGAATGTGAAATGAATTTGGGATTTTAATGTCTTTCAATGACCATGTGATACTGAATACGTTTTTTTTACTGTCTATTATCTGGAAAATATCTCCCATCTAATGTTCATCCTTCAGTAGCATAATATTCCATCTGGACCGGGGCTCCGATCAGAACTTTCTGCAGTAACGGAAGTGTTCTGGGTCTGGATTGTCCAACACAGCAGCCAACAGCCACACGTTGCTACTGAACACTTGAAATGTGGCTGGTGAGACTGAGAAACTGAATTTTAATGTTCTTTAACTGTTACTAAATTTGAGTAGCCGCATGAGGCTATTAGCTGCTGCCATCAGCTCAGGTCTTAAGAGAGATGTCTAAGACGCCACCAAGAAGCTCACAAGTCCAGTCACTCGCGCGTCTGGTGGGTCTGATGTAGTTAGAGTAAGACATCCTGTCTGCAGGCGTATTGCCACCTTGCCAAGCACATGGAAAATTATTCATTTTGACCATGTTACAGGCAAAGGTGGAACCCACCCTGCTCATGGCGAGGCCAGAGGGAGAGTGTGGGCTTTAGCACTGATCTCGGGAACCTCGGCAAAGTCACACCTCAAGGCAGGAGACAACTGTCCTGGACATGGTAGAAAAAGAAAACAGAGAATGAGGGGAAAGAATAAAATGGAAAGGTCATAGTGTGATCAAGGGCTGATCACTGAAAAGAATTCAACACCTTTGTTTCATAAAGGCTGAAAAACAACTCTACGTTCAAACTAAACTTTAGCTGGAGGCTGTAGCAGTGACAGTGCAGGACCAGGAAAAAGAGAGGAATGGGAGCAGGACAGCGAGACTCGTCAGAGCTGTGGCCTCGGTCAGTGAGAAGGAGGTCCGGATGCCCCTGCAGCCTTGCCCTGGGGTCCACCGGAGCCTCGTGGTTCTTTGATGGGGTGCCGGGCTCTGGCCACTGAGCACCAGCCAGGGGAGCACGGAGCCAGTTGGTTTCGTGGGGAATCCCGTGTGTCCGGCTGTCACTGGGATCTGTTCTATCCCAGTTCACACCTGGGGAAATATCTGTCACTGGACAGTAAGGACGTCCTTCCAAGGCTACCATGCGGCCGACACAAACGTTTATGGCGACCCTGCTCCCTGGAGAGCTGGAAGAAGGGAGGCGGCTTCTACCTGGACACCCCCAAGCCCTGGCTGGACCCCGCTTTCCCTCCACTCTCTGCCCGTCTCCACGGTGGAAGGACAGACCCTCCTAACTGCTGAGGCCCTGCCCACCCCTACAGCCAGAGTCCCTCAGGGCCCAGGAGGAAGTGACTTGAGATGCAAACCACTTTATCCAAGTCCTAAGAAAGTCAGGGGGCCGCCGGGTCCTGATGGCTCTCACGCAGCGCTGGATGAGAACGTCTCTCCTTCCTGAGATTTCGGGAAAGCTTGTGCTATACTGCCCTTGCTTTTGTCCTTAGTCTTGCTCTCTAGCCACAAACACTGCATGTACAACCCCGAGACTCTTCCAAGCCCGAGCCCTGTTCCCACAGCTGTGGGTCCGGAAGTGGAGCCAGCCTCAGATCGGGGCGACAAAACCGCATCCAGCTCATGCCAGGCATCCCTCCTGTGGGCATGCTGCGGGGACACCGTGGGGCTCTGACTCAGCCGCCCGCCTTTCCTGGTTCCCTGGGAAAGTGAACGCCCACCCGCACTGACACGACTGCCTGGGGTTTCCTCCTGGGCAGGGGCCCTGGAGGCACTGGGCCGGGAGTGGCTGGTGCACGAACAGCCAGGGGTGTGGTTCTGAGGCTTCTGAATTGACATGGAACCAACCGTCGGTTTCCCCAGAAGGATGAACTCCAGCTGTGCACTAACTCCCGCCCCCCTCCCCCTGGCTCTCTGGCTTGAGGATGAGCCCCGAAAGGCTGACCCTCCTTCCTTGTCTGACCCACAGTCCCAGTCTGGCCTGTGTGTCCTGCCAGCTCACCGCAGCCCTAGTCTGAGAATCTGCTCCCACCTGTGGAAGAGGAGGCGGCCACACAGTCCCCCAATGGATGCTGCAGCTAACACCCCCCGATTCAGCAGGGGCGACCTCCTCCTTCTTCCTTTCCCTTCTCCCTTTTCACAAGGTGGATGGAACCCTGATTCAGATGCCCGCGGCCAGCCCATCGCTCCAGCCCGCGTTCTTGACACCCACGCCTCGTTCTTGACACCCACGCCTCGTTCTGGACACCTGCTTATTTACCTCTGTTGACGGGTCTACGCTTTGGAACGGGAAGGTTGGCACCGGCCCCTGTGCTGTCATCAGCCTGTTTCAGGCCGTGATAAGGATGAGGAAAGGAACACTTATTTAATGGGCTGCACACTGGCCTCTCCCGGGCACCCTTCACGAGAGCCCCGCTGCACACTTCCAAGTGTGACGCGATGGAAATAAGGAGACGTGAGTTCACGTTCAAGAATAATGGACGGGATGATGACAAAAGGGTTGCAAGTGGCCTCAGTGGAGGCATTTGGATTTTAAAGGTCTCAGCGAATGGGAGATCTGCCAGGCAGTTTATTTTAAACCCATTTGTTTGTGACTCAGCCTGACATGTGTGCGGTGTAAGGAGTCATTATTCATCTCAAGGAGCAGCAGAGATCGGGAGTCACCCCTCACACTGGTCAGTGCTCTCCGTTTTCATCCGAGCGAGCGCTCGCTCTGAGAAGCCGTGTTTGATCCCAGAGATTCCGGCTGCCAGGCTCCCTGCCCACTGGAGGGAGAATTTCCATTAGGAAATTTCAAAGTTTGAGGCAGCTGTGCTGAGCAAGACAGAGATAACGTCACTCAGATGCTGCCCCCGTAAGGAACTCTTGCTTTCCGCCGTCCTTTACTGGAAAATGGCAGTATTTGCTTAAATGGTGAATTGGACAGGAAATGGTTCTAATTCATTTTCTTCCTTCAGATCATTTAAGCAAATTAATATCAAAAAGCAAATTTTACTTGTCCTTTATATTCTCACTGAAAGCAAAGTGAGGTAGAGGAATCCTGGAATGCTATACTTTCCCGGGGAAAAGCAACTATTGTCAGTAGAAAGTACCACTGGGTGTTAGGGGTCTGAATCCAGCTGCTGGTTTGGTAAATCAGCTCTTGATATGACCAGGGAAGGAAAGGGACATGCTGGCCTTCTTCATACACTGGGATCTAAGTTTCTATGTTTACTATTTCCTTTTCCATTTTCCCGACCTGCATTCTACCTGTGTTCACCTACTGAATTTGCTGACACCGTAAGCTATCCGGGTCCCTAATGAGCAACCGTGCTGGGATGCACACAACCTTCCCAGCTGCTTGCCCAGGATGGCGTGGGTCCCGGGAGCCCAGCCCATGGTGACAGAGAATAGTAATAAGAACACTCAAGAGAATCATGAGATTGGTCCCAGCTCTGCTGCCAGCCAGCTGGGAAATTATTTAATTTCACTAGGTTTCTGTTTCCCCATCTGAATCACCAGACTATAAGCTCCAGGAGAACGTAGTTTTCCCCACAACTGCAGATTCAGTGTGGAGGATGGAGCCTACGACATCGTAGGTGCTTACTCAGTATTTCTTAAGTGATTGAGGATGGCGTGATTCACATTCCTTTCAGTCCTAAGTCACCAGGAAATAGACCTTCTTAGTGAGAAGGTAAAGTCAATTCAAGGATAAAACGGTAGGTGAAACGGAGCAGGTGCTACTGAGTTTGTGTGTAAAGGACCAGCCCATTAAAAAAAAATCACTCTGGCAATGAAAGTTATGGATACAGGATCCTTCCAATCAAATCAGAAAATGTCATGTTGACTAACTTTGGAAACTTAGTTCCTCTGAAGCAGAAGCAGTTGTTCAAAAAGATGAACTCACATTTATTATTTATCCGCTACCTAATTTTACCACCATTCTTACTTCAAAAAAACAAAACAAATTAAAACCAAAACAACACTAGATGATTTAATTCCAAGACAAGTGATGACTTTGCAAGTTATTTAATGATTGTTCTAAATTTTATTTTGAAATTTGTATCCATTGGTATGTCCTACACCATGGAACCCCTAGAGCATCTCTGAAAGCATGTTTATTTAATGTTTCAGCAAGGATCCTGTTTAAACTCTGTTCTGTACATCAAGTCTTCTGGAGAGAAATACTTATTCCTGAGTCTCTCCTAAGAAGTACTGGGTAGAATCTTTGGGTGTAAGACCTGCACATCTCTGTGTGTGTCTGAAAAGCCCTGGGGAGGAGCCATCCTGAAGCTGAGTCAGAAGAGAAGCACCATTTCTCCAGGGTCCTGCTACGACCTGAGTGACCTCAGATGGCATCACTGACCCCTCCACCAGCCCGTGTTCTTCTCCTCTGGTCTCCACTGACTCCTCTGTTGATCTATGTTCATTTTATTATTAACCCATGAAAAGGTCACATCATTTGGGACTTGGGTCTTTTTGTAGTGTGTTTCCAAAACCATAGAACCAACTGTGTTTCCATCTTACATATATTTTGTAACTTTTTTCTCCTTTTGGTCTCTTGAAATAGAAATTTTAGAATATTCACAATAATTGCTATGCAGGCTACATTCTGTCAACTCTGGCGCTTAAGATGCCCTGGACAGATTATGTTATTTGGTATCAGGGCCCACGCTGTCTTTGACCCCAGAATTCACTCTGGAATTTATCCTAAGAAAGTAATTGGGTAAGTACACATTGGCAAATGTGCGTGAATTTTCATGCCAGTGTTTCTCATAAGATCAAAAAAATATCAGCACTATAAATATTCAACAGAAACTAAATTAGGTTGTATCCATACAAAGGAGTATATGCCACATTTTACCTCGATAACATATTTTACTTAGGAATTTCTATAAATTTTGTCAGGTTAAAAATTCATTTATTGGGGCTTCCCTGGTGGTGCAGTGGTTGGGAGTCTGCCTGCCGATGCAGGGGACACGGGTTCGTGCCCTGGTCCGGGAAGATCCCACATGCCGCGGAGCGGCTGGTCTCGTGAGCCATGGCCGCTGAGCCTGCGCGTCCGGAGCCTGTGCTCTGCGACGGGGGAGGCTGCAATGGCGGGAGGCCCGCGTACCGCAAAAAAAAAACCCCAAAAAACCAAACCAAATAAAACAAAAATTCACTTATTGAACATCATTGTATGATCCTATTTTTGTAATAACTTTGTATATATGTGTATGCATAAAAATATATCCAGAAGGACATAAACCAAAATGATAAAACCACTTAAATCTGTGTGGTGGGATTGTGGGTGATTTTTCACTTGCATTTTTTTTTTTTTTTTTTTTTTTGCGGTAGGCGGGCCTCTCACTGTTGTGGCCTCTCCCGTTGCGGAGCACAGGCTCCGGACGCGCAGGCCCAGGGGCCATGGCTCACGGGCCCAGCCGCTCCACGGCATGCGGGATCCTCCCGGACCTGGGCACGAACCCGCGTCCCCTGCATCGGCAGGCGGACTCTCAACCACTCCGCCACCAGGGAAGCCCTCACTTGCATTTTTAATATCTGTGTGCATTGCCTGGATTTTTACTGTGGGCACACATTATATTTTTAAAAACCAGACAAAGTACTAAATGTAAGGAAGAAAGACCAGTGGGTCTTACACTCCTTTCCAACACATGATAACAAGTAATGCATCCAAGCTGAATGGGTGCAGAGAGCTTTCCCCAGTTACCATGAGGGCCTCTACGTGGTGATGTTCCAGCACAGACAGGAAAGAACCACCTTGTCTGGCCTGAAAGCGCCTGAGTTAATGTCACCTACACTCATCTTTGCTGGATATAGATCACGTCCTACAGAAAGAAAGGTAAGGGAAGATTACGTCACACATTTCTGGGTGATGGGTTGTCGGGCATTTCTTAGGAAAGGACACCATTTCCTACATGATGAGGATATCAAGTCACATTTCAGTATTTACTACGTGTAACGACACCAAGATGCAAACTTTTCAGATGGTTCTTTGACCTTTTCCATGCCTGAGAATTAGGCAAGACCACGATCCAAACCAAAACGTTTAGTTTGTCAGCACACACTCCAGAATTCTCAAGCTCCAAGCCACAACTCTTCCCACAACTCGTGTAAATTCCCAGTTTTTAAAAATATTTATTTTATGTAATTAATTAATTTTCTTTTCTTTTTTGGCTGCGTCGGGTCTTAGTTGTGGCATGTGGGATCTTTGTTGTGGCGCGCCGGCTCCAGAGCATGTGGGCTCTGTGGTTTGCAGCACTCGGGCTCGCTCGCTGAGGCTCGTGAGCTCGGTAGTTGTGGCGTGCAGGCTTAGTTGCCCCGTGGCCTGTGGGATCTTAGTTCCCCGACCAGGGATTGAACCGACGTCCCCTGCACTGGAAGGCGGATTCTTCACCACTGGACCACCAGGGAAGTCCCAGTTCCCCGTTTTTGAACCTCGTTTGCTCCTTTCTCTTCCTCTATGTGTGTTTCCTTGCAAAACAGGATTCTTACCTCCTGGTGAAGGCCTACAACAATTTCCCTCCTTCAGCAATCATGTTTTTCTCCTTCCTTCAAACTGTCATAATTCGTTGTGTTTGAACCCTGGCTTTCTGTAGTCCGGTGGAACGTTCCAGTTCTGCTGTTCAGAACATTTACATGGTGCATTTGGGGGCAGCGTGCGCCTGAGACACAGGCAGGGCTCCTCCTGGGAGCTCTGCCTCCGTCACCTGCTCTTAACTAGACGCCTCATTTGTGCCGATTCTTCCCCACAGTGTGAACTACTTCTCACTCTTTTAAGAGTGAGGATTACAGGGTTATTGTTTACAGAGCCCTTACGCTCTCTTTTCAGGTATGTTTCCAATCTTGATCTTCCTCCACCGCAGGGCCCCGCCAGCGCCGGGTTGGACAAAGTGCGGCTTCCCCTCCATGGCATCCAACTTCCCTCCTTCACAGGAGCCCTGTTTAACATGCCTGTTGGCAAACCGATAGGCTAAGGGACAAATGTGAAGTCAGCTGGGGTATCAGTCAGCTTTAGATCTGTGCTTTCTTCACGGGGCAATGTACGGCAGTTATATATGAATGTATTTAATCAGGTGGCCAATTAGTTAACAATAATAACAAATTATTCAGTTAGATAGGTTGAATAATATTTTATAATTTTAAATAAAAGTCATAAATTTCAAGTATGTAAGCAAAAAGATGACATAGTCTTAATGTCTGATGTTACAGATGTGAGAGTGGACACCAGCACGTGAAGTGAGGGTGATGGTGGGGTCACACAGCTTCCAGCAGGTAAAGGAGGACACGGTCTCTGCACTTTCTGACCTGCCTCCCTCCTCACTGGGTCTGTGTCGGGTCTTCGGCAGAGTTGGCTGGTTCCTCGCATCCATCCTCCTGTCTCTACTAGTACAAGTCTGGCATTTCGACCGTAACCCAGGTCCAACAGACCAGAGATGTTTTCGATCCCCCGCCTCCCTGAATGTGGTAGCTTTGTATTTCTCAAAGTACTGGTGGCTCTTTCCTTCTCGAACACAACCAGTGACAACAGTGACCACAGCAATAAGGTGCTTCGCTCTGGGTTTAATCCCCTTTCCTCTACAACTGCCTTAGATGCACCATATCCCGGTCTCATCACCACATCATCCCAGAGCCTCAGTATTTCCACGTCTAGTCTGTTCTCCGGTTAATCTCCTCTCTGTAAGCACCCGTCCTGTGTATTATATGCATGTGTTGAGTGGCTGCTGTGCTGTCCCAATCGCTTTGGTTTATTTGTTTACTCGTCATCCATCTGTTCACTTATTCCTTAATTTCTATTAAGATTTTCATTCATTTATTCCATACTTACTAAGTTCCAGACAATGTTTGAGGAATATGGAGATGATAGATAGATAGATAGATAGGTGATAAATACATAGACAGATGATAGGTAAAAAGATAGGTAGATACCAGTATCTTTATGGTTCACAGAATTCTGCAGGAACGTCTAAGATGGAACAAATTCTCAAGTACGACGGATATATTAGGGGCAATTGAGCAAAAACAAGGTCTGGGTTTTTGATTCCTACGCACTCAAGTCCAGCAGATCTTTTCATGCTTATAGAATCACTAACTACAAGCTTCACGGAGGTAACAGCCATTCATTCCTAAAATTCAGCAGCAAAGATATAAAATTAAATCCAAATTATCAGGGTTCCTTAATCATCACTTTTTTCCACCACAAACAGGCATCCATTTCCTTGATCTTTTTGGCAATTTTTCAAACCCACTGGCATCCTAATTCTGAGTTTTTGCCAAATTCCCCGAACTAGACTGGATTATGGGTCAGCAAGAAAGCAGTGTTCCTGAGCCCGCAGCCTAAGAGCTTTGGAGCAGTGGATCTAATGAAAAATTTAATATCTCCCACTTCCCCTTTCTATTGCCTTTTTGGTTTTCACGGGAATCTATTTCTGTGAGTGTTTGCTGCAGTCAGATGCTTCCTTGCTCTTGGCCTTTGATTAAGAGAACAGTGCAGCCGGGTGACCACCTGGAGGGAGGTGGTGGAAGGGGTCAGGGCGAGGGCACGTGTGCTTGTGTGCTCACACATGCATGTGTCCACGTGTGATGTGTGCGTGCACTGTGGGGCTCCGGGAACCACCGGCTGTGGATGACAGAGGCAACGTGAAGGTTGGTAACTCTATGCTTAATATTTCCAGTCTCAGAAATTGCAATCTGGCTGATATGAAATACACAGAGAATAGAAGAGTCAGATCTATGTTTGAGTCTCAAGATTTAAAGGTAATTTATATCCACTAATACACAGTACCATCTCTTTGTACCCTTCCATTTTCACAGCTAACTGCCAGTTGAAGTAAGTATCCCTGCCTTAGAGTTGGGCTTTAGTAATAAAATAATGATAACTTCACAATAAGGACTAGATTTTATAAATCCTGACTTTCACATCAGGGGATCACCTCAGGATAAACTTTATGTGCTAACAGCTGTGAAAAAGGTAGCACCCTGGCTTGAATAATTTCTTTCCTTTGGAGACTTTTGGGGGAGGAGGAATTCCAGGTTCTACTTATAATGTGTACACGTCAAGATACAAACAGATTCATCCTTGCAGAACTCATTATCCTGAAAATTTAAAATAATCATAATTAATGCTGCAGGATAAAATGATCAAATATTGCCATTATCCTTTTCTTCAGAAATCTCATAATTCCGTCTGGAAGAAGACCTCAAACCTGAGAACGTTTATTTCACTTACTACAATTCTTTTTCTCTAAAACCTTCTTCCAATTTTTCTTCTGCTTTTCTGAAACAATTTTAATCTCTGTTTTGCATAGTTTACCTTAAAGGTGCAATTCCACGGAGGGCCTTTCAATTCAAAGTATTTTAAACGCACAAACAAAACCCACCACCAACAATAACAACAACAGACAAAGTATTTCAAACAGCCTGTTGTGACTGTCCCCCAGTTCAGCCCGTAGCCCTTTCCCCTGCTGTGGGGTGAGTGCTGGTGAGGGAAGGGGCTCAGCCGCTGGGCTGGCTCAGAGACACCTGTCAGCCGCAGAGGCAGCTGGAGGTGGGGCAGCCCTGGGCTGCACCCAGAGAGGGTGCTTTGAGCTGCGGGAAGGATGCAGAGGAGAGCGGAGGCCCGGCCTACGGTGAGCAGGCCTCCTGTGGCCTCCTGCGTGGCACACGGCCAGTGAAGCCGTTGCTTTGGGATTTCCCACGGTCCACGTGGCACGGAGGGGAGCTGACAAGCCCGTCCCAGCTCCCGTCCCCAACAGCGAGTCCCAGATAGAAGCTCCCAGAGCGTTTGGACCTGCGTCCGTTAATAATTATACGAGATACAGAAAACGGGTCATTGGCACAGAGCTGTCATTTCCACAGCAAACCCTACCCAGGTTTTGGAACCTTCAATGTTTAGGGGTGATATCAACCCCGTGACCACAGAAAGAGAGGGTCACCGGCCAACTATCGAATCCAGGAAACTAGCCAGAGGGGCTCAGTTATCATCAGTTATGTTTGTGTGGTTGATTTAAAATGAAAATCCATGATGAACAGGTTTTGAATACCCCCATTTATTAAGCTACTATAAGCAAACTCCATAAAATCATCAAAGGATAATGTTAGACAGCACTTGCTTCATCCTTGAGAGAAGGGGCATCACAAACACCGATGCACATTGTAGGGACAGAATGCTCCTACAAGGACAGGATGTGTTCACTATACTGACAGAATCATACAATAAACAAGGATGCCAAGAGTACAGGAGGCAGCAACTTAACAGTTTCAGGGTGTTTAAAAACTTCTTCGTCACTGATTTTCATTTTAAATCAATCACACAAGTGAAATAATCAACAAAAACTAAACCTTTCACACAGCTGGCGGGAAGGACTCTATTCTGTGGTGAAGATCAGTGGTAATAAAGCCCATCGATATACACATGGGATGATTACAAATTAAAAATGTAATGCGTGATGCTACTTGGTTGGGTAAAATGGGAGTGTGATATTCTATTAGAATAATTTCCCTTCTGGGTGATTGTGTATTTTACTAAAGGAGCAGGAAAGCCTCCCAGCTGAGACATTTCGACTTGTATTGGTGAGAACGTCAGATGGATGACGGCGCAGAGCGGGTGATCCCCCAGCAGTAGGGGGAAGTAGATGAGCGATGGGTCTTTGCTGTCGCTAACATTCAAAAATCTATCATTCTGGATGCACAAATTAAAATTACTCACTAAGCAAGAAAGCCATTGAACTGTACCTTATAAAACTCCTGAAGTAAGTGAAAAAGTGCCAGGCTGATATATCTGTGCAGTAAGAGACATATAATCACACCACCATCAATAACAGCCCCACACTTTATGGGCCCTTCTCTTCTCGAGGTGTCTGTGAATAACTAGGTGCACACGCAGCCTCCCGTCAGACCCTCAGGGTGGGCTGTATCCCGCCTGCACCACCTTCGGCCTCCGTCTGAGCAAGTCCACAGCCGCTCACTCCTACAACCGCTGGCCTGCCCAGGTTTTGCAACCAATAGCGAATGATGCACCTCCACTTAGGGGCCCTGCGGGCCACACTGGAGTCTCTTTTTCACGGTGCCTGGCCTCATTTCAGTCTTCTTTACATACAGTATCCAACCTGTGAGCAATTATCTGTTGAGTCCTTTCCACACGTCAGGCACTCAGTTAAGAGTTACATGTATGCCAGAGTGAAGTAAGTCAGAAAGAGAAAAACAAATATCGTATATTAACGCATATATGTGGAACCTAGAAAAGTGGTACAGATGAACCTGTTTGCAGGGCCGAAAGAGAGAAACAGATGCAGAGAACAAACGTATGGACACCAAGGTGGGGAAAGTGGCGGGGGGTGGTGGTGGTGTGATGAATTGGGAGATTGGGATTGACATATATACACTAATAAGTATAAAATGGGTAACTAATAAGAACCTGCTGTATAAAAAATAAATAAAATAAAATTCAAAAAAAAAAAAGAGTTACACGTATGCTAAATTATTTCCTGGATGGCGCACAACAATTCTAGGAGGTTCACATTTTATCCCCATTTCATGGCTTAGTAAACGGCGGCACAGACTTAGTGAGTTCTCTGTCTGGGCCTGTAGGGAGGCCACAGGGCCTGGCTCTGCACCACTCCACCTCCCCAGGGTTTTCTGTTTACAAACACTAACACGGCTCCCCCATCAGTGTCCTTAGGGTGAGGAAAGTCTTTCCATGGCCCGGGGATGCTCTCCCTCTGTTGTCAAAATATATAGATGCTGCCCCATTTGGTGAAACGCTGAGTAACAGAAGGTGGAATGAGGCCCTAACAGCCCAAGAGGGAAATGGTTCCCTTAATGTTTCAAAGATCCATGGAGCCGGGATTTGGAAAGCGCATTTCCCGTGGTGCGGCTCACGTGGGCCCTCACATCTCAGCATCTGTGGCCCAGATCTCTGCTTCATGCTGGTTCAGGTCAGGCTGTCGCTCTGGGGACGTGTGTGATGCAGGAAGCTGAGTGACCTCCGTGCTCTCCTCCCCGCATCACCTGGCGAGCTCTCCGCCACAGCAAACTCCCATTACGCCTTCCCGCTGAGCACGTGGTGACAGTGCTGTGTCCACTGCTCCTGTCAAGTTTCACCCTTGGATGGAGGCGGAAGGTGAGAGTCTGCAGAACCCTGTGCTCCCCCCTCACCAGCGCCATCATCGCAGGTCTGCCCATACCTGTCCATACGTGCCCCACGCCTGCCCCATCTCTCTGTGGACAGCCAGCCTGCCCACCTGCTCTGCGAATCCCCAGTCCTGATCCACTGGGATACTCCTCTCTTCCCCTCTTCATGTTCGTCCCTCAACTGCATCTTTACCACCAGATTGTAAACATTTTCAAGTCTTTTATTTGACCCTCATCTTCTTCTAACTCAGCAGTTTCAGTGGGAGGTGGGGGGGTTCCCCCAGGGGACATCTGACTGTGTCTGGAGATAGGCGTGGCTGTCAAAACTCACGGGGGCTCTCAGGGTAGAGGTTAGGGAGGCCGTTAAACATTCCACAATGCACAGGACAGCCCCAATGGCAAAAGATGAACTGGCCCCAAATGCCAATGGTACAAGGCTGGGGAGCTGTTCTAAGTGCCCACCTGCACTCACCATCTCCTGCTCACCTGTCGACCTCCTGCCCCATCACCCACTGAAGCATCGGCCTCCAAGGTCACTGAGGGCCCCTTCTCAACCCCAGTCAGGTCTCGCCTTGCTCGGCCTCTACAGCAAAGGCATCGCACTGCACAGCCTTTCCCTCCTTCTTGAAACACTCTCTTCCTTGTTGTTTTTCACCTGGTTTCGGAAGCCAAAGTCTAGTCATAATCACTTATGCATCCTTTTCCCTCCAATCTCCCCGGCCCCAGTAAGGCCACTCCACCGCTGCTCCTCCATCATCTTCTCAGTGCCGGCTCACCTGGTCAGCCCATCAGCTCCTGGCTGGTCCCTGATGTCACGTGAACTACCCTTCGACCCGCCCTTCATGCTGCAGCCAGAGCGCTCTCCCCCTTCACAAACCAGGGGCCAGCGGCCCCCACTCCTGATCCTGCAGTGCCTGCCGTCCTCTCCCACAGGTCTCCTGATGAGAGCTGCATAGTCCCTGCAGTCTGGGGGCTCCCAGCCTCTCCAGGACCTCTTTTTTCACTTCTCGTGCTCATGACACGTTCCTCCCCACCTGCCTATACCTGCTCGTCTGTCTGTCACTTTCTCAGAGAGCCCTCCTGACCACCTTGACCTGCCCGAAAGATGGAGGTCAGATCCCGAATTAGAAGCTTTCCTAGTGGCCTTCCCATCGTAAGCAGACTCAAGGCCGGGCTGAAGCCGGCCCTGCACTCCACACGGGCAGGACACAGGAAGTGACCATTGGACGAAGGAATAAACCAACAGGCCTTTTCTTCTTGAGAGACCAGGGGTCATTTTACAAATCTAACCTTACAGGACAAAAATAACAAGGATCTGTGTGTATTTCACACTCTTCCTCCCAGAGACCCTCCCGTGCAAGGTGTAAGCGACCCTGCAGAACACACCTGAGTGCTTCCTGGCCTCTGGCTGTTCACGGTTCCTAGACTAAAAGTCCCACGTCCAGCCCCAAATGGACCACAGATTTCCAGTATCCCACACTGACTGCAGCTCAAGTGAGCATTTTATTCACTGAGGTGGTAGCTTTACCAGCTGAATTTTGTTCTAGCCAAGCAGTAATAGCACTTTTTAAATCCAAGTTTTCTTTCTAAAAAAAGAATGAAAGAACTCCATGTCTGATGTCCCATATTGCTTCAACTTCCTGCCAGCACTCTGTATTTTCTGCTTTTTTCAAAAACCGTCACAGGCTTCTCAGGCTGCAAACTTACATCAAACACTTTTATGCCTGCAATTTGAATTAGAGCAAAATATCCCTGGGCACAGTCCCCAAAGAGTTAATTATTACTGTGCACACCATCTACTTTCCACAGGCATTTTCTTATATCAGCAGCACATCTTACCCTGAAGACAAATCATCCTTTGAGCGTGATGTGGATGCTCTGTTTTTTTCCTCCAAAATATTATGTCAATCTCTGATTCCCTGTACTATTATTTTTTTTCCTTTAGGAAACCAACAAAACCAATATCAGAGAGTAGCTCTTCATCCTTATTGTCCCATCTGAATCTGCCTCTGAAGGCAGGAGGAGATGGATGCCCCAGCTCAAAGACAGTTGGTCTGAGAAAAGAGCTCTCTCTTGCTCTGCCTTTTGTTCTATTCAAGCCTTCACCTGATTGGACAAGGCCCACCACACTTGGAAGGGCAATCTGCTGTACTCAAATACTAATCTCGCGGGAAACACCCTCACAGACACTTCCAGAAATAATGTTCTACCAGATGTCTGTGCATCCTGGGGCCCAGTGTAGATGACATCACACATCTACAGGCCCAGCAGCAGGACATGACGGGTCCAGCCCTCTTCGAGCCCTTGGGGGCCCTATGAGTCTCTCTACCCCCTCCAGCGTCTTTCTTACTTGGGCATTCGATTGTAAAACCCTTGATGTTGCAACCTAGTGGTTCAGCCACGGGTGCCCTTGCACAGGCTGGGGGGCAAGTCCTCTGGTCCCTTCAGCTCAGTGGGTGGACTCAGGCAGGTCCCTGGGCCCCCTGAGCCCTCCTGCCATGGACAGAAATGTGGGGTTGGACCACGTTTGGGGTGCGTGTCAGGGAAGTCAGCATATGTTCTGAGACACAGCCTCCCTGAGGATTCTGGTTCTTCAGGCGGGTGGGGCATCTCCCCGGAGAGGTAGTAAGGACCACTGGGCAGCCCAGCCCTCCTGTCTTTGGCGTCTGGGCTCCTGGTTGAGAACCCAGGCTGCCCCACGTGCTACCCACGGAGCTGCAGGTAAATGCACAGAGATGCCGCCCACGTCTCTTTCCACAATCCCCGAGGCTAGAAGCTGTCACCTTACGCACGTCTTCAAGCAGAAGGCAGCATGAACGTCGCCATCCAACTATGACAAGGGACGGGTACCACGGGTCTGTGTCTGGTCTGTGTCTGAGCCCCTCCGCACCGTGCGAACTTGTTACACGCTATTAACTCTTGGAAAGCAAACTACTCTTGGAATTCTCCATGCATATTCTCTAAATTCCCCTCTGACCAGACAGCACACTGCTGCTTTGACAACGAGCTTGGGGAAGTACCATTCGGAAGCTGGACTGGGGGCTTTTGAGCCGACGCTGTGATTATTTCTGCACTTCCCTTTTTCGCGTGGGGCAGGGCCTCTAGACACGTCTGGGGCTTGTCGATGAGCTTGCTCGTTTTGACCTCCAATTAGTTGTCACCTGCTCTGAACCAGAAGCGAGGAATGGGCTGCTCTCGTTCCTGAAGCCCGAAGAGGCCCCAGCGGGCAGGATGTTGGAGCCGGGCTATCGGTGGTCTCTTCCCGGGGTGGACACACAGAGGCTAGGGCTCGGCATCTCCAGGGCAGCGTTTCATGCCTCTGTCCCTGATCGCTCACATGGGACCACGGTCACTGACGTGTCCTGAGCTGCAATTTTTCCAAAGCACAAATATGAACCAAGGTTCCTACAAGGTTGGTGAGAAAAAGAGTCCATATACTGAATGGTTTTCTGTGAAATCTTAAACTGCATGGTGCCTGCTCTCTGATGGGCCCCGTCCTGGATGTTTTACAAACACCCTGAAGCTAATCATCCTGTGATTTTTGTTCTCATGTTAGAGAAGAGGATCGATCAGCCTCCCCTCCGCGGCTCGGAACACGGGAATGTAAAGCCTGCGGAACATCTTTTCTGAGAAACAAAGGAAAATATTAAATGTTGCCCATTATTTCCAAACAAACGATGAGGTCACATGGTCTGTCAACAAAAGGAACAAACGAAAAAAGAGAATGGGAGTGGGCTGGAGCTCTCCATGGAGTTGCCATGAAATTAAAGCAGCCACGAGACGTACACGGATTAATTGTGCGAAACAGCAGACAGGCTGGATCTCGCTCTGGTTCGTCTGAGCGGACCTCACAGAAAGCGCTCCAGCCCTGGCAGGGAGGGAAAGCCTGGGGCAAAGAGTATAGAGACAGGTGCACAAATGCGTGTGTGCTGCCCCCAGCGCCTCCCCTGCCTGTGGACGTGGGCTGGGAGGAAGCTCCTCTCCCTCAGCAGTGCCAAGAGGGCGCAGAGCAAGAAGCCCTCAGATCAGAGGAGGACAGTGGCCTGTCAGGCCTGGGCTGCCCCGAGAGGCAGTTTGGGGCTGTCAGGCTGTTGGGGGCAGCCCTGGGCCTGGCAGAAGTGTGGTCTGACACCTGCGCCAGGGTGGGAGCATGCAGTTCCAGGGACCTGACACCCTCATCCGCAACGGCCCATCCCCTCGTGGTGCCTCTTGGACTTCAGGTTCATCCCAGTGCAAGGGGCCTGGGTCCCTGGGGTGCTGAGAGGTGTGGAACAGGGGTCGGCTGACAGCTCTGCACCCACACCCCACTCCTGGGGGCCCCACAGACACGCGGATGGGTAAGTGCATCTAGGTCTGTCTGTGTCCCTATATCTATACGTGACATACACATAATACACATTAATAACCCGGGGGTTCTGTTCACTGGAGGACCCTGAGCACCCCACAAACATCACTAGAAGATGTCTTTCCCTGAAAGACCAAAATTCTCTTCTCTTTCCTGTTGAATGTCCCTCATCAGCTGCCCCTGTCCTTTCTGTGTCATCACCCAGCGCTGGCTGCTTGGATGTCAGTTTGGAGGGACTGAGGTGCAGACGTGAATAAGCGGATGGGGTCCCAGGCACCAGCAAGTCTGTTCCAGGGGACAATTAAGCAGGTCACTTCAAGGCGGAGTGTGCTTTGATAGAGAGTCTGAGAGGTCCTCCAACCCTGTGTCCTGGAAACGTGGAGCACGGAGCCCACCAGCCCGCAGGGCTGTCATCAGGCTGCCAGAGGGAGATGGCAGCTCCGCTGAGGCTCAGACACGGCAGTGTGGGTTCCCTGATCAGGAGAGGGAGGCGGCTTCTAGGCCCACGAGACACGGCGATGCCCAGGGGTGCGTGACGCACAGGGTGCCTGCGAGAAGCCCAGGATGAGCCGGGTCTCAGCACACGCGAGGCCACAGGGGACGGTGGGTCAGATTACAGGGCACAGTGCTCATGGAGGGGATTTTAAGCAGGTTAAGTGGTGCTCAGATAAACTGGGTTAGATTTCTCTGGGTTACGGTTAGGGTCAGCACAAAGAATTTGAGGGAAAAGACAACCATCAGAGACCGTCTAAGAGGATCTTAGGAGATATCACCCGAGGGGTCTAGAAGTTAAGTACACGGTGCTCAAGATTCGACATTTAGTAAGGGATGGAATCAGAATCTAGCCCAGGCCTCCCACCCCGAGTCCATGCTCTTAACTGACCTATTATTTTGTCATATTTGCTGACAGGCACGTGGACTTCAAAGGGTCTATGGACGGCAGGGTAAACTGGGCAGACAAGTCCCAAGTCCGGGGAGGCGGCCAGCCCTGGCGATACCATCAGACCAGCCCGGGTGGATGGGGTCAACACACATGTCAGAGCAAGTGTCTAAAAGCCAGGAAGCTCGAAGCTCACACGACGGTGCCCAGGGGTCTGCTGCACGCGGCTCCCAAGGTTGGAGTTACTCACAGCAAGAGAGGCCACGGGGAGGTCGGGGCAGTGCCCAGGGCTGTGTCCAGGCTGGAATAGGGGTCAGGCTCTCAGTTACAGGTGACGACCTCGGGGGACAGTCAGCTCGACCTTCTGGGTGGGGCCCCGAGACACGGCCTCAGCCTCCGTGTAGCCAACATGGAGCGAGCATGGGCCTTGTGGTTCTAGAAGGTTGTGGCCTGCAGCCCGCATGGAGGCCTCCGGGTCCCCGGGCTCAGGAGCCACTAGCCTAGAGCTGACAGTGAAACCCCGTCAGACAAAACAGAGCCAAGCAGACCCGGAGCGGGGGTGGGGGGGTGGGGGTGGACGTGGCCCTTGGGGAAAAGGACTCGCAGAACCAAAGGCCCTGGGCTTTCAGCGCTGACCCTTGGTAGTGTCCGGATTTGACTGACCTGACCCTTAGCTTTGGGAAAGGGGTCGAGGAGGCCTTGCCAGCATCAGGTCTGGGCTCTGGGTGGGGTGGGAGCCAATCTCTGCATCTGAAGGGCTGTTGGGATGGAGGACCTGCAGATTCTATCCTGGTCTCTTAAGAACCGTGTCAAGGCAGGGAGAGCTGGTGACCGAGGAGAGTGGGAACCATCAGGGGGAGGTTTGACTGAGGGGCAATTTCAGGTGGAGGGGACCGTCCGCGGGGGATCGATAAGCTGGGGAGACGCAGGGTGATCACGGGGTGAAGTCGTGAAGGCGCCCTGGGCCCCCCGCCCCCCACAGCTTGCCTCCGCAGGGTCAAGTTCGTGGGGAGGAAGGTCAGGGGGCGCAGAGGCCTGGCCTTGGCCTCAGGGAAGGCAGCCTCCCGGGTGTGCCCCTCCTGCGCTTTGTGCCACCCAGCTCCTTCCCCCTAAAAGCCTCTCAGGCTCACGCTGACCACTCACCCGGCTTTTGAAAAAACTGCCATTATGGACCCAGCAGTGCACTGGACACAAAGGAAAATCTCAAACACGACAGATACGCGGCTGGCGCCTATGGAGTTCACAGTCCAGCAGGGGAGCAGACAAACATGTGGATGTTGGCAGGTAAAGAGCGTGTGGTGGTGAGACTGGGAACAGGGCAGCCGTGCTGTTGGTGTGCACAGGATTCGGAGGGTCCGGAGAAGCTGAGACGGGCTGAGCAGACGCTCGTCCAGAGGGCTGGCCTCTCTCTACTCCCCGTCACCCTGTGCCGTAGAGGGTGGGCCCAGGCCGTGAGCACGCACGGCAACTGCAGGGTCTCTGCTGTGCAGATGCCTGGAGGGGGCGGGGCCCAGCTGTGGAGGAAGGACGCCAGGAACCCTGATGCCACCGCCTCCTGAGCCCTCCTCTCCTTCTGGCCTGCGTGAAGATCTTGGGTCAAAGTGACCTCAACCTGCAACCTTACTTCCCAAGGGAAAGTTTTTCAAAAGGCAAGCATCTTAAGAAAAGACTCACTGGGGTCTTCCCTGGTGGCGCAGTGGTTTAAGAATCCACCTGCCAATGCAGGGGACATGGGTTCGAGCCTGGGATCGGGAAGATCCCACATGCTGTGGAACAACTAAGCCCGTGCAAGACAACTACTGAGCATGTGCTCTAGAGCCTGTGAGCCACAACTACTGAGCCCATGTGCTACAACTACTGAAGCCCACGTGCCTAGAGCCTGTGCTCCACAAGAG
This sequence comes from Grampus griseus, assembly GCF_964374135.1. NCBI lineage: Eukaryota > Metazoa > Chordata > Mammalia > Artiodactyla > Delphinidae > Grampus > Grampus griseus. Next base: position 148,258,532 of record NC_139018.1, read on the forward strand.
AAACCACCGCAATGAGAAGCCTGTGCACTGCAACGAAGGGTAGCCCCCACTGGCTGCAACTAGAGAAAGCCCGCGGGCAGCAATGAAGACCCAACACTGCCAAAAAAAAAAAAAAAAAGAAAAAAAAAAAAGACTCACTGCTCTTAGTTAACCAAATAGTAAATGTTTCCAGTGATGGGGGGTTTCTTGGGGCTGCACTGGCAGCTTGGTCCCTGGAGGGAGCACAGGAGGAGCAGCTGGGTCCTCCTGCAGTCACTGGTGTCAGTGTCCTTCCCACACCGCGGTCGACATCACAACCACTGGCGGGGAGGGGGACTCTCAGGGGTGTCACTGGTGTGATGTTGGCTGTAAGTGCGGTTTCCCATCACCCTACAAGCCTCGCTAGCAAGCCTCGCAAGCCTCCACAGGCATCTGGAGACAACGCCACGCCCTCTGTAGAGGCACCGATGGGACACCAGGCAGCAGAAGGTCACACAGAGGTCACGGGGGGGCCTGTGTCCTGTAGGAGAGGCTCTTGTGTTTGGTGTTTCCTACAACCATCCAACGGGGGTCCTGACTTGGGTCCAACTATTCCTAACAGACAGGGTCCTTCTGCCCCTGGGAAATGGAAACTTTGAAATCTCTTTGGCTGGTAAATTCTAGGTAATCAGCATCAAACAAACATTTATCAGAACCCTACTATCATGTCCCTTTGCCTCCCCTGCCCCCATAGAGCAGGTGTCTTGAAAGGCACACGTGTCTGTGACAGATCAACATGGGGAGAAAATCTTAGGATGTCTGTTTGTACGTTTATGCATCTCATTTTTGTGTGTACATGTTTATTACCTACACCATATATATACATTCAAAATAGCACATGTCGGTAACAGAAATACATAAATACACAAAAATATAAAGTGCTTGCTCAAAAAAAGTATTTTCTAATGGGAAAGCGGCGAACCTCTCCTGATGCGGGTGAGAGAAACCCTCAGCATCAGCGCATCCGAGCTCTTGGTAAACACAATAGACGGAGCTGATGCCACACTGTTTCCTCAGATTAAACGTATCTCGTCCCCAGATTTATACGGCACTTTATGGCTTCTGCAAATGACTGCCTCAGCCCTGCAAAGTAATTCCACCCTGTCATATTTGTCTTTGGAAATTGTAACAAATTACGGTGATTTATAACATCAAACTCAACTCTCTCTTTTCTCCCCAGACGACGGTGGCAGGCTGCTTGGCTGTCCATTTGTTCTGTGCGGAGGTGACAGGGAAGAATGTTTCATCTCTCGTGTGACACTTGCTCTCCTTTGAGGGGAGCCTGTCAGCATAAGTCAAGCTGTCGCCACATTTTCCAGGGTTCTGAGCCGGCCCAGGCCCTGCTCACCTCCTAATGAGGTGTGACTTTCCCTCAGGCTGGATGGATAGCACCTTCTGGAATCTCCGTGTCTCGGACCCAGGCCCCCACCAGTCCCGATCTGTCCTGGGGGCAGGACAGCGTGGAACCTGGGTCACAGGACCCGGCCGCCTGCTGTGGACACACCCCTCCCGCCATGGCCTCTGGTCTCCTTAATCCCAGTGGAAGCAAGTGCCCCTCTGCTCTCGCGGTTTCCAGGACGACTCAGAATCCTGGCCTTGAAGAGTAGAAAGAAAATGGAGCAATGTGGCCCCCGAGGCCCAGGACTTGTGGGAGAATGTACAGACTGCAGTGGCCCCAAATCCAAGTGTAGACGCCCAAGCCCAAATGGTGGTGTCAGGAGGTGGGGCCTCTGGGAGGTGACGAGGTCATGAGGGTGGAGCCCCCATGATGGGATCAGTGTCCTTATAAAAGAGACCCTGGAGAGCTCCTCGCCCCCTTCCTCCAGGTGAGGACACAGCGAGAAGACACGCCTGTGAATCGGAAGAGAGCCATCACCAGGACCACACGTGGCACCTTGACCATGGACGTCCTGCCTCCAGGACCGTGAGAAACGAGGTCTGTTGTTAACCCCCACCTGTGCTATTCTGTCCCAGCAGTGGCTGCTTTCAGCTCAGCGTCTGCAGACCTCAGACCGCCCCTGCCTTTGCTCCAGCGGCAGAGCCCCTGGAAACACCCCTCCCCCGGCACCTCCCTCCCATCTCACGGACGGCACTGCCTTTGGATTATTCACGACAGTAACATCTACATCATGCATTTATTCATAAGGAACTCTGACCTTAAAGACCAGGTAAGAAAACTTTCTTCCCCTTAAATTATATTGAGCAAATGAGGAGATTAAAACTTTTTAAAATTGGAAGCGGATTCAGAACTGCCAACTGTAGCTGCCAGGGGGGCAAGTGAGATGCAGTCGTGTGTGATCCCTGCTCTGACCCCGTGACAGGGCACCAGTACGTCACAGGAGCAACGGAACTCCTCTCCCCCCTTCCCCCCCGCCCCCCCCCCCGGGAAACTGGAGGCTCAGCTGACAGGGTGAGATGCCGAGGATGTGGTCTCTGCGCTGGATCCAGCCCCTGGGGGTCTTTCTCCCTCTCTGCGTTTGTAGCTGTCAGTGCAGGGGTGACGGGCACCTCAGAAGGCGGGGACCCCGGCGGGACCCCGGCACGTCCGGCTCTGTGCCCACGCAGGAGACTCAGAAAAAAAGGACAAACGCTTGAGGGCCTGGGGAGGAGAGAGATGGGCATTGGCAGTGAGGACGTCGGTGTGAGTTTTATCCTGGAAACGCAGGTGCCGCCAGGAGGGCCTCGGGACGTGCTCCTGACCAGGCCGTGGACGTAAGACCTGGGAGCCCGAGCCCCACGGAAACTGCAGGAGTAAGTGTGCACGGCAGAGCTTTCGGGCACGGGTCGCGTACAGCAGGGCCACCGCCCTGCCTGGAGGAACTGCCCTGCCACGTGGCAGTGAGGTCAAGGCCAGACAGGCCTCTTTGCCTCCTGAGGCCAGTTTCCTCCAGAGAGTCACAGCAAAGGGGTAACAACATCAGAGGATGGAATTGGGGGTGGAGGGGGGGATGCGGGCACAGAGTCTGGCTTCTGGAGAAGCTGCCCTGTGACCCCAGCGTGTGACTTCAAGTTCCTGATCTCAACCTTTTAAAAACTGCTCTTTTGTTCCCTGCCACTCCGCACGTGCTCTATGGAAAAGCTGACCCCGGGGTGAGGCCCCGCCAGCACACGCACCGCCCACCCCCACTGCAGGACGCACTCACTGGCCAGCAGCCATGTGCCCCTCGCCCAGTCGGGGCTGGTGCAGACACGTCCCCACTCCCCTGGCCTCCACCTCGCGGGATGTCAGGCCTGGCCGCTGTGAGGCCAGGATGTGAATCACCAAAACAACCCTAACGGAACTGGCCCCATTTCTCTCAAACCGAGGGAAGGACACACAACTGAAAGGCGGAAGCACTGGACGTGGGGAGGCCGCGGGTTGTGGGTCCTGCAGAGACACGTCCCCCACCGCTGGGAGCCGGCTCTGGCCTCCCCTCGCCAAGAAGTGTGAAGCCGGCCAGCCCTGGCGATAATTCCACTCTTATTTAAAGGACCTGGATCAAATGTGTATTTTACGTGATGAGTGGGGAGTGTCAGAACGAGCCACACACAAAGTGGTGACAAAAGAAATCATTTCAATAAAATTACATAATGTACAACAAATCACTGAGACAGCCACATTAAACACGATCTACAGACAACATAGCATTATACAATTTTTGACGTTCTGCAGAGAGGTATTAGGTCTGAAGTAACTAGGTTGAGAAAGCAATTTGCAGAATTTCTGTTCTTTTAGCTGGTTTGAAAGGAGTGATAATTTTATTTTTTTTTAATGTGGCTGACAAGTGAACGAAAAAACAGTAATTGAATAGTACCATTTCATCCGGAAGGCAGGCTGATAATTAGAGGTGTAGCAGACAGTTTGGATTTTATCTGAACAGTGGCAGCTCTTTTTTTTTTTTAAAGCTGAGAACCAAATCAAGGCCCCTGTTCTCAACAAAAATGAGAAGAGGACTGTGTTCCATTCCTCATTCCAGGCTGGGTCCTGTTTTCTTGTCCTGAGGGCGGGTCTGTGGGCCCTGATTTGGGAGGGAGCATCCCCGGATATCCCTGGAGACAGAAGAGTTCTCAGGAGCCAGTGTGGACGGCAATGTATCGTCAATAAGATTGGTTTATGCCACTAGGAGCCTCCTTGTGAAATACTCTGTTGGACGGGATTCTCCCCTGTGAGTCTTAGGAGGAAGGGCCTGACCCAGACACGGTTTAGATCTGGTGTCCCGGTCTTCGGGTTTCCAAGCCTGGCATTTGGTCCTGGGCTGTTGTGGCCGTGGAGACGAGGCTAGGCAGGGGCTGTGACGAGTCCCATCTCACTTGGACGATGGGGCAGGTGGGTTCATACATGCAAATGCTCCCTGCAGCCCCATCACATGCTTAGCCTGAGAAACGTGAGTCAGGTATGGACCCTGCTAAGCTGACGCTCAGAGTCCTCTACCCTCCTTTCCAGCCCTCCCAGCTCCCACCAGCCGCGCCAGGTCCTTCAAGCCCTGGAAGAATGGCCCATTAGAGGGTGTCCTCGAGGCATCTCTGCAGACGGAACCCAGGGCCAGGTGCAATCAGAGTGCTGGGAGCACAGTTTAAAATCCCTCCCTCCTCCTTTGAGCAGCTCGCAGACAAAAAGCCTGTTATTTAGATTCCATTTTTGATAGCTCATTGTATCTAAAAAGAGATCAATTAAAGCTCTCACAAACCTCTCATACTTAATGGGAGGACAATTTAGACACCACAGCAGCGTGGACGATGCGTGTGCGAGTTGCATTTATTGTTTTGGAACTATTTGCGTCTCCTGCAAACCCTCTGAGGATGAGCAGATTCACACAGGAAAAGAAACATTCGAGTCAGAAGGAAGATAAATTGTCACCGACTTCATTCTTCAACGGATGAAGGGAGCTTTGAAGTACAAAGTACCTCTGACAAATGATGTGGTGGGAACATTCGTGCCTGTATTGCTCTGAATGACCAGGAGCTTGTGTTCACCATCCGTCCTGCGGGAAGAGGGGCCCGGGCTACTTGTGAGAGCAAACCATGGAGAAGTGTATTTACAGCTTCTCTGCAGAGGCGGGGCCCCGGGTCACAAAGCTCAAGTTGGTCCCGTCCAAGTGGACTTTGTCTTTACTTCAGGAACGTCTCTCTTGCAAAATAGGGCTTCTCAGTGTTTCTGAGGAGCCCACAAATAGCTCCTGTTGAAAGCAAGACTTGAAGAGGCACAGAGTTGATGATGAGGGGATGCTTTCCATGAGGAAAGCAGAGTGGTCCTGGGTGGGGGGGTCGGATCGGGGGCAGGTCCTGCTGTCCCAGCTCAGTGCACTCCAGGGGCTCCCCCTCCAGGTACGCTGGGCTGTGAAGGACCATCAGAGAGAGGCTGGGTGGTCAGGGCCAGGGGCCAGTGGCATGTAGGCCCAGTGGTGATGCAGGGTGTTTGGGGCTCTTCGGATGGGGCAGTGTCACCTGCGGACACTCACAGTGGGTCCAGGTGTCTCACAGCAGCATCCGGGGAGACTCCTCCAGGGCCTGTATATTCAGCACCGCCACCAGCCACGGGGAGGACGGGCAGTGTGACCAGCCGCTCGGCCGCAGGGACAGCACCTCTGACTTCCCTGGAGCCCACCCGGGGCCCTCGGGACAGGAAAGGGTGGAGTTCAGCAGGGGGGTGTGGACAAGACTGCGTGCGTGCTGGTGCCGCATCCATGGTGGGGAGGGTGATGCCAGGGCCTGGAGGTCCGTGTGCACAGACACGTGCCACGCTTAAGGGTGCATGTCAAGGAAAGGCTGTGTGCCGTGTAGGGTCTGCATAGCTCATAGATGCTAGATGACGTGTAGCATCTATATGACATGTGGCATCTGTGTAACATGTAGTGGTTACAGAACACGCAGAGTTTATAAAACATAGGAGCTCTACATAACATGCAGTCTATATTATATATGTATAAATATATATGTCAATATACGTGTATATATATAAAAAGTAAACATATATATACAGACATATAGATATATATATATTTTAGAGTAGGAATCTGAGTGGTCCCTAGGAGGTCCGGGAGGTTGGGTGAATCAACTTCTAATGGGCCTGGGTCAAGGGCCAGGCTCCAAAGGGCAGGACATGGAGCCAAGATGTGGGCCACGTCGGCCATGCCAGCCACATCGCCAGCGTGAGTACAGAACGCTGGCAGAGTGCACTCTTGCGTCTAAGGAAGCTGAGAGCCAGGATCCTGGACAGCACGCCCTGCTGCCGGGGCAAGCGAGGGGGTGCTGTCCAAGGTGGCGTGGATGCCCTTGGACTTGGATGTGCCCGTCCCCTCCTCCGTGTGCCACACCCTCACCACCTCTTCCTGTGAGCTCGGCTGCACTCGGTGAACACACACGACAGCACTGGATTTGTTTTCCTCTCTCCCACTTCTGACCACGTTTCCAAGCCCTTCTCTTCATTGCTTTGTTCTCCCTGAATTTCCTGGAAGTGCTGACCTCAAAGTACCGCCGAGGTGCCTTCTTTACTGTCCCTCTGACCTGCCCACGGAGAGCGCCAGCTATTTTCCAAGAAAGATCATTCTTTCAAGGGTTTCAATGCTGTTGTACTCATTTCTCAGGCTCTGGAAACCTCAGCAGCACCACAGGTCTTTGAAAACCAAGAAAAATGCGGCAAGACATTTTTGCAGCTGAAGACTTTGTGGAAGGGGCATCAGCTCTCTGGCTGATTAAAGCCAAGTGGCTCAAATGGGCAACACACCACTGTTCCCCGGAGATTTGGATACACGAGTCTGTCCCCTCGGGTGTGTCTCCTCACACAACCTCCATGGGACACACTTGCTGTGATCGTGTGGCTTCAGGTTAAATGACTTGACTGCATTATGTAATTACAGAGTCTACAGAAGTGGTGGAGACTTCGGGGAACAGCTGGTAGTTACCCGAACTCTACGGATGGGAAAGCCAAGACCCCAGGGGACCCTCATTTGGAAAGAACGAGGCTAGAAGACTGAAGAGCTACGACCTCCACCACAGTCTTCCAGTTGGAAGTCATGTGCTCTTTCCACGTGGGGCGGGGCAGCCGCTTTGGTCACAACCGGGTGAAGTGGTGCAGAATTCAGAGACTTCAATGTATCGTGCTTTTAAAATATGAAAACAATAGAAAAGTGCTGTGCTGTGGTCTGAGTTGTGTCCCCACACAATTCACACGGGATGTGCTAACCCCCAGCACTCAGAAGGAGACTGTGTTTAGAGATGGGTCTTCAAAGAGGTGATGAAGGTAAAATGGGGTCCCTAGAGTGGGCCCTGATCCCATAGGACTGGTGTCCTTATAAGAGGAGGAGATCAGGACACAGACGTGCAGGGAGGGATGACCACGTGAGGACACAGGGAGGAGACACGTCTACATGCACAGGAGAGAGGCCTCGAGAGGAACAAGCCCTGCAGACATCTTGACCTTGGACTTCCAGCCTCCAGGACTGGGAGATAATGAACGTCTTCTGCTTAAACCCCAAGGCTGTGCTGTGTGTCACCGCCGTCTGAGCAGACTGATCCAGGGTCCACAAAACACACTCCATTTGCTTTGAGAAAGGAAAGCACATTACTCAGGATAGGTCCTGGGGTGGAATCCTTCCGACCAGACTACTTCTCAATGACCTAAGAGATGCCAAGGCAGGCAGATTCAGTCAGGAAAACACCGCAATCAACGTGCTTTTCACTCTTCCTTTCTCAACGGCACTGCTCTCTGTCTCCCACTAACTGTCTTTCTGTCCCTGGCTGGTTTTTGAAAAACAGAAAGGGAAGGTTTGTGTATCTAGAACAATCCTCCTCCTACCCACTGAGACAGCAGAATGAGTGCCTCTCGTGCTTCCAAACGGACAAACTACCGAGTGTTTTTGGAAGATGCCACCCTGTTTGCCGAAGGCCGTTAGGGCCAGTTATACATCAACCGTGTCAGATGACCTCCTCAACCCAGAGAATCACAGGACCTCGGACGTGGAGGAATCTCAGGGCCAAACCCAAGCCTCCTGTCCACTAATGACTGACCTGGGTCCTCAGGGCCCAGCTCCTTATCAGTGCTGATGCAGCCCCTCTGCCGGTCAGGGGACACTCGGACACCCTGGATGCATGGTGACAAGGGCCAGATCCACACGCCTCAGCTCTGGGAACCGTCAGCTTCAGAGACCTGGTCTTTCCATGGACTGCACTGCGTGAGGGTTAGAACTGATGCTGTCTGACCAGGAACGAGAGCAGAAATGAATGGATTTCCCTCTTCTGTGCATTTCTAAGGAAGGGACACCTTGCTTAAGCCAGCATCTCTCTCCCCCTGCACCAGAGCTGGGGGTGTTAGTAGCTATTGGTCATGCTTTCTCTATGAAGTTCAGCCTCGTGTGTGTCGCAGACATTTTCTCTTTGGCGATGGACTTAAAAAAGGCTGAGTGTCCTATTTAAAAAACCCCAAAAAACTGAAATAATTCCTCACTGCTTATCACAGAAGAACGGTCAGAGTCAGGATAGCAGGGGCTGAGGCCCGTCCCCCATCCTCCTGGCTGGGCCCTGCCCTTCTCTGTTTTGGACCCAGCGATGGGCCCGCCTGGCTGTGTCCTCCCGGCACCCCTGGCTGCTCGGCCCCTCCCAGTCCTCATGCCTCTGGGTCCACATTCTCCACTAGGGGCGGATTCTGGAACTTCTTAAACTTTTATCATTTTTAAAGCAAGAAGTCTGTCTTCCAAAGAACAGGATGAAAAAATAAAGCAGGAGCCCCTGGGACACACCGAGGCTCCCCAGGGCCCAGGAGTCTGCACTTGCAAACCTCCTTCAGCCCCTGGGTCGGGGGTGGACGAGGCCTGGAAGAAGCAGAGCCGGGCAGTGGGCTAAATCGATCACGGGGCTGCCGGTGGTTAGAGGGAATCAGGCCCCGAACAAACAGGAAACTAGCGCTGACCTGGGTCGGTGGACATGGTGTGAAAGCATCACTGCAAAGCAGAGAGTGGACAGGGAGCAGAGCCCGGCCTCAGGCCAGGAGGCTTGGGCAGACGGCGTCAGACACCCCGAGGGAGGACGTTTGGTGGGCTTCTTCCCTGGCCCTCGATGTGGTCCTTCATCACTAGGACCCTGGGGAAACTCGTGAGCAAGTGACCAGGATGCTTCCCCCAGGCTGACCATATGAGAAGTCAGGGTGACTTCTGATGGGGGTGTGCAGCCTGGTCCCCTTCCCCACATTCGCCCTCTTCTGAGCAGTGGGAGTCATGGCTGTGGACACGCCAGCATATCCACAGATGCCCGCTGAGAGCGGGGGAGGGGGCAGAGCCCAAATGTCACCTGTGCACCCCATGCGGACCTCCCTGGCTTGGGGGGGGGTCCCAGCCAATGCAGGGAGCAGTGGGTGGTCTGCTCTGCACTTGGCCGGGGGTCTCAGAGGTAAGGGTCAAAGGACATCTTTCTTACACCAACGACTAAATCTACAAAGAAGGAGGAGGACAGACTTTCAGACTCCCTGGGGCGACAGCTTGGGACCTCAGCCAGGCCTGGCACAGTGAAACGGGAGGGACCCCGCGGTCTCTGTGGGTACTGCTGCTGGTCTACATTTTCTATTTGCTTGGTTTTTGCTTCCCATGGGATCGAACCATTAACTAATTCATTGATGTAGTCACGCATTCAGCAAATATCTGTAAGGAGTTTTGAGGCAGAAACTGTACACAGGCCTCACAGGCTGTGCCCATCCTGTCTGGAATGTTCTGGGTAGAGATGGTGCAGCCAGCCCGCAGCACTGAGTTTCCGGGTTGGGACAGTCCCACCATTGCAGGGAGCACAGCCCGGCTGGCAAGTGCTTCTCTAACTGCCACCAGACACCAGGTGGCTGGTAACGCTGGGAAATTACTGTTTTAATCATTAATTACCAAATAAATGTCACTTTGCTGGTACAGTATATGCAGTGATTTCTGTCATAACTTGACATCTGTAAGTCATAAATTGCGTAGTTTTAGCTGCCTTTAATTGCTGCGTTTTCCCAAGCTGCACGGCACATGCATTCTGGACTTGGTTCAAACCCCACTGGCACTGACACCTCTGAGAACTGGCCCTGGATCATGCAAACACTGGATCCCGAGGGGTCAGCAGAGCAAGAGGAACTGGCCCCTCGCAGGAGCCTCTGGCCTCATCCAGGAGGGAGGGTTCAGAAAGCAGGAAGAGCACCTTTAATCAGAGAGATGATTTCAGCCTTAAAGGAGCTGCAGTTCCTGTGTGGAAAATGGAAATCAAAAGAAAGGATGCTCTAATGGGCTCGAGGCGTCTGCACTGCTCAGAAACATCTCCGTTCCTTCTGTTTGATTTCAAACAGGCTATTCCTGGAGGAATCCACAGCTCTTTCTACCCAGAGGCCTAAAAATATACACGTTTGAGAGGGAGGCGTAGTGGGGTAGCGAGAAAGGAGGCATTTGGAGCCCGGCTGAAAGGCTCACATGTTTCTCCTTTCTCCTTCTCTGCACGAGGTGATCAGAGGCGTGAGCGCCCAGTACCCACACTCGTGTGCCCGGGAAGCCAAGCTCCACTGCCCAGCCCATCTGCAGATGAGGTCCATTTTCCCCTGTGGACCAGGAGAACTTTGAAATTACAGAAATGAAGGCACAGGTGGCCGTGTCACACCTGCCAGCAGCCCATGACTGGAGAGGGAGGGGAAGGGGGTGCTGGCTGGGATGCGGTTGGGGCTGGGGATGGTTCTGGGGGCTCAGAAGGGAGGGGCCTGGCGCGCCTGGCAGGTCTGGCTCCTCCCTGGGTGCCCAGCGGGGCCTGCCTCTGCCCTCCCTTCATCTCTCTGTCTTGCAGGATAGGACCCGGGTGGGGCGCTGCAGGGTGGCCGGGCTCTGGGACCCTACCTGCTCCCCTCTGTCCCCAGCTCAGGCCCCTCTGACTTCCGGCTGTGCCCAGTTTTCTCGTGGCTTCTCAGCCCTTTCCTCGCCCACGGAACCAACTCCCTGCACTCATGTCCCCTGTTTGAATCCTTGGAGGGGGCTTTGCTCTCTGGTCGGGACCCTGGCAAGACCCACCAATGCCCCCTCTTCCCCAGTCGGTACTAGAGATGAAGCTTTCGCTTAAGGGCAGGACCCAGACGTCCGCCTGCTTGGGCCGCCCTCTGTCCTGCGGCCCAGCCTCCCCACAGGGACCTGCACATCTTCCCTCTTCCCCCTGCATATACCCGAGTCTCTCTGACTCCTGATCCCATGGGACACTGGCCCCTGGCCCAGGAGGAAGCGCCTCCTTGGAGCCCGACGGCCGTGTCCCCCCAGTGCCTCTCAGCACACGTCCTGTGTCTGTCTTGCTTCTCACTCCTGAGTTGACTTCAACCACACAGCTAAAAAGGTGCACGTAGTAGGCATGGTTCGCTGCTCAGTCGTCCTTCTTAAGTGGTGCAAATAATGTCTGGGAGACATTTGGCTCAAGGAACCACGCGTGTGCTTTTGGTAAAAATGCAGGGTGGTCCGATTGTCCTGGGACAAAAGGAGGGTTTCAGTCTTGGCCTTGGAGGGCTCATCCTCTTAAACAGCCTTCTCCACGGCTGGGGTGCGTTAACTCTCGTGACGGTCCTGAGACCCTACGACCCTAACTCCTGCATCTCCATCTCTGTTCAACTGTTCTAAGGGATAAAGCCAGGATTTCAGCCTCCTTGCACAGGTTGGTCCAAGAATGACGGAGTTAAAGAACCTCCATCCCTTTGTGATGGTTATTTCTCCTCTTGGTTGAGCTGCACACGGCCCTGTGCACGTGTGTGTAGGTCACTGGAAATGTTCACTGTTTATGTGTAAGGTCGGTTTCCTTCACGCTGAGCTCTCACCCTTGGTCCCTGTGTGTAGGGGGACCGGTTGTCTGGTTCCCTAGGGACTGGCCACGTCTACATCCCTGGTGCCTGTGTAATTTGCTTGTTTTGGCGACCCTGATTTCTTTCCTCAGTTGCTACTCTAAAGACCAGGTCCCATGAAGTCCTGACTGCTCCCCTCAGTAGCTGTGCCCATGAAAAGGAACAGATAATGGGGAATATAGTGGAGACATCCTTCGGGCAGAGAAAAGCACATCCGTCCCTGGTAAACCGACTGTCGTGTGTCTCAGTGATGTTTACTTTCCCACAGCAGATGGCTGATTCGACGGGAGGAAACACAGCCCTAACCATTAGTTAAAACTAAAGCCACGTTGTAGATAAGGCAATTTGCATTCTAAACGGAGAGTTCAAAGTCATATACAATTTACTTTTACAAGTTCTATATATAACCACTTTGTATATTCTATAAGCAACCATTTTAACTCATAAATTCTTAAATTACATTAATGCTATATGTTCTTTTTTAAAATTGCTTCCAAAAAAACCTGTTTTCTTAAAAATTCTAAAATGCAGCTAAAGTGATTTTTATGAACATATATGACTGACTCAAAAGCAATAAGAAAACCAGACGTGAAGATACATAAATATAAAACACTCCTTTCAGAAAAGAAAATAAAATTCCCGGGGTGAAAGGAATAGAATTCAAGTAAGAATTCTCTTTAGTTTAGACCTTAGGGCAGACACAGAGAATTGAAGAATTTTACAAAGTGAAGGATTCTGCGCTATCATTAAATCCAATGACTGTAAATGCTGGGGATTAAGAACCCTTTTGACAATCACAGGAAATGTGTGAGTCCTCTCCCTAGAAAAAGAAACCTGCTGACAATTTTGTGTGTACGTCTGGAAGGTGGTGGTCTGACCTGAAAACCGAGACATGGGCTTCTGAGTTCTCTGTAGAAACACCTGACACAACTCAGTGCTTCTAGATTATTTCTACCAACATCTCTTAAACTTTGGACACATTAGCTCCTTAACGTTCAAGATGGGAGACAGAGAGACAGAGACAGAGACAGAGAGGGGGAGAGCCAGAGAGAAAGAGACAGAGAAAGGCAGAGACAGAGAGACAAGAGAGAGGGAGAGACAGAGAGAAAGACAGAGACAGAGAGAGGGAGGGACAGAGAGAGGGAGAGACAGAGAGAGAGAAAAACTGAGAGACAGAGACAGAGAGGGAGAGACAGAGAGACAGAGACAGAGAGAGAGACAGACACAGAGAGACAAACAGAGAAAAACAGAGAGACAGAGACAGAGAGAATAACAGAGAGACAGAGACACCGAGAGGGAGAGACAGAGAGAGGGAGAGACAGAGAGAGAGACAGAGAGAGAGAGACAGAGAGACAGAGACAGAGACAGAGGGAGAGAGAAAAACAGGACAGAGACAGAGAGACAGAGACAGAGAGAGAGGGAGAGACAGAGAGAGAGAGACAGAGAGGGAGGGAGGGAGATAGGGAGCAGGGACTCCTGGCTGACCCGCTCGGGCTCCGCAGTGACCATGGCTTGTTCTGGCCTCTACAGTACCCTCGCAGAGCCCAGGCCTCGCAGCTCATGGGGAGAGTGGGTCGTGGGCTGCGGGAGTGCTGCTTGGGGGACAACAGTCCTTTTCATCCCCGAAGGCACGGGGCTGTGCACCCGACATGTGTGCCATGTAACGAGGCCTACTGAGTGGCCTCCGGGCTCCCACGCGTTCTATCCTTCAGTTTCTGATTTTACTCTAAACTCCACCCCGAGGAGCTGCAGAGGAGGGAGCCTGAGGAGATGAGTGTTTTCCTTAGCACCTGTCTATCCATTTGCCATGTCTTCAAATCAGTAAAGGATTTAATTGCCTATGAACCTGACCATCTTTACCTTCCTTCTCTAGACACAGAAATTGTTTTCTAAGATCATATTTTTCCTTAAAATGTAAAGCCACTGCTGGTTTTATAAGATAATACGCTCAAATTAATCCCATTTCTTTATTCCAGTAAATAAATACTGAATAATGTGAAAAAACCAAGTTTCTAAGAACAACTTCAAACGTGCCCCCAATAAGGTACATTTAACAGAAAAGACAGGTCCCCAGATTTCTTCCCCGTGAATCCCGCCTTTGGAAACCTGTCACCCTAGAGGAGGATGCACTTGCCCAGCAGAGCTCCGTGAGCATAATGAACTGTTACTTAAGTGAAATAGTGTACTTTTGGAAGTGCAACTTTTGATCTGCTTTTATTATTTTTTTTAAAGCCTGTACGACAGATTTTGTTTGCAGTTTCATGGAAATAATTACAGAGTGTTTGCTTGCAATACTATAAGTTATTTGTCATGTTTTGATTTCTCAGATATTCTCTTTGTAAGTTTAGGAAATGAAACATAGAGAAACAGCGCATTCTGTTCAGAGCAGCACAGCCACCGGGATGTGAGCCGTGTTCCTGCTGAGGATTAAAGGGGGTGTGGACGTGTCGCCCAGGGGGCACGGGAGCGTTTATGGAGAAGCCGCAGAGCCAGGGATGGGGCCAGCTCCTCCTCCCACTGCCCCCCTCTGGCCACTGCAGGGGTCAGGGCCCTGTCTGTGGGGGACCCGGCTGCAGCCCCTGGCCAGTGCCCCTGAACCCGCATGCCCGGGTATGGCTCTGACCTCCTCCTGGGTTCCTCATTACTCAGAGGCTTTCAGAGGTGGGTCCACTGTGCGTGGCAGCCAGGGAGGTGGGCCCCACTGCTCCTTCTGTCTTTATGTAAAAGGAGAGTAAACTCAGCAAAACCCAGTCCTGACTGCAATGGAGGCTGCTGGGGTCCCGGAGAACCCAAGGCAGGGCTCTTGCGGGGGATCAGACCTGTGCCCACTGCGTCCACCCACCTCCCCAGATGGTGAGCAGACAGTGGGTCCAGGCGTGGGCTTTGGCTCTGGTCCAGGAAACTCTCGGATCAGGGGTCAGGAGGAGGACTGGCCGCAGATGCTTGCTGGGGTGTGGGCGCAGGCTCCACACGGCCTGTCCATGGAGGGTCTGGCCACCAGAGGGCAGCTGGGCAGTGGGGAGATGATGTCCTTGAGGGTCAAAGGATTCATCAGAAATGAGCCCAGAAAGCTGGCAACTCAATGCAACTTTGTTCAAGCTTAAAATCCTGCAGGATCGAGTGCCCCGCCAGGCACACCAGCCCTGCCATGTGCTGCTACCTTGGATGAAGCTGAGGCCACCACTTGGAGATGGGAAGGAAGCAGTGGGATGCTTGTCTGGGCCCTGGAGGACATTCGGGCTTTCTGGCCAGGGAGGCAGGACCGTCCGTGCAAAGAAACTAGACTCCCAGCAAGGCCTGACAAATAACGTGCAGTCGTGTTGGTCAGTTGTGCTCCCCAAACACATTCCAGGGAGGTGAGCAGGGACCAGAGAATTCAAGAGGGATGGATAGTGAGTCTGGGGAGAGGGAGATGTCCCGGTCTTGAGTGAGAGGATGGTGTGCGGCACAGGGGCGGCAGCAGGGTTTGGGTGGAAGGTCAGGTGTGGGTAGGGCTGGTTTCTCTTGAGGCCTCTCTACTTTGGGTATAGACAGCCATCTTCTCCCTGTGTCCTCACATGTCTGTGCCCTAATTTCCTCTTCTTATAAGGACACTAACCCTATGGGATAAGGGCCCCACCCTGTGACCTCATTTTACCTTCCTCACCTCTTTAAAGGCCCGTCTCTAAATGCTGTCACCTTCTGAGGTCCTGGGTGCAGGGCTTCCACATATGAACGTAGTGGGGGTACAACTCAGCCTGTCACACCTGCCATGAGGTAGGAGGGAGGGTGGCGAGGAAGAGGGGAGTGAGGGGTGTTTTCTGGGGTGTAGGAGACGCAGGACCGGCACCGACAGAGAGAAACACAGAGCCCAAATGAGAAACTCTGGGTGGTCATATTTTAACAGGCACCTCAGTTTCCTAACTTCGCTTTACAAGTTATTAAACTGAATTGGTTTTGTGGGTGAATTAAGATTATTGATAGAGCAGGATGAATCAATAGCAGTAAAACCTTAATAAGTAGAGCTAATTAATTCACCCCTCATGAAGCAGCTTGCCTGGGATTGGATTTTATGAACAGAGCAATTCTGCTGTTTTGTTTCTTAAAAAAAAATTAAAACTAATATATTCCCCTGGCTGCTTCAGAAGCTGCTGTAAATTAATAGCCGGGCTGCTTGGCTCATTAAAAGCCAGAGGTTTGATTCTGTCATCTCACTGCTGATCACTCCCTTGGCTGGGAGAAACGGATGACTCATTTGTGCACAGGTGGTAACCACGGGAATACAGGTCTTGAAGATGCTGGACCATCGAGAAATAAAACAACGGCAAGAGCGCTTCCGAGTGAGAACCGTCTGGATCAGAGAGGCCCTACGACACCTGTTTCTCTCTTTCCTGACACACACGTCACAAGCTCTCGGTCACCTGTAAATGCCCGCGTTGGAGTTGTCCTGGTTTTGGGTTCTGCTCCTGACGCTGGCCTATCTGGGTCTCATTCCCTGACCTCCTCCCACCTGTGGTGTCCTCGGCCAGATAACAGGTGGGACCAGAAGGGTCCACACACCTGGTGTCCAGACCAGGGCCTTTCCGACACCCCCATCCATCACGTGCACCTGCGCAGCCCAGTGGAGGCCCCGACTTGTGCACTGGGCATCTCTGTATCCCTCTAGAGAAGCTATGCAGGGGGGACCCTCCCCACACCTTCCTGGAGCAAATCGGGTCCCTCCCCACTGACGCCAGGAGCTGTGTCTCATCCTCCAAGGTCGGGCGGTGCTGGAGGCCCTGAAAACCGCTGTGTTGGGATCTTAGGGAGACCAGGCATTTCCCGGGGGTGGTCCTGGGATGCCAGTCGGTGCCGGGGGACAACCAGGGAACCGTGTGTGTGCACGGATCTGGGAACCACGGGGCCCCTGGGCGACCCCGAGCAGGCAGGTGCATACTGTGTGTCTTTTCCATGCTGCCCTGTGTCTTGTGAGGCCATCTGCCCATAGGTCCCATCCCCATGTGGGTCTTTGGGGACGAGCTGCTCGTGGCACTCGTGGAACAATGTCCCGGGTCACACGTCCAGGCCCCATTCTGCTTCTCACTGTGGGGGATTCTGGGCCATAACCTCCCCCAACTCTCAGCATCTCCTCTGGGACACGGAGGCCGTGGGGCTTCTCCACCGGCCTCTGAGACCTAAGGGAGGCGGTGAGAGCCCAGCATCTGCCCCCTCACAGCGGGCGGGCAGGCGGGGGGCAATCAGAAGATTGGGAGATTGCTGTTCATTTGGGGTCCCTCGATAGACTCAGGGGCTGTGAGGGGTGTCACCCCATGACCCCGAAGTTCCCCACCTTGGGATTTACAAAGCTACTCAGGGAAACAGCACCTGGAGCAACAGTGAGGAGTGAAGAGGCTACCACCAGGCCAACCCTGCCCAGCACTGGCGTCACCATCCTCGAAGTAAGACCAGGAGGCCCATGGTAAGTGAATTCAGGCAAACAACAGGTAAAGTGTAAGTTCCAGATCTTCATTTACTCCCCGTAGCAGCTCTGCAGGATGGGAACTGCCACCCGCTACAAACGCAAACCAAGATGATGCGTTTCCCTGAGTGACAGATGGGCTGTGGCCCAGAGGACTCCATCCCAGGCCCCAGAGGCAGAAGAAAGAAGCTACAAAACATTATGTAGAGTTTTATCTCAGTTTTCAATAAATATTTAAAAAATATTTCTTACTAAAATTTTCTTATATTTCTTCAACAAATATGTACTGTGATATTTTTAAATTTAAGAAATGTTAAAACGAATTCTTTACTAGTAGCATCTCTGAAACCTAAATGAAGAGTTTCTTTTCAGGGCAACTTGAAGTTAAAACAGTATTGCTGTACAAGTTTGCACTGGGTCACACGTATTGTTGCATGTGGCATGTGTGCCATTGAGGTTTTCCCAGGGTGACCTCAGTGAAAAGCTTTCTGGATGTGCTGGGGACATTTTAGGGCAGCCAACCTCCCAGATCTCCTCGTAAGAAAGCTTTTCTCAAGGTGCCCCTGTTTCTCATACTATGCACCCCCTACACACGTACACACACACACACCCAGGTCCCAGCCAGTGCAGGAAAGGCGGCGATGGACCCAAGATCAGACTCGAGGTCAGGGAGTCCCAGTAGGGAAACCGTGAGCCCGGCTGAGGAGGGTGAATGGGGCCAGGAGTGTGACTGGGACACAGAAGGGATGGGGTGGAGCTGGGACGACACAGGGCAGAGCGAGGCCGAGCCGAGGGATGGAGACCCTCAGTTTACACCTGCTTCCAGCCCCTTCCCCAGCTCCTCCGGTGAGTCAGGCAGGGAGCACCTCCACATTCCTGCACTGTCCCCGGTAAGAGGGGCCACGTGTCTGCAGACTCAGCCTGGCAACACCGGGCAGCAGACACAGCAGACATCAGTTTCCTTAGACAAGGGCCTGGGTACAGTCTGGCCACACACTTATTTTTGCAGCTGATTCATGTAACTTCTGAATTTTATTAAAAAAAATGATGATCATGGGGAAATTATAGGATATTCATAACTCGAAGTTAATCATCTCTTTGTGTCGACTGTGTCTGAGAGCTCGCTGTGCAGCAGCAAAGTGCATGCGATGTTGCCTGTGTTCCGTGGAACAGATGCTTCTCAGGCACACTCGATACAGTCATAGGCTCGAAGGGGACCCCAAATGCTCTGCATCCAGTGTCTACACAGAGCAGAAAGTCTTCACAGAGAATAAAATAACAACTTCCAGTCAGAGCAAGTAGGTTACCTAAGTCTTGAGTTTCTCATATGGGAAAGAGTATCAACAGAAGGAGAATTCCTTGACCCCAGCAGACCTCTAACCTCATCACCCGTGTTCCTTATCCCACACCTTCGGCTACATGGCACCTGATCTCTGAGTCCCTGTGTGGGTGGCACAGGCAGGCTGCATGGGTCTCCTGTGGCTGACTTTTCTCCCTGAACCTGGAACCCTGTCCAGACACCAAGGGCAGCCACCTCCCCTCTGAAAGCCTCTCTCACCACCTAAGTGACATTCGCATTCCCTGTTTGTCAAAACACCGTCTCCACTCTCGAAGGACTTACAATTGGCAGATGAGACGCACAGGCAAATCATCTATTACGGACAACGCACTCTTATTGCCTAAATTATACCCCGTATCTCCAAAAGAGCAGGTATGTCTGGGTCTGGTACAGTCACTTTTTCACTGGTATTCCTTTTTGGGATGAGGAAATTTGTCTTAAAGCTTCTTTTTTTTAAAGACTTTATTTTTTAGAGCAGTTTTAGGTTCACAGCAAAATTGAGAGGAAGGTACAGACACATCCAATATGCTCATATTCCCAGGCTTCTTGTACATTTACTCGTAGAGGGATGTCAGCCACCTCCCCTGAGAGCAGAAGGGCTTCGAGCCCCAGGCCAGCAAGCTGGGTCCCGGTGACTCCATGTCACGACTGTGGCCTTGGAGAGGTTAGTAACGTCAGGGCGAGTCTGTGAAATGGAATAACAGTACCTACTGCACACGGGGATAGTTTCTGAGTATTTAATAGTACCTCCTGGAGGGGTTACCTCTTTGAGTATTAAATGTGTGTATATATATATATATTTCTACATCTGTGTAGATCTAGCTAGAGATCGAGACATACACACACGCACACACACACACAGATGACAGTATATACATATGTATATGTGTGTAGCGAGAGAGATACACGTATATACACACATAGAGAGAGTATATGCACACACGCCTATGGAGAGCAGTGCTCTCAATGCAGAGTTCTAGGACGACGCCCACGGTGCTTTCACGGCCCTGAAGCCGAGCGCTGCCTTCCTCCCGTCAGGGCCCTGCCCTCACCCAACGCGGCCCCCAGGCTTGGGTGGCGCTCAGGCTGTACCAAGTGCCCTTGAATTCATGGCCGGTTTACAGTCACAAGGCCCCTGGTCCGATCCAGAGCCTCCCCTGCTCTGCTGAGCTTGTCATTTGATGAAAGTTCAGCATGGGTCCCTTTTGAAAGTCCCAGCCTGGGAACTCGCCGGCTTCTCTGGCCCACAGACCACTTTGCCTCTTATGATCAGTGTCGCTTGTTTTCCCGGGGCTGCTGGACCCCACCTGTCACCACCAAGTAATTGTTGGGCTGTGTTTTAATGAAAGACCCAACGATTCACCAGAACTACAGCAACTGTGGCTTTACGGCTTAGAACTCCGGTGACCAAGCTCACCTCCACAGAGGCCACATTTCAACCTCAAATGCTATGAAAGGTCTGTGTCCCGGGAGGTAAGTGAAAAATGCCTCACAATGAGATGGGCCAAGTGTCCCGCGTTTCATATCCCGACAGGGCCTTCATAACGCAAATATGGTCTTAAGCATCTGCAGAGCTTTACACCTTACAAAGGGCTTTCAAATGTGCTCTTTGGTCTTTATGACAGCCCACAGCAGGAAGTGGAGGGGCATTTCCCAGAGGAGGATGGAGGCCTAGAGAAATAAAAGACTCGCCACGATCAAAACCCGAGTCACAAAGGAACCCGGACCCACACCCAGGCTGAGATTCCCCACTCCTCAGTCCCGAGAGAGAGAGGACAGCCAGGAGCCTGGCAGGGGGATGCGAGGCCGGGCGGCCGCAGGGAGTGGGCTCGGCCACTCAGTTTGGGGCCACCGAGTCTTGGACTTAAGAAACTCAGACAAGTTGGTGGGACGGTCAGGAACGAAGTGCGACACTTCAGAAAGAAGTGAGAACTTTCACGCGTGAAGATTAACGTGGGTGGATATTTAGAAAATGCCCTCAAATGGGGCCATGGTCCTGATTTCACCTTCCCAAGTGAACACCTGGTCCCAGGGAATCAATCCACTCACAGTCCTCTGTCAGGTGACTAGAAACTTCCCCGGGACCTTCATCTTTCAAATGGAAACAGGAATCGATTTTGCCTGGAGAACCAAGAGAACAGACTCCCTTCTGAACAAACACTGGATTCCTGGCTTCCCCCTGATTATTTAATATCAGTTAAACAACACCGTCATTATTATAGTGGAGAAAAATATGTGCTGCACAAATGCGATTTCTATTCAAGCAGTACTTTGGGTTTGTAAGTGGTGTAAAGGAATACACAAAATGGCTCTTTTATTAACTTGTTAAAATGTGAAACAATAAACAGAAATGAAATACAATGTAACGAAATCAATATATAAGCTAGGTTTGTTTTTAATTATAACTTAAATTAACCAGCGCATCTCTATTACGGAAGAATTAATTTCCAAAACAAAAAAGAAGTCTATAAAATGATACTCAATTACACTGGGGAATTGTAAATTTTCTGTCTTCTGGCACTCAAAAGATTTTGTCTTAAATCCTGGTTAGAATGATCATGACTACAAGTATACTGATTTCTTTACCAAGGGTTCTCATCTCCTTTCTTGTTTACACATAATTTGGCTGTAAAATTGGTCTTCTCCTAAGCAATGGTTTTAACATCAAAAAATTAATGAAGACTCCTGAGTATGAATTGAGTTCCTTGGACCCTCAAGGGTCCCTTTGGCCAGAGAAGAGACTGCTGAAACTTCACCATCATCCAGAAAGCAGAAAAGCTCAGTTTTACTTGTTTTAAATGTATGACTTTCTTGCTTATTTTGAAAAATAAAGAAAAATATTTGAAAAGCACTGTGTCCACAGGGCTGGCGATCTTTGCATGGGGTAGGTTTCAGGCTCCGCCTCTCTTTCCACCACAGGATCCACTGTTCGTGGCTGTGTCCCCAGCAGACATGAAACCACGTCTCCGTTAAAGCTTCCAGACAACGAAGACCCCTGGGAGCCCCCCAGTTCTCTCCGGGTCAGGCAAGTGGACTCACTTTTCTTCTCTAAACCTTCAACGCTGAAAACTTAAAACTGCCTTTCTACACTGTGTGGGACCAGATTCTGGAGCTGGTAATTCCAAATTACAGCAGATTTGGGGTTTTCTGAGGAGGGACCCCTGCCCGACTCCAGTGCTCAGGTGAGTGGTTCTCTCATGTCCTGAACCTGAACACAGGCTCAGAATGGACCCTTGGTGGACTCTGGGGCCCTGCTGTCTCCATTCCCTGTTTAAAATCCTGTCATGTCTCCCAGATTTGGGGCTGACTCTGGACAGAAGCTCCCCTGCCTCCTCCAATCACAGTCATTTTAAGAACATGGTGACTTCCAATTCCAAAGTCCCAAAGCAACCCCACTGGTCCCCTTTGGCACGGTGAGTTGCTTTGATACACTTTTCCTGCTCACCCACCTGCCCTACAGGAAGGTTTGGACTCCAGACCTTGGACACCAGTGATGACCCAGGGGGGATGAATTGTCGGCTCTGTGGCGGGTCTGGACACAGTTACTGGAAACAAACACGTGGGCACAGGTCCAGCAGGACCCGGGAGACTCGGGGAAGGAACCACACAGCAGTGGGAGGCCAGATGGGGCTGGGGGGGCCCACAATGTGGTCACTGCTGAAGGAGGGGGGCAGCCAATCCCACCCAAAACGCCATGGAGAACCCACCGCCCTGCAGGTACAGGAGGGGCTCCTCTGGGCATCTGGGCTTCCAGAAAACAGCACTGCTGAGAGATGAATGACTCCCATACCACTTCAGGCTGCGGGGAGTCCAGGATGTTCATCCTCAGTCCAATGCCCAGGACTCCTGGAAATGCTGGGACCCCACAGAGATCAGTTGGGAGGGCAGCGCAAGGTCAGCCCCACATGCGGTGGGCGCCTGTCTGGTCACCACAGGTGGGCTCCTTCCCAGGAACTGGGGGGCCCCTGGGGGTTTTGTGGGAGAAATAAAACCACCTCTGGAGGAAGGAGCTTCCTAGTAGAAGCAGGACCATCAATAAATCCTCAGCCCTGAACTAAACTCTTTCGTCACACACATCTTTGACTTTTACGTAACTCTTCTGGCATCAAACCCTGAGCTGAAGTGATGTGAGGCTATTTTCTTCATTGTTTATCCCACTTAGTCAGAATGCTCACATATCTGATGCACAAATTATTAATATGGTGCCATAAACTCTACTGGGCTATCATTCGATCTACACTGTTTTACTTTCCTTCACATCTGAAAATCTCCCAAGCTCTGAATTCTGAAACGCACTTGGAACAGGACTGGTGGGCCAAGTCTCGGGATTTTTAAGGACCGACATCACCGTTCCAGACCCTGTGGGCCATCAGCCTAACCGTCTACTGCGATGAGCGAACAGGGGTCCCTCGAGATGCTTCCTTCCATGGCTTCAAGGCCCTGTGGTCTCCAGCAACACCCTCCACGCACACTGACCGGCCGCCCTGAGTTTAAAGCTTCCCAACCTCCGTCCTCGTCTGCTGGCCCCCACCCCATTCCAAAGGCTCCTCCACCACTGCCTGGGTGGGGTGGGGGAGAACCTGGTCTCGAAGGCCCCGTGGGGTTAGGGGGGAGTCTTTCTGGGGTCGGGTGAGCCCAGAAGGGGAGTGTGGTGGGTTCCGGACACGCCATGTGAAGATGTGGGCTCCAACCGTCACCCTCTGACCACGCGTCAGGGCTGCCCTCCAACCATGGGGGCCTCCGGGTGGTGTTTGCTGTTCTACTTCCTTCTTTCTCCCTCCTAAAAATGCATCTCCTCCTCCAGTGGAGTCCTATTCCTAGTAACGCTGCACAGGGGTCAGCTGATTCGGGTCTACTGTTTGCATCTGTTGGTGACTGCACGGGCCCAAAGGCGTTCAGGGCTCCAGGCAGTGGGGTTACATTTGGGGCAGGGTCTTTACCCCACGCCCATGCGGGTGGCTCTGCTCCCTTCTTACCTTCAGTGTCTGAACAATAGGCAGAGCTCCTCTCTGTTTTGTTTTCTTTTCTGCACTAATCGAACCTCTGATCTCTGTCTCTTCCCACCTGCGCCCCCCACACACAGACACTCTCACCGGGAATCCCACCCCATCTTGTCTGATGAGGCAGTAGGATTGCATTTTGCTTGTCCGACATGATTCCACGGATGCCTCGACATGGAAAACCCCTTAGGGCAGAAACTTGGTTCAGCACAACTTCATCTATTATTCAGCAATCTCTATGTAGCTCTGGTATCTTGTAAGTGATAAATTATTATAATGAAAGAAAATCTGCTTGCCAGTTAGTCCTGGGAAACACAAGATCAGATTCTTCCAGCCAACATTATTCACCCCATTCATGAGCCGAAGAGAGGGGGTACTCTGAGGCCCCAGGAGGGATGTTCTGTTCGCTGTCTAACCTGGCACATGCTGCGTTTCACACCTTCGTCCCCTGATTCTCAAATCATGGTGGGATGGAGATTCTGTCTAGGGAGGCTCAGGAGAAGACATGGAGAGCATCAGACGCCCGGGGAGGGGCGTCACATCCTTCACAACAGCCACGCGTTCAGCCCCCACCCTGGCTCTGACACAGTGGAATGGCCCTGACCGGCCGGCCAACATGATGTCCTGTCTTGTCACACGGCTCCCCTTCCAGTTACGTCCTTTCATTTTCCCCTCCTGCTTCAACATGGAGCCAGGCACACCAGGGCACGTGATAGTCTTGAATTTCTTTAATTTACATTAAGCATCCTTTGGGGAACTTGCAATTAGAAATAAAAATAGTGATGATAATTAAAAAATTATAATTTCCAGAGCATGTTCCATTGTACACTATTTCTGTGAAATATTAAGTGGCAGCTTTAAAAAAAAGGGAGAGGATTCTGTCTTTTTAAGAGTTTGGAGAAGTCTTCTTTAAATTGATTGATTATTTGTTCACTTATTGATGTGGGATCCTCAGAAAAGTCAACATGCAAATGTGGGTGAATTCACAAGAACGCTTACTGTGTGCACTTTTTTCCCACAAATTTGACCTCCACCCGCTCCCTCTTTTTTTCCTACTATAGTGCTTGGTGGGACAGTTTGGGAAAACTTCGTAAGGATAGTCCCTGAGAGTATTCTCGACCATCTACAGGAGGTCCTAAATGCCACCCCATCTCCTTGGGGCCCTGAGAGCTTTGGGACACGGAGCTGGACGCCACGGGCGTGGGGCTCGCACAGCGACCTGCTACCTGAAAGGCCAGCGTTTCTTTTCTGCTGAATTATGAGCATGTTTCTCTTTTGGTGCACAGCCTGCCGAGGTACCAGGCTTCAGTCTCACAGCCACGACTTGCTTCTCTTTACTTTTTCACTAAAGCCCTCAGGGACGGGGCCATTTACATCTCGGCCTCCAAGAGCTGAAGCTTTCCACCAAGTTTACTTGGAAAGGATTTTGGCAGGAATGCTGGCTCTGAGCTGATGCTGCTAATTTGTATCAAATGGCCCAGGCTCTGCAAGTGGGCCAAACACCGCCCAGTCCAGGCTCAGGGAGTAACTCCTTTGAAGCTACTGGAACATTTGTTCATCTCTGGGTGGATCAGAAGACTCCTTTCCAAAATCAGCATCTAAAGCAGCTTCAGCCCCTGGAGCAGGATGAAGTGAATGTGGGAAGCATTTACAGAGCCTCCGCCACTCTGCAGCAGAGCTTAGACCCTGAAAAACCCGTGAAAGAGAGTCACAGAAGCTGAAAATGAGGGACCCCATGGCTCAGTCGTCACTGTACTGGGGGGAAACTTGTGGCCTGCCTGTGACAAGACTAGTCCGTTCGCTGGTTTATGCATTTCCTCCCCAACATCGATGAGGCACCTGCCAACTGTTCAGTACCTGCTGGGAATCAGGTGTAGGGAAGAATCTGAGGATGTGTGAGCCAGTCTTCCTCAGGGATGGGTGGAACTGCTCACAGACACACACACTCAGCACGCACGACACAGGGTGCCCAGCGGGGTCTGCGGGCCCAGGGAGCTGCAGCTGGGAAGTAACGTCCACTGGTAAAGCAGGGAGGCTTCTCAGGGCCTTTTGGAAAAAGCATGGACTTTGCCCTCAGAGGAAAGATGATATTTAAAGACCAGAAATGCTCTGGAGCCTGGCCTGCCCACCGCTGGCCTATCCCTTTGAGAGGGGAGGGCCCTAGTTCGGAGACAGCCCATGGAGGGCAGAAGGGCCTGAGGCTCCCAGGGCTGGGGGGAGGGAAGCCTCTGGGCACGTGATGCGGGCTCTGGGCTTTGTCCAAACACAAATCTTATAAGAAAGTTTGGGAGGAATCAGAACCACTAGATTTATATTAGAGAAATCGTGTGGAGGGTGGCTTGACAGGGAGCCACTGGGGGTAAGAGGGTGGGTCTGGAAGCCACTTCTGCCCTGGCGATGGGAGGCTGGGCCCTAGAGTGGCTGTCGAAGTGCAACCAGGCACTGGGCGCCTGACCTCTGCTCCGGCCGAGGGCCATTTTCCCTATGCTCTGCCCCGGGATCCAGTGGGTCTGTGAAGACTCCAGAGGGAACAGGGAGGGGGTGCACAGGTCAGCACCTGTCCTCACAAAGTTTACAGTCCAGCTGAGAAGACAAAATTATCCCACGTGAAGCATTTTTAAAACATTTTGGCACTGATGGTAACTGACTTCGAAGTTGGCTGTTGGAGATACCTGTGGAGACTGGAGTAACGCTGTATTCTGAAACTTCTGAAGTCGAATTCTGGGGGCCTTACAGGTGGAATGAGCAAACCTCCAGGAACATTTCACTGGATTCTAGGACCTGCTGCCCTTGGTGACAGGCTCTGAAGCCTCTAGCAGGTAAGTTTTTGTAGGAGCCTTTATGTCTGCAGCTGAGTGGTCTTTCTGCACGTGCAGCTGTGACTTCGATGGGACCCCATTAAGATTCGTTCAGAGAAACAGGAAAGAACGCTCAGCGTGGGCATTGACTGCTAGGCACAGGTGGTTCCGGTGATTGGACTTCAGGGACAAGCTGAGGTGTACATATATTTTTTTTTGGATTTTTGCCTTCCAAGAAACCATACTTGAAAATGACAATAACGGCCTGAGACGGTACTCAATGACAATGATGTTCTTAGACAATAAATAAAAGTGATAGCCAAGGATTCCAATAGCACAGCTACTTTCCTTATACCACATGTTCTTGGAAAACAAAGTTAAAAACACAATGAATCGGGCTTCCCTGGTGGCGCAGTGGTTGAGAGTCCACCTGCCGATGCAGGGGACACGGGTTCGTGCCCCGGTCCGGGAAGATCCCACATGCCGCAGAGCGGCTAGGCCCGTGAGCCATGGCCACTGAGCCTGCGCATCCGGAGCCTGTGCTCCACAACAGGAGAAGCCACAACAGTGAGAGGCCCGCGCACAGCGGAAAAAAAAAAAAAAAAACAAAACACAATGAATCTGTCTCGTTTGGGGACAAAACAGCTGAAGTATAAAGACAAGTCTGTACATAAAGAGGGATCTGTTTTGCCTCCCTGAAAGTATTATTGTCCTGTAAGTGATTTAATGACACTGATCATGACACCAGCGGGTAGAAGAAAATCTGACACCAGGAAGGAGGTATCACTTAACTAACACATTTGTGCCAAGAACTGGGCAGAAGCACGAGCAGACACCCACAAGAGGTGGGGTTTTCGGCAGCGTGGAAGCCGGCCCAGGATCAGCCCTGCAGTGGCCCAGGAACTGGGGATGGGGGTGTGGGTAGGGGCGATGGCTGCCGGGAACAGAGAGGGTCAGCCAGGGCCCGAGGAACCGCGCAACCGGACGGAGGCCCCTGTCAGCTCCTGTGACGGCTGAGATGTCCCCGTGGTTCAGGGAACAGAGAAAGTGACTGAGCAGCAGGGAGGGAGACGTGATTTACCGAAGGGTCTACTTAGACCTGAGTGATGGAGGAGCTCCTGATATGACTGTCACCATGGCAACTGTCTCCACGGCAGCGCCTCCTGCTGGACCCACAAATGCTCACTGGAACCAACCACAGTAGTAAGGAATTATGATTATATAAGCAAACAGCGTAAAGTGATTATACTTTATGCCTTTCTTTTGAAGAGTTGGAAGCCTTCATGAAGGCTCACAACTGCAAATGACAGTAATGGAATGAAAATAAAGCCTTTCAAGTCAAGCCCTCTGGGTTTTTCTCTTTCTTCTTCTTCTCCTTTTTTGATATGTGTACATAACAAAAATAAAGCAAATATTTAGGAGACTGTGATAAGAAGATTTTTTTCTTTTAAATCATCTTTAAAGCAATTCCCCATCACCCTGTCTTGCTTGTAAGCCCATGAGTAGACAAGGAGCCCATCTAGAAGTGAGTGATTTATGGTGAATTTCTTGGTGCTACAGGTCGGTGGGGGCCTGTTTCCTCTGTGCACTGGCGGCAAGCTCCGTGCTGAATAGCTGCAGAAGCTTCTGGGCAGTGGGGGTCTCGGACGACGGAGCAGGACACTCCTGGAAGACCAGTCCAGGGGGGCCCCTAGGAACCAGCTGCAGGGGGAGCCCTGGAGCCCAGCAGTCACTCTGCAATCACTTCCTCCTCAGAGGGTGGCCTGGGCAGGAGGTGGCAGCAGGGTCCCCAGGCTGGAACAGAGCAACTGGGAGCAGGTGGTCAGCCCGGGGTGCACGGGTGGATGGGGGAGCCACGTCAGGGAGCCAGATGCCAGGACACCGTGCCTCGGAGCCGGCTCCTCTCCTGGTCTGCCACCCACGCTGGTCGCGCTGAATGAAGGGGGTGAGCCCCCAAGGGCAGAGCCTGACCGCCGTATGGCCGCCCAGCGGGGACACGAGGTCTCCGTGTTAGACACATGCTTCCTTCCTGAGCTGTGCAGGCAAACAGCCTGACTTAGGGGGTGATGATAACAGAGGCACCGAAAATAAGCTGTGTTGATGAATCTAGGAAGTGTGCGTTATGAGCAGACAGTACACCTGAGACGTCTCAGGTTCTGACTTGGCACTGGCCATCCTCCACCACCTTCGGCTTGCTTGACAAAGGTCCCAGGACAGAGGGGTACGTGGGAAACAGACCTCAAAGACCACTGATGACCTCACTGTGTATCATCAGGCCTTCACGTATGGCCTTAGTTTGCTAATCTGCAAAATGAGGAAGATAATAATCCCAATCCACAGAGTTATTGTGAAAATCAGGTGAGAAAACCTAGGAAGTGCTGAATGCACTGTCTGACCCACAGGCACACAATAACTCCTTCCAGCCACTGACACTGTTATTGTTAGCAGCACCACAACCTCCCTACAATCCTGTACGTAACGCAGGCACACGCCCCGACATTGCAGATGATGTAGAAGGTGCTGGACAGTGTGGGCTTCGGTCCCACAACGGACTGTTCTTTGGAAGGTGTGGCCCTCCCAACTGACCTGAAAATCACAGCAGGAAGAGGGCCCACTCACCACGCCGCCTTGCTGAGTTTTATGTCACCAATGATAACAACAACAGTAATAATGTGTCTAGGTACTGAAAAGCCCACATGCTTCCTGCTGTACTTCCTCCTATCAGTGAGCACAGCTGGCGGCGGCAAGAACAGCGGCGGATATAAACCTGTCACTGAAGGGGGTGCTGGATTTGGGACAAATTGCGCCTCAATTTCTGGTTAATGGTTTAAGTTTCTGGACAGCTGCTGCCCCATGAACTTACGTGAGGGAACGTATGTACTCACTCACCAGTTACACACACACACGTACACACACGTAGCCCTGCGGCCCGTGTACCAGGAGCATGGGTGCTGCAGTTCTGCCCGCGTGGGGCTGATGGTCTCGCGCAGCCACGTGGAGGAAGGAGCAGGGGGCTGGGATGAGGACTGGCTGCGGGCAGGCCACGCGCGGCAAAGCAGCTCAGAAGCGGGAGCCGCAGGAAATGAACGGACCTTTCCGCAGAAGAAGTGGCGATTTGAGGATGTGTTCGCAATTAGGGGTTAATTGTGGATTAACTAACTCACAGCACGACCTACAGGAACTGGCATCGGCGGTACTCCTGGTGGATGCACTGCCTTCCTCTATCTCCACCATCCAGTGTCAGCGTGAACATCGAATACACATGGATGTTCAGTCAGGAAACGGACACAACTGCAAGCGCACAGATGGCCTGCTTGAACGAGTGCACGTGTGTCCACGCATCACAGGCTGCGCTGCACCCGACAACCGTGCCTCTCAGCAAATTCACCATGTTCCAGAGCCTTGTTTCATCTTACTTTTCACTATAACCCAGTGATGGTGATGGTTCCTCTGTCACCATTTCTGTCAGGACCACGTGCAACCATGAACACGACACACTCAGCCTGGGGTCCTCAGAGCAGATTGGCTAGTGTTGACACCATGGTAACAGCAGCATCAGTCATGGCAGCAGTGGTGGCAGCACCTTAGTCCCAGAGGTCAATACTAAATACAATTTTACTGGAAGAAATGGCCTCTTCCAGTCCCTGGAAGCAACATCACACAGATGCTCACTGGCCCACAGACTGACTGCTCAGAACAGGAAGCCAGTTTGCCTGTTCCCTTCCTCCTTGAAACTCCTGATGTGTCTCCAAACTTCCAGAGACACCAAACACGGGTCTGAACCGGAGTGAGGGTACCACATGGATTTTTGTTATACTTGTGAGTGGTCGTCTGAGCCCAAGGCATTGATGACCAAATGCAGATGTTGTTAAGAAGCAGGTGGGTATCATCAGGTGGGTGCCAGGTGGGTAACAGTGTGGGTATTAGGTGGGTATCAAGTGGGTAACAGGTGAGTCAACAGGTGGGTAACAGGTGAGTATCAGGTAGGTAACAGGTGGGTAGCAGGTGAGAAATAAGTGGCTATCAGATGGGCAGCAGGTAACAGGTGGATATGAGGTGGGTAACAGGTGGGCATCAGGTGAAAAATAGGTGAATGTCAGGTGGGTATCAGGTGAGTGTCAGGTAGGTAACAGGTGAGTAGCAGGGGGCTATTAATGTGTGACTATCTGAACCAAGTCCAAGGTCATCAGCCTGATTCTCTGCGACCAGGTTCTAAGCCTCCTTTTCGTCTAATTCTCCCGTCAACGTGCCCGCCTTATCGCGCTGAGGTCTCATTCATACCATTCCCTGTGCCCTCAATGATCTATCTCCCCATACCACCCTGGCCAGGTGCTTTCAGTTTTTCTGAAACAACCTGATTAAAAGCCTACTTTCTTCATAAACACCTCTTAACCTACCTACCCCCCAGGCTAGAAGAATATTCTTGCTTCTGAAAATCTCACAACAATTTATCTTTAATTTTTCTCTTGTCATTACCTATATTTATCTTACATATTTTATACTATATATTTTATACTGTATTTATATATTTTACATTTTATATTTGCATTACATATACATTTACATTATATACATTTACATTTGTTACATATATTTTACGTATTATATGTTGCATATCTTACTTTGCATCACAGTTTAAGAACATGGACTTGGGATTAAAGTTCTGGGACAGGACCCTGGCCCCCGGCTTACTGAGTAACTCTGGGTCTACACGGCATCTTAGACCCCAGTGCTCTCGTCATCCAGGGATCGCGGTACCTTTGGTCACAAGGGGTCGTCAGGAGGACTCGTGTGTCTGTGTGTGTGCGCACGCGCACGCACACGCGCTGACACAGCCCTTCCCAGTCAGCCTCTTGAGCCTGGGCCTGGGCGCACACACTGCAGACATGCGCTCAGTCAGCCAGTAACTTACGAGGGCCAGGCTGGCCGGTCCTGGGCACCCACCCCGAACACAGCTTCAGTGGCTGCTGTCTGTGTTTGGATGCTTCCAGGTGTATTTCAAAGACATCTTTAGGAACTTTCCCTAACGCAATCCTCACAGATCACAGTTACAAAGAAAACGGAGCCAAAGAAAAGAAAAAAACCCATTACGAGGGAGGCCTCCCTTCCATCTTAGACACCCAGGGCTTAGAGGAAGCCTGGGCGTCACGCACACCCTCCCTTGGGATGGCATCTCACGGCAGCCGCTGGCAGGGGAGCTCACGGGATCTGTGTGCTGGTCTCACCTACAAGCTGGGGAAGAAGACAGCTCAGCTGGGAGACACGGCCGAGGGCCCCAAGGTGACGCCGGGGTGCCATCCTCCCCCCTCCCCCCGCCTTTGGCAGGTGAGATGCTGGTCCAGGTGTGCCGGGCGCCCTGCCAACGACCTGGGGACGCAGTTGCTAGTCGGTGCTTCCCTCTGGGAAGGCCATTCACAAGGTTGGTGCTGGGCCCGGGGGGCACTGTCTCAGGTCTCCCAGCCTCAACTCCGCTTTCCCGGTGCTTCTTCCCACGTGAGCTCCTTCCCCACGCCCTCCAGAAGCCGGGCAGCCCCAGGGACAGACCTTGGGAAGAATGGGGGCGTCGGTGCCTTCTCTCCCCTTTGCCTCCCTCACCTCCATAACGCAGCGGACACACGGCTGCCCTGCCGCGCAAGAAGGTGCCTCGAGGAGCTGTCTGCACGGTAAGGCAACTGGGGAGCCCAGCGCAAGGCGGAGCGATTCTAGGCGAGTCAGTGTGGGGACAGCTTGGGATGTGAGCAGGCAGCGTCGGGGCAAAGCCAGCTCTGAGGCTGCTCAGTCGCTCTGGCTGCCCTAACAGACACCACAGACCAGTGGCTTGTAAATAGCAAGCGCTCATTCCATGCCTCCGGTTCTGGAGGCTGGAGGGCCAAGATCAAGGCCTCCGCAGATCCGGTGTCTGGTGAGAACCCTCCTCCTGGTTCACAGAAGGCGTCTTCTTGCTGTGTCGTCACGTGGAGGGAGAGACGGGGTTGGTGGGGGGCTCTGTGATCTCTATTACAAGGACACTGATCCCACCATGGGGGCTCTGCCCTCACGACCTCATCACCTCCTGACACCATTACCTTGGGGGTTAGGGGGTTTTTGTTTTTTAACATCTTTATTGTAGTATAATTGCTTTACAATGGTGTGTTAGTTTCTGCTGTATAACAAAGTGAATCAGCTATACTATACATATATCCCCATAGCCCCTCCCTCTTGTGTCTCCCTCCCACTTTCCCTATCCCACCCCTCTAGGTGGTCACAAAGCACCGAGCTGATCTCCCTGTGCCATGCAGCTGCTTCCCACTAGCTATCTGTTTATTTGGTAGTGTATATATGTCCATGCCACTCTCTCACTTCGTCCCAGCTTACCCTTCCCCCACTCCATGTCCTCAAGTCCATTTTCTATGTCTATCTCTTTACTCCTGTCCTGCCCCTAGGTTCATCAGAACAATTTTTTTTCTTTTTTAGATTCCATATATATGTGTTAGCATACGGTATTTGTTTTTCTCTTTCTGACTTACTTCACTCTGTATTACAGTCTCTAGGTCTATCCACCTCACTACAGATAACTCAATTTCGTTTTTTTTTACGGCTGAGTAATATTCCATTGTATAAATGTGCCACATCTTCTTTATCCATTCGTCTGTCAGTGGACACTTAGGTTGCTTCCATGTCCTGGCTATTGTAAATAGAGCTGCAGTGAACATTGTGCTACATGACTCTTTTTGAATTATGGTTTTCTCAGGGTATATGCCCAGTAGTCGGATTGCTGGGTCGTATGGTTAGTTCTATTTTTAGTTTTTTAAGGAACCTCCGTACTGTTTTCCATAGTGGCTGTATCAGTTTACAAGGGAGAAGATATTTGCAAATGAAGCAACTGAAAAAGGATTAATCTCCAAAATATACAAGCAGCTCATGCAGCTCAATATCAAAAAAACAAACAACCCAATCCAAAAATGGGCAGAAGACCTAAACAGACATTTCTCCAAAGAAGATACACAGACTGCCAACGAACGCACGAAAGGATGCTCAACATCACTAATCATTAGAGAAATGCAAACCAAAACTACAATGAGGTATCACCTCACACCGGTCAGAATGGCCATCATCAAAAAATCTACAAACAATAGATGCTGGAGGGGGTGTGGAGAAATGGGGGTTAGGTTTCAACACACGCACTTGGCATTTGGTGGGGACACAGACCATAGCTCAATTCTACTTGCTTCAGAATCTTCATGCTCCCAGCAGGGCCAGCCTTATAGGCTTCCCATTAGACGCAGACGTGAAAACAGAGTCCCTTAACGTCTTAGCCACAGCTTCTAAAGGAGGATTTCCTTGGCTTCTCAGGGAAACCTGAGCGCCCAGGTGTCACACTGTCAGCTCCCCAGTGCCATGTGGGCATGATCCTGATACTACAACTTACACATTTGTAGCTTACCCTGTAACTCACAAATTTATTGATTTGGGGGGATGCATGATCGTCATACATTCTGTGATGGCATTAACTTATAGAATTGTGATCAGTGGTTCTACCTGTTTCAAATTCCACAGTAAGAAAATGTATCCCCAAATTTTGGACTTAGTGGCAAACTATGGTATGAAAATAACCAGCCATCGGTCAATATTTATTCTGAACTTTCCAGATAAATACCACTGGGTTAACTACTACGGGAATGAGACAAATCCCACCTCAGTTCCCAGGACACTGGCTTCATAAAGTGGCATCAATAGTAGTAGTTTCTCTGGAAGCGGTATACACCCTCAGCCTTTTTTCTATGATCTCATTTTAATCCTTATAAGAGTTCTTCCACATTGACCTGACTTTCACTGCTACAGCTGATGTTGAAGGCTGGAGTTCTTTCTCTGTGAAAGGGCTGCAGGCTAGTAGCTGGTGGAGACTTTTGACCTCAAAGCCCAGGGTCCCTACGCTTTATCGACAAGGAAAACAG
The DNA here is from genome assembly GCF_964374135.1 of Grampus griseus. Lineage (NCBI taxonomy): Eukaryota > Metazoa > Chordata > Mammalia > Artiodactyla > Delphinidae > Grampus > Grampus griseus. The sequence goes on from NC_139018.1 coordinate 148,292,852, forward strand.
AGAATTACCGAGAGTGTGTGAGGCTGAATGCTATTTTGTTAGCTCGGCCACAGTTTCTTTTCATGCACTAGAATTAGAAATATTTTAGCACAAGCCATTGGGAGGAAAAACACAAAAATACAGGTTTTGCAGTGTTCTGAATCCTCTATCTGCCTCTATCCTCAGTGCTGTAGTTTTGGTAAGGCACAGTCTTACACGAAAATGTCCAGAAAATGTCACAGCCCCACAGTCTGTTTGCATTTTGGTCTCGTCATAACAAGTGCTCTTTAGGGACCACTGTTAGGTTTTCTGTTTTTGAAGAGGTCAATTATTCAAAGGCAGAAATCACACACAGAAATTGTTCCTTGAGTCGATATTGCCAGTCTCATCAGAGAGTCTCAGCAGGTGAAATTATCAAGATGGCACAATGGCCCGAAAGCCACTGCTAAGTCTGGGTTTGGGACTGACCCTCTTGGGCCTCTGAAAGCCCTTCCCATGAGTCAGGTAATCAAGGAAGTCTGTCAGGTAATCTTTGAAGTCTGGGGTAAATATTAGTACCCAAAGGGCACATAGAACTACTTGAAACCTGGACAGCAGTGTGGCATACTCTCTAAAATTGTTTTACAGCTTTAAAACAAGTTTGCTTGAGTCAGCTTGGATTAATTATGTTTTAGAGTCTTTCCATGTGCCCAGGACACCTGCAGGCCGGTGCACATGAGCTCAGAACAGTTTCTGTGAAGCAGGTGCTGTGGTTTGGTCCTGTCATGGCTTGTCCACATCATCTAAGAAGCGGGGGCATGACAGCCGCCCATAGCTGGGGCCCTAGTAGCCCTCCTCCCTCGTGGAAGTTTCACTCTGAAAACGTTTGAAATACAAAAAAGGGACTTCAGATACTGCTGACTTTTTTCTCACTAGCATTATCCTGTGAAGTTATTCAAAAGTGTTCACCAGTGGCCCTCGTGCAGGAGTTTACACTCAAATGTAAGACTGAATGATTCTGTATTTTGTGTGTGTGTGAGAGAGAAAGAGAGAGAGAGAGAGAGAGAGAGGGAGAAACAGTGTTTCCCAATTACCTCTCTACCCTCTGGGTGTCCTGTTCAGGACCAAGGAGGAAGACCCTTTGCACACTGTTCTCTTCAGCTTTGACAACAAGGAAGAAACACTAAGCTTTGCTTGTTAAAAAATGTCAGGCAATATTATTGCTGGAATCAGAGACACACATATACATATACATACATATGTTTGCATGTGTATACATGCACATACATGTGTGTATACATATATATGTGCATTTACACTGTAGGAGACCAGGAGATGCCACCCTGAATGTGCCTCTGTGGCATAAGGATTATTTTGAGAAACAGCAGACATGAGAGGAACTCTGAAAACAGAGCAGAAGTTACCCTTGGGGAGGGAATCATGAGGGAAACCTCCACTTGTCAGGGTGTCTCCCCTGTGTACCAGGAGGAGGAGTCTCGGTGGAGACGCCCACCCTCTTCTGCCTGACAGACGTTAGCCGCATGGGTGTACATTTCCGAGTCACCTCCCTCAACCGGCCTCCCCTCACCCATCTTCCTGTTGTAGCTGCAGGTGGTCCTGCAGCCTGAGTTCTAACCTCCTTTGTGAGCTGCTCTTTCCTGAGCTTCTCCCACGTGTACACGCCTGTTCGTCTTGTGAATCTGTCTTTAGTTACTGGGACACCAGCTACGCCTCTTTAACACTAGAGTCAAAAGTTAATTTTATAATGGCATCTGAAAGCACACTTAGGGATTGCCTCGGGGACGCATGTGGAAAAAGGGAAAAAACAAGCACCATCTGTAGGTAAGTCTGCGTCTTTTTATCAGTTTACACCAAATGTCCTTTCTGGAACAGCACGGGGGTGGCATGTGAAAAACTGTGAGAAGAAATATTAATTTTTAAGCAGTTGGTGAAACTGTCTTTTTCATATAGAACTACATAGTATATTCTCTTTACTGTGAGCACGAGAAGGAAACAACCCACATGGATCTGTTACATATAAATCGATCCTGACCTCTTTTTAGCTTACTGCACCTTTGAGTCTATGCCTCCTTAATGAGTGAGGATGTAATAATACATTAATAACCAACTACAGTACCTGGTATATTTCACTGGGTTCTAAATTCAGAGGTGTCCAACCCTTTCCAGTAATAAATTTGGTGAGAAAGTTTGTGTGCATCAAGCTCTGAATAAAATTACACTTTCCTCCAAATTTTATCATTTCTGCTATGCTGAAGAAGCATGGCATTTTTATCTGCTCATTCGGCCATGCCCTCAATATCGTAGCTAAAACTCAGAAGACTGAGATAAGAAAAAGGGCAAAATAGAATGGTCAGAGAATTCAGAAGGCAAATTTTCCATGCAATTATTTTTGTAATGGCAGAATAAACCCATTTATATAATGGAGTTATACTAATAAATAGTATATTAAGCTTTCCTATTGGGAAAGCAATGTAGAGATGATGGAAATCTGATCTATAGAAAGCCAGGTTCAAGAAGCTGTTTCCAGACAGATTCCCAGGGGGAAATCAGCTCCTCGGATTTTTTCCCTTCCCATCCTTTTCTTGGCAAATCCAACCTTGTCTCTGTGACCTCAGGGTCCCCGTAAGCCTCTTTCCCATCATTCAGTGAGTTAGAGGAAACTTCCGACGTTTGTAGCCACTAATTTAATCAGGCTTTTTGGATTACGTGCTGTTCCTACCTTAATTATGTCATTGTCCCTTAGGTTAGCAGCATTGAGGGGGTGCAGGGAGATGGCCTGGATATCACCTGCTGGCCTTTCTTCCATGTGAATCTGATTCCCCTGAGGAAGCCGGGTTAGTAAAAACCTCTAGGGTGGTCACTTCCCCGAGTGGCCTGGCCCCCGAGGAGCTGCAGTGCCCCTTGTTGGCCAAGAAAGAATTCTCTGCAACTGGAATTAGTAACAAGTCCTACAGTGACTTGTAATTTATTTTAAATCTATGTAGGTTCTATTGGGGTAGAGAAAATGTACTTTATTTATTAAAGTCATAATAGCTTTCGGTTATTATATGCATTTTCTTAAACTACCCAATCTAATGTACAGCATGGGGACAATGGTTAATAATACTGTATCGTATTCTTGGAATTTGCCAAGAGAGTCGATCCTAAGTGTTCTCATTACACGGAGAAAATAAGAAAGGGGACTGAGAGGGTGGCCATGCTCGTCAGCTTGATGGGGTGATCGCTTCACAGTGTGTATGTTTATCAAGCCATCATGTCGTGCACCTCGAATATATACAACGTTTACCTGCCAACTATACCTTGGTAAAGCTGGACAAGCAATAATGAGGCCAACCTCCAGCTACTACCATGTGACACGAGGACCCCAGAGATTCTGGCATTTGAGGAGGACCTTCATCTTGAGGACTGGGGTTCCTGCTCAGTGAGAGGTCTCAGTAACATGAAGGGTGATGCTCAAGGGCTTCTATATATAAGGACCCAGAACATGAATTTATGGACAAGTTAGGGAACATCTAGAGGAATACAGCACATTATTTGCCAAATTTACGCTGTGTGTGGTCACCTTTCGGGGTGCAGAGGTCTTCAACTGTCTCCTGGGACCTTGTCATACCCCCGAGCTGGAGTCCTGGGGAAGGCCCCCAGTCTGTGCCCACCAAGTCCTCCAGGTGACTGGAGGTACCACAGCAGGGCCAGGGGCTCTTAGGCCCACTCCTCTCCGTAGTCTGGGACGGCTGGACTTAACAGCTCCCGGGGAGGGAGGGGAGGAGGTTTGGGGTCTGTGAAAAAAACAAAGCTTTTAGGCAGGAGGCTGGCTCTGGACTGGTGATGGGACGGACCCTCCAAGACCCCGCTCCCCAAGACCCCAAGATAGATAGCGGGAGGGTGGGGTGGGCTGCAGAGCCCAACAACATCAAGAATGAACGGGGTGGCTAGGAAGGGACAAGTCCTTTCGGCTGGAACCTGCTTCTCTCCGGATCGGAGGCTGAGAGGAGGGACTCTGGGTGGTAAGTGGGGATGGGACCGGCTGGGGGCTGCCTTGGTGCCCCGGCAGCAGCCCAAGGGGATGGCACCGGCAGAAGCCAGAGCGGGAAGCCAGGCCCCAAGGAGCCGACACGTGTGTGCAGGACACGTCAGACTTGAGGCTCCAACTATCTCAGGGAGAGGACGTGCGCTTTTGTACCATCTTGTACCTGTTGTTTTGTTTGTATCTGCGACAAACGTGGGGCAAGCAGACCGTGGTGGGTGACAAAGAGTGAAGTATTCCCCTTAGGACCTTCCAAGGGGCAGTGAGCGTTGTTAACTTAAAAACACATGCAACACAAAACAACAATAAAACCTGCATACAAGACATGTAACCACTGGCTTGCACCTTTAATTTATACGCAATTAGATAATCCATTACAGAAAGTGGGTCTTTGTGCTTTGACAAGGGACAGTGGGTACCACAGCCTCCAGCTTCATAACTCTGGCCCCTCTGAGTACCCTTCACTGACTTCTTTATGGGGTTGGGTGATATTTCAGTGGAAAAGTGGCTTCTAATAGGTAAGCGATGGCTACTGTAAGCTCCACCGTCTCTTCTGCCTGGTAATTCCAAACACTGTGATCTGCCACTCACGCTGACACCAGCGTAATGACAGCCTGACGTAATGTCATTAGCTCCTGAGGGGCTAACCCTGTCTCAGCTGGGGTGATCTCAGATCTCCGTGTTGTGAGAGCTCTAAAAGAAGAGTGGAACTGTCTCTGCCATTAGACCATTTGTCGTCGTGCTCACAAGACAGGACTGTGCAAATGAAAAGCAGCCCATGTAGGGTGTAGCTTAAAACCAAGAGCTGAAGTCTGCACGCAGCCCGGAAGGTCTGTGGGACATGGTGGGGAGGGAACATGGGGAGGGGACATTTGCTATTTGCCCCACAGTTTATCCCATAGATTTATGCTAATCGGGTCCCCGTCCCAGTGCTAATGAAGTCAGCTCGCCTGCACTCAGCCTGCACCGTTTGTGCAAGAGAATCTAAATCTAATCACCAGCAGGAAATAGAGAATGAGCAGAGCATAAAAGTGTCCTCCTAGTCTCTCCAGTTGTGATGGCAGAGAGGGAGGGAGGGGGGAGGGGGAGGGGGAGGGGAGCGGGAGGGGGAGGGGGAGCGGGAGGGGGAGGGAGGGACCGCAGAAAGCCCTGGGCTGACCACATCTCCAGCTGCATTATCCTGAGCCGTGGGGCCTTGTAGACGATTCTGTCCTCCGTTACACGTAACTTCAGATCACACTTGGGTGACGGCACCCCTTCTTTGCTGCCTCCAGAAGCTGCTGGGCTGCATGCGGATGACACGGGAGGCCAGAAGCAAGGACAGAAACACTCGCTGTGTGTTATCCTGAGGAGCCTTGGTGTCTCCGGGGCAGGCGTGGGCCGGGGAGGCCCCGCAATCCCAGCTCCCCTCAGAGGCTGACTCCGCTGCTCCCAGAAAAGCACAGCTCGGATTTGTTCAGGTCACAGGCGGGTTGGAAATGAGCTTCTGTGCAGCAGCTTCACACATCCGGATTTAATAGACTTTTTTCCACTGATAAAAGAGCACTAATGAGTTCATTTTCAAGCTATTAAATTGGCTATAATAGCTAGTTCCGCTGATGGTTGCAGGAGACCTGCTGGTCGCACTCGGCTTTGTCTCGTGTTAACTGTTTGCTGCCGGGCGCTGCCATCGACACAAACAGTGGCGTGGAGGCACCAGCCCAGCCCGGTCTGCGCCTTTGGCTTCTACGCCTGTGAAGCTCGCACACGGGCCCCACGGTCTCTCCTCTCTCGCACTCGTAAAATCACTAGATCACTCCACTCCTTATTAGAAATCTTCAGTCTGGAGCCAGAGTACTAGCTTTCTGTGGTTCACAAAGGAGAGCTCCAGAGTCACACTTGACACCCCGGGTCCCCTGCACTCTGAACGGTGTGCTTTAAAAGGCCAATCCATGGGATTTCGCCTGGAGTCGGGAAAAGGGACTGAAAAAGACACTTCGCTGGGATCTGCTCATCTACACCGGATGCTGAAGCAGAGGGGTGTGGCTGGAATCCACACACGAGCTGGTGTGGATGGCGGGGCTGTTGTGTAGTGCGAACGCGTTTGTCTCTCGTGTGTCTATTGTCATTATAACGTGTGCAGTTAGTGGGCAGCCTCTGCAGGTGTCCGGTTAAATACACTTCTCCAGCACTGAAAGGCCAGTAATTCATAGCGGGGCTGCTCGCTGCTTCACCTGCCCTTTTCATTACGAGCGTAGCAAGGCGCCTTCAGAGCGCTGCGCAATGCGATCGTTTATTATCATTTTGTTTTAAGCTATTTAAGGGAAGGTGCCCGGAGACCTTCAAGCTTGGGCAGCCATCAGCTGAACTGATGGCTGATTTTTTTTATTACTATTACTGCCTGTTTTCCTTTTTGAGATTGTTTTGTTAGCGGGGGGGCCGACAGGTCAGAGACATTCCATTGCACGGTGATGAACTGTACCGCGCAGCGATTAATGAACAGGCCTCATCCTGGCTGGGTTGTGGCTGTGGTCCTTCTGGAAGCCCGGCTGCCTGGGTGGGGGCCCTGTGCAGGTGAGCACCTCACTTATACTGATTTCATGAATGTCCCTCTGAGCAGCCTGAACGGAGGTCTGGGTGGAGCCAGGTGCTGCTTCACACGGGATTCATAAAGGAAACCCTCAAACAAGGTCCCCGTGATTTCGCACAATTCTTCTGCCAGCTGAGCTGGAGGAGGCGTCTCAGTGAGTGAACCTGCCATTCTATCTGCCTTCCCAAACCTCTTACTTAGTCTCTTTGGAGGGGTTGCCTTTCTGTGAGGCCGTCTCCTGGGACAGGCCTTAGGGTTGGGGGCCTGGGGCGGGGCGCTGAGTGAGAGAGAACTGGGGAGGACACGCACTGCCCCTCCCTCCCCGCAGCCCACTCCTGCTGGCCCCTCGAGGCTCCTCTGCCAGTTTCATCCATCACCTCCCGCAGCCCCTGTGGACCCCGCACTCGGTTCCCTCTACCCAGGATGGTTCTCTGTCTGCACACACGCTCACGGCTCATGTAAAACAGGGTCTGTCTTTCTCAGTAATGTGTTCACATGCCCCCACCTTTCCTGGTTTGTGGGGCCCCAACCTGCCTCATCCAACCCTGTCCTCCACCCCCAGCAGGTACTTGGCTTTCCCTGGACATTCAACACAGGTCTTTGCAAAGGAGGGAAGGAGGGTCATTTTCAGCAGTTGGCGCTGCTTTTCTGGGTAAAATAAGCTGACGAAAAGTATCAGGAGACCAGGGGCCTGTAACCTGGAACAGTTTACTCAAGTTACTCTTGGTTCTGGTCCGCTGTAGCTGATGCTGCTACTCCAGCCACAACCAGCAGGAGGGGCCAGAGCCTCGCAGCCCCATCCCCGCCATCTTCCAGTGATCAGTGGACTCCTCTGGTCCACACGCTCCTCAAGGTCAAGAGCTCTTTCTACTTGTGTCCTAGTATTAGCAAGGTCCCTGGGCATCCTAAGTCCCCATCAGTTTGTGGATATTGCCTCCAACCTTATAATGAAGATTCAAAGGTAAAAACAACAAAACACCTGCTATATAAAGCCACTCAAGAATCCCTTGAGTGTTAAACCATCAACCGTCAAGGCCACAGACACATCCATCACCTCCCAGAGTTTCCTCAGCCTCCGTTATTATTATGATTCTGTGGTAAGAACACATAAGATCTACTATCTCAGCAAACTTCAAGTGCACAATACAGTGCTATTAACAATAGTCACTGTGCTGTCCATCAGATTCTCCAGAACTTATTCATTTTGCACAGTGGAAACTTTGTGCCCTTTGACAAGCATCTCTCCAATTCCCCTCCTCCAGACCCTGGTGACCACCATGCTACCTCTGCTTCTATAAGTTTGAGTATTTTATATTCCACATATAAGTGAGATCATGCAGCATTTGTCTTTCTCTGACTTATTTCACTTAGCATAATGTGCTCAAGGTCCACCCATGTTGTCAAAAATAACAGGACTTTCTTCTTTTTAATGGCCGAGTAGTATTCCATTGTATATACACCACAACTTCTTTAGCCATTCACCTGTCAACCAACACTTAGGTTGTTTCCATACCTTGGCCACTGTAAATAATGGTGCAACGAACACGGGGGTGCACGTATCTCTTCAAGGTACTGATTTGACTTCCTTTGATACTATACCCAGAAGTGGGATCATGTGGTTTCATGGGTGTATACTTATCCCCAGACTCATCAAGTTGTATATATTAAACATGCACAGCTTTTTATGTGTCAACAAAATAAGTCGAATCCTTTATTTGTAAAGTTATAAAACGTACCAGAAAAATACCAAAAGCAGGAGGAGAGGGAAAAGGAAACTTTTCTCCATGGGCTAGCTCTTCTCCTAAAAGGCTAAGAAAAGTCGTACATTGGTTATTCTCAGTCCACTTTGGAGGCTCACATATAATGACTGCATGTTAAAAGGAGCTGACTTCCCTTTTTCCTCTGGACTGTCAGCGGGCCCGCGGCCCATAAATCAGCCGGCACTCCCAGGGCTGCTGAAACCTGTACCACTTGGTTCCTCTTTCAACTTACCCTCAGAATAAACAATTTAAGACCCTAGATAGTCACAGTATATTTGCTCCAAGGGGGAAATCCACACCCTTTCCTTTGGAAGTCACCTGTCTAGATGATATTCTTTCTCCAATAATTGATTTTCTCCCCTCGCAGCGTCACCAACCAAGACCCACATCCCCTGAGCGCCTCACTCCCCGGACGTGGATTTGCAGAGGGCCCACAGGGTAGGACTTGGCCTCTGTCGCCTCTTCCCCACACTTGTCCTAAATGCCTTGTCCTGTCCCTCTCTCCCTGGAAACAAGGCCGTCCTTGTGTGACAGTCTTCAGACAGGAATATGACACGTACATTAGGCTGAAGGAAGGGAGAAAAAAATAATTTTGCCTTTGGTATAATTTCAGCCCAGAAGGATAGGATTCATTCCAGATGACCTTAGCTCAAGGTGACTTGATATATTCTCCCAGCAATGAGATTTTCTGTATCTCTCGCATCCACCCTTTCCCTTCCGGGAGAAATCCTTGCACTAGTAAAAAAACAAAAAAACAAAAAAAAACCCCCAAACCCCACAAACTTTTAAATAAATAAATAGATAAATGAAAAAGACAAGCCCTGGCAACGCCTGGTCCTCCTATCACTGCATGAGGGGTCCTGCCCAGCACACAGGGCAGGAGGGCTGCTGTCTTTCGGTTTTCACCTGTGCTGAACCATGCCTGTCTCCAACATCACAAGAAATTAAGAAGGGCCACATCTCAAAGGGCTGCAGGGCTTGCTGAGGTTCCTCAAACCCAGCCTGTGGAAACCGCAAGGCCTTTTCAGAACTTAATCACCCAGTCCCTCCTGAGGGCCTGCAGGGCCTTTGCTCTGTCTGAGATTATCTGTAGCACTGGCCACAGGCTGGTTCCAGAGGCAGGCTCTGAGGGTCACCAGTGGCGGGGGGACAAAGGAAGCAGGAATGGGGGGCAGCCGGCAGGAAGGGACGGGCTGGGGCATCCTCCAGCTTGTCCAGATTGAGGGTGGGGACTGTATCTGCACGTTTCTCTGCCCTGGGGCAAGGCAGCTGTCCACTGAGCAGGAGCTGTTGGCCGCCAACCTTCCAGCAGCTGGGGGCATGCGAGGCATCCACCAAAATAACCATTGGCCAAAACCCATAAAATAGTAGAAGGTGCTCATGAAATTTTGTTGAAATAAAGACTTTACAACAGTGGTAGCACTTGTTCGGTAGCTATCACCAGCTATAAACATTATTCATCTTTACAGCTTCAAGGTAGCCACTACTATTGTCCTCATTTATAGAGGAGAAGAAAAGAGCCAAACGATGCTGAGTAACTTGTTCAAATCAGGAGCAATACTGCAGCCCTGGTTGGCCTGAATTCAGAGGCTGTTCTGTTAACCCTTAGTTATCCTGCCTGAGACTCTACCTAAACAGAGGTGGCGAGCTATGCCCTTAGGCTGAATCTAACCAGCTATTTTTTTGTTTTTTGTTTCGTTTTGTGTGTGTGAGTGTGTGTATTTATCTATTTATTTTATCACCTGTAAGCTAACAATGGTTTTTACATTTTTAAGTGGGTGTACTTCAAACGGCTTTGTAAATACCTACATAATATCCTGATTTTGCCTCTTGACCCCCAAAGTTATTTACCACCTGACCTTGAGGAAATGTCTGCTGAACTCTATTTTAAACTATTGGGCTATAGTGGCTGGTGGCTGAAAGAAAATTTGTTCTAAGTTAAAGGGGTGTCTGAAGTTTTGATGAAAGCCATTGATAACAAGGAGTGAATTTTAGAGTTAACCTGTTACGGCGCGTACTGATTAAATGACTTTGAGCAAATCTATAGTTTTGGAATTATAAAGGGTCTGATGTCAGCTCTTCAGGATGTGTACGCCAGAGATAAAAATAACTTTCCTATTATACTAACATCTCAAGAATAGGGATATGTGGAAGGAGAAATACGCAGGGAAAGACACTTAAAATTAACCTATAAAGCAGCAACACAGTTCTTGGAAACCTCTGGGGCAGAATAAGCACTGGTCATAATTGAAATGTGTGTCCGTACCCAAAATCACTCCATGAAAAGATTTTTAAGCAAAAATATGTATTTTATGATTCTTCAACAGGATGTCTCTATACACATTTTTCTGTTTTTCTTATCATTACTATTTTGTTGTTGACATCCACAAAGCCATTCTTCAAACCTCAGGATTAGCCGTGATTTCAAAGAGAAAGTTGAAAAGTCAGCTGCAGCAACACTCTGGAGTAATTTGTTCAGAATCTCAAGGAACACAGTGCAGCCACCGGAAACAAAAGTCACTTTTAAAGCAGGTGTTCGTTTTAATTAATTTTGATTTGAGTAATCCATTAACACCTAAGTGTGTCCAGGTTCATGTCCTGTAATCTTGCTGGTCCACGAGCTGGAACTGGACTGGTTATCTTCTGGTATCGTCTTCAAAGATGGAGCAGAGCAGACATGTCCCGATTAGCTGGTTTCTGCTGCTTTACGATTAGAGCACGAGGGCCCCATGTCCTGAGCTCACAGCCAAGATAGGCTGCAGCCCGCGCTGGGCGCCAGGAACAGCCCACCAGTGGTTAAGTACGCTCAGCGGCACCCACACACTCAAGCAGTTTATTTCTCCAGGCTTACAAATTTGATTACTATAGAGTACAAAGCTATTAAAAATATGACCTTTCTAGTTTTCATGCCTTGGTGAAAAGCCAGATAATAACTTTGTTCGACTTGGTTGGTATGATAGAGTGCTTATTCAGATGGAAATAAAATGACTTTTCTTTACTGGAAATTATACCTTGAAGTCTAAATGTCCATCATCAGTGTAACACACAGACAGACACGTTAATTCAGGCTTGAAAGCGGTGAAGCTGTCAAAGAGGGAAGAACAGTGTTTCCATCTTCTCGAGGAGAAAATGAGTATTTTTGTACAGATATCATCAACTTAAAATGGTAAAAGGTAAAACTATTGTTTTAGGACAAGTAAAGTAAAAAAAAAAGTTGATTATACTGTATTATCAGAATATCAAAATAGACTTTATTGAAGCCTTAAAAGCAAATAAATAATATTTTATCATTAAACCATTGTTTTCTCCTAGAGACTTTTAAAACCAGGCAAAACGAACACATTTAACCTCAGCCATGGCTTTAAGTGGAACATCAGAAAATATCAAAAGAGCAATGATTTTATTTTCCTAAACGATGGATCAACGTTTGAAAGTTAATAAAACCTGAAGTGTTGCTGCGAGGGTTTACAATGAGCGAAAAAGCCACTGGGCTTTTGTTGTCCAGTTCTCATCAGGAGAGCAGGTTCCTTCAGTGTGTCAGCAGGAAGAAAATGTGTCTACTGCAGGATTTCTTGGAAGAATTTTATAAAAATATCCTTTTCCTCTCAGGTCAGGCAAACAAGCAGACCTCTAGGGTTGATGAGCTCTTTTCCTTCATGGGCAGCCTTGTAACAGAGCTGCTGATGGGCCCCTGTAAGCCTTCGTCTACCGAGATGGGTTAGTGGCAGACTGCTGTTACAAGCAACAATAAAAGTAATTTTTTCCTGAGGCCTAATATTTTATTTTCTTGTTATTAGAAGATGGGGTGAAGCTGGAATGGTGAAATAAGGTGAAGGGGAGTTCTGGGGGGAGCAGATGGTGTGGGGTTCCCCGCCCTACGGGCTGCCCTGTCCCCTGCTGCGGAGGTGATGGCTTTCCTTCCTGCCCTGCGAGGCCCGTGGCGCCCGCAGGCATGCACTCCGGGAATGCCTGTCCAAGCACCACCTGCTATCCTGGAAGCTGTTTTCCTGGGAGGAAGTGCCTGCTGGGGCTCAGACCCCAGCACTCACTTCTCATCGCCCAGCGGCACCTGACTTGGAAGCAGGACAGGGCAGAGGCTTCAGGGCCCCCGGGGTGGGTGGAGCGGTGGGCGTAGCCCCTCTCACCGCTGTACCTCACATAAAGGGTCTTTCCTCCTAACCCACAACCCTGGGCGTGGTCATTGGAGCTGTTAGTGACCAGAAGTGTCCGTCTGCCAGAAAAGATGCCACAATTCCCTTAACGGGAGGCGAAGGGAGCTGCAGGGACACTTCCCTCTCCTCAGTCCCTAAGCCCCCTGGCAGAGAGACCACTGTCCCCAGTGCTTCCAGCCGTGGGGCAGGCCTGCTGTGGGGATACACAGAATTCTCCAGCACTCTGATGTCCACTGAGGTGGTGACTGTCCAACAAGGGCAGACCACCCAGGATGGAGTCCTGCAGGAAGGAAATTTGGGCCACTCGGCCCATTACAGTGTCTAACAGGCTGGGGGCTGGCAGAGCGGAACGCAAGTTTTACAAAGTCGGTGGCAGACGGGGGTGGGGGGAGATTACACAGTTATGCTCTGTACTCTGCTTCGAAGTGAACTATATTTTGTGCAGATTAATTATATGTTTCCCCAATTTCCTGCCACCACAGGAAAGACACTGAGGGTGGCTAATATTTCAGTAGAGGATCCCAGTGCGGGCGTGATATCGTCACTCAAACTAACCTCTGCTGATGAGACTTCGTGTTTCTCTTGTGTTGGGAACTTGAATGTTTCTTGCAAGAAAAAAAAGAAAGGAAATGAATGGGGGTCCGAAGGGATGAACAGGGCTGGGCACTCCCCACTTGCCTGTCCAGCTCTGCTCCACCTCCTGGCAGCCTGACCTCAGGGTTGTCTCACCTCTGGGTCCAGCTTCCATCAGGCAGACCTACTTCAGAGGTGGGCGGGGGGCACAGGAGCTGTCTGTCCAGCCTCGGTTCCTCACTCTGAGATCAGGCTTCTCCTGCTGGCTCCTCTCCCTGGCAGACCTCCCTGGCTTCAGATTCAGCGCCCTCCCTTCCCTGAAGCAAGGGCTTCTGTCTGTTACCCTTTCTGGGGCTTCACAACCTCAGTTCCCCTAGAGTTCCCGACACCTCTGAGAACTGTCCCTATTAAATGTCCTTATTTACCCCTATGAGTATGCCATGTGTTGTCTGCCCACACTGGTGTGCCTAAGCTCTAGTTTTTGTTCTAACACATGCCTATAGGCCAGTCATATAATTTCTCTGTAAATTTGAAGAAAAATGGGCTTGTGTATGAGTTTTTTTCTCATTTAAGATCTTATGATTCTAGCTTTTTTAAAAAAATATACAGCATCATTACTATCACCCCTTTACTATCATTCAACAACTAAAGATAATAATTGTTTGATGGATATTATAACATTTATTGTTTATCAAAAATTTTAAACAAATCCTCTAAAAGTAACAAACTAAAGAGGAAATGAGAAGATTCTATCAATCCTGAAAACCCACATACTTATAGGAAATGCTGATATAGTCAATCAGAAAATTTTGTTATAATTTCTCAAAGTAATTTTTATGCCAGTGAGTCATTTTTTCCAGGTATCAATGTCACTAAGTTTTAAGTGAGGTGGTTAAAATCTGTGACTTGCTGACTGACAGTAGTTCAATGAATTAAACAAATAGGATAAGGGCACTGTTTAGTAGAGAAAACATTGCAGCAGGCTCAACAACAACAACAATAAAAAATAAAACGTCTAAAAATAAATTGCAGGCAGGACTTCTAGCAATGGACAATTGAAGAGATCAACAAACCCTTCCCTCAAAAATCAGCTATAAAACTGAACATGCCCTCTCTCCCTGTAGCTGGTGGCGATTCTGCCAGGCTAGGGCAAGCTGTGAAGACCTGTAGCCTCTTGGCTGTACTCACTGGCTCACTCATTTGTAGCAATAGATGATGTGAAATAGTCAACAAAGGAATTAAAGTAACACACTCAGTCATTCAAAGAGAGATCTGAGAAACAAAAAAGGCAGGAGACAAATGGAAAACAAATAGCAAAATGGCAAATGTAAATCTGGCCAAATCAATAATTACATTATATATAAATGGTCTAAACACTCAAAATAAAAATGGCAGTTTGTAAGATTAGATAAAAAAGGATTTAACTATAAGTTGTGTACAAGACACACAACATAGACTCAAATAAGTTAAAAGTAAAGAGAATGAAAAAATATATACTGTGCAAACAGTAAACCTAAGAAAGCTACATTTGCTATATTACTAATTCATTGAACAATTAGACTGAAAATTAGCAAGTATATAGAAGACTTAAACAATGGCATAAACCAACTCAAAATAATTGACAAATATAGACATTCCAAATAATAACTGGGGAGTATATATTCTTTTCTAGCAGAAATGGAACATTTTACAAGGCAGCCAATATGCTAGGCTATACAAGAAATTTCAATAAATTTAATAGGACTGAAATCATACAAAGTATGTTCACTGACCACAATAGAATTAAATTAGAAATCAACAAAAGGAAGAAATGTGGGAAGTCCCCAGATATTTAGAAGTTAATGAATTTCCAAATAACCATAGATCAATGAGGACATCACAAGGGGTATTAGAAAATACTTTTGAACTGAATGAAGGCAAAATTATTGCATATCAAAGTCTGTGGGGTGCAGCTAAGATGTTACTTACAGGACAATTAATAGCTTTAAACACCTCTATTGGAAAAAAGGAGGGTCTCAAATCAATAACCTAAGTTTCGACTGAAGAAAGTCAAAAAAGCAGAGCAAAATAACTTAAAGTAAGACATTATGAAGATTAGAGCACAAATTAATGAAATAGAAAATAAACAAAAACCAAAAAAATTGACAAATCTTTAGGTAGACTGACAAAGAAAAGACAAAAGCCACAAATCAGCAAAATCAGGAATGAAAGAAGGGACATAACCACCAACCTATAGAAATTAAAATAATCATAAGGGAATGTTATGAACATCTTTATGCCCACAAATGAAACATCTTAAATGAAATGAAGAAGTTTCTGGAAGTGCACACATTTCCAAAAGTGACTAAAGAAGGAAAAGAAAATCTAAATAGGCAAGTATCAAAATTAAATTAATAATTAAAGACCTTTCCACAAAGAAAAGTCCAGGCTTAGTTGAATCATTAAACATTTAAAGAAGAAATAATAACAACCTTTCACAAACTCTTTCATAAAATAGAGGAGAGGGAAGCAACTCCCACCTCATTCAATAGTTCCATGCTATACTGATTCCAAGTGCAAAGCTATGACAAAAAAGAAAGCTATAGACCAATATCCCTCATGAGTACGGATGCAAAACTATGAACAAAACATTAGCAAGCTGAGTCTAGCACCTTAAAAAAAAGGGTATATATCAAGACCAAGTAAGATTATGCCTGTAATGCAAAGTTGGCTTAATATATGAAGATCAATTAATGCACTGCACCACATCAATCAAATAAAGGTCAACAACAATTGATCATTACAATAAATGCAGGAAAAAATATTTGACAAAAGTCCAAACCCATTCATGACAGAATCTCTCAGCAACAACGTAGAAGGGAACTTCCTCAATCTGAAGAAGGGCAAACATGAAACACCCACAACTGATGTCATACTTAACTGTGAATGAGTGAGTTCCTTCCCACAAGATCAGGAAAAAGGGAAGGATATCCACTTTCACATGCCAATTCAACATTACATTGTTGGGTGTAGCTAGTGTGATAATACAATTAAAAAAACAAAGAAAAAATAAAGGTACCAGCTATGAAAAGAAAGAAATGAAACTGTGTTTATTTGCAGATGACATCACTGTCTATGTGGGAAATCTGATGGAATCAATAGAAAAGATACTAGAATGATAAGTGATTTCAGCACGATTGTAGGATACGAGATTAATATAAACACATCAATTGTATTTTTATGTACAAGTAACAAACAAGCTGAAAATGAAAGTAAGAAAATAGTTCCTTTCATAAAAGCATCAAAAAATAAGTAATTAGGAATAAATTTAACAAAAGAAGTGCAAGACTTGTATTTTGGAAACTATAAAACATTGCTGAGAACAATTAAAGAAGATCTAAGGAAATAAAGAGACACTCCATGTTTGCTGATTAAAAGACTCAATAATGGCAAGACAGCAATTCTTCCCAAATTGACCTACAGATTCAATGCGATCTCATTCAAATCCCAGAACATGGTTTTTTTTTTTTTTTTTTGGTAGAAAATGACAACCTGATCCTAAAAAATATATGGAAATACAAAGGACCTGGTAGCCAAAACAATCTTGCAAAATAAGAATAAAGTTGGAAAACTTTCACTATCTGATTTCAAAACTTACTATAAAGGTAATCTAGATTAACTGAACAGAACTGAGAGTTCAGAGATAAATACATTTATGAGAAACTAATTTCTACAAAGGTGCAAAGACAATTCAATGGCTAAAGGACAGTCTTTTCAATAAATGGTTCCAGGACTACTGTAACCGTATTCAAAAAAATGTACTGAGACCCTTACCTCACACCAAACACAAATATCAACTCAGGATAGACCACAGACCTAAAGGTAATAAGCTAAAAATATAAAACTTCTAGAAGGAAACATAGAAAAAAATCTTCATTAGTTTAAATTTGCCAAAGAATTATTAAATACAACACAAAAGCACTATATATAAAAAAATCAAAAAATTATATTTCATCAAATTTTGAAACTTTTGATCTTCAAAAAACACCATTAAGGAAATAAGATATGCTTCAAACTGGAAAAATATTTTCAAATTATACATCTGATAAAAGACTTGTATCCAGAATTTATAATCTTTTAACTCAATAATAAGAAGACATAAATCCAGTTAAAACATGAGTAAAAGTTTGAATATTCATGGCACCAAAGATGATACACAGAAAGCAAATAAGAACATGAAAAGATGCTTGACATCATTTGTCATTAGGGAAATGCAAATAAAACCACAGTAAGATATAATTATACTCCCACTAGAATAACTCTAATTCAAAGGACATAAAATTCCAAGTGTTTGATAGAATATGGAGAAACTGGAATTCTCACACATTGCTGTTGGGAATCAAAATGGTACAGCTACTCTGGAAAATAGTTCAGTAGTTTCTCAAATCATTAAACATACATTTGCCATATGACACAGTAATTCCATACCCAGGGGTCTGCCTAGAGGAATGAAAGCACAGGGCCACATACAGGCACCAAAGGGACTGTTCATTGGCATTATTCATGCAGATGGGAGCTGGGGTCAACACAGATGTCCATCAACAGTGAGGGATAAACAAAAGTGGAATGTCTATCTATCCCATGAAACACCAGGCAGCCAACGAAAGGATGGACTTCTGATACATGCTACACATGGATGAGTCCCAGACATGTGCTGAGGGAAAGAAGCTAGAAGCAAAACACCCCTTACTGTCTGATTTTATTTACATGAAATCTTCCATAGAGGCAAATACGGAGACAGAAAGTGGGTTAGTGGTTGCTTAGGGCTGAGGGTGGGCATGCAGGAACTTGCTGAGGTGGTAGAAATGTTCCAAAATTGGGTGGTGATGGGTGCTCAACTCTTCAAATTTCCTAAGATCATTGAGCTGTACACTTAATATGGGTGAATTTCCATGATACATAAATGATATCCAGTAACTCTGTAACAAATGAATTGCATTTGGTTGTTTCTAGTCTACTGCTGGAATACCACTTACTCTATTTCACTTCAGAAAGAACATAAACTGTGATTTGGGGAACATTTTTGTTACAAAACCAGATTTCACAAAGCCCACTTGAGCCTGTATTTTTGCTACTAACCAAAGAGTTCCGTCTTTGGCATCAAATCCCTCTCCCCACCGGGCTTCTCCACGAGCAGAGCTAGTGCACAGCCAGTGGTCTCCCCCACTCATGGACTCATCCATGTGTAGCATGTATCAGAAGTCCATCCTTTCGTTGGCTGCCTGGTGTTTCATGGGATAGATAGACATTCCACTTTTGTTTATCCCTCACTGTTGATGGACATCTGTGTTGACCCCAGCTCCCATCTGCATGAATAATGCCAATCAACAGTACTTGCAGTCTGTACTGTTTTGCTCTTCCCTGTCATTAAATAACGTGCAGTTTTAGAGAAGTGTCTCCTGCTTTGCGTATGGATCCTGTGTCTCCTCAGAGAGACGGAAGGTCCCCTTGAGTATAGCATATCCATCATGAGGATGAAGCCTGGTCCTAACCCTCACTAATACTCACGGAGCCTAGTAGATGAACGTAGCATTTAATCCTCAAGCAGCCCCACGGGATTGACACTACTGTTCAGCTCGTCCTATGCCTGATGCAAATGAAAGACAACAAGGTAAGATGATTTTCCCAGGTAACTCAGCTAGTCAGAAACGGTTAAGAACCCAGACAGCCTCCACTTTAAACCATTAAAGACTCTTTCAGATTCTTCCCATAATTCCTCATGGAACTACAGGCACCACTAGCTTTTCTGCAGTGGCTTTTCAACAGGTGATTTGAATCATGCCAATCATGAGTTGTCACACTGTCCTGTCCTGCCATTTCCAAATGCAAGCCCAGGACAGTCTGGGAATTGCTGTTTTTCCAGGCACGGCTGACAGTTCTTGGAGCAGCAAAGCACACATACCTGTGAAGACTATAATCACAAACCCAGTGAATCTTCACAAGGTTATGACAACTCTCTACCTCGGAAAATAACGTTGATTGATATGTTTTTAAGAGACTGACATGTGTAACTCTGTATTAAAAAATTATTAAATAACTCCTTGAAATAAAAAGGCAGTCGTTTAATTAATAGTTATGCACCGCATGACAGCATAATTATTCATTACCAAAATGCAGGAGCAAAATGACTTCTAATTCCATCCTCAGAATCTTTGAAGGTAAAAAAGTACTTTAAGAGGAAGTAAGCTAGGAAGAGAAGATGGTTTTTGTAAGCACTTGAGATCTTTCTTGACTTGAAATTTAAAAAAAATCTAAAGTGGAAATGACAGATGATGTCATGCTATATTTATTTAAGGAGGGGCAAGTGACTAATTTAAAAACACATATATAATTCAATAAAAATAGATTTAAAAAATGTACATGTAGAGGGGTTTCTAACTCTTTTGCTCCCACTGTTGTTTTAGCTAGATTATTTTTTTGAGCTCTCTGGGAAAATGTGACTTTATCTGTGTCTGTTTGGAATTGGCAAAACATTTCTATAAGTTATTCAGAATTAATGAGTCCTGAGAGCCAATCCCAAGAGACATTTTTACAGTTTGTTTTCCGTGACATGACAAGGAGTTTGGCACTGACTTAGCTCAGGCCAGGCTCCAGGTGCTGGGCTGAGTGTTACACTGAGACCTCAGTCACCTCTTTACCCTCATTCGAGCCTTCTCCATGGGTAACTGGGACACAGGAAGTAAATGTGAAGCCACACCAAAGGACCCCTCGCAGGTGAGTGGAGGTGGTTTAGGGCAGGCGGGCCCAGCAGGGATGAGCTTATGGGGACTGTGGTCTGGACTGCTGGCCGTTGTTGGGTTGGAGGGACCGCCGGCAGCAGGGGTCAAGCATCAGTAAGGAAACAGGAGTCGGTGCCAGGTTTGCGTTCTGACGAGTCTAAGCTTACGTTCTTTAGGAATCGGGGAGCCAGTGAGAGTTCCACAGCATAATCAAGTTGGCATTTAGCAAGAGTAGGCTGGCAGTGGGCAGGGGACTGAGAAATGTCAAAAGCAGACAACAGACTCAATCTTGGATGATGGCCTTCAGAACCTGGGGCCCAGACGGCCCAGGTCAAACGTCTCATCCCGCCGTCTGTCCACCCTGTCTCCTCTCTAGCTGCCAGCTGCCTTCCCCCTCATCCCCGCAAAGCTGGCGGGCTGTTCCCTGCCCCCCTCCTTGGGATGCCAACCCCCCTCAGTCTTGGATGCCTCTTTCCTGCTCTTTCTCTTGTGTGGATATTGGTCTGGACTGGACTTCCAACAAGATTCTGCACCTGGCCTGCTGTCTTCAGTCTGTCTTGACCCTTCACCGCCTGACCTTCTCTTCCACCTGGGAATTCTCCTCTGTGTATTGCGTGGAGCTGGCTCCAGAGACAGGAGTTTGTGGCCATCCGTATATGGAGGACTGACTTCAACTCAAAACCAACAGTGACTGCCTGTCTTTCGTGGTATTTTGAGGCCACACCTGGGCTCAACAGGGAAGAATAATGGGAATGGCTTGCTGGGGCCACAGGTAAGGTGGGGGTGGCCATGGTCAACCTAGATGTCTGTCTTTCCTATGACCGATTGAAAGTCGCTCCTGAAGTAAACTACATATTCTGAACTTGCCCGATTGTGTATTTTGCGTAACCAGATTCAAGCATCTGCTCTGGTTGTCTACGTCCATTCTCATTCATAGCAATTCATCGCAATCCACCGTGCGCCTCTTCCTCTGCCTGCCCTGCTCCTCTCTCCTTGCCCACTCCTCCCACCACCGCGGCTCAGCTCCCATGTCCTGTCCGCCTGCCCTCTCCGAGTGCGTGCTCACTGGCCCGGGCTGTGTGCATCTGACTGGCTCTCCTCTTGCCCTGCAGGCGACCCCTCAAGTAAACTGTTAGCCCCTCAAGGACTCAGGCTGAGCTTATATATTTTAACAGCTCGACGTGCACAAGAAGGGGTTGATGAGCTGAGCTGTGGATTGATTTATTGATTCAGAGGTTGCTATTCTAGCCCAAGTTACTGAAGATTAGAGTCTGGGGAGATTGGATCATAGAATCTGAGCCATGAAAGGACCCTGGAGATCATGAGGCACTTGATTCCGTTTGGAGAGCAGGGCTGGTCTGCGTGTCCAGGGTTGCATTGAGTTAAGGACAGAAATGCCTCCCTGTTTCTCTTGATTGCTTTTCTGTCTAATTTTTTTTCTATCTCACCTCCTTCTTACGTCCACTGGAGATTAAAGGGCAGAGCCCAGTGTCTAACACACCAGTTTGACTTTACACTTAAATCTCAGTCTTTGCACAGACCTGATTCCAAAGTATAAAACCACACACTGAGAAAACTTTATGTAGAGGAGCAAATCCCACTGCCTGGCGGCCTGCCCAGAGCTCCCTGGCAACACTGCCAGCAGGTTGACCACCTTCCTGCATCAGCAGGGACCCTTTCTCCTGTGGGGCTCTGGGTCTGGGAAGGCTTTTGCCAGTCCCGCTGTGATTGGGCTGGATCTGCTGCCACGGCCGCGGGAAGACAGAGGCACTGCTGATTCTCCATGAGACGGTCATCCTCGGAGAACGCTGGTGAGCAGGGCCGTAATGGGATATGAGTAAACATCCCAGGAAATCGAGTTCCCAGAGCCTTCCTTCTGCTCTTCCTGATATGCTTAGGGGGAAAATATGCACTTAACACATACATCGTAAAGGACCAGTGGGGCCTCGTCAGGGCTTTATGACAGCCAAGTGTAAATCGTCTGCGCCGTGGGTAGTTCCATGATTAATTGCGTTCTGTCCACATTAGGCTGCATTATTATCAGCCACTCGCTGTTTAGCACTTGCTAGGCTGTTAATTATTGTTGTGTGGCTCTAAGGAATGTTTTCAAAACATTTTAGAATTCTACTACAGTGATGGCACAGGGAGGGATTTAATAAGCCACTGTTGTACATAAGAAAGACGAACAGATATTTTAAAACATGAAAATAATTTAGTTATGGTTTTTTCTTCCCAGGCCATTGCTGGCAAAAAAAATGTGTTTCTAACATTGCACTGCATGTCAGCAGTGACTCTCACCTTGGATTCCAGTTTTATTCTGCACATAAGTGGGACAGAATCCCTCAGGGCCTATGAATTAAGTCAGAATGAAGGGGAGGGATTCGAATCCTGAGATACTGCAGCATGATCTTTACATTCTCAATCAAACACTCATTACTGGCCCTTCCTTGAGTTGGGATGGTTATAGAGAGTGTTTATTGGTGAGTCTGTTTCTTTCTATAAATCTGGAGAAAATGAAATTACGTCCATGACTTTTTCTCAGTTCTTTCCCACCAGGCCCCAGTGACCCCTTCCCAGGTACCCAGGTGTTGCTGTGCACGGTTCAAGGTGCTGCACTGGTATTTCTGGAGGCTGGGGCTTTAATTCAAGATCAACCTGTGCTTCTTTGTTTCATGCGAGCACTGGGCAAAGAGCTGGGATTTTATTTTGTTTCATGAGGGACTTGGAGACTCGGATTAGTACCAAGTACGGATGAAAGTGCAGAATCTACATGTTCTGAGTCTTCACAATGAACCCAGTGGAAGTTGTCATCACTGACACGGAGAAGTTCCTTCACAAGGAAACATAATTAGAACTGGCTGGAGCTATTCACGAGCATTTTCTTTCAAATGTCTCTAAAACATACGAAGAGTCCAAGAGTAACATGCTCCTTTATATTCAGCAAGTCTAGTTTTTGTTTTGATTTTTGGCTTCTGTGTAGATCTTTGAGGTTACCTGTGTAGATCTTTGAGGTTACCCTTTATTTACATAAGAAAACCAAGCTGTGAGACCTCGACTCCAGAGCCTTGTCCGCAGGGACCCTGGGCCTTGAACTTGGATTTCTATCTCCCGCAGTGGAGTTCTTCCCATGGTGTTTTGCCATTTTTAAAAAATCTTAAACAACTGTGGTTTATTCCTTATAATGCTATTCCCTTAGAGTTGCCAGGAATCTCTTCATCACGGTGTTCAGATGTCCACATTTGGATCCGCATTTATTTTCTTCAACTTCGTCTCCGCCTCCATTCAACCCAACCCCGTATGGCCCCGCTGTCTCCACGAGATGTGCAGACGTCTAGATATTTCTACCCTGTCGCCTCCTGCATTTCCGGACCCCATGCAAGCCCGGCTCAGCCCTGCCTTCTCTGCAAATCTTCCTCAAGCTCTTCTGTCCCCAGTTGCCGTCTGCTTGCTAAAATCCTCTAGGCTTGTGATCTGAGACACACAACTTAGCACGAAACAGCAGAGAGTTTTGTCTTTTCAGTGACTTCAGGAGAGGAGATGGGGAAACCCTGCCTGGCGATGTTCGTCTGCTTGTGCTTGTGGAAACCCCAGGAAGGCAGACAGAGGGGCTGCATCCACGGGACAAGACTGGGCCGAAATCCACGGTCAGCACAGCAGCCCTGCTCACGGCACCCACTGAGTATCCACCGAATGAAACAGCACCAAAATAAAGTAAATTCACCTGAGAGGCTGGGGTGGAAGAGACACTGAGGCGAGACACAGAGAATGAGGGGAGGGAGGTGGGGGACGAGCAGCTGACCTCACTCACTCACCCCTTCCTTTGTGCATTTGATCTACACCCATCCCCAAGGAAGCCTCTTGTGCCAACCCTCCTGCCCTGGAGCTCCCGGACTTTATTGGCACTTTTATGCCCAGGGTCACCCAGCCGAGGTCCTAAGTTTTATTGGTTGGAGTTTCGGTCCATTTATAAGAGACGACCGATCACCGGGTAGTTTGGCATTACATATTTCAACCCAGAAAGAGGAGATACCGTTTTCTTCAAGCATTTAGCAAATATTCACAAAGGGCCATTGCAGGTCTTCGGATAAGCCAGACAAGGGCTCTGCCTTGACGGAGCTCATTCCTGGTGAGGGTGGGGCGAATACACATGCGGATACAGAAATAACTCCATGTTCCTAACCTAAGTAGTGACAGAGGATGAAGATGCGGGGCCTGGGCGGCTGCTCGGCTCTGCTGGTGACACCGTTCACCTCTGCGCCGCGTGTCGTGGGAGGGCTGGCGGAGGAGAGCATTTTACACTCTGCTTTGGCTAAAGCAGACCCTCAGCCTGAAGAGCTGGATCATTTACATTTTGGATCATAAGAAGCGACCTTGGTCTTTACCTCAAATAGGTTCACTACCTGGGTCTTACTTGCTGACAGCAAGCCTGAGCTGGCGGTGGAGGGTGGTGTTGGGTGCCATCCAGAAGCTGCAGTTTTAGGCAGAGGAGGTGATGCTCTAAGGCACGTGTCAGCCCATGTTTCCACAGGCTGCTGTGGGAATTGCATGTGCAGGAAACGAGGGAAATGCTCGTGTCTCCGTGGGGGCACCTCCCACTGTAAAACACAGCAAGAGGAAGGTCTGTAAACCCACACACCACCCAGGGACACCTTGATTCCCGAGAACGAAGAAACTAAGATTTATGACGCACGTAACCCTATACCCAGAGCTCGAGAATGAGTCCCAGGCTGTGCCGTGCAGATCCACCCTTTCTTCCCTCACTCCGTTCCTTACTTTCTTCCTTCCTCTATTCTGCAGGCTTGTTGAGCACCCGCTGCCTCGGAGACAGAATCTGAGGGCCCAGCAGGGGGCAAACCACCCAAGGTCCCTGCCTCCGATGCATTGCATGCTCGGCTGCTCTTACGCCACCGTGAGCCACAGTCCTAGTGACCTTGTGGCCTGGACTCAGAACCAGCTCCTCTCATCCCAGTGCCAATGTATGTGTTAGGATGCAGCAAAGTCTGCTCAGCACAGAACTCCAGTGAACAATCGCACAAAGCTGGGCTGGAAGGTGGGGGATGGACAGACAGATGCATAGGCTTATAGACCAAAGGATGGATGGGAAGAGAGATAAGGATAGACAGATCTGGTTATTTGATATCTTCTAAGTGGAGGTTTTGGGTAAAATGGAACACTACACGAGGATATGGAACAGCAAGTATTTTCCGTTCTCCTCTAGCTACTCCATCTAGGAAAATGTGACTCTACTTATACACCTTTATAAAGAGGAATATGTAATTTTAAATGGCGATCTGTAAGAGCAATTGTGACAATTTAATCAGATTATTGTCGTTATTTTAGTTTGGAAGCATATCGTGTCACAGAAATTCTAAATAACGACTATTTTCTCCCTTAAAATGATCAACTTCCTCTTCGGAAACTGCTTCCAAGAGGTCGGTGAGCATATGATCTAGGGAGGGTCTCGGCGCGTGTGCTCCCAGGAACACGCCTGCTCTTTGCAGAGAGAAGTGGGACTGAAAGGCATTTTGATGAAGTGCTATTGATTTTCAGAGTTATAAATCGTAGAAACGTAATGATTTTTAGCAAATATCTTCTACACTTCTCCTAGGGCCAGGCCATAAACTTGGATGATAAATATGAAGAAACACAATGTAGAGCTTTCCAACCGCATAAACGCACATGAAAGTGGACACATGCACACACATGTGCACGGTTTAAATTTCAACCCAAATATGACAAGATTCGACTTCAGCATGTTTTATTTTGAAACCAGGGCACGGACACAGCACATGGAGATGCTGTTTGGTAAAAACCAAACCAAACCAAACCACAACAGGGTCACTCCTCTGAAATTCTCTGTGTCCCCATCTAATTTAGGCAGGTCACATAAGTGACCTCAGAGACCTGGTTTTTCTCAACACTGACTCTTTAAGATGGATCCCCAGTTACCACTCACGATCAGACAGTGCATAGCCCCTGATCCCAAACTAGTAGGTTCTTCCCCTGGCTGAGCCCCCCCACCGAGGAAGGACTTTCTCTCTTCTGAAGTTTGCAGGCTATACTCACTCCAGTGAGTGAGTCACACACTCAGGGACATCCCTGCACTCACTTGTGTTTCCTGTAACATTTCAGGTCACCTCTGGAGCTTCAGAAGCAACACAATACCCACATTATTCTTCCAGTTGATATAATTAAAGATGTACATGTATGTGTAACAAAAACACTTTGAACTGAATTCGTTTCATTACCAGAACAACAAATACTGGTTAACTGAAAGCAATATAAGTGTGCAAATATTCATTAATAATCCAGCTTTAACTAGCTCTAAGAAGCTTTTCATAAAAACCAGGAGTGACTTTCCAGAACAAACACTTGTTAATTTTTCTGGTCAATTTTCATTCTAGACAATTTGCTGTCACAGCTGGATGCAGTTAAGCAAACCAATCTGTATTTATAGAAGTCAATTTTTTTTAAACCCTTGAAGGCGGGTATAAACTTAAACATTTCTCTGGATTCAATACATATTAACTAAATGAAGTGTATTTGTGAAACTGAAAAGATCATAAGGTACACTGAGAGTTTATGGAATCTTTAGTTTTTCGTTTATCTTACGTACACCAATGCTTCTATCACCTGTGGTGGTTAAGGTTAAATTTGCATAATTTTAGTAGGTTATCTTGAGAAGGATCATCTCCATTCATTATTTAAACCACTTCTCAAGATGAAATGTTCGTATGTGAATTCACTCACTAGGAGATTTTGGAGTCCTTCTGTTTGCAAAGCTCTGGATGGGGTGGTCCCTGGCAGGCGTGGTGCCTGGGAGTGTGGTCCATTCTGTGCACGTTTAGTGGGTGTCACATGTAACCTGTGCAGCATCTGAAGGGCCCTCACCTAGGACGGCCTCTCAGAAAGTCCTCTTGTCAGACTCACCCGTGGACAGCACCCAACCTGAAAGGTCCAAGTCAGACATGATTCTGCCCACAGTGTGTAAAAACCTCCAAATAAAAACCTCCCTACATGGTCTGCTGTGACCCTTCCCACCCTGGGCATCCCTTGTTTCGGGAAATCCTCACCGTGAGCTCAGAGCCACCCACTGTGTGCACGTTCGTGTCCTCCGGAGGCAGAATCAGCAGGCCACACTCCTCCCCCAGAATTCAAAAGTGACTCTCCATATCCCTCTATGTCATGTGGGGTGATCGTGGCCCCCTTATCTTCCCTAAAACATCCCTCAAACCCAGCTTTGGCTTCTCTCCAAGCCTTTCTGTGTTCATCTCTAGACCATTCCTGGGGCTGTTATTAAAGCACTGCTCTACTTCCCAGAGGGGAGGCCTCTCGCCTGGCAAACAGGGTGAGCAAGAACATTGTGAAGAGTCCTGAGTCAGTAAAAACTAGACAGAGGCTGCCCGGTGGTGCAAAGGCAACTGCTCCAGGTTCACGGGTGGAATTCACGCCCTTCTCCGGGGGGGCTCTGAGACACGGGCTTGGAGCATTGTGGTCCTTTCTTAGGTGTAATTTTACATTAGCTAATGGCTTTCCAGCACAAATCATACTGGAAACAGCTCACCAGAAGCTGGGCCAGGGGGACGAGTGACAGCAGGGCTGGGGGAAAGACTGAAAAAGAAGTTGGTGAAAGCGGACTCAGTGGCTTAAAAAGCACAGGAGAAAACGATGCCTATTTCACGTGGGGACATTCCGCTCACATCAACAGCGCTAGGAGGGGAGAAGATCATCAAAGTAGTCGAAGAAAACTTTAAAGACACAGTATTTGAACCTGTTCAATTTGAATATACATATATTATGTATATCATGTATATAATATTTTAAAAGGATTTCCAACCAACAATTTTTAGTCACTTTTGTTTAACTTTTGGCACTTAAAGGAATAGGTCTTTTTCTTCTGAAAAATGACATGATGACTTAATACTCTTTCATTATTGAGAAGCTATTGTTTGAAATCTCATAGGAAGGTGTCCCTGACATGACTGAGCAGAGCGGGTCCCTGCCGAATAAGCCGTCTTATTTAAAAATATTGACATTCCTTCACAAATGGCTCTGCTGTATACAACATCAGACACATAAACCCTGCTCCTGTGGAAACCTTCAGATTCTATGTCTTGCCAGTTTCAGAGCAGGAAGAAAGAGGAGTCACGAGTGGCACCTCCACCTGGGCAGCCCTCACAGCATCCTCCTTTAAGGACGGCACTCTTCCCTGGCCAGAGCTGTAATCACAGAGCTTCCTGGATCCCGGTTCCCAGAGAAAAACTCAAGTCTAACGAAAGCCGACATATTCTTGAAAACCAAATGTGCTTTCCTAGAGTAGATGGGGAAGAGTTTTTCTTACGTAATTACACTCAACTTAGAATTTAAAGTTTTCAAGTACTTTTACATCAACTAATTCATTTGTTCCTTGACACTAAAAAACAAAACAGGATCCATGCAGGATGGAAGATATTGTGATAAGATAACCTCTGTCCTCTACCAGAGGACCCTTAGGATAAGCTCAAGGCCCCCTCCTAGAACCGGGTACCATGTAACTTTGCTGTCATTCTCGAGTTACGTTTCCATGCGGCGCTGTGCTGTAACTCCTCTCAGTGAGTCACCTCCTGACCAGGTGGAGGTTTTGGGTAAAATGTAACACTACATGAGGATATGGAACAGCAAGTATTTTCCGTTCTCCTCTAGCTACTCCATCTAGGAAAATGTGACTCTACTTACACACCTTTATAAAGAGGAATATGTGATTTTAAATGGCGATCTGTAAGAGCAATTGTGACAACTTAATCAGATTATTGTCGTTATTTTGGAAGCTTATTGTGTCACAGAAATTCTAAATAATGACTATTTTCTCCCTTAAAATGATCCCCTTCCTACAAGCAAAGCAGGACCCCTTCTGTGAGGATCCGTCCAGATGCTCTTTGGCCATTTCTCCAAAGACATTTGTATCAGGGGTGCCAGATGGGAAAATAGAGATTAAAATGACAAACGTTTGGGTCTGTCTTTGAAAGAATACCAGTAAATATTTTGTGTGAGCAGGGCCAAACGGGGGTCCTCCCACCAGCTGACAAACCTTTGAGGTTTGGGCAGGGAACGGGGTATTTTCAAAATTTTTTATTGGAGTAACACTGATTTATAACGTGGTAGGTTTCACGAATAAACATTATGTTTCTACTCCTCTACACGGGAGGTTGTTTTTAACCTGGAGGAAACTTTACGGCAATGAAAACTTTCCTCTCCAGCTCCCACCAGTCCCCAGTATATTTCCTGAATTACCCTGTCAAGTTCAACATGTAATATAAATGAAACAACTTTTAATCATTCCAGGAGAGACGCGTGACAGATGTAGATATTACACTTCAATATATGGAAATAGCCTCAAAATGTCATTAACTTTTGAATTAACCATGAGCCTTGATTGTTTGAGAAGAGGTGACATATTTCCCCATTTAGAGTTTGGGACAAGAAGTTAATTTAAATGCCAAAAGTACATATATTTGAGTAACATGATGTCAAATAAATCTTTTAGCATTAATATAAAAATGGCATTTATAAAAGCGATAATGAATGTAGCTAAAGGCACACTTTCCTAAACAGTTTTACTCAATTGGGACCTTACAAAGCTTCAGTCTGTTGTTCCACTTTCATTAGTGTCTTTTTTTTTTCAGCCCAACTATAGTAAAGGATATATATTTCAAGTTAACATTTACCGAGCATTGACTACAGGACAAACACTGTTCTTTATGCCCTGGGTGCATCATCTAGTTCTCACAGCAACCCCAGGAGGCAGCTCGTTGTGTTATCATCCTTTTCCAGGGGAGCAAGTGAGGCTTTGGATTAAGTATTTTTTCTGCGGGGACACATCCATAAACAGTGTCTCCTGGTCCAGCCGGTTTTCCTGGAAGGTGCCCAGTTCTCCCAGGAGCTGCCTTCCTCTCTGGACTCAGTGTCCACAGCCGTGGCACTCAGCCCTGCCCTAAGCCGAGAGGCAGAACAAGCAGTCATTGTCTGAGCATATTCCACGTGTTAACACAGTCACCAGGTTCTCCTGTGTTCCCAATGCCTGCACCCACCTGGCAGGGAGTGTTGGGTCCTTGTTTTCACCACCTGCCCCGAGATCAGAGTGTGCTAGGTGGGAAGGGACAGTCTCAGTAAGTTTCTGTTTTGGGACAGGGGCTGTTATCCCTCATTAGGGTCAAAGGGTTTTTGCAGCTGGGGTAGGTAGCAGTGACACCAAAAATGTCTGACAGTGTCAGAAAGCTCTAGAAGAATGAGAGAAACCCATTTATAAGACTGTGGTCTTACAAACAACCTGCTTTCCCTCCCCTCTGCCCGTGTTGGCCATTTGGGAGCTGGGCTCAGAGCCTATGCCGTGGATGCCACTGGCTGTAGAGCCATCCCCCAGCTCTAGGGGAGCCCCTGGGAACCTGTCAGTTTTGGTCCAGGCTACCTTTTATCAGCTGTGTTTCCCCCTCTCCTCCCTGGACCATCTGAGAGGAGGCTGATGAGGAAGTATTTGCTCCACACTAATAACAGGAAGCTGTAGCTACCACACCGACTCTGTCCACGTCCCACATCGTAACATTAGGGGCCCCGGCACCACCTCAAATCCTCAGACGTGCCCTTGGAACACAGGACCTTCAACGCAACTCTACCTCAGAGTGAAA
Organism: Grampus griseus; assembly: GCF_964374135.1. Lineage (NCBI taxonomy): Eukaryota > Metazoa > Chordata > Mammalia > Artiodactyla > Delphinidae > Grampus > Grampus griseus. The sequence goes on from NC_139018.1 coordinate 148,323,348, forward strand.
CCTGGGACCCCACTGGGCACCAGCGTTGGCAGGGTCAGAAGAATGGTCAAACCCCACTGCTCACAAATGTTCGGATGCCACTGCCCGAGGGGGCACATTAGCTACACTCACACACCTCCAGTGATGGGGAACTCACTACCTACCAAGCAGGTTTCCAGTTCCTCCTGAGGAACTCTATTCTGTCTGTAGGTAATTCGTTAGAGACTTTTTTTGTAGACTCTCAGCTTAATTGTCTCCCTAATTTACAGTTGATGATCACAGTCTAACTCCTCAGATTGACAGGGTTAAATCTAAGCTCACTCCTAAATGCTCAGTTCTTTAAAGGGGGCAAGCTGGAAGGGAGAGGTGGAATATTATTTTTCCCTTTCAGTATGGTAATCACTAGAGATGTTTAAAAGAAAGTGGGTGAAAAGTGACAAATGAGCAAAAAATTCTACCTTTTAGTAAAGGTTAAAAGCAGGTGTCAGACCTCGAAGTTTATCACAGCTAAAGGGACTTAAGTGGCCCATCAGCATTTTGACTTGAAGTGTGAGGCAAACACAATTGACAGAGAAAAGCAAAAATCTGTGGAGGCTCTAAACCAAACATTATAGATAAAGGACCAACCTAGAGTGGATTCTGTTGTTGCCTGGGACACATACAGCTGTGTAAAATATTCTGTGTATGCATATTTTATATGTGCATATACACACACACACACTTAATGCACTTTCGATACGTATTTTTATGGGAGATCTGAAACACAAGTCAACTATAAAAAGAAATACTTTCTTATTTTCTGCCTTGTCTATGTCAGTTGAAAAATATATCAGTGAGAAAATTACTTTTTAAAGGGAGACTAACTTTAGTAATAGAAAGTAAGGAATAAAGAAGAAATATCCAACTGAAAAGCCTGGTAAACCCAGCTTACACTGACAGGGAAAAAGCTGCCCTTTACTCCTGCCTGGCAAAAATAGCAAGATTCTAAAATCTATTCTTGGCTACAGTTAATGTATACTATGAACCCAGAAAGAGTTAGGCTTTTAGGGGAAAAAAAGATTGTTTCTAATTGTTTTTATCCTATGCTGAGGTATTCTTGCTGAAAGATAAGAATTACCTATATCCAAGAAAAGTTTCAATAAATTGTAAATACATATTCAAAGGAAAAAATATATGTAGTTAATATGGAAGCCATATGTTACCAATGTAAGCGCTCATTATATGAGTGCCTGATATAAAATAGCTCAATAAAATAATCTTGGAGCATTTAAATCTCAATTGGCATTGGCAAGGAATGAAATATCTCCAAAAGGGTGAAGAAGCCAACAGATTTCACTCAAAGCAACACCAGGAAATGGGTCTGTTCCCATGTGGTCCTGCCATTCCTGTAACTTCATAGAAAATGATGAAACGGCCCGACATCAGTTCTGAAAACCCATGCAGAGCGTTGTTTAAACCACTGTGTTTTTTTAAAGGAAAGAAAAGGTCTGCATTTCCTTCTGGAGCATAGAAGCTATTGGGCTTTACGCCCTGGAAACGGTCTACAGTCAGCAGAGCTGCACGAGCTACGTCTTGCAGGCAGTTTCCTGTGTCGCCCTCATCTTTGTTTTGAAAGAGCTGCCGGGAGACCCCAGACCCAAACATGTCCTACTAGTGGTCAGCCAAGGACCTTGCCGCACTTTGCATCCCCAGTCAGCCTGCCAAGGTGATTTTTCTATAAATCTTTAAAAAATCTGCTCCAGATGGTTGTAAATCATGATACACTTTACCTCCGTGTGGATGTGATATTTATTATGGTTTGTTTTTGATTTTTTAGATCAAAAGTTCTCATTCCCCATATTTGTGTCATTAATGACCACTTTTGAGAATTTGGCCCTAAAGCTCGGAAATCAAAGTCAGAACATACGTGAGATCATAAATTCCCAAAGGACACGGATTTTGTCTATATTGTTTCAAACACACCCAAGCAATGCTTGGCATGTGGCAAGTGATGGGGACCATGAACCCACACCCTCTAGCTTTGAGTCTTCTTGGCCCTGAGCACAGGATTTCAGGCCTTCTTCACTCTCCGTGGGTGGGGAGTGATTAAATATTGGTGAAACTGGTCAACGGGCTCCAGGTCACACATGGCTATTTTGGCCAATGCATTCAAGGATTTATTTGTTACAATTAAGCCTTTCCCAGCTCTCATTTCTCAAATTGTACATTCCTGCCAATCGGATCTTTTGATCAGAGTAAAAATACTACATCGATAAAATGTATACAAAATAAACAGATGCAAGAGGAAAAGCTATCTCTCAGAGTTGGCCTCCTACCTCTGGGTTTTCAAACTATCAGGTCCCCTCAGGGGCATCCCCAACAGACACACACTGCCACACCTCCAGCTCCGTGGCCAGGGGCCTCACGGACCTTCTGGGAGAAACGTGAGAGGCAGACGGGCTGCAGCACTGACCCCAAGACATCATCTCCATTTACAGATGGGGAGACTGGAGTGTCAGACTCCAAGGCCACAGAGCTGGAACTCGAAACTCAGCCCTGACAAATTCTGGCCCGTGTGCTTTAACCAGTGCACTACATCTTAAGTAAAATACGCCCTAGGAAACAGCAAAAAACAAAATCTTGCAGGCAGGACATGAAAGATTTTTGAAAAGTAGTTTTTGAAACTCTCTCTTTTGCAGAGTTTTTTTTTTTTTTAATTGAAGTATAGCTGATCTACAATGTTGCAGGTGTACGGCAAAGTGGTTCAGTTATACATATATATGTATTCTTTGCAGAATTTTAATACAAAGCACTTGAACCTATAAATGTAGCCGTCTGGAGGTGGAAGGGGAATGATCCTGATACCCCACCGCATACACACACACGCACACTCACTCATGCATGCACACACACGCACACGCACACACTCATGCACGCGCACACATGCACACACACACACACACACACACACACACACACACACACACACACACACTCTACAAGAATCTTGTGCTCCACATGCTGATGCTCCCAGACCAGAAACCACAGGTCATCCCCACAGCCAGGTCACCGGGATAGTGGCTCACAGTGTGGCCTTGGTTTACCTTGTGAGTTTATTTCCAAAACACCAGTGACTTCGCTTCACAGAAGGTGAGAAAGTGCGTGAACGAGGCTGGGGAGGGAGGCCCTGGGGCCTCTTAGAGACCCTCTTTCTTGTCTCCCAGTTTCTGCTGAGGAGAGGCGCTTGGCTAACTCACTAGCTCTTCAGAAACCCGACTCGGATCCCAGCCCTGTTCTGAGAATGACCAGGAACTCAGTAGGGACAGTGCAGCCTGGAAACCCCTCCACGGACTGGCCATACTGGCCCAGCCACGTGAGACCAGAGGCGCGGCTCAGGGGACCCCACCCGCCAGGTCACTGCAGAGGCAGGGGTGGGGAAGCATTCACCACGCCCCTCACACGGGCTGAGGACCAAGGATCAAAGCTCCGAGCCGCCCACAAGAAGTTCGGCACAATTTTCAAATGCAGGCGCACTTCTCCAGGGCTCTGAGTGCCTCTCCTGGGCTGAGCAGCCTTGGGGAGCCACGTGACAACACACAATGCCACGCAGTGCCACACGACGCCACTGCTGATTTACTGCGTGGGAAGCAGCACTCCATCACTGTCCCCCGGCTGCCACTGCCACCAGCTCTGCCTGTCCCCGGGCAGCTTGCTCACAGAGGAAATTATTCACTTGCTTGTATGTTACATGCAAAACAAACTCTTTTTAGCTGTCTCCATCTATCACCTAGCCTGGCCGTGGGCTTGGTAGAGGGCAGGGGGCGAGGGCAGAGGAGTGGAAGGTGCCGGCTTCTCCTTGAAAATGCTGGAAGAGCACATGCGGGCAGGGACAGAGAAATGCGCAGGCTGGCCCAGGTGCTGTTCCATGAGCTCTGTCTCATCCTCCCTGTGCTAGCGCGGAGGGACAGTCGGTGGCAGCGCTGGGGAGCCTGCAGGGTTTCTTGTCTGCAGCAGCGGAGCTCCATGGAGGCCCCTGCCCGGCAGCTCACACTTTCCAGAAGCAGGAGGCCTTTCAGACTCTCAGATAAAGTGACAGGTTGCGTTGGCATCGAAGCTTCTTTCTGGGGTCTGGGATTTTTCATTTTGTTTCATTATTGTTTACATTTAGGACATACCGCTTCACTCTCAAAAAGATGATGCCCAGAGAGTCTTCAGGTGTGACTTTGTCACACTAATTTTCACAGGCACTTTAGAAAATGCACGTAACGTCCCTGCAAACACACCTAAACGAGATCGGAGAATACAGGCCAGTTGCTGGTCGAGTAGGAGCCTCACCTGCCTAGCGGATGTAGAAGAAAAGGGTATTTTGGCGAAAATCTCAGCACATGGAATCTGGATGCTTGCGGATGCTAAAGAAGATGACCAGTAGAAGGACGGGCTCATCGCTGAGTGGACGCCCTGCCGGCCTGGCTCTTCATCTGGCCTAGTCGATTGGACGGGCTCCGAACCTACAGTAGGTCCCCACTTGGGATGAGATGGCTCAGGTGGGGGATGCCCGCCGGCCAGCAGAGCTTAGAGAGACGCGGCAGAGAGACATGAACTTTCCAGTCCTGGGCAACAGAGCCCTGGGATCAAGGTGGCCACGTCCCCGGACTCCTCCCAATTCCAGCCGCAGTCCTTTCCGTTCCTAAATTCTCTGCTCACATCAGCCTGGCATCTCCAGGCAGCCCCACCCTCCTCTTCATTTGTTTCAATATCTGGGAGGGGCTGTGCCGCGTCCTTTGAGGTGCTCCAGGCTCAGTGTAGACCTAGGGGTGCGTGAAGGGCGAGGGTTCTGCATGAGGCCCTGAGTGGCGACGGGCACCCAAGTCCACGTGGTCAGCCTCTGTCAGAGCCAGGCCGGCTTTGACAAGCTGCTGCGCCCCGATTCTACAAGCACAGTGATAGCCGGCGGTGAAATGCAAAGTGCCTGAAAATGTCAGGGAAGAAAATCCAGAGGGGAAACTGCACCCAAGTTCCACCAGCGCCCCGTGGCCTCTGTTGTCACCACTAATGTTATTTATTGCAGCTCCACGCTCCTTTTGAGGCATAATTTAAAAAGATAAATAACTGGAGAGACCCTCGCCAAGATAAATGAATAGTTTGAGGCCTTTTCATTTCGTTGCCTTTTCAGGAACATTAGAAAGAAGGGAAGTGCTTTGGAGCTGTCTGTAGAAACTTCCCAGAAAAGGGTTGCAAGGTTGCAGGAGCTTCTACCTGCCGTCCTTTATCTGTGGTTCCTTCTACCACTGGCCCCAGGAGAAAACAAAAAAAAGATATTTCATTTTATTTACTTAGGGTGTATCCAGATCTGGACGTTCTAATTTATGAGCCTGAAATGCCAGTAAGTAGATGCAGGAAATTCTAAATGAGTATATGCATGCCTTCTCTCCAAGGAATAATTTAGGGAAATCCAACAAGATCGGGTTTAAAGACACCCAGGCACATTAGCAGAAAGCTTAGGACACTGACAAAAATATTTTTTACACTTTTAAAAAGATTCTGCTGCTTTTTTTTCTTTTTTAAAGTGTAAAATTTCTCTGGCCTTTTGAGCTTCTGAAGATTATGATATGACGTTTATATCCTGTCTGTCCTGCACTCTTTCCTTTGCTTCCTAAAATAATCCCTCTTCCTCAGTAACGACCTCTTGAAAGCAGGATTTATCTCTAACCCTTTTGCACAAAACCAGGCACAAAGTGACTTTCTTCAACCAGAAGCTCCTGGACGTGGGGTGGGCCACACAGCAGGCTCTATTTTCAGCCTGTTCCCCAGCCACCCCAGGACTCTGCATAAACTGAATTAATTCACACTTGCCTAGAGACACATTAGGAATGGGTGAAGAGTTTACTTTAAAAGTCTATTTTCTAGGAAATATTTGTTCCACTTTTTCTCATGCTACTTCCCTAGTTTTACAAAATAAACACATTGTGCCCAAAATCACTGCTGCATTCCCTGGAGAGCTATTAACCTAGAAAAAACATGTGTGCCCAAGAATGGGTCCACACTGATCTTCAATCTAGAGATTCGAGCCCCGATAGGAGCATCTGTCCACACGACCAGCCTCTGATGCTGTTTCAGTTGCCTTTCAAGTTTATATCACATTAAGAAGATATGTCTAGAGTTATAACCACTAACAAAGTAGTAATAATGAAACCAGTAACTCAGTGCAAAAGAGACGACCATTTACTGAGTGCTTTTTACATGCCTTCTGTGTTAAAAGCATCTTCCGTGCACTGAGCATATAGCTAGCGCCGTGTGCCATGGAGGGCACTGCTGTGACCCGATCTGCAGAGGCACTTGGGCTCAGAAAGCCTGAACAGGTTGTGAGGCGTCAGACAGCTCTTCACCTCTTCCCCCAGGCTGGGTTAGGTCTCCATGGTTTGAGTTTCTGCAGCATTTCACATGGATATTATTTTATTTGATGCTTAGAGCAATGTTGAGAATGTAGGTGCTCAGATGAAGCTCAGAGAGTCTGAACACGGTACCCAGACACACGGTGACTAGGTCACAGGCCCGAATCTCAGACTGAAACCAAACCACATCGGCTTGAACCTTTGATCCATGTTTGATTGAACCAAGCTAACTGGCTTGTATGCAACACGTTTCAGAGAAAGGGGAATTCTTCTCATAGTCTTTGAAACATCCACAGTATGTATCTAGTTTGAGATCATATTATAAATTGGTGCTACTTACGGATTTGTTGAGTCCTATATGACTCCTAATTTGCTTTCTCCAGCGCTGGGTTTCACAATTTTTTCTAGAAGATAGTCTTTTCTAGCCTCCCCTACGTATCATTCCCAATCCTCTTCCACATTTGACTCTTCCTTGACTGTTCTAATCTACAATGATTTCTCTGTTGTCTCCATTGTTTACTTGGTGGCTAACGTGCACACACTTGTACCGTTTACATTTATTTTACAGCTACAAGTGCTTCTTTACACATGGTGTGGGTGTCTCACATGCTTAGGCCCGCAGGAGGAATTCTAATCTGTTGATTACTTTGCAAGAAATAATCCTGTAACAAGGGTCAGCCTGCCAGATGGCGTGGAGGGCTGGGCTCCCTGGAGCAGCCAGGCATGATGAAGTCGGATGCCCCTGGTCGAGGTGGCTGGTCACCGGGGTCTGGTTTCCCGTCCACTTTCCAGCTCCCTGAGCCACTGTTTTGCTGGGGATCAGTTGTATCTTCGTAAAAAGTATATATTGACACAGACAGGATGGCCCATTAGGTTCTGCTGAAGTTCTTGCATCTGTGATGTGCACATAATTACTCTCCGAATCACCTGAGACAGTGTCTGAAATCGTGTGGGTGCTGATGTCCTGAGGAGTGGTGGTCACCCCCGCATTAAGGGCTCGGCCTGGAGGTGTTTCTCATCAATCCTCAGGGTGTCAAGGGCCCACGTGGATGGGAACTGCCCATGAAATACCTTTTCATAGTTCCTTTTCATAGTTAGACTCCCTGAGCATCTTCACAATGTCAAACGTGGGTGGACAATGAAAGCCAAGTTATGTGCCGGCGTCCCGCATTGTGACACCTTTGGGACCCTCCACGGTCACCACTTCCATCACATTCTTTGAGGCATGGGGTTAAGTGACAGATGGACACAGAGGGGGCCTGTCGGCTAGATCACATGCCTACTCGCCCTCTGTCCAGGTCCCTCAAGGAGGAGGATGCTGGGGGTGCCTGGGAGCTGGCTTTTCCTCCAGCCGGCATCCATGAGAGGACAGGGTGAAACACTGTGAGCACATGTTGACAAGCGTGAGGGCTTTCGGGGGTCGCGATGCAGGAATAGACACGCCAGGGGGAAAAGGACAGAGGCAGCCGGGAAAGCAGACTCGAAGCACAGGTTTGAAAAACCCAACAATGTGAAAATGGAAGTTTCCCCAAGTCTCTTCTCTGTGAACTTCATCACCTCCCAGCATAAAAGAGTCGGCTGCTGGTCCACCTGTTTCAAATCCGTGCTGCTGGCCCATAAAATGTCCAGTCTGCTCTGTCCTTCACTCTCCTGAATTAAATTGGCAACTCCTCGACCCTGACCAACAGCAAAGACCCTTTCAGAGGTGGGATATCTAGTCCCTATTTGTCCTCTGCAGTGAGACAGGTCTGGCGTTGGTTCCATAGGGAGGGAAAAGCCCGACGTGCTTGAAAAGACGCACGCGGTTCAAGCTTCAGTGACCACGGGCGTGTTCCTTTACACGGGAGGCCTCCAGCAAAGGCTGACGCGCAGCCACTTAGATCCCAGGTACTATGCACGGGGGCAGGCATGGGCCGCCGTGTCAGGACGGGCGGCAGGACAGCCCCAGCCTGACTTTCAGAACCCGCCTCCCGAGTTGAGGTCACCTCAAGGACATCAGGGAGCCGTGCCCTTCTCCCTCCTGCCGAGGTGACCCAAGCTTTCAGACACTTGGAACAGGCTGCCTGGCTGCTCGGCCTCGGAGTGGCCTGTGCGGTCACCGCCGCAGGATGACAAATTGCCTCTCTGCCTGCTGGAGCTGCGCCAGCCCCTCTGCGGCCCCTCCAGATGGGCCTGACTGAACTCCCAGCCGTGGGAGAGTGTGACGGCTCCATTACGAGGCTCCCACAGGCAGCCGGCAGGGGTCTTTTCCAGGCTCGCCCTGGGGTGTGGGTGCATGGGTCTGCATCGGCGAGGCCCGCAGAGACGCTAAGCTGGACGGCAGGCGCCCTCCACAGCCCCGATGATGCTCCCAGGGCACTGAGGGCATCACTTTCCTGAGCTCCCCGGGCCCAGGTACACACTCGTCTAAAGGAAACGGTGTTGGATCTCACTTGTATGTGGAATCTAGAATAGTCAGCTCCCTAGTAACAGGGAGCAAGATGGTGGTCACCAGGGAGAAGCAGACCCCTCCCTCAGGTGGTCCCCTCCCCAAATCCTTGCAAAAAAAGCTCTACCTGGTGCCTGTTGCTCAGAGAACCCAACCAGCCGACCCCCAATCAGCCCACGTGCCGGCCTCCCCGCTCAGGAGACCTGACCCTCCTGCTGCTTCACCAGGACCTTGGGTTCCCCCCAGTGGCTGCCTTCCCTCCACACCCCACCCCAGACCCACCGGGAAGGCCAAGTGGGCCCAGTTCCAGACCCACCCAGAGCCCCCTGCACGTCAAGCCCCTAATGCCCTGGAGCCACTGACCCCCGCCCTGTATCTTAACATAAAGGCCACTGGATCCTTTAGAAACCTGGGTCAGACGTGCCCAGGCCAGGGGCCGTGGTCCTCCCAGTTGACCCCATTGCCCTCCACACGGCTTTCTCCAGCTGCCCTGGGCTGTTTCAGCTTCCTGAAACAGGAAGCTGTTTCATTGCTTCCTCCCCCAAGTGCACATGCCCGCATCCCCAGGGCTGTCCAGCTCCACTCCGCGACTCTGGGGTCTCTTGCTGATCCACGGCCGTCACCATGTCACGTCACGGTGTTGGTAGATCCGAGACAGCCGTGGCCCCGATTCAGTCTCAGTGTGGGGCTCCGCCCAGGGTAGGGGGGCAGGGGGCTCAGGAGGGGGCTCCATCCCTGGAGGGTCAAGACCAGGATGGGGAAGGAGTACTTCCCAGAACTTCTGCTGCCAGTGTCCTTGTCCCCGTGGTGAGCCACAGCCACCCCCGCCTCTGCAGGAGACCTTCCAACACTAGCAGGGTACTTAACAGTTGTCAAAAATCACAGAGTGAGATCACCGGGGAAGATGGCGTAAGAGTAAGACGTGGAGATCAACTTCCTCCCCACAGATACACCAGAAATACATCTACACATGGAACAACTCCTACAGAACACCTACTGAATGCTGGCAGAAGACCTCAGACCTCCCAAAAGGCAAAAAAACCCCACGTACCTGGGTAGGGAAAAAGAAAAAAAAAGAATAAACAGAGACAAAAGGACAGGGATGCGACCTGCACCAGTGGGAAGGAGCTGTGGAGGAGGAAAGGTTTCCACACACTAGAAGCCCCTTCGCGGGCGGAGACTGCGGGTGGCGGAGGGGGAAAGCTTCGGAGCCACGGAGAAGAGCACAGCAACAGGGGTGCGGAGGGCAAAGCGGAGAGATTCCCGCACAGAGGAGCGGTGCCGACCAGCACTCACCAGCCCGAGAGGCTTGTCTGCTCACCCGACCGGGGCGGGCGGGGCTGGGAGCTGAGGCTTGGGCTTCGGTCGGAGCTCCGGGAGAGGAATGGGGTTGGTGGCGTGAACACAGCCTGCAGGGGGTTAGTGCACCACGGCTAGCTGGGAGGGAGTCCAGGGAAAAGTCTGGACCTGCCGAAGAGGCAAGAGACTTTTTCTTCCCTCTTTGTTTCCTGGTGCGCGAGGAGAGGGGATTAAGAGCGCTGCTTAAAGGAGCTCTAGAGACGGGCGCGAGCCGCGGCTAAAAGCGTGGACCCCGGAGACGGGCATGAGACGCTAAGGCTGCTGCTGCCGCCACCAAGAAGCCTGTGTGCGAGCACAGGTCACTATCCACACCCCCCTTCCGGGGAGCCTGTGCAGCCCGCCACTGCCAGGGTCCCGGGATCCAGGGACAACTCCCCCAGGAGAACGCACGGCGTGCCTCAGGCTGGTACAACGTCACGCCGGCCTCTGCCACCACAGGCCCGCCCCGCACCCGTACCCCTCCCTCCCCCCGGCCTCACTAAGCCAGAGCCCCCGAATCAGCTGCTCCTTTAACCCATCCTGTCTGAGCGAAGAACAGACGCCCTCAGGTGACCTACACGCAGAGGCGGGGTCAAATCCAAAGCTGAGCCCCGGGAGCTGTGAGAACAGAGAAGAGAACGGGAAATCTCTCCCAGCAGCCTCAGAAGCAGCGGATTAAAGCTCCACAATCAACTTGATGTACCCTGCATCTGTGGAATACATGAATAGACAACGAATCATCCCAAACTGAGGAGGTGGACTTTGAGAGCAAGATTTATGATTTTTTCCGCTTTTCCTCTTTTTGTGAGTGTGTATGTGTATGCTTCTGTGTGAGATTATGTCTGTATAGCTTTGCTTCCACCATTTGTCCTAGGGCTCTATCCGTCCGTTTTTTTTTTTTTCTTTTTTAAAAAATAATTTTTAAATAATTATTTTTTATTTTAATAACTTTATTTTATCTTACTTTATTTTATTTTATCTTCTTTCTTTCTTTCTTTCTTTCCCTCCTCCCTCCCTTCTTCCTTCCTCTTTCTTTCTTCCTTTCTTTCTTTCTTTCTACTTTTTCTCCCTTTTATTCTGAGCCATGTGGACGAAACACTCTTGGTGATGCAGCCAGGAGTCAGTGCTGTGCCTCTGAGGTGGGAAAGCCAACTTCAGGACACTGGTCCATAAGAGACCTCTCAGCTCCACATAATATCAAATGGCGAAAATCTCCCACAGATCTCCATCTCAACACCAGCACCCAGCTTCACTCAACGACCAGCAAGCTACAGTGCTGGACACCCTATGCCAAACAACTAGCAAGACAGGAACACAACCCCACCCATTAGCAGAGAGTCTGCCTAAAATCATAAGTCCACAGACACCCCAAAACACACCACCAGACGTGGACCTGCCCACCAGAAAGACAAGATCCGGCCCCATCCACCAGAACACAGGCATTAGTTCCCTCCACCAGGAAGCCTACACAACCCACTGAACCAACTTTAGCCACTGGGGACAGACACCAAAAACAACGGGAACTACGAACCTGCAGCCTACAAAAAGGAGACCCCAAACACAGTAAGATAAGCAAAATGAGAAGACAGAAAAACACAGAGCAGATGAAGGAGCAAGATAAAAACCCACCAGACATAACAAATGAACAGGAAATAGGCAGTCTACCTGAAAAAGAATTCAGAATAATGATAGTAAAGATGATCCAAAAGCTTGGAGCGAGAATAGACAAAATGGAAGAAACATTTAACAAGGACCTAGAAGAACTAAAGATGAAACAAGTAACAATGAACAACACAATAAATGAAATTAAAAGTACTCTAGAAGGGATCAATAGCAGAATAACTGAGGCAGAAGAACGGATAAGTGACCTGGAAGATAAAATAGTGGAAATAACTACTGCAGAGCAGAATAAAGAAAAAAGAATGAAAAGAACTGAGGACAGTTTCAGAGACCTCTGGGACAATATTAAACACACCAACATTCGAATTATAGGGGTTCCAGAAGAAGAAGAGAAAAAGAAAGGGACTGAGAAAATATTTGAAGAGATTATAGTTGAAAACTTCCCTAATATGGGAAAGGAAATAGTTAATCAAGTCCAGGAAGCACAGAGAGTCCCATACAGGATAAATCCAAGAAGAAATACGCCAAGACACATATTAATCAAACTGTCAAAAATTAAATACAAAGAAAACATACTAAAAGCAGCAAGGGAAAAACAACAAATAACACACAAGGGAATCCCCATAAGGTTAACAGCTGATCTTTCAGCAGAAACTGCAAGCCAGAAGGGACTGGCAGGACATATTTAAAGTGATGAAGGAGAAAAACCTGCAACCAAGATTACTCTACCCAGCAAGGATCTCGTTCAGATTTGATGGAGAAATTAAAACCTTTACAGAGAAGCAAAAGCTGAGAGAGTTCAGCACCACCAAACCAGCTTTACAACAAATGCTAAAGGAACTTCTCTAGGCAAGAAACACATGAGAAGGAACTTTTAAGAAAGGAAAAAATTAAGAAAATGGGAATAGGAACATACATATCGATAATTACCTTAAATGTAAATGGACTAAATGCTCCCACCAAAAGACACAGATTGGCTGAATGGATACAAAAACAAGACCCATATATATGCTGTCTACAAGAGACCCACTTCAGACCTAGAGACACATACAGACGGAAAGTGAAGGGATGGAAAAAGATATTCCTTGCAAATGGAAACCAAAATAAAGCTGGAATAGCAATTCTCATATCAGACAAAATAGACTTTAAAATAAAGACTATTAGAAGAGACAAAGAAGGACACTACATAATGATCAAGGGATCGATCCAGGAAGAAGATATAACAATTGTAAATATTTATGCACCCTACATAGGAGCACCTCAGTACATAAGGCAAATACTAACAGCCATAAAAGGGGAAATCGACAGTAACACATTCATAGTAGGGGACTTTAACACCCCACTTTCACCAATGGACAGATCATCCAAAATGAAAATATAAATAAGGAAACACAAGCTTTAAATGATACATTAAACAAGATGGACTTAATTGATATTTATAGGACATTCCATCCAAAAACAACAGAATACACATTTTCTCAAGTGCTCATGGAACATTCTCCAGGATAGATCATACCTTGGGTCACAAATCAAGCCTTGGTAAATTTAAGAAAATTGAAATCATATCAAGTATCTTTTCCCACCACAACGCTATGAGACTAGATATCAATTACAGGAAAAGATCTGTAAAAAATACAAACACATGGAGGCTAAACAATACACTACTTAATAACGAAGTGATCACTGAAGAAATCAAAGAGGAAATAATAAAATACCTAGAAACAAATGACAATGGAGACACGATGACCCAAAACCTATGGGATGCAGCAAAAGCAGTTCTAAGAGGGAAGTTTATAGCAATACAGTCCTACCTTAAGAAACAGGAAACATCTCGAATAAACAACCTAACTTTGCACCTAAAGCAATTAGAGAAAGAAGAACAAAAAAAAAACAGTCAAAATGGCCATCATCAAAAAATCTAGAAACAAAAAATGCTGAAGAGGGTGTGGAGAAAAGGGAACACTCTTGCACTGCTGGTGGGAATGTGAATTGGTACAGCCACTATGGAGAACAGTATGGAGGTTCCTTAAAAAACTACGAATAGAACTACCATATGACCCAGCAATCCCACTACTGGGCATATACCCTGAGAAAATCATAATTCAAAAAGAGTTATGTACCAAAATGTTCATTGCAGCTCTACTTACAATAGCCTGGAGATGGAAACAACCTAAGTGTCCATCATCAGATGAATGGATAAAGAAGATGTGACACATATATACAATGGAATATTACTCAGCCATAAAAAGAAACGAAATTGAGCTATTTGTAATGAGGTGGGTGGACCTAGAGTCTTTCATACAGAGTGAATTAAGTCAGAAAGAGAAAGACAAATACTGTATGCTAACACATATATATGGAATTTAAGAAAAAAAATGTCATGAAGAACCTAGGGGTAAGACAGGAATAAAGACACAGGCCTACTAGAGAATGGACTTGAGGATATGGGGAGGGGGAAGGGTAAGCTGTGACAAAGTGAGAGAGTGGCATGGACATATATACACTACCAAACGTAAAATAGATAGGTAGTGGGAAGCAGCCGCATAGCACAGGGAGATCAGCTCGGTTCTTTGTGACCACCTAGAGGGGTGGGATAGGGAGGGTGGGAGGGAGGGAGACGCAAGAGGGAAGAGATATGGGAACATATGTATATGTATAACTGATTCACTTTGTTATAAATCAGAAACTAACACACCACTGTAAAGCAATTATACTCCAATAAAGATGTAAAAACAAAAAAAAAAGACCAGGATGGGTGGCAGGAGGGGACCGCGGATGGCGGGAGGGCCAGGGGACGGGCTCCCTCCAGGGGCGTCCGTCGGCTGTCTGCTCCATCTGACCGCCTCGTCCTGAGAGGGACCCCCTAGAACAACTGGGGGTTGGTTTCCAAACAAACACGAGGTGCAGCCTGAAGAGCAGGCGCCTGTTAGCGCCCCTTCCTGCACCGACGGGATGGGTGTGGCAGGGGACAGTGGACGGGCTGGTTTGTGGGGATCACCGGGCCCATCAGAAGTGAGCGCTTCACCGTGAGCGTCCGACACCTCTGCAGTGCACATTTAATTTTAACGAATTCACTATCGATTAGCCATTTGTGCTCAGGAAACCACAGCAAGAATGCCCTGCTTGTTTAACCATCAAAACAGAGGAGCACTGAAATCTTCTGTATTTTCAAATACTCCGTCCTCTGGGTGAAAGATCGGCATTTTGACTGATTCTAGAGCAGATGTGGAAAACAACACTAGTGAAATTAAAGAAGAGTGAAAGCTGGAGGACGCATTTTTAATCGGATGCTCCCCCAGGCGTGGCCGACCGGAGCAGGGAATTCACGCTGGTCAGCACCCGGGTGACTCGTCCTGTCCTGAATGTTGTAGGCAGCATCTCCGCTCTAAGTTGTCCTGTGGGTGTCGAATGGCCTCTCCGGGGAGGGAAGAGACCTGTTTTTCATGTTTACATTACATACGAGCTTATGAATTAGTGGGTTTCAGGAACACTTGTTGTGAGGTGAGAAATCTACTGCCTCCCATAAAATAAAGCACAGATTTACTTTTTCAGATAACTGTAATGAGCCCACGCAAGAGTAAAGTCTGTAGAAAATTTTAAGCATTTTTATTATATTTCTGGGATGTTTTACTCACTGCCCGCCCTTCGAAGGAGAATACACATAGTGATTCAGCCTTTTTTAAGGCAAGTGATCACCCATATGGGTACCAATATCTTGGAAAGTCATTTAAAAATAATTTCCTTTGGGTTAATGGAGTGTTCAGGACAATCTATGCTTATCTGAGGGTCCCAGACGGTCAGTCTCAGACCCTGGGGTTCTGCAGACATCACTCTCAGCTCACCTCCTGCCTCCCCTCCATGGATCCAGAGAGAGACAGAGAGAGAGAGGGAGAGAGAGAAACAGAGCACGCTCAATTGTACAAAACTGTTTCCCTATATTATAAATACTTGGCTTTGTGAATGGGCTTTACACCTGATATTGGGACCCTAAGATCTGGACTGGACAGTACCGTATGTGGGATGAGTGTAGAATTTTACTGGAACTAAATTCCTTTAGGCAAATATGCTCTCTGGTATCAAGTTAACTGTGATAATTATAGCTAGTAATTTTAAAGTAATGCACTTGTCATATGGGATATTATTATGCTTGGGGCTCAGCTCTCCTTTGGCCCAGGGACACTGGGGTTTCTCCCACATGGAAGCATCAGGTCAGGCAGAGAAAAGCAAAGCCAACCTGCTACAAGCAAGATGCTGTAGGAGAAAGAATTTAGAAACCCCGTGCCCGTGAAGCAGTGCTTTCTATCCAATCTGCTTTGAGCGAAGGTGCAGGTGAAGCTGGGGTCTTACGGGGCAGCTCCACGCCCCACGCCCCACGCGTGATATTCTCCAGCCCGTGCGCCGTGTAAAGTGTCGGCGAGAGATCCAAAGGGGTCTCCAGGTGGCACGTCTCTTCAGATCTAGACTTTCAAGGAAACATGAAAGCAGTGAAACGCGATTAATCAGACTCCGACAGTGTCTCTCAGCCTCCATAAATCGTTTCTGGTGGCACTGCTGATTCTAATTAATGGCGCATTCATTGCTAATAGGCAGTAAGACTGAGCCGTGGGAAAGGAAAGCAGGAATAACTCATGGAATTTGAAAAATTCATATTCTTTTGTGCTTAAAATTTCCTTCCTCCTTTAAAAATCACAATAGAAGCAACACTTTCACTTCACCTTACTGAGAATTCTCAAGGAATTCCAGCTCTTCAGCTCCTGGCTTCTCCCGTCTCCTAGAAAACTACAACGTCCAGGGCATACAGCTCCTTTCTCTAAAGTCTGTTGAGGGGCCCGACAGCAGGTGACGTCTCCTCGGCTGGAAGTGGTCACCCAGTGACAGATCTCAGAAGACTTCCGAGGATGTAGTGCACTATATCCTTGACGCTGAGTGGAATATTCAGCATTCCAGAATCAGAGCGCAGTCAGGAAAGCTCCCTTTGGTTGGAAGATACTGATGGAAAGACAGAGAAGCTGGGAGTTCCCAGGGGCCCCAGAGGTGCAACCCGTCCCCTGCACTCTGTCTCTCTGTCATCCGTCTCTCTCTCCGTGTCTCTCTCTGGCTCTGACAGTTCAACACAGCACACAGTGGTGACGAGGGTCCTGGGACTGACATGGACTCTTCTGTACTGGGTACCCTGGCCTTCAGCTCATCACGGAGCAACCACTGTTCCATGTTCAGCGTAGTCTTTGTACTGTTATCTTGTGAAATCACACTGAATTGCCACTTTTCTGTCTGAAGCGCCATGATACCAACCAAGTGGGGAGAAAAGGTTTTTCTGAGATTGATTTTTTTCCAGACACCACGGTTTTGTTCAATTGAATTCACTCGAGTTGTGGTTAACATAAACACTACGGAGAGTAGGACATGTCAAATTAGCAGCTTTGCAAATCTCCTGTTAATTGTCAGCCTAATTAAAAAATTGCTAATTATAATGTTTATAACTTCAAATAACTGCTCAGCTATAAAGTACGGCCTGTCAGGTGTAAACAGGCGACTGGAGGGAAAAAATCAATCGACATCTGTTAATTTATCAGCGCAGCACAGCGCACTGAAGCACAGATCGCCTATTGCACTGTAAATCTGCATTGCGATAAAAAGATCAATTCATTCAACACCTGCTTAATAAATGATAATGGCCATTGTCACTGGCTAGTCTCAGGGTGTCCCTGCTTATCAAATCCCATCGTGTCTAGAGTGAAAGGCAAGAGCCAGCACTCAGGACAGAGCTGCTGGAGGAGAAGCCTTCGACAGAGAGCTGGACCCGTTCATCAGGGAGCAGAGGCCCCTGCAACCCGGCTAAAGAAAAACATTTAACACCCGGTGCTACGCAAAATTAAAAAGAAAAGCAGAAACCTGAATGCACACAGACATGCGCATTCAGATGGTAAAAGTGGAAGGTCTCTCTTTTCCAGAAACAATCCTGGAGCCCTGAGGCCCGTCACTTGCTGCCTCTGGTCCGAACTCCCACTTGTCCACAGTGTCACCGCCTGCTAGATCCTGCAGACAAAGGAGGTTGGAGGATGCGGCCCTTGGCCTCTATAATCTGTACGACCCCCACTCTGTCCTCTGCAAACTCACCCACTGAAACCAGATCTGCAACTGCTCAGGGCCCGGCCCTGCGCTGGGTCATATTCTCACTTCACCTGGGTACCAGGGTCTCGAGACCTGCCGAGGGTGGGGCCCTCCTTCTCTGACCCTAACCCTGGTCCCTGGTGCCCCGTCACGACGCTCTCACTCCCACCCACTTCCTGGCCTTCCCACAGCACACTCAGAGTGTCCACTGTTTCCCAGAGGAAAAGTCCTGTCCTCACATGGTGCACAGCCCGGAGGGACGACACAGAGATCTACGTGTGACGGGCATGGCAGCAAAGCCCTCCTGACAAGCTCTTCCTGGGCTCGATGCCGCAACCCCAGACAGGGCTGGTGTCTCAGGACAGCTTTTCCCCAAGGTTCCCGGATCCATCATTTGGATCCAATTTACCGGATGAGAGCATTCAGGGAATGGCAGACCCCGAGGAGGGAACCCAGCAGCCCCATCCCCCAGCCAGGCTGCCTGGCTTCCTGATCTCGGCACTTGCTTTGAACTTGGGATCCTGGTATAGCTGCGTCTCACCGGCCCACCCAGGTCTCCCCTCGGTCAGTGTTGCACCTCCCCTCTGGCTCCCCAGCTGCGCTATAGAGCAGGTGGATTTCCAGTGTTCACAGATGGCCTAGGTCCTGGGGGCTGTCCCCTCCTTCCTGGCCCTAAGATCCTCTCAGCTCATCTCCCCAGGTCTGGATCATCTGGGCCCAATCTACTACCTGTAACAGCAAAGCAGAGAACCTTCTGCCACAGAAGCAGAGAGATGCACGCTACAGGGGTCACAGGGTCATGAGAAGGGGTTCATCCCCAACCTCTGCGAGCAAAGACTGCCCCCTCCCGCTGACAGCCTGGGATGGGGCTCAGTCCTACAGCCTCAAGGAGCTGAATTCAGCCACAGACCCGTGAGCCGGGAAGGGGACGGAGGCCCAGAGCCCATCTCACTGAGCCGGACGTCTGACCGTGGACCCAGGAGGTGATGAATGGCTTGTTTAAAGCTGCTAAGTGGTGGTAGCTTCACCACAGCTGTAGAAACTAAAACAAGTCAATTTCTTGTTCAAGAAGCTGTCAAATCTGGGTGGCAGCTCCTCACGGTGAGTTGAGCTGTGTGGTCACCTATGGCCCCTTGAAATCCATTGCTTCCAGCTGGTCAAGGAAGAAAGAAAATTCTTCTGAAGACCCCGACCTGGAGGGGCTTCACATCATTCTGCTCGTTTTCCGCCCATGAGTAGCCACACGACCACGGGGATTCCCGGGGCTGGAACTGGGTCCGGGCCGCACAGCCCCCTCCCAGCAGAAACTCCGTTTGGAAGGAGACAATGCTTTTCTCAATGGACGGACAGCTGCCTTTGCCCTCGCCGGGCATAGAGGTGTCCTGGCTGTCGGCTGGGTGGGTTTTTTGTTCAGGTAAGGACAGCGTCAGCAGGACCCCGGCGATGACCTGGGAATTGCTGATCCAGTTGGACGGAGTGGCCCGTGATGCACGAGGAACAGTCAGCATCTCTGCATCAGGAAGTACTGGGGCAGAGCTGAGCTTACGTCCATGTAGTGCACACATGATTAGTTGTATGTTCAATTTAACACTGGAGCAATTCAGTTAATAAATTATTATAGTGGGCAATCAGACATTTTTAAATCCATAGGCTATCTTTAGAGCAGCCAGCTTAGGTTTAAGGAAAAACTGAGCAGGAAAAACAGACAGTTCCTGTATGCTCCCTCTCCCCTCCCACACGCTTTCCCCCCTTATTTACATCTTGTTGGTGTGCCAATGGATGAAGCGATATTGATGCATTATTATCAACTAAATATACATTTGGGCTCACTCTTCGTGTTACACAGTCTCCTGGGATCTGATAAATACACGTCTGCTATGAGAGTACCATCCAGAGTATTCTCACTACCTAAAAATCCTCTGTGCTCTATTAAGCCCTCTCCAGCCCCAGCCCCTGGCAACCACTGATCTGTGCGCTGTCTCCATAGTTTCGCCAGGATGTCATGTAACTGGAATCACACAGTAGGCAGCTTTCTCACTTAGTAACGTGCATTTAAACTTCCTCTATGTCCTTCATGGCTTGATGGCTCATTTCTTTTTAGCACTGAAAAACATTCCATTGTCTGGATGGACAACAGTTTATTTATCCACCACCTACTGAAGGACATCTCGACTGCTGCCCAGTTTTGGCAGTTATGTTTATGCTATAAACATGTGCATGCAGGTTTTTGTATGGATACATTTTCAGCTCATTTGGGTAAATATCAAAGAGTGTAATTGCTGGATCATATGGTAAGAGTATGTTTAGCTTCGTAAGAAACCACAAAATTGTCTTCCTAAGTGGCTGCACCATTTTGCATCCCACCAGCCAGGAATGAGAGTCCCTGTTGCTCCACATCCTTCAAAGACCCAGCTTAAGCACCTGCACACAGCTGATCTCAGGGCTTCCCTATAAGAGGGCTCACGCTCAGAGAACTGCGTGTACTAATGAATTTCAATCAGTTACTAAAAGTGGTCACTGTCTATTCAGTGCCTGCCTTGTGCGGGGCATTTCCATAGCCATCACCTCTTTTAGTCATCTCAGTGTCTCACTGGGCACATACCTTCTATGCTCTGTCCTTTGCTGATAAGAAACTGAAGACTGGGGAGGCCACAGAACTTTACAAAGATCACAACCAACAAGCAGTGGTGGGAAGCTGAGACTCAGGTTTGCTGACTCGGGAGCCCGGGCTCTTCCCGCCCAGACGATCTCTCCACCCACATCAGCATTACAAACACGCCCATAAATGCCTCTGCATCACTGTCCAGGGCAGTGCTGTGCCCAACTGGGCTGTGCAGGCTTAACTGCTTAGAATGAGATGGGAGAAGCAAGGGAGAAAAAAAGAAGACAATAGATACGCTTGGAAGGGCACAGAGCCAAAGGGAAAGCAGTCATGGAACCCAAGGTTCATTGAGTGCCTCGATGGGCACCATGGGAGAAGCCCCGGCGTTTTGTCATGAAAAGCCCTAGAGGTGCCAGAACTCATATTAAGAGCTCCCTGTCTTCCACAGGAAGCAGTGGAATCATAATTTAAGAAGGAAAAGCTTAGGTTGTTGTAACTACTGCTTGAGCATCTCTAATCTTGGTGACTTCCCCTGGCTCCTCCCTCATTGCCCCAGATCTTTCCTTAATATTTAAAACTCTGCATAAGGGTACACATAAAAGCTTCACAGCTGTTTCCAGCTACTTCACAAAGCACACGGAGGGAAGTATTGTGCAGGGGCCGCACCTGATCACTGTGGGGATGGGGCAGCGAAGCAGCATGAGGCTTGGATGTGGGGCTCCCGGGGCAGGGGAACACTGCAGAGCCCCCTGCCCTGTTGGAGCTGGAGCAGACCTCCAGGAGGCACCCTCACACGAGCCACCTGAGGCTGCGTGGCACGGCCAGCCCCTCCACGGAGAGTGGCTGGGTCCAAGCCACCCCCAGCCCCCTGAACACCCCATGCCACGTGACCATATCATGATGGAGGAAAGCGTCAGCAGCCTCAGAACAGCACAGATGAACTGAACTCCTTGGTGCTGAGGAAACCCGGGGCAGAAGCATGTGGAGTGATGAGAGGGGCAGGGCAGGATGCAGGGGCCTTCTTCGGGGAAGGTCCCCCAAGAGGTGACTGTTGTGTGTGGCTCTGCTTCCCAAAGAGAAAGGGAAGCATCAGACCAGCAGCACTGACGCTCGGGGCTTCTCAGATTGGCAGAATCCCGGGCCTGATCCAGACCCCAGACCCAGACTCAGGGAGGGGAGAGGACGAGAACAACTCAGGACAGAACAAAAGCGGATGTCAAGTTACAGGCATCACACCTGTGGGACACACAGGAGGAGGGACACACCGCATCCCAGGAGATGATCGAGGTGGTGGGGTGAGGCGCTTCCTGGGAGGGATGACCCCAGGCAGGCCATGTCCAGGGTGAGTTCTGGGCCAATGGACAGTTGGGGAGACCAGCTGAAACCCTGGAACAGAAGAGTGATGGCTTAGGTTCCCCGATGTGCAGAGGGGGGCCACACACCATCATCCTCCCGATATGCTTGGGGTCTCCCTACCTGTTCCGTCTTTCTTGGGAAACAGTCTCAACAACACCCAGTTTTCTGACGTTCATTCCAAATCTGCTCTTTAGCTAGCTGTTCTGCAAAGACGCCGGAGCACTGGAAGTGTATGAATCCACGGCAGACAGGTTCTATCAGTAAATGTCAACCGCTCTGATGGAATATCTCAAGCCTCTGAGACTCAGAGACAGTCAAGCTTTGCTAAGACCCATTTGCTCAAGGCTCACATGGGTATTTTCGGCAAAGATGTGTGAGTTTACACACCTTCAGAATTTCTGTGGACTCTGAAAAGACCCCTAATGCACTCTACTAAAAACATAGGGTTTGGGTTTTTTTTCAATTATTATTATAGAATTAACATCTGTACTAGCAGTTGAATTCAGGAAGTGCTATTGCATTTACAGGAGGTACATTTGTGTGAAAAACTATTTGCTTAGATTGCCCCAAACAGAGTTTAATTTGTGATCTTGTCTCATTGGAAAGTTCAGGATGATGACATTAAATTAAATGTCACATGATAATTAGTCAGGTGCTGTGAGCTCAGACCTAAGATCTATCTGACTCTCTCTCTCTCTTTCCTTTAGGTAATCAGGGCTGAAGCACATGTTTTATGAGGGTTATAAAACATGTGAACATTTCATTTAGCTATCTTTTAAGGACTATGCAGACATTCAAATTTGGTATGTTTAAGTAGAACTCATATATCATACAGGGTAAGTAAAACTGAACGCCAAATTACAAATGGGATTCTTTGTAAACATCTTAGCTAATAAAAAGGTTTTCATTTTGTAGATAACGCTGGAGATAGTCCCAGGAAAATAAATCATGCATTTATAAACAGCGAGTACTTAAAAGAAGCCAACTAAGCAATTTTCCGATCTCCACTGGAATCAAGGGATCCTTGTTTTCACAGTTGAATATTCAAAGAGTTGTTTACCATAATTGGAAGATACTTGACAGTTTAAGTAGCCCGCATTTAGCAGGCTTCAAAATAGTTCCTAAATTATTTGTTGCAAGCCCTTTAGATAAACAAGGGAGAGAGCTGCTCAATTGTCTTCAAAAGCTACCAATTAGAGGCACTGGGCTATCCCAAGTGACTTCTGATGTAACGATAGAATTCTGAGTGCCATTTGTATCCTCTTCTTGAACTTCACAAGAGCCATCTTTCCAGCTTAATAACCTTTCATAAAAACAATCCTAAAACTCTCAACAGACAACCGGAAGCCGCACAGTGGACTGGGGCCTCCCCTGTGGCCGTGGGCAGTGTGCTGGACTCGTGAGGGACAAGGTTCCCTTGTCCACACTTGGCTCCAGCTCCTCAGGGCCCCTTCAGGACAAGGTCTTGTCCTGCCAAGCCTGCCCAGTTTTACCAAGAAGCCCGCTGAGCCAGTTTATAGAGAATCCCCCACCCGCCGTGAAAGCCCCCCTTCCCACCGTCCGGTCCTACTGGGGTGAGTTCACCTCTCTCTCCGTTGCGATGGTCCTGAAGGCTTAAGCCTTTGCTGCCTGTTTAGCTGGCCAGGTGTGATTTCCTTTCACACTTAAAACACTAGCTTTTAGAATTCAGCTGCACGATGATGACTTAGTTTATCCTGAATGAGGCATTAAGAACATCAAAATAAACTTGTCAGTTCAATGGAAAGCCCCTCATATACACATCTGGAGACAAGTTACCTATATTTTAGGTAGACATTGAAAAGTCTTGGATTATTGGTTTCCGGACTCTCAGTACATTCAAATTTGCTGATTAGAAGCAGCAGAGACTACAAGGCACATTAATAGTAGGGAAATGGGTCGATTCATTATTTACAGTTGAAAAAAGTTACAGAAAGCATAGGAAAAGCCAGGATGAGAAGTCAGATAACAAACTGCAATTTGGGCCACACAACGGAGAGACAAAGATCATAAACTTTAAGAGGTTCAGTGTCTGTGGTCCCGCGGCATCTTCTGAGAGCTGATTTTTCAAGGATGAACCTTGGACTCTCTAAGAAAAGATTGATTTATGTCTCTGATACTTTTTCATGTGGGTAAAAGACATTTTAATCTCTTAAATTTTTTAAAGTCAGAAGATGTCTCCCATTTTGCTGTTTACAGAGGGGAGCTCTGATGTAGCAGGACGGTTCTGTTATGTTCAGGAAGACGCATCTCTGAGAGGTCCTGGCAGCCCAGGTCTGGTGCGTGTGACGGGACTGTAGCGGGTGGTGGCAGGGGAGTACCACCCCCATGCCATGGCTCTGGAGTGCAGGCAGGAGGAACTGGGACAGGAAGAGGGGTCCTCTGCCCCCAGATCCAGCTGTGCGGTCCCGGCAACACAGTGAGGAAGGAACGTGAGGCAGCAGGACTGTCTCAGGAGGCGATGGGGGGCTGGGCGTGACCCTCCCAGGACCTGATGGACAAGAGGCCCCACACTTGGGGTTCTGTCTCCCCTCTGACCACGTTCTAAGTCCGGGTGGGCCTCGCAACCATGGAAGCACCTGCCTGCTGTGCCCACCTCTCACTTTGTTCTGGGGTCCTGCTTCTTTGCTGTCTTGGTGTCAGTCTGGAGGGCAGTGGATCCTGAGCCAGGTTCCGGGGTGAGGGGGCAAGTCCAGGCCTGCCTCCAGTCCTCCACCGGCAGGGGCGGAGATGGATCCTGAATGCTGCACCACAGTTGGGCCCTCGTATTCTGGGTCTAGATGAGACCAGCCAGCTCCAGAGAGGAAGCTTCCAGAGCGACCATCCTCCACGGGTCAGAGGTCTGCTCGGTGTGGTGGGTCAGCCCCTCTATGACTTACAAGCCAGCTTCCTCTTTGGGTC
Source organism: Grampus griseus (assembly GCF_964374135.1). Classification (NCBI taxonomy): domain Eukaryota; kingdom Metazoa; phylum Chordata; class Mammalia; order Artiodactyla; family Delphinidae; genus Grampus; species Grampus griseus. Next base: position 148,348,072 of record NC_139018.1, read on the forward strand.
CCTAGACAACTCTTCATCCCATGAGGGGCCATGCGGAGGCCCAGGGAGGCCCTCTGGGTGGTCGCCACATGCGTCCTTGGAGAGGATTCCAGGAGGGAAAGGGGTCCTGCTCCCAAGGCCGAGGACTTGCTAAGGCAGGCTGCCTGGAGGCCTCCGTCACCCGCCCCCTCATGCGGAGGGGGCACACACGGGGCACACACAGTCCACAGACGCACAGACAGAAGCAAGGAGCACGGGGTCTGCAGTGTTCAGAGGCTCCGAGTCCAGCACGTCTGTGGGATTCCAGCAGGGATGGTGCAGCCACGGGGAACCCTCAGCCCTAAAGACGCAGAACAGATGGGAAATGTCTCTGTGGTCCAGTCCACATCAAACTTGCTTTTTCTTCTGTTAGCACCCAGTACATTTGGGTGTCATCCTTGGGTTGGTCACATCGTTTTGGTTAAAACAGTGACATGTGGAAGATTTTGCGTAACTGGTTTTTCATCAAGGCTCCTTTGATAGCACGTGGCTTTCAGAAGTAACGTAACATTTACTATCTTTCCCAGAGGTTGATGCAGGTCATCAGAGGGCTGAATCTGGCAGGAGATGGATATTGCTTATGCCACATTATTTTTAAAAATTTAACTTCTTTGTCAGTTTGGAAACCAGGAATTTTTAGGTTAAGATTGGGGTCACTGGCATCCCGTGGAAGACCGGAGGGTCTGGTGCCCTGAATCCATGTCGCCCCGCCCCGCTCTGCCGCAGCCCCTCCCATCCTGTCGCCTACACCTGTCCTGGTTCACCCACGTCTGTAATCTGTCCAGTGCCCGGCATGCTTGAGTTGCAGCCCCTGAGGAAGTTCCATGACTGGGAGACACCCTCCAGGTCCCCAGTGGAGCTGGGATCATATTTCAGTTTTCCCAAATTGTCCAGTATGTTCTGCTTCCTGACTCTTCCTGTGCGATTCTGTAAGAGAATGACTACAGGCAGGCGATCGGGGTGTCCCTGCAGGAGCCAAGGCAAAAACCCAATTTTCAGACAACGGGAGACAGACATGGGGAGGGCGCGACGTCAGGGCCTCAGATGAACGTGAACCACATTTACGACCCAGCAGCTGAGTGAGTCCGCCACACACCTCAGCCTTTTTCTTATTTTGATTCTTAAATGGAATTTCAAGTTCTTTATATGGGAAGAAGCAGAAAGGTCACACCCAGGTAATGTCACCTTCCTGCCGTGTACCCACATTTCAGCAACGATTTTCACGCCAGCAGATGGTTCTCATGTCTCCCTCTTTCCCCTCTTCTGTGTACTCAGTCTGCCCCGGGTGACAAGGGCCCTGGGAAGACCCACGTTTAGGTCCTGGGGGTCTGTGTCTGTTTCTCTCCCTCCTTAGTACCTTTCATCGCCTGAATCCCACCAGGGACATCACCTCCACTTGCCCTGGGGGAGGGTATAGGTGTGCTCTGGGGTCTTCTTGTTTATGAAGCTGATAGTACTGGTTGAATCCAGCCTGGATGAGTCTGTCATCACACTGGGAACACTGGGATGAACCTCCTACTGCACCTGGCCTGGTCCTCTCACCACACGCAGTGGAAACCTGCCGCCAGGGTCTCGCTGGCCCAGTTGCCCCATCACCGTGCCCTTCTCGGTGTCACTGTCACCTTCACCATAGCCATCAGTGCACCGTCAACCCACATTCTTAGGTACTCACTACAGCCCTTGGCCAGAGGGTACGTTTAGCCTTTTCAGCCGCATTAGCGCCCAGTGGTGCCCTGCAATCAGGGAAGTACAAGAATCTGTGTCCCACTGGAAGGAATGCAGCTCGTCGGCCGAAATATTAATGTTATTTTGTACTACGATGCCAAAGCATGTACGGAAATGCTTGTGTGTTTTCATTCCCTCTCTGCTGCACAGAGAGGAGTGGTGGTATCTCTAGAACTGTTTCCACTGGACGGGGTCTTGGGCGATGCATCTGCGTTTTCTCCATGTGTGGCACTGGCAGGGTGGGGCGGGCTGGGACAGCACGTGGTGGCCCTTGTCCACGTCCTCTGCTTCTCAGCCCCCCACGTGCACTGCCTTCGCCTCCTGTGAGCCGGCGTTCCCATGGCCTACGTGACACTGGAGCACGTCACCTGGGATCCGGGTGAAGGATGCTGAAGGGGACCGAGTGACCAAGGAGGGCGTCTCAGGCCTCCCTGTGTACCGGCCTCAGGCCTGGACTCTGACATAAGGGCTGAAGCTCCAACTTTGAGGACAGAAGGCTGATTCAGGAGCTGATGCAGCAGGAAGATGAGGCCTTGCTCTGAATGACGTCCCAGAGCCCTCAGGTCTGACCGCGCCCCCCTCACACTTGGATGTGAGCGGGAAACTTCCTTCCTTCCTGTTCACGTCACTTCTATCTGGTTCTGTAGCACCCAGTGAGATCGAGCCCAAGTGATACGCAGGCTCTTAAGGAATATTTCTAGAATGAACGGTCTACGATTACACTGACAGCCTGTCTGAGCAGGTAACACAGGAGAATCAGACCCCGCCGGCCAGGAGGGTTTGCCTCTGATGGGACTCGGGTACCCGCGGCCCTGCCTCTCCCTCTGGACTCTGTGCCAGGCCCTCCCTGCCCTCCCGCTGGTGCAGATCCAGCCACGCCCCAGTCTAGTTTTCTTGACAAAATAAGTAAGTTACTGAAGACAAATCATTTTACGAATGAGAAAACTCAGGGCTAGAAACGCAGAGCAATTACTCCAGGAGGTCACTAGGCAGGGAGGGGACCCACTTTTTTTTTTTTTTTCGGTACGCGGGCCTCTCACTGTTGTGGTCTCTCCCGTTGCGGAGCACAGGCTCTGGACGCGCAGGCCCGGTGGCCATGGCTCACGGGTCTAGCCGCTCCGCAGCACGTGGGATCTTCCCGGACTGGGGCACGAACCCTTGTCCCCTGCATCGGCAGGCGGACCCTCAACCACTGCGCCGCCAGGGAAGCCCAGGGACCCACGTTTAACCTTGTGCTCCCCTCCCGCCACTCAGCCCTCGGTGCCAGCTGACCATCCAGAGCTGCTACCAGCTGCAGGGAGGGGGCCGGACCCGCACCGGGACTCCCTGCAGCCGCCACTGCAGCTTCCTGTTGGCAGAGATTTTCCAGGGCTCAGAACCCCCAGCCAGGAGTCCACCCACCAGCAACTTTCAGAGGACTGTAATCTTGGCACTGGAAACCCCCAACTAAATTCTAAAAGCATTAATTCTATTAGAAAAAAAAAGGGAATATTTTTCAGTGAATATGTATCAGATAAAGAACAAGTGATTCGTTGATGTTTTGGCTTAAAAACATACATGTATTTATTTTATATATGTTATATATTTAAATATATATTTATTATATCTAATAAATAAAATATATAAAGTAGATACAGTGAATTGCTACTTACAAAGTATTTAGTTTAAAAAAATATATATATATATTTATAGTGTGTGTATATATATGGCTACTTTGTAAGCAGCAATTCCCTATCAAAATCTGAGACTTAGAACATTCTAAGCGAGGGTTCATAAATTTTTTTCTTAAGGGAAATATCTGTGAAACCAACTCATTGAAACAAGAAAAAGCATGAAATGATGACTATTTCTAAGTAATTTCTTTACATTTTAGCAGCAAAGAAAGGAAGCAGCAAGGTCTCTGGCTGCACAGGCTGCATCAGAGACGCCTGACTCGATAGTAAGATGAGCTGCACAGGGAGAAGGCAGCGTCCACGCCGCAGAGAATATGAACAGAAACGTCGAAACCTGTGCGCCCAGACCTGCTGCCGCTCGCCGAGCTGGCCGTGCAGCAGCGCTCACGGCGTCCCGGCTCTGCGTCCAGGGCTGGTATCTTACCTCCCTGGGCCTTCCTTCCCCTGTTTGTAACAGAAAGTCATTAGATGCCTGCCGGGGTGGGGGCCTTGAGCTCTCCCTGAGAGCGGCTGCTAAGCTGAGCCCCTAGATTCGGCCGCAGCATTTGCCTGCTGCCGTGGTCCTGGCCCCCGTGGCTGGGTTTGGGAGGGTTTTAGCGGCGCCCACTTTACAGTGGTGGCACCTGTCATCAGGTGGGTTTCACCAAGACTGAGTGGGCTGCAGTGGAAAGTCAGAACCCAAAGCTGCTACAACCTAATGTGAAACTGTGACATTTGGATTTGGTAAAAGGCCCCCAAATCGTAGCCCAAGCCTCAAGTTATCTGTGCCGAGCACTTGGCCGCGTGTTTTGATCTCCAGTCTGCAGGTGGCTCCGTGACACTGCTCCTGGGCGTGATGGGTCCCTGAGGTCAGTCTACTCACTGGTCAAGTCAGGACCAGTGTAAAGGAGACAAAACACAGCCCCAGAGAGTCCAACAGTTAGAACGATCCGGGGAAAGGTGACTTGAACCTTCAAATCCGAAAGGCTCCTCAAAACCGTCTGTGCTATGGTATCCTCGGCATCAGGTGCTGGGTTTGGATTCAGGGATGCGTGGTGACTCCCACTCAGAACCCAGGCCCAGGGCTGGTCACCCTCGTGCTCTGAGCTGCTTCCCCATCTGTAACAGACAGGGCATCGCGACACTAAGTCCAGGGACTGTGCGGCAATGCGTGATACAAGTCCTTGCACGCTGTAAGCACTCATTAATCAGGAAAGGACCACTGACCGCAGCAACCCATGTCTGCGCTGACAGGCTGCCCCCCACCGCCCTCCCCGAGGAGGGGCATCAAAGGCATAGGCGTCCTGACAACCTTGAGTGGCGGCTCAGGCGCCGAGCGGCTCCCACTTTCCCGCGTTCAGACAGCTTAGTCCCCACAGACGCGAATCAAACACGCCTTCTTGGAGTCTGTGATCGGCTGATTAGACCCAGGTGTACATCAGGGGATGCCCGGGCACAGCACTGGCTTTGGCCAGTGCTGTGTGTCTGGGTGGATTTCTCACTCCCGAAGCCCACCTGGTGCTCAGGGGCCTCTGGGTCACACAGTCGCCATGTGCCGGCACACGGGACACGGATGCCCTTGGGCCACAGCCTTCTCCACCACACGGCCCCCCGCTGGCCTCTCCCACACCCCAGATTCATCCGGTGGCCAGTGCACCAGCTCCCTGGGTCTCCCTGGCGGTCCCAGCTCAGAGGCACTTGTACTTCTATGTAACTTTTTGCTTCCAGGAAACAAGTCTGTTTTTTCACAGACAGCAGGTACCTATGGAGTGGTTATAAACGTGGCTGCCTCTTCCTCCACTTTCTCCTGTAAATGCCTCTGACAAGGGCAGCCAGGAAACCCGGCGGAGGTGACAAGCTGGTGGACGGTGTGAGGATACCCCAGGCCAGGGGGTCTCACGGTCAGTGCTGGTGACCCGGGAGGTGTGACATGAGTCCAGCGGAGGCACAGACCACACAGCTCTTTGTGAAGTGACTGCAGAGGGTGTGGGGATGCCAGCCTCCCTCTCTTCCTCTGCGTCTCCCTTTCTGTCTTCTCTGCAGCCCCTGCAGGCTCAGAGCCTACAGCACACCCCGGGGGTCTCTCCCCGCTGGAATCCCTCCCAAGGGCTCCTGCACGTTCTCAAGTTCACACATATCAAGGTGTGTGTGGGGGGGTCATTTCTTTTTAAGCGGCATCTTCAGCTGTAGGAAAATCCAACTGTGGGCGGCGCTACTTCCAGCACCGAGAGTGGGTGTCCGTCTGTCTGTCCTCACCTGCTCCCCGCAGGGTCCCACAGCCCTGGGTGTTCCAGGACTCCAGTTCCTTCCTGGTCTTGTCCGCCCACCCCTCCCCTCCAGCACTGGCCCTGGTCCTGGCCCTACTGAGCCCACGTCCTCTCAGGGCCCCAGTGGGGCTCCCGCTCCTACAGCCGCTGAGCTTGAACACAGCTACCTTCTCCTCATCCTCCCACGAGCATCCGTGAGTCACGATCCGGGTGAGTCTAACAATAGGAAATGGTCGTCCTGTGCTCCATTTCCAGAGAGGCTGCTCCCGGCAGCAAATGTGGGGCACTTGCTGTCTCATCTTCCCAAAGAGAACTCAGGCCTTTGGAAAATGAAAGGTCCTGCGGCTGATCCTGGGAGGCAGGGTGACCGCATGGCCAGGCTGCCTGGGACGGGCCCCGTTTGTGCCTGTAGTTCTGGCACCAGTGTTAATAGCGGCCTCCTTCGCCATCAAAGGTGTCCTGGTTTGGATGATAAATTACATCAGCCCCTGTTCCGAGGAGGCCTGTGCCGTGTGTCACCCCAGCCAAGGAAGGAGGCTTTATTTCCTTCCCCGTTCCTTCACTGCACACATGTCTTTTCAGGCAGAGCTAATTAGAATTTTGCATAAATGGAATTACTGATGAGAGACTTACCCATGTGCTATTATTTTGCCTTGAAATCTGTCCTGACCAAAGTGGCTGATTACAGTCGAGGTGATGGGGTATCACCCAGTGCAGCTCCTGGACCCTTAAGCTCTCATCTTGTGTGACCCGGTTAATTGCAGCGTTTTCATCTTAATGCCTCATTATGGCCACTGAGGGGAGAGTTTCAGTTACAATACTTGGCTCACGCTCCACCCTGGCCGCTCTGAATTCCTGATTTTAGAGCCACAGATTGCTCTAGCTCACGTGCAGCATGTAAGTCACACTAAGACTATCTATTATTTAAGAATTGCCTACACGGCTCTATCACCTGGCCTCAGCCCGGAAATCAGACCCGGGAGGGCAGCATTCTCTTTACTCAAATGTCATCACTTTTACTCTCTGCTGGACAGTTCTTGCCCCAGCTTCACTTCTCTCCCACTTTCAGGTATTGGAAGGTGGGAAACCCCTCCGCACCCTTGTCGACCCCCACAGGGGCCGATGAGCACGGGGCTACTTGGCATCCAGTAAACACACCACATTCAGCCCACATGCTGAGCCCAGCTCTGCAGACCCTCCACAGTCGGCCCCGCTCTCTGTTTTCATGAAACTCATTCATCTACGCTTTCTTTCCTGTGCAGAATCCATAAATCCCACAAAGTGGTTGGTGCTGGGTCATTTCCAAAACCCGCGTCTCCGTGCCCTTCTCCCGATTCTGCTTGCTTTTCCTTCATCCCCCTCCTCCCATTTCCATCTCTGCCTATTGAAATCTTAACCAGGGCTGGTCCCGTTTCCCAGCCAGGACTCTTAGGCCATTTCCTTTACACACGCTGTGCCGTGTGTGTGTACCTGCGCTTTCTGAAGCAAGGACAGAGACAGCTGTATTTTCCCACCAGCATTCTGTGCCAAAGGTTCCCCATAAGGCGCACTGAGCGAAGACCTCCCCTCTGTATTAGAGAAAAGCCCACCTTCCCCCTATCACCTCCCCCACAGCTCCAGGACCATCGCACTTCCAGAGGAGCAGGCCAGGGTAGAGTGACTAATATGGGTGCTTTGCTAGAGGTAACTCAAAGTGACAAGTGCTTCTGGGTTATACCAGGCAGTGGGCAAGTTTTCAGGATACACAAATATATTTTAAAAATAAAAAACTTTCCTACTCCATGAACTCCACAACAGAGGACTGCACCCGTATTGATCATACAAAAATCTTGATTTTTTTTTGCTAGAAGAACCAGGTATCCCCATGCAAATGGTGATGGCTGTCTATTTACTAGGGGTTATAGGGACCCTTCTGGAATCATGACTTAAAAATGCCATAAGAGAAAGTGGAAAATGTCAGATGTCATGGCACCACCAGACTGGGAAAAATGTGAAGCTCTGGCAGCCCCGTCTCGTGAGAAGGGTGGTCTTCTGATCATCCGGACTTACAAAAATAAATCCCCTGCTTGGCTGTGCTCAGGGAGGAAAAGCCTCCCCCCACACTAGCAATGAAACGAACTTCATGTCCAAGCCCTGCAGACTAGACCCATCTCCCCGCCACCCACCGCCCCAGTGCCATCTGTCCTACACCAAAACACATTCTGCAACTCTTCATGTTCTTTCCCCAACAACCTGCACGAGAAAATGTCCTGAGAAATCTCATTACAATGGTCACTACTTCATTTCTCTCTCTTATAGGACAGTTCAGAACTTAAAAGCAGAGTAACAGAATTAAAAAAACCACAATAGCCCTTAGACCAGGACTTAGGGCCCAGATTCTAGTCCTCGGTCTGCACCACGATAAATTGTCTGTGTCTTTGGGCAAATTGTTTGGCCCCAGGGTCATCGTATCTGCACCTGCAAAATGAGGTGATAGAATCCAGTGGTCCTAAGGTTTCCGCGAGCTTTGCAGTCCTGCAGTTCTCCAGGGAGGTCACCTCTCCCAAGACCCCGTGGCTCCACGAGGGGCTTCTGTTACCTCAGAAGGCCACCTGCCACCTTCATACCGTGCCTGGTCACACTCATCTCATGTTCAGTGCAAGGAACCCCACCCACGGGGCCTGGGGGTGAGGCCTTCCCTGCAAACACCCCTCCCCGCAACTGAACCCCAGGGAGAGGGCAGCAGGTGAGAGCACGTGGGGACATCCCAGGGGCACGGGTTTCCCCAGGATCTTCTCGGGACAGGAGGTGATGGCACCAGGCTCTCACTCTCCTCTCAACAAAGAAAAGGCTCTGTGCCGTGAGGCACCCTGGTGCTTGTGTACAGAGATATATAAATGGATTTCACGGCGCCTTCTCCCAGACCACCTGACTCATGAAGGAAGACTGGGGGCGAGTCAGGTGTGCACAAGTGGATGGTAACCGCGGGAAGAGGGAGAAGCACGGAGGAACACAGCTCGTCCTCTAACCAGTGGGCTCACGGCCCCCCTCAGAACAACAAGCTTCGTCATCTCTGCCCAGCACTGTGGGAATTTAAGAGCGTAGGTTTCAGGTTGAGTATTCCTACCACAATAAAATTAAATTAAATTTAAAAAAAGAGCACGAGGCCTCACAGATGGACAGACGCCAGCACGAAGCTCAGAGCACGCCAGGCGGCAGAGACTCAGCCACGAGAAGAGGGCCGAGGGGCCTGGCTTCCCTTCAGGGTTTCCCCAGAGCCGCTAAGTGACAGTCAGGGAATTTGCCAAATGAGCAGTGAACGAAGGAAGCAGCCCAGCAAGAAATTATTATTTTCAAGAGGAAAGTATACACAGAAGATGTCACATGAAGGTCTGTCTTAAAAACCAACCAATCACACAAACAAAAACAGTGACCCAAAGCCAAAAAAACCAAAAACCATTCAGTATGAGGTGGTCTAGTCTGGTCACCCCTCCCATCTGGCCTGGAGTTGACGCTCAGGCATGATCTTTGAATACGACACGGTCCCCAACCCTAGCCACTTCAGTTGGCTGCTTCTCCGGGTTCAGAACGTGCCTGCCTGACGGGGAGGATGCAGGTGGGACCTCCCAACTCCAGTCGCCAAGGGCATCTCCCGAGGGCTTGAGGGCGTTAGATGTGATTCTGGAAATTAACTTGCATGTGTTGACTAAAATGTAAGGATATTCAGAGCGATGGGCAGCGAAGGAGCCTTGAGGCTGACTGACTTCTCTGCACTCAGAATTACCTTCCAAAGAGAGTGGAGGAAGAGGCCAGTGATGGGCACGTCTCTTTGAAATGTGGGCCCAATAGTTTAGGGTGGAAAAGGACCACGGAACTGGATCTCAGAAGCATTGAATGTTGCCATTAATCGTGGGTTTGTCGGAGTGGAAACAGAGGTGATTAACTCTATACACTTAATTTTGTGTGTTTTTCACTAGATCCTAGTTCACAGATGAAGACAGTGGACATTGCTCAGCATCGCATCACAAGACAGGCAGCCCGAGAATTCCCACGGAGGCACTTCACCAGCTTAAAGCACGGAGTCAAGACAGAGCATAACAACACATTTTGATGGGTTAACTTCACACAACTATCATTATTTTGAAATAGAGGAGGAGAGAAAAGAGAGAAAAAGACACCATCCCTAACGAAACTGCAGCATGGAGGCGAGGACTGGGTTTGGGCGAGCAGAGAAATGCGGGGAGGCGAACAGGGCTGCCGGAGCACGTGGGGGCGTTGCAGGGCGGCAGGCGGCTGCTTCCCTGGGAGGGGACCCTGCTCTGACCTAGGCTGTGTTACAGCGATCAGGCAGAGTGAGTTAGGTCTGTGAAGCTCCTCTGTCCACGTGTCAAAATCCCGGAACTCCGTGGGCTGTGCTCAAAAAGAGGAGCTGGTAATCAAGCATCTCTTTAGGGGGAACAAGAGCATTTTAAGACCCTGCAGAGTGTAATTTAATGACTTTAAATAGAGAAGTAAACTTCTCAATGATTCTTCAAAGCAAAGAGGTCAGATCCCTATGTGCTGTTCTAAGGTCTTGAATCTAAGAGAATGTCCTTCTGAAATCCATGACAGAAAAATAGGCTTCTTCTCAAGATAGTTTTTGAGAAGAAAGTGAAAAACTGAAGCCATTCTTCTCAGCTACTAAAAGGCTTTTTAAAAAAAGCTTCCGGAAGCTCTAAGAAACCTTAAAAATATTTGCCAGATTCAGAGAAGCAGTAAGTGTAAAGCATTTGTCATAAGATTCAAAGTAGAATTTTGTGCTGAAAAAACATACATATGTACATATATGTACATGTATGTGTGTGTGTGTGTGCGCGTGCGTGTACCTCAATGGAAAGAGTGAATGGAATATAAGGACAGTTTCCTTAAGACACTTTGGGTGACATCACCAAGAATGAGCTTGAGAACTCAGAACTGATTGCAGAAAGAAAGTTCTACATTTCCACTCCCGTGGCAAACGCTCCTGATTACTTTATAAACCCTAAGCTGTCGTTTTGTTTTATTTTTAGGTATTAAATGGTGTTGGGACTGGTCAGGTTTTGGCAAACACTAAAGGCTGATTTCTCCAAAAGGTTTTCCAATCTGGGAAGTTCAGACAGAGGTTCTTTGTGAAGGAGCAGCAGAGCTGACCCGGAAAGCAGGTCTCTCTGCGTCTCAGTCAGGCTCCTTTCCTGCGCTGACAGGTGGGTGGGGCCGTGAAGACGACAGGGAGAAAATGGCATCAGCCTCGGGGACAAAATGCTGCAGTTTAGGGACCCAGAATCCTTCTCAACAACACGCATGTACTGAAGAGACCCTAGAATGAAAGAATAGGTTTATCTTAAAGTGCCTAATCCTTGAGAAAATTTAAAATTTTACCTGGAACGAATTTCAATACATTCTCATTTTCTCATAAAACTGAACCCAATATATAACTCAAAATGCTTGCTATAGGCTTGTTTTCTATTTTACAATGTGCACTAACCTTCTCACCTCTGTCTACAGCAGGAATTTGGCAGAGGAAAGGGCGGCGATTCAGGAGGAAGATTTGAGTTGTTTAAACTATAAATATCAGCACCTCTTTAATTTTTTTTTTATAAATTTCTTTATTATTTTTTGTGTGTAGGGCTTTTGTTGCTAGGCGTGGGCTTTCTCTAGTTGCGGCGAGCGGGGGCTACTCTTCGTTGCGCTGAGCGGGCTTCTCATTGCAGTGGCTTCTCTTGGAGGTTCTACCTGAGACCATTCTATGTGGTGTGCACACGACAATATTGTGTATTAATTATGATGGTTAAGAATGCCATTATTCATATAATGTTAACATTAGCACATGTTATTGTTGCTCAAGCTCGCAATGATCATCCAAAACAATAAACACGCTGGACTTCGACATTTGAAAGTTCCAGGTAATGCATCATGATCGAAGTCTAAAGTGAAGAAATTATCATCATTTTTTATGTGCATTAATACCCTACTGCCTACTTTTCGTGTACATTTGACACACCTGAACCCAAGGTGGGGTCCCCGCCTCCCCCCAGCCTGGTCGCTTGAATGCCACCTGAACTGATGCTGTTTGGGCTCCAGAAGGAGGGGTCCTCCCATATCTGTTTAAAGGGAGAGTCCTGGGAAGGCTGGGTTATCTACGAAACCACCACCATCACCTGCTTCTCTGTATCACAGACTCAGGATTCTCTCCACGGTGGAGGCTGAAACAAGTTAGCAAAATCCAGTGGGCGCCAATGCTTGCATAAGAGTAAGGCTGATGAAAAAGTAATAATAAAGATAAAATAAATAATACTAAAATAAAAGTTGCTAAAATTCTCAGCTTTAAACTTTGGTGCTACAAAACATTTGTATCATTCTTTTTGATTGATTTTTTATGATGGCAAAGTTATAGGTTTGAGCCATAAAATGAATTTATAATAATCAACATAACATGTGTAAAGTTTTAATTTAAATAATAATATCATTCTCTTTGTCAAAGAAGATTTTTTGTGTGTGATAAGGATGCTCCTGTCAAGAGTGTAAAGAGCCCAGGGTCCACGCTGGACCTGGAGCTGTCGAGTGGTCAGGCGGTGGGGAGTTGAGATGGGAGGCCTGGGGGCCTGGGTGTGGGTGACACTTGGTGGCAGAAAAGCCACCCCCTACTGTTTTCCAGATTAATGACGTTGGAATGAGAAAACATTAAAGTTCCTAGTGGGTATGAAGTGACGGTTGTAAATGGATCGGTTTAGATGTCTGCATGTCACATGTGTCATTGAGATTCACAGCCTGCTTTAAACAGGCTCTGAGCAGATGGTACTCCGCTCCTAGTGTCATGACTCTAAGATGTGGCAGAAGAATATCTCAAAGCCAAACCTACTTTAAGTGGAACAATGTAACTTACTCCTACTGCCACGAAGCCCTAAGGTGCCGGGCTGTCCGATTGTGAGACCAGGAGGATGTGAGGAAGTGGGATTCTGGGGCGACATGGCTGTGGGGAAGCTGCAGGCGGGTGGGGTTGGCGCTATGGCCACAGAAGGCCCTGTCCTGCTCGCCCTCTGCACAGCCTGGTCTGGGCTCCCCGCTAGCGACCCCGCGGGGTCCTCCCGGTGGTTCCCCGTTGCCGCCTTCGCTCGGCCCTTGCCGCTGCTCAGTCCGGCGGGGTCTGGTTCTGAGCTGGAGACCGGTGAGCAGCAGAAGCACTCCGCGCCCTGAAGGCCGAGCCTCCCCCAAGGTGACACGTCACCCAGATGCTGAGCCCTGGGCCCGGCTCGGAGGCACATGCCCTTCGGAAGAAGCATGTTCTGGGGGCTTCGAGAAGAGCAGGGGGTGTGAAAGCCAGGGACGCAGCCGGAACCTTCCACACCCTCCCCCCTTCTCCCCGATGCTGGGTCCCCGTCAGCCCTTCTCCCTCAATCTTCCCCCTCCTGCAAGGAGAACAAATGGAAAAGAACTGAGGGTGATTTCTCATTAGATGATGCGGCTGGAGAGAAGCTGCAGCTTCCAATTTACCGGTTCAACTCGAGAGGGAAACTGCCTCTACTGTAACCTCGCTGCGCTGGCTCCCAAGCCCTTTCCCACATCACAGAATGTTCTTCTAAGCTTTTGTGCTATTTCTACTCCTGTTACCAACGTGGAGGGATGGATAACTCTTTAAAATTATTTTAAAGTAAAAAATGTATTAGTTGTAAATTGAAAACATATTCACAAAGAATCAAAGTATCTATACATAGAAGAGTAAGCGCCTCACATCCTCAGCACCCCTCACCCTAGAACTAATGCCCACAGTGTCTTGTGTCCCCTCCCTGGAGTCCTTTAGGACACAGGGTCATCTAGAGTCACATGACATGTGCTACAAAGAGGCATCCCTACAAGACACTCAACAACGCACTAAGAGAACGTTCCACATCAGCACGGGTAGACCTGCCCTACTGTTTTCAGGGACACACGTCGTAATCTAGGGTATGGCTGTACCATAATGGGATATGTATCCCAAATCCACGATATGGCTATAATGGCATATGTATATCCAGGGTACGACTAGACCATAATGGCATATGTTTCCCAGATCTACGGTACGGCTGTACCGTAATGGGATGTGTACACCAAAATCCACGATATGGCTATAGTGGCCTATGTATAGCAGAATCCATGCTATGGGTGCACTAAGATCTCCTCTTGACAGCATTCAGGCCATCTTCAGCAGCATTTTGCCCTCACAAGAAATGCTGCCATAAACACTCATTCGAAACCTCGTTTGTTGCATGTATGTGCATGTGTGCAAATACAGCTCATACATGTTCAAATGGACTAGCTGAGTCATACGTTAAGTGGATCTGGGGTTTTGCTGTAGTTGAACTGACCACTGAGTAACATTCACAGCAATTAGGTACTTGTCTCCCTTCCTACATCTTTGAAGTGTCTTTTTGAAAAATGCAATTGGAAACTCCACTACTGAAGAAACAATGATTTTAGGAAGAAAGAAACTTCCTTTACAAAGTCTGCTAACCCAAGACTGATACAAACAGTTGGTGGCTGTGAGAGGGAAACAAAACATTGCATGCGAGTATGCTAGTTATTCTTGGACAAAAGGCACCACAAAATGCCAAACCAAATGAGAGACTAACTTCCATTGGGAAGTTGCAGGAACGCCACACGGGGCCACGCTGCAGCATGCGGCCCAGCCCCCAGGAGCACAAGCAGTGCTGGAGGCTCAGCACAGGGGTGATTCCTGCAGAACAAACAACACCGGAAAGCCTCGTTTTGAGATCCAATTAAATGCCAACAAGCTGTTTTGGATGTTGGCAACTGACAACATGTCTGCTTCAGGACAGTAAACACGACTTGTCTGGGGTGGTGGGTATAGCTGATCCAAGGCTTTGGTGTTAGACACAGAGGCCCTGGATGTGGGTGCAGACGGGGTGGAAATTGGGGGTCCTGAGGAAAGCTGCAGGGCCCCCATGCCAGGATTCAATATTGAGTGTCAGAATATCAGAGATGGTTTCTTGTTTCCTATCCCTCTAACAGGCAAGGGTTTCCTGAGTGCTAGTAGGAAAGAAATGGAAAGAGAAAAGCCGAAGGGAGAGGGAGCGGGACGGAGCAGCGCGCCTACTGGTGCCTCGTCCTGCACCTGTATGTCGACCGTCACCCCGATTGCTCATGCCCCACACCTGCGGCGCCACCCAGGCCCGCCGGCCATACTCCTGGACATGCCATCCCTCCTGCCCGACAAACACACAGAGGTACGTCCTCTCCGGGGTCTCTCCCATGGTCTTGTCTCAGTCCCCACCTTCATCAGCCTTTCTCCACGCAGCAGCCAGAGGATCTTTTCCTGCAGATCTGACCCTGGCTGCTCAACGCTCTCGGATGAAACCTGGCGCGTGTGGCCCCCGCCTACCTCCCCTCCCATCTGGGTACATGTGCCCCAGACGCTCTGGCTGTTATGGCTGAATTGTGTGCATCTTCACCCGCAGCCCCTGTTCATATGTGAAGCCCTCACCTTCAGGACCTCAGAAGGTGAGCATTTGGATGATAGAACCTTTATGGAGGTAATGAAGTTAAATTGAGAGCCCACTAGAATGGACCCTAATGCCATACGGCTGGTGTCCTTATGAGAGGAGATGAGGACACAGACACACACAGAGTAACAACCACTTGAGGACACAGGGAGAAGCTGGTGTCTACACACCAAGGAGAGAGGCCTAAGAGGAACCAGCACTGCCCACACCTTGATCTCAGACGCCAGCCTCCAGGACTAGGAGACAATGCGTTTCTCTTGTTTATGCCCCTTCTGTGGCACTTGCTACGTTCACCGAGCTCACTAAGACACTGGCCTTTTAGTCCTGGAACTCACTGTGTCTCTGCCTCAGAGCCTTTGTTCTTACAGCTCTCACGGACTAATATGAGAAGAATAACATAAAACATCACATTTATAATGTTTTATACTGAGTGAATGTTGAAAGGATAATCTTTGTATATATTGGGCTAAAGAAAATGTACTGTTGAAACTAGTTTCCTTCTTTCTTCTTCCTCTTAATGCAGCTGCTGGAAACCTTGCAGTCACAACTGCACCCCCAGTGCGCAGATGGCCCCGCAGACAGTGAGGCTCTGTGAGGAGAATATTCTTAGGAATGAATCGAGCCCCATTAGCTTTCGGTGACTGACCCTTTGATCTCAGCAGCCAAGGCCTTCGTAACTGGAGGGCAGTGGTGGGCAACGCGTAAGAGTGACTCCACTGAGAGTTAGAATTCTATAGCATCACGTGAAGCTCTGTGCCAGCTTTTAGGATTAATAGCAGAGACTCGGCTCTTTCCACTGGAACGATTAAATCTGTGACATGGGATGACTTTGTGTGATCATTTCCCCCACACTGGTTTTCACGACCCCCAAGACACTCAGAGGTGGGAAGCCCTTGGCACAGACGAGCCAGGTGTGGCTGGTGGGCGAGTGCCCAGATCTGCTGGGTTACAGAGTCCCCTGGCCTTGGATTTCATTCGGACAACCTCTGAGTCAGGCCAGCAGATACTCCCCACGACTGTGTTCAGATCCCCAAATCCAGTGGGGATGGTTTTGGACCCAGTAGGAAGATCTTGATAAAAACACTGACAGCTTCTGAGCACATATTCAACATCACGAGAGCAATTAAAGGTGGTGGGGGACAGGGGGAAGAGGTTTGGGACCAATCTACGCCTCAGATACTCTACGTTTCCAACAGTCATCTGACTTTCTACTGAGGCTTGTCTGAAGCAAATGCTCCTCTGCTTGGCTGCTGGGGGCTACACAGCTTTTTTTTCCTCCCTTAAAACTATAAATAAATACACAAACAAACAAATACATGAAATGGAGAACAAGGAAATGGACTATTGGGATAAGAATATCCAAAATACATCCCAAGTACAGCAGTCACAGAACTGAAGCATTTTATCTCCAGTTTCTATTTGCCCACCCCAAGCAGCTGAGTTATATTTTAGTATGTTGGTTGAGGCCAAAGACTTAGGCATCCACAGCTTCTTGAGCTGACCAAGCTGCTTGTCAGTACATTTCCCCTCTTTCTTTCTCATTTATTTCGACCCAGTGGAGTCAGAGTCCCAGAGCCCTCAGTCTCTGGAAGGTCCCCTGTTAGTGAAGCAGGGTTGGGTGTCACTACTGACTCAGCTGAAACTCACCAGCACTGAGGGCGAGCTCTCCAGGGATTTGCTAAGCCTCTTCCAGATGAAGAAGCTGCGGTCTGCGGAGATAGTGGCTCCTCAAGGCTGCTGTGCCCAGGGTCCAGGGCAAACGCTCGGCTATCGTGATGGTGCAAAGTGGGCACCAAAGGAAGACCTGCAAGCCGATGAACTGCTCCCATAAATCCCTCCTATTCTCTCTTCCCTCACTTTTGTCATCTTTCCCATTTAGTAAAAGGATACAAATATAACTCAAAACAATAAGTCAGCAAACCAAATAATTTAAGATATTGTTCTTACTGGAAACCATTTGGAATTACTTCACTTTAGAACGACCTGCAGTACTGTTTTCAAGGAAAAAATACTGGCAGAATCACAGGTGATAAAATTCTTATAAATTATGGTGAAATTCATTCATTCACTAACGTACTTGACTTTTGTACCATGGAACATACGTGTCATGAAAGCCTAAGTGCTAATATGATGGTCCTCGGGCAATACTGACCTGAGACCATCACTGCAGAGGAAAAAGAGTAAAAGCTGAAATTAAAAGTCATCTCATATATTAAGTTTTATTGATAAAATATTAAAATAATACATTTTTGGAAATTCCCTTTGAAGAATGAATTCTTGCATGTGTAGTGTCTCTCTTCTTCCAAAATTATTTTCGAACGGTTGCTCATCAGCTGAGGCTCTGCTCTCAGCAGGCTGGTGACGCAGTAGTACCCGCCCACTCTAGATGGTTCCCGAGGTGTATGCCCTGGGGCTCCCATTCATGGTGGCAGCCAGAGCTGCACAGGGAAATGACTCTTCAGCCAAAGAGCCTTGGGAAGATGAAGCCCTTCTTCACTGAAGGACTTCTCAGAGCCTTTACTTTAATCTAATAGATATCTTGTAGGGGTACACAGCATGCAAATTCCCCATATTTATTTGATTATTCTTAGAGCAATTATATTTTTGTTCAGATTTAATCCAAAGAGTAAGTGTTTCTCTATATTCTGTACAGTCTTCTTACAGGTATTAGCTACAAGGAAGTATTGATAAGGTTCACTTCTTGGTATGAAATACAAAGCTTTTGAAATCCATCCTTGTGAATAGCAAACCATTGCATATATTAATTAGAGTAACATGATATTTAGCTGATTCACTGTCTTGCAAACTGTGAGGTGGAGTACACAATTCATCTTCTGCAGGGTCAATGGGGTTAAACACTGTATATGCTTCTTTTGTCTCCTGGACGCTGATTTTTAACTTGCTTGGTCTCTAACTGGACACAAGTGGCCTATGAGCTCTGCACACAGACCACCCTCAGTGGCTACTGCACTTTCCTGTCCTGGAGGATTCACCTGCCTGCAGAGCACAGGGGGGCAAATGCAGAGGTGGTACCTGGTGGGGCTGCAGGGTACAGAACCTTGATCAATGCTCAGATCCATCAGTCCTGCTGAGGATATTTTGAAAAAAAGGTGCGTGTCGGACAATCAGAGAAATGGGCCAAGCACACCCACACTGCAGCCCATCTTAGAAAGCAGATGCGGCCCTGGTGGGAGGGGGCCTGGCAGAGTGAGGGGAGGGTCAGTGGGCTTCTGGATGGTGAAGTCGGAGGTGAAGCAGCAGATGTGCCCTTGGCAGCTGGACAGCAGACCAGTGTGGGGGGGGCCCCTCTCAGGTGAGCTGCTGGGAGCGGGGGTGACATGGGGGGCGGCCGGCCCACTCCACTCTCAGGGCAGTGAGGGCAAAGGGGATTTTCAGGGTCACAGACCTTGGGTGTCAGCTAAAGCACCTCCCGGATTCTGTGCCACAGACTGAAAACCAGATCTAGTCAGGAGGCGGCTCAGGCAAGCTGGGACCCTGGGAAAAGTTACTGACTCCCCGAGCCTAAGCCTCCATCTCTGCACCAGCAAAGGGAGGCGCCAGCAGCCCTGCAGGGGGAGCGGGAATCCACTGTCCCCTGAAAGAGCAGGGTCTGTGGGACCCACATACCTGGGGGCAGCTGGCCCTCCCCTGGGTTCCTTCCTCTGAGCAGGGCCACCCTAGTGAGGGGGGGGCGCCCAGGGGAGCCCAACAGTGACGCCACCTTCTCCCCAGCAGGCTGGGTGGTCCTCCAGCCTCAGGGGAAGCTGCTTCATCCTCCCAATTCCCAGGGAGTGCGGATCCCGCTTCCTGTCAGAATCACAACATGGAACGTGGCAGGATTCAAACATTCTCCCCCTAAAGCCCTAGAACAGCCATTGGCTAACACTGCAGTTAGGAATGGTTATATGTATGAGGAAAAACTTGATTTAAAAAGCAATTTCTAATGTTGGAAAAAGGCACAACTGTGAAAGGGTTAAAAGTGGAGCAGAAAATTTGTTTAATTGTAATTAGAGAGGGAAGTTAAAATTGTTTAAGGGACACATGACCCTTCTCTCTGTCTCTCAAATTTTCTTTTTTCAACACCTCATTTGGTCAAGGATGATACTGGAGTAACTTCAAACAAGAAATGTCATCAGTCAGGGATTTATACACCACCACCTGCAACATGCAAGGACCCCATTCCGCTGAAAGACCAGTCACTTCCTAATACGTTCTATCGTGTGAAGTGGGATGTGTGCGGCTGGGGGAAAGGAAGGAGCTGTGGAAGAGACGGAGAGAGGGAGGAGGGGAGCAGACATCGGGCTCAGGCATCACCCGGGCTTGAACACCCCTCCTCTAACTGAGAATGAGAGATGGTATCACCCAGGTAATCAGACCTGAGAATCCAACACCTAATAGAATAAACATGCCTGCTATCCAGAGTTGGAAGAGCAGCGAAGCTTTTACACGTAAGGACCTCAGCACGGGTGGTTAATTACGCAGCGCACTCCGTAAAAGCAGCATGTTTGAAGTCCGCTGAATTACGGACAGTAGTGGATGAGAAATCAGTCTCCTGCTATGGAGTGTCATGCAGGTTTTCTAACTCTTCTCTGACACGAAGGCTGCAGGGGCAGGGGAATGAGCAAAGGAGACCCTGGGACCGTGATCTCTCTCCTCTCTTGAGGCCCTGGGGTTGGTGGGACCCAGAAATTTCCTCTGTGCCGCCACCCCTTCCCTGTCTCTCTCCAGCCCTCTTGACTAAAATCCAGATTGGCCTAACAGAGGCTGCTAATCCACAAAGACAGTTCCTCTATTCCCAACATCTCTGAACACCGGTGACCCCTCTCCTGCTAAAGCCCTGTAAGATATTCTGCTGGGGCTCCCTCCAGCCTTAGGCTCGTACTTGGGAGTAAACACTCGGTCCTGTGGTGTTCTGGTTGATCCTCCCTCCCTCCGCCCATAGGATCCGTTTGAACTTCAACTCACTCTGACTATCGCTCCTTCAGAAGAGTATTTCATGCTCATGAAATGTACATACGGTTAATTTTGAAATGCAGACTGAATGCAGGCCACAAGGTGTGAGCCACTTGCTACAAAGTCATAAGCTTTGAATAAAGACTGGAAGGAGATTTGGTAAAATATTAGCTGCTGTTATCTTCACACATCAGGGCGAAAGCTAATTTTAATTTTCTTTTCGGTACTTTTCTGTATCTTCATAAATTTCAGAAGAAGAGAAAAAGAAAGGGTCTGAGAAAATATTTGAAGAGATTATAGTTGAAAACTTCCCTAACGTGGGAAAGGAAATAGTCACCCAAGTCCAGGAAGCACAGAGAGTCTCATACAGGATAAACCCTAGGAAAAACACACCAAGACACATATTTATCAAACTAACAAAAATTAAATTCAAAGAAAAAATATTAAAAGCAGCAAGGGAAAATCAAAAAATAACATACAAAGGAATCCCCATAAGGTTATCAGCTTATTTTTCAGTGGAAACTCTGCAGGCCAGAAGGGAGTGGTAGGATATACTTAAAGTGATGAAAGACAAAAACCTACAACCAAGATTACTTTACCCAGCAAGGATCTAATACAGATTTGATGGAGAAGTCAAAAGCTTTTCAGAAAAGCAAAAAGCTAAGAGAATTCAGCACCACTAAACCAGGTTTACAACAAATGCTAAAGAATCTTCTCTAAGCAGGAGACACAAGAGAAGAAAAAGACCCACAAAAACAAACCCAAAACAATTAAGAAAATGGTAATAGGAGCATACATATTGATAATAACCTTGAATGTAAATGGATTAAATGCCCCAACCAAAAGACAGACTGGCTGAATGGATACAAAAACAAGACCCATATATATGCTGTCTACAAGAGACCCACTTCAGACCTAGGGACACATACAGACTGAAAGTGAAGGGATGGAAAAAGATATTCCATGCAAATGGAAATCAAAAGAAAGCTGGAGTAGCAATACTTGTATCAGATAAAATAGACTTTAAAATAAAGACTGTTACAAAAGATAAAGAGGGCCACTACATAATGATCATAGGATCAATCCAAGAAGAAGATATAACAATTATAAATGTTTATGCACCCAACACAGGAGCACCTCAATACATAAGGCAAATGCTAACAACCATGAAAGGAGAAATCAACAGTAACAAAATAATAGTAAGGGATTTTAACACCCCACTTACACCACTGGACATATCATACAAACAGAAAACAAATAAGGAAACACAAGCCTTAAATGACGCAATAGACCAGATAGAACTAACTGATATTTAGAGAACATTCCACCCAGAAGTGGCAGAATACACTTTCTTCTCAAGTGCACATGGAACATCCTCCAGGATAGATCACATCTTCAGTCACAAATCAAGCCTAGGAAAATTTAAGAAAATTGAAACCGTATCAAGGATCTTTTCTGACCACAACGCTACGAGACTGGAAATCAATTACAGGAAAAAAAACTGTAAAAAACACAAATACATGGAGGCTAAACAGTGCACTACTAAATAACTAAGAGATCACTGAAGAAATCAAAGAAGAAATGAAAAAAACACATAGAAACAAATCACAATGAAAACATGATGACCCAAAACCTATGAGACACAGCAAAAGCAGTTCTAAGAGGGAAGTTTATAGCAATACAATCTAACCTCAAGAAATAAGAAAAATATCAAATAAACAATCTAACCCTACACGTAAAACAACTAGAGAAAGAAGAACAAAGAAAACCCAAAGTCAGTGGAAGGAAAGAAATCATAAAGATCAGAGCAGAAATAAATGAAATAGAAATGAAGAAAACAATAGCAAAGATCAATAAAACTAAAAGCTGGTTCTCTGAGAAGATAAACAAAATTGATAAACACTTAGCCAGACTTATCAAGAAAAAAAGGGAGAGGATGCAAAGCAATAAAATTAGAAACAAAAAAGGAGAAATCACAACTGACACTGCAGAAATACAAAGGATTGTAAGAGACTACTATAAACAACTGTATACCGATAAAATGGACAACCACGAAGAAATGGCCATATTCTTGGAAAGGTACAATTTTCCAAGACTGAACCAGGAAGAAGTAGAAAATATAAACAGACCTATCACAAGTAATGAAATTGAAACCATAATTAAAAATCTTCCAACAAACAAAAGTCCAGGACCAGATGGCTTCACAGGTGAATTCTATCAAACATTTAGAGAAGTGCTAACACTCATCCTTCTCAAACTCTTCCAAAATATTGCAGACGAAGGAACACTCCCAAACTCATTCTAAGAGGCCACCATCACCCTGATACCAAAACCAGAAAAAGATATCACAAAAAAAGAAAATTATAGACCAATATCGCTGATGAACATAGATGCAAAAATCCTGAACAAAATACTAGCAAACAGAATCCAACAGCACATTGAAAGGATCATACACCATGATCAAGTGGGATTTACCCCAGGGATGCAAGGATTCTTCAATATACGCAAATCAATCAATGTGATACACCACGTTAACAAATTAAGGAACAAAAACAATATGATCATCTCAGTAGATGCAGAAAAAGCTTTTGACCAAATTCAACACCGATTTATGATAAAAACTCTCAGAAAGTTGGCATAGAAGGAACTTTCCTCAACATAATAAAGGCCATATATGACGAACCCACAGCAAGCATCATACTCAATGGTGAAAAACTGCAAGCATTTCCACTAAGATCAGGAAAAATACAAGGATGTCCACTCTCACCACTCTTATTCCACATGGTTTTGGAAGTCCTAGCCACGACAATCAGAGAAGAAAAGGAAATAAAAGGAATACAGATTGGAAAAGAGGAAGTAAAATGGTCACTGTTTGCAGATGACATGATACTATATATAGAAAATCCTAAAGATGTCACCAGAAAACTATTAGAACTAATCAATGAATTTGGTAAGGTTGCAGGATACAAAATTAATGCACAGAAATCTCTGACATTCCTATACACCAACAACAAAAAATCAGAAAGAGAAATTAAAGAAACACTCCCATTTACCACTGCAACAAAAAGAATAAAATTCCTAGGAATAAACCTGCCCGTGGAGGCTAAAGACTTGTACTCAGAAAACTATAAAACATTGATGAAAGGAATCAAAGATGACATAAACAGATGGAGAAATATACCATGTTTTTGGACTGGAAAAATCAATACTGTGAAAATGACTATACTACCCAAAGCAATCTACAGATTCAATGCAATCCCTATCAAACTACCAATGGCATTCTTCACAGAATTAGAACAAAAAATTTTACAATTCATATGGAAACACAAAAGATCCTGGATAGCCAAAGCAACCTTGAGAAAGAAGAACAGAGTTGGAGGAATCAGGCTCCCTGACTTCAAACTATACTACAAAGCTACAGTAATCAAGACAGTATGGTACTGGCACAAAAACAGAAATATAGATAAATTGTACAAGATAGAATGCCCAAAGATAAAGCCACACACATATGGGCACCTAATTTATGACAAAGGAGGCAAGAACATACAATGGAGAAAAGACAGCCTCTTCAATAAGTGGTGCTGGGAAAACTGGACAGCTACATATAAAAGAAGGAAATTAGAACGTTACCTAACACTGTACACAAAAATAAACTCCAAATGGATTAAAGACTTAAATGTAAGACCAGACACTATAAAACTCTTAGAGGAAAACATAGGAAAAACACTCTTTGATGTAAACCACAGCAAGATCTTTTTTGACCCAACTCCTACAGTAATGGAAATAAAAACAAAAATAAACAAATGGGACTTAATTAAACTTAAAAGCTTTTGCACAGCAAAGGAAACCATGAACAAGACAAAAAGACAACCCTCAGAATGGGAGAAAATATTTGCAAATGAAACAACAGACAAAGAATTACTCTCCAAAATGTACAAACAGCTCATGGAGCTCAATATCAAAAAAACAAACAATCCAGTTAAAAAATGGCTGGAAGACCTAAATAGACATTTGACCAAGGAAGACATACAGATGGCCAAGAGACACATGAAAAGATGCTCAACATCACTAATTATTAGAGAAATGTAAATCAAAACCACAATGAGGTATCACCTCATTCTGGTCAGAATGGCCATTATCAAAAAAATCTAGAAACAATAAATACTGGAAAGAGTGTGGTGAAAAGGAAACCCTCCTGCACTGTTGGTAGGAATGTAAATTGATACAACCACTATGGAAAACATTAGGGAGGTTCCTTAAAAAACTAAAAATAAAACTACCATATGACCCAGCAATCCCACTACTGGGCATATACCTTGAGAAAACCATAATTCAAAAAGAGACATGTACCACAATGTTCACTGCAGCTCTATTTACAATAGCCAGGACATGGAAGCAACCTAAATGTTCATCGACAGATGAATGGATAAAGAAGATGTGGCACATATACACAATGGAATATTACTCAGCCACAAAAAGAAACGAAATTGACTTATTTGTAGTAAGGGGGATGGACCTACAGTCTGTCATACAGTGTGAAGTAAGTCAGAAAGAGAAAAACAAATACCATATGCTAACACATATATAGGGACTCTAAAAAAAAGAAATGGTACTGATGAACCTAGTTGCAGGAAAGGAATAAAGAGATAGACATAGAAAATGGACTTGAGGACATGGGGTGGGAGGGTGAAGCTGGGGAGAAATGAGAGTAGCATTGACATAGATATACTACCAAATGCAAAATTGTTGGCTGGTGGGAAGCAGCAGCATAGCACAGGGAGATTGGCTCAGTGCTTTGCAATGACCTAGAGGGGTGGGATGGGGAGCATGGGAAGGAGGGTCAAGAGGGAGGGACCTGTGTATGCATATGGCTGATTCGCTTTGTTGTGCAACAGAAACTAACACAGTATTGTGAAGTAATCATACTCCAATAAGGAGCTATTAAAAAAGACAAAAAGACAAAAAAAGAGTAGGTGTGAGCAAAGGAAAAAAAAAAAACTTCTTTGCATCAAAGGACATAATCAAGAGAATGAAAAGACCATGCACAGAATGGGAGAAAATATTTGCAAATCACATAGCTAATAAGGAGTTAATATCTAGAATACATAAAGAACTCCTACAACTCAAAAACAAAACAAAAAAACCCACACTGATTAAAAAATAAGCAAAGGACTTGAACAGATGTTTCTCCAAAGAAGATACACAAATGGCCAAGAAGCACATGAAGAGATGCTCAACATCATTGATCTTCATCCATTAGGATGGCTACTACCAAAAAAAAAAAAAAAAAAACCTCAGAAAATAACAAGTGTTGATGAAAATGTGGAGAAATTGGAACCCTTGTATACTGCTGGTGGGAATGTAAAATAGTACAGCCATTATGAAAAACAGTATGGGGGTTCTTAAAAAAATTAAACACAGAATTACCATATGATACAGCAATGCCACTTCTGGGTAAACGCCCGAAAGAATTGAGAGCAGGGTCTTGAGAGATATTTTTACACCAGTGTTCATAGCAGCATTATTCAGCTAAAACATGGAAGCAACCCAAGTGTCCCCTGACGGACAAATGGATAAGCAAAATGGGATACATACGTACAATAGAATATGATTGAGTCGTAAAAATGAAGGACATTCTGACACATGCTACAACATGGATGAACCTTGAGGACATTATGCTGAGTGAAAGACGCCGGTCAAAAAAAAGACAAGTACTGTAAGATTCCACTCAGATGAGGTACTTAGGGTTGTCAAACCCACATAGACAGACAGTAGGATGGTGGGGGCCGGGGACTGGCAGGACACTCATCCTGTCTCATTTCCCACAGGTTAGCAGCCCAGGGCAGCTCAGCTCGGCCTCTGCCTCAGGGCTTATCTGAAGACCTGACCGAGGAAGATCCACTTCCAAAGTCACTCCCGTGTCCACTGCCGATTTGCCAAAAAGCAGGAGTGAGAGGGCCATGGGGGTGGGAGTCTCAGTTGCTTTGTCACCTACTCTCAAAGAGGTCTCCCTCATGGTTTCCATCACATCCCGTCCATTAGGAGGGAGTCACTAGGTCCATCCAGCCAACACTCAAGGCGTGCTTTGAGCGGGGGAGGGTGTTACAATACGTTTCATCTAAAGTGTTTTGGTAACACACGTTTAATAACTCATCCTTCACCTTTCAGTTCAGTGTATGACTGTGTTTTGCTCCATCCTTTACTATGGATATCTGATGCAGAGAGAAAGGAAACATTAAAACACAGATGAGTACCCAATCACTATAATGTAATTTTGACTTTTATTCTGAGCATACTATCTGGTGAGCTAAATACAACACACGCTGTTTTGTGGGACAACGCCATTTTCAGGGGTAGGAAAAGCCTGCCTCATGCCTGCTCTGTGCCCTCCTTCCTGGGTGGAGCACCACCCGTCCCTCAGCAAGCTCTTACTCCTTTGTTCTGTAGGTACTTCATCCCACTAAACCAACCTGATTCTTTCTCCAAAAAATGGGAAGCATCTGGAGCCCCTGACGGAAACTCAAAATTGACGGCTGGTGGTCCATCCCAGGAGCTGCCTTAGGCAGCTGTCATTATTATTGAGCTCCGATTGTTTGCCTCCAGCTTTGATCTCTGTACCCCCCAGAACATTTCTAACAAATTCTTCATTTCAGTTACTTAGATTGAATTTCTGTTGCTTGCCAACAAAGAAGTGAAATTGGTACAGATACCTCTTCCTTGCCAGGCACCACGCTGGGTGTTGAGAACACCGTGATGAAAGAATACAGCATCTGAAGGAACTCCCAACCCAGTGGGGAGACCACACACAGAAGAATAATTAGAACACAAGGTGGTTAATCCCATAAAGCCAGTGTCCTAGTTAAATGTGTGGCCTTGGAGAGTCAACGAAATATTTAAACCAAGAATCAGTAATTAGATTAAACCCCAAGAGGAGGGTACAAGATTGTCAGGCAAGAGATGGTAGAAAAGAGAATTTTCCAAAAGGCAGAACACTACCAGAGGGTTGGGATTTTTTTTTTTTTCTGTTTTATTCACTGATGCATCCACTAAGCCTGGCCACATACTGGACATTTGAAAACTTATCTATTTGATAAATATAATAGTGTGCTAGGCACCAGAAGCCTGACTATGATGGAGGAAGGGTGACATGGGGATGAGATGTCCTTGGGGAAGGATGGTTGGGTCAGATTGTGCAGCCCTGGACCCGCCAACAAGGGTTTGAGTCAGATCAGTTGGGAAGGGGAACCCACTGAGGATTCTGAATCCACAGAGTGACATGATTAATTGTGCTCTTTAATAGGTTAAGTTTATGAACAGTGCAGAGGAAAGAACTGAGGTTATCGAAGGAGGACTCGTCAAGGGGAACGTGTTAACCATGGAGGAACGAGAAGAAGGAGTCTCAGATCCTGACGATCATTTTCACCCTCAACCTCCTGACACCACTGATTTCTTAACCTAAGAATGACGTCCCTTGGGCGGTTCTTGCTCCTGTACTGCACCAGTGTCAGCCACAGCTGCAAACCGGAGACCCACTTACCTTCCTATCTGAACCCTCCGTCCACTGGTTTATCACTCAAACCTCATGAGGTGACAGCGTGGACTTTCTACAAATGACTACAACTAATTAATAACAAAAGATTGATTTGACAAGTCACAAAGTGTTCCTTGCCCAGACTAAAGAAAGATGCTATTTAGCTGTGAAAAACTGTAAATATTTCTTTTCTATGTCCTGCCAAACACGTCTTCATAGAATTAGAAATAATCCATCTGTTTCCTTGCTGTTAGACACATTAACTTTCACGGTTATTAGCTCTTATCTGGACTTGAGTTCCAGCAGGCAAAATAGAAAGGTGTAAGATTTGTTAGCTGCTGACTATGACATTGATGTGTTTGTTTCTTCTTTCTTCATATTTTTTTTTCTTTTCCATGCTGTCTTTATTTTGGACAGACTTTTGATCTAAGGGAAGTGATATTATGTTTCATTAGATGGAATGGTTCTTAGCACCTGGCTGGTGACATGGGCTCCCCGGGGAGAGAAAACTCTGAAAGTATCTTCAAAGACAGGATGAGAGACTGGGGGGCATTCTGAAGATTTGGTATTTTCTGTCAAAATAGGTGTGATTGCATACCTGGTTCTTACAGGGGAGGACCCAGGTGTGCACCTGTTCATCTCCTTCCCTTTACCTCAAGCGGACAATTACCTTGGCAGCTCAGCTGTGTTACTGAGACATTTCAGCATGAAATTTGTTTTTTCTCACTGAACTTTAAGCAGAATTTCAAGTGCCAAGTCTCTGAAGCCAAGTGGGGCTATTAAGAGATAATGACTAATTATGCTAATTTGAGAAGTTGCGGCCTTCTCCTTCCCCGGTCATTTTACGTACGTGCTGCTCTCCTGAGAGCGTCTCCTCTCCAAGGTGTCTGGTGGAGGACAGCACGTCCTGGGCCTTCACACCCTGAGTATGGAGGTTTATCGTCCATCAGAAGATGAAGGAAGACTGGAGGGCTTCTGGGCAGTCCGTGTCTTCGTCATTCCTGATTTATACTAGTTATTAACTTGTCCCATGTCAACAGTATTTATCGTCCTTTATACTCAGACCAGAAGCGTATATCTGTATCTCTCCTCATCATCTCTGAAACTTAATAATAAGTCCTAAGCATCTGTGTCCACGACAGTGTCCCAAGGCACTGAATTAGGCACCAAGGGCGTCCTGGGTCTTGGATAATTATCATCCTTTCTCCTAAAAAGTTACTATTTAGAAGAAAATTACATATGAATTTCTGTGTTTGGTGCTGATCACATGAACACTGTATCTGTGACTGGCACGCAGATGAAAGGTCGGATCAGTACAAATAAGATGATATTTAGAAAATTTCACCTTCACGTGGGTGTAGGAGAGGTCCCTTCAGCCTGATTCACTCCAGCCCTGGGGGAAGAGGGGAGACCTGTGCAGCCATTGAATTCGGGGGTGATGAGATCATCTGCCTCACTTCCAGGGGCCGGACCCACCGACCACCTCCTCCTCGGTCCCCAGCCGTCCACTCTGGCAGTCAAAGCTGTTCCTCCCTCCAGCCTTGTTTTTTCTGCCATAAAGAGAATATCGGGGCTTCAGCTTTGCTCCTGATACCGTTTCTCAACCTGTTCAGACCATGTGGAGAAGAGCAGCGCTCTCAACACGCTCCTGAGACTCTTCCACTGATGGCCCGGGGATGCTGCGGTGTTGGGTACCACCACACCTCGGCCCAAGTGTGGAAAGACGTTTGTGTTCTGTGCAGCATCTCATGGTGTTGGAAGTCAGTTCTCGCAAACTCTCGGGGAGATTTCAGCCAGCGGCTGTGAGGCAGCATGGTCACCTGAGCCTTGGCCAGTCCAGGGCTCACCAGGTCCCTGAAATGGCTCCTGTCTTACAGCTATAGCTGCATCTGCCTGTCCTGCTTCCTGTTCTTTCCACGGGAGCTGGCGTTGCCACTGTCAATCTGAGAAGCCAAGGATGGACCAAGGTCTCACCAGGAAGGGGACACACTCAGCCCCCCGGAGAGGACTCAGCCCAGGCCCAGCTGGAACCACCGGGGAGGTCACAGGAGTGGTGGGAGCACCTGTCAGCACTGCTAAGCAGCAGGTGTGTGTCACTCTGCTCTCTGATGGAGGACACCTCATCACAGGGAGTCTTCACTAGGGTGCCCGCCCACACTTGACAGAGGAGAAAGGCACCAGCGGTAAGAAATCTGGAGACGTTCAGAGCTAATTTACCAGTTTATCATCTTAATCAAGTTACTTAATTTCTCAGTAACTCAGTTCTGTCTTGTATTATAGGTTCCAATAATTGGGGGCTGTGACCATTAATTACTAGGGCTCTGAAACCGATGAGTGTGATCCTCTTTTCATGAAAACAACTGCTTCCTCTCTGCCCATGTCATTGCAGATTTACATGTGTAGATTCCACCTTTGTAACGAATAGGAATGGTGGTTCTGGCATTTCTGGATGATTCCAGATGGCGGTAGACTGCCTACAGCCGCCTAGAATTTCATACAACTCTGAGCTGTGCTTTGTGCCCCCAAATGCATCCAGAAAAGGAAGTCCAGCTTAGAGACCTTCTCTGGGCGCCCCCATTCATGTCAGACTGATGTTTAGTTCTGGGTTCCCAGGATTCTCAAACTGCCCATGATGTTTTGCTGAAAATATACCCATTAAAAAAAATAAAAGAAATTTCCAAATTATGTATGCCTAAGATCCGTTAAGAGAATTCACAGAACAATAGTGTTATAAGCCGTATTTAAAGCAGATGTTTAAAATTCATGCACCCAAGTTCCTCCAGGACAGAGCTCTAAGAGACAGCGACTACTTTCTTATTTGTAACTGACTCTGCACAGCTCCTGACACACAACACGTGCTCAAAACTGTTGATTTATGCAAACTGGCCATTTTCCAAGCAGAAATGCAACCCTTTCTCCTCCTGTAAAAATTAATATATTTGGAAAGAATTCACACAGCTCTTATACAAGCAAAAATTACTTATGTTTGAAGGACTCTGTTATATACAAAGGTAAGAAATGACCAGGTGCATTACATTATTCATTCCTTTCATTTTCTGTGCATGTTTTGCATGAAGAAGCGGGCATGAAGAGCCTTTGGTGGGAGCATGCTGTGTGGCTTCTGCCTGCAGAGCTGGTGGCTGCCTACTAGTGTGACTGGGAAGGCTCCCCTTCACCCTTTCCAGAAAGATCTCGCTCAGTCTTGCTGCTGCTGCTGCTGAGAACCACCATTACTATGTGCACTGGGCAAAAACTGTTTTCCTGCTAACACTTAAGCCCCCTACTTGTGACAATGCATTTTCCGTTTGTACTTTTTTTTTCATTTATACTCCCGGTAAGAGTCTATCACATCGTTTCCAGTGTCAACTGGGTGACATCAGATTTTGAAAGTGGCCTTTGGAGGAAAATGTGTAGCTGAAGGAGGCAGGTGAGAGCCTCGTCTGGGGGCCATGCGGACCCTGGGGACCTGGGAGGAGGACACACATGCAGACGTTGCAGGTCACTCAGGTGGTGATGCAGGTCAACACTGGCTGATCCGTTTCACAGAAGCTTTGAGCTGAACAGCACAGAGTCCCAGCAAAATATCCAGGGTCCTGACCAGAACTCACCTACCTACAGACCTGTCCTGGCTGTGTGCAGAATCAGGGAAGAAAATCACATCAGGCCACGTTGCTCTTGGGATGTCTACAATTTGACGAGTGGGTAGCAGGGCATGAAGCTGGTGAAGGTACAGGGCACTCAGAAGTGCCCAAACACAGGCATGCAAGTCCCGCATGTGTGTAAATATTCAGAGCGAGACCATGTTACAAGGTTTTCTTCAGTTTCTGGTAGGTTTTAAAGATCATTTTTAAGGCCAAAAATGCTCTTTTGTTTGGCCAAAGAGAAATGAGAATTAAGTGTATCAGGCGAGGCTTTATGTAAAGAGACTGTAGGTCAACCTAAGCATCTTATGTGCAGAAGTCTGTTCCACAAGGAGGTGGACTAGAATTCAATGCACACACATTAACTGAACACACCCCATCGGTGAAGTTCCGGGCTCCAGATCTCGTGGGGAGCAAGGAGCGATAAGTCATGCTCTTTGTCATTTTCAAGCTGGCCATCATCATATTATATTTACTTGCTCCCATAAGAAAATAGAGACAGCTTAGCTGGGGGATGCAGCACGGGAACACACTACAAAAGGTAACTACTTTACAAGTTGCATCAGGGTCCAATGCTTGGTCAACCAGTGGTTTATAAAATGTGTTTCCTAGACGTCTAAGGGTTTACAGACCTGAGCGCTTTCTTTTGCATAAGGAGATCTACACGATTTCAATGTAAAAATATTCCACTGCTTTAAAAAGCTACACGACATGGCTAAGCGGTATGTGTGTAGGAAATTTAAGAGACGGAAAGTTCTCCTTGGGCTATCGCGGTAGTTTTAAAAAAAATGAAAATTTAAGCAGTTTCTATATACAGTTGGAGGCCAGAATTTGAAAGCATCAGAGGTCAGGGTCCAGGTCACTTTTGCTCTGGGAGGAGGGGTTCACACAATTCAGGCTGAGTTTATGATTGGCACCATGAAGCACCTCCGTAAGCAACGTGAGAGCCCCTCAATCCAGAAATGGGCGCGAGGAGCAAACAGAACTGAGGCACAAGTTTTTAAAGGCAAATTGCTAATCTTTGTTTCATTTTAAAAACCAAAAGTAAGATAATTCACCTAATGAGCGTGTGTAGTCTGCTGGGCCTTTGCTTCTCATTGCTGGCTTACTGGTTGGGCATCCAGTTCAGAATGTAAAATGGGATCCTCAAAATTCAGCTTTACATGCAAAAGCTAGGTCTGGGTCCTAACCCACTTTTTACGTTTTTTATTTAAATAACTTGAGTTGGATTTTATTCAGTTGGGTACTTCCTCTCTTGCTTTTCTGGTCCTGACACAACCCTATCAGCATGAACCCTATGAAGTGATGCTGGGTGCATGTTTACAGCTGGCTCTGCCTGGACAGTCCATCGGAATCAGCTACTTAAAAACCAGATGCTTCATTGAAACTTGCACGTTATATCTTCTCTCATTTTTTCCCAAGTCAAATAACCTAATTTTTTTCTTCGTGTGGTTTGTCATCCTGAGCTGATTGCTTCTGTTAGAAAAGAAGTCTCTAACTCTTTGTTTCCCTTTTTGCCTTGGCTACCAGGAAGCTCAGCACTTTATCTCATGTTCAGTTGCAGTAGTCATACTGTCTCCCCAGACTGTTCTTTTCAATCTGAAAGTATATTTTTATCTGCAAAGGTCCACTGTACCTCTGTGTTTTATGGTGACTATGTAATATTCTTTTTGAAAGTAAGTAGGGTTTGAGAATAAAATTAAAGCCACTAAATACACTTTAGTGTCTTTTACTGTATGAATAATAGATTTTGATTACTTGGTTGAGAAACATTAAAGTTTATTTCATAGTAAATATAATAATAGAATTCTTTTAAAATTGTGGGTGAAAATTGACTCTGAAGTTCTAGGAAATGTAGGAACGTGCAAGTATCACGATGTTAAAATTCAATCGTCTCCTAAAGAATGCTGACCAGGAGTAAAACAACTGAGCTGGAGGCGACCCGGCCAATGACTTAACAGCCACTTCTCACCAGTGTGGGTTCCATTTTTGCTTTTCTCTATTATTCTAAAAAGGTCCTGAAAAGAAAATAATGTGCTAGTACTTATTTATAAGCTGTTGAAACTAAACCCATTAGTTTTAAGAAAAAAGAGCCTTTATTAGAAGTGAACGGACGGGGCCAGGGGCTGAGAAAGCCAGGCAGTGCTCAGGAAGGCTCAGAACTGGGCGGCTGGACATTGGGTCGAGGACCCCCTCACCACTGCCCTCCCTCCTCTTCCAGCTGCTGGACCAAGCTCTGGGCACCTTCCTGGACAGTCACATGGCCGCCAAGGAGGTCAGCTGCCCATTCTGCTTTGCAGAAGCCACCGCAGGTCCATGGTTCTGGGAGCTGTGTCACACCCCAGCGCACAGGCTAGTCCTGTTGCCAGGGTCCCAGAAATAGGCAGGCTTCCCTGCCAGGAAGGCGACTTAGATCCCGCTGGAGTACAGACAAGAACACTAAATCTGGTCAGCATACGTCCAATATGGCTGGTGACAGTAATAAAGGCGTGAAATGTATGGCTCTTAGGAAGAAAATAGAAATTTTACATAAATTCAAAATCGTTACACAGATTACCTAGCGGCAGAGTCTGTTGTGAAGGAGCCTGTGAAACATTCAGTAATGTTCAGTCATCTGGGCATTCCCTAAGCTTTATCCCACTGTGTGCTGGTGTTAGGTGAGATATTGATGTTTTGTCCCCCAAAGTTTTCAAGGTTGAAATAAGTTTAGAAAACACTGTATGCTTCTCCTTGCCTGGGATGTTCTCAAAATGCACTGGACTCTGAGAAGTCTCACAGCAAACCAACCTGCTACATTTATATAAATCAAAATATCCCAAACTTAAAAAACAACAACAACACATCTCACACGCTGTAAGGAACTTCACTTGGCGATTTCACTTTGCGCCATGGGAGAAAGGAACTGCTTCGGCAGACTTAAGATTCACAAATCTCTGAGTATGTATTTCTCATGGATGTCAAGGATCTAAATGTAGAGAATATTAAAATAAAATGATAAACACTTTTTAAAGTCTAGAAAATTACCTCAAAGTTCACGTGTGCCTTGGATAACTATAAGCTATACCCAAGTCTTTTAAACTCACACTGGGACATGTGGAATTGAGA
Source organism: Grampus griseus (assembly GCF_964374135.1). Classification (NCBI taxonomy): domain Eukaryota; kingdom Metazoa; phylum Chordata; class Mammalia; order Artiodactyla; family Delphinidae; genus Grampus; species Grampus griseus. The sequence continues at coordinate 148,382,458 of NC_139018.1, forward strand.
GCACACCTAAAATTCCCTAACGTGTGTGTTTTGTCAAACATGTTCCTTCGATTCTGCTCATATCCTTTACTTATGGCCTCACTACACAGGTATTACACAGCAACATTTCCTGTGCCTCCACCTGGGTTTGGTGTGCTTTTCTGCATTCGTTTTGTTTTTGGATTTATATTTGGAAAATCTCCTAGCTCTTCTCATTTGCATGTAAGATTTGTCTCATTTCTCAGTGATTTTGGGGCAGAAACCACGCCAGCATGTACATGTGGGGGCCTGATGTCCAGCCACTGGAGCCCCTTGAGTCAGGCTGCCGAGGGGTGTGACAAGGGCAGCTCTTGGACCAGAGGCAGCTGAGCATCCAGCAGTGGACCCGCCTGACCGTGGGCGTCATGGGTGTGGTCCCCCCGCCTTGTGCTCCTCTCCTCCACCGGGGACTTTGGCTCGCTGCACTGGCTCTCTGCTTGCACCCCGGCTCTGAAGTCCTGCTTAGAAATGGTTCCAGTCTCTCCTGACATGGATGCAAACTCAGGGTGGTATGCGAGAAACACTGTAGTTTAGTGAGAATCAGACAGATATAAAGCAGGAACATCACACCCACAAATGTATGGTGATATATAGCTCAGGAAAATGTAACAAAGGAGGGAAGGATGTCTTGAGGGGGTCTTTGAGGAACAGTGGGATAATAATAACAGTATTGTTTCATAAGTTATGGGGCATGTGATTGCGTGGTTAGCCGTCTTAAGTCGGGATGCTTTCACGAGTGAAACAGGGAACCATGTCTAATCAGTCCTACACTCAGGTGTACACAGGCACCACCTGGGCACACCTGGGCACACGAGTGCCCTCCTTAACAACCAGTTGGCGAAGGCTTGACAGTCCACTGAAAACACATTTTAAGAGCAGCTAAGACAGCAATGAAAAGAAGAGGAGTGATGAACAGTGTATAGATTGCTCTTTTTTGGCTCACGTGTGCCTGGTCTCTTGGCAATACTTGCTCACCGTGGATGCTTCCATTGGCAAGGTTATCAGAAAGTTGAAGGCATCCATTATTTTCCTTAAACGAGTCTACACTGAACGTTATCCATTTGATTTTCCCATTGATTTAATGAAAGTGATTCCAAAAGCGTAGTACCTTTGTGAAACTTGATAAGGAAAACAATGAACATAACTGGAAGAAAAATCAGCACTCACGTGAATGAAATGCAGGAAGTCGTTAATGAACAAACCTAAATTTCAAGCTCAAGTTTTCTACCTTCTTCAGCTCAGAGGGGCCTCGGCTTCAAGACTGACCACTACAGGGTAACTGATTCATTATCGTTCAATTTGCGTAAAAAGGCAGAGTCACTTAAAAAAATAAGGCAACCAAGAGAAGAAAAGGAACCACAATACTGCAAGAGGCGAAAGTTTACTGTGTGTTTGAAGACCAACAAATGTTAATGTTGATGTAAAAGAATTAGGAAAGAACAAGTATTGAAAATAAACTTTGAAAATATAAGTTCATTATCAGAGTACTTTCTAAATTTGCCCGTGCATTTTTTTATCTGTAAAGATTCTACTTACACTCAGTGACCTGGCTTTTCTTTTTCCATATTTGTGACATGGTGTGCAAAGGCACACAACTGCACCCACCCTGTCTCTCTCACACACACACATGCACACACGTGGAGACACTCAGATTAGGGACAACTTCTATTGTAAGTCAATTGGGAGTTGGAAGATATTTTTGCAAATAGGGAATTTTATGCATGGTTGGTATATCCATCAGCAGGGAAGTTCACAGAAGCCTGTTTAAGCCGCATACACTGCCTGCCACACGTAACCTGAGTCCCAGGTATGATGCTGTTGAAATGCTGCATCCGTGTCAGACCTGTTCTGGGTTGGAGGCTCAGAGGCCCTTCCATTGGACATAGCCTGTACTTTTATCCACCCTCAGCTCCTCCCTTGACCCCTCCAGCTCGGGGTCTGGAGCCTCCGTCAGTTCCACAAAATGATCGGGGAGGGGTCTAAAGAAATCTGCTCAGGCCACTCTCCTCTCAAGGTCAGTGGCACAAGGCAGCCTCTCATTCTCACTGCTGAAGGTAAGGGATCCAGATTCATTCTCCAGTTATAAACACAATGTCACCAAGAACTGGTGGTTGTTTTACAAAGAAATTTTACAAGCCCAGAAATCTACCTGTGTGTGTTTATGTAAAATGATTTTATAAATAAGACGTTGAACAGATGGGAAGAGCAATTTTAGTCCATTTGTGCCAGTGGAGTTGCATATATTCCCTTAATGCTAATATTCCTTTGTTACATTGTGGGAACAGTCTGCTTACTTATGAGGGTCACCGTTATTTAACTGTTTTGTTTCAAAGTTGATACTTCCAGGATCAGTAATCATATGCTGAGTTCAGATGTCCCATTTGACTATTCTCTACCCAAATTTGTTTTGTAATCCACTTTTCATCCATTTACTCAGTGAATTTGAAACAGAATCTATATGTTTACTTGTGGCTTCAAGCTGATTTTGACTTTGTACAGACAGCGCAGACGCTGAGCTAGTTTAATCTAGGAAATGAGAACATTAAACGTATCCTTTATACATGAAAGTTTATGAAAAATATCCTGTGCACAAGCACAGACACACACAAGGTAGTTCAGGATGTTCTCCTTTTAAATCCAGGAGCACAGTAAACAAAAAGGGTATTTAAGTATGATGAGAACATTTTAGAGCGTTCAGATTTAGTTCCAGGGTTACATTGAGTGAAGAATGGGCTTCATTTTCACCGCAAAATATTAACTAATTTGAGTATCACTATAAACGGTGTGCTCATCTAGACATACCTTTTTTGTGTGTGTTGTGTATGCAGAAGTTGTGTATGCAGGTGCTGTGTATGCAGATGTGTATACAGGTGTGTATGCAGGTGTTGTGTATGCAGATGTGTATGCAGGTGCTGTGTATGCAGGTGTTGTGTAGGCAGTGGTTGTGTAGGCAGGTGTTGTGTATGTACGGCACTAGGGCTTTCTATTTTTGTATTTGATTTTTAAAACTAGAATTTAAAATTTCCTCATCTCTAATATTAATTCATTGTAGCTGTTGAATATTTTTACCTTGTACAACAATTAATATTTATTGTGGAGCAAATATGTATTATTTAGATATCTGAAAAATGAAGATAAAAATGAAAAACGTCTGAGTTGGTTGAATCATCTCTAAGGGTTTCTTTAACCTTCAAATCAGATAATTGTGTTGTTAAGGCTATTTAAGCAAATGAAAGCACAGCTGTATATAAATATTTCTCTCTCTATATGTATTTACATATATGCAAATACATGCCCACAAACACATGTTCTTACACACACACACTCACACACATTACGATATCATGAGCTGGCTTCATGCTCTTCAGCATCTTTGTGAAAACGGGAAGCGCAGACCCCACAAATACCTCACGTCATGCTCCACGTCACGCTCCATGCCACGGCACTCACGGGCCCTGGTGACGTTCTCTGAGATGTTTGCTCAGGGGTCTCCAAGTGGCAATGAGCCCCTCTTTCCCAGAGACCACGTCACCTCACCCTCAAAGTCCCCTCCTTCCAGGGACCTGCATGCTCAACTCTACAGCAGGACGGCAGGTCCTCACCAAGAGCATCTGATTGAAAACCACAGGATCCAATTCAGGTTCTCTCACGACCCAGCTCTCTGCAGTAGCCACTTGTCTCGGAGTCTCACTCCCCTCATCCAGAAATATCCAGAAATAAAGAGGATCTTTAGTTAACCTCTCAGTAAGAAAGGTATAGGACGATTCTAGTCAAGCAGGAGAAAGAGCCCTCCGTGGGGTGTGTGTGTGCACGCGTCTGTGGGATCCTCCCACCACTTACGCTGTGGAAGAGAACCCTCCTCGGAACATCACGGTTCACACTACCTTTAAGTAGAAATGGGAATCTTCACGGGGCAGGAAAGGAGGACACAAGAGGCCGAATAAGATAAAATCCATGTAGGTTTACATCATCAGATCAGATGGCAACACTCATGACAAAATAATCAAGAAAAAATATTCTGGACATTATTTAATCAAGTCTAACGTTAGTCCAATTCTACAAGCATTTCTCATCCACCAGAGATTTTATGGTTTATATACTAGAGATATCATGGTGATGAAAATGGAACATGAATTTTCTGGCCCTTATTGAGGTGGAGGTAATGTTTCTGGAAAGAGGGCACTGATAACCCAACAGTGTGCTTTAGTTTCAGGAAATGTCTCTAAATGTAAAAAGAACAGTGCTTTCTGCTGTTACGGGCCGAGTTCTGTCCCCCACACATTCACACGTTGAAGCCCCAATCCCCAGGACTCAGAATGTGACTGTGTTTGGAGATGGGTCTCTAACGAGGTGATTACGGTAAAATGAGGTCATTGGAGTGGGTCCTAATCCCATATGACTGATGTCCTGATAAGAAGAGGAGATGAGGACACAGACACACACAGAGGGAGACCATGTGCGGACACAGCGCGAGGCAGGCCTCAGGACAATCCAGCCCTGCTGACACCCTGACCTCCATCTCCAGACTCTAGGACTGGGAGAGAATAAATTTCTTTTGTGCTGTTGGTTACAGCAGCCCTAGCTGACTAATATACTCTCTATGTAGACTTTTTTGTATGGTTAACTTAGACTGATAAGTACAAAAAAACTCCTCTATTCTACATTTTATCTTAAAGGTTCATTTGTAGGTCACCTAAATATGAAGATGTTTTGCTAATCACTGAATGACTGTATATATATGCACACATATATGTACGTGAATGTATGTGAAATATATATTTATATATCTCACAATCTTATGGTTCAGATATTGTTCCTACTTTATAGATAAGTAGGTGCAGCAGAGAGAAATTTCTGGAGTAGAACAGTGTAAGTGCTCAATAAATATTAGTGACTAATTTTTAGTTCTTATTGTCTATGGGCCAAATGGGCAGTTGGTTGAATGGCCTCAGCAGAGCTAATTTACACGTGACTAATCAAGACAATCTTGTTGAAAGCTCAAGAGCAGAGTATCAACTAAATGAATCTTTCAGGACTTGTCCTCCCTTGTGTTTTGTTAACCTTTTGGGTGAGGCTAACCTTCTGTAAAATAGACACATCCAGGCTCATGAATGTTTAGTTCACAAGCTTTTCCTGGGATGTGGGTAAATTCAATATCCCCCCCTCCTGGACCAGGGAGTCCAGTGATGTCACACCAGGAGTATCTCACACCAAGTTCCTATTTATTTTATTACAAATATATACAAACGGGATGTAGCATTCAATCCATTGTATGGTTTCAATTTTATCAACTTGCATTTTTTATTGTTTCCCTGATGTTCAAGTTTGGAGACTTTTCTAAGTATCATTATAGATAAATATCAAGTCCTAACTAGTGCAGCCAGCATCACTGTAGCCAAAGTGAGCAGACCACGTAAGTCATGCACTAAAGAATTTTATCTCCTAGTGCTATACACACGTCACCTGCTTAATTAATGTATGTGAAATAGAGAGAGAGAGAGATCATTCCAAGGTCATCTAATAGGTAAGAGATATGAAAGACCAAGAAACATGCTATCTACACAAAAACAAGGGACAGGATCAATGGCTCATCTTTTCCCCAACATATCTTGTGTCCACAGTATTGAGTGGACATGGTGGTGGGAACGCCTCCTATGACTGCTGGGATGAGCCCTGTACCTACTTTGCATCACCTCCAGGCAGAGAGATGCCAACCGTCCCACAAGTTAGACGCCTGGTTTACTCACTTTCTCAGGCTTGGTGCTAGGCTTCTGAACTACACAGATGCACACAATGTTTACCCTCAGCCATGAGGACAGAATGGAATTTTGTGAAATGAGAAGCAGGATGGTGGCTGAGTTTGGGGTGGTGCCTGGTCCTGTCTCGAAGGAGGAGTCCGGGCGCTGGTTGCAGGTAGGATCAATTCAAGGACACGTGTGCACCCACGAGGCAGGAGGGGGTGTGCCTTTGTGCCCAAGCTGCAGGCACAGGACGGAGAGGTGGAGAAGAACTACTCAGGGTCAAGGGTAGGGGGGCACCAGTCTCACTGAGAAGCACCTTGGGAATTTGTCTGGGTCTGAGGGTTGCACCTCACCCCATCCACACGAACACCCACGAGCATGACGATCATTGGTGGGGCTGGTTTGGCAAATGGCAGAATGTGCTTGCCCAGCTTCCGGCGGGGGGACTGTGCACTATCTCTTCAGCATGGACTATGGAGAAGACAGGGCCATGTTCAGATGTGCCGTCTGGCTCTTTCAGAACATTTTCCAGAGCTTCTGTGACTGCTTAATCCCTGCCATTTAGCACGATGCCTGACACATAAAGATGTCCCATAAATGTTTGTTGAATGAATACATTCAAATTTCCATAGCAATGGCTTAAAAATAAGTCAGTCAGTGCCCTTTATAAATTGATTCTGCAACAACCATTTATTGATGGTGTACAATGAGAGAGCCTGTGCTAATTTCTGGGACCACACCGAGTACATCTGGCCCCTTGAGAAATCACCACGCACAAAGACAAACGCCCGCCAATCAAACCTTCAGACAATTCCACAAAACAAGAATGGGAGAAGCCACATCCTTCCCTAGTGGTCATCACCCCCAAGGTAACATGAATATCATCCCACTCACACCCCTCATGTGGTTTGTTCCCTGCTGTAAATTGTAGCAGCTCATGTGATCTGTACCCAATCTCCTTAGAAAAGCCTCCCTTTTACTACATTCTGATTATTTCTTTAAACAACTCATTTCAAAAAGGAAATCAACTTGCTCAGTGAATTTTAATTGAGCAGCTATTATGTTTTGACACTGCGGAGGGGATAAAAAGGCTTAAACCTACAGGAGTTTATATTTTAATGATTTAGTTTTTATACAGGAGGTTTCACCTGCAATGATAAAAGAAATACAATAGAAATTCAATTTTGTAAAATATATGCTAATATTGGGTATTAAAAAAAATTCCCATAGGAACTAACACTATGTTGGGGTCCTGGTGGTCTGTTTTTGTTCCCTGATTTTACATTTGTGTGTCTATATCCCCAAATCCAATACAAGCTCAGAGAGAAGGAGGACCCTGTCGACTTTTTTTCTTTCATCTTTTTAGTTCCTAGTTCTTTGCCCAGTCCAGAGTAGGCACCCAAGGAGACACAATTGCAAATGAATAAAAGGTACTCACACAGGTCCAATACAGCCCTTGTTTGAATACATATGCAATGTTTAAGGCAAACTGCAAACAGAGCAGAACTGGGTCTCACGTCCCCTACTTTTCAATCAAGAGCCCTCTCTGTTTTGGAAGATACAGAAAATATGCAGGAAGATGAACTCTGATCAGAGCACAGGAAGAAAGACATCTGTAAGTTATTCTCTCTCTCCTGTCCCTTCTCCTTCTGTTCAAATCCCTTCATACCACCATGGTTTCTGTTTCTCTCATTTTATGATGTCAGGGGATAGATTAAGTCTTATTAGAGGAAAAGACAAAAAAGATTTATTTCACATCTTTATGAAATTTTAAAATTTAAAAAATGATGTTTTTCTCAACACTAAAAAGCATGATCATCAACCAAGTTCATTTTTTCACTATTTCTCAAGGAGTTCATGCTCTCAGGATTTTTTCTATACTTAATTTTTTAAATGTTTATCTAAAAATGAGTATATATTAGATTTCTGCTTTTCCAGACAGCTGATGGAGAATCTTTTAATATCTCAATATTCATTATTTCAATAAATGCTTATATGTATTTTAAATCTTGAGTCTGTCATCTGTATATATGTATATATTAACAGTCTACAGAAAGTGCAATTTTTAATAACTTGAACTCTATTCATTATCTACATACAAAAGCCCCAAATAAATTTAACTTCACTAAAAAATACTTGTTTCTCAGGTGACAACAATAAAATGATATGAACTCCACATTTTTTAGATCTAAAATGAATAAACTTATCATACTAAATGCTTAAGAAGAAAATATCTCCCTGGATTTCAACCAGCCCTGAATAGACCCCCCTGCAGCTCTGAGAAGGGCTGGTACAGTGACACACGTGCTGCCACCAAAGCCACCGTCAGGGGGATAGTATTTGCTCTCAGTTCAGTATCGTTCAAGGGCTGTCAAAGTTACTATATTTCCTGTTCTACTGTCTTAAGAGTATTTTTAAAGCTATTATTTAACTTAGGGACAAAGCAATGATTTTTATTTCAAATTCACTTCTTCTTTAGAAAGAAAATTAGCAGCATGGACTCATTTGAATTAAAAAAATTTCTCCTTGAACCGTATGTTTTGAATTAAAAAGTCACTTTCTGTTAGAATTCTGTTAGAATCCGGATGGTCCTTTACAAACTTTCATCCACGGTGTGAATATTTAGAGTTAAAACACAAATAAAATATCTTTATGTCTGTGGTTAAAGTAGGCCTTTCATGCTTTTATTCACCTAAGGAATAGTAAAAGGCAATATTGTTTTGCTCAACATCCAAACTTATAAAAACATCTTTTAAAATTGTACATGGCTGGCAGTCTCTGAGCTTGTGCACCTTTATGTTTCAGTCCGAGCACAGTCTACTAGAAAGAGAGCATGTTTCCTTTAAGGACACATAGATTCCACAGCCATAAGCCAAATGCAGGAGGAGCATCTGTTCCAGACAGGGATGAGTGAGCGCAGCCAGACGTGGGGGTAGAGGAGGTCAAAATCTATTTTGCTGACGTTTCTGTCACGTTTATTAAATTGGACTTTTCCAAAAGCAATTAAACTTTTAGGAAATGTTGCATTCATTTTTAAGAGAGGACATCTGTGTACTTCCGATGGACTTTGATAAAATAGTTTTAAAATCAGTTATTGGTGTCCTAGGTGTACACTGTGAGCTACTTTATCATGATTCCAAAGTCCTGCTTCTGAAAAACAGTACCGCCCCACTTTTTGTTTGATTTTAACAGAGAAAGTATTTGACTTGGGCTCCAGTTTCAGAGAACTGGGTCCCCCTCTGTCCTATTTTCATGCCATATTTGAGAAATCACCTAAGACATTATACAATGATGAGGCAGATCTTCTGCCCATCGGTGGTAGGAAACAAGAATTAGAGATTTCATCTCAAATAAATGGAGTGGCAAAGATTAATTAAATCTGTAAAAGTCTCCAAAGCACATCCTAGTTGAAGTATTTAAAGGAACACTTTCTATTATGTGCGATCACCTGGCAGCCCTGAGCTAACATCTGGATGTAAGAGTCACCTCCGTATAGTAGAGAGTCCAGAAAGGAAGGATGGCTAATATTTTCTGAGCAATATTAGCTGTATTTATCATTCAAATGGTGAAACAGCAGCAGAAAGAAGCTTCAATCTCTTTTGTGAGAAAGTTCTCTGTGGGCACCATTATAAAAGCGCTTAGTGGAATGGATGTAACCAGATTTTAGCTAAAGTGAACAGGTAATTACACTGGAAATGATAACTGTCCTATTCCACCTTTTGTTTACACACCAGCTTCTCTCTCCAGTCCTGGGAGGTTTTGATAGTAGCCGGTGTGGACATGAGCAGGAACTTTTTAGCTGCAGGGCACAGCCCCTGTGACTATTCACGTTGGGGCTGTGTTAGTAGGTATACAAGCAGGACTGCTCTGTCTGCCTTCTCTGCATCAAAGCAGCCACATGAAGCCACCTCCAGTCCTGTGATTTTACGTGAACACAGCTTAAAAAAAGCTTTTAAAATTTCATCTCTTAGGGATTAAAAAAAAAATGGTCTTAAAATCTAAAAGTCACCTGATATGTCTCTTCCATCTTAAATGCTACTCTTTATCATTATAAGTGTCCCATTTATTGGACACTATTTCTTAATCAAGCATAAAATGCCCTCTTTAGTATGAATATAAAAGTTATATTACCTGCTTGCTACTTTTTGAGATTTAAAAAATTTTTAACATTAACTTGATAATTTTCATAATTTAAAACAGATGATAGTGAATTTGTGTGTGTGTGTGTGTGTTTTATGACACAAAGGGACACTTACTAGCTGCTTTCTTACCAGAAACCAGATACTAGTTGTATTCATTCCCCATCCATGAAATAATAAAATGAAATTATTTTGCTACTCTTCATAGTTAATACCTGTAACTATAATAAAAGATGACTAAATGTCCACAGTGTATGGAGAGAACTCAGGCACTCAGATTAACTCTTTATTTTCAAATATTTATCATTCTTAAGAAAAAAATCAGCTGTCTTTGCAAGTGGCCAAGTTTATTTTGGGGAAAATTACTGATAGCTTAAAAAGCAAACATTTCCACTTCTAGGTTGCCATTTCTTGGATATGGTTCCTGGGAAAATGGATTCACTCACAAATCTGTGGATGGAGGTTTAGGGCTCTCAGAGCTACATTTGCTGTGATGTTGCTTAAACATCAGGAAATCAGAGGCAATAGCCCCCGTCCCCATTCCTTTTAAATAAAATAAACAGGGAAATAAAATTTTAATCACCCAAGAGGGATGTTTGGAACCAAGGCAGTCACATATGCAAGTACAAGAGTCTAGGTTTTAAATTTCTCAGTGTGCCCTCCCCTTCTGTTTCTGGAAGTCCCACAGAAGGGTATCAGATTCACATGTGGATCAAGAATTAAGCAGGCGTTTCCCCCTCTTTCTGAAAGTAATGTCCCTTTCTTTGATAGTGATACATTCTTAAGGGAATTATAATATATTAATAGCGAGGAATAAACAATTCTTTTTGCATAATCCAGTATTTCACAGCATGTATTTCAGTGCAGGAGAACCATTTAACTGAAAAGACGGGTTAATTTGGCTTCACTATTTACAGAGACTCGACAACATGAAACAGGTCTTTGCTGCGCTCAGGCACTACATGGCTGTGTGGCTTTTTCTCGTGATGTATAAGCTCATGGATACGCTAACACTCAATAGTTTGACTATTTTGTGAAGCACATCGTGCTTTTCATATTTCACTTGACATTCACCTTGTTTTCTTTATTCAGTTTAGTAATGGCTAAAATAAGTGCTTTTAAAATCTTGCTTACCATGTGAAAATTTATCCTTTTAGAAATCTTGTTTGCTAGTAATTAAGAGCTCCATTACCAGTGCAGCATTTAGAGATAATATTTTTAAATGATGAAGAACAGAGTAGTATAATTATTTTTGGGTTTATGAGTTGTTCAAAACTGTCCATATTACAAAAACAGTGCTTTCATTTTCTAGCATTTTAGAAAAAGAAGCAGGCAGACATAAAAAATGCTCAAATGTTTCCACTGTCTTCACTCTGTATATATGTATATAGGTATACACACACAACTACAAACATCTATGGTTTTTAAATTGAACACTGAATGCTTTCAGAGCATAAGTTGTCTCTCCATGCCTCAAGAAAAGAAAAATGCAATTTCCTTATTCTGCATTTCCTTACATAATGCTCTTCTGGGACAGCACTTCTGCGATAACCGAATCACCACTATTTAGCAATGGATACGTGAATCTCGTATTTTTATTCTAAATTCAAGTTCACTCATCATATCTAATGCCCTTGAAGCAATCTCAAATTACTGCTATTACACGGGTCACTAGAAACCAGAAGTACTAATACAAATTTTAAAAAGAGAAAGGAAGAAGCCCTCACATAATTAGAGGATGGCGAACAGTTTCATCAATTTAATTTTATCACCTAATCCAGCCCTTCCTCTGGAGCTGTGGGTGAGCGAGGCAAGCGGTGAGCACGGATGCTCGGTTGTGATGCAGGAGTAAGTCCCCAGCAGCCAGGATGAGACCCGCCAGCTACTCCGCCGCCGCGGGGGCTGAGAGCCACGGGCCTCCCACCTTCATCCTTGGCTCATCTTTGTATTTCATTAGCTTTGCACGGAATTCCATTTCACAACAAGCCTGTGTCTGCAGTCCATCTGCTCTACTTATCCTGTTCCTTTTGCCAACTTTTTATCTGCATTTCCCCACGTTCAGCAACCGGCCACTCCTACCTCCTCATGATTCATCAGCTTACTTCTGCAGAGATTTACCCGTGTGTTAGCTTCCAAAATTCACCCTCAATTTTCTAAAACTCTGTGTAACTGATCCCCCTGGAACAGTACGTGAAATTCAAGCATTAACTTAGTTTGCCGTCAAATGCCTCAAAAAGACAGGTGGTGTGTTGATGCTGAATTCAAGGGGACCGAGTTACCAAATGATTGTTTCTACAGCATTTAAAATAGTTCTCCAAAGTTCCCTCCCTTTCTCTGTTTTAATGATTGATGCACTTCACTTAAAACCTTGTCTTCCTGTTTACCTCCTGGAACCAACTGAATTAGTATCAGTACCCAATCCATTTCCTAATATGTTTGTATTGAAAGAGCAATCTTTTTTTATTTCCAGAAATTTCAGTCATTTTATACATTGTATATACTCATGGGTCAAATGTTAAAAACATTTTATTCACAAAATTCATTTCACGCCAACACACAGCTTCTTTTTGGAAAACTACTCTCACCAAAGAAAGATCAAGAGAAACAAAAGAGAATACATATACTATTTTAATAATTAAAAATACACCTATGAAATTCCTCAGGCATATTACCCTGGAGGTATCCAACGGTCCAGAGATTAACTGATAAAAATTTAAGTGACTTACCTTTATATACTACACTATTTTGATGATGCTGCCTCTTGTGCTACCTGCTTGAGTTGATACTAATTTAAGAACCCTTCAACCTTTGCCTTTATTATTTAGGGTTAAAATATATACCTTTTACAATATTCACACATTCAATTCTTTTGTAATACAGGCAGACATTTCTCTAATACAACCACATAACAGACGTGGTTCTGTGCAATCACCCCACATAATTTCACCCAGAACTGTAAAGCAGAGCACAGTCTCCTAGAATTCTCCGAGAGAAATGAGCTAAGTGGCTATTTTGTGTGGGCAGGCAGCAGTCAACTCTCCTAAACTACAAGAGCTGCCAGGGTTTTCTGAAAGTCTTTGCATGAAATAGAAGCAGAATAAACTGACGGGTCTCACATGTTACAGGGGAGGTGAACACTCCTTAACCACATGTGTAAAAAAAAAAAAACCCTGTCCTTTTCACAGATTTTTTTTAACTGCCTGTTTTTTTCCCATAAAAACGTCAAAATTTGACATTTCTTGTTTGTACAGAAAACGTAAAACATTTATAAATAATTTCTAAGGTAAAGTCCCAACTAAAAAATAACACATGGAGAGAAATGGACAGCATTGGGTCCTAATAAAATAACAAGAGGATTGGTGGGTGGGGAGGTTTGCTCAGTATCCTTTTGAAAGTTTTTCTGAGAGACAAATGCAGGTCTCGGCTAGGTAATACCCAAAGTCATATTCTGTGACTAAGTTTTATTTTTATTTTTTACTTTTAACGATATAAACTACTTTCTGTGTGGTATGGTGACTAAAAAATACCTCCTACAGGAAAAAATTTTACTTCCGAGACTCTGGATCATAGTTAATAATAATGGGAGTATGGTATCAATTCTACACTTATACTGTAGCGACGGAGTTTTTATTTCGGAGCCCATAGATTTTGACAATAAAAAGCATAATAAAGAAATCATAACAAAGCCACTTTTAGAGAATACATATAGCAAGCCAATAGCACTTCGGCTGACAGCTCCAGGAAACTAAAAGTTATGATGCAGCTTCAAAATGACTCTTGTTCATTAGAACAGGTGGAAATATACTTGTCATTGGCCAAAAAAATGAACATTTATTTTAATTTATTTATTCACATACAAAAAGAACTCCTTCTTTGTGCTCACAATCAGTGGCTTTAGTTAGTACTAAGTAGAGCCTTACCAAAATTCCTTAACAGCCACCCATGCACGTGTGGATTTTAAATTGTGACAAATATAGAGCTTTATTATTAGATAAGCTTAAAAGCTGAGGCTGTGCTATTCAATTACTGTTATTAAGATTCATGAATATTAGAACATAATTTAAATTCACTATTGTCCTGATAGAAGAGGGAAGAAAAGCATCCGTAATAACTGGGAATTATATACAAACTGATTTATTCCCAGGAAAACGCAAATAAAGATTTAAAGTGCTCTGTCATTGCTGTTTTCTTTTCGTTTGACCACACACACTTACACTGTTAACTTTCCCCTAAAAAGTGAATACTTAGCGGTTTGATTTGACTCATAGACCATGATAAGCTGTCGGCAGATGCCATAGGAAATTTCACCCCGCGGATAAATTTACGCATAACCGGAATTAGCACACACATCCTGATTACCCTTTCCCACTTCAGTTTTTGGCTATAAAAATTAAGAGACTTGGTATATTGAAAACAAAGCATATAAATATTTCATATAAAATTCATTCTGAATTGTCATAGTTAAGTTTATAGCCAATGAAGTCCTCCTTCAGATTTTCTTGTCTTCCTTTCCGAAATCAAATGCCTTATAAGCTGGCATGACTGACTTTTAAAGGTACAAAAAATGAATTTGGAGAAAGGCACAAATGTTCATCAGCTTATATTTTCTTTCTATAGGTTTTGCTTTATTGTAAAATATTATTCCATGCTTTTCAATTTTAAGTATACTAAATAAAAAGACTGGAAAATAAGAACTCTTGAAGTACACAAGAGAACGTTTCCTTTTTATCTCTTTTAAAAGTTATATTCATTATTAAATTCTGTGATTTTTTTCAGTATCATTGTCACTTTCTGTTAGCATTATTTTTGGAAGACATTAACAGATCTGTTTCAGAGTGAAATTTTCAGGTAACAAAGTGAATAGCTGGCATTCATTTTAGCAGCTCAAGAGTTAAACTAGAATGACAGAATCACCCCCTTTGACACCGAAGGCTCTGAAACCTTCCTGGGAAGTTGTCGCCTTGCTCCCTGCCACCCTGACATACAAACATAATTAACGACTGTGTGCTATTGGCATTTATGTCTTCAAACCGCCCGGCTAATTTCTATTATTGGAAGAAGTCGGGAAGGACTCGGGGACTGTTTGAGAGCAGTTAGGAAAAGATGGGGCAGAAGTCCTCTTGGGAGAGGACTTACAACTTCAACCACATCTAACTCTGCACGCTCCAGCAGAGAAACCGGAAAATCTGATACATTTTAGTTGTGTCTTTTCAACTGTTCTTTATGGCTCTCTGGTCACTTAAAAAAAAAAAAAAAAACCTTATTTCAAATAATAAGAACTGAACTTTCTCCTGCAGACTCATGATAAGGAGCTGCTGATAACAAGTTCCTGAGGAAGAGCTGGCAGCCCTGGAAGACTCCTTCCACCCTCCTGTGGAAGGGACACCGGCTAGGATGACATTTCAAGACCGGCCTCCTCCGTGGAGCTGGGCCGGCTGTGCACCAGCCCCTGTGGGAGCCCTAGGCTACTGATGGGACTAACTTCAGGTGGATCCTCTCCAAACAGATCAGGAATCAGGCACAGACAGGATGGTGTGTCAGGAGCAACCTGTCATCGGCTGCTTTTTCTCCTTCTCTGGTTTGCAGTTTTTCTCACCTCTAACAAGCTGTAATGCCTGTTTCTCTTTTCATGTATTAATTTCTGCTTATTCCCCCCAGATAAGCCCTGTTTCTCTCTGCAGGTCCCCGTGCTTACAAAACAACGGGTACCACTCTAAATAGAAACTGTCAGCCAACGAAGGGACGCTGTTTCCCGGGTTTGCCCACTCCTTCCTCCAAGACAGTTTGCATGGAAAAGCTGGCACGAGGTCCCGTCCCTCGTTCTTAGGGCTGCTGGCTTAAGAGAGGGTTTCCTTTGGCCCCCGAGCTAACGTTGCCTCTGCGAGGGTCAGAGGCAGTGCCGGTGGCCAGCGGCCAGGGAGTGCGAGTCCAGGGAGGGCCCGTACTCCAGTCAAAGGAACAGCCCCGTCCTCAGCCCCTCTCCTCTGCCTTTTGCTGAGCCCTCTGCTCCGTTGGTTCGCCACCCTCTCTGGGCTTGCGGAAGCCCCGGCATTTACAAAAGGATCTGAACTCCAGAGCCGAGCGCTCTGCTTTGTACCGACCGACATCCCACCAGCATCCTGAAGTGAAGCTGCTGGAAACTGGCAAAGCCCACAGACAAGAGGAGGCGGCGCAGCGCGGAGAGTTCGCGGCAGACGGCGCAGAAAGCCGGCTCCTTACCTTTGCGCTTGGACCTCCTCCTCCTCCTCCGCTTGGACTTGCATTTCAGTTGACTGCTCAGCCCTCCGGACCCTCTGCTGGTCCCCAAGACCGATGCCATGGCTGGGACCCGGTAAGTGGAACAGGGCAGGAATCCTTTCTTAAACAATTTCACCTTTCCTGCTCTTGTCGCCCGCCGCCGCCGTCGCCGGTAAATGCGTCTGCAAATCAGGGAGCAGGTTCACTTTTTAGGACTGAGCACTCAAGCGCTCCCGCCCGCCCTCCTCTCTAATTGTTCTCTGTCACTTGTTTCCAGCTGGGCTGAGAGCCGCGATCTAAGCTCCAGTGCCAAAGCGCTCTAGGGCCGGAGGGACCGCGAAGGAAAGGTGAGCCCGGCCCAGGCCCCCCCTCCTCCTCTTCCCCCTCTTCCTGCCCCGGCAGCCTCTCTTGATCTGGGCTCCAAACGCAGGGCTCTACTTTGGCACCTCTGCTAGTTGTTTGGCACCAGCCACTTTGAAGCCAATCACGCAGGGAGCTTGTCTATTTGCTGCTGCAAAGTCTAATTAGATCCAATCACAACTGTCTGCTGGCTCTGACATCAGCACCACCAGCCCTGTGCATGCCCTGTCAGCTTGCAAACTCAGCTCCCATTTGGACGGATGGAGCTGCCCAGGACCCGTGGAGAGGGAAGGAGATTGCACAGGAGGGAGGGAACAGGCAGGCTGAGCCAGCTTCTCAGGGAGAAGCCTGAGGGGCAGCTTGCAGAGGAATCTACCCCAGATCCAGGCTTCCTGCTCAGACCAAAGGGACAGGGCATTACCCCTCTGTGCGCTCAGAAAGATGCAGAGACTGTATCTCCAACCAAACAGTTTTTAACTAGTGAATCCGTTATAATGCTTGTGCGTCAAGGGGAAAGTCTCTCTCTAAGAAATACCAAGCTCTCACTTCCTCAGAAAGGGGCTAAGGTTTGCAGTTCCCCGGGAGACAGCCTCTTAGGGGTATTCATTTCTCAGAAACTGCATGTTTGTCTGTTTGCTTGTTTTGCTTCTTCCTTCATATCCCTTGGCTGTTACCTCTGCACAAGAGAAATACTGCATAAAGACGTAGGTGTTCGGATCTGAGTCTGATTTTTAAAGCCAGGGATTTCAGTAGGTTGCTCTATTTAGGGAACAATGAAATGAAAGGCAGAGAGGGCTTTCATCTAATAGTTTTATTGCCAAATGTAACATTCGGAAGAAAGTAATATTTACAAGGAGATGGATTGCAAATTGAACTAGTTTTGAACAGTTTTTTCAGGGTTATCCTATTTTTTCAAGACTATGCTTATGCAACCTTAAACATCTAAAGTAAAATATAAAAAGGAAAGTAATCCAGCCATCGTCATTGCATTCTGCATTTAAATCACATAAGCTATTAATTATAGTAGTAACGGTTTGGGAAAAAATCCACTCTAAAAGTCATTAGCATTAACACGATGATGTGAAAATGGCACACAAATACTTCTATTTCCTACTTTACATACACCATTTTCAAGCTCCTTATGGACCTAGAAATTTCCAGATAATTTTCTATGAGGTAACAATACTCTCTCTAAGGAACGCTGGAAGCAATCAGGATGTTGGGATATGTTGCTATGTGGTGAGCTGCTGGATCCTGGCTCAGTTCTCACTGAAGAGAGGGAGAGAGGAGGGCATCTGATTTCAAATCCTAACCCCACTGCTCTGACTTTGGGCAAGTGATGTAAACTATGCCTCAGTTTCCTCATCTGTGAAATGGGGGTAATCACAAAGCTGCCTCTCAGGTTCATTCATCCTTGAGAATCAGTATAAACAGTGACTGGTGCATACTAATCACTTTATGATTATTTAGTAAATCAATCCAATAAATAATTTTGAAAGAATGAGCACATTATTACACGTCGGGCTCAGAAAGCAGGGGCTTGTGTATTTTCCATTTAGGAGTTTAACTGTCTGGCTCATTTCAGGCTGATAAATGCAGTCACACCAGGGTCCCTCTATGTGCCAGGTTCAGCCATTTCCTTCCACCGACAACACAGCTCAATGCTGCTGCTAATTTCTAGAGAATGCTGGAAAAGCGCACTGCCCGCCTACTTACTCTCTGTGGCATGAAAGGTATTGGAGAGCATCAACTGTTATCTGGAAACACAGTTGTAGGACTCCCCCTGTGGAACCTCTGAGCTTCCACAATACACCTGTACTAACCCAGAGTTTCCCTATATAGGCTTTTGCCAAAGACCAGTCCCTGAGTTCAGAAGCCAAGGGAAAATGCTTTGGGCAGAAATACAAACAGCTGCACCTTCCAGCCTGTCTGCATTGATCAGGGCCCCCTCGCATCCCATCATGAAAGATGCTGCCTACGAGGCCCTGGTGTACTGAATCCCCTTTGTTGGAGAGTGGGTGTGGTTATCGGAGGATCCAGCTTCCAACCTTGGGGAGGGGGCTGATCAAGGCAGCAAAATCTAAAACTAGACTTCAACACTTAGTTTAAATCCTGATTTGAAACTTGGTCAAGATCAAAATCTTGGCTAATCTTTACCTTTCTTAAAGTTCCCTCCAATTTGGTTATTTTGGGGGTATAATTTATGCAAACGTTATTTTTGCATAGATAGGTGCTATTTTCTGTTTTTTATTTATCTTGCATAAGATCATGCATAATAGGTAGGGCAGGGCACACTAAGGCCCAGCAGCAGCAATGAAGTTGTAAAGTTGTATCTCCTTGGAGGAAAGGCTTTTGAACAAGAGGCTCAGGATCACACACTTTTTGACGCAGGACGGCAGGAAGTGATCAGTGCTCACAGGCTTCCTATGAGCCTTTTTTGCCTTCTATCTGTTTCTAGATCACTTCAGCACAGCTTGGCAGCTTAAAACGCTGCACAGAAGTTGGAAGAGGATCAGGCGCCCAAGTCACCCTACTGGCCATCAGGAGATGTTGCTGGTGTGTGTCTTCAGCCCGTCTGAGCCAGAACAGAGAGCTTGGAGTGGGGGGCCTCAGCAGGCTGGGGGCTGCCCAGACAGTCACATGTGACCCACATGTATCTGTGCGGGGGAGCTGGACAAGGACAGAAGGGAGGGCTGGCAGAGCCTGGAGGGAAGCGGTATCCTCATGCGACACTGCCTTTGTGCTGAGGAAGGTATGGCTTCAGTCAAGGCTGGATGGGGTCCCCGTGGGCTGTTCCCAGCACCCCAGGATTTCCATCCTGGGTCTTATCAGGACTGTAATTGCATAGCTGTTCTGGGTGGTGGTTTTGTTCGTTCCTCAAATGTCTCTCCCTCCTTAGGCCCTACGAGCTGTGAGGGGACCCCCGTGCCGGGTCTGTGGTCCAAGCACATGTGGGGGACATGGAGCCAGCCCAGATCGGATCTGCCCCTGGTTCAAGATATGTTACTGAGTTTATACTGAGTCTGGTTAGATTTTCTCAAATCCTCCTTTTACCCAGGAGGAAGCTGAGGCTCAGAAAATTTAGGAAATTTGCCCAAATTAACCGAGGTTAGGAGGAGGCTCTCAATGGGATCATTCCAACTGTGATTTTTACCACTTTCCTCTGCTCATTTTTACGCTAGAGTTGGAGACCCAGTAACTTTGTGAACTTCTGTAAGCCTTCTTGGAGAGAGCTGAAAATATGTTAAATAGTGATTCTGAGCTTCAGTGAGTGTATATGTGTGTGTGATTTATAAATACAGAAATAACTCAGCTCTCTCTATATATACGTGTATCGTTACATCTGTATCTGGACACCTCTTTCTAGATGGGCATCCAGACACAGATGTGCACGGTGTGAGTGAGGAGCCGGTGGCACTGGGACATCCACTGGTGCCGAGTACAGCCGCAGGGACCTGTGAGTGTGCTGATGGCTCTCAAGGGCCCTGTTTACCTTTCCTTCTCAGAACAAACCTGGGGTATGGACATGGAAGACCTTATCATCCTAGTGTTCCCCTGAGGTCATGGAGGCTCAGCGTGCGGCAGAGTCTAGGCCAGTGTTATATCACTAGACAGAGGCAGACCCAAGACGTCTAGAACGTTCCAATGTATTCCAGGAAGAACACAGATCAGAAAACTCATACTCACACGGACAATCTGACTTTCCATTTCTGCAGGAGAGGAACCTGAGGCCTGCGCCAGGACACAGGGTCACAGTAACTGCACCTTCTCACCTAAAGGCAAGTCCCCTTTCCCTTCCTGTGTGTCCCCGCTAGACTCCTGGACTCAGCATCTGTGGTTGATACCAACGTACGACTTCTCTCCTTAATACATCACAACGTCTGCATTTCCAGTCAGTCAAAAGTATTGTTAACTTGGTTTCTTACAGATTTCCAAAAACAAATAACTCCCACAGAAACAAACTGGACTTATTTAGAATCCAAATTTCAGTTAATCTTCCCTCCCCCATCAGACAATTTCCCCCAGGTGGAAAATAGCAGGACAAAGTGTTACCTGGAGGGATCTATGTTTGCTGACTCACAACATCGTCATCTACGACACTAAATCATTCCTTTTCACAAACAGAGAAATAGCATAAGAGGGCTTTTTTACTCTTTCATCTTCAGCCATTGTTCTTCAATTTAAATAACTCACATTAAAGAAGTTGGGCATGAGACCTGCAAGTACTAGGAAAGAACACATCCGGATGACTTGCTGTGACTTATTCTTATTCTCATTCAAGGTGTGGAAGCAACCTGGCAAGAAGGGGAGGGGTGTGGAGAGGTCTGGGCACAGAAGAGAGCTCTGAATGTGAGAATGCTCTTTATACAATGTTGCTACTAGAACTATCATTTCCTTTGTTCTTTTTCTTCTCCCAGGCATGCCTGTGGTTTGAGAGAACACCAAATGCATTCTTTTCAATTTCCTGAAGGAACCTGGTATACAGCAGATTTGCAAAGATACTTTTTCAGAGTTCCATGTGCTGCTGATTATTTCTATGTGAGCTCCTAGATCAAATAATTTTGGCATACAGACTTTTCTTTCTTGGTCAATATCACAAATTTTAATTTACCAAAGTATATCTTCCAGCTAAAACTCACCTGAGTTCTGTATTAATGTTTAAAGGATACTTGGAAAATACTGGTAAAGAGAAAAAAAGATCCTAAATTTGCTACCACCAGACCAGACGTCACGTTCTACTTATCTGTGCACTATGCCTACTTCTGGAAAAGGCATTTAACCCTCCTGAGCCTCTTCTGTCAAATGAGGGGAAATGACACCGCAGAGCTGCTGGGAACACCGAATTAAGAACAAGCACGCCAAGTTCTTTGTAAAGGGATCCTGAAACACTAAAGTCACTTCAGGTGCTTATTGTCTTTCAACACACAGTGCACTGATTTTAACCATTGACTTCCCAAGACCAGGAAAAGTATTCAAATCAAGATGGCCTTTGCAATAAAAGAACATGGTCTGCCACTGCGTGGGTCCCGAGGGCACCCCAGGCCCTGTCTATGATGCCATACAAGTGACCTTGAGGCATGAATCTTTCCTCTGGGCTAACTGTAGCGTTGATTCCATTTCTTCCTAGGATGCAGGCTGCCAGCTACAAGACAGCATCCAGAATCAGTGTTTTATGATCTCTGTGACCTTTGGGATAAAGTGTGGCATCTTACCACTAAATGTTTGTGCAGGATATGAGAAATAGGGACCTGAAATAATCCTCTTCAACATTACGGATAGATTCAATAACTTACATTTACATTTAAAATGCCCTTGCTTGCTAGTTTCAGAAATGTGAAACCTTAATATTTTATTGAATCATAAAGAATTACCACTATTTAAAGCTTCCTTAATGCACACCCTATCCTAGATTTTCCCTTGTGTCTTAAACCAATACAGTTCAAGGAGTTAATTTTTTTTTTTAATGTTCCAAATCTTGTCTTGGAACCAGTGATTTTCAAAACGAACAATGTCATATCCCCAGAGTGCTGTGTGTGACAGCATGAAGACAGGAAGAAAAGGAAACACAGATGGAATTAATGGTTTGGGGTGTTAATCAATGTAAGAAATTGAAAGGAAGGGAAGGGAGCCTGTCAGGAATACATTTCTGGTGTTCAAATTGGGGTGGGCTGATGCTGTGGCTTTATTTTGATTCTCTTCCTGATGTTTAAAGTCTAAACACTTCCTTTCCTCCTCTGGTTTCCTGGATTCTTCCCTTGCCTGGGATATAGGCTGTTCATATATTACGGATCTTAATTTGCTGTTTACCTGGTCTTTTCCTTACCTCTGCCCACAATAGTCACAGGCAGAGAAATGAAAGGACATTGACCTATCCCACGCTTCAGATGGTTTGAACCAGGATCTTTGGACCATTTATGGAAATATTTTTTAAACACTTGCTCTATAATTCCCTACTTTTGGTCAAGGCAGGGAAAGGAAGAGTTAGGAAAACACTAGAAGGAAGATAAGGTGGGCTCCTTAGTGGGTTTAGAACAGGGATGGGCACAGGGGAGATGCACGGCTCTGGGTGGCCATTTCCCAGGACACTGGACACCCCTGCCCTGATGTCTCCTGCCCTAGCTCTGGGGAAGGTCATGAAGACCCTCAGCCCAGGCCCCTCCTCCTTTCTGAGCCCTCCTGAGCTTACATATGAGGAGCGTCGGCAATCACAGCCGACGGCTCGGCAGGGATGGGGGTGTCACCATGAGCAAAAACCACTTAATATAATCCCATCACTGAGTAGATGTGGTCCCTGTGAAAAGGAACTAGACATACTGGCAAGAAATATAATTTGGTTAGAGGAGATCTGAGCAAACAAGAATGTGACGAAGCTGACGCTCTCAGACAGCCAGCTTTGTTGTCACCTGTCAATGCAAGATGTGTGTTTGAAGGTCCCATGGCTACATTCCACAAAACGCAGCATTATTCTTTTATTAATCAAAACCCTGGGCCCAAACAGAACAGCCCTTGCTCTTAGGACTACTATGTGCTGGGAAAATCACTCATCCCCACTCATTTCCATGGAGAACAGCAGCACCTCCCCACTCCATCACAAAAGAGATGCAGGAAGAACCGAAGACAGTGAGGAATTGCCCTGCGAGTGTGCCCACAGAGACCGTCGGCCGAGTGCATGGACGACGGACACCTTCCCTGGGTCTCTCTTGGTCCAAAGTGAAAGAGAAAAAGCTTATCAAAGCCTTTTTCCAGGGAAGCCATTCTTCTCAGCCTGACTCTGGAAAACCTGGGCCTTCGTCCTGGCCCTGAGCTTCACAACTATACAGGTCGTCTTGGGGATGCCCTGACATCGTCTGAGCACGAAGCTGCCTTTCCAGGAACCGTGGCCACGTTTTCTTCTTCGTACTTCTAGTGCCCACCAAGTTATTTACACAGCAATCCTGCTTTCCACATTCCACCCAGGGACATTCCCGGAGGGGCATTCTGCACCACAGAGCGCAATCCCCTGGACGGGGCCACCTCTGTGCCAGGGAAGCACCGTGGAGATGAGAGGGGCTAAGATTTGTAAAAGTTGTTGGAATGGTGGAAAGCTGTGTGCAAATACAAGACAGTGTTGTTATTGACATGAGCCAGCCTTGTTTCACCAAACTCCTCACTGGTCCACAGACCTGTGGTGCCTGGACCACCAGGACCGGGCAGTGCTGGGCATGGTGTCCACAGCACAGTCGGCAGAGCTGGCCTGACTCCTCTCCTGCCCAGCCATGAGCTTCAATTTCGTCCCTGGCAGGAGGTAATGCCCATCAGTGTCCACTGCTATGGCTGTTGTGAAGTTGAACTAATCAACTCTGTAGAGCAAGTAGACCAGCACCTGGAACAGGCACTTGTTAATAATGGTGGGAGTTACAGGGCACTCCTGGCATCACTCTGACATCAGTGTGGAGCGTCACTTTCACACCAGGTTTGTAGCCTTGGGAAGGTAAGCATCTTTCTTCCACCTTCCAGATCCCGCCCTTCACTGCGTATCACAGACGGCAGGTGCCTGGACTCCTTTCCCTCTTCCTAGGTAAGCTTTGAACTGGAATAAGGTGAGGCTTTAAGGGAACACGCTGACTTCATTACTTCCTCAACTCCTGCTTCTCTTTTAGGATCCTTCTCTTTACCAAAAAGCATCCTTAAAAGATACTTTGGAGAAGTAATGGGAGAAGGATTGCAGTCTTTGAAGAAGACAGGATGCAGGAAGGAGACAGTGCAGAAGCATCCCAGGAGAAAAAGGTTGAGTATGAGGTAAGCTAAGAGCTGGGAAGACAAGTGAAACCAAACCAGCTCCCCTAAGATGCTGTACCTGAGGGGTTCACGGGGGTACATACAGAACACGGGCAAGGGGCTGGTTTTTCAAGCTAAGCAGACCTAAGTTCAAATCTTACTTGAGTCACAGTTTGGCTGTGGGAATCTGGGCAAATCACATGATGTCTGTGGGCCTCGGTTTCCTCATCTGCAAAACGAGCCCACAAATCTCGATTTCATGGCTACTCCATGAGGAGTTTACATAGTGTCACACTAACAGGTGCTCACTGTGACTACTTACAGGATTTCTGCCTGTTACACAAAAACAGGGCAGTGTTATCCACGGCCTTGGTTCTTTTCCTGTGCGCAGTCCTGGTGATTCATGGCAAACAGGACGTTCAATACAGCATACTTCCTAGCTTTGGTGAAATTCTATTGTCCGAAGCAGCGTCCAGTCCTAAGGGCACTTTGGCATTTTTGTCCCGAAAGTGACACAGGGCTGTTTCAAGTCATGGTGGTTTCCATCAGACACTAGTGATGGCCTCTGGTCCTCACCAGCTAGCCGCCAGCCTATCAGAGGGGGAATGGGACTTTCTCAGGACCTTGGAAAGTGATCTCCGTAAAGTGCAGTTTCAGGGCAATCAATAGATGTGACAAACAGCCAGTGCTGGTCCTGGGGACATAATGAAGGTTGACTGTGTAAACGCACAGATAGCAATGCAGGGGAGATTACAGGGCAGGGAGCATTGGATAAGTGGGGTGCAAAATGAGCTGCGGCACTGGGGTCAGGCTTCCTGCTGTGCGTCTGTGCCCCTGTCCCTGGTAATTGTTAGTGGCAGCAGAGCCCGCAGAGCAGCAGGGGAGGGACTCAGCCCCATTTGTTCTGCATCTCAATGCAGCGCGGGCTGCTGATCTGTCCTGTCAGTGACCACCTCCCAGTGGACAAGACACCACAGAAAATATCAAGCCTTCTCGGCCAGAGTCAAGAAGCCCATCATTAAAGCAATAATGAATTCCGGGGCTCTCCTGGAAAGGACTGGAATGGAAAATCACTCTGGACTATTACTAAAATGTTTTCAATTTCTTCCGTATCCAGGAAACAGTTTGTGATAAATGAAGGGAAATATGCTAATACGGTATTTCTTTTAAAAAGGGAAAATTTGAGAGATGCAATTTGAAAAATTTAATCTTACATCTACAATCTATATGTACAATGTATTTCAATAATTTTAGTACTGAATTTTAATAATTTTGAAATGTGAGTTTTTTTGAATTCTATGATTTGTGAGTATATTTCCATTTCCTTAAAACTATGTTTTTTTGAAAAAATTATAGTAAAATATTACTAGGTGCTGCCATAATTGCACTTTCACAAGGAACTCACAGTTTTATGACTGAATTGATCATTTATGTCTCTGAAAATTGCTGTATTGATAATTAAATATATTGCTTTTTAGATTCTTTAAATCTTTAAATGCAATGGAAAAATAAAATCATTTGCTAGTTGAGTCATAAAAGTAATATGTGTATTAAAAAATTAAAAATACCAAAACAAATGGGTGTGGCTACTGAATGGGAGAAAATATTTGGAAACAACGTGACTGACAAGGGATTAATCTTCAAAATATATAAACAGCTCATACAACACAATATCAAAAAAGCAAACAACCCGGGCTTCCCTGGTGGCGCAGTGGTTGAGAGTCCGCCTGCCGATGCAGGGGACACGGGTTTGTGCCCCAGTCTGGGAAGATCCCACATGCCACGGAGCAGCTGGGCCCGTGAGCCATGGCCGCTGAGCCTGCGCGTCTGGAGCCTGTGTTCCACAACGGGAGAAGCCACAACAGTGAGAGGCCCGTGTACCACAAAAAAAAAAAAAAAAAAGCAAACAACCCAATTAAAAAATGGGCAGAAGACCTGAATAGACATTGTCCCAAAGAAGACATACAGATGGCCAAGAGACACATGAAAAGATGCTCAACATCCCTAATTATTAGAGAAATGCAAATCAAAACCACAATGAGGTACCACCTCACACTGGTCAGAGTGGCCATCCTCCAAAAGACAAGGAATAACACATGTTGGCAAGGATGAAGAGAAAAGGGAACCCATGTGCACTGTTAGTGGGAGTGTAAATGGGTTCAGCCACAGTGGGAAACAGTATGAAGGTTCCTCAAAAAACTAAAAATAGAGCTACCATGTGATCCAGCAATTCCACTCCTGGGTATATATCTGAAGAAAACAAAAACACGAATTTGAAAACATACATGCAACCCAATGTTCATAGCAGCATTATTTACAGTAGCCAAGATATGGAAGCAACCCCAGTGCCCATCAACAGATGAATGGATAAAGAAGATGTGGTGTATATATACAATGGAATACTACTGAGGCATAAAAAAAGAACGAAATATTGCCATTTGCAACAACATGGATGGACTTGGAGAGTATTATGCTTAGTGAAATAAGTCAGAGAAAGACAAATACTCTATGTTATCACTTATATGTGGAATCTAAAAAAATAAAACAAAGGAATATATGTAACAAAACAGAAACAGACTCAAAGATAAGAGAACAATCTAGTGGTTACCAGTGGGGAGAGGGAAGGGGGGGGCAAGGTAGGGGTAGGGGGTTAACAGATACAAACTACTATGTATAAAATAAATAAGTAACCAGGATATATTGCATAGCACAGGAAAATAAGTGGAATATAATTTACAAAAATGTTGAATCACTATGTTGTACACCTGAAACTAATGATATAAATCAACGATGCTTCAAAACAAATTTTTTAAAATAAAATAAATGGGTGAGGTCCCTACACTCAGGTTTGTCACATTCTCATGATATATAATTGCAGTGGTAAATGGAGATCAAACACAAGCTTCCCACTTCAGAAAGCGGGGCCCCTTAGCTCTAGAAGAAGAGGAACCTCCAGGGCACCGAGTCTCAGAGTCTCAGCACGTGTGGCTGGTGAGGGTGCGTACGAAGTAGGAAGATCCCTCTCATTCTCGTCCTTTTTCAACGACCATGACATTTAAGCCACATATATATTCAGCCATTTGCCTATGCTTTTCAGATAACAAGTGTGGTTAATAGTCTTGCATCCATCGGTCATGACCATCACGATGTTTACGCATCATGTAACTTTCAGCTGAGTGGTATCGGCATCCTGTTGAAAAGCATCTGTTTTGTCAGGACTAGCCCCTGTGTGGGCCCAAGTTTTCCAGAGGTAAGTAGGACTCAGAAGGCATTTTGTGGTTCATCCAGAAGAATAAATCCAGGTAAGGTAACCCCGGGAATGGAAGATGGTGTTGGGGAAAGGGTGGCACAGGCTCATGGCCCAGCATTAACACCATCCTTCTAGGGCACAATTTTAAAGGAAAGTCAGATTTAAAATTTTAAGTAAATTTTGCTTCTCCCTCTCTTCTCCAAATAATTTGATTTCCTCATCCTGGCATTCTGTGGATTTTATAGAAAGTTAGAAGGAAGGGAAACCTTAAGTGACTGACCTGAGTAAGAAATTTCAAAGCTCTTCTAGCCCAGGGCACTGCCGTTCACATAGGACTGTGGACGTCAGTGTGTGGGGCCCCTGAGAAGGGGGCTGTCTGTTGGGGGCAGCTTGAGTTCTACCAGCGGACACCCCCACTCTCCAGGAGCCCTTGGAGGCACAGCCACGCTCAGGCTCCGCGAGGAGCAATGTGAACATCACTAATCTGCTCCAACCCCCTTCATTTTTCAGATGGGGAAACAGGCCTTAAGGTCAAGTAAACGAGCCCAGGGATTTCCTTCATTGCCTGATCCTAAGCAGGCCATCCAAGAAGATGTACCTAATGGTCTTGTTTCTAAAATATTCATCTATTTTTCTATCAAAATGAACTTGAAACTTCTTTTATGAAGCTTCACTTCATGCCCTCGCAACCTGGGTGGCACCCTCCAGCGGACCTGCTGCTGAGTTTGTTAATCATGTGGGATCACAGCTCCCTCCACCCACAGGAAAGAGGAAGGTGATAGGTGACCTTTATTTTAAAATACCTTTATTTTCAGAAGTGAGAATTCGTTTTGAATTCCTGATCATCAAGCAAAAGAATACTGATTTTCTATTGGAATGATAAGACTTCCAGTTTCCAGCAGGGCATGTAAAGAAAATCGTCACTCTCATTTTTACTACCAGAAGAAAGCTGAACCCACTGAAAATCAACAAGTCTTCTTGGACCCGTCAGAGAAGTGAGGTCACAGGGAAAACTGCTGCCTCGAAAACTGGAGAGACACACAAGCAGACAGAGAGCATCACAATTCACAGGAGCAGAAACCCACAAGGAGAGCCTCCCTGGGAGACCAGAACTACAGCTGATGAATTGCTGGAGGCTCAGTACAGACAAGTCTGAGAGTTAAAAACTCCAGGGGGACCCAGCCATAGGGGTCCCATGCTTCTTGAGAGTTCTACCCCTTGGAGCCCTACTAGGTTCTCATAATGGGTGCTGGAGAAAAGTCCCCAGAGGCTCCAGCAGCGGGAAGGGAAAGGAACCATTCTGAAATGGGACAGAGCACTCTGTTCTTCTTAACAAGACCTGCCTCGGGGGAAACCAGTTAACCTGAGCCAGTTAACTTTAGCCTCTGATACCTGTAGTTACAGCAAACAGTAAGCCTGGCTTAACTCCTAGCCAGATAAACATAAACCCTCACACTAAAAGTCTATTCACGTCATTTCCTTCTATTCAGTACATCATGTTCAGCTTTAAACAACAAAGCACACACTTAAAGACAAAAATAAAACAAAACAAAAAAAAACCCCACACAGTTTGAAGAGACAGACCAAGCATCAGAACCAGACTCAGATTTGGCAGAGATGATGGAATTATCAGATGGGGAATTTAAAATAACTATGATTAATATGCTAAAGGCTGTAATGAAGCACATGGATAATGTTCAGGAACAGATGAGTAATGTAAACAGAGAGATGGAAACTCTAAGAAAGAACCAGAAGGAAAGGCTAGTAAAACTGTAACTGAATGAAGAGCACCTTTGATGAGGATTCAGTGGACTGTGGCTGAGGAAAGAATCAGTGAGCTTGAAGAAATTTTCAGAGAAACTGAAATACAGAGAGAGAGAGAAGAAAAGGAAAAAGACACAATCGAATATCTAAGAACTATTAGACAATTATAAAAGGTGTAATAGGAATACTGGGAGGAAAGGAAATAAACAGAAGAAATACTTGTAACAATACTGACAAAATTTTCCACAGTTAATGGCAGACACTAACCACAGATCCAGGAATCTCAGAGAACACCAGTTAGCATAAATATCAAAAAATCTACACACAGGCTCATATTTAAACTTCAGAAAATCAAAGACAAACAGAAAGTTTTAAAAGAAACTGAGAAAAAAAAGCCTTATGTACAGAGGCACAAAGGCATGAATTACATTAGACTTCTTTTCAGAAACCATGTGAACAAGTAGAGAATAAAGTGAAATATCTAAAGTGTAGAAAGAAAAAAAAACCTCACCAACCTAGAATTCTGTATCCAACAAAATTATCCTTCAAAAGAGAATGAGAAGACAAACCACAGACTGGGAGAAAGTATTTGCAAAACACTTATCTAATAAAGAATAGGTATACGAAATATACAAAGAACTTTAAAACTCCATGATAAGAAAATGACCTAACTAAAAAGTTGGCAAAATATCTGAACAGACACCTGACCAGGGAAGATATACAGATAGCAGATAAGCATAAGAAAAGATGTTCAACATCCTATGTCATCAGGGAATTGCAAATTAAAACAACAATGAGATACCACTATACACCTACTGGATTGGCCAAAATCCAGAATACTGACATCACCAGATGCTGGTGAGGTTGTGGAGCAACAGGAACTCCCATTCATTAGTGGTGGGAACACAAGTGGTGCAGCAACTTTGGAAGACAGTTTGGTGATTTCTTACAAATTAAACATATTCTTACCATACATCCAGCAATCATGCTTCTTGGTATTTACTCAGATGGATTGAAAACTTGTGTCCACACAAAAACCTAAACCTGCACATGGACATTTATAGCAGCTTTATCCATAATCACCAAAACTTGGAAGCAGCCAAGATGTGCTTCAGTAAATAATAAATAAATAACTGTGGTACATCCAGACAATGAAATATCACTCAGCAATAAAAAGAAATGAGCCATCAAGCCATGAAAAAGACACAGAGGGAACTTAATTGCATGTTGCTAAAAGAAGAAAACCCAATGAGAAAAAGATACATACTATATGATTCCAACTATATGACATTCTGGAGAAAAAAAAATAGACTGAAGACTGTAAAAAGATCAGTAGTTTCTAGAGGTTGGAGAGAGGGAGGGATGAACAGGCGGAGCACAGAGGATTTTCAGAGCAGTGAAACTACTCTCTATGATACTGTAATAGTGGTACAAGTCATGTTATATTTTCCCAAACCCACAGAATGTACAACATCAAGAGTGGATCCTAAAGCAATTTATGGGCTTTAGTTAATGATAATTAACTATTAATTAATTAATAATATTGGCTCCTCAATTGTAACTGTGTACCACCCTAATGCAAGATGTTAATCATAAGGGAAGCTGGGGTGGGGGAGTGATTATATAGGAACTCTCAGTAAAATTTTTCTGTAAATATAAAACTGTTCCCGGAACTTCCCTGGTGGTCCAATGGTTAAGAATCCGCCTCCCAGTGCAGGGGATGCAGGTTCGATCTGTGGTCGGAGAACTAAGATCCCACATGCCACGGGGCAACTAAGTCTATGTGCCACAACTACAGAGCCTGAGTGCTGCAACTAGAAAGAAGCCTGCACACTGCAATGAGGAGCTTGCACACCACGGTGGAGGATCTCGCATGCCACAACACAGATCCCTTGTACCGCAACTAAGACCCGACGGAGCCAAAAAAAAAAAAAAACTGCTCTGAAATATAAATCAATTAATTATAATCATATAAAAAAGCTAAGAAAACCTTACTCCAGATCATTTGATAAATGTATATTCAAGTACAATGACTGTTCCTGTTTTAGAGATACTAAAAAGAAGGTAAAATACGTGAGTAAATCACATGGGATTAAAAATTAGGACATCTTTATAGAAAGGGACATTTTTTCAACATAGGCCAATGTTATATGACAAGGGACATAATTCTCTAAGCTCTCTTATAAAGAGAGTCATTCTGCTTAAGATGAGGCCAATTATTTAATGATACTGGACATCAAGTCCTCTTGAAAATGAAAGTATTTCTAATTAGACACATATTTAAAAATATTAGGTAACACTAATTATCTTGACTGCTGGTAGGTGACACTAGCCACCCAGGAATAGCATTTTCCACAGAACCCTAAACTAGTAAAGTTTAACGGGAGCTCTAACCCCAAGAGCATTCAGTCAGATACAATAATTTTCAGTACTTAACAATTGGAAACCACAGAAAACGGGAAAAAAGAAAAAACAAATCGGTATCAAAGATTTATAAAAATTGAAAGCAACTTTCAGAAAAGTTCCTGAGGTCACTACACAGTCAGATCCGTATTCACACAGCGATTCTTAACCTTGGTTACTTACTACAGTGTTAAATAAAAAACAGATGTTAAAGTCTCCACATAAGACAGGAATTGGATTTCTAAAGGTAGAGTCAAGGATTAGTATCTTTAAGGCTCCACAAGTGAGTGAATGTCTAGCCAAGTTTGAGGACCTCTGCCCTACACCATCTACGGGGAAAGTGAGGACCCCTGCCCCACACCATGTACTGTCACCATGATGGTTATTCATTCACCGGTATGCATTTAGTAAATTTTAAGGGATAGACACTCTCTTAATCACTGGATACTCTATATAAACTTGACTTAACTGGTCTTTACCTTTAAGTCATGTTCAGTAACGAAGGCAAATAATGAACGTATTAAGAACGTATTAAGTGGAAGGGGAGCTCTGAAAGCATCAGGCACCCAAAGATGAAAATCCTTCAGCACACGATTCTCTTTACTACCAGCCTTGAAACATTTGTGTGTGGGGAGCATGCTTAAATTATTGACATGAAAGAGGAAAACACTGTGTATTTACTTAAGTGTCTACTAAGAGAGACCCTGAGGACAGATGATGTCATCAGGTTACTACTGGGACACAGATGGTTAAGAGAAACGCTGTGGCCACTGAGCAGGTCATTGAACTCCCACCCCCTCGGCTGTGCTTTCAAACGCACTGGAGCCTTTTTCTTATGGGAAGGTTCAGGATGTGACAGCCACAATCCTTCTTGACATGACATCCCAGAGAGCTAGGAGAGGAGGCAGCTGTCTAAAAATGGCAGTGAGGAAAAACAGTAAATCCACCTCTCTACAAAAACCAGATGCTTCCAACCAATACTATTATATATGACAATTTCTACAGTTTGTGGAAAAGCTCCCATAGGATTTGGTTCCAACTATACATGGGTATGGCTAGTAAGCACATTAGTCTAAATAGTTTTCCCAAAACTCAAGACAGAAATTTTCACAACTTGCACATGTAATAGGATCTGGCTTACTTTTAAAGCTCAATTAACATCCAAATGTTCAATTCCCCAGTGGTTTATTTCACATTTATGTGATGTTTTTATTTTTACCTACTCTGTCTTTAAATTTTTTTTGGTAAAAGTGGGAAAAATGTATGAAAGAAAACTTTCAAATCTCTCCATGTTTAACATTAATTCACATCTTCAAACTTAAGGAAATGATATCTGTAAATTTTGCTCTGGGCTTCCTAAGTGTTTACTTGAGGTATGTAAACTTTTGGTTTTCTTTTCTATTTTTGTTGTTGTTTTTCTTGGCTAGAGATATCTCATTGCACAAGGATTTTGTGTCTATCAGCCATCAGAGCTGTAATAAAGAATGATCCCATCAAAGCTGCACTTCATGTGTGTGTTCACATGTGTTAAAGTGAAGATGTTCAAATACACTTTCCAATTTTCACACCCCAGGGACAGTTAGGTAAGGCTTTTTTGGGATTCTTGCATCATCTGTGTCTCATGAAATGAATCACAAGGTAAGTTGGCAGGAATAAAGCTCTTTTACAAAAGAGAAATAATTTTTTGGTATTTTAAGTGGGTCTCTTGGTCAGCAGAGGGTGTGCAGGGCTAGTCACCTCAGCTAAAAACAAAGTCACAGTGTAAAGATGATTTTCTTTTCCATGTCACCAACGCCTGGCCCGCATGGACACTCTTTTAACATTTCATCAGTGGAGCTGGAGGAGAGAGATTCCCTTGTGGAGTTCGAGGCAGAGGCCACGCTGCTGATGCTGATGTCTGCCAAGTATAATCCACGGGCGAGAAGCAGGGACAATTACACCTCCCTCGTACTTCCAGAGCACAGGGTCACGACGATGGCCTCATTATGCTGCAGGAGAGCGATAATTCAAGGCCTGCTTGCCTGTGTGGAGCCAGGGCGAGCTGCGGGGTCAAACATGGTTATCCTGTTACCAGATGGCCTGGGATGTGAGGAAAGGGCTTCCACCAGCACCGAACAACTGCCGGGTGGCTGTACAGAGGTTGTAATGACCCTCAGTATATGCCATCTCCATATTCGTGGAAGAGGGAGAGGAATGCGTCTTTTATCTCTGAAACACAGACTTTGTTGGAGCCTCGAGCAAGCAGCGAAGAAGCCAGAATTCCTCTGATCTCTGCTTCTGTTGCCCTCTCTTCTCCCTCACGTCAGTCTCCCAGTGCACAGGGGGTTAATCACCCTGCTCCTCCAGAGGTTGGCCTGCATTTAAGGATGCTGCAGCCTTCGGGTTTGAGTCAGACGGCAGCGTTTCAAGGAAGAAGGGCACAACACAATAAAACAAACACAGCCGAAAACAACATGAGGAGACAAAGGAAGAGAGAGGAAACAAAAAGGGCCCATTTGCAGTTACCTATCACGTGCATGGGATGAGCTAGCTGCTTCCCTGTGCTTCATAACTAATGTGTCCTCACGGCCAAGACACACTTCCTCTTCTGTGTCCTTGGAGTAACACCTGCAGTGTCCCCCAGCACAGCTCACCCCTCAAGGCGCCTCAGTTTGCTGACGATTTTCAACGCTAAATGTTCATGATCGTCTGAGCCTATGTCCCAAATGTTGCCTGTTTTCTGTTACTGGGTTCTGAGAAGTAGGAGTCAATTTTCAAAGAGCCACATTTTCGGGTTAATGTAACTCATCATAAAATCTGTCTATCTGTTCTCTCCAACTCATTCACACGTAGATAGGCACATGCACACACTCAGACACACACAGAAACACCAGCAACCTGAGCCTCCAGGACACTGGGACACGAAGCCGAGTCTCCCCGAGCAGCCACCGGGGGGCACTGCAGAGCAGCCCAGGTCCCGGCTCAGAAGAGGAAGCCCTCCTCCTGTCTTTTCTGTGGTCATAGAGCATCGAAGTCGTCAGAAACACTCTTGCTCTGCCTTAGAATGATTTTTATAAAGAATAGGAGTTTTTAGTGAAGCGAGAATATTTGAGGGGAATCTATTCCCAAGGATTTAATAAAGGGGAACAAGATTCACAGATAAAACATCTTGTGAAGATTCCTTCTCTACAGAGGCTTCTGTACGACAGCAGTTTTGGTGGCTAAGTGCCCAGATGTTGAGATCTCAGAAAAGAGCTGAGAAAAAAGTGCCAAAGAATTAGACCTGAGAGTTTAAAAAACAAGTTTTATTGCTAAGGGAATAGTTAAAAAAAAAAAAAAAAAAAGCCCACATCAATGAATGGATGTAATGCCATAGTGTTTAGAGGATAAATTTGAAGAGCATAATAATAACTATTGTGCCTGGTTTAGTAAAAGGAAATTGAAAATTCTGACATGCTGGATCTAAAACCC
Organism: Grampus griseus; assembly: GCF_964374135.1. Taxonomy (NCBI): domain Eukaryota; kingdom Metazoa; phylum Chordata; class Mammalia; order Artiodactyla; family Delphinidae; genus Grampus; species Grampus griseus. Next base: position 148,417,578 of record NC_139018.1, read on the forward strand.
AAAGTGTCAGAGAAGATTGTGTCTTATTTCATTCTCTGGTATAATCTACTGAGTCAAAAGGAATGGGTAGAGTTCACTAATTTGATGGGTATATCTAATCTTGGGCAGCCGCATTCCCGAAGGAGAAAACACATGCACATATTAATTCTTATTTAAAGTAAGAGAGAGAGAAGGTTCCCTGTGGGCCAGAAAGGTGAGAGAGGTTTCTGAGAGCTTTCAGTTACCAAGAATGAGTTATCAATCGTGTAAATCTGGATTAGTGATGGACAGAAGGACAGTCAGTCAAGGATCCCGGAGCGCCTGCTATAGATAAGGCACCACAAGATGTTTCGTGGGATGTGTGCGTCATGATCGCTCAATGGAAGCTGCTTAGTCTAGTGTGCAAGAGGGTAAGATGCTGAGATATGAAAGCTAACTAACTAATAACTCACAGTAACCTTAAAGTAAGTTCTGGGAGTTCTGACATAAACAAGAGGAGATTATGGTTTAAGAACAGACATCATGCTAGCAGTCTGAGAAATCTTCATTTAGTAGGTGAGTTCTTATTAATCCAGTACACATCATCGAGCACATAATAATCTTGCTGTAGAAAAATGGCTTTCCTTGGCATTGCAGATTTATGGATTTGAAGACTGGAGAGATATTTCAGGCAGAAAGGGACAGGGATGGTCTCGACTTTTTTTTTTCCCCCAGGGATTCTGAGGAAATCATTCTGGCTTACACAGAATATAAGAAATAGTAGGAGATATGGCTAGACAAACTGAAAAGAGTCACTGAAAGGCTTTTAATAGGAGGATAAAGATTTTGAATTTCATTTTGCACAGAAGCCATGGAAAACATTTCAGTGAAGGAATGGCTGGCTGTTGTGAACACAGTCATGACCTCCTGCATCAAAACTCTCTCTGTGGTACTCATTTTATCTTTAGGAATCTTTTTCTACTCGCCTCCTATTTTCCTGGCTCTAACGCACCCCAGTGGAAGCTTCCCAGAATTGATGAGGAGTTGAAGAGCAAACACTTGGCCCAAGCTGACAAGCCACTGTGTTTGTCATCTTTTGTAGGTTATACTGCAGCAACAAAGTCCCGAATCTAAAGAGCTTACAATAATAAGGGTCCCTTCTTGATGTGAGTCTTCTCCAGAAGGTCTTCTCCCTTCTCCAGTCAAGGACATGGCTGTGCTCATGGTAGAGGGAAAAGAACAATGGCAGAACCATGAACCAACAGCTTTCAAAGCCTGGTCTAGATGTGACATCCCTCACGTCCAGTCTCCTCCTGTGGCCAGAGCAAATAACATGGCCAAGCCTGAAGTCAATGAGATGAGAAGCATGATCCTATCACAGGAAGGGGCAGTGGATAATGGCAGCAGGATGGACATCCACCTAACTGGACAGAAGCGTTGCTTTGTGACTTAGGTTCTTTCCCCAGATTTTTCTTTATCTTCTCCTTGTCTTTCCTGTGGCTTGGGCAGTGGGGAGGTTGTAGGGAGGAAAGTGCCTTCTTCTGTTGGGAATCGGAGAACACACAGTGTCAGAGCCCGTCACCAGCATCTTGTCAGGGTGGTTCATGGTGTTCGAGAACCTTGAACTTGATTGCCTTCCAAATGGGGCCCTGTGCTCTCCAGTTTGCCATAAACCACAGCTGCCCTTCATTCTCTGATTTCTGATTTGCGTCCCCTCTCCCTGCTTCATTCAAGATGCTATGGACATGATGCCTGAAGAGAGGCCTCCGAGTTTACTGCTCAGCCCAAAGGAAATCTGAAAATTCAGAGGAAAGTAAGTAGAAGTCCATAACTTAACGATAGTAAGTGTTGGAATTCATGTTCCTCGAGGTGGTAAATACAGCCTGAAATCTAAGCTATGAAGAGAAACCTACCGTATGTCTTCAAATATAATAATGCTGATGATGGAATATAAGACCTGCTGAAATAATCATCTCCTTTTTACAGCAGTTTCTTGGCTGCATTGGTGACCAGTCATACCCAGAGAAAAACAAAAATTTTATGCCAAAATGGTTTTAAATTTTACAAATGTCAAAGATAATTGGTTGTTCTGCTATAGCCATACATTTTGATTAATTCTGTTTTGGTTCAGGGTGAAGAGTCCAATAATAAAGGAAGTTTTCATATGTTTAGAAGCTGTAGGGTTTGCTTATCAATGTACAGTCAACATCATGAGATGTTGGAGCATTTTGCTATTAAACACTGACCAACAAATTAGCATGATGAAATATGTTCAAGTTGCATAGTGATTCCTGTGCATTGGACCATATAGGTCCTTGTCAGATAATCTATAAGCAAGTTTTGTATCTTATACACAGTTTTAAATGTTATGAAAAATTAAAAGAAATAGTTCATGAAAAACAGTGTTTTTTTAGTTTGCCTGCTTTTCTTGACTAAGGTGAAGGATGTAACATGATTATTGGAAACCCTGCATGAATTATTTCCAAACCCCAATACGCATCCCCAGATTCTTATGAAGTCTGTGAAAGAGCACGAGCTGTCTAATAAGCTACCTGTTTCAGCGGGAAGAGGTTCTTTTCTCCACCTCACTGCACCCTCCCTGGGAACTAGTATTATCTTCCAATGATAATACAATAATACTAGCATTTCTTTATTGATCCATATGCTAAAATTTTTAAATGTAACATTTATGTTTAGCCTCATTACTCTTAGTTTTCCTATTTGTGAATCCACCCACTGGGTAAAATGTATTCATTATCCCTAAATCAACACCGGCGGGCTTCTGTGGAGGCTGTTCTTGGATATGTGCACAGCCAACAAAGTTTGAGTCGCCCATCACAGATGTTCCCAGCTGACGGTCCACAGGGCAATGCTCTGCCTTCTTGTTTCAGATGACAAGTAAAGGTCTTTTTTGCATTTTCATGCTTTTTGTTGGTGATTTTCCTGTTAAAGTGGCTCCAGCCTAGTGCTGAAGTGCTGTCCACTGTTCCTAAGCTCAAGAAGGCTTACATGGAGAAAACACCCATTTGCTAAGTTTTTTTCAGGCATGAATGACAACGCTGTTGGCAGTGAGTTCAATGTTAATAGATCAACAATACACATTGAATAAACTATCTTTAAACAGAAATACACAGAAAACAAAGTTAGGTGTTGATCGGTTGAGTAAAATGTGACCAGAAGCTTGCAGAAACCTAACCCTGTATTTCCCCTACAAGCAGGGGCTCAATATTCACTAATTCAGGGTTCACGACGAATTTATAGAACATAACCGCCATGAACAATGAGAATCACTTTCTTTAATCTGCAAACTGTCTTATTTAGCTACCCCATTTTAATGCCTCTTGAGTGCCTGACACTGCGCTCTGAGGTGGGGCTGTCGCTGGACCAGGGCAGATGCAGCCCTTCCTTCTGCGTTTTCAGTGAAGACCGTACCACACGCTCAGCAAGGCAACCTTTCAGGGACCTCACGGATCCTTACCAAGGAGGGAATGGGGGCAAGGAGCACCCCAAAAGAGGGGGTGCTATTGAAAAGCCCCGAGGCCAGAAAAATATTGCCTTTCCTAAGGTTCTGTTAATAGAACACACGGTTGCTGGAGGGAGGGGTGAGCGATCACTGCCCTTTTCAGGAAGCGGAGACTAAGGAAGAGAAGCAACTTGCAGAAGATCGCACATTCACCCCAGGCAGTGCTGGCCGCCTGCGGATGGGATGCAGAAGCTTTTGACTGAAGCCCCGGATACACTCATTCCCCTGTTCCTTCACTCACATCCTTCCTCCACCCCCATCTCTCCCCACCTAACCTTCAACATGGTGAGTTTTCAGCTGAGTATTGTTTTCTTATTTTATGGGGGAGAGCAACCACCTTCTCCTTGCCCAAGCCTGCCCTGAAATCTTAATTCCTCTGTTCCCAGAAAACCAGGATTGACACTCACCTTAAATAGACCTAGAAAGTCGGCCTCATGCCTGCCAGGGTTAAATGGCCAGAAAACTTCATTAATTAATTGCATTCAGTATGATTAACCCTGAGGTCAGAATAAGTCAGCTCTGGTAAAAGCTGATGTCCAAAAGATAGAAATGGGTAAGCAAGTGGTCCAGGATACTACAGAAAACTTACATTACTGCCACTTCACCCAGCTCCCCTGCCAAAAAACCCCCAAACACCCTGGGACTTTAAAAATATCCAGAGACCTGATTTCTTTAGAAATATCTTCATATCTGTGTAAGTTCACATATGTATATGTAGGTATACACATGTATTTATATATACTTGTACACACACACATTTCAACCTTCTGCTTGTAAAAAGTCACTTTCAGAAGTTCATTCAATCTACTGCAGTGGCGAGATTCTTTCTTTGCTGTTATTGATAACTGCTGTTTGTTCTTTTATTGGTTTGTTTTTAGTTAGACAGTAGCATAAGTTACAAATGTTTGTACAACTCCAGTAAATCAGTACATGTGTGATGTCACAAATCCCTAAAACTGCCAATTCTTTGTACAAAAATTGAGTCTCGGTGGCCGACCTCAGAGCTCACTGTGAATGGAAGTGGATTTCCCGAATTGCTCCATATGAAACCCTCTGCTCACAGACTGATTCTGTGTTCACTGGTCACTTCCAACTTCAACTGCAGAGTAAACAGCCTGACTTGCTTCTCCTACTGCTCTGCAGTGGGGCAGTGCTCCGCACAGAGGGATGCTGGCCTCAGAGCAGTGGGTGCTGGCCCTGTGCTCTGAGGAAGCCTCAGGAATCGGCCAATTCTGACCAAGTGAGGGGAGCTGCAGGAGTACGTACCTTCTGCTGTTGGAGTAGAGGCACCGTATCCTGCACTGGGGCAAAGGACGCCCTGTCTCCTCAACCCTTCTCTCCCCAAACTCTCCTTATCCATGAGCTGGCCCTCTATTTCAGTCTACTCACAGCCCCAGCTTCACCTGCAGTTTCAGAGGTGTCTTGTTTTAGGGTGCCTCACTGTAATTGTTCCTCAAACAAACCTGCAGTACAGAAAATGATGTTTACTTATATGGTTGTACTAGAAATTCCTTGCGCACACATGCTCAGAACTCTCTTGCTAAAGTGTGAAACCTGCACCATCAACACACGAGTCTTCAAGCAGCACCACATGCAAAGCAGCACCGTGCACTTTTAAGGTACTGCCTGTAGCACACGGCTGGTCCATGTCCAACCCCTGCCCCTTAAGGAATCCCCTTATGGCAGCAGGACAGATGGATGATCATTTCTACAGCCTCCTTTGCAACAAAATGTGCTCCCGTATCAATTCTGTCCAAGGAGATATGAACAAATTCTGCTCAGGGGAAGAGGGGCTTCTGGAAAGGGATTCTACATCCTGATAAAAGGGACACAGGAGAGACTGCCAGCACAGCCCATACCCATCCTCCTGGCTTCAGTACGGGGAACTCGGGCAGCTCTAAGATTTTATAAGGAGGAGGGACAGTAGAAAACCAACAATACCAAGCATGGCAGAGTGGAAAGATGTGAAGACAGCACACTGAGCAGTGCATACCTGGAGTCTTCTTGTTATTTATAATAATGAAGTGCTTTTGTTTCATATGTATACAAACTACTTCGATATATTTTATATGTATGTAAATTGTTGTTCTTTGCAGCCGAGTACATCTCTAACTGACTTACTGTGGCAAATATAGTTGCCCCTCGGTGTCCAGGGGGAATTGGTTCCAGGAGCCCCCAAAGATACCAAAATCCACAGATACTCAAGTCCCTCATATAAAACGGCCGGAGCATTTGCATATAACCCACCCACACCTTCTTGAACACTTTAAATCACCACTAGGTTACTTATAAAACCCAATGCAATGTAAATGCTATGTGAATAGTTGCCGGCACATGGTAAATACAAGATTTGCTTCTTGGAACTTTCTGGACTTTTTTTTCCAAATATTTTTGATCCCCGATTGGCTGAATCTGAGGAAGTGAAACCCGAAAATAGGGAGGGCCGACTGCACTGCTGTGCCTTTTGGAATGTGCCCCCGGCCCCAGGCTGGGTTCCTCAGGGCTGGGGCTTGGTGGGCCTGTGAATGGCGAGGGTAACACCAGCTTCCCAGAGATGGTTCGAGGCGTCTGTGCTTCTCAAAGGGTGCTGGGCGTTCACCTTCAGAAGGCACGGCCCCTCCATTCCTCTTCATCTGGGCATATACTGGAAGTGACTAATCACCCCAAAATAGCACATACTCCTTATCTCACCCAGACTCTGAGGTGAGGCACCCAGAGGCACTCCACTGGGTGGTTCTGCCTCAGGGCTGGGCTCACGGTCTTGGCCAGGAATGCCGCCTTGTGGAAAGGCCTGACTGGTGGAGGACATGTTTCCAAACTCACTGAGGCGGCGTTGGCCAACCTCAGGTCCTTGGTGGTTGTCCAGAGGAGACTTTAGTTTATCACCATGTGGACCTCTCCATAGGCTGCCCTAGTGTCCCTGCAACATGGCAGTGGGACTCCCCAGAGCAGGTGATGGAAGAGGGAGAGACAGAGAGAGGGAGAGAGTCACAGAGAGAGACAGAGAGAGAGACACAGACAGAGAGAGAGAGCAGGAGCCCAAGACGGAAGCAGCAGTAGTTTGAATATTTTGTAACAGTCTCTGAGGTAACATTCCATAACCCGGGCCATCTGCTCGAGATGCTCCTGGTCACACCTGGTACAGGTGTGAGTACCAGGAGGTAGACGTCTTTGAGGACCATCTTGGAGGCTGCCTACCACAGTCCTCAAAAGATACTTAGTTGCAACAATAATTCATTCATTTGAAGTAATAAGAAACAGGAACTAAGTTGATCCAGTGATAATAAGAACTTCAAAATGACCACAGCCTAGACCAGTTCTGCCCAATAGAAAGAACGTGAGTCACAAATGTGAGCCACACAGAGAATTTCAAGCTCTCTGAGCCCCAGCGTCTCTGCCCGTAAGTGGGAGAATCTGCAGCCCTCACCCTAGGGCCACTGTGGAGACTGAATAGAGCTGTCAGGGGAAGCACCCAGCCACAGTGAGTTCCCCAAAGGTGCGCTATGAAGAGGACTGAGCTGCTGTCTTTGGATTCACTATGGATTTGGCCCTTGTGGTCACTGTGAGAAGCAAAACAACTGGCTCCTGAATGAATCAGCTTGATGGTGGGCTGAGCTATTGACCTAGAGGCACTAGAAAAAGTTAAATGATATGATAATCATCAGAGCTGTTGCAACAGTTGTTGTGAACAGAAAATTTATTGACAAAGTTTAGCCCCAAAACAGCATGTAAGAAAAAGCTTGTTTTCTAAAACCATGTCTTCCCTGCTTTGATTACATAACTCATAAGGTTTCTGAAAGGAGAGCCAGAATCACTACTCTATTTCTATTATTGCATTTGCTATTCAAGGGATTATAGTTACATAAAATACTGGTCTCTGTAATGCCAATAATCACTGTGAGCATATGAATTTAAAAGTATTAGCAATTTTTTATATGGTTAAAAATGCAGTTTTAAGACTGTTGTTACCAATTAAATCTGTGTGTGTGTGTGTGTGTGAGAGACAGACAGAATTTTAATAGAGGTGGTAACATTATTTAATCTTCTTTTATATCACGTGAGTTTCCAAAATATATTTAAAATTATCACCTCTCTACTTTCTTTATGGCATATTTGGTTTTATACTAAACTGAATTCAGAAGATTCTATTAATGAAGATGGTTTAATGCCTGTGCATTATTATAATGGACTCTTTTGTTCTACAGTTTCTCCCTGTGTCACAGACTAAGTCATTAATCAATGGGTGCTGAAAAATAATTGTCTAGTTCTAACAATCGTCTATTGTTGAAACATTTGGAATTTTAAGATAAAGATGTACAGGCTGTTCTGAAAAATGGTTTAAGATTACCCTTCATGGAATTGTGGACATATTGTTGGAAATGTCGAACAGCTGACCTGGTTTTAATGCATTTTTGAGTCCCGTTGTTCAATTGCCTATTCAAATTGTGCTGGAAAAGTTGACTTCATTAATGTCAGGAAATAGTGATTTCGTGTTTTTTTTTTTTATTGAGCTGGCACAATTATTAAATGCAGAAATATCATAGGCTCCTTTAGCATTTCAAAATAGAAATGCAGCATGTTAATAATCATGATGACAACTTTTCATCTACTTAACATCATTTTTTTGTACATGGCACTCTCATCCTAGATACCTGTTATAAATAAGAATCCTATATCTCTAGGTGATTACTATTCAACATGAAATATATGACTACACCATGCTGTTTTCAGTAGCTCAAAATTAGATACCTTTCTCATTGAAAATGCTGTAATTTGAAATGTCAATAAATACATTTCATGCCATCTCATACTATAACAGATTAGCGCTTAAATCTGTCAAGATTGAAGTCCAACTCACAACCTGAGAGAAATGTGAAATCTAAATTGAGGGAAAATGTGTGCCTGACTTTTTAATGTAATTCATCTTTATGTAAATATCTGTATCATTGCATATGTATTTGATTATATGTCTAACTCTCCACAGACAGGGCATTCTCATGGACAGTCTTTGGTCATATTTAGTCATATTTATTTCTGGTAGATCGCTAACCTATTACAGACCTAAGTTAATAACTATACATTGGCTTTTATTTGATGAGTGCCTGAAACAAATATTATTTCTTAATTGGAGAAGAAATAACTGTATTTCTCTCAGTACCTCCACTCCAATGGGACCAGTTGTAACTAATCACTCTTCTTTTGTCCCCAACCATAGACTAAAGTGAGGAGCCCTTTCCTCTCTTTGATGTGTTTTCAATGAATCTTCATAGTTCATTTGGGAGCAGACTGTTGGCATCAAATGGCCCCTTCCATCCCTTTGAAGTCTAGGTGCGTGAGACCTATCCAGGGCACCTGATTATTTGAATGGTAAGACTTGTCCATTAAGTAGCTTCCTTAGGCAAATCACCATGCACACTATCCATTTAAGGATATACATTATCATAGATATACAGGGAAGGAAACACGGTGAATGACCCATCTGTGGTCCCACAGAGAGAGACACAGAGCCAGAATTTGAAGCCATTCTGTCTGATTCCAGAGCCTCAGATTCCTCCATCAGGAAGGGTACTTTCCCTTCTTCAGCTGGACTGACTCTTATATAAATTATATTATGTTAAAAATATGTATTTATATCCATGCACACCTTATATGTATTTGTACACATACATAATATATATATTATATACATAATATATATAATATGATGTTCCTCTTTCTTCACGTAAATGGCTTACATTAGATCTATTCTTTACTTATATACCTGTGCCATCAAGTTAGATTGTATTTTACTGGGTTCGACTTCCTTCTGACTATGTATGTATTCTGTGTATTGAGTGATTTCCTATAAGACTTACTATCTATAAATTTGCTACCTAGTAATCCATCTTCATTCAGCAAGAACATGGGCAAAAATCAATAATTCTAATAAAATGATATGGATGGATATAGATGAAATAGGGTTCTGAGGTTATTTTACTTATTATCCTCATTATAATACCCGACCATCTTCCCTAAGCCTATGAGTCTTTCTTTTGTCTTCACCCACATGTCCACATTGTTACGGGACTGCCTCACATACCAGACAAGCGCTGGTGCCGGGCTGTGTCTGTCCCCCGCTCCGTCTTGGGGTACAGCCATGGCTGTGAGGAAGCTAAGTCACCTCACAGGTTAAGCGCATGCAATTTTAGAGCTAGAAGGGACATTTAAGAGAATGCAAACCAAGCCTTCATTTTTCGATAAGGACCCTTAGTCCCTGAGAGATGTTAACTCAGACTCTTGAGGGTCAGATTTTGGAACAGGATCTGAAATAAGGCCACTGCTCTTCTGAACTCTGCTGCGTCACTTGTGACCTTTTTGGTGTCCCTCCAGGGCAGCATGCCTTCTCATCCCCCCTGGACCCAGGAGGGATCCTTTACTCCTTTGGAACCAAGCTCACAGCTCTGGGAGAGATGCCCGTGTAAGGGAGAAAGGAAAGCATCTACTTGATTACCCATGTCAGCTCAGTCAACTCTAGCAAAACTGGATGGCGGGCACTTGCTGCTTTTAAAACAGCTCATAACCAAAAATTATCAAATAACAAATGTGCACTGACTCTGTGAAGAAAGTAAAATGTTAACTGCCAAAAGCAAAAGCGCCAGAAATCTATCTGTACAGTGGGAAAGAGCAGGAAGTTACTTCGGAGAAGTTTTGTATCAAATGTAAAGCCATGCTGAAAGCTGGCACACGAGGGTACCCATCACGTTTCTTCTGGATAAAACCTTTGTCTCCAGATCTTGGTGTTTTCAAGTACAAGTCAAGCAGGAGCCAGTTTCTGATCAGTGTAAATAGGAACTGTCCCAGCCAAATGGATTTTAATACTCTTCTGCTTAATGACTGATAAGAAGGAAACTAGAGAGTATTTAATGTGCTTTTTATTTAAAATTCTGTTTTTATTCAAGTGTGTTAATGTCGAAATCATATTGATCCGTGCAATATATTTATTAACATGAAAGATCTTAGAAAGTACGTCTTGGTATTTGTCCAATCACCGTGACCCAAATTCTGTAGGACTTAGAGCTGTTTCTGACAGCTGATAGGCACTAAATAAACACACACATTCTGCCCATAAATAATGACATTTTGGAGCACTGCATTTAGAAGAGGCTGTACTAATTACATTGACAGTTGACTTATGGTCAGAGATGAAACGATTTTGTATGCTTACTTATCAGGATTTGTGTACGAGAGTCTTCAGTTCTGGGATGTCACAGGAGGGTCCTGCTATCACAGATTGAGTTACTAAGGAGAAAAGGATCTTGAGTTACTAAGGAGAAAAGGATCCGAGAATTCATGTCTTGGAATGAGGATTTTTTTCCCCTGTTACTTTATTGGGCAGGACCATTCATTAAATGAAAAATCCCCTTGGACTTATGTGAAACTTTAAAATAGAAACATAAAAATTTATAGTAATAATAATGATGCAAATCTAATAATTTTTAGTCTATTTACTGCTGTTTAAGAATTTTATGTATTTTGTACTCCTTTCCTAGATGCATGTCATAAATAAAGGGCCTGAAAGTGATTATCGGCCAGCTGGGAATATGTGGACACATAATTCAGTTTTAGTGTCTAATACGGGACAGAGAACGCGTTAAGATCAGTTTATTTTTATGTCCCCTCTACTTGACTGGCATGTCTAAAGCGATGGAAAAATCCATATTGGAGGCGTGAGACAAATGGCTTTGCTGAGAGATATTCTGCTTTTTACAGTGAGTGTTTCTGCCTTTTACAGTGAAGACTTCAGTGGACACGTCGCCCGTCTTACAACTGAACAGAGCTGAAGAAAACATCCCCCTATTTACCCCAGAAACTGTTTTGTTTCACATGACTTTCACTCTTGATCCTGTCCTTGAAATCAATGACTGTTCCCCATTTATTTGGGACCTTTTCATTTTGCACTCACCTCACTTGGATTTCCTTACAGCCTTATCTGTATTTTTTATACCATAATCTGTCTCTCTCCCCTCCCTCAGAAATCCAGCGGGCGATAATGCTGGACAAAGGCCAAGAAAAGGAAAATGACAGGGCTCTTTGCGAAGGCTCACATTTAGAGAAAACAACAAAAAATCAATTGCTGAATCTAGATCTGGAGAGACCTCTTTGGGCCCAATACCCGTGCGTGAAAGTTGCGAGCTTTAGTGGACAGTAAGCTCAACAGGAATCAACAGCGATGTTCTGAATGTTCGTGGGGCCAGTGAAAGGGAACCACAGGGGGTGTGTCTGGGACACTTTGGGGAAGTGACACTGATAACTTATAATCTATCCAGAGAAGAATGAGCGGGATAATCAATCAGTAACTGCTATTGTTGGCCGGACTGTGCTCAATCCACTGAGAGTGGCTGAGGGGCCTTGTCTGGTTCATCCTAAAGAAGCACAAAGGACAGTCCTGAAACTGCTTTCAGTCCCAGGGGGGATGCAGCACGTTGCTCCACGTGATTCCAGAAGACTGGACTGAGAGGAAGGTTTAAACATTTAAAAGGAGCCAGTTTGGGTATAAATGCAAGACTTTCTTAATTAAGGGGACCAGCTCTCCAGGAGGGGGATTTCTTGGGAGGAGGTGAAGAATACAAGTGGGTTGTTTGCTCTGGAGGAAAACCAGCACGGCTCCTCGCTCCTCCCTCTGGATATGTCGGAAGCCTGGGATTACATGTGCCCCATCTCCTCGCCAGCCAGGGATTCTCTGGTGGCAGCGGTGGGGGGCTGGCAGTGGGCCTGAGAACCAGTGACTAGAGTCAGCGTCGATTCCTGAATCCTGGAATTTCTCCAAGTCATGCTTCCTCAGTCCTTTCAAAGCTTGCGTAAATCCAAATTTCCTTGAAATACCAGAGACAGTTTTTGTCACTGAATACTGACCCATGCGCGGCTGAAAAAAGATGATTCTTTGTCCATCTACTTGGGCCTATTTTGTGAGTATAAATCCCTTGTGTTCCATGCAGGAGTGCAGAGGGTAGAGGTGTGAGTAGGGAGGTGCAAGTGGAAATGAGTGCTTTTGTGAGGAGCCCCTCTGCCCACGCCCCCAGGCAGGGCCAGGCGTCTTCCTGCAGGTGCGTTTCTGCATAAAGCTGGGCTCTCAGTGTCCCTTCAAAGCCCTGCAGTCCCAGGTAAATGACCAGGTAGGTAAAGAAAATACTGTTTGGAGTCAGAGCTTCAGACTGCCCTCTACCACCAACTGGCTGACAGCCCCTGATTATATGATTAAGGCCTCAGGTTTTGTCCTTTGCTATAAAATGTGCGAAGTTTGCTAAATGATCTCTTAACGAATCCTCCCAGCTATAATGTCTCCTGAACGTGCACCTGGCCGCCCAGCATTTATTGAACGCATCTCTCTACTGAACAAATGAGAAACGCAGGTAATTGTGGAGACAGAGCTTGACTTAACCTGGGCCAGTTCACAGAAATGAGCACAAATTTGACCTGAGTTTTTTAGACTTAATCTCACGGCACTTTTTTAAAAAAAAATATCTATTTATTTATTTTTAGCTGTGTAGGGTCTTCGTTTCTGTGCGAGGGCTTTCTCTAGTTGCGGCAAGCGGGGTCCACTCTTCATCGTGGTGCATGGGCCTCTCACTATCACGGTCTCTCTTGTTGTGGAGCACAGGCTCCAGATGCGCAGGCTCAGTAGTTGTGGCTCACGGGCCTAGCTGCTCCACGGCATGTGGGATCTTCCCAGACCAGGGCTCGAACCTCTGTCCCCTGCATCGGCAGGCAGATTCTCAACCACTGCGCCACCAGGGAAGCCCCTCTCACAGCCCTTTGGAGAGAACTTCTGAGCTTGTCACACACATTTTTTTCATGTTGTCTGTGGTCCGGAGAGGCTGGGAGAAGAGGATTCTGGCTGTTTAGTTAATCCCATCTGAGTGAGGACACTTGAAGGACCCTACCTTGTTTCCTTCTATTCCACTCTAAAAGGAGTAATAGTGCCAAACAACAAACCAACCTGGGCCCAGGTAAGCAGTGGGGAGCAGGGTCCAACCTTAGCATCTCTAAGGATCAAAGTCAAGCAGATCAGACTTCTCCATAATAGGGAGGAGTGAGCGCGATCGGTGACCACGGGGTGTCTACACGCGGGAGCAGCTCAGGCTTCCCTCTGCCGGTGCTGATTCTGGAGGGGCTGCTGGAGGGGTCTTCTGTGTTCTGATGTAGCTCCAACCAAGGCCAAGGGCCTGGGGGAGAGAAGCCTGGCTGAGGTGGGCTCAGTTCAAGTTGTCCAGAGCTGATCCTCAGTGAGGCAGAAAGCAGGGTTTGGGGGTCTGTGCCTGGCTTTGTGTCAGGGTCAGACGGGGTCACCGCGTGTCTTATCTAAGTCCTCTGGGGTTAACCCAGAGTGATGGGAGTTTCCATGTGGCTGTTTCCAGGAGCCCAAGTTCAGCACTGACAGTAGAGAGGGAGAGTGAGAATGCTGAATCCACTTCTGAGAGGCCCAAGCCTTGTCCTGGCGCCAGGACCACCCTGAGCACGTTAGCTCCATGGGAGGTCAGGCCCCAGGTGGGGTCCTAGAGGCTGAGACAGGTTGTGATGTCTGGGGCTGGGGGGGTGCTGCCCATGGGGCAAACCTACCCGGAGTCCAAGAATGCAGGTCGGTGTGGGCAGGAGTGGCTGGGATGTGTCTCAGGTGGGTCCAGCACTGTCCAGAGGCAGGAGGAGGGACTCTGGGGTGTAGGGAACTGCGGAGTTTCCATCTTGGGAGAAGGCAGCTGGCGTTTGCCCTTCCAACTGGGCTTCCCTGTCTATGGGCCACCCCTGGAGAGGTGGCTTCTGTCGGCCAAGGGCGTCTGAGAAGGGGGCAGCAGAGTCATTACCAGCTCACAGTCAGAGCGAGGGGAGAGGGGGGCTGGCTCACCTGCCCAGGTAAGAGCATGTGGACGGGGATCCAGCTCCCCCAGGGTCTCTCTTTGGCAAATATGTTGGCAGCAAAATTCAGGTTGAATAATTATTACATTACTTGGACTTCCCTTCTTTAATTAGGTAATTATTTCCCAGCTTGATGCAGAGAGGTGAGCATGTACAGCATATTCAACAGTGTTTCTGAAAAATGGAAATTGTACTGTGCTGTTAGGACACCAGGAGTAGACCTGCTTATAGATCAGTAAAACCTTCAGTTTATGTCCCCAGATTGTTCCCCGTGTCTGCTTTCCCCCCTTTTTTTTTGTAAGTCATGCTGCATCAGCATTCCCTTCAAGGGCCATTCATTTCAGGAGAGGTTTTGAAGTCAGATGGAGGTTCAAACCCTGGCTCTGGTACTGCTGTTTGACAGTCGGGAAGTCCATTAGCTCCCTTGAATCTCCACACATTAAACTGGGTGAGAAACTGCCGTGGGAGTTAAATGAGTTGACGTGTGTAAGCAAGTGTCTACCACACAGCAGGTGCCAGAGAGGGTGGCTATCACTGCCGTTATTGGTACTATTTCCTTAACCAGAACACACATTTCCTGTCTGTCTAGAGCGTACTTGCCCTTCGGACCAGGTGTCCATCTCCCAGAAGCCTCCTGGCTGATCCACCACATGCATCCCTCTCTTTGAATGCTCACGGGACTTGCGATGTCCTCACACAGCTTGGTACTTGATTGTACGATGTAGTCTGTTGTCCTGAGTGTGATGATCCCTTCTCCCCTCTTAATTATAAATATTTGAAAGTCACAATCCATGCTATGGATATATGGCCCTTCACACTGGCCCTTCATAAAATTTTCTTGATTGACTGAGAGGAAGCAATTTCAGCTGCAGGTATAGCTGTAATCAGGTGTTACACTTATCATGTGAATTTCCTGATCCACGCAACTCCTTCCTTTTCCTGGCAACTGGCTAAGAAACAGGATGGTGATATGCTCCACCAGGGATTTGAATTCTCAGCCTCTTAAAAATATAAAGTGATGTGTAAAATGTTGAATCTGTGAATTTTAGACATTAAGCAGAAAAACTTAATGTACTTATTTTAGAATAATAACCATATTTAGCCAATATAAATAGTTTGTAAATAATATCTCAGCCACCTATGAATAAACCTCTAAAATACAGACTTTTCTCCTCTTTGTAAATTAGATGTACATTCTACAGTCAAAATCAAGTTAAAAAAAATGAACAGAGGAACTCTTGCTGGCCCCAGAGTGATTTTCATCATGAATTCAAAAGTTTTTTCTTAAAAAATTCCAAGTTGAAAAAGGAGGTGTTTTGTACTTTAAAAGAGATGACAGCAAAATCAGTCCTATTTGTGGAGTTCTTTTGTCTTTTCTCTAAATCATGGCTGTCAGAATAAAAATTTAAAATATGGTCAAATATCAGATAAGAATTTCAACAGCATTGTGTCTACTGTATTTAGATATAATTATATTTTTTTCAATATTTTATTAACAACAGAGTCATATTATGAGAGCAAGACATATTAGCATATTTATAATTTTAGCCTCCGTGACCAGCCAGTAACTTGTGGGCTCCCTCATTTGAACAATCTTTTGTTTAAATGTAACCACCTTCCACTGCTAACAACACCATTGACCCCGATGTCAGGCAACATTATCTACTCAGTAATATGCACCAATAGCCTCATTGCATTTCATTTAGCAGAATGCTTATCAGGGAAAAACAGGAAGAGAAAAATCCACAGCTCTTTGCAAAATAAATGGAAGTAATAATAAAAAGATAGGACATTAGGAAGCAGACTGGGAGAGCCTGTGGACAGGTGTCGGAGAGACCGGGTATTAAGCCATTTGATGGTGATGATAAAACCAGGAATGCCACTGGCCTGCCTGCCCCATCCCCGCCCCCCCCGCCCCCCCATGAGTGGCTCTGGGTGGGAAGTGTGGGGGCCACAACTGAGTCCTGTTCACAACTGAGTCCTTGTCAAAAGCAAATCTCACTTCTGGCTTTTGGATTTGAAATAAAACAAATGCAGATGCTTACAGATCTTATCAAGGAGGAGGTGGGAAGAAGCGGGAGCTGGTTACAGAGGCTCTGACGCCCGGAAAGGAGCTCCTGAAAAGATGGACTGGGCCTTCCTTCATTCCGTGAGTCTTTGTCTAACATCGCATTTGTGTCTGGCTCTGTTTAAGGCCCCTGCTCTCAGGGTCTCCACACTTTGCTTGGTGGAATCTTTATATCAAATCAGTTCCCTGTTTGGCAGGGTTGTGTAGCAGCTGGAGGATGGGCTCTGGAGAGGCTGTTTGCGTTCAAACGCTGCCCTTACTGGTTGAGTAGAGAGTAGCTGCTGGATCCCTTGCTGCCTCGTTGCCCTCCTCCTCTATAAAGTACGGACAGCAATAGGACCTTCATCACCTGCGAGAGGCTTAATATGCAAACGGACAACAGCCAGACCACCTAGACAGTCGGACTCAGACCCTCAGGCTGCAGCCACCAGCTGGAGAGGCGAATCACAACCTCTCCAGCAACTGGCCGATATGGACCAATAACTGCTTTGGTCAGCAGAAATCCTCTGATTTCTGCTCCTGCTTCCAACCCAGGCCCAAGCAGAGAAAAGTCAAGGCTGCTCCCTAAGCCGTCTGGTGGGATGCCGCCCCAGCAGGGCACACCTGGACCCTTCTCCCGTGCCGGGAGTGCTCTCCCGCTGCTCTGCCTGCCTTTGGTCTCTTGCCATCACAGTCCAGGACAGACAACCTTCACTTGCTCCTCAGGGTGCTCTTCCTTGACTTACTTGTGCCTGGATGGTGCTGCTTACAACACGGCAAGCAGCGGCTCGGGTTAGTTTTAGGTGATTGTACTCAGATGTCTATGGGCACTTCCAAAATACTGCAAATCATAACTTCCTGTGTATTAGTCCTTTCAGAAGACGGTCGACTCCAGCCATGAGAATATAAATAGATGTGAGAGAAAATAGAGAAAGAGAAAAAAGGGCTATTTAAAACTACAAATGATTCAAGCTGACCCTGTACCTAAGGCACTCCTGGCCTAAACTGTCTTCTGTTTTCATCAATCTACTGTTAATTACACTTCAGATGAGAGCTTGTAAAGGAAGAGAACGAGCAAACATCGAAAAGTTGCTAAGCAGCTCCACGTGGCAAAATAACAGAAAATGGTTACCGGGTGGGTCCAGGGCACCAGGGACTGAGATGGCCCTGGAGGGAGCGAAGGACTCATAGGAGCTTGGCGGCCAAGGGCTGGAATCAGCCAGACAGAAACTCCCAGAGAAATAGTCTTCATGGTTTTCCTGGGACCTCTGAGCTCTTTGCCTCGTGATGCCACCTCCCGTCCCGCTTCCAGAACTTCATTAAAGTTTGCAACATCCCACTTGGTACCCCGACATCATTGCCAAGAAAAGAGGGAGGTCAGATATCAGGGAAGCTGAGGAATCCCACAGGGACAAGAATTAGGGAGGATTTCAGGACTGGTGGGCGGGGAACAAAGCTTCCCATTCACTTTGGGTAGAAGGCTTTATTCAATTTTACTTAAAACTCAAAGGACAGGGTGATCCCAACAGACATTCAGCTAGATTTTAAAATTAAAAAGTATAATAAAAAAGGGAACTAGGTCATATGTGGTTATCTTTTAAACTAAACCGAAAGCTTAGTTTTCAGTTGGGCTATGTGTGTGGATATTTAAGGCCATAGTACTTTTCGATTACTGGCTCTTCTTGCTCTGTTGTGTTCAAACCACAGAACTTGTGATTGAGAGAACTGCCTTTGAGTGTTATGTATTAATCAGCGCACAGTTATACACAGTCTGAAATAGTGTAATGAAATCCTCCCAAGAGCACTCTATTATGGAAGAAAAAAATGAAAAAAAAATGAAACAAACCTCTGACTACATGCACTTGTAAAGGTATATGTACAGGTGCACACAACCATACATGGAAAGGTTATTTTACTCATAGCATCTTTGATACCTTTGAAAATTTGTGATAATGCCATATTTCCCAGACAAAAACTGGTTTTTTGCAAAGCTTTTTTGGAGCGTGATACTTTACTATGGAATTTTTTTTTGCCATTAGCAACGACCAAAAAAAAGTTGGAAATGTGGTAATGTACATTTTTAATGGCATTCCTAAATTTTTGATCAGGAATTAAATGGCTGTGTGTAGTTGTGGTTATCTGAAAATTGTGGGGCACTAATTTTAGAAAATGTTGGTGGAACTAATGCCTGATTCTGCTTGGTAAATACACGGCAAAGACTCCACAGGAAGTAACAGGGCGAACGAACATGAAATCAGACCTGGTTCTATCATTTCCAAACTCAGAGGCCGTGGGCTGGCTATTTAATTTTTTGAACTTTCCTTATGAGAACTGATGGTAATAATCACCTTTCAAGAGTTATTTGCATCAAATACTGTGATAAGCCTAGCTCAGTGCCTGGCTCACACAGATGTTCATAAGTGATAGTGAGTTTTTTATTATCATAGATATTGTTGCTATTATTATCATTACACTGGGTAAGAGGCTGACTGTTGTTGACTTTGGCTTGTTTACTGGTCCAACACTAGCTACTTTAATAACTCCTTTAATATTCCCTGGTTAGAATATCAAGTTAACCTTACTGAGAAGAGTATTTAGGATGCTGAGGTGGGGTCATTTATTTCAAGCACTCAGACAGTAATGTTGACCATCTTTCAATCTGAAAGAGAAGCAATTGCAGAATCACAGAATTTTTCTGCCAGGAAGGACGCTGAATAATTGTTGAACCCACTCACCTACTCTCCCAGCCCCCGCTCCAGCCACCATGTGGTGAGGATACTTAGGCCAAGAAAAAGTACATTTTTCAAAGTCAGGCAGCTAATAACAGCCCATAGTAAAGCCAGAACAGGAACCTGGTCTCCCATCCAGGGCTTACTCCTTTCAAAATCAAGCTTAGATTTGAGCTTGTTGGTATTACAGCAAGTATTGCAGCAGCCTTTTCTGGCGTATCAAAAAAATATGGTATAACAAAAGTTAATTACACACAACCAGCCAAGTAAAAAAAAAATCTCAAACTATAATTCATGGTAGAATCTTTGTGGTTTCCATGGTAATGGGAGGTTGAGAGTTTTCAAATAGAGCAATCTTGCACAAGAAATGTACTTGGTGATTTTCCCGACATCTCATAAGTGGTTAATCAGGCCAGATCCGTCACGATGTTACTGGGAGCTGAATGTTAGAGGAAAAAGCAGGCTGCGTTTCAGTTCAATCCCGTGGGTACCACACTCAGCGCTTCCTTTGAGCCCAAGCTCTGCTCCAGGCAGCGTGATCCTGAGACAAATGGGGAGGGTCCTTGGTGGGCAGGATCCACTAGAAGGGGTCCCTCTCAAACACCCTTTCATTGCTGCAAGAGTCCCAACAGTGCAACAAAAGCAGGTCTGGGGCTGCGTGCACTGGTTCACAGTAAAACCACTGACTGAATCACAAACAAAAAACAAAACTAGAAACAAACAACTGGCAGAACAATTATAACAGCAAAGTGTGCCCATGTTTTTCTATTATGAGGCTGACAATTACTTTACTGCACTGATGTAATAAGACTTCTGCTCGCTGCCGAATCTCCCTCCCTCCCTCCCTTCCTTCCTTCCATCCATTCATCATAGTTTACTTGCTTCCATTATATCTTGTAAGTGGTATTTATTTGCATATATAAAGGCTATTAGTTCTGTGTGTTGATTTTTCAACATGCTACTGATAAATTATCTTATTTTTTGGTAGTGGATTTCTATCAATTCCTCTGGTTTTATCTCTGGTTTTATCTGCAAGTAAGAATGACTTTATCTTTCTTTCCAACTCTTTCTCTTGTGTAACTGTGTGACTGCACTGTTGGATATCTCCACACAATGCTAAAGAAAAGGGGGTGTACAACGTATTTGTGTTTGGACTGAAAAAAATATATAACAATGAGGAATCATCTGAGATTAACAATGGCAAAACTATAAACAAAATATAATTATTGAAAGAAAAGTTTCTTACATATATATGGATTCTACAGGTATTCTTGAAGTGCTGTCACTTTCTATTGTACTGTTTTTAACTTGAATAAGTGATTTTTCAAAATGCATTTTCTGAATTCTTAGGGATGACCATATGATTTCTGCTTAACCGTATTAATATGAGATATATAATACATAAAGTTAAAAGAGTTAATTGTTAAGAGCTAAAAAGTTATAAGTTAAAAGTTAATAGATTTCCTATTATTAAAGCACTCCTGCATCCCTAAAATAAATCTTCCTTGCTCAGCTGTATTAGTTCTTAATGGGACATTAGATTCAGTTTGCTTGTATGTTATATAAGATATATGTATTTATTGGGTTGGCCAAAAAGTTCATTCAGTTAATGAATATGTTGTTCCATAAAGTTCTTGGTGAAAATGAAAAATGTGTCTTTTATTTTTACTTGAAACCAAATGAACTTTTTGGCCAACCCAATACATTAATAAGTGAAAATGGCATATAGGTTTTTTTTTGGTCAGCATTTTGTCAGGCTTGGGGAATCAATATTTTACTTTCTTCATAGAAAAAAAATTGAGGTCTTACTTTTTCTGTGCTCTGAAATAATTTAAGTGACATAGTGATTTTCTGACACTTAAAAACATGGTAGAATTCCTTTGTAAAACTCTCTAGGCCTAGTGCTTTTTCTCTTTCTTATGGTAGTTTATCTGTTAGACTTTCTCTAATGGGATTAATTTTGTTAAATTGTATTTTTTGGAAAAGTTATGTTTTTCACTTAGGTTTTCAAATATTTTTTTTAGTGCACATTAATCTCATAATTTAAAGAATCTATTTTAATGGTTATTTCTTTAGGTGTATTTTCTGTTCTTGATAATTAGTGCTTTCTCCCTTTCCTCTCTTCTTTAAGGTTAGCTGTTTTTTTTTTTTTTTTCAATTTTGTTGAATTTTTCACTTATTTATTTATTATGTTATTTGGAAACTCTATTGATTTTTTCTTCATTTTCTCAATCAATAAGTCTTCTTTTAATTCCTTCCTTTTGCTTTTTATTTTGTCTTGCCCTTTTTTAGTTTTTGTAGTTGGGTGATAAACTCATTTACCTTCTTTTTGTCATTTCTATTTAAAATGTTATTGTATACTATACATTTTCTTCTATTTGGTTTTAGTTGGATTCCATGAGTTCTTATATATTTTCATTATTACTTTCAAGAGTTTCTGAAATTTTGCTTTGACTTTCCTGTCTTACTCAAGTGTGTGTGTGTGTGTGTGTGTGTGTGTGTGTGTGTGTGTGCATGCTTGTGTGTGTGTGTTCAGTTCTCCCTCTCTCCCAGCCATGGTTTAACTTCGCAGTTAAAAGAAGCTAAAGGAAGGTCTTTTTGCTTTAGATCTTGATATCCATTTTAATTTTCAATATTTTTGCATAATGATCAGAGAGTGTTGGTTTTATTATTTTTATTTGGGACATTGAAGTTTTGGTCATAACCTAAGTTTTCCCAAGTTTTGAGAATGTTCCAGATGCACTTAAATGCTCTTCAAATACAATGCAGTACTACCTAGTTGGGTTTAGAGTATGATTTACAGCAATACAATATGCCTTCTTGATGTGTTGTTTATGTCCTCTCCATTCTTTTCATATCTTTGCTATGTTTTGTGGTGAGACAAGTATGTGAAGGTCTCTTATTATTATGTCTCTGTCTGTATAACTCTGTGTTGCTTGTAGTTTCTGCATTATAAACAATGTTGCTGTTTTATCTGGTTATATTTCTCAATGACTGCTAGATCTTTATTGTTAATTGTATCCTTCAGCATTATGAAGTGTGGACCCTTCTTTGCTATTAAATGCTCTACCGTCTGGGTTTCTCTGCCTTCTTGCCAGCATTTGTCACGTATCAAGGTGTGACACCTGCTTCGTTTTCATTTGCATTCACCTGGCATTACTATATTCATTATTTACCTTTAATCTCTCTAGAATATTCTCATTCGTGTTTCCTGTGTAAGCATTGTATTATACCACCAGCACCAGAAATGAAAGAGAAAATTTTACTACAGGTTTAATAAACATTAAGGGGAAAAAGAGATGACATTCTGAACAAGTTAATGAAAACAGATAAGGCAACTTAGATAAAAGGGACACATTCATAGAAAAGTAAAATTAACCAAAACTGAATGCAGATGAAATAGCAAATATAAAGAGCCCTATGTTAATTAAACTAATTTAATTAATTATGAAAAACCTTCCCAAAAAGAAAATTCCAGGCCCAAGTGTGTTCACTATGAATTTTCTAAGAGAGGAGCAACACAATCTTACATATTTCAAAAATTAGAGCAGAAGGGAACACTTCCCAATCAGACAAAAAAAAGAAAATTTAAGAAGTATATTCTTCATAAACAATCACCTAAAAACCAAAATTACTCATGGGCATAGATGCAAATATCATTAATGATTTATTACCAAACCAAATCCATCAATAGATGAAAAAGATAACATACCATAACCTAATGGAGTTAATCCAATAATACATTTGTTTTAACATTTTGAAATAAAATAATATAATTTACTATCTTACAAAATGAAGAGGGAAAGACATACAATCATTTCAATAGATGCAAAGAAAACTGACAAAATGTAGTACCCACTGATGTTGAAAATAAGAATCTCAACAAATTCTCAGGGAATTTACTTAACCTGGTAAAGGTTATCTATAAAAAATTTACAGCTACTCTCACATTTTATATGAAATATGAGTTATTTCTCCCTAAGACCAGGAACAAGGGAGATATCTACTCCTACCACTTTTATTAGTCATTATACCAGGTGTCCTAGATGATATTACAATAAATAATGAAAAGTCCATAAAGGGCATAAGTATTTGAATGGAAGAATTAACTCTATTTTCAGAGAATCTTCTTAAGCAGAGAGAAAATCCTAAATAATCTACAACAAACTTGATAATCAAATAATTGAATTCAGAAGATTTCAGGATACTGGGTCAGTATAAAAAAGCCAATTGTATTTTTACATATGAGCACCAAAACTTGATAAATGAAATTAAACAGACCATTCCATTTACAATGTTTTCTAAAAAGACAAAATACTTGGGAATATGTTTAGCAAAAGATGTGCAAGATCTTTATACTGAAAATCGTAAAATATTGAGAGGAATTAAAGGCCTGAAATAAATGGTAGATGTACCACGTTCAGGAATCAGAAGAGTAATTTTGAAGGTGTCAGTTCCCCACAGTTCACTGTGCTTCAAATCAAAATCTCAGAAGAGTGTTTTGAAGAATGAACAAACTGACTGTAAAATCTATATGAAAGTGCAAAGGACAGAGACTTTTAAAAAACAGCCATGAAAAATAACAACAAACATGGAGTACTTATTCTACCTGTTATCAGGACCACAGGTTACTGTAGTCAAGACAGTGTAGAACGGGCACAAATATTGGCAAATGGTTAAAGTCACAGAACAGAGAACCCAGAGACAGACCTGCACTTGAATAGACAACAGATTTTCAACAAACGCACCAAAACCGTGCAACAGGCAAAGTGAAATCTCCTCAATAAATGGTGTTGGAACAATGTTATTTTCATGGACCCCAAAATAGACTTCACCTTCTGGACCTCATGTTATACACAGAAATCAGTTTGGGATGCATTGTGGATATAAACATAAAAGGTAAAACTATAAATCTTCAGAAAATAACATAAATGAGTATCTTCACAACAGGGGTGAGCAGATGTTCCGTAGACAGATCACCCAAGCAATAACCATAGAAGAGTTAAGTGATAAATTAGTTGTCATCAAAGTTTTTAAATCTCTTCCAAAAGACATCATTAGGAAAATGAAAAGGAGGGTCCATAGTGGGGATGAATGTTCACAGAACAAATATTTGAAAGAACAGTGGCATCCAGCATGTACAAAGGTCTCCTATAACTCAATAACAAAATTACAAGCAGCCCAATAAAAATGGGTAAAAGATGGCATGAGACACCTCCCACAGGAAGACATGCAGGTGGAGAGTAACCATAGGAAAATGAGCAACCGCTGCATGCTGACTAGACCGCTGCAGTGCAAAAGCCCGAAATACAGAATATTGGTGGGATGAGAAGCACCCAGAATTCATATATTTTTGGTTGGAGTGTAAAAATGTTAAAGGCATTTTGAAATAACACATAGCAGTTTCTTATAAAAATAAATATGCAACCACTCTAGGGCCCAATAATTCTACTCCTGGGGTATTTACCCGAGAAGTGAAAATGCAAGTTCACAAAAAGACTTGTACAAGGATATTCATGAAGCTCTATTTGTAATAGACAAAACCTGCAGACAGCTCAGGTGATAATTAATACAAGGATATATGAACAAACTGTGATATAGCCCTACAATGGATACTAATTAGCAACTAAATAAAAACTACTGATACATGCAATAGCATAAGTGAATTTCAAAAAACAAATGAGCTGAATGAAATATGCATTAATAAAAAAGATTACATATTGCAGGCAATACTTTCTATGTTGAGATAAAAGATCTGAACGTTTACTTTGGTGGTGGTCGTGGGGGTGAGAGCCTGGTGGACTTAGGAGGAGAGTTTCTGGGGCAGTGGCAATGTTCTGTAGCTCAGAGTCTGCGTTGCACAGCAGCAACTATGTGATGATTCAGACACTGAAAGATTTCAGAAATGGGAATTATCAATTCTAGGCTATAAAATAACTAAGTATGAAATATTTAAATAAATAAATATTTACCACAGAAAAGTGAGCAAGCAGCAAAAGACAGTTAAGGAGAGCCAGGCAGGTTTGAAAACAAATGGAACAAATAGAAACGAAAATTACAAAGGCTGAATTTTAAAAGTCAATGAACAAATTAAGAATCAGATCTGACTCAAATGAAGGGAGAATTCATGAAGTACAAGATAAATCTGAGGAAATTACTCAGAATGTGTGACAGAGAAAACTGGATAGAAGTTAAGGGATATGAAGGCTTTAGTAAGCGTGTTTAACAAGAAGTAAAGACAGTTCCCAATGGAAGCAGTGAGCCCAAGGGGACAGAAGTGTCAGTGGAACTGCAGAGGAACACTGATCACACCACACGTACAGAGAGCACAAGCACCACCTAGGAGAAAAAAATAAAAGGAAATAGATATCCCAGTATGTCATAATGATACTGTGGAATAAAGAAAACATAAGGATCTTAAATACAGACAGAAAGGCACACTGTCCGCTAAGGAACTTCCCAACTACAAAAGTGGAAATCAGACGACAGAGGGAAAAGGTCTTCAAAATGTTGAGAGAAAATGAACGAAACTTAGGTTTGTATACCAGCAAAAACATCTTTCAAGAAGAAGAGTAACTACAGATATCTTCTGATAAACAGACACTGAGAGTTTTTCTCCAGCAGATCTACACCAAAGGAGCCTATAACAAACGGGCTTCAGAAAGGGGAAAATCACAACCAGAAAGAAGGTCTGTTGTAGAAAGTGTACTTATTTTTAATAAATCTGAGATAGTTACAACTAGAGAAATGACTTCCGTTGTTTGATATTTATTTAGAAATTTTAAGAAAATAATTAATAAATAATACATCCTGAGCATCTGGGTAGACTCTCAACTCTTGTGCTCTGTTGAGTTCTCTAAATATATGTTGTCATGGCTTTGTCTTTCTTAGTAGAAAAAATAAAGGTCACTGCATTTCTATTCATAAAGATGTTGAACATCACTAAAGAATTATAAAATCTGGACAGAACTTGAAAATGTGTGTAGTCAGTCCCTAATTGCAATACAAAATGAAAAGTTGAGGTATTTGCGGGGGGAGAACTTAATTTTTAATTGTTGATTCAAGGGTTATATATGAGAATTTCTTAATTTGGTAAATTCATTCTAGTATATGTATCTATCTAACATCAATCATATAAAAACATTGAGAGGACAGTTTTGAAATTCTCAACCAGTAGCCTGAGTATCAAGCACACATGATCTTCAAACAAAGAGACTTTAAGTAAAAGAGGAACTTTAAAAAAATTTACACAGTATAATCTATATTTTCATAAAATGATACACAGATCTTGATGAAACTTAAGATATATAGACAAGGTCCATAGTCTAATTCACCTGCTTTCCACAGAAAGGAACATTCATGAGGAAGATTAGGGCACATTAGAGGAACTTTACTAGGCTGTCCCAGAACGTCCATTCTTAGGATGTATCGTAATTCAGCTAAGCACTTTTCTCCTGCTGCGTATTTAGGCTGTTTCCAATCTACATCTTCATAAATGATGCCATCACAGACATACCTGCACACAGATCTTAACACGAATCTCTGATTAGGAAGGTGAAGCTGATTCCTAATACAGAAGTAACGAGTAAATGGATCTGAACTCCAAAAGATCTCTATCGACAATCCCAAAGACAATCTCTATCGACAAAGCAATTTGCAGTATTCTAACACCAATATTCCCATAAGCAGTGCATGATAGCTCTCTTTTCACTGTGCTTTGGCCAAAATTTGGTACTCTAATTTAGATACATTTTAGGCCTTTTGAAATGTAAATTATGGCATCTAGTATACTTTTGCATTTTGTTGCTTATTAGTAATGTTGCACACATTTTATATATGTATTGAGCTTTTTTCTCTTTAGATATTTGCATATATTCCTATGTTTCTGTTCATATTTTATTATTTATTTGTAAGAGTATATGTTAAGACTCTTAACTCTGTAATTCTTGAAGCAGATAACTTTCTGAGTTTGTTGAGTTTGTTTTGTGTGTGTGAGAGAGTCAGAGGGACTTAATATTATTTTCCTTTCTTTGATTTGTTTCCTAACGGACTTATACATTGGCCAGTGTGCAATAGGCCCTATTTTAAATGTACTTATTCAGAGTGGATAATTTTATCATGTTTACCCAGTGTTTTAGTTTGTTCTTTAGATGTTGGTTACTTAATTAAGGGCCATAAATGGTTACACTAAAAAAAGCTGTTTTATAGTTGTTTACCTGTATCTAATAATCTATTTGAAGATTCAATGTGGGTATTTCTCATCATGCTACAAAAAGGCAGACTGTATCAATCCTTTTTTTTGGATGTATGGAATGATTTACTGACAAAACCAGTTTATAGGTTGCATCTACTAAAAAGGTATTTAGTAAGGGAACAGTTATGCATGAAAATCTATTTGTTTTCCCAGAACTTTGCAAATCTGTGAAGATGAAAACTCATGTTACCACCTGTTTGTTCTGCTTCTTCTTCCTAAGGAATGTATGCTCTCTCTGAGAAATCCAGGCAGCACTATGGACAGGGTGCTAAATGAACAGGAGGTGATGTGAGGGCGCAACACAGCGTATTATGGAAAAATCCAAGGACTCGGAAAATTAGAAGTCACCCAGAATCACAATGGACATGCATATGTGCATGTGTGAGTATGCATGTGGATGCATGTATGTGTGTTCACGTGTGGTTATGAGAGCTGTGAGGGAGTAAGGCTCTAGGGGTAAAAATAGAGTTACCATACGATCCAGCAATCCCACTCCTGGGTGTCTATCTGGAGAAAATGCTAATTTGAAAAGATACATGCACCCTAATGTTCATAACAGCACTATTTATAATAGCCAAGACATGGAAGCAACCTAAATGTTCACTGACAGATGAATGGATAAAGAAGTTGTGGTACATATAGACAATGGAATATTACTCAGCCATAAAAACAAATGAAATAATTCCATTTGCAGCAACATGGGCAGACCTAGAGATTATATACTAAGTGAGCTAATCCAGACAAAGATCATATAATATCACTTACATGTGGAATCTAAAATATGACACAAATGCACATATCTATGAAACAAAAACAGACTCACAGACATAGAGAAAAGACTTGTGGTTGCCTTGGGGAGGGGAGTTGGGGAGGGATGAACTGGGAGTTTGGGGTTAGCAGATGCAAACTGTTATTAGGATGGATAAACAACAAGGACCTACTGTATAGCACAGGGAATTATATTCAATATCTTGTAATTAGCTATAAACTAAAATATATTACAATATAATATATATATGTGTGTGTGTATATATATATACATATATATATATATATATATATATATATATATATATATATATATATATAACTGAATCACTTTGCTGTATACCTGCAACTAACAAAGAAAAAAAATCCCGGGGATAGGATGGGTCTGCCGCACAGTTAGAGACCAGGGAGTCTTCTGTCAAACTTTTCCAGTTCACATGAGCATTTTATACAGTTTAGATTTTGGAAGAAAACAGAGAACTACTGTTCTTCAGAGAGAAATGAATACACAGACTTCCTTCCGAACATGAAGTGCTGAATGGGGTGGACTTGAAAATGTAGCTGCTATTTGGAAATTATGGAAGAAATTCTCTCACTGCACTTTTACTCTTAAGTCTTAGGGGAAATCCTCAGCAGATAAAATATAAATTAATATGTTTTGTGAAAACTCAGAGAAACTCTATTGTGATTCTTTCGTATGATAAGCTTTAGCCATCTGTTTCAAGTTTTCATTTTCTTAGTATTTAATCTGTGCTTAAAAATTAATTTATATCATGAAAAGTGACGAAGCTCCTCACTAATTCATGACTCAGTTTAACAAGATAACCATTGAATAGATGAAGTTCTAGCCCTTTTTTCATAGTGATTAGCCTTCAGCAGATAAATTTTTTCAAACTAATAATAACGAAAATTAAAATGACCCTTTAGTATTACTTTTTACCAGTATCTACAGTTCTGTGATTTCACTATATTCATAGAATGAATGTTAGAAAAATCTTACATTAAACTTTATAGACAATGTGATAGATGTGTTAACTGCAAGAAAATTTCAGATTAACAAGAATACAAAAGAAACTATATCTTCCTATGTTTATAATGTTACGTTCCCGATAATAGAGACTAGATATTTTTAACATAGAACTTTTTCAAATATTTTTTACTATCTTTAAATCATGCTTAAAAACTACAGCTTCATATTTTTATTCAGAATATAAAGATAATATGATTCTACCTTTTATGAAATTCTAAAATGATTTTTATGATTCATGTAAGTCTTCCAACACCAGATATCGGATATGTTCACAGAAAGGCACTGGATTGGAAGCCACGTGTCATGTGTCTAGTCCTGGCTCTGGGTGTCGGGATGAACGCCAACCTTTCTGAGTCTCTGTGATGTGATTCTAGGCCCCCCTTTCTGCGGAGACTGATGAAAACAGGATTACATAGGGATCAGGTGCTGCCATGAGGCAAGCGCGGTGCAGGAATCAAGTATCCAGTTTCCGGGTGGGAAGAGCCAAGGGGCTCTCGGGGGTTACTGGAAAGAATCAACAGTCACTCAAAGGAGGGGTCATTTTACAGCTGCTGCAGGACTCGGGGAGGAAGACCACCTTCTTCAAATCTTCAGCTGGCTTGATCTAGGTCTGTCCTCCAAGCCCGATCGATGACAGGGCTATTTTCTGTCTTCTTCTTTTCAGTCTAGCTGATTCCTACTCTTACAGTCCCTGAAAAGTTCTTACTGTCTCAAACTATAACAAGCAACCACAATATCTGGTACGTTACTACGCTTACATATGCTATAAAACAGTCCAGGGAAGGAAGATTGACAGTCCTGGTGGAAGGTGTCCAAATTTCAGATTGGTTGGTGCAATCCAACGGCACAGAGACAAAGGAGCCGCTAACAGCGTTAACTGCCCACTGTACAGCTTAACTCGGGTAACACTTGATCCCTATCAACACTGATTTCTTCATTTGCAAATATCAATAGTGATACAGACACATGCCTTGCAAAGTGAGATAATGTATATGAGAGACCCTCCCCTCTCATCGCTGGTGCACAGCAGACCTGCAGCAACAAACTCTGCTCACTCTTGCCCCATCTCCCTTGTCCTTTTTAAGAAATTCCTTCCATGATTCTTTCCTGCAACGATTCTTTCCTGCTGTTATGGTTCCAGATGGAAACAGAGATGGAAAAATGTTGGCTTGCCTAATGAGAAGCGTAAGCCTGATGGTCAGAACATGGGTTTAAAATGGTTTATTATGTTCATAAATTGGTTTTATGATTGTATTGCTTTTATGGACCTGGATTATAGGTCTTTGCAGGCTCTTGCTCTTAACTGCCCACAGACCCGGCCGTCTGCTTGTGGAGCCTGAGGCTGTCACCTTCACTGCCTCTCAACAGTGTGACTGTCTCAGCTTCCCCGGGGTGAGGCCCAGCCTTCGTGCCTGCCATGCTGGGGGCCACCTGGAATCATGGCGCCCACCTCTTCCTAATGCAGACGAATTGTCATGAAACGGGAGTGGGGTCTGAACATCCTACTCAGAGCCATGCGGTGGAATCTGGGAGTGTGGCGGAATCAACACCTGTGGGGTGTCCTTGGGCCCACGGGTGACAGAAAGGAGGTTGTAAACATTCATCTTCCTTCTCCCTCCGGGGCTCTGTTCTGAGGGGTGGGGAGGCTCAGAGGGACCTGCCTGGGGGACTGAGCAGCAGCTGTTTTCCCTGAGATTGTGTCAACCTCTGCAACTTAGAGCCTTGCATGTTTTCTCTCCTTTCTTGTCTCACCTTCGCCCCCTTTATCCCCATGTAGTCTTTCCGTGTTGGAACTGCACTTCTTAATCAAGTCTTAGTGTGAAAACTGTGCCTGGCCCTCTCCTTTCTAGGGAGCAGAGAGAACTAGGAAAACCGCTACTGTGATTTGCCCTCAAAGGCAGATCTGCAGACTGGAAATTGGGGGGTGAACTGCCCACTACCTCAGCTTTCCGCTCAGCAGGAAAGTGTGAGCCCTACTTCAGCAGGAGACACCTTGCCCAGAATGTAGGGCACGACCACACCCTCCGAGGCAGAGAACACTCCCCATTTGGAAAGCATTGTCCACTGGCTGCTACCGGGTCCCGCAGGTACCCAGCTACTGCCAGTGCTCAACGTCCAGCACTCCAGCATCAGAGATGATGCTTAGCTCTGGGTATGGCACCATTCCTTGATGGGGCAGTGGGGTAGGTCACACAAGAGACAGCAGGACAGTTACACCTGCATAAGAGGGAGCAGCCATATATCCCACTGGGATTGCACATGCTACAGGTGTGGGTGTACCTTCCCTGCCGGGAATACCTTAGCCATTGCAACACCTGAGGCCAAAATTGCCTGACCAACAGAGTTAGTAATTCACACAACTTTACCTCCAACCCAAAGACCTGTTTAAAGGAGAAATATGTGTACCAATGGACTAAGTATGCAGAACGTGCTGTTCTCTCCTTGGGCTCATTGCCTCACCTGGGGCACTGGACACCTAGAGCAGTGGAACGACCCACTGACTATTCAGCTTGGTCACCTTGTTTCTTCAGTGTTTTCTCAGTGTTTTTTGAACCCACAGAGTTCTAGGGGAAAACACATAAATGATAAATTTGAAAGGTGATATGGAAGCACATTCAGGACAAGTGTCACAGAAGGACTACACTGAATATGATGCTACAATGCACAAGAAAACATCTAAAAAGCACAGCCCTTTGTTGGTACTCAGCAAGATTTGCACACTATTTACAATGGTGTGATATTCTCCCAATTTATTTAAAATATAATTTAACACATCTGTTATTAAAATGAGGGGTTGAAATTGGAAAGGTAAACATATTTTTTATACTA
This sequence comes from Grampus griseus, assembly GCF_964374135.1. NCBI lineage: Eukaryota > Metazoa > Chordata > Mammalia > Artiodactyla > Delphinidae > Grampus > Grampus griseus. Next base: position 148,449,606 of record NC_139018.1, read on the forward strand.
ACATCAGTTGATAATTTTTTATATTGGGAAATAAGTTCTATGCAGTGAAGGGATTAAGAATTGAGTGATATTTTAGCCCCCAAATGTCAAACTAATCTTGCATTCCTGAGATCAATATGATTTGGTAATGAAGCATTATTTATATATATGCATATACACACATATGTATATAATATTAAATGAATATATAATATATATACACATATAAAGTATATTATATATATATGCTTTACTTTGTTAACATTTTACTTTTTTTTTCTAATGAGTGATTATTGACTTTTAATATTCCTTTATTTTTTAGTCTTCAATAGAAACTGGTTTCAAGATTATGTTTGCCTCATAAAAGAAATGCATTGGAAATGTTCTTTCAGCTCTTCAATATAAATATTTATAAATATAAATAAAGCTCTTCTTTCAGTTTATTCAATATTTGGTAGAACTAATTTTTCATGTCAATCTTGTCACTCCCATCAGTTTGTGTTGGTGAAAGGGACAGTCCAAAGTTTTATACTAATTAAGGCAAAAAAAATCAAGTTTCAGTAAACTCATGAATAATTCACTGGATAAAGTTATTTCTCTGACCTCATGCTTGGTAATGGGGCATGCAGTTTAATGCTCCCTGTGCTATGATGGTCCATCCACTGAGGATCACATCTCATCCTTGTTGGGTAAGTTACTTTAAAGCTTCTTCATCAAAATATACTCATTAGGGACTTCCCTGGTGGCACAGTGGTTAAGAATCTGCTTGCCAATGCAGGGGACATGGGTTCGATCCCTTGTCTGGGAGGATCCCACATGCTGCAGAGCAACTAAGCCCGTGTGCCACAACTACTGAAGCCTGCGTGTCTACAGCCCGTGCTCTGCAACAAGAGAAGCCACCATGGTGAGAAGCCCACGCACCACAACAAAGAGTAGCCCCTGCTCACCGCAACTAGAGAAGGCCCTGGGCACTGAAGACCCAACGCAGCCAAAAATAAATAAATAAATATATTTTTAAAAAATGTACTCATTAGCCACGAATTGCTTAGCTATAATTCCTTGTAAAAATTCCTTGTAATTCCTTGTAGAATTCCTATAATTCCTTGTAAAAAACTTTTTTTTTACAACTTGATTTGGGTATAATTGACATGCATTTATCTACATATTTTAAAACGTAGAATTTGATGAGTTTTGACATATGTATATACCTAAGAAATATTACTGCAATCAAGATAATAAATATATACACCACTCTCCAAAATTTCCTGTCTCCCCAACCCCTTATCCCCAGGTAACAATTTCTATTATTTCTTCCAACTTGCTCACTTTTAATTTTTTAAAATAGTTTCCTTTCTTTGTTTCAGGACAGACTCAACTGTTTATAACACAGATTTTGTTTTGAGAATCAGTGATCCTGGGAAGAGCTTGTTCTGCAAAGTATTGGGTCTTCCTCTTTTGCCGCATTTCCATTTCACTTTTTTACTTTGCAGTCTAAAAACAGGTGAACATGCACTGCCTAGCTGATTGCTTGTTCCAAACTGCAGAGCATGGCAATGCCAGGCAGCATCTGTTCTCTTTGACAAGACTCTTGGAGGTTGACTTTGCTAGACGTTGAAGGTCTGGTTGGCAGATGTTAACATAAAAACCAAAAATATAATTATTGGAAAATTAGTTGATGGCTTTTTCAGTATGTCAGAAAAAGGCAATATTATATTTCTAGTATATGTTGATTTGTCTGCTCAGAAATAAAAACAGAGAAAGATAGCCTGATGTTTTCCTTTGAAGATTTTTCAAATAGAAGTTTCACATATTAAAGTTGTGGATATAAACTCTGGGTGCAAAGTGGCTTCCTCAGCCCTTTGACTGCCGAGTCACTAAGAAATCCAATTTTAATTATAAATAGGTTGACTTTTTTTCCATTAAAATCTCCTCATGTTCACATTTTACTTAGATATAATTAGGATCAAATATCAAATAGTGGATTCTGGGTTGGTTAGCCCCTTTTCTTGGTAACTAGATATTCCACTGGGTTGATTTTTTTCATATACTTTCTCAGGCCTGGTTCTTTTAAATCTTCTGAACATCCTTTTGGAACTGACTCAGTTGGTTATAAAACACTAAAACCAATGCTATCTCCTCCAAGGCATGTCTCATGGCCCCAAGTCATTCTTTATTATTTGTGTTCATTTTTTAAACAAAAATATGTTATAGTTCTAAGTACTCTGGTGAAGTATCAATAGAGCCCAAGGCTGGTATGCAAAATATAATCCTCAGAAGATTACAGGAATGTGAATTCAGACTTGAAAACGGACATGGGGACAGAGAGGATGAAGGAGGGAGAGACCGTATAGGAATAAAGAGTGGGAGAGAAGCAATGCATCAGGGGATGTGTACAGGCAATGAGGAGACAATCAGAGAAACCTTCTTACTGAATTAAATTAGGTAGGGGCATGAGTTCTCTTAAAAACGCTCTTTTATGAAAATCAATCCCTTCATTCAGGATGAATTAAGTTCCTATTATAAACACAAAACCATTCTGGAAACCATTACTAATCTTGGCTTTTCCTAATTATGCAGTGACTTGGAATCCTAAAGCATCAACACTGAATGTACATGGAGTTTATATCTACTCTAAATAAAGCAAAGAGAAATAGATTAGTATAGCATTTGGAGTCAGAGGCAGGATGCTTACTATTTATGAGCAAGCATTTATATCCCAGTCTTTTTCAGACAGAGAAAGACAAATACCATATGATATTACTTATATGTGGAATATAAAATATGATACAAATGAACTTATTTACAAAACAGAAACAGACTCACGGAAATAGAGAACAAACTTACGGTTACCAAAGGGGAAAGGGTGGGGAAGGATAAATTAAGAGTTTGGGATTAGCAGATACACACTACTATATATAAAATAGATAAGGAACTGTATTCAATATCTTGTAATAACCTATAATGGAAAAGAATCTGAAAAAAAATATATCTCTGAATCACTTTGCTATACAACAGAAACTAACAGAACATTGTAAACTAGCTATACTTCAATAAAAAAATAAATATACCCTACTCTTTTCCATCACACTGTAAGGGTTTTCAGTGAAGATAGGTCACTTGAATTATACTTTGTGGATGGTGAAAATAATTACTTTAATGTGCTTTGCTGTGCAATAAAGTTTTCTGTTTTGAGGGAGAAAAACTGGCAATGTATATCATAGTCAAATATAGAAATGTAAGAAGAAATTCATTTCAGTGTTTTTTCATGCTTGGCTCCATTCTTGCTTACAGTGCACACACACATATTTGTTGAATTCAAATTTTGATAATCCATAGTCCTTTGTTTCCCAGTTAGATTTACTGATAAATTGCTTCTTTTCTCTTCCTTTTTCTTTTGCCCATAACTTCTTAACCTTTACATAGCTCAGTTCTTTCATGTGTACATATCTCTTTGTAATTTAGTTATCAATATTCTCACTCCCTTTTTATTTTCTTTGTAATGAGCTAGTAAAGCATAGCTGTTCCATTTTTCTCAATATTTCTGTGTCATTTGAAAATATGTTTATCCTTGAATGAGTATATGACTGAGAGATACTTTTTACATTAATCTGATATCATTTTATTAGGAGAATATAACCCATTTACATTTATTGTTAAAATGGAAATTATTTATATTAATCTAGCAGCAATATATTACATTTTCTTTTTATTATACATTTTTGTTGTTTTCTTATATCCCATTGCTAACTGATACTGATTAATGAAATGTTACTGTTTCTCATATCATAATCCTAATAGTCCTAGCCCTCTAAATTTTTATAAATACATTTAAACTTTTGTGTCTTTATCAACATCTATAGAATAGAAACATTTCTGTGGGTCCCACTGATATAAATATGCCTTTATTTCGCTCCTAATTCCACTCTACTACAAATATCTGAGGTTTTTCTTTTAATGGTCTTTAATTTTAGTTTTGTTTTTTGACATTAAGCATCTTTAACTTAAAATTTAAACCACTGAATTAAATTTTATAAGACATATTATCAACAATTATTTTGACCTAACTCTGAATTTTACTAGAGTTAATGGTTATCACTATTTTTTCTACTATATCATTTCTTCTTTTTAATGTTTATTATTCTTAGGTTTTGCTTCTTTGACTTATATACAGCTTGAGTATGTATAGGAGGTATGTTTTCAGAATCATATTCCTATAAACATTCCTTTAGTTGCATCTAATTTTTAGTAAATTTGATTCTTGGTTTTGGAGGTGCTGATGCTTCTGTTACCTCATTACACTCCTGGGTAGATGTTCAGGGTAATCAGTCAGGATGACATATGTGGCTTTGCTGACCATTGGGAGTCACTGTATGGTTTTCCTAGAGCCTCTTCTGAGCGTGGCAGTGCCTTCATTCCCTGGGAGGACTCCATCCCATGTGTTTCCTGGGAGGGGAGTCTTCTGTCCCACATGCTGGCAGGGGGTCAGCCACAGTGGGCGCCCCCTGATAAGGTGAAACTCTGGGGCTCTTCCCTTCTTCCTCCCTAGGAGTTCCCTGCAAGAGAGCTGACTCTTGGTGCAGGATCCAGTGAATGTGCAGGGAATTCAGACTGGACAGCTTGAGGGCAGCTTTCCTGGGAGCAAGGCTGGAGGAATTCCCACCCCCGTGACTGGCACCACTGAATGCCATCAACTTCTGAGTATGCGAAACCCAGAATCAGGGTCACTGGAAAGACTGACCTTCACAAAGAAGAACGGAGGTTAAGGAAGAAGTTTATAATTGTGGGGCTTGGAAGACTATGGAAAAAAACACTGCTCTGTTGAGTAATTTATCAAGGCAAGATTAAACAACCCTGTCTTCATTGTGCTGCATTCATCCCACTGATTCAGAGGCCAGACAAGTCACTGACCTCTTTATGGGGGGTTACAGTCCTTGCCATAAGTAACACCACCAATGAAAACAAGCTGATTCCACATCACTCTTGTAGTTCACTCTTTTACTAGAAATCAGAGCATAATTCCCCACAAGCTCATTGCCCTTTATCATGGCCATTTCATGAGCTTCCTGGATTAGCTAATGTATGTGTCTTGCATTATTTCTTCCTCAAAGACTTCTGGTCTTCACACGTGCACAGAACACACATATGCACATGCATGCACACCCACGTGCACATACCCTACCTTCTCGGTGCACACAAACTCACTATTGGTCTCTCTCTGAGCTTCTGTAATGCAATCTGCTGCAAACCACTCATAACCTCAGAGTCCACTGTGAAGTTGATGTCAATTTTAGGACTGCAACAACATTACATAATTTTTTTGTGAGAGCATGTCTTATGTCCCATTATTTGTCCCAGGGGATCAAGTACAGGGCTCTGTACAGAACAGGTCCCCAGTAATTGTTTCTTAATCTACTGATTGTGACTAATATTTCAGGACCTCTTTGAGAAGCATGAGTACAACCAGAGCACCTGGGGGAGAAGGGCAGGGCATGCCCCCTGGATGTTTTTCCTATACCAGGTATGGGTTTATACTTTTTCTCAGCATTCTTATATAATGAAGTAAGATGCCTGCTAAAAATACAAGTTTCAGAGATTTTTTTCCCACTTGGACTGGAGCTGAATTGCTTTGCACATTCTTTGGAGAAAAGACTGAAATCCTGTTAGTTAGCATTATGAGTCAGCTGTCTATATTTATGACACCGATTTTAAGGAGTGCATATATTTATTAGGAAATGGTACCTGGGGGAATAAGGAAATCAAGATGAATGTCTCAGATTGCCTCTACATGATACCTGAGCAACTTACACATTCTACCAAATCAGTTAAAAAATCATGCAAGCATGCAGGATAATTGTTTGGAATTTTGAGTGCAGAAAGTCTGAAAGAATGAGTTTTTCATTTTTCTTTATTTTGCTCAGTGCAGATACCACCAAAATACTAAGAATTACATCACACCTTTAAACCAAATACATAAAACTTTTGTGACTCTTGACATTCTCCATCTTTCACACTTATATGTGAAGGGGTTCCACATCAGGCATCAGATGGGGGAAAATCATTGTTTGGAAAAATATTTTCTACCCTCAGTGCAGATCAAGTCAAGACCCTGGGTGTTGGGGTCCCCCAAGGTGTCAGGGAAAAGGGATGCTTCTCAGCATGACGAGTCAACTTGAATGTACTTACTTCTCTGCAGAAAGAAAGAAGAAAAGGGTAAGAGAGGAGGGTGGTTAGACCATGGAGCAAGCAAAAGCATGTGTGATGGGCGATGGGCATTGCCTGCAGGCAGGCAAGGAGAGAAAGTGGAGTGGCCAGTATGAACTTAGAAGCTAGGAAAGTCTGGCATGGATTGGTTCCTTGTAGGAATCGTGACCACACTCAGATCCCCGTGGCTGTCAGCATATTCCTCCAAATGCTTTCTTTAGGTTAACTCCATGGATCACATGAAGCAGGTCTGGACATGCTGAGGAATCTTGGAGAACATGCAGAAGTAGTGACTGGGGGGAACAGGGGGCCTTCGAGTTTCCCCTGGCCGAGAAATGGGGGATCCAGGCAACCTCTATGGCAGAGGACAACCTAAATTCAAGTTGCATTTTCACGGTAACTTAATACTAACAATATTATCCTATTTAAACATATGACAGGTTTTAGTATCAATATTTAATCAATTCAGTAAACACTTGCTATTGGAAAGGCACCATGGCAAGCTTTAGGGAGGATGCCAATGAGCTTGGAAGAGACACAATGCACCCATGTACAGAAACTAGATAAGCGAGAAATGTGATTGAGTTAAACTACGAGAGAGTGCTGTGAAAATACAAGAGAGTGATCACTTTGGGATAGAAGTAGGGGAAGATTTCTTTGCAGAAGTTGAGAATAAAAGAAGGGAATGGGCTTGGTTTCTAGGGGGAAGGGATATAAATAAACCAGGGACTTGTGCAGTGGACACACCACAGAAATGTGACACAACAGTCATTACCAGCTGTCAGTAAAATGCCATCATTTAGAGTCCCGGTACCTGAGTAACCAGGACCTGAGGCCATGCCTCCTCCCATGCTCTCATCGACCTCTTTCCTGACCCCAATTCACACTCCTCAATTCCTACAATCCTGACACTTTGGCCTCCGGAACTGCGAGTCAAAGGTTAGCAAAATCTCCGAATCTCAGGCCTGTTCTTTATTTGCTCTTCTAGGCTGGCTGAAACCGGGTCTGCTCAAGGGCACAGCTCCTCTGGGGGCTGGTTCCTCCCCCAAACCCCTCCCAGTGCCAGGCGAGCATCCACCCTTCTTCTCACTGTTTTGTCCACCCAGTTCCATCTCCGTTTCCCCTATAGTCTCTAACTGTCCTGAATGGGTCTGAGCCACTCACTCATGCAGCATCTCTCCTTGTGGTTCCCTCTGTCCTCCCCCACACATTTCAGCCCCTGATCCCTGTCACATCCACCTGGAACATCCCCCAGCCTGGGCCTGGCCCGCTCTCCCCTTCTTGGCAAGGCCATCTGAATCATTCTCTCTGAGTCAGCCCCTTTCCTGATGCATTTCTCTCCATCTCTCCTGTCACCTGTCACCACTCTGCATGTGCACACTGTGCTGGTTGGGTCATGTTCAGCCTTTTCTCACAGCAACACTCCCTGGGGGAGGGGAGATTCCCCTGCTCTGTTTACTGCTCTGGCTTCAGCACCCCAGGCAGCTCCTGGCACACAGATTCCCTCAGTCAATAGGCTTCATGAATGAGGAGCCTTCTGAGCAGGCTCTTTAGAAACAGAGATAGACAACAGCTCCTTAAGCAGTCTGCTGGCGTGGAGAGACAGCTTCATCCTTGGCCAACCTGGGCATTTTTGAGTCTGAACTGACCGATCTGTAAGGAAAAGGTTAATGCATTCCAGAATCCGTTCCTAAGTCCAAGGATATTTTGTTATAGATAGAGTCAAATAAATGGTTAACATTTTTCATTGATACTTAAGTAAAAGATGCTATACAAACTCAAATGATTTTTTTTTTTTGGTACGTGGGCCTCTCACTGTTGTGGCCTCTCCCACTGCAGAGCACAGGCTCCGGATGCACAGGCTCAGTGGCCATGGCTCACGGGCCCAGCCGCCCCGCGGCATGTGGGATCTTCCCGGACCAGGGCACGAACCCGCGACCCCTGCATCAGCAGGCGGACTCTCAACCACTGCGCCACCAGGGAAGCCCTCAAATGATTTTTTATGCACGATACAGCTACTCTTTCTGTGTTTGAAGCTTGTAAATGAATGTACACATTTATACCTCCTCTCATTATTCTAAACAAATACACTGAAGAGTTGGGGCTATACAGGAATTAAAAGCCACAAAAGAAAAACAGTATAGCTATCATCTGTACCTGCAAACGCGTTTTCTTTGAGCATAATTGGTAAAGTATAATTTTCTGCCTCTACAGCACTGCATTTCCCCAGCTATTTTCAGGGTGGTGTCTGGGGGCCCCAGGAGTGAGTGTTCAGCCCTACTGCCTTGTGCAGCTTCTGCGGGTACTGGCTGAGTGCACTGGGAGGTGGGCTGGACCTTGAAATGGAAATGTGTGGGATAAGAAAGAAGGGGTTGAGTACCGAGTAGACGTCTTGTAGAAGGACTGCTTTTTCTGTGGATCAGGCAGCTGTGATAGAGTTAGGGGTGAGTGTTTGATTCTCAAAAATACCTGTGAAACTCCTATCTGGAGGAGACGACCGATTCATCTTCTGAAAGAAGAACCCGACAGAGTTTCCTTTATATGGAAATTTCTTAACAGCCATTCTGTATAATATTTAGGGAAATGTTTCTTTTGCATCCAAAGAGATCAGCCTGGGAGTACTGGGGGATGCTCTGCCTACCTGCTTTAATAGTTACTTTATTTTCTAAAGGAGCAGGGCTTTGATATTATCAATAGGCATATATTACCTTTTTTTTTTTTTTGCGGTACGCGGGCCTCTCACTGCTGGGGCCTCTTCCGCTGCGGAGCACAGGCTCCGGACGCGCAGGCCCGGCGGCCAAGGCTCACGGGCCCAGCCAGTCCGCGGCATGTGGGACCCTCCTGGACCGGGGAACGAACCCGCGTCCCCTGCATCGGCAGGCGGACTCCCAACCACTGCGCTACCAGGGAAGCCCCATATATTAACTTTTGAGAAATGAATCCATGACTAACAATCCAGATGTACTTTCTGGGGCTAGAACACTGAACAACTTTTGACCATTCATTATCTCGTTTATTAAAAAAAAAAGGACTGCTCATGAGCAGAATTTGATGAATATTGGCTCAGTTGCAGTAACCAGAACTGATCATGGACATGGAAGCAAAGAGCTCAGTGGCTTAGTGAATTAGATATGAACTTCTGAATTAAAGCTAAATCCCAAACAAATGTTCTAAATGACACTTAAGAAAAAATATCATTTAAGAAATTTAAGAAAATTTAAGAAAAAATATACCCACACATGTGCAAGGGATAAGTTCAAAATTCTGCTATTGTGTCACATATGTCAAACAAATATGGCTGGTATTTTTCTACACTTGGGAATTTATGAATGATCTAGTATACAGGCTTAATTTTGAATATGGGCACTCAAAAGATAGTCTGTTTTTAGTATATAATACAACTGGAGATATTTATATTTTTATTAATTGCATATTAATTTTATGTGTTTTAAGTTCTTTTATGTCTATTTGTTATATCAAGGCTGATGTGGTTCTATATACTCCACTCCTTATAAATTTCTGGTTTTTTTTTTATCAGTTATTTGTTTCATGTATTTTGGTGATATTGTTTCAAATGTTTGTTCTAAATAGATACACTGGCATCAGTAGGGGTGTATTACAGCTTCGTAGCTGCGGTCACTCAGCGTTCTCCTCTCTGTTCCTGTGGACACGTCATCTCTTACGGTTTAGTAGGTTGTGCAGGTTAAAAAGAAAGTAGAACTTCCTGCATTATGCTCCATGTGCATTTGCAAACCTCTCTCTAGGACCAAGAAGAGAGGGACTTGCTGGTCCTCTGGAGGCTGGGGTGTGGTTCACCCACCAGGAAGCTGCTCCCAGCCACCCCTTGCATGGGACTAATCCTACTAGGATCTCTCTGAGCCCATAGAACCCCCTCAAAGCCTGTATTAGTGAGCTCAGGTTCCCATAGCAAAATACCCCAGAGTGGCAACTTAGACAATAGACATTCATTGTCTCCCAGTCCTGGAGGCTGCAAGTCCACGGTTAAGATGTCTGCAGGGCTGGTTCCTCTCGAGGCCTCTCTCCTGGGCATGTAGACATGTCTCCTCCCTGTGTCTTCATGTGGTAGTTCCTTTGTGCACGTCTGGGTCCTCATCTCCTCCTTATAAGAACACCAGTCCTATGGGATCAGGGCCCACTCTAGGGATCCCATTCTACCTTCATCACCTCTTTGAAGACAAATCTCCAAACACAGTCACATTCTGAGTCCTGGGGGTTAGCACAAAATGTATGAATTGTGTGGGGACACAACTCAGCCCTCAAGACTGTCAGCTTCTGCATCCAAAGAAACGACACTGTCCTACCATGTAATCTTTGATTTTCAGGTCTCCATGACATCAGCCCCAACCTGTTCCTGCCTTAAATCAGCCCAAATCCACACAGGCCCATGGACCTGCGCATGGTGAAACTGAACAAAAGGGGGTTCTCATGGTTTTTTGCCATTTCTCCTCTGTTCCTCTAGGCTGTCAACTCTTAAATGTATGAATTTATGATAAAAGACACTTCCAGCTTTGGAAAGCAGATGGGGTCTGGGGTGTCTCACTATGATTCTCACTATACATTTGGTTGTTTGGCATATCAGATACATAAAGAGTAGGCTTTTCTTTAAAAATCATAACACTTCTTATGTTAGTATAACTGGTGATAAACACTGGTAAAATAATCTAAGAATTTTTTTGTAAAAAACTTGGACAGGAAGGAATAACCAAATGTACTACTCAATCTCCCCTTGTAAATGATGAAATAGTTTGCCTTTTTAATATAAAACCAAAGCCAAGGTGGGTAAGGAGAATTAATTTATGGAGGAAGAAATTACTTACAGAGAGAATCTATATCTTGGAAGAATGTATCTGTTAGCAGTGACATATGGGTTTCTCTTTAAAAGCATAAGCTTTTTCAGATCCCATTAGGCATGCACTTTTCTAAATAGTTATCCTCAAACTTCATAAACAAGCCAAACAACATATGGAATGATTATAATTTGCATAAAATATGATGTGGGAAATGCCCCATAAATTCGTCCTAAGTTTGCTGTGCACTTTCTTTTTGGAAATGAAAAACCCAAAAGAAAAAAAAAGCTTTACTTCATGATTAAAATCTTTTTCCATTGACCTTTCTCTTTGGTTTTTTTACATCTTTATTGGAGTATAATTGCTTTACAATGGTGTGTTAGTTTCTGCTTTATAACAAAGTGAATCAGTTATACATATACATATGTTCCCATATTTCTTCCCTCTTGCGTCTCCCTCCCTCCCAAACTCCCTATCCCATCCCTCTAAGTGGTCACAAAGCACCAAGCTGATCTCCCTGTGCTATGCGGCTGTTTCCCACTAGCTATCTATTTTACGTTTGGCAGTGTATATATGTCCATGCCATTCTCTCGCTTTGTCACAGCTTACCCTTCCCCCTCCGCATATCCTCAAGTCCATTCTCTAGCAGGTCTGTGTCTTTATTCCTGTCTTACCCCTAGGTTCTTCGTGACCTTTTTTTTTTCTTAAATTCCATATATATGTGTTAGCATACGGTATTTGTCTCTCTCTTTCTGACTTACTTCACTCTGTATGACAGACTCTAGGTCTATCCACCTCATTACAAATAGCTCAATTTTGTTTCTTTTTATGGCTGAGTAATATTCCATTGTATATATGTGCCACATCTTCTTTATCCATTCATCCGATGATGGACACTTAGGTTGTTTCCATCTCCGGGCTATTGTAAATAGAGCTGCAATGAACATTTTGGTACATGACTCTTTTTGAATTATGATTTTCTCAGGGTATGTGCCCAGTAGTGGGATTGCTGGGTCATATGGTAGTTCTATTTGTAGTTTTTTAAGGAACCTCCATACTGTTCTCCATAGTGGCTGTACCAATTCACATTCCCACCAGCAGTGCAAGAGTGTTCCCTTTTCTCCACACCCTCTCCAGCATTTATTGTTTCTAGATTTTTTGATGATGGCCATTCTGACTGGTGTGAGATGATATCTCATTGTAGTTTTGATTTGTATTTCTCTAATGATTAATGATGTTGAGCATTCTTTCATGTGTTTGTTGGCAGTCTGTACGTCTTCTTTGGAGAAATCTCTATTTAGGTCTTGTGCCCATTTTTGGATTGGGTTGTTTGTTTTTTTGTTATTGAGTTGCATGAGCTGCTTGTAAATTTTGGAGATTAATCCATTGTCAGTTGCTTCATTTGCAAATACTTTCCCCCATTCTGAGGGTTGCCTTTTCGTCTTGTTTATGGTTTCCTTTGCTGTGCAAAAGCTTTGAAGTTTCATTAGGTCCCATTTGTTTCTTTTGTTTTTATTTCCATTTCTCTAGGAGGTGGGTCAAAAAGGATCTTGCTGTGATTTATGTCATAGGGTGTTCTGCCTATGTTTTCCTCTAAGAGTTTGATAGTTTCTGGCATTAAATTTAGGTCTTTAATCCATTTTGAGCTAATTTTTGTGTATGGTGTTAGGGAGTGATCTAATCTCATACTTTTACACGTACCTGTCCAGTTTTCCCAGCACCACTTATTGAAGAGGCTGTCCTTTCTCCATTGTACATTCCTGCCTCCTTTATCAAAGATAAGGTGACCATATGTGCGTGGGTTTATCTCTGGGCTTTCTATCCTGTTCCATTGATCTATATTTCTGTTTTTGTGCCAGTATCATACTGTCTTGATTACTGTAGCTTTGTAGTATAGTCTGAAGTCAGGGAGCCTGATTCCTCCAGCTCCATTTTTCTTTCTCAAGATTGCTTTGGCTATTCGGGGTCTTTTGTGTTTCCATACAAATTGTGAAATTTTTTGTCCTAGTTCTGTGAAAAATGCTAGTGGTAGTTTGATAGGGATTGCATTGAATCTGTAGATTGCTTTGGGTAGTAGAGTCATTTTCACAATGTTGGTTCTTTCAACCCAAGAACATAGTATATCTCTCCATCTATTTGTATCATCTTTAATTTCTTTCATCAGTGTCTTATAATTTTCTGCATACAGGTCTTTTGTCTCCTTAGGTAGGTTTATTTCTAGATATTTTATTGTTTTTGTTGCAATGGTAAATGGGAGTGTTTTCCTGATTTCACTTTCAGATTTTTCATCATTAGTGTATAGGAATGCAAGAGATTTCTGTGCATTATTTTTGTATCCTGCTACTTTACCAAATGCATTGATTAGCTCTAGTAGTTTTCTGGTAGCATCTTTAGGATTCTCTATGTATAGTATCATGTCATCTGCAAACAGTGACAGCTTTACTTCTTCTTTTCAGATTTGGATTCCTTTCATTTCCTTTTCTTCTCTGATTGCTGTGGCTAAAACTTCCAAAATTATGTTGAATAAGAGTGGTGAGAGTGGGCAACCTTGTCTTGTTCCTGATCTTAGTGGAAATGCTTTCAGTTTTTCACCACTGAGGACAATGTTGGCTGTGGGTTTGTCATATATGGCCTTTATTATGTTGAGGAAAGTTCCCTCTATGCCTACTTTCTGCAGGGTTTTTATCAAAATGGATGTTGAATTTTGTGGAAAGCTTTCTCTACATCTATTGAGATGATCATATGGTTTTTCTCCTTCAATTTGTTAATATGGTTTATCACACTGATTGATTTGTGTATATTGAAGAATCCTTGCATACCTGGAATAAACCGCACTTGATCATGGTGTATGATCCTCTTAATGTGCTGTTGGATTCTGTTTGCTACTATTTTGGTCAGAACTTTTGCATCTATGTTCATCAGTGATATTGCCCTGTAGTTTTCTTTCTTTGTGACATCCTTATCTGGTTTTGGTATCAGGGTGATGGTGCCCTCGTAGAATGAGTTTGGGAGTGTTCCTCCCTCTGCTATATTTTGGAAGAGTTTGAGAAGGATAGGTGTTAGCTCTTCTCTAAATGTTTGATAGAATTCACCTGTGAAGCCATCTGGTCCTGGACTTTTGTTTGTTGGAAGATTTTTAATCACAGTTTCAATTTCAGTGCTTGTGATTGGTCTGTTCATATTTTCTATTTCTTCCTGATTCAGTCTTGGCAGGTTGTGCATTTCTAACAATTTGTCCATTTCTTGCAGGTTGTCCATTTTATTGGCATACAGTTGCTCGTAGGAATCTCTCATGATCTTTTATATTTCTGCAGTGTCAGTTGTTACTTCTCCTTTTTCATTTCTAATTCTATTGATTTGAGTCTTCTCCCTTTTTTTCTTGATGAGTCTGGCTAGTGGTTTATCAATTTTGTTTATCTTCTCAAAGAACCAGCTTTTAGTTTTATTGATCTTTTCTATCGTTTCCTTCATTTCTTTTTCATTTATTTCTGATCTGATCTTTATGATTTCTTTTCTTCTGCTAACTTTGGGGTTTTTTTGTTCTTCTTTCTCTAATTGCTTTAGGTGCAAGGTTAGGTTGTTTATTCGAGATGTTTCCTGTTTCTTAAGGTAGGATGGTATTGCTATAAGCTTCCCTCTTAGAACTGCTTTTGCTGCGTCCCATAGGTTTTGGGTCATCGTGTCTCCATTGTCATTTGTTTCTAGGTATTTTTTGATTTCCTCTTTGATTTCTTCAGTGATCACTTCGTTATTAAGTAGTGTATTGTTTAGCCTCCATGTGTTTGTATTTTTTACAGATCTTTTCCTGTAACTGATATCTAGTCTCATAGCATTGTGGTTGGAAAAGATATTTGATACAATTTCAATTTTCTCAAATTTAACAAGGCTTGATTTGTGACCCAAGATATGATCTATCCTGGAGAATGTTCCATGAGCACTTGAGAAAAATGTGTATTCTGTTGTTTTTGGATGGAATGTCCTATAAATATCAATTAAGTCCATCTTGTTTAATGTATCATTTAAAGCTTGTGTTTCCTTATTTATCTTCATTTTGGATCATCTGTCCATTGGTGAAAGTGGGGTGTTAAAGTCTCTTACTATGAATGTGTTACTGTTGATTTCCTCTTTTATGGCTGTTAGTATTTGCCTTATGTATTGAGGTGCTCCTATGTTGGGTGCATAAATATTTACAATTGTTATATCTTCTTCCTGGATCGATCCCTTGATCATTATGTAGTGTCCTTCTTTGACTCTTGTAATAGTCTTTATTTTAAAGTCTATTTTGTTTGATTTGAGAATTGCTACTCCAGCTTTCTTTTGGTTTCCTTTTGCATGGAATATCTTTTTCCATCCCCTTACTTTCAGTCTGTATGTGTCTCTAGGTCTGAAGTGGGTCTCTTGTAGACAGCATATATATGGGTCTTGTTTTTGTATCATTTCAGCCAGTCTGTGTCTTTTGGTGGGAGCATTTAATCCATTTACATTTAAGGTAATTATCGGTATGTATGTTCCTATTCCCATTTTCTTAATTGTTTTGGGTTTGTTATTATATGTCTTTTCCTTCTCTTGTGTTTCTTGCCTAGAGAAGATCCTTTAGCATTTTGTAAAGCTGGTTTGGTGGTGCTGAACTCTCTCAGCTTTTGCTTCTCTGTAAAGGTTTTAATTCTCCATCAAATCTGAATGAGATCCTTGCTGGGTAGAGTAATCTTGGTTGTAGGTTTTTCTCCTTCATCACTTTAAATGTGTCCTGCCAGTCCCTTCTGGCTTGCAGAGTTTCTGCTGAAAGATCAGCTGTTAACCTTATGGGGATTCCCTTGTGTGTTATTTGTTGTTTGTCCCTTGCTGCTTTTAGTATGTTTTCTTTGTATTTAATTTTTGACAGTCTGATTAATATGTGTATTGGCATGTTTCTCCTTGGATTTATCCTGTATGGGTCTCTCTGTGTTTCCTGGACTTGATTAACTATTTCCTTTCCCATATTAGGGAAGTTTTCAACTATAATCTCTTCAAATATTTTCTCAGTCCCTTTCTTTTTCCCTTCTTCTTCTGGGACCCCTATAATTTGAATGTTGGTGTGTTTAATGTTGTCCCAGAGGTCGCTGAGACTGTCCTCAGTCCTTTTCATTCTTTTTTCTTTATTCTGCTCTGCAGTAGTTATTTCCACTATTTTATCTTCCAGGTCACTTATCCGTTCTTCTGCCTCAGTTATTCCGCTACTGATCCCTTCTAGAGTCTTTTTCATCTCATTTATTGTGTTGTTCATCATTGTTTGTTTCATGTTTAGTTCTTCTAGGTCCTTGTTAAATGTTTCTTGCATTTTCTCTATTCTATTTTGGATCATCTTTACTATCATTATTCTGAATTCTTTTTCAGGTAGACTGCCTATTTCCTGTTCATTTGTTATGTCTGGTGGGCTTTTATCTTGCTCCTTTATCTGCTGTGTGTTTTTCTGCCTTGTCATTTTGCTTATCTTACCATGTTTGGGGTCTCCGTTTTGCAGGCTGCAGGTTCGTAGTTCCCATTGTTTTTGGTGTCTGTCCCCAGTGGCTAAAGTTGGTTCAGTGGGTTGTGTAGGCTTCCTGGTGGAGGGGACTAGTGTCCGTGTTCTGAGGGATGAGGCTGGATTTTGTCTTTCTGGTGGGCAGGTTCATGTCTGGTGGTGTGTTTTGGGGTTTTCTGTGGACTTATTATGATTTTAGGCAGCCTCTCTGCTAATGGGTGGGGTTGTGTTCCTGTCTTGCTAGTTGTTTGGCATAGGGTGTCCAGCACTGTAGCTTGCTGGTCGTTGAGTGAAGCTGGTTGTTGGTGTTGAGATGGAGATCTCTGGGAGATTTTCGCCGTTTGTTATTACGTGGAGCTGGGAGGTCTCTTGTGGACCAGTGTCCTGAAGTTGGCTCTTCCACTTCAGAGGCACAGCACTGACTGCTGGCTGCAGCACCAAGAGCCTTTCATCCACACGGGTCAGAATAAAAGGGAGAAAAAATAGAAAGAAAGAAAGAAAGAAAGAGGATAAAATAAAATAAAATAAAGTAAGGTAAAATAAAATAAAGTTATTAAAATAAAAAAAATAATTATTAAGAAAAAAGTTTTTTTTAAAAGTGAAAAAAAGAAAACAAAAAAACAAACACAACCTTTCTCTTAATAACTAAGATCTTGTGCTGCTCCAGTGAAGTCCTGCACACTATTTTGTAGGAGTTGAATGAACCTATCCTGGTCACAAACAGTATTTTGTTTCTATGGTGTTTTTCTAGAAGAATAAGCATCCTGCCCCCAATGCTTCCAATAGGCCATGATCAGTAAAGTTAAGGTGCTAGACAAACACAGGAGGCTTCCAGAGCAGACTCCAGGATGAGTCCCCTGAAGCCAAGAAGGGGATTCCCCTGTGGGCTGTGTGACAATAGTACATCATCTCCCCCCCACCTCCCCAGGACAGTGAAAGGAGGCTGTTTGTGATTGTGTGTGATCTCTTTTATCACAGGCATAACCAGGGCACATGGCACCCTCCTCTTTCTTTAACTTGATTTCACCCACTCATGAAAATCTATGAATGCCAGTGTTTTTATATTGCTTAGTATCCTACACTTTTCTGGAGAAATTGGAGGGTGTGGGTATCTGGGGGTAGGGATGGTGAGACTGAGTCTATACACATTTTGACGTTCATTATATTGTTTCCATTTACTCCATCTGTCCCTCCTCCACCAAACATTCCTTGAGGGTCACTGAGTGTCGAGCTCCCTGCTCTGTGATACCACATGGGTGTGTGAAACCAGAAATGGGCCACCCTAAGCAGGAGGGAGGGCGTTGGGCTCCACTTCTGCTCCTGCTGGGACTCTCCAGGGTTCCAATTTCGGAGAGGTGTTGTGTTTTTAAAGAAGCTAATGTACAGGAAAGCACTGTGAAACATGCAAAGCACTTAAAAATACAAGGCGTTCTTATTTTATCTTATGCATCAAGTTGATTTGACCTTAGACAACACTCTGCCATCAGAGCCTGGGAGAAACCTGCAAGAGAGACCCCACTTTCAGGCAGAACTGAATGACTCCCAAGAGACACGATCCCTCACCTCCTTTATTGTTAGAATAGTCCTCTCTGATGGTCCTACATAGTCTCAGTGGTAGTTTAAGTAGCAACCATTTATGAAGGACTGCAACCCAGGTTGGTGATGACAAAATACAAGGTCACTCATTATTTTCATATTGGCCTTTTTCTTCCACTTTATTTTCTTCATTTCTACACTAATGGAATTGTTACCAACAATATTTCCAATATGTATGGATAGACTTTGACAAATAAGACAGCTGCCACTAAGGGCATTCCCCAGCACAACAAATGGGGCAGAGAGCTTTCAGTTTACAGGGTTCTAACCCTCATAACCTTTGCAAAGCTGACTTTGAGCATCAAACTCCAAGGGGCTCAGGTGACTGCTGGCACAATGACCTCTTTCATAAACTCAGCCAGTGGCCTAACAGCAAAGGAAGTCGAAGACAATCTCCAATGTAGATATGGATTCAGATCACATTTTAACAACACCAAGAAGTGATACCATGCTCGGACGATGGAGGCCTGGAAAAACACATTTCTATCCACTCTCTCTTCTAGGTGCCTGTCTGCCCACCAGTTAGCTCTCGGCAGCAGTGTACCTGGACCCTCAGAAATGATGGTTCCAGTGAAAGAGGACTGGAGCTCACAAAGGACAACTTTAACAACAACCATCAGTTACAACCTGAGAAGCCATCTTCCACAACAATGTCAGCAAGACCAAAATGCTGAAAGGATGCCTCTCTTTTTACCAGGCAATTCTGCTCTGGGGACCTACCACATCAAGGTAAAGGCACCGTATGTTACTTCTACTCATAAAAAATTTAAACTTTTACTTGGTGTTTGTGACCTGGAGAAATTTAACAGTATTTTGAAACATGAACTATGCTTTGCTATTTCTTTTATCCACTTGTGTGTCTCTTTATTGGAAGTGAAAAGTAGAAAGGTTGGAAAGGTTGGAAAGGCACCCAACGTGGTGTCTGTGGTGGCTGTGAACTGAGGGCAGAGTAACTGGAGGAGAGCAGAGGGCTTAAAGCAGGAAGGCATATTTGATGCAATGGTGTGATGGTGTGAATCCGTTTAGATGGATGTGTGTGTGTGTAGACATGGAAGCATCAATCAAAGATGGACCTGTCAGGGGTCAGATTTTTTTATGGATTAGTATTTTCTTCCTTATACGTTATTTCTATTTTCTTTTTATTTACTTTTTACAACAAGCATATGTTATTTAGATAATCAGAAAAAAAACACAAAATGAAGCTACGTTCTCTGTGAAATAAGAATGGTATTCATAACAAGATTCAATGGTAATTTTCTGGAGCAAGAACTATATTTTCTCTATCTTTGTATTCCATAAAATGTCTATCTGAGTTCTTTCACATATACCTCTAGTAAATATTTTTGAACAATCAATTCTGAGATCTAAAGATATTAGATATTATTCACTGTAAGAAATTTCATTCCCGTGAAATATTATTAAAATAGATGAATGTCAATTAAAGGTATTAACATCAGTTTTATTTTAAAAAGTAAATAAAATTTAATAAAGAAGATTCAGCATTAAAATTTTTCTTGGAATGGGATATGATGAGCCATCACTATTAGCAATTTTTTATTAGAAATATATATTTTTATATTTTACGTTTTTTTTAACCTTACCACTGTTTCTATATATAATTCTTTAAAATAACTTCTCCAAATATGTCAAAGTAGCTGTGACTAAATGAAGGGTCTTTGTTGTCTCAGTGTGGTGTGAGGAGTGAACGGTGAGTGGAAAGGTGCTGGCTTTTTCTGGAGGATGCGATTACGTGCACTCGTCCATATGTTTCTTGAAATCCAGCTGTGTCAGGAATTGCCTAGCAACACAGTGCAGAGACAGGATTCAGGAAGAGTGGCAGAATTTGTGACAACAGCGAAGAGAAAACACTGCATAAATGAGTGTCATAAATGCCGACTTTTTTTTAAAGGAAAAAATATGAGATTAACTTTCATGTTATGTTTGCTGTAAAAGCTCAGAGGCCCAAACCAGCCAGCAGTACACGTGTCACATTCTAGGCTTGGGTGATACACTCTCACCATCCCATTTATTGCTCCCAGGTCCCTGTGGATAACGACCAACAGCTTTCCTTCTCAAACCAGCAACGATGGAGGCAGCTGTGTCCTAAACTACTCCCAGGGGCTGTGTATTTGTGTGTGTTTGTGTGTGTGTCTTTGTGTGCGCACGCATGTGCACACACAATATGAATATTTACATACGTACCTACACACTACAGACACACCTATTAGGTACACACACAAAGATATCGAATGTATTTACTACATGGAATTGGCTCAGTGATCATGGAGGTGGGGAGTCCCAGGGTCTGCACTCTGTGAGCTGGAGCACAGCAGAGCCTATGCTTCAGTTTCAGTCTGAGTCTGAGTCAAAGGCAAGAAGACCAACACCTCAGCTCAAAGATAGGCAGAAAGAGAGCTCTTCCTCACTCAATCTTTTTGTTCTCTTCAGGCCTTTCTTCAGTAGATTGAATGAGGCCCACCCACGCTGAGCAGGGCCCTCTGCTCTACTCAGTCCACTGATTCAACTGTTCATCTCACCCACAACCACCCTCCCAGACACACCTAGAATAATGTGTGACCAAATGTCTGGGCACCCTGTGGCCCAGTCAAATTGACCAAGAAAATTAACCATCATTTCATATCTCCACATATAGATGCTGGTATAGGGAGAGCCGTAGCTATGGGTTGATGTGGGCACAGAGAGAGATAGAGAGGGCTCTGTAAAGACCCTAGAATTCTAGAGGCAGCTCTGTTGTTAACTAGCTCTGTAGAAGGCGGCGATTCATTAACTTTTCCTAAGTTACACACAAAATACTTTTTTAGACTCATCCACAGGAGCTCAAATAGAAAAAAACAATTTTAACTAATATATATTCAAAATACAGCAGCTGAATAATTTCTAAAATATGAGGTAACCTTGAGGAAATATGCAAAAGACAGTCACTTTTCTCTAGTTTTGCATGATTTAAAACCTGGTTTTCATGTTTTTCCCTTAACACTAGGATAATCATAATGTTTTTGTGACTAGAATGGTATTGTTGGTTTCAGTACATAGAAATTTAAGAGCAGGCCAAATGATTTGTCTACCTTGTCATTTCAGAAAGAGCTTAGGTTAGACCATTCATTAAAACACATTTCCGTCTCAGCATTCCATTTTTGATAACATATTCATTCAAATGTAGCTGTGCACATGCATTCAAATTTATAGGCTGAAATTTTCTTACCATATACAACAGGAGAAAACCTAAGAAATAGTATGTATATATTATATATATACATTATATAATACATATAAATAATATGGCATAAAAGGATCCTGGGATATCTAGAATTACTTGAGTTCATAAAGCAATGTAATGAATCTAACATTTTAGAAACAGCTTTTCTTCTTTACTTCAAGTGTAAGTAAATTCAGAATCAAAGGAGAAATAAAATATTAACTTGGATTTTAAGACATTAAATCTGTCTAAAATGGGTAAGGCCCATATTCATCCACAGGGCTGTGCATATCTGAACTTGTAGATACATGTGTGGAATGATTCTTTCAGTGAGGAACCAATTTGTCCTTTACAAATGGATCACCACAGGTTTTGTTAATGTGTTCATTAGGCCTCCATATGGAGCATGCTGTGTTGAGAGACAAATAGAAACAATTTGGAATGAATCTATAATGTAAATCAGGGCATGTGGATGAAAGGAGAACCCAAGATTGTGTGGCCTTTATTTCCTTTAACTAATAAAATTTCACAGTTCCTTCAGGCAGTGTCTTGGCATTCCCCATCTAATGAGTAAAGAAATGCAGGGAATGGCTCAGTCCCCAACAAGGATGAACATTTTAGGGCTTTGTGTTTTGGAATTGCCCAAGAAAGGGGCATATTAAATTGAGCCATGTGAAATTAATGTGTTTACAAGTCCAAAACGATCAATTATTGGTGGTTTCCTAGCTATTCATTAAAATCAGTGTCAATGGATTTAAGGGAATAGGAGAAAGGATGTGGATGCTCCCTCAGACTGGAAGTAGGGACCTGGGCTTTTTAATAGTGCTATTTAAAAACAGATAACTTTTGAGGTTGGGTGGGTAACAGAGGTTTTAAGTAATAAACTAAGCATTATTCAAACAGGTGTAAACAAGGGCATGAGGGAGAAGATATGAAACAAAATGTGGTACCACAAAACAAGAAGTGATTGGTAGACGTATAGGTTCATCAAATGACTGAAGTACCGACCACACACACAATTTTCACTCTGTCTCTAAATTACCTGCTTACCCTCTCTCCATCACTTTTATCTTTTATTCACAATCCATCTGTCAACTCCATTAGTCTATAATTCTCAAGTTTGATTTGTACTAACCACACAGTTTCTAGTCCTATTATTTTTAATGGCTTACATCCAATTTCTTTTTTGGTTATACCTCAGACAAGCCCTACTCATCTTTGATGCCCATATCTCAAGCCCCACTTCCCCTAAAATCTCTCATGCTTCAAATATCATATTTCTCAGTTTATCAGACACTTCTGAACAATATTTTCTATACTCACAATTTATAACACAAATATTATCCTTTATTGCATATCAATTTCTCATGTTTTACTTCTCCAGTTAGACTATAAGTTCTTTGCAGCTTGGATCCAGTCTTCACCATTATTATCCCCCAGAGATATACAGACCTTAATAATTAAATAATAATAACTTATTGATTACCAACTCTACCTAGCAGATACCTATAGAAAACTCCACCTGACAACATCAGAATATGCATTATCCTCAGGGATAGACCATAGGAGGCCCTAAAACCAGCCCCAATAAATTTAAAATATTGAAATTTTTAAAAAGTATTTTCTCTGACCATAATGGCATGAAATCAGAAGTTAATAACAAAAAGAAATTTGGGAAATTCACACATATATGAATATTAAACAACACATTCTTAAATAACCAATGGATAAAACAAGAAATCACTAGAAAAATTTCTAAATACTTTAAAACTAATGGTTTCAAATTACTATGAAATTAATGAAATGAGGGCACAACATCCTAAAAATTATAGGATACAACCAAAACAGTATGTAAACAGAAATTTATAGATAAATGCTTACATTAAAAAAAGAAAGATTTTAAATGGATAATGTAAAGTTTTACCTTAAGACACAGGGCAATGGAGAGTAAACTCAACCCAAAGCAATCCAAAGGAGGAGAACAGTGAAAATTAGAGTGGGGATTAATGAAACAGGGAATAGAAAAACAACAAAGAGCCAAGAGACCAAAAGTTAATTATTTGAAGGAACAACAAAATTGATAGCTTTTTAGCTGGACTGAAGGAGCAAACAAAGGGAGAAAATTCATTACTAAAATCAGAAATGAAAGAGGAGAACTTCTTGCCCATCTTACAGGAATAACACATATCATAAGGGACTACTATGAACAACTTCACACCAACAAATTAGATAACTTAGACGATGGGACAAGTTTTAAGAAAGATGCAAACTACTGAAACTGACTCAAGAGGAAATAGAAAATCTGAATAGACATAACAAAGAGATTGAATTAGTAATCAAAAGCTACCAAAAAAGAAAAACCAGATCCAGTTGGCTTCACTGATAAATTCTACCAAATATTTAATAAAGAACACCAATTTTTCTCAAACTCTTTGAAAAAATAGAAGAGGAGGAAACACTTCACAGCTCATTCTATGAAGCCAGTATCTTATCACAAGAACCAGAAAAACATATAATAAGAAAATCAAACCACAGAGCAATATATCTTACAAAAAAATCCTTAATAAAAGAGCAAACAAAACAACCAAAGGCATATAAATGGATTATATAACATGACCTAGAAGGATTTATTTTAGCAATGTAAGATTTGATTAGCATCCTAAAATCAATTAATATGGCACACGCTATCAACAGAATAAAAGATAAATAAAAACCTCAGAATCATCTCAATAGACACAAAAAAGCACTTAACAAAATTCAGCACACTTCAAGATAAAACAGTTAAAATAAAAATGAAAAGGAACTTTCTCAAACTGATAAATGTCATCTATAAAACACTCAAAAAAGGATTTGCCTATTCTGGACATCTAAGAAGATTCATATTTGTCCTTTTGTATCTGGCTTCTCACAATTATCATGTTTTCAAGATTCATCCATGTTATAGCATGTGACAGCATTTCAATCCTTTTTATGGCCAAATGATATTCCATTGTATTGATATACAGTAGATCTTCATTACTTGTGGATTTTTTTGAATTTTATTTTATTAATTTTTTTATATAGCAGGTTCTTATTAGTTATCTATTTTATACAAATTAGTGTATATATGTCAATCCCAATCTCCCAATTCAACGCACCATCACCACCACCACCCTGCCACTTTCACTTGTGGATTTCTTATTTGTGAATTCCCCTTCTCACTGAATTTTATTTGCAACCCCCAAATCAAAAGACTGGTGGTCATTTTGTGGTCATTTGTGAACATATGCAGAGGGGCAAAAAATTTGTGTCACACCACACTCATGTCCTCATCTGAAGTTGAACAAGGCAGTGCTCTGTTTCTTCTTTCATGTCGTAAACTACATAAGTGTCCTATTTAGTGTCCTAGTTTTTTGGGGTTTTGTGCTTTTTCTTGGTGATTTTGCGTTTAAAGTGGGCCCCAGGCACAGAGTCCTATCTAGTATTCCTAAGGGTAAGGAGGCTGTGATGGGCGTACGGAGAAAGAATGTGTGTTAGATCAGCTTTGTTCAGACATGACTTATGGTGCTGTGGCCAGTGAGTTCAATGCTAGTGACCCAATAGTATGGTGCACACATAAAAAGGAAGAGGACATTTGCTGACCTGTGCACGAATCCACTCTGAAAACATCTGTAGTGTATGATGAAACTGGAAAAGATAGAAAAGTAACTAAATTCATGGATCCATGAGATGACAACAGATAAAAAGTGTAGTGGACAGCACTGTTGCGAGATTGAAAGTCCAAGAAATTTATGGTCACGTTACCCGGGGTCAGGAAAATGCCAAACCCTTCTCAGCTAGTGCTGGCAGGCTCCCATGCTTTCAAAAGGCTATAGAGAAAAATGTTAAATCTGCAGTTGAGTCAGATCACAAGTATGTGGAATAACCTATAAAATACCTGCTGAGTGTGATGCAAGAAAAGGTTATGTGGAAGAGCGGGTTTGCAACACTGATGAGATGGACTTGATTTAAAAGGATGGTGGAAACTGAACCTGAATAATGCAGATGGCTTCCAAAGTCTCCGGGTTTAAACCATTCAAAAACAGTGCAATTAATTATTTGTAAGACAAATATGTTAAATAATGTGTCTTTAAGTGGAAACACACATTAAAGAACAATATGCATGGACCTGTTGATGGAAGAGTGAGGAAAGGCTGGAAGGAACCTGACCCTGGCCTCCCGGGACCATGGTTCCTTACTCCCTCACCCACTGTTCGTGGTGATTCTGTATGGACACAACTACCATAAATAACAAGGATCGGCCATCCAACCCCTGCTTATCCATTAATCAGTTGATGGAAATTTGGATTGTTTTCACTTTTTGGCTATTTATGAACAGTGGTGTTATTAACATTTATGTACAAGTTTTTGGGTGAACATATGTTTCTGATTCTTAGGACAGATACCTCAGACCAGAACTGATCAGCAATATGATAATTCTGTGTACTTTTCTGAGGAGCTGCCAGACTTCTCTGCAGTGGCTGCACCATTTTACATTCCCATCAGTGATATGAGCGTTCCAGTTTCTACACATCTTCACCAACAATGGTTACTATCTTTATATTTTATTCTTACCACAGCCATCCTAGTTGGTGTGAAGTGTATCTCACTGTGGTTTTGATTTGCATTTCTCTAATGGTTAATCACGTTTGGCATATTTTCATGTGCTAATTGGCCATTTGTGTATCTTTTGGGGAGAAACGTCAATTTTTAAATTGAGTTATTTTTCTTTTATTGCTGAGTTGTAAATTTATTGTATTTGTCATATTCTAGATACTAGACTTTTATCAGATATGTGATTTGCAAATATTTTTTCCTATTCTGTAAGTTGTTTTTCTTTTTATGTTCTTGACAGTATCTTTTAACACAGCTGTTAAAAATTTTTTTGATGAAGTACAATTTATATTTTTCTTTGGTTGCCTGTATATTTGGTATCTTTACTAAGAAACTGTTGCCTAATTCAGGAACTAACAGATTTATACCTATCTTTCTTCTAAAAGTTTTGAAGTTTCAGCTCTTACATTTAAATCTCTCATCCATTTTGAGTTAATTTTTGTATACAGTGTGAGGTAGGAGTCCAAATTAATTCTTTTGCATGTGTAGATCTAATTGTCCCTGTACCATTTGTTGAAAAGACTATTTTTCCTCTTCTAAAGATCTTGGCTCCCATGCTAAAAATCAATTTATTAAAAATGTATGGGTTTATATCTTACCTCTTAGTTTCATTCTATCAATCTGTACGTCTATCTTTATGCCACATTTTCTGAATTATTTTAGCTCTGTATTAAATTTTGAAATTGGGAAGTGTAAATTCTTCAATTTTGTTTTCTTTTTCAAGACTGCTCTGATATTTTTGGGTCCTTTGACTTTACATGTGCATTTTAGAATCAGCTCCATTTCTAAAATAAGGCAGCAGAGATTGCATTGAAACTATACATTAATTGGGAGAGTATTGCAATCTTAACATATTAAGTTCTCCAACCCATGAAATGGAGTATCTTTCCATTTGTTTGGATGTTCTTTAATTTTTCTTATCAATGTTTTGTAGTTTTCAGTGTACAAGTCTTGCTCTTCTTTGGTTATATTTATTCCCAGGTATTTTGTGATTTTTGATGCTGTTGTAAATGGAATTGTTTCCTTAATTTTATTTCAGATGGTTTATTGCTAGTGTATAAAATATACAACTAAATTTTGTAGGTGGATCTTGTATTCTGAACATTCCTGACTCATCTGTAAATTCTAAATTTCTTCCCTTTTTATTTGTCAGGATTTTTTATACGTATATGAGATCATCACATCTGTAAATAAAGATTATTTTTCTTCTTCCTTTCCAACCTGGACTTGTTTTATTTCTTTTACTTTCCTAGTTGTTCTGGTCAGAAGCTCCAGAGCCATTCTGGGTAGAGTGATGGGAGCACACACCCTGTTACTCCTGTTGCTGTTCTTAAGGGGAAAGCTTTCAGTCCTACACTATGAAGTAGGATATTAGCTGTAAGATTTTCATAGATGTCATTTTAGTAGTCTGGAAAAGTTACCTTTATTCCTAGTTTGTTGAGTGTTTTATCATAAAGTGGTGTTGAATTTTGTCAAATGTTTCTTCTTTATCCATTGAGATGATAATGTGTTTTTTTTTTACTTGATTATACTAATGTGTTACAGTGATTGATTTTCAAATGTGGGCCCAACTTGGCAACAAATCCCTCTTTAGTCATAATGTATAACCCTTTTTATATGCTGATGTATTTGGTTTGCCCATATTTTTTCAATAATTTTTTCATCCAAATCATAAGGAATATTGGTCTGTAGTTTTCTTGTGATGTCTTTGATGATCTTTGGAAACAGCATAATAATGGCATCAAAGCATGAGTTGTGATGTCATCCATTCTCTTTTTTTTTGAAGAGATTGAAAAAAATCAGTATTAATTCTTCATTAAGTGTTTGGTAGAATTCATCAAAGAAGCCAACTGGAGATGCATTTTCCTTTGTGGGTAGCTTTTTTATTATTAATTTTTCTCTTAGGTATTACAGTTCTAATATGATTTTTAAATTTCTTCTGAAACAGGTTTGATAGTTCTTTCATTTCATCTATTATCTATAATTATCTAACTTGTTGGCATTGAGTGGTTCATAGTATTCTCATATAATGCTTTTTATTTCTGTAATGTTGGTAGTAATGTATCCTCTTTCATTCATTCTTTATTTATTTATTTATGTGTGGTACGTGGGCCTCTCACCGTTGTGGTCTCTCCCGTTGTGGAGCACAGGCTCTGGACGCGCAGGCTCAGCGGCCATGGCTCATGGGCCCGGCCGCTCCGCGGCATGTGGGATCTTCCCGGACCGGGGCACGAACCCGTGTCCCCTGCATCGGCAGGCAAACTCTCAACCACTGCGCCACCAGGGAAGCTCCCTCTTTCATTCTTGATTTTACTAATTTGAGTTCTCTCTCTTGGTCAGAATATTTAAAGTTTTGTCCATTTTATTGATATTTTCAAAGAAAGAACAGTGGGTTTCATTTATTTTCTCTACTGCTTTTCTATTCTCCAGTTACTTTATTGCCTTCTAATATTTATTATTCCTTTTCTTCTTTTTGCTTTGAATTTAGTTTTCTCTTCTTTTTCTTGTTTCTTAAACTGGAAGTAGATTATTTGCAATTTGTGGGAACTGTGCAAATTTATCAGAATTGGTTAAAGAAAAATGACAAAATAAAAAAATATCAGAAGGAAATTAAGAGTAATGAGGCTATAATAATAGATTCCAACAGAATTTTAACAGAATTTTAAGAAGGGGAAAATTGGTAAGGTGGGGGAAGAGAGATAACTATTTTTCTAGAAAGAGGGAATGAAAAAAGTCCTCACACTTAAGGTTCACAAGGAACCCAAAATAGAGTAAATAAAAAGGAACTATACCTAAATGGTGTGCTGAAACTTCAGGATGCCAAACAGTGGTGTTCTAAGCCTGACAACAGACCACGGCAGATGGCAAAAGGCACTGTCAACCTGGGATTCTATTCTCAGTGAGGCTGTTTTTCAATAGTGTGGGAAAATCAAGGGGTTTAAATCTGAGAGAAGTGACCACTTACACTAAAAGATCAAATAGAGGATATTCTCCAAGAAAAGGAAAACTACCCCTAGAACCTAAGTCTAGGATTCCAAAAATGAATATGAGCAAAGATATTTGTAAATATGGAAGAGATTTAAATAAACATCGACTGTGGCAGTGGCAGGCTGAGGAAAAGATACATCCCATCACCCTTCCTCCCAGAAAGATGTGTCCACATCCTAATCCCTGGAACATAAAAATGTTATCTCATGTGGACGAAGTCTTTGAAGGTGTAATTAGATTAAGGATTCTGAGATGAGATCATCCTGGGTTACTCAGTCCTTGTAAGACAGCGAGAGGGAGTTGAGGCAGAGAAGCCTCCTGAAGACTTTCAGGGACTCAGGGGCTGTGGCCACCTCAGAAATTAGCAGCTCTCTCATGCCACAAGCAATCTGGACGATGGTTGCTGCCTCCCCACGGCTGGGGGGGGGTGTACAGCACCCCTTGAAGCCCCTACAAACACCAATCTAACCAGCTGAGAACGCCGAGCGCATCTGGGCAGGAATGGACTGAATCTGCCCTCAGTCTGAACAGCTGACAGCTAAAACTGGACCCACTGAGGAGCGGGTGGAAGAAGAGGTAACCTCAAGCTGATCCTCTAGGCACATGAAAGAGGAGCATCAAGCAACGGACTTGAGGTGAAGCAGGGAGATCCGGATGTCTACAAAGAGGGGTGCGCAAGGCGACCCCAATCCTGAGAAACAAAAGGCAAATCATCAGAAATAAAGATGGATTTGGTTTTAGATCTGAGAGTGTGAAAACCTGAGTGCCCAGAGCACAGGGAGGGATGAGAGCGTCAGGGCCCTGGGGATGGCTGGCAGGGCAATGGGAGCGGCTGGGGGACCAGCCCTGCCTGCTGTCAGGGTCCAGGTGATCTGGAAATATTCAGTCCTAAACAGCCCAGAAACTTGAAAATGTCCAAACTCCAAGTGAAATTGGTAATTTCTGGTCTTCTTTTGCACTTTTTTTTTGCATCTCGGTAACATGGTTTATTTTTGGCCTGGAACCCCGACCCTGTGGGATGGTTCTCATTCCCGGAGGAGATAAATTAAATAGGACCTCATGCCTCTATTCCCTGTTGTATCTCTGATCTATGCCCGAGTGCAGATACCAAAAGGCAACTCTGAAGAGACAATCTGATAGGTGAATTGGCTTTTGAAAGTTTAGACCAAATCCCTCATGCTGTTTTTGCCTTGCATACATGCAAGAGTTACCTCTTAAACTATTCCAGATACAATTTTTATACAGCTCCTCACAGCCTCATTCACTTTAAGTTTCTCTTTTCCAATCCTATTATCCCCTCAAGCATTGCACATAATTTTTCTCTGCTTGTTAGCCCACTGCCTTGTTAACTCTGATTCTTTATTTCATGCGGGTATTTGTTCACAGTGATGAGGTGGAGCTCACCTACCATCAACTGAGTGCCTCTTTCAGCAATGAATCTCTTACTTGATTCTCATCAGCCCCATCCTATGTATCATTTCATCTTCACTTTTGTCTAATGCTTTTTATCAATTTCTCTATTCTGGCCGAAACTGTTACTTTGTCACATCATCAGCTAAACATGAGGCATCAAATATTTCTCTCTCTTTCATAAACAGCCCTGAGCTTCACCTTCAGCTGAGATTCAGGGAATTATTAATACATATACTACTTCTAACGAGGGCATTTACATACCTCTGCAGTGTCTACATCAGGTGCTACGCTGGAGTTGTGAAGTTTACATCTGTAAGTCAGACATTTCTGCTCCCAAGCCATTAACTGTTCACCACAGAGCTCAAGACATTCATTTGTATACAGAAACTCAAATACCTTTATTACCCAGTGGGATGTAATAAGCACCATGTGGGTGGCACTGCTACCCAGGGACTGCTGATTAAAGTCAGAATCACAGTGTGCTAAGATCATATTACGGGGGCATTTGAGTTGGGACTTGAACAGAAACCAAGGGGCTGATAGGCTGGGAGTGTGGTCTAGGAAAGGCTAAAACCAGAGAAGTCAATGAAGGAAATTTTTTTAACAATCCATGTTGATGAGCATCAATCACATTTATAAATATTTACCATTTAAACATGGTGGTACACAACTTTCTACCATCAGAGGAATTTTTGGAGAGCCTCTTTTGTTTTCTGATAGTGATTGGAATGCCCATGCACCTGGGTACATGATATTATTTTATTCCAGTCACTTTCCAAACTCCTGGAGCTCTTTCAGCCCCAGTGTAAAAGCAGTTTTCCTTCCCTGACTAATCATCAGTGCCATACGCAGGTCTTGGCTCCAGAAAGTCTTGACTGTTGATGCCTAGATGACTTTTCCCCATGAATATGGAAGAGAAAATATGGATTTGAACTTCTGAAGGACAACAGATGTTCCTTCCTTCTATATGCCGAGGGGAAGGAATTTCTCAGGGCTCCATTCCTAGTTCAGTGTTAGTCTTCCACACCTCATTTAAATGTCCGTTTGCTCTTCGCTGGGGTGTATATTTATTTTATTAGGATACGAAAGTTTCCCTAATGACTCATGACTGGCTTGGTCTTTGTCTTTTCTAGGTCATTCTAGAGGTCCCAACAGTCCAGAGGTGGTGGTGAGGGTTAGGATGAGAAGGTTACCATGGAGATGTTATTGTTCCTCTTTGGTT
Organism: Grampus griseus; assembly: GCF_964374135.1. Classification (NCBI taxonomy): domain Eukaryota; kingdom Metazoa; phylum Chordata; class Mammalia; order Artiodactyla; family Delphinidae; genus Grampus; species Grampus griseus. The sequence continues at coordinate 148,481,162 of NC_139018.1, forward strand.
GATGACTTGTAAAACCACATGGCCACTTTGTGAACATGGCAGACTTCAAAATACTTCCTCTGAAGTTAATTCAGAGGAAATAATGTAAACACTCTCAGGAATTACATATTCCATGTTAAGTCTTCGGACTCCCAAAAAAGTTACAAATGCTTTGTCATGCTCTTTACTCTTGAATAATTGTAGAGATATGGTTTTTGATTTTTCTTGGGTTAATAATGATTTGCAAATTTTTGGCCGAGTTAATCATTAATAATAATAGCTAATACTTATCTAGTGCTTAATAGGTGCTGGAAATTCTGCTGTGTTTTAAGCATTATCTCCATATAATTTTCACAAGAACTCTGTGATATAGATACAATTATTATGCCTATTTTTTATGAAGAAACTGAAGAACAGAGAAGTTGGGTAGCTGCCCTGTGATCACACAGCTAGTAAGCAGTGAATCCTGGAGTAGAAACTAAGATATCTGATGCTATATTCATGTTCTCAACCATGAGGTCTTAATGATGGTAATTCATTAGCTATTCCTGATCCGTCCTATCATTAACACATTCAGTTCATCGAGTGTTTGTGTGTGTGCACCTAGTGGCTGGCTATTGGTTTTTCATATAATATACTTTAATGGATCTTTAAAAAATTTGTCATTAAATTCATAACTGATTTAAAGTTAGCATAGAAAATCCCTTTAGAACAAATGCAGATTAAAGCAAAAGAAATGTACGTCTCCTGTGAGGGCACTGCTTGTCTCGAAGTCTTAGTTTCTGAGCTGATGGTCTCAGCTGATATGAGGAAACATGTGCAGCTCTGTGAGGACCTGCCTGTTTTAAACAACCATTTGGGGAGAGATTATCCAAAATCTTCTCTTCCTGTGAAAACGGTCCTGAACTATGTCACATATATTTGAATGTGCCTATACTAACTGGCACATTTGATTGCATAATCCCTGGAGAGTTAACATTTTAATGAAGAGCTTAAAATCAGTAAATTGTGCCATCTCAAATCGAATTCTGATGATTTGATTTCTACTGGAAATCTCATAAGAAAGCAAGCAGACATATCTTAGGAAATAAATGTACTGTTAATTCAACAGAGAACAGAAAGCTATGTCTTTGGTTTGCTATAAAACAATAAAACTATTTTTTTTATATTTGCATAGGCAACATTATAATTAGTACAGTAAGTAGGGGCCAAAGACAGGAAGTGAAGTCATGTTATAATTCTGTTTTTACAACAAAATTATATCATTTTTTCTAAACAAAGGGGCAATGAGTTAACCTGAAAGTAAGAATAATATGCAAAATTAATTTTGCCCCTTTTCCTTAAGAATATGAAATAAAGAACAGAAAATGTGTCCAAAGACAGTATACATATATATCAAAAATTTTCTGAAAATGCTCTTGCATTTCCAGAAAATGATACTTAGAACACTTGCGAGGAATGATGTATTTCTTTCAAGATCAACATTCTGTGCTCTTCTAGAACGCGGTCTGTCAGGGTGGTAATTATGGGCCGCACAGCAAGGACATAGGCTAATCACTACCTGCAAGTGTTTACATATTAAAAGATGCACTGGAAGAAGTGCAGCTACATTATTTTAGATGTAGCCATTACCATTCTTTGAAATACATGATATTTTTCATTTCCATATCATTTTTAATCTCTGACCCCAAAATTAGGATATTGAGAAGGTCACAGGGAACCAAATTCCTTAATGATCCTTCATTACTCAGTAATCTGGTTGATTTTCTACTTTGCTGTTTGTCACTTGTTAGATGCGGCATTTTCACCCACTGACCATTTTTTAAATTATTCATCAAAGGTCCTCGTGACATCAACCCCACTCAACATTTCTTCTATAAAGCTTCTTGCATCTGTTTTTCCCCCATTCCATTCTCCAAGATGAGATTTCCATGACTTTCAGCATGGGCTACTTCAATAATGTGAATACATTCACCAGCAAGCACGCATTGGTGTGTCTACAAGAAGCCAGGTGCTTTTCAGAAGTCATTCCCAGGCTTCAGAGAGCTTACCACTTATTAGAGGAGATGAGCAAATAAACACACATGTGTAAACACACACAAAGTATACACATGCGTAAACACATACACACATGGATAAACACATACATGCACATGTACACAAACATGCAGACATACACACATGCATAAACACACATTCACATGACCATACGTAGACACACATAAATACATGCATAAATACATACACCCACAGTTTCTAGTGCCAGTAACTGTCTGGTACTGAAGGCATTTCGTTATCTGGTCCCAAGCTCCCTCCCAGCTTTAGCTTTCACCATTCCTCACACAAAACACCAGATCCACAAGGACATTCCACCATGTGGAGTCCAGGTAACCAGCGCATCCTTGCCTTTGTGCCTGCGGACTGCCCATCCCTCTCTGATTTCCTAGTCTTATCTTGCATTCAATTCCCACATGGAGCTCCACCTCCTCAATGAATTGTGTTTGTTGAACGGGGCACAAAGGATGGCGCAGCTTGTAAATGGCCACACCAGAAACATGCACTTGAAAAGTGGCCCAAAAATATGGACAAAGAAACATCTTTTGTCATTTACAGTGGACAGAACGTTACAGGAGTTTTCTTTGGATCCTCCAGCAGTGCTGCCCATAGGACTCTCTATGACAGTAGAAAGGTTCTCAGCTCCATCCAAGACAGTAGCTGGTAGTTACAAGTGGCTATTGTGTGGTTGAAAAGTGACCAGTGTAACTGAGGAACTGAAATTTTAATTTTATTTAATTTAATAAATTTAAATATAAATAGCCACATGTGGTTCACGTAGCTTTGCAGCAATTGCATGTCATGCAGTCTCTCTCTGGGAAAGAATAAGCTCTATCGCTTGTAATCAAAAGCTGAGATAATGGAAAGTAGTGTATTTTCACTCTTACTCTACACTGGGCATGATGAGTAACATTATGGGCATCACATAAATGTAAAATGCACTTGTCGCTGTCAAAGGAATTTAAAATCTGATTGAAGGTGGAAGATAAACCCACAGGCGGCAGTAACAAATAAGGGAAGTATTTATACGTGGAAGTATGGAATTTAGGATGCAATAATCAGGGAAGAGTTCACAGAGCACCTGGTGTGAAATTGACTCAGTTACAACCCCAGCATTTTCTGAGTCTTCGCTAGGTACTGGGCATCCAGCTAATTCCTGGGCTAAGTTATACGGATACAGAAGGCTGCACATGGTGTGAATAGATGAGAGGCTAACAAAAGCATAGCTTAAATATTGAGGCTTGTTCTGAGTATGCACAGCAGGTCACGACCTTGGAGAAGGGATGGACACACGTCACAGACCACCTCACTAGCACACCCACTGCTATTCATCATCTACGTGCCTGCAGCTTTCCTGGACTCATCGTGGAGCTTCAACTTTTTTTTTTTTTTTTGGTACGCGGGCCTCTCACTGTTGTGGCCTCTCCCGTTGCGGAGCACAGGCTCCGGACACGCAGGCTCAGCGGCCATGGCTCACTGGCCCAGCCACTCCGCAGCATGTGGGATCTTCCCAGACCGGGGCACGAACCCGTGTCCCCTGCATCGGCAGGCGGACTCTCAACCACTGTGCCACCAGGGAAGCCCGAGTTTCAACTTTTTGAAACTTCCCAACAACCTGGATTGGGAGCCCTGGACTTTAAACTATGCACCATTTTTTGGAGGGACAGAGGCTCTGGGAAAGGCCATTAGTGGACCATTCTAGTGGAGATGGGCAGGGAGACTGGAGAGTTGATGCCCAGCACATGGAGCCACAAGATGGGGAGGAGACATGTGGGCACCCGCACCGACAGACAGTCCAACACCCAGAACCCGCTTTCTGCCCTTGAGCTTCAGGGAAGCACCTCCATTTCTGCAGATGTGTCCTAGCAAAGCTGGTTCACCTCTGAACAGCTGAGGGTCAACAAAGCAAAGGTTAATAGGATTCGACAGGGCCACAGCCATGGGGTTTGTCCAGGCTTGTGACCGAGGAGCCCTTTCGTCCTTCGGGTTAGCTCCAGGACCATATGCACACGGGCTCCTGCCCACCTCTCCCTGAATCCCCCCGCCTTGTCACAGCCCATTCTTCTAATTCACTGCGTTTATAAGAAGTGGTGATTATATATTTTCATCTTCTCCCCCATAGCCTGCACCCTTCCTGAGGAGTGATTACTTCTGTCGAGCCCACTGCTGTATCTTCAGCCTCATGCACAGCACTCAGTAAACATCTGTCAAATTGTGTCCAAAAAAATGAAAAAGGAGCGGATGCTGAACCTTGAGTAAGTCCCTTGTGACTCTCCTGACATGTCCCCAAATCCCAGGTGATTGGAGTTGAGAGATGATCTATTGAAAGTTCTAAACTCTCCTGGAAATCAAGGTCTTTTACAGCTTAAAAAATACAACACCTCAAAGAAAATCAAAAGATGAAAGCAGCAGGAATTTGATAGCCTTCTGTCCTAAAGAAAGTAACTATATCCTATACTAGAATCAAATTTTCACCTCTGAATGTGGAAGACAGCAGAAAGAATCATGAGCTAGCTTATTCAATTCCTGAAATATGACTTTTTCTTAAATAGTTGGGTTCGGAATGCCTCAAGGTGGTACTTACATGTACTATTTAGAAGAAATTGAAGGAAGGCACACACTACACACACACACACACACACACACATACACACACACACACACACACGCACGCACACACAGATACAAGCATGTTCCACACAGAAATTAACCAAATATTTATCAAGTACCTGTCATGGGACAGACATCATAAAAATCCTTGTCCTTGTGGAGCCTATATCTGGTGTGGGAGAAACTAAACAAGTAAAATGTACAGCATGTGAAGGAGTGATAAATGCCACAAAGAAAGAAAATTTTTAAAAGATATTTTCAATTTTAAATAGTGTGATCGGGGGGAGCCTTTACTGAGAAAGCTGGGTTTTCGGGGAATACTTTAAGTGGTGAGGAAGGGAGTGATGCAAATATCTGATGAAGGTGGTTTTCCGGTAGTGGGAAGAGCAAGTGCAAAGTCTCTGTGGCAGAAGGACATCTGGCGAGCTGGAGGAAGAAGGACTCGTGAGGAGGAGAAAAGCAGGCTAGGTGGGAGGTGAGTCTCATCTTCAGGGCTCTGTGGGTCACTGTGTGTACAAGCCCTTAATCACCTGCCTGAAACTGAGAGGTTCCAGGGTGTTTCGGAACTCAAAGTTCCCCAGATTTGTATAAAGTTAATGAATGTTTTTAAAGGTAGTTCTCTAATTAGAAGAAATATTTAGCAATAAGTTAGGAAGGTAATGCTCTGTGTATTCCGGTTATTCCACGATCCCCCATGGGGTCTATGATGACACCTGTAATTCCTTACACGACAGAACTGCAGTGAAAGAGATGGACCATTCTCACTCGGCTCTGGTCACATCTTGTTACATCCGGTTTTGAGAATTCGAGTTTTGAGGAACCCAGAGCTATGGAAAGGGGATTAGACCCTGTCCTACAGCTGTGATTCTGAGTGAGGCGTGGTGCAATGAGTGCCGGAGCTGACAAGTGTGCACATGTCCGGCAGCTGTGTCGAGATGATGAGTGAAACAATCCCGGAGGGCTTTGTTTCCCACGCCAGTTCCACAGAATACAATGAATGTCCTGTTTTCTGTGTAATCGAGACATACCACAGGGTGATTGTGTTATGGATAATTTGCTCAGCGACTATTCCTTATATTTTTAAAGTTTGCACTTTAATTAGCTATTTTCCCTAAGATCTTTCTTATGTCGGGTCCCCTCACAGGAGCCCTACAAACTCTATGGCTGAAGTATTTTTTTTTTATTTTTTATTTTTTTTGCGGTACGTGGGCCTCTCACTGTCGTGGCCTCTCCTGTTGCGGAGCACAGGCTCTGGACGCGCAGGCTCAGCGGCCATGGCTCACGGGCCCAGCCGCTCCGCGGCATGTGGGATTCTCCCGGACCAGGGCACAAACCCGTGTCCCCTGCATCGGCAGGCGGACTCTCAACCACTGTGCCACCAGGGAAGCCCGTGAAGTATTTTATTTTTTAACTTTTATGTTTCCCTGGTATTTCTTGAAAATCTCTTTTATTGTTTATATTACACATGGCATGTTGATATTACTTTATCTGTGGACTGTTAAATAAGTATCTATTTTGAGCACAAATAACAGTTGCTTCCACAGCTATCTCGTTGCAACAGCTAATTAAAAAGTGACATCCAAAGCTATCAGAGTGATATCTGTACTCGATAAACTTCTAAACGCTGATTTCATTTTAACACGTTCTTTCTACTCAGAGACAGAATTCTGCTTCGTGCCTTTAGTGTCCTCAGTGGAAATTAAATGGCTAGAGTCATGTTTTGTTTTCTTTTCTTTTCATTTTCCTTATTGTAAAGTTGATAATTTCAACATTTTCCTAAAACCCAACATGGGGGACCAGGTCCCATTTCTTGCCTAGGAAAAAAATGCCCCGACAAATTGCTTTAAGGGCCGGGTGGGGTCCCTAGTGCGTGGGAAGAAGGCCCGCTGTCCACCTCACTCTGATGTGCTGGGCTGCAGTCTGCCTGCCGAGGGCTCCATAGGGCTAGTCATCTGCTTACCTGTGATCTGAAGTGATACCAATGGGACTGCTCTTTTTTTAAACAATTAAATATATTTCTTTCTGTGTAAATTCACTCTTTTAGATGGAAAGGAGATTGGCTGGAAGAAGAGCTGAGAGACCCTCCTTCCTCTAGTCCTGGATGGAGCACTGACAGTGCGTGCCCCTGCCATCTGGCCCTAGAGGGGTGTCTATTCTCCCTAAACACAGCTCTGTGCCAGCTGAAGGGCATCGTGAGGATGCTGAGCGAGCCCCTGCCCCAGCGGGGGTCCTGGTCCCCCGCTCTGCATTCCAGCTGGCGTCACTGATGTTCCTGGACCCCCTAGTGCTTTCCTCTTCTCCGCTCCTATGAGGACCTCACGCCCAGGGGGAGGGCACTGCTCCTGCTGGTTTTCTGAGCCCAAGTGTACTGTGCCTGCTACACTTGAAGTGCTTCAGAGGAATCAGTACTCAACACTGTAGCTGAGATTCCTATGTCTTCTTTAAAATGTCAACATCTTACTTCCGTCTGGGACCATCATAACTGCAGAATCACCTTGGAAGTGATCCTATGTCTGCTCAGCTCAGTCTGGCCCTCTCCCATAGCACCACCAATTGTGCTGAAGGTAGAGGTTCGAGAATCCCTCTTGCTCTGAGAATGCCCTTGTAGCCCATTCACAGCCAGCACTCCAAGAGGTCACGGAGATTTTGTTTTTATTTTTTTCCCATTTCTCATCATGAAACTTTCCCCCCAATAATCAGTGTTTCAACAATAATGGTAGTGTATTAACCAGATATGTGACACAGCAGAATTACCTATCTTGAAAATATAAATATTCAAACAATAACAGAACAGAGGACAAAAAATCATGTTTCAAATTTGTCTAGTTATTTCTCAATCATTTACCAGAAATAGTATGTGATAGTCGGACGTTTTGAAATAATATATAATTAAGATATTTTAATGCCCTACTGGCTTGCTTTTGTAATTAATAAATTTTCCCTTTTAAGAATGAAAACAAATAACTAAACATCATTCCTTCTGAATGTCCAGCCTCGTTGTAAAGTCCTAGACACACACCACTCTTTTGCTGGAATGTGTACCAGGTTAGGAAGCAGGAAGTCTCTCCTAAGAGCTTTGTATCAGTTACACCACTCATTAGCCTTTCTTGATCTGCACTTTCCCATAATGATATTACCTATAGTGCCTCTTCCAGCTGGAAGATTTTATACATTTTTCCATCTATCTCTTTAAATAAGGCTCTTTATTGTGTTGTTGTTACTACTAACATCCCGACAATTAAAATACAAGGTGCTGAGACTTTTTCAACATTGCTAAGTCTTAATATTGTATTAAGGTGCCTGTGGTAGCTTTGAGGGAGAAAAAACCGTAAAACACAATTTGTAGCCTCTAGGAACTGTTTTTGAGAAATGACAAAAATAAATGAAAGAGTCAAATGGCAGTGCGTAGAGGGTATAAAATTGAATGTCCCAGGGGTGGTGAAGATAAGGAGTGTTCTAGGGTGAAGGCCAAGGTGGGAGGCCATTGTGTCCAGAAAGATCAGGGAGCTTCTGGAGGCAGGGGCGCCCGGACTGAGCCTGCCCAGTGCACCCTGGGAAGCTGGATGGCCTTCTGCAAATGTTAATTGTACGGCACAACAAGAAACAGATGGTAATAGGCCAAGAACACAGAAGCAACTCTGGGTCTTTGTAATGGAGAGACTTGAGCCAGACATTGATTAAGCAGGTGATAGAACAGGCTGACAAGCCAGAAATGGGGTGTGGAGGTAACTGGGACCTCACAAGGCAGAGGGAGGCTTCCCCACCCAGGCTGGAAGCAGTGCTCAGAGCCCATGAACTGAAGTCCCTGCAGAGGCTAGAGTCCCTCCACCTCCCTCCCATGCTTCCCTTTCCTGGAAGTCAGCTGTCAGAGAGCCTGCAGGGGAGGAGCCCCATGGATATGAAGGGAAGCGGGTGCAGGGCCAGCGAAGAGAGGGGCTGATGTCTATGGAATACCCAAGGGGGATGCCATGCTTCACACAAACTACAAGAGTTAATCTTGCCCCACATTCTGTGGCATAAATTTTAAAGTTCAGAAAATGAAACAACAGAAAGATTAAGTTACTGTAATATGGTTACAAAAACAAAAAAAGAAGAACGGAATTTGAGTTTTGTCTGATTCCGAGTCCTGGCTTTTCTATTGTACATACTATAGATGCCCAAATGAGCAGGATCCAGTACGATGCAGTGATTACTGACAAACTGCTCTTTCCTGGATTGGAATATTTGGTACAGCATGGAACATTCTAGAACACAGGGGGCATTTTGTAAAGAACTTTGGGCTTAAACATAAACCTCACTGACTGTTCTAGTGGTTCCTAAAACCATTATGGATGTTTTAGCTACACTTCTTCCAGGAGCCATATATGTCTGCTGCTGTATGAGGGAGAACTTCAGAGAGTGGGCATATTTAAAAGTTCTGATGGAACATTCCAGAGGAAAAAAATAATGAGGAGATCAGGTTTTATCATGTGGTTGATATGCAATGATCTCATAGCAACTTCTATACATTGTTTGGAATTATTACCAACTTGATGGCAATGAAAAAGAGCAATCTCAATTACTATTTTTAAAATTAAAGAAAAAAAATGTTTTTAATTAAAATTTTTTTTTAATTTTTGGCTGTGTTTGGTCTTTGTTGCTGCGCGTGGGCTTTCTCTAGTTGTGGTGAGTGGGGGCTACTCTTCGTTGCGGTGCGTGGGCTTCTTGTTGCAGAGCACGGGGTCTAGGTGCTCGGGCTTCAGTAGTTGTGGCACGCTGGATCAGTAGTTGTGGCTCACGGGCTCTAGAGCACAGGCTCAGTAGTTGTGGTGCACGGGCTTAGCTGCTCCCCAGCATGTGGGATCTTCCTGGACCAAGGCTTGAACCCGTGTCCCCTGCATTGGCAGGCGGATTCTTAACCATTGTGCCACCAGGGAAGTCCCTCAATTACTTTTTATAGAGCAGTCCTCTTTTCAAACGGCTTGGTGAGGTATCTGCTATCTTTTTATTTTTCTTTTTGCAGTACGTGGGCCTCTCACTGTTGTGGCCTCTCCCATTGCGGAGCACAGGCTCCGGAAGCACAGGCTCAGTGGCTATAGCTCACGGGCCCAGCCGCTCCGCGGCATGTGGGATCTTCCCGGACCGGGGCACGAACCCGTGTCCCCTGCATCGGCAGGCGGACTCTCAACCACTGTGCCACCAGCGAAGCCCTATCTGCTATCTTTGAAGCAATACCTAGCTGACCACACAGCTGGCCAGGTGGGTCGACTCCTTCCACATCTCTCTTATATCCTGCCGACAGTGTATGTTGAAGGACGTGTTGGTTACTCAGAGCACGTTTGAACAACATTAGATGTTTCTAGTGATTCTATGTTGCATATATGTATCAAGTACCAGAAATACTTTAATTGTGTATAATGTGTTTTTGTCACAGGCCAGGTCTCATGATGTCAATCCCCAGCCTGGGTTCAGTGACTCAGGGTCCTGACTGGGAGGTGAGGTCAGAGAAAGGCAGTTTTATTCAGCTGCTAGAGGTACAGTGAATGCTGATGATACACATGTATGTACACATATAGAGACAGACATGGCAGTTTATCCTTAAAGCTGGTTTTGATTCAGAGCCGTCATTAGGAAGCACTAGACAAGCCCACTTGGTTGATACAGGCAGAAAAGACTAGGAATAAAAGAAAGGCAAATGAACGCCCAGACATAAGCAGACAGCTGCTCCCCATCCCCGTTTCCCTCCAGCAGCCTTGCACAGACATGCCTTTACTTACACAGCCTTCAAGATTTTTAGGGGCTTGGGCTTTGCAGTTAGATCCCCTATATTAGATCCCAAGGATGCTTTTTGTACATTTCTCCTCAATTGCTTTTAAGAACCAATAATTAGCATTTCAAAGACAGGGGTTAGATATTAGCCAGAATGGAAGTGATTTGTGTATACCATGTATAGTATTACATTTATGGACTTATTTTTAGCTTCTTTAAAATGCTCTCATTAAAAATAAGATCATGACACAAATCAACTCATCAAAAGCACACATCTTTCACTGAGAGTTTATTTATTCCTGTCTTCCTCTTCATACAAGGGACAAACTATTATAGGCTTATTAGCTGAAAAGTGATGAAGGGAAGTTTATTTATTAGGTAACAGAATGCTATCTGGTTATTAAAGAGCTTCCAAGTTCAAACGAGGTCTATAGATCTTCAAAAAGTTTTAAAAATGTCTAACTAGAATCCACAATAAAACTGATTTTTTTCCCCTACTGATTATTTTACAGTAGAAATAAAATGATAGAAAAACAGCTCCATTTCATTTGGGTAGCTAAGATTACTAAATGACAAAGAACATGCCCTATTCAATTAGTGAAGAACTTGACACTTTAACTTACGTGCCACTATAAAGTGACTACATGGTGGCAGTCGAGGTCACATATGACAGCCAGTCATCAAACACGGTTTAAATTCTTCCCACGGGAGTCAGAACTTCTAGAAATATTTTTGTCAAGGACACACACGTTTTTCCTGGAGCTTGGAGACCTCTAGATTCTAATCTTAGCTTTGCAACCAATGGCCAAACCCAGGAGATGGCTCTTAAATATCCGTGCACAGTACTGTCAACTGCAAATTGAAAAATGAACAATGGAGTTTCTTTTTTTTTAAATCCAACAGTCTCTCCTTTGGGGAAACATACCCTGCCTTTGCTTTGGCCACAGAGTTTAGATGGGTGCTACCAGCTCCTGGGCACGCATTCATCATGACTCCCTAAGCTAGTGTGAGGGTGGGCACTTGACCCAGGTCTCATCTAGGTTGATTTCTTTTAAAGTGGAGCTGGGAAAAGACTCTTTTTTAATGCTCATGAGGTCTTAAGATTAGGAGGTCAGGATTTTTTTTTAATTTATTTATTTTATTTATTTTAATTTTTGGCTGTGCTGTGTCTTCGTTGCTGTGCGTGGGTTTTCTCTAGTTGTGGCGAGCGGGGGCTACTCTTCGTTGCGGTGCGCTGGCTTCTCATTTCTGTGGCTTCTCTTGTTGCGGAGCACGGGCTCTAGGTGCACAGGCTTCAGTAGTTGTGGCACGCTGGCTCAGTAGTTGTGGCTCACGGGCTCTAGAGCGCAGGCTCAGTAGTTGTGGCGCACGGGCTTAGTTGCTCCCCAGCACGTGGGATCTTCCCGGACCAGGGATTGAGCCCATGTCCCCTGCATTGGCAGGTGGATTCTTAACCACTGTGCCACCAGGGAAGCCCTGGAGCCCAGGATTTTAAGGGCCAGCTCCCCATCTCATGTAAAAGTTCGGCTAAGGGGGAGAAACTCACCACTGAAAGAAGCAGAAACCATGGACAAAGTCCTAGATTCCAGCCCCTCCTGAGAGAAAGCCCATCCTGTCTTTTCCACATTTAATCTTGGAAGACCCACTGCAGTCCAGCCAAATTCAAGTTGGCTCTCTGACATTGCACCTTGATCAAAGGTTTCTAAGGGCACCAAACTGAATGGGCTTTGAAATCCCTTCCACTTCTATGATTCTGCTAGTTTATGGTCTAGTAAATGAAAGTCAAGGAACAATTTCTATGTAAACCTCAGTTAGTCAGAAAATTGTATTAGCCAAAAGACTCGGTTTCACGAACATTTTAAGGATCTACAACAGAATAGTGCCCAACATACATTAGGACCTGTAAAAACAGCTGTTAACTGGCAGAGTGATTCTAGATAATTCAGATGTATTTATTGGTGGGAATGCGTGTATAAGGACGTATACTCGGTTGTCAATCACAGTGATTGAATCCTGCAGGTTTGTGGTGGGCGAGGTACAGTCATTTGGAGGAGTGTGGTCTGCATGATATTTACTGGGCATAAAATGGTAAGTACTAAGTCCTCTATATCCTCATATCCTATTAGATGTTCAATACATTATGTACAGGCAGCTTTCATGAGGACTAAATGTCTACCTAAATGGAGCATCAGGTCCATATGAGGGGGAGAGGTTCTGCTGAAGCAGAAGAATTCCTGTCCTCCCTAATGGACAGGAATAAAACAAAGGGGGGAAAAGGTGGCAGGAGGGATCAGACACCATCTAGCAGAAAAATCAGGCCATTTTCTAAAGTAATAACAAAGGAATGTTAAGGCATTGTATAAAACAAATCTCTATAGAGACCCTCTGATAAGCTCGTACTTAAGGTAAACTTTCAGAAAATTCATAAACAGAGGCTGAGAGTAAGAGCCTGGAAACCAAGAAAGTGACACCCTAACATAGATCCAAGAGGATGGAACAGTATGGAACAGCAAGGCATCCTGCATACAGAAAGGAAGAAAAACACAAAAGAACCCTAAGAATTTCCACCAGTTCTTTAGTGAAGAGGAAATGAAAACAGAATCCAATTTTACATCACTTATTCTTTGTTCCATGAAGTGCACATGAGCTAGCTGGAGAATAAAGAGCATCTTACACTCAAGCATATTGCTTTCATCTCTTGGCAAAGGCATAATCATTCTCCAGTGATTCATGTTCTGTGTTGATTTGTCTGTGTGTGTAAAGAGTCTCGAAACTAGAATCCAGTTAATTGGACAGAGATTTCTGGGCTGCCTAAAGCCTGAGAATTTTAGTCAATATTCTGATTCCAAGGGAGAACTAAATAGGGAAGACTCCCACATTAATGCTGTTGTATTTATAACATCTTATTTTTCACAGAAAATGTCATCATCATCATCATTGTCCAAGGGCTGTGCCCCAGGAGCTGCCTCTGAATCACGCTGTAAGAATATAAGTCCCAGTTCCCTGGCTTTTGGCTGCCTGAGCTGGTCCTTCTTACTCAGACTCTCCGCCTTTGGCTCTGCCATTCGTAACGTTAAGAAGTGTGTTGTAGTCGTGTCAGAGTTGTTGAACGGAATAAACCACTTAATGAAAATACCGCTCTGAATGGGGTGCTTGGCGTCTGATGAGTGCTCAGTAAAGCTGGCTTCTGTCGTCACCACCTCCATCACCATCGTCATGCCCAGTGGCATCGGCATCAAGAAGCAGAGCTCCTGTGTTTTCAGTCTGGAATGACTGACATTAAGCAATTTCTGGGGGATAAAAACAATTTTGAATTTTTCCTTTTTTTTTGAGGGAAGGATGACAACAATGTCTACTTGAAGGAAGAATATGAGAATATCCAGGTTAGTTCATACTTAATTTGTCACGTTCTAAATGAGTGGCTCTGGAACTACTTTTCCCCAAAAGGGAAGCCTTCTGAGAAAAACTGTGAAGGGAGGAGACAAGCAAGGGTCTAGAAGGGCTCCCTGTCCTCTCTCACCTCCTTTCTTGGAGGAAATTACAAAAGAAGTATCCTGGTGGGGAACTGCTGATGTATAGGGAAGCCGGCGATGAACATGGTCTCCTGATGGTCAGAGCGCTGGCTACATGTGGTCCAACAAGTGACACCTCATCGTCCAGTGCTGGTGACACGTGGTCAGCACATAATGACTGTAATCCACTCAGTGCACTCGCCGCCTATCACACACAAAGGTCTGGGCACATGCAGCCAGGGCCAGGCATCTCTGTGCAGGGAGCGAGGACTCACTGAAGTGCTGGAAGGCCTCACGTGGATGGCGCTCTGTCACAGAAGGGAGCATGGCCATGATGAGGGTCTCAGCAGTGAACTTGGAACCTGTCCCTACAAGTTACTGCCGAGGGAAAACGCATTAATGTAAAAACCACTTACTCTCATCTGGGGGCTTTGAAGTGAGGAGGCCATAAGAGTCGGTATTAATACGATGACGTTTTGGGCACGGGACCCACAGACACGTGAACACTGCCCTGGCCCCAAAGTCTTCCTGCTCCTCAGAGAGAAGCAGTCACTGGGGCTCCTTCCCTGGGGTCCTTGGCTCCCGCTGACAGACCAGCGAGGGGTGTGCATGCACAAAGAAATCAAAGGGAAGCAACAAGACAACCTATGGTGGCAGTTGTGTTTTGAGACCTCCTCCAAAAAATCCACTAGTAGTGTTTATACTAGTCCACAGTGACTCTTGCTCAGGCAGCTGCTCTAGGCTGCGTCTCCCTGGTCTCGGTGGGTGGGCTGTCCTGCAGTTTCAGTGCCCTGATGACTTTCAGTTCTTCCAGCTTCTTCTTTTCAGGACAGGTGTCATGTCTTCTGTGCCCTCACATGCTACAGCTGGAAAAATCTGTGTGTTTCTGAAAGATGATAACAGTCTAATATGTTTCCCATTTTAGGAAAGAAGACCATCCTCTCTGGTGAAGGCTTTGGTCAAGCTTTGATTAATTGAATTAAAGTCCATAGTAAATATCAGTATTAATTGCAGCTGACGTAACAATACAGTAGAGAAGTGTTTTCATTCTGAGTGTTTTTCTCCGCTGTTCATAATCCTTTATGCTTGGTCTGAAGTTCTTCTTTCACTCATTTTGTTTTTATATTGGCCCTTCAAGAGATTAAAAAATATTAAAATGTACACACAGCTGGTTTTCCTTTCAAGATGTTTGTTAAATTCTGGAGCTTCATTGGGTAGGAGACTAAAACGCACAAAAAGGCTTTGAAATGCAAAATGGCCTTTGTTTTCACATTCTTGAACTGTGGAGGAGATAAATCTCAGAGTTCAGGTTCTGCCTTGCCCTGAACATGTGAAGCACCCTCTTGATCACTGTTGAAGTGTTTGGAGGGCTGCACCTCTGACCTAGGAAGTGGGCAAACCAGGAGGGTTGAGCCTTCCTGACTCGTGTCACTTCTATTGCGTCAAGGTGATAAATCCTGCTAGCTGCAGGAAGATGCCATCATGTTTTTATACACAATGCTAGGCATGTGACCTGGATCAAGAAAGATGACAGAAAACAATCCCACAATAGACCCTCTCTCTCCAAGATAAAGACTTTAAGATAAGCATGATTCATATATTCAGTATTTTAGGGGAAAAGACCCAGATGACACAAAGATGAGAATTTCACTAGAGATGTCTTCATTGGAGATGTTTCCATGTCCCAGTAGGAAACAAGTGCATTTTGGTTTGTTTGTCAGAGAAGATTTTCCTGGCTGAAAAGCCTGGGCATCGACTACTGTCCTAGATGTGTGGCTAGAAACCGTGACACCTTCACCAGTTTCTTACTGTCTGTCAGCCTTTGTCTCCACGTCTCTAAAGGGGATCAGACAGTCCATGATGGCAGGTAACCTATTTGCTGAGTTCCCCACTATCCTAGTGCCCAGAATCATGGTGCTCAAAACAGTACTTGGCTTCTCCACCAACTTAACAAACATTTGTTGAATAAGTGAATGAATGATGAATAAGATAATCATAATGAGATAACATAATAAGATAACACAAAGCACCCAGTCAGCATCTGCTATATTTCAAATGTGCAGAAATTGGTGAATTGATTTGAAGTTAGGATTTTGATATGTCTGCACACAGCTGATGAAGCATGTTTGAGTACATTTGATGAAATTAATGAAATTCTGGCACAGAACTGCAGAGTGGTTTGGGTTTGGTGAGAAGGGAGGCCTCACTTGGATGCTGGTCTGGGCATCCTCTTTTCTTCTGAGCCCGTGAGGAAGGTCACACGAGCTGGATAGAGAGCTCTGATCCTGAAAGATTTCATGACACACGGGAGCATACTTATTCCAACTCTAGTGACCACAAGAATGTGCAAGAAGGGACATTTTACCTTTTTCTGTGTGAACCTCAGGGAATCAAGGCCATATTTATATATTGATGATTTGTCAGAATTAGGAGTATTGGGAAATGGGGTCCTTGGTTCATAATTTAACATCATGGTAGCAAGCAGAGCGCTCCTGTGAGGTGCCACCCTCAGAGCGCTCCCTGAGAGTGGTCGTCCATGTGAGGCCATGAGGGGTGGATGCTTTGAAAATAAAGGTGGGAGACTTCCCTAGGAATGAGGGGCTTGAAAAACTCAATTAAACTTATATATATATGTGTGTGTATATAATAAATAGATAATAAATAGGTACATTATAATATGGTATATATTAGTATAAATATGTATATTTCCTTGTTCAGTTGATCTGAAATACATTCTTCAAATTTAGGGAATAATAGTCTAACATTTTGTTCTTCAGAATACCTGAAATTAAATGCTTATCATGATGATAACAGCAACAATAATAATAGCTAATATTTATTGATGGCTTTGGTACAATTCAGTATATCTTTATATCTATCTTCATCATCATTATGATCTATCTCTCTGCATTGTCATCTAACATCTATCTACCTACCTACCTACCTACCTACCTACCTATCTTTAAATATTCAAACCATGCATGTAGGTTCTCAATATCCTGGATTTATGGGTGTAATTTGAGGCACAGAGATAAAGCAAATTCTCCAGGTTCACAAAGCACTAGTGGTGGGAGTCTTATTTGAATCTAGTCAATCTAACTGTAGAGCCTCGATGTTTTATGTGAATGGAAAATGAAACAAAGCAAAATCCTTAAGTTAGTGAATTCCAACTATCAAATCACGCGTATACATATCAGCAACTGATAGTTATAAAATGGTATTCTATATTAAATCATGATGGGCTAAAGTACTTAACCGAGTGATGAAATACACTTAGTTACCCGTCTCATGGAGGCCCCATGACCTTCAATAATTCAGCTGTCAGTCACCTGGAGGAGAAAGTTAAAGACCCAGCATCTCCAGAGGACAGAGTCGGCTTGGGAAGGAACCAGGACTCACCTGGGAAAGTGGGGAGGAGTAAACTACTGATGGAACTAGAGATAGAGAGGGGGACGGCAGGAAGTTGATGATCCAGAATATAAATCCGAATTTCAGGTCAGAACAGCTAAAACAGGGCTTATTTCTCTGTGTGTACACACACACGCGCACACACACACACACACACACAATGTGTGTGTGTGTGTGTATATTTCTGAGATTATTTAAATCTCTCTTTCACAGATATAATTTGAATAAACACATTGACCACATCATATTAAAATAATCTAATTGTCACAGCTTTCACTTCTCCAAACAGCTTTTGAAAACACACAAACTTGACAATTTATACAAAGCTTCTTGAGAGGACTTTAATGGACTTTTTATAAGCGAATGAACTAAATATGATGGAGCTTTCTAAAGTGCACTTCAAAAGCAGCACAAAGGTCTGTAAACAAAAGAAATTGATATCAATTTGTGGGGGTCTGAATAGTTTAATCCATAGAAGAATTCACAAACCTTTGTAGAAGTAGAAAAAAATTATCTTAACCCTAGAGTGAATGAACTTTGTGATTCCTTTTAGGGGTCATTTCTTTTCTGGTGAATGCTTTGTGGATTATAAATGTAAAGAATGAGCAGAAATTTTTGTATTATTCATTTTGAAGGCTCTTTTTATTAAGAGAAGAAATGAAATTCAATGAAAATCATTTTGCTGATAATTATAGTGAAATATGAAGTGCTCTGAGTATATTCTATTGCAGGCAATAGAGAAGAAAGGCTCTATCTGCTCAATGCCTCATTTAATGGATGGGCCCCACGAAGTTTGGTCCTGGCTCGTTTCTACACACAATCATCACAGTGATAGTTGGTGAGGGTGCTTCCAAAGGGGAATTTGGTTCAAAAGATCAGGAGAATCACGGACAATCTTGTTTTAGTTCCCAGAGGCTTAACACTTTGTGAGTTGTTATTGGACAGCATCAGTTAGCAGTGGTGGCTGACCTGTGATGTAGTCTAGGCAAACCATCTTGGTGGCCACAGGGAGCAAAGAAAATCATGACATTGTGTCAGACTGAGGTCAGGGATATAGCCACAGGCCATGGTTTTCAGGGGAGAAACAGGTAGGATAGAGTCATAGGTAGTTATATTCAAATAGTCCTCACATTGTTTAGTTCCAAATGTCAGCCCTTCATTTTTTCTAACCTGCCTAATACAATCCCGCTCTTTCTTTTTGTTTTTTTTAAGAGACTAATGATGAGACTACTTATACCAAACTAGGTATAAGTAAATGAAAGCATTAGTAAATAAGTAAAGATTTTTAAAAACATGTTGGGATGTAGATCCCAGACATACATTGTGTCTAAAATCAGGAGCTGCCTCAGAGGGGACCCACAGGCTGCAGTTCCTGCATTTGTCCCAGGCTGCTGACTAGATGCTCGGTGCTCAGGGACCCTTGGGATACAACTTTCATTATACAGAGGTGTAGCAAAGACAAGATAAGGACTTTAAAATACGTGGTTGGAATCCAGGTATGGGTATTGTGCCTTAGAATTCAACTGATTATTTTAATTATGAATAATGGAATTGAGAATCTTTTGATAAGGTAAATTAAGACCTAGAATATACATTTTTAAAACCAACATAACTTTCAGAAGATTTAGAGTGATATAGATCATATACAAGCCAATCTGTTACATATTCTTAATCTAAATAAAGGTGAGATTTAAAATTCAGAATGATAATCTAAAGGCCCTAAAGAATTTTTTAATCAACTTTATTGTTTTTATTAGATTCTATTTATAATTTTTCACTTGGAACACACCTTAGCAGTTAAAAAGCCCAACTTTTACATTAATATACAAGAAACTATACAAACCAGAAGTGAACCCCAGAAACCTAATTAACAGTAATAGTTGGACTTAACACCCAGCAGTCCTGAATGTAATCCTTAGCTGTTTTTAGTTATGCCACTGAGATAAGTGGGTTTCAATCCTGTTTCCTAGATAGTCAATCTGCCATTCATTAGATGTGAGTCCTGCAAGTGACTTGCATTTTCTCATCTGTAAAGTGGAGATAATAATAATACCTATACTGCAGAGCTGTACTGCAGGTTATATGAAGAGAATACACACAAGCCAGGCACACCTGTGAGCACCCATAAACAGCCACTATTATGAAAAACAACGGCAGTGAGAATTCTGAGTGACATAACTGAAATACTAACACACACACAGAGTATGAGTGTGTGCTTCCATAAGGAAATCAATTTAGCCTTACTTACATTATATTATGTCTACTGATAGACTATCAGGAGATTTCAAATCAGTCTGTGCATGTAGGTTGTCACTGAATTCCACTAAATATGAAATGCTGCCATCAAAGGGAAACATGGAACTCGTGAAGTCCTAAAGGCAAGGTTGCAGGACTCCATGGTCAAAGATTTCCAAGGAAATTTATAAATCGAGAAAACCAAGAACCTCCATGTTAGCTTGCAGGAACAAATCACCTTATATAGATTCTCATGTGGGCAGCTTGGGTTCGGCGGCAATGCCTCAAACAAGCTGAAATTTATTGGATTTGTTTAATCTGTTCAGGAGTCTCTGATTGTCACCTCAACCCTTTCTGAAGGGTTATCTTCTACTTTAATGAAGATAAAAAGGTTGGAAATATCTGGGATGGAAAGGCTCTGTCAGATTTACAACTGGGAAGATGCAAGCCTTTCAGCTTACAATGCACTGACATGATTTAAAATATATGAATGTTGGAGCATTTCAGTTTGATTTAGAAAACCTCAGATGAAAACCAAAATCTTCACTCCTGTCTGTGTACAAATGTTATTAAAATTTATCAGATAGATCCTTCTTGAATTAGTTTACTATTTAAAACATGAAGAAACTCCCAAGAATGTGAATTTACTAATAACCTTCCTGTACATTCAATATCTGGTCAAGATTTTGGAGGTGACCATACACATCTGCCACAAAATTCTCTTTGCTTGGAAGCAATCAGTACTTAAAAATAACATCTTTTTCTTATTTATACATAAAGCCACGTTTATGCAGTGCAAAATGTCAGTGCCAGAGAAAGAGCTCAGAAAAATTAGGGAAATATAGTCAAAATTTCTCAGTATGAGTCTAGTCAAATTTTGATGGTGTTACCTACCACAGCCTTAGAATGTCTTGTCCATCCTTTAAATTCCCTTGTGAAATCAAGAAAATAAAATGGAAAAGAAAATAGCATCAACTTTGTATAATAACTTGAACTGTGTTTTATTATCACTGCTGTGAACATATTTCACCAGGTTGCTGTCTGAACTCCTCTGGCCTGTTTCCACATAACTGATTTAAAACAGTTGAGGCAGGCGTTGGAAGTTGATCAAGGTAGGAAGTAATTAAGATTTGTTCTCTTCTTGCATTTTAACTGTAAAACAGGATTTCATGCATTTCAATACTATTAGTTTATCTGGTATAAGTGACCTTCCCAATTACCTTTCTCAAGTACAGGATGCCTGGCTGTGTTTATCATTAGCAGAAAGAGCTATGCGACTTTTAAACCTATTTGCTGATTCAAATTTGGTAGATCTAATGAAAAAAAAAATACCTTGGGCTTTGCAGCTGCATCCATTTGTACATGCAAATTCGGTAATTGCATCTATAAATTGAGTAAACTGTACATGAAAACAAGCTTTTAAATGTTCAATTAATCAGTGTGCACAAATCTCCCAGTGTTCTTGCTACCAGCAAACTCTTCCACAGATCTTTCCGAGGAGCTGAACGACATTCTACTATTTCATTCCACATGCAGCAAGCTTTCTCACTTCCCATTCGTTGGCTCTGGTTCATTCATTCAAAACTATTTCCTACACACTGTGTCAGGCACTGAGATTCTCTGGTGAAGAAGAAGGGCAAAACCTCCATGTATCTCAATTCATTATCTAATGCTGAGAAAATAAACATCGGGGATTTAAACTAAAGTTACTTATCCTCTGGTTTTGTTTCTTCAGTCCTCTTTCTTCCATGTGGCCCTCAAAAGTAGCAGAATTATCATTCTACAAAAATATTGAAGCATTGGGATCCAGTTTTCACTTTCAAGGATTCAAATTTGAGCATTTGTGCAAAATAATTTGTTTTTTTGACAATTTCCTTGTGTGTAAAATGAGGGGGTCAACCAGATCTCACTGCGTCGCTCTCACCTGGGATGCTCCATGAGCCCACACGCTACCTTTGTCTCTCACCGTCTTCCTCCCTCACGGTGTGGTGGTCCAGACGGTACTGCTAAGACTAGGATGTGCCCATCCATCTCTCAGACAACGAATGCCTTAAAAACTTGACTCTAAGGAGGTAGATCTGATGATGGAGAACCTGAGTTCCTAACATGCTCCAGGCGATGCTGGTGTTCTCTGCCCCTGGGATGCATGGCCAGGGCCTGGCTTAGCCTGCTCCCCACCTCTGCCCACCTGGGCTTCTACTTATAGATTGGTCTTGGGGGAAAAAAAAAACAGTATAGTTAGAACGAGGAAGGTGTTCTTAATGAAGGCAAACACAGGCATGGACAGTGGCCTATAGTCAGGTGCACATGACAAGAGGAAGGCCTTTCTGAGAACTATACTTTGTGGTGGTCACACACACGGAGGCTCGGAGGATGAGAATTTAGCCCAGCGTCTTCATTACAGGAAATGACAGGAGCTACTATGTACTGCTTACTGGTGAAGAATGTCTTCTGAGCGCTTTTCTACATCATTACAGTAGAATCCTTTTCATTGCCTGTGTCTGACATAAGAAAACTAAGTCCTAAAGCCGTTAAGTAATTTCTCCAATTTCATACAACTACTGAATGATGGAGCTGCAATTCTAAGGCAATTCTGTGTAACTCCAGCGCCTGTGCTATGCAAAATTCTTCCCATTATCACTCAGCACTATCTCCTTCCATATCTTGATACAATGACTGGTTTGGTGGTAGAAGGCACATTATGCAGAGAAATGAAAGAACACTGATTTTATCAGCTTGATATTATTTAAAACATCAACATTTGGCATAATTCATATTTCTTGAAATGATGACCTATTCAAGAATTTGGATTTTTACATTTCTCAGATTTAATGAAGATATAGTTCAACGGATACAGCATTCTATGAAAGTTCCTATTAATATGTATGCATAATAGGAAAAAAGTGTCTCAAGTGCTCAAAATGTGCATTTGGTTACGTGGTTCTCAACAATCCTTTCTAAAGTAAAAGAATCATCTAGTCATAGCATTTGGGACAAAAAGTTCTGAGAATTATTTTTGTTATCTACTTCCTTTGGGAGTTGAAGAAACTTTATTTTCTTAAAAGTAAAAAATGTAAGGGCTTCGCTGGTGGCACAGTGGTTAAGAATCCGCCTGCCAATGCAGGGGACATGGGTTCAATCCCTGGTCCGGGAAGATCCCACATGCCGCGGAGCAACTAAGCCCGTGAGCCACAACTACCGAGCCCGCATGCCACAACTACTGAAGCCTGTGCACCTAGAGCCCATGCTCTGCAACAAAAGAAGTCACTGCAATGAGAAGCCCGCGCACCGAAACGAAGAGTAGCCCCCGCTCGCCGTAACTAGAGAAAGCCCGCACGCAGCAACGAAGACCCAACACGGCCAAAAATAAATAAATTTATTTATTTTAAAAAAATAAACAAAAAAACATTTTAAAAAATGTAGGAGTACGAAAATAAAAGGGTATCCTCAGTTCTGGATGTTTTCTTCCTCCTCTGTGCATGTAACCTTTCCGAAGCAGGTAGAACGCTTTGTCTCTAGAGTTCTCCTTCTGAAAATACAGGGAGAGCTAATCGTGTTTATCACCTGCTCTGATGTGATGGTGTGCGGTGACCCCAAAAATAAACGCTGATTTTTCTGGAAGCATAGTTTAGGAAAAGACTGATTTGCCCTTTCCTCTGCCTTTTACAGACAATAGAGAAAGACATTTGTTTAGTTATCAACGTCATACATTAATAAGGACATAGACAAGGTGGGATTTTTAAAATAGTGGCCGGAAGGGTGAACGTCTTGTGAGTGAGTGTTGAAAGACCTGGGAACATGGGGGGTGGTGCGCAGAGAATTGGTGGAGGTGCAATAAGTGTTTCAAGCGTATGAAGGGCTGACCTCTGGAAGAGGAGGGCGATCCCTTCTATCTGACCTCCACTGTCAACTAAAACCTACATGTGACATCAGAGCAGGCAGATTTTGGATTCCTATGAAAACGCTGCTCCTCGTCAGAGCTGTCTGCAGGTGAAATCCTGCCGTGGGCTGGTGCAAGGTCTATGAGACGGGCATGGACAGAGGCTGGCCCCACAGAGCAGGACTCTGTGAAGGGTTTAAACAGCGGGGGCACTGGACAAGGGCCTCTGTAAGTCCTTTGCCAATATGCAGACTGGGGCGCTCTGGTTTGAAGCTATTTACCTACAGGCAGGCGCTGGTGAGAGTCAAACTGGTTTAGGCAGAAAAGATCTGGGGCAAAACCATGAACTATCAGGCTTTTATTTTTTTAAATTTTCCTTCTTCTCATGTACCCTTCCCACATGTGTCCTCTGCTTTCAAGTTTCTTTCCATCCACTCGGCAAGTTCCTCTCTTCTGATGGCGTGCTCCGTCCTGGAGTTCAAGTTACTCCACTGACCTCCACTCCAGATCAGCAAACCTGCCTCTCCTTAGGCCCCGACATACCAGGTAAAAGCGAGCCTCAGGAGCGCCTGGAAAGCAGCCCTGCCAGCATGTCAGGGTACATTCATCTTCTCAGGCAATGGTAAATGTGTGGCTGTTACAGGAGCTTCAGTCACAACGACAAGCCGGTGGGGGCCTCTTTTAGGACCACACTACTCTAGCCATGCAGACTCTCTGTCTTCACTGGCCACGGCCCCTGAGTGTGAGCACATGGGGAACAGTAACAGGATTCTGGGTCCTAACAGGCCTAGACTGCATGACTGGACAGTGCAAACTAGAGCCCAGCAGCCTGAGAGTTACCACTGCCTGGGATGACTGATTAGGCCTTATCCTTTCAGGAAGGAGAGACAGCTTCACACATCAATCCCAGGAACATGCAGAAATAAGAGTCAAGAGGAATATCAACATGTTTAGAGGGAAAATGAATATCAATCTCAAATCCAGCTTCTGAGAGAAATAAAGGCAGTTTTATAAGTTTTATAGGTAGCATAAATGTAAGGACATACACTAATTAATATTCAAAT
Source organism: Grampus griseus (assembly GCF_964374135.1). Taxonomy (NCBI): domain Eukaryota; kingdom Metazoa; phylum Chordata; class Mammalia; order Artiodactyla; family Delphinidae; genus Grampus; species Grampus griseus. Next base: position 148,505,653 of record NC_139018.1, read on the forward strand.
AGACTAAATAACCAACAAATAGGCTGTCTGAATCCCAAACGCATTTTCAGAATTCAGATTTATTTGATGCTATAGTGATTATTTTCTGAATCCCTTCAGGTCTACCATTGCAAGTTTGATTTTTAACTGATTAAATAGTCTCTTAGTTATAAATTTCTCAAATAATTATCATGCAGAAACAATTTTCCATTACTTATTTGCTGATACATGACTTGGTTTGGGTGAAAAGCAGGAAGATTTATTAAAGAAGAATCAAGTAGAAGAACACTTAATCTTAATGTGGACCTTGATAAAGTTCTTAAGTTATTAAAAGTTGTCAGTTTTATATTCAAATCAGAAACTGGTTTAAAATTGCATTAACTATATGTTTGTATTTATGTATTTTATTATATATTTTAAAATGGTGTTAAAATTACGACTATTTTTTAAAGACTTAAATATGTATAACTAATGCATAGGCATTAAATATGTATGTATAAGCAAATGAGGGTGTTAACATTAATTAATTAATTTTTAACATCCAAGTAGGCCATATAGCAAGGAATATTACCACATAAAGAGAGACATCATATAAAAATAGATAATTCATCAAGAAGAATTAATGTGTATGGAACTAATCACAAAGGTTCAAGATAAATCTGACAGAACTGAAAAGGGAAATAAGCAAATCAAAATTACTTTTGGAGGGTTGAACACCTCTTTCTTAGTAATTGATAGAATAAATAGACACACAGAAATGAGAGCCCAGAGCGCTGAACAATACCGACATGCTGGCTCTACCTAGTTGACATCTGTAGGATACACGCAACAGCAGAGGAATCACATGGCTGTGAAGTGCACGTGAAGCATTTGTCAAGGTATGGTCCTCTTGGACATAAAACAAATATCACCACATGTAAAGGCACTGAAATTATACTACGTGTGTTCTCTGAGCACAACAGAACACAACAGAGTTAAACTAAAAATGTCAGGAACACAGAGGTATCTTGACAATATCCAAATATTTGGAAATTAAACAACATTCTTTTACATAATCCAATAGCCAAAGAAGAAATCTCAGGGAAGTTATAGTACATCTTAATTGAATACAAATGAAGCAGAATTCATCAAACTGGGTGAGATGCATCTAAAGTAGTGCCTGGAGGGGGCTTTAATTCAAGAAATGCTTATATTAGGAAATAAAACATGGTCTCAAATCAGTGGTATTATAAGTTTCCAGATTTTGAAAATAGAAAAAGAAAAGTTAATTAAATACCAAGAAAATGGAAATTATAAAGAGCAAAAATCAATGAAGTAGAAAACAGAAAATTAGAGAAAACCAGTGAAACCAAAACTGACCTTTTGAGAAGATTAAGAAGATTATTAAAAGTCTAGCTAGAGTGATCAAGAAAAAAAAAGGACACAAATTTCCAATATTAGGAGTAGAAGAGGGAGCTCACCATAGACCTTAACGACATTAAAAAGATAAAAGAATATTAAAAAACTTCAAGGCAATATATTTGATAGATTTAATAGAAAGTATGCAGTCTCACCCTAGAAGAGACAGATGACCAGAATCACCATGATTCCACTAAAGAAATAAAATTCCCATTTCAGATGTCTTCCCTGGTAAAAATCTACCAAATAATTTTTCGAAGAAATAACAGCCATTCAACACAAAGTCTTCCAGAAGATAAAAGAGGAGAGAACACATTTCAACTAATTCGGTGAGCATACAACTACTCTGGAAGCAAAACCATAAAAAAAATTACAAGAAAAAGTACTACAGAACAGTACGTTGCTGATGTAAATGCAAGATGGTACGACCCATTTTGAAAGCACTTTGTCAGTTTCTTATAGAATTAAACATATGCTTACCATAAGGCCCACTATAGGTATCTACTCAAGTGAAATGAAAACTAAGGATACACACGGGCATGAATGTTTAATCATAATCACCAATAGATGGGGAAAAGAAAACAATGCCCACCAAGTTTTGAACGAAAACAGATGACGATGCACCTGTAATAGAACAAGTCCCAGCATGGACATCACGTGATTCACACAACAGCACTGATGCATCTCAGAAGGTCCATGCTAAGTTAAAGGAACCAGATGCTGGAGGCTACATTGGTATGATTTCAGTTACAGGTTGTTCCGAAAAAGGCGAAATTATAGGGACAGAAATCAGACCAGTGTTAATCAGGGGCTGGGAGCGGGGAGGGGATTGACTGCAAAGCTGAATAAAGGAACATCTAGGGTGACAGAAATATTATGTCTTGTTTGTGGTTGTGGTTAAAAGAACTGTAAATACATTTGTTGAAGCTCATTAACCTGTACCCTTAAAAAAGAGTGCATTTTACCATTTGTCACTTATGCGACTAACAAGCTGATAAAAAAGAAATTGAAAACTCTCACTATAATGTGGTACATGGATTGCAAAGAGAGGAAGACGCATCTGGTGGAAACTAGTGAGGTGGCTGGTGGCAGCGAGCCTGTCCACAGTCACTCCTGTATCCAGTTTGATTGAACTAATTAAGATATGCAATACGCCTCCACCCTTCTGTAATTCCATAGCATCAGCCATTTTCACATGCACTTAAGAGAAAACCCTAAAACATTTTAGCAATGTCACTTTTTAGGAGAAGCCCAGAATATCATCTCAGCTTATCCAGTGTTTTTATTCAGTAGGTCCCCCACTCCTGAACAAGTAACTAAATGAAAAGATACTGAACCTGGATTCAGGCTTGAAAGAGGCTCCCGGGTCACAGTCTCATGGTAAAAATAGGAAAACTTACCTTAACACCTCTTCCTTCTCTGACTGTAAAAAAGAGAACATTTTCTTTTGCTCTTACTGGCACTGTACCCAGGGACAAAGCAATAGATGGACTGAACTCTTCCTGTCCAGTGGGGTTTTTAGATACTTTTGATAATGGACTTAAACAAATGACTTTTCCCATATATTTCAGTAAGGGTGACTGATTTTCACCCTTTTCCTACTTTTATTCAGTCCTTTTGCATAAAATACTTTTCATGAGCCAACATCTTTTACCAGAGTTTGTCTGTGGAATCCCTGAGTATCTTGTAATACTTACTTCTCCACCTTCAACTTCAACGATTTAACATGCCCCATGCTGACGACTGCCACCTACCCTAACAGCCTGCAGAATCCCACCCATGAGAGAACCCTTGACAGTCTGGTTGCACTTAATACGTCTAATGGAAATGTAATATTCTCACCATTGCTTTTGCCCTCCCAGTAGCCCTGAATTATTTAGGAATAACCTCATATCTCCCTAAGTAAAATACAGCTTCTCCAGTGAGCCAAAGCAGGAGCAGTGGCCCCAGGTCGGCCAGGAGACAAGTGTTGAGCACACACACCCCTCGCCGGGGGGCTGCTTTCCTGGCCCACAGTCATGGTTCCTCACACCCGGCAAAGTCAGAGAACCGCTGCTCCCCACCTCCCGCCTTGCAGCGCTGTTTCTCCTTACGTTAGAACCACACACGTACGCATTCCACGTCGACAGAGCATCTATCTGCTCACACAACTGCAAGACAATGAACTTGAGGACCTGTGGCCCCTTACCAGCGCAAGGCCACTGGAGTCCGCGTCTTGGAAGCTGTCGCCCCTCAAGGTGGACGTCAATACTCCCACAGTGAGGCATGTCGGGTGTCCGGCTTCTTCAACTTTCTGGAAAGCTGCCGACTTGCCTGGGGTTAACCTTGCTCCCCAGAAACATGGCAAGGAAAGTTATCCAGGTGTGACACAGGCTTTAAACCTGCAAGAAGCAAGTTTGAATTTCAGCTCTTCACTTAATCCATCATGCTCAGAGTGCTCCTCTATAAATAGAGCATAACAATAATTACCATACCAGGCTATTGGGAAGATTTGAGAAAATATCTCTCAAGTTCTTAGCACAGTGGCTTATGCACAGAAGATGCTTAATGAACAGTAGCTACTGCTATTTCTGTCAACTCTGGGATCTTTTAAAAGAATATCTTTTTAAATAATAAGATATGATAAATATTTATCATATCTTATAAAATCTATCTTATCTTAATAAATCTTAATAAATATCTTAATAAATTTATCATATCTTAATAAATCTAACAGTAAGAAAAATGGCAGTGTGATTTTTTTTACATGGGCCAACCATACTAGGCAATCCATTATTATTTTTGTTTGTGGGGGGGGCAGAAGGACCTATGCAGACTTTATTCAGGTACCAAAGACCTCTGTCACTTCAGCAATCTTACAATTATCTACGAGGCATAGAGTTGTAAGTGTGGAGACTCGTCTGTGTCCACACACACCTCTTGGCCACATCCAGGGTCCCCTTGTCCACTGGGAGAGACGAGAAAGGGACTGGGCACCAGGAAGCACGTGGGCGACTGCTTGGCCTCACACTCAGACCTGGTTTTCACTCCTTTATCAGTTGTCAATTGCCTTCTTCTACGAAGGAGATCGTGTTACAACCTCGTGAGAGATCAGAGACCAGCAGTCTCTCTCATCGGAGGTCTGGGTTTAGACAAAATTGAGTTGAAAGAACAGAGTGTGACCCCTGCCTTGGCCCATTCAGGACATTCTAACAGGACACCACAGACAGGGCAGCTGATAAACAACCAACACTGATCCCTCACTGTTCTGGAGGCTGGACATCCAGGATCAGTGTGCCTGCAGATTCTGTATAATGGAAATTCGTGACCAAGGGCTTCTTTGGCGGAACTGGGTAACTTTACGACATAGGTGATACTTGAATTGGATCTTGAAGGATCAGCAGGAATTTGACAAGCAGAAAAAGTCGATCTCTGAAGGGGAGGCGCATGTGTCAGTATGAATAGTGTTGACTTTGGGAGCCACAGTCCTAATAAGGCACAGCGGGGTGCTGGCCAGCTCCCCTCCTCAGGACCCGAGGACAGGGACCAACGGGGCGAGTGGCCAGGGAACCACTCAGGGCACCGTGGCCCTCCAGGAACAGACAAGAGAGCAGATCCAAGCTGAAAGTTGAGAAGCGTTTCTGTGCGACCCAGTACTGGGACACTGGCTTGGCTCTCACAGGAGATCAGCTTCGTGTGGGATTTCCTCTGAGAGTCTCCTAATTACTTTGCAGTCTAAACATCCCCCATTCTGTTGTCGGGATTGCTGTGGACAGCCAACTCCATTCTGCTAAACAAAACCAGTGATTTGGAAAAATTACAGCCCTGGATGCTACTGCTGGCACCACAAGGACACCCTCCCTGCTAACGGTTAAGAAAGAGAAAAAATTGGCTGGCGGAGCAAACCAGGAAGGCCTCTTTGTCAGTGCAGAATGCGGTGCTCCTTTGGAAAGGGAGTAGATAGAACACCGCGAACTTGCACGAGCTAACCGGGTGGTGGCTCCTTCCTTCTGAACAAAAATGGCACATTCCACTCCCCAGTGCTGACCAACCACATGTAAGTGCTGGTTAGCGATGTGTCCGCGACGGCCAATCCCTCTGAGGGGCTGGATGTTTGTAGATGCGGGGCTCCTTTTGCTAGCGACTCGTCAAAACACAGGCCTGTGAATATCTGAGTCATCAAATCTGAAGCAGGATGCGGAGTGTCACTTGGATTTCTGCCCCCCTTCCTGAAACTGGCCTGAGATTTTGCAGTTCCTGAAAGGAGGCATCTTGACTCAAAGGTTTTGCCACTTGATACTTTCTTAATATTCTACATACCGTAGCCCAAGCTTTTTCTCCCACAGACACAGTTACTCCCGTGAATGTGCACTTCCTCAAGTATGTGGGTACAGACAGGGCACTCAGCCTTTCCCATCAGAGGCAGGAGAGTGAGTAGAATGATACTCTGACAGACGTTGTATTTCTTTCATAACAAGTATAATAATAATAACAGCATAAGTGGCATCCTCTCTCCCTCTGATTCCCTAAGGTGTGTGGCTGTGAGCAGGTCTCAATCTTAACTCAGCTCCTCAAACCAGTGCAAAAGCAGATGAGGGGTGACTGGGAGTTTAGTAAGAGCGGAGTCTGTGGTCACCGAGGCAGGTCAAGTCTGCCCTCTGGCCACAGGGATGAGCCTGGTGTTTCCTCCATGGGACTGTCTTTCAATAAGCAGAGTCAGGAGTTATGTTTCATCCAACATCTTTTAATTGTCACATGACTTTTTTCCCCAAATTGTTCAAGCAGAACCGGTCTGGTCTCACATCCAGACACAGAAGACCTGTCTTATTCCGGAGCATTCCATGTTTCTATTGTTCCTCTTTTCAAAAGATTGAGGCACAAACAAAACAACACTGTATTCCAGGTTAGGGTTTTGCTCTATTTTGTGTATTGTTTTCCTGATTCCGTTGACTTTCAGTACTCTGGATGGGGAGAGAGAGACGTGGGCCTCTGTGACAAGGTCCTGTGCAGCTGGGAGGTCAGCACTGTTGCACAATCTCACTGTCCCCCGAAAGGAGAAATCATGGCCCTTGGCTGTGCCACTTGGGCAAAGCCAGACCACTCCTGGTCCCTCTTCATTGCATCTGCTCCTATTTTTTTTTTTTGCTCCAAAGGTGTGTGGAACTTCTCTGCTGGACCCCTGGACTTCAGGAAGGCTCTCGAGTCCACAGGTGATCATCTAAATTGGGGGGCAGACAGTAGAAACTCTTAATCTTCCATGATGACATCACTCCTAACTGCACATTTTGATCTGAGGCTTTGGAACCATCCTAACTATGGATTTCAGTAGTAGAATGAAGTCAGCACATTGCAGCTAGAATATCCAAATAAATGGGAAATCAACATGAAAGCATGGTAAACCGTAGAATTTTTTAGGACAGAGAACTTTGGGTTTATGCTGAACACGTTGTATGGATGGAACCAGCTGCGGTGTTTAGACAGAGCCCTTTGGGGAAAATAGTTTACAAGAAAATTGTTTATATTCAAAAAAGGTTATTCCGAAGACAAAATGAAATGTATAGATTCTTCCTTAGGAGACCAGACAGCCTGGGACCGCAGTGTGGCTGGCCCCCGTCAGCTGGCTTAGAGATTTCAGGGGCTCTACCCTCTGTGCCGTCTGCCTGCAGCAGGACCTCACTCATGAAGACATGGAAGCTCAGGAGTGGGCTTGATGATGTCACTTCTTACCTCTTCACTTCCGCATAACTTATCAGCTGAGCAAAACATAATCTAAAATAAACTCATGATACTGTCGCATGTTTATCTGTATGATCAAATGTGTTTATACCCTGACTCTCAAATAAGACTGAGGACAAGTCCAGAGGTCTTCAGTCAGAGGAAGGACAGGTCAGGTGGTCTTACATCATACGGCAGACACAACGTATTCCTAATACTGGAGAAAACAGGCATGAGCCTCACTCACAGGTAATGTGAATCTGTTCAGCAATCTGCATGCTCCTACTCTGCTGTACTCACAACGCTTCCCACTTCCCTGAGCCCACATGCCCCATCTGCCTCCCAGACGCCCTGAGGTTTTTCACGACATCCTCTAGAACAATCACTCCACAACCAGCAGCCTCCGCATTGTATTCACAAGCTCTCATCAGAGCACATGTACCACCTTCGTGTCTTAGCTCAAATCTAACTCTACTCTTGAAGCTCTCTATGAACTGAAACCAGTTAGTGGCTTTACATGTTCAGTATGTGTCAGTGTCCAAAAATAGCATGTGTCTTTACAATTCCCCTCTTCATAAAGCCAGATTTTTCATCCTATCCTCTCTCTATTGTCTGCATGATGTAGACCCTCATTCGTCAAAGACGTTGGCCCTTGGTCCATAGTCTTCTCCCCAGCCTAAGTGTAGCTACTGTTCTGTGTGATCTCAGTGCTTGGAGACCCCGGCTTCCAAGGGTGAACATCTCAGTGGCTGCCTCACCCATCCTGCTTACACAGGCCGCAAAGAAAGTCTCGGGTCCTGCTACTCCCTGACAATCCTCCTCATCTAAACTCACTGTCCAAACCTCTCTTCCTCCCAGATTGCTTGTCAGTCATTCCTGTTACAATCCTCTGTTGATTCCACTGGGGTGTCTAGTCCATCAGAGACTCTTGTATCCAATTTATCACCACTCTCCCTTGTTCATGTTCCTCTTATGGAAACACCCACGTTTAGTCTTTTTGGACTGTTGTTGTCATTTCCTTTGAGATCATTTCTGGAAGTACAGGTGGGTAGAGAGGTTCGCTTGCATTTCCTACTCAAATATCTTCACTACACCTTAAATTGTCATCTATCAAGTAGATCAGTTAAACCACTGCTCAGGTAGAAGCCTCTGAATTTGTCCTTTTAAATCACATGGTTTTCCTCTTCTCTGCTTTTATCACAACAATGGCCATGAGTTTTCATGATACCTGTATTGGGAGGAGTTGGGCTAATAAACTGTTTCTATGGACAGACTGGAGAGTGTTCACAGGATGGTGACTTTTCTCCCCAAGAGTGCTCAATTCAACCACGTCTTACGCCCTTCACATTGACTTTCTCTTCCTGTTACTCACAGTAAGTAGGACCACTGCTTACACAACCATTTTTTGTTGCTACTCTCATGCCCCAAATTAACATATATTGGGTTCTTGATTACTATGAATCAGGCATGATGACCATACGGGGTAGAGAATATCTTCCTACTCATTTTACAGATGAGAAAACTAAAGCTATGAAGTGTAAGTTCGTTGCCAAGGGCATCTAACTCTTAAGTCTAAGAGCATACACTGGGAGCCAAGTCTGATTACAGAACGCTTAATCACTCTGCTATTCTGCCTTTCTGATGGAAGTATCCCCTGGCTTCTTGGCAAAAGCTAAACATCTAAACAAAGTGGAGCAAACAAATCAAACTACCTTGCATGGATTCCTAAGTAGCTGATTCATGGGGAACGAGTGTGTCTGTACACAAGCAATGTTCACTGCTGGGTTAAAACATATGGCCATTCTCAATAAAGAACCTGATTCTCCAATGTTTCATGTTTACTAATAAAGTTGGAGGCCACCGTGTCTTTAGGGCGAAATGTATACAACTGCAGCTAACAAGTGAGAAATTGATCTGATTCATAAAATTGGCACCTGCAGCCTCAGCACCCTGGGCCAGCCTTACGTAAATGTTTTCAAAACAGTAAAACTTAGAAAGCACCAAAACATTCTAGTGAGTTAAAGCCTCAGCTTCTGTGCCCCTCCAGGCCCTCCTCAGCTTATTTCTTGGTCCCTTGCAGCACAGACACATGCAGAGAACCAAACAGGCAGTCAAGGCAACAGATGTGCCCTGGTTGGGGTCTTGCAAGGCTCAGCAGACCTTGTGAGCCAGGAAGTAGCCGGAGGAGGACCATGAGGAGGCCTCTCTGTGTCTCTCCTTCTTTACAGGTGGAGTGAAGAACTGAGGTGACACTCTCTCAAGCCCATGCCAGACTTCAGAATTAGATTCTAGGCATGTGGAGGTTTTGTCCCTTTCTTAGATTAAATTTTAACTAAAGAACATTTTGGTAGAAACAGAATACATCCATTGCTGGTCCATTCTATGTGCCAGTTTCATTAATTTATCATGTTAAAATTTTGACATGATCTGCGTTCTCAAAAGATTCTTTTCTGAAAGTCATCATATGCACTGAACCTGACCAGGAAAGACTTCTATTCCATCATGTAGTTTGTAGGGTTCAGCCCACTTCCACTCTTGTCCTAGCCTATCCCATCTGAGTAGTCTCATATTATTATAACTCTCTGTTCCCAGTTTGTTTACTTGGTTGTATATGTTGAACCCAAAATGAGTAAATACAAGTACTGTCAAGGTAATTGTTTCTCTTAACTGAGTCTCATATTTATCCTTATCCACATCCCTCCCTATGATTGAATCTTTCCTCATACAATGCCTGATGCAGAGAGCTTCTGGGGTAAACTGACATGACAGGAAAGGAAAACTCTTCACAAACATTCTCTCTAGAAAAGCTCTTTAAATGTGGCAGATGAAACTACTTCAACTGCAAGTAAATATGGAAAAGCAAAATTGTTTTGGAAAATCAATAGATATGTTTAAAAATTGTAAGGTGTTTGTTAACTATGCAAAAAAGGTGAAAGAGATGCTAAAGAGATGCAAACAGCTGAATATCCACAGCCCAGAAGTGACCATTGTTAATGTATTTGCCTCATAGTTTTAAAAAAGGAAATAAAATATATGGATAAACTTAGATTCTTCAGTGTAGCCATAGGACACCCTCAAAAATAAAGGGAATTCCCTCTAATCCATATGGAAGCTATGGATGCCCTTCCTCCCTCTCTTTCTCTGTCTCTCTCTCTCATATCTCTCTGTCAATGAAATCAACCTATCAATCTTTCTATCTCCTATCTATCTATTGATATCTATCTATCTACCTATTATCTATCTATACCTGTTTATCTACCATCTATCTATATCTATCATCTATCTACATCTGTCTATTATCTATCTATCTATATCTATCTATCATCTATTTCTATCATCTATCTGTATATTAATGGACCCGGGCACATATTTATTGACTGAATTGACATGACTTGGATCAGATAATAAAACTAATTTGGTCACTGGGATCTTCCACATCAAAACACGTGGAGAGATCTAGAGTCTGTCATACAGAGTGAAGTAAGTCAGAAAGAAAAAAACAAATATCGTATATTAACGCATATATGTGGAACCTAGAAAAATGGTACAGATGAACCGGTTTGCAGGGCAGAAATAGAGACACAGATGTAGAGAACAAACGTATGGACACCAAGGGGGGAAAGTGGGGGGGGGAAGAAAAAAGAAAACACCCCCCCAAAAAAACCCCAAAACAAAAACCAAAAAATACGTCAGACGTTTAAAATTTCCACCACTGCCCAGCAGAGTATGGAATTAAATCAGGTGCAGGAGGCGTGTAATGAAATGGTTATCAAGAAACGTACTTGGCTTGCTCAGCTCTGTGGTTAAATCTCTTATGAAGACTAAAATGCCTAAAATCCCAGGTCCCTGTTAGTCGTTGGTAAAAACTGACTCACGGTCCCAGTCACTTCCTCACATGGCTCTTTTCAGAAAACAGCGTGTACGCAAAAGTGTTCAGAGGAGCCCACAGAACTGTGCGGAGGCGGTGCAGCACCTCGGCAAGCCCCACCTGAGGGCTGGGTCTCCTACGTCAGATTCCAAGGCAGGTGCTTAGCAGCTCAGTGCTGCCTCTGGGATCCTGAGGGCACAGGGTGTCCTTGTTGCTAGGAAACTTCGTTGAGGAGAGGTGTGGTGTCTCTGCCATCTCTCTGTCCTGCACCTTCACAGTCCCAGGCAGATGACAGTTTCTCTGTAAATATTTGTTGACTGATGAAGAGGGGATGACAGATAAGTGGAATTAACATGGAGCAAATAACATGCGATGCCAGAGTCATTTTATTAGACTGTTGAATCAGAAAGGTCTCAGGAATTGCACTTATAGATAGCCTATGGGAGAATAAATTTCCACGAATTTTATTTTGAAAGAGAAGGCCTTAGGTTCCTTTGCTGCTCATCCCTTTCTTATCTCAAATGCTATGACTTTTGTTCAAATAGCTTTCCAGGCCCCACTGCAGACCTCTGTTCCAGGTAGAGATTTATTCCCCTCAATGAGCTGTCTCCTTAATCTCCTCCACTTCAAAGAATGCTTAATAGTTTCACTAACCTTTCTGAGGAGCTAGGAAGTTCTTGGAGTATCAGTATGGTTCTTGCTTTCCTCTTCAGCGCAAATTTCATTTCTGTAATATTAAAAATAAAGTGAGCGTAATATTCTACAGCATTAGACACACATTTTTAGCACACCTAACCATCACTTTTGCATGTTTATTTGAAACGCTGGCTCATGTATTTCAGAATGCTGTATACTCTTTGGTTTACAATATATTTCATTGTTTATATTTCAAGTGTTTCTATTGTTTCATGTTTTATATTGCTGAACAAAAATGAATATTTTGCTTCTTTTTCTACTTTACTTTCATACCATTGCGTCCTAAGTGCCCCATATAGCAGTTGTAGGAGGAACACAGAAAGTCATCATGCAATAAACCAAATTAAAAAAATTATAAGCCCTTTCCTGTTCCTTTCGTAGGTGATGCAGTTGGTATCGGAATCTTTTGATTTACACTGTGATGTAAAAAACTACTAGCTCCTTTTGTGTTAATTTATAGTTTACAAATTATGTTAGGAGACCCATCCTAAACATAGTAAGGATGAATAGTCATTTTTTTTGCATGTGACTAGTCATTTTATATAGGATCATCTTCTCCTGGCCTGATACCTTTAATCATTACATATAGTGTCTCCATCATTTTAAATGTTGAGTCCTTCATAGGAGTATTTTATGGGTTACCAGATTATCTGATTAGTTTGCCCTGTAAATTGTCCAATACTGTTACCAGGTTTTAAGGCATCATGATTCAGTTACATTAAAACTGGAATGTACTGAATATGAATTATCCAGACCTAATTTCATTTCTGAGTTTGGATTTTTGAAAATAAAGACTCAGAAACTAATTTATCTCAGATATATAATCATAACAATAAATTTCAACAGTTTCTGAAGCTAAATCTGTGGAATTGTGCCTTATCCCGAATAATTAAATTCACATTTAGCTTTATTCACTGTTCACTGCCTAAGGAAGAAAAATTTGCTAACACAGTTTTAGTATTACAACAAATATTTATGTTACATGGAAACTTCACTTCATCCTAATCACTAAATACTAAGCATAGAAGATTTGCAAATTAAATAAGCAGAGGATTATTGGTATCTGGACATGATTGATTAGTCATTTCTTGATACTAAATGGTAAAGACAACAGGCTTTTAATGTGATTCGATCTGAGCTTGCTTTGCAGGAAGGGGCATTAACTGTGGGTCTAGATCCCCATGTCTCGCCTGCCCTCCCTCTGGACCCAGGCAGAGAAGGAAGCCTGCACAGGTTCTTAAAGCTTCTGGGTAAAGGTGACACCTGCTTCCACTTGCAGCTCACAGGTAGAAGCCATGTGTCATGGACACACCTGAGCTTAACAGGGTGGGGACTTTTACATAACCCTCAAGGTGAGGGAGTGGGATATTCCACACACAGTACCAAGGGTGATGCATGTTTGGGTCCAAGGTGGTTTTCTAGTCGTGCAAATTGAGATTTGTTTTGGCTTTAAGTTTCCTGAGTCTCATTTTCTTCCTCTTGACCACAGGGATGATCATGCCCATCCTGAAGGACAGTTGGAGCTGAGGTAGCAGAATAAGCCTGGATGGCGTTGGGCTGGAGGAGGCCATCAGCAACTGGCCCTGCTCAGAGTGGCTGCACTGTGTTGAACAGTGTGAGTGTGTAGGAGTTTTATGTGGACTCCCCCATTTAGCGCCTACACTAACAGGTGCGTTATTGCCTCTGCTTCACATATAAAGAAAGCCAAGCTTGAAGCTGCATAACTTGACCGCCGTCAAATTAAACTAGATGGTGAAGCTGGGGCTGGGCCCTGGTCCTCCCCACCACAGGAGGAGGCTCAGCCAATTCACAGAAGGAATACAGTTGTTATCAGGGCTCCAGAGGCATCCTTGCTCATCCTGCCTGGCAAGGAAGTTGTCCACTTCCTCCCCCTGGACTTCAGTGGACCGCTGCTAATGGCACTCATCCTGCCAAATGTAGTGACCTTTCCCGACAGGCAGACCTTGCCTCGGCTTGTGTTTTATGAAGGAGAGCTCACTTTGAGGAGCTGCAAGAAGCTGAAGCTTGGAAGGTCAGGATATTAGGGGTTACTGAACTATGAGTAGGGAACACAGACAGGAGCAATGGTTTGTACAATGAAGCACTGATGTTTACAGTCTCTTTATAGACCAGGCACTGTGGACGGCATGTTTCTCACATTATTTCATCTAGTTCTCAGAGTGTATCTATAACTTGCCCAAGCCTGCCCAGCTGACCAGCGGGCTAGCTGACCTTAAATCCAAATTCTGGCATTCTTTCAATTTCATCCGGATAACAATAGTAACAGTAATAAATAATACAGAACTTCCTAAAATACATCCACACATACTCAACATAGAAATAAGCTTCTACTTTGTTTTTGTTCTGTGTTTTTTCTGCTTTGCTTACCCTCATGCCCCTCTCTCCTCAGGCTGCCTGAGCTGCTTGCTGAAGAGCACTTCATGCTCTAGGCCATTTCCGCATCCATGAACCAGTGCTGATTGTTTTACCTTTTACTAGCACTCTGTTACATGATAGATAAATTTATTTAATACAGTGGTCCATGCAAAAGGATTTGCTCATCTCCTGAACTGTCTCTTCTTTCCAAATGTCCAGTTTGGAATTCCTCAACATTGGACACTAGGAAATGTGTCTCTTTCTCTCTCTACATCTGTCTCTCATATACTAATATTAATTTAACATTATATGTTTTTATAATATTTACATATTTATATATGTATGTAAACTACATGCCTGTAACTTCAGAGTGACTTTTAAACTCCTTTTACCTTCTTTATTCAGTATCTACATCAAGTGAACAGAGACTTCTGCACAGATAAACGTTCCCGTCTCAGTTTAATGGTTGCTCCTAATAGTGAGATGAGCTTGATCAGATATATAAAGATACCAAGTCCAGACATGGAGAGAAATTAAATGTTTCTGCCGTGTGCAATCCCACAGGATACGGAAAGGTGGCCAAGGGTTATTATATAATAACCTTCTCTATTTCTGGAAGTTCTCTATTAAAGGACAAGTGGTTAGAAACAACTTCACAAAAAAATGATTTATTGTAATTGACATAGTTCTTCATTTGATTAGAAATATCCCAAGTGTAATAAATGCATATAAATCCATACCATATAATGTACATAAACACCACAACACATACAATACTGTGGTAATGTTTGCATTCATCTCAAGGTCATACCAAATACACAATTATACAATTTACATTTTATTTTTCTCTCATACACTGAAAATCCTTCTTTTTGTTTAGTAAGCTGAAACTTCTTCTAGATATTAAGCAAATATAAAACCTGGACCAAAAAACTTTAAGAAACATCTTTCCACAAAGTTCTTTTTCATAATTTTTTTGAATGTATTAAATTATTAGGAACCATTACCATACTGTTATCAAGAAATGTTTACAGCATCTGACATTTAAGATATATGCTAATTTAAAAAATAAGTTTAGACATAGATGTTTATCTTTTATATCAATAGTCAGTTTTGGTAAATAAACATGAACTATTCTTTTCAAGGAAATTTATCTGAATGCAAACCAAGATGCACCTGACCCCCAAACACTGCTTCTGTCAACTTCACTTCTGTCCACCACAAACAGTCCTTCTTCAGAATCTGTCCCAATACACATCCTGCTGTGGACCTCTGCTGTCTGCCTGTTCCACTGGGGAACGCTTCACAATTTGTACCTCCGAGAGTTTAACTAAAGGTATAGCTGAATCCGTGGCAGAGAGAGGTCCTTCGTGGCGCCTTCATTTTTAATCAGATGGCATTTTTCTTAACAGTTATCCTATCTCAGTCTGCGTCTCCTCTATTCTCTCCAAGTATTCTCCCGTGATCTCTCTAGATGCCTTGGCGTTGGGGTATAGACAAAGCCTCTTACAGAATCAAATGAGACACGCAAACTTTTCAGATCCCTGGGCTCCACCATAAACTTGCTGAATCCGCATCTCAGGGAGTGGCCAGCGTTTCTCCATTGTGCCTGAAATGCAGTCTTTCATAAGCCGTACTGATGGTGTCATTGAAGGATGTGTCAGTAGAATGGCCCCAATTATGTCACTAATCCCTGTAACCTAATAATATGCTCTCTCACATGGCAGAATGGTCTTTGAAGATGTGGTTCAGGTCATGGACCTTAAAACAGAGACATCCTGGATTATCCAGTGTGCCCATATAATCACGTGAGCCCTGAAGAGGTGAGAACATTCTTTGGCTGGAGGCAAGAGAGGCTGGCAGAAGCGAAGTCTGAGAAGCTCCAAGTGTGCAAAGAGATGCACCCCAATGGCTGGAGGGAGCCACATGGAAACCTGAGAAGACATTCAGGGGCCTCCAGTAGCAAAGACCAGCCCTGGCTAGGAGCCAGCAAGGAAACCAGGGGCTTCAGCCCTACAACCACAAGGAACTGAATCCTGCCAACACTGGAATGAGCCTGGAAGCAGATTATTCCCCAGAGCCTCCAGCAAGGAATGCTGAGAAATCACTCCAGGAATGCAGCTCACGCCTGGAGGAGGTAGAAATGTCTTCCTATTCGGAATCAAGTCCTTCACGAGATACATACATCTGTGTGCCTCACCAAGGGAAAATTTTCTTCTAAACTTCACAGAGAGCTTCCACAGTCTCTAGGGTGTACGACAGTCTCATCTGGATACCAGGTCTTGCTGGGCCTAGCCTGAGGTTGGGTTTGTTGATCCTCAACAATCCTCCTCCTGGCTTCTCTTACCAGTGTCACTAGCTGGTACCGCAGAGGCTGCAGATGCCTTTTCTAGCAGTATGGTGCTTGGTGCCACAGCCCAGATATACTGGGCATACACAGCCATCACCTAGGACTCCTGCTTCTGCCCTCAGGTGTGGGATTTCAGCACCAGTCCACGTGGACGCCACTTGTTCTCTCTCCACACTGGATGCTGCTATGGCAGGTGCCATCTTCCTGGGGACCATCTGGGCTGCCCGCCCTGGCCTGCTTCCTCCACCTCTTCCTTACTTGCCTCCTGCTTCACGTCAGGCTGTGGCTATCTCAGGGTTTTTCCAACCAGGCCCAATTAGGTTTTGATGTTTTCAGGGAAAACACAATATTTCGAATAGGACACTAGGGAATATTTTGTATCAAAGAGTAAACATGTTGACCAGACCACTGTGTGTGTGTGTATTCCTGGGCATGGAGCCAGGCCTCTGCAGCTATGACAAGTGTCTCCAGGTGATTCTGAGTAGTTGGTATAAATGCTGAGAACCACACTCTAGGTATTTCTCTGTTCCTTCTGAGCCCTCGTCATCACTGTCTCCTCCAGTGGACTGGAAGCTACATGTTAATCTGATGGACCTAGTTCATGCTCAACTACAAATGGCTGATGACTTGTTAAAACCTGTTACTCTCTTAACCCCAGAAGTGAACTGGCATTTTCAGCAGTAAAGAAGGTGGCAAAGCCTTTATGGCTCCTAACAACAGCTGTGCACAGCCTTCTCCCAGCACTCAGCCCTGGCGACCTTTGCCCTATCAGCCACAACCTGAGGCTCTCCAGGCTGGGAGGGGCTAAACAAGATACATTTATGTTCACAGTAGCTTGCCTATGGGGACCAATCCCTAAAATTGGATTTCTTCTCTTTTTTACTGACAAATAATAAAATGGACAGTTAAAAATCAATTGGATGTTTGACCTGCATGTAAATGAAATAGACCCAGGCCCATCCTGTGGGAACCGTGCCCTCAGGTTACAGCGGAAATTGCTTTGTTGTAATGCTGTGGACAACCTCCTGTGAGGAAATCTCATCCAATTCTCCACAGGGACAAAGGGTGTTACTGGTTTGTACTTTGCTGTAGGGCTGATCTGTTTGTTGTTTCCCTTCAGCCTTGATATCATTCCTGTTCATGATTTACAGCTTGGAAGCCAAATGCACTTCAGAGTCTGCAACTGATAAAACCCGGTGGATAATGACGGAGACAAAGTGCTAAAGGCAGCTGCTTACCCCACCACCTGCCTGGTGACGTGGTGAGGACCTGGAAAGCTGTCCTGGAAACCCAGCGTCTGTCACCTGGTTTACAGTAAGTCAGTCTGCATTCAAGGGTTTGGAAGGAAAGGAGTGAAGGCGGGAAAGAAGTAAGACAAGAGACAGAGAGCCTCAGAGACAGAGACAGAGAAACACGAAGAGAGAATGTTCACCTCAAGGTTTCATATGCTCCAACTACTAGTCCCTTGTCCCATGTTCACTGGCAAATTGTGAAACCCACCCACACTTTGATTTGTATTATTGAGTCATTGTGACAAAAGGGAGTCCCACATACATTTAAATGCACAGGAACTGGGGGGTTTTGATTTAGGCCTCCCTCCCAGAAAGACACTAAGAGCTGCGACATGCTTGGTAGGTACTGGCTGTGTGGGGCATGGACGGAGACAGCACTGCCCACTCCAGCAGGGGCATGGCCGAAATCAGCCAACATCTGCTGATGTTGTAGTTTAGCCCTGCGATGGATGGGCAAGGTGCTGTGGCTGTCAGGATGAAGGAGAGGATCTCTGTCCCCTTGGAGTTCAGATCCAGGTGAGAAAACAGAACCATGTGACAGAACAGTCAGGAAATGGCCGTGTAATAGGACAAGTGTGGAGTTAACCACAGGGTAAGTGCTGAGGGGCTGGAAGGGGAGGGGAGCGAGATGAGTGGGGGCTGCTGCAGTCAGAGTTCGGGGGTGGCTGTGAGGAACCCCTTATGCTTCTGAGAGAAAGGACTGATTCACAGGAAACTGTGGACCCATATCCTCAGGAGATGGCAGTGCTGGGACGCCTGGGGCTGTTAAGACAGAGGTTCTCACCGAGGATGTTTCCAAGGTGGTCACCCTGTGGGGTGCATTTGTCAAAGGACACCTTCAGGAGCAGCACTGGACTTCAGTCTCAGACACACCAAGAAATGGTGACCACAAAAGAAGGAAGCCTGAGTGTGGAGAATTTTACTTTATTTGACTTTGTACAAATGATTGCAGCTAAGAGGATTATTTTTCTCCAAAATACATTTCCTTAAAAAATGTAGGCAGCAGATGAGTAAATTTTAGGGGAACTTAAATGGTTTTTATTTGTATTTATAGATGAGTAATCTGTTTCTTAGTTGAGCTGTAAACTGAGGTCTGTATTTGGTATTCTTAGGAAAACAATTAAATCATTAGCACGTTTAAACTTTAAAAGGGACAGTTAACTGTGAGTAAAACAAACAAACCCAAAACACATGACTCAGAAGAAAAAAGCCATCCCTCAAAAGCTAATATTTTTCCTCGCTTTTCCTCAGTCTGGGGGTCCAATGGCCACTGGCTCTAATAGGACAGTAATTTTCCCTCCTGGAAGCAGTGACATTTTAGTGATTGATAAGGTGCATTATTTTAAGTACATAATAAGCTTGTGGCCATTCCAGCTGAGTGGAGCTATCTAAGTGGAAGGTCATCATCATTGCCATTAGGAAAGAAACAGTTTCTAATGATAATCTCCTTTAACTTTGGCTGTCACTGCACTCCAGTCAGTTAAAGAGGTGATCTGGCCCCATCGCAGCCTAAAGAGCCCGTTCAGTGTGTCAAGGAGGCCACTGCTTGTGTATTAATGTAATGCGCTCCCTTCCCAAGCGGCTGTTTCTTGTTGTTGTGTCCACGGGATGTGGGTGGAGGAGGTGGCCTGACAGATGGAGTGATTTTTCAGGTGCTTTAGTGGTCATGTCTGACCAACTGACATCTCCTAAGGGACACTTCTGGTGAACTTTTTCCCAGGCAAAAATGACGAACTGGGTTTGTTTGTTTTTTCTTCATCTCTGCTGAGGCCAGATTTATGGAACTGAAGTAACGCAAGATGACAAAGACTGACCACAGATCAGGCATGAGGGCTGTGCACAAAGCTCTCACAATCCAGGTGACCCCTCCTGGCCTGCCTCCTGTTAAACTCTTTGCATCACCAGCACGCTTTTAACATATTCAGAAACAAGCATCATAGTCAGCCCCACGTGTTCTCGGTGGGAGGTGGGGAGAAGCTGCTCTGTACTCTTGGAAGGAGAGAATAAGGGGAGAGTCTTTCACTCTTCCCTTTGGTTTGACTAAAATTTCAGGATGAATCGAACTTGAGCTTCATGGTTAGTATGAGATAATAGAGAACATACAATTAAATACTCACTGAACCCAATACAAGGATGATTCAAACTGAAATGAGTTTCAGGGTCATCCTGGCTGTCAGAGACCCAGACCACCCACCCAGACACAGCAAAGCAGGAGGCTCTTTATGAGGCAGTGGATGCAGAGAGGGCTGTGAGTGCCCGGAGGTCACCTCTTTGCAGAGACCCCAGGAGCTCCAGGAAGCCGACGCCAGCCCGCTCAGCTGACACAAACCTATAGTCAGATTCTGCTGAAGAGTCAGAGTTCCAGTACAGCGAGGGGATCCTTGGAGGGGGTGCTTGGCAGTTTGGGAACTAGAAATGGGAGGCAGCATTGTTCAATTGAAGAATCCATGCTGCCTGTTTTTAATTAATAGATTTCATTTTTGGAGCAGTTTTAGGGTTTCAGAAGAATTGAGAGGAAAACACAGTTACCATATACCTCTTCAGGGCTGAGCTTCCCCTATTATTAACACATTTCGTTACTGTGGTATATTTGATGAGCCAATATTAATACAGTATTATTAACTACAGTGCATAGTTTACATTAGAGCTTACTCTGCATTGTACATTCTATGGGTTTGGACAAATGTATAATGACACGGGTCCATCATTATTGTATTGTACAGACTAGTTTCACTTCCCTAAAAATCCTCTGTACTCCACCTATTCATCCCTCACACATCACTCCCACCCCTGGCAACCACTGAACTTTTTACTGTCTCCACTGTTTTGCCTTTTCTAGAATGTCTTATAGTTGGACTCATGCAGTGTGTAGCCTTTTCAAATTGGCTTCTTTCACTTAGTAACATGCATTTAACTCATTTCTTTTTAGCACTGAATAATATTCTGTCTGGACGGACCACAGTTTATCCATTCACCTACTGAAGTACATCTTGGTTGCTTCCAAGTTTTGGCAATTATGAATAAAGCTTCTATAAACATCCATGTGCAGATTTTTATGTGGTGATATTTTCAATTCGCTGGGTAAACAACCAAGGAGCATGACTGCTGGTTCACAGAGTAAGAGTTTTGGTTAAAAAACTCTTTTTATGACTTTTGTAAAAAATTGTCTGTTTTCCAAAGTGGCCATACCATTTTGCATTCCCACCAGAAACAAATGAGAGTCCCTTTTGCTCCACATCCTGGCCTTTGACGTTGTCACTGTTTTGGATTTTAGCTATTCTAATAGGAGTGCAGTGGTATCTTATTGATTTAACTTGCATTTCCCCAATGACATATGATGTTGAGCACTTTTCATAGGCTTATTTTCCTTCTATGTATCTTCAGTGATGATTCTGTTCTGCTCTTTTGCCCATTTTTTAGTTTTTTGTTTTTTGTTTTTTTTTGCGGTATGCGGATCTTTCACTGTTGTGACCTTTCCCGTTGCGAAGCACAGGCTCCGGACGCGCAGGCTCAGAGGCCATGGCTCACGGGCATAGCCGCTCCGCGGCATGTGGGATCTTCCCAGACCGGGGCACAAACCCGTGTCCCCTGCATCGGCAGGCGGACTCTCAACCACTGTGCCACCAGGGAAGCCCTAGTTTTGTTTTTTAATTGTTGGATTTTAAGAGTTCTTTGTATATTTTTGATACCAGTCCTTTATTAAATATGTTCTTTGCTAGTATTTTTTTCACAGTCTGGCTTCTCTTTTCCTTCTCCTAATAGTGTCTTTGGCAAAGTAGAAGATTTTAATTTTAATAAATTCCATTTTATCAATTCTTTCATGGATTGTACTTACAATGCTGTATATAAGTTGTTGCCATACCCAAGGTCACGTAGGTTTTCTCCTATGTTATTGTTTAGCAGTTTTAAACTTCTGTTTTACATGTAGAACTATGATTCATTTTGAATCAATTTCTGAAAAAGATGTAAGGTCAGTGTCTAGATTCATTTTTTTTTTTTGCACATTAATATTCAGTTGTTCCAGAACCATTTCCTGATGAGACTGTCTTTGTTACACTGAGTTGCCTTTGCTCATCTGTCAAAGATCAGTTGATGATATTTATCTGGGTCTACTTCTAGACTACTTTGTTCCATTGATCTATTTGTTTCTTCTTTTGCCAATACCACACTATCTTGATTACTGTAGCTTTATAGTAAGTCTTGAAGTTGGGTAGTGTCTGTCCTCCAACTTTGTTCTTCTCCTTTGATATTGTGTTGGCTACTCTGAGTCTTCTGTCTCTTTATGTAAACTTTAGAGTCCACCTATCAATATCCATAAAATAACTTGCTGGGATTTTGATCAGGATTGCATTGAATCTATAGATCAAGTTGGGAAGAACTGGAATCCTGACAGTCTAATGGGTGTAAATCTAATGGGTGTAATTAGATTTAGATGAGGTCATGAGGGTGTGGGGCCCCATCATGGGATTAGTACCCTTTATAAGAAGAGACACCAGAGAGTTGGAACTCTCTCTGCCATGTAAGGACACAGAAGAAAAGCGGCCTCTGCAAACCTGAAAAAGGCTTTTCCAGAACACAACCATGCTGGCACACTGATCTCTGATGTCCAGCCACCAGAACTGTGAGAAGTCAACTTCTGCTGTTTAGGCCACCCAGTAAATGGTATTCCCATGTATCAGCCCAAATGGACCATGACAACTTGCAAATAGGCAATATGAGGTTCATAAACTGAAATTATTTAAAAAAATTTTTACATTACTTCAATGTAATTCTATACAATTATTTAAAATTGATTACTTCAGACTTATTTGAGTTCTTGTAATACATCAATTTCTGACAACTTGCACACAGATTATAGTGAAATCAACTGATTATCATTCTCTGGAGCATATTTTTTCCAAAGAGAATGCTTTAAATACATATAAGAGGACATTTCAACAAAAGAGACTGCTCAAGTGAAACTGTGATTGTCTAAGAAACACATATATTTTCATTTCAGAATAGCATTATGTTATACTGATAGAGATTCTTCATTTTCTCTGGAAAAGCAAGATATGGGTATTCCGATGTCACTGTAAGTACCTGAAACTATAGAGTCTTTTACGAAGAAAATAATCTGTTTTGAAAATAAAGGGCTACTGATCCTAACAAGAAGTTTTTTAAAAAAACCTGTTTTCTAATAGATTTGCAAGAAGATTATAGCAACATTTACCTTTCAATGGAAGTAATTTGTGTACAATCTGACTTCAAAGACGCAGTGATGTGGATTACTGTGTTACTTTATTCTGTGCCTAGTGTGACTGGAAGTTTAGAGCACAGCAGTAATGAGACGAGGATTGTGACGGAGGACCTCTGAAGACCAGTTAGATGCACTCAGTCCTGCTGCCACAATCTGTCTCTCAAAGCAGGACAAAGTACCTTGATGGTTGATGATCAAAAGCAGATTGCAGAGGTGTATGGAGGAATTGAGGCACATGGGGATGGGGTGGAGGCTCAGAGTACTGGCTTTGCTGAATTGATTCAGAAGTACTGTATGTAGATGGAGAAAAATACACTGATTTTAAAGGCTAAATCTCCTAAAGTGGGATTCAGCCTTCTTCCATATCTTACTCTTACATCACTCTGTTAATTTTTATTTTTAAAGTCTGGCTTCTGGAATCATTTTCTTCTTTTTCTTAATTTTATTGCCATCAATTTAGTCAACTGGTGTCCTTAGTAGTACAGTAAGATGCAAGTAAGCATTAGCTTGATATTTATACACTGAGTTGGTTGCTGGGTAAAACCAAATGTGTTAATAAGCTAAAGAATAGGCAAAAAGTATTCATGAAAACTTACTTGGACATTTTATTTTCTGTCATTCATGAAAACTTACTTGGACATTTTTATTTTATTACATTACATTTAATGTAATCATACTACATTTTCCCCTTTGATGTCACTAAATTAGTGCATTTTTAGTGCTCTAAGTGTAAAAAATGAACATATTGCTTCACTGTATTTTTATGGTTTTAGCTGATTAGTTTTAAAGTCTTGCATAGTTAAAAGCTATACCACATTGCCACCAGATGAGCCACAAAATTATCTTACTGTGAGTGCAAATAAGAGAATGGTATGAAGGGGCAAATAACTTCTTTGAGGACATGACCCTCCCCACTGTCAACAAGAATGGATTTTCAGTGCACTTAATGTCAACAGTGACCAGATATGTACTCAGAGTCAAACATCATTTTTGCCCAACAAGATTGAACTGGAGCGGAAGCTGTTGTGAAAACAGGAAAAAATGTAAAGAAGATGAACGCTTGAAATATGGACACGGGGAATGAAGCCCACAACAGATTCAAATCAACAGCTGTCCTTAAGGGACTCATTTTCCACTGGGGTTTGCCTGAAAATACACCCCAGAGCTTTTTGTGTCCCAAAGGCAACTATTACTTTTGAGCTAACACATACCATTTGTTACTATAATTTTCAGAGCAATTAGAAATAAAATCATTTTTAATATCAAATCAATATTTTCACCTGATTCAGAGTATCTCTTAAAAATATATCGAGATGTGTACTTCTCAGAAACAAATATTAAACATACTAACTCTGTTACCAGGCAACAAATTCTTAATCACTTCACTGAAACAGAGGTTAGCATATCAACTTTCATTATCCTACAGAAGTTGACTCTGGGGAAAAACACATGCACCATACTGGAATTTGTTAAAGCCAGGAATTTATGTTTTGATTTTCAACTGAAGTATAAATGTTGCTGTGAGTTCTATGACATTTCAAAATACTCCACTGTTTGGACAGATACCATTTTTAGAAAAGTACATCCATGTCCTAAGCCTTGGCAACCTTCCATAGATGGAAAGTTGAGATTTCCTCAGGCTTACAGTAGGAGAAACAAGTTGCTTAAATTTCCTATTCTCCCACTACACCTGGACCATGTTAACTGTTCAAGATTTCTACCCACCTGTGCTGTTTTGGGTAGAAGACAAGAAGGAGGAAGAAAGAGCTGAGGAAAGCTTAGTGTTAAGAAAGATTCAGAAAGACAGGATATGGTGGCCATTCAAAGGTGCTTCTATAAGGAAGTAAAAAACATACCTGCATAGGTGAAGGAGAGGTACCAATTTTCATTTGCAATATGAATGAGTCATGGGTCTGAAATGTACAGCGTGGGGAATATAGTCAATAACTACGTAATATCTTTGTATGGTAACATATTGTAACTAGACTTATCATGGTGATAGCTTTAAAATGCATAGAAATATTGAATCACTATTTTGTGTAATAGGAGGTAACATAGTGTTGTACTGATAGATCAATTATGCTTCAAAGACAAACAAACAAACAAACAAACTCAGAAAAAGAGATCAGATTTGTGGTTACCAGAATCAGGGGATTGGGGAAGGGGGAACTGGATAAAGGCAATCAAAAGGTACAAACTTCAAATTATAAGATAAATAAGTACTAGGGATGTAATATACAACAATAATAATTAACACTGCGGTATGTTATATACATTAAGAGAATTAATCCTAAGAATTCTCATGACAAGGAAAATTTTTTTCTGTTTAATTTTGCACATATTTATCTTAGAATTGGATGTTCACTAAATGTATTGTATCAATAATAATCACTTCATGCTGTAAGTCAAATCATTGTGCTGTACACCTGAAACTTATACAGTGCTGTATGTCAATTATATTTCAATAAAACTGGAAAATAAAAGAACTACAGAGCAATTCTCTCATTTCTGTCACATCCTTTTTTCTTACTCATATATAACCCACCAAAATCAAGTCCTGGATTTAATTTGTAGATTACGAAGGCAGACAAAAACTTTGCAACTTCTGCCATCAAGAGGTGGGGTCTTTTCTCCATCCTGTGAATCTGGGCTGGCATCTGACTTGTCTTGACCAATCAAATGTGGCAAAGGTGTTGTCTTGAGTTCTCAGTCCAGCCCTCAAGAGGTGTTGCAGTGTTTCCTTAGAACTCTGTTACCACGTGGGAAACACTGTCTACTTTGCTGAGACACCTCGTGGAGCAGAGTCCTGGGTGAGGTTTTCTTCAGCCGACCAGGCCTAGCAACTTCCAAGCTGTCCACAGACATGTTACTGATCCCTGCTGAGAAATAGTGTCCAGCTGAGCTCAAACCAAACTGAATTCAGAGTTGTTCTAACTCACTAAGTTTTGAAGTGGTCTGTTATGCAGCAAAAGTGAACTGACAGAGAAATTGGTATCTGGAAGTAGGATGCTGAAAACAACAGCTGAAAGCTAAAACACCAGCACTGGGACAAGGCAGTGAGTGGAGGCTGGATGCAAAAGCTAGAAAAATGATGAGCAAATTACTGGTGGACGCTTGTTAGAAAAATTCTACACAAAACTGGGGAAATGGTGGCCTGTGTTACGCAGATGTGAAACAACTGGGAAAACATCTCCTCTGGTAACTGGCATGAGAGAAAACACAACCTAAAGCACTTGCAGACTTTGCCAAGGTGATGTCCAGGCAAAATGTGGGCCCGGCTTGTTGGCTTCTTTCAGTTATTTATGATGAGATACAAGAAGAGTGAGAAGGACTAAAGAAAAATTATTCAGTTCTGCACATGGGATTTTGAGTGAATACAGAATAGGCAGGGCTTGCTGGTTTGGAAAATAAAACAATTTCCCTTTCCCACACTCCAGATCTGGTGAAGGATTCTTACAGTGAAAGGAGCCCTCTGAAATGCTGACAGTGCTGCTCAGCAGACCTTCTCATCTACATCAGGACTTGTAAGTTTCCTCAGGGTGCAGCCTCCCAGAAGCTCACTCACAGAATAACTGTAAGAATAGGTTGAGAAAGACTAGTCTCCGGGTCCCCGAGGGTGTGGCTCTGATTGACTGAAGAGGACTGACTTGTAATACATAAGAAGCCCACATGATTTTAAGAAAGTTGTATATGAAAATGTGATACCAGCTTGCATTATAAGAGTCCAAGGTTGATAAAAGCAGAGGGCCTCTGAGTCCTCAGTTTTCTATGTGCAGGAAGCAAGTTGAGAAAGGTGATTATCTGCCAGCCCAGCCATTCCTTGCAGAGAAGGAAGGCTGTCTTGGAGCACAGATACAGAGCCCAGTCGGTGAAACCAAGATCCAGAAAGTGATGGAATTCAAAGTCACCCCCAGGGAGCAGAGCCAGGCCCAATCGGGAATGCTGCCTGCACTGCTAAGGGGCACGTAGTAACTATGGCTTGGCAGAATTTCAGAGTTATTATGGACCAGCAACTACAGTGTGTCTCTATTCCTCCTCTACTTAAGTGGGAGTGTCTGATGCAAGAATCTCGTCCCCCTGCCATACTATTTCCAGGGTTTGTGAAGGACAGATAACTCATCTTCTAAATCCTAGGTCTCTGAGTCAAGAGGGGTTGCATTCAAGCTGCATGTGGACGTGATGTTGATGAAAAGAGCCTGGATTTGAGCTTGACACCATGGTATGACGAGACATTTGGGCCTTTGGTTGGGTGAGGAGTGAATCTTATACCAGGGACGGATGTGGATCACTTGGAACAGAGAGTGGATTGACTGTCACAGTCATGGTCTCAACTTGGTCATTTCTCATACAGTGTGACCTATACTGAGTCAGGGTTTGGCCACTGAACTTGCTTTGGCCAGTGGGACAACAGCACATTTGATGCAAGCACAGTCTTGAGAAGTGCTTTCCAAATGGGACTTGCACTCCTTAGCTGCTCATGGAATGCTGCCACCAGGCTAACGTGATCAATGATAACAAACCTGTGGGGTGGTCCCTCCCACTGCATAGCTGACAGTCAGCCAGTGAGCAAATACGTGAGAGAAGTCACAAGGGCAAGTAAATGCTACCATAACACCATGAACAAAATATATTCTGTGTCAAGGACAGAACTTTAGAGTAAAATGCTCTGATTACTTTGAGATTTCCATGTTTTAGATGATTTCTTTAAGTCTTCATGTTCAGAAATATATGTTGTCTTTAATTTGTAATGTGGTGAGAAATACTGTCCCTTATCTTTGTATCTAGATCTTTCTTGGGCAAAGGTACCATTGAAGTGTACGATATTCAAGCTAGAGAACTGAAAAAATGAGTATATCAGGACCTCTTCTTGCTGCATTCATAAGATTAGGCCTGGCATGTGTAAAGAGCATGGATTTACTTTAATTCTGTTCCAGTTCTTATTGAAAGTTGTAATATTTCTTTATCCTTATCTACACAAAGACAAAATCTAAATGTTTGAGCGAAATGTGCTATTTACCATAATATTTGCTAGTATGTTGGTATAACTACAAGTATGACCAGATACTTATGACCCAGCTTTTTAAAAGCTCTTATTCCCAGGTTCTGCAAACAGTGAGATGGTAAAATAACTGAGCAGTGTACTGACAGTGAGAGTCAGACACATCTAGCAACGTGCCCTTCCGGAGGGACACACCTCACGTCACCAGGCCTCATGTCTTTTCACAGCGCGTCCTCCGAATTCTGTCATTCTGTGGTTATTACTATCATTTGGAAACACGGCAATATATACTGATGATAGCCCTAGCTGGAGACATCCCCCAAATATGTAATTTTAAAAGTTCACGGGCTTTCCATGACTGGTGTGGGCATGGGTTCTCAGCTGTCAATGTCTGTCAGGGTGCTCACAGCAGCAGGTGTTTCTGGGACTCTTCTCCACATGAACTGCGAAGGCTACACCGCAAGAGACAGATGTGCTGTTTGCATTTTTGTTTTTGTTGCTTTTTTTAACCATAATACAGAAACATCACACTTGCTGAGAGAAAACAGCATCTCTCTTATGAAACATACCTTTACTTGAAAGGTGCACAAGGGAGATTTTGACTTCTAGCTGTGATACAGTAACTGGCATGGGGCTAACTCCCCCCACTCTCAACAACCATGACACTGGACAAGACATATGAAGCACTGCTTTCAGGCTTTGGATAAAGACAGTCCAAGGCTGCCATCCATTTGATGACATTTGTTTTAGAAATGCCATCATTTCTAAAATGATGAGTGAGTGCCACAATCACACTGGTTCTCATCTGGGGACAATTTCCTACCACAGCACAAAATAAGGAATCCAAGCAGAGTGCCATGATACTGCTGAGCTGAGAGCTCAGAGTTTGGGGCAGGGGAGGGGGCTTGAATCTGTAGAGTTTGCCATGGAGAACAAGAACTGCACAGAACAGGGTTCTTATGCCTCAGGGTGAGGCGCAGCAAATCATGGCAGAAAAAAACGGTGCTCTGAGGTTAAGAACTGAGATTCTGAAGGTCATGTTGGGGTAGAGTCTGTTGGAGTTTCAGTCCAGCCAGAGTGGAGAAAATGCAACTCATCATAAAAAATCTACACATCAGGAAGAAACATAAAGAAATGCCATAAATGCCCCCGGCTCTATTTCTCCTTCTTCCCTGTTGCTGGTGTCCACTTGCTCCAGTCATCTTGCTTCCAATCACAGAGGATGACTCTGCATAAAAAGGCCTCTGAAGACAGACTTGCTAGTACAGGTTCAGGGGGAGTCATTCCTGGCGAGGCAGAGACAAGCCACCAGCACGAGAAGATCTTAACCGGGCCACGTCCAGCCAGCCACAGCAAGGGTTGTCACAGATAAGACCAGGTCCAAGGGGCTGACCCTCCACTACCCAGTGGAGGAATGACCCACTTACCACAGCTGTACTGTTCTGGATTCAGAGAGAAGTAAAACTTCTGCTGTGAAGATCATACACCTGAAGTCAGGATATTTCCCTGTTTTCTAATCCATGTGCCAAGCACAACCACAGGGGTGCAGAACCACCAGCTGTGTGGCTGACAAGGTCTTGGTGCTCCAGCCAGGTGTCAGGCCTGAGCCTCTGAGGTGAGAGAGCCGAGTTCAGGGTATCGGACCACTACAGACCTCCTGGCCCCACATAATATCAATCAGCAAGAGCTCTTCCAGAGATCTCAATCTCAACGCTAAGACCCAGCTCCATTCAATGACCAGCAAGCTCCAGTGCTGGACACTCCATGCCAAACAACTAGCAAGACAGGAACACAACCCCACCCATTAGGAGAGAGGCTGACTAAATTAGCACAGCAATTTCACAGACACCCCAAAACCCACCACTGGATGTGGGCCTGCCCACCAGAAAGACAAGATCGAACCTCATCCACCAGAACACAGGCACTAGTCCCCTCCACCAGGAAGCCTACACAAGCCACTGAACCAACCTTACCCACTGTGGGCAGACACCAAAAAACAACGGGAACTACAAACCTGCAGCCTGCGAAAAGGAGACCCGAAACAGTAAGTTAAGAAAAATGAGAAGACAGAAAAACACACAGCAGATGAAGGAGCAAGATAAAAATCCACCAGACCAAAGAAATGAAGAGGAAATAGATAGTCTATCTGAAAAAGAATTCAGAGTCATGATAGTAAAGATGATCCAAAATCTTGGAAATAGAATGGAGAAAATACAAGAAACGTTTAACAAGGACACAGAAGAACTAAAGAGCAAACAAACAGTGATGAACAACATAATTAAAAATTCTCTAGAAGGGATCAATAGCAGAATAACAGGCAGAGGAACGGATAAGTGACCTAGAAGATACAATAGCGGAAATAACTATCACAGAGCAGAGCAAAGAAAAAAGAATGAAAAGAATTGAGGACTGTCTCAGAGACCTCTGGGCCAACATTAAATGCACCAACATTTGAATTATAGGAGTCCCAGAAGAAGAAGAGAAAAAGAAAGGGACTGAGAAAATATTTGAAGAGATTATAGTTGAAAACTTCCCTAATATGGGAAAAGAAATAGTCAGTCAAGTGAAGGAAGCACAGAGACCCATTCAAGATAAATCCAAGGAGAAACACGCCAAGACACTATTAATCAAACTATCAAAATTTAAATACAAAGAAAATACATTAAAAGCAGCAAGGCAAAAGCAACAAATCATATACAAGGTAATCCCAAAAGGTTAACAGCTGATCTTTCAGCAGAAACTGCAAGGCAGAGGTAGTGGCACGACATATTTAAAGTGATGAAAGGGAGAAAGCTACAACCAAGATTACGCTACCCAGCAAGGATTCAATAACAAGAAGGGTTTAAATGGACAAAAATTTCAAGAGAATCTTCAGAAAAGAAAATATACTGATGGCAAATAAGCACATGAATTAAACACTCAACATCACTAGTGATTTGTGAAATTTAAATTAAAATCACTATAGCTAGTACTAAGCATACTCTATAATCGTTACCATTCAGAAGACAATACCAAATCTTGGAATGTACATGGAATAACTGGAAATCTCATGAACTGTGACTTGGAATGTAAAGTAGTACACCCACTTTGGCATACAATTTGCCAGTTTTTTGCAAAGTTAAATATTTACCTTCTGATTCATTTATTAATTAATGAAAACAATAGAAATCAAAACATTGTTGACAAAAGACTTGTGTTTGAATCTTCATGACAACTTTATTCATTATAGCCAAAATTTATTTAAAAAGCCAGTATCTGCCAAATTTGTGAATGGGTGAATAAACTGTGGTTATGTCCATAGGAAATAATGCTATTCAGAAAAAAAGAAACGAACTACTACTAACATGCAACAACCTAGAAGAATTTCAAAAATAAGTGAAAATGAAAGGGTCATCCATAAAAGATTTCATATTATATGATTTCATGTGTTTTAGATTGTGTACTGTACAAAATTAGGTGATAAAGAGCAGATAAATGGTTGCTTAGGGCCAGGTGGGATGGTAGGAATTAACTGCAAAGGCGTAGTGTGGAAATTTGGGGGTAACTAAAATGTTCTATACTATGTGTTGGTGGTTACGTGGCTGGATATGTTGTCAGAACTCATCAAACTATAAAATCAAAATTAATTAAATTTATTATAAGTGTATTATACCCCAATAAAGCTGATATAAAAATTAATAGAAATAAAAACTTTGTCAGAAAAACAAAAGCTGAGAGAAAACATTTCCAGCAGCCCTGCATTCCAAGAAATGTTAAAATAAGTTATTCATGCAGAATGAAAACTACACCAGATGGAAACCTGTATCAACAGAAAGAAATGAAGAGCACTAGAAATTGTAAATATGGGTAGACATATAAAAGACATTTTTCCTAACTTTTTCATCCTTTTAAATGATCACTAACTCTAATGAAAATATAACAGAAGTGCATTGCTGAGTTTCTAACATATCTAAATTAAAAATGTATGATAGTAATAGCAAAAAACAGGAATGGGGAAATGCTAGTATACTGCTGAAATGTTTCTGCACTGTATGTGAATGTCATCTGAAATATGTTAAAGTTATACGCTGTAAACTTAAGAGCTACCACTAAAATGTAAAAGGTAGAGCTGTTAGGCCATTTGTGGAGGCTAAATTAAATTCAATTCAAATACAGGCAGGGAAATATAAACAGTGATCAACTGAGACAAATAGAAAACACAGAGCAATATGGTAGATTTAAATCTTTTGAAAATTACATAAGATATAAATAATAGTCTAAGCAATTAATAGGTGGACATTGTTTGGACAAAAAAAAGGCAAACTATGAAAGATTACTCAAAAAATAATTTGAATTGTTCCATACTTATTAAATAAATCAAATTCATCATTATAATTTTTTCTACATAGAACGTTCCAGTCCCAGTGGCTTTACTGATAAATTTTACCAAATAGATAAAGACAATATACCATTTTACATAACCTTCTCCAGAAATACACTTTGGAACATTATTAAATCCATTTAATGAGGCCAGCATTACCCTGATACATATATACATATAGCTGTATCTATATCTCTGTCTATCTAGGTAGATAGGTAGATGTAGATATGAATATAGACATAACAATCCTTAAGAAGAATTAGGTCATCAAATCCAGCAATATATAAAAATGATTACACTTTAGGAGGAAGTTTATCTGAGGAATGCAATTTTCATTTAGCATTTGAAAAAAAAAATCACTGAATGTAATTTACATACTATTAGGCTCAAAGAAAATCTGTATGATTTTCTCAATAGTTGCATAAAAGGCATTTGAGAATCAAAACTCATTCAGGATAAAAACCTCTCAAGAAACTAGAAATAGAAGATTATTTCCTCAACCTGATAAACCTCATGAGTAACCTACAGCTAACAGCAGGCAGAATTACATTTTTCACAAGTGATGGTACAGGACGTGGATATCAGTTCTCACTACTTCAATTTAGGTATTGGAAAGTAGTTCCTATACAACACAATACGTCAAAAATAAGGAGTGATGTTTACAAAAACTGGAAAGAAATAAGTAACTTTATTTGCACATTGCCTTAATGTATACTCAAGAAAATTAAAAAAGATACAAACTAATAGATGTAAAAGTGAACTTAGTGAAGTTTCAGGATACAAGGTCATTATACAAAGAACAATTGTATTTCTTTGTATTAGCTATGAACAATGGGAAAATGCCAAAAAAATACCATTTACAATAGTAGTAAAAACACCAAATACTTAAGGGAAACTCTTTAATAAAAGCTAAAGCATATTACACTAAAAAACTGCAAAATATTGTTAAAGGGAAAGTAAAAAGAAGTTAAAGAGGAACTTCACTGGTGGCGCAGTGGTTAGGAATCCTCCTACCGATGCAGGGGACATGGGTTTGAGCCCTGGTCCAGGAAGATCCCACATGCTGCGGAGCAACTAAGCCTGTGCACTGCAACTACTGAACCTGCGCTCTAGAGCCCGCGAGCCACAACTACTGAAGCCTGCACACCTAGAGCCCATGCTCCACAACATGAGAAGCCACCGCAACAGAAAGCCTGTGCACCACAATGAAGAGTAGCTCCCCCACCCCCACTCACAGCAACTAGAGAAAGCCCACGCACACCAACGAAGACCCAATGCAGCCAAAAGTAAATAAATAAATAAATAAATAAATTTATTAAAAAAAACGAAGTTAATGATTGGAGAGCTATATCATGTTCATAAATTCAAAAACTCAGCATTGTTAAGATTTCATTTTCCACCAATTATTCTGTATGTATTGCAATGCATCTAAATCAAAATTTCAGTATTCTTTTGTATTTGCAGAAATTCACAAGCTGATTCTAAAGTTCATATGGAAATTCAAAGCACCTAGAATAGTCAAGGCAAGCTTAAATAAAAATAATAGAATGGGAGAATATTTACATTAAACATAGAAAATTAGACCAATAGGGACTTCCCTAGTGGTCCAGTGGCTAAGACTCCACACTCCCTATGCAGGGGGCCCGGTTTCAATCCCTGGTCAGGGAACCAGATCCCACATGCTGCAACCAAGGGTTCGCACACCACAACTAAAGATTCCGTATGCTGCAACTGAAGATCCAGCATGCGGCAACGAAGATCCCGCGTGGTGCAGCTAAGACCTGGTGCAGCCAAATAAATAAATAAATATATATATTTTAAAAAAAGAGAAAATTGGACCAACAGAATAAATACAGAGTCCAAAAACATACTCATGCTAATTTGGTCATTTGATTTACAACAAAGGCTCCAAAACAATTCAATAGCTAATGGTAAGTCCATACAAAAATCTGTTGCTGAAATAACAGGCTATTGATACAGAAAAATATTAATTTTGACCTCTACCACATAGAGAACAAGTAATCTGGACTGAAATGTAAACCCTGAACTGTAAGTCATCTAGAAGAAAGCACTAGAAAATGTCTCTACAACTTTTAGTTAGGCAAATTTTTTTATATAAACAAACAGGACAAACGACAAAAGCGTGGGACATGGACAAGCAGAAAAGTTTTACTCCATCATAATTAAACATTTCTGCTCATCAACAGATACTATAAGAAATGGAATAGCAATCCATGGACATTTGCAATACATGTATCTGTCAAAGGCCTTTCAATCGTAATATATAAGGAAATACTAGCAATCAGAAATGAAGACAACCAATCTATAAAAACTGGAGAAAAGACTTGAATTACATACATCACAAAAATAGATATAAAAATAAGTAATAAACAAAAAGCCTTCAGTATCATTAATCATCAGAAAATTGTAATTTAAAACCATGAACTACCACTACACATACACTAGAGAGGTAAAGTTTAAAAGACTGAAAATACATGAGGTTTTTTTTCATGTTTTCAAAGGCCTTCTGAAACATCAATGCACATATTTATAATTTTTGGAGAAACATGGGAAACATTTGTCTGTCCTGATATATGACACTGTCATATTAATAATTCGACTGTAGCTGATAATGCTATCTGCCCCATAATCTTTCCCTGGATTGTTTTTTTAAAGATTTTTTTGATGTGGGCCATTTTTAAAGTCTTTATTGAATTTACTACAATATTGCTTCTGCTTTATATCTTTGTTCCTTGGCTGCGAGGCATGTGGGATCCTAGCTTCCCGACCAGGTATGGTACCCATACTCCCTGCACTGGAAGGCAAAGTCCCAGCCACTGGACCGCCAGGGCAGTCCCTTTCCCTGGCATTTTATATCTTGTTTAATTCCTATACCTGAATTCTTAACAAGTATTCTCCTTCAGCAATATCTTGCTCACTATATTTAGAAATTATAGACAGAAATGCAATCCACACCAAATTTTCATTGCAATTTATAGTATCTAATGCCCTCCACATGCAGCTTACAGAGATTAAGAGTTGCCCTAGCTTAGATTTATGTTCCCTCTCCTGCAAGACACCGTATGGACACCACTGCACCCACCTTAGACTAACTGTACAATTAATACTGTAATATAAAGTCCCAGAGTGAACACAAGTTCCCTCATGACATGATTAACTCCAGGGATTCCAGGCAACAGGAGCCAGTCACAAAGTGCAAACTAATTAACGTTGGAGGACAGGACTGAGGACAAGGGAGGTCAAGCAGCTGGCATGCTGGCTACAGAGCCAACTGTCACGGAAATGAAGGTTCAGCTAAAGTAGTAGAAATGGGAACTTTTTCAAACTGAATTTTGTGATTTTTCTCTCCACTTCTGTTGTTATTTTCTCTTCATTTATGCACATGGAGTGGTAGGAAAGAAAGAAATTGTTATAATTATGCAAACACAAAGAGTACACTAAGGGAGAATAACAATACTTTGAAATTTATAGTAGATGACTGTTCAGCGGGCAGACGCTTGAACACATGGAGGAATCCTGCAAAGGGGGAAAGTCCATGTTCTCACTGAATCTTTTTTTTTTCTTCCAGTTATTGGAAGCACAGAGGGTATGGGCCCAAGGATAAAGAAACTGCTTTTCTGGCAATGTTGCCATCCAATCCCGAACATATAACACATGAGAAGATTAAAAAGATAAACACAAACAAAAAAAATGAAATAAAAATAGCTGATAAAAATAATGATGCCATTCCTATAGTTTATGGAACTAAATAAAGAAAACGATTTTTCTAGAATCAATAAAAGGTAAATCAGTATTCTCCCATTTAATCCTGTCATAGGCAATCTGAAAATAAAAATGCTCCTCAATTTTTCTGTGGCTTTTTACTGGTGTAAATTATTGCTAAATGGCAAAATCACAATAGAGTACAGTCCTTCTCCGGATGTGTTCTAGAAATTTAAAAATATACGCTGGCATTTCAGTAGAAATCTGTACAATGGTCCATATCAACGATAAATGCTAACGATTTTTAAGGCTAGTTAGAAAACTCAGTAGGACACACGGAATATAATGTTTCATCCCTTTGTGAATACAACTGTAGAGAAAATGAGGAAGATAAAATGATTCCCCATCCCCGTTACATAGTTCAGGACACACTGATCTAAAGAAATGGTGGCAGAAGTTTGTGGAAAAGTCTCCCAAGTAATCCAGCATCTTTGAACCGTGCTGTAAAATATACGTGACAAAATATAACAGTTAAAGCTCCCCTGGATAACTGACGTCCAAAATAAACCTACTTTGAGCACTTAATAATCTTGTGAAATAGCTGGAGGTGGCAATTAGAAAGCTTACAGCACACATGTGGAATGAAATCTTGCAGATTCACAATAAACATTAACATACTACACAATATGGGAAACTATGGAGTAAAAAAAAGACCAACTCTCATACTTTGTTAAGCCCACAGGTTCCTGCTTTTCCTTTAATCCACAGAATCCCATCTCAAATGTCATTTTTAAATGGAAAAACTTTTTAAGATGTGCTGGCTTATGGTGTACATATTTATAGATGTATCTCTTCAAATGATGCAATTACTGGCAACAAGTAATTTTCTTCTTCAAATATTTGCAAGTGTGGGTTAAGCAGCGTTACGTGAATTAGAAGCCTGTAAAAGTGTTCAGTGAATTCAGAAAGGACACTGTTTATTCACAGGAACTCTCCTCCCCTCTAACTTTCCCATCCTAAAGAGTAGCTCAAAAGGTCAGTAGACCATCCCGACCCATGATAGAACAGGTATCACAAGGGTGGTGACTGGCACGTGTGTGACTTCTGTCCACTGTGGAGGGCAGAGCAGATGGACAGATGGGTGCCATCTTGGGCAGCGCTTTATTTGTAATTTTTAGATTTACCTGTAATCTTTAGAACGTTCTCAGTGCATTAGAGGGCTGCCAGTGAGTCCCAGCTTCAGTCTCAAACATTCGTTACTAATCTTGGCCTGGAAATAAAAGCAGAGCTTTGCTGGATTAAGTTGTTAACGATTCACTGATCCAAAGAGATTATTATGACAGTCAAACCAAATTTCCTGTTTGGGGAATAAGAAATGACATTGAACTACTCTCCGATGTAGCAGGAAAAAATCCTGTTGCCACAAGCTCTAAAGTGATGCATTGGAAAGTGTTTTCAAATGTTACTATTTTGTTGTACTTATGTTTTGATTTCTCTTTCCTTTGGCTTTCTCTCTTCTTAGCAGTCCCATTTACTTAGCTCAATATGCCCACCGAGCCCATAAAAAAAATCACATTGTACCTCTAAACTCAGTTGATAACATTATGTGTATATCCTAATATCTTAAGTCTGCGATTTTTTAATATTTATATTAAAATGTTAAAGCAAAAAAAAATGTCAAAGCAAAGCCTGATTTTATACTGTGTCGGTCTGCACTTGGTTTGTACTTATTTATTTTTTATGCCCTGTGCTGAGTATCATTTTTTCTTTTTTTAACATCTTTATTAGAGTATAATTGCTTTACAATGGTGTGTTAGTTTCTGCTTTATAACAAAGTGAATCAGCTATACATATACATATGTTCCCATATCTCTTCCCTCTTGTGTCTCCCTCCCACCCTCCCTATCCCACCCCTCTAGGTGGTCACAAAGCACCGAGCTGATCTCCCTGTGCTATGCGGCTGCTTCCCACTAGCTATCTATTTTACATTTGGTAGTGTATATATGTCCATGCCACTCTCTCACTTTGTCCCAGTATCATTTTGAGCAGCCTACTCCTGGCATCATCAATGCAGCCTGCAAGAAGACTCAGTCCTGAGGTCAGATCATTAGAGGTGCTTTAATCCTTTAGACTATTTTTCAATACTGTTTACACCAGGGACTTTCTTGTACAAATCCTCTTTACTCAGACAAGAATAACACGGCAAGGAACTATTTGTCTCTGATCTCTGCAAAGAAGGAGAGCAAACGGGAACCCTTAGGGGGTTTTCCATCTTTTAAACCTACCAGGAGGAGATTAATCAAAGATCTCTATGCTGCCTGATGTACAATCAGTTACTTAGCTGCAGCGCCACTGATCAAGCTATGGTGGAATCACAGGATCACAGCACCCACTGCAGTGCATGGCTGGAGCAGAAACAGAGCAGGTATGTGCTCACAAAGATATATCTGGACTGTTAGTTCACTACTTTCCGCCAACAGTTTCAAATACAATGCCTTGAGATTTTTGTCCTCATATAAGCCTCAGTTTAGAATCCTGAAAACCCATCATGTTCCCAGTCCATAGCTGGCCTTCCCTCCATAGAGATTCTCAGTCTTATCAGCATGGACTTGCTCATGATTTAACCAACGTTTCTACTGTACATTGTACGTACACAGAACCCTTTAATGGATGTGCTCTCAATGACCATAAGTCACATGTGAAAAATAAGGGGTGTTGAGATTGATGATACAAAATGTTGAATTTGATGGCATTTTACTGAATTCACTACTGGCAACTCCTTCTGCTACTGGCATCTATGGTGCATGGGCAATAGGGTGAAAATCCCATGCCCCTTAAAACAAATCTAAAACATCTTTGTTATGTTTGACAACCTTTTGGAAGCAATTCAGTCACTTGAGTCACCCAAGCATCTCTTGAATCAGAAAACACCTTTTGGGGATAGAAGTATTTTCTGTTCTGGAAGCAAATATATGACTGTAGATGGCCTCAGAATCCCTGCTTCCCAAGCCTCACCAAGTTTTCCTGATGCACGTCAATCAAACAATCATGGATATTCTCTCCCTATCTACTTTCAGTACTCCTCAATCTTTCATTCAAAACTCATCTTCCATACACCTTAGTGGATACGCCAAGGCCATTCCCACTCGAATCCTCTACTCCACAGTTTATGATTCAAATTGAATACACAAGATGGTCTGTTTTCAACAGATTTCAGAGTGGAACCAATAGACTTTCATCCACAATCGTAATATCTCATAAACCTTTCAACAGCTGCTAGGAGGCAGAGAAATAAGCTTGCCATGGGATCCACACATAAAAGCGTAGAAAGAAAGGTACAATATTAAAGAATGAAAACACACACACACACAGACAAGAACTAATTGGAAAATCATGAGCAGTAGTTCACTCAAATCTGTGCATCTGTAATTTCCTCTAAATGGCTCTTTTCCTAGGCAACAATTTGTGCATAAGGAATTCATTTTTAAAATCACAGAACTTTATTTTGGGGGTGTTCACACTTTGAGAAACTACCTAAGGCAGTGAGATCATAAAAAAAAAATGTATTCTGAAGCTGTCGATCTGAATGCAATTATGGCACATATGCATGAAGCAGCAAACAAATCAAGCCAGAACTTAAAACCCTCCCAAGGTTTTGATACACAAATTACACAATGACGAGGAATACTCTGATTGGACTACTGTCTTTCTTCTAGAAGATGGGAGAAACTGAAGGCAATGTCTGTATGGCAACTTACTTATATTATGAATGAAACAAAGGAGGTTTTGAGCAAAGCATCTCTGCTTCTGTCAGGCTGTGTAGGAAGCATATTGACCACTGAGGATGGTTTCAATTTAAGAAAAACGAGACACCAAAACCAAAAAAACACAAAACACTGGGCCTAGTTGCATTTGTCTTATGACATGAATAGCTGATAGATGACTGGAAACCAAATGAGCCCAGAAATGCTCTTTGTAAGTCCCCTCTTCATTTACCTGATATATATATATATATATAATATTTAATATACACAGTGCATACATGTATACAGCTGACCCCTGAGTAACAGGGGCGTTCAGGGCGCCAACCCCTCGCAGGGGAAAACCCAAGCATAACTCTGCAGTGGCCCGCGCGTCCACTGTCCCTGCCCGCGGATCAGGCAGTGCCACCACAGTCCGTGTTTACTGTAAGTGGACCCACACACTTCCACCCGAGCTGCTCAGGTCACCCGCACACACACACCTTGACACGGACGC
Organism: Grampus griseus; assembly: GCF_964374135.1. NCBI lineage: Eukaryota > Metazoa > Chordata > Mammalia > Artiodactyla > Delphinidae > Grampus > Grampus griseus. The sequence continues at coordinate 148,545,884 of NC_139018.1, forward strand.
CGGCGGAGGAGGGGAGCACGGTGCCCGCCCGCCCGGCCCCGCGAAGGGTTCAGCTTCCACTGCGCTCGCCCCTGAGGGGCAGCTGTCACCAAAACTCCAGACCTCTCTCCCAGGAACACCTGGCTCCTGCGTCCGGGAGGTGGTGGCCGCTGAAGGACTCTTTCTCCATTGGTCACACTCCTCTGGGAAACTGGGACATGAGCTCGAGGCCACCACAAGCAGACAGCGGCCACGAACCCGGGCCAGACGAAACCCTTTCGTCTAACCTCCGCCACGTCGTAAACGGGGCTCAGCCGTAAACCTAGGGTTCAGACGTAAACCCCCCAAGTCGTAAATCGGGCCCAGGCGTAAACCTGGGGTCCAGACGTAAACCCCCCAGCCGTAAAACACCAAGTGGTAAACCCGGCCCAGATGTTAAACTGGGTTCCGGAAGTAAACTCTCAGACGTAAACCCCCCAAGTCTTAAACCTGGGGCACAGACGTAAACCTGGATTGAAGCTGTCACCTAGGCCTCAGACGCCAGCTGAATCCCGTGACGCTGAGCAGAGGAAGCGAGCGCCCAGCGCCCTGCATGACTCAGAGCCGACGCCCGGCCCTCAGGCGACTGCACCTGACCTGGAAGCCCTGACACGAGGCCAGCCCCTCCGGTGCCTCCGGGACCGAGGAGAGGAGCCCCGGACAGGACGCCCTGCCCTCAGGCGACGCCGTAACAGAACGGCTGATCGAGGTGAGTGTGTGCGTCTCAGGCGGGTCTCCCAGCTGGGCAAGGCGGGTGCGGCCCTGGTTGCCGGTCTCCTCGGGTCCAGACTGGGGTTGGGGGCGGGGGTCGCCGCAACACCGCCGCCTCCTGCCCTCGGGCCGCTCATCCTGGCGCCTGCGAGGCCTCAGCCGCGCCCGGCTGTTCCCCTGGCTGGTCCACGGGGCCGCGGGTCCGGGTCCTCCTGCAGGGCAGGCGGCACCGGAACCTCCAGGTGACCATTTCGTGGTGTTTCTGGATTTTTGGTCTTGAAGATTGTGTGTATATGTGCGTGTGTGTGTGTGTGTGAGATCTAGCTTTCCTACTGTGTTTTTTTGAATTATGAAATATACTTCAGAGGATATTGTTTAATCTGAGTTTACATCGCATTTTCTGCTAGTTCTTTTATGATTTTGTTTATTTAGCATATACTTTGCTTCTCAACTCAGAACTATTTTGACTTAAGATATGAATTATCCTAATTTATTTTTTTCCAATTGGCTATATGACAATAGTTACTGAATTATTGATCATTTTCCCCTGATTTATCTGTTTGAGTCTCTGCTGACAGTTAACTTTGGGTATATACGTAGCAGTGGAACAGCAGGGTCATCTTATAATTATTCGGCGTTTCACGTTTTGAGGAGCTGCTGCAGTTTTCCACAGTGGCTGTACTATTTTACGTTCCCACCAGCAATGTATGAAGGTTCCAATTTCTCCACATCCTCACAAACACATTATTTTACACTTATTTTCTTATATCTTCATTTATTTTTGTTGTTAAAGCTGTGAGTGGGTGTGAAGTGGTATATCATTGTGGCTTTGAATTGCATTTCTGTAATTAATTATATCGAGCATCTTTTAATGTATTTATTGGCCATTTGTATATCTTTGGATAAATGCTTATTGAACTCCTTTTACTATATTTTAATTGGGTCATTTACCTTTTTGTTATGGAATTATAAGCATTCTTTATATATTTTGAATGCAAATTCCTTTTACATATCCTATTTGCAAAAATATTCTCCTGTTTTGTGATTGTCTTTTCACTTTTCTTGTCATGTCCTTTAAAGCACAAAGGTTTTCAGTTTTGAAGTCCAATTTATTTTTTCTTTCGTTACTTTTGCTTTGGATATCCTATCTAAGAATTCATTCGCAAATCTAAGGTCATGAAGATTTACTCCTAAGTTTCTTGTGCAAAAGTATATTTAGGTTATATTTAGGTTATGGATCTATTTTAAGATAATTTTTGTATATGGTGGACGTAGGGGGCCCACTGTCATTCTTTTGTATGTGGATATCCATTCACCTGAGCACTATTTATTAAAGATATTATTCATACCCATTGATTGGTATTGCCATCCTTTCCAAAAGTCAGTTGGCCATGGATGTATGGGTTTATTTTTGAATTCTCAAATCTATTGCATTGGACTACAATGTCTATTCTTATGGCAATACCATAGCATTTTTTATTATTGTAGCCAGCCTTTCATTAATTTCCAGAGTTCTGAAAGCATTGATTATGAGAATTTTTGCCACTTTTTGTTGCTTTTATGGAGATGCAAATTTTCAGAGGTTTTTATAATCCCGTCTTCTTGGATGACCAGTAGCTTGTGTTATTTTTTGCATATATATGCAAAATTGTTAGATATTCATTGTGTATTTCAAACTTTATCATTATAAAGGCATTCACCTCTCTCTCTCATTTTCTTTTTCTGTCCTTAAATAAAAATTTATCTGATACTCAAGTTGTAGCTCTGGCCTTTTGTTGTTGTTGTTGGTTGCAATGTTTTGTGATGTCATTTATCATCATTTTAATTTTGAACTTGGAAATTAACCGTAATTGGAGACATTCCATCCTATTTGTAAAAAAATTTATTTTGCAGTATAATATACATAGAAGTGCAAATATCCTAGAAGTATGCCTTTCGAAGATCTTTCACAATCTTGACACACTTGTGTAAATAGCATCCAGCTCAAGGAAAATAACATTACCCAACCCTCAAAAATCTGCTCACATTTCCTTTCAGTTGTTTCCATTCTTTAAGGGTAACCTTTACCTTGACATCTAATAGTATAGGTTAGTTTTGTCTGTTTTTTTTTATACTGTATGTAAATTATATAATCACTCTGTTTTTCTTTTGTGTGACTTATTTTGCTAAACTTTATGTTTGGATGTTTATTTCATCACTGTTTGTTGTTGTAGAACATTTATTTGTATTATGAATATTATTCCATTAAGTAAATATACCATGATTATCCAGTCTTCTGTTGAAGGGCACTTGAATAGTTGACATTTTATGGATACGAGGAATAGTGCTGCTAGCAACATGCTGGTCTGTCTCATGGTGCATATATGTTTGGGTACATATTTATTAAGTGTAATCTAAGAATGAGGTTGCTGTGTATGTTCAGTTTTAGTAGGCACGGAAAAAGAGTTTTCCAGCTTTATTCGTATGCTTTCAGTTCATTCGTATGCTCTATAATACTAAGCATTCCAGTGTTTCCAGGTCATTCGTATGCTCTGTAATACTGAGTATTTTAATCTTTTTATAAATTTTGGCCACTCTGGTGAATGTCGTTATGTTTTATTGTGTTTTTCATTTGCAATCCTTTGACTGTTAATCAAGCTGAGTGCCTTTCATGTGCTTATTTGTCATTTGCATATATCTTTTTAAATTGCCTTTATGTCTTTTGCCCAGTATACTACTGAATTTTCTGTTTCCCATAGTGATTTGTAGGAATTCTTTACGTATTGTGGATGCGAGAGAGTCTTTTTTTGGTTGTATATATGCATTAAAATATCTTTTCATACTTTGGGTTTTTATTATGTTTTAATAAACAAAACTACTTAACTTTGAAATAGTCCAACTTATCATTTTTCTTTGTTAGTATTATTTTTCTGTTTTAGGAGATATTTGCCAAAACCAAGATCATTCATGTATTGTCCTCCATTTTTGTTAAAGCATGATTTTTTTTCCAACACAAATCAGCAGTCCATTGATTTTTGTTTATAAGGTAAGATAAGAATTGAATTTTTTTTTTAGTGTAAGGTAGGGATTTAGCTTTTTTTTTTTGGGGGGGGGGGTCTCTATGGGTATCTCATCGTGGTGAGAAAATTCTGAGATGCCCTCTGAGATTCTGGCCCTTGGTATCTAGTATAGTCTCCCCTAGAGTATATGATTGATTAGGCTACTTTTGTTGTAGAACAAAGGTAAAGTGATTTTTCGAGTAATAAATTTGGATTGATTTAAGCCAGTACATGTGTAATCATTTTTTTAAGGTGCCATAGAAGAATAATGTACTAGTTGATACAAAACTACTTATTGAAAAATGTACCATTTTCCCCACTGCATTGTAGGGCCACCTTGGCCATCAACCACATCTAGCTGTGTCTATTTCAGGATTCACTGTTGAGTTTCATTGGCTTCTTCGTCAGTGCTTTTGTTGTTGCCACATTATCTCTTTATAATAAACCTTGGTATCTGGTTGTGTTAAGAGTTTCAGGTTTGTTAATCTGCTTTCAGATGTCCTTGGCAGTTCTTGGTCCTTTGTGTTTCTGAATGGATTCTAGAATAAGACTGGAATATTTTGAAAAATAAATGTAGGAATTTTGATAGGGATTGCATTGAATCTACAGAAATACTTATAATTCTGTATTTTACTCATAGTTCCTTATTTTATGTAGTAAAAATTGATTCACACTATGAGTAAGAATGCAATAGATCTATTCCCTTTGTATTCCTCTCTTTATTTACTACCTAATTTTAGTATGTAAAAACTTTTTTCTTACTCTTTACCTTTATGCTCATATTTAATTTATCATCTTTAATTCACACCATTCATCTCCTTGATGTAAAAGTTGAAATCGGTATGTTTATACTATCTTCCACTTTCTTATGTCTTTCCTCAAAATTTTTGTTTTATTTCTGCATTATTATGGCCTATGACACAAACATTCTGTTCTTTACTCATAAATAACATATTTGTTTTAGTTTGCGCTAAAGTAAAATAAATTCCATGACATTTGTCATATTTTAAGAGCAGTTTTTCCAGTCATCTTTTGATTAGTTGAATTTTGTCCTCCATTTTTTTTTTTTTTTAAGGAAGGACTTATAGGTTACAGTTTGGCTGTTTATAAAATTCTTAGTTCACACTTTCCCTCCGTACTTTGTATTGGAGCTCCTCTGTCTCCTAGGATTTTATTTTGCTATGGAGAAATTTGAGGACAGACTGAGTTTTACTTCTTACTGTCACCACCTTCGTATGACTTTTGTCTGTCGTCTTTGCTGAGCTTTGCAGGTGTACTCAGATATTCTGGATGGTGATGGCAGTTGTCTTTACCTTTTATTAAATCAAGATTTTGCAGTTCTGATTTTCTTTGTTACTTTGCAGTAATACCCGAGTCGAGAAATTGAAAATACTACTGCACTCCATCACTTGTAAGCCAAGAAGTGTCTCTGCTATACTGCTTCCCTGGTTTGATCCCATAGGTTATAAATGTGTCTTTACAGATATATTTCATCTTTCTTCTAGTAGGTTTATAATTTTATACTTGAATCAGCAAAATAGATAGCATCTCATAGTGGTTAAGTCAGAGAATGTTCTTCTCACCATTTACTAAGCCTCTTATTTAGATGTGACAATTTCCCTTGGTTAATATTAATTAAAGCAACAGCAGCAGCAGCTGACAAGTATTTAGTCACTACGTACGGAACAGTGTACTAACCACTTTTCATATGGATCGTCATATTTAATTCTCACAACAGCACTGTGCTTCGGTAACTACTAAGGTCTAGTGAGGTAAAGTAACTTAAGAGCAGTTACTCAGTTGGCAAGTAATGGAGCAGTGATGGGACCCTGTGTTTTCTGACATCAGAGTCTTCACTACCTTTTCACAGGTGCTACTCAGCTGGCACACACTTTGTTTTTCATGTCAAAATTCAGCGTTGTTTTCTGAGACACTCCAAATCATGTGGAATGCTAGTGCATCTTTGAAAGCCTGGTATCATCTTTTTAGAGGAGTCTAATACCTGCTGTACAGTTTCAGGGCTGAGAATATCCTTCTCTTTATTTCTCATCTATTCCAACTCCCTCTTTTGTAGAAATAGAGAAAATAGTGAAAACTGGAAGGGTCTAAAAGGTCACCTTTAGAATTTGAGAATTCAGAGGTCTATTTAAAGTGGTATGGAGCTTGAGATAATAGCTGTGTGATTATGGGAAGTTATTTAACACATCTGAAAATTACTTTCCTCAAAAACTGGAATGGGGACTCCTATGGTGTTTTTTGCTCGAATCTAGGTACCTATCACCTTCAACCTACTCTACACACATCACTAGAAGTGACATTATCAAAGCTATCCTTAGCTAGGGAATCACAGTTCCTAGCTGTCTATGTTCTCTCAAATGTTTCTTTCAAGTGGTTAAGTGTTTTCTTAACCTGTTTTGGTTTTATATTATGATAGACTTGGATTCTATTTCCTTTTCTGGAATGGTAGGTCACAGTAATTAGTATATTCTTCATAGAGTTATTGTGAGGATTATATAAAATAATCTCTGTGAAAGAGGATTACTATTTACTCCTTGATTATATAAAGGGGTAATACAATTATATGATAAAGCAATGTCAGGTCATGTGATAATTCTTATGAATGATTAGTTTCCTTTCACAAGTGGAATTACCAAATCATAATAGTAGTCTCCATTCCGGTATGTGATAAAAACTTCAGAATGGGAAGACGGGGAACTAATGTGGAAATCCAGTATTTGAACATCATCATCAATGGCAACCAAAAACTTCTTAGCTTCGTTATTTGCCTAATTGATTTAATTGAGAAAGGACAAATACTGAAATATACCTAAACAACTATTTAGTGATAAAGTCAGTGAAGGAATGAAAGTTCATTCGAAGTAAAAAAAACAAAAGACTAATTTAATCAAGGTTTTGATTAATGATACCGGAAAATATTCTAGTAAAAGTTTCTACGCACAAGGAGTTAAAGGTTTCAGAACGACTGTTCTCTACCCACACGTTGTCTGAGAATCACGTCTCATGAGAATCATTTCTTCAGATGTAATCAATAGACTGTTGCACATTGTGCCCTAAACTACTTGGAAATTACAGTCACCTCATGAAGCAGTGCAGTTGTCTGCATAGAAATATTTATATTTATAGTGGAATTGGTACATGATTTCCATAGTGATAAAATGCAGTTATTTGAACTCCATTCTTCAGAAATGGCAGTGTTTAAAACTATGTATATTCCTACTGGTTACAAGGTGTTCTATCTCAATGGCTAGTCATTTGTAGGACCGTACACCCCACCTCTCAGCAATGTGATGCTGGATTTGAATTGAGAACTGGAAATGGCAGAAGTTGTTTGGTGTGGCTCCTCCTGAGGGACACTCCAAGACTCCAATACCATCCAAACATTCTTGCAGGAATAAACCAAAGACTGAGGCTAACCCTACACAACTTTTGGCAGTTTCCACGTGGCTGTGGAGAACACAGCAATGAGAACTTATTCCTACAGTGTATTGTCGTATCAGCAGAAACATTTCTCCAGTGCTTCTTGCTGAAAATCTTACCATTTATATATGATCAGAATGACTCAGTTATTATGATCAGCCAGAACACATCTTTCATTTCACCTAGTCAATAGAAGTTCAAAGGAAAAAGCCTTTCAAACAAACAAACAAAACAGCTAAAAATTAATGGTGAGCAAGAAAAGCTATAAAAAGGGCTAGAAGACTAAAGATAGGGACAGTTTAATGTAACGGCAAATTTTGTGTTCATGAACCACCTGGAATTACTCTGAAATGTTTTACCATGAAAGAGAGCATTATTTAAATAATATTAACCAAATACTTAAATGTGTAAAGGAGAGATTTAGGCTGTATTAATATGTAAGGTGGCAAATATCTCTGAGAACACTTTGACTGGCTTCATGTTAAATCTGTCCAATATTATTCAGCCCCATACTGTACACTTGAGAGTTATGAGACCTTGATAGTGGAACTCCTTGATTCTGTGAAACTCCATTAATCTGTAAAGTGTTCTAGGATCCTCCTATAAGGCACACCTAGGTGATGACTATCTTAGCACTCATCATATATTAACATATATAATCTCCTATGGTTCTCTCTATGGAGAACCCTGACTATTACAGTTGGGAATAGTGGGAGGATGAATTGAGAAAAATATCATACTTTTCAGGAAAGCATGAAGGCTCACGGGAGGTGTGTGATCATGGTTTTTTAAAGTGAATCATAGATTTGTAGTTTTCTCACCTGCATTAGTGTTGCCTAGGTTTAGAATAAGATTTTGAAACTGTTTAAAAAAAATTTTTCTAGGTATCCTGGCAAAAGGAGGCAGGAGCAAAAGAGTTGAACATGTATGAAAAGGAAAGTTAATCATAGTCCATTCAGTCTAGTATAAAACTGGAAAAATTGTTACAATCATTTGAAGACCCAAGAAAATGATAAAAGACAGACTATCAATTGAGAATTGTTTACTCATGAGAAACTGCTACCATATTGGGGAAGGATAATAAACCTGACTTGGTTGTCTAGGAGCACTCAAGAGCTTCCACCTAACATTGGGCAAAATTAAAGACAGCTTCTTTGTGGCTGGCAGAGAAAACTAAGCAGCTTTGCCAGCAAGAGGTATCAGACTCTATTTGGGTGAGAAGCAAAACCCCAAAGCATTTATTTGTCTAAGGTGGAGGACTTGATACAGGGTGAGACTCTCCACAGCTTTACCAGCTGGTGTTGACAGACTCAGTTCAGGCATACAGCAGATACCCACAGCTTTCCTGGATGGTTTCTAAGGTCTTGAGTGGGAGCTGACAGCAGATCCTCTAGAAATGTAACTGAGAGGTCTTGTCAGTGAGAGAACCATGCAAGGGCTGAGATGAACCTTTAAGTGAGTCCCTCAGTCCACACACAGCACAGGTGGCAGAGGGTAGAAACATGCAAGCTCAGGGTGTCTAAGCATAACTGCCCAAATCATTAGATAACCATAAATTGCACCACAAGGGCGGCCTGCAGGGAGCTAGGGAAAAGAAGAATGGAAAAGCCAAGACACCACATCATATACCAGGAGCTGTACTCATGGGCCAGAGCAGACATTTTATTTTATTTTATTTTAATAAATTTATTTATTTATTTATTTTTGGCTGCGTTGGGTCTTCATTGCTGTGCATGGGCATTCTCTAGTTGCAGAGAGTGGGGGTGGGGGCTACTCTTCGTTGCGGTGCACGGGCTTCTCATTGCAGTAGCTTCTCGTTGCAGAGCACGGGCTCTAGGTGCCCGGGCTTCAGTAGTTGTGGCTCGTGGGCTCTAGAGTGCATGCTCAGTAGTTGTGGCACACGGGCTTAGTTGCTCCGCAGCATGTGCGATCTTCCTGGACCTGGGATCGAACCGGCGTCCCCTGCATTGTCAGGCTGATTCTTAACCACTGCGCCACCAAGGAAGTCCCCAGACCAGATATTTTAGTTTAAGTCAAGGCATATTCCTAAAGTAAGGAAGCAACAACCCTCAGAAAAATAAAACAGAATACCACGTTGTCTGATACATTATTTATAATGTCAGGTTCTCAACCCAAATTCTTAGATATGCAAAGAAGCAGAAATGTGTGATTATAATTAAGAAAAATATCAGCCACTAGAAACTGAAACCAAGTGGACACAGTTGTTGGGTTTAGCAGACAAAAACTTGAAAGCAGATGCTGCACAAATGGTCAAGTAACTGAATGAAAACATGTTTAAATGACTAAAGCAATGTATGCTGATAGGTAATAAACCATTAGGAAGAAAAAAAAGAAATAGAATCTATTAAAAAGGAAACAAATGTTAATTCGGAGCTAAAATTTAAAGTGACTTAAATGATAAGTTAATGAATTGGTCTCAACAATAGATTTGAGTTAGCAGAAGAATCAGTGAATTTGAGGATATGTAAATAAAAATCATATAACTCAAAGAATAGTATGAAAAATATTGATGGAAATATGGATGGGAAATGTCAAGCATTTAAAAATATGTATAAATGACAAACTAGAAAAGAAAGATAAGAGGCAGAAAAAGTATTTGAAGAAATAATGACCAAAATTTTCCAAATTTGGTTTAAAATATTACTTTAAACATCAAAGATGCTCAATGGACCTCAAGTAGTATAAGCACAAAGGGAACCACACCTAGATTCATCATAGTCAAATGGCTGAAAGACAAGGCTGAAGACAAAATCTTAAGAGCAACAAGAGAGAAAGGACACATTATATTTTGGGGACAGCAAGAAGATTAGCACTGATTTCTCATCATCAAAATGGAGACCAGCAGGCAGCAGAGATACTTATTCAAAATCCTGAAAGAAAAAATTAAAATATTCAAGATGTTTATATTTTGTGAAACTACCATCAAACACGAAGATGAAATTAAGGCATTTTAACATAAATAAAACCTGAATGAATCCATTTCTAGCAGGCCTACATTACAGAAAAAACTAACAACGAATATATCAGGACAAGTGAGAGTGGTGGAGCTGCATGAAAGTAAATAGAATCATCATAGTAGACATTACTGACTGATGACATTCAAAAAACAGATGGAAATGAGTAAGGGATTGAGCCATAGAAATATCCAGAGTGGGGTGTGGGTTCAACATTTGAAAGTCAATCAATCTAATAAACTACATTAACAGAATAAAGAAAAAACCACATACGATTGTCTCAATGCAGAGAAACCATTTGACAGAACCCAACATATTTTCATGACAAAAACACTCAACAAACTAGAAATGAAAGAAAAATACTTCAAAGTAATAAAGGTCATATATGAAAAACTTACAGCTAATTTTATACTCGAAAACTGAAAAACTTTTCTTCTAAGATCAGGAAGAAGACAAGGATACCTTCTTTAACCACTTCTAATCAACATAGTATTGGAAGTTCTGGCCAGAGTAATTTGGGAAAAAAGAGAAATAACCAAGTAAGAAAGAAGAAAGAAAAATTATCTCTTTTTGTGGATGATATAACCTTGTATGTAAGATACACTGAGGATTACACACACACACACACACACACACCCCTGTTAGAACTATTAAAGGAATTGCAAGCTGTCGGCATACAAAATTACACACAAAATCGGTTGTGTTTCTACATGCTAATTAATTTATGGTCACATAAAAAAGAATAAAATCCTTAGGAATAAATTTATCCAAGGAGGTAAAAGACTTGTATGCTAAAAACTGTAAAATGTAGCTGAAAGAAATTTGAAAAAGACACAAAGATATGTAAAGGCATCTGGCATGAATTGGAGGATTTAATATTTTTAAGATGTTAATACTATCCAGAATGATCTATAGATTCAGTACAATCCCTATCAAAATCCCAATGACATTTTTGCAGAAAAAGGAAAAAATCATCCTTAAATTCACTTGAAATGTCAAGGAACCTCAAATAGCCAAACCAATCTTGAAGAAGAAGAAAAAAGTTGGAGGTCTCACGGTTCCTAATTTCAAAACTTAATACAAAGCTATAGTAATCAAAACAGTGTTGTACTGGCAGAAAGAAAGACATATAGACCAATGAAATAGAATAGAGAGCCGAGAAATAAACCCTGACATACATGGTCAAATGATTTTTGACAAGGGTGCCAAGACTATTCAAAGGGGAAAGGATGATCTTTTCAACAGATGGTGCTATAAAAATTGGATAGCCACATGCAGAAGAATTAAGTTTGACTCATATACAAAAGTTAATTCAAAATGGATGAAAGACCTAAACATAAGAGCTAAAACTATAAGATCTTAGAAAGAAGCATAGGGGAAAAATCTTCCTGACACTGGATTTGGTAATAAATTCTTATACATTATACAGGAAACTCAGACAACAAAAGAAAAAATAGAGAAACTGGACTTTTTTAAAATTAAAAACTTTTGAGCATCAAGAAACATGATAAGCCAAATGAAAAGACAGCCCACAGGAGAGAAAATATTTACAAATCATATATCTGATGGGATTAATATTCAGAATAAATAACTCCTACAGCTCAACAACAACAGCAAAAATCAAGCAACCTAATTCAGAAATGAGTAAAAGACTTGAATAGACATTTCTCCAAAGAACAAATGGCCAATAAACACATGAAAAGTTGTTCAGCATCACTAATCATTAGGGAAATGCAAATCAAAACCACCATGAGATACCGCTTAGCAACTGTAAGATGACTTTTGCACACAACCCTCCCCCACCAAAACCATAAAATAATAAGTATTGGTGAGGATATGGAGAAGTACGAACCCTTGTGTATTCCTGTTAGGAATGTAAAATGGTGCAGCCACTGTAGAAAACAGTATGGCTGTTTCTCAAAAAATTAAACATTGAATTACCATAAGATCCAGCAATTATGCTTCTGTGTCTATACCCAGAATACTGAAAGCAGATTTTCAAACAGGTATTTCTACACCAGTGTTTATAGCAGCATTATTTACAGTAGCCAAAAGATGGAAGCAACCCAAGTGTCCATCAGTAGATGAATGGATAAACAACATGTTATATATACCTACAATGGAATATTATTCAGCTTTTAAAAAAGAATGAAATTCTGCCACATGCTATAATATGAATGAATCTTGAGGACACTATGATAAGTGAAATAAGCCAAAAGCAATAGGCAAATATTATGTGATTCCACTTCTTAGAGGTAGCTGAAATAGTCAAATTCATAAAGATAGAAAGTAACAGAGTGGTTGCCAGGGTAGGTGGGGGGCTTGGAGGGCAGGGATCAGCCTGGGAGCTCAGCAGGGTCCCCGTGCCCAAGTGGGCAGGGCAGTCGCCCCCTGCTCCTCTCCTGCTGCTCCTGGAAGGCCCCTCTCGCCTGCCTCTCCTGATCTCCCTGACCTCAGGGGCGCCGATCCTGTCTGGCCTCCATTTCTCCTCCCCCACTCAGTCCCCCCACGTCCTACCTGTTGGAAGTTCCACCTGTCTCCTTGGTCATCAGGTTCTCTACCAGTGGCCGGCAGGTGCCCTAGTTGTGGGAGACGGTAACTAGGAGTCTTCCGACACTGCCATCTTGACTCTCAGTCTGTACCACATCTCCTTTTCCCATCCTTGTTTTAAAGATACGTCTTTACGAGTATCTTTATTATTCCTGGTCCTTCATATTTCCATATATATTTCTTATTTAGATGGTCATTTAAAGGACAAACAAATGCTGGAACTTATTATGGGGAATTACATTGAATTTATGAGTTAATTTGTGAAGAATTCACATTTTTTTCAGTTTGCCTACTAATCTGTGAAAACACTGTATCCTTCATTTAATTTATATGTCCTTTAATTATTTTCAATCACATTTATAGATTTTGGTATAAAATTCTTGACTATCTTTTTCTATATACTCATGGGTATTAAATATTTAGGTAATATTTTACATGTTATTTAAAGTTTCAGTTTCTCTTCATTTATATTATTTAAATTTGATTATTTTATATTAAATTTTAATACATTTTCTGTACCTTCTACTGAACTTTTTAAGTGCAGAACCATATAGACTGTGGATAATTAGAGTTTTATTTCTATGTTTTAAAGGCTTATATATTCCATTATTAGTTTGTGCCTTATTGGATGGGCTAACAGTTCAGTAATACACAAAATAAATGTGGTGAGAGAGGCATCCTGGTCTCAGTTTCAGAGAGAAAGCTTTCAACATTCCTCTATTAAATATGTTATTTCCCTTGAGTGTTTTGTACATATTCTTCCTTTATCAGACTAAGGAAGTGTAATTTGATTTTTAGATTGGTGATTTTTTTATTATGAATAGCTTTTCAATTATATCAATTTCATGTTCTTGTGCATATGTATGTAATATATATATGAGGTTAGCTTTTAATATTCCTTTATTACCATGTCTCTATTAAGATTTGGTATCAAATTTTTGCCAGTATGTAAAACTGTTTAGAATGTATTTAACAATTGTCTATTTTCTGGGCAATTCTGTGAAATATTGGCACAATTCTTTCACTAAGTATTTGGTAAAATTCACAAGTATAGTGTCTGAAGTCTAGAATTTTTCTTTGTGGGAATATAATTTTAATAATTCAATTTATTTAAAATTATATGATGATTTAGATTTCTGTCTCTATTTGGTCAGGCTTTATGAGTTATATTAATACTTTTGTAAGGGTTAATCTATTTTTACTCCAGAATCATTGCCATTTTCTCTAATACGTTGTTATTATCTCTCTCTTTTTTTTTTTTGACCACGTTCCAAAGCTTGTAGGATCTTAGTTTGGCAACCAGGGATCAAACCGCTGTCCCCTGCAGTGGAAGCAGGGAGTCTTAACCACTGGACTGCCGGGGAAGTCCCTGTTGTTATTATCTTTGTTGACATTTTTGAGATTAATAATGATGTACATCGTCATTTCTGATATAGTTTCTATTTTCTGTCTTTTTTCTTGATCAGTGTTCCCAGGGGTTTATCAGTTTTATTAATTTTTTTCAAAGAGCTAATTCTAGATTTCATTGACATGAAATGAACATGTTAGAACATGTTCTAAACATGGTTAGAGCATGTTTGTAGGATACTTCATTGGTTTCTATCCTTATCTTTTATACTTCATTGTTTTCATTTTTTCTTGAAAATTAATTACATAAATACTTATCTAAAGTTTAAAAAGAACAATAAATTAACTTTAAAGCTTCATATTAAAATTTTGGAAAAGCCAGTTTTCAGTTCATAATATTTTTAATACCCTTCATACTTATTCTTTACCCTGTGGGTAATTTAGAAGTAGTCTCCTTAATTTCTGAATTTATGGTGTTGTTGTAGAAGTATTGCATGATTTACAGAGTGTTCAGAAAAATATACTCTGTAAGATTTTAAACCTTTGAAGTGTGTTGACTGTTAATCTGACATTATTGGAAGCAAAAAATTCTCATAATACCTTTGCAGATGATTTATTCATTAAAGAATATATGCAGTAAATATATAGGAATAAACATTAAAAAAATCTCTGGTGTCTAAATGTTTGCAAATATTATAGAGATAGGAAATAAGTAAACCTATAGACATTAAATAACTGAAAAATTATGAGTGGTAAAGTAATGGTTGAGTGTTTTGAGTATGTAGGATAAATGCGAGTATTTTACAAATGGCTGAAATCTAATTTTTTTCTGTCATTAAAGTATATATATTCAATCAAGGCTGAACTCTTTGGAATTTGTTGTGCAGGCATGGACCATGTCTTTTAAATAGATCGACTACGTAATGCTTTTCAAAAGTGTAAAGAATAGCTCATAGCATTAGTAGAAAACACTCTTTTGTTGTGATTAGATTTTATTATGTTAAAGTAAACATTGATCCCTTCATTTCTGATTATAGCCTAGAGAAATTTGGTAGGCAGCAGGTTATTCTAGACCCATTCTAAGAATCAGGAGAGCAGGGATGAGAATGTGATAGTGCAAGGCAATTTGGGAGATAGTGATCATGAAATCTTACATTTCAGGATTCTAATGGAGGAGGAGAAGGAGAGTAACAGGAAGGAAAACAGACATCAGGAGGTGAGATTTTATGTTTGCTCACCCCTCTATATTTTACCTGGTGGACTAGTTGAAAATAAATCATGAAACAATTGGGCTATTTTCCTTATTTCTCTATATTACGAAAAATCATTTGTTTCTTCTTAGTCCTAATTTATTTTATACTTTATAAACAGTGTGATACAAAAGCCCAACTATTGGAAGAAAAGATTAATTGAACAGTATAAAAGAAGGAAACCATTGTAAAAACTTAAAATAATAATTCAATCTAATGAAGTTTATTGAGTTTAAAGTGGTATGCAGATGGGAAGTGGAACACTGGTCATTTGAAACTGTCTCACTCCAGAAACTAGACACAGTCTTTTTATTAAGTGTACTGCTTTGGTCTTAGTCATCACTGCATACCTTAACTGCGTCTGGACAGTAGGAAATGTAGTAATTCTTAGAGGGCAGTGAGAAGATGCTGAATATGGTGGGAAGTACAGTGGGCATGAAAATAACTTTCTGATAATGGAGGTAGAAGGGAATGATCTAGGTTTTTTGTTTATTTGTTTGGGGTTTTTTTTGGCATTTTGTCTAAAGATTTTACAAAGGAGAGCAGGAACATGGATATTTGGATAAAAGGGGGGGAAATGAGATTCCATTTAATTAGCTCAGACATGTTCCAAATATTGTGAGTCTCCTTAGGGTTCCTTAGACTCTTCTTATTCCATGAAAATATATTCACTGTTTTGTCACAACTCCCAAAACAGATGACATTTTACCATGCATTTGTCAGAATACTTCATTGAAGTACAGAAAAAATGATTGCATTGCACAAAACATGGAGATCCTCACTTTAATTCTCTTGAAACATCTCTGATGGTCCCTGAAGTTACTCTTCAGTTGCCAGTGGCATTACTTCTTTCTCTTTATTTCACATGGCATTTAAGTTGTCCAGTGTTGTCAAGCGTTAAGTTAGCTCTGGCCATTCAGGAGGAAAAATCCAGTAATTAGCAGAATCTAAATATTCCCATATTAGAAAGCATTATAAGACTCTGTGTTTTGCTGTCTCATGGCCCTGGGCGTCCTCATCCATAATTCTAAGGGTATTACCAGATATTTATTCAAGAGATCTAGAAACTTCTAGAGAGTGGGGAGTGCTGTTTGCAATAAAAGATTTTTCCATAGCCTTGGGTCATTTATAACTTTTGCTGATTTTACTTTGTTTTCTGACTTACCCAAGCTTGAACTGCAGGATAAAATCAATTTTTTCCTTGTAGGAGCAAACAATCACAATGAGGAACAGAATATAAATCACTTTCTGTTAGAAAGGGTGGGTCAGGGTAATATTTGAAAGCCTCAAGTCATTCTTTCCCTGACTTCAAGTTTTGTGTGTTTTTAAGGTCTGAAAACTATCACCGCACTTCAAAATTCATCATAATAAAGCAAAAAAAAAAAAAAAATCAACCAAAGCACAACTTAAACATCTATAAGATTTTCATAAACAGCATTTGAGTAATTAGATCTATGTACAAAATAACAATAATTTTATTTTTTTTTATTGACAGCTCTTTTGCTAATAAACTTAAGAAAGGTTAGCATTGGTTTAGCTAAAGTCAATGGAGTAGAAAAAAATGATGGATTATTTTTACCTCCCCATAATATTACATATAACTTTTCATGAACACATGTCCTGCTCCAAGAGAGGTCCGTGCATTTTGCACTCGATTCATCACATGTTGTATGTAGTGCTACATATTATTGGGGCAGTTACACGCCCCATTCTCCAGTCATGTAGCTGGAGAATGTACAACCTCTGGAGTTCCTCCAGTTCACATGAACCACAGTGAGACTGGTGCTTCCTGAAGGAGTTCGCAGACAGTAATTCCTGAAGTGCAGTACACTGGCATCTTCCATATCGTTGCCTCTCTGTCTCTCTCTCCCCCACATTGGTGAATATTTGATGGTGTTTATCTAGTAACACAAATAACAAAGATATGTGTGTGTGGCATGCTTCACAGTGGACACACATAATTTTAGAAAATGTGTACAACTGTGTCACAATTCAAAATTTGGTATTCTGCCCTAAAAATTTCAAAGTATGAGCATGGAGGGAGTCCTTCGAGATGGTGGAGGAGTTAGACGTGGATATCTCCTTCCTCCCCACAAATACATCAAAAATACATCTACATGTGGAACAGCTCCTACAGAACACCTACTGAACACTGGCAGAAGACCTCAGACTTCCAAAAAGGCAAGAAAATCCCCACATACAGGGGTAGGGCAAAAGAAAAAAAGAAAAAACAGAGACAAAGGAATAGGGACGGGACCTGCGCCTCTGGGAGGGAACTGTGAAGGAGGAAAAGTTTCCACGCACTAGGAAGTCCCTTCACTGGCAGAGACGGGGTGGGCGGGGGGGAAGCTTCAGAGCCATGGAGGAGAGCACAGCAACAGGGGTGCAGAGGGCAAAGTGGAGAGATTCGTGAACAGAGGATCGGTGCTGACCCGCAGTCACCAGCCTGAGAGGCTTGTCTGCTCACCCGCCAGGGTGGGTGGGGGCTGGGAGTTGAGGCACGAGATTTGGAGGTCAGACCCCAGGGAGAGGACGGGGGTTGGCTGCGAGAACACAGCCTGAAGGGGGCTAGTGTGCCACAGCTATCCGGGAGGGAGTCCGGGAAAAAGTCTGGACCTGTCTAAGAGGCAAGAGACCATTGTTTTGGGGTGCATGAGGAGAGGGGATTCCTTACCTATCTGCCCACAGAAGACAGAGCACCACCTAAATGAGCTCCAGAGATGGGCATGAGCTGTGGCTATCAGCTTGGACACCAGAGATGGGCATGAAACATACAGGAAAAAAAAAAAATTAAAAAAGAAAAATTAAAAAAATTATTAAAATAAAAACGTAAAAAAGTAATAATAGAAAGAAGAGAGCAACCAACCAATAAACAAATCCACCGATGATAACAAGTGCTAAAAACTATACTAAGATAAACATAAAAATCAGAAACAAGTCAGTCGTAGACAGCAAACCCCAAGTCTGCAGTTGCTCCCAAAGTCCACCACCTCAATTTTGGGTTGATTCATCGTCTAGTCAGGTATTCCACAGATGCAGGGCCTCAAGTTGATTGTGAGGATTTAATCTGCTGCTCCTGAGGCTGCACCGAGAAATTTCCCTTTCTCTTCTTTGTTTGCACAGTTCCTGGGGTTCAGCTTTGGTGTTGGCCCCACCTCTGGTGTAGGTCACCCTCAGGCTTCTGTTCCCGCCCAGACAGGATGGGGTTAAAGCAGCAGCTGAATAGGGGGCTCTGGCTCACTCATGCCGGGGGTAGGGAGGGGTACAGTAGTTATAATTGGAATGCGGGGTGAGCCTGCAGTGGCAGAGGCCGGCGTGACGTTGCAACAGCCTTAGGCATGCTGTGTGTTCTCCCAGGGTAGTTGTGTATTTTCAGGCACTGCAGAGCTCTGCCAGAGCTGACTCTGCTGTGTGGCTGACAGGGTCTTGGTGCTCTGGCTTGGGGTCAGGCCTGAGCCTCTGAGGTGGGAGAGCTAACTTCAGGACATTGGACCACCAGAGACCTCCTGGCACCACGTAATATCAATCAGTGAGAGCCCTAGAGATCTCCGTCTCAATGCTAAGACGCAGCTCCACCCAATAGCCAGCAAGCTCCAGTGCTGGACGCCCCATGCCAAACAACTAGCAAGACAGGAACACAACCCCACCCATTAGCAGAGAGGTGGCCTAAAATCAGACTAAGTTCACACAAACCCCAAAACACACCACCGGATGCAGCCCTGCCCTCCAGAAAGGCAAGATCCAGCCCCACCCACCAGAACACAGGCACCAGTCCTCTCCACCAGGAAGCCTACACAAGCCACTGAACCAACCTTACCCACTGGGGGCAGTCACCAAAAACAATGGGAACTATGAACCTGCAGCCTGCGAAAAGGAGACCCCAAACACAGTAATTTAAGCAAAATGAGAAGACAGAGAAATACACAGCAGTTGAAGGAGCAAGGTAAAATCCCACCAGACCAAACAAAAGAAGAGGAAGAAGGCAGTCTATCTGAAAATGAATTCAGAGTAATGATAGTAAAGATGATCCAAAATCTTGGAAATAGAATGGAGAAAATACAGGAAACTTTTCACAAGGACCTAGAAAAACTAAAGAGCAAACAAACAATGATAAACAACAATAAATGAAATTAAAAATTCTCTAGAAGGAATCAATAACTGAAGCAGAAGAACGGATAAGTGACCTGGAAGATAAAATAGTGGAAATAACTACTGCAGAGCAGAATAAAGAAAAAAGAATGAAAAGAATTTTTCCAATTACAGGAAAAAAACTGTAAAAGATACAAACACATGGAGGCTAAACAATAAGCTACTAAATAACCAAGAGATCACTGAGAAATCAAAGTGGAAATCAGAAAATACCTAGAAACAAATGACAATGAAAACACGATGACACAAAACCTATGGGATACAGCAAAAGCAGTTGTAAGAGGGACGTTTATAGCAATACAATCCTACCTCAAGAAACAAGAAAGATCTCAAATAAAATAACCTTACAACTAAAGCAATTAGAGAAAGAAGAACAAAAAATCCCGAAAGTTAGCAGAAGGAAAGAAATTGTAAAGATCAGATCAGAAATAAATGAAAAAGAAATGAAGGAAATGATAGCAAAGATCAATAAAACTAAAAGCTGGTTCTTTGACGAGATAAGCAAAATTGGTAAACCACTAGCCAGACTCATCAAAAAAAAGGGAGAAGACTCAAATCAACAGAATTAGAAATGAAAAAAGAGAAGTATCAACTGACCCTGCAGGAATACAGAGAATCATAAGGGATTACTACAAGCAACTATATGCCAATAAAATTGATAACCTGGAAGAAATGGACAAATTCTTAGAAATGCACAACCTTCCGAGACTGAACCAGGAAGAAATAGAATATATAAACTGTTCAGTCACAAGCACTGAAATGGAAACTGTGATTAAAAATCTTCCAACAAACAAAAGCCCAGGACCAGATGGCTTCACAGGTGAATTCTATCAAACATTTAGACAAGAGCTAACACCTATCCTTCTCAAACTCTTCCAAAATATAGCAGAGGGAGGAACACTCCCAGACTCATTCTACGAGGCCACCATCACCCTGATACCAAAATCAGACAGACATGTCACAAAAAAGAAAACTACAGGCCAATGTCACTGATGAACATAGATGCAAAAATCCTGATCAAAATACTAGCAAACAGAATCCAACAGCACAGAAAGAGGATCATACACCATGATCAAGTGGGGTTTATCCCAGGAATGCTTCAATATATGCAAATCAATCAATGTGATACACCATATTAACAAACTGAAGGCTAAAAACCATATGATCATCTCAATAGATGCAGAAAAAGCTTTTGACAAAATTCAACACCCATTTATGATAAAAACTCTCCAGAAAGTAGGCATAGAGGGAAGTGACCTCAACATAATAAAGGCTATATATGACAAACCCGCAGCCAACATCATTCTCAGTGATAAAAAAACTGAAACCGTTTCCTCTAAAATCAGGAACAAGACAAGGATGCCCACTCTCACCACTGTTATTCAACATAGTTTTGGAAGTTTTAGCTACAGCAATCTGAGAAGAAAAAGAAGTAAGAGGAATCCAAATCAGAAAAGAGGAGATAAAGCTGTCACTGTTTGCAGATGACATGATACTATGCATAGAATATCCTGAAGATGCTACCAGAAAACTTCTAGAGCTAATCAATGAAATTGGTAAAGTAGCAGGACACAAAATTAATGCACAGAAATCTCTTGCATTCGTATACACTAATGATGAAAAACCTGAAAGAGAAATTAAGGAAATACTCCCATTTACCACTGCAACAAAAAGAATAAAATACCTAGGAATAAACCTATCTCAGGAGTCAAAAGACCTGTATGCAGAAAACTATAAGACAGTGATGAAAGAAATTAAAGATGATACAATCAGTTGGAGAGATATACCATATTCTTGGATTGGAAGAATTAACATTGTGAAAATGACTATACTACCCAAAGCAATCTACAGATTCAGTGCAGTCCGTATCATACTGCCAATGGCATTTTTCACAGAACTAGTACAAAAAATTTCACAATTTGTATGGAAATGCAAAAGACCCCAAATAGCCAAAGCAAACTTGAGAGAAAAACGGAGCTGGAGGAATCAGGCTCCCTGACTTCAGACTATACTACAAAGCTACAGTATGAAGACAGTATGGTAATTGCACAAAAACAGAAATATAGGTCAATGGAACAGGATATAAAGCCCAGAGATAAACCCATGCACATATGGTCACCTTATCTTAATAAAGGAGGCAAGAATATGCAATGGAGAAAGGACAGCCTCATCAATAAGTGGTGCTGGGAAAACTAGACAGCTTCATGTAAAAGAATGAAATTAGAACACTCCCTAACAGCATACACAAAAATCAACTGAAAATGGATTAAAGACCTAAATGTAAGGCCAGACACTAAAACTCTTATAGGAAAACATAGGAAGAACACTCTTTGACATAAATTACAACAAGATCCTTTGTGACCCACCTCCTAGAGAAATGGAAATAAAAACAAAAATAAAGAAATGGGACCTAATGAAACTTCAAAGCTTTTGCACAGCAAAGGAAACCATAAAAAAGACGAAAAGACAACCCTCAAAATGGGAGAAAATATCTGCAAACGAAGCAACTGACAAAGGATTAATCTCCAAAATATAAAAGCAGCTCATGCAGCTCAATATCAAAAAAGCAAACAACCCAATCCAAAAATGGGCAGAAGATCTAAATAGATTTTCTCCAAAGAAGATATACAGATTGCCAACAAACACATGAAAGGATGCTCAACATCACTAATCATTAGAGAAATGCAAATCAAAACTACAGTGAGGTATCACCTCATACCCAGTCAGAATGGCCATCATCAAAAAATCTACAATCTATAAATGCTGGAGGGGGTGTGGAGAAAAGGAAACCGTGTTTCACTGTTGGTGGGAATGTAAATTGATACAGCCTCTATGGAGAACAGTATGGAGGTTCCTTAAAAAAACTAAAAATAGAACTACCATATGACCCAGCAATCCTATTACTGGGCATATACCCTGAGAAAACTATAATTCAAAAAGAGATGTGTAACACAATGTTCATTGCTGCGCTATTTACAATAGCCAGGACATGTAAGCAACCTAAATATCCATCGACAGATGAATGGGTAAATAAGATGTGGCACATATAAACAATGGAATATTACTCAGCCATACTAAGAAATGAAATTGAGTTATTTGTAGTGAGGTGGATGGACCTACATTCTGTCATACAGAGTGAAGTACGTCAGCAAGAGAAAAACAAATACCATATGCTAATATATATATATGGAATCTAAAAATAAATGGTTTTGATGAACCTAGGGGCAGGACAGGAATAAAGTCGCAGATGTAGAGAATGGACTTGAGGAGATGGGGAGGGGGAAGGGTAAGCTGGGATGAAGTGAGAGAGTAGCATTGACATATATACATTCCTAAATATAAAATAGATAGCTAGTGGGAAGCAGCTACATAGCATAGGGAGATCAGCTCAGTGCTGTTTGACCACCTAGAGGGGTGGGATAGGGAGAATGGGAGGGAGATGCATGATGGAGGGTATATGGGGAAATATGTATACATATAGCTGATTCACTTTGTTGTACAGCAGAAACTAACACTACATTGTAAAGCAGTTATACTCCAATAAAGATGTTAAGACAAAGCAAAAAACCCCAGTAATCTTTAAAAAAGAAAACTATTTTAAAAATTAAAAAAATATATATATATAGTGTGTGTGTGTGTGTGTGTGTGTGTGTATAACACATCACAACCAAGTAGTGTTTATCACAGGAATGCAAGGTTAATTTTCCATTTGGAAAATGTCTGAAAAAAATCAAGTTGAAAAAAATCAATTAAATTCACAAAATTAACAGAATAAAGGAGAAAAAAATATAATTCACAACATTGATCATATAAATGGGGAAATCATATGCTATATGATTCGCATAAAGCATTAGACAAAATTCAGCCCGCATTATGTTTTTTTAAAGGAAACAATGAAAGAATTTCCTTAATCTGAGAAAGGCATTTCTTAAATACCTAAAGCTTACTATATTCTACCTAAAAGTGAAACATTGAGTGTTTTTCCTGTAAGATCAATAGCAAAGTTATTAGATAATAATCTCTGTAATCTCTGTACTGGAAACTTTATAGATAGTGTAATAGGAAAGGAAAATTAATAAAACCCATAAATATTGGAAATTAAGAAGTAAAACTGCCATTATTCAGAAAGGCCGTGTGTATACGTAGAATACACTATAGAATCTACTAAAAAATACTAGAATAATTGAGTTTCTTGACATTGTAGCATATAATGTCACTATATTAATATCAATTATTGTTCTGTGTACTAGCAACAAAAAATGGAAAATGAGAACGTTTTAAAATACCATTTGCAGTAGAATTAATGAAAGCAAATACCTAGGAATGAATCTAATGATCTAGGTGCAATCACTATACTGAAAACCACAAAACATTGCTGAGAGAAATTAAAGACCTAAATAAATGTAAAGATATGCCGTAAAAAAAAAAAAAAAAGTATGAGCATGCCACAGTAGGACCGCGGGGGCACGACCCCCCACCCCCGCCATGTTACTCATGCATTAATTATATGTTGTGAATATAAAAGAAGAGGTGCCATATAAATCTTATTCTGCAAATCCTTTTTTGTTATCTAGGAGAGAATGCTCAAATAAATGTTCTCACGAAATACAAGAGAAAACACAAATACTAACGCTCATAGTAGCATATCATATAATTTCCAACTATCCAGAGATACAAAATAATGAAGTAGTTTAGTGCTCAACATTGAGATAAGTCAAAGCTATTCATAGGTGGGATACTTAATTATATTTAACTAAAAAATTCCAAAGAGTCCTAAACTGTTTTATAGGTTAATTTTGTTCTTTTATAAAAAATGTGTTTGTGAAAATTATTTCCCCATATGAAAAAAAAAAACCCTATAACTGAGGAAAATGTTTTGAGAACTGTTCTCCCTGAATCTACAAAGATAGATTCAGAAGATGGCACACAGATTCCAAGCATGGCCTCTTCTTAATTCTCATTCTCACTTGCTTTGCTTTTCTCTGAGAAATGTTCCTTGAATAATGGTGCCTGGAGAATTGTGACTCTTAGACCTGAGTTACTTCATGTTCAAACATTTGGTTTGCTTATTAAATAATTAATCATATCTGTCCATACCTTTAGATCCTTTGGAATTCAATGCAGGCATGCAATTAAAATGTTTGAACCTTCAATTTATTAGAAGGATGACTTAAGTTAGTCAGTATAAGTAAATTTACCATGAAAATAATGATTTATCTTTACATACTGGATAGCTAAAGCATGTGCTTTTTATTTCTATATGAATCTGATTATTTTAAATTGCCTTTTAAAAATCTTTTTATTGAGATGTAATTGACATATAATTTTGTGTAAGTTTAAGGTGTACAGTATGATGGTTTGATACATTTATATATTGCAAAACGATTACCAGCCTAGAGTTAGCTAACACCTCTATCATGTCACATAATTATCATTTCTTTTCTGTGATGGGAACAATTAAGATCTAGTCTCTTAGCAACTTTGAAGTTTATAATACAGCATCATTGTCTATAATCACTGTGCTGTGCATTAGATCTCCAGGACTTAATTTATCTACTGGTTCCAAGTATGTACCTTAAACAACATCTCTCCAATCAAAAGCCACATAAGATTATTCAAATTTGAAGCAGATAATGAAAGAGGTATTGGAACTATTTTTAAATTTATTTTTAAAGTTTATTCAGGTTTATTTCTCCCTATTAATGAGACCAGGTCACTTCAGTACCACACTCAGCCTGGATGCATGGCCTCTCACAATGTTTGCTTGCCGTTTACATGCTCAGTTGAGTAAGGACACTGTTGAGGACATCATCCATTATGCTGACCAGTCACACTTTTGCAGAGATGAATATGTGTTTAAAAATTCCCTCTCAGATCTTGCTTGAAAGATTTTGTCCCAAAGAGCTCATATGCTTGTGTGATTCTTATGAGAAAATTGGACAAAGGAGAGATATATTTTTTTCTTTGCCTTGACTGTTAGAAAAGAAAGAGCTCCAGCATCACTTCTGGGAAATCGTCCCAGTCCTTCCCAGATGATATCCATTTATTATGTGATGTCACAGCATCATTTTGCTTTCTCCAGACCACACAGTTCTTAAGTGTACATCCTTTATATAATTATGTATTTTTTCTGTAACACACCATCGTGTAAACTATAAAGGCCTGTGTATAAATTTTTATGCATCATTTGTTTTCTAATGAGCAAAATGGTCCCAGAACACAAGTGGCATTTAAAGAAGAAAATATTGCCAAATGAACCAGTAAATCAATTTTAGTATTAGTAGCTTCCCTGGACTATTTTTAAAAAGTCATTTCAAACAGAGATACTCTCTCATTTTCCCCATATTCTTCTTTTATCTATCTGTCTATCATTTGTTTTTTATCACTTATCCATTTTCTATATATTATCCATCATCTGTCATCTGTGTCTATCACTCTATCAATATCTACCTATCTATCATCTGTCATCACCTATCTATCACTAATAAAACTGTTAACTAAATTTTAGTGGTTGTAACATTTTACATTATTTCTCAGGTCAGTCATATTTTCCAATCACTTGCAATTTTTTAAGAATTGTTGAGTTTACAATTGATGTGGTTGTCTCTAGCTGTTCTTCTGTCCAGCTCACTGTCTGAAATCAGTAATGATTTCAGACTCTTCCATTAGTTTCCCACGTTTTAATAGCCAACATATTATTTATGAAGTGGAATCCCCTTTTAGTTAATGATGAACTAAGAGAAGTTGCTTAATGTTGATATTACAAGACCTGCCTGTGTTGTTGACCAATAAGAAGTTTGATAACAAAACATTTAAAGAGAGGACCCATTTAATTAGTTGGCTTACTTTTGTTAATTCCTATTTAGCTTTTATCCATGGAGCATTGTTAATGACATTTGGCTATGTTTCAATATTTTATAAACTATAAAAGAATAAATATATAAATTTTACTTTTTTATCAAATATTGCCTTTTCATATGATTATTGCACAATCTAATAGTTTTACTTTTAGAAGACACATTTTCTGTTTTATGTTACATCCTGTTGCTTCATTTCTATGATGATTTCTGCTTCTCTGCCAAAGTTCCTTCATTTAATTAAATCAAATTCCCTTCGTTCAGTCACTTTATGGTTTAATAATAGAATTATTTCTTTCTTTAAAAAAAGAGAAATATGGGGCTTCCCTGGTGGCGCAGTGGTTGAGAGTCCGCCTGCCGATGCAGGGGACACGGGTTCGTGCCCCGGTCCGGGAAGATCCCACATGCCACGGAGCGGCTGGGCCCATGAGCCACGGCCGCTCAGCCTGCGCGTCCGGAGCCTGTGCTCCGCAGCGGGAGAGGCCACAACAGTGAGAAGCCTGCGTACCGCAAAAAAAAACAAAAACAAAAAAAGAGAAATATTGACATATGTGTTAGAATGTGTTTTTTTAGAGCCAAATTGTTATAGTAATTGTATTTTTAAAAAGAGTTTTAAATTAATACCCATTAGAGTAAATTTATAAGACTTGATAAAATTTCAAACACTTTCATAGCCTTTACACTCAAGACTAACCATCCAAAGTCCAAATTTCCTTCCAAATTTAATTGTTTTTAGTCTTGGTGTTTAATTTTCTGAGAAATTTATTTGACATATGGTTGAAAACATTTAAAATAATTGAATTTTAAAATGACACTCGCCATAGATAATTTCATATGTTGAATCAATGCCAAATTAAGACAGTCTGAAATTTGCTTAAGATTTTGGCCTAAACGATAGATTTCCTTTCTATAATTCTACTAATATGATCTGTAGTAAATCCAATTATGTTTTGATGTAAATATTTTTTCCAATGGAAACTTTTTAAAGTATAACCATTTGATATATAACTTCATATATTGTCCCTTTCAGCTTCTTGGGATCAAACATGAAGTTACCTAACGTTCGAATTTTACATTTTAAGGAAATTATTTAAGCACTTGTTTATAAGATGTAAATCTTCATAGATGATTATTGAAAATGTGTTACCTTAATCATTTCTAAAATTTAGTTTTCTTATGAAAATAGATACATGTTTTGTAGCAAGTGAAGCATATATCTAGGTAATAATATTATTAGGTTTTGAAGCCTTAGTGAATATTAATATCTGAAAGTGTCTCATTGTCTTTTAAATATTCAATATATGTTGTCAGAATTTCTGATCTCAACTTCTGAGTGTCTTTGTTTGCTTTCTCAATACTCTTTTATAGAATATTTTTGTAAATTTTTAGCATAGAGTGCTTTAATTAAGGATTTAATTTGTTTAAATTATTTCTTCATTGATGATTACAATTTTATCCATTTGGACCTTGAGCTTAAATGAAATATTATTCCAGTCTGACAAAATATCTAAATGTTTATTGCCTTGAGATTTTAATGATATAACTTTTGAGCTCTATTTGCCTTCAACATTATGTCACTCAGTAAAAATCCACTCACATGTTTTCTTGAAATAAATTGGTTCAATTTTACTAATTCTTGCTTATTGTCAGAATATATTTCTATCTGTTGTGATTTGCAGTGTCATAAATTTTCTAGGATATTGTACATTATTAATATCTTTTCTTTTTTTCCCTACTAATTTAAAGATTCATGCTTATTATAGTTAAAATGTATGAACACTTATCCAAACTTAGCTATCTTTTTATTCTAGGTTTCTTGTATTATTGTTTTACTAAAAATTTCCTAATTTATAAATGTACACGCTACATAATAAGAACTCACACAGGCATTGCCCAGGTGAATGTTAAAGGCAGTCTGAAAATAAACTATTTAAGAATAGTAGCAGCAACTGAGCGATTTGTTTTTATTTTATTTATTCATTAAAAAGTTTTTTTTGGTTATGCTGTGCAGCTTGCGGGATCTTAGTTCCCTGACCAAGGACTGAACCCAGGCCTGGCAGTGAAAACACCGAGTCTTAACCACTGGACTGCTAGGGAATTCCCACAACTAAGTAATTTGAATATGATAATCTGGTGAGTCTACTGAAGCTCAGAACACATTATAAAGAATGTACATTCAGTCATTCTGTGCATGATCCCAGATTTCATATAGATTTGTAATTATAAAATGTCTCTTGCTAGTATTGCTTCCCCATTTGAAGAATTCTTTGTATGCCATTTAGATAGGTAACCTAGGTTTTTTGTTCTTTAACTTTTTGATAATGTTTTTGTGATGAACTTTTCTCAAAGTTTCACTGTCAGCATTTCCAACTTCTGTATTAACATATTTATGTCTTATATACAACATCATTAATCCTTTTTTCTAAACTTTTGACACCCTTGATTGTATTTAGGGTATTTTATCCATTTATATTTTACACAATTAATAATATTTATTGGTTTAGATGCAAAATTTTAAGATATTTTTGAGGCTTTTTTTTTAAGAGAAGTTTTAGGTTCACAGTAAAATTGAAAGGACAGTACAGAGATTTCCCATATACTCCCTGCCCCGACACATACATAGCCTCCACCATTATCAACATGCCCACCAGAGTGGGGCATTTTTTACAATTGATGAACCTACATTGACACATCATAGTCATCCAAAGTACACAGTTTACATTAGAATTCACTGTTGTGTTCATTCTCTGGGTTCAGACAAATGTATATTGACTTGCATCCATCATTACAGTATCTTACAGAGTATTTTCAGTGCCCCCAAATTATTCTATGCTCTGCCTATTCACCCGTCACCTAATGCCCAACCCTTGACAAACAGAATAATTTACTGTGTCTGCAATTTTGCCTTTTTAAGAATGACATGCAGTTGGAATCATACACTATGCAGACTTTTCAGATTGGCTTCTTTCATTTAGCAGTATGCATTTATGTTTCCTTCATGTCTTTTCATAATTTGATAGCTCATTTCTTTTTAAAGCAGAATAATATTTCATTATGTAGATATATCACAGTTCATTTACCCATTCACCTACTTGAAAGGCATCTTGGTTGCATCCAACTTTTGGCAATTATGAATAAAACTGCTATAAACATACATGTGTAGTTTTTTGTGTGTGCATAAGTTTTCAAGGCGTTTGGATAAATACCAAGGAGTGTGATTGCTCTATCATATGTTAAGAGTATGTTAGGTTTTGTAAGAAGCCACCAAACTGTCTTCCAAAGTAATTGTACCGTTTTGCATTTCTACCAGTAGTGAATGAGGGTTCCTGTTGTTCCGCATCCTCACCAGTATTTAGTTTTGTCAGTGATGGAATTTTTTTCCCCTTCTAATAGGTATGTAATGGCATCTTGCTGTAGTTTTAATTTTCATTTCCCTGATGATATATCATGTGGAACATATTTTCATATATTTAATTACCAACTGTATATCTTATTTAGTGAGGTGTCTGTTAAGAGTGTTGGCCCATTTTTAATCAGGTTATTCGTGTTCTTCTTATTAAGTTTTAAGAGTTCTTTATATATTTTAGATAAGAGTTTATTATCATATGTGTATTTTGGAAATATTTTCTCCCAATCCATCACTTGTCTTCTCATTCTCTTGACATTGCCTTTTGCAGAGCAGTTTTTAATTCTAATGAAGTCCAGCTTATCAGTTATTTCTTTCATGGATTGTGCCTTGGATTATATCTAAAAGTCATCACCATATCCAAGATCAACTGGGTCATCTAGGTGTTCTATGTTTTCTTCTAGGAGTGTTATAGCTCTGAATTTTATAGTTAGGCCTGTGATCCATTTTGAGTTAATTTTTGTGAAAAGCATAAGATGTGTCTAGATTCTCTTTTTTTTTTTGCATGTGGATGTCTAGATGTTCCACATTTGTTGAAAAGACTGTCTTTGCTCCATTGCATCGCTTTTGCTCCTTTACGAAAAAGTCAGCTGATTAAATTTGAGTGGGTCTATTTCTGGGCCCTCTGTTTTGTTCCACTGATGCATTTGTCTATTCTTTCACTAGTGCCAAAGTCCATCAACTTTGTTCTTCAGTATCGTTTTGGCTATGCTGGGTCTTTGCCTCTTGCTATAAACTTCAGAATCAGTTTGTTGATATCCATAAAATAATTGGATGGGATTTTGATAGAAAGTGCAGTGAATCTGTAGGTCAAGTTGGGAAGAACTGATAGCTTAAGTTCTTAATAGTGAGTCTTCCTATCCATGAACATGGAATATCTCTCCATTTATTTAGTTCTTCTTTGATTCCATTCATCTGAGCTTTACAGTTTTTCTCATATAGACTTTACACATTTTATTAGATTTATATCTAACTACTTCATTTTTGGGGGGTGCTGATGTAAATGGTTTTGACTTTTAATTTTGAATTCCTTTTGTTCATTTCTGGTATACAGGAAATAACTGACTTTTGTATATTCACTTTGCTATAATTTGGAATTTTTATTTGTTCCAGGAGCTTTTTTCTTTGTTTTGGATTTTCTACATTGATGATCATGAGATCTGTGAACAACGACAGTTGCACATCTTCCTCCCCAATATGAATATATTTTGTTTCCTTTCTTTGTTTTATTGCATTAGGTCGGACTTCCAGTGACTTGTTGAAAAGGATTGGTGAGAGGGGACACCCTTGCCTTGCTCTCTGCCTTTTCCTAGTTAAAAAGCTTCTAGTGTCTCACCATTAAGTTTGATATTAGTGTAGGTTTTGATATTGTTTATGAAGTTGAAGTTCCACTCTATTTGTAGTTTACTGAGTGTTTTTATCATGAAAGAGTGTTGGATCTTGTCAAATACTTTTTTTGCATCAATTGATATGATCATGTGGTTCTTATTTTTTAGCCTGGTGATGTGATAGATTATATTAATTGACTTTTGAATGTTGAACCAGTCTTGCATACCTGGGATAAATCCCATTTGGTAGTGGGTATATAATTCTTTTCATATATTGTTGGATTGATTTATTAATATTTTGTTAAAGATTTTTACACCTTATGTTCATGAGAGCTATAGGCCTTAAAAAAAATCAGATCCTGCTGTTTCTGGGTTGTAGGCTTTTCCAGTACCCAACTCAAGATACAAAGAAGGCAAAAGAAAACTCAAGAAATTCACCAACATGTTATTCCTTGAGTCTCAAATTCCCTATCCAGTCCACCTATTTTTCTCTACTTTTGGCATCTGATGTTTGTTTCATACACACTGTTCACAATTTTTAGCTATAATTAGTGGGAAGAATGTGGGGAAATGTGTCTACTCCATTTTTACTAGATTGGGAAGTCTCCTTTTCATTACATTTTGTAATTGTTTATTTGTGATATTTAGGAAAGCTGCTGATTTGGTGTAGATTTTTCTAAGCCAAATGCTTTATTGAATTCTTATTATAGTTCACATAATTTTTTTGTTTCAGTTTGATAGGTTTTCTAACTAAAATATAATATGAAAATAATTTTAGTTTTGACATTACCTTATCAATATTTGTAACTTATTACTGTTTATGATATTGGGTAGGGGCTTAGAACACGCTTAAATATTTTTTCTTTTTCATGTGTCTTTTGGTATTGCGTAACTCCAATTATTTCTGAAAAGGAGTAGAGACAAAAATGTAAATTAATACTTATAAGCATATGCTTATAAATATGTTAACATGCTTATGATATATTAACAATAAAATACTTCCTATCCATTTTTTAAATCCTGGCTCAAAATCACCCCCTTTAGAAAGTGTTCTATTATTATTTTCACTAAAATTTGTTCTCCTCCATCAAAACCATACTTTTGATGGTATGGTATTTAGCATATAATTTGACAATTAGTAATACTCAAATTATACTCAGATTCTATGTTGTGTGGGATTTTTCTGACTGCTGAACATGTCTTGTTTCTTTTTCTCTAAATATATTTCTTGAGAACAGGTGATAAGCTCAGTTAATCTCTTCACATCCTTATAGAATCTACCAATATTCTTAGTTCACGGAAGTTTATCATTTTGTGTATTTGGAATCAATAGACATATCCCATCTCATGTCCCTGGAGTTATCCACTTTTTCCATCCTCTCACACAGTATTAGGAAGCCTATATGTCTTTTTTGTATGAATTAATCTCAATACTGTAAAGCTTCTTCTTTTTTTTGTGTGTGTGTGCGGTATGTGGGCCTTTCACTGTTGTGGCCTCTCCCGTTGCGGAGCACAGGCTCCAGACGCGCAGGCTCAGTGGCCATGGCCTACGGGCCCAGCCGCTTCGCGGCATGTGGGATCTACCCGGACCAGGGCACGAACCCGTGTCCCCTGCATTGGCAGGCGGACTCTCAACCACTGCGCCACCAGGGAAGCCCAATACTGTAAAGTTTCTGACGCAGCTCTCCTTCTATAAACATATGATTCTTATTTTATTAAGACTAGAATTGGAGATTCATGAACATGTTACATACATCATGGCAAGAGATTACCTAGATGTGATCAGAAAATGGGAGGAAATGAATAATTGGACAAAAATCAATAGAGTGGCTCTAAAACTCTCTCCCTAAAGCTTCCTTTCTTTCACTCTTTCAGTATTTCTTTTCAATATTTGTCCTTTCTCTATTTAGAGATTCCAGACACTTTTCACATGTCCCAGTATAATTTTGTTTCGTGTTTCTGAATTTTTGGAAAAAGTAAGGATGGTTTCCCTATATGAAAGGACACCGGTCAGGAAGATCAGGGTATGAAAAGCTCAGAAGGCAGATTCATACTGTATGTTTCATGTATATACCTTTATTTTATTTAAATTCTTCACCTGTCAATTTTTATGAAAACCTGTAAGGACAGCAAAGCAGTCAAGAGCTAAATTATATGGAAATTCACTTAAGATGATTTCCTAGTTTTAAGCTCTTGCACCTCTTTCTGGATGGGCATGAGAAAGAGGGTGTGGAAATTAGCTTTTGGACGGCATGGGATTGAGAAAGATCAGCTTAGTGGGCAAAGCTCTGAAAAGCAGACTTCTGTCTGCTGGAACATGCACACTAAGGGACCTGGCTTTCCCTAATCCTTTAACCTGGGTGCGCAATAATGCAACATCCACCAGGAAATTAAAGCTTAAAAATGACAGTTATGAATTATATTGACAGCTAGTAAAGAAGGTGATAAAAAATTGCATTTCTGAAAATTATTTTGAGGAGTCTCTTGATCAGGTTCTACAAAAGATGATTTGTGAGTTGTAATTACAGTTGGGTGAATGCCCTGGTTCTGTGGTTTGGGACTTTTAGAATTTCTAAAACACAAGCAAAGCATTTAGCAAATTAAAGATACTCACATTGGGAGCTGCTGATACGAAAGAAAACTTCAAGGTTCAACATTTTAAGACTCGATGAATACATTCAGATTGTTAGACTGCATCATCAGGAAATTCACTGTGGATGCGGTAGTCAAAATTAAATTGCATAAGGTAGCCATGTTTAGAGAGATAACAAAATAATTTTATCACTCAGTATAAATGCAGTATAAATAAAATGAAAAGTAAGGTGGCATATGAAAGCCAGCATACAGCTCACACCTTCCCCAATTTGTTACCACCTGAAGGAAAATTAATATTAGGAAACGTGAAATTTTAATGATTGGTCTTCACACTGAAGACTCATTTGTACAGTGAATACTTTCATCAAAATTCATATACTTAGAATCATTTTTTTAACATCTTTATTGGAGTATAATTGCTTTACAATGGTTAGTTTCTGCTTTATAACAAAGTGAATCAGCTGTACATATACATATATCCCCATATCTCCTCCCTCTTGCGTCTCCCTGCCACCCTCCCTATCCCACCCCTCTAGGTGTTCACAAAGCACTGAGGTGATCTCCCTGTACTATGCGGCTCCTTCCCACTAGCTATCTATTTTACATTTGGTAGTATATATGGGTGAGTAAAATGTGACCTCCCCTAATTATAAAAAAAGATGATGTTGATAGACATCCTGAAAAATCAACTTTATTAAATGCCACTGATTCCTAATTGACTTTTTACCGACAATAACCTATTAGCTCTTCTTAATCCAGCAGCTTGATGCTTTTGTTTAATGAAATTATACATGTAGTTAGTAATTTTAAAAATCGTGCTCTGGTTGTCAAAGTCCATATTGCCTATTTCTCCTACTGCCAGTCCCACAGCATATATGAATTGAATTAACCTTCAGTTTAATCATTATATCATTGCTCTACTGCCAAAATAAAGTCACTACTGGACAGAAACCATAGTCTTCCAGTTCATGTATTAGAAACAGCACAGTGATAAGAGAAGCATTCATTTAGTGCTTTAGGGTACTGAAAAATCTATATAGACTAAATAACCAAGTTGATTATTTGTGCTGAGACAGTAATTTAATAAAATCGTTCTTGTCCATTATATTTTATATACATGTGAAATTTGTATGAATGAATATAATTTATGCATGCATACAGAAAAAAAAATCATCTATCTTACATGTGCAATGGTGCTAAGATTTCAGAATTAACTGCTACAATCGGTCAGTTAGTGAATATTTTATTGTTTCATCTTTGGTCCCAGAGCACCAATAAAAATAAGATAATTTATATTCATAGTTCTGAACTTCAAATTATAAATTGCAACTGGGTTATATAATTGACTGGTTATATATCCTCTGGTGTCTTTAGGGTTTTAAATTCTTTCCCCAATATATCCATGCAGATAATTCCTTCCTCCTTAGAAGATTTATGCCTGCTGATAAAGAAACTACACTGAGTTCATTTGCCTATATTATGCATGGTCTTCTTAAATTTCTCCTGCTTTCTCTCATGCCAAGCACCCAGGCTCTGCTTTTTTTTTAAAAATGTAACCATTCATTGGGTTCAGGTAGACATACTTCTTAACATCCATCATATTTTCGCAATGAATAATTGGGACAAATACAAGTGTACCTTCTTTCCATTGTATTTATTTTGTAATAAATATTGTTTTTTCAGTTGTATTATAGATCATTGGAGGGCTGAGGCTGCATTTCTTATCTCTTTTTATTTCTAGTATTTGCCACAGTGGCTTGTGCCCCTATGGGAGTTAATATATGACCTCTCTTCAAAATACTTGTAAGAGGGCCTGCAATGAAAAAAATATCTCCACCTCCACAATTTTGAGAGTCTTAATTGACTGCTTGGAAATGTGTGGGGGGTTTTTTTTACGTTCATCTTTTTTTTTTTTTTTTTTTTTTGCGGTATGTGGGCCTCTCACTGTTGTGGCCTCTCCTGTTGCGGAGCACAGGCTCCGGACGCGCAGGCTCAGTGGCCATGGCTCAGGGGCCCAGCCGCTCCGCGGCATGTGGGATCTTCCCGGACCGGGGCACAAACCCGTGTCCCCTGCATCGGCAGGCGGACTCTCAACCACTGCGCCACCAGGGAAGCCCTATGTTCATCTTTTAGATCTAACTGTCTATATATCAACCACATGACATCAACTTTTAGAAGAATCCTGTGTTTTTTTGGATGACCTTTTAAGGAGAGGCCAGAGTTTCTTGGTCATCACAAAGCAAACTCTACAAATCGTCATGAATTCTGTTACCTTGGCAGAATTTAAGAGTGCAAGGAAAGCTGTCATTGTTTGCAGATGACAGATACTATACATAGAGAATCCTAAAGATGCTACCAGAAAACTACTAGAGCTAATCAATGAATTTGCTAAAGTAGCAGGATACAAAATTAATGCACAGAAATCTCTGGCATTCCTATACACTAATGATGAAAAATCTGAAAGTGAAATCAAGAAAACACTCCCATTTACCTTTGCAACAAAAAGAATAAAATATCTAGGAATAAACCTACCTAAGGAGACAAAAGACCTGTATGCAGAAAATTATAAGACACTGATGAAAGAAATTAAAGATGATACAAATAGATGGAGAGATATACCATGTTCTTGGATTGGAAGAAGCAACATTGTGAAAATGACTCTACTACCCAAAGCAATCTACAGATTCAATGCAATCCCTATTATACTACCACTGGCATTTTTCACAGAACTAGAACAAAAAATTTCACAATTTGTATGGAAACACAAAAGACCTCAATAGCCGAAGCAATATTGAGAATGAAAAACAGAGCTGGAGGAATCAGGCTACCTGACTTCAGAGTATACTACAAAGCTACAGTAATTAAGACAGTATGGTACTGGCACAAAAACAGAAATATAGATCAATGGAACAGGATAGAAAGCCCAGAGATAAACCCACGCACATATGGTCACCTTATCTTTGATAAAGGAGGCAGGAATGTACAGTGGAGAAGGGACAGCCTCTTCAGTAAGTGGTGCTGGGGGCTTCCCTGGTGGCACAGTGGTTGAGAGTCCACCTGCCAATGCAGGGGACATGGGTTCGTGCCCTGATCCGGGAAGATCCCACATGCCGCGGAGCGGCTGGGCCCATGAGCTGCGGCTGCTGAGCCTGTGCGTCCAGAGCCTGTGCTCCGCAAGGGGAGAGGCCACACAGTGAGAGGCCCGCATACCAAAAAAAAAAAAGATGCTGGGAAAAATGGACAGGTACATGTAAAAATATGAGATTAGATCACTCCCTAACACCATACACAAAAATAAGCTCAAAATGGATTAAAGACCTAAATGTAAGGCCAGAAACTATCAAACTCTTAGAGGAAAACATAGGTAGAGCACTCTATGACATAAATCACAGCAAGATCCTTTCTGACCCACCTCCTAGAGAAATGGAAATAAAAACAAAAATAAACAAATGGGACCTAATGAAACTTAAAAGCTTTTGCACAGCAAAGGAAACCATAAACAAGACGAAAAGACAACCCTCAGAATGGGGGAAAATATTTGCAAATGAAGCAACTGACAATGGATTAATCTCCAAAATTTATAAGCAGCTCATGTAGCTCAATAACAGAAAAACAACCCAATCCAAAAATGGGCAGAAAACCTAAATAGACATTTCTCCAAAGAAGATATACAGACTGCCAACACATGAAAGAATGCTCAACATCATTAATCATTAGAGAAATGCAAATCAAAACTACAATGAGATATCATCTCACAGCAGTCAGAATGGCCATCATCAAAAAATTTAGAAGCAATAAATGCTGGAGAGGGTGTGGAGAAAAGGGAACACTCTTACACTGCTGGTGGGAATGTGAATTGGTACAGCCACTATGGAGAACAGTATGGAGGTTCCTTAAAAAACTACAAATAGAACTACCATATGACCCATCAGTCCCACTACTGGGCATATACCCTGAGAAAACCATAATTCAGAAAGAGTCACGTACCAAAATGTTCATTGCAGCTCTGTTTACAATAGCCAGGAGATGGAAACAACCTAAGTGTCCATCATCGGATGAATGGATAAAGAAGATGTGGCACATATATACAATGGAATATTACTCAGCCATAAAAAGAAACGAAATTGAGCTATTTGTAATGAGGTGGATTGACCTAGAGTCTGTCATACAGAGTGAAGTAAGTCAGAAAGAGAAAGACAAATACCGTATGCTAACACATATATATGGAATTTAAGAAAAAAAATGTCATGAAGAACCTAGGGGTAAGACAGGAATAAAGACACAGACCTACTAGAGAATGGACTTGAGGTTATGGGGAGGGGGACGGGTTAGCTGTGACAAAGCAAGAGAGTGGCATGGACATATATACACTACCAAACGTAAAATAGATAGCTAGTGGGAAGCAGCCGCATAGCACAGGGAGATCAGCTCGATGCTTTGTGACCACCTGGAGGGGTGGGATAGGGAGGGTGGGAGGGAGGGAGACCCAAGAGGGAAGAGATATGGGAACATATGTATATGTATAACTGATTCACTTTGTTATGAAGCAGAAACTAGCACACGATTGTAAAGCAATTATACTCCAATAAAGATGTAAAAAAAGAGTGCAAGGAGGGGACCAGTTCCATAACCTCCACAAAGAGTGCATCTGTGGCCCAGATGGGGTTCTCTTCAAAGGGTAGACAGCATCAGCTTCTACCTCTCTCACCTTTTCTCCAAAGTAGTTTTACCTGTTGATTCAGGCTTGGATGATTTTGAAGACAAAGGCTCTGTGAGATCCCCTAGGGCTTTTTAAGTTCCAAATATTACACATTTTTCCTAATGCTTAATTTAAGCATTTGCTGTTAAAATTGTTAGGGCACCACATCATATCTCATTTTAATTTTCACACACCCACTGTATAAATCCTTATGTAGTTTCGATACACTGTTTGGATTGTTTGTGCCTGATGAAAAATGTTCTTGCTACAGAAGGCAGAGCACCTGTAAATAGGCAAGAACAGAATGGAACCTCAAAATGTTTAAAGTGCATTCTGCATGGCAGAGCATCTGCTTGAAGAGATGTCTGTGTCACTCTGGATAGAAACCGTAGTCCTCCAATTGCTTATCAGGGGCAGCACAGTGATAAGAGAAGCATTTATTTAGTGCTTTAGGGTACTGAAAAAAATATGTATAGCCTAAATAACCAAGTTGATTATTAGTGCTGAGACAGTAACTTAATAAAATTAACCTACAGATTCTTGTAGGTTGTTGATTTCTGCAGAGGGAGAACACCTGAGATGCTTGACTTCCAATGACCCACCTCAGGCTTACAGGTACGCTGTAGTGTAGCAACTGCCATTATTTAGGTCATGTTGCTTCTGAAAAATAAAGTAGAAAAGGGTTGCCAGAAGGATCTTAAGTGACATTTCAAATAGCAAATAGTTTAGTGGGGCATGTGGGAGTCTGACTTTTGGAGGCATCTTTTAATATTTTCACAACAAATCATTCTGGGGCAAAGTCACTGAGATGTAATTTGAGAAACAAAACCTAAATAGCATTAGAGAGCATGTCATTTTTTTTCTTACAGTTTTTCTTAATTTTACCTCTTTCTATTTTATAAATATAGATAGGTGATATATATTATATGTAGTATGATATACAATATAATACAGAATACATAAAATAATATATAATGTACTATATATAAATAAATGTAATATATTCTATTTATCATGTATTTATCATCTGTCTAGCTATTGAGAGACCATTCTGTAATTAATTTCATACTATGTAACCGTATTTTTAACTGTTTGGCTTAAAGTAATAACAGATTCACATGGAGCTGTAAGAAATAACACATAAGGACCCCCTTATATCCTTCACCCAGTTACCCCAATGATAACATCTCCCATAACTATAGCTTAGTATCACAATAAGGAAAATAAATTTGGTATAATACATACACCCTATTCAATCTACCAGTTTTACTCATGCGTGTGTTTAGTTCCTGTGTAATTTGATGGTATGTGTGGATCTGTGTGAGCACCACACAACACAAGGACACAAGAATGGCTCCATCACAGGTTCCCTGTGCCACTTTTTCACAGACATGGCCACCTCCCCACCTGCTCCCTCTCTAAATCATAGCAACCACTAATTACCCATTCTAAAACTTTGTCACTGCTGTGTTGCTATATAGATTTATTCAGTATATGACATTTTGAGATGGCCTTTTTCATGCAGTTTAATTTCTTTGAGATCCACTCAAGTTGTTGCTTGTGTCAAGAGCCTTCTCCTTGTTAACCTTAAGTAGTATTCCATCATATGGATGCACAAGAGTTGTTTACTAAAAACTGTAAACAGTTTGGTTAACCATTCAACCATAGTAGGACATTTGGGTTGTTTCCAGTTTGAAGCTATTACAAAGAAAGCTGCTATGAACATTTGTGTGATGTGCAGATTTTTTTTGTGAAAATAAGTTTTCATTTTTCTGGTATAAATGTCCTGCAGTGTAATTTCTGAAGTGTACAGTAAGCTCATGTTTAGTTTGTAAGAAACTGTCACGTCCTTTTCCAGAGGAGCTGTATCATTTTACATTCTCACAAGCAATATAAGGAAGATGCAGTTTAATATGACTTATTCATATTATCCGTTTCTCCTTGAGTGAGTTTTTGTAAGATCATGTTTTTCAAGGAATCAGTATATTTCATATAAATTAAAGATTTTTTCAATCATAAATAGGTTTTGCATTTTGTCAAATGTTTTGTTCTGGGTCAATTATATGATCATATGATTGATCTCTTTTAGCTCATAAGTATGCTGGATTACTTTGATTAATTTTTAACATTGAACCAGCCTTACATATCTAAAATAAAATCCACTTGAACATAATAAATAATTCTTTTCATGCATTGCTGATTTCATTTGCTAATATTTCGTTGAGGATTTTTGCATCAAAGTTCATGAGAGATACTAGTCTGTATTTCTTCTACTCTGTCTTCCTTTTTTTCCTGTATTATTGTCTTTGTCTGGTTTTGGTATTATAGTAATACTTAACTTCATAAAGGAAGTAGCCTTCCTGCTCAATTTTCTGGAAGAAATTGTGTAAATTTGGTTTTTATTTTAAATGTTTGGTAGAATTTTCCAGTGAAATCATCTGTCTGTGGAGTGGATTTTTTGTTTTGTTTTTTTGGCCTTGGTTTTTGTTGTTCAGGGGTTTAAAATTACAAATTCAGTTTCTTTAATAGTTATAGTACTAGTTTAGTTTGGTTACCTCATTCATCTTTGTTGAGATTTTGTAGCCTGTTTCTCTAGGAATTGATCCATTTTTTTCCCAAGGTTGTCATATTTATGAACATAAATTTGTTTGCAATATTCCCTTATATTTCTTTTACTTTGCTACAGGAGCCGTTGTGATAGTCTCAATTTCATTCCTGTAGTTAGTTACGTGTCTTCTTTCATTTTATCTTTGCTAATCTTGATGGAGAGTTATCAACTTACTGATTTCTTTTGATGAACAATGCTTTTTGTTGATTTTTCTCAATTGTTTACCTATTTTAATTTTAGCTGATTTCTACTCTTTGTGAATTTTTCTTTTCTTCTTTCATTATGGGAATTCTGCTATATATTTTTCTAGTTTCCTGAGTTAGATTATTGATTTAAGACCTCTGATATTTTATGGCAAACATTTACTCCTATAAATTTCCCTCTCAAAATTGTTTTAGATGACTTCCACATGTTTTTATTTTGAATTTTCATTTTTGTTTAGTTCTAAGTATTTTTATAATTTTTGGCACTTCTTTTTTGACTTTTGGATTATACAGAAGTACACTGTTTAATAATAAAGTGATTGTAGAATTTCCTATTTTCTTTCTGTTATTAATTCTCATTTGACTTCATTGATGTCACAAAGCATGCCCTGTATAATTTTAATGTTTTAAATATTTGAGCTTGGTTTTGTGAATCAAAATATAATCTGTCTTAGTGTTTGTTACATGGGTGCTTGAACAAGCTCTGAATGAAGAGCTTGTTCAAGTGGAATGAAGTGTTGGGTAATGTCAGTTAGATCCTATGTTGATTGTGTTGTTCATTTCTTACTAGTTACTAGATATGGTTGCTTTTCTAAGGCATCAGACCCACAGATCTCCTTACACTGCCATTCTGGAAATGGAACCCCTGATAATGAGATTTTGAAGCAAAGTTTCCTTTGTCTTCTAGTTACTACTGGCATTGTGCTAAAACTCTCCTGATATTTTTTCTTAATTTGTAAATGCTTTGGTTTGATGGTTCTTTTGTTTCATTTAGAAATCTGAAGATTCACTTTTGTATATTTTATTGTTTCTGTCATTAGTCACTCTGAAAGAGTTTTCATTAATATTCTATAAAAATTTGAAGCCATCTTTACAGTTTCCACAATGTTGTAAAAACTCATATAAACGTAGTTTAATTGATAAGAAATTTAAAGAGAATTTTAAGGAAACAAATAGGAATATAACAGTAAGGATTATGTTAACTATTTTCTATTTAAATGCTAGTTGCTGTTAATCTGTTTAAAAATATGATTAATTGAAGTGGGGATTTATGTGTAACAAATGCTGTCAGTTTTTTTTTAATGTAAGACTATTTCACATAAGAACTAACAGGCCAAATTTTGTAAATCCTCAATTACTTCATATTTACTAAGAGTCAACTATGTTAGCTTTCATTCAAACTGATTTATATATGCCACATTCATATCTATCTTACCAGACATTAAATTTATTGGGATCTTCTCATTTTTAGATTTTTGATTCCCACTGTGCTTCATAGAGAGGATTATGCATAGCAACCTTGCAGGGGCTTCTTTTTGTACATTTAAAGCACTTGAGAGAAAAAAAAAACAGCTTTCTTACCAACATTTATATTGAGTCAAGATTGACCCATGAAAAGCCAATTATAGTCTAACTCCAACATTTATTTAGAGAAACTATAATTATCTCTAGGGAATAAAGAGAAAAGCACTTTTGAATAT
This sequence comes from Grampus griseus, assembly GCF_964374135.1. Classification (NCBI taxonomy): domain Eukaryota; kingdom Metazoa; phylum Chordata; class Mammalia; order Artiodactyla; family Delphinidae; genus Grampus; species Grampus griseus. The sequence goes on from NC_139018.1 coordinate 148,588,537, forward strand.
TTTAAAATATTCTCTCTTACAATACTTTTCCCTCTACCAAGGTATGTTCTTGATCCACTGTCATGGCTGTTTGAGATCTCCCACTGCACTGCCATTTTCTGGAACTTTCCTAACTTCCAGTACACCTCTCTGCCCCTCATTTGTCCCCTCGTCAGAGGGCATGCTCAATTTTAGATGTCTAGACAATCTGATAATTATTCTGACCTGTTGTGTGGCTGAATGGTATATTTTACTTTCATTTTTCTTTTTTCTTCCAGGTGAGATATTTACATTTTTATTTGATGTTTCAGTGTCAAACTAGAGGACTAACTTTATCTTGAGTTTATTTAGGATAATTTCATACCCAAGAATATTCTGAAGGGTTATCTGAAATATTATAAAGGGTCATGTAATTATATCATGAGGTCTGTATAGTTTTCCAAATCTCCTTTCTTCAACAAATACATATTTATTGAGTTCCTATTAAATTCAAGGCACCATGATAGACATTGCAAATCAAAAATATAAATGAATGAATGAATGAGTGAATAAATGAATGAATAACAAAATGTGGTCATGGACTTTTAGAGTCTGATAAAATCAACCCTGCATAAATCTATAGCACAAAATGTGTTAGACAATGAATCCTTGTTTGATAGATTTAAACTAGAACCTTGTACAACTGACATTTACTTAAAATTATCTACTAAAAAGTAACGATGTTAACCCAGTTAACTAGAATCTGAGCTTCTTGTTCATCTTTGTTTTTTTGGTTTTTTAAAAAATTTTATTTACTTTTATTTTTTGGCTGCATTGGGTCTTCATTGCTGCACGTGGGCTTTGTCTAGTTGTGGCGAGCAGGGGCTACTCTTCTTTGCGGTGCGTGGGCTTCTCATCGCAAGTGGCTTATCTTGTTGCAGAGTACGGGCTCTAGGCACTCGGGCTTCAGTAGTTGTGGCTCACGGGCTCGGTAGTTGTGACTCGTGGGCTCTAGAGCGCAGGCTCAGTAGTTGTGGTGCCCGGGCTTAGTTGCTCTGTGGCATGTGGGATCTTCCCAGACCAGGGATCGAACCCATGTCCCCTTCATTGGCAGGCGGATTCTTAACCACTGCGCCACCAGGGAAGTCTCTCTTGTTCATCTTTGAATGCTGTTCTACTAGTATGCTTTTTAGAATGATGGGATTAATTAATATTTGAAAAACAAAAGATTAACCCAATTGTAATTTGCAGGAAAAAAGTTGCACTGATATCAGAAGTTATCTGTTATATATATCTATCTAAGAGGTATATGATGTATATATGACAAAAGCTAAAATAAAATTCATCATTTTTCCCTGGAAATGTTTATTCTTTAAATGGTATAACACAATTGCCTAAATATTTATAAATAGATACATAAAAAGAGATACCTCTAATGACTCAAAAGAGAAAATCTAAAGAGAAGAAGTATAAGAACCTATTTTGAAATAATAACTATTTTATTATTTATGAAGCCTCTCAGTTGAACTAATCACTATAACAGCTTTCTACAGTAGGTAGTAATTGTCTGTTTCAAGGTGGAAAAAAGGGAACATGTCTTTATATACTTTTCATTATGTGACTCTGCTTAAATCATTGTCTATGAATGACAAAACAGTGGTGTATGAAACTCACTGCTAGGCTGCAAACTGCAGGGAGACCATAAACATACAGAATATTTCAACAAATTTCTGAATTAAAGAAACTTAATGTTTCAGCATTGACTGGCAAAATGAAGTTGCATAAGCTACAGCTAAATACATGTTCAGGCAGAGTGTAGGAGGGAGCTGACCCCCAGAAGAATGGCATGGAGGCCTGACCTCTGAAATTGCAAGGTCAAAGTGAGATATGGTGTGGAGGGAGGTTACTTATGATTGGCAACCTTTCCATTTCCCTGTTTCAACTTTACAAACAGTATGCTGCCAGCAAAACATTCACACCTAGCATTCCAACCCCAGCAACACAGTGGAGGTTTATTAACTAGATATTGATCACAGTGTCTGGGATGAACCATGCAAGGAAGTTAGAGGGGGTGTCAATGTTTTAGAACCAAGCCACAGTCTGGAATAGGGGGTGGCAACCTCCACAAATTGTTTGCTCCAGAAATAGTTCACTCGATATGCACAGAGCCACCAGTCAGGCTTCCTATTGCCTCATCTTAAAATATAAATGAAAGATCCAGTACTAACATGCTTGAGGACATCTTTAACATAAAATTTAAAATTCAGGTTAAAGAGACAAAATTGTTCATAGACAAAACAAAGGAACAAAACCTTCTAATTTCTATACTCAGAGGGTTGCAAGAAGATACTATATCCTTAAAAGAGGAACTGTATTTTAAAAATAATAACTAGAAAAGGATAAAGAATTTTTTACAAGATAAAAATGTGATTGATGAAATATAAAAAAAATCTTGGAAAATAGATTTGAGGCAGTCTTAGAAAATATAAAACTAAATACAATGTTCAATATATGTGAGAGAAAAGTTAAGAGAAAAATCAGTTCAGGGGGTCCAACATTTGAGTGATAGGATTTCAAGAAAGAGACCATAGAGAAAATAAAGGGAAAGTTATCAGAAGAGAGTCCTCAGAGATCATGAATATTCTAAGAGAAAGGACATAATGAGTGCTAAACAAGATTTTTTAAAAAAAGACCCATACCACCCCAGTGTTGTGAACTTTTAGAACTAAAAGGATAAAGAAAAGATCATAAAAATCCCCACAATTAAAAATGAGATCACCTTAACTAGAAATGAAGAGCAAACTGGTTGGTATTCCCCTTCCCATAGCAATACTGAGTGATTGTTTAAAATGAAACAATTTCATCAAAATATTTTCAGAAAATGGTTCTGATACTTTTAGACCCCACTTAAAATATGAAGAGCAGAGTGTCTAAAAGCATGTTAGATTTGGAAGCAGAGACTGGGATCTAAGAATTAATGGTTCCAACTCAGGTGACAGCTCTGCAGACAGAGACGAACTCTTTTCTGTTGGAGCAAAGGAAGGAGGGGAGCAGTAAAAGGCTGTCTTTGTAGAGAGAAAATTCCAGAGACCAGACAGTATGATGGAGATGTCCAAAGAAGTTAAGTATATGAAAAAAGTAAAAAGTGAAAGGGAATTCTTAAGAAAGAAAAGCATGTCAATTTGAAAGTCAAGGAACATTTAAGAAAGTTTTTCAAAAAAAGAAATTTCATCCTAGGAGATTATTTAATCATTATTCTAAACTGTAAACAATACTTACACGTAACGCATTTTCAGCAATTAGAATCAAAGGACAGATAAAACTGGAGATAATGAGGTTTAAGATTGTAATGTAAATGTTACCAAACTCAACATTGTAAAAGTACTGATCATAAAGGTAAAGGAGAGAAGAGAGATGAATGCAGTTTAGGGAACACTCATATTCTTATTTTACAAAATGGGAATCAAGATATAGACTCCAAATTTGAAGAGAGAAAAGAAAGACATACAAGTAGTAGTTTTGGTATAAACCATTAAAATCACCAAAGTAATCAACAGTTATTAGACTATACTGAGAGAGTGGACATGTGGGGAGGCAGTGGGGAGTATGAATAAACTAGATCATCATACACAATGACAAAGCTATAATGTTAAAAGCAGGTAATCAAGAAATAGCAGTCTCCTGATTATCTAGAAATATGGAGGCAACCTCCAGAGCAAAGAAAAAAGGAAAGAGTCTAAATATTATATAGTTAAAAGAGTTGTGTTGGGTTATACTGGGGGTGGGGAGTTGTATAGTGGGCAGTAAACCAAAGTCTGTTTTATTAATAATCCTTTAGTACAATTTGATTTTTAAACTTTATATATAAATATTATTTCCAAAATACGAGTTAAAAGGTTGTAACAAAAGTATGATTTTTAATTTGTAGATAAGAAGACTATCTTATTGTGAAACCCACCATGCATGTTTGATTCGGTTTGCTCAAGATCTGGCCAGTGGTGGAGTGAGGACTATGGCACAGAATTTCTTGGTCTAGTGCTCTTTGTTCTAAAACTCAATAAAGGAGGGCGTGGGGTGGAAATCTCCATGAAGGCAGGTTGATTCTTTCAGATATCTATGAGGATTATGCTAGGAAAATGTCATTGAGTAGGAAAACAATGGAAAGCCCAAGGACGCATTGACTTTTTTGCCAGAGGCTAAGCTGCAGAATTTTCGAGGAAAACCAGTCGGCATAACTTGCTTTACACGGTGGAGTGGGGGTTGTTTCCATTTAAAGAGAAGTGCTCTTTGGTCCTCACTGAGAATTGAAATAGTTATTGTTTTTCCCTTTCCTGTTGGAATGGAGTAGCAGTTGGCTCTCCAAGAGTCTACTATTCATTTTAAGTACCCAATAAAAGTCCTGTAGATATACTTGAAGCACCAGCCAGAGAAGAGGAAATTAGAAACCCTGAAAATATTTGAAACACAGGTTTGAGGTTATTTGAACTAATAACGACATTTATTACTAATGAGACTGAAGATATGATTAGACTTTCTTTGTGAGCAAGCACAGCATCTCCTGGCAACCACTGATTTTATTTCAGAAAAGGGTACCTTTACTTTATCACACATAGTTTATCTGACTATGGGACTCAATTGATGGAATAATGAAGTATTGTGACTTATTGTAATCAAATCTGCATGTGATTTTCTCTAAAATAATTGTAAGCTTCCACTGTATTGAAGGAAATGCTTTGTAATAAAGAAGACTCATGTTATGTTTGGGAAAATTTCACTCAATTCTGTAAGTTCTTTTTATTGATAACAATCTAACATGTAACGTTTTGAAAGAATTTAAGTCTGGGGAATGTTGTGAAATCAATCGCTCTTTCTTATCCTAATAGATAGCATAATACTAAAAAAATTAGTACTCATAGGAGAAGACACTTCAGTAATATATAATTTATTTATATATATTATTTTTCTGAGTATCTTTCCAGTAAATACAACTTTTAGAAGTGGGGGAAGGAATGGCCGTAAAGGTGCAGATTGATAAATCTTGTTCTTTCTTTGGACAACTGGCCATACGTTCTACAATCATAAATTTCTATATGTAAAATTGAAGATTGGTTGTAAGAAGATGAAGTATAAATAAATTACTTCATAATATTTTGTTAAAGTACAACATACACTACTTTAGTACAAAAATAAACTAAAAAACAGAAAATGAATGTTCAAATTAAACAGGATAAAGATTGAAATATCTGATTAGTATTCATAGATGAATTAAATATATTATCTTTATTATTTTTATAATTACAAAAATTGCATCTTTTTAAAAAAGTACAATAGTGCATTGAAGATTGTTCTTTTATGACTAGCTTCTTCACCCATGAGTGTTGTATACCACAGGCACCTTTTCAGGTGTTCTTTCAGTATGCATTGCCGTTAGATAGTCTTAAATTGCTTTCAGAATGATGAACATTTTTCTTAAATTTGAAGAGTTTTCAAGGTTAATCTAAATAATATTACTATACTGTTCAAAATACAATGGAAACTATTTAAATGTGGTTCTGTTCTTGGGGGTATGATAAAACAGAACATGGATAAGAAATTAAGAAAAAGCTAACTAGAGTTATTAAGTAATAATGAGTAAAAGGAATATTCCTAAGATTGCCAAAATCAAATTTATGATCCTGCTATGGAATTTTGAGGGATGTTAGTCTACATGTATTAAAAACACAAGATAACTATTTCTATAATTAAAGCATCAATCTGTTAAAAACTATGTAACCCACACAGAATGCCAGTATCCATTTATGGATTTTTTTAAAAGTAACACTGCATTCCCACCCCCACCCCCCAATCCCAGAAAGTTCGGTGGATACCATGAATATTCTGGAGGCCCTGTGGGCCTTTTTTGAATAACAAAAGACAGTAAGATTCAAAAAGTTCTAAAATATTATTAATAACCACTTTTCCTCAATGATTCCCATAGGTATGACAGATGGATTACTCATTTTATTTGAATCAATAAATGATTTTCCATTTAATAAAGGGTAGAGACTGCTGCCTGCTTATTGTTTAGTTTCCCAGGGCACCCAGCATATGATGAGACATTATCTGTTGACCTAATTTAATAATGAAAAGGAAGACAGGTTAAAAGTCACAGTGTTGAGATGCTCAGTAGTACTGCTACAGTGGAGACCACGTGCTGCCAGGTCGATGGCGATACTAGGATCACAAAGGTGTGCCGTGCGTAGGTGGGGACGGGGAAGGTTGGGAGGCATGGCATTGAAAAGGAGGACTGAGGGCGGGGGTGTAGACAGGAAAGAAGACAGGCACCATTAGAAATGACCTGACGCCTGTACATTTAGTCTCAGAGGATACTGAGCCAGAATTGTTCAGAAGTGATTGTGGAGAAAGAAACATTCACCTCCTGTGTTCACTCATTTCTTTAACAAATAATTGTTTAATGCCTACTATCATAAGCCAGGCTCTGCTCTAGGCTTTTGGACTTCACTGGATAGAGGTTCCAGATCAATGGAGCTTTCATGTTGGTGGGGAAGGTCAGAGAACAATATATAAGTAAATTATGTGGGATGTCGGAAGTGGAAAATGCTATTGAGAGTGAAAGTAACATAAAACAGGGCTAAGGGGATGAGGGGTAGTTTTCATTATTAAACAGGGAGTCAAAATCAGTGTTACTGAAATTTTGTTGCTTGAACAAGATCTGAAAATGAGTGGGTTAGCTGAGTGTACAATGAAGCGAAGCATTACAGGTAGAGGAAACTGCTAGAGCAGGGAGCCCAGAGGGAGAATGTGCCTGGATGTTCTAGGAACAGCCTGGAGGTCAGTGTCGCTGGAGCAGGGAGCAGCAGAAAATAAGGCCAGGAAACAAGGAGCTGGGTCATGTAGAGCCTTGTAAGCCATTTTACCAGCTTTGCTTTTACTGGGAAGGCATTGCCAGAAGATTTCCTACGTGACTGAACATGAGTGTGAGAGAGGAGAGAAGTCAGGCTCGAGTATAAGGGTTTTATTCTGAGCAACTGGAAAAGTGGAATTGGCATCAACTGGAAGGGAGAAGGCTTACGTCACCATAGAGCAGGGCGTATTTTATCAGGGGGCAGGGCAAACATTTAGTTGTGAACATTACGTTTGACACGTCTATCAGACAACCACGTGGAAATGTTGAATATGCAATTGGATATTGGAATCTGAACTTCCAAAAATTATAGACATACCTTGGAGATATTGTGGGTTTGGTTCCAGACCACTGCAATAAAGGGAGTCACGTGAATTTTTTGTTTCCCCAATGCATATAAAAGTTATGTTTATACTACACTGTAGTCTAAGTGTGCAATAACATTATATGTATAAAAACAATGTACATCTCTTAAGAAAACTTTATTGCTAAAAAAATCATAACCATCATCTGAGCCTTCATCTAGTCATAGTCTTTTTACAATAGTAACATCAAAGATGACTGATCACAGATCACTATAACAAATATAATAATAATTAAAGAGTTTGAAATATTGCAAAATTACCAGAATGCCACAGAAACATGAAGTGAGAAAACGCTGTTGGAAAAATGGTGCCAATAGACTTGTTTGAGGAAGGGTTGCCACAGATCTTCAATTTGTAAAAAACACAGTATCTGCAAAACACAATAATGTGAGCAGCATAAAGGGAGCTATGCCTGGATCTCTGTCTGGATCTCCACCTCAGTCTCTCCATCTCCAGGTCCAGCTCCATCTTTAGATCTGGATCTTGGCCTGGATCTACATTTAGATCTAATCTGTCTATATATTAAGAATATAGATGCATTTAAAGTTGTGAGACTGGATGAGGTCACCAAGAAAGTGAGTATAGACAGAAAAGAAAAGAGGACCAAATTATGGAGTTGGGACACTGCAGCACTAAGAAGTCAGTGATAAGAGGAAGAAACAGAAAAGAGAACAGAGAATGAACAATTAGTTGGTCAGAAGATGTGCCAGTCAGGGTGTGCTCAGAGAAGCAGAACCACTATAAGTGGTATAGAACATGGAATTTGTTATGGGGATTTGATTTTACCTAATCCTGGGAACTGGTTAAACAATTTCTATATGGCTGTTGCTCCTGTGTCTGGTGTGGACCTCTCCTAGGTGCTGAAGGACGGGCTGAAGGAGATCTGGTAAGAGACAGGAGCTACAGGCTCTCCTCAGGCTCCCTTGCGACAGGTGAGCAGATCAGTGACAGCAGTGCCTTGTGCTCCTGCACCGACCTTCTCAACATAAAAAGGATATGACTGCTGCTTTACTGCTTCCTTCCAAATCTGGCACAAAATATCTCATGTGGCCCAAGCTGTCAGTACCATGAGGAAGGGGATTTCAGGAAATATATTTCCAACTTAGATAAGTTGACTCAATGCAAATCGACCACCAAGAAAAGCTAAGAAATTGTGGTAACTTGGAAGCTAAGTAAATAAAAGTAAATAAAATGATTTAAGGAAGAGAAAATGGCCAATTATTTCACATTTTTCTAAGTAAGTTGAAGATGGAGCAGTTATCATTCAGTGTAGCAGTGTAGAGGCCATTGGTAAATTGGACAACAGTAGGTTCAATGGAATTGAGGGGAGGGGGCAGAAAAATACAGAGTGAAGTGGATTTGAAAGAGAATGGGAGGAAAGAAATGAGAGATAGAAGTAGAAACAACATCACGCAGAAGTTTTACCACAAAAAAAGTAATAAAGTGGAGGAATAGCCAGAGAAAATGAAACATTTTTTTTAAAAGGGAATAAACTAGGAAAATAAATTTAAAATAAATACATAACATTTTTGATGTGTTAGGAGAACTTCTGGGTAATAACCTCTAGCAGGCAAGAGGAGATATGAGCTGGTACACAGATGATGGGGTTGGCTTTATATAGAGGCACGGCCAGCTCTCCCACGGTAAGTGGGAAGGCACAATTCAGAGGTGCAGGTGCAGACCAAGGAGTTGATGTGCTCTTGGTTATCTGGGTGATATTTCTTCGGATTGCTCCAGATGGAGGCAGGAAGCAAAGACATCAGCTAAGAAAGAGGATGAGGTAGGGATGTTGGAGATTTGGAGAGAGGATAAGTGCTGAAATAATCATCCAGAGGTTGGGAGAGTGGATGGACCCAGGATTTTAGCACGATTGCCTGGCGACTTTGGGGACCCATTAGGGTTCATTACTGTTGTCTACAAAATGAGCTATACATTACCCCATTTTTAATTACAGAAAAAAGGAGTGAAACCTTACAGCAAATTTGCATTGCTTCAAAAACTCTTCTACTAGGTTAGAAACAGCAGAACGCCATGCTAGGTAGACAGAAGCCAAATCCCCTGGAAGTTATTTACATTAAGCCCTGTGTTGCAGTAGTTCAAATTTAATAATATGCCCATAATAAAACTCATAACCTAAATTTGAAAGCCTTTCCAAAACACTTAGTAAGGTGGAACTGTAGTGCAATTCTAATTATAAACTATGTAGGGAGATTAACGTCCCTCATCAAATAATTTTTTTAGAGTGAGTGCAAACCAGAACCTTTGTCCACTGATGGTCCTGTCCCTGGCCTCTTTATTGCCGCTCCAAGGCTTGTGTGGTTGGGGGTTTCCGTGTTCATTAAGCTGCCTGCGCAGAGGAGCACTTCAGACATAATAAGTGCATACTGGGATGAATCAGTTATTGGCACAAACTACCACCACAGTCATATGCAGCTCATTTTATTTTATTTTTTTCTATTTCTCCAGCCCACCCACTAAATTTTACTCCCTTTGCCAAGTTACTCCCCTATGCTTGGTTTAGAAACAAGACCCATTATTACCCTTCTGTTTTCACACTTAAAACACAGTATAATAATATTGATTCCTGATTTATCTTCAGTTATATTTTTAGAAGCAAATGATGTAAAAACAGGGCAAGGCCTGAAAGAATGAGATGATACAGTTATTCAAATGGATGTATTCAAGTTCCACCATGTTTGAGAAGAACACCAAGGTTTATCCAAAAATCCTGTTTTTCCTGCTGGCTCTGTACTTCCAGCTTCAGTGTCTTCACTGTCAAGTACAGGAATATTTTACTGGGGGGACAGGCAGGGGAAAGGCAAGAAGTGCTCAGAGCAAACCTGCTTTGAAGCCTGGGAGCCAGTGGGTGAATGTCATGCAAGCTGAGACAGTAGCCCATTTTAACTTTGAGTAGAGTTCTCCAGGAAGTCCATTGTACAGAGAACCCAGATGCTTTCCCTAGAAAGTTGAATCCATTCAGAAATTTCCCATGGAATCTAGAGAAAATTGGGTTTATAAGGGATTGATTTCAGAGTCACATCACCAGAACCTTTTGAAGCCAAATCAAATGCTACTGTCAGTGTTTGAATCACAAGTTTACTCATAATTCCGGAGAACTGGAAGCACCATTGCAGTCTTCCAGCTGATGCCTTCTGCACTGATCAATTTCTTATTTGTAAGTGTGTGACAAAAATTCAAACATTTGATTAAAAACTGTAAAAATTAGGATAGGCCTGAAAGTATGAATTTGAATCTTAATTAGTTTCATACTTCCCACATTTTTTTGCTAAATAATGAGCTTCCTGTCTCACTTTACTTTACTGTATAGAATATTGAGCGTACGATGCATCGTGGCATTTACTCTCAGGCTCTTTTACCTCCCCAAGGGAGTGATTGGGAAACATACCTTCAAGCAGTGTCTTAAAAATATTAGCGCTAGCACCTTCTGACTGCTTGATAAAGGCCATCATAGCAGTGACTAACACCGGGGTATAACATTCTTCTCTTCCAAAGGCCAGAAACCTTTGTAGAGCTAACACATAATAAAAGAACCAATAACAAACAAATTAAAAAATACCTGTCTGTAAGAAGAACTGGAAAATCTGAAGTGTAAGAAATGGTCACTTCTGAAGAGAGCAGAAAGTTAACTGGCATTTGAAGAGGAATAAAAGAACCAGAAGTAATTAGTAAAAAGACTAATCCAGCTCTTTGTTTTTGTTTCTTTAACCAGCTTCAGTTCCACTGACTTTGCTCTACTCTCCTCCCCTAATTCTGAAATAACTGCATTTATGCAGAGATAACAGGGACAATGCAGAGGCAAAATGAAGATTAAAAGTGAAATGGCAATCTTTATTATCAGGACTTTAGCACTGAATAAAGGCAGGACAAGCTTTTTTTTTCCTGTCCAGTCATAATTTCTCGACATTAGGGATCCGTAACTTTATTGCTTACATAGGTTCCTTTCAGGCAGCAGTAAATAAACATTTTCTTTGTAATATTAATGATTAAGCAAGGGAAGGATGACAGTTCAGAGCCCCCTTAGAGGATACATCTCTTCACTGCCAGAGATCAGATAGCCATGTCTAATGAAGCATGATGATTTCCCCAACATCATGTCTACAAAAGACACCTATGTAGATCATTAATGTTGGGTATAATTAGCGTAAAGTTATAATCCTCAAATTTAGGAGATCCAATCAGACCCAGGTCTTATGTTCTGTGTGTCTTCAGAATTTCCTTGGCTGCAAAGAATACACACAACCAGAGGGCAGTTAGCAGTGTGCCTAGGCATCTTAAACTAGTTATGTTCCTTATCAGTTTAGCTTTACCTTGTACCTGTGCTTGTGGCAAAATAGGACGCAGGAGCATGTTAATTTTATTTAATCAGATGTGATAAACAACTGACATAGGCGTGGTTCAAATGATTCCAACACCATCTGCTGAAGCCCACAACCAAGATCACTGTAGTAGAGTCGCCTTGATTTTCAGGGTTTTCACTGGCACAGGGGACCCTCTGAATTAGGTAGGTATCACAGAAGTAATTTGATTTTCGCTGAGCTCTCAGACTCATAAGAGATGAGCAGAGTCCAGGTTAAGAAGAAATTAATCTCCAAACACTGAGTTTATTATGCAACTAAAGGGACTTGGTAATTAATTTCTCTTGTGACTAATGATTATGGCTTTTGCTTAACTAATTCAAGTTGATCTTTAGAGTTCAGCAAATCTATTATTTTTAAATGTGAAGACATGCTATACTTGAGAGGAGTCCAGCCCTGACCATCGGACATGCATTTATAGTTCTGAAAAAGGGTCTCTTATTAAATATTTATTTACTTGCTTTGTACAGCACTGAATCCCAGTGAGGTGTTAATAGTCTTCTGCCCACTGCCTGATGGTATTTCCATACATGCAGTTAATGTGTCCTTTTTAGCACCAAGAATAACAAATGATAAAATCCCTGCCTCAGGGAAATGTGTACAACTGGTATCATTGAACTTTCCCAAATTTAATGAATAGGGAGCTTAGTATCATATGCAGAGAAATGGAAAGAAACACTCAAGAAAATGGATATGCTCCAGCTCCAGTAAATGTTCTAGAACTTGTATCCATTCTTTCTAGGTCTCATTTTGTGCTAGCTTCAAGGTGACATCAAGGATTAGCTAAAGAGTATTTGGGATGTAAATAGGGTGTCCCATCAGCCAGTGAATTGGTTGTGTCCACCATCCGTAGGAAAAGCCTGAAGTCCACCATTTCATATTCTGTGGTGGGTCCTGACACTGGACACGAGATTTCCTGCCACATCATTGTTGCCTTAATGCCAAGATTTCTCTTTTTTCAATTTCTTTGGCCACGCCACGCAGCTTGCGGGATGTTCCCTGGCCAGGTATTGAACGGGCCACTGCAGTGAGAGTACCGAATCCTAACCACTAGACCACCAAGGAACTCCCACGCCAAGATTTCTCTTTATCTCTCTTTCACTGTGGCAATCGGAAGTCACTTTTTAAGTAAGGAGAAAAACCATTTCTTCTTCTGTTTATACTCATTAAAAGAGAAACCTAGAGCTGGGTTTCCTAACTCCAAAAGGTTAAAAAAATAAGTAAAATGAGTTCACACATACATTTCAACTTACACTCACTTTGACAGGGCAGACTGTGGACTCACCTCTGCTGTCAGTTATGTACTGTACATGGAATCACCCGCTCCCCTGAAACCTGTAGGGCATGGTTTGCATCACAAGCAGGCTAGACTTCTCTTTGCTCATGACCGTTATTGTGAGCTGTCCTTTAAGACATGCTATACTTGAGAGGAGTGCAGCCCTGACCATCGGACATGCATTTATAGTTCTGACCATCAATTATGGTCAAAATCTCAATTCTACTTTTATTTTGTGGTGAGAATTCCTTGATCCCTATTCAAGTTACTGTATGTAGTTAGGTATGTGGGCAGGGGCTTGGGCGATGCCTTGGTCCTCATCCAAACCCCAAGCCAGATGCAGAGGAGAATGAACCCCAACATTATAATGCATCAGCAACATCTGTTATTATGTATTATGTGTTCATCATACATTACATGTAATGTTGAGTTTTTCTTTCCTTACTGTTACAAATGTTCAGCACGTGTCTTTTGCAGTGCTGTTGAAAGGTAATGCATTGCCTGTCAGTGTTATCCAGGACTTTGATTCAATATAATAAAAAAAAGGGACTTAGTACAGAGCAGTGGTAACTTAATTGTCATGAGAAGATGAGAAAAGAACAGAGGGGAAGTCAACATGTAAAAGACTCTTCTGTCCAAGAAAAAAACCAAAGCGTGTCATGACAAACTTTGAATAAAGGTTTCAAAGTCATTCAAATAGAATGAAGGGGGTGTATGAATTGAGTCATCCACAGCTCAGGACTCTCTTGTGGGGCTCCAAGAACAAGCTGTACCCCAGAGAGCCCTGTTCTGGCTGCAAGTGGGTGTGCCTCCATGAGCTCATCTTTGAACAACCCAGTGGCAACTGTTCATTAGCATTGTGTCCAGGAGAAAATATTGAGAAACATTTTGTTGTCAATATGTTTAGTAGACTATGTCAGGTAGCAATATCAGATAATTGATTACTTTATATTGCATAAGTTACTTCAGATAATTAGAGAACGTTAAGTAATGTTAGTCAGCTCTGATGACTAACATTAGGGAATTAGGGAATGTTGTTGTTTTCCTTTTCTCTTTGTAAGTGGTCATTACATCACCTTGTTTGAGAGTCTTCTCCTAGTACCAAGTTTTGTCTCATGCCTCCAACTTCCTGACCCAAATTACAGCTCCCAGGGTCTGCAGAGTCAGCTCTGCTTACATCTCCAGGGAGGAGATGAGGCAGGAGTGTTTTTATTATGTCCCAGTTAACAGATATATAAAGCAGAGTAATCAAAACACTTCCCGAGAGTGATGGAAGGATGTTGGCTCCTGAAGTGCTTTATCAGGATGCACTATTCAAGCCACAGATGAAGCAGTAAATAAATTCCACTACCCTCTATGTTCAAGGAAATTCTAGTAACGATAGCAAGTGCAGGTTTGGCACCCTTCTTCCATGATTATTTTTAAGCGCAGGGCTATATACCAATATACTATTGCCTTAAGGCACATTTTAAGAGAGATCTGTTATTGCAATTTTATTCCATAACTTTATTGAAGCTATACAAAATATCCATTCGTTTTTTGGTTTGTGTTTTGTTTTGTGTTTGACAAATTATGGATTTAGGTCATATACATCTCAATTATGTGAACACATTTCTTATTAAAATTTCAAATATCAATGTTTCTAGCTAAACTGCCTTCATTTTGCCAAATTATTCTAAGTGTTGACTGTATGCAGTAATTTCTTGTTTATATCTGTACATGTATGTATTACACGGTACCTGTTACTCATTCTTATGAGATCTCATGGTTCTTTGTTCCCTTCCCATTCCTTGATATTATTTCTACTTTGCTTTAAGGAGATAATTCAGTTTTTTTGTTAGAAACAAGTGAGTCCTGAAGATACTGTTTTTCATGCTTACAGCAACTCCGTGTCTACTTGTAGCTCTATTTGTAAAGTTTAATTAATTCTTTAATCCTGCTGCTGCTGCTTTTGTTTCACTAGCTAATATCTTGAACCGTTTTTAAATGGGTATAAATGTACTGTGCTTGTTGACATGCTTAAGTGCCTCTTCTAAGCTGTTCCTACAAGCTGCTGACAAATTGAAGACATTGTTAGGCTAGAAAAAGTAAATAATAATACTTTTTCCTGAGAAATCCAAATGCATTTTAACATAGCTATAAAATGTTCACAAATTTGGGGTTAAGTGAGTATATGGACAATGATATTCATAATTATGGGGAAAATGTTTATGCTATCAAGTGGTAAGACTTTTTTTTTCAGAATTCATCAAATGACAGATTGTTTTTCCTTACTCTAGGTTTTTCTTTTCTGTTAGGTAAGTGTCCTACCACTTTTCCACTATACTTGGTGATAATCACAGTCGTCTCTCTGAGGATTAGGCTGGGTCTTGTGATCAGTGTGTCCACACATGGAGAGGTAGAAATCCCAGTCATGTCCATGGGTTAGTTCAAGAACCCAACCAGAGTGGCCATGAGTGTCTGTGTCCTCCATGAAAGGATCACTATAGCCAACTTTCTCCTAAACACTGGATCAGTTTCAACTTTAGTGTTTTGTAGTCATAAAGCCTGTTCTGTTTCATTTCCAGCAGTTCCCTACTCTGATCCAGAAGTCCCCCCACCATTCTGCTTACAACCCTGTATCTTAGTACCAGTCAGTTCTCCATGAAGAAATGAACCAAGGCCATTCATTTCTTCACCAATGTTGTCCATAACTGTCCTTACCCATCCAGTGCTTCTTTCCTCATCCTCTTTCTACAATACAATGCATCATCCAGCACATTCATTTCTGTATTGAAAAATTTCTGTCACTCTTTATTCCCTCTTTATTGGAACATTAATACACTGGCTGCACATTTATCACTGCTTAAAAGTAGTAAAACTGGATAAATTTAACCTCTCCTTTTTATTTTACTTTTTAAATTTTCCTACTCACTGGTTGAGAATTCATTATTCACTTATTCATTCCTTCATTTGTCCATCAGTCCGTCAGTAAGTACTTATTGGTCACCTTTTCCACATCAGCCACTGTGCTAAGGGAGCAGACTCAGCATCCACACCTGTAAAGGGAGGAGAGCATAATATGCAGATGGATGACAGTGTGTTTTCTGGGCATGGGTCCAATATAGTAAACTTTTCTCAAATCTACTCGTGCAGGAATTTTCGAGTGAGATATGGCCCCTTTGACTTATTGGTTCTAAACTTTGGACATACATTTAGGGGAAACCTGAGTGCTGGTGCTGGAGGATGGGTATGAAGGGTTGTGCTTAGTCCAGGAGTAGAGACTCTGAGCAGTCTGCTTTGCTCCAAGCTCTAAATGAAACTGGGAAACTTTAGATGTCAGGGGATCAATTGGGCCAAACAAGACTCTAACTGCAGATATGCCCAGAGCACCCAGGATTACCCAGGGTCACAGAACTTCTCAGGTGACTGTCAGTTACAGAAACCGAGGCAGGTGGAGTGTGGGGACCAGGTTTCAAAGTTACAAAAGTAAGTGGGAACTTTCTAAATAACTGTCAGTACTTATCACTGGTATGAAAGGGATACAAATCAAATATTACTGCAAAATATATTCTAGAACATCAAATGTGTGTGCAAACTTTTACTTTTTAAAATCTAATAGAATTAATTTACAAAATGAGGATGGCAGAAGGATTTGGAAGGTGTAGAAAACAAAACTCAAGGTTGTGTTACCTTTCTAAGAGTAAATAAAAAACGAGGTAAAGTTTCAAATTTACATACATTTCAGACTACAGAGTGTTTTCACACATTCCCTGCTAGCCGTTACCCTGACTTGCCTCTTTAAGGATTTCCACACATTTCAATTAAGCTGCTTTTTAAAACTAGTAATGTGTTAATGCATTTTAAACTTTTTAATTTTAAAAAATATTTTTTAGAGTAGTTTTAGGTTTACAACAAAATTGAGGGGAAAGTAACATTGATTTCCCATGTACTCCCTTACCCCACACATGCACACCTCCCCCACTATCAACATCCCCTTGAAATGGGACTTTTGTTACAAATGACGAACCTGCATGGACACATCATCATCACCCAGAGTCCATAGTTGACATTAGGTTTCACTCTTGGTCTTGTACATCTGTGGGTTTGGAAAAATATATAATGACACATATTCACCACTGTAGTGTCATATGGAGTAGTTTCACTGCCCTAAAATCCTCCATGTTGCACCTCTTCATCCCTTATCCCCTCCCAACTCTTGGCAACCACTGATCTTTTTACTGTCTCTGTAGTTTTGCCTTTTTCAGAATGTCATAGAGTTAGAATTATATAGTATGTAGCCTTTTCAGCTTGGCTTCTTTTACTTATAACATTCATTTAGGGTTTCTCCATGTCTTTTCTTGGTTGGATAGCTCAGCACATTTCTTATTAGTGCTGAATAATATTTCATTGTCTGTTTGTACCACAGTTTATTTATTCATCAGCTACTGAAGGACATCTTGGTTGCTTCCAGGTTTTGGCATTTATGATAAAGCTTCTGTAAACATCCATGTGCAGGTTTTTGTGTGGACATAAGTTTTCAGCTCCTTTCGGTAATTACCAAGGAGCACGATTGCTGTATCGTATAATAAGAACATGTTTTGTTTTGTAAGAAACCACCACATTGTCTTCCAGAGTGGCTGCACCATTTTGCACTCCCACCACCAATGACTGAGCGTTCCTATTGCTGCACATCCTTACCAGCATTTGGTGTTGTCAGTGTTCTGGATTTTGGCCACGCTAATAGGTGTGTAGTGGTATCTCATTGTTTTAATTTGCATTTCTCTAATGACATATGATGTGGAGCACCTTTGCATATGCTTATTTGCCATATGACTATCTTTTTTGATGAGGTTTCTGTTAAGGGCTTTGGCCCACATTGGCTTATTTTTAAACTGTGGTTTTGACAATTATGCTTACAGTTAAGCTTCATGTAAGAATTCTGATCAATAAAGGACTTAAGGAAAGCCATTGGAGGAGGCCCTGGGGGCTCCCACCCATGTCCCTGGGCCTCAGAGTTGTGGTTACAGTGCATGGTGGCCTGATCTCCAAGGGCACAGGACCCGTTCTCCCCACTGGAAAAGCAGCCAGAAGCCCCAGAGTATTAATGACGGAAGGGAGTTGGTTCGTGGCTCTTCCACCTCCCTTGCACCCCTCTCTGAGTGGATAACTCTGAACCAAGTGGTCTAGACTGACTTTTGTTGTTCTCCAGGTGAATTGAGCCTCACTTACCCCTAGGGTGACTCCTTGAGGATGTCCCTCGTATTGGCTGCCTCCACTTCCTTATGTCACTTCCCTGGCCTTTTGCCAGGGCTGCTTCCCAAATCAATGCATGCCCTCAAATCTTTGTCTTGAGGGTTCACTTCCATGGGAACCTGAACTAAGACAGCCTTCATACCAAAATAATAAAAGCATAGTTCTATTTACTTATTGTTGTATATCAACATAAGCAGGTACATTTCTGTGAGTGTTTAGTTTGCTCTATGATTCTCTCATAAATTAATATCGTAGGAACCTTAATCATGTTTGCTGTTCTCTCCAAATTCCCTTCATTGTGGCTTCATCTTTCTGGGGCAGACTTCTATTAGCAGATGCATTACTGACTGGATAGGAATTATGCTCTCATATCCCGAGGCATATGATCAGAGGAACAGGGAAATCCACCTGACAAGAGAGTAGAGTTCCGTCAGAATAGCCATAATATTGGCCATGGTTCGACAAGAAAAGGAGGATGGGGAAGACACATGGAAAGAACAAACTAGATCTCAGGATTTAAAAGGGTGGATGGATTCTCTGTGTCAATAAAAGAAAATAATTCTCACTGAAAGTGTCTCCTTAATAAGGTTTTATGTTGACACAACTAAAGCACATGAAATTCTGCATAGTGACCTTATCCTAGGCAGGTTGAATGAAGAGTTAGAGGCAAATGAGATTGATAATGAGGCACAATGTAGAGGGTGAATATTTTTGTTCAGTCTTCTCTGTTTTCTAGAGAGATATATAATTAAGTGGAATGAATTATAAAGAAGTGAAGTTTCATTTTTTGAACAGTTGGAAATCCTACTGGAAACGAGAATAGGAAGCAGTATCTTCAGATTGATTGATTTTCCAACAGTAGGGAAATCTAGTCCATTCCAGAGTTACTTCAATGTATATTAACCCCTTTCACTCATTTTCTTCACTTGGAAGGTATATTAGTTTCCTAGGACTGCTGTAACAATGTATCACAGAAAGGGCAGCTTAAAATTGTGGAAATTTATTCTCATAGTTCTGTAGCATGAAAGCCTGAACTCAAGGTGTCAGCAGGGCTGTGCTCCCTCTGAAACCTGTAGGGTAATCTCTCCTTCCCTTTCCCTCTCCTGAGCTTCTGGTGGTTTTCTGTGGATCTTTGAGGCTCCTTTCCTTATAGCTCTGCAGTCATTGTCACATGGCACTCTCCCCGAATGTCTGCCTTCCTTTGGTGTCTTCTTTTAAGGACGTCAGCCATATTGAATTAGGGGCCCACCCTTCTCCAGTATGACTTCCTTTTAAGTTCCTAATTACATCTATAATGATCTCATTTTCAAATAAGGTCACATTCTCAGTTACTGGGGGCTAGAACTCCATCATGTCGTTTTTGGAGGGGCATAATTCAACACATGACACATGGTAAAATAGAAGAAATGGAATAGCTTCTCTGCAAGAAAAGCTCTATTAAAAAGACTGCTAGGTGAAAAATAGGTTTTGACTAATGTTTTCTTATTAATTGAGCAGCAAACCTGTTTTATTCCATACAGTATTTGGGCAAATTATTCAGAAGGTATTTATCCATTCACATTCCAAATAAAGCATATTTTAAGAGTTATATTTAAATGGTACTGTATTTAAAATTCTGTAAAGCAATTTTTACTACACAGTTTTATACTAATAGATGTAAATTGTAGTTTATAAAGTAATTTAGAATATTGGGCTAATTTACACTATCCATAGACAATGTTGTTTGGTTATTTATTATTATGTTATTTTTTCATAAATTGTCTTTTCCCCAAAGTCAAGTTGAAAATAAATTTAGTTACTTCATATTATTTGCTTTTCTTTCATTCCTTTGTTCCTTCATTCATTCCTTTCTTCCTTCTTTCTTTTCTTCAATTAAGGTACTGTTTACTGAAGATATTGTTATAATAGTTTTCATTGGTATTTTTTAAGCAATGGCTTAGAAATTTTATATCGGAATATTTTACATTAGGGAATAGAAATTATGATTTTTTTTTTCAGTAGAAAGCTCTTTAGTTTCTTAGGACAAATTTGAAGAGATAGAATAAGAGCTCACAGGTTTTGAAATTGGTATAGACAAGTTCCTTTTGGGACTTGTAAAAAAATAAGTTTTCACTAAACTGTGTACTACATGCCAACAGAGCTTCAGGGTATTTGTAAATTGTTTGTTTTTTGCGGTACGCGGGCCTCTCACTGTTGTGGCCTCTCCCGTTACGGAGCACAGGCTCCGGATGTGCAGGCTCAGCGGCCATGGCTCACGGGCCCAGCCGCTCCGCGGCATCTGGGATCTTCCCGGACCGGGGCACGAACCCGCATCCCCTGCATTGGCAGGCGGACTCGCAACCACTGCACCACCAGGGAAGCCCTGTAAATTGTTTTTAATGTTACAAAAGAGAAAATATGACATGTTGTTGTGAGTTTTAAAAAGTGATGGCCCTTTAAATAGCCTGTGTCAAATGTTTAGCTCAGCACACTTAATTCTGATTTTTCAATTAATATTAAAGATAAATATTGTTACAATTAGAGAAGCTTTGCTTTCTAATGTTTGGCAATCCAAGCAATGTATTATTTTTGCTTTCCTTGTGATTAAATTTTAGGTAAATGCTAGTCCTTAAGTATCCAAATTCCCCACATAATTGAATTGAACTATTTGTTCTTTTAGTATGAAGAAGATATAAGATTATTGCTCAAGTAGGCTGTCATGATTGTTCCCTGGCATTTGCAGATGACACAATTCATGGACATTTGCAAAGTGCATTGGGTTGTTGCATATGACCAACTAAATGATATAGACACAGGAAGCAGAGTGTTGTTTCATTGTACACTCGTGCCTTTGTTGACCTCTGTGGCTGCCCTCAGATGTGATCTAGAAGGATGACCTCTTGTAGGGAATAGGAACATGACTTGCAGCCAAGTGGACTGAGCTGCAATGAAGTCCAACCCATTTAATGGATATGTGTGACTTTGGGCGAGTTACTCAACCTCCTTGCTCAGTTTTCTTATTGGACAATGAGGCTGAAACTATATGTATTAGTGAGGTTTTTGCAACAATTTAATAAGGATATACACTTATCACTTGAAAACAATACTGTAAAAGTGCTAGATATTATTATTTGCTATTAATGAGTCATATTAGCTTTTAGCAGATAGAAACATCCTGCTATTTCTAGATTTTTATGTGTCTTACTTGATAAAGGATTAATAAATTCATCTGAACAAAAGGGATTTTATTCTAGTAGGAACAGATTTGAAACAATAGAGTAACAAGCAAGAAATATGGATAGGGTTGAGTTTATGATACTAATTTGTACTCATAAGGAAGGGAGTTCAGATGGAATTATGTGAAATTATTTATGCCATGATCTCTGGTCCTGGCTATGGCTACATTTTTCTACAGCATTGAAGGTAGCAGAAGGCTCTAGATGTCAGGAAGAGGTGAAGATTTTAGGAAGCCATGAGAAAGTCTCATGCCACTGGTATAATTCAATATGTCAGAGTTGGAGCAGAATTAGAGTTGTCCCACCTACCAACAAATATTCTCCATCAGAGCTTGGGAAGACAAATGAATATGAGGCATGTGCTTTATTAAATGAATCATGTTTCCTAGAATACATTGGCTGTTCAGAAATAAGTGGAGTGGGCAAGAGAAAAAAGAAGCAGGGTAGGAAGAAATGGAGATATTTAGTTTGAAGAAGATACTGAAAATATTTCTACCCTCCTAGCTCACAAAGTAGCCCAGTTCTACATGGCCGTATTGGGTTAGGGAGGTGAAGGAGGTTTGTAAGTGTTTCAAGAACAGACCACCCTGTTTGTAGAATCTGAGTATGTGGTTGTTGATTCCCCAGCAGCTGATTTATCCAGCAATTTTTCTGAAGGTAGGATCAGCTAAATATACAACTTTACATTTGAGAGAAAAACAGAGGCAGAAAAAAGAATAACAATCTCCCTCTTCACTTTTTTAACCGTATTTTATATTGTCCCTACATAAGATAATTATAGGAGAATTGAAGTAAGTCATTTATACAAATATTCATGAATTTCTTAACTGATCTTTGGACCACAAGTGTGATGTCCAATTGAATAGTCCTTTAAAAACGCTTAGTAACAACAAGTATCTCAAGGTTATGCCCTATTCCTGTTTTTCCTCTCTGTGTCATTTGTAACAACTATGGTCTCTGACATTTAGTTAATTAAATGTGCCCACAGTATCTGACTTGGTTGCACAATTCCTTTGAGAATGTAATTTTTAAAGGTGGCAAGAAGAATGGTTAACCTTGATGAGTCGGTTAGCCATTGCAGTAAGCTTTTCAAGAAGGAAAAGAATTAGAATGTATGTGCAATGTTTAAAAAGCCCCTACACACACCTTGGATATGGAATGTTTGTGATCTATATGATGCTTCAAAAACTGGATAGCAAAAAATATCAAATGATTGCATCATTATAAAATCTGTCCCATGCCAACCAGAGATCTCTAAACATATAAATTTATTTTATATTTATGAATAATTTTTACATGATTTTTTGTTGTTATGGCCGCTTGAGTAGTTTCCCTTAACTTCATGTCAAACTTTTCGATTTGCAAATTTTTCAATATAATTATTTTCAGTTGGCAGTTTTTATTATCATTTTATAGAAGTTAGTCAATGCCTACTATTTCATCATTATTTCCAACATTTGGATCAAACTAAAAAACATTTACCAAAGATGATAGATTGAAAGGATGTCAGATGGAGGTATGGCTGGAAGTTGATAGCATCTTGTGGCGCAGCAATGAGAAAATTGATTTAGTGATGTGAATCGAGAGAAAGCCCTGATACTAGAATGAGAAATGTGTCAGGGATTTCTGAGACAGAGGTTAGGTCTGGGTGAGCCAAACCCACTGTTTGTAGATTTCTCATATGCCACCCCCGTTAATGTCTGTGATTTTGCTGATTAAGGTCTTTATGTCTGAAATCTCATTTTCTTTCTCTGGTCTCAATCTTACAAGCTCTTTATCTTGACTCACGTCTCAGAGGATGGGATACCCCATAGACTTTGTCCATAGCCTTATTGCATCATTTAATTTATTGCATTTCAGTTACGCTTTCATGACTTCCACCAGCCTTGACTCTTGAGTCCTGGAAGGAGGGATAACTATAGCATGTCTTCTAGCACTAGCCGAGGGGCTGGCTTAGAGTAAGTGTGGAGCAAATGAGGGAATGGCTAATAATGATTTTTTTTTAAACTGCAGGGTTAAAAAGATGGTCTGTTCATAGAAGGGAGTGGTCTAAAATAGGGTGAGATCCAGGCTGATGTATTTGTTGCAATTTGAAATATGTTCAGAAACCTCAGTCTCCCAGTAGGGGTAGTTCATAGTAGGGCCTTTAAGTAATGCTGACTTTTCTGTCCATCTGAACTCTCCATCTGATAGAGAGTCACTGGAGAATTTTGAGCAGAGGTGGTCAGATGAATTTCTCTTCCATTTTACAGGATAGCTGGCTCCTGTGTTGAGAACAGCCCTGATGGTGCTGGAGTAGAAGGGATTCCAGAATGGGGAGAGTACGACTTAATGAATCCAGTTGGAGATTATGATGGCTTCCACTTGGGTGGCAATAGGGTTTGCGAGAACTGGACAGATCATGGGAACAATTTAAATGTAAAGAAAATAGAATCGCCTGATGGGTTGGGTATGGGTGGGAGTGAAAGAGAAAATTTGTGAATGCCACCAAATTGTTGGCTTGAAGAATTGGAAGAAGGGAGTTGCCAACAACTGAAAAGGGGAGGATATGTTCACGCTCAGACATATGAAGTTTCTCGGATATCCATCTATAGCACATCAAAATGAGGAATCACATAAATAGTCAGATATACAAGGCTGATCTGGGGAGAATTTTACTACCGGAATTGTAGATTTGGGCACCTGGCATAGAGTTGAGGAGTGCAGCTCCTGACTATCTACGATTCTTCAGGCCTGAACATGGGCAGTTTCAAAGGCCCTACCTGGCAGGGCTCACGGTGCAGGGAAGCTGCCTCCCCAAACAGACTGGTGCCCAGACAAGGCGCTGCATCCCATAGAGGGAGGAGAGCTATGGTCAAGGACTCAGGCCCAGCCAGCCGCGCTCTTCCATGTCTGCATTCCTGGCCCAGCTTCTCTATTTGGGGACCTCCGTATGGGGGTCTTTGAGGCCTTCCTCAGCTGCCTCTGCCAAGACCCAGGAGGAGGGGAGTGGGACCCTCGAAGACACTTTCTCTACTCTCACTCACGACTCGGTGCTGCCTCAGTGCTAGCTCTCCCCCTGCTTTCCACTCAGCTCTCAGCCCCACAGAACTGCAGGAGCCTTCTGTGCTGACGCAGCTGACCCTCACCTTGTGCCATCCTTTGGGGAAAATGGAGTGGGGTGGGGGGGAAGGAGCCTTCTCTAGTTTAACCTCTTGCTGATACTGTCCAGTGAGTGAGTGAAGGCTTCCCTCTTACTAGTTTCCTTAATCTGCTCTTCCCGGAGCACCTGGCAGCTCAGCTCTGGAGCTCAGCTCAGTTCTGGATGAAATTGTGCTACGGCCATGAGACTGGATGAGATACCAAGTAGTGAACGTCTGCAGGAGAAAGAAGGGGATGGAGGGATGAGCATGGGTGTGGCAACATTAAGAGGCGTGGGCACAAAGCAGGATACATTCTTAGAGAATGAGTGGTTGTGGCCTTATGTGGTATATTGGAAGATGAGTGAAGAAATGCATTAAGGAGGATATAATAATGATCTCTATAAAATGCTGCTAAAATGACAGATAAGATTATGGCTGAACATTTACCATGGGACATTGTAGTAGGGCATCATCAGTGACCTGGAGATCTGTTTCACTGAAGTGATGCTTTTGGAAGGCAGATAGAAGTGGGCTTAAGAGAGGAGACAAATTATAAACAGCTGGTGTAGGCTGCTCTGAGCAGTTTTTGCAAGACAGAACAAAGAAATGGGGTCACAGCTGGTGAATGAAGTGAGTTCAAGACTTTATTTTTTAACAGTGGAGAGATAATATCATATTTTATACTGGTGAGAATGAGTAGTAGAAAGGGGAAAGCGAGGCTGTAGGAGAAAATGGAGCACCGCTGGGGCAGTGTTCTTGGGTAGGCAAGACCAGCCAAGACTCTGACATATGAAGGGGAAGTGACTTGGGTGGAAAGACAGTGTTCGTCTACGGTATAGACAGGAGGAGAGAGTGTGTGGTGACTGGTAGAACAAGTGTTGGGAGTCTATGAAATTTTGTTCTGATTGACTCAATATGCTCAGTCAAGTAAGAAGCAAGGTCAACAGCTAATGGTGGTGAAGGAATAACTCAATGTTTAAGAAGATGGGCTTTTTGAGAATTTAAAGTTTTCTTGCTGTAAGCACTACCCTGCTACTTTGCTAAATACCCTAATATCAACACACGTGCCTACATGTATTCCTCTGCATCAGGTAGGTGTTCCCCCTCACGCATATTCTCAGTCTAGACTGAAGAGGAAGCGCTTCCCGTGAAGAGTGGGAGTTTTGCAGTAAATAAATAACACTAGATAATCTTATGAAGATAGTATTTTGGGCCTGTTAAGGAACTGTTCCTTAGAGGGAGAAACTTCAGCCTTTCGAGTGTTGATCAGGATTTCCAGCTTTATCAAAGAGGCAGATTTGTTGTGAGTTTTGTTTGCTCCATCTTGATCTTCTACATGAACCTAGAGGCTCAGGCTGTCACTTGGTAGTGCATTTTGGTTGGTATTTAGAAGTTGTGGAATGCTTTTCGGCAGAGACTGAAGACTAATAGAAAGTTGAATTTGCATTATATATTCACTGCTAATTTGGCACCAACATCCTCAGCACTGGTGTTGCTTAACACAGAATTCTATTTACAGAAATTCTATAAAGTGGCCTCAGGTAACGTGTTTCTTGAGCAATAGGATACAAAGAACAAAAAGAAAAAAAAAATAGAAAAACACATTCCTGAAGTAAAATTCCGTAAAAATATTTGAGAAAAGGAATTTTAAGGACAAGACCTGAACCCATATGTTATCTCAATCATCCCAGTGGCCATCTTTGAAAATTACAGGCTTCAAATGATTTTTATGTTCTATGGACTGAATATAAATGATGCAGTAAAATATTTCTTTAAATCTGTTATCTCTCCAAGGGCAAAACTTGCCCTGAAATTATTTTCTAGCATTCAGAGCAATTAGCAGAGCATTGGCTGGCAAATAGATACTTAATACATATTTATTGAATCTTATCACTTACTATCCTGAAAGAAACATCACCTGACAAACATAATTTTGGACAATGAAGTTTGTACTCTGGTGAGCTATTAAAAACAAATTGTAGACTAGTAATGATGACTACTGGGGGGATGGGGAGCTGAGTTGCTGGCATTTGAGAGCTGCTGAAACCAAAGAAATAATCCTTCAAGAGGTGCTGGAGTAACTTCAGCCTGAAGGAGTGAGACAAGCAATGCCAGCACTAGGTATGATGATGATGGGAGATAACCTACACTTGATAGTCCTAGCTCTAGCCACATAGATTGGAAATGTTAACCAATGGCTTTGAATTAGAATCTTACTGAAGAATAATAAGAAGAGGACATTTATTGTTTGATACAGAGTGTTGAGGGGTGAAAATTAAAATGAAGGTAATAAAACTGCTATATTGGTTTTAAAACTTAATTAGAAAAGATTTCCATTTCTAGCAATAGGGTAGAGTAAGTATTCTGAAAATAATACCTGCTGCAATCACTCATTTCAGTATATATCACAACAAAATAAATGTCAGCTAAAATCAGAGAAGTAAGTAAAATCAGAAGCGGGCACTGCCTTAAGGATAAATATTCATAACAGATAGGCATTTGATGGTATCTAATATGAGGAAGAATCAAATTCAAGCCTTGGACTCAACTTAGACTGGGGGAGGTGGGGGGGATGAGTCTGAGACTGTCCCTTCATGCCGAGACACTTGAAATACTCCATGTCTTGAGTGAGAGGGTAAGCTGGAAAAATCACCCTGCCAACAAGAGGCACCTGTGAAGAAATATGTAGTCACTTTTGGATCTGGGTCAAAATTAATAATAATAATAATAAATCATGCTGTGCTCTCTCAAAGTCTGTTTCCTGTTATTTTAGAGCCTATAATTGTTTTTGAAAACCAGCCATTCTGCATGAAAATACTGAGAGCCTTTTTTCCTATTACATTAAGTGTAAAATTAAAACACATCACATGAAAACCCAAACCCCTAACCATTGTCTTAAAGTATCACTAAACTCATCATAAATTCAGTAAATACATAAACAGAAATTAAGTTAGGAGGTAAAATGCCTAAAACATTTTCCCCAATCATTTAAAGAATATTTGCTAACAAACAGTTGCTTGTTGGGTAGGAACGTAACATGGTCTCAGCTTCAGAAAAGTTCAAGCAGCACATTCCTGTGTGAATATTCAGTAGCTTTTTAAAATGTCTACACGTGGTTGTGACATTCAACCAATTTTATTTTTAATATAACTCAAGATATTTCTCACATTTCATCATGTTAATAATGTACTGAGTTTAGGAAATGCAAACATATTTTTTTTTCTGTAAAATCAGCCAAAAAGATGTATTAAGAGGAAAAATAATCTATAAAGTTTTGAAACTAACAAATAGGCATTCTACCACGATAGCATTCACCAGGAAGACGTTCTTCAAGGGATGTCTATCACAGAATTTCATAACGTTGGGCCAACTCTGGCTTGGTGCAGGAGCTGAGCTTTACACTTACCATATAGCATCAGTCAGTGATTAGTCAGTGACACAGAAACCACCACTTTAGGTATTGTGGACAGAGGAAGTTTAATGCAGAGGGTGATGTGGTACTCAGAGATTAGTAACTATTGGAAGATGCCATATTGCTAGGGCCAGGGAAGTGAAAAGATAAATGGTGCTTCCCAGAGCCCATGGTATTGAGGGGCCACTTCTGTGCAGGAGTCAAAAGCAAAAAATCCCTCCGGCCCCGCAAGAACCAAGGGGATTGAAGTCCCTTCATAATGTTGCTGTGGCTGCCGGACCAGAGTCTAAGAGCCCAGCATGCTGCTACTTTTGGTCTACGTTTCCTGTATAGTCACCGGGAGCTGCCAATCTATTTCCACTCTTGCTGCTACACTCTGAGCAGGGCCATAAGAAAAGGAAATGGCTTTTCTCTCCCTGCTGCAGTTGCGTCTGTCCTAGTGCCTCCTGCTGGCAGAACCTGAACAGAGGTTAAGGGGTTGTGGGAGGGCATTGTGCAAGCTCTAGCCCAAGCCATTTCTCAACAGTTTATGGAGGAGAACAATGCACGTCAGGATTAGAACATGAGAATCAGTAGACAAATATATTTTACATCCTTGGTTTCTCAATATCCATTTCTCTGTATTTAATTTCTGTAAAATAATGAAAAATCTTGCTACTGCCTAACATAATGCAAGTATGTCTCATGTAAAACAAAGATCTCACTCTTTCCATAATAAAGAAAGACAGAAATATCTATCAGTAACCCTGTTCAACTCTGGGTGGTGTTAATTACTATTCTAGGTCAGTTACAATCCCATCCATATATACAGTGGGGATTAAATTACAAACATAATAGTCATCAATGATCCTTAAATAAAATAGAGTGGGAAAGGTGTGGAATAAAAGAAAGAATTATTAAATATGTAAAACAGATACATAACACACAAGGAGAAAGTATGCAAGTCTGTTACAGTCTGTGTCTGCTGAACTCGGTATTTGTTCCATGACCTTTTCTAGGTTTTCTTTGCTCTTGGCCATCACTTTGGTTAGGTAGAATTCCTTAACTAGAGTGTGTTCTAATCTTTATTTTTATTTTTTAACTTACATATGCTTTATTTAAATTACAAAAGTGTATTTGAAACAGTGATATCTGAAATAATCCTAATATGTGCCCCCTTCCACCCCAGAAAACCTCAATAGATGGTTTGGTTTGATTGATGGTAGCATCAGCCGAGTACATATTATATGCTATGTACATACATACACATGCATAGCCTCGTTTACTATCAACATCCCTTACCTGATGGTACATTTGTTACAATTGATGGACCTACATTGACACACCATTATCACTCAAAGTCCATAGTTTACATTAGGGTTTACTGTTGGTGTTGTACCTTCTAAAGATTGGACAAATGTATAATAAGTATTCTCTATAAATACTGCTTCACCTCATCACACAGATTTTGATAGAAAAGTTATGTTTTCATTTTCATTTAGTTCAAAATAATTTTTAAAAGTTCTCTTGGGACTTCTGTGACTCATCTGTTGTTGAGAAGTATGAGTTTAATTTTCAAATATATGGAGATTTTCCAACTATCTTTTCGTTATTGATTTCCAGTTTACTTCCATTGTGGTTTGAGAACACATTTTATATTTTCTTTTACTTTGAATTTGTTGAGGTGTATTTCATGACCCAGAATGTGGTCAGTCTTGGCGAATGTTCCATGTGACCTTAAGAAAAATGTATTTTCTTGTGCTTCTAAATGGAGTATTCTTTAACTATCTGTTATATCAAGTTGATTGACAGTGCTGTTCAGGTCACTGTATTATTATTGATTCTCTGCTTGCTTGATGTTTTAACTTCTGAAAGAGGAATGTTGAAGTCTCTAGCTCTAATAGTGGAGTCTCCTCTTTCTCCTTACACTTCTGTCAGTTTTTACCTCGTGTACATTGATGCTTTGTTGTTAGAGGCATACATGTTAAAGATTGTTATATCTTCTTGGAGAATTGACTCCTTTATTTTCATGTAACTCCCATCTTTATCTCTGATAATTTCCCTTACTCTGAAGTCTGCTTTGTCTGAAATTAGTGAAGCTCTTCCAGCTTTCTTTTGATTGGTGTTAGCGTTATATAGCTTTCTCCATCCCTTTAGTATTAATGTGTTTGTGTCTTTATATGTTAAGTAGGTTTCTTGTAGACAATCATCTGTTCTTGTTTTTTAAATCCACTTTGATAATCTCTATCTTTTGATTGGTGTATTTAGACCATTCACATTTAAAGTGATTATTTATATAGTTGGATTAATATGTTCCATGTTTTTAACTGTATTCTGTTTATTGCACTTGTTCTTTTTTATTTCTTGTTCTTCTTTTCTACACTCTGTGGTTTAAGTTTAGCATGTGATTCAATATTATTTCCCCTTTAACACATAAATTGTTCTTAAAAAGATATTGGGTGCCCTAGAATTTGCAAAATAAATTTACAACTTAAATTTTATTTTCTCTACTCCATCCCTGGAATCACCACTTCTCTAAGGACTTCTGGCTTTTATTGAGGAAACCAGCAAATACAAAAACCAAGGTCTCGGAGAAAGGTTTGCTCATTGCTGCTGGCTTCTCATTGACTCTAGGCCATCCCATTCAACAGAGCTAGGAAGCACAAGTAAATATGTATACTAACTCATATATACACACATATGTATAATTATTTATGTATCTAAATAACTATAAATATGTACATGTATAAATAAAGACATGTATATGGATATATAAATTTTGCCATATATATAGATATACAGTGAGGTTTAAATTTTAAAATTTGTATATGATTTCTGTATACATAAATTTTGTATATATTATATAATGCACATAAATATACACACATTATGATATTTATATACAAACATCTACCTTCTGGCTTTGAATAGTACCTGGCATATAAATACTTGCTAAAAAAATGAACAAATCAATAATTGATTCTCTCAGACTTCCAAGACTTCCAGTCACATATGTGGAATGATTCTTGCAAAATAACCAGAGACAGGTAATTTTCTGACAATTATAAGTTATTTAGGAGCATATAAAATTACATAAAAGCTTCTAATTTATTTCATGGAAATAGGAATAACACATAAAACAATAATTCACATAGAATTAAAGAAGTTTAAAGAAATGATCTTTAAACTTGTGAAAATATATACAACCTCACTAACAATCAAAAATGGTAAATTGCAGCTCAGTGCTTTGTGACTAGCTAGAAGGGTGGGATGGTGAGGGTGGAAGGGAGGGAGACTCAAGAGGGAAGAGATATGAGGATATATGTATATGTATAACTGATTCACTTTGTTATAAAGCAGAAACTAACACACCATTGTAAAGCAATTATACTCCAATAAAAATGTTAAAAAAATGGTAAATTGAAATACAATATGATTACATTTTTATGTAACATATTGGCAGATATTTGAAAATAATTATGTTTTCTCTTAAAAATCTTCATGTGAAATCAGTTTTATTGAACTGTCTCTTTTCATAGTAATGTAAGTAAAACTCCAGTAGAGTAGTCTCCTTATTTTTTTTTCATCTTTTTGTATTCTTCAATGGTTTTTGGAATGTGTGCGAATACCTCCTTTCTCTTTTTTTATTTATTTATTTAGCAGATGCAGCTCAAAGATAGGGATTGGCACAGGGAAAAGTTGGGTGAGTTTTGAAAATGCAAATTAATTTGGTATCAATATGGTGAGAACTGGAGACATAGGAAGTGTCAGAAAAAGAAGAGTGGAGGGAAAAGGACTCATGACATCATAAGGAGATTAGGCTTCACTCTGCATGGAATTCATGCGAATCATGGGAATAGCATTGCCAGTGGGTATTCTAAGTAAATAACTATGGAAACAATGTATTAATGGTTGAAATGGAATAATATTAGAGACAAATCCAACCACTTGGGAGGTTGCTGTCAGAACTGGGCTATTGGAAGATGATATTTCTGCAGAAAAGCTGTAGGTGTTGGCAGAACCACAGTTGGCCATAGGTCTGGATGTCTGAAATGTAGCAAAATCCAAGATCCTTGAAGGATGAGCAGGGTACCCATTAAAGGGAAAATGTATGTCAGGGACCAGATTTTCAGTGAGCTTTCTTAGATGCACAATGAGGAGCAATGGGGTTATTTAAGCTAGAAGGAGAATATCTCAGTGGAGGATTTGTGAAGGGGTTTGGAGGTCAAATGGGGAGCTAAGAGAATGTCCTTCTTCCCTAAGGTCTGGGGTTTATGTAGGCTTGAGGGAGTAAGCGTTCACCCCATATGTGGACTTTGGGGGAAGAAGTATTCTGGGGGAAAATTTTTTGTTAAAAATTAAAGTTGCAGGGATATTTAGGATCTCCAAAGCTAGTATAATAGAGGAAGGAAGACTCCAGGAGGAAGAAACCCAAAGCAAGAGATTCCAGGGGTCAGTGAAGGATAACTTTTAAGTTAACCTTTGTGAGTGTGTGTGCCGGCATATCTGTGTGCACGTGTGTGTGCATATGGGGGGGGTGTAGTGAACATGGCTTGGAATAATTCTGTGATCCCAAGTTTCAAGAAAGACCTTAGATTTGCTAAATTTGGGCACTGTCAAAGAGACAGGGCTCAGTTTGAATGCTTCTTGGCAGAATCTCAATAAGTTTTGGTGATAATTCTCCAGAGATAAGCCTAGGATGTTGGTGTGTGGGAAGAAATTCAACTCTTATTATCTGAGGGTTTGTGATGTCTGAGTTGTATCAGGTCCTCAGCAAAACAGGTCAGAGGTGCCTGGATGGTGGGTGTAGACTCTCCCTCTGCTGGGAGTCAGGGCTCCTGGTTCTGGTGGTGCTCTGGGGGGTGGATGAGATGCTATGAGAGCATAAAGAAGTCACTTCCAAGTCAACACAGGAGGTGATGCAGCTTACTTAGAGAATGGACAAGGGCTTGAAGTGAAATGAGTTAAAGCTCAGTTGTTTTTCTTTGCATTTTATTGAGAAAAATTTTCAAAGTTTATTCTACTTTGTTGTCATATTGTGAGAATCAAATGCCTAAGAGATTGAAATGCAAAGTAACTAGCTTTGATAGAGAAAAAGAATTTAAGAGATTTTTTTGATTCTTCTAGCCTCAGGTATAATAATGAGAAGAACGGTCAGTTCATTATCATAACTTAATGAATGGAACAGAAAAGAACAGTAAGAACTGTTGAAAGCAGGTTAGAAGAACCACGGAAGTTAAGCTTTACCTCCCCATCTCCACTGTGCCATCTAACTGTTCAGGAATGAAGGTGTAAGGAAACACCTGTGTCAATGAGACACAATCTGTGCACATCAGAGGGCAGAGTCTCTATGAAAGCACAGGAGTTGTGAACTTCGGACAATCTGCAAATAATTTGACAAAATGGAAAAATATTCAAAGACATGAGTAGGAAAACAAGGAAGGATAGAAACAGTGAAATTATCTGTTAAGGAAAGCTTGTTTTGAAAAAAAAAAGCTCAGAGAGCTTTCCCCATGATGGTATAAAAACATGGTGGCCTCGTTGGTCTATTAGTTTTGGACAAACGCACTGTCATTATGCAAGATGTTCATATTAGGGTAAGCTGTGTGGAGGGTACATGGTACTGTCTGTTCTGTCTTTACAACTCTTCCATAAATCTTAACGTTTATTTATTTCCTTAAATGTGGTAGAGAAAAGGAGAAAGTATTATTTAAAAAATTGCTACCTAAATGCAATGGGGTAGTCTGGATTGGATCCTGGAGTAGCAAAAGGACACTCATGGGAAAACTGGAATAAAGTTTAGAGTTTGGTAAGAGTTTTGTCCCACTGTTGATATCTTAATTTTGACAAATGTTCCATGGTCATGTAAGATGTTAAAATTAGGGGAAGCTGGATGAAATATACATGGGAACTCTATGTATCATTTTAGCAACTTGTCTGAAATAAACTATTCAGGTTATTCACTATAAAATTATTCTAAAATAATAACTTTATTTTTATTAAAAAACCCAAAGCAGTAAAAATTAAGTGGGGACTTCCCTAGGGGTGCAGTGGTTAATAATCCGCCTGCCGATGCAGGGGACACGATCCCTGGTCCAGGAAAGTCCCATATCTATGGAGCAACTAAAGCCTGTGCACCACAACTACTGAGCCTGAACTCTAGAGCCTGCGAGCCACAGCTACTGAAGCCCGCGCGCCCTAGAGCCCTTGTGCCACAACTACTGAAGCCCACATGCTCTAGGGCCCACGTGCCACAACTGCTGAGCCCGTGTGCTGAAACTACTGAAGCCCACGTGTCTAGAACCTGTGCTCCGCAACAAGAGAAGCCAGCGCAATGAGAAGCCCACGCACCGCAATGAAGAGTAGCCCCTGCTTGCTGCAACTAGAGAAAGCCCACGTGCAGGAACAAAGACCCAATGCAGCCAAAAATAAATAAATAAATAAAAATTAAGTGAAATAAATATTCTATATACCATATTTATAATTGTATTTCTAATGAAATAAATACAATTTTATTAAAAGAAGTTCATACAGGAAAGGTATATTTGAAAGTAAAGTTACAAAAACTCTTCTGCTACAGAGAGAACTGAGGGAAAATACACATATTATAACTTGTCTGAACAAGTTTTAGTTTTAAAGCATTTGTTTCATTTTTAGATAAAGATGTGTTTTTATTACTTCAATCTGAGAGTGACCAGAGATTCTGCTGAGTTAAGAGAGAGGGACTGAGCGCATGGTAAATCAATGTTACCTCTCGCTGCACTAGCATAAGAATATACAGTACTTATAAACTAGACTATCTTTAATTCTGATTGTTACCCTACATGACCTCATGTTTTTATTTTTAAAACTTTCCTATTATCCCAAGTAGTTTTCTGGCACTAGCCTGTTACTTCTACTTTGGGATTAAACATATCCTAAGGAGATCTGTCAGAACCCAGTGTTTTAACTCTATAAGCTTATTTTATCTAAAAGCTCATTGTGCCCTGATCTCTAAATGATTGTTCTCAACTTCATCTTTGGGGCATGTAGAATGTGCTTTTTACGTGACTAATGCACACAATCCTCCTGAAATGGAATGGCGGTGGGAATCCATTAAAATATGCTCCTCTCTTAATACTGTACATGAACTCCACCTGCTTTAAATATTTAGTCAGTCATATAGCTATATTTTGCAATATTAATTTTTATGAGTTCATAATTAAATATTAACGGCAACAGCATGAGAGAAGAAGCCCATGTCCACAATTTCAGAAGAGATGGGTATTCTTGGAGGAGATGAAAAGGTACAATTCTGAGCATGTGCAGCTACATTGAGCATAGGATTTCAAAGAGTGATTCTATGTGGAATTAATTTTATCAATGCTGTAGTTACGGGAAACATCATATTTTACTTCTGTACTATTGACTATGAGAACTGGGTACCCCAAAAGTCCTTCAAATTGTTTACTAAAGATTAGAAGCATATACGAGAATAGTATCAGATTTATTGGGCAACAAAATACAAAAAGTTGTGTACTCTAAACAATTCAAAATTTATTTCATCCATGGGAATATTTAGTTTATTGCGAATTTTCCATTAAGCTAGTTTAGACTGAACTTTTTGTTATGGCCTAGTCAAAATTTAGGCAAGGCACAGATGAACTAGTAAGACTATATAAGCATGTTGTTCAAAGTCAAATAATGTGTTGCAGTTTTCAGTGATGTTCTGAAGAAGGAAATAACTTCCTTATTGGACACCAAAGAATGTACAAAGTTCAGAATCAGTCTTGAGGTTCCATGTTGAAACAGAATAACAGTTTATCTCAAAGAGAGTGAAGTTGTTGTTTAGTGAATAGTTACTCTACCATGAGGAACAGTGTACACCATTTCTCTCATAACTTGACATTTCCAGAAAATTCGCTATGTAACATCTATGGATGGCTCAGTATTATGTCAGAGACCACTTAGCCTCTCTCCCCTTTTATAGACAAATAATTGTGTCTATAACAATTAATATCAATACAAAGGGGGCACTTTTATAGAGCGTTTACTATTTTACAGTAAATTTTCTGATACTAAATATTTTAATTCATTCAGTCCTTAAAATGACCCTATGAAGCAGGTATTGTTATTTCTTTCTTTTTGTAAATGAGGAAAAGAAAACACCAAGAGGTTAGTCATTTTCCAAGTTTGCAAGCTTGGAGAGGCCCTGGGCCAGGATACAAACACAGACAGGTGGGGTCCTAGGCTGGAGTTCATACCCCTGCAGTATGCTGCCTCTCTGCACATCACTGCCTGCGCCCAGAAATGTAGAATGACTTGCCCAAGGTCAAATAGCTGTTTTAAAGTTAAGCGAAGACAGGCAAAGTTACTCTCTATGCCCCACACCTGTTTGTATTGTGTCTAAGCTCAGCTAAATAATTCCCACCCCGAATTCTGAAAGCCCTACGAGTAATAAATAATTGAACATTTCTCAACCCAATCTCCAGTGTTTACTTGCATACTCATTGGACTTGTTGTCCATAATTTTCTGCTTATATTATTTCTTTTGAAAGTTCTGTTTCCTCACGTGACATTGGCTTATCCCCAAGGATATTGGAGCCATACAGAAAGGAATTTGTCTTAACTTCTCCCATGAATCCCCTGTACCTTTTCCTTCTCACTTTATCATCCCTTTTTGTGGCTTTATAGATGGAGCTTTGGCAGTTTTTCTGTGTCCTGTGGATCAAATTATTATTTTGAAAAGATTTCCAAAGTATCTTTTAAGAAAAGACAACATTTTTTAAGTCTCATATCTATTCAAAAAATCCACTTCCACTTAAATCACTCCCTATAATAATTTTAATGACCATACATCAGCCAAGCTACAGGAGAGTTATTAAAACAGTGCCATGAATAATCCCCAAAGTCCTTTTTACTTCCTGAGAGCTAGTGATGGCAGCAGATAATAATAATTGAACACATCTCCCAGTATTAGCTGGCTCACTAAGAAGCCTTCCCGTTTGGCATGTAATCACTTCTTCAATCACACTTGGGAGAAAACCACACAGAGCTGGCTCAGTGTCACCCCATCTCATTATACTTCGAAAATGGCAGTAGGTCAAATTTGTAAGGAAGATAACAGGTGAGTAATTCTCCCTGTGTTGTCAATCCTACTGAATAAATACCCGTTCGAGTTTGAAGTCATGATTAGGTGAAATCAAACCTAATAGATGCCATCCTACTTCCACTGGGGTGTTTTAATTTCTGCATCTAAAAATAGTAGATTTATCAGTGACATGATTGTTCTTCAGGTTTTTACATGAAAATCTAAGCAATGCAAGCTGTAGATTTTCTTCAGATTAATTTCTGTTCCACAACACCTTCTGTAATGTAAAAGGATTATATAACTCATACAACCTTGGTTAAGATTTCTGCCTTTTGTTTGAAAACTAACTTTTATCTCTTGAGAATTCAGATTATTTTCAAGCAATGATGTAAAATGGGATAGTGGATTAATGTTATTACAATGGAAAAAAAGGGAAAATGGAAAGACAGTAACACACGGAGAATGCAGCATCAATGAAGCCCCCGGATTTGTGCATCACTTTGGCTGGGATGCTCAAATGATGTATCCTATTAAAAAGTTTGGACGCAACATTCTTAATTTTTTTCTTAGTAGAGACTTTTGCTACCCAAGTCCCATGAAAAAGATGTGCTGAGTGAACCCTGGGCTGAGAAAGTCCTGGAGCTGACTCTTCTCTCCTGCTCCACTTCTAGTGTCGAATTACTTTGAGCAAATTACTTTGGGCAAAGAGCATGCAGCAGTTACTGTGGGAGGTCAGCTCAGATCCTCCAGGCCCTGCTTTGCTATTTGCGGACACCATCCATCCTCTGTGTGCTGCAGCTTCTGGTAGAACATCACCTGCTCCCCTGGAGCTGCTTTGTCTGCAGAGCACAGGGAGTGTCTGCAAGCTCATCTCCCTGGGACAGCCTGCAGCCAGTGGCTGGTTAGAACCATGAAAGCCCAGATCTTTTGCCTTCGTTGAGATACCTTCTGAGACATAGTTTATATCTAGAGTATCCTGCAAGATCAGACAAAAGCCATTCTCTCTGGGGACTTTGTCTCAGATTGCACGTGAGCCTGGATTCCTTCCCTCTTCTGCCCTTCTTCTCTACTCTCTTCCTGGTTTCTCCTGGATCTCTGCTCCGGAGAACCTGGCCCACAACACAGATTAATTCCTTAGGATTGCAGTTCCCTCTGTCAGGACCATGACTAGAGCAATGCTTCCTTTAGGATTCCCTCACCCCTGAATGTAATGATTGCTGTTTAAAATATGGTCCTCTGGAAAAATCAGACACACAAAGGCTAGTATCAAAATTGGGGAAGGATTCCCAGGGACTCACATTGTTGAGCTACAAACGAACGTAGGAATCATCTGTCACAACTCTCTCAACTTGGGAGCAAGGCTGCTGACGTCCAAACAGTGACTTGGTCAAGACATGGCACAATCTTGAGACTCGGACCTCAATCTTCTGAATCTACTTTTTCTCTCTGTAGTCCACATTGCTCCCTGAACAAGCAGTATATCACGTTCTCATAGCCCAAAACTCACAG
This sequence comes from Grampus griseus, assembly GCF_964374135.1. Taxonomy (NCBI): domain Eukaryota; kingdom Metazoa; phylum Chordata; class Mammalia; order Artiodactyla; family Delphinidae; genus Grampus; species Grampus griseus. Next base: position 148,626,958 of record NC_139018.1, read on the forward strand.
TCACAAGGGTAGTTTCAGATGAGAATCTTCTGTGCTGAAATTTGTATTTCATTACAGGGCTGAGTGGAGAAATGCAGAGTGTTTCAGCTTTGCTGGACAAACTCAGGCACTAGGGGAGTCTGGAAGCCATAAGGTGGAGACGAAAAGTAACTTCGATCTCTATTACAACTGAGTTGGATGCTCCGTTTTATTAGGGTCACTAGCATTTTTCACTAGCTGTGTGGTTTACTCTTAATACAAAGGATAGGACTTCCCTGGTGGTGCAGTGGTTAAGAATCCGCCTGCCAATGCAGGAGACATGGATTCGATCCCTGGTCTGGGAAGATCACACATGCCGTGGAGCAACTAAGCCCATGCACTACAACTACTGAGCCTGTGCTCTAGAGCCCACGAGCCACAACTACTGAGCCTATGAGCCACAACTACTGAAGCCCATGCACCTAGAGCCCATGCTCCGCAACAAGAGAAGCCACTGCAGTGAGAAGCCTGTGCACCACGATGAATAGTAGCCCCTGTCGCCACAACTAGAGAAAGCCTGTGCACAGCAACGAAGACCCAAGGCAGCCAGAAATAATAAATAAATAAATAAATTTTTAAAAAGTGTATATGTGTACATATACAAATATATTATGTATTATAAATTTATATGTATTTATTAAATTCTGAAAACCATAAGTTATTTATTAACATCAAAATATGTATGTATAAATATACATAAAATATATAAATATATATAATTGATTTTATTTTAGTGCTGAGAAGTAACCTCTGATTTTCAGAATTTAGTAAATTTCTTATATTGTAGCAAATTATTTAAATGTCTACTTTAGACAAGGGAACATCCCAGTTTTCATTTTTTGTGTTCATTCATGCGGCAGTGATTCAGGGCAGGGTTGGCACATTAGTTTTCTTCCACGAGACAAGTTTTGAAGACTTGCTCATTCCTACTTGCCCCTTGCTCCCCATACATTAACCTCTGTAGGTAAGCCTCATTTTAGAAAGACTTGTGATTATAAAACCATGATTCAATAGCTAAGTGGTAATTTCTTTCAATGCAATTGGTAGACTAAAATCTTGACCCAGAATGATTTTCCCAGTTGGCATTCACTCTGCACATGGTCCCCAGGACAGCACAGATTCAGCTATTGCAGAAACAATATACTTTCCTCATCACATTTAAACCATGTCTCATTTATTGCCAGCTGATTGATGAAATAACCCTAATGATGCTCCATCACTTTTATATTTCTGCCAATTTCCTGAAATTCAGTTGAAATTGGTGTGAGCCTTTCTACTGGAAGTGGTAGCTGTTTATAAGATATAGACAATGCCTATGGAAAGTCACATAAATCAGTCTTTTGATGCACATTTTTTATTCTTACTGTTAAAGGCATCTTGATGATATAAGGGCATAAAGGTTGAAAGAGAATAGTGGAATCAGATTTCTAACTCTCACAGGGACATTTGGCTCTGTATAATCTACATATGATCAAGGTTACCTAATTGTTTAGAGGCAGATTAAGGATATGACTCACAGAAGCGATCTTATAAGCATCATATTTTTTCTCAAGCAGTTTACAGTCCTCTGTGGAAGATTTCAAGAATGCTATCTGGTGGTAGTCTGAGCTCAGTTTATATATACTTTTTCCAGTGTGTCGTAGATAATATGTACTACAAAAGGTTACTTAAAACAAGAATTCTTGCATTCTTCATTTGTACAAGTTATACTCGTGAATTTTGCTTCCCTATATAAAAGCAAAGATTGAAAAAAGATATAGCCAGACAATGGAATATTATTCAGCACTAAAAAGAAATGAGCCATCAAGCCATGAAAAGACATAAAGGAAGCTTAAATGCATATTACTAAGTAAAAGAAGCCAATCTGAAAAGGCTATGTCGTGTAAGAGTCCAACTTTATGACACTCTGGAAAAGGCTAAATTATGGCAACAGTAAAAAGATCAGTGGTTGCCAGGGGCTAGGAGTAGGGAGGGATGAATAGGTACAACATAGGGGATTTTTAGGGCAGTGAAACTACTCTGTATGATAATATAATGGTGGGTACATGTCATTATACATTTGTGCAAACCCATAGAATGTACAACACCAAGAGTGAACCCTGATGTAAACCATAGACTCCAGTGATAATGATGAGTCAATGTAGGTTCATCAGTTGTAACAAATGTAACTTAGAAAAGATCATGGCACATAGCATACACTCCATAAATATCTTTTGAATAGATGAATACTCAAGACATATTTGCTGAATGAATGAGTGAGCATAACGAAGGAACGAAGTGCTTACTTCAGTTTTCTCCAGTGACTCTGTTCTTTAAGGACCGTGGTTTCTCATTCTGCACATCTCACATCTCAACTACACATTGACCTCATTGACTGAGCTAGTCATGTGGATCTGCTGTGATCTGTTATTACCTCCAGTTACCTTTCCCCCTCTGACATGGATAGTAATACCTCCCAGATCACCATATTGTTCACCTTAGCCAGGAAGCACCCCCATCTAATGAAGCAGGTAGTCAAGTTGCTTCTTTGGTAGAATAAGAGGTTCAAGGGTATTCACAAGCGCAATATACTCTTCTTTTCTATAAAAAGAAACAGAAAAATTAAAGTTCCTCCCCCTCTCCAAGGGTCTTAGCTCCATGGGTGAAACACACTGCGTGTGTAGAAAGCCTTGCAAACATTTTGCCCGTGATCACGGAGTGCATGGCTGTGATGGTTTTTGTTGGCATTTCTGAACTGAGATGCAGTTTGACATTTGTGGCCAAGGAACTACATTGTCCATCATAGTGTATATGCTCGTCCACCAAAATGAAGAGGTACATAAAGCCTTCTAGTTGGCATTTGAAGGAAAAGTAGTCCAATGGCTAGAGAAAAATCCAGAAATAAGAGGTTCTGGCTTTAGTTCCTGATTCCCCAGCAGTTCATCCCAATATCAGTTTTGGATTCAATGAGACCAGGTTGACTCCATGGACTTGGGTGCATGAATCCTAGTTGTTCTACTTTCTTCTTGCATGCATGGTCACAGACACATTTCTTAATGCCCCCAAGCCTCAGTTTCTTCATCTGTTAAATAGGGACATATTGTTCATAGTACCCCATTTCAAAGTACCAAATTATTTTTCAGTTATCTATTGCAACACACAGGCCTTCTCACATCTTGATGGCTTAAAATGGGCATTTACTGTTACCACACATGGTTCCTTGGGTTGACTGGGATTAGCTGGGTGGCTTTTATCTGGGCCTCTCATGGTTGCAGTCAGACAGTTGCTGGGGCAAGAGGACTCTGAAGGCTTAACTGGTCATACATCCAAGACAGTTGCATGTACTCCTCTCTGGCAAGTGATCTGACTTGTCAGCCAAAGGTCAGCTTCTCAGGATGGCCTGGCCTTCTCACTTGGTGACCCCTGGCTTCCAGGGTGATCCTAAGACCAAGCTTTCTAGGAGGCAGAAGGCAGAATATTCCAGGCAAGTTAAGTGTGGAGTTGCTTCTACTGTGTTCTCACCATCAGACCAGGTTAGGACTCACCCAGATGAAAGGAGATAAAGAAATGAACTCCTCCTCTTGATGGGGTGTGGAAAGAGCGTTTCGACTGGGAAAATCATTTCTTTGTTTTTGGAAAATATAGTCTGTCATGGGGGGAAATGCCAAAGGGTTGTTGGGAGGGTTTTGTAGCCAGCACCGGAGCTTAGTGAGTACTCAGTAGTTATTGGCTGTGACTATTGTTACTGCCTGTTTTTGCCCCTTCTTGGAACTGAGAATAAATGCATACGATGTTGTAATGTATAGTGTTTGCATTGCTCTGGGAGCCTAGAAGAAAGGCAGCAACTGGCTGTGCTAGATGCCTTCACCCACCCCCTGGACATTTCCAGAACAGAGCCCTTTGCCTCTAAACCCAACTCACATAGGCTATTTGTAAATTCAGATAATATTTGTTGAGCAATGAATAAAGGAATCATAAAGCTGACATTCTAGTTGCAGAAACAGATTGTACATACATAAACACAGATAATCTCTGATAATGAAAATTGCTATAAAAAAATACAAAAAAGAATTGGAAATTGAGCCACTTGGTGTTCAATACAGACCTATCTGAGAATGCAGCCTTTGAGATCAGATCAAGGTGACCTGATGCCAAGAAAAAGAAGCCAAGTGTGAGAGCTGAGGAAAAATTCCAGGTGTGAGATCTCGGAAGAGACTCCAGAAGGGGAAACAATAGCCAGTTAAAAAGGATCTAAGACAGAATGGCCTCAGAAACAAAGACGTTCACTGTGGTGTGGAAACCACAGAATATCCTCCAATAGGGGACAAAAATAAATGTCCATTCATTGCAATGGAATGCTCTGCAGCTACCAAAAAAGAACAAGGAAGATGTGCCTACATAGAAAAACTCAAAAAGTCGTAGTAGTGTATCTGGGATGAAGGAATCAAGTAAAAAGAAAATCACAAAGGATTAATCTCCAAAATATACAGAGAGCTCATGCAGCTCAATATCAAAAACACAAAAAACCCAATCAAAAAAATGGGCGGAAGACCTAAATAGACATTTCTCCAAAGAAGACATAACAGATGGCCAAAAAACATATGAAAAGATGCTCAACATCACTAATTATTAGAGAAATGCAAATCAAAACTACAATGAGATATCACCTCACACTGGTCAGAATGACCGTCATCACAAAATCTACAAACAATAAATGCTGGTTGTGGAGAAAAGGGAACCCTCCTGCACTGTTGGTGGGAATGTAAACTGATACAGCCACTACAGAGAACAGTATGGAGGTTCCTTAAAAAACTAAAAATAGAACTACCATGTGACCCAGCAATCCCACTACTGGTCATATCCCCAGAGAAAACCATAATTCAAAAAGACACATACACCCCCAGTGTTCATTGCAGTGCTATTTACAATAGCCAGGACATGGAAACAAATGTCCATCAACAGAGGAATGGATAAAGAAGATTTGGTACATATATATATATAACGGAATATTACTCAGCCATAAAAATGAACATAATTGGGTCATTTGTAGAGACGTGGATGGACCTAGAGACTCTCATACAGAGTGAAGTAAGTCACAAAGAGAAAAACAAATATTGTATGTTAATGCATATATGTGGAATCTGAAATAATTGGTATAGACAATCTTATTTACAAAGCAGAAATAGAGACGCAGACGTAAAGAACAAACATGGATACCAAGGGGAAAGGGGGTTGGGATGAATTGGGAGATTGGGATTGACATATATACACTATTAATATTATGTATAAAATAGATAACTAATGAGAACCTACTAGCACAGGGAACTCTACTCAATGCTCTGTGGTGACCTAAATGGGAAGGAAATCCAAAAAAAGAGAGTATATATGTATATGGATAGCTGATTCACTTTGCTGTACAGTACAAACTAACACAACATTTTAAAGCAACTATACTCCAATAAAAAGTTTAAAAAAATCACACACATACAATCTGTACTCAAGAATATGCTTTTTATTTCCTGTATTTATTATTAAAATAAAATTGACCTCAGATTATCAGGTAAAATTGGTGATTCAGTGAGTTGCCCCCCTGTTTTTTTCTAAATTTGTTTTCTCATACTTCTGACCCTTTGCTGAGTGAGAAAGTAACTGCCGTCTCGTGTGAGAAGGCAAGTGTACTAAGACACGGAGTGTTCGGCAGGCTGGTCATTGGCCTAGTCAGATCTTCCATATTAGCTATGCTTTCATTTACCTTGGGAATTAATTTAAATCAAATATGCAATCATTGGTGAGATTATTTTCAGCAAGGTATGCAACTGAGTAGTATGCTACTCTGTTTTAGCTAATCATAAGCCTAGCTCCAGATAAAGCAAAGAAGAAAAAAAAACCCCTAACATTGGAGAGACGCGATTTAAAGTGTACCATATTACAAAGCATGGCAAATCAGAGTGAATGCTTTCTGTACCAAAATATATTATATAATTACATGGTTAGCTAAATGTGGAACCAATGGTGTACAGAAATGTTTAGCTGAAAAACATAAAGGTGGATCCAAAATACATAAGATAGAAGGTAAACTCACTTTTATATAATTATGAAACCTTTATCATTATGCTTTCCTCTTAGATTATCCATGAACAGTGCTAATTTTATTTTTTTAATGGAAAAGGGTCATGGTGAAGAATGTAATTGTTTTCCACCCTGTCTCTTTTGTTGCAAATTCTACGTATCAGCTAAGAATTCTTCCCAGCTTCCTGGAAAAGTAATCCAGCCATTGCAATAGAACACTAGATCACATTATGTTCTGTAGGATAAGATGACAAGGCAGAAATGATGTTTGGTGTATTTAATGACTAAGTATTATAAAATGACTACAATAACTTGGAAAAAATGAAAATGTTCAAAGAGGAAATTCCAAATAATCAGTATAGCAAAACCCAGATATAAATGCTATCAGAGTTAGTGTACTTCAATTGTTATAAGACATCGGATCATTCCGTTTTACAAATACTTTTTAATTAGTGAATTGGAATGAGTTTTTCTGAGCTCACAAAATTGGCTTCCACAGCTTTTTTTTTACACAAACTAAAATGTTTTCCCTTTTTAGTTTGTGCCATAATTCACTCAGCTTTTCCCCTTCTTTGGGATTTATAGGCGACTGTTTTAAATAAAATTGGTGAGAGGGCAATATTTGGATAGTAACCAGTGCATTTATGTTAATCATTGTAGTTTTGTTGGTTCTGTTGCCTCGACGCTACTTAAGTCTATGGATGTAGGAAGGGAAGACACAGCAGAACAAACAAAGCAAGAAGGATCATGTTAATCTTTTGAGTTTCAGAGTTGAATTTGAAATTCCCAGGAGAGATAATAGATGGGAAAGAAAAGAACTTGATTCTTAAATTTTCAGAATCCTGAGTTTTAATTCTCAATGTCAAAGCTTTGTCATAAACAAATAAAAATGGGTCAGGCTGGCCTTCCCTGGTGGCGCAGTGGTTGAGAGTCTGCCTGCCGATGCAGGGGACACGGGTTCGTGCCCTGGTCCGGGAAGATCCCACATGCCGCGGATCGGCTGGGCCCGTGAGCCATTGCCGCTGGGCCTGTGCGTCCGGAGCCTGTGCTCCGCAACGGGAGAGGCCACAACAGTGAGAGGCCCGCGTACCACAAAAAAAAAAAAAGGGTCAGGCTTCCCTGGTACCACAGTAGTTAAGAATCCAGCTGCCAATGCAGGGGACACGGGTCCGGAAAGATCCCACATGCTGTGGAGCAACTAAGCCTGTGCTCCATGACTACTGAGCCTGCACTCTGGAGCCCACAAACCACAACTACTGAGCCTGCGTGCCACAACTCCTGAAGCCCGAGCACCTAGAGCCCGTGCTCCGCAACAAGAGAAGCCACCGCAATGAGAAGCCTGTGCACCGCCATGAAGAGTAACCCCTGCTCGCCGCAACTAGAGAAAGCCCAAGTGCAGCAACAAAGACCCAAAGCAGCCAAAAATAAATAAATAAAATAATTTTAAAAATGGGCCAAATGTGTAATAATGCTAACCATCAAATTTTCCACCCAGGGATTGAGTAAAGTAATTAGGAGCTGGTTAGAGACATTTCAGAGGGAAAAGTAGTACAGCTGAGAAAAAGTGAAGTGGGGTGGTAATTCCAAATTATGTTAACCACAAATTGATTTTGGCATTTCTGAATTAATTAAGATTAAAATACACAAGAATAGGATAAATGGAAGTTAAGATGCCTGTTTCATTCATGATAAAATATCATGCTTTGCCCCCTTGAGATTGTAGCTTGTAAGATTCATACACATTTAAAAATCATTGCACGTATCTATAATTATTGTATTATAACACATTCTTAGAAGAACTTAAGGTTCAAATGTCAGATGGAGAGGATTGATATTTAAACATGAACCAGTGTCTTGGCAACAACACAATTAAGATGCTTTGGGAGTAAGATGTGTGGTGTGTTTAAAACATGTAAAAATGCTTTAAACGGTCACCAAATTATTTGTTTTTGTGGTTGTTTGTTGTTATAATTGTTGTGTCATCCCATTTGAGTGCTTGTCTTTATGGAGAGAAAAGAAGTAGAAGCACAGTGGTTCTTCAGGAGATGGACACCTAAGATTGAGTAGGTGGTGACAGCCTGGAAGAGGGTGGGCGTGGGGACCAAGAAAAGATCTCTGTGGACTCCAGGAAGTAAGAAAGATGCATGGGGGAGATAGGCAGGGTCTGAGAGGGGATGCTTTTTCTAAGACACTGAGTGAAATACACTCAGATACAGAAGTGTTTTCATGTTTTTTAAGCTTGTTTTTGTACGCATGGAAGAGCCTGTTTCTCCCTGTCTGTGTGACTATATGTGTGTGTGCACACGTATGCATATTAATGTGTGTGTGCACACATGTATGCATCATATTAATTCCACTTTACACACGCGGAGAGTCCTTGTTATAGAGTTTGTATTCTTACTGCTTATTTTTTTTATTGTCCATCAGAGACTATATTTCTCTTGTTGATTTTTAAGCCTGTTCTCAAACCAGTGATTTGGCAAATAATAGGCAGCCATTAAATATTACAAATAGATAAATGACTGAATAATTAATTATATATGCAGTTAATATCTTTTTCTTTAACATCTTTATTGGAGTATAATTGCTTTACAATTGTGTGTTAGTTTCTACTTTATAACAAAGTGAATCAGTTATACATATATATATATATATTCCCATATCTCTTCCCTCTTGAATCTCCCTCCCTCCCACCCCTCTAGGTGGTCACAAAGCACCGAGCTGATCTCCCTGTGCCATGCGGCTGCTTCCCACTAGCTATCTATTTTACGTTTGGTAGTGTATATATGTTCATGCCACTCTCTCACTTTGTCACAGCTTACTCTTCCCCCTCCCCATATCCTCAAGTCCATTCTCTAGTAGGTCTGTGTCTTTATTCCTATCTTACCCCTAGGTTCTTCATGACCTTTTTTTTTTCCTTAGATTCCATATATATGTGTTAGCATATGGTATTTGTCTTTCTCTTTCTGACTTACTTCACTCTGTATGACAGACTCTAGGTCCATCCACCTCACTACAAATAACTCAATTTCGTTTCTTTTTATGGCTGAGTAATATTCCATTGTATATAGGTGCCACATCTTCTTTATCCATTCTTCTGATGGTGGACACTTAGGTTGCTTCCATCTCCGGGCTATTGTAGATAGAGCTGCAATGAACATTTTGGTACATGACTCTTTTTGAATTATGGTTTTCTCAGGGTATATGCCCAGTAGTGGGATTGCTGGGTCATATGGTAGTTCTATTTGTAGTTTTTTAAGGAACCTCCATACTGTTCTCCATAGTGGCTGTATCAATTTACATTCCCACCAGCAGTGCAAGAGTGTTCCCTTTTCTCCACACCCTCTCCAGCATTTATTGTTTCTAGATTTTTTGATGATGGCCATTCTGACCGGTGTGAGATGATTTCTCATTGTAGTTTTGATTTGTATTTCTCTAATGATTAATGATGTTGAGCATTCTTTCATGTGTTTGTTGGCAGTCTGTATATCTTCTTTGGAGAAATGTCTATTTAGGTCTTCTGCCCATTTTTGGACTGGTTTGTTTGTTTTTTTGTTATTGAGCTGCATGAGCTGCTTATAAATTTTGGAGATTAACCCTTTGTCAGTTGCTTCATTTGCAAATATTTTCTCCCATTCTGAGGGTTGTCTTTTGGTCTTGTTAATGGTTTCCTTTGCTGTGCCAAAGCTTTTAAGTTTCATTAGGTCCCATTTGTTTATTTTTGTTTTTATTTCCATTTCTCTAGGAGGTGGGTCAAAAAGGATCTTGCTGTGATTTATGTCATAGAGTGTTCTGCCTGTGTTTTCCTCTAAGAGTTTGATAGTTTCTGGCCTTACATTTAGATCTTTAATCCATTTTGAGCTTATTTTTGTGTATGGTGTTAGGGAGTGTTCTAATTTGATTCTTTTACATGTAGCTGTCTAGTTTTCCCAGTACCACTTATTGAAGAGGCTGTCTTTTCTCCACTGTATATTCTTGCCTCCTTTATCAAAGACAAGGTGACCATATGTACATGGGTTTATCTCTGGGCTTTCTATCCTGTTCCATTGATCTATATTTCTGTTTTTGCGCCAATATATTAAAGTGTTTTATGTTTTTGTGGTCCAAGTGACCACATGTCATTTGATTACTTGTATATTAGTAAATTAAATTTTAGAATAAAAATTATTGAGTGAGTTGCTAGTGATGCAGTTCAGATGTCATTATTTTGGATATTTCTAAGTATGTGTTTATACTAAAATCAAACCAGGTTTGACATGCTCACTTCCTCAAGTTTCTTCTCACATAAGGGAACTCAGCAGTCAGTTTATCACTTTATTAAGCCATGATATGGGGAGGTATCAGGTTCAACTTCTCAGTAATGCTTCAGTGCTCCGTGGTGCTCTCAGCCTTTTTGTAAATATGAATGCAGAGTCAAAGAGAAGTAAGCCTGCAGTGAAATTTGCTCTCTAGCAAACAGTTCAATATCCCACCACTTACCCAACAGTGAGAAAAGCATCCGAACTATGTAGAAATCATTTTAATAGGCCCCTCCTCTTTCCTTCCCTCAGTGTGCTTCTAAATATTCTCTTTCTCTTTAAACATTTTCATCTTTGTGCCTTATGCCCTGTAATGCTTAATGCAGATTGTGGTTTAAAAGCATCAGCAGGATTTTTCTGGCAGATACATAACAGGTGGAGCTATTCTTATAATCTGAAAATAAATTGGACTAAGCCTATTGGGTCATTTTTCTTTTAATCTGAGCCCCAGTGGATGAGATTAAAAGAAGCAGATTTGTTTATCACAAGCAGAGGACAGTTGCTATTACTGCTCATTTTAACTGGATTGGTCATTGTGCTCTTATAAGTCAGAAGGACACATTAATCCATAAATACTCCCCTCTCCACAGCCCTATTTTAAGCCTAGAAAGTCTGTGTAATTGTGAATTTTTTTTCCATTTCGAATAACAAGGTCATTAATAAAAATGAGCATGATCCTTTGGTGCAGGAGGGTGATTGACATATCAGCTGTGAGAGGCTCTCCTGTTAGCTATTGTCTATCTTCCTGGCAAAGTCATGCACTCCTTCTCAGGTCAGATATTTTGGAGTACTGCTCAACTAACACATCTGTGATGAATTGTTTGTAATATTGAAGTTTTTAATGTTGGAGTATACCTAATTCTTTGTATGGACATTTCCATGTATGGAATTGAAACAGTGATGCTGATAAAATACTGAAGTATTTTATTGTGAGGAGCCAATGCACACAGAATTACTTTTTCCCTGAAGTCACGGTTGAATTTGTTTGGAGCTAAAAGTTGGGCAGTGCTATTACGAGTGCATTTATACCTGCTCATATTTAGATGGAATCTATAAAACTAAGTGGTCATCTGTTTGGGTAAGGTACACAGAGTAAAGTGTACCTCACGTTAACTGACATTATTTTGAATGGCCATGTCGGGACAGAAAGATGCCCTTTGAGGATGATCACCTATGAAAACTACTTGCAGTGGGAAATAGACCCACTCTGTGATGGAAGATCCAGTGTCTGTGCTGTCTAAGTTCTTGAGTGTCAGAGACCCCTTAATGCTTTAAAGCATACTCTCTGCCCAGAAAACTCACATTTCTACTATCATTTCTACTTTGTGATAGAAGTTTGATATCTAACAAGGGTTTGCTGGGCTGGACAGAGTAACCCATAAAGCTATTTGTCAAGAAAAAATCGAAATAGAGAGGAGACATGGGTTCTTGGTCTACTATTTGGGATTAACTAGACGTTCATGGGCTTCACTTATAGTCCTCAGTGTACTCGTCCACAAAAGGAGAAGCTTGTTCATTGTGGCAGACGGACTTTCAGATGGTCCTGATGAGCCCCTCCCTGATAGTCATGCCCTGGGGAACGGCCTCCCCTTAGTGAGACTTGACTTGCTTCCAGCCAATAGAATGTGTTAGAGGTAATGGGCTGTCACTGCCGTGAATGGTTACATCAAATTCCAACTTCCCAGTTTCTAGCAAATCTCTCTGTTGCCTCCTCAGCTTACATCCTTTGATAGAGTAACCAGTCATGTTGGAAAGGTCCACATGGTAAAGAATCACTGGATGACCTCTGGTCATGAGCCAGCTGGGGACTGAGGCCCTCAGTCGAACAGTCTGCGAGGAACTGAATCCTGCCAACATCTGAAGTGCTGTAAACAGAACCATTCTGCTCAAGCCTTCAGATGAGACCTGGTCCCAGTCATTACTGTTGCAGCTGATGAGAGACCTTGGAGCAAAGGGCCCAGCTCAGCCACGCCTAGATTTCTGACCCACAGAAGCTTATATAATAAATGTGTGTTGTCTTAAGCCACAAGTTTGTGGTAATTTATTACACAGCAATAGGGAACCGGCAGAATTATTTTGTATTTACAAGCTATTTCAGCCCTTTTCACTTTTAACAGTTCTTTATTTCTAAGGCAGAAGATCAAGAAACACAGAGTCTGGAGCCACAGAACTTGGGATTGAATCTCAACTCCCCCACTTGCTAGTTAGTCAGCCTTGGGCTTGTTACTCAATCTGTTTTTTGTCTTACTTTCTTCACCTTTGTAATGGTATAATATTTACCTTAGAGCATTACTGGGGTGATACATGAGTTAATGCATGTAAAATGCTTAGAACAGTGGTTGGCACAGTGAAATATTAACAGGAATGACGTGTAATCACTAGTATGCCTCAAGCTATGGGGAAACCCTTCCTTAGGATATTAGACACAGATGAACGAGGAGGCGCACTGTGAGAAGAGACTAGGGTGGCAGGCGGGGGCCACATTCCCTCACCTGCAGAAGCAGGTGGCTTTCTGAGTTGCCTATGCCTTTTGCCAGGGGATATTTACATGCAAAGATAGCTTTGGGTGCTGTGAGGAAATGCCCACTCTTAATGCTGCAGATTTTGATAGTTGGGAAATGCCCAGTTTCGCAGCTCCTGGATTCTACCTGGTGAAGAAACGTCTCCACACCGCCTGGGATTGCGGTGGTCATTAGGGATCTTGGTGGAAGTTGTTTTTGCTGACACCAAAGAGATTCCACAAGAAGAGGGAAGGTCACAGCACAGCCTTCAAATATGTGACAGGTGCCTCTTATGGCATCGAGGGAATGAGTAAAAGTAGGGATCCTCACACTTGTCTGTGATTTTAAAACCATACCACAGTGGAGTTTCCTGCCCCCCTCTTTTCTGATGAGTGGTCAGTCTGCCCACAAATGCAAGGGCACAATAACAGTATTTTTAGTTTTTGCATTTGCTTAGAAATAGATGTCTCATTTTATACTGACAGTATCCTTCTGTGGCAGATGGCCACTTTACCCTGCCTTTATTATCTTAACTTTAGTGACATGGTGATAGGTTCTGAGAGATCAACCACAGGAGGCGTAACTATTATGGTATGTAGAGAAGTTGGAGACTCAAACTGCTACAAAATTAACATTCTTCTTTTTAAAAAATACATTAACTTCTGTTTACCATCTGTAGATAGCAGAGGCTTAGAGATTTAAAACCTCGATATAAGTCCCACGTTTACCATTTACTAACTTAACTAGATGACCCAGGGAAAATTACTTAATAAATAAGGACTCTGTGTTCTCATCCGTGAAGTAGTGACTAAAATACCTATTTTATTGAATGTTTAGGAGAATAACATGGAAATAACGTATATCACAGCTTTGAAAATTGTACCCAGTTTTACACGTACAGATTTTAAACATTTAAATGTTTTTAAAAATGTTAAATGATATAGTTTTTAACTTAATATAGTTAAAAAAATTGAATTTTACTACAAATATAAGCTGTTTCATGCCAACATCATCTTTGTCTTTTCTACATTGTGCACTGATCTTTAGGGTAAAATTCTTTGAAGAGTTTTGGTACTTGCCTCCAGATGTCTAAGAATCTGCTTGTATTGTCTTGTACTGATGTATCCATCTTAGCCATTAGATCAATAGATATTGAATCCATGCTATGGAAGAAGATTTATGATTTCACAACCTCTCCTACCCCATAAACATACACACTTTAGTTTTTTTTTTTTGTTTTTTTTTTTTTTGCGGTATGCTGGCCTCTCACTGCTGTGGCCTCTCCCCTTGCGGAGCACAGGCTCCAGACGCTCAGGCCCAGAGGCCATGGCTCACGGGCCCAGCCGCTCCGCGGCATGAGGGATCCTCCTGGACCGGGGCACGAACCCGCGTCCCCTGCATCGGCAGGTGGACTCCCAACCACTGTGCCACCAGGGAAGCCCTAATTCTTCTTTTCCCATATTCTTAAATTAGTTCTGTCTCAAGTTTAGGTGAAATAATTTTTGTATTTACGATAGTTTGACCATGCAAATGTCAAAAATAGCCATTCCGTATGATGTATTGGTTATTTTTTCAGGCATATATTGATTGCTTTATTTTGGTTTTTTTTGTCTCATGTTTTATGTACTTATCACAGTTTTCAAAACTTTAGATGAATAAATTTACGGAAAAGGATTTTCAGTAAGATGAGAACGTTGGTAATCTGAGTTTTTTGCCTTGGAGATGCCCTCAAGCAACATCGGTTGCTCCCTGGTCCTGCCACATAGAACACCCCTCATCTTGGGAGCTTTTCACTGTCTCGTGTGGTATCCAACACTGACAGGATCCAGTGTCCTCCTTCTTACTGATTTACTCCCCCGATTTGTGATCCACATTTGCTTCCTAAGGAAAAATAAATGGGGCATAATTGATACCTTGTACGTATGAGAAACATCTTTCTTCAACATAATTCTGTTTACTCATTTATTTATTTTTATTTTTTTTTACATTTTATTGGAGTATAATTGCTTTACAATGGTGTGTTAGTTTCTGCTTTATAACAAAGTGAATGAGTTATACATATACATATGTTCCCATATCTCTTCCCTCTTGTGTCTCCCTCCCTCCCACCCTTCCTATCCCATCCCTCCAGGCGTTCACAAAGCACCGAGCTAATCTCCCTGTGCTATGCAGCTGCTTCCCACTAGCTATCTACCTTACATTTGGTAGTGTATATATGTCCATGCCTCTCTCTCGCTTTGTCACAGCTTACCCTTCCCCCTCCCCATATCCTCAAGTCCATGCTCTAGTAGGTCTGTGTCTTTATTCCTGTCTTACCCCTAGGTTCTTAATGACATTATTTTTTCTTAAGTTCCATATATATGTGTTAGCATATGGTATTTGTCTTTCTCTTTCTGACTTACTTTACTCTGTATGACAGACTCTAAGTCTATCCACCTCATTACAAATAGCTCAATTTCGTTTCTTTTTATGGCTGAGTAATATTCCATGGTATATATGTGCCACATCTTCTTTATCCATTCATCCGATGATGGACACTTAGGTTGTTTCCATCTCCGGGCTATTGTAAATAGAGCTGCAATGAACATTTTGGTACATGACTCTTTTTGAATTATGGTTTTCTCAGGGTATATGCCCAGTAGTGGGATTGCTGGGTCATATGGTAGTTCTATTTGTAGTTTTTTAAGGAATCTCTGTACTGTTCTCCATAGTGGCTGTACCAATTCATATTCCCACCAGCAGTGCAAAAGGGTTCCCTTTTCTCCACACCCTCTCCAGCATTTATTGTTTCTAGATTTTTTGATGATGGTCATTCTGACCGGTATGAGATGATATCTCATTGTATTTTTGATTTGCATTTCTCTAATGATTGATGATGTTGAGCATTCTTTCATTTGTTTGTTGGCAGTCTGTGTATCTTCTTTGGAAAAATGTCAATTTAGGTCTTCTGCCCATTTTTGGATTGGGTTGTTTGCTTTTTTGTTATTGAGCTGCATGTAAATTTTGGAGATTAACCCTTTGTCAGTTGCTTCATTTGCAAATATTTTCTCCATTCTGAGGGTTGTCTTTTGTTCTTGTTTATGGTTTCCTTTGTTGTGCAAAAGCTTTGAAGTTTCATTAGGTCCCATTTGTTTATTTTTGTTTTTATTTCTGTTTCTCTAGGAGGTGGGTCAAAAAGGATCTTGCTGTGATTTATGTCATAGAGTGTTCTGCCTATGTTTTCCTCTAAGAGTTTGATAGTTTCTGGCCTTGCATTTAGGTCTTTAATCCATTTTGAGCTTATTTTTGTGTATGGTGTTAGGGAGTGATCTAAACTCATACTTTTACATGTACCTGTCCAGTTTTCCCAGTACCACTTATTGAAGAGGCTGTCCTTTCTCCACTGTACATTCCTGCCTCCTTTATCAAAGATAAGGTGACCATATGTGCGTGGGTTTATCTCTGGGCTTTCTATCCTGTTCCATTGATCTGTCTTTCTGTTTTTGTGCCAGTACCATACTGTCTTGATTACTGTAGCTTTGTAGTATAGTCTGAAGTCAGCCTGATTCCTCCAGCTCTGTTTTTCATTCTCAAGATTGCTTTGGCTATTCGGGGTCTTTTTTGTTTCCATACAAATTGTGAAATATTTTGTTCTAGTTCTGTGATAAATGCCAGTGGTAATTTGATAGGGATTGCATTGAATCTGTAGATTGCGTTGGGTAGTAGAGTCATTTTCACAATGTTGATTCTTCCAATCCAAGAACATGGTATATCTCTCCATCTATTTGTATCATCTTTAATTTCTTTCATCAGCGTCTTATAGTTTTCTGCATACAGGTCTTTTGTCTCCTTAGGTAGGCTTATTCCTAGATATTTTATTCTTTTTGTTGCAATGGTAAATGGGAGTGTTTTCCTGATTTCACTTTCAGATTTTTCATCATTTATGAGACACTGATGGAGCACTTATTTTATGCCAGGCCCTAATCAGATTACAGATATTAACTTCATGGTCTGTTTTTAGTTTGCTGAGTGTAAGAGTCTAGCTTAAGAGTAATGTGTCCTCCAAATTTTGAAGGCATTTCTGCATTTTCCTTCTAGACCAAACACTTGATAAGAAGTTGGATGTCATTCTTATTCAAATTATTTTGCATGTGAGCATGTGAACTTTTATTTTCTTTCTCTCTCTGCTACCTTCATTCCTAGTGTTTGGATTTAATACTAATGTCCTCCATGTAAGTAATTTTAAATTGGTTCGTCTCAATAAATTTAATCTTAAAATCCATATATTCCCTTTTAAAATTATTTTTCCCTCATTTTGGTGATGACTCCCATGTCTTTCTTGTCTCTGTTTTTTCATTCTTCAACTATTATTGGTTAGATTTTCCAGAGTAATCGAATAGATCTTTAAAAAAATAGTTTTAACAATGGCTTGCTATTTCATTAATGTCTTGTTTTATGTTGGGAAGTTGCCCTTAACTTTGCCTTCCAAATCTTCTATTTATTTCATTAAATTCCTGCCAACACATTTTTAACCTCCTAGAGCTTTTGTTTGTTCTCCAAATGTTCTTTATCATAGAATCCTGCTTTAGTTTTGAGAATATCATAGGTTTGTGAAATGTTCTTCTGCAGTCTACACTAACTTTTTACTCTGAGTTTTGTAATTTTCTTTTGTTTATTTTGAGTTTTGTAATTTTCTTTTATTTATTTGGATCTCTGTCTTTCTGGTCGGAAACTTTCCTACACTGTCTGGTGATCCTTAACTGTTCATCTATACTAATAAGAGAAATGTGAAATTAGACAACAAAGTGCATTCTGGTTAATAGTTGAAGTGTGTGCATTTCCTACTTTAGAATTTTAGAAGTTTCTTTGGATGCTAGAAATCCACACACTTTAAGAACACTGATTTTGTTGTCTGTTTAAGAATGAGGTGTACTTCATTGCCTTGGGTTTTGATTGAATGCATTGTGGGCAGGTAAATTGTGAGGGTGTCTCCACACAACATCAATACATTTGGCTAAAAATAGAAATCAACCATTCAGTTAGCTGTCACTTTACCCATCAGCATCAAATAATTATTTTTTAATGAAATATGTTTGTTTTAAGGAAATAATAACAAAAGCATACTTCTGGAAATTGATTTTCTAGCCTATTCAAATGGAAAAGGGAAGTGTGAGCAAATACAGGAAGAAGTATATGCTTCATATTCATAAATATTTAATTTTCAGCAAGTGCTGGGTTTTAAGTGCATGCCCAAACATTGTGCACACTACAGTTATTAAAGTATTTCATTTTCACAAAGGCTTACATAATATTCTAGTTTTACAGATGAGAAAATATGCTTATGGAAGATAAATAAGTTTTGAGAATTCGTACATCCAGTTAAGTAGAAAAATAAAAATTTGAACACAAGTCTTTAAATTAATTTTTTAGGTCATCTGCCTCTCTACAGAAAACTCAATATAATTATTTATGATTCCAAATGTGCTTCAAACACTTTCCAAACCCTCATGGTCATCATTAGGAGCATAAACTATTATCATCATCATAATTATTATTTTATTATTAACCAATTACTAATAAATACTGTAAAATTAAATTTCTTTTATAAAGAAGGGAGATTTCATAAATTATATTTTCTTAAATTAAAATATTTATCTTTTTAGGAGACAGTTTACCAAATCTCCAATTTATGATTCTAAGAGTAAATACTTATTTTCAGTGTTTTTTCTTACCTAAAATTGTAATTAATTTTGGGGATTGCGATCCAGCAGATAGTTACAGAAGAGTGAAGTCAGAAACTTATAGGCTGGAAATATCAAGTCAGTTGATTTTTTTATATCCTATTTTAGTTTCCATTTTAAAAAAGCATTCTCTTTTTATTATCAGTCAATGATTCCAACCAGTAAGCTATTCTCAAATGAAGGTTAGCTGTGTTTGGAGAAGCAGGCATCAAAATCAAATTTGGAGTCAACTGATGGTGAGTACCTTTTCTGAGACTGACAGTGTTTCCAGTGTGTTTGCTGGTAATTTTTAATGTACTGAAAAAAATAAGGAGTCTTACTAATGTTCCCCTGGTTTTATTAATAATAATACATTCATAGAAATGCTTCTTTTTAGTAAAAAAAATCTATGAAAATTTTTTTGTATTTACCATCTCATGTTTTCAGTAGAGATCCATGGAAATAACCCTGAGAATTCTGATTACCTCAGTTGTACTCAAGTCTCTGCTTTGTCCCTCACCAGACATAGAAGCTGGAGAACTTGATCAAAATGTCTGAGTCTAATTTTTTAAGTAATACATCATGAAATTGTTATAGAAATCAAATGAGACATATTTAAATGATAATCCAATCAATGAAATGGCTATTTTTCTCAGTAATATTACAGTAGAAAATGTGGACAAGAGAGGCTTCAGAGCTCTCAAGAGTCCATTCATGGTAGAGATGTGTTCTCCAAAATTAATGTAGAAACACTGTAGTGTAGAAGCAGTTATTAAGCAAATTTGAGCGAGGAAAAAACTGTAAAATGATTATTCGTATTTTCTTAGTGCTTTTGAAAACATAATCTGTCTCACATATGTTGCTGTATACTCTTCACAAAACCCTTCATAAGATTATGGAAAGCTTATTTCTTATGTTTTTCTCCTGGATTTTACAGTCCGGAGGATCTGGGGGTTGAGTATCTTGCAGTGCATATGTGAATGAAATGTAATCAAGTTAATCACAATCTTCACGAACACACAGCAGGGCAGTGTGGAAAACAGGTGGGGTGATCCCTTTTTACCTCCATGGTGTACAGACTCCTGCTAAAATATTTGTGGCCTAGCAACCTGAAAGGAGTGAGAAAAACTTGACATAATTCTGAGATGTTGAAAAGATAAGGAATTCGTGTGTTTGGGGAAAGGCTGGATAACAATATTTACAATATCTGTGAGAGACAGTAATGGCACTGCCTGCACTTTACATGGAAGGAAACTTGGAACAAAACCAACTGCCTACCTGAAGCATGTTTGAGTGATGTTTACCCAGAGTTCACACGTGTATCCATGAAAACAGAATAAGGAATATTGAAGATGAAAACCCAAAGTTATTGTTTCCTAATATAAAATTCATTCAGATTTCAGCTGCCATCTCTAAAGGAGAATTCTTACATCTTGAAGGAGAAACAAACAAAATACACTAATAGAGGACTCCACCAAAACTGTGTCACAGAGATTTAGATTAACAATGAAGAATCACTAAAAAAAATTATCAAAATATAGAAAGTCATCTGCTGTAATACTGAAATACAAATGAAATATTATCACTCTGTGCTATCATATAGCAATTATGTTTTACTTTCATATCTTAAAAAGAGTTCATTTAAAGTGCCTCATAATCACCATAAAAAAGAGATAGAAGGTATGGAGTCTCAGAAGAAAGAAGAAGGAAGTTGTACAGGAAGAAGACAGTAGATGTTTAAAATGCCTGATTCAAACATTTACCTTGCTCCCTCTCCCCAAACCTAAATGAACTAAAATGAAACTAAAGGAGTTTAAAATATGCAGAAGCCTATACGGATAAATGGAGTCGGATAGGAGGTAAGAGGTGTTCAAATCTGGACTTTAGAAAACAGGAGAGTGACAATTGACTTTGCACACACAGGGGAGCTGGCACCTAAACAAGCCTATTCGTGTTGCACAACTCTGAAAACTCCAGAAGTGGGTGGCCCAGGTGCCTCACAGAGTGAGGGTGAGATGATCTGAAAGCAGGAGGAGCAGTTACAGGTCTACAGGAGAAGAATTTAGAGCTCCAGACTCCCTCCTCCATCCTTATACAAGTGAGGAACAGCTCACTCACACCCTGGCAAGTGACTAGAAGTTCCCTCTCTGATGAGGTTTGACTCAAAGGACTGTGGACACCAGGCACAGCCCAGTGGAGGTTGAGTGAAGTCCACATTCTGAAAAGCCTACATGCTGTCTTTATAGATAGAGTAGGAGAGGACTGAGACCCCTTGTGGAGGTCTTTCAGAGGTTTAGGGGGTGTCCATAGACCATCCATTTCAGATAAACATGTAGTCTTTAAAGATCTTAAGGCATGCCTTACAGATCATCTGTGTTTACTATTAGGGAGTTGAAGAAAATCAGGTGTTTTCCACAGGAGACCTTCAGTGAGCCCATGGTAGACAGGGCTGATCTTGAAGAGATTTGTGGGTGTGGTTTTGTATGATGGAGTGCATTACAAATCAATACCCAAGAAGTCCGTATGGTTTTAAAAGAACTGAATCAAGTTGGACTGAAAGGGATAGATATGGTAAAAAGGAAATGACAAAAGAACTTTTGGGGTGCCAAGATTTTAATGCAGAAAGTAGGTTGAGAAAGTTGCTCATTTGCAAATATGGATTCTTCCTGTGCACAAGGAAGGTTGGCTTACGGTAGACTCCAATAGTACAGAGAACAATTCTGTAATCAAGGGACTAACAGCATGGCCCAGGTGGGTTTCAGAGCTGCTGAGTCAGTGCTAGCTCTGTGCCTCCCATGTCCCTCCATTCTGGAAGGAAGTAACTATAGCAGTTATACTGCACCTGCCCGACCATTGGATTATGGCTGTGTGCAGAGTCTTCAGGGGAAGATAACTCAGACCCAAGGATCCTCATCTGCACCTGGATCTGATTTAGATGGTAAGCGTGTAGACTTGGAGCTGCTACCGAAGTCACTCACCTGTGTCCTAGGAGCAAGGGGGTGTAATTTCTAAGTGAGAAGAATGTAATCAATATGTGGCCACAGAACAAAGGTGGGAATTTAAAAGCATGCCTGAAAAATTTCAGACACTTGTTCCATCAAAAAATAGGTTTTAGGGCCCACATCTGCTCTTTGAATCTGGGTTACCCTTAGTTACTCACTGGTAACAAACAGAAGGCTGGAAAGACACTGAATACCTTATGAGGATAGGTTATCAAAGTGATGTGCCTTCTGCTTTGCTTCCTGGGACACTTTTTTGAATCCCTAAGCCACCATAAAAGAAGTATAACTACACCATGAAATATCACCTCACACTTGTTAGGATGGCTGTTATCAAAAAGACAAGAGACAACAAATGCTGGTGAGGATGTGGAGAAAAGAGAACCCTTGTGCACTATTGATGGGAATGAAGATTGGTGCAGCCACTATGGAAAACAGTATGTTGTTCCTCAAAGAATTAAAAATAGAACTACCATGTGATCCAGCAATCCCACTACTGGGTATGTATCCAAAGGAAATAAAATCAGTATTTTGAAGAGAGATCTGCATTCCCATGTTCATTGCAACTTTATTCACAATAGCCAAGACATGGAAGTAACCTGTGTCCTTTGATGAATGAACAGATACAGAAAATGTGAGATTATATATATATATATATATATATATATATATATATATATATATATACACACACACACACACATACATATACATGAGTGTGTGTGTGTGTATATATATATATATATATATATATATATATATACACACACTCATTCACAATGTACTGTTATTCAGCCATAAACAAAGAAGGAAATCCTGCCATTTGCAACAACAGAGATGAACCTTAAGGGCATTAAGCGAAGTAAGGTAAGTCAGACAAATACTGTATAATCTCACTTACATGTGAAATCTAAAATACTGTACTCATAAAAACAAAGAGTAGAATTGTAGTTGCCAGGGACCGGGGGTGGGGGCATATGGGAAGATGTTGACCAAAGGGTAAGAACTTCCAGTTATAAGACTAATAAGTTCTGGGCATGTAATGTACAGTATGGTGACTGTAGTTAATAATGCTGTATGGTATATTTGAAATTTGCCAAGAGAGTAGTAGATCTTAAGTGTTCTCATCACACACTCAAAAAAAGGTGACTATGTGAGGTGATGGATGTATTAACTAACTTGATTGTGGTGATCATTTCACGATGAATGCAGATATTAGAGCATGTTTTACACCTTTAAAAATGCACACTGTGCAACTAAATATATACAGTTTTTGTCACTCATAACCTTAATAAACCTGGAGGGAAAAAGAAGTATAACACTCTTGTGCTGCCACACGATGAGGCAACCTAGACCTCATGTCAATGCTTTGGTCACCAGTCCCTGCCCAGGAGCCAGGCACCTGTGTGATGCCATCTCCAGGTGATGACAGTCCCTAATCACGGAAACTTGCCAGCCTTTCAGGTCTTCCCCGCTGCGGCCCTGGAGAGCATGCCCTGAGGGGAGCTCTCTCTACTTCCTGCCTCTAGTGTGTCTTCTAAGCAGAGTAATAGGTTACTGTTCTACGAAGTTTGGGATAATGTGTAACAATAATAGTAACTTGGGCACATCCAGAGAGCGTGGGCCACAGTGGAGTCCAGCTTCTCTGTGGCAGCTCTGGAAGGTGGAAGCTCTGACCTCTTCACAATTTGGAGGGAGCATGTCTTCAACAAGAATTCCACATCCTGCCAAACCACCATGATGCATAAAGATAGAGATTTTCAGGCCTAAAATAGTTAACTTTCATATATAATTTCTCAGGATGTTTCACCAAACAAGGGAGTAACTAAAGATAGAGAAATATATGAGATCCAGGAAGCAGGAGATTCAACACAGATGAGCAGAGCACATTTTCTTGGTTGTGAAAGGAGA
Source organism: Grampus griseus (assembly GCF_964374135.1). Classification (NCBI taxonomy): domain Eukaryota; kingdom Metazoa; phylum Chordata; class Mammalia; order Artiodactyla; family Delphinidae; genus Grampus; species Grampus griseus. Next base: position 148,650,432 of record NC_139018.1, read on the forward strand.
TCCCCAGATGAGGCTTTGCAACAAATCTTGATAGCAACCAGGATGCCGTTGTGCTAGATTCCTCCAGCAGGAATGTTTTCGAGAAAAACAACAAAAAAAGATTACTTAAAGCATTTGATTGTATTAGGTTTCTTATGGAGATTACTTATGGAGAGTCTGGAGCTAAATTAGCGATAGATGCATTATAAAAAATTAAGCAATGAGCTTACCATACCAATACCCCCCAAAAGAATGCTTAACTCCAGGGAAGAAAATAAGTTGTTAAGGAAAGAAAATGCAATTATAATATTGTGCATTTTGCACATTCTTGGTTATAGTCATATTTATAAGAAAACTGACAAGTAAAACAAACTAAACCCATGATGGCATATTTAAATGATATCTTCAGTGTCTTTAGAACCAGAGAGTCATGAATTTTGCTTTTTCAGTGGAAAAAGTAATGGCTCTAAATAGTGAGGCTGAGAGACCACAATTACCTGGCATGCCAAGAAAATTATTTTGCAAAATATGCTCAACCCAGCCAATGAAATAACACTAATGCCAATTGAACTCACTGCTCTGTGCAATCTGTTAAATTTTGTGTATGTGGGTATGTGTGAGTAGGAAAAAGCTGCCACTGTCAGTAACCCTGTGAAAACATCCAAATACCGAAAAACTTGTTCTTTTAAACCTGAGGGATGAGTAATTTGGGAATAACATATTGTTAAAAATTACTGCTTTCCAAAGACCAACAACACTCTTTTTCCTGCTCAGTCATTTATCTAAGTGTATAGCTATCTCTTTTCTATACTCATGCTAATAATATTCTCAGTCTGTCCAGGCATTACACTGTCTTTGTCTTCAAATTGCATGAATCTGAGGCTTCTGGTAAGCCACTGGTAAGCACTTTGATCCACACCAACATTCTGTCTCATGAGTTTCTGCATTAGCTTGGACACCTCTTCCTACTTCTACTGCCTTCACCTATTTCAAACATAGAAGAACATTAAGTTACTCCTTTGATTAAAATCTTGCAGTGAATCTCCATTTCACTCAGTCAACCCAATATCTTGACAATAACCTACCATGATCTGTCCCCCAAACACAAAGATACTGTTCACCTTGGACCTCTTTCCCCACTCTCTTTATCTTGCTTCCTTGAAAGCCAGTGTGTCTGGCTGTCTCCACCTTCTGGGTTTGCTCTGATTATCAGTCTCTGCTTTATATGTTTTTCTTCATTGATTGACTCCATGTTCCTAGAAGAGTGTCTGATCCATAAAGATCGTGTCCATAAATGGGTTCTTATATGAATGAATAACAAGGATGTTGTTTTTAGGCATATTGGGAGAGTGCAGAGCAAGGGTGCACTTCATGGCATTTTTTCTCATATTTAAAATTTTCTTGTATGTATAGTCAGCTTCCCAATCCTACTGTGCTCCTTTTTCGTATTCTGTACACTTTGCTACTCATTCTTTCTAAATTTCCATGCTCCAGGTAGAGATCAAAACTAGATTGTTTTTGGGAATTCCCTGGTGGTCCAGTGGTTAGGACTCAGTGCTTTCACTGTTGTGGCCCAGGTTCAGTCCCTGGTTGGGGAACTAAAATCCCATAAGCCATGATGTGCCGCAGCCAAAAACAAAAAACTAGAGTGTTTTAAGCACACCTAATATGAAACCTTTTGCTTAAGCCCTAGTTTCCAGGGAGCAGGAATCAAAGTGTTCACTGAAACCAAATCTCCCAAATCTCAGAGCAACACCACCACCACATCATAAGATCATACTTCCCAGTTCCAACATGACTTAGAGGATGATGAAACAGATAGACATGTTCTCTCTCCCTTATGGAAGGTTTGAGCAGAAACATCAGAAAAGAGTGTAGTAGGCTAAATAAGCTAACATACCTACTGCAACAAGTAGAATAAATTATAAAACTCCTATTTTACAGCTGTTTGAGAGCTAGGGAAGTGAGAAATAGATATATTGAAATTCCACAGACAGAAAAAAATATTTCTAAGCAATGTGATAATTTATGGCCATTTTCTTCCTTTGGGGCATAGTTGATTCATGGTGTGAGTTAATGAGAAGGCTTAGTCTATACAGAGAAACTCACTGGAGTGGGGGGGAGAACTCAGATTGTCTCACACAGGATAAATTAAAAAGAAAACCACACGTAGGAGGGGAATAGGAAGAGTGCTGAAAAGCAAAGAGAAAGAGAAACTCTTAAAAGGAATACAAGAAATAATAATACACACACACACACACACACACACACATTCACAAGAAAAATAGGAAAAATAAACCTAAGTAGTTTTTGAATCTGTGTATTGATATCTTTCATCTATCTTGGAACGTTTTTGATCATTATCTCTTTAAAGATTTCTTCTGACCCATTTGATTTTTTTTTCTGGGAAGCTAATTATACATATTAAAACTTTTTTTATTATGTCCTATACTTCTGTTATCCTTTTTTCCCCCTGCATGCTTCTTCTTTCCTATTCTGACCTTTAGTTTGTATATTTTTGTTTTTTCTGTTTTCCATTTCACAAATCTTGTCTTTTACAGTTCTAATCTGTTTCTAACCATATTAAATAATTCTAATTTCAGATAGTATTTTTCAATTCTAGAATTTCAAGAATTTCAATAACAAATTTTGTAATTATAATTACTTTTAATTTTTTTTAACTTTTAAACTATAGAGTTGGCAATGATTCAAGCACCACCATTATAATATTAAAGAATCTGATTGACTATATATTTACCTTTACCAGTGAGCCACATCATTCCTATGAATTTCATCACCAGAGATAGCATATATATGGGAGACATCAAATTTTATTTCAGGATATTTAGTAGAAGGTTATGGTGCTTGGAATTAAGAAAATATGTGCTGACAGCCTAAGGACAGGCAGGGTTTGTGTGAGGCAAAGTTGCATTTGCTTAAGGGGGAAGAGAGAGCAGGGAATCAGAGTGCAAGATCATACCATGGAAATGGTGGTTGAAGGCCTGGGAGGGGGAGTTCCCTGGGAGGGTGAAGGTGGGCACATAGTGGAAGGCATGACTCTGGACTCCATGTGTGGAAACTGATTCAGAAGGTGTGGGCTGGAAACCCCACAGTCTTTATTGTCAGGTGGTTCTCTAGAAGATTCTGAAAGGTAGTTTGGGGAATGATTGTGGTAAAGGTATGAATCTTAAGGAACATTCAAATTTAGGAAACAATCACAGGAAATGAACCTAGAACAAACAAGTTACATTCATTGAGGCTGAGAAATGTTTAAGTATCTGTCATTATTATCATCCTTATTTTACCATTTGGGGAAACTGAGTTCTAAAGAAGGTAACTAATAAGCTTTTCAGGTTGCACTGAATAGACAAGGAGCAGAGCTGGACCTCAGATGCCAGTCAGTCTGCTGCAAATGTGTATTTAACCTTTGTGCTACAGCATCCTTAGAAAATGCAGGGGAAGCAGTGAGATGGGAGAATGGGGCAGGAGTCAGCCAACAGAATGCAAGCACTATAACTGCTCTTGTCCTAAGAAAGCCAAAGGCAGGCTCTCTAGAAAGAGAGGTTAAGCATTACAAATTCAGAAGTCGAGTAGAAATAGTTTCATCTCACTTGAGATTCTGGGAATTGATCAGCACTTGCTTTCTGGTATTATTGTTAACAAAAGGAGGAGGTTTCATGGCAAAAAAGAGAAAGACAGGATCCAAAGCTAAGTGGGGATATAATTTTAAAGAATAACTCCTTTATCTAATACTGCAGAGAGGAATAAGAGGATAGAGTTAAGTTTGTTACTGTAGTGAAATCCTACAAATTAGTGTCCTCATCTCAGCTCTCAAGCTAATATCTGAAAATCTAAGGGCAGATTGCAGGAGGATTATGTCATTCTCTAAGGAGGTCTGTTCCATAAGGTTATGTCTGAAATACCTTACTTTTTAATTTTAATACTAAGAAATGACTGTTTAATTGTTTGCATGGTTCCTTGGTCCACATACACTAAATTTGAACCCAAAACATGCCTCTGTGTTTCTAGCTGGCCTGTGCTAAAAATGGAACAAAATCAGTTATGTGATTCTCATTACTTGTAAGTGGGAAATCGTCAGGGGGAGATACTGATATTTGAGTCTGGGAAAAGAAATTGTGAGGGAGAATCTGGCAAGTCACTGATGGTTAATGCATATTTCCATCCTCAATTAGCTACACTCAGGGACTGAACTCATTAAACCCTCTCCACCCCCAGCATTTAAAGAGGGCAAAGGCAACCACTTTGAGGGGGTGGTGGATGGAGAGGGGAGTGGTTCTGGGCTCATTGTCTCTGTTCCCCTCATCCCGATCCTGGGGCTGGATATTTTCCTTCCTGGGCATTCTCCCCCTGGGATCCCTGCTAAATCAGCTCATGCGGGAGTCCCAGGCTTCAGGATGATGTCTGCTGGCTCATCTCAACAGGAAGAGTGTGTCAGCTATGTTTCCCTCTCTTCCTAGACGGAATGCCGTTACTTAACTCGTTCGTCTCCTCCCAACCTGCCATGTCAGTGGAGTACCCTGCTTTTACTGGCATGTTTTATTCTAGGTGTGCTCAGAAGCAGAGCGTGTACTACTGTGGACTCCACCCTTTCCTTTACTTAGGGAAACACGTTGTCCTTCAAAAAATTACAGAATCGTCTTCAGTCACCTTAAAAGAATACAGTATATTTTAAAATGTTCCTATTATCTAGACCTAAATTATTTTAGGTTGTCATAAGATTTGAGCATAAGAATACTCTAAAGGAAAGTTCATAATAATAATTAAATTTTTGATAAATGTACTCAAAGATGTCTATTTTAAAGAACTTAACTTTGGGTAGGAATATAAAGCAGGAATTTAAAAATAGGAAGTCATATAGATATCTAAATGTGATCACCATGAATAACACTAGGAGAATCTATTCAAAAATAACACAAGGGAATTTTTATCTTATCAGTGCATTTAAAGCTTTTTCTTAATAGCTCTCTCTAGTTGCTCTTCTCCAGACAAAACTACTAGTAACAGATTATCACATGGAGGAGGTGTAAAGAAATCCATTTTTCACTTTAGTACTATATGATTCAATACTTTTGTAAGTTGAATTTTCATATTCAAAATCAAGTCGAAAACTGAGGACATAAACTTTCTAGAAATTACGTCAATTTTTCATTTTATTTATAGAGCTTCACACTGGGTCATATTTGCTCTATTAAACAAGGCAGAAGAAAATGTAGAGGAGAAATATATACATTATGTGTTTCTTTGTAGATGTGTACATGGTGTAATGAGGTCATGCTTAATAAAAGGCAGCCATATCTTGCAATCAACCAAATCAGCTCGGAGGCTACAGATAACTCCAAATGGAAGTACTCAAAACTAGTTTTTATACTAATGCTGTTTCTAAACATGCTCAGTTGTAAATGGGTGAGTCTTTAACAAGAAAGCATGGTAACGTGAAGAAAAATAGGACACTTGATTCATATGCATGGGATATTTCTTATGAACGAATCTATAATAAAGGAATCAGTAATATTTTCACTCCCACAAAAAGTCATGACCGTGATGTGGATTGCCATCATTTATCAAGAATAGTTTCCGGGGCTGGACAGGGGAAACAGTAGAATTTACAACTTAAAAAATGGCTTAGAGTTGGAACATGATGAGCCACAGCTTTATAAAAAGTGGACAAACAGCTAAACTCTAGAAACAAATGAAACACGTCATTATTCCATTTCAGCATTGCTTGTTTAGCACTCATTATCTTTAATGGTTCCTATGAACAGCTGAACAAAAATCTAAAGGGGTATATTTAAAATATCTTAAATGATCACTTCTTCATCTGCCCGTTACATAAGATGCATGACCTTCAAATCTAAACAGAAGTTTTTATCCTCATTAAGCTATAAGTGGTAGTGTAATACTTATTCTTGTTTCTGGTACAATGGAATGAAGCATTTCATCTAGTCACAAACCTTGCAGAGTATATTTTAAGGACTATCAACAATAAAGAAATGCAGTATTTAGGATTTAATTTTTTTCAAGAAATTTACCTTCCTATGTTTCACTCCTTAATGGATTCTTTTGTTGAAGAGATGACATTTTATTCTAGAGAAATGTCCTCATAATCTTATACAGCTTAATATTTTTTGAGGTGCAGAGATAGACCACAGGCATTTGGCTGGTTGGGTCTTCATTTTATGGATCTATATCACATACCACAAGATGGTTAGGCCCCTGGTTTCTAGCCATAAATACCATTAACTTCATTCAGTAATTGCAACAAAAACAAAGCAAAACGAACCCAAGCACATTCTCACACATTTCCAACCATCGTTTGATTGAGAGACCATTAGAGTTCTCTCAGTAAAGAAAGGATCCCTTTGCTTATATGCCCTCAAACAAACAACAATACAGAAACCTTTGTAAATGGTCTTTCCTTCCTCACACCTAGAGAGCTCTTTATGGCCTGTACATTTTTAGCAGTGTTTCCAATCACGTGTGACTCGTACTGGTGCAAACTGGCCACTGGATGTAGTTTTAGTATCAGCCATCGCTCCCAAATTTCCATAGTGGGCCTTTGTCTCCTCTTCTTTCCTTAAACGTCTGTGTATCTAATCATTACTTCATATTGCTTTCTGATTATCCTTCCATATAAATTGGGTGTCCTCCCTTCCTTCTTCGCTCCCTTCTTCCCGTCCTTTTTTTTTTTTGCCATATGCAGGCCTCTCACTGTTGTGGCCTCTCCCGTTGCGGAGCACAGGCCCCAGATGCGCAGGCTCAGCGGCCATGGCCCACGGGCCCAGCCGCTCTGCAGCATGTGGGATCCTCCCGGCCCGGGGCACAAACCCATGTCCCTTGCATCGGCAGGTGGACTCTCAACCACTGCGCCACCAGGGAAGCCCCTCCCTTCCTTTTTTCCTTCCTCCCTTTACTTCCTTAATCCCTTCCCCAACGTGGTAGGCAATGTGTAATGATGACACTCCTTCTTGGAACTTAGGAAACACATATTAAATAAATACACGTGCACACACTCATATGTAAACACTTCTGAATTGGGGTGAGTTAGGATTAGAGTACCAGAGAGAGGGAACCAAGTGTCCAAATGAATTGAGGAAAAAAGAAGGTTGTTTCAGAATCTACAATGGGGCCAGTGGCTGCAGAGGACTGAGCAAGGTGTGATGAGATGGCAGAGGGATCCTGGAGGTGGGGTCCCCAGAGTTCTCTAGGCAATGTTAATATTAGTATTTCATCTCAGTGCCTGGAAAGAATTTCTGTCTTCTCCCCACTTATATGAACCCTTCACACGTTTCAAAGCACAATTTTGGTCACTGCTATGGACAAAGATATCACCTGCAGGTCCTCTCCTTTGTCTAAATCCCGTAGCGTTCGTGGTCTGTGACACGTTTTATCTGTAAACTGTGTTGTGCAGGTTCGTTGTTAGCGTATCTCACTTACCTACATGTCCTGTCGTCCTAGGTGGGGAAACTGAAGGATTTACTGCCAGGTGTGAGAAAGAGAGCCTGGGGAGGAGGAGAGGAGGGCTTGGCTGAGGTCCACACTAACCCTGTCACAGGACCCTCGGATCAGGGGAAGCTCCCAAGACTTCTCAGTTGGAGCACAGGAGGCCCCTGGATGTCCGTGCTGGTCCACGGGCACCAGGGACAGGGCACATCCAAGGTTTTCCCAGGCCAGAGGCTGTTTTCAGAGGGGAGGAGCTGTGATCTGAGAGCAGTCAATACGCAGAGGGCCCGGTGGTTCCCTGCCCGGACAGTGTCTCAGGGAGGCTGTGTTCTCCACTAGCCTCCACTGTTAGGATCCTGATTAGTGCACGGCTACTAAGTTTGTAATTTTGAAGTTTCTCACTTAATATGCAAAGTTAAGTTACTTGCAGTTATGCAGTAAATGAGCACAAATGTTGACATTCAAAGAACATTTCATGCTAAGGGATCATTTCTATATTAATTTTATGTTATCATAATTATTTAATATAATTAAACATTCATACATATTAAGTTACATACAATATATATTTATATACTTTTATTTAATATCTTTATATACTTATATATTATATGATCTAATATATATTATATAAGCTTGTTATATTTTATTGTATTACATATTTTTATCTTGTCCTGTATTTTTCTTGGTATGATATATTTACACTATTATACACTATTATATATCCTCTATTTTTAAGTGATCCTCAGTTTTATCTGTAAAATTTTGTATTATCCTACAAGACCCTGTTTAAATCCAATTAGAGTTAACTGGCCTTTCCTCCTTATTGCCCATCTTCTATTCTCCTTGTTCTGACTCTCCTCAGCCTCTTCCTTCTGTACTGTGTGCATTTTACAAGTTCAAATCCCATCACCCCAGTTTACTCTCTGAATGATCTTGGACAATTTACTTAATGTCTCTATGTGTCAGTTCCTGTGTCTAACATGGGATGATAATAGCACCCACTTCAAGTGGTTTGTGAGGAAAAGAGGTCATTACTTGTGAGTCACCTGGAAGCATGTCCTGCCCTGAGTGATCAGCTAAGACCTTGACTTAACATTTATCTTTGAATTCCCCTTGGGGCTGAACCAGCACTTTCCAGAGAATAGTCTCTTAGCGTGTTGGATGAGCGGATTTGTCTTGTCTTTTCCTTCCTTGGTCCAGAATCCCTGCCCTTGGCAGACTCCATCCAAACCCTGTTTTTGAGGACATAGCTCAGTCCCTTCTCTGCACTGCCTCCCCTACCTCTTTCTGCTCTCACTCATTTGTCTCCTCCCCACTGTGACAGTGTGTAGGCGGAATGCCCCACACAATTTAGCACTCAATTACATGCTGTCTTATAGTCACATCTGTGTCATGCATTATAATCATCTTCTTAAATACATTGTTAACTCCTTGAGGAGATCATATTGTAAGCTATTAAAACTGTCACAAAGCTTAGCTCAACTTCGAATGCAGGGTAAGCCTCAGGAGAAATGTTGAGGGTTCTTCTACACATTCAGTATGGACTGAGCATGTACTAAAGGTGGCACACTGTTGAAGTAGTGACTTAGCGGACCAGATGCTCCATAGGGATGCTTACATACAAATCTCACTGAGGAAAAATTTTATTGCAATAAACACAGAGGATATATTATCAAAAAGCATTGCAGGAGATATAAGGCTGGGGATGAACAGGGAACCTTCTCAAATCTTGTCAAATCTTCACAGAAGCTGTAGTTGGATGAAGGGTGAGGGTCCAGCTTCTGTCCCTAGGGAGGTCTGCTAGGTTTTGGAAGTCTAAGGCTGTTACATTCCACTATTACACAGTTGCATCCGTGTAAGTTGTCTGGATGTACCCTGTGTAGCCTTTCTGGTTAGTGCTACCTTGAAGAGGTAGCATGTAATGAGGACAGAGGATTTACCTGCATGTTTTCCTTCCTTCTGGTGCATTCGGGCTCCACAGCTGTCAGAGGTCAGGAGGGAGAGGGCAGTCGCTCTGGCAGAGCCTTGCCTGACTCTGCTGAGTGCCAGAGAGTGAAGGATGTTTTAGAGATAATATGTGTGCACCACAGTAGTGCAGCACAAGCCTGGATACCCTAAGGGAGCACTGGTGCATTGAAAAACCTTTTCTCTACAGAAGGCTGAAATATTGGAAACAGAAAACATAGGCAATGATCCCCAGGCTCAAGAAATGATAGTAAGCATGCCAGGGTTTTAGTGATACTTTATATGTACACTTTCTTGATGCACTTCCAATGCAGTTTTTTAAAATATGTAAATGTATTTTCATCCTTAGTGCCTGGCCCTTATATCATGGATACACTGGGTAAAAGGCACTATAAGCCATATTAGAAAAAAATATGTAGTAAATGAAGTGCACTTTAGAATGCCATATCTTATTTTTAATGCTAATTACAAAACATTTCATTATGACAGATTGAACTGCATTTCATTAAATTACATGGAAAAGTTTGAGTAGAGAAGGTTTGGTTTGTTGATCTGTAAAATTCATTGTTGTATTTAAGCATTAATTGAGTGATATATTCAAGAGAGATATAATTGAGTTAAAGTTTAACACACTGTTAGTTGAATTTTATCTATGTAAGTTTAACTGGAATGTGTGCTTTCTGATATAAATATGTTTCTCACTTAACAGAGAAATATTTGAATCACTGTTTCTAAAAAAAAATCAGGAACATTTTACTTTAAAAGTGTAGGGTTTTTTTCCAGATAGTATTTATACGCATAAAAGTTACCTTTAAATATAACTCTAAAGATTAATGTATATTTAGTTTTGAGGATTCCAAACCAAAGTAGTTGAAATTACTTTATGATTTTATTTGAGTGTGGAAATTATTTGGAATGCACTGTATCTCTACAGTTTTACTCTAAACATCACCTCCTGTTATTTAGGAGTAATATTTATCATTGTTAACTACAATCTAACAGAAACAATTTACAGTGATCATTGGAGTTTGGATAATTGTGATAGTGCAGTTTTAGTAAAGTCAACTTCAGCAAAGAATATATTAATATATCTTATTATATTAATAATATATATATTAATATATTATATTAATATATCTTATTAATGTATGTTCTACCATATTCTACACATAGGTGCCCATGTGAGAAGCAGCTGGAAGGAAAAACAGCACTTCCTCTTGTATTTTACTGATATTCATGGGGAAATGAATGTATTAAAATGGAACTGCAAGTATTTGATAGGTTGAAGGAAAAGAGGGAGCCTACGTGTTGATAGTGATTCCGCTTCATCCCATCTCATTCAAATGCTCTTAAAGCTCATTATGCCTGTTTTTAGTCCCTGAATTACAATTCAGCTGCTCTGAGGACTCAGTAATTGGCACCAACATAGTATTACCTTTCGAACAGTATTCATCTTTATGCACACCTTGCCATTATCGTGTTCATCTACGGAAACTTTCAATCAAACTTTGAGTCTCAGCATATTGGGTCTTAGGTTCAAATTTTGAATCTCCCTTTGTTCGCCTCTCGCTAAATCTTTAGTATGGCATCTTCCGTCCAAATCCCAGTGGGTGTTCTGTAGCAGTGCTGTCTCTCTTTGACCTAAATTATTTTCTCTGGTTTGCTGCCCCAGTGATGAAATTCTGCCCTTTTGCCTTCTGCATAGTCTATAGTGTTGGGAAAGGTTATATTTTGTCCCTTGTTATTATATCAACACTTTCCAGTTGGAGTCAAACTTTCAGTGACTTCTCTAAATGAGCATAAACATGGATTTTTTCTGCCACTCTCTGTGTGACATCATTAAGCATTCTCTGTGGAAACTGTTGATCAATATTTTACTCATTTACCATTTCACATCTTTTGTGAAATTTAGCAGTTAACAACAGCTCCGACATGGGTCAGCTAGTCCTGTGAGACAGGAGAGTATTTTTGTTAACTGATCTAGTTAGATTGAAACTGGTGTCTGTTTTTCAAACTCTGAAACACTTTAACATTCTGCTAGAAACTGGAGTGATTGTCATCCTCCTTTGCCAACACCTCTCACAGTCCATCCATTGAATATTGGACAATAGGTCAGTCCTGGAATAAGCCTGGGGTACACTGGGTTAATTGTAACCACATTTCCCTGCAGCAGGGCTTATCAGAAACTTTAGCGCATCACCAATTGCCGAGAAGTGAATTTTGTATAAAGAGTTCCCGTAAATTGGTTGCCAAGGATTTGTTTTCATAGATCTCTAAGAATAGAAGACAAGGATTATGACATAAAGGGAAGACAGGTGGATATTTCTAAACTGTTTATGGCTATAGATAAAAGCCACAGCAAGTCCTCTGTATTTATATAACTGTACTGAAAATTTCAGAGATTATTTTGTGTGGGTTAAGGACTTCAGCTTCACGATTTTAAGATAAACTCAAAGATGACAGAGTATCAGGGGAGATCTAGTACCTCTAATTCATCACGTTCACCTGCTTGAAATATGACATTGATCTCAGGTTTTTAATTAGGGTCATGAAATAGCATAAGCAGGGATGGATTTTTACAAAGATGTTTGTTTTCTAGGCCCTAACATACTATATAGAATGCAAATTAAAAATCTCGACAATAGGGACTTCCCTGGTGGGCCAGTGGTTAAGAATCCGCCTTCCAATGCAGGGGCCATGGGTTCAATCCCTGGTTGAGCAACTAAGATCCCACATGTCGTGGGGCAACTAAGCCCTTGCACCGCAACTAGAGAGAAGCCCACGTGCCGCAATGGAAGGATCCCACGTGCTGCAGCTAAGACCCGACGCAGCCATAAATAAATAAATAAATAAATAAATATTTTTAAAAAGAAATGGGAGGAAGACTTATTTAGAAAAATCTTGACAATGGAACAAAATACTAACTTGATCTAGATTTGTTGAAATGTTGACTTTGAAAGGATTTTAGTTTTTTTCTGTTTTCAACTTGCGAGGGGGGAATTGGTGTGCAAAATATGCATATTGTAGAAAAGTAAGCAAATAGGATATGTTAACCATTTAGGTATAGGACATACAGAGAAACTAGAAGTAAAAAAAAAAATTCATGTGCCTTAATATTCAGGTTCAAGTTAATTTTATATCTCATTTCACATAACCATCCAAACCAGTTCTGCTCATTCTAGGTGACATATAGATCTAGGTAAACATAAAGATTTCACTTTTTCAATCTTTGGATAGAATTAGAAAAAAGTTAACTTTGGGAACAAATACGAGTTTTTTCCCAGAATTGTGATATTTACTGGTTGGAAGCATATGTGTTCCTAATGAACATTAATGCATGTTGACAAATCAAGATGTGAGTGTCAAGTCGTGGGTATATTTCTGTGATATTTTTAAATCCAAACTCCACACGTTGTTGGAGGCTGCTTGGAAGTGCTGGCTGGGGACGTCATTTTTGTTCCTGGAAATGTTGCATGATAATGTCATAGACTTTGGCAGGAAAAAAGCTTTCATAAAGCACATGTCAAGGTGAGGAGATGGGGCTCATCCTTTTTCATTCCAGATTAAGAAAGTATTTAAAACCACCCTTAAAGAAATGAATTTTCAAACTAATTACACAATTATTTTAACTTCTGTGAAAACGTCAAGCTGTTTGAACAGTATCTTATTCATAGACATCATACTGCTTATCCAAGAAGCTCACTTATTAAGGTGGCTTCATAGGATCTCTACGTGGGGACATTCTGTTATCTTCTAGGAGTGCTTATATACCCTTGTATATAATTACAGTTGCTGTATGTGAAATTTTTTCTTTTTTTTACTTTTCCCTTAATTTAGTAATTCCCCACAAACCTTCAAAAAGGTCCATTTTATTGAAATTTTGTATTGTTATTCCAGATATTTGTGAGGCTGAAGGCAAGAGTACAGATGCAAATCCACATAGTATATATCTGATTATTTGTCTTGTAACCTGAGCTAACAGTTGTCCTATAAAGTATGTTCTAACCTCCGACCTAAACTTGGCACATCAAGGTAGTGCTGTTTAGGGTCCTTGGTCTCCCTCCCATTCTGCCTCTTCACTTGTCACCTTCATTTATTTCATCTGCACATACCACACACTTGCACTCACACGTGTGCACACATGTGCACAAATGCACATTCATGCACACATGCTTACATCAATAACATGAGTTGCAAATAATTTATCTGAGGTTCTCATTCATCTTTTGACTTTGCTCAAAGTGGTTTCTTTCCTATATGGAAATTATGGATTTTTAATATAGCTGGATTATCAGTATTCTTTCTTGCCTTTTCAGTATTTTGCTAGTCTTAAAAAGTCTTTTTTTATGTTTAGATTATTAATATCTCAAGTATCTCTCCAGTGTTGTATTTGTGGTTTTGTATTTGCAGGAATCATTTCTTCCATCTGGAGTTAATTTGCTATCAGGTGTGGGGTGTTGCTCCATGTAGCAGAAAAGGCATTACGTGTATACTTCCCCAAATTCATTTTGTGTCTAGTCACAGGGGCAAACAGCCACTTGCATTGTCTCTGTAGCTAAATCGGGCCATGAGATAGAGTTCTCCCAATGGGGTGTGGTTAGTGTGTTAGTGCTGATCTGCAAGGAATGAATACCTGTGCAGTTTTTTATTTTTTTGGCTGCATCAGGTCTTAGTTGCAGCACGCGGGATCTTAGTTGTGGGCGCGTGGGCTTCTCTCTAGTTGCGGCATGCGGGTTTTTTCTCTCTCTAGTTGAGGTGCGTGAGCTCAGTAGTTGTAGCACATGGGCTTAGTTGCCCTGTGACATGTGGGATCTTAGTTCCCTGACCAGGGATTGAACCCGTGTCCTCTGCATTGGGAAGGCAGATTCTTTACCACTGGACCACCAGGGAAGTCCCTATCCGTGCAGTTTTAAACCTTCCTGAGTATTTATGTAGACAGGTAAAACACATATGTTTTATTTCAATTAAATGTATTTATGTAACTAGTGATAAATTATTGACTATTGAATACTCAGTTATTAAATGAGGGATGTATATTGAAATAGTCTGTAGATTTTAAAAATATCCTACAATAATTACCTGCTGTTTCTGCTGTTGTCTTTCTTATAGTTATAAATGATCTTAATGAGATGGCTCCCATTCCATTCCATTATTACACTTGGGGTTATATAAGTGGAGGTTAGTGAAAAATAAGTTGGGAAATTATTATATTTGCATATAATTACTTTTTCACCAACCGGGTACATTCTCTTGGTGTACATGAGTTTTCCTCCTAGTTTGTAACCCCTTCATGTTTTTTTTCCAACAGATGCACATACAGCTGTTGATACACAGAAAAAAAACATAAAAAGGTCAAAATACTTACTTGGACCTTGGGCTACTGTCTGTTCCTCTGGTTTTGACCTGTGCCTTTCAGGTCAGATTTATTCAGATACCTGACTCTGGACACCTGAGTGACAGCTTTCAACTCTTGCAGCTTTGCCCCAATAAAATGAAGACCAACACAGATACAATTGTGGGCAGAAATTTTGGTTCTTAGTTGTTACTACAACTTCCTTTATGTCATTCTATTACCAATTGACTGAGATCAGTCCACACTAATAAGTCACAGGAGACATCTTATGAAATAATCTGGGTATATTAACGACTTAATAAATAAACTTAAAAGCAACTAGAGTATCCCTCTTTTCAGGCATGCCTTCATTTTTCTAATGGAAGCTTTATTTGCAGGTTTATAATTGCAATGAGTTGGCTTTAATTAATAGAATAAATTTTAATGTAATTAATAAGCTGGATTCTTACTGGCACTCTCAGGTGATTATGTACTTTGAGTTGTAAAGAGGCAATTTGCATGTTATTAAAATAATCAGGAGGACTTTAACATTAGAAGTAAGGTAACATTTAATTTTAGCTCACTTAAATCATTTTGTTAGTTTCAGCAAGATGAGTGCAGCTGCTCATATGCTTTATTAAGAAGTTATGGCAGTGCAACCGTGACTTTTTCACTTGGACTCTGTGAGGGGAACCAGTGCACATCCTGGGCAGGATCATGTTTCTCTTCACTGTTTACACAGCTCTGAATTGAACTTCTCTTTGCACATTTGTCCTCTTTCCCAAGTTGTCCTCCAGAGTTCTTTGTTTTTAAAAATCACAATATGAACATGTACTGGTAGAAGACAGGCATGAACTGCTGTGATCAAATGCCTTGCTCAGAGGCGGCCTTGAAAAACAAGTGAGAAGCAGTTCTTGCAGTGAGCAGAGCTGTCAGTAGTATCTCTGGCCCCCATCTTTGTGTGTCGGGGGGGAATTCATCTGCAGGAAGAATGTATGTGGGCTCCAAGGCAGCCAGGCATTGTCTGGCTAGGTGGTCAGGGGTCTGGACAGATAAAATTTACAAGATTGAGGACAGTGAGTTCTGGAAGAAAAGCATGTAGATAGAACTGTGGGAATGAGCCCAAAACATTGGTGTTTTGTCATTGCATGAATCCCCACCCTGCAGGAAATGTGGATGGATGGTCCACATGGTGGGGGGGTCAGTCAGGCTCATTCATGGCCACCCCAAGGTGGTGCCTGGACCTGTGACGAAGTTGTCATGGCAACAGCAGTGGAGGCCATCTGTGGCCCAGCGGCATGGGTCCCCTTACCAAGGCACATTTGTGCTATGGCCTTTATTGAACTCTAACCTATCAGGAGCAGAGACCAACATTGAGAGCCCTCCTGTGATGGGTAGAATCCCACTGTGTGATCAACAAGCCACCTGATGGATATTGCTTACGTTGACTCCACTCCACCACGGCGGGGACAGTTATCTACCAGGGGTGTGAGTTTGCTTGATATGTCCACTGTGCCTTAAGCAGCACCACTGTCTGTGGGCTGTTAGAGTTATGATTATGACATTTATGATTATGGGGTTTGGCATAACGTCCCTTTTGACCAAGGGATGCATTTACAGCAGGAATTGAGCCACAGGTTCTACTGGCCCTACCATGTGCTACACCACCCAGGACCTCTCTGCCTAATAGAAGGTTGGAATGGCCTTTAAAGGTGCAACCCTTGTAGGGTCTGAGCACTGTCTTTCAAGGTTTGGCATAACCTCTGGAATACACAGGTCTGCAAACTTGGAGGGGAGGGGGCAGGAGTCTGTAGGATGGTCAGTCAGGTGCAGGCAGGGAATGGGACAGAAGAAGAAACAAAGTTTACATAGTCATGGGTCCTGAAGACAAGAAGTAGGAGGCACGGCTGCCACGCGGGGCCACACGAGGACGCACGGGGCTGGTCCGGAGGTGGAAGACAGGAAGGAGGGGAGAGCCGCAGCCTTGGCCTTTCCTGAGGTTTTGGCAGGAAACGGAAGGCAAAGCAGGTGAACAGCTTAGGGCTGGCCAGCTTGAATAATTTGGGGGCTTTGGGCTATAGGCGTGGTCCCTGGTTGTCTGGCCCCTGGTCCTGGATGATGCAGGCAGAGGAGAAGTGCCACCCCGGGGTGCAGGGGCTGGGAGAGGAGGTCTGGCTCTGGGTTGGCTGGTCTGCATTTCAAAGGCTCCTCCCACTGGGCGCTTTGCCATCTCTAAGAACTGGTTCATCCCAGGAGGGCAGTCTCCCCAGCCAGGAAGGTTCTTCAGGATGTCAAAACATTTTTAAGTTGTGTTTTTACCAGCACGTAATATTTATTGTTCCATATTTTATGTAAAGTGCTGTATATAATTTTTACAAGGCATAAATAATAGTTACTAAGGCACATGTTTCACAAAATCATTTTGTAGTATTTGCTTATGTCAATTTAGTATATAAAAATGTAACTTTGCTAAAATCTGACCTTCAAAATGGATACAACCCTAAAATTCTTGAGACTTTAAATAGATTAAAATATTCCCTTGGCTTATTCTGCATGATCGTCATGTGGAGACAACTGCTCCTACTGTGTCTGATTGAAGGAGTTGGTGAAGTCTTTCAGATGGTTCTGCTGCAAAGATCTGTGAACAATTAAGATGATTTTAGCCAGTTTATCCACAGAGTAATACCTTTCTAGAACTTATATATCAGGCATACTTTTAGAACAGTAAGATAATTTTCAAAAATCAATTCCCAGCATGAAACAGCAGCCTGCAAGTATTTAAGTGCCATTTGTTACATGAATAGTAACTGTCTTAAAGTGGGCTGTAAAATAACAGAATTCTAGTTCACAAAATAAGAGATTTTATGAAGGAGTCATGGGCAAGTATCCCTACTGGTAAGAGGAGCACAGAAAGTTCTGAGACCCTGTGTTTGTTTAACAATTTAGCATCTGGTTTATACTATCCTTCTGTTTTTAATTTTTTATTACAATATAGTTGATTTACAATATTAGCTTCAGGTGTACAAAATTTTTATAACTTATACTACACTTAAATTTATTAGAAACTAATGGCTATATTCCCTGTGTCATACAATATATCCTCGTTGCTTATCTTTTTTATACATAATAGTTTGTACCTATTAATCCCTTACCCCTATCTTGCCCCTCTCCCTTTTCCTTTCCCCTGTAACCACTAGTGTAACCACTAGTGTGTTCTCTATATCTGAGACTGTTTCTGTTTTGTTATATTCATTCATTTGTTTTATTTTTTAGATTCCACATATAAGTGATTACATACAGTATTTGTTCTTCTCTTTCTGTCTCATTTCACTAAGCATAGTACCCTAAAGGTCCATCCGTGTTGTTGCAAAAGGCAAAATTTCATTCTTTTTTTGTATATATATGACACATCTTCTTTATCGATTCATCTGTTGATGGACGCTTTGGTTGCTTCCATGCCTTGGCTATAGTAAAAATGCTGCTATGAACACTGGGGTGTGGGGTGTATGTATGTTTTCAAATTAGTGTTTTTGTTTTCTTCAGATACATACCCAGGAGTGGAATTGCTGGGTCATAGGGTAGTTTTATTTTTAGTTTTTTGAGGAACTTATGTAAGGTTTTCCATCCTATTTTAATAGCACCTTCAATTTAAACTCAGGAGAACAGTAGCCTATGATTGGAGCATCTTTCTAGCAGTTGTTGAATTGGATTCAGTCTCCTCTGACTCCACCATTAAACGTCAGTTTCTGAGGGTTTGTTTCAGGCACTCAGCCCACTGCCCTCCCTCATGGACTGCCCCCTCCTGTCTGCCATCCACTGAGTGATCACAGTGAAAAGAGAAAGAAAGCCAAGTGTCTATTATACCACACTATTTAGAAAGCCTGATAAAATGTTTTATTGTAAAACGGAATAGAATTTACTACAACATGAAATCAGATTGCCTGTGGATTGTGGATTTTACAGTCATTTAGGGTACCCTCAGTAGGGGGAGCCCATCCATATGAAGTGAGGGTTTTCTGATGAAGAGGCTCACTCTAAACTCGTGTGTGAGTCCCAGACCACATACTCTACTCAGAAGCTGTGGCTCAGCCTGTCTAATAGGCACCTTTCCTGCAGGCTACGTCCTACCTAGCTTCTCACCATCAGTTCCCAGGAAAATCCACCTCCTGTCTCAGATACTTACTTTAATATACATTCATATTAAATAATCCTTATTCAAAATCAACCAAGTTTTTTCTTTTCATTTTTTTCATGATCATGGGGTGTTCTAGGCACATGGTAAGTAACCCCTTTCTCCACCTAACATTTAACTTCAAGGAAGAGTTCAGGGAATCTTTCCTAAGTGACCTCCTCCAGGGACCCGCTGGCTGGCTCTCACCATGTGCCCCACCAGGATATAGGGCCCCAGCAGCAGGCGAGTCTGTGTCATGCATCCCCTGGAGGGGCATCTGGCATATGGCAGAGGCCCAGGTTGTGGAATCAGCAAGTGAGCGCCCTTCCTGAGGCTCGTTGCCTCACGTACTATTACACATGGCAAGGGTTTGTTGTTATTTTCACACAGGGCTCTCCACCAGGGTTGTAGAGTTCCCTGAAGAGAGAAAGTCATTTTGTTCATCTATATATCCGCGGTCCCTATGATGAGTCTGACATTCTTCCCAAAGGATGGATCAGTTAATGAAAATTGAATTCAAGCCAGTTTTGGTGCAGGTTTATTTATGGATTCAGCAAGTGCTCATGGATTTATGAAGCTGATTGTACATTTGCTGTAGAGATGAAATTAGACTAGTAGAAAAATAAAACACTCAAAAGCTAAGCTTTTGGCTGTTAAGAATTATTTCCTATGTTTGATATCCCTCTATAATGTTCTCGGCTAAGTGTTGGCCACCCTAGAAACCCCTGTAGGAGTCCAAGATATGGTGATCGTAGCCAGTGAACTGGTTCTAGTGCTTTCTGATGATAGACTTTCCTTTCCAATTTAGTCTAACAAGTCATTGCTGGAAATTCACCCAAGGTAGTGTCAGGACATTAGCAATGTGAATGTTACAAAAAGGAAAGACATATTTACTGGAAAGAAGGCCACCACCATGCCACAACAAAATAGTACCCCAGCTGGTGCCTAAAAATGTGATCCCGTTGTTTTAGCTGGGCATGATTAAGAGAGTTGCTTATCCCTCCTGACCTGGGCAGGATTTGTGCCCTGATGGCAGAGAGCTTGCTGCACCTCAGGCAGAAGAGGGATGCTGAGACTGAGAACATAGTAAATCCTGAACCCCAAGCAAGGATTCTGCAACAAAATTGAGTTGTTTTGTATTGAAATGATTTTTCCCTCATTATAGTAAACTGAGCACAATGGATAAAAGTGTAATTAAACAATTCACTGATTCTTTCTAGAGCGCCTGCTATGTGTGACGCTCTGCAAACCGTGGATTGTAGTAAAACTTATAACCAAACATGCATTCCTGGACCTTTGCCTGTGAATTTGGGAACAGTTTGATCTGATAAGGCATGAAGGGATGGCAAAGAGCCCGCTCTAAACCACAGATCATGTAATTAGAGTGAAGCTTTTCTCTGGGCTGAAAAGTAATTATTGGCAGGTGCACATACCACAGGCAATGCCAAAATGCATAATGTTGAAGAATTATTATTTTTGTTATCACAACTTCCCTCAGTAATTCTAACTGTCAAGTTTTACTGATTGATTATACAAAAATAGATAATAATACAGACGTGTTGAATTGTGCCCCTGGATAATTGCATTGTCATATTAAACTATTGAAACACTGAGTTATTATTTGCAAGTCTTCACAGACACAGAAAGATAAGCCCATCATAGAACCTGAACTGAGGCAGGCTGTCATCCATACACGTTGAGTCACTACGTGCTGCTGTAGGTGAGGCTGACTTTGTGTGTCCATAGATAGACACACTTCAGGGTGCCGACCAAGCAGGGCATGCACGTCTCTGAAACCTCACAGTCAAGTGCACTCTAGAACATGGAAAATATATCCGGACATAGAACATAAGGAAAACTGACGATCATGTTTACATTAAAAAGTATTGTTTCAGGCTTCCCTGGTGGCGCAGTGGTTGAGAGTCCGCCTGCCGATGCAGGGGACACGGGTTCGTGCCCCTGTCTGGGAAGATCCCACATGCCGCGGAGCGGCTGGGCCCGTGAGCCATGGTCGCTGAGCCTGCGCGTCCAGAGCTTGTGCTCCACAACGGGAGATGCCACAACAGTGAGAGGCCTGCCAAAAAAAACAAAAAACAAAAACAAAAAGTATTGTTTCTATGCAAATTGCATTTTACAGACTCCAAAGAGATTGAACTTCGTTGAATTTGAACAGGCTCATTTAAAAAAATAACTTTCTTCATTCGTTCAAAATATTTATTAGAAATGATGTAAGCAGTGTGCTGTGCATGCAGAAATATTTTGTCGTGAACTGTCAAGATAGACTAGTGTATTTTTTCTTGCTTTTTAGTATTTTCTTACCGAAGACTCTCCAACTCTGTCTGTGTGTGTGTGTGTGTGTGTGTGTGTGTGTGTGTGTGTGTGTGTGTGGATCTGTGTGTCTGTGTGACCCAGAATCCTGTGGTATAAATATTTAGACGTGAAATTGCCTACTAAACATTTCTGCACAGGCAGGAGCCTTCAGGAATGGAGGAAGGTTTCAGTCAACTGTCTTGATATCTTGAGTTGTCTTCCATGCTTGGTGATGGGATTTCACCTGGAGAACAGGGCTAGAGCCAGAAGTCTTAGAAGGCTTTTGTCCTTATGCACGGGACTTTGAGGTAACGAATGTTGTACAGCAGGCTTCCAGAACTCACTCATCTGGCACAACTGAGACTGTGTCCCTTGAACATCAACTCCCCATTTCCCCCTCTGCCAGCCCCTGGAAACAATGATTCTACTCTCTGTTTCTATGGGTTTGACTATTTTATCTTGCTCGTTTAAGTGTAATCATGCAGGATTTACGTTCAGTAACTGGCTTATTTATTTCACCGAGCATAATGTCCTCCACGTTTATCCATGTCCTCACATGTGGTAGAATTTCCTTCTTTCTTTTGAGGCAGATTAATAGTCCATTGTGTGAAAGGGGAGGGATAAATTGGGAGTTTGGGATTATCAGATACAAACTACTATATAAACAACAAGGTCCTACTGTATAGCACAGGGAACTGTATTCAGTATCTTGTAAAACTACAATGAAAAGAATCTGAGATATATATATATGGTTCTAGTGGCTATATATATATATATATGTATATATATATATATATATATATAGCGAGCAAGAGAAAGAGAACTGAGTCACTTTGCTGTACACCAGAAACTAACACAACATTGTAAAACAACTATACTTCAATAAAAAAGTAGTCCACTGTGTATGTTAACACATTTTCTTCATCAGTTCATCCATCCATTAAGAATTTGGGTTGTTTTATATCTCAGCTATTGTGAATAATGCTGCAGTGAACAAAGGGTGCAGATATCTCTTTGAGATGCTTATTTCAATTCTTTAGATACGTGCCTGGAAGTAGGATTGCTGGATCATATGGTAGTTTATTTTTAATATTTGGGGAAATCTTCATACCATTTTCCATAGCAGCTGTAGCATTTTATAGTCTGATAAACAGTGCACAAGGGTTCCAATTACTTCACTTGGCTATCTTTGGGTTTTGTCCATGTTTCACTGTTAAATTGGTGTTTCTGGTAGGGACAAGGCCAGGGCTTCCTACTCTAGCATCCTGTGGATGCCAGTCTCCCCTTCTTCTGTCTCCTTTGTGATGGGTCTAGAGCTTCACAGCCTGAATGCAGGGAAAGAACAAAGTATGGGGAGCCTTACTCTGGGTATTTCCTTAAATCATCTGACTGAGATATGTTTTACTGCTATAACTTATGTTTTCCAGATTACTTGGATTATATAAAAATATATTTGTCCGCCAGTCTAAATATTATTATTTGTTCTTGAAACAAAAGCAAGTAAATGATATGTCTAAATGCTTCAGAAGTTGTTTCTTTTTAAATTGGCCCATCTTGAATAACATATGTGTGTATAATCTTTATTAAGCGAGATCTAGGAAGTAACATTTTTATGGTGCCTTCGCATATTGGTGTTTTCCAAATAGGAAAAATTTATGTTGTCATATATATTTCTTTTGGATTGGGAGATATTTCTCCTTAGAAAATACATGATCAGCACTCTGTTTACTTTAGACTAGAAGCCAAATAAATGTTTTGAATGAATACGTGAGTGGTAGGAAAATCAATGATTATTATTTACGTGTCTGGTACAAAAATTTACAAACACATATACATATAAACAATAGTCAGGCTTAGGAAAATTCCTAAGTATGCATTTGATATCAAAATCTCTAATGAGGAATATGGCTTTGTAAAATCAAATATATGGAAATATAGTTTAAAAATTATAAATCAAAAATTGTTTCTTGGTATGCATACCCTGGGAAGACTATAAACTCATCTTATTTAGCTTTAATTTATTTCATTTCTTAATTAGTGTTAATTTCCTTTAAAACAACTTATTTATAGTATAATAATGGTTGACTCACACACTTCTACCCCCTGGCTGCCCAAAATCCTTTGAAGTATCAAAAATCTTACTTTTAAAGGCATAAAATGTCAACCACACTGGTAATAAAGTATGGGGCTTCCCTGGTGGCACAGTGGTTGAGAGTCCGCCTGCCGATGCAGGGGACACAGGTTCGTGCCCCGGTCCGGGAAGATCCCACATGCCGCGGAGTGGCTGCGCCCGTGAGCCATGGCTGCTGAGCCTGCGCGTCCGGAGCCTGGGCTCCACAACGGGAGAGGCCACAACAGTGAGAGGCCCGCGTAGTGCAAAAAAAAAAAAAAAGAAAGAAAGAAAAGAAAGTATGGCATTAGCAGGTCTTATACTTCACTTATGTACAAAAACTACACAATTATATATGTTTATATATAAGTGTGAATGCCTCGAAAAGTTAAGTTAAAAAAACCACATCAAACAGTTAACAGTGCTTACTTCTAGAGAATGGGGTGTGGAGTTGTGGGGTGAAGAACAATTTTCACATTATTTTCTCTGTTTTGATTCGTTTGATTTTTTTCCCCAGTGAGACTATATGAACAGATACTTTTGTAATTTAGAAAAACAAGGACACATGTATTTGAAACCTTTCTTTGGTATAGTCCTTTAGGACTGCTTCTATCACATGTAAAATGTATGGTTGTAATGCATAAGGCTTCAGGAGAAAAGGTAGATAGTAATTTAATGCCCAGGTGTCTCTGTTCACCACATCAAGCTTCTTTACCCCATTACCACTAGAAGTCATCCATTTCCTCCGGCATGGAGGGGCTACTTAAGTTTCAGATGTTTCCAACTTTGCCTGTGTTTGTGTATTAAGGTATAATTTAATATTATAAAAGTCAAGATTAGCAAAATATGAATTATTCACAAATGGTGGGAAAAGATTTGAGATGTTTTAAAATAAAATAATACAGGCTGTAGGATGGCTTATCACTATGGCTCTGCAGCCAGGCTGAGCAATGACCCAACAGGTGGAGTCAAAGTCCAGTTGGGTCGTCCACAGTGGACCCATTCCAGAGCCACCATTCTTGGTCCTCTCCTCTTTATCATTTTACAGATATTTAATTGAAGGATAGAGGTCCTTATTGTTTAACCTGTGGATGAGGTTATATTTAAAGAACTAGTAAGCATACTGACGGCAGAATAAGTGTTCAAAAAGGTTTTGCCAGTCTAGTTCAATGAGCTTAATGCAATTTTAGTTTAATATTTTATAGAAATAATACACTATAACATTAGATATTTAAAAATATTAAAATGTGATCGTATAACCAAAGAGTTCAGAGAAGATCTTTAAGGATGGTAGGAGACTTTAAGACATCCCATGCACACAAACATCACACCAAGAATTGAAAAATGTGTGGATTATTTTGCTTGCGTAAGAGAAGGTGTTGAGTTCTACGACAGCTATCTCATATAGACTGTGTCATAAACTAGCAATAGATTTTATTTCACGTCTTTCCACAGGGGGAGGATAATTCATAGTCAGCATGTACAAGCTTATATGAAGCAAAGCTTTTCAATACATACAGTCTAGAGATGAGACATGACCCCTTGGTCAACTTAGCAGGGATGCATGCTCTTTATAGATAGGATTTAAACACTTAGTCATTACTCTTAAAGTCCCTTTCAATCATGAGAGAATCTACCTTCACCAGTCAGTGATACAAACACATACAGAGGGAACCTCATCCTATGGCTAATGATTTCAATTTGGGTCACCGAACAGCATGCATTACCACCCTTCTAAGAGTAGTTCAATGGCACATACTCTGTGTCAAGCACATGATGCCTTCGGACACATATAAAGATGTCCTTTGTCCATTTGTAGGATTTCATTCATATATTTTTGGAAAAATAAAGTGCATTATTCACCAAATTCCACTTCCTGAAAGCTCATAGTTCCAAACCTAGAAATGAAATGAAACCAAATGCTTCAGTATTAACTTCTTCATCCTTAATTTTAAGTTACATCAAATGGGGGAAAAAAAGAGCCTTTAGGATCATACATGTAAATTACATTTATCTCACATGGCAGTGAAATCATCAGTCAAATCTCTGAGTACTTCATTCCAAAAGCAAGAAAAATCTTCATTGAGTTCCATTGTGCCTCTGATGTGAAACAAAGAATTAAAATTCTAAGGCTTTGGGATAAAACTACAAATAGTGTCAAAACACAACAAAATATTGTCAAAGCAAACCTATGGAGACAGTATTAAGATGTCAAAATTAAAATGATGTCATTGTAAATTACAGCAGAACTTTTTAAAAATGAAGCATGAAGCCCTCTATATGAGTGTACACTGCCACTCATTTCAAACTAATTGTTCATGCCAGATGTGTAGGAGGGATGATAAATGTTCCTAAGCTCAGAGAATATACATTCCAAAAATAGTTAGGGCATTCTTAAAAGTGAGCTACAAAATTTCTGTCAGTTTTGATAGTTACTTGAAATCCACTTTATTCTTCAGTATTATGTATCCCTGTTTTCTCTTAGTCTAGATACATGTGCTACATATACAGATAACTAAAAATTATAAATATACCTACATTTATATTCTTAGATCCTTGCACACGGCCAGGAAGATAGTAGGAAATCAATAATGGGTTGTATAGTAAGTGAACAAATAAATAAACAAGTACAGTGGAATTATTTTATGACTTTAGAGATAAAAAGAATGTGAGAATTTAATTATTATTAAAGGGAAATGTTTACTAATGGGAAATTTAGTAAATCTTGTCCAATTTTTTACCTTATTATTTTGTCATCATGCACATTTCAACCATCTTCTAACTCATCCTCCTTAATTATTATCTGCTCAGTGTTTACGTGTATCTTCCACAGAAAAAGTATATATGTGATATTCTTTCAGAAACTTTATATTTGATGATATTTATATCATGCCTTACAACAGAATTTTGTGAATTGGTGATGTACAAATACTGATGATCCTAATAATTAGATGAATAATTCTTACTTTGATTAATAATATATATAAAGAAAATGATTTTCTGGTATTGAAATTTTTTTAACTCATGGCTCTCAAAACTAAGTTGTAGAAATATTTCATACTCTGACATACCTGGTCATTGCCTCTGTTGTTATTCCCATATAGTATACATTGCCATTATAATATCTGTGAGAATTGTACATTCTTCATCACTGAATACACATACATACACACATATAATTATTATCAACATCTATATGTTATAGCATATATTATAAATATATTTATTATATTATATAAATATATATTTATATTATAAATATATTTTAATATAATGTATATAATATATTAAGTATTAATATTCTTTAGTTATATAATAGTTATATATATCTTGCATATATCTTGTATCTTGCATTAGTGTGGTACATTTGTTACAATTGATGAACTGATATCAATACACTATTGTTAACTAAAGTCCATGGTTTATACCAGGGTCACTCTTTGTGTTATACATTCCCTGGGTTTAGACAAATGCATAATGTCATGTGTCCACCTTTGCAGTTTCATACTGAGTAGTTTTGCTGCCCCAAACATTCCTGTGCTTACCATTCACCCCTAGTTTCTGATCTTTAGGCCCAGCATTGAAATTACACATACAGTTCTCACCAAGGTCATGAACCAGATTAGATTCTAGTGAGAGAAGTAGCCACCACCTATTGATGGGTGAAGTGGCAGAGAATTTGGGGTATTCTTAGTTCATCACAATTTATCTTCTTTCCACAAGCGTCCTCCGCCATTGTACCTTCAAGTTGAGTGCCAAGGTTGGGGACCTCATGCCTGATGGTGTCTGCATGTGGGCAGAGCCCCTGCAGCAGCCTCCTCAGGTCCTGGGGTGCAGAGACCTGTGAAGGAAGCAAGCAGCTGTCTGCCACTCGTGTACCCAGCCCCCACTGGGGAGAAAGCCAGAGTCCCGAGGAGTCCCAGCTGAGCCTGAGCTGCCAATCCACCTGCTCTTCCCCAGAGGAATCTCCTGAGAATCCCTGAGAGCAGAGCTCTTCAGCTTTTGATTCTGTTATCTGAGGCCTTGTTCCCATCGCTTGCTAATCCCAAGCCAGAGTCACACAGGGAAAGGGAATCTAGGAAACAGGTTGACCTAGTACAAAATTAAAACTGTGCATGCTCAGTTGACTACAGTCTAGAGTAGAAGTTCATCCTGAGGAAATAATGAGAGATACACAGAGATGTATTCAAGACCAATCATATTATAATTATTTACTATAGAACAAAACTAGAAGCAGTCTTTTGTCCAAGTACTGCAGATAGACTAAATTTTGGTAGTTTCAAATTGTAAGATGGAAGAATATAGCTTATTTTTGATAAAGTGTAAATATTACCATACATATAAATAAAGGTGAAATGATGTACATCAAACAATGATCTGAGCAGAAGAATAATAAATCTAAATTATTTTTTTCTATCTTTATTTCCTTTTTTCATTATGACTATTTATTACTTTCAAACTAGAAAATTTTGAAAGACTAATCAAAAGAATGAATTCATGATAAAAGCATCTACATACAGTTATAATGCTCAATATTATTTGAAATCTCTTATAATGTTAATTTAACAAAACTTGACATCTCACCTTTGTTGGTATTTACTCAAAAATGGTGTGAATAAAAAGAAAGGCACGAATATTCAATTTTTACTATTTACCACAGTGTCTAGATGCAGAGAAGTACATTCCAGAGTCAGAATGTGAGCACCATGTATATCTTTATAGGGTTGATGGTTGTTAGAAAACCCATATAAACTTTATTTGGAATCATGCCATTTATCAAGGACAAATCCATACACGTCAGTGTATCAGTCTGAAGAAAGCATAAATGGCACACATGTTTAAGCTGGATAAAGTAGATTATAAATAAAGTAAATTTGCACTTGACTAATTTTGCAAGAATCAAGCACAGTACCAATCACAAAGGGAACTTTACTGATAAGGTAGAGAGTTGGTTTACTTATTGTTTCAAAGGACAACGTGGAAAAATTTAGACAGGTGTGTACAGCTTTGTAGAAAGATAAGAAGAACATTTAAAATACACACTTTTAAAAAATAAACTGAACTCATAGAAACAGAGAATAGATTGGTGGTTGCCAGAGGTGGGGGGTTGAGGTGGGTGGGCAAAATGGGTGAAGATGGAAGTATGTATGTACAGCAAGGTGACTGTGGTTAACACCACTGTGACGTGTATTTGAAAGTTGTTAAGAGAGTAGATCTTAAAAGTTCTCAGGGGCTTCCCTGGTGGCACAGTGGTTGAGAGTCCGCCTGCCGATGCAGGGGACACGGGTTCGCGCCCCAGTCCGGGAAGATCCCACATGCCGCGGAGTGGCTGGGCCCATGAGCCATGGCCGCTGAGCCTGCGCGTCCGGAGCCTGTGCTCCGCAACGGGAGAGGCCACAACAGTGAGAGGCCCGCGTACCGCAAAAACAAAAAAACAAAGAAAAAAGTTCTCAGCACAAGAAAATTAATTTGTAACTATGTGCGGTGATGGATGTTAACTAAACTTATTGTGGTGATCATTTCACAATATGTACATGCATCAAATCATGATGCTGCATGCCTAAAACTAACAATGTTACATGACAGTTATAAAAAAAATAACAAAATACACACTTTTTTTTCTCTTTCAGTTGTGTATTTTTAATTGAGGTATAATTCACATGTAACATTGTATTAGTTTCAGGTACACAATGTAATGATTCAATATTTGTACATATTGCAAAAAGATCACCACAATAAGTTGCCTTAACATCTGTCACCATACATAGTTATAATTTTTTTTCTTGTGATAATACTTTTAAAATTTACTTTAGCAATTTTAAATGTACAGTACATACAGTGGTATTAACTATAGTCATTGTGCTGTACGTTACATCCCAATGACTTACTTATTTTATAACTGGAAATTTGTACCTTTTGACCCCCTTCACCCATTTTGTCCACCCCCACCTCAGTACACACTTATAATTACTAGCTGAAAACGCTGATCAGACAAGAGCACTGGCAGCCTGATCTTGTACTAAAAGTACAAAACAAAAAGCTGTGGAAATGAGCATCTGCAGCAGTAATTCCATTTTAGTCCATTTGCTTAATGCATTTTTGTTATTAAGACAACAGATTTTAGATAGATTTAAATGCAGTATCATTACATAACATGGCAAAGCATGCTGTGCAAATGATGGAAACTACAGTCTTGTAAGCTAGACTTTGTAAGACATAACCAAAGTTAGAAAAATAAGACAAAAAAAATCAAAGTTACTAATGAAAAGTGCATTTTAGATTCTGAAAAACACAACTGTTATCAAGTGTATTGCTTTTCTAACAGAACAGTGTATTCTGATTTTGAGTAAATACAAGTGTTTCGTTCATTGCTTAAAAATAGGTAGATCTGCTGAAACTTTCTACATTACCTTTCCTTTTTTAAAAATAATAGACTTTATTTTTTAGAGAAGTTTTAGGTTCACAGAAAATTTGAACACAAAGTATAGATAGTTCCCACATACCCATTCCTCACATATCATGCAGCTGCTACACATCAGAGTGATGTTTTGCTACAGTTATTGAACCTACATTGATGCATCATCATCACTCAGAATCCATAGTTTACATTAGGATCCACTAATTGTACATTCTGTGGGTTTGGACGAATGTATAATGACATGTATCATACAGATAAGTTTCACTGCCCTAAAAATCCTCTGTGCTCCACCTATTTATCCCTTCTTCCCCAATCTCTGGCAACCACTGATATTTTTACTGTCTCTATAGTTGTGCCTTTTCCAGATGTCATAGAGTTGGAATCATACAGTACGCAACCTTTTCAGATTGGTTTCTTTTACTTAGTAATATGCATTTAAGATTCCTCCATGTCTTTTTATGGCTTGATAGCTCATTTGTTTTAGCTCCAAATAATTCTTCATTGTCTGGTTGTAACACAATCTATTGAACCATTCACCTACTGAAGGACATTTTGGTCTCTTACAAATTTGACAATTATGAATAAAGCTGCAATGGCAAGTTTTTGTGTGGACATAAGGTTTAAACTCTTTGGGTAAATATCAAGGAGTTGACATATGATGTTGCTGGATCATATGGTAAGACTTCTCAAAGAGGTAGCTTTTGGTTTCATTAATTTTCTCAATTGATTTCCTGTTTTCAGTTTTATTGATTTGTGCTCTGATTTTTTTTATTTCTGTTTATTTTGGTTTTAATTTCATTTTCCATTTTTAGTTTCTTAATATAAAATTTTAGATTGTTGATTATAGATTTTTCTCTTTTCTAATTATGCAGTCAGTGCTATTAATTTCCCTCTAAGCACTGCTTTTGCTGCATCCCACATATTTTCATAGGTTATGTTTTAATTTTTTAGTTCAAAATATTTCATTTAGTTTAATTTTCTCTTGAGATTTCTTCTTTTATCCATGTGTTATTTAGAATTGTATTGTTTAAGCTCCAAGTATTGGGATTTTTAAACTACCTTCTGCAGTAGATTTCCTATTTAATCCATTGGTATCTGAAAGCATACATCATCATACAATGTATTATTTTTTTTAATTTGTTAAAATGTGTTTTATGAACCAGAACATGATCTATCATAGTAAAAGTTAAATATAAGCTTGAGAAAAATGTGTGCTCTGCTATTGTTGGATGAAATACTCTATAGATGTTAGTTATATCTAGTTCATTGATCATGCTGTTCAGCTCAACTGTGTCCTTACTGACCTTCTGACCTCTGAATTGATCTTTCCATTACTGATAGAGGGGTGTTAAAATCTCCAGCTGTGATAATGGATGCATCTGTCTAGCCTTGCAGTTCTATTAGTTTTTGCCTCATGTATTTTAATGCTCTGTTTTAGGCACATACATGTTAAAGATTGTTATGTTGTCTTGGAGAATTGACTCTTCCTCATTATGTAATGCCTGTCTTTACCCTGCTAATTTTTTTTTTTTACTTTGATGTCTGCTCTGTCACAAATTAATATAACTTTCTTTAGATTAGTGTTATCGTGGAGTGTTTTTCTTCATCCACTTAACTTTTAATCTATATGTGTCAATTTAAAGTAGTTTCTTGTAAACAACATACAGTTGGGTCATATTTTTTGATCCTCTCCAACAGACTCTGTATTTTAGTTGGTGTATTTAGACCATTGATGTTTAAAGTAATTATTTACATAGTTTAGGTAATATCTACCATATTTGTTAGTTTTTATTTGCTGCCCTTGTTCTTTCTTTTATTGTCTTCCACTTGTTTTCTGCCTTCTTTGATTTTAATTCAGCATTTTATATGATTCCATTTGCTCCTCATTCATAACAATCAATTATATTTTTATTTTTATTAATGATTGCACTAGGATTTACATATACATTTACAACTAATCCAAGTCCACTTTCAAATAACAATGTATTGCTTCATGAATAGTGCAAGTACTTCATAACAAAGTATTTCTGATTCCTCCCTCCCATCCCTTCTACCATTGCTGTCCTTCATTTCACTTATCCATAAACTATAATCATCAAATACATTATTATTATTATTTTGAACACAATAGTAAGAAAAAATATTTTATTTTAACTTCATTTAGTCCTTCTCTAACCCTCTTTCTTTATTAATATATATCTTCTAGTTTTGTGATGATGGTGCTGATGACAATGATGGTGATGGTGGTGATGGTGGTGGTAGTAATGATGGTAATAAATCATAGTCTTGTGCATGAGTATGTGCATTATTCTCTTGATTTAAAGTAGATCCAGATTGTAGAACTGAAGACAAAGGTAGAGACTATAAGGAAGAAGGAATGTGTACCGTAAACTACACAGCAGGAGATATAGAAGGATAATTTGACAATTTTCATTTTTGCTTCACCTTATGGTTTGGTGTCTAGGAGACTTGACCACTGTAGTAGATTTGCTGGGAAAATAACTCAGTTTAGGATAAAATTATCTCCTATACTATAAAATTACTTATTATTTGTAGGATGCTTTTCCATATTGTTATATTCAGAAATTAACTTCAAGCAAACTCACGTATTTTATGAAACTCAGAATGATATCGTGGATTTTAATATTTCCTAAGAAAAAAGTATGCCTTTTCTGAGAGGAGGGAGAAAGAAGTGAATCTGTGAGCTTAGTCACATACATTTTGTGGGAAGAACTATATGGCTTCAGGTGCATCGGCTTTCTATGGGTTGTGGCTTGCTTCTTCAAAGGCTAAAACACCTTGATCATTAATATGCTGCCTGTGCTTCATGCTTGACTTTTACATTACTGCTCTAGCTATTACCATGCATGCATTATTTATGCTGTTGGCTATCATGGAAAAACGGCAAGCAATTTACTTGTCAAAACACATTAGAATGCATGACTTTAAATCAGAGTCGCATGGGTTGGTAAAAAGCTGTAATAAATGCACTTTGGCTAATATGTTAGTGCCATGCAGTTTGAGGCCACTGTATTGACTGAGAAACCAATAACCATCTCTAGAACTCTTCTAGTAGAATAGTACTTCAAATTATTCATGCTTTTAATTGCTTCATAGTAAACTCTGTTATTATAATTTTTCTTTCCATAGATGAGTTTTAACATTAGAATAGCACGTGAGTGCAAATTAAATTCTTAATGATAGAAGTACTGGAGTTAATTGTATTATTTATTTAGGCTCCAAACAGGATCTGAAATGCTTAAATAATAGAATTATGTCATACAGCCATGTGTTTCCCTTGCTTTTCTTGTCAGTTAACCGTTTCCAGTATTACTTGATGCTCTCATTACTACACAGAAGTCCGCTTTTGTACCACAGCAAATGTTTAGGTAAATGCCAGACACCTTGCTAGCTCTCCAAGTGTTGGTAAGGCCAGCCTCAGACTTCATGACACTTGTAAGATGACCGCCCTATCCAAGTGTGTTGGAAGAGGTCCCATCAGAGCAATGGTTCAGGAACTTTATTTTTTCTTAAAAATCATTCTATGACTAGTGAGTTGTGGGCGTGGCAGGGATTTTGAGGAGGTCAGCATTATTGGAGGATGTTATCTTGTGCAGGGAAATAATCAAGTCTATGCTCAGCATAACCTTCACCTGTCTGCTCATTATCCAGTACTGTCCAACATCTTCAGAATCTAATAGGAGTCCAGTGAATTTGATTCCATGAGTGAATGCAGTTGAAGAAGACAGAGGTAGGCCCCAAAGGGGTCAACTATCATTTGAAATTAGTATCAGAGAAGAGACACCCTGAGTCCTTTATACCAATATTTGCTTCCATTCACATTTTTCCCATGGATTCACAGGCTGGGGATGTTACCTCATCAAAGTCCTTCTTACTAGAAAAAGTGAGTATCGTGAAGTCCAGAGGAGTTAAATCACCCAACCCAACATTCTCAAGATATCAGGACACAGGCAAGATACAAGAACCATCTGTCTAGTGTTCTGATTTCAAAAATAACCTATAAGTCTTACAAGGCAAAGGGTTAGGAAAATATCTTTAGGACGTCATGATGCGGGGCGGGGGGGGGGGGCGTTCTTCTGGCATTGCTCTTCCAGGTTGTTGTGATCTACCAAGATGGACTTGCAGGGCAAGGAGTAGCCAAGAGGATTGGGACTTTGAGGAACTGAGATGCAGCCAGCAGCAGGTCTGAGCCTCTAAACAACAGACCTTGGCATTGATCTGCGAAGCCAGAGCACCTGGCAATCAGACCTTCTAGAAACCTGTGAAATTTAACCAAGGAGATGAGAGATCTGTAAACTGAAAACTAGAATATGTTGATGAAAGAAATTGAAGAAGATACAAATAAGTGGAAAGATGTATCATGTTCATGTATTAGAATTAATATTGTTAAAATGTCCATCTACCCAAAGTAATTTACAGATTCTATGCAATCTCTATTAAAATTTCAATGGCATTTTTTTTACAGGAAGAGAAAAACAATCCTAAAATTTTTAAGGAACCACAAAAGATCCCAAATAGCCAAAGCAGTCTTGAGAAAGAAGAACAAAGCTGGAGGCCTTACACTTCCTGATTTCAAACTATATACAAGCTATAGTAATCAAATACCAGTATAATCTTGGCTTAAAAACAGACACATAGATCAATGAAACAGAACAAAGAGCCCAGAAATAAACCCATACATATATGGTTAATTATTTTATGACAAAGGAGCCAAGATTACACAGTGGGGAACAGTGTCTTCAATAAATGGTACTGGGAAAACTAGACAGCCACATGCAGATTAATGAAACTGGACCCTTATCTTACATCATATAAAAAATCAACTCAAAATGGATTAAAGACTTGAAGGTAAGACTTGAAAACAAAATTCCTACAAGAAAACACAAGGTATAAGCTCCTTGTAATTAGTCTTGGCAAAAAATTTTAAAAATTGACCCCAAAGGCAGAGAAACACAAGCAAATATAATCAAGTGGGGCTATTTCTGCACAGCAAAGGAAACCATCAACAAAAAGCAAAAGCAACCTACCAAATGGAAGAAAATAACTGCAAACCACATATTTGATATGGAGTTATAATCCAAAATATACAAAGAACTTGAAGAGATATCTGCACCTTATGTTCATTGCAGCATAATTCACAATAGTCAAGGTGTGGGAACAACCTAAGTGTCCATCAGCAAATAAATATGCAGTATATATGTACAATGGAATATTCAACCATAAAAAGAAGGAAATTCTGACATTTATGACAACATGGGTGGACCTTGAGGGCATTATGCTAGGTGAAATAAGTAAGGCAGAGAAGGATAAATACTGCATGGTATCACTTATGTATGAAATCTAAAAAAAAAGAAAAAGTCTAACTGAAAGAAACAGAGAGTAGAAAAGTGGTTGCTAGAGGCTGGGGAATGGGGCAAATAGGGAAAGATTGGTAAAAGGGTACACAGTTTCAGTTATAAGGTGATTAAGATCTGAGGATCTAATCTAAAACAGGATGAATATATCTATCTTTATATTTGTCTATAGTTGATAACACTGTATTATGTAATTAAAATTTGCTTAGAAAGTAGAACTTAAATTTTCTCACACACACAAAGAAAGGTAAATGTGTGAGGTGACGGATGTGTTCATTAACTCAATCAGGGGAATTCTTTCACAATGTGTAGGCATAGCAAATCACCACCATGTATACTTGAAATATCTTACAATTTTAGTTGTTCATTTTACCTAAATAAAGTTTAAGAAAGGCACATAGGATAAAATAGGAGGAACCCACATAGCTGCCCTTTTGGGTCTATGAAGTGAGAATTCAGCTATCTTTACATTTTATTCCTTTAGAGAAATATTGAAAATTTAGCTACTTAAATTACACAAATAGTTTTATAAGTTGTAAGATATTTAGAAAATACAAAAAAATGGAAAATGAAAAAAATACCCTTATAAGAGCAAGTATATCTCTTATAGAATACATGTTAAACCTAGATTTTATAACACTAATTTGACATTTGGGAAAAAAACACTAGGATTGGGAATGAGCAAATTCAATATAATAAAATATCCATTACCACAGTATCTTTAGGGGTGTACTCTAAGTTGTAATAATTATTATTAATGGCAAAGGCCAAAGGCAACTGCAAATTCACTAATGCATAAATATTCCTATAACACATATTATTTCGTATAAATTCTAAATTGGGTAAATCTTAAGGCATTTATTTTCATTGTAGAGTTATGTTACTTTGACAAAAAAGATACTGCCTATGCTGAGTCTTAACTCTCACGTTTAAGAGTTTCGGGTTTATCTTCCATGCAATGATTTTTGAAAGTCAAAATAAGAGAAATCATCATAAGCATTTTATTTATAGATTCAAAAGTCCACTGCTGCATAAAGGAAGGAAAATTAAAGCTTGAAATTAATACATATCATAAGGCTTGATTTGGCTCACATAAATTTGCTTATAATATTAATCTATTTTTTGGAAAAAAATCACAGAAAAATGCTTTCTGCAAATGTATGGTTAGCATATGCATAATTTATATGTTTAAAAGTCATGAATTTGTGCTTGAGAGTCCGCCTGCCGATGCAGGGGACACGGGTTCGTGCCCCAATCTGGGAAGATCCCACATGCCGCGCAGCAGCTGGGCCCGTGAGCCATGGCCGCTGAGCCTGCATGTCCAGAGCCTATGCTCCGCAACGGGAGAGATCACAACAGTGAGAGGCCCGCGTAACGCAAAAAAAAAAAAGTCATGCATTTAAATCATTTGTTACTTAGGCAAATGCATAGGCTAAATATTTGCATGTATTTTCAGGACGCATGCAAAATTATTATAATTATTATTACTGAGTGAAAAGAGATATTCATTGAGCGTCAACAGTATGCTAAGTTCTTTGAAGTTCCATCAGGTTTATTTTCTTATTTAATCTTACTCAAAACCCATCAGCATTCCTCACCATACTGCCTGTTTCATTGTTACTAAATTCATACCACTAACATTTTATAGCACTTTAGAGTGGGAATGGATTGCTTTGGAACCTAAGTGCTTATTCAGGTAGAATTCAGGAATGGGTTGAACCCTGACAAACTTGGGGAGGAAGGGCACTTAAATGGGAAACGTTACCTGATTCACACTGTGAGTCCTTTCCTTGTCACAAATGGAAATGCTTGCAATTGATGAAGACCCATAAAACTGGAGAGCAATGACATGGAATGGGAGAAAGGAAGGGGTGTTACCTACAAAAGG
The DNA here is from genome assembly GCF_964374135.1 of Grampus griseus. Taxonomy (NCBI): domain Eukaryota; kingdom Metazoa; phylum Chordata; class Mammalia; order Artiodactyla; family Delphinidae; genus Grampus; species Grampus griseus. The sequence continues at coordinate 148,687,444 of NC_139018.1, forward strand.
AGTGAAATGAAAGGATTTACAAGGAGGTTTTGCTGAGAATGAGAAAAGAGGCAGTTTTGACTCAAAAACTGCTGAGGGAGCCGGAAAACCAAGACCGTTAGACTCACAGAAATGAACTCCATGTGGCTGAGCTGGGGTGGTGTCTTGAGAACTCAGAGGATGCTAGACGTCCAGGGTAGGAGAGGAAGGGGAAAACATGTAAGTAAAAGTCATACAAGATAAATGATGTCCACTCTGAATATATGCCTGTGAGCCCTTGCTTAACATCCTATTAGATACAGAAAAGAATTCAGATAAGCATGTAACACGGCCTCCTTATCAAAGTTGAGACAAATGTAAGGCACCTGGAATAATTCGGGAATGATAGGAGACCACCTGATCAATAATAGCAAAAGCAGTCTCAGTTAGAGCAGTGGGCAGGCTCGGTTATGGAGATGAAGCAATTACACAAAAAGGGAGAAGCCACCGGGGTCTTGGATCAACCTCAGGAGAAGTGAATAGATGAAGGCTGATGTGGTGTGGGCTGGGTCAAGCCTAGCTGAGCAAAGGTCAGTGGCCAGAAAATAGGTGGATCAATATTGAATGGGTGGGCACTGATTCCCACCTATGAGGAGTAGAAAATGAGGGCATGTGATGGGGTGACATGGGTGAGAGGCAGGACCAGGGCCAGAGACCTGGGCTCTGGACCTACAAGGGCCTGTGCTCACCTGCAAGCTCTGGGTCCCAGGGAAGCTGTGCACTAGAGCAAAATTATTGCCAGGTCTTCCTTCCATATCTGAGTGGGGAGGTTACCATCCTAGGTGTTTGCTGATAGGGTTGATGTTAAGTGTTCTCACCACACACACACACACACACACACACACACACACACACACACACACACACACACACACACACACAAAAGTAACCAAGTGAAATGATGGACATGTTACCTTCTTTGTAGTGATTATTTCACAATGTGTGTGTGTGTGTGTGTGTGTGTGTGAACTCATCAAATACTATACCTTAAATACATACAATTTTTAGTTGTCAATTGTACCTCAATATAAAAACATCAGGAATAATTGGGGTGGGTACCTCTTCCGTGCTCCACTCCCAAGCTAACACCCATCCTTCTCAAACTCTTCCAAAAACTTGTGGATGAAGGAACACTCCCAAACTCATTCTATGAGGCCACCATCACCCTGATACCAAAACCAGACAAAGATACTACAAAAAAAGGAAATTACAGACCAATATCACTGATGAATATAGATGCAAAAATCCTCAACAAAATACTAGCAAAGACAATCCAACAACACATTAAAAGGATCATACACCATGATCAGTTGGGATTTATCCCTGGGATGCAAGGATTCTTCAATATAAGCAAATCAATCAATGTGATATACCATATTAACAAATTGAAGAAGAAAAACCATATGATCATCTCAATGGATGCAGAAAAAGCTTTTGACAAAATTCAACACCCATTTATGATAAAAACTCTCCAGAAAGTGGGCAAAGAGGGAACCTACCTCAACGTAATAAAGGCCATATATGACAAACCCACGGCAAACATCATTCTCAATGGTGAAAAACCGAAAGCATTTCCTCTAAGATCAGGGACAAGACAAGGTTGCCCACTCTCACCACCCTTATTCAACATAGTTTTGGAAGTCCTAGCCACGGCAATCAGAGAAGAAAAAGAAATAAAAGGAATACAAATTGGAAAAGAAGAAGTAAATCTGTCACTGTTTGCAGATGACATGATACTATACATAGAGAATCCTAAAGATGGCACCAGAAAACTACTAGAGCTAATCAATGAATTTGGTAAAGTTGCAGGATACAAAATTAATGCACAGAAATCTCTGGCATTCCTATACACTAATGATGAAAAATCTGAAAGATAAATTAAGGAAACACTCCCATTTACCACTGCAGCAAAAAGAATAAAATACCAAGGAATAAACCTACCTAGGGAGACAAAAGACCTGTAGGCAGAAAACTATAAGACACTGATGAAAGAAATTAAAGATGATAGAAACAGATGGAGAGATATACCATGCTCTTGGATTGGAAGAATCAATATTGTGAAAATGACTATACTGCCCAAAGCAATCTACAGATTCAATCTAGTCCCTATCAAATTACCAGTGGCATTTTTTACAGAACTAGAACATAAAATCTTAAAATTTATATGGAGACACAAAAGATCCCAAATAGCCACAGCCATCTTGAGGTAAAAAATGGAGCTGGAGGAATCAGACTCCCTGACTTCAGACTATACTACAAAGCTACAGTAATCAAGGCAATATAGTACTGGCACAAAAACAGAAACATAGATCAATGGAACAAGATACAAAGCCCAGAGATAAACCCACGCACCTATGGTCAACTAATCTATGACAAAGTAAGCAAGTATATACAATGGAGAAAAGACAGTCTCTTCAATATGTGGTGCTGGGAAAACTGGACAGCTACATGTAAAAGAATGAAATTAGAACACTCCCTAACACCATACACAAAAATAAACTCAAAATGGATTTGAGACCTAAATGTAAGACTGGACACTATAAAACTCCTATAGGAAAACATAAGAAGGACACTCTTTGACATAAATCACAGCAAGATCTTTTTTCTACCTCCTAGAGTAATGGAAATAAAAATAAACAAATGGGACCTAATGAAACTTAAAAGCTTTTGCACAGCAAAGGAAACCTTAAACAAGACTAAAAGACAACCCTCAGAATGGGAGAAAATATTTGCAAACGAATCAATGGACAAAGGATTAATCTTCAAAATATATAAACAGCTCATGCAGCTCAATATTAAAGAAACAACCCAATCCAAAAATGGGCAGAAGACCTAAATAGATATTTCTCCAAAGAAGACATACAGATGGGCAAGAAGCATATGAAAAGCTGCTCAGCATCACTAATTATTAGAGAAATGCAAATCAAAACTACAATGAGGTATCACCTCACACCAATTAGAATGGGCATCATCAGAAAATCTACAAACAACAAATGCTGGAGAGGGTGTGGAGAAAAGGAAACCCTCTTGCACTGTTGGTGGGAATGTAAATTGATACAGCCACTATGGAGAACAGTATGGAGTTTCCTTAAAAAACTAAAAATAGAATTACCATATCATCCAGCAATCCCACTACTGGGCATATACCCAGAGAAAACCATAATTCAAAAAGACACATGTACCCCAATGTTCATTCAGCACCATTTACAATAGCCAGGTCATGGAAGCAACCTAAATGCCCATTGGTAGACGAATGGATAAAGAAGATGTGGTACATATATACAATGGAATATTACTCAGCCATAAAAAGGAACGAAATATGGTCATTTGTTGAGACGTGGACGGATCTAGAGAGTGTCATACAGAGTGAAGTAAGTCAGGAAGAGAAAAACAAATATCGTATATTACCGCATGTATGTGGAACCTAGAAAAATGGTACAGATGAACTGGTGTGCAGGGCAGAATTTGAGACACAGATGTAGAGAATGAACGTAGGGACACCAAGGTGGGAAAGCCACGGGGTGGTGGGGATGGTGGTGTGATGAATTGGGCGATTGGGATTGACATGTATACACTGATGTGTATAAAATTGATGACTAATAAAAACCTGCTGTATAAAAAAATAAAATTAAATGAAAAAACAAACTAATACTAAACTTTCTTTGGGTTATTTATATGGAAATATGTTAATATAAATGTTTCAGACATTACATGAAATTCCTAAAAAAAAAAAAAAAGAAGGATTCTAGGTGTCATAAGGTTTGAATTAAGCATGTGACCCACACTGTCCAGATCTCTGTTGGTCATCCTGTGACAAAGTTAGTCTCTGATCTCTTTCACCACAAATCAAATTCGAGATCCATGGCTTAAGTTCTGTGGGTTTCTTTCTGACTTTACATTTCTGTACCTACGTCCAGTGTGGGGCACATCGTTTTTTGAAAATCAACAAAGGAAATGCTTATTCTTTGTTACCTCCTCCCACCCTGACCCCCCAAAAATAGCTAAACACCACTGTTTTGGTATTTTCTTATTAGGGACAGTAATGAATAAAATAAAATATTTCCCCAAAATTTCTGTGGTAGAAAGTTACCTTGGCAACATCGGTGAAAAAGCAGCTGCTAGATATCTGACCTCTAATCTTTCACTTTCAGAAATAATAAAGTATTCTATTTAAAGCCTCTACAGACTTATACAAAGGGAATGGCCTGCCTCAATATACATATATTTTAGCTCAAATAGTTTGTTGGGGCAAGAGAATGACCCTAAATCATACATAGAGACAAACTGAGTTTTGAATATTTTGCTTTCTAGGGTTAAGTTTATCAAAATTCCTTTGCCATCAGTTATACTAAATTCTTCTTAACATCATTTGCATCATACATTTTTTAAAACCACTCTTTGCTAATTTGCCACTTAAAAGTGATACCTAAGGGAAGTTATATTGTGCATTTCTTTGTTCAGTAATCAGAACTTTGGGGAGAGGGGCTGTATATCCACCTGAAAGTTCCAGGTGAAGTGCTCAGCCCTTCTGCCTGCAGGTGTCTGCCTCCCCCCATCCAGGCTCTGCTCTTTCTCAGAGGCTGACACTCACTGGAAATAATCTACGATCAGATCCTGCCCTAAATCAGGCTTCCTTCCTTTATGCTCAGCGGGCTCTCCCCATGTAGAAATCAGATAAATATTAATCAGCATTTCCTTCTCTTTTATGCTTTGATTTTCCCTTTATCTCTTTAACCCATCTAGAATTAGACTGTGAATAATGTGAGTACCTATTTTTCCATAAAGCCAATATTCTAGCCATGTTTATTAAATAATTCAAGCCCTGCACTGTTTTGTGCTGCCTCATTTTACATCTAAAATGGAGTTCATATTGAAAGTAAGGTTTATATATAAAATGAGGCATTGGAAAACAAAAATGAAAAGATTTCATATGTATTACATATTTTTCCACTTCTCTCTCTGCTATGTTTGCTTTAACAATATAATATTTTAGGATTTTAATTTTTTTCTTACTTTCTTACTTTGTTTTTATATTTGTCAGAATAAGGTCTTCTTTTTCAAATATGTGTGTGTGTGTGTATATATATATATATATATATAATTTGAGAGAGAGGAATTGTCTTCTTCAAAATAGTTGATCTTTCTGAATTTAAACATTGATGATACTTAATTTGTGTATTATTATATACATTTCAGTTATGTCAAATTGTGTAGTATTTTTGCATAGTTCGTGCCATAGCTTACCAAGATTATTCCTAGCTGACATATTCATTTTATTTCTTTTGTAAATGTGTTGTCGTACGTGTTTTATTTTAGTTGATTATTTCCTGTGTTTGAAAGGCTATTGAATTCTTTTATATTTATAAAATCCAAGTGATGTTTTGAAGCAATGATAAACACAAGACTTAGTTCATGAAACTATTGCTAACAGGATGAGTCCATGTTGAGTTGATTGAAGAAGGAAAGAAAGAAGGCATCCCTTGAATGCACTGCACAGCACGAACAGAGAAGTCAGTGCTTTTACTCACTCAGTGGATTGAGACACATCAGACGAATAGTCATTTGAAAGGAGGAGAGAGAGAAACGGTCATTACATGCCATTAGGTGATTTTACATCTACAGATACAGACAACCTGGTGTAATTAATCCCTGGGACATGTGTGCAGGGGCCTGCTGCCCTGACCAAGCCCTGCTTTGGTGGTGAGTGCTCCATTCTGCCTCCATTGTTCCTCATCTTCAGCGTGGGCCCTGGCCTCCTGGTGTAGCTGTGCCAGGACAACCACATTTCACCAGCAGGATTCCAGAACTACTGCTCTTTGTAGGTCTTACATCCACTGGTTTGTCCTCTGAGTATCCTCAGCCGCCCTCCCCTGCAATAGGCAGAACTTGATGTCACTGTTGGTGGTGGGCTTTTGGACCTCATGGACCACTGGGGAGCCACCCACCTCCTTGCAAAGAGGCGTAGAAGTCTGCTCATCTGCCTTGTAATAACTGAGCTGGGTGGCCAGTGTCCAGGTGAGCCCAAGACAGTGTCCTCCAACCCCATCACGTCCACCCAGGATCTTAGGGCCCACCTCGTGAGGCAGGTGCCTGCCTGGATCCATCACACACACACACACACACACACACACACACACTCTCTCTCTCTCTCTCTCTCTCTCTCTCTCTCTCTCTCTCATTAAAACACCACTCGCATGGCCCCAAATGGGAGCTAAGGAAGGTGACTTTTGGACTTTGATCAAAATGATTTAGAAATTTAAACTTCAAATGGACTGAGATAAAGATGATTTTTAACATCCCAGTCTCTTCTTCAGATATATATTTCTACAATAAGTGAGAGATTTCAGTGAATGAAATCATGAATTGGATTAGAATTTTATATCAATCAAATTGTGTATTTAATCAAATCCATAATTATTTATTTGGAATTTCATATCATAGTGAATTATATGGAGAAAATAAATCATACAGATATGTTCAGCATGGTTAGAGTGTCTAGTATATATACTGTTTCCTAATTCTTTAAATGTTAATCATCTAAAACCATGGGCTCTGGGTGATGATGATGTGTCAGCGTAGGTTCAGTGACTAACAAGTGTACCACTTGGGGCAGGATGTCGATAGTGGGAGAGCTTGTGCATGTGGGGCAGGGAGCTAGGTTGGAAAACTACTTTCTTCTCAGTTGTTCTGTGAAACTAAGACTGCTGTAAAAAAATAAATAATGTTCTTAAAGAGAGAGAGAGAGTGGGAGGGGCTTGACAGCACTTAATGAGGTGATCATCTTCCTGACACTAAAATCTCTCAAGAAGAGCATGAGAGGGCTTCCCTGGTGGCGCAGTGGTTGAGAGTCCGCCTGCCGGTGCACGGGACGCCGGTTCGTGCCCCGGTCCGGGGGGATCCCGCATGCCGCGGAGCGGCTGGGCCCGTGGGCCATGGCCGCTGGGCCTGCGCGTCCGGAGCCTGTGCTCCGCAGCGGGAGAGGCCACAGCGGTGAGAGGCCCGCGTACTGCAAAAAAAAAAAAAAAGAAGAAGAGCATGAGAAAGGGAATTAGTGTCACTCATGATTGCTCATGGATTAAGATGCAGAAAATAAGCTATATTAGCAAACTTAATAAAACCATATATAAAGAAGATACTTCATCATGACCAAGTTGCATCATTAATGAAATATTGGTTTATTAATTGAAAATCAGTCATAAAATTCACCACATTGACAGAGTAAAGTAAGGAAAATCATGTGAGTATTTATTCAAGTTTATCACTTGTTTATAATAACTCCCCACATGGGAGTTCCCTGGTGGTCCAGTGGTGAAGAATCCGCCTTCCAGTGCAGGGGATGTGGGTTCGATCCCTGGTCGGGGAACTAAGATCCCACATGCCTCGGGACAACTAAGCCTGCGTGCCACAACTGCTGATCCCACGTGCCACAACTACTGAGCCCAAGTGCCTCAACTAGGGAGCCCGTGTGTGACAAACTACAGAGCCTACATGCTCTGGAGCCCGTGTGCCACAACTAGACAGAAGCCCAAGTGCCACAATGAAATATCCCACGTGCCGCAACTAAGACCTGACACAGCGAAAAATAAAAATAAATAAATAAATATTTAAAATAATAATAACTCCCAGCAAACTAAGAGTGAACAGGAAACTTCCTTGATCTGATTAAGAATGCCTCAAAATATTCAACATATTTATGGGTGAAATGTTTAAGGTTTTCCCTTTGACGGCAGGAGCAAAACCATGATATTCACTAGGTGGTGAACTATATATAGCAAGGTGGAGAAATAAAATGTGTAAAGATGGAAAGAAAAATAAACTTATCATTACTTGCGAGGGCATATGAACATAAAAAACTGAAAATATTTGTATTCAAATTTATAATAAATTTTGTCAAGTTTGCATTATAAAAGGTCAGGGTAGACAATTTTATTTTTATATGCCAGCACCAACAGTTAAGAAAAAAATTTGAGAAGAAATCACTTAGAATAGCATGAACATGTACCCAACAACTAAGGAAACATCCAACACGATTTGTGTAATGCAGAAAGGGATTATTAAACATTACTGAGAGAAAACAAAGACATGTTAAATAAATGGAAAGATGCATGATGCTCATAGTTTGGAAGGCTCAAATTTGTAAAAATATTCAATTTTATCCACTAATCTATAGATTCCGTAAAATCTCAATCGAAATCCCAGTGTGCTTGTAATATGCATGAGCACACGTGTGTAATTTAACAAGCTAAAAATCAAATGACAGGAATAACCACAAAAGTTTTGAAAAAGACCAAGGAAAAGGTGTTATACGCTTGATATCAGTTCTTAATTCTACAATAATTTGACACTGTGGTATTCGTAGAGCTAGAGATATATACAGAAAGAATTGAGGATGTAGAAACAGACTCACACACGTGGACATTAAAGGAGCATTTTGAAGCTGTGGTAAAAAGAAAGATCTTTTCAATACATAGTGTTGGGTCAGTTAGTTACAAAAAATTAAAACTTGACTTTACCTCATGCCTTATATGAAAATTAAGTCGAGGTGAATTTTAAATCTAAATGTGAAAGGCAAACCAATAAAGCCACTAAATATAAATAAAATATACATAAATAAAAAAATAATTACATAGGACATGAAACACTTATCTTACAAGAAATAATGGATAAATTCAGTCCACCTTAGAAAGAAAAACTTCTGTTTATTAAAAGATACCATTCGGAGAAATAAAGGTAGACCATAGAGTGGAAAAGGATATTTGACCAACGAAGGGCTCATATTCAGAACATATATAGGACTTCTAAAGTCACTAAGAAAAGATAAGTAATTCTATAGAAATAAAATGGGCAAAACAAGAGATGTGGGTGGTTTCTTCATAAAAGGACACCCAAATGTGTAAGAAGACACACTTAACCACTAAGCTGGATGATGCAATCAGCGTACTGTGACATGGTTCTCACTCCCATAGTTAGGCTAAGGTGATGTAAAAACTGGCTTATAGAGCCCAGTGTTGGCCAGGACATGGAACCATGGGAACTCTTATACTCTGCTATTGGGATGCAGTGGGACATAGGCATATGATAGAGCCCAATGTTTCTACTGTATAAATACACCAAATAGAAATGCTTACACATATGCACCAAATGACATTTATAAAAATGTCTATCCACAGTAGAATGGATAAATGAACTGTGGTGTGTTAATACAAGGGGCACTAGTATATAGTAAAGAAAATGAAATACAGCTAATGAAAAAAAAAACAGGATAAATCTAACAGCAAAATGCTGAGTTAACAAATCAGCCAGAAAAGAATATTATAGAATGTTGTTTATATAAGGTTTTAAAACATGTAAAACGAAACCAGAGAATTCAAAGTTAAGATAGTGATTACTTTATGGATCAGAGAGAGTAGGCTGACTGGGAATGCATGAAAGGTAGTTCACATTTGCATTAATTGATATTAAATTATTTTAGTGGATTCTGTAGGGATCTGCAAGGCTGGTTTTTTTTTTCTTTTTTCTTTTTTTTTTTTTTGCGGTACGTGGGCCTCTCACTGTTGTGGCCTCTCCCGTTGTGGAGCACAGGCTCCGGACGCACAGGCTCAACGGCCATGGCTCACGGGCCTAACCACTCCGTGGCATGTGGGATCTTCCCAGACCGGGGCATGAACCCGTGTCCCCTGCATCGGCAGGCGGACTCTCAACCACTGCACCACCAGGGAAGCCCTGCAAGGCTGCTTTTTGGGTCCCTCCAACAGTGCTTGAGTAGCAAAGCTCCATAAATTGAAAACTGTAATGTTTGTTTGTAGATCAATTCAGGGCTTTATATGCTATAGAAAGCCAAGGAGGCAAATACAATTCACAGATGAGCCACTGAGGTGAACATGACAATAGATTATGTTGTCTGGATGCAAGATCAATATACAAAAAATGGAATAGCATTAATTTAAACAATAACAGGTTAGAAAGTGCACTAATAAAAAATTATTTAATATTTAGTAGAGCAACAAAATAGAGTATCTATGAAGAAGTCTCACAGATTAGGAAGATTTTGGTGGAGAAAAACTGCAAATAAGCAAATAAATAATTAAATGCTAGTTCTTGGATTACACAAAAAGGAACTAAATTAATTGAGAGATATACCTGCATTGTCAGGAAAAGGAATGATAGACATTTCTCTGTGTATCACATTGATACCTACAGACGAATGTTGCACTAGTCTAATAGATTGTGTTCCTAGAATAGCCACGACAATCAGGAAAAAAATAATAGGGAGAATTTTTCTTCAGATACCAATATAAAGCCTCTTTGCAAAAAAAAAAAAAAAGTTGGTATTAATGCTGCAGAAGTAAAAATAGATCAAAGGAACAACCTAGTGATTGCAACCATAGACCCTCACATGTGTAGGAATAGGGTGGAGGCTAGTGGGAGAAAGTTGGGATACTGAATGTAAATGCAGTGCAATTAGCTTTTAATCTGAAAAATAATACTTGAAATATTGAAAGGTAATAATCTTTACTTCTAAGTTTAAAATACATATATTTTTTCCAGCTACATTAAGGACATAAATGAGAATTACAAAAATTTAAGAATATTAAAAAAGAAAATTCAGGAAATACATTTATAGCATGGAGGTGAAAAGATCTCTATACAGGACTTCCCTGGTGGCGCAGTGGTTGAGAGTCCGCCTGCCGATGCAGGGGACACGGGTTCGTGCCCCGGTCCGGGAAGATCCCACATGCCGCGAAGCGGCTGGGCCCGTGAGCCATGGCCGCTGAGCCTGTGCGTCCGAAGCCTGTGCTCCGAAACAGGAGAGGCCACAACAGTGAGAGGCCCACGTACAGCATAAAAAAAAAAAAAAAAAAGATCTCTATACAAAGATACCAAAGAATAAGTAATAAAGGAAAGAAGTAATAATGTATTGTGATCAACATTTTAGACAATTGATTGACAAAAGACAGGAACAAAGTTGAAAGACATTATGTATAGCCACAATAGTCTTAATATAAATAACTATTAAATAATTCCAACAATTAAATAAAAAAAATTGCATCTAGCCGAGATCAGGTTCTCCGACTAGAGTTCAGTAAACTTCTTTATTTTAGTACTTACCAGAATATAATTACTTACATATACATATAATTATTTAAGACACCCCTCTTCTACTAGACAGTGAACAATCGATTAGTAATTTTCTCTCATACAGCATGCCAAGTTTCTCCTACTCTTGCAACACTGTTGGATCATTACATAATAGAGCACCTGCTAAGTAACATAATACACTTGAATGGGTGTGTCTTGGGCCAAGAATACAAGGCGTGTAAAGATAGTTCAATATTATAACATTAATAATGTTAATAGGTTAAAAAGAGGAAACACATAGTCAAATGTATAGATTTTAAAAGACATTTGTTAGCTTCACTTTCATCACTGTTGCTGAATATATCTACTATGTAATACCATTAAATTTTAGAAATATATATATGATATAATTTGTAATTATTGCTGAGCTCAGAATAATTTTTGAAGGAAGTAGATGGGGAGAAACAGAGAGAGAGAGACAGAGAGGGAGAGAGAGAGAAGATTGATCAGTGTCTACAATTAATTGCACTGATGATGTTGGCCAGTAAAATGAAAAAATAACTTATCTAAATTCTAAAAAGAAAAGAAACAAAAGAAACTTGCTGACATGAAGGACTGGGGAGCTATACATCAAAGAAGTTCCTAATAAAAAGAGAGTTACCATGTTCCAGGATAGGAAAATTCATTAGTTCTATGGTATCAGTTCCTTCCAGTGTTACACTATAGTTTGCATGTCATTTCAGTTAAAGTCTAAATGGGCTTATTTTCTCGGAATTTGGCAAAATAATTTTAATTTCATTTGTATTTTTCTCTGAGCCTGTTCATTGTGGCATTATTTAAAGTTGGTAATAATTACAGACTACTCAGTTGCTCTAAGTTGGATTAAATAATTCACTAAATAAATTATGCTTGTATGATGGAACGTTAAGTAGCTATTGAAATTAGATTTAGGAAATATACTTGTAATAAAAACTTTTTATATACATAAACACATTCACACCTAAAAATGTTAACAGATTTTATCTGCAGATGTCCTGATTAGAGGTGACTTTTTTTCTTTGCTTAGCTGGCATTTTTTTTTTTTTTTTTTGGCAGCAAATGTGCATAACTAGTGTATTAAAATGAGTGGATAACAAATCAAAAAAGATAATAAAATATATGGAAAATTTTATAGGCTTCCTAGAGGTGTTAGTAAAATGGATTAATATTTTAAAAGAGTGAAAGGAAACAATGCCACATTTTTTAAAGATAGCATTGTAGATGTTACAACTGATTATAAAATTAAATTATTAACATTTTACATCAATATATTGAAAAATTTAGACAAGAAATAAAAGAATATATTTAATCTGTGCAACTATCATTATAACATATAATGAAAGAAAAAAATGTTTAATATCACTAGAAAGACAAAACAAGTGGGGTTTGAATAAATGAAAAATAGACCCCGTTCATAGATAAAAAGCCGAATACCAAATATATCTAAATGATTACTAAATATTTTTGTAAAAATAAAATAATTCTAATAAAATATATTAAAATATTCTCTTAGAAGTATAGTAAGATTTATGAGAAAAAAAATATACTTGGGAAAGAAAAAGAATTATGAGAAGAGAAGAAAAAAGAGAAAGAAATCATGTAAAAAGTTTTAAATGTATATGAAGTAAAGCCATCACAGGTTTAAAAACTTTTTCACATGTACAGGCATAAAGACACATATCAATGGAACAAATATTAATTTGCAGAAATAGACCCAGTTCCTATAGACATTCTTTATAGGATAAAGGTGATGCATTATTAAGGTACCGGTCTTTTCAAAAGACTCATATAAGGATAAACGGCTTGGTTCTTGGGGTCCCGAGTCCAGTAGTGGAGTGATGGTAGGCAGCTGTGTCCTGTGACATCATGAGGGGACCCCGGTTACTTTCACATGTGGCTCTGTCATCCTGGTGTTGAATTTGCCCATGTGCCCAGCAAAAACTAAAAGGAAGGAGAAAAGAATGGGTGTTTGTAGACAGATTGCATCTGCTCTACAGTCTGTTCTCTGGCCGCTGAAGTTTGCAGGAAGACCCCTCTCCCCCCACACACAGAAATGGCCTCTCCTGTAAGCAGATAATCCAGAGTATCACCTGGTTATGCGTCCGGGCCAGTCCTCCAATCCAGTATCAGTGGTAGAGTAAGAAGAGGTGACTTCTATAAAAATCTACACCCTCGGAGTGGAACCCTGAGAAATGTGGCTTCATGATGGGTTGTATTGGACAGGAACTGCAAAGACACCCACCTGGGGAGTGGAAGGAATTCCTCATTCACCCTTTTTCAGGGTCTCCTTCTTCCACATGCTCCATCATTCTGAATTTCCAGAGAGATCTTCCTTCCACGTGGCCTCCATGGGCACCTCATAAGTGCAAGTTGCAGATCACGATTCCACCTGGGGCTGTGCTGTTTGAGCAGCCTGTTTACTGACGCTATAGGTTTGGGGTCCACGGACTGCCTTTAGGAATTAATCTGTCACAGGCTGTTTTATAAAGGATTACTGCAGTTTCTTTTGCAATAAATTCCTTTAAAAGCTTGGTAGGTTTTCTGTTGCAGAGGTAAAAAGTAACCCCAGGAAGTACCTGGTCTCGTCAGAGACCCTAAGTGTATGGAATCTCCTCTTTTATTTTCTAACCACAGGCTGAGAAAAGTTCCTTTAGCAAAACTGTAGTTCTTTCCATCTGTGTTTTCAAATAGGCTAATTCTTGCCCTACTTCATCTTGGTCTAGTATCTTTCTTAGGTAGTAATGATGGGCAAACCCAAAAACATATTTAGATGTTTCTACCATCTTCCCTAGAACTATAGTTTAAGAAGAATTCAGCTTTCCAATACATTTCAGGCAATGCTTTAAAAAACTGTTTGTATGGCATAACCAGGATAATCAATTTTCTAGAGTAAAAGATTTGTCTGTTCTATTTCTGCTGTCAAAACCAAGACAATGCCATTTATTTTAGGTTTTTATAGTGTTAGTATAACACTTACAGATACCAATTTCTGCATTACTTGGTGTACAGGCTAATATATATAATACCCTTGCCCCCCAGAATTATAAATTTACCTTGATTTCTCTTCAGTCTGGCAGCACACTGTTCAGAGCAGAGAGCATCTACAGTCCAGAGCCCTGGTTTTTCTGTCCTTCTTCGTTGCCATCTAGTTGCCTTTGTCCTCTGGATAAAGTGTGCTTTATCTCCACCATGAATGGTTCCGGGGTACACTGGACAGAAGATGAGGACATCAACTTTCTTATAGGGACATTATCCAGAAATTGATGCATCACTTCTGCACACATCCTGTTGGTCAGGACTGCAGTCCCAGGGAAGCTCAAACGTGTAGACTCTTGTTAGCCACGAGCCTAGTGAAAATCCAGAATGTTTTCCAATGTTACATAAAAGAAAGGAGAACATTCATACTGGAAGGAATTTAGTAAACTCTGTCAAAGGTAACATTGCATGTCAGTGGTTACAAGACAGATACTTCAGTTAATATGTGGTAGAATTCAGTAGGTAGCTGAAATTAAAGCTTTTCATCCCTGAATTACAGTTTATACCAAAATAGATTTAAGAATGATCAAAGATGTAAACACAAAATAAAACTTTAAATTTTGTGGATGGAGAAATGGAATAACCGTTTTCATAATATTAATATGACCAAAAAAACCCCAAAGCTGTGAATCTTAAGACAGGTAAATTTTAACCTAAATCCAAAATCAGAATTTCAACATAGAAATGCACACATAGGTGTATGCACATGCACAGAGTTAAAAAACAAATGACAATTCGTAGAAATATTTGTAATATTCTTTAGAGAAAGAGGGTTAATTTCCTTAACACATAAAGGATTCTCACCCAGTGACATGAATGAGCATACACCCAAATAAACACAGAAGGATGGACGACAGGCTTAAAATCTCAAAGGAGGGAAAAAAAGGGAACATATAACCAGAACATATTACCAGTTTATAATATCCAATTCGCTCAGGTCAAAGCACTTCATTTTATATTGTGTTTTCCAGAGGTAGGAAAACGTGTTCTCATCCAACATTGATGGGAGTTGCAAACAGTGCCCCTTCCTGGGCGTTTTGGCGAGCGTTCTTAAGAACACTTGCTCTTTGACCTAACAAATCTACTGTAGTAAATGGTCTTACTATATATTGGCACACGTTGAAAATAGCAAATTAACCACAGCCTTGTCTGCCTTTTCAAATTGCTGGGGAAGTGTCTATTTCCAGGACACTACACACACCTAGTGTTCCTCTCCCACATCACTGGTGCCTCCTCTCCATCTCAGTTGTTAACCCCTCCTCACCTCCTAGACCACATAACATTGACGTATGCCCAAATCCAACCCTTGGGCTTCTCACGTTCCTTTATGCTCATTCCTTTCAGGGTCTAATCCATCCCCAAAGCTTTAAAAAGCGTGTAATGCTGATGAGTTCCCAAATGGTATCTTCAGCCTGGACATCATCTCTGGATATCCACCAGTGTCTCTCAATTTCCTCATTGGTATCTTCACTACAATAACTCCTACACTAACTGTTGATACCCCAGCCCCGCCTCCCAACAATTACTCACAGCACTATCCTTTCAGTTTCTTAGTTCTAAAGCTTCAGGATAACCCTGACTCCTACTTTCTCTTTTTCATTTCTCTTCCTTCTCTCTCATATCTGATCTAGAAGTAAATCCATTGATACTCTTTCATTAATAGAGTAATGTGATCCATTCATGCATTAGAATATTATGCAGCCAAAGACCAAATGAGACTGCCTAATAGGTGCTTGTGACACTAGCCCTGGGATGTTAAGTATAAAAGAGTCACATTGTAAGATATTACATATATTCTGCTAACAGTGTTTAAAAATAATATGTGTATACAGTATCTTGTTTGTAAGATAATATAAAAAGTCATCTGCCTAAATATGTAACAAATTAAGGATTGGGGTTAATTAAATACCTCCAAATTACATATGTAAATGGGGGACAAGGAAATGAGACAGATGAGGCTTCATCTCTAATATTTAAATTTTTTCTTTTAAAATTCTTTCATAAATGTGGCAAAATGTTAATATTTGTTTATTCCATTTGACACCTTTATTAGTTTTTAGTCTTCAGTTTCATGTTTTTAGTTTAAAGTTATTTTTCAAACTAAGGCATAAAAGAAGACAGTGACACTGAGAATATGAGATAGTCCTAGGGCCAAAACTGGATAATTATCTCTTCAGTTATATATGTATAAATATATGTGTCACAGTGCTGTACTGGCATAAAGAAGACATACAAATGATTGGAATAGAATAAAGAGTCAAGAAATAAACTCTCACATATACAGCCAGATGATCTTCTACAAGGTGCCAAGATGACACGATGGGAAAAGGACAGTCTTTTCAGCAAGGGGTGTTAGGAAAGCTGGATATCCAGATGGAAAAGGATAAAAGTTGGACCCTTACCTTACATAATATGCAAAAAAAAACAATAATTCAAAATGAATTAAAGACTTAAAACTATAAACCTCCTGGAAGAAAATAAAGGGGAAAACCTTCATGACATTGGTCTTGGCAATGATTTCTTGAATATGACACCAAAAACACAGGCAGCAAAAGCAAAAAATGGAAAAATGAGACTATGTCAAACTTAAAACCTTAAAACTTAAAAACTTCTGTTAATAAAGGGAAACAATGAATAAAGTAAAAAGGCAGCTAATGGAATGGGAGAAAATATTTCCAAGTCATATATTTGATAATGTGTAATATCTATAAAATATAAGGAACACCTACACCTCAACAACAAAAACATTTGTATTAAAAAATTGACAAAGGCTTGATTAGACATTTCTACAAAGAAGATATACAAATGGCCAACAGGTGTATTAAAAGATGTTCAGTATCACCAGTCATTAGGGAAATGTAAAGCAAAACCACAGGAGATATCACCTCATACCTACCTATTAGGGTGGCCACTGTCAAAAGAATGGGAAACAGCAGGTTCTGGTGAGGATGTATAGAAATTGGAACTCTTGTGCATCATTGGTGAGAATGTAAAATGGTGCGTCCATTGTGGATAAAACGGAATGAAGATTCTTCAAAAAGGAAATTACCATATGATCCAGCAGTCTCAATTCTGGATATATATTCAAAAGAATTCAGAGCGGGATCTCAGAGATATTTGTACACCCATGTTCATAGAAGAGTTATTTACTATAGCCAAGAGGTGAAAGCAATCCAACTGTCCATGAATGGATGAATGAATAAAAAAATGTGGTGTAAACGTACAATGGAATATTATTCAGCCTTTAAAAAGAATCAAGTCTGCAATATGTGACAACATGGATGGACCTTGAGGACATTATGCTGAGTGAAATAAGCCTGTCACAAAAGCACAGATATTGTATGATTCCCTTCTCTCATAGGAAGTATCTAAACCAGTCAAAAATCACAGAAAACCATAGTAGTGAGATTTTGCAAAATGAAGAAGTTCTAGAGATCTGTTGCGCAATGATGTGAATATACTTAACAATGCTACTGAACTCTACACATAAAAATGGTTAAGATGTTTAAAAAAACGTGTCAGGTCCTTCACTAGATTTTGGTGAGGCAGTGATGACAAGACAAACGTGTTCCCTTTCTTTTGGAGGTCATAGAAAATTCTGATGAGAACTGTGAAGAGGGGAAGGGTGCTTTGAAAATTAATTGAAAATTAATAATTGGGGCCCTGACTTAGTCTGGGGTCCCTGTAATGGACACACCCTTCATTATTCTTTAAAAGCTTAATTGTAATCATTATTTATAAGGTGTTCAGTACACATCTCTACTATAATTGTTCATTAATGCTTTGCGTCATTATCTCTGTAGTTTGTACTTTATACTGTTGTCACAAGGTTTTGGAGGTGGAGCACATGTCAATGGCCACACAGAATGAGAGCTGTGACTAGTAATACCTTTAATGGTAGGAACTTATATTAAATATAAACTTTCCTGGATGTTCAGAGCTAAAGTAACAATTATAAGTATTTTTGTAATCATGAATAATTTTACGAATTCATCTCTGCAAGGTGCCTAGAAAGGTAACTGGCACAGAACAAATGCTATATGCAAGGTGTTCCTGTCATTATACTTTTTTCTATTACTGTTACCATTGTTATTGTTTATTATTATTATTTCTATTGTTTAACACATTCATTATGCAAAGAAAAGTGTTTCTTAACATTTCCAAACAACTGGCAGCTGCCTGTGCCTCTTTTTAAAACTATTTATTTCAGGAAAATCCTGCGTGTGCCACCCATTTGCCCTCAGTGTATTTCCATCTGTTCTTCTGTGTTTCTTTTATGTATTCTCGCCCCACATTTAACTGCTTTTCCAACTTTAATAAGTATGTTGTTTCTCGTGTGACTTGTTCTGTAATAAAAAAGTAATAGCTTTGTGTACTAATTTTTTATTATCCCACTAAGTACATGGTGAATTCCTATTCAGCAGTAAATTATTTGAAATCTTATTCCTTAACTTATTGAAATTCTCTGTATTCTGGCAAGGGACCACCAATTGTTTAACACAGTTGATATTGTCTTTGCCTCTGTCACCATCTCTAGCTGTTGGATTCTTTGTGCCATTTTTTGTCACTCACACACAGAGGTATGGTGTATCCAGAAGACATGTGCGCATGTAAATGGCCAGTGGGAGAGAGGTCCCATTGGAATGCAAAAGCTAGATGGTCAGAGAGGTTAGCGAATCATAAAAAAATTATATTCATTTTAATGTACAAAAAAACTACCTGTCATGTACCATGTACCTGTGGGACACTTGGAAGTAGTCAAAATTGGAGATAATAATTTTTGAATTCTAAGCATTTGTTTACTTTAAAGTACAGTCATATATATTCTAAATATTCAGCAAAATATGCCTTGTTTCCTTGAATGTATATTTTGCGTTTCTGAGTTAAATTTCATCCAAGCTGTTGATTTATATCAGCTTAATGCAGAAAATGCCATGAAGAAAAAGAAATCAAAGAGAAATTATAATAATGACTGAACATAGCTGTAATATGGATAGAATAATGCTGCTTCTCAAATTGGAACAGGACTTTTGGTTAAAAGTCTTCCAAATTTTTATTTCAGTTTGGGAAATACTAACTTATGTTTTATTTGTCACTGTATTTAGTGAAGAAGTAAAAATAGAAAATATTTCAGATAAGCTATTACTTTTGCATTTTTTTCCTCAACACCAGAACATATGATCCTTGAGGGACCTCATCACCTAGAATAGGGTTTGGCATATGCTAGGTGTGATATAATGGTCAATAGACTAGAGAACAAATGGATAATTATAATTCATGGGTGATCCATCTTCATAAAATACTGGACTCTAAAAAAACAGGTAGAATCGGTACACAGGATGGTGGAGCTCTTCCAGGTGGCAGAATCTATTGTTTGGTGGAAGTTGGAAGGAATGTGTTTCTGTATTAAAGAGAAGAGAAGAAATACAAAGGGAGACCTGGATACTGAGAGTGAGGTAGCTGGCAGAATAGAGTAATTCAAAAGCATTTTATTGCTTTTCTTCTCACTATGTACAACATTTTACATTTTTAGATGGTATGTGTTTATGACTTAAGTCACACGAACATGAGTAAATACAGAATCCAACGAGTTGCAAATTTAGCAATGCAGTAGGCAGCAAAATTCCACTAAAAATTAAATACACACAAAAATAAAATATTGCTTCTCTTTGTAGGCAATGTTGTCTCTGACCACCCATCGACTTTAGAATCTGTTGTCTGTGTTGTTGCCCTGAATTTATACACAACTAATGAGGTTCTTGGAAAATACTTTATGCTTAATTTCATTTTAATTTGAGAGAATATCATTGTTTTTACTTGTGACACCATAAATAAGTAACATTGATGTTTGCTTTATTTTAACTTCCCCAAAGAATGAATTTGAATAAAACCATCACATTTGTGACCTAAGATGATCTCTTGGGCAACTCTGCATAATGGCAGAGTTCATCTGTGCCAGGTTGCAGGTTTAAAACAAATTGATGGCTCATTGATAAATTCCTGGAATTGGAGAAGGGGTCAGCACTCATAAAAACACTAGCATAACCTTCACTATAGCAGCATGAATGGTTTTCCATAGCCATGCTTATTTCATAATGTGCAGGAGGGTTTATCAGGCTAAACAAACCATATGGTGAAATGAATCCTTAAATTGAAAAACAGAAAGGCATTTTTAAAGTGTCAAAGAGGAGATAAAGTCATCTACACATTTCTGTAGATAAGGTGCAAGAATGAAAAATCTGAAAAGTAAAAATATGGCATGGTAAAAAAAAATTAAAACTTCAAAACCCTGACTGATGATGGTAAAATTCAAAATTAAAGAAAATGTACTTCCCATTTGGCCTCCATGGATTTATTACATAAGAAAATTACTTCAGCCAATTTTTTTTTGTTTTAGAAAAATATGATTTCTGTCTAACTTAAAGCATAATTCTGTCTGATTCTGTTCAGTGTTTTGCTCATGTTATGACTTCTTCAAAGTGCAAAGAAAAGAAAACACAGCTTGTTTCATTGACAGGAAGCACAAGTGGGCTAGAAAAATTGGTTGTCACTATTGAGCAATGTTAGTTGCCAAAGCATGTGCCACTCTGGAATGATTTTAGGATAAAAAAGACCATATAGGGCTTCCCTGGTGGTGCAGTGGTTAAGAATCCGCCTGCCAATGCAGGGGACATGGGTTCGAGCCCTGGTCCTGGAAGATCCCATATGCTGCAGAGCAACTAAGCCTGGGTGCCACAACTACTGAAGCCTGTGTGCCTAGAGCCCGTGCTCTGCAACAAGAGAAGCCACCGCAATGAGAAGCCTGTGCACAGCAATGAAGAGTAGCCCCAACTTGCCACAACTTGAGAAAGGCCACGTGCAGCAACGAAGACCCAACGCAGACAAAAAAAAAAGACCACGTAAAAATTGTTTGAGGATGTCAGTGAAGCTCAGTCTAAAAGGACATAAACATTCCAAGTTCCTTGATTTTCTCTTCCTTAATCAGAAGCAAACTTAGAATAGGAAGAGCTGAGTGAAATTGTCTGTGGTGTTCTACTTACTCTTCAAATAGACAGCTTCACCTGACTGTGGAAGGGACAGGTGTTTTTCAATCTTTTGTTTATTGGGAAATAAAAGACCAGTGAGCCCCAACTGCATGAAAAATAGGTGACTGAGTTGAATATGGCATCTGCTCTCCACTAATGTAATTTCTTCAGCTTAATTGCTTTCTGACAGCAATCCCTGGATTTCTCAGAAGCCTTCTGTCCAATATTTAGCTGCAGAAGATTCTCCCAGACCTCTTTATTGATGCCACAACCAGAACATTTAAATTACATAGCCATATACATAACACTTCTATTTAAACATTTAAGATTATATGGATATGGGTATAGCTATGGATGTACATGCGTGTGTGTCTATTCTCAATAAATAAATCATCACAGGCTAATGGTGGAACTCAGGAATATCTTTGAACATGTGTAAAAATTAATCCTTTGATCTTGTCTGAAATCTTTATTCAGTATACAAACATACACACACACAATTCTGCTATTCCATCTTTGTTTCTGGAGCTTAAAGATTTGCTACAGTACAAGGACTATTTCACAGTAGAGCATTGAGCAACATGGTGAAATCATAATGAACATTATGGTCATCTAGAGTCACAACATGTTCTCTTGTAATTAATTTTGATGAAGAATTATATAAGGGCTTTATTTCTAATTCTCTCTGTAAAGAGAGTAAAAAATATTAAATTACGTAACAACATTGCTATGGGCACAGAAGAATTGAGATTAAAACCACATCCCACCTTTAGAAGTGTCTGGGTTCCTTTCAGAGTTTAAGTCTCTACAGACAATCAAATAACCATAGAATATTCTCTTACTCCCCTTATTCTGTCCTAGATTTTATTTCTGCGTAAATTCAGTTGTATGCTAGGTCATGCTGGGCCATTTCAGAATGTCAGAAAACAATATGTCTTTGTTTCAGATTTTCCGTGACTTCAGGAACACTTGTATTCTGTTGGTTATCTGACCTTCTGTTTTCCCATATTTTGATTTTAGGAGCAAATATCTCTTTTCCATGGTGTAGAGGGAGTGATATGGAAATTCATTTAGTCTCTTAGTATTTTCAGATATGAGACGGGTAAAATATCTGCCCAAGAAATAGGTATGCTATAAAGAGTGATGGATAATTGCACACTTGTAAAATCAGGATATACACAAATACATGCATAATTTAAAAACTTGGGAAAATTAAAATGATGGAATTTGTTAAAATATCCTAAGCAATTAATGACTTATATACGTTTATTTATTTTGGTAATCCACCTGGATTTTCTCTCCCCTCCTCCACCCGGCTTTTCTCTCCCCTCCTCCACCCATTGCCTTTGGGTTCAATCTCTT
Source organism: Grampus griseus (assembly GCF_964374135.1). Classification (NCBI taxonomy): domain Eukaryota; kingdom Metazoa; phylum Chordata; class Mammalia; order Artiodactyla; family Delphinidae; genus Grampus; species Grampus griseus. Next base: position 148,710,003 of record NC_139018.1, read on the forward strand.
TACCTCTAAACAAATAGTCTATTGATTGGAGCTTATGATCAGGCAAGGTTATGAAATTATTATACTGTTATATTTTAATTTTGTAATCACTGTTGATGTGTGAATCTGTAGTTTAAACATAAAGATTAAGAACAAGAATTATGGAAGCAAATATCCTCATTCAAGTCCTCACTCTCTTATTTACTACACGTGTATTCTTGGACTATCTCCTTTTCTTCTTTAATCCTCACTCCTTATCTTAAAGTGCAGTCATATCCATTGCACCAAGAGAACGCACACAGACTCCCTAGCAAAGAGTGTGGCACAGGTAAGTACTCATCACCTGCCAGCCAGCAATGGTAGTCATGATGATGTTGATGGCAACTGTACAATAGAAATGAATGGCTTGACCTACTTTTTTCACTCAGTTGTATTTGGTCATTAATTTCCTTTACCGTCTCACAGTGGGAAGAGGAAACACTCTTGTTTGAAAAATATTTGAGCCTTTATTTCACAGTGTTGTAGCTGACAGGTTTGAGACAGATTTACTAATCCATAAGACCCTTTGTTTTCTCCTCTGGAGAAGCCATTCCTAGTGTGTCTCTCTAGTTGAGACTATTTGTATCACATTGCTCAAGGGACTCTACTGAAAACTACATAAACTAGTGCAAGTGAAAATGCTTTGTAAACTGTAAGATTCCAAAGATTTTTAATTGTTTATTTGGTCTCAAATGTTTAATTAGATACATGAGTTCTCATTAAACCTAGTACATAATCATGACCACAGGAGTTGTTGATATGTAAATATTTACTCCCTGTGAGTTTGGGGAGGGATGGTATGGTTAATACATCTGCACTTTAAAAAAAGAAAAACAAAATAATAATGTGGGTGACCAGAGACCCCATTTTGAGAATGCATAAACTATAAAATAACCCGAAACTATGGGGGAAAGTAGCAGCAAAATAGTAGCTAAGTGATGGGGATAAAGAAAGGTCTAAGATTGGTAATGGGTCATGAGATTAGATTATGATTAATCTGAAGATGGCAGTTATCTTCTTCACAGATGGTTTTCCCTATTGAAATAAAATTGATTTGTGAATAGTATTGCTATGTTCCACCTAAAGTAAACCAAATGAAAATCTTCATTCCAGACAAAAATAAATATCAGCAAAAGAGAGAAAACACAGAGATATAAGGGTCTTACCTGTAAATTGAAGGACTGATATTAGCAGATCTCATACAGAATGCTCTCAACATTTTAAAGTTCTTTTCTGTAAATAAAAAACTAAAATCAAGGTATTTTAATGATTGATATCTGATCCATTTACTTTACTTGTTTTTCCCCCCTGTGAGGTGAGAGCTTAATGGTCTTGGTAAATTAAGAGTAATTTGGTGAGGATGAGTTGTCACTGTCATCATTGGGGAAAAAATTTTAGTCAATTATATTTAATATCAAGTTATTTAAAAAACAACTTATTAAGTGATATAGTTAATATTTTCAACCTGATTGTTTATATTCAATGCCCAGTTCAAGAAAGGAAACATTTTAGTTGAACAGCAGTGTGCTTGTATTTAATGCCACAAAACTGTACACTTAAAAATGGTTAAAATGATAAATTTTATGTTATGTGTATTTAACCACAATGAAAAAAAGAAAATGAACAAGAATGTTTTTGTATTTCATATTTAGATTTTAGTGTAAAGCTTGACTACCTGTACAATTAATATCAGTTCTTTAATTCCCAGTTAAAACTTTCTCAAAGAAGGAAAAGAAAATATTATAAGCATGCCTGTGATATTTTAGATAAAATACTCTAACTCATAGAAAATTACTTATAAAATATTAACTATAAAAACCAATAAAATATATACTGTAGTATTAGGGTTCTTGTTCCTTCCATCTTATAGTTTCAAACTTAATGTTGAATTCAGAAAACCTAGAGAATGATTCATTTAAATGAAAAAGGAGAAAATGTAAGGAATGTTACCAGGCTCACTTTCCTGACTGTAAATCAGTGGTGGCACCAGGAACTGAGCAATTCTGGGAGAAGTGGCAGAGCTTGTCTGGAATGCTTGGGGAGAGCTGTATCAGGCTTGAAATCCAGCTGAGCCGCAAGCTGCAGAACAGAGGCAGAGTCTGGAGTCAAACAGAGGGTAGAAAAAGCAAAGAAAGGATGCCATTTCCTCTCCTGAGCTCCTCCACTTGGATTACAAACATTTACAGATGTTATTGTCCAGCTTCTGAGCTGCTCTTATGAATTTACAACAGCTAACTGAATGGATGAAAGAAAATCTCAGAGGTCAGTTGATCAAGAAATTGGAAACCCAACCTATTGGATAAGTCATCCAAGTGGATGATAAAGGAATCACGATTTGAGATATGAAACTTGAGATACAGAAACCTGGCCACATATTCATCTAATCCCTAGGGAAAATAAAACATATCATGAAAGAGAAGGAAACATTAAAGAAAGAATGAGCAAGATGTTATGAAAACATCCAAACTAGGTTGTCACTGAATATTTACTTGAGTAACATCTCTAGGGACTAGAGACTTAAGGAATTCTGTTTGGAAAATGCTGTACTATATGCATTACCATTAAAATCCGGGGGAAAAAAACAAAAACAAAATGCTTTCTATCTCACTGATTTTACTTTTGTTCGAAAATACTGGACGATGCAAATAGAAGGTAAAATAAAATACTGGGCTGGTTGAAGTACAATTATCATTATATGTAGACAAATTGATTTTCTAAATTGTAAACTCAAGGTATTTTTGTAATATTTCCCTATGTTCCTTTCTTTGTATTGATGTTATATTTTTTAAAACATAAAGATTAATGACAATGTTGAATTTATGTCAAAATACATTAGATGGTAATAAAAGGCAATTTTAACTCTTTTAAAAGGTGTTTTATACTAGGCTGCAAAGAAAATATAAAATAATCAAAGTAGAAAATAAATTCACTTGTTACTTTGATAATAATTACAGTAACTACATATAAAGAATAAAATGTAATAAATCCAAAAACATGTTGAATTCTAATAAATTTCTCTTTAAAAACCTTGAAGTAAACATAAAATAAAGAAAATCTAGAAAATGAGTTAAAGACCTAAATGTAAGGCCAGACACTATAAAACTCTTAGAGGAAAACATAGGCAGAACACTCTATGACATAAATCACATCAAGATCCTTTTAGACCCACCTCCTAGAGAAATGGAAATAAAAACAAAAATAAACAAATGGGACCTAATGAAACTTCAAAGCTTTTGCACAGCAAAGGAAACCATTAACAAGATGAAAAGACAACCCTCAGAATGGGAGAAAATATTTGCAAATGAAGCAACTGACAATGGATTAATCTCCAAACTATACAAGCAGCTCATGCAGCTCAATATCAAAAAACAAACAACCCAATCCAAAAATGTGCAGAAGACCTAAATAGACATTTCTCCAAAGAAGATATACAGACTGCCAACAAACACATGAAAGGATGCTCAACATCACTAATCATTAGAGAAATGCAAATCAAAACTTCAATGAGGTATCATCTCACACCAGTCAGAATGGCCATCATCAAAAAATCTACAAACAATAAATGCTGGAGAGGGTGTGGAGAAAAGGGAACCCTCTTGCACTGTTGGTGGGAATGTAAATTGATACAGCCACTATGGAGGACAGTATGGAGGTTCCTTAAAAAACTAAAAATAGAGCTACCATACGACCCAGCAGTCCCACTACTGGGCATATACCCTGAGAAAACCACGATTCAAAAAGAGTCATGTACCACAATATTCATTGCAGCTCTATTTACAATAGCTAGGACATGGAAGCAGCCTAAGTGTCCATCATCAGAAGAATGGATAAAGAAGATGCGGCACATATATACAATGGAATGTTACTCAGCCATATAAAGAAATGAAATTGAATTATTGGTAGTGAAGTGGATGGACCTAGAGTCTGTCATACAGAGTGAAGTAAGTCAAAGAGAAAAACAAATTCCATATGCTAACACATATATATGGAATCTAAAAAAAAATGGTTCTGAAGAACCTAGGGGCAGGACAGGAATAAAGACTCAGACACAGAGAATGTACTTGAGGACATGGGGAGGGAAAGGGTAAGCTGGGACGAAGTGAGAAAGTGATATGGACTTATATATACTACCAAATATAAAATAGATAGCTAGTGGGAAGCAGCCGCATAGCACAGGGAGATCAGCTCGGTGCTTTGTGACCATCTAGAGGGGTGGCATAGGGTGGGTGGGAGTAAGATGCAAGAGGGAAGAGATATGGAGATATATGTATATGTATATGTATATGTATAGCTGATTCGCTTTGTTATAAAGCAGAAACTAACACACCATTGTAAAGCAATTATACTCCAATAAAGATGTTAAAAAAATAAAAAATAAAACATTTAGAATTAGCTTTGAAGCTGTCTCAAAAAAAAAATAAAAGAAAGAAAGAAAATCTAGAAATGAAGGACCAGAAATATTCAAAACAGTAAGAAAAGTATTTGGTATAAGAAATTAAGAAAACAATAGCAGCAACAAATGAATGGAATTAATTTAAGAGAAAAAGCAGAAATTTGGGAATGAGATCATTAATCATATTAAGAGGTTGTTATTGCAATAAAATACACATTTCTCTGGCAATCTATCGTGAAATGAAAGAATACAGAAAAAGACAAAGATATGCAGTCTTTTTCAATATTGTCCTACCCACCCAAAGTGCCTAAAAATAAAAATTATAAACATATATTTCTGAGAAGGAAATGATTTTTAATTTATTATTATATGATATATTAATTTTCTGCTTGTAACCAAATAAATTAATTTTAAATGTATTAGATTTAATATTAATATTTTAAATGAATATTTTGCAAAGAAAATATGGAAAGAATTAAAATTTTGTACTTTCCACAGATATCCAACTCAAAATTGTCAGGGAAATATAGCTTTCTTAGTAGTGGAAAGAACAATAGAAGGAAAACCATACCTAGGCACATTATATTGCTGTAAAACAACATCAGTCAGTCAAGGCAGAATTATTTTAACTGAAAATACTTGCTAAGTAGAAATTCCTTTTAAAAATGAAGTCTAAGTGACAGCATCTTCAGACAAGTGAAACTGTATAGAGATTGTCAACAGAAGAACTACTCAAAAAGATATACAAAAGTGTATTATTAAGAGAGAACTAAAATTTTCCCTGGTAAGAGGTAGATGGTATATGAACGTATGGAAAAGCTTAAAAAAAACTTTGAAAAGGGAAATATTTGGGTAAATCAAATTGGATTTGGGCCAACTTAAAACAATAATATTAATATTTTGTGGGATGTATACATATAAAGTAAAATACATGACCACCATAGTTAAAATTTCAGGAGTGAGGTCAATGGAGTTGCAGTTGAGTGTTCTGTGGATATTGAATCGTTCTGGTCATACTAAGAATTCTAGTTTTCATTAGATTTAGTCCTAAGGCAAGAATGCATGTCTTGCCAAGGTGTCCACTAAAAAATACGTGAAAGTATACCAAACAAGCCAATGGAGAAAGAAAATAAAATTACAGTAAATACAATACTTACTGGAAAACTACAAGGAAAGAGAGAAAAGGAAACAACAGACATATGGTGTTAATAGAAAAAAAACAGTAATATGATCAATTTAAACCCCAAAGAGTAGTAATTACACATTGTCAGAATGAATTCAAAAGAAGCTTTATATGATTCTTACGTGTGTATATCTTAGTGTCTTAGCTTTGGCTGCTAGAACAAAATACCATGGACTGGGAGCTTAAGTTATTTATTGATTTTCTTTTTCCTTTTATGGATTATGTTATTGGTGCCATGTTTAAGAACTCTTCACTTGTTTCTAAATCCTTAAGATTTTCCCCTATGTTTTCTTCCCAAAGTTTTATACTTAAAGTTTTATTTTAAATCTATGATCTATTTTGAGATAATTTTTTTAAAGGTGTAAGGTTTAGGGTTCATGCTTATTTTGTGCTCATGGATGTCCAATTGCTCCAGCACCATTTGTAAAAACATTATTTTTCTACATTGAAATGCTTTTGCATATTTGCCAACAATCAATTGGTTAAAAACTCTGTTGGCCATAACTGTTTGTTAATCTTTGATTTCTCTGTTATACTCTTATGGTCTATGCTGCAGTTCCTCTGCTGATGCAAAGGAATTTTGATTGTGTATCTGGGTAGTAAGTCTTAAAATTGGGTGGTGTGAAATCTCCTATTTTATTCTTCTTTTGCAAAATTGTTTATTCTAGTCCCTTTGTCTCTTCATATGAACTTCAGAATAAGCTTTATCTATATCTGCAGTAATTGTGCTTGGAATTTAATAGGAACTACATATATTGAAACTATACCTCAATTTGGGGAGAACGAGCGTCTTTACTATTTTGAGTCTTCTAACCCATGAATGTAGTAAGCCTCTCTATGGAGATATTCTTCGATTTCTTTCCTTACCATTTCGTATTTTTCTTCATATTAATCCTTTACGTGTTTTGTTAGATTTACACTTAAATATTTCATTTTCTTTTGAGTGAGTGTAGTTGTCTCGTGTTTTTAAATTTGATTCCCACTTGTTCATTGCTAGTACATAGAAACACAATATTCCATTTTAGGGGATTTTTAAAAATAATCATAGAGAGATTTTCCTTCAGTGTGTTGAACCCATTAACATCTATTGCAATGCAAGAAATATTTGGTTGTAATTTGTAAACTTATTTCATATTTTGTATTTTAATATCTTCTTTTTTTGTCTGACATATTCTTTGTATTTTTTTCCTCCAGTAATTTTCAAAGGGTAATATTTAGGCATTCAAATACTATAAATATATATTAACATTTATTTTACTCTAAGTTCAATATAGGAAATAAAATTGCAATTATTAGATTCCTGTAAAATATGGAGACACTGTCACACTAATGCTTATAGCCCGCCTACCACCTGCTAATATATAATGTACTTTTCCTCAACTATTTTATTTGTGAAATTGTTCACAGTGCCATTATATACTTATTTTTAAACATTTATGTTGTTATATAGAGCTGATTTGAAGAGCAAATGAGTTAATCTTCATTAAATACTTTTAACTAGAGCTTACCTGGGGCAGAAACTCAATAGATATTGACAACAATTATTACTAAACATATATGGAATTTGTTTACACTTTTCACCCTCAGTAACTTAGTATCATAATGCCACTAAAAATCAACCAACCAATTAACAAACAGTAAGAACAACAACAAACTCCTGATTTATCCCTCAGCTAACTGGAGTATAACTTCAGATAAGTTTTCCAGAATGAGTTTAGACATAGCATACGAGTGAAGCCTGGTCTAGTCTGTATTATTTAAGATAGTTTAAACAGTTTTTACATAGTTTTAAAAATATGGTTTATACTATATTTTATACTATAAAGATAAAAGTTAAAAATGAAAATATTAAAATGTTTATAGTTTTATACAGTTGTGCATAGTATATATTATAACTGATATAATGAGCTACTAAATTGCTTATATAATTCAGGGTTCACAATTATTTCTCTCATAATTCTATAGCTCTTATTCCATGGTATCCTGTCATCTAATAATGTACAAAGAAACTGAGCCTAAACTGTTTTTTTTTTTTTTTTTTTGGGCTCTAGGGTGTTGATAACTATCCAGTCTTAAAATAGCAGAGAAAAAAGAGGATTTCTCTCTTGGTTTTGTAATACAGCTTTACTTAGAGTACGATTTCACAACATGAACTGAATATATTTGTCGATTCATTAGGGAATGAGGTTTGTATAATGTGAACAGCTATTAGTCAAAATGCAATTGAAATCAGTAATTAATACTACCATCTGGAACCAGCCCCAATTACCATGAAACAAAAGCTTCTGTACATGGAACACAGCTGCTACATTTGAGTGGATTTGTACTTTATCCTGACAAAGGGCTCAAATTTTGAAAGAAAATGTAAAACATACAGTGCTGGTGATCTGGTAGTGAGAAGAATAGAAGACATTGAACATGAGCAAAACCTAGATGTACATAAAGACAGGGTTTATAGGTATTTTAAGGTCATTAGCTATAAATTGTTTTTAATTGAAATTCCTGCTTCACAAAGTGAATTTGTGAGTCTAAAATTTGCTAGGATTAACCCCAGCTTTACAATTGAAGCAATAGTTTTTATAAAGCATTTTTTTCTTAAAATATCTTTATAAAAGTATAACCTGCATAATTTAAAATAATTTATGATTTGTATGTATGCAGGTACTTACTTCCTAGTTTATTTGCTTTGGAAAGAGGGCAATTTTCCCATTCAGTGATGCTCCAAAGTTCAAGGAGGTATGTTTTTTCAGATGTCTTGTTTTATAGATTCAGGTTGTTTTCCAGTCCAAGAAAGTTTTCTTTATGGATTTTTTTTTATTCTTAAAAGTTCTTCCTTTTGCTTCATCTAGTCTAAAAAAAGTTATGAATGGTGGTATTCCTTTCACTGATTTGAGCATCTACAACATGGATTAATCTCTTTTCGTCTTTGATGCCATTTTGATCTTTGCTGCATCCTTTCCTCTCATTCTTTTAAGACCATCATCTCTTTCTTCACCTCAGGCTGTTGCTATTGTAGTTAACCTGTCTTTTCCTGTTTCATTGAGCCCACTGTTCTTTCTTCCTAAGAGTGAAAACAAGTGCTATCTAAAATTTTTAATGCAAATATTGAACAACGCAATGATATATTTCATCATGCTTTTTATGATAGATTATCTCTTAATACCCCAGCCTTTTTTGGGGGGGCTCCCTTCATTATATTTCTGTTTTGCCATATTTGAACGGAAAAAAGGTTAACAAAATTAATGTTTATTTCAAAATGATCATGGACTCTTATTTTCCATACTTCCCTAATGCTATAAAAATTTTCTTCTTAGATTTTAAGCTTTATCCTGATTTGTATAAGCATAATAGCTTGGGCAGCCACAACAGAATACCACAGATTGGTTGCTCTAAATAACAGACATTTATTTCTCACAGTTCTAGAGGCTGGATGTCCAATATCAAGGTGTTAGCATGGTCAGCTTCTGGTGAGAGCTCTCCTCCTGGCTTCCCTTCTCGCTCTGTCCCCCCAGGGAGGAGAGAGAGCAAGTGCACTCTCTGGTGTCTTTTCTCATAAGATCACTGATCTCATCATTAGAGCCCCACCATCATGACCTCATCCAATCCTACTTACCTCCCAAGGACCTCATCTCCTAGCATCATCACTAAGGGTGTTAGGGCTTAAACATATGGCATTTGTGGGAGTGGGAGTGGGAGTGACAATAACATGTAGCCCACAGGAATAAGTTTACTCATTTAGCACAGGATATGGTTTGAAAAGCAGTGAGAATTAACTTTATTTCTGGATAGTTTTCCACTCTCTGTTCTCAGTAAAGTCAGTTTCTTTGTGGGTTCTTCAGGCTGACTGTCTGCCTCTTCCTGGGCAAAACCTCTGAGCCATTGATCTCAGCTGGGGTGGAGACAGTGGCTCCCTTAGGACATTTCCCAAGACTTTATATCAGTTTTAAAAATAGTTTTTACTAGTTATACTTGTTTCATTGAGGGGGTGGGTCCGTGGTTCCCAAACCTGCATTGCAAAAATGGATCTCCATTGATTTTTATGAAAAGTGGTTGGCAGTGTTTCTGTACTATCATCTTTCAGAAAAGTCCCTTGAGACCATTCTAAACACCTCTTTCTCCTCTCCTTCCCCACTTACGTCTTGGAAACCTTCCAGAGACAGAAGGTATTAGAGGATGTTAGAAATCAGTGAGTCTGATAGTAAGGACCCAGGGGGGGCTTCATGGGTTTGTTTCTTATTGTGATAATTGCTTCTTTGAATTGTAAAATATAAACAAACGTGAGTATAGAACTTCATTAATAAAAAAATGGAATCTAAGTGAAAAATAGAACCCATAAGCTAAGTGTCTCCCTTTCACACCTACAGTTACCCTCCACTCCTGTTCTTACACTGGTTTAGGCACTCCTCAGTCATCAGCATTTTTTTTTAAAGAATATGTGCCATGTGTTAGATTTACTTCTCTTTTATTACTTTTTAATTGAATCTTATTTTTTTAATAAATTTATTTATTTTTGGCTGTGTTGGGTCTTCATTGCTGCATGCAGGCTTTCTCTAGTTGCGGCAAGCAGGGGCTACTCTTCGTTGTGGTACACAGGCTTCTCATTGCGGTGGTTTCTCTTGTTGCGGAGCATGGGCTTGAGGCGCATGGGCTTCAGTAGTTGTGGCACATGGGCTCAGTAGTTGTGGCACCCGGGCTTAGTTGCTCTGCAGCATGTGGGATCTTCCCAGACCAGGGCTCAAACCCGTGTCCCCTGCATCGGCAGGTGGATTCTTAACCACTGCACCACCAGGAAAGTCCCAGTCATAAGCATCTTAACTGTGATTGTTTTAATATATCTGGGTTATATCAACACATGTCTTCTCTGATCCACGTCCCCTTCCTAAAATGTTTTTATTTTGTTACTTATAGTTTTATCTTTGTTATCACTTTATCCATAAAACACTTGCATAATTAACTTGTTAATCTACATCTTTATTCTTTATATTTAACTTCATCATATCACTCCTTTTGTAGATTAAAAAAAATAACATTTTAGTTTTCACATCTTGACTATTGTAAATGTTGCTGCAATGAGCACGGGGGTGCATATCTCTGAGATCTTGATTGCAGTTCTTTTGGACGCATACCCAGAAATGGGATTGCTGGATCATGTGTTAATTGTATTTTTAAATTTTTGAAGAATCGTCCTACTGCTTTCCATGGTGACTGCACCATTTTGCATTCCCACCAACAGTTTCTGATGGTCCCCTTTTCTCTACATACTTGCCAGTACTTATTATTTCTTGTGTTTATGATGATAGCCATTCTAACAGATGTAAAGTGATATCTCATGATTTCGATTTACATTTTCCTGATGATTGGTGAATGTGAATTTCTTTCATGTACCTATTGACCATATCTTTGTCTTATTTGAAGAAATACCTATTCAAGTCCTTAGGCATTTTTTCAATTTTTTTTTTCTCTTGAGTTGTAGGAGTACCTTATGTATTTTGGAGATTAATACCCTATCAGATATATGGTTTTATTGCAGATGTTTTCTCTCATTCCATAGGTTGTCTTTTAACTCTATTGAATGCTTCCTTTGCTGTGCAGAGCTTTTAAAATTATGATGTAATCCCACTTGTCTATTTTTTGTTTAATTGCCTGTGGTTCTGATGTCACGTCCATGAAATTATTCTCAGGATCAATGTCATGAAGTTTTTCCACCTATGTTATCTTCTAGGAATTTTAAAATTTCAGGTCTTATGTTTAAGTCTTTAATCCATTTGAGTTGGTTTTTGTGTATGCTGTAAGATAAGGCTCAATTTCATTCTCTTGCATGTGGATACTTATTTTTCCCATTACCATTTATTTATTGAAGACACTGTCCTTTCTCCATTGTCTATTCCTGACACCCTTGTCAAAGATTGGTTGACTGTATAATCTGGTTTTATTTCTGGGCTCTATATTCTGTTCCACTGGTCTATATATTTGCCTTTATCCCAGCCTGTTTTGTTTACCATGGATTTGTAATATATTTTGAAATCATGAAGTGTGAAGCCTCTAGCTTTGTTCTTCTTCTCAAGATTCATTTGACTGTCCAAGGTCTTTTGTGGTTCCATACGAATTTTAGAATTTTTTTCTATTTCTATAAAAATTGCCAGTGATACTTTGATAGGGATTGTGTTGAATCTGTAGATGGCTTTGGGTACTATGGGCATTTTAACATTATTAAATCTTCTAATCCATGAACACTGGATGTCTTTTCATTTTGTGTCTTCTTTAATTTTGATCATCAATATTTTGTAACTTTTATTATACAGATTTTTACCTCCTTAGTTAAGTTTATTTCTAAGTATTTAATTCTTTTTAATGCTGTCATAAATGGATTTGTTTTCCTAATTTTCTTTTCAGATAATTTTTATAGGTATATAGAAATGCAACTGAGTTTTGTAAGTTAATTTCATATTGTGCAACTTTACTGATTTTTATATTCTAACAGTTTTTTGGTGGAGTTTTTGGGATTTTCTACCTAAAATATCATGCTGTTTCTAAACAGGGACAGTTTTATTTCTTCCTTTCTGATTTGGATGATTGTTATTTCTTCTTCTTGCCTAATTTCTCTGCATAGAGTTCCACATATTATATTGAATAGAAATGGTGAATGGTGAATATATTGAATGCAGTGGTACTTCCTTTCATTTCTCCTGATCTTGGAGGAAAAGATTTTATTTTTTTCACTGTTGAGTAAGATGTTAGCTCTGGACTTGTCATATATGGTGTTTATTATGTTGAGATATTTGCCTTCTTTAACCAATTTGTTGAGCGTTTTTATTATGAAACGATGTTGAATTTTGTCAAATGCCTTTTCTGCATCTGTTGAGATGATCATATGATTTTTATCCTCTATTCTGTTAATGTAGTGTATCATCTTTATTGATTTGCACAGTTGTTTATAGTTGACTCATGGATTTTTTTCTTTTTCTTTGGCATCAGTTGTAATGTCATTTCTTTCATTTACAATTTTATTTATTTGAGTCTTCTCTCTTTTTACCTTAGTCCAGTTAAGGGGTTGAAAACCAGCTTATTTTTCCAAAAACAAGTCAGTTTTGTTGATTTTTTTCTTCTGCTTTTCTATTCTCTCTGTCTTTTATTTCTGCTCTGATCTATGCTGTTTCCTTCCTTCTGCTTCTTTGGTCTTCGTTTCGTCTTCTTTTCCTATTTCCTTGAGGTGTGAAGTTAGGTTCTTATTGGATATATTTCCTCTTTTAATGTAGGCTTTTATCACAGGAAACTTTTCCTCTGAATATTGCTTTTGTTGAATCCCATTAATTTTGGTATGTTGTGTTATTATTTTCAAATTGTTAAGGTTTTTTTCTAATTTCCTTTTTGATTTCTCCTTTGACCTTCTGGCTCTTCAAGAGTTTGCTATTTAATTCCCACATTTGTAAATTTTCCAGTTTGCCTTTTGCTATTGATTTCTACTTTCATCCCATTGTGGTTAGAGGAGACGCTTGGTATGATTTTAATTTTCTTAAATTTGTAAACATTTGTTTTTTGATCTAACATGATCTATAGTGGAAAATTTCCCTGTGCATTTGAGAAAAATGTATATTCTGCTGCTGTTAAGTGGAATGTTCTGTGTATGTCTGTTGGGCCCATTTGGTTACAGTGTTGTCTTCTGTTTCTTTATTGATCTTCTGTTTTGATGTTCTATCCATTAAGAGACAAGGAAGGGTATTATATAATGATAAAAGGATCAATCCACTAGAAAAATATAATTCTAAATATATATGCATCCAACATCAGAGCACCTAAATATATCAAGCAAACATTGACAGAACTGAAAGGAGAAATAGAAAGCAATACAATAATAGTAGGAAACTTCAATACCCCACTTTCCATAATGAATACATTTTCTGAAGCCTTTTATGTCTGAAATTGTGTTTCTTATGGGTGATAATTTGGTTTGATATGGAATTCTGTCTTGAAAATTACCCTCCCTCTGAAATTGAGATAATGTTCCTTTGCCTTAAAGAATGAATATTGCCAATGTTGTCAGTCTATTTTTTACTCTTTTGAAGGTGAGTTTTTCTTTTTTTCTTTCTGAAGAAGCTGAGCTGAGAAGCTCTTAAGAGCATCACTTTGTCATTGGCATTCTGAGTGTGGCTCATTAATTCATAATGCTTGTTGCTGAGTATGCCCTTTAGCATACTGAAATCTCATGTTTCTTCAGCACTTAAAAATGTAATTTTTATTTAAAAAAATAGTTTAGCTATAATAGTTTGTTCTCTCTTATATTTTCTCCATTCTCTCTCTGCATCCGCTATAAAATGCATATTGCCATTCTTCAATTGTTTTGCTTTCTAAGATTTTTCTCACCTGTTTTCTACACTTAATTTGTTCTAATTCTATGATTGTTTTTAAGTTTATTATGTAGGCATTCTGTTGATTTTTAAATTTTAATAATATTTTATGTAACAGTGTACAGTTTGCTTTCTCACTAATTACTAATATCTCTGCATAGTTCCTTTCTTAGAGCAACCTATTTTTATTTATTCTATGTTTACCTTCCTCAAGTTTTCCATGAAATATTAAATTTTTAAGAATTCTCTTGGTGCCTTAGTGACAGTTTTTCTGACTTCAGTACTTTGTTGTATGTTTTCATATTTATCTTTGTGGTGCTTATTACCCTAAAATTTCTGGTAATAGATGTGTGCTCATACCTTAACATGAAAAAAATTTTGATTAATATACAGTGCTGACATTTTTTCCTTTTCTCCCCACAGTCTGGTAAATCAGTTGTTTATAATAAACAGGGAAGCTGTAGGAAAGCTCTCTGTAGAGGGGTTGCCATGTGAATTGCTAAGCTTCTGTTCAAGTTGGCTGCATTGGCGGTTGGTAAATTGGCTGAGACCGTTCTCTTGTGCCAAACTAAGGTGTGATCTGCCCTGGCATGCCAGCATCTCTACTGGGAACAGAGCCCTCCACAGCAGATTAGCTGAAGCATTTTAAACACTTCCTTCTTTGTGTGTGCAAGAGCTGCTTGAATTTGAGGACTGAAAGTCATGAGTGTAAAATAGAACCTGTACAGCCCTTCTGCAGATAATCTACATATTTAATAACCATCCTGATTACATCTCTACCCTCTCTGTGCACCAAACAATAAGTTAGGAACTTCTCTAAAAATATCTCTGTTTACTTTGAATTTTCATATATTTGTGCATATTTGAGACTTATTCTCTTTTCTCTGGTTAATCCATTAATGTGGTCCCATGTTTTTTCTATCTCACACAAATTTGCTAAAATATCTAGTCTGCCCATGCTCATACCCCTATTCTTAGAGCTATAGTGGATGCATTCCCATTCATACATTTTATTTTTATTCCACTTAGATTTGGTAAAAATCAGAATTGGACATGTATGATAAATTGTTATTTTGCACCATTGTTTGTTTACTGCCTTATGCCAGTGAGAATTAGATTAAAAATGTTATGGCTTATCATGGCAACAATGATTATATTCTGTATTTTTTCTGTTAACTTACTCTCAACATTAATTACATATTTTTACCAGAATTACCAGCAGTTCTTTCTAACCTTCATTTTATGAGAGATGATTTATTAAATATTCAGTGCTATGCTTAGCCCCTAACATTGGCATCAAGGCTACCTACAGGTTGCATGGTTTCATATACCCACATTCATGTATATTTACATACTGGAGAAATTCTCATACATGTGCCTGAAAAGATGTAAACAAACATGTTCATGGAATACTTCTTATAGTGGGAAACAAGTAATCTGAATGTTTATCAATAAGGAAATACAGAGTCTGTGTAATTTATCCAATAAGATTTTTAAATAATATAGACCAGGCAACAGCATTAAGATACATCCCAACATATTAGTATAAACCTCAGAAGTACATAGTTGTATGACAACATCAGGTTGCAAAATAATTATACATCATGAAAACATTTATGTGCATGTTTAAAGCATGATCCAAACAATTATATCTACAAATTGTAAATGTGATCCTATATGTGTACATGTGTGCATATATGGTGTGTGTGCATGTGTGTGCATGTGTGTGTGTTTTCTAATGGGCCAGAAAAATACACAATGACATATGAGTGTCGTTGCCTCTTGGGATTCACATGTTATGAGAGGAGAAAGGGATTAGGGTATTTGTTAAAGTAGATTTAAATTTTATCTTGAATTTTTTAGCTTTATTGAGATATTGATATAAAATATATGTAAGTTTAGGGTATGCAGTATGATGATTTGATGCAACAATACATTGGGAAATGATTACCACAATAAGGTTAGTTAACACCTCCCTCATATCACATAAATACTTTTGTTTTTGCAGTGAGTACATTTAAGATTTACTTTCTTAACAAGTTTCAAGTATGTAATATAGTTTTAAATGAACTATAGTCACCATGTTGTACATTAGTTCCCCAGAACTTATTCTTCTTATAACTGAAAGTTTGTGCCCTTGGACCAACATCTCCCCAGCCCCTGTCAATCAACAGTCTACTTTCTGTATCTGCATTTTTTTTTTTTAGATTCCACATATAAATGACATCATATATCATTTGTCTTTGTCTGACTTACTTCACTCAGCATAACGCCCTAAAGGTCCATCCATGTTGTTACAAATAGCAGGATTTCCTCTTTTTTAGGGCTGAATAATATTTTTATTGTATATATACCAAAATTTCTTTATCCATTCATTCAGTAGTGGACACTTGGGTTATTTCCATATTTTGGCTATGATGAATAACTCTGTAATGAATATGGGAGTGCAGATATCCCTTTGAAATAATATTTTCATTTCTTTCATATATATACCCAGAAGTTGGGGTGCTGGACCATATAGTAGATCTATTTTTAATTTGGGGGGTAACCTCTATACTGTTTTGCATAGTGGCTGCACCAATTTACATTCCCATCGACAGTGTATTAGTGTTCCTGTTTCTCCACCTCTTCATCAGCATTTATCTCTTATAATTTTAATGATAACAATTCTGAGAGGTGTGAGGTGATCTCTCAATGTAATTTCGATTTGCATTTCTTTGATTATTAGTGATGTTGAACAGTTTTTCATTTACCTGTTGGCTGTTTTTATGTCTTTGGAAAAATGTCTATTGAAGTCCTTTGCCCATTTTTTAACCATACTATTTGTTTGTTTTTCTATTGCACTGTATCTGTTCTTTATGTATTTTGGATATTAACCCCTTAGCAGATAAATGGTTTGCACATATTTTTACCCACTCCATAGGTTACCTTTTTATTTTGCTGATTGTTTCTTTTCTTATGAAGTAGCTTTTAAATTTGATGTAGTCTCACTTGTTTATTTTTGTTTTGGTTTTTTTTGTGTCTGTGTGTGCATTTGGTGTTTTTTTCAAAAATATTTTGCCAAGACTGTCAAAGAGATTTTTCCCTATATTTCTTTTAGTAGTTTTACAGTTTGGGATCTTAAATTTAAGTCTTTAATCGATTTCAAGTTATTTTTGTGAGGTGTATGAGATAGTTGTCCATCTTTATTATTCTGCATGTGGTGTCCAGTTTTCCCAACACCACTTACGGAAGAGACTATCCTTTCCCCTTTGAGTCTTCTTGGTCCCTTGTCAATATTAGTTGATCTTACATGCTTGGGTATATTTCTGGGCTCTCTTTCTCTTCCATTGGTCTATGTGTCTAATTTTTTGCCAGTTCCAGACTGTTTTGATTATTATAGCTTTGTAAAAAGAGTTGAAATCAGGAATTGTGTTCACTCCATCTTTGCTCTTCTTTCTAAGGATTGTTTTGGCTATTCTAGCTCTATCACGGTTCCATAGGAATTTCAGATTTTTTTTCTATTTCTGCAAAAAAATGTTATTGGAATTTTGATAGGGATTGCATTGAATCTATCAAAAGCCTTGGGTAGTATGGACATTTTAACAATATTAATTTTTCCATTCCATGAACAGGAGATATCTTTCCATTTATTTGTGTTGTTTTCAACTTCTTTCATCAGTGTCTTGTAATTTTCAGTGTACGGATCTTTCACTTACTTGCTTATATTTCTTGTTTTTTCAAAGCTAGAAACAAGTAATTGTAATAGAAATATAAGTATTTAAATGTTATTCTAATTTGTTTTTATATTTTTCAAATTTAACAAAACACTTCTCCATATAATTATAAAGATTATTTAAATTTTTCTAAGGATTGAAAATGAATTTTAATTTTTTTATATTTGTGGGTTTTTTGTTGACATTTGAAACTAAACTGATGATAGGTTAATATATCAGTTGCCTAATGAATTTTCTTTTCATTGTATTAATAAAGTGATAAATTAGAACTTAGTAAGACCTTATGTATTTAAGCAAGTTTCCATTAACAGACCATGAATTGTTATAGAGAAAGAAAAATCTATCAATTAGGGCATAGGCATGTGGGCTTCCGTGGTAATGAGTTTATTATAGAAGCAAGGTTTTATAATCAATCCTAACACATAAAACTTAAAGAAGCTGTCTTTACAAAGGCATGTGGTCATACAGACCTCTTTTCTGGTTTAGGAGTGTATTTTCTAGCCAGGGGAAGGGAAAGAGTTGATCCATATGTGGACAAAGATCTTCATTCTCTTTTGCCCAGATTTCTATCAATCAGAGTCAAATAAATAGACTGAGAATTAGGTGACTTTAAATTTAGAGCATTTGCATTATTCAAGCGATACTGTGGAGATTCAAAACTTCTAAGTTTCTAACCTTCTTTC
This sequence comes from Grampus griseus, assembly GCF_964374135.1. Classification (NCBI taxonomy): domain Eukaryota; kingdom Metazoa; phylum Chordata; class Mammalia; order Artiodactyla; family Delphinidae; genus Grampus; species Grampus griseus. The sequence continues at coordinate 148,728,341 of NC_139018.1, forward strand.
TAGAAATACCTTGAGATGGAAATGGGATGCTTTTCTCTTGTGTGAAAGTGTGCATCACCAACCAGGTAAGTGAAATTCTTACAACTGAGCATCATCACCTCCCAACTCTATCCTGCCCACCTGGAAAGATCAAAATACAAGTTTGATATTGCAAATGAAAAGTTCCACACTGGGGCAGGGCTGTCAGCAGTTTTATTTAAATTCACAGGGCATAAGTATCATATCACATTTTCAAAAGTGTTTAGGGGGCCTATTCTTCTGTCTCATTTCATTAATTCCCAAAGACAGTGAAAGACAATGCAGATGAGCTTAATTATTATCTTCTTCTGCTTGAGCATGCTATGAGAAAAGATTAAGGGGAGGCGGAAGAGGAAGAGATGAAATATCCATGACACAAATTAGTATTTAGCATACATTTTGAAATCATGCTGTTTCTGCCAGCTTCAGTGCTTCTCTTTTTGGACATAGAACAGACCCAAACTCTTCATTTTTAGCTCAATTATGTTACTATCTACATTTAAAGCACATTTACTCCTAGGTTTCTGATATCTCCAAATGCCCTGCACTATATAATTTTGCATAGAAAGAATTAAACATGATTAGGTTAAAACATACAGAATCCTGCTGTAAGAACTAACACATACCCTTACCATTCTCGCCATTATGCTTTAAGCATAGGAAATTCTAGGCTTTGAGCTTACCAGTTAAATAGGAACTATGATATCATCAAATTGCCAAATTAAATAAGAAATATATTCATACAGTATGGAAAATGAGTTGCCACATTTAGATATCTATTTCAATTCTCACAGAAATAACTTGATGAAAGCACTTTGTTTAGTGCTAAAATCTAAGAATGACTCAAAGTAATGCAAGCCAAAAATTATACATATTCATGTCAACCAACAGTAAACAGATTTGAAATCAATGCCCTCTTTCATTACTAAACAGCTTCCAAGCAGTAACTGAAGTTCAAAGAAGGCACATAAAGAGCAGAAGCAGAAACTCACCCTTGTTCCCCAGAGCCCTCCCTGTATGCCCAATTTCTGCCACTGAACCTTTTCCATGAAACTCCTTTAAGGTTCTGTAGTGTGGGTACCTTTTCACTCTATGTCCTGCCAAAATTTTAGTATGTCAAAGACCCAAGTGTCTGAATGACTGAAGAATAAACCTGGTCTCAGGCCTTGATAGCAACCTCAGGTGTTCAAATTTGGGATTTGGAAAGTCATAGTAGCTAAAGGTTATTTCAGATGTTGGTTAAGTTTCTATGACCCAGACTGGAGAAACAAATATCACCGAAAAAATGTTGTGAGATCTTCACAATCCATGCTTATGTCCTTTTCACGGATACTCAAATTGAGAAGGTGAATCATCCAGAAAATTGTGAGTTTTTGCTTTAGAATTAATTGCTACTTATACACTTCTTTATCTCTTTCATCCTACACCAAATCCCCTCTAGATGCCTTTATGCAATTCTGTCTGTCCTGGAGCAGCCACTGAGAAAACATTCCAGTGTCTACTTCAGGAACTTCTAGGATGGCGATGCATACATGTGGCCATCACTCCATCCTTCTGCCCCTTGGGGCACCTCATGCAACAAGGCAGCTTTACCAAGGCCCCCTGTGTATTCAGGAAGCTTTGCTTCTCCATGGAGATGGAATTACCAAGGGCTCTGTGAGGCATATGCATCTAGTCCTGCCACCAGCACCCAGGAATCAGCAACAGTGCTGCGAACGTCCCCTCTGCTTGGCTGGTTCTGCAGCCAGGGCTTTGTTCTCTTAGCCACAGCCCTTGACAGGTGACCAGACCGAGTAGCAAGGAGATCCCCCCACCAAGTCCCTCAGAAGAGCCTGGCTTCAGCCATTTGCCATGTCTGGGAGAAGATGGTAAACCTAGTGGCTTTTCATTTCACCAAAAGAGCAGACTCGCAAGCCCATTTACTACTGGTGCAACTCAAAAGATAGGCATTTCTTCCTGCTTGTTATCTTCAGGCCAACCTCTGTCTGTGTTAGCAGACAATAGGACAGTCCTACTGTCCTATTGTCTGCTAACACCATGCAGACACATCCATTCTATAACTTTGCTGTTAATACTGAGCACACGATGAAAAATCAGTGGACATTTAAGTGAATAAACAGCTGGAAGGAGTGAGGCCAAACTACTCCATCTCCTACCACTGCCATAAATCCATGAAGGGAACCCTGTCATACATATTTTCCATTCGATAAAAAAGATCTTACTGTAGAAAGCTATGAAAAAAAAGGAAAACTGTAAAAAAAAATGAATAATTGGAAGTGAAAATAATTATAACTTCAAAAATGCATCCAAGAGAGTAATTAACATAAGGACCCTGATAACATTTTAAATGCTGAGTTAGGAGACCATATTGGGAGATTGCTCTATGACATGGAGTAAAATTATTAAGAAAAATGAATGTTATGAGAGAAAACCTGAGAGCCATGGAAAAGAATAAATGTAAATCTCTGTAAGAAGTCCAGATGAAAATGGAGTAATCAAAGACACAGTGAAAAAACACTTTTCTGAAAAAAAAAAAAGTAAGGGGCTTCCCTGGTGGCGCAGTGGTTGAGAGTCCGCCTGCCGATGCAGGGGACACGGGTTCGTGCCCCGGTCTGGGAAGATCCCACATGCCGCAGAGCAGCTGGGCCCGTGAGCCATGGCCGCTGAGCCTGCGCGTCCGGAGCCTGTGCTCCGCAACGGGAGAGGCCACAACAGTGAGAGGGCCCGCGTACCGCAAAAACAAACAAAAAAAAAACTTTCTGAGGTAAAAGTAAACTCAGTTTTCCAAATTGAAATGTCTTGTTGAGTATAAGGGAGATTTGAAAATAAGATAAACATATTCTAGTAAAATGCATAATTTTAAGGATGATGAAAGAATCAACAAACTTCCAAATAGAGAAAATAAATTATGTAGAAAGGGAAGATCAAATTAGCATCAGTCTTATCAACTCTGATAATGGTAACACCTCACAGGAAACCATGAAAGTTCAATTTATATAACTATCCTATTTCATTGACTGGCAAAAACAAAACCTATGTAAGTTATGTATTTATTATTGTTATTAAAAAATGGTAACTGCCATAGCAGAGTAAAATAGTTTTTGTACTACCAGGAGATTATAGAATTGTGATCTGAGCATTTTAGAACAGGTTAAAAATGTTCTTCATGGCTTCAGAGGGGAAGAAAAAGACATTTCAGACAAACATGGAATAGACACACTTTTAGAACAGTAGACATTTGTGAAATAAGCATCTGAAATCTGTCAAATTAAAATTGAATCAGGAAAAAAAAGCCAAAGGCAAGGGCTGACATGACAGAATAAGAGCAATGAAATGAATACATTCCTGATGTTAAATTTAGAAAAGTTGATAACAGTAATTTTAAGTATAATGAAATTGTTAGTAATATGCTATTACATTTTCATAATAAATATATTATTAAAATGAGTAATCACCTGGCACTAAAAGTCTGGATAAGTTTAATAAAATAGGGATATGGGCATAAGAGAATCATAGCATAACACTTTGCTAAAAGTCTCACGATGGGATATTATATATTTCTTGATTTTGATAATTATATTTTTGTTTACTTATGTTTCACTCATAAAACAGTCCAGTAGTGAAATAAAAACTGTTTATTGAGATATTTAACAACTCAGCCAAAGCAAGAGAAAGAAAAATGAAAACACAGAAGAAATGATAAAAAGAAAATATAAAACATGCCATGAATAAGTCCTAGTACAAAAAAATTTACAGAAGGATTTTTTTTTAATAAAGGAATAGGAAAATTTATAATGTAATAGAGTATTCCATGCAAGGATGTAATTGTCTTTTAATTTATGTATCAAAGACAGAAGTACAAACTATTATTACTACTATGTTTTACTTCACTGGTTTTGGGTGCGAAATAAAGTTTATTTTATTTTAATTTGTATGCAATTTTAAAGTACACTTAACTGCACATACTTAAGCTGTACAGTTTGATCAGTTTTGTATTCATCTGTAAAACCAGCACCAAAATCAAGATAACCCAATCTATTTTATTTCAATGTGTAAACCATGGTGACTTCAACCATAAATTTTCCCTAACAGGATGTATCCTTCGTCAGTCTTTATCCTTCTTAAGTATATTAGGTAGATTCATTTCCTAGGACTGCTGTAACACATACCTCATACTGGGTGCCTTAAACATCAGAAATTATTGTCTCACCGTCCTCAGCTGGAAACTGAGACCAAACCATTAGTAGGGTCGATCTCTCCTGAGGTCTCTCTCCTTGGTGTGTAGACCGTCGTGTTCTCTCTGTGTCCTCCCATGGTCATCCTTCTGTGCGTGTTTGTGTCCTGATCTCCTCTAATAAGGACACCAGTGATACGGGATTAGGGCCCCACCCTAATGACCTCCTATTAACTCAATCGTCTCTTTAAAGACTGCCTTCAAATGCAGTCACATTCTGAGCTCTGGGGAGTTAGAATTTCACATAGGACTTTTGATGGGACACAATTAAACCCATAACAGTGGAGATTCCCAGAATCCCAAATCCATCTGGTGGTCATTCTCTTCCCACCAGTCATCTGTCTCAGCTCATTCACCAACAAATAACTAATGATAATCCCGAATCACTCACTTATTCATACCATGCATTTAGTGCTTCTGAAACTGTTCTGTTTAACCCAAGGTGGCTGGGTGTTTTTGGGGTGATGGAAGCTGAGTAGAGAGAGATTTATACGTGGAAGCTGCAGAACCTGACCCTGAAGTCAGATCCCCTTTCACAGTGGGGAGTGAGGAAGGAGGTGAGGACCCCACACGCTAAATACTAAGAAATTTCTTGGTGATTTAATACTTGAAAGTCAGGGCAAAATTCTCAAGCTCTTTGAGTCTCACAAGTTACAATTGAAATGCAAATCAAAACTACAATGAGGTATCACCTCACACTGGTCAGAAGGGCTATCATCAAAAAATCTACAAACAATAAATGCTGGAGAGGGTGTGGAGAAAAGGGAACCCTGTGGGAATGTAAATTGATACGGCCACTATGGAAAACAGTATGGAGGTTCCTTGAAAAACTAAAAGTAGAACTACCATATGACCCGACAATCCCACTACTAGGCATATACCCAGAGAACAAATGCACCCCAGTGTTCATAGCAGCACTATTTACAATAGCCAGGACATGGAAGCAACCTAAATGTCCATCAACAGAGGAATGGATAAAGAAGATGTGGCATATATATATATATATATATATATATATATATATATATATATATACACAATGGAACATTACTCAGCCAGAAAAAAGAATGAAACTGGGTCATTTGTAGAGACGTGGATGGACCTAGAGAGTGTCATACAGAGAGAAGTAAGTCAGAAAGAGAAAACCAAATATCATATAATAACGCATATATGTGTTATCTAGAAAAATGGTATAGATGATCTTATTTGCAAAGCAGAGATAGAAACACAGACGTAGAGAACAAATGTATGAATACCAAGGGGGAAAAGAGGAATTGGGAGACTGGGATTGACACATACACATTATAGATACTATGTATAAAATAGACAACTGATGGGAACATACTGTAGAGCACAGGGAACTCTACCTAATGCACTGTGGTAACCTAAATGGGAGGGAAGTCCAAAAGGGAGGGGATATCTGTATGTGTATGGCTGATGAATTTTGTTGTGCAGTGGAGGCTAACACAACATTGTAAAGCAACCACACTCCAATAAAAATTAATTAAAAAAAATTTGAGCTTTAATATAAGTGTGCCCAGCCCAGAAGAGCAAACTCATACAGCCAGCTCCTAGATTTGGGAGAAAATGTCAATGTTGATTGTTGTGTAGCACTGTGGAGTTTGTGGTTGCTTATGTAGCATCATCATGGCCTTAGATAACTAACTGATACAGAAATTGGTTCTGAGGAGTAAGGTGCTGACATAACAAAAATTTTTCATGTACAGACCTGGCATTTAGACTGGAGGTGGGGATGTAAGAAAAACTGTGAGCAAGTTACTGGAAATTTTTGAGGAAAAAGTACTGACGGAATTGTCATTGGAGGCTCCAGAATGGTGAGCCATCTTATGTGTTTGAGAAATAATTGCAATTCTGTCATTTGCAGTAACTGGGAAGATGGAAAATATACCTAATGAACTGTTAAGAGTTGGCTAACAGGACCTCCAGCCAGAATATTGAAAGAGCTTGATTTCAGGTGAATACTAGAAGGTTTGAAAACCACAAGATGAGTGAAATAAAGAGCTGGCCAATTTTTAATTCAAATTTAGAGGCGTTGTATAGAGGTCTGGTCTTGTGAGTTTGGAAAATAAAGCTGTTTCTCATCTTTCATCTCTCTCCAGCCAGCAAAGGGCTCTCAAAATAATATATAGCCTGGGGCACAGATCAAATCAATGGTGTGGCAGTAAGAACCTTTGTTAGGATCTCTGGAAGATTTGAGGCAGTGCCTAATAGACACTTTGAACTAAACAAAGGACTTCAAAGGGCTGACCCCCAACAGACTGACATGTCCAGAAGAGCACAGATCAAGACTAAAGAGTTTGTTTGGAAAAGAATTGTGAGTTTGTCTTTTTTTTTCAAATGGATTGAAATTGAATCAGATACAAAGAAGTCTGCAGGTTTTTCATGGGAGTTTCACAGGTTCAAGGGCCACAGACATGGACTGAACGGCACTGAAATTGTCGAAATACAAAAAGAGCTCTGAGCTCCCAGCTTTCCTTGAGCAGGAAGCAGACTAAGGAGTCTGTTCAGCTGCCAACATGAACCGTTTCTGCAGAATTAGCCATTTAAGGTGACGGCTAAGAAGGACAGATTTCTCAAAGACTGAATCTAAGAACCATAGGGGCCATTTCCAGGGCAAACAGGACCCAGTCAAGGCACATACCCTCCTAGAAAGGGAATAGTGTCAGCATTTGCCCTGCAGGATTACAGAATTTCTAAGGACCAGAGACTGCTTTGTGTTTTTTTCTCTTTTTTTTTCTTCCCCCTTTCAAGCAATCTTCAGTTGGGCCTGTTTCTGTGGTTGTTCTGTCTCATCATTGCATGTTTGGGATGTGGGGGGAAATAAGTTGTCTTTTCAGTTCCCAGGTCTCCAGACCATGTACTGTCTCCAGACAGCAGGGTACACATTTTTTTTTTTCAACTTCGTCTTCAGGGACTTCATATGGGTGCCTTGAAATTGGCAGTGCAGGGACTTCATATAGGTGCCTTGAAATTGGCCTTGGCGGGAGTATTTACATCAAAGAGTTCAACTGATGCTACAAATCAGGGTTGTTTTCCCCCAGAGAATTAGTTGTTAAATATTTATGAGCACACTACCATGCCTGGATGAAGAAGAGCCACTTCTGAACCTGACAAAGATGATAAGGTCTTCAACTTCAAGCCAAACTCAGTGATTGAATGAGACTTTTGAAGGACTTAGGAGTATATTTTTACACAAGAGAAAGTGAATAATTGAAGCCAGAGGGCCGGTGATGGTAGATTGATTGCATTGATGGCCGTAATTAATGGCCTCTGGTCTCCATGCCCTTCTCAATATGAGTAGTTCCTCCATTCCATAGCAGATTCTGTTTTCTCACCCTGTGAATCAGGTGTGGAGGACAAAATGGTGCATGGGTGTCCCTGCAGGCCTTGTTTTCTTCTGTTGGCTGACTTGCAGGGTTCTCTTGATTTCATCTGGAAACCAGATGGTCTGCTGGAGAATGAGTGTCCACGTGGGGTATGATCATCTCAGTTGGGGCCTCCTAGGTGACTCTTCCCAGTGACCAGACAGCTGGACGGAGATGTACCACTGAGCCCAGACAGGGTCAGCCAAGCCCGGCCCAGAAGACCAAAATAAACTGACCCACAGAATTCTAAATATTTATAGATAATAATGTGAACATTCTTTGATTCTTGAGTTAGTCTATACATAAGTGGAAAATTGCAAGTGAGTTATAATTTTTCTATCTTGAAGCACAAGATTTGTAGGGACTTATAAGTGATTTTGTAAGGCATTATCTGTATATTTCTTTTTATTTAAGAGGAGACCAACTTATTAATCACTATATAATATGTTGGTCATCATTCTACATATTTTAAAAGAAGCAATGAAAATATTTCACCCTGAAGGATTTTTCAATTTACCTGAACAAAATGTTTGAGGCAGAACTGAGCAATCTACTCTAAGAGTTGTGTCTCACTTTGGTCTTTCTGCAATTATAGATCCAATTTTTCACCCATCTTTATATGTTTTATTCTAACTGGAAAATGATATTTCCATGCAAATTATTCATACATAAATACCATTAGCTTAAATTTTAGTTAAACTGTTATAGTGTATTGAACATTAACTTAGGGTGGAGTCTTTTCAAAAAGTAAAACTAAAAAAAAGCTACAACCACCAGCAACACAGTTATCTCAAGCACTCAGTCCATGATCTGGGTGTTTTGTTGTCTAAATAACAGGGCACTTTTCAGAATTAGATCCCCAGTTAGTGTATTTTTAATGTCGATTACTAATTTCACTCATTTTGTGTAAAATCATCATCTTTTTGTGAATTCATAGAGTCTCACTCATATGATTTGCAGGAAAAAGGAGAGTATTATGAACCCCATTTGAATGTTTTGGAATTTTGTAATTATTAGGTTTAAGTGTTATCAGACAGAAACACAATATTAAAAAGGATTAGTTTTTAATAATTTGTGCATTTTCATTATCAATTAACTAGTAAATTAAACCTCAAACTTATCTGTTCTTTTTGTAGCAAACAATAACAAAGAAAAACAAGACAAAATTCATATTTATACAAATTATGACTTGGACATGCTATGGAGTGAAGACACAGTTATGGAATAGGAAGACTTTGTCTTTGCTAGTGCAGAAATTAATGATTTCAAAATAACTTCAGGGAAATTTTAAAATATGTAAGAAAAATTCACTTTATTATGGAATTTTTATCTCAGATTTAATCTATTTCTTGTCCCAATGTGAAATTTTATATTCTAAAATGTGTATTCAGTGGACTTCATTATGACTATAAGAAGCATTGTCTTTATTTGTAAATTTGACTCATGAAACGAAGGACTATTCATGTTAAAAAGTTCAATTCAAGTTCTGCCACAAGAAATCATTTTTTAAATAAATGAGATATTATTATTACTATTATAAATAGTATTATTATTAACATTCATGTTTTGTTAACACTGTACATCATTACCTAGGGGAGTAAATAATGTTATCACATCCACTATAAATTGTTTCTGTATTGAATGTAAAGCACCATATGACTACATGAAAACTTTTTTTCAAAGAGAATGTTAGTGTCATGGTTAATATCACAAGTTTTATGATAAAATAGAACCCAGAATTTTTTTCCTTCACTTAGCTCATTATTGTCTTTGAGTAAATTACTTAAAATCCATAACCCTTATTTTTATTTGAAAAAATCAAAATGATATAATAATGATAATGGCTATATAAAAGAAACATTGAGAATAATATTAATAATAATGGCTATATAAAAGAAACATTGAGGAATAACTACTATATATAAACAGGAAAAAATACAGTAAGTGATTTCCCAGAAAGGAGTTGAAATAAAAGCACAAAACAGGCATTTTCTCCACGAAACACTAATGAAATTAAGAATAGTGAAAAACAAGGATATGATAAAAGCATATAGTGCTTTGTATTTGAAAAATTCATGGCTTAGAAAATAAATAAGATGTTTTTCTTTATATTTCTTTTTATCCTTAGAATGGCCACTTAGGACATATCTTGTTATGAAGAAACACTTCCCTGAAGTTCAATTATGCTTTTGGTTTAACTTCATTTTTATACTAACGTGGACTTCAAGTAAAATTAAATAACAGTATTAAATACCATGCAGACTCCAATTCCATGTATTAGTGAAGGATTGTTCTCCCTGTGTCTCTAACACTACCCAGCAATCCTCCAGATTCTATTTACACAAACACACACACACACACACACACACACACACACACACGGGGAGAGAGAGAGAGAGGGAGATTCGCTTGATTAATAATTACCTGATAGGGCTTCCCTGGTGGCGCAGTGGTTGAGAGTCCACCTGCCAATGCAGGGGACACAGGTTCGTGCCCCGGTCCGGGAAGATCCCACATGCCGCGGAGTGGCTAGGCCCGTGAGCCATGGCCGCTGAGCCTGCACGTCCAGAGCCTGTGCTCCGCAATGGGAGAGGCCACAACAGTGAGAGGCCTGAGTACTGCAAAAATAATAATAATAATAATAATAATTACCTTATAAAAATTGTAAAACCGTTACTGGAATTTGGGGTAATTTGTTATTTCTTTCTTATATATTATGCCTTGCTTGAATCTCTACAAAGAGTTTATGTCCTTTTTTCAAAAATAATAAGATTACTAGTCTATTAAAATTAAGCAGCAGTTATTAAGTAAGTGTACAAGTGTAAAGTGAGTTATTTCAGAACAAATTCTTTTTCCCTCTCTTTGTACTTATCAGTGTGTCACAGAGTCTTTCTTTTCCTTCTCTCCTTATAGTTTGTTGTCTCTTCTTACTCCTGTTACATCTGTGTAGGAGACCTATGGTGATATCAGATGTAAGAAATATCATTCGTGAGATGAAGATGGCTGTGTTAGTGACCTCCACACTTTTCAGCCTGATCATTCTAGAGTTTTCAAGATGAGTTATCAACATGTTCTTTCCTTAACTTCTGTTTCTATGGCAACATTTCCTCCTAGCTTGCCATCTATATGCCGTTTATTTTTCTATTACCTACATTTACTTATTACATGTTATTTTTTTAACATCACCCCATTACTTCTTTTTACCTTCCATCTTACCTAACTCCTGGCTCCAGGGTTTGAAGAGTTTAGGTATCTCCACACCAGTAACTCCAGTCAGTATTTATAAGGATGGGACACATGCTTCTCCTAGCTTAGATTCTTCACCATTCTCTTCTCCAAATTCTTCACTAATAAAAAATTTATTGTAACCTTTAATTTTCTTCAATTTAATTTAACTTGTTTCTAGCTCAGTTTATTCTTGGTTGTTTTTGAAAAAAGAGTCCCAGTGTTGACACAGCAACAGCACAACATTTCTAGTCGCTGTTACTAAGAAACACAACTCTTGATTTCATATGGTTCAGCTCTTAACTCTTACAGAAATTATTTTCTGCTGAGCAGTCTTCTCTTTTCCAGGAGTAGGGTTTTTTATTTTATTTTTATTTCTTTCCTCTAATATTTTGAAAAAGAAGAAGACAAGCTCTTAATCTCTGAGACTTTTCTAGCTTTTCTAGTGAAGGCATGGGATGCTGTGAGTTGATTTCTAATGAACCTCCAACAGTCTGAGTCTGTGTAAAAGGGTTAGCATGACCCATGATCTTGAACTTCAACAGAGGTTAGATTGTTTTGAACCATAACCACGTATGTTAAATATAGTTAAAACATTTAGTGCAGCCATCACAGATTCAAACATAAGCACATGTTTTATACCGTTACTAGATGGTAAGTGGATGCGTTGAGGAAGAGCGGGAGCCCAGTTCTGAGGAGACCTGGGCAGGGCACTGTGTGGGACTAACCAGGATGCTTAGAGTCTCAGAGGGACCCGACTCATTGGGAATCTGCACGGCGGGCAGAGGTGGGAACCCCAAAGGGCAGTAGGTGGCCACTGTACATTGCAAGAATGACTACACCAGGACAGTCGTGGCCACAAGAAATTGCCTGGGGGAGAATTACCAAAAGTGAATGGTGGTTACAAAATCAACCCACCAAGTGAGTTACAGAGTCCAGTGAATGGCTCTAGATATTTATAGACATGCTCAGATCAGTTTGGAGACCTTTGATGGCTAAGTATGCCTATATTGTTTTTTCTTTTTAAATTCAGGTCTTACAATGACAGTTTGTTAAGCAATAAATGAATGCTGCTGGTCAGCCACCATTTTCATGATGCTCAGATAAGCAGGGGGAATTTGTGTCACAGGAAAAACTGTGAATTTTGTTACAAATGATTTGTCTTTCTATTTACTCTTCTGCCTTCCACCGTTAAGCTATCATATTTTGTAAGTGATGGAAAGGAGGAGGAAAGGAGAGGGGAGGGGAGGGAGGAGAGGAGGGGAGAGGAGGGAGCATCTCTGCAGTCCACTGAGAAGCAGTATAGACGTTCCTTGTGTGAAGCATATCTGGGCTGTTCACAAATTTACAATGATACCTGTCACCCTTGAGGTTGGGTGCAGCCATGTGAATTGCTTGACCAATTAAATGTGAACAAATACAAAGGATGTCACTTTCTAGGCGTCACGTTAGAGCTAGGAAGCATTTTCTATATTCCTTTTTCTTGCTTGACAATGGAAAGCATGCATTGAGCATATATACACTTTTGTTGTAAAAATTCATTGAGATTTGGGGATTTTTCTTAATGCAGCTAACTATACACATCTTGACTGATACATCATGTTAGTTCCCTAAAGAACAGATGTTTCCTTTCTTTCATGATTGTGTTCCAAACCTAATGTTCTTCTGATTGTTCTGCCGCAAGTGGTTGCTCTAAACTAAGTATGGTAAAAGGAGGCTGAAATTTCAACTCATCAAATGCACCCTTCCTGTTTCATGAATTCCAGTCTTACCCAGTACATAACACCATCTTGACAGGCTTTCTCAATTTTCGAAAAAAATATTAACTGTGCCCAGAAGACATTTTTCTTCCATTATGAAATGGTGAAATGCACAAATGTGTTAAGACCGGAGAAGGTAGAGGTCTCACAAAGTGCCTCTATTCTGTATTCTTTACTTTTGGTGACTCTTTTCTTACCATGTACTAGTGCGCTGCTGAATCCTCAAATTGGGAATGCTTTCATTCTGTGTTTTCAGGACCAGTTCAGACGGGGCATATGACTTCCTGTTTCAAGACTGGACTTGTGTTCAGCATCTCCATTTCCTCCCCATGTTGCTACCATATTCTCTTTGATGGTTTTCATGGTATTATTATGCATACTGTAATTTTAAAATGCTGTTAACAGCAGTCTGAGGGAATTGAAGGGAAAGAAGGGATGTAAGACAGATTTGCAATGATTTGTGTGAAATTATTCCATTATTAAAAATTCAGTTACTGTTCTTATGTAATGTATGCCACCTTCATCAAATATAGTCTTTTACTACCTGTCTGAACAAACATGTGTTAAAGGTTTGACCATTCCTCTGGATACATTATCTATCACGTTTCATTTGTCTGAATACACATGGTCTATGATTCAATTTTAGGAGGTGTCATTTATAAAATATGCAGTTCCCTGCTATTTGGGAAAACTTATCTGCAGATTATTAATATAATTCACTTGGTAATAACACCTTCAGATCTGGTACAACATACATTTTCTGTGTGTATTAACAGTAATGAAGAATAGGCATTATAGTGGTGCTACATTAGGGAAAGATAAAACGCCCCATTGGGCTTTAAAAAGGAGCCCAGTACAAATGTGACATTTACTTAACTATAGAGCATGAATGGTAATGCTACAATTATGTTAAGAGCTGTAGAAGTATTATTAAAATCTTTTAAAACAACCAGTCTCTGCCCACCCCACCCCCCTTGGAGGCTTGCTTTATCCTTTTATGAATCGTCTCTGTTATAGAGTCACGGCTTTGGCTGCAGCAGCCGGTCCAGGGCCAGGTGCTGTTGGGAAAATTATACAATTTGATGACTGCAGTCTGGAATCTGAAGCAGTTGATTTCCAGTAGAAAAAATGAAGTTCCTTCTCATACTGTGTTCACTAACCATGCATATCTTGGTCCATATTTCTAGTGGCATTATTTGGTGGTGTTCATAACCTGGTAAACATCTGCTCATTGTTGGTATGTGGCTTTGTTTTTGTTCTGGTTTGGTTTTCTTGTTTGCTTTTACTTTGATAATTTTTATGTGCTTTTTTATTTACCACACTTATAATTTTAGAGTACAGATAATAGAAGAGAGTCTCTTTATTTTGAATATGGCATCCAGTGGCAACTGAATACACTCTGAATATTTTCTCTTGAAAAGTCACCAAAGTGAGTAAAAAAATTAGTCAAGTCCCCTTTATTTCTATCCATGGCTAGAAATTACAACCTTTTTGGAGGATTTTTTTTCAGTGACTAACTATTGGAAGTAGAATAAACATTGTCGTATATAACCTGCATATCTATCCACTGTATGATTTCGCAAAATTCTTTAAATTAAAATTAATAGGAGGACCTTCAAGATGACAGAGGAGTAAGACATGAAGATCACCTTCCTCCCCACAAATACATCAAAAATACACCTACATGTGGAACAACTCCTACAGAACACCTACTGAATGATGGCAGAAGACCTCAGACTTCCCAAAAGGCAAGAAACTTCCCAAGTACCTGGCCATCTGGCTGACAGGGTCTTGGTGCTCTGGCCGAGTGTCAGGCCTAAGCCTCTGAGGTGGGAGAGCTGAGTTCAGGACACCGGACCACCAGAGACCTCCCGTCCCCAAGTAATATCAATTGGTGAGAGCTCTCCCAGAGATCTCTGTCTCAACACTAAGACCCAGCTCCACTCAACAATCAGCAAGCTCCAATGCTGGACACCTCATGCCAAAAAACTAGCAAGACGGGAACACAACACCACCCATTATCAGAGAGGCTGCCTAAAATCATAATAAGTTCGCAGACATCCCAAAACACACAACCAGATGTGGTCCTGCCCACCAGAAAGACAAGATCCAGCTTCATCCACCAGAATGCAGACATCAGTCCCCTCCATCAGGAAGCGTACACAAGCCACTGAACCAACCTTACCCACTGGGTGCAGACACCAAAAACAACGGGAACTATGAACCTGCAGCCTGCGAAAAGGAGACCTCAAACACAATAAGTTAAGCAAAATGAGAGGACAGAGAAATACGCAGCAGATGAAGGAGCAAGGTAAAAACCCACCAGATCAAAGAAATGAAGAGGAAATAGGAAGCCTACATGAAAAAGAATGGAGTAATGATAGTAAAGATGATACAAAATCTTGGAAATAGAATGGAGAAAATACAAGAAATGTTTAACAAGGACCTAGAAGAACTAAAGAGCAAACAAACAATGATGAACAACACAAAAAATGAAATTATAAACTCTCTAGAAGGAACCAATAGCAGAATACTGAGGCAGAAGAACGAATAAGTGACCTGGAAGATAAAATAGTGGAAATAACTACCACAGAGCATAATAAAGAAAAAAGAATGAAAAGAATTGAGGACAGTCTCAGAGACCTCTGGGACAACATTAAATGACTGACATTTGAATTATAGGGGTCCCAGAAGAAGAGAAAAAGAAAGGGACTGAGAAAATATTTGAAGATATTATAGCTGAAAACTTCCCTAACATGGGAAAGGAAATGGTCAGTCAAGTCCAGGAAGTGCAGGGAGACCCATACAGGATAAATGCAAGGAGAAAAACGCCAAGACACATATTAATCAAACTATCAAAACTTAAATACAAAGAAAAAATATTAAAAAGCAACAAGGGGAAAGCAACAAATAATACACAAGGGAATCCCCATCAGGTTAACAGCTGACCTTTCAGCAGAAACTCTGCAAGCCAGAAGGGAGTGGCAGGACATATTTAAAGTGATGAAAGGGAAAAACCTACAACCAAGATTACTCTACCCAGCAAGGATCTCTTTCAGATTCGACAGAGAAATTGAAAGCTTTAGAGACAAGCAAAATCTAAGAGAATTCAGCAGCTTTACAACAAATGCTAAAGGATCTTCTCTAGGGAAGAAACACAAGAGAAGGAAAAGACCTACAACAACAAACCCAAAACAATTAAGAAAATGGGAATAGGAACATACATATCGATAATTACCTTAAATGTAAATGGACTAAATGCTCCCACCAAAAGACACAGATTGGCTGAATGGATACAAAAACAAGACCCATATATTTGCTGTCTACAAGAGACCCACTTCAGACCTAGAGACACATACAGATTGAAAGTAAGGGGATGGAAAAAGATATTTTATGCAAATGGAAATCAAAGGAAAACTGGAGAAGCAATTCTCATAACAGGCAAAATAGACTTTATATAAAGACTATTACAAGAGACAAAGAAGGACATAACACAGTGATCAAGGGATCAATCCAAGTAGAAGATATAACAATTGTAAATATTTATGCACCCAATGTAGTAGCACCTCAATACATAAGACAAATGCTAACAACCATAAAAGGGGAAATCAACAGGAGCACAATCATAGTAGGAGACTTTAACACCCCACATTCACCAATGGACAGATGATCCAAAATGAAAATAAATAAGGAAACAAAGCTTTAAATGACACATTAAACAAGATGGTCTTAATTGATATTTATGGGACACAACAGAATACACTTTCTTCTCAAGTGCTCATGGAACATTCTCCGGGATATATCATACTTGGGACACAAATCAAGCCTTGGTAAATTTAAGAATATTGAAATCATATCAGGTATCTTTTCCAACCACAACTTTGTGAAACTAGATATCAATCACAGGAAAAAATCTTTAAAAAATAAAAACACATGGCGGCTAACCAATACACTATTAAATAACCACAAGATCACTGAAGAAATCAAAGAGGAAATCAAAGCATACCTAGATTTTATTTTTGTGTATGGTGTTAACACCTAAATGTAAGGCCAGACACTATCAAACTCTTAGAGGAAAGCATAGGCAGAAAACTCTATTTCATATATCACAGCAAGATCCTTTTTGATCCACCTCCTAGAGAAATGGAAATAAAAACAAAAAGAAACAAATGGGACTTAATGAAACCTGCAAGCTTTTGCACAGCAAAGGAAATCATAAACAAGATGAAACGACAACCCTCAGAATGGGAGAAAATATTTACAAATGAAGCAACTGACAAAGGATTAATCTCCAAAATTTACAAGCAGCTCAGTATCAGAAAAACAAACAACCCAATCCAAAAGTGGGCAGAAGACCTTAATAGACATTTCTCCAAAGAGGAAATACAGATTGCAAACAAACACATGAAAGAATGCTCAACATCATTAATCATTAGAGAAATGCAAATCAAAACTACAATGAGATATCATCTCACACCAGTCAGAGTGGCAATCATCAAAAAATCTACAAACAAATGCTGGCAAGAGTGTGGAGAAAAGGGGACCCTCTTGCACTGTTGGTGGGAATGTAAATAGATACAGCCACTATGGAGAACAGTATGGAGGTTCCTTAAAAAACTAAAAAGAGAACTACCATACGTCCCAGCAATCCCACTCCTGGGCATATACCCTGAGAAAACCATAATTCAGAAAGAGTCATGTACCACAATGTTCACTGCAGCACTATTTACAATAGCCAGGACATGGAAGCAACCTAAGTGTCTATCGATAGATGAATGGATAAAGAAGATGTGGCACATATATACAATGGAATATTACTCAGCCATAAAAAGAAATGAAATTGAGTTATTTGTAGTGAGGTGGATGGACCTAGAGTCTGTCATACAGAGTGAAGTAAGTCAGAAAGAGAAAAACAAGTATCATATGTTAACACATACATATGCAATCTAAAAAAAAATGGTTCTGAAGAACCTAGGGGCAGGACAGGAATAAAGACACAGACATAGAGAATGGACTTGAGGACACAGGGAGGGGGAAGGTTAAGCTTGGACGAAGTGAGAGAGTGGCATTGACATATATACACTACCAAATATAAATAGCTCGTTAGTGGGAAGCAACCGCATAGCACAGGGAGATCAGCTTGGTGCTTTTTGGCCACCTAGAGGAGTGGTATAGGGAGGTGGGGGGGAGAAGCAATAGGGAGGGGATATGGGGATATATTTATTCGTATAGCTGATTCACTTTGTTACACAGCAGACAGTAACACAACAATGTAAATCAATTATACTCTAATAAAGTTGTTAAAAAAATTAAGTCATTGGTCAAATCAAAGTTTTGAATTAGCATGGAGTGGTTATTTTTGTGTTTTATGGTGGATTATGTCAATTCTGAAATAAGCTTTTTCTTATATTTCTCTCTTATTGGTCATTTTAGGCAATAATACCTTGTGTTTGCATTAGTGGGATTCTAGGATAATTTATTTTTAAGACCACTGAGAAACAGGTCAATATTGCCATATGTTTTGTTGGTTTTCTATATTGGTAGGAAGATACTTTACTGAATTAATCCAATATAATTAGTTTTTGTCTAAAAGAGGGAACAATCTTTTTTACTTAAGCTGCAATTTACCCAAGAATATTTCTGGGTTCATACTTTATTAACTTTGAAGTTTTCTTAAAGTAAATGAGGATTTCCAATAATCATCACAGACCTTAATAATGAAGAACATAAAACTTCCCAGAGAATCAATATTTGAATGCTGCTTTAAGCTGTTTTTACACATCATTAATTTTGATATGTCTCAAATTAATATCATTAATAAATGGACTCATTACATTGTAATAATAATACATATTGTTTAAAATATTTTGAAAAGTTTTAATTTTTTCCCACCAATATATTATATGTGACATATGAGATCTTTGAGGAAAATGAAGTTTTGAGCTCAAAATTAGTTAAAAGTTATAAATGCATTTAAGTTTCCTTGTTATTAGTAGTTATTATTAACAGTAGTTATTATTAACTGATGATGACTTTATCATCTTAAAGTATGAGGTATGGGGATGACATAGTTTCTAATACTGTGTTCGTTTTCTTTTCCTCATAAGGAACAGGTAACATTGAATGATAATAGAAGTTAGCAAGGCAAGTAATTAAATGTGTCTTAACTCCTTACTTTCCAAGGTGAATCCTTCCTTCATTTACATGTGGTGTTCTCTCTCTGGCATCTGACCTGCTCTCTCAGAAGAACTAGGGCTATGAATTGTCCTTAATCATCTGGGAGAAGCAGCTCAATCCAGTTTAGACATGTGTTTATTGATGGCCCTTTGGCAATGAGCACGTCACTAGACATGGCAAGAATAAATAAGAAAGGAAGTGTTCTATCTCTGCCCTTGCATTTCCATAAAACAAAACGTGGGTATCACTTGGAATAAGGCCCATTCTACATGACAGACGATGAGAGATCATATTCACGCAAGCCTAGTAGTCCAGTAAGTCTCTCTTCAGAATTCTTTCCAGTGATCTTGTCAACTCAATTAAAATGTGATAATCTGGCACCCACATAACTAGATAACTTACCAAATGATAGTCAAGCATTGTCTCACTACTTCAACCTGACCATAGGGGCGTCTGTCCATATCTACATCTACATCTTTGTCTGTATCTGTATCATCTATCTATCTATCTGTAGATAGATAGATAGATGATAGATACATAGATACGTAGATAGGTAGATAGATAGATATGCACTGTATATACAGAAACATTAAAATGTTTAATCAGTCTAAAAACACACGCACTATCTTTTACTAGCTCTGTTCTAAAGAGGACTTTCTTTTTCACAATTTCATTGTGAGTCTTGGGTTGCCTACCTCTATAAGTCTAATTAATATGTTTATACACAGGATAGTCATACATCCTAGCTTCTGCCTACTGTCCTGACATCTTTTCTGGTTTAGAATTTGCTCCAATTCATTTAAAAAATTGTTTTAATAACATGCCATTTTAAATTTCATTAAAGTAAGGTAGGATAGGTATAATAGATTTCTAATTTGCAGTTCCAGTTTCTACTGTGAAGGAAGATCTTACTCTTAATTCTTGATTAAATCTGAAAAATCATTAGCGATGGTCTTTCCTCCCCATTCCCCAGATTCTACAGCAACTATTTGGGCTGCAGCGCCTCCAGCTGGTCACCCCATGTGCTTGATCCATGTGGAAGCCTGTGAAATGCATCCAGAGGGCATAGGTAGTCAAGGAATTGTGGGTTAACTTACCTTAAAATAGGTAGGCAGGTAGAAGCTTATCTAATGCATTTAAAATAATCTGACATTCTGAATACAACAGCATTGTCATTTATTATCTGGTATAAACCTACAGTGATTTATTTAATACGTTCTTTGGGAAGCAATGAGCTAAAAATGAAAGCATATGCTTAGTGAAAAATTAAGCACTATGTATCTGCTAGAAAACACACAGATGAATATGCACCCTGCAAAATACGTTTGTTGACAATTATCATCCACTACGGTATACAATGACGCCATGGAACCCAAAGGACATAAATCTGCTGAAGATGTGTCAGGATTGACTTCAAAGGTCATCGATTCTTTTTTTTTTTTTTTTTTTTTTTTGCGGTACGTGGGCCTCACTGTCGTGGCCTCTCCCATTGCGGAGCACAGGCTCAGCGGCCATGGCTCACGGGCCCAGCCGCTCCGCGGCATGTGGGATCTTCCCGGACCGGGGCACGAACCCATGTCCCCTGCATCGGCAGGGGGACCCTCGACCACTGCGCCACCAGGGAACATAAATTATGTTCAGGACATTTGAGGTCATCGATTCTTTTAAGAACTCTGTAGTCAAAGAAGACCGTTCAACACATGCAGCTGCAGATGCATAGGTAACATTGAGTAACATCTCTCTGTTAAGCTTAACTCTGCCTATATTTTTGAGAGTTCTTTTAACCAACTAAGGGACCTCCTAATACGGTCCTGCATGACTACTAATATGGCTTGTGAACTTCTCCCGGGTTCTTTCAGGGTGAGTGGTAACCACCTCTGTTGAAGATCCTTGAAGTATATTCTGAGCTGTGTTCCTCCTTTTCCATTTCATCTCATTCCCTGCTCGATGACAGCCACCGAAGTTTATTCCCGCTCCAGTTCTGTTATTATAAATCTGTCTGCTTACCTTCTACACATTTATTTCCATGAGATTTCATGAAGGTTGGGACAATAATCTGTTTAGTCAATTGTCATGAATTGGAAGCCTATCTATCTATATATCTATACTTATTGGAAGCCTATCTATCTATATATCTATACTTATTTATTTTAGATAAACTTGTTGGGTACAACATACATGCAGTGAAGTGCAAAAAAAACTGTGGAGCTAGGTGTATTGGTCCTACATATAAACCCAGGCAGCCACCCCCAGATCATGAAACAGATCATTTCCAGAGCTGCAGGAGACCCCTTCCTGCCTCTTCATGTAGGTTATACCACAGAGGCAGCCACTCCTCTGACTTAGCACAGGGGTGAGGATGAGGAAGTAGTTTTCCATTAACTCCCATCTGTCATTTGCTAGGGCTGCTTCTTGGGGCTCTCACTCTTTAGAAGTCTTGGCAGGCCAAGGATTTCCTTCAGCCAGAGAAATCCCTCAGGCAGGGGTACAGGTGCTTGTGGGAAGATTGGA
This sequence comes from Grampus griseus, assembly GCF_964374135.1. NCBI lineage: Eukaryota > Metazoa > Chordata > Mammalia > Artiodactyla > Delphinidae > Grampus > Grampus griseus. The sequence continues at coordinate 148,749,652 of NC_139018.1, forward strand.
GCCCACAGCTTGCATGGGAGCAATGAGGTCTGAAGGCAAACGGGCAGAGCACCCACAGAGGTGGCGGGGGTCCACCCACTGCAACACCAAGACCCATGCTTGCCCCACACTGTATCCATTCGGGCTTGTTACTGATTCTTTAAGGAGGTAAAAGCCACAGGTATTTTTAAAAGACAGTAGAAAGCCTAGTGTGGCAAAATACAAATGATAATTCCCACCTCCAATTGAACCAAATCTGTAATTTACATCTGTATTCATTATGACCATCTACAGCATCCCCTCTACTCTTGGGCAGTAGCTGTGCTGGTCTGGGCCACTTGCCTAGTGGGATCAATCGGAACTTCATTCCATAAGGCGGGTCCCTGGTTATGAGCCAGGTCAGACTGTGGCTGTTGATTGCCTGTTGGCAGTGATCTCAGGGAGTTCACCCCAGGGGATCCCGCAAGCGCCACACACCCGTTCCTGTCCCTGTTTGAGGCAGAAGGCAGCTCCTCGCAATTACCAGGGTCAGGTACCCTTATAGCTGTAGTAACTCCTTTCTGCCAACCAGGGTGTTTGGGGGTTTTGAAGACTCTCTGGTCTCTGAAGTGTAATTAGCAAAAAGTAAAAATAAGTGACCAAAGACTTAAAATTCCTGCCTTGTCACCCTGAGGATTAAATGTAGATGTTTTCAGTATACTTGGTATGTTTGCAATATTTGAAGAGAATTTTTGAACCTGTGGATTATATTTTTTCAATCTTATTGTACAAATGCCTTTTCTATGAATAATAGGTTGTCTTATACAGAGAACACTTTACAATTTGGTACTGACATGAAGGGCAGGGGATCAGGAAAATACATGCATCTAAGCCCACAGTAAACCAAACGTGGGCTCATGGCTAATGTGTCCAGTGTCAGACACTTTGTACTGCTACCGAAATTGCCAAATGATTTTAGTAAATGGGATTTGAACGCACACACACACACACACACACACACACACATACACCCCTCAGATGACTCATCGGCAGCCACAACTTCAGGTTTAGTGGATCACCTAGTGTGTCTTCTGTTCCAAGAGTCCTTTCCCACCTCAGGAAGCAGAAGACCTCATCCATCAGCTTATGGTTGGAGGACAAGAAGCACAGATTCCCCAGTGTCACTGGGATCATGTTGAGAGAGGCCATTCCTACTTCTACTGTAACCATCTACTCTAACTCTCAGAGACACAGCACAATATAAAGGCCATTGGTTCATAATGCATAGTGCATCTTGAAGAACTGTACCTGGGCTTTGGTCATGCTTTGCCTGTTTTTATATCATATGAAATGGAATGACATGCTTTGCACTCTTTTGCTTCTAACTTCTGTCACTCAGCATTAAATCTGTAAGCTTCACTTGGTTGTTATGTGTTCCAAGAGTTCATTTTTTTCATTGCTATGTTGTGTTTGGTTGCATGACTGTATCACAAATTATTTACCATTACTGTTCCTGCTGACATTTGCAATTTTTGGATATTCAACTCTCATTAATATATCTGCCATGGAAGATGTCATAGGTGCCTTTTGGTGACATGAGCATTCATCTCTCCAGGGCATAAGTGCAAGAAGGAAACATCAAGTGATAGGTGCTGTCAGATGCTTTTCCAGATGGTTTCCCAGGAACAGTGAAACAGGATCTTCACCAATACTCGGTGTTGCCAGTCCTTTTAATTCTGGTGGACTATGGTGTTATCTCTTTGGCGTTTTAATTTTTATTATAGTGGTGATAAATTATGTTCAGGACATTTGAGGATTTTTTTTTCCTTGACTATTGGGTATTATTTTCTCAAAAGAGTCTATATAAGATTTTTTTCTTATTTAGTGAATTTGTGTGAATTTTCTTTTTTTATGTTACTGATTTGTAAAATTTCCTTATATGTTCTGGATATGAGTCATTTGTTGTGCAATGTTTTGCAAATATTTTATCCCCATTTGTGGATGATTATCTCTCTCAATGGTGTCTTTTGATGGGCCTGAGGTTTATAATTAAGAAAGTTGAAATTTTTTCTTGTATATGGAGTAACTTTTGTTTGCTGTTTGAAAAAAATCTATCTAATCCAAGGTCACTAATGTATTATCCCATTCTAGATGCTTAATTGTACAGTGTGAGGAAGAGGTGAAATTACATTTTTAAATATGGATTTTCAATTGGCCTGATTCCATTTATTGAAAATATCATCTTTTTCTCACCACATTGCACTGGAACCTTTGGTATACATTAGTAGGCTATAAACTTATAAGCCCTGTGGATTCTGTATTCAATTCCATTAGTTACTTTAGCTATCTTGGAGAAAATAATATAGTGTCTTTTTTATTGTAGCTATAGAGTACATATTGATAGTCAATAGTTAAGTCCTCCAGTTTTGTTTCTTTCTCTTGAATATTGCTTCAATGAATTTCAGTTTCTATCACCACAAAGCAGCTGGCAACAAATTTTCTCTGTGGACAGCTATAAAAGTGAACAAAACATGAAAAATATCTGTTTTCAGACGTTAGTCAGTATACATCACTTAGTATGTATCGCTTAATTAATATACACATATAAATCTTTGCTTTGTCAGAAAGAAGCAATGCCACCCCAATTTAAACAAGCACACCCAGTACCCAAATCTTGGTTTCTAATGCCATTCCCCAATTAAAAAAAAAAAAAGTAATCAGGGCTTCTTTGAGAAATGGCTGATTCTAGGATCCTGGCAAGAAATGTACAAAAGGTACCTGGAGCATGTTGTGGCAGAAAGTAAGAAAGTGCTGAACACACACAAACACACAAACACACACACACACACATACACACATACAATCCATGGAGTATGTCAAAAGGATAAGGAGCCAACCCAAAGTGTTCACAATGGTCAAAGCTGGGACAATTTAGGCAACAAAATAATTAAAGCAGTATTGATTTATAACCCAAAGTATGAAATAATGCCCATGTATCTAAACTGATATAAATGGTTGAATAAATAAATAAATGGAGGATAAGAGATTCAATTTCTGATACAAAAAAAAAATCCAAATAATGTATGTAGATATTCTTTTCTCAGTGAGAGAGGGAGAACCCTCCCTCCTTCACTGTGAGCTTTGCAGAGTGACTTCCTTCCAAAGAATAGATTGAAGTGGGGGGTGGGGCAGAGTCTTCACTTTGGAGACACTCGACACAGGCTGGCTCCACCAGGTGGTCCAGGTCGACATCAGCAGCGTCAGATCTTGTTGATGGTGTGCAGCCTTGATCCTCGATGATGGAAATGGCATTTGACCTCTGTGGTCTTTCTTCCCCCAAAACAAAACAAAATAAACAAACAAACAAAAACCAATTTAGTCATGAAAGAATCAAATTCAAACAAAAGGACTTTCTACAAAATGCCTGACCAGCACCTCTCAAAATTGGCAAGGTCCTCAAAATCAAGGAAAGTCAGAGAAATGATCACAGCAAAAGGAGACTCAGGAGACAGGACAACTACTGTAACGTGGCGTCCTGGATGGGATCCTGGGACAGGAAGAGGACATTAGAGAAAAACTAAGGGCATCTGAATAACCAAATGTATCGATACCGGTTCCATACTCGTGGCAAAGGTATCCTACTAACGCACAATGCCAACGTGGGGGAGACTGAGGCTGGGATGTATGGGAACTCTCTGAGTATTTTCTCAATGTTTGTTTCAATCTAAAACTCTTCTGAAAATAAAGTCTATTTAAAAATAAATAAAAATGAAAAAAGACTACTCCCTGAAATAACTTTAGACTTCTGAACTAGCCTTTTTATCTTTCATCCTCTGACACCAATGCCCAGGAAGCTTTCTTTTAATTAGTGAGTGATTAGCATGTAACTCATTTATTGAAAGTTACATTTAAAATTTTACCAAAATTTATTTCATAAAATTTTAATTTGCATTAAATAAATTCTGTGGTTTTGAAAAGATATGTTTATCATAATCCAACTAGTCGTTACCTCTGTTTTCAATAACGTTAAAAAGGAATCATTTCAAAGCTGGGTTAAATATTTATTGTCTAACACTAAACGTGTTTTTATTATGCCTCTTATTCTAAGAAATGACTAAATGGGTCAAGTTAGAAATCTATAAAATGGAGTTGTTAACATTGCATTTTTCCTATTTTTTTCTGAGGAAATTTTTTTCCTACAAGAAGTGACTTGCTTTTACTTTCATATAATGAAATGCTTCACTTTTCCTCAAGAAGCACGTTGTCAGAACTCCTCAGTAGTAAAACTGGGTTTATGTTTTTGCCTTTGGCAGGTCATGAAGGGTGTCAGCTTGAGTGACTTAGAAAGTCGTGCTCCTAAGAATTCAAAGAAAGTGCCTAGAGGTGCCGAGAGAAGAACAATATGGCGAGGGAGAGAAGGACACTCTGGGAAGAATAAATTAGTTCTAGATGCTTTATCGGCAAATAGCTACAGGCCTACATTGTGTAGCTTCACCAGACAGGAGCTTCTGGATAATGGTGAGTGTGGGCTGATGCCACATTTACATTCTCTTCTGTGGAAGGGCAAGGCTTCTCTTTACATTATCAACGGGGGAGAAGAGATAAATCTGAAATCAAATTGGGAGAAGTAATAATAGACTGCAGTATAGTGGAACCATAACTTTTATATGCACTAGGAAACCAGAGAATTTGTGTGACTCATTTATTGTGTTGGTCTGGAGTGAGCCCACAGTATCTCAGAGGTGTGTCTGTAGTTGGGATGACAGTAGCATAGATATATGGGATTTGTAATCATTAATTTATATAAAGAATTTGTAAGAGTAGAGAGTATAAATTTTTATTGAAGTATAATTGACTTACAATATTATATTAGTTTCAGACATACAACATTGCGATTTGATATTTTTATACATTACAAAAGGATCACGTGGTAAGTCTAGTTACCACCTGTCAAATATATACCAGATTATTTGTCATCATTGTTATTTAACTAAAATATCCTGATGCTTTGAGAGCTCTGATTTTAATAAACAATTTTTATCACTGATGCAAGATAAAACTTTAATTCAGAAAGACAAGTTTTTAGATCAGGTGTTATACCTAAAACAAATGTTTTTATAAACACTTTTTTAAACCACTGCTCTACAGTCTTCTGTGAATTTGGTTTATGGTTTTTCTTCATTGCCAAACACCCAGAATGCCTTGAATGTATTTAGAATTTCTTCTGAATGTTTACAAGGACCAGGCATTTTGTTCTCCATTTTTCTCAGTCTCTCCAGAACACAGATTTAAGCTACCATACTGTGGTGTAACCCAGAACTCTCTGACTTTTATTAGCAGTAAAATAGTTATAGTTCAGCAATTCTAAAATAAATAGCTTGCTACTTTGGTCAAAAATTAATCTCATTTTGTCCCACCTATTTATGGCAGTAATGGATTTCAGGGAATCAAATAGAACAAAGTTCTCCTTTATTATAAATAGGCTGAGGGGGAGTCTGGTATGGAAGCCAATTTTTCATAACTATGAGGTGCCGGACAAGGCTCAAAGAATTTCCATATTTTACCCCGTTTTATTTAGAAATAAACTCCTTGCAAGTGAGAACTACAAAATATCATGAAACAACATATATATAGTCAATAAATATAAAATTAAAAGTGTTGTAAGCTGTCAATAAAGTCACGTCTCAGGCAAATAATTTGTAAGAGCTTTGTAATACTTTTTTACACCAAAAATAGACCTGTATTAAATACTTAAATTATTAGAGACCGTATTTCAAATATGTTGGTAGATTATAGAAAGATGTGTAGGAATATTTGTCTTTCTGATATGTTTCCTATGCATGTCCCTATCTTTCAAATTAGGTATAATTAGATATCTTTAGTACTTAAACTCTTTAAAAAAAAAAAAAAACAGTCTGGGGACTTCTCTGGCGGTCCAGTGGTTTGGGACTCGGCACTTTCACTACTGTGGGCCTGGGTTCGATCCCGGGTCAGCGAACTAAGATCCTGCAAGACACGGGGCATGGCCAAAAAAAAAGTCTGAATTCAGATTGCTGTCCAGAAAATAGTCCTTCCTCAGGCTTTGACTACTTGACATAATGTACTTCTGTACAAAATTCACTATTCATGCAGTATTGGCCTGAGGCATTAACAAAGGGGGAAGGAGTAATAAAGCTGGTGTCGGACTCCACTGGGTCCACACTGGGTACCATCGTTCAGAATGCTCTGAATGCTCAGAGGTGACTTGGAAAGGCAGTATTGTAAGAGGAATGACATCAGACCTTCTTCCTAAAGAAATAAGAAGGTAAAATCAACCACCATCCGTGGCATTGTCTTGTCTTCCCAGCCTGGAGGCCCATCTACCAAACACCTGGTCCAAAGGGACCTTCAGCCTCCTCCAGAGAAAGGTCCCTCTTGTCAGTGGCATCAGTGCTTCTTAGAGCATCCCACGGAAATGCCCCAGGGACATAAAACCTACCTTACAAGTGGCCGCGCAAATGTCAAAGCTACTACATCCTAAGAGAGGGAGAACAGTGCATTATCAAATGGACTTTTTAAAACATTTTCTGTTGACTTTGTAAAAACCTACCTGGGCCACTCTGAAAATACGCTGAAGGTCCACACCTAGCATTCCAGTCCAGATCAAGTACCGCAGTTTTCACGCAGCAGGTTTGCAAATGTTGAAAACAGGAGGTCAAGTGTAATGAAAATAAGGATGCTACCAAACTCTTCATTTTGCTTACTTTTGTACATTATCTTCCTGAAGGGGGAATGGGAGGGTTAACACTGTAAAGGATTTGACACCTACAAAAGAGAACCAGAATTGTCAAATAAGTGCAAATAATTTATAGTTACAAGCCGTTAAGTAGTTTGTAGCAATATCTGAATCATCCAGCAGATGTAACGTCAGGGGAAAGGGAAGGTGTGGAGTTTCTGTTTGAAGTGTCCCATAGTCATTGCAAGTTGGACAAAAGCAAAAGCTGTTAAAAAGTAAATATGGTACCTTCAAAGAGGGCCAAAGATTTCCTTCAAATTATAGACGTTGTTGTTGAAAATGCCCTATTTGAAGCAGTAAAGGACAGTGGTTACGGGCCTGGGAGTTAGGGTCTGACTTTAGTTGAAATGTCCATTCTTACACAACACTCTTCGTGAACTTGGGCAGTGAGGCTGAACTCTGACGCTTCCAATTCTCCATCTGTTAAGTGGGAATATTTATCACTTAGGGTCCTTAAGAGGAATAACAGAGATAGTAAATATAAAACACTTGGAATACTCCCTGGCCCAAAGCAAGCAATAAATAAGCATTAGCTGTTATTGAGTTATATCAAGAGTTAAGAGTTATATCAAGAACTCTTGTTTGAAATGTGATGAAATTTGAAAAACAATAAAAAGTACAGGATTCGGTTGCTAAGGCAATGACATGAGAAGATTTCAAAACCATCTTTTTCTAGTAAATAAAGTTGTTCATGCAGAAGAACTGGAATGTTAAAAAGTTTCAGCATTTGAGGTAAATTAAGGACAAATATATTGATATTAAAATCTCAAGAAAAAGCCTGACAAAACAAATTATTGGGTTTTTTCCATTACATTCACTGAGTTTGAACTTCTGCTTTCATCATTAAAAATAAACTCATTTCCTTGCACAATACTTTTCTTTAACACAAGGACTTGAGAAAAATAAATGATTCAGGTTCCAGTTAAGCTCATAAGCAAATTTTACAAAGTAATTTCTAAATGAAAGCAAATTTCTTGTAAAAGAAATGCACAGGGCTTTTGATGGCGCAGTGGTTGAGAGTCCGCCTGCCGATGCAGGGGACACGGGCTCGTGCCCCGGTCCAGGAAGATCCCACATGCTGCGGAGCGGCTAGGCCGGTGAGCCATGGCCGCTGAGCCTGCGCGTCCCGAGCCTGTGCTCCGCAACGAAAAAAAAAAAGAAATGCGTAATTGCTTTTAGAAGAGGAAATGTACTGTTATTATTCCAGAGGGCACTACATGAGGGAGTATCAGTGTTTTCCAGATGCTTTAAAATGTTTTATTGGATTTCGAGTTAATGTTATACAGTAACAGTGATACTTACAAGAGAGGAAGTCTTTTTACCAGATTAAAGTTGAGTTGATTTTGAAACTCTGGCTGAATGTCCTGTCAGCATGGTGCAGGTGGAACTCAGAGATCCTTTCCATTACTCATTGACCTGCGGGCTTCAGGTAGCAGATCCACATGAGGTACCGATTTCAACTTCCCTCTGGTTTGACACAGCCTCTGAGGAGCCCTGAGAGAGGACAGCTCTGCCACATGCGACTAGTCATTTAAACCCCAGGCGTCCCTCTGTAACAATTTCCCCCACAAGCTCTATCATACCACAGCTTAAATGTCTGAGTTGTGACTTCTGATCTCTGATCTTAAATTTGTCTTGACATCCTGATTTAGAGTCCCCTCGTTCCTGACCAGCTTCCTTTGCTGTATTTGTTATTTCCAAATCCCCATCTCGTGAATGAGGTTTAAATTCCTACAGTCACATGCATAACATGTATGATCTTTGTAGTAATAGAACTAGAAGTGAACCTATCAGTCACTTCTTTACTACTTTGGATCTAGACATTGTCTTCTGTATTTTGCTCTAGATGCATTTGTGTTCTGTCTGTGCACACATGTGTTAGGTTTGAAACTAAAGGTCTGAATTTCACCCTGCTTGTAAGCTAACCAAATAGCCAGCCCCAATTTCCTACTAACAAAAGACAGGAGACGCCAGGGTCAGAGAAACAGACTGTGTATTACTCAGGACACGAAGGAAGCTTGACGTAGGCCAGGAACGCATGAGCCATGAGATTTGTCTTCTAACACGATGGATCCTGATCATTGCGTCTGTGACAGCTCCCCCTTGTCATCAACTGAAAATTAGCCACATGCCCAAACCATCCATCAGAGGGATCATTCGGTCTGGCGATCAATGTCTCCTAACCAGGATGCCACAGCACGTCAGGGGTGTGACACCCGATTTCCATCAATAAGAAAGCCTCTTTTTGCTGCAGCTAATGACATGTGCTAATATTAATAACAATTAAGTTAAAAGGTTAATAGATTTTCCAATGCCTCACATGAAAATTAAGTGTTCACTGGAACACGCAGGAACTTTGCTTTATTTTTATATAAGAATCCAAAGCGTGGCACTGTGAAAAAGGGAAACGGGGTGGTGCAGAGAATAAGGATTTTCTTTAGACAAACATGTTATAACAGTAATTGTATTATAGTTATTGTAGACCTATACTGAGTTGATTTCAGTATTCAAAATTAATCTGTCCTAGAGTCTACAGAAATTAAAAATTCAGAAATGTCCTTTGAGGAAAAATGATTGAGAATTCAAGGATGGGGTTATGACGCCACCGCCACCTGTCAGGTTAATACGCCAGAATCAAAGAGGTTCTTTTTAAAAATTACATGTGAGTCAAGATTACTAATTATTTTATTAGACTAGGTTTTATGTTTTAATAGAAGCATGTTTAAAGCTTTTGTCAGTTATTCCGTTATCTTTTGTAAAATATAGAATGATGTTGCTCATGACTGAAGAAAAAGAAAACAGTGAAAAACTATTAAAAAAAAAACAGACTTCTCTTGAGAAAAAGATACTTTGAGGAAAAAGTAGACCATTTTAAAATATATTTTTACATCTACATTGATCTTGTCCAAAAGCAAAGAATATCAAGTTATATTAGGCCGTTTTTACACAGTCACATGGAAGCAAAACATAGAAAAATACCTGCCAAGTATAAAGAGTTTAAGTGGATAATCTAAGGGAATACTGGCTTCTATCCTTGTTATTATGTCAAATATAAGAATAAGTATATTTTATAAACTGTGAGGCTTTAAGAGATCATAAAACCAATCATTTTTGACCATGCATCTGTACCTTACCCATTACCTTTTTAAAAGAAAGAATACGTGGTGGAGGTTTTTGAATAGAGATGCTAAATTTTAATACAAGATAAAGCAGTGTCCAAGAGCATCTTCCGGTCTAAGGGTGTTCAATGTCCCCCTGTTTTCCTGTTAGAACATCCAAGGCCGTTTGCTTCCCTATCAACACATAGACTCTTTGTGCACTCCACCCAATTTTAAGGGAGCAGAAACGCTGGCCTTTTCACTATTGTGGTCCCTGATCTCAACACTGCCGGCCTGATGTTTGGAGCCCAGTGTACGTTTGCTGAGTGATTGAGCATGACTGTAAATCAGGGGCTCCTTTCAAGTTTCCATAGAACTGTCTCTGCTTCACTTCAGTCAGTGAAAACCTGAAAAGCGACAGGGAAGCCAAGGGCATTAGCAGCGACGTAAGTAAACTGCATTCACGATGCCCCTTGACAAGGTAAAACACACCTGTCTCTCCTTCCTCTGCATCCAGGTCAGCTCTAAGTATGGATGAATTGGCCTAAAATCACCACTGCATTGAGACCAAAAGCATTAAGATCGCTGGTGTTGCCTGAATTCATTTGCAGATTATGTGATTTTCTGATTTGCTGTGACAAAACCCACCTATAACCTACCATTGGCCACCTGCCCAAATAGAAATTAATCTTACTTCCTTTCCACACGTCTCAGAACTGTAGGAGCTGGGTTGTCAAAGGTGGCTGCCTTCTGTGTAGAGTCCCTTGTTCTCCTTATATTTTTACTTGGACTTAAGAGTTCACACAAATCTGCGTGATTAAAAACCACCTTTTCAGATGTTCTGATACGGTGATGACTGTGGATGCCCAGTCTGAACTTGGAGCACGCCCATGAGAGCAGCTGCAAATAGACATGGCGGGCTAAGATTCTTTTTGTTTACTTCCAGCAAAAGTGTAGCCGTTTAGTGACTTAGACAGCTTAATGTCATCTGTGCTTTTCTACAAATATTCAGCTTGCCGTTTCTTTATTTCTTGTAACTAACAGATGATATCTGTGTTCAGGAATGACAGTACCATTTGTATAAGGGTAATGAGAAGTGGGATGTTCCTTGGTTCTTATTCTCTTAATTTCCTTCTTTTCTACTTTAATCATTCCTTCTGCCACCTTTGTAAGAAACATCATCAAGCCATTGAATTATTATTTTAAAAAGTAGTAATGTAATCTTAGATGAAAATGTTTTGAGGAAATCAAAGTGTTTACTATCATTCACTTTTTTGAGATAAAATGCAGGGGGAAATGATGTTGCTTAAGATCACTCACTGCTGGTTATCAATGAATTCAGAATTAGAATATTTGTCTTTCTCATAACACTTTGTATGGTCATCTGTTCAGAATTTCAAAGGCATATTTAGCTGTTTCAGACTCTCTTGGCTTCCCACCCTTTCACATTTTTAATTCAATAAAAGGAGCAGAAGATTTGAGAGACAGTTGTCGTTATTCTGGGGGTAGGACTTTTCTCCACGATGCTGTCAGTTTCAGGAAGCAGGAGCCATTCATTCTCAGCTTTGGAAACAAGTCCTAACATCCCGGGACAGGGACAGGTGCGGTGGGGAAGCTGCCAGCAATTTTAGGGAGATATATCAACTGAGGAGGGGGCCTTTCAGGAGCTCCCCACATCTTTTCTAAAGAACGTTCTGATAACACGCAGGGGTAAGGAGTGGCCATACCACATTTTAGCAGAGGTAAATGAAGGTTTTCAGTACTCAGCTGGACTGGCATCCCCGGGAGCTGGGTGTCTGTGCTGGGTCACGTGCGTCCATCCAAGTGTGAATCTGTAAAGGCCAGTTAGCTTAGGATAGGAGACAGAGCTGCAGAGGGTCCTCTCTCTGATGTAACGGTTGGTGGCTAAAGGTCTCTTGCCACCCGGGCATCTTGTCTGACAATCCAACACAACACTATGCATAATTTTAAAGAAATCCTCTCGCCCTCGGGAGGGTATTTATGGTAATGATACAAAGAAAAGGCATGTTAAAGTTGTTCTGAACTTTTAAGACTCTCTCTTGCAAATAATCAATGTGGATAAAAAACCTGTACAGCTCAAAGCAAAATGGAAAAAAAAATTGAGATTTTGTTTGGAATTTAGATTTCACAGAAGGGGTGGGGGGGGGCATAGTTTTCAATTCTTTCCATGTAAAGATGAGTCTACAGTAGACACATAGGTATGTGTGAGTGGCTGAGAAACATGACTCTCAACCTTTGACCTCATGCATCTTGCAGAACCCACACTGTGTGTCCTTCAGCTCGTGTGTACAGGAGATGTGAGTGTTCCAGTAGTCAAACATGCATCCAATTCTACAGCTGATTGAAATGCCTTTAATTTTGTGACCCGTGAGCTGAGAGCAAGTGGCCTACAGCATCCACTTTTGTTAAGAGAATCTGCAAACGTGCATTTTTCACAGGTTCTTATCTTTAGCTCATATGAGTTTCTGGCATGGTGTCTGCTTGCTGATCCTGGTTCTTCTCACACAGACGTACCCCGGAGGAGCTTTTCTGTGTTGTTTCAATGCTGGTAGATGCTCTGTTCTTAACATTTCGTCATTAGTGATATGGCTTTGCCACTAGTTAAAAACAAGGTTGTAACTGTGCTTCAGGGGGTGGTTGTGATTTGGTGTTTACATTGTGTTTCAGGAGTTTGCTGCAAAGGCAGCATATTGCACTGCACGACTGGCCCCAGTTTTTCATGTTCCCTAAACCTGTCCCTTTACTGTGCGGCTTTCCTCTCTCAGGAGAGGGCAGAGTGTATTTCTGCATCACATGACTCTACTGACCATCTGACTCGATCTGGTAGAAAGAGGGGGAGCTCCAACCAGCCAATTCCAGACCTTGGCGGTAGGATACCTAGGTCCCCATTGGCTCATAACCATGAGAACATCTCAGACTAGCCCAAGATGCTGGAAAGAGGGGAAGAGACATGGGCCTGAGCTGTCCCAGAGAGCCACCCATCCACCAGCTGAGCCACCCAACGAACCCAACCAAGATTAGCAGAGAAAAGAGGGTGCTTATTTTTGTGTAGCACTGAGACTTTGTGGCTGTTTGTTCCCACTAGTTGCCCTGCGAGGCAGGTGACGTGGACTTTTCGATCAGGGAGTCCAGCCTTGTGTCTCTCAGCTCCCCCTTCCTCAGCAGAGCAGCCGTCCTGCACGGCCCTCGCCTTCACTCAGTGGCGCTGGCTGGGGGTGACCGTAAGTGGGTGCCGGGACTCACAGAACAAAGACACACACAAAACAATGCAGGTATATTTCTTCTGGGGCTTAGCGGATGCTTGCAAAGCAGTGAATGATGGGTTCCCATCATCTGTAATAACTGCACCGAGGTAAACAAAACACAGCGAGGGGGGAGGGAATTTGCATATGTTGGGGAAACAATCCTTCACATTTGCTACTCCTGGAGAAACTCACCGGGATTGAAAACTGCTCCCTATTCTGCCTGTCGGCATCGCAGTGAAATGCCACTTCTTTAATGAAGCGATTCCGACAGAGCCCAGCTCTGTTCTCTAGAGAAGCTCCTAGATGTGCCTTGAAGGTGATCATTTCTTACCCTGACCCTTCCCCTGATTTCCTTGCTTTTTTTAAAGATTTTTTTTTTGATGTGGACCTTTTTTTTTAAGTCTGTATTGAATTTGTTACAATTTTGCTTCTGTTTTATGTTTTGGTTTTATTGGCCGAGAGGCATGTGGGATCTTAGCCTCCTGACCAGGGATTGAACCCACACCTCCTGCAGTGGAAGGCAAAGTCTTAACCACTGGACCGCCAGGGAAGTCCCTCCCCTGATTTCCTGTTGTATCTTTGCAGGTTCAGCACTCTGTCAACGATGATACAGATCAATGTCTCTTTTCAAAGCCTGGTGTAAGGGTTTAGAAAATTGTAGAATAAAAGTGGGGTGATTTCTAAGAGGTGTCTACTTAGATAAACGAATGGTGGCAGGCTGTGGCTTCTCCATTTTGCAACTGTGCTTTCATAGTTTCCTCCCTTCACATGGGTGGCATCGCTGCTGGGATTCTACACGGGTTGTATATTCCTCTACTGTCAGCTTCAAAATTCCCAAGACTCTGGGCAACTAAACGAGAGTAGCTTGAGTTGACAAAACCTTTTGTCCATGTTTTCACAAAGTGAGCAAAGGAAATATTCTCATGTCCTCTGTGCAGATCTTCTGACTCCTCTGGGCCAGATTGATCTATAAAGTTTATGAATGATTAATGAATATCTCAGTATCGTAGAACTTACTATGTTCTTAGTACTGTCCTCATATGTTCGTCTTTCTTTCTAACTTTGCCTCTGAGAACCTTGCTTGGACAACTTTACACGTCTGATTTTCTCCACTTTGTCTGACATAGAACTCAATAATATTTTTTAATTATCCATAGGCATATTTCCCTGTTTTAACTTTGTTTAGGTATTATTGTAAATTAATTTTATTCCTTCAAAGTATTTCATGCTTAAGAATAATTTTTCAATAGTTCCTAGGTAAATTCTTTGGTGGAGCGAAACAAGGAAATGACTTTCTGGAAAAAAAACTAATAGTCCATTTCTTTTGGACTCTACCACTTTTAAAAGCAAATTGAGACCCTGGAAGCATTTGGCAACATCAGGAAGGTGCAACACCTACTCTACAGTTTAGAAATAAAACTACTGATTTTGATAAAATTGTAAAGACAGTCTCTTCTTGAACATGGGGAAAAGTAGTGCTGTTACTCTGACAGTTGTTAATTTTCTTTTCATGGTCCAGCCAGTTACACTTTCAAATAATCCTGCAGGCTGCTATTTCCTGCCTGGGAAAGCCGGGATTCTGACTTAATTTTTTTGAAGGGCAGACAAATTATTCCCCAGATCAGCTAATGGTGGCAGAACATATTTGACAAGTAGCCACCTGATGGGATCAGAGGCTCCAAGCGTGTTTTCAAGTTAAACTTTAAAAACCTCTCTCAGCTGGAACTTTCCCTCCTGCTCAGAGCAGTCTGGCCAACACCGCTGGCCACAGGCAGCCCTCTTGACTCAAATGAATTGAGCTTTTTAATTACTGAGGTAACCCAGCCTTCCAGCTTAATGACCAAGAAAAAGCATTCGTTTTAGAGCCCTCAGTGGTAATCACTGAGCTTCCAGGAAAAGACAAGCGCCTCTGAAAAGATAATTCACCAAAGCATCTTCTGCCTTCTGCCACATAAAACATCATGCTTTCCTCTCAGAGATGGATGGCTGAGATGAAAAATTTGAAAAAAAAAAAAGTGTCATGTTAAGATAACATCACTCAGAGCATGAAGTGGGATTCCTCTTTCTGTTCAAATCTGTTCAACTTACTACTGAAAATGTGATTTTTTTATTTTAATTTTTTCTCCCTGCAAAGAGAAATGAAATGGCCTTCACTGAGAAAGAGTGCTAAACTGATTTACTCATCATTATTGGCTATACATTATTGTCCTTTTCTTCTCATTTAAAGATGAAGAACTATTTTTACTAATGAAAATTCCATTTCTTTTCATTTAAATGAGTAAGTAGTTTCTCAGTATTAACTATGATATTCATTTAGCTGAGTTCCAAATAAAGAATTATAAAAGAAATAAGACATGATTGCAAGTGTAAGCAACCAATGATTAAAGACATCCTAGAGAAGTATGGCATCTTAAACAAATGCAAGTTTTCGAAGAATATACACTCCAGTTAAAAAAAAAAAAAAAAAAAAAAAAAAAAGCCAAAACCTTGAAAACGATTATAAGAAAGTTTACTTGGCGTTTTGGGTCCACATTGGGACTGCTCACAATTGCCAAGAGGCCCAAATCATTTGTTTTTGTAAGTCAGTATCCTTGCAGGTTACTGCTTTTCTGCTCTTGATATGCCAGGCTTGATAACACAGAGTTGTCTGCCACACACAATGCACACCCTCCTGAGCTTAACAAAACAGGGATTCCTGGCAGCAGTGGGTATAGTAAATGTTTCATCCAATTTACTCCCTCTTTTTTATTTGATTTATTGCCTGAGTGCATTATGTCCACATATTCTGAAGATGCTGCGTGTGTGACCCTAAGTCTGCTTGATGCTTATATATCAATTTCTTTTCACATTTTTAGTTTATCTTTAGTTTATAGTTTATAAATCTCTTTTGCACACATTACCTCATCTTTCACCTATCCATCAATCCTGGAAGTTAAGGAGAACAAATATGATGCTTAAAATAATCAAGTAAATGATGCAGGAAGACAAACACATTTATTTGGGTTCATGTAGTTGGTGGTTGAACTCTGGGGATGAGACATTCCAGCCCAAATTAACCCACTGACCACTGGGCATGCTCTACACCCTGACATGGAGCGGCCACATGTAATATCCAATACCTTCAATCCCAACATGGGCAGTCTGCTCTAGTGCAGGTGAGGGTTAGTAAGGACTTGATATCTTGCTTATTTCACAAAGCTGTGACAGGATTTGTGATCACACTGATCTCATCATGACCTCCAGGTCACTTAGACAGTCCCTACATTACATTTGCACTCCTTTGATGCTTTAAGCAATTTGTTCTGACAGAACGTGTTCACATGTAAGTCTGAACAGAACCTTGAGTCTATGGACCGTCAAGGGAAGGAAGCAGAGTGATCACAGCATCTTAGAGTGTGAGAGCTCTAGAGTCATCTGTCACATCGGTCTTCCAAAAAGAATGCATAAATAAACAACAGGGTCCTACTGTACAGCACAGGGAACTGTATTCAGTATCCTGTGGTAAACCATAATGGCAAAGAATATGAAAAAGAATATATATGCATATTACTGAATCACCTTGCTGTATACCAGAAACTAACACAGCATTGTAAATTAACTATACTTCATTAAAAATAAGTAAAAATAACACATAAATAATATATCATTGCGTGTTTCTTATGTCATACACAAGTAGGAAATGAACATTCATTATTGCATTAGTTTTCAAATATATATTTACTTATATATACAAAACGTATACATATACAATACATATATCTTTTTTTTAAGGAATTCTATTTTTCAAAAGAAATCTTATGCCAAACCCAATGTTCAAAAAACATAAAAACTGAGCAGCTCTGGTTAAAACAGAACTGAGGGGGGGATGCTGAAGTGCTATCAGATTGTGGGGTTTTGCTCTTTCTAAAGTGGTTTGGATATTGGACCCTCCCCTGATTATATCAGAAATCAGAATCAGATAATCTCCATCTCTGAGTTGGGCCCACAATTCCTACCTCCAGTGCAGCTCCCAGGTGATTTTTACACACGAGACTCACGCCTCTGTTCCAAAGTCTTTTCTTGGATAGTTCTGAGAAAGGAAAAAAAACGGCTGAAAAACACTAATACAAAACCAATCCATTTCATAAGTAAATAAGCTTTGATCCCCCAGAGAGATCGAATTGCTTGTCCACAATCACAGTGTTGGTTAGGGGCCCAGCTGTGATGAGAAGGGAGATTTCTTGCTTTGTGTTCAGTGCCGTCACCCTGACCCAGGTGAGAAGCACCTGGCTGTGATAGAGTAAGAAGCAGTGAGAGTCTTAGAAGTAAGTACAGGATGTCCTTGAGCTTTGCTGCATCAGACCTCATCGTCCTTGGAATGCACAACCTCAAAGAGGATGGATGGATTTGTAGACATTTCTGTTGGATAGAAAATTTTACAATCGCAACTTATGTTCCAAAGAAACTGGGAAGAGATTTCTCTGACAGTGAACATTTAATGGCCTCAGAATTCAATAACACATTAGGAAAAGAAGGCATGTTTTATTTGAATATTTCAAACAATGGTAAAATCCTAGCAGATCTTTTCACCTGCAATATACTTTACTCAAGTCTTAAGTAATTTAAGAAAAATTGCACAACTACGTTTGCAAAAACTAAGTGGCAGAATTGGTGTTCCACCCCTGGATGTCAACTTTCAGGTCCTGACACGACCATGATTCAAGATTTTAACACGTCCATCTTAATAACCGCTAGAATGAGCAGGAAGAAAACAATGAATACGTAGTAGATTTAAGCAACTCAGTTAATGCACTTTATCTATTTGATGTATATAGACACTGCGTTCAAACTGTAGAATACACTTTTCCATGGGCACCTGAAACATTTACCAGAATAGACCGCATGCTGGGCCGTAAAATAAGTCTGAGCATATTTCCAAGGGTTGAAATCCTGTGAAGTGTGTTCACTGACCCCAGCAGGATTCATCCAGAAATCACTAAGGGCAGGACAAACAAAAGTGCCTAAGTGTTTGGATATCAAACAAGACTGTGAAATAATCTGTGGATTAGATGGTACGTTCAGTGATAATATGAAAATATTTTGAACTGAATGATAGTGAAAAACAATATTTGGGTCCGTATTATCCAGAGGGAGAAGCTGGGCTGCAGAGGAGAAGCAGCAATGGCCTCGACCACTGGGCCCTTGTGCTCTTCATCTCCCAGGCCCCCTGAGGAGGGAGGTAACATTGGGTCTTTTGCTCCCCTGGTGGGAAGATTCCTGGTGGGAATCAGGGCTTCTAAACCTTCCGAGCCCAGAGTTGTAAAGTGCAGAAAGCATGGATTCCCAAAATGCGTCTCTAGGAGTTCTGGTACATGGGTCCACTCTAACCCTCACTTTCCTGTCTTGGATGTATGTTGTGCACGGAGCAGTAGCTCATGGGTCGCTGATTTAGGGCACGTCCTACTTCCATGTGCGTGCTGTGTGTCATCTTTGAGTGGGCTTCTCTGTGGTGCTTCCATGGACCTTCCATCACTGTCTCGTCAAGGAGACAGTAGACACCCTGTGAGCCGGAGCTGGGCCAGGACCTCAGTTATTCCCCCGGTTCCATATGCGATGACTCTGTTATGCAGGAATCCTCTCATTCCATTGCTGTCATTGAGCCTAAGAGTTTGACAGCACCTGCTAATGGAGCCTCGGCCTGGAGAGAAGTACCCCTAACCCTCCTCCTCTTCAGCATCATAAATGCAGTGGATACCAGGCTGCATTGGGATGGAATACATAGTGTGCTGGTCAACGGCGGCCCCCGAGTGTGCCCACGTGGTCGCGGGGACCTGGCAGATGTGATTAAGCTAACGGTCTAGAGACGGAAGATTATCCTGGATTACCCAGATGGGCCCTCAGGCAAACAGAAGGGTCCTCATAGCAGGAGGCAGAGAAGGCGGTGAGATGATAGTGGAGGTGCTAAGCCGAGGCTCTGGAGATGCCCAAAGGGGCCAGGAGCCCAGGATGCTGCCCTGGAAGCTGGGAAGTGGACCGCAGATGCTCCCCTAGACCCTCCAGAGGGAGCACAGACCTGGATGCTGTGGTTTCAGCCCAGTGAAACTGAATTCTGATTTCTGGTCTCAGAACTGTGGGGTAATAAAGTGTGCTGTTTCAAGCACCAGGTTTGCCGGAATCTGTGACTGCAGCGCCGGGAAGCTACGCACACAACACAGCCGCTGTAGCACACAAACCTCCCAGCCTTCTGGTTCCTTCATAACTGCTGCTTCTCTTATTGTGGGCAGTCATGGTCCCTACTGCTGGAAGAGCTGCTTCAGCAACGTGGTGACATTATCCCCGGGTCCCTGCCACGGGTTAAGTCCTGCATCCTGGGAGATGCTCTTACCCTGAGAAATTCCCTCACCCAGCATGACATGTGCCTCACCTGAACTCGTGCACGTGGAATCTGGCCCCATGCCTTTCTCGGCACGGCCGCAGGTGCGCACTGGCTGGTCACTGAACCCGCCCAGGGCCTCCGGCCAGTTTTGCTCCAGTTTAACTGTGGTCACAGGCCTGGGGGCAGATCTTGGAGGTGGTTGTAGAAAGGCCTCTGTCTTTTCCTCAAGCAAAAACATAACCGGAGGCCCCAGGGGGTGATCAGATTCCTGGACAGAAGGAGCCTGAGACCCTGAGTGACAGCAAGTAGCAGCGGGACCCAACCTCCCATGGGGACATTGAGTGTGTTAGAATAAAGCAAACTTTTATCATATTAAGCCTGAGATCAAGGTCTTTTTGCTGTCGTTTTGTTTTGTCTGTTTTGTTTTGTTTGTTGTATACACTAATAAAATCTCTAGCGTGAGGTACACCCTCAATTGAAGTTTGTTTAATGTATATATAAATAAATGAATACGAGAGTACGTGAGCCATGATTTATTTAAAGAAACCCTTAATTGCATTTTTGGTCTTCCTTAGAAAATAATCTGCAGGACTTATATTCACCCTCTGCTCACCTACGTTCATCATCATATATTCTCTAAATTGTAATTCTTTTCAGCACATATAAATGAGCATTTCCAAATTAAAGAGAAAGCATGGCCAACTCGACAGTGTGCTTTCAGGACAATGTTTGCCAAGCACTCAGCTTAAAAACAGTATGTAATTACACAGTGTTTTTATTATCTCACTAAAAATATTGTTCATCGTAGAGAATCCTGCATTTCCCGATTTCTGAAATTAAAGAACCTGGAGGCTGGTTTCAATGTGATAAGAAAAATCCATGTTCTTCAACATTCTTCTTTGTGTATAATTACCTGCAAAGCTGTAGTATGATCACTTTATCATATTTCTTTTCAACGTTCTGCTAAATCTATGGGGGTATGTGTGTGTGTGCACGCATGTGTGTATATATATACACATATATGTAAATATATACTTTTATTATGATGCTCTAGAAAATAAGATCTTATAAAACAATCATTGTTTGAGAGCTTTGTGATAAAAATACACCCATACTGCCAGTGGATCCTAATTCTATGCTGTGGCTTCTTGCCCACAAGGATTTCAGTTGATTTCTCACTGACGCATGAAAAGTTAGTGTTTGTCACAGTAAAGTGTTACTCTGACTTTGGTCAATTTATGCTGTAATGTGCTTGAAACTGCAACTGACTTAGATCTTTAACCATTTCCAAAGGACAGTAGTAAAGCTACGTTGTTATTTAAAAATTTAAGGAATTTTATGTCCAATTGAAATGTTTAGGGTAGTTATTTCTCATTTCTTAGAAAACTGCATTATTCATTAAGCAGATAAGCATTTCGTTCTTTTTCAGGTGATGATGTTTTAAGGCACATTAAAATATAAATCTGAACAGAAAGATATAGGAAAAAAAACAAAAATTAAAAGGTAGCCTATTATGAAATCTATAAATATACCCTTCTCAAGAATAGGCTGCACATAACACTTTAATTGTTACCACGTGCTTCCAGCAATGGGTTTTTGTCCCCCTTTGCAGTGATAAAATCTGTAAAGTCATGTGAATTAAAATACAAATTTCCAAAGTATCCTTTACAAGTGTTTTTGAAAATCAGTGTCATTTTTTATCACTTCATGACAACTAATTCGTATTGCCAACTCTCAGACTAATTTTCATATATTTCTTAGCATGTATTAATATCAGGCTATATGAGAGAGAGCAAAAATTCTCCTTTTTGGGTGAGGTTTAGATTTATTCCTGTTCTCCTAGGTCCTGCAGCTTGGACTGCTGTTTCAAGAGGGTCCGTTCTCATTTCTTTACTGCTGCTCAGATCATGCTACCTCTTCTCAACTGCTGCCTTTTTATAGTCCTCCTCAAACAGAGCCATCCTTTTCATTTAATCTAGAAGAAGCTCAGTGTTAAACAACAGAATGATAAAATGAATACAATGTTTGGTTACATAACAATAGAATTGGACAGTGTCACAAAAAATAACCTCTTTTTGGTTTTAGAATAATGTTAAAAACCATATTTGGTCCCATTTACCATTGCAACAAAAAGAATAAAATACCTAGGAATAAACCTACCAAACGAGACAAAAGACCTGTACGCAGAAAACTATAAAACCCTGATGAAAGAAATTGAAGATGATAAAAACAGATGGAGAGATAGACCATGTTCTTGGATTGGAAGAATCAACATTGTGAAAATGACTCTACTACCCAAAGCAATCTACAGATTCAATGCAATCCCTATCAAATTACCAATAGCATTGGTAATTTCACAGAACTAGAACAAAAAATTGCACAATTTATATGGAAATACAAAAGACTCCGAAGAGACAAAGCAATCTTGAGAAAGAAAAACGGAGCTGGAGGAATCAGGCTCCCAGACTTCAGACTAGAATACAGAGGTACAGTAATCAAGACAATATGGTACTGGCACAAAAACAGAAACATAGATCAATGGGACAAGATAGAAAGCCCAGAGATAAACCCACACACATATGGTCACCTTATTTTTGATAAAGGAGGCAAGAATATAAAAAAGAAAAATATAAAATGGAGGCTCGTTCAGAAGTCAGCTGGTTGATACTGACTGTTTGAAAGTCTGGTCACTTCCCTGCCACACCCCCACAGTCTAATTCCCTCAATAACACTTGAAGCCCATTCAGGAAAAACCACAGACGTCAAGAGATGCCAGAGACCCTGTGGCATTTCTGGAACTTTGCGCCTTGTGCATCTGAGGGTTGAACATACTTTAGTATTGTGGCAAATATTGGAGTTTTGATCAGTCAAACTATGTTTGGTTTTTTTTTAACATCTTTATTGGAGTATAATTGTTTTACAATGGTGTGTTAGTTTCTGCTTTATAACAAAGTGAATCAGCTATACATATACATATATCCCCATATCTCCTCCCTCTTGCATCTCCCTCCCAACCTCCCTATCCCACCCCTCTAGGTGGTCTCAAAGCACCGAGCTGATCTCCCTGTGCTATGTGGCTGCTTCCCACTAGCTACCTATTTTACATTTGGTAGTGTATATATGTCCATGCCACTCTTTCACTTCGTCCCAGCTTACCCTTCCCCATCCCCATGTCCTCAAGTACATTCTGTATGTCTGTGTCTTTCTTCCTGTCCTGCCCCTAGGTTCTTCAGAACTATTTTTCTTTTTTTTTAGATTCCATTTATACGTGTCAGCATATGGTAATTATTTTTCTCTTTCTGACTTACTTCATTCTGTATGACAGACTCTAAGTCCACTTCACTACAAATAACTTAATTTCATTTCTTTATATGGCTGAGTAATATTCCATTGTATATATGTGCCACATCTTCTTTATCCATTCATCTGTCCACGGACACTTAGGTTGCTTCCATGTCCTGGGTATTGTAAATAGAGCTGCAATGAACATTGTGATACATGACTCTTTTTGAATTATGGTTCTCTCAGGGTATATGCCCAGTAGTGGGATTGCTGGGTCGTATGGTAGTTCTATTTTTAGTTTTTTAAGGAACCTCCGTACTGTTCTCCATAGTGGCTGTATCAATTTACATCCCCACCAACAGTGCAAGAGTGTTCCCTTTTCTCCATACCCTTTCCAGCATTTACTGTTTGTAGATTTTTTGATGATGGCCATTCTGTCTGGTGTGAGGTGATACCTCACTGTAGTTTCGATTTGCATTTCTCTAGTGATTAGTGATGTTGAGCATCCTTTCATGTATTTCTTTGCAATCTGTATGTCTGCTTTGGAGAAATGTCTATTTAAGTCTTCTGCCCATTGTTGGATTGGGTTGTTTGTTTTTTTGATATTGAGGTGCATGACCTGCTTGTAAATTTTGAAGATTAATCCTTTGTCAGTTGCTTCATTTGCAAATATTTTCTCCCATTCTGAGTGTTGTCTTTTCTTCTTGTTAATGGTTTCCTTTGCTGTGCAAAAGCTTTTAAGTTTCATTAGGTCCCATTTGTTTATTTTTGCTTTTATTTCCATTTCTCTAGGAGGTGGGTCAAAAAGGATCTTGCTGTGATTTCTGTCAAAAAGTGTTCTGCCTATGTTTTCCTCTAAGAGTTTTATAGTGTCTGGCCTTACATTTAGGTCTTTAATCGACTTTGAGTTTATTTTTGTGTATAGTGTTAGGGAGTGTTCTAATTTGATTCTTTTACATGTAGCTGTCCAGTTTTCCCAGCACCACTTATTGAAGAGGCTGTCTTTTCTCCATTTTATATTCTTGCCTCCTTTATCAAACATAAGGTGACCATATGTGTGTGGGTTTATCTCTGGGCTTTCTATCCTGTTCCATTGATCTATATTTCTGTTTTTGTGCCAGTACCATACTGTCTTGATTACTGTAACTTTATAATATAGTTTGAAGTCCAGGAACCTGATTCCTCCAGCTCCGTTTTCCTTTCTCAAGATTGCTTTGGCTCTTCAGGGTCTTCTGTGATTCACAAATTGTGAAATGTTTTTTTCTAGTTCTGTGAAAATTGCCATTGGTAGTTTGATAGAGATTGCATTGAATCTGTAGTTTGCTTTGGGTAGTAGAGTCATTTTCATAGTGTTGATTCTTCCAATCCAAGAACATGGTATATCTCTCCATCTGTTTGTATCACATTTAATTTCTTTCATCAATGTCTTATAGTGTTCTGCATACAGGTCTTTTGTCTCTTTAGGTAAGCTTACTCCTAGGTATTTTATTCTTTTTGTTGCAATGGGAAATGGGAGTGTTTCCTTAATTTCTCTTTCAGATTTTTAATCATTAGTGTATAGTAATGCAAGAGGTTTCTGTGCATTAATTTTGTATCCTGCTACTTTACCAAATGCATTGATTGGCTCTAGTAGTTTTCTGGTCACATCTTTAGGATTCTCTATGTATAGTATCATGTCATCTGCAAACAGTGACAGTTTTACTTCTTTTTTTCCGATTTGGATTCCCTTTATTTCTTTTGCTTCTCTGATTGCTGTGGCTTAAACTTCCAAAATTATTTTGAATAAGGGTGGTGAGAGTGGGCAACCTTGTCTTGTTCCTGATCTTAGAGGAAACAGTTTCAGTTTTTCACCATTGAGAACAATGTTAGCTGTGGGTTTATGATATATGGCCTTTATTATGTTGAGGTAGGTTCCCTCTGTGCCTACTTTCTGGAGAATTTTTATAATAAATGGGTGTTGAATATTGTCGAAAGCTTTTTCTGCATCTATTGAGATGATTTTATAGTTTTTCTCCTTCAGGTTGTTAATATGGTTTATCACATTGATTGATTTGCATATATTGAAGAATCCTTTCATTCCTGGGATAAACCCCTCTTGATCATGGTGTATTATCCTTTTACTGTGCTGTTGGATTCTGTTGCTAGTGTTTTGTTGAGAAGTTTTGCATGTTTGTTCATCAGTGATATTGGCCTGTGGTTTTCTTTGTGACATCTTTGTCTGGTTTTGGTATCAGGGTGATGGTGGCCTCATAGAATGACTTTGAGAGTGTTCCTCCCTCTGCTATATTTTGGAAGAGTTTGAGAAGTATAGGTGTTAGCTCTTCTCTAAATGTTTGATAGAATTCACCTGTGAAACCATCTGGTCCTAGGCTTTTGTTTGTTAGAAGATTTTTAATCACAGTCTCAATTTCAGTGCTTGTGATTGGTCTGTTTATATTTTCTATTTCTTCCTGGTTCAGTCTTGGAAAGTTCTGCTTTTCTAAGAATTTGTCCATTTCTTCCAGTTTGTATGTGTCCCTAGGTCTGAGCTGGGTCTCTTGTAGACAGCATATATACGGGTCTTGTTTTTGTATCCATTCATCCAGTCTATGTCTTTTGGTTGGAGCATTTAATCCATTTACATTTAAGGTAGTTATTGATATGTATGTTCATATTACCATTTTCTTTATTGTTTTGGGTTTGTTATTGTAGGTCTTTCCTTCTCTTGTGTTTCCTGCCTAGAGAAGTTCCTTTAGTATTTGTTGTAAAGCTGGTTTGGTGGTGCTGAATTCTCTTAGCTTTTGTGTGTCTGTAAAGGTTTTGATTTCTCTGTCAATCTGAATGAGATCCTTGCTGGGTAGAGTCATCTTGGTTGTAGCTCTTTCCCTTTCATCGCTTTAAATATGTCTTGCCACTCCCTTCTGGCTTGCAGAGTTTCTGGTGAAAGATCAGCTGTTAACCTGATGGGGATTCCCTTGTATGTTATTTGTTGCGTATCGCGTGCTGCTTTTAATATTTTTTCTTTGTATTTAAGTTTTGATAGTTTGATTAATATGTTTCTTGGCATGTTTCTCCTTGGATTTATCCTGTATGGGACTCTCTGTCCTTCCTGTACTTGACCGAATATTTCCTTTCCCATATTAAGGAAGTTTTCAACTATAATCTCTTCAAATATTTTCTCAGTCCCTTTCTTTTTCTCTTCTTCTTCTGGGACCCCTATAATTCGAATGTTGGTGTGTTTAATGTTGTCCCAGCAGTCTCTGAGACTGTCCTCAAATCTTTTCATTCTTTTTTCTTTATTGTGGTCTGTGGTAGTTATTTCCACTATTTTATCTTCCAAGTCACTTAACCATTCTTCTGCCTCAGTTATTCTGCTATTGATTCCTTCTAGAGAATTTTTAATTTCATTTATTGTATTTTTCATCATTGTTTGTTTGCTCTTTAGTTCTTCTCCCTTCTGTTCTTAAAACCCATTTGTCCTCTGTAAAGAAACCTATTTTTCCCATAGAATCTATTTCTCCTCCCTTCCTTTTCCCTAATGATATAAGGTATATAAGCTTTTAACTTTGACCATTAGGAAGCTAGCTTCTTATTTGTTTGGCTCCTGTGTGTATATGAAATTTTTTTTTCCTGTTTGTTAACTGTATATGGTCAGTTTAATTTACAGAACCCAGTTACTGAACTTAAGACAGGAGAAGAAACATTTTTCCTCCCCTGCAACATCATTACACATACAGATGTGGTTAATGATAAGCAATTTAGTTCAAATAAGTGGCAAGAAATTCAAAATTTTCCATAAATGTAGTTTAAATAACTGACCAACAATCTGGGGAGAAAAATAAATGGTTTCTTGACTTACTATACTTAAAAAGTTATAGATGAAATACAGAGTTCAATTTTGAAGAATAGTGCTTACAGTTACTAAAATAAGATATAGATGAAAACTTCCATAATTTTTGAGAAAGGGCAGCCTTTCTAAATCGTTTGTACAATCATAGATACAGAAGAAAACTTGTGAGATTTGACAAGAAACTGTTACCAGGACAGCTTTAAATAAAATTAGACCATTCCTGACACGATGCATGGTGATCATCTTTCTCCTTCATCTAATTATGTATCAGAAAATATTCCCATGTTAATACTCAAACCCTAAAGCAGCACTTTCCAAGGAGTGTGACTGTGCCTCGATTCCTTTATCCTCTTCCCTTTTCTCAAACATGCATCTTTGTTCATAAGTAGTTCCAAATACATACATACAAAAATAAAAATAAAATACCTCTGGATTAACAACAAATATGTTCACCCTTTCTCTTCCCCTTACCTCTAATTTAGAATCTTAGTTTCTTCCCTCAGTATTCTTGTGGGCATTTTGTTCTTTTGGATAAAGTTATCAGTAGATTTTACTTAAGAATACAGATGAGAAATAAGACAGCATGCCCACATAGGGCTTAATTCAAGAATTTAAACACATTTTAATTTAAGAAAACTCACTAATCATAGTTATTATGTTAAGAAACTAATGGGAAGAAAAGAACTAGATTATTTTTTTGAGAATAGATATGGCATTTATTTTACAAAATAATCCATTCACTAAAAATTGATAACATTACATTTGCAGAGAATCTTGCTGATGTTCTGGACTTCTCTCCCTTAAATTAGTTGCAGAATTAAACAAAACTCTTCAGAGAAATGATGAATTTTTGATATGATGGAGTGTTGGATATTAAACCTTTTGATAAGATCCCAATCATGCAGTTGCAAAATGAGGCCAACTAGGTAGTTAAAATTTGGGGTGGGGCCAAAGAAGCCTGCCTCTGCTCTATGTTCAGGCTGTAAAGTCATCACTGCTTTGGGTATTTGTCTCAAAAGTTATAGTTCTGTAACAAAATACAAGTTTGAGGTCCAAGTCCTGATGTAAATGGAGCCTCCATGTGGGCAGATGATGCCTCTGTCCCGCGGGTTGTTTTCAACAGTTAGAACCGCGCCTGGAGCCTGGGATCCTGTTGGGATACACGTGGAACACATGGATGAGGGCGTGGTGAACTGCCAAGATCTGTGATGCCCACGCTCCAGTGTTAGTGTCTATGACTGTGGTCTCGGGAATTGCCAGGCATTCATAGGTAAAGTTCACAATGACTTAAGAGAGACTTTCCTGTAGGAAAGGGAAGGACGATTATTCTAGACGGAAGCTTAACATACTTATCTAGACAGGCTTTACCTCTAAAGCTCATGTTGGCCCAAGTCTTTTGTATGAGACTTGCTTCTCAAAGTAAGAGGCACACGGCTGCTCAGATGTGGTTCTCCCCTTCCTTTTAAGAATAATCTTGTATATGTTAGACTTTCAGAGAATAGGGACCTTAAAGAAACAATGACAGGGCTTCCCTGGTGGCACAGTGGTTGAGAATCTGCCTGCCAATGCAGGGGACACGGGTTTGAGCCCTGATCTGGGAAGATCCCACATGCCGCGGAGCAACTAGGCCCGTGAGCCACAACTACTGAGCCTGTGCGTCTGGACCTTGTGCTCCGCAACAAGAGAGGCCGCGACAGTGAGAGACCCGCGCACCACGATGAAGAGTGGCCCCCGCTCGCCACAACTAGAGAAAGCCCTCACACAGAAATGAAGACCCAACACAGCCAAAAATAAATAAATAA
Source organism: Grampus griseus (assembly GCF_964374135.1). Classification (NCBI taxonomy): domain Eukaryota; kingdom Metazoa; phylum Chordata; class Mammalia; order Artiodactyla; family Delphinidae; genus Grampus; species Grampus griseus. Next base: position 148,778,017 of record NC_139018.1, read on the forward strand.
TAAAAAAAGGAACAATGACAGTGGTTGCTGTCAAAGAGAGGTGGCGAATCTCTCCACATTTCTTTATATAATTGTTATTAAATATGCACCTGTCCTCTGAAATCCTGAAGACATTTCACCGACAGTGACCATAGCTTCTTATTTCAAATATTTAGTAAGAACTACAGAGTTAATAGGACAGCCCTATGGAGTCCATTGCTTTCCTCACTTTGTGTGCTTGTTTTTCAAGCAGAAAAGAGTCTTTGCTTTCTTAATAGAAGGTAACGTGTGAGTATAGGTATAAACTGTTGGTTTCTTTTCATTGGACAAATAAAATCACTGAGTACCATACTAACCTATATTAGGAGCTAGGACTTTAAATAATGAACTACAACTCATTTGAAAATATTCTTAAAAATTCACTAACTGCTTGCTTTCTAACAGACAGTTATGACCAGTAACGTTTGGATTTTTTTTAAGCGAGATATAATTTGCATATGGTAACATTCACCCTTCTTAGTTCATGGTTCCATGAGCTTTGGTAAATGTATTTTGTTGCTGAAGAGTATTCGTACCATTGTATGGATGTGCTAGGGAGCCGAACTCGCCTGGCAGATGTGAGAGTCTTCAGATTCCAAAGCAGTATCTTAAAACTATATTGAATTAAAGAAGACTTTTAGAAAACATCTGTTCTTCGTAAGAAGTCTGAATTAATTATTACTGCCTGGGTCGCTAAGCATCCCCCTTCAGACATGTAAATGGTGTCAGCGTCCTGTCCTAATGTCCTAAAAATGCCAGGATAGCACACTGTCCTGTGAGCCATTGAACATGCTGGCATCATTTGCACCTGGTAGGCTAACCTTGAGAACCACATGTGGATAAGGTTCAGGTTTGCTCATGGAATCTGTAGGTGCAGGAACAAAATATTGTAACTGAAGCTGATGGAACTCAGACTGACTGATAATGTGTATATTTAGAGCATTTAAGGCAAAGGGAATATCACCATAGATCAGGAGGAGAAGGATACTATAATGTCCCACATCCTCGATAATGCAGCTTTCAAGTTTGCTGGAGGCAGGATACGGTATTGACCTTCACTTACTATGCATTCTTGTAGAAAAGAATGGCAACGTTTCCTCCTCCCCCTCCCCCGGCCCCAGTTCTAAGGAATCTTCCTATACCAGGTTGGAATGTGCCAGTTTGGGGCAGACTCCAGGAAGACATATCTTTATTTTGGAGGAGGCTGAAATAACCAGGGAACTAAGACTCGGTTCCCAGGGGAATGCAAGTCCCAGGCTGGCTCAGAGAACATGCATCGTGGGAGAATAATTGTGTAACAAATGCTTTTCCTCTCTGCGAATCTCAGGATCCTGTCCCTTTCTTTCACCTATAAAACCTGCAGAAAATACAAGGCACTTTTTTTTTATCATCCGTTCAAACTGTATGATAAATGTTCTGTGTCCCAGTGGCACTCTTCTAACTTCATGATTAATCAAATATTTAAGACAAATTTTTCAACTTGATTGGAGAGGTTAGCACATGAATGTGTCCAATGCACTTTGTCTTTCATCGTGTAATATTCACAATTTAAAACCCTGTGACATATATGGCACCCTGCTCATAGGAGTGATTAATAATCATGTATTGTCTGAGGCTCAGAATGCCAAATCACAAATTATAGTGACTTTGTCATGAAGCTACATTTTTCTCCTGTGATAAGCTTTTTTCTCTTGCAATAAGCCACTTGTCTGCACTTAGAAGAACATATTTGTACGTATAGTTCTATATTTAAAATCAACTGTCCTTCTCAAGTATATGTGTGTTTGTGATTATGATGTTTTTACATTAAGACAAGTTTTTGTGTAAGAAATAAGTCTAGAATAGAAATGTGAAAAAGAAGACAAGTTATGTGTTATATATTCCAAGTCTATTTGCTTAAGTATGTTATAAGGATAATAACAGTAGGATAATAGCATTGTACCGTCGCATTCTTGTCAGCAATTCTGTGCCCCATGTGAAGACTTTAATGTTCTTTTTCATAAGCTAAAGACTCACTGAAAGTTATTTTTCAATATCCTCTCAATAAATAATAATAAAGTTATTTCTCAATATCTTCACTTATCCTCATAAAAAGTGGCCATTATCTAAACCAAGAAGGAGAAGAAAAACATTTTGCCCTGAAACCAAAATTCTGTTTCTGAGGTGACTAGAATCGGTCACACCCTCTAGAGAAGCTAAGAAGGTAGATTCCACTATAGACTGAATGATTTTGGAAGGAAGGTTCTGCTCCGCTTTTTTTGTTTTTTTTGTGAAGCAACTTCATTCTCTGACAGTGAATGCTGTCAGAACAATGGTATTGTTCTCCCTATAAACGTGTCCACTTTGTGACATGGAGACTGAGTGGAAATAATGTAATATTTATTTAGATTAGTCGTTTCCACACTTGAGCACGCATCATGTATGGTAGTCATTGGGAGTGGGGGCTTGTTACAGCTGCAGGTCTGGGACATGGTCTGGTACTGCGTTTCTAACAACCCCGGGTCCAGGTCCATCCTTTGAGAACTACTGGTGGGGTCTCCGTCAGTCCTCCGAGCTGAACTCGCCTTTTGACCAGTTATCACGTTGTAGAGAAAGAATCTGCTCCTCCTCCCCCTCCTCCACTAGACGGGCACCCAAGGGAGGGCAAGTGAGTGTCTGACTCACTGGTTTTAAACTGCATTGGTGGGATGCTTTCAAAAGACACCAAAAGAATTTTGGAAGGGGATTATCTAGTGGACAGTGATTCTTGGGAATATCGCCTTAATGATGTTAAAGAATGTACTGATAACTAAAGCAGAACCACTCTTGTTTGTGAGATTGAAACTGTTCCAATGGAAAGTGGAATTGCTTAGAAATGTTTAAAAATAGAAGCAAGACAATCAAAGGTTACGTTAGGCACAGCGCCTGCTGCAAACAGCACAGAAAGAAGGCGGTGACCTCTGTTACATGCGATCCATGTAGATCGCAGTTTCATTGACTGAGGGATCTCAACGCTCTTTTCTTTTTTTTTTTTTTTCCTGGATCAAAATTGTCTGTTTCTTGTGCACTGAGGGCTCAATTAAATAATACATTAATATTAAAATCTAGTTTACACTAACATGCTATGAAAAACCAGCACACACATTCCTTAAGTAAACTATAAAGCATTTCATACCTCGGAAACATTTATTTTAATAGAAACAATTTATTGATGGAAAACTGCTGGAGTAGAACAATGTCATTCTGGACTTGGTAGATGACTGAGTTGATAGCCGTGGGATTTGGAGAGGAGGAAAATTGATAAAAGGTTCATGCACAGATATGATTAAATAATGCAGAGCACGAAATTTAGAAAAATAATGAGTCATCTCCCTGGGATTTGGCGGTCCACATGTATAAAAGGGATAGAATAAAACTCATCCTTCCCATGTGCTTTTGCCCTCCTCCCAGTCTCAGCGACCTTTTATCTCTGAAAGGAACATGGATCATTTTGCAGTGGTGAGAAGTAGATGGTGCTCATACGGGCAATTCCTCTACTTTGACCACAGAGCTTCAAAGTTGTGGGGAGGACATGGAAATAAAAGTCAAGCAGCTCTGTTCATTTTGCTCAATAAAATCATTTAACCTCCCTTTTTTTTCATTTTTATTGAGGTATAATTGGAAAATAAAGATTATATGTGGAAACCTCCTTATGCATTGACCTGACTGCCAGCAGCCTCCATGAGTCACCAAAGGAAGAGTCTTGCTCCCAACAGAAGGTGTTGGCTTTGTCTTCTTAGACCCCTCACATGGATCACAGTCACACTTGTACCCTAGAGATGCTGAATCCTTTTGTTTTTAACACCAGCAAGTTTCACACATCCCTCCTTCCCTGCTCATCACCCCATCTTTCCATTTATTTCTGCTCATCATTCTTTTCTTGACATTGACCATTGCAGAATATTATAACATATATTCCTAGTTCCATTCTCTCACATCCTTGCTTTACACTGCATGTGAATTAAGTTTCCAAAACTAAGTTCTCCTCTCTCCCTTAAAACTCTGCACCTACTCTTGTATGCTTAGGGTATCTCACAAGGGGCACATGATCTAATCCCAATAACCCTCTAGAGTATGTGCCCTGGGCTCCCATCTTTCATCTTCATGTGCTTTTTCACATGTCCTTCCTTCCATCTGGGATGACTTTCTTATCCCTTCATTTTCCTCCCACCCTTCAGTGTTCGTTGGGAATTAAAAGCCGTGTTATTATTCAGCTACATCTGAACAATGACTTATAGAGAAAGCATGAGTAAATATGAAAAAACATTACACATACCAAGAGTTTTAGAAAACTAAAGGTAACCATTCACTCTACTCTGTACTGTTCAAATGTAATCTCTTCCTTTGTTATAAATAGTATTTAAATGTGATGATACTTGTCATACATTAAATACATCATTATTATTCGTTTATTTATCATGGGCATTATCTTTTTTTTTTTTTTTTTTTTTTTTTTTGCGGTACACGGGCCTCTCAGTGTTGTGGCCTCTCCCGTGGCGGAGCACAGGCCCCGGACGCGCAGGCTCAGCAGCCATGGCTCACGGGCCCAGCCGCTCCGCGGCATGTGGGATCCTTCCGGACCAGGGCACGAACCGGTGTCCCCTGCATTGGCAGGCGGATTCTCAACCAGTGTGCCACCAGGGAAGCCCATGGGCATTATCTTTGAGTCTGCTTTTCTGTCTTGAGGGTCAGAAGCCAATTATTATTAAACAATTAAGAACAATTCACGGATTTAATGAAGAGGTGATCCCGCATTGAAACGCTGCGGAATTCTACTCGCTGTTTTGGAAACTGTAGGGTGTTCTAGGCCAGTAGTGAGAGCTGCTGGGGCCGGCTGGAAAGAAGATGATTGTTATGGGACTCACCGAATCTGGTAGCATAAAGAGATTTCTTGTCACCCTTCATCTTGGGAAAGTAAATTCCATAGCACACTGCAGACTTGAGCTTATTATCTCCAAATACCATTTGAAAATAAGTGATCAGCACTGTGGAGTCATTAAATATACACAATTGGAAGACAGAGCTTATAATCTATGAGGAAGACTTGGAATATATCACCTCATTATTTTATTTTATAGCCAAAGACATAACTTGCATTATGTTTCAGTGAACAATGGGCATCAAACCCTGACAAAATTACCTCATTTCTTTTTTATGCTTTCTCAATATAGGCAAATGCATTACAAACTCTAATTTATTCTGACCCAGAAATTGCTCTGTGGCATATTTCTGCAGGCCCTTGTGTGCACGAAACAGGAAGTCATTCATCATAGGATTATTTTTTCTTATTTTTCCAAATCATTGTTTATATGCCCCAAAGTTAACATAAAGTCAAATTAGTTTTCTCCTAGTCAACTTTCATTGTCGTATTTCCTGGAAGATGACTCTGTTACCCAGGGTAAGGGCCATTCTACCATATCTAAGAGTAAGAAAAACTGATAGACATATTAATAGTCAAATAAAAGACCGTGAAAACAGTTGCACCTGAGTCAGATGATCAGCTCCTGAGTATCTGAGTGTGTTCTGAGGAGCACGGTGTGTTACATCAGAGGTATTAGTGGGAAAGGAGATTTGTTGCCAGGAGCCAGCAAAGGCAGGGCTTCCAGTGCTGTTGGCTGCTTTCTTCACCGTTGGCCTCTATTCACTAGACCCTTAGCCCCCATGGAAGGACCTGACACCGTTAAGCACTCCTTAATACGGAAAAGCACAGACTTTTTCCTTCCTACATTCGTTGTTGTTCCTTCAGAATTCGTTGTTGAGTGAGGAACCAGCCACAGAGAGGACATGCTGTAGGATTCTGTTTGCACGAAGTTCAGAGTGGAGGAGGCTAACCCACTGAGATGGAACCAGGATGGTGTCACCAGTGGGAGGGAGAGGGGTTCTGTGGACTGGAGGGACCTGAGGGACACTGTCGGGTGTGGGGGTTGTCTTGGACCTTGATCACAAGTGGCTGTAAGGGTGTGTACATCGGCAGAAATTCGCTGAGATGTGTGCCCTTTACTGTATGTTTGTTAGACTTGAGAAATTTTGTAAAGTTTTTAAATGGAAGCAAAAAAAAGACTGGTTTGAGAATAAACAGCTTATAAGCACCCTCACTTCCCCAACACACCCCTGCGGGAGGGTGACAGAGGCCGACTGCTACGAGCCTGAGGCACACGAAAGGCCATCTGTCAATCTTGTTCTTTTCTCTTGAATTACTCCAATCCTTCCTAAATCTTCTCTGTGGCCCAAAGGAAAAGGACACACACTTTCCCACTGTGGTTCCCAAATATATTCCTATGGAACATGGATTTCTGAGAGCCGGACTGAGGGTGTTTTGCTACTGAAATTGAATAATAGTAGCCTTTTTTCCCATTTTGCAGAAAATTGAATGGGTGATATTTTCTCCATTTGATATTTGTTCTTTTTGTGAAATTTCATTTGATCTCTGTTATTGACTATCACCTTTCTTTCACTGAGCTTTTACCGAAAACAAAATTGGTGAGCAAATAACAAATTTATGTTAGAGAAAAACATATAAACTCCGGTCATGTAGAGTTTGACAGCTCACTCCTTGTGGGTAAATGTGTTGGTCATACATTAATGGTTGCCATGATGTGATAAAATACATCAAAGCTTCACAGTGCTTTTTAAATGTATAAAGTTCTAACAGAACTTTAGGTTCCAGTTCTGGGCATCTGAACAGCTGGAGTAACTTTAGGTTCCAGTTCTGGGCATCTGAACAGCTGGAGTACTTCTGCCCTGAAAAGAATAGAAATGGCTTCACCCCATAAATTTGGAGGAACAACCAAGTCAATTGCATACTCTAGACCGAAAGCAAGATAGTTGTATTTCATTCCTTCAACCAGAGAATTATTGTGGTGACTGAGCCCCCAGTGGTCTCCAGGCTACACCACTGGGGTCTCACCCTAAAACCTTCCACTGTAGCTCAGAGGAGGTGCGGGGACCAAGCCATGAGGGCAAAATGAGGCGGCTGAGCTGTTTGGGGTTTTTATGCTTTACTTTTACAAACTACCCTCTTGTATCATTCTAGAACAATTTCATACCAGTCTTGTATTATAGATCAGGGAAGGGATATCAAGATTAATTAAACAAACTGTGAAAGTTTTACATATATGTAGTTTGCGGCCAAAGCCAGGCCTCAAAACTAAAACCCCTCACCATGGCCCTAAGACATTTTATTATACCTGATTTGTATTTGGTTTGGCCTTTCTTTTTTCTTTTTTTTTCTCTTGTTTGTTTGTTTTGTTTTGTTTTTAATTAAATTTTATTTTTTTAGGGCAGTTTTAGGTTCACAGGAAAATGGAGAGGAATGTGCAGAGATTTCCCATACACCCCGTGTCCCCACACGTGCACAGCCTGCCCACCATCAACATCCCCACCAGATGGTCCATTTGTTACAACTGATGACCCTACATGGACACATCATCATCACCCAGAGTCCATAGTTTACATCAGGGTTCATTCACTCTTAGTGTTGTACGTTCTGTGGGTTTGCACAAATGTAAAATGACATGTATCCATCATTACAGTGTCATACAGAGTAGTTTCACTGCCCTAAAAATCCTCTGTGCTCCACCCACTCATCCCTCCCTCCCCCCAGCCACTGATCTTTTTACTTCTCCACAGTTTTGCCTTTTCCAGAGTGTCTCATAGTTGGAATCATGAAGTATGTAGCCTTTTCATCCTGAAGATATTTAACCCATTCTTTAAATTAAAGAGAAAAATATTTATTGAAAATTTTCTGTGTTTAATGCCCTCTACATGACACTGAGCATATCATTTTGAATCAGGCTAAGAGATGCCTCCTGCCCTGAATTCTGGGACATTAAGTGGTTTACTTAGCCATATAAGTATTCAGTGATTTCACTAAAATAATTTCACCCTGAGAGATGCAATAGACGTGGTACTTTTGTCCTTCTTGTCTGACTCTAATAGACACGAGTGCCTTCATGTACTGCCATCCTAGAAATGAGTACACACAGGCATCAGAGCTCTTCAAGGACTGAAATGGTTAAAGTAGAGAGAAGCAGAGAGAGGAAAACAAAAAGGAAAATATCCACAGGGTAGAGGCCACTGCAACTGGTGAGGGGTTAACTGGCAGCTCCCAACGTGTCAGCCAGGCCTGGGGCTACTGGAGGGACAGAAATTTCATTATCTATTCCTAGATAAATGACATTTATCTATTCCTAGATAACACGCCAGAAAACAAAACAAAACAAAAAAGACAGGTAATTAAAAATCCAAAGTATGCTGTTCGCAAAAGAAGCCTTGAGATTTTGAAAACAATTTTTAATTTTGGGTTGAGGTGAGTGAAAACTCAGATGAAAGGTCCATGTTAAGGTGACTTCAAAGTAGCTGTCTTCTCTTTTGAGGAGGAAAGTGGTTATCAAACCCCCTTATTGATACCATCAGTTGCCTGGCTCTTTGGTGCTATCAGATAATGTATCTGCTTTCTCTCCCTTCTGAGCCTGTGAGGCTGCTTCACCCCTTTCATCTCCCGCACAGCCGCCTCCCCTGTCTCCTTTCACTATCTGAGCATAGGAAAAGGGAATTTACATAGTGATACCAAACAGCGTTGAAAGACAGGGATGGAGACTTCTTGTAACCCAGGTGCATGTTTAGGCATTGGAGATAAGGGTGCCATCCATGGGCCACGATGACACAGCTGCCATGCTGAACAGTCCAGGTTTTCATTTGCTGGAGTTGAAAGTTTGCATCAAATGTGGTAACTGCCACTCAGACATTTAAGTCAGATACCTAAGCTCTTGGTATTTTTTTTTACTGTAAAGACTCATTAAATAAACATTTTAAAGTTAGTTTCCATGCTTTAGTGATTTCAGAATTCCGAGGAGCTACCTCTGCATCCTGGTGACCACAGTGAACCGAGGGGATAGCTTCTGAGAGGAGCTGGGATGTGGGGATGGAAGCATCACCCCAAGGTTTGCCCTGAACAAATGGGGATTCGGGAGAAGCTGCAGACACCCCTTCCTTGTCTGGTGACCTCGACCTTACTGCCGCGAAGGCCATCTGGGGTCTGGTGTGCAGAGCAGGGGCCAAGCATGTGTGCAGAATCAGGCCGCCTGGCTCAAACGTGGGCTCCGCCACCTGCCATCCAGCCACCTTGGTGGCCGGTTTAACTGTCCTAAGGGTTTTCTCAGTGGTAGGAATGAGCCTAAAATAGACTCTCCCTTATAGCATTGTTTTCAGGCTTAAAAGAGCATCTAATTCGATCTAATCTGTCTAGAACCGCAGCCCACTTTAACATTCAAGAATGACAGGTATCGTTGCTTCATCCTGCAAATTCCCTGTGACTTAATGAGTTTTTCTCTTTTATGAGGGAACTAACTTCATTCACCCCGTTCATGCAACACTGTAAGGTCTTCAGGCGAGAAGGATGAGTGAAATACAGTAGCGCTCCTGCTCTAGAGGCTATAGCATGCAGCCATCAATCTCCACTGTGATAGGAACTCAGGAAGATCTGGACCACCAACACCGTGTGTTCTGACTGTTCTTCTAAACCTAAGCTCTGCCTCCCTCACTGCTCCAGGCATGTATTTCCCCAGATCTTCATGGATGTTTCTCCAAGAAACCATAAAATTCACGAGACACAAAACTGAAGGGTGAGCTCTGAAGACCCATCCTGAAGAGCAGACAGGGTGTGTGCCCCACCGATGTTCTGTGCGCTGGCCTGGCATAGTGACTGTGCCACAGACGTGCTCAGCGTACCTCTGCCAATTCTCTTCTTTCAGCAAACTGACTCTTAAATGCCTTCATAAGGAATAGCTTATACCATAAAATATGCCATTCAAAGTGCACGATTCAGTGATTTTTAGTAAATTTTCAGAGTTGATCAATAATTTCCCAAATAATTTCCTCAAGCCTCACCCCCTCCCTCAGGCCCAGGCAACCACTGATGTGCTTTTTGTACAAATTTATCTGTTATCTAAGCTGTGTATGTTCTCTAAGAAGAATCATATAATATGTAGTCTTTTGTGCCTGGCTTCTTTTATTGGCATAACTTTTTTCACATTTATCCATGTTATGGCTACATCAGTATTTCATTTCTTTTTAATACTTAATAGTATTATAAGAAAATACTACTTTTTAAAATTCATTCATCAGTTTATGGACATTTGGGTTATTTCCACTTTTTGGCTATCACAAATATTGCCGCTTTGAACACTGGCATACCTCTTTGTGTGAACACATATTTTTATTTATCTTGGGTACGTACCTAGTGATGGAATTTCAGGGTTGTATACTGAGCTTCTGTTTAATTTTTAAGAAGCTGACAAACTGTTTTCCAAAGTGGCTGCACTATTTTATGATCCCATCATCAAAGAACAAGGGCTCCTTTGTCTCCACATTCTCACCAATAGTTGGTGCTCTCTGTCTGTTTAATGATGCCATTCTTGTGGGTGTATAACACTGCTTGTTATGGTTTTAGTGGTGACACTGAATTTCCACATGCAGCCTTTTTATCTTGTTAAAATCTGAAGGTGAAGCAACCTTCAACCTCTCCCTTCACAAACCAGCTGCTTAGGATGACCCTGGGCCATGTAAACAGCCCCCATCTTAATCCTCTCCACCCTCCTCACTTATAGACGGAAATATCCTAAGGAAAATATTGTATCTTAGTCATCTTCTTCTTAAAACTTTTTATTTTGAAACTGTTTTAGACTTAAAAAAGAGGAAAATGTATACAGAAAATTGTACAGAGAATTCACATATATACTTCTCCTAATTTCCACTAGTGTTACCATCATACATAAACCTAGTACAGTTCTAAAGACTGAGAATTTAACATTGGTGTAATACTATCAACTTAACTCCAGTATTTATTTGGAATTCATCAGTTTTCTCCTTTGACTGTTTTCCAAACTAGGATCCCACTTTGCTTTGAGTTATCAAGTCTCCTCAGTCTATAACTATATTACTGTTTTCCAAAGTTGTTTTGCCTTGTCTGGTTCATCTGTGTTTCTATTTAGATTTTAGAATAAGCTTGCCAATATATTCCTAAAGGCCCGCTGGCATTTCCATTGGGATTGTATTGAATCTACGTGTTAAATTGGGGAGAATTGACATACCAACAATATCCAATGATGATCATGGCATATGTCCTCATTTATGAGTTCTATTTTGGTTTTTTTCAGCTGTATTTTGTAGGTTTTAGCATACAGATTCTGCACATATTCTGTTAGATTTATACCTAAGCATTTTATTTTGGGGTGCTATGATAAATAGGATCTTTTTACAGATTATTCATTTCTAGCATGGAGAAATACAATTGATTTTCTTCTATGGACATTGCATGACAGTATTCTGCAATATTGTGAAATTTATCTGTACTTTCTAGCAGATTTTTTTAGATTCTTTGGTAATTTCTAGGTAGATAAGCATGCCTTCTATAAACAGAGACCAGATTTCCAACATGTAGGGTAGGAGAGTTAGTAGTGGTGAGAGGAGTCATCCTTGCCTCGTATTTAATTTGATGGACAATCATTCAGTATTTAATCATTAACTAATAATGCTAGTAGTATGTTTTTCATGCATGCCACTTACTGCATTAAGGAGGTTTCCTTCTAATTTATTGAGAATTTTTATTATGAATGAAGATTATCATTTTTGTCAAATATTTTTCCTGAATCTATTGTGATTTATCTCATTAATATGGTGAATTACTTTGACTCATATCCTGATATTGAACTAGCCTTAAACTCCTGGGATAAACATCACTTCCTACTAATATATCATCCTCTTCATACTTTGCTGGATTTAATTTAGCAATATTTGGTTGGGGATAGTTGTGTTTATATTCATGAGAGAAATTATTGGCTTATATTACCTTTGTCTAGTTCTCATAATAGGGTAATGTTGATCTTGTTTTCTATATTTGATTTCCTTTCTATATCTTAGAAGAGCTTATGTAGAATTGCTAGCAATTCTTTCTTAAATATTTGTTATACTTCACCATCTGACCTGAAGTTTTCCTTATTGGAAGATTTTTAACTACAAATTCAAGTCCTTTAATAGACATAAGACTGTCTTCGTGACCTATGTCTTCTTGAGTGAGTTTTGGTAGTTTTGTCTTTCAAGGAGTTGGTCAATTTCATCTAAACTGTTGACTCTTTAAGTATGGTTTTGTTTTTTTTCCTTTATATCCATTAATGTCTGTGGGGTCTGTAGTTCTCATTAATTCTCAAGCTTTGATGGGTGCCACGTTCCTGGACTGTGGATCCGTGGCCCTCTCAGTGCTCTTGCTGCCCTGCCGGCTTTGGTCTGAGCTCAGCGTACATTTTTCCTCTTCTGGGGGTTGACGGGATTTTTTCTTTTCCACTCTCACAACTGAAATAGGTTTTCATCAGTATCCTAAGGGTGGTAATAATTTTTTTCATTCTTTGGGAGTTTCTAGATAGATAACTGTGCCCAAGGATTATAAATTCTTTTCCAAAGAGGAGGTAGAGAAAAGTTCCTGGGTGGGTTTTCATGACCTTCCTGCAGTGGGTGGTGGTTTTCCTCCCCAAATCTATAGTGCAAGTCACCTTTCTCAGCTCTATTACAGTTTTTCTGGAGATTCCCTGGTTTTGTTGTGTATGAAGAAGTGTGTAAGCTGATGCACATGAGGACAGAAGCTTCACTGGCAACACCAAGAAGCTCCACTGTCTCTAGTCCCTGCCCTGCCAGCCACCCCATGTGAACTCTTAGCTTGTCCAGAGAAGGCAGTTATCTCATCTCCTCTCACTGTGCCCTCCAGGAACCATTTCTTCTTTGATTTTGGGCAAGTCGGTGGCTTCCCAACTTCAGTACTTGAATGCGATCAAGAAAAGCCACCAACTTGTTGTTTGGCACTTTTCCCTGTATGTTTCAGAGTGCCCAACTTTCCAGCTCTGCATGCCTGAGCAGAAACTGGAAACCATTTGTCAGCTTTTTGTCTCTCAAAATCTTCATTTCTTCACTGTAACAAGATATGGAAAGGGTTTGTCATAGATAATTAAAAAGTAAAAATAGTATTAATTTCAGTATTAACAATGACAATTTTGTAACTACCCAATACATATTTAGCATTGCCTCTGGCTAGACACTGCAATGTGCTTTATATAATTGACATCTAAGTTTTAAAACAGCACAATGACATGGGTAGCATTACTGTTGTTTCCTGTTTTTCCAATTTACAAAATTAAAGCCTAAAGTCTTAGTTTCACCAAGTCACAAAACCAAAATAAAACATATGGGACTGTAAATGTGTTAAGTATTACTTTTGTTCATTCAGGATGCATTCAGTGTGTTTACAGAGCTAGAGTGATAGAATGTGTATCAGCATACAAAATTACTTTGTTTAATATACACTACATTTTTCATATATGTGGAATGCAGTGCAGAATAAGTTCGTACTATCGTGGATGAATCAATGGGCTTGTATCATAGGAGTACCAAATGCCTAATTAGAACAGTTTCTTAGATAAAGATTTCCAAGGAATGATAACCAAGAATACCTTATTTTGGGATACCAATATAATTCATTATTATACAAATAAAGGATATGTAGTTTCCCCAAGATAATAAGTATAATAACAGTGAGATACTAACGAAGAGATTATGGTAACATCCTGAATACTAGTTTCTAAAAATTGCATTATTTAACTAATGGAATCTAAGTTTTCATTAGAAGAAACCCACTGAATAAATGTTACAACCTAACTCTTGGAACTAATAATTTAACAGAAAAGAAAAGAAAGTCTATATTTCATTATTTACAGTATTGAGAAAGTATAACTCTTGAAGTGTTGCAGGGACAATTATATTTTCCATAACTCAAATGTGCAAATAATTTATGAGAAAAGCCTAGAGACCAAACCCAGCTTATTCAAAACAAACAACTTAATTAGGGGCTAGTAATATTTTACTGTAATTGGCATATAAACACACCCCGGCAAATGTTGACTTTTATCAGTTTGATCACAAGATAAAATGAACTTGTAATTAATTAGGTTAGTTGCTGCTTAGCAAAACTGAAGAGATCTGATCTGCTTAGTTTTAAGGAGCAAACTGAGTTTCTTCAATAACTCAAAATAGACGTTTACGTTTAGGACAAATTGTTTTCTTCTTTGTATTTTAGCTGTTCTGTTCCAATCCAAGAGAAGAAAATTTACAGGGGATGAAATATTATGAGGACAGTTCGAGAACATTGTTGCTATGTGACCTATGGCAGACATGTTAGAACAAATTTCTAGAACTCCAGAGTTGGAGAACTCAAACTATTTGATTTTGAGATTTACTATGAAGCTAACGTCATCAAGGCAGCATGGTGATGTTGAAAGAATACACACATAGATCAGTGTTACAGAACGTAGTCTTATATGAGCTATTACTCATGGTCTTAAGGATTTGCCCAACTGATTTGAAAAGTTATGTCAAGACAAAAACCTGCACATTAATGTTTATTGAAGCTTTATTTATTATATCCCAAAATAGGAAGCAAACAAGTCAATAGATGAGTTGATTTTAAATTCTGTTATATCTACATAATAGATTGTTATCAGTGAGAAAAAGAAATGAGTCAGCAGGCCATGAAAAGAAAATAATGAATCCTAAGTGAGTATGTCTAAATGAAAAAAGCCAGTCTTTGAAAAGGCACATATCAATGTGTCCAATTATGTGACATTCTGAAACGTAAAAGTATAGTGATAGAAAAAAAATCAGTGTTTGCCAGGGTTTCGGGATGTGGGGGAAGGATTGACTAGATGGAACACAAGGAAGAATTTTGGGTGGTGAAACGATTTTGCAGATGCTCCAATGATGAATTCAAGACACTGAGCAAAATTCACAGAACTTTAAAGCAGAATAAGTAAATTTTAATATATGCAAATTAAAATCATTTGGTAGGTGGGGATACCAAGATTGAATGTAGAATGTGACAAATAACTTTAATTGTATTACAAATGCTTGAAATGAGCTCTGACCTAGATAAATTTGGAAAACAGTGGCACTTGTAAGAATTAAGGCAAAAAGAACTATGCATAAACACTCCACTGTATTTGATAACGTTAAGGATTAATTTAAGCGTAAGGATTGACAATTTTAAAATACTTCACGTTTATATTGGAACTGAACAGTGATGTAAATGGATGGCGGGCAGTGGGGGCCAGGTTTCTTGCTGTTGGAGTGGGAGGTTACAGATAAGAAAGGGGAAGAGGCTAGAACACCCCAAGAGGTGATGGATGAAAGTTATGGATGTCAGCATGTACTCTCCTTTAGCTTAGTGTAGATGCATGTATTTACATATCAAAAAGTTTAGGTAAATGTGTGTATGAGGGATCATATAACACGTGTGCCTCCTGCTCTGTCTGTTGAGCAGGCCTAGAGACAGGGACACGCAATACCAATGAGCACACTTGGCTCCCAGATCTTCGTTTCTAACACCATTCTCCAAGGAAAGGAGCCAGGACTCGGAGAAGGAATGGCTGAAACTGGAAGGAAATACACGAGGTGATGACATTGGCACTTGACCACTGCAGTCATCTCCCCAAACATGTTATTCTAGTCTAACCATGAGGAAAACGTCAGACAGACTCCAACAGAGGGACATTCTACAAAACACCTGACCAGTATTCCTCAAAACTGTCAAGGGCATCAAAACACGGAAAATCCAAGAAATCGTCATGTGACTTATAAATGTTATGTGATATCCTGGGTGGGATCCTGGTACAGAAGAAGGCTATTAAGAATAAACTGAGGAGGGCTTCCTGGTGGCACAGTGGTTGAGAGTCCATCTGCCGATGCAGGGGACACGGGTTCGTGCCCCTGTCCGGGAAGATCCCACATGCCGCGGAGCGGCTGGGCCCGTGAGCCGTGGCCACTGAGCCTGCGCGTCCGGAGCCTGTGTGCTGCAACGGGAGAGGCCGCAACAGTTAGAGGCCCGCATACTGCAAAAAAGAAAACAAAACAAAAAACCAAACAACAAAAAGAATAAACTGAGGAAATATGAATCAATCACTGACTTTACTTATTAATAATACATTAATTTCAGCTCATTAATTTTGACAAATGTACCATACTGGTATAAGATGTTAATAATAGAGGAAGCTGGGTACAGGCCATGTGAGGACCCTCTGAACTACAGTCACTATAATTCTGTAAACCTAAAGCTATTCCAAAATAAAAAAGTTTATTTAAAAAGTCTTTAAATGAATGTAAAAGTAAAAACAATAGACGGGTGCTAGGAGTGACCACAACTATGGATATGTATTGGTTGGGGATTGAGAAGCATTAACAGAATCTTGAAGTTGTCTATATGGTTGTTATATAAAAGCTTATCCCTAGTCTCTCAGGTCATCCAAACCTTCAATGTGGTTTAGCCAAGATGCCTCATGCCTTAATCACACTGGAAAGTTTCCTTATGGTGTCTCCCCATCTTTCTCAACCTGAATTAACAGAACTTGTAAATGTGTGACAGTATTAAAAGTGTGACAGTGAGAGTGAGATTAACTTAAAAATATAACCCTAATTTTGTATTGCATTTTCCTTAAAGTTTTCAAATCATTTATGTAATTATTATTTTATTTGTTATACATAAATATATTTCGAGTTAATTATAATATTTATTGTTTATTTGGAATAGATAAGTTATCTAATTCACACAGATAATACTTGGCTGCTGCACTTGAGTGATGGGAGGAGCGAGTAGGAGAGAAAGAGGGGAGAAGGGCATCCTTTTGTAAGACTTAACCTGCTCCTGATACTATAGAAGAGTGTTGGGAAAAGTCACACACACACACGCCCTGTCTCAGCAAAACTGCACCAATTGTCACAGATTTTCAGGGGAGTCCCTGTGGTGAGTAATAATACCCATGGTACTATATCTGCTTCAGTCGACGGCCACGTAAGTCATTATCTTCCTCTTGAGGCAAGATACTTTCTAGTGTGAATCGCTGTTTACACCTCACGTGCTCTAGGGCGTAGACTTGACTTTCAAGGTATTGACGTATTTCCTAATCACTTAGGTTAAGTCGTGCAGCCAAGGCCTCCGATTTGAGGTCGGAGCTCTCAGTAGCACACTGGGCAAAACGTTTCCGTGAACTGATTTGTAAAGCTCATGTCTGATTAGAATTTCAGGCAGACGTTGAGTGTATTTCTGGACGATATCATGATATGGCCCAGAAGATTTTTAAAGTTGTGTGCCCGTGGACGTCTTGAGTTGCGTACACACTGTGACAGGATTGCGAGCTCCTCCGTAGCATCTAAGAAGAGGGTGTAGTGCACAGACACAGATGCCATCTGTGAGCCAGTTTCTAAGTCACAGTGTGGGGCAAATTTCCTAAAGCCCAGACAGCTCACATTAGATTCTGCTGCAAGCAAGATATAAAGCTTGTTGATGCTAAGTCATAGAGATGTGGGGATTATTTATTTCAAGAACCAGAATTATTTACTACAGTGTAGTGCGCAGACACGTGTGGGGATTCGAAGGCGCTTGACTCAGCTGTGCCCCCGCTGACCTTCCCCGCGGCCTTCTTTTCACTCAGGGTCTGTGGAGGAAGCCGTGTGGCTGGCTGTGCCTCTAAGCTGTTTGGACAACAGCTTCCATGATGCTCTAGCCCCCGTCTCTGCTTGAGCTCACAGCAGACACTTCCTTCTGGTGAGACAGCAGGTTAAGCCTCTTCACTTGGGCGGGAGCACCGTCAGCCTGGGGGCCTCTGGGAGACACGCAGCCCTGCCCGACTCTGCGGTTCACTCACTTTACTTCCTTTTGCTTCCCTCAGGCCGGGTGTGTACCAGTGGCCAGGCGTGCGCCAGTGGCCTTTCCACAGTGGGAACCTCATGTGCCTCTCCGGAGGCTCCGGGGGAGCCCACTGATCCACAGTTCTCAGCGAAGGGCCCCTGTGTGTCTGACTGTCCACTCTGGCTGTAGGCTCTGCACATCTGCGTCTATCTTGTGGGCACCACCAGATTCCCGGGGCATCTGGCCCCGGCGTTACAGAAATGAGCGAGACAGCGATTAACACGCCAAATTTAGATAGAACCAACCATTGGGAGTTAGAAAAAAAAATCAGAAACCATCTATCTTCCAAAAGCACAAATGTTTATTTATTCAACTGTCTCAAGTTAGCAGATTAGTAGAAATACATGCATAATGTGTGTGCGTATCCTCATATAGATTCACACGCGCTTTGTTAGGTTGTATACTGGGAAGAGTTATCTCAGTTTTAAAAATGGAGAGCTGTAACAAACTATCAAATTCAGCAAAATGTGACTTAAGTGTCACTACAGACTATTGGTATTCCCCAAACTCATGCCTTGAATCCTAGCCCCCAGTGTGATGGTGGCAGGAGGTGGGGCCTTTGGGAGGTGACGAGGTCATGAGGGTGGAGCCTCCATGATGGGATCAGTGTCCTTATAAAAGAGACCCCAGAGAGCTCCTCGCCCCCTTCCTCCAGGTGAGGACACAGCGGGAGGATGCCGTCTGTGAGCCAGTTTCTGAGTCACAGTGTGGGGCAAATTCCCTAAAGCCCAGACAGCTCACATTGGATTCTGCCGCAAGCAAGATATAAAGCTTGTTGATGTTAAGTCATAGAGATGTGGGGATTATTTATTTCAAGAACCAGAATTATTTACTACAATGAATATAGAAATCAGAACTTTAAAAGGGAGAGTTCTATAATAATAAAAATTCTTAAAAGAATATTAGTCTGTAATTATCTCAGCATTTGGGTGTTAGGGGATGAAGAAACTGATCTCATGAGCCAGAGAGACAGAACCTCTCTTCATGCAGTGACAGACGTTTACTGAAATGCTCCTGCCAATGATAATCTGGGAGACTAGGTTCCTGCTGCTGTGACTGGTAGAGAGGAAATGATCAAAAGGATTGAAGTATTAGTGCCTGTGCTGCCTGCTGGACCTCCAGAGGAGACAGGCTTATCTGAACGTAGAGAATAGAGTCCCGAACTCTGGGACCCCGGGTGATGGACACAATGGCCAAGGAAGGCCTTGCAATAATACTAGGGCTCATCAGGACCCAGCCCTGCACCCAGAGACACAGCAAGGGTTCGGCAATGCTCCTCCAGCCTGAATGTTAAAGCACAGGGCAGCAGCTGCAGGGAAGCAGAGCAAGTCCATACCTGCTTCTAGGCACAGATACCAGGTGCAGTCACTGGAACAGGAAGCTGACTGAGGCAGATACCTGCACAAATGTGAGGGGTCCTATTGCCGGAGGCCCCACCCACAAGCCTAGAGTAATAGAACACTTCCGCCTACTTGAGACTTAAAATAACCCGGCCTTGAATCCCAGCCTTTCACGAGGAGGAAGTGATTCTCAGAAGTCTGTTTTTCCCAAGCTGGGCATAATTCCCAGTGCTGGCTTAGGATGTGGTCGTGGAGGATAAAGGAGAAGGAAGGGTCACCCGAAGGGGCCCAGAGGAAGGTGGACAAGGACATTCCTCCTAGAGAGCAGAGTCCAAGACTTCTCACCGTGGACGGGGACACCACCGCTCTGTCTCCATGGGTTTCAGCATTGGCTGGCATGTGGGAAACAGCTCTGCTCTGCCATCTCTCCCCTCCCTGGACGGGAACTTCCATAGCGTTCCATCCCTTGTGCATCGCTGCTTGTTGGGCAGACACAGCTGTTCAGAGGAGTGGATCCTCCTTCCTCACCCCTCCCACTCAGGTCCCTTTGATAAAGGGTGGAAAAGGTGAATGAGGACTCCCCAGCCTCATTTACAGCTGAATAACCACTCAGGTGACCCAGCCCAGAGCCATGAGGTGAGTGGAGTCTGATGGCAACTTCCTGGAAGCGTCTGATTTGATGCTAAGTGACAGATGTTATGGGCACCGTGCCTTCCAGCCCTTTCCTCCTGCTTTAAGCATGGACACAATGCTTGGAGCTTCAAAAGCTACTTGGAAAACACCCAGAAGAAGCAATGAGAGATTCAGATGTATTGAACCCATAAAAGAAGTCATTTATCCCAAAGTTGTAATGTGAAAACATTAAATATTATTTTTAGCCAATTTTTGTCAGATTTTCTCTTATATCCAGCCAAAAGCATGGCTATATGACACATGACACATGCTCAGATAGATATATGAAATACCTATCTATAGTCGATCGATCAATAGATACAGAGATGTATATTTTCCCATGATTCATTTCTCTTCGTGCATTCCTAAAACATAATCAGATAGTTTAAATTTGACAACAAATTTAAAGGCAAATTACACCAACCAAAAATTAACATAAAAATAAACACATAAAATAGAGTGAATATTTCCATTTACTAGCCAAAGTATCATTATTGTATGGCCATAGAGAAAGTATAGAAATAGAGAAAAAATTTTAATTAGTAGGTTAGAAACTATGAAATTCTTCATAAAGAAAAAAAAAAGATGTTCTTTATTTCAACTTTTTATAGAAAATGAGATTTTATTAATATTTTGTGTCCCAATATTTAAAATCCACACAATTGGCAAAAGAATTGTGTTTCCGTTTTTTTGATTTAATATCTGTGTTATTCTGGGTCAAACAGCTATATTCTTTACATACATTAAATTCGCAAAGAAAGAAACTTTACACAAATCGTTTAATGTCTACACTTTCACATAACTGGTTCCATCTTTTTCAATGCTTAATAAATATTTGAATCATATATATACTGTCACAGGTCTCTTTTCCCTTGAATGTTGACATTCCCTCACAATGTTAATTTTGGAAATAATTACATCTTCATGATGGATTAATTAATTTAATGAGAGGAGTAAGTATTCAAACACCTTGCAAAATTAGACAAAAGAAGCTGTGGTTAGCAGAATTTGAAACACACATGCATGGTGAACCAATCAGAAAAGACTTACAGACTTTCAGACTGCTGAAAAGCATTTTATTTTCCCAAACCATAGTTTTTATCATATAATGAAACTAAAAATTAGTGTACCTGTTGGAAACTTGTAAATTCACATAAACTGAGTGTTCCCAAGGCTTTGTTCCAGGCAGCTCTCCTCTCTCCTCAATAAGAGGAGACATACCTGTAATGTTGGTCCCACTGGGACTACACTCCATGGAAGCCAGTTTCACTCAACACAAGAGGAGTAGCTGGGTATGGACTACAGTGCTGACCTGATTTGGGTGTATTTGCCTAAAATACCTGTGGGTGTTCTTTTAAAACAGCATTAAGAAAGAAATACTGAACCTATCTTATGATTAAGAACTGTCTGTGGGTGAAAACATAATACACAAATCACTTACAATATAGTTTCACATCAATATGGTGGTTTCAACCTTAGATCTAAATGTTGCAAATTAATGTTGTTTTGATACTTTACAGAGTTTTCAGTTCTGTTTATATAGGATAACACATGTTTACCATTTTCAGTGCTCTTAAATCTGTAAGTTGGAATTCCCAGTTCTTAAATTTCATATTGATTCTTCTTGGTGTCTCCACAACTATTGTAGCTACTCTAAGTTAATTAATTAAGAAAGAAAATTCCCGGGCTTCTCTGGTGGCGCAGTGGTTGAGAGTCCGCTTGCCGATGCAGGGGATGCGGGTTCGTTCCCTAGTCCAGGAGGATCCCACGTGCCGCGGAGCGGCTGGGCCCGTGAGCCATGGCCACTGAGCCTGCGCGCCTGGAGCCTGTGCTCCACAACGGGAGAAGCCACAACAGTGAGAGGCCCGCGTACTGCAAAAAAAAAAGAAAGAAAGAAAGAAAATTCCCTTTTGAAAAAACTAGTGTATTTCTCTGCTATCTAATTTTCCTCACTTTTATTTCTGTTGTCTAGGTATTTGTTTCCATTAGCATGGAAGCAGCATGAATAAATTTACATGTTGGAAAATTGCCATAATTCTCAAATCTAAGTCTCCTCTAGTACAGAATATTAAAAAAGCTAGTAGATTCCTTTCACAAAATTGCTGTGAACACATGTTACTATTGCTGGACTCACTGCTTTTAGCTATAAAGAATGTAACTTCTGAGCTGTTAGCAGGAAGGCTCTCCTGATGACTTACGACCCACATCTTCTATGACCGTTTCCTGCTTTCCACTGTCAGATTCCACCAGCAGCAGATTCCGACATCTCCATGAAAGTAGATGCCTTGCAGAGAGTTTGCACGTCTAACACGGTGGGCTGTGCCTGCACGGCGAGGAACATTTTGTTCTTGACTGTTGGCTCCAGCATTACTGGGTCCTCCGAATCTTAGAGGGAATGGGCAGGGGTAAGCGGTTTAAGTGCTACCCCTGTCCTTCCAAAATAGAACCAGACCTAATGGGGAGACATGGCATCCCGGGGGTGGGGGGGCGGGGGCGGGAATGGAGCTGATGATGATGAGGTAGTGGATGTGTTTTATGCTTTCACATCCTAAGAACCCTGCCTGCCTCCCCTCCTCAGGAACAGCTGCATCCTTGTGAGGTCACAGTCACGCATCTTCCCTCCAGTTCTCAGACATCTGCCTTAATTCCCCCTTTTGGCTATAGCTGGAGTTCATTTCAAGAGAGCAGCTAGTTGGAGTTGTGATTTTTCTTCTTTAAAGTCTCCAGGCTGGTCTGCATTAGAATCATCTGGAAGACTTAACACAGAGTTCTGGGTCTCATCCCCAGGATTTCTGACTCTGCAGGCTGGGGTGGAGACGTGGATTTGCATTTCTAGCGGGTTCTAATGCTGCTGGTCCAGCACCACTGGCCCTCGTGCATTTACAAGTACCTTGATGAGGGAACCACCTAAAACATGCTCTAAAACAACTTTGGAATTCAATTTTTTTTTCTTACTGTATTTATAGTAGATGCATTCCTAATCACATTTTGCAATTTACGTTTAATATAAAACATGGGCTACAAACCCATTAAATCCATGAGAATGGTAACGATACAGGGAAACAGTCACTCTCATTGGCGGAGGGAATACACTGGTGCTTTTCAGGAAGAACGCTTCTCAAAATACAGTAAGAAGCTACAAAACTCTTTCTCTCTTGGACTTCCACTGCTGAGACTCTGTTTTGTTTAAGGAATAACCAGATTCATAAATAAAGATTTATGTCCAAGAATGTTGATTCCATTGATGTTTACAGAGTGAAAAATCAGAAACAATCTAAATGTCCAGCAGTGAGGAAATGGGCATATAAAGCATGGTAAACTTTAAGAAGGAATCCACTGGGCTTCCATGGTGGTGCAGTGGCTAAGAATCAGCCTGCCAATGCAGGGGACACGGGTTTGAGCCCTGGTCCGGGAAGATCCCACATGCTGCAGAGCAACTAAGCACGTGCGCCACAACTACTGAGCCTGTGTGCCACAACTACTGAAGCCCGCACACCTAGAGCCTGTGCTCTGCAACAAGAGAAGCCACTGCAATGAGAAGCCCGCACACCGCAACGAAGAGTAGCACCTGCTTGCCACAACTAGAGAAAGCCCGTGCACAGCAACAAAGACCCAACACAGCCAAAAATAAATTAATTAATTAATTAATTTTTAAAAAAAGAATCCACTGAAGCCTATGAATTTAAATGCAATTATAAAATGCTTTTCCATTAAAATGTTTATGAATGAAATACTGATTTTAAAAGGATGTCCGTGTTCAACAACATAAATCACAAATTAAAAAATATGGTGAGTCTCAGGCTTCCCTGGTGGCACAGTTGTTGAGAGTCTGCCTGCCGATGCAGGGGATATGGGTTCGTGTCCCGGTCCGGGAAGATCCCACATGCCGCGGGGCGGCTGGGCCCGTGAGCCATAGCTGCTGAGCCTATGCGTCTGGAGCCTGTGCTCCGCAATGGGAGAGGCCACAACAGTGAGAGGCCCGCGTACCGCAAAAAAAAATATATATATATATATATGGTGAGTCTCAAATTTTAGAATTGGGTTCCATTTTCTCACTTACCTTCTTTGAAGAGCAATGCCTTCAAGGGTTCTGAACAAAGAAAACCTCTTTTGTCTTCATGTATCCATGGGAGATATGCCCACATGTCCTCTGATGCCAGGGGGCTTCCTCTGGGCCTCTGTGTTCTTTCTCTTCTCCGCCGTGATGGCTTCGATATGAAGGAGGTACAGAAGGCATTCATCACAGGAAATAGAACTAGTGCTTTATTCAAGCACTAGTTTCAAATTTTTCAAAACATTTAAAAGATAAATACAATAAATCAGGTGTTCTTTTTCCTTTGCAAGTATTAAATACAGATGTACTGTATGCATATGAAATTTTTTATTGAAATGTCTTTCACCAGCCTGTCTCTTTAATTAAATAAAGCTTGTTTGGTATTAATCAAGGCACAAAGAATTTATACCCCAAATCCAGATTAATTAAAAACCGGGAGCTTGAAGAACAGACTGTGTATAAAGACAAAAATAAATCAATCCAAACATGATATTTATGAATATGGACTGTGGGCAAAGTATAAATAATTTAGATGGAGTAATATATGTCAGGTATATGATAGGATTATTTTATATTATAGAATGTATTTACATGTAAATTTGAACTCACGTTTTGAATTAAGTTTTCTATTTTTAAGTTATTGTTCATTAGAGTGATGGTAACTCTTCCTGGCTAATCCCCTCACAAATCCCAAAGCTTTTAGCTACCTGCTCAGATGCGCCAGGAAAGTGAGTCTCACTTGAAATCATCTCTCTTTGTGTGAGTTTGGTTTCATCTTATTCAACGTTACCCTTCTCTCCCCAAATGGAGCACAGTCTAGCACCCAGTCAGGAGCTGCTGGGGCACAGCTCACTCACAGAATGTGAATCTGTTAAACTCATTGGTATGTTCACCAAATTAAAACATGTATTAGTCTTTAGCTACTTTTTAAATGGGAATGCAGTCAAAATATTTAAAACTTTAAAAAATGTGTGGCTACTGATTCATATATGGAAATTTCCTGTTCCTACACACACACACGTATTTATATCTGATCTGAATCTTATCTGATTCTCACTGAAGCTTTGCAAATGGGGAAGACCAAATTTGAACTCAAATAGGTATTCTAACTATAAATCTAAGATTTACTCTATTACAGCCATGTGTCACATGTTAATCTTCTATGGGAGAAGAAAAATAATTTTAATTCAGTTGATGGTCTCAGTTAGAATGGAGCAAGGCCCTTAACTATTTGGAATTTTTTCCCTTTGCAGAAATTCTGGCTGAGCATAAATCCTCAAGAAATGTAGGTCCTACTCATCCTCTTCTCTTCTTCCTTCTTTTTGTCTCACCTGCCCCCATTTTTCTTCTTATTTTTATGTTTCTGTCCTATTTCAGGAGGAGAATAATGAGACAATGAGAATGAATTGTACATTTTATCATTATACAAAATAATATAATATAACAATGAGTCCTGGATAAAGTGGTATTTCTGATCAGTTGGGAAAAAGGATGGCTCATTCAGGAAAGATTATGAGTATTCGTTTAGGCAAGATTGGGAGATCCTTGCCAAATACAGTTTTCAAAACTAAATTCCATAGAGGGAAATTTAAAAGAACATTCTATAATGCTGTGTCTTAGAAATCCTTATTAAGCCAGATACCTTAGAACCAATGACTCAAAGATGTAACCTTCCAAATAATCACTTGCACACACACATTGACAGCACAAACACAGACAGACATACAAACACGCAGATACACAGACACCACACATGGGCATACACACAGACACACCCACATACACACAGGTTACAGCAAACTTATAAAAACGTAGTGTTGGGAAGAGGTCCTGACACACATGAAGTGTTAGCTTCTATTATCATCATCATTTTTATTACTATTAAAAAGTAGATGAAAAAATTCTTTAAGTCATTTATTTATCACATACAAGTCAACTTAATACTTGTATTACTTTTCACCATTGGATATTGATGTCCTTAATGATCTCAATTTTTTTTTAATTAGATTGTTTTTTAAGTCAAAAGTCATAATAGTAAAATATAGGAAGAGACCCAATTCTTTCTAACCATATTAAATTTAACAAAATTTGAGTTTTTGTAAAATTATATATAATTTGTTACAGCATCTTAATTATCAATTACTCATACTTCGTAAAAATTATGGATTTGACCGTGTGCATAATTCTCTATGTTTGAAATGGTATAAATAATAACTGCATGTCCAGATTTAAGTATAAAGCAATTACTGAAAATACTAAAGGTTCTCAAAAGCTCAGAAACAACAGAAGGAGAACCAGTGAATCACCCAGGTAGTGATTAGTGAACGTTTGTTATGCTCACACCAAAAAGACAGTTGACAAACTGGGAGCTCTCCAGCCAAACAGTGGGTGAGGCTCAGGGGTGTGTTGTTATAATGCAGCGTATCTAGTGAGAAAGTGGTGACTTTATTCTTCACAGTGACTGGTTATTATGTTAGAATTTTCCTAAATGATAGGTTACTGGTTAGAAGTGACCTCATAGCAACTTCAGGAAGCAGTTTAAGTTTCGCTCACGATTTCAGAGGCAGAAAAAAGGAGTGAAGTTAGTCTTGCAAAATAAGCAGAATTAAGCTTTGCCTGTGTGACTGCACTGGTTTTGTCTGCTCGGGGAGTTGTCAGGGCTGGTCTCCATTTGTTGCAGATTTTTTAACAGGGGCATGCACGTTCACACTGCAGAGCCATCCCCGAAATGATGAAATTGCTTTTCTCCTAAAAGTAATGGGAAACCCTGGAGAATCCACACTTTGAATGTATTCCTTGATCAATGACAAGTACTAAAGTTCATGAGGTTTGCAGCATTTATAAATGGAAGATGCACTTTAGCAGGAGAAGGAGGTGTCTATGCTTTCTTTTGTTTGTTAATGTATGGCAAACGAGGTGCATTCATTTGTAGAGATGAATCTGTAGAAGAATTTTGGGGCTTGTGCCAGTTATTCATTCCTAGTTTCTTTGAATTACTATGTTTCAGGCTCTTTTATGGACTACAGAGATCCAGTGATACATTTCCTACCAACCTGTAGTTTATCTTCTTGTGGGAAAGGCTCACCCCTGACCACCTCAAAACAAAACATAAACAATTTCTACTGTCAGACAGTGATGACGGGGAGGAGGGAAATTAAGCAGAAGAATGGAAATAGTGATAGTGGTGAGTGAGAAGTCTGCTCTTTCAAATGAAGTATCTATGGAAGCCTTCCTGGAAGAGGTGGTCCTTCAAAATTAAGCCATGAAGTAAATACAGCAATTGTCTCAGATTCTCTTAGAGCTACCATCTTTAACTTTTCTGATTTTTCCCATAAATGCTTTCTTCACTTTCTTTATACTTTCTAACTAGTATTTCCTTTCCATGTTTCCTGCAAAATATGGATTTAAGAGAACTAATTTTAGTAAGTTGTCTATGTAGTCACCATAATCTAGCATGTGGTTTTACAGACTCTCGGGGCAGCAGCTTGTTTTTTTGTTTTTCACTGAAGAAAAACTATGCCATTAGCAGTGCAGGCACACAGGTACACAGCACACACACTCTCTCATGTCCCAGAGCCTTCGTTTCTGAAAAAGAATAAAATATTAGCTAAAGTAGTCCTTCCATCCAAAGGAACGGCAGAATCTAAAAAAATTATTTTTGAAAGAGTTCCATTTTGTAGAATTAAATTTGTAAAGCGTTTGTAATAACTCAATCTGCTCTAATTTACGCTCTGCTGCTTCTTCGCCCAGGTCACGCCTGCCATTTCCTTAACGAACAGAACTTGTGATGCCAATTAGCACGTGTTCTGTTGAGCCAAGCGCCCGATTTCACCTTGACTTCAAGTGAACGACTACTTTGCCCTTAACTACGAAAGAAGACCGATAGGTGCCATGCCTGCCTGTCTCTCCTTTTCTGTCTCAGTTGAGGAAATACTGAAATGTGAAGGAGAGTATGTTTGTATTTTCCAAGCACCAGAGCACCCCATGCACCACTGGTGGTCAGATAGCGATGCTAGTCCTCACAGCTGGGAAGACAGTGGACGCCAGTGTCTCTGCCCTTCTGTCCCAGATCGGCCTGCTCCAAACTCCAGTCAAAGGTGAGACACTAAAAACTGTTTCTCTCAAGACTGGATGGGGAATACTAAAAGGTTCCAGAAATTTTTGAAAAAGCTCTTATTTTGACTGCTCAACTTGCTTTATAAATCTCACTTCTCTCACGTCAGGAACCAGGTTGTTGACAGTAAAATCCTCTTGGTCCTAGCATAATTGATCAAGGAAAGTTCTGGACTTTCAGCGCACATTTGCAGATTGTATAGAATCGGGGTCTCCCACCTCAGTGACATTCGTTTCAACATCTGCGTGGACCAGCTGGTAACAGTTAGTTTGTTTCCTATCACTTTTGATTTTGAATTGAGCTTGTTAATAAGGATGGATGGACAGCAGGTGTGGCAGTTTCTGAACAGTTATGGGGATGTAATTGCTTCGGGCTATTGTTTGAAGCAGTTTCCGTTTGTACTTTGTTCTGGTTGCAGCTGTCAATAGCAGGCGAGCTAGGAATGCAGAACTCTTCCGTTCAGGCTGCACTTGTGAATCTAAATTGATCCTGAAAGGCATCCGTATCTGGCGAGTTAAGCAAAACTGTTCATAGTGAAAGCACAGCTCATAAGAGCTGAACTGGTGAAAAAACAAAAATCTCAATCTTTTCAGGAGTTTTGAGGATGTACCTTCACATTCATAGGCCAACTGCTTACTGGTAAATTTTTAAATCTCAAATTTTCACTACTTTTTGCAGTAAATCAGACTAAAATATCATCTAGATTAATAATTCATTTTAGAACATCCCTCTTAAAACTTAAAACAATTGCTTTGTGTAATTCAACTAAGCAACCAAATCCGTGCAGGGTCCTGAGAGCCTTCAAGGTACAGAGTGGAGGAGGACTGCTTTGGAGGTGCCTGCACCTGGCTTTGAACTCCAGCCACCGCGTCACCTTTGTTTGTGACCTTGAACAACTCACTCAGCTCCTCTGAGTTGCTGTTTCCATATCTGTAAAAGTAAAGCAGGGATCAGCGTTTGTGATGCTGTTTTATGAGACAGTGCTTGTGATGTTAAGGCATATTGAACACTTACCTGATGGCAGGTGCATCTCTAGCATCTCACATGTCTTTCATTTAATCCTCACAAAATCCATGATTCAGAGGCTGTGCTTCTATTCCATCTTGTAGGTAAGGGTGTAGAAGCAGGCTTATGGAGCCTTAGGGTCTTTCCTGCCATAGAGGCGGGATGTGGGGGGACCTGCCTGCTCCAAGCTCAGCTGCTACGTTCAGTGTGGGCCATGGAACGCGGTGCTCTATTAAGGGTCTGTTTTATGAAACGCGTAAAGCAGCATTTACTACTTTCGTTGGAAATGGCAATTTCTAATCTCTATTTTTGCAGAATGTTGGTGTCAGTGAACTAGATGAATGTGTTTACCACCAGATTGTATAGCATTACCTTCAACCAGCTTGTAAAAAATGTAGATTAGTGAATTAAAACGTTTGTATACTTTTTACATTTTCATCCACATTTTTCCCCTTTGGTACCTTCTAGAAAATGCTGGAGAAAGGTAACAGATGATGGGGTAAACAAATCACTAATAAACCAGGATGACCTGAAAGTATTAGGAACAGATTGATATATTTAAGCCATAGCATGAACCTGTGGTTGTAATTTGACTTTATTTGAGCATAATTTACTCACGTTCCCCCCACAACCCCGTAATCAAGATGTTCTTGGGCTTTCCTGGTGGCGCAGTGGTTGAGAGTCCGCCTGCCGATGCAGGGGACACAGGTTCGTGCCCCGGTCCGGGAAGATCCCACAGGCCGCGGAGCGGCTGGGCCCATGAGCCATGGCCACTGAGCCTGCGTGTCCAGAGCCTGTGCTCCGCAACAGGAGAGGCCACAACAGTGAGAGGCCCGCCTACCGGAAAACAAAACAAAAACAAAAATAAAAACAATTTAGGGCTTCCCTGGTGGCGCAGTGGTTAAGAATCCGCCTGCCAATTCAGGAGACATGGGTTCGAGCCCTGGTCCAGGAAGATCCCACATCCCGGTAGAGCAACTAAGCCCACACGCCACAACTACTGAGCCTGCGCTCTAGAGCCCGCGAGCCACAACTACTGAAGCCCATGCGCCTAGAGCCCGTGCTCCAAAACAAGAGAAGCCACCGCAATGAGAAGCCCACGCACTGCAATGAAGAGTAGCCCCTGCTCTCTGCAACTAGAGAAAGCCCGTGGGCAACAATGAAAACCCAACACAGCCAAAAATAAATATAAATAAATAAAAAAATAAAAACAATTTAGGAGGTTGGGGAATCCCAGAGTAGAATGCAGACTGGGACAGAAGCTTCTGCACATGTATGTAAACATTGTATGAAACCATTTCACTGAAAGCATGGGGGGAAAGGTACCAACTTGAGTGAATTTGTAAATGAGCAGAGTCTGAAAGGTGAGGGAGCTGTGTGTGGCTCTGTACTCCAGTGGACGAAGGTCCCACAGGATGCAGGTTAACAATCCTGAAACCACCATACATGGACCCTGGCCGTGAACAATTAAGTACATGAGTGGCAGATGGTGGGTGAGGCCAAATTCCTGACTGTTAGAGTGGGAGGTTGCAGACAAAGGGAAGATACTGAATGATCCATGTGGTACTGGATTAGAGTTGGAGACATCAATGAACTCATATATTACTTCATATAGATACAAATGGATACACAGAAAAATATCTACATATTTGTATACACAGAAATTAGAATACATGTTTTCTTGCTGTGTCAGCTGACAAGACCAGGAAGCAACAACAGCCCAGTAGAATTGAACACACCCAGAGCCCAGAGTTTGGTTTCTAAAACCACTCTGATCAAAGGATCCAGGGATCTTGGAGAAATGGCTGACCGTAGGAGTGGGGAAGGGAGTGCACACAAGGATCCCAGAGCATCTGGTAATACTAGAAAAAAGGAAATGCTCAAAAACAAAGTATAGAAACAATGAGAGCATGGCAAAGGGCACAGGAACCAACAGAAATCTCTCAATGGTCAAATCTGGAACAATTTGAACAGCACAATAAAGTAGTAGTTGATTATATACCAAAGTGTATAACAGATTTCCATGAGTCCATACTGATGTAAATTGAATATATAAATGGCAAAAATAGACGTCTTCTGTGCAAAGGAATTTTAAATCATGTAGCTATTCTATCTTCAAGGAGGTGTATTATTAACTCTTCTTAAGGGTGGGTTGCTTTTATTGACTTTTAAAGAGAAGAGAATGGAAAGGAGGAAAACACTTTAAGTGGAAAACAAACACGACCTCAGCCAGGTGATACAAGTCAGCACCAACAGTGATAAGTCATGTTGACAGCATTTACCCTTGATATTTTGTGATGAAAATGGTGCTTTACCGCTGGTCCTTCTCCCAAAATCTTTATTCAGTCTAATCATGAGAAAGATATTAGAAAAACTCCATTTGAATGACAGTCTACCAAGTACCTGACCAGAGCTGTTCAAAACTGTCAAGGTCATCAAAAACCCCGAAAAGCTGGAAGTGTCTCAGCCAAGAGGAGCCTAAGGAGATTTGACCACTGAATGTAACAGGGTACCCTTTATGAGATCCTGGAACAGAAAAAGGACATTAGGGAAAAACTGAAATAGGAATAAAATATGGATGTTAGCAAAGAATAATAATGTATCAGCTTGGTTCCCTAGTTGTAATAAATGTACCAAAACGTAACATGTTTTCAATAACAGGACCTGAACCTGGAACACCTGGGAATTCTCCATGGTATCTTCAGATTCTGTCAGTGAACCTAAAACTATTCAGATATAAAATTTTATTTAAAAGTATGGACCATATAAGTTCTTAATAGACAGGGAACACCTCTGTGTAAATACACCTGAGACTGTGTCCTGTGAATTAATCTATATCAACACTAAAAGTTTTGCAGGACACTTAGGGATCGTTAAATTATGCATCACCAGAGGTGAACGACGTCTTATTTTTGGTTCCCCTGACAGAGCAGGGGTGTGAACAGTAGACCGCAGGCAGCGGGAACCGACCATTCATGATGTGTCTTCTGTTGTGCTTTGAATCTTGGGAATATGCTCATTGTCTTTAAGGGGTGCAGCCCTAACACATGGGCACACAACAGAGGATGAATGGTATCAGCACTAACCTCAGAGCAGGATAGGTCTTCAGAACGACCCCCTCCCGATGCCAGTAAAGCACAGTCAATTACTTTTATAATTGTTCCCCCACTAATGTCGAGGTCCTAATGGAATCAAAACCATACACTTCTCTTTCATCTGTTCTTACATCCGATGAAGACAGAGGGTAGAGGTATTTATTGGCTCTAAGAAACTCTCTTCAAATTAAAGGATCTTGATAATGAGATAAAAGATTCCCCTAAATCTAAATTGCTGTGGTTTGTTTTTGTCAATTTACAATTGATCAGAAGGGAGGAAGGTCTGGTTGTTCAAATCTTGTCTTCAAGGCACTGAGAAATCTTCCTGCCATTTCATATCATTGCTTTTTTGGCGGAATGGTGGAAATAAAGGGTCAGCTCCTTGAAAATCAAAACTGTTGGACATTCTCTGCTACCGAAGAGCAAAATAACAGCTGCCACTTCTGTAGACACAGGACTCAGTGATAAATATGTGCATTTAGTGGGTTGTATGTCTTGACTCCACTGATTCCATGTGCAATGGAGTTAACTGAAAAGGGACCATTTCAGGAGGGATTTAAAACTTGGCAAATTATGAACATATCTAGCTATATCTCAAGGTTTTAAAATATATGTTTCTTTTAGCTTGCATTCAGGGAAGTTTAATTGTATGCTTTGTCAGAATCTCAGTCAAAATGAAGTGCTATCATTTATAAATATCTTCAATCATACAAGAGTATTTAAGGTGATATTTCAGTTAATTTTGACTGGATCCACAGCTGATTCTGAATGCCTCTTGCAAACTCAAATGCAGATAGGAGAGGGGAAGATTGCTGTCATTCCAGATTCCTTCCTGTTTAAAAAAAAAAAAAAAGCTAATTAAAGCAGTGGGTCAGATCTTGCAGTGTCAGATGTGCTGTTTCTTTCCTTGGGACAATAATGTGCTGCGGGCTGCTACATCAGTACAGTTCTGACAGCTGCCAGGAAAGGGCAGAAAAACCACACGCTGACAAGATTTCCACTTGCTGAGTCTTAGAAGGTCTGAGGCGTATAAGCATATTGCTGATGAGAGTGGGTCTGCTGCAGTAGAATCCAGTGCTCTTCGTTGTTATGCAGCTCAGTGCATGACCAATACTTTAAACATCCTGTGGATCTTAACTTTCTAACTGGGGTTGATAGGAAGGATGAGTGCATCCTGGAAGGAGGAACATGATTTGCATTCACGTTTTCTTGAGTAAAACATTTCCCACTGATCTTATATTGAATTTTTTTCCATTTTCAGTCTTGTTTTTGCACAATGTATAGATGCTAATGTCATTGTATACTGATACTATTTTTTGAGTAATGATACTATTCTACAAGACTTTTCCCCCCCCCTTTGAGCTTCCTAATATATCTCAAGGGGTTTTTCATTGACCTTTAAGTTATTTGCTTTCATACTTTCAGAATTATAAGCAATAGAACCATCACAAAAGCTTAAAACACTTAGGAGAAATCTTACTTTCTCAGATGCCTATGAATTCTTATGGTATGATATTCCACTTGTTCAAAATGAATTTACTTAGACAATTACCAAGACCTTGTTTTAATTAACAAATTATTTTGCAGGTACTCATTTATTATATATTAAGGGTGATTTTTACACTTTGAATAAGACATGATTTGTCTGAACTGGTGCTAACAGTGGTGCAACCGCAATCCATTTTATGACAGTCCTCGTATTGTTGGTGCATTTTGTGGGCACAGAGAGATTAGGCTTTGTGCTAGAATAAGTTAAGTCTGAGAAAACAACACAGCAAAATAGAAAACTGACTCCGCCCCCAGCACAACTGTGGGTTCTACCATCCTGACTGGGGAGCACTCTGGGCTGTGTTCCCCCGGATCATTAATGACCAGTTTTCAACTCACTTTAATTTTCTCGGGCTGTTTCTCCATTTACTTATGTGCCTCATACCTCAATTTTTTTTTTTTTTTTTTTTTTTTTTTTTTGCGTTATGCGGGCCTCTCACTGTTGTGGCCTCTCCCATTGCGGAGCACAGGCTCCGGACGCACAGGCTCAGCGGCCATGGCTCACGGGCCCAGCCGCTCTGCAGCATGTGGGATCTTCCCGGACGGGGGCACGAACCTGTGTCCCCTGCATCGGCAGGTGGACTCTCAACCACTGCACCCTCAGGGAAGCCCTAGCCTAGCATATTCTTTAAGTCCAATGTTTCCTTATTGATTTTCTGTCTGGATGAGCTGTTTATTAATATAAGTGGGGTGTTAAAGTTCCCTACCATTATTGCCGTACTTTTCTCTTTAGTCTGTTTACTACTTGCTTTATATTTAGGTGATCCTATGTTGAGCGCATAAATATTGACAAATGTTATATCCTCTTGTTGGATTGACCCCTTTGTCATTAGGTAATGACCTTCTTTGTCTCTCTAGTCTTTTAGTCTATATTGTCTGGTAAAGCATAGCTACTCTAGTTTTCTTTTGGAATATTTTTTGCCATCGCTTTTTGTCTGTAGGTGCCCTTCCTAAAAGTAGGAGCTACTGGGGCTTCCCTGGTGGCGCAGTGGTTGGGGGTCCGCCTGCCGATGCGGGGGACATGGGTTCGTGCCCTGGTCCGGGAGGATCCCACATGCCGCGGAGCGGCTGGGCCCGTGGGCCATGGCCGCTGGACCTGTGCGTCCGGAGCCTGTGCTCCGCAATGGGAGAGGCCCGCGTACCGCAAAAAAAAAAAAAAAAAAAAAAAGTAGGAGCTACTTTTTATTTATTCTTATGCCCAGAATCTTGCAAAATAGCTGATTAATAAATGCATTAAATGGCAATCAGAGATTATCTTAACAATCTGGAAGGGACTGCATACATTGCTTACTTTACCTCATAGGTAAATTCATTTACTCTGCTTAATACAGTTTTGTTTGCAGATATGAATTTTTATGGATTTAGTATTTCAACACTGTAGATATTAACTCAATGCCTAATATTTTCAAATGACTTAATAACTAAAAGTATTTATGTAATTTGAACTGTTTTCAGAGTCCATGAGCCAGAACTAGTTATCTTTTAAAGTGCTGTCAAGAGTGGGTGGAGGATGTCAGGGGACACACCTGGTGTGCATTGTCATGGCCACACTGATGTCAAAGGTTTGGACAAACCGAGGTGTCCTAACTTTTATGACACACACACACAAAAACGTGCACACATGACAGTCCATGCAGTTGGTCAACAAACTCTAAGCAAGATACCATAAAAAATAAACATATAATAGGAGTAAATTAATATATAGGATGTCATTAATATTCTAACAAATCCTTCCATAAAATAAACCACATTTGGAAAGTTTAAAATTATGACTGATTGTAAATAATGCAATTTCTGAACTTATCGTTTGGGTCCCTTTTCGTCTCAAACTTTCATTTACATTCCAGCCATTCATACGGAAATGCCAAGCGCTCAGTACCAGTTGTGCAATGTGAATGCTCAGCTTTATCCTAATTTCTCCTATATTCCCTATTCTCTAGTCGTCCTGGAATATCCACTGTTAATGTGCTCCATAGAGACTCATCTCCGTGTACTTAAGGGTTTTTCTCTGCCTGAAGGTTTAGAATCCTGACCAGTTTCTCCCTTTCATTCAAATAGAGAAAGAGACTCTTCCAGAACATACCTCCTTCAAGTCCATCTTAAATAACACCACCTCTTTGAAAACGTAAATTCTGTATACAGTATATTCTTCCTTAGATCACTCATCTTCATTTGATTTTTCCAATCATTTCTTATTCTACTTGACCCTATAAAGTAAACTTTGGGGTGATACAGCACATGTTCAAAATGTAAAAAATACAGGAAGAAATGCAGCAAAACTCCTTACCATCCATGTTCTCTTAGCAGAATTTCTCTTTTCTAGATGGAACTGATGTTTTCAGTAGCAGTTATCTCCTATCCTTTCACATGCATTTTATGCATATCTAAGCAATAAATATATAAAACTTAATCTTTTCTTTTTACACAAATGGTAGCATGTTATGCATTCTTAACTTTGCTCTTCTTTAACTTAACAAGGAATATTAGAAAATATTCTATCAGTACCTAACTACATTATTCACACTTTTGTGTTTGTAAAGAGTTTTATCTACCACCTATCACTTCTTTTCTAGTCTCTTGATAACCAGCATTTGGATCATTTCTGATAACTTTCTAGCTCAATACTGCAATGAAAAACCTTCTAAATACATCACTGAATCCTAGAAGTAAAATTGCTGGCTCAAATTGTATTGGCATTTGGCATTTGCTGCTAATGTCTTTAGAAAATGTATTTTATTCAATTTGAATAAATCACATTTATGATGAAAATTCAAAAGAAGTAAGAAAGGCATAAAAACGTAATTCTGCTTCATAACCTATTCCAGCAACCCTATTCTCCAGCAACTCAGTTTTCCTCTCTAGAGATAATCAATATCATGTTATTATATCCTTTCAGAGAGATTGTATATATAGAGAGCAGAGTTTAATCTTATTTGGGCATATTTGCATTTTCTTCTATATTCCATGGAAATCAGAATGCTCTTACCAAGAAGTTGACTCACAAAAGAACACCAAGTTTCAGGGTAACCACTGAAAGATCCAAAAGATCTTCAGTCCAAAGATCTCTGATCAAAGTAATGATCCTATAATTTCCAGTTGTCATTGGAAGGAAACATAGTTTTGGAAGCAAGTCACTGCCATATTCCTGGCCAAAGATTTTTGATCTTATTCCGATTTGGAGTAAGTTGCCCTCTGCATTTCACCCATGGTAGTCATCAGAATTTCCTTCACCATCATCTTGGTTTTCTCTTTGCCTCCTTCCTGTATTTTCTGTGAACCTTGTATCTTTCTTTCTTGATTTATGCCCTTGTTTTGGTGAAGCACGTCCTCAGGTAGCTTTTGACAAAAAAATGTATGAGGAATAATATAATATAATAAGGTTTTGTTTTTAAAATAAAAAATAATGGTGCCTTTATTCCTCATTTGAGTAATAATTTGGGAATAGAATTCTAAGTCTAAAATTATCCTTCAGTGTATGAAATAATTTCAGTGTTTTCTAGCTTCTAATGTTGCTATTGAGAAATGTTAAGATGTTCTAATTACTATCTTTTAAATAAGACTAGAGGCGTCGTAGTGTGGGGTGTGTAGTCTCATCCATTGAATTGTTACTTGAGTGGGCCCTTTTGACTTAGAAAATGTTTCTTCATTCTTGGGATTCTTTCTCGATTATTGATTCCATCCCCCTTGTCTTAAATTTTTCTCAGAAACTTCCAATATCATTCATATGTTGGACTCTTAGGTTTGGGCCTTCAAGTTTCCTATCTTTGGTGCTATCCATGTTTTTCTACTTTCTAGAAGAGGTCATCTGTATTTTTCAGTTTTTCTGTTGAGGTTTAATTATAACTGAGATATTTATCAAAAGCTTTTTTCAGCATGTTTTTTATGAGAAGCACTGTCCTTGTCTCATGTATACAGTAACTTCTATTACTCTGGAAATCTTAATGATAATATATTTGAATGTTTTCCTCCTTGTGTAATCTCCAAGTTGTTTACTAGTTTGCTGATTTCTAAAACCTCTTATTTCATGTCATAGACTTTCCTCAGATATCAGTCTGTTGATTATCTGTTTATAAATGAAAACAATATAATAAACTCTTTGGAAGTTCTGAGAAGATGGGATTTGTCAATATTGAGCTTGATCTCAAGATGATCTAGTGGCTAAAACGTTTGTTGTGGAGCATACAACCTTCTGTCTATATCTTTCTTTTTGCTTAGCTCAGGTGCTTCATAAAAGGGTCATCAAATCTCTTCCCAAAAGGTAGGGATCCATCTAACAGTGCTCTGTGAACCAAGTTTTGAAAGACTGCTTGGGGGCAGCCTCCAGTGGAGCGGAGTGGACCTACTTCTTTTGTTTGGAGAATGAGAGCCATGCCCTCAAATGTATCTGATGTTTCCCAGTCCTGAGAACCCATTACCCTCCACCCAGGATAAACCTGCAGGCTTCTGAGTGAACTGGAGGAAGGACAGTCACCTGAGAGCCTGGAGATGAGGAAAACAATCTGGGGATTGAATTGCTTCTCAAGCAGATTCCATGCACTTATATTAGAGCTCTCCAGAGAAACAGAACAACAGGATGTGTGTAAATAGAAGTAGAGATTACTTACAAAGAATTGGCTCACCATATGGAAGCTGAGAAGTCCCAAGACATGCAGTAAGGAAATAGAGTCAGGGAGCCCATGGTTTAGTTCATTCCTAAGGCCAGCAGCCTCAAGACCCAGAAAGGGCGGATGTTTTGGTTTGAGTCCCCAGGCAGGAGAGGAGCCCATGTCTCAGTTCAAAAAGGCACCCGGGCAGGAGGAATCCCCTTACTCAGGGGACAGTCTTCTTGTTCTACTCAGACCTTCACCTTAGTGGAGTGGTACCACCCCCGTTATGGAGGGTGATCAACTTTACTCAGTCTACTGATTTGAATGTTCACTGCCTCCAGAGACACCCTCATAGACACATTTGGAGTCATGTTTGACCAAATGTTCTGGGACCTGGTGGCCAGCCAAGGAGACACATAAAATTAACCACCCTAGTTTACCTCTTTCGTTTAGTCCTTCATCCCCGATTCCAGCAGTATGGGTGCTGCCCCTGAGCTGCTCAGGGGAGTCTGCATTTAAATCGGGGTGGTTTTGTTTTCCTCACCATAGGCTTATAGGTGCCTCGTTGGGTCTGCTAAGTGAGTTTCTCTTTGTCCATCTAGTTTCCAGATTTAATATTGGCTTAAGGCTTTCTGCTCTTCTGTTCCCATCTTTGACGATTTAGATTTTTATTTTAAATGGCTTTAGTATGCAGGATTTGGGAAGAGAATTTCTTAGATACAGTGAATCTGTTTCCACTGTCTTAACCCATTATTGTCCTTTACTTAATAAAATACAGTAAGTTGCTTATTCAAAGTACTAAGTATGTAAGTTGTAATAATATCTATGCTGAGTTTTCTCAGTAGATATTTGACTAATAGAATCTCATTTGTGTGCGTACATTCATTAACCCAAATACATTTGAATTTTGTGTACCCACATCCATATATAAATATTAATGTGTTTGAATGTATGGATGTATGTATAATAGGGGATAATATCCCTTTATGTTTGTTGGTAGGCATTTTTGCCATCATTCCCTCGGAAGGCTGAAATGCTGTAAAAGTATGTTTGAGGAGTTATCAATTTTTAAAAAACCTATAAAGAAAGGATGTTAGGTCTTTTCAATTAGAATTGGTTAAGTCTTAGGCTGTACTATAATCCTTCAATTGTTAGGTGAATTATTGCACAGTTCTCTCAAATGTCTACTGAAATGTCTAATTTTATCTAAACAGACTATAAGGTATCTTGTTAGGCAAGAAAAGGTTTGTAGCCTAAGTATAGTAGCAGCAGCATGTCCTCTGAAATTGTGGGTTTGTGGTTGTTTGAAACATAACTGTGTTGCAGTGTTGGTCTTTGGTGAGCATTTTGTGCTTTTGGGCACTGTGGCCTAATAAAGGCCT
This sequence comes from Grampus griseus, assembly GCF_964374135.1. NCBI lineage: Eukaryota > Metazoa > Chordata > Mammalia > Artiodactyla > Delphinidae > Grampus > Grampus griseus. Next base: position 148,817,628 of record NC_139018.1, read on the forward strand.
TCTCTGTCTTCCTGTGGTTAAGCTTCTGTGGGCTGTAGGATCGTAAGATTAAAAATTCTGTGTAAGCACACATGGAATTCCCTGTACTTCTAGGTGTTAACTTACTAACTTCAGATTTCCTTTCCCCAAATCAGATTTAGATGCTTGCAAGGCTCGTTCTCATCTGCCTTAGTTTTGAGGGCCCTTGCTTGTGTTTCTTGTACAAAGTATTTCTGATGGTGACTTCTTTTTTGGAGTTAGTTGATTATAGACTCTTATTCTGAATCCCTTGACTACTGTCAAAACACATTTGTGTCAAGGTTTTAATCCCTGTCATAATTTGAGAAGCCTTGATTAGTTCACTTTGAAGACTTTCTTTATAATGAGAGCGTATCTTAGCATCTTGACCTTTCAGATCACTCATCTCGAGACTAATATATCAGAACTTTGTTTTAATGAATATACAGTCGGGATTACTTCCATTTATACTCAGAAACACTTCTGGTAACTTATTTTTCTTGTTAGTTTTTACATTCAGACGGTAAAAGATAATTACTTACAATTTTATTATTGATACATCAGGATTTATTTTGTAAATGTATAAAATGTAAGGCTTTATGTATTTGAGAATACAGACTAAGTTATGAAGCATAATAGAGTTAATGCTCATGAACTCAACATACAATTTGAGAAGTAACATATCAGCAATCTCATGTAAGCTACGGTGTACTCCTCCGAAAACCCATCCTCCTGCCTGACTTAGAGGGAAAACCACTCTCCTGGATTCTGTTTCTTTCCTTTGTTCTTTAGTTTTATCAAAGTATGTATTCCTACACATCATATTGTTTCGTTTTGTACTTTTGACCTTATATAAATAGCATTATGCTATGTGTCTTGAATTTTTATTTTCCACTCCATGCCATCCTTGTGAGATTTAGCTCCTTTCTCTATATAGCTGTAGTTCATTTACTTCCACTGCTGTATAATATTCTATCATGTGAATATGCCATATTTTATTTATCCATTTCCCGTTAATAGATGTTTCCACTGTGTACAGTCTCTGGCTGTTATCAACAGCATTGCTGCGAGCATTCCTGAGATTATTTTGCTGTGCTTGTGTGTGACCTTTCTCTGGGAGTGTGCTGCATTGCTAGGGAATATGTGTGCATGTTCAAGTTTGAAATGACTCCAGATTATTTTCCAGAGTGTTGTCAGCTTCTACACCAATAGCTTTTAAGAATTTCAGTTGGTTCTTTTTTCTCACCTATAGTGAGTATGGTCATACTTTACTATTCTTGCCAAATTAGTCATTGTAAAAAGTGTATTACTCTTATCTTATTTTGAACTTTCCATTATAAGAAAAGTTAAACATACTTTCATACATTGCTTCGTGTATTATTTTGTAAACATTTGGGTATTTTGCCTTCTATGTTTGGTCTTTCATACTGCTATATGTACATTCCTTATATCTTCTAGTATGTCTTTGAAAATGTGAAAATATATTTTCCCAGTTATTAGCTCATGTTTTCACTTTTTTATCTCTGTGGGTAAAGAGGGGTTCTTTAATGTATTTTAATATTTCAATCTTCTGTATTATGGTTAGTGCATTTGGGGTGCTATTATAGAACTTTTTCTATTCTCAGTGGTCATGACCAATACTCTTTATACTCCTATGAAAGGGAAGTTTTGAATACTTTATATATCCTTTTAATCTCTGTGATGGTGGTTTTTGAAATAGTTTAAAATTGATACCCACTTGAATGCTGTAGCATGGATAACTACCTGTCCTGACACCAATTATAATATAGTCCACCCTTTACTGAGCCCAATAGCGCCCTGTCTTAGTCTTCGTGGACAAGTTCTGGTGTAGTCTGTTCTGTTTTCAGTTTTTCTCTTCTGCTATACCATCTTCATGGCTATAGATTCAAGGTGTTTTGATATGTTAGAAAATGTTTTCTCCAGCATCCACACTCTTCAGAAGTGTCTTTGCTGTTCATGAATATTTACCCTTCCACCTAAACTTTCATATGAGCTAGCTGAGTTCTTTGAAAGTTCATTTGAGATTTTCATGGAAATATATTGAATCTATAAATTAGAAAAATGACTGTCCTGTATTCTTATTAAAATATTATGTCTTTCCTTTAAGTCTACTTTAATATAATTCAATAAAATGTTGGCATAGTCTATGTGACAGTTTACTATATACTTTTGAGAATATTTCAGAGGTACATTGTTTTCTTTTGTAAATGGTATTGCTTTCTAAAAAATTCTTTCTGACATTTTATAAGAAAGTACTTTTATTCATATTGTATTCCGTTAATTTTACTAAATCGGAGTTTAATTATAATTTTTAGATTATTTTTGTGATTTTTAAATTCTTCCCTAATTTTTATATTATTTTACAATTTAGTGGAATTGTTCATGTTATTTGTAAAATTTCCCTTAAACCCAATTAGAAATGAGTTTAAAGATTTGGATTTTAAATGCATATTTTGCTTAACTTATCCTTTTATTAAATTGTGGTCAGAATTATTTCTGTTAGAGAAAAGCCAAATTGATGATATACATTCTTCTTCTGATGGACTTACTTGCTGTTAACACTCTACCCAAGACCTGTAGTTCATGTCTTTTCAGAGAATGGGTTATGATTTATGGGAAAACAACAGAAAACCTAATCTATATGCTTCAAAACAAAAACATAGGAAATTCTGTATTAAAAGACATTAAGTCACGATCAGGAGAAAAGATCAATGACCATGAGCAGGCATTATATGAGCTTGCTATAACAAGCATATCTCAGTATTTTAAATGTTATCAAATGTTAAATATCTATTTAAAAATTAAAATTTAATTGAATTTAAATTTAACAAAAGGGAGACGAGAGGCAGGACAAAAGCAAATGGCAATTATGAGACTATGATGTCTTGGGATATCTATTTTTCCTTCTTGCCTATGAATTTAAACCCTTTACATGTTTGCAAAATGATTTTGGATTCTTTTTATTTCATATAGCATTACTTCATACATTTTCCCTTTTTCCATCAAATAACTTTTATTAAAATAATTTAAGTCACTTTCTAGATTTCAATCTTAAAAGCATACCATAAATTAAGTTCCAATTTTATTCATCTAGAATTTCCACTATTTAATTGATTTGATATTGAATATATTTATATAGAGAGTTTTTACTTCATTTCAGGTAATTCCAGAAATGTGATTTTATTTTGTGTACTGGCCAATTGTTTCTCAATCTTGTAATGAATGAGATGCACACCATTTATGAATAAGTGACTTGTCTTATACACTTTCTAGCATGTTTGCAGCCTTTTAAAAAGTCTAGAGTTGCATTTACTCACACTGAGGTGCATTCACTTACTCTAGGATTTTCAACTTTGAGAATACAGTTATTCTGAATTTCACCCTCACTACACCTTCATACACATTTTATTTCTCTCCCTAAAATAAATATTCTTACCCTGACTAACCTATAAGGTTGGGATGGTAGTTTCTAAGTTCCCTCTCTCCTTTGTATAGTTGTTGACGTCCTATAAGATCTAGACACCCTGGACCTTCCTTCCAGATGGATTCCTTCAAATTACAACAGTATATTTAAACTGTACTTAAAACTGCTTATCACATGCCAGACACTATTCTCAGGGCTTCTCAAATATTAACACAATTCTCATAGTGTCTCTATGATGTAGGTTTCATTATCATCTGTTTTATAAATTAATGTATAAATTAAGGAACTTGAAGTACGGAGACAGAGGATGGAAGTTACATGCTCATCACTTCACAGGTTGTCTAGGGCACACCCAAAATATGGACCTGAGTCTCGTCTAAGTCTGGGTTCCTAACCAATAGACTCCCCCTTATAATAGCTAAGACTTATCAGTGTTCTTTCAACAGGCATTGTGCTAAGAGTTTTTCCTATTGATTGTGACTAGGAGTTAAGAGACTATTACACTCTGTTTTCCAAAACTTTTAGATGGAAGAAGTTGGATCCAGAGGGGCTATGAATCACTCTGAGGATGCTGGAGCCTGGATTAGAAGCCAGGGCTCTAACTCTGTGAAATGCATCTGTAAACTCTGCAGGACACTCCTTTTAATGCCTGGAATCATGGAGGAAACTGGCAGGTGCTATTTTTCTTCTGACGCTGAGATGATTTTTGGTGGAACTCGCAAAATAGATCACATTTTTGAGCACCTTCTTCTTCTGAAATGACCAAGATGCCCCCAACACTGCTCTCACACCCCTGTTTATGGATTCCTCTCAGGTGCAGACATGATCCACAGTGAGAGATCCAAAATGAGTCACTTTGTGTTGTTTGTCACATATTCCAAATGACCAAGTCTTGTCTTTCTGAATTAAAGCCTTCTAAGAGTGCTTGAGACATAGTAGATAATGGTTAATTTTTGCTGACAAGTAAGGTAAATGTTTTGTTACTGTCATTATTTTTAGTGTCAGCCCTAAGCAGGATTGTGGTATGAAACAGACTATCTAAAAATATAAATGCTGTAGATGGAATGTGCCCCCCCACCCAACAAATTCAGATCTTGACTCCCAATGCATGGATTGCATTAGGAGGTGGCGGATGCCAACACTGCTGCCGGTTTTCCGTATACGGGATGCTATGGACAGACTGTTTTGTGTCCCCCAAGGGGGAGCAGAATATACCACCCCAAAATGTGCTATCTTGGCATTCGGATTCTTTTGAGCCAAAAGCAGCTGAGACCCAGCAGACTCAGGAAAAGCTTTTTACCTCTCCTTTAACTGCCCAAAAGCACGTAGACCTGGGGCCTGTACCGTGAAGTAGAGCTGTTACCAGAGATAACTTTTTACATCAGCGAGACTTGTCTGCATGGCAGGGCAAATATATGTTTACCAAAATCTCTTGTCAGCTCTCATAAACTGTCTTCCTCCCCTTTGAAGCCCCAGGTGCCTGCCCCATTCTCATTAGCTCAGGATGGTATATAAGCCTCACTTTTTCTGGGAGTCCCATATTTTGCTGGGGTTTCTGTACATGTGGTACTTTTTTTCCTGCTAATCTGTCTTATGTCCATCTAATTACTATTCCAGCCAAACAGCCCAGAAGGGGAGAAGGGACAGGTCTAGTGACCTGTGGAGGTCTCTCTACTGGACGGATGCTGCCGACGTGCGGGGCAGGGGCTGCAACTGAGAGAGCCTGGAACCTCTGAGAAGAGTCCGGAGAAGGTAAGAATTCTTACCACACCCTCTTCCAGGTCTCTGCCTGCAGGGGCTGCTGGAAGTAAGAATGGTGAGTCTTTTTTTTTTTTTTTTTCCCTAAATTTAGATTATTTGTGTGGACTAGTGCCTTGGGTATAGCGACTCTGGTAAAGATTTGTTATGAATACTCTTGTTTTCTATTGATCCCTTTCTTCCCAGAGAGGGTCATTGTTTTCCTTTATTGCTGTCCTTCGTGTACTTTGTCATAGGAGGGTGAGCCATAGGGTAGAATGCAGGTCCCATACGCCTTTGTTCAAGTCAGCCTCAAACACTGGTGAGTTCACTGCTCTCCCCGGGCCCACGTCTCTTTACACAGACTTTGCTGTGGGTCCCTGTGTAAAAACCAGGGACCTTTCATCTTGTTCTATGTCCTGACAGCTTGACTTTGTGACCAGTGAAAGATTCTCTGGTTTCCACCAGCCGGAAGGTGCAAAGTACCTGCCTGCATTTGGTGCCCAGTTAAATAGGCTGGGGTTCCTGACACAAAGTCACAAGCAGCAGTCTTTGTCCGACTGTGCCCACTCTCAAGGGAGTTTGTCACAAGGGGTCCCAGGCCCAAACAGGCCTTTGTCCTTCTCAACCTTTGTATTGTCAGAGTTGTAAAAGTCTCATTGCAGTAGCACCTGCCTGGTGTTGCAGGTTAGTGGGTCCGTGAATGGAGGTGTCTCGCTTTCTTGTGGGAAACCAGACACCATTTTCACTATACTGTCATTACCATCTGTGATAGCGAAGGTCTCTTTGAGGCTCACCGTGGGAGTGAACTTCTGGGTCTTGTCAGGCTGCCTCTCTTGGGGCCCTTTGCGTGTCCATGTTTAAGCCATGAATCGGCTTATTGGTTTGAGCCACTATTGAGACAGACTAACATAAGATCCTATTCATCAGTGGCCAGACAATGAAGCCTTCGAATTGGAAAAACTTATATATTTGAAAAAAAATTAGAGTGCTCTTATCCTAAACAACTGTCTTATTGGTAGCTATGGAAAGACAAATTTAAAAAGGACTCAGGGACTTCCCTGGTGGCGCAGTGGTTAAGAATCTGCCTGCTAATGCAAGGGACACAGGTTCGAGCCCTGGTCCGGAAAGATCCCACATACTGTGGAGCAACTAAGCCCGTGCACCACAACTACTGAGCCTGCGCTCTAGAGCCCCTGAGCCACAACTACTGAGCCCACGTGCCACAACTACTGAAGCCTGCGTGCCTAGAGCCTGTGGTCTGCAACAAGAGAAGCCACCGCAATGGGAAGCCCGCACACCGCAACGAAGAGTAGCTCCCACTCGCCGCAACTAGAGAAAGCCCGTACTCAGCAATGAAGACCCAAAACAGCCAAAAACTGAAAAATTAATAAATAAATTTATTTAAAATGGACACAGAAGTATAACAGCCTTAGGGCTCCCTTAACAAAATGAAAAAACAGAGATTAGACTTGTGGACTTCAATTTTTGTTCCATCTGACATAAATTCTTAAAATTTGGCCCCAGCTCTTCAGAAAATTCCATTAGCTCCCCAAGTTCCTCTACCTTGCCCAGAAAACACCCAGCTGCCTACTTTAACTTCCCTTTTCTCACAAGATTCATGGAGAGCACTCTGGCCTGTTCTCCAGTCTTGGGGTGTACAGGTTACTCATGTAAATGCTGAAAGCCAGGAGTGAATTGAGCAGAAGTAACAGGACAGGTGTAGAGCTCACACTGCTGTTCCTTACGATTCTTCCTACTTTCCAGGGCTCTGTAATCAGGCTTTTCCAGCTTCAGGTCTTCCTGTACAATGTCCTTTGCAGGTGTATCCTGGACGCCCACCACAAAGAATTCACATCCCATGGACAGCAGGTCTTTTAAATTATAAAGCCCTTTTACCTCCACTGTCAGAAGTTCCTGGACATTCACAGCCCCACTCACAGGGAATCTTGATTAGCTGCTAAGGGATGTTCTTACATCCGTAATTATACTGTGTTAACAGACAAGCCAGACAGTTCCCTGAAAAAAAAACTTACAAAGGAAACAAATGATGAGAATTTCTCCCAGGCCCTCCTAAAGATGATGAGGAAATGGATCAGCTGTTTGTTGATGTTCAGGGGCTTATAGAGACAATTGATCAAAGATTGAACTGTATACCCAGAGGGGAGAAAAAGGAAAATATTTGAAGGCCTTTACAGACTTTTAAAAGCCATACTACAAACCCTGAAGCTCCAGACATAGAAATTTTTTATTTCCATTTTGTTTTGAAATCTTCTCCCTGATAAAGAGAAACAAATTGAAGATGATGTAGGTGGGTGGATAGGTGGATCAACATCTTGATATTCAGGCTGCAACCTAATTCTTTAAGGAATTAAAAGCAACTGTTCTTAGCTCACAAATCTTGGCAAATCCAGAAATGCAGCTCTAGAAAGAATTCAAAGTCCACCTGTCTTTACCATCCCCCAGATTTCACCTGTTAATCTCAAAGTGCTTGTATGTATTATAAAAGATCAGGATTTGGAAACAGGACTGTCCTCTTAAGTGTAAAGAAAGAAAAAAGGAAAAATTTAAATAGTTAACTACCCTGGACTTCTGATAATAGAGGAATATATGCCAAAACTCCTAGTAGAAAACTTTCATTTTTTTCTTTTCCTTGAAGATGTAAATCTTACCACGTCTGAAATATAAACACCTCAGAAGGTAACTAAAAAGCTGCCCACGCTCCTTTAAGACCAAAGAACAAAAAGAAAAAGACTTTACAATACAGACTGCTGTAGAAGCTCCCTTTCCAAATATAGTACAGCTAAAGATTTTCACTAATACTTGGGAAGAATATTAAGATCTGTGTTTGTCCTTAATAAGTCATCTTCACAAATATTAGTAAGAAACAATTTGCATTCATTTTTATAAACTAGTGAGTTCTACACTTTTGTACCTGATTCATGGCTAAAATTTTGTGACAGAAGCTACAGAGTCTCTGCTTGTGTCTACACGTTTATGTATGGCTACAGATGTATCTTATTGATATGTGATATTTTTCTATGTTCAGATGGTATTGCAAAAAAAATTTGTAAAATAGCTCTATTTAATTGGCATAATGAAAAAAGTGCTATGCAATTATTTCTAAATTCTCAGAAATATAATAGAAAATAGTGTAAATGCTTTCTAAGTTCACATGATCTGGATAATATTTGGTAAATGAAGTCTAGTTTATTATTGGTTTAATTTAAACAGACATGTCTTCAGAGTTATCAATGTTAAATATAATACAGACATACAACTTTATTCTACCTGGGTTTATTAGTCAAATAAGCTCATGTTGTTTTTTTTTTGTTTTTGTTTTTTTTACAAAATTTGTCAGTGAGAAAAATAACGTAGACGATAGCTGAATGCCTCATGAAGTTTCGTGACTAATCTAAATGTGGTTAAGTGAATTAAATTGATATAAGTGGGATACAAGTTTACAAAAGAACATTTCAATACATACCATGTTTTATGGTATGTCTGCTCACATAGTTTATCAAATTTTTTGGTAATTTACATTCTTAAACTTTTCCTAAGTTATATGATGGAAATTCATCGACTATCTAGATCGTTCCTCAATTACTTAAACCTATGTTCAGTAGTTAATGGTTATCCATTTTGGCAAGATATTTGGATCTGTCAGTAAACCTGTCTTGGGCTACATTAAAATTGTACTATGTAAGCATATGCTTTTAGAAATTATGAACTATATTCATACATTTGCCAGTCTACATAATGTGGCCTGTAACAGTTCACTATTGCTGACTTAGTTTTAACTAGAAATTAAGGTTTTAAGAGTTAAGAATTCTAATATATATGATTAAACCCCCTAGAAATAAGGGAAAGAACTCTCTATGTGAAGACTGTAGGTTGCGTTCTTGACTAAGAAGAAAAGGTATGAGTTATAGAGATGTGTTGTTAAAGGAACAAGAAGTATAATGGCTGAAATTTTGTTTGTTTGTTTTTGTTATTTTTCCAGAGTGAGAAACACAAAGGATAAACTAAATGGATATAGAAAGTTAGGAGGGAGGGATTTCTCTTGTGTGGTCAAGCTAGCTAAAACCTAATGAGATTATTAGCGATCCTAAAAATGAGCTTTATCAATAGTGTACTTGTGTAAACAAACCTCATCTGCTAAAAGAACAAAATTTCCTTGGAATATTGCTTCATAAAACTGCTAACAAAAGATCAAGATGAACAAGAATTTCATGGGACTGAATGAGTTGATGAGGATGATTATAATTTTTATGACTTTTTTGTTTGAACCATTGTTGATTCTTTTGTTTTCTCAGGTTAAGTAAATCTCTTGTTACCAAGGTTTGACTGTAATGTCATATCTGAGAAAGACACGCATAGACTCTAGTATGCTCAACAGCTTTAAGGAACTAAGGTTGACCTTATGGAGCCAATAAAGCCCCTTGGAAAAATGGGAACCCCTTGCTTATAGGGCTCCTAGCAGCTTTACTAGATGATATGGCAGGTCACTTATTTGCAGGCCCAGGAACTTCAGGATATTTAAGGGACCACAAGAAGAGAGACATTTACCCAAATCTATAGGGTTGGCAGGTCCTTGGCTTGGCTTTCTAGCCTCAGAGGTTTTTACAAAGTCCAATCTGTGATTCCTTGTGAAAACGTCCAGCAAAGCAGACCCAAGAGCTTATATGGTTAATTACTCTTCTTGCTGAACCTATGTAAATAACCAGACCAAGTTTATTGAACCTAGACTTAATTTGCAAACAAAGTAGTCTTCTCTTTTATAGAACGATAGAGAAATATAGAAAGTTGATTATAGAGAAATTATTTCAGTATTATCTTTATGGACGTCAGATTCTAGTGCTATTAATTCTTCGTGGTTTTGTTTTCTATCTGTGAACTAACTGGATCCTGAATTCTCTCAGTTTCTCCAATATTTGGCTACAGCTCTCCAAACTAACATTTCTGAGTTTCCCCAACCTTTTTGACTTGGAATCATGGAGAACTAAAACTGCCCTTTTCCTGAAACCCTGCAAACTGAACTTGATCTCAACTTCAGATAAATCACCACTTCAGCTCCTGTATGGACAGTTTTCTGTCTGTTGTTGTGTAGCCACTCAGAGGCTATCACAGATGTTCCAGCTGCAAACCAGGGAATCTGTCAGATTGCCACTGCCTGTCCTCACTCCATCTGAAGACGCTTCTAGCCCAACGTCTAGAACTTTTCTAGACTGACTGAATTCAGAACTAGAAAACTGGAATTATAGTCTACTGTCATTATTACTCGTTTTTTGATGGTTGTTTCCATAGAAATGCCTTTTTAAATACCCAGTTGCTTGCATAAAATAGGGCTATGTTTGGGAGCCCACCTGCATCACCACATTCCGTAATGAGTTTAACTAAACTGACTTCTTGTCAGGAGAAGGAGAATGAATGGTTCAATGAGATGGGGGAATCTACTAAATCAGCCTCTTGCCTTTAAATTTTGGGAATTTGCACAAGTGGGACCAAGAGGTAGCAGAACATGCCACCCCAAAATGTGCCATTTGGCATGGGGATTCTTTTGAGCTGAAGGCAATTGAGACCCAGCAGACTCAGGATGTTTTAGCTCTCCCTTAACTGTCCAGAAGAATTTGGATAGGGGGCCTGTATCAGAAGAGCTGTTACCAGAGAGAACTTGTATATCCGAAAGACATCTCCATGACAGGGCAAACGTTTGTTTATCAAACATCTGCTCTTCTTCTGAAAATTGTCATCTCGTCCTCTTTGAACCCCAGACCCCTACTCCCTCTCCATAGTTCAGGATGGTATAGAAGCCTCAACTGCCTAACTAGCCTGTGAGTCTCATCCATTTATGGAGCTCCCATATGTATGACATTTGCCTTTCTCCTGTTGATCTGTCTTATGCTAATTTAATTATTAGATCAGCTACGGAACCTAGAAGGGAAGAAGGGAAAATTTTACTGACCATGCACTCTCTAAAATTTATATGTTCAAATTCTTACCCCCAAAGATGATAGTATTAAGAGGTTGGGCCTTTGGGATGTGATTGGGTCAGGAGGGTGGAGCCCCCATAATGGGATAGTGTCCTTATAAGAGAAACCAAAGAAGCTCCCTCATCCCTTCCGCGATGTGAGACCCCAGTGACAAGGATGCCATCTATGAACCAGGCAGTGTGGTCTCACCAGACACCGAATCTGCTGATGCCTTGATCCTGGATTTCCAGCCTCCAGAACTGTGAGAATTAAATGTCTATTGTTTGTAAACCCCCACCCCCAATGCATGGAATTCTGTTATAGCAACCAGATTGGAATAAGACCCTGGGAAATTGAAGTCCAATAAGTAGAAATTAGATCATTATAATGCAACTGACATTAAGGGGTCCAGATCATACCTTTTCAGCCTATATTGTGTTGGTTAAAATAATTAAGATACCTAGGGAATTTCCTGGTGGTCCAGCTGTTAGGACTCGGCACTCTCACTGCCAAGGGCCTGAGTTCAATCCTTGGTCAAGGAACTAAGGTCCCACAAGCTGTGTGGCATGGCCAAAAAAAAAAAAAGAAAAAGAAACTTAACTTTTCAGTCTTTGAGTCTGAAGTAGTCAAGTTGGTGTTGATAGAATTGCTACTATAACAGGTTATTAGATCTCAGTCCTGTATGAAGTTTGGGTGTGAAATTTTGTTTTGTGGAGGATTAAGATTGAATTACCATTTAAATCTTTAAAAAATTATCTGGTAGATATTTCCTACTTTCATATATTCAGATATGTGACTTTGTTAGTTATCCTGTTTCACTTTCCTTATTTGTGAAGTTGTGGCTATCTTTAAATGGACTGGTAAAGAAAAAAACACAACTGCTCCTGATACACAGCAAGCACGCCGTCAGCCCTTGTCAATGCCGTTTGCCTGATTGTCCATCATCCCTGTAACATAAGGAAATGTATCTGTCCTCTTAGCTTATTAATACAGAATTGGCACTTAAGAACTAATGATTGGTAAAGTAATGAACATGACTGCAATTGAAGGAAAAAATATCAAATTTTGTTTCTGACCAACCTATCTTATTATTTGTTTTACAAAAGCAAATATTCTTTGGATCCTGTGCAATGACATAAGATGTGGTGCTCATTGGAGTACAATGGGGCTTTGTGTAGAAATATGCTTACATTGTTAAACTAATTAAACAAGGAAGATGTCAGCCACCTCATCTAATACCACGGCAGCTAGGTACGGAAGCCAGAATCTAAGCCGGGAAACCTCTCATCAGTCAAGGTATCATTGTGTTTTTACTCCCCAAGGTTCCTCCAGTTTCCTAGGATTAGAGTTGGAATCGCCTGAGACCATGTAGATAGTTCAATAAACTGCTTAAAGAAAACAATCCTGCCCTTCTCTTACGATGTGCTTCCTGGCCTTCCTTTCTGCACGGATGTCGTCCCAATCAATACCGGCATCTCAGTAATTAAAGGCTCCCAGGTTTAGAGTTCAGGCCTTCCTGCAGGATCCCCTTACCTGCCAAACACTGCCTCACACATTTGCTTCAACTGTCCTTGACTTCTACAGCCATGATCAACAATTACACTGCTATTTTTTTAAATCCCCAATCTACTGCTCTGTCGGTGGACTATTTAAATGATCTTTGCTCATAGAGTCGTTACTGTAGCCCACCCTAATAATATTTGACAGTGCCATTTGGTTTGTATTTCTTAGTACTGAACTGACTTCCCTTCAACTCATCACAGATCTTTTCTGGATAAATAAACACATTCCCATTGAATTATGTTTACCTACCTGTTAGCTTTTTGACAAAGTGACTCTAGAAAATACCCTTCACAGTTTCAGAAGCTTCTGCTCGAACTCTGCCTTTCTGGTGATCAATATCTGCACTAAAAATGAAAAATTCAGTCAAGCATAGGCATGACTGCAAATATATGAATACGTGATATTACATATATCCCAAAGCAGTATAAAAATAAACTGCCTTACTTTCCATCTGGTGGAGAAAGCCAACTCTGTAGTTATATATATAGGTAGTAAGGAGAACTTCAATTTGTGAAGCCCTGTAAGAAGCTGAAAAATACTTGAGGCGTATTTCCTCAGACCCCTCTACTCACTGAGGCTGGAAGCTTTGCTGTAAATTATGCAAAACAGCAGCAAGATGTGACTGAATCTTACAGAAGCCTGGATTCCATTTCTGTATAACTGTCCAAGAGTCCGTAAGCATGATAAATGCAGGAGAGGAAGTTAAGGAGCAAATGGAGAGAAATGGAACCAGAAAAGCGATGTGGTAATAAAAGGAAACGTGTAGTTTTAGTCAAGAGTGTCATGTGAGGATACAAAGGCCTCCAATGTGGCTCAGTATCAGCAGTGCCAGCAATTTCTCCACCTCCACATCCACGAACCACCATCACCCACAGACAACCACCACCATTCACCACCAACCATTACCACCATCACCCACTGTCACCTCCAACAATAGCTAACACCAGCCATCACCACCAACCACTCAATGCCCCCCACCACTGTTACCATTAACCACAGACAACTTCTACCCACCACCACCCACTACTAACCACTCACCACTACCACCATCACCCACAACCACCACCATTCACCACCAACAATTACCACCATCACCCACCACCACCTCCAACAATAACCACCACCAACTAACCACCACTATCACCATCAACCACTGAAAACTACCAACCACCACCACCAACAACCACTGCTCATAACCCCTGCCACCAACCACCACAATCCACTACCAACAAGCAACAATCACTCACTGTTAACACCATCATCACTAACAACCACAACCAACAGCCACTATAACCCACCACCACCAGCTACCTCCAACCACCATCACATGGATGAGTTAATGGAAAATGGTTCTGATCAGAGAAGAGTCATGGGCAGTAGAAAGAAGAGGTCAGGCAGCTGAGGGACAGCCTAATTTTACCAACCTGAGATCAACCTCAATACTAACAAGGAGAACAAAGACCAAATGTGTAAGTTCATGCACAGAAATTCCTGAGGGAGGTATGGAGGTTATAGCTATACCTTGACAATAAAATATTAGAAACAGCATAATGGAAAATTTGTAATCATGGTGGAAAACTGCAAATTAAAAACAGAAGTTGTCTGTTTTTGCTGTGATACGCCCAAAAACAATAGGGTCAAAAGTATCTCTAAAGGTACCATAAGTTAAACTGCTTATATTCACAGACAAAGACTCTTAGGCTGGTTGATCCTCTGACCTTCACAAAGTCACACAAGCTGAAGTCCATACACAGACCCTGGTGGCTCCAGGCTGAAATCGAAAGTTTTTTCTCTACACAAACTGCCATGGCTTTATTTTTCAGCAGAAACTACCTGTATTCAACCAAGAGTTAAAACATCCTGCTCTGGGTGAATCTTTATAAAATTTTCCACTTCCAGCTTCAACAATCTAAAAACTGCTCAGGTAATTGTACATAATAGTAAGGAGGAAAAAGGGGGAAAAAAATCAATAAAAGATTATATAATTGTATTTCTTATCTTCCAGTGCTGAATCTATCCATAGAAAATCTGGTTATCAGAAGACATCCACCTTGACAAGGTTAGTCTGCATTTGCGGTAGCGTAGTTTGTGATTTTTAGGCATTATTATAATGATGGTCTTCATTATGGAGTTGTAGCATGTACTTTTTAATTTGGTTGTCAAGGGAGACAGGGAGCGGTAATTAAGGCTAAAAGATGGAGAATGGAAGCCTTATTAAAGGATATATTGAAGATGGGAATTTGATCTGAGAATTAGATTATGATGGGCATTTTTCATGCAGCTGTGGCACTCCTGAGTGACAGAGGAACTGAGCCGGCAATTATAACGACAGGCATCTCCCCTAATCTTTACAATCTCAAGCTTGCAGACACATCCATTTAACTTAATTTTTATGAAGCCTGCACATTTATAGCCTCACCAAATTGGAAATTTGTTTGTTTATTGTCCACAGGAAATAATTTTAGGGGAGCAAATAGCAGTGAAAGCCATTATGCCTGTCTTGCTTGTTTTTTTAACTTGTAAAACTAATAATATGAAATTAACCTGAAGGCGGCTGCCTTTATGAAAGCTGATTGATCCTCAGCAGCCAGGCATTATTATGATTATCAGTGGGAAGGTCAAAGGGAGGCATGTAAAAGTCACAGCCGATTCGTGAGTTCCTACATTGAGCAAAGGATTTGAAAAAAAAAAAAATGAGGCTTGTGTGGTTCCATGTTATAAGTAAGAAATCAGTCTTCCTTGTATTGCTGAAACTGAAATTTTGGGGAATGGATTTTAAACAACTTTGGACATAGTTATTTCAAGATGTCTGTTCAGTAAAGATAGCAATAGTTCATTACCCTGCATGCTGAAAACCTATTTTAAGAAGTACTTTGCTGCACAAAGATTAATTTACCACATCATATTTTTTTCTCCCAGTAACACTAATATAAATAATTGTTGTACCTTAAATTGACATTATATTTTGATAGCCTACTTTTTAATATACAAAGAACTGTTCAGAACATGGAGACATAGACAGAAAATAGGAGACTGCAGGAACAGCTCTCAATTTAAATCCCATTTATTGTTCTGAGGGAGTGTGGGAGCTGAAGATACTTCACCATAATAATAATGATGGGGCCATGATTGTTTTGTGAATATGTTTCAACAAGTAACAGAAATTTTTGTTTGTGATTTAGATATGGCAAAATCTGAAAACTCACCCTATTTAAAAATGTTCTTTTCATTCCCATCTGTTAATGTACTGTTATTTCCTCTTAGGGAAATATCATAAGCCTTATCAAAAAGGGCTTTCATGTATATATATCTAAAGTTGGGCAGGTCTCTGTGACAGTACCTAGTGGGTGTGCGATTTTCAAGAGCTCTGCTAGTAATGAAAGGGTGTTAATGTCATCATCCTACAAAACAGAAATCAATAGACTTCTATTTTATAGTACCTATAGCTAACAGAATAAGAAATAAATTATGTGATTAATATCAAAAGTTGAAAATACTAAAAAAGTGTAATATACCTATATTTGGGGGAAGAATTTGGGGAAATGAGAAGTAGGTGAATCCTCAGTACATAGGGATGTTGTTTATAATGTCTAATGTCGAACAGCATAAAATTATGATTTAGGGACAAGGTGATTTAAAATCAGAAACGATTCCAGGATTTGAGCATTTACCACTGAAGGCACAAAAACAGATGAAAGGATGCTTTAGAGAGAAAATTTTAATTTTATATGGTTTTTAATCATGTGCATATATTTATGTGATAGAGTATTTTAAATTATTTTGAATATATATTTTCAACATCTATATTTTAATTTATATGCAAGTGTGTATATATCTGGTACCATGCCATGATAAGCTTCTAAACACTATGTCCGTTGATTCAATTTATCTTTTGTGAGAGACTAGGTATTCTGAGAAAACTTTGCTACTGTCTTTTACTCTTTGTCATTTTTAGTATGATGATGAATAACTCATTAGTCCATTTTGCTTCATTTCCTGTGTACAAAACTCAGGTATCAGTACCTAAGGTATATGTGTGTTGGGTTTCAAATGAATTGTATACATTTAGGGATGACCGTGATTAAGTCCTGTGGGCAGAGCGGTACTGGAGAAAGGCTCCATCACCACTCGGGGTAGGCAGTCCTGCTGCATCACCTACTGTCTGCATCATCTGTTGTCTGCATCACCAGATGGGAGCTGTGTAAATTACCCACAGAGGCAGGGAAGGCTACAGAAGAGGGTCCCTCTCCTCTCAGGCCTGCCTCCACAGCTTGCTTTCTTTGTAGGCATCCAGTAGCCTCCGTCTGTGTCTGGGTTGAACTGGTATAACCCGAGAGGTTCTATGTCTGTTCAAGACCAGTGTTGTATGCACGTGGTACAAGGCTTAATTGATCGCTCTATGTGAACCATTGGTGGGGCAGTTCACCAAATCCAATGAAGGAAAATTGCTGAAACTGTAAAATGTGATGGGGAAAATTTGATGTTGGAAAGGTCATAATTTATGATGTCTTCTAATTGAATGTTTTTCACAAGCCCCTCCCTACTCAGGGTGCATCTGCAGAGGTAGCAAGCACTGAACAGAGGTTTAGGAGACAAACCTAAACTCTGCGAGTTCCAGCCTGTGACGCATCCCTGCCGGTCATGGTGCTTCTCACTCCTTCCCTACCTTACACTCCTTCTGCAGTTCATCCCACACACAGGTGTCAATATTAGCATCCATCCTATGCCCAAGAAATAAGGAAACAGTGACCAGCAAGACAGAAACATTTCCTAACCTCATGAAATTTGAAATCTGGGGGAAAAAAGATACAGAGCAAGATCTGGGTGAATGGAGATCATTTTCCTAGTTGAGAATATTTAACTTTATACATATTTAGTTCATCTCTTTTCAAAATCTGAAGTGTAAACATCCAACAAAGATTCTAGTGATGGAACTTAATAAGTGAACTCTGAATATTGGATGAAGGAAAATATGAACAAAATTGGTCCAGAAAATATTGAAAAAGAATAATAAGAATGGTTTGATACATAAAATATGAAAACATACAATTAAAATACAATAATCAAAGTAGTGCATTGTTGGTGTAGGAATTAAAAAATGAGGAAAATACCAAAATGTAGACGAAAAGAGGAAGCTCCAGAAACAGAATCAAGGAAGAGAGGGAGGTGTTGGAATAACTAGATTGTATTTGTTAAAATTTATAATAATAACTTTATAGATAAAAGCAGACTTACATACATACACACATCTATAAAGAAATAGATGAATGAAAAGTGATGGAAAACAAATTCATAACATTAATATTTCAAAAAGGAATTTCTGACATTTAATAGAAACTATACAGCTGTGAATTAATAAACAATTTTGTGAAAACTGCAAATGCAGGTGAGTTAATAGTAATTTAAATTTCAAATTAGATTCAAAAACATTTAAGTGGTGGGGGACCTTCAAGATGGCGGAGGAGTAAGATATGGAGATCACCTTCCTCCCCACAAATACATCAAAAATACATCTACATGTGGAACAACTCCTACAGAACACCTACTGAACGCTGGCAGAAGACCTCAGACTTCCCAAAAGGCAAGAAACTCCCCACGTACCTGGGTAGAGCAAAAGAAAAAAGGAAAAACATAGACAAAAGAATAGGGATGGGACCTGCACCTCTGGGAGGGAGCTGTGAAGGAGGAAAGGTTTCCACACACTAGGAAGCCCCTTCACTGGTGGAGGTGGGGGGTGGACAGGAGCAAAGCTTCAGAGCCATGGAGGAGAGTACAGCAACAGGGGTGCAGAGGGCAAAGCAGAGAGATTCCTGTACAGAGGATCCATACTGACCAGCACTCACCAGCCTGAGAGGCTTGTCTGTTCACCCGCCAGGGCGGGCAGGAGCTGGGAGCTGAGGCTCGGGCTTCGGAGGTCGGATCCCAGGGAGGGGACTGGGGTTGGCTGCGTGAACACAGCCTGAAGGGCACTAGTGTGCCACAGCTAGCCTGGAGGGAGTCTGCGGAAAAGTCTGGAACTGCCTAAGAGGCAAGAGACCATTGTTTCGGGATGCGCGAGGAGAGGGGATTCAGAGCACTGCCTAAATAAGCTCCAGAGACGGGCGTGAGCTGTGGCTATCAGCACGGACCCCGGAGACGGGCATGAGATGCTAAGGCTGCTGCTGTAGCCACCAAGAAGCCTGTGTGCAAGCACAGGTCGCTATCCACACCTCCCCTCCCAGGAGCCTGTGCAGACCGCCACTGCCAGAGTCCCGTGATCCAGGGAAAATTTCCCCGGGAGAACACATGGCATGCCTCAGGCTGTTGCAACATCATGCTGGCCTCTGCCGCCCCAGGCTTGCCCCGCATTCCTTACCCCTCCTTCCCCTCGGCCTAGGTGAGCCAGAGCCCCCTAATCAGCTGCTACTTTAACCCCTTCCTGTCTGGGTGGGGAACAGATGCCCTCAGGCGACCTTCATGCAGAGGCAGGGCCAAATCCAAAGCTGAACCCCAGGATCTGTGCGAATAAAGAAGAGAAAGGGAAATCTTTAACAGCAGTCTCAGGAGCAATGGATTAAATGTTCACCATCAACCTGATGTACCCTACATCTCTGGAATACCTGTATAGGCAACAAATCATCCCAAAATTGAGGCAATGGGCTTTGGGAGCAACTGTAACCCCAAGAAAGACTTGGGGTTTGCTTTCTGCATCTAATTTGTTTCTGGCTTTATGTTTATCTTACTTTAGCATTTAGAGCTTATTATCATTGGTAGATTTGTTTATTAATTTGGTTGCTCTCTTCCCTTTTTTAAATACATATATATTTTTATCCTTTTTCTCTTTTTGTGAGTGTGTACGTGTATGCTGCTTTGTGTGATTTTGTCTGTATAGCTTTGTTTTTGCCATTTGTCCTAGGGTTCTCTCTATCTGTTTTTTTGTTTGTTTGTTTTAGTATCGTTTTTAGCACTTGTTATCATTGGTTAATTTGTTTTTTGGTTTTGTTGCTCTCTTCACTTTCTTTTTAAATTACTTTTTAATTTTATTTTTTATTTTAATAAATTTATTTA
Source organism: Grampus griseus (assembly GCF_964374135.1). Classification (NCBI taxonomy): domain Eukaryota; kingdom Metazoa; phylum Chordata; class Mammalia; order Artiodactyla; family Delphinidae; genus Grampus; species Grampus griseus. The sequence goes on from NC_139018.1 coordinate 148,837,389, forward strand.
ATTTTATTATTTATTTTTTTCTTTCTTCTTTTTTTTTCTCCCTTTTCTTTGTAGCTGTGTGGCTAACAGGGTCTTGGTGCTCCAGCTGGGTATCAGGCCTGAGTCTCTGAGATGGGACAGCCAAGTTCAGGACATTGGTCCACCAGAGAACTCCTGGCCCCACGTAGTATCAAAAGGTGAAAATTCTCCCATGGATCTCCATCTCAACACTATCACCCAGCTCCACTCATGACCAGCAAAGTACAGTGCTGGACACCCTATGCCAAACAGATAGCAAGACAGGAACACAACCCTACCCATTAGCACAGAGGCTGCCTAAAATCATAATAAGGTCATAGACACCCCAAAACACTGGACGGGGTCCTGCCCACCAGAAAGACAAGATCCAGCCTCATCCACTAGAGCACAGGCACCAGTCCCCTCCACCAGGAAGCCTACACAACACACTGAGCCAACCTTACCCACTGAGAGCAGACACAAAAAACAATGGGAATTATGAACTTGCAGCCTGTGAAAAGGAGACCCCAATCACAGTAACTTAAGCAAATCAGAAGACAGAGAAATACACAGCAGATGAAGGAGCAAGGTAAAAACCCAGCAGACCAAAAAAAATGAAGGGGAAATAGGCAGCCTACCTGAAAAACAATTCAGAGTAATGATAATAAAGATGATCCAAAATCTTGGAAATAGAATGGAGAAAATACAAGAAACGTTTAACAAGGACCTAGAAGAACTAAAGAGCAAACAAACAATGATGAACAACACAATAAATGAATATAAAAATTCTCTAGAAGGAATCAATAGCAGAATAACTGAGGCAGAAGAAAGGATAAGTGACCTGGAATATAAAATAGTGGAAATAACTACCACAGACCAGAATAAAGTAAACAGAATGGAAAGAATTTAGGACAGTCTCAGAGACCTTGGGGACAACATTAAACACAACAACATTCAAATTATAGGGGCCCCAGAGGAAGAAAAGAAAAAGAAAGGGACTGAGAAAATATTTGAAGAGATTATAGTTGAAAACTTCCCTAATATGGGAAAGGAAATAGTCATTCAAGTCCAGGAAGGACAGAGAGTCCCATACAGGATAAATCCAAGGAGAAATACACCAAGACACATATAAATCAAACTATCAAAAGTTAAATACAAAGAAAAAATATTAAAAGCAGCAAGGGAAAAGCAACAAATAATATACAAGGAAATCCCCATATGGTTAACAGCTGATCTTTCAGCAGAAACACTGCAAGCCAGAAGGGAGTGGCAGGATATATTTAAGGTGTTGAAAGGGAAAAACCTACAACCAAGATTACCCAGCAAGGATCTCATTCAGATTCCAAGGAGAAATTAAAAGCTTTAGAGACAAGCAAAAGCTAAGAGAATTCAGCACCACTAAACCAGCTTTACAACAAATGCTAAAGGAATTTCTCTAGGCAGGAAACACAAGAGAAGGAAAAGACTTACAATAACAAACCCAAAACAATTAAGAAAATGGTACCAGGAACATACATATTGATAACTACCTTAAATGTAAATGGATTGAATGCTCCAACCAGAAGACATAGACTGGCTGAATGGATACAAAAACAAGACCTGTATATATGCTGTCTACAAGAGACCAACTTCAGACCTAGGGACACATACAGACTGAAAGTGACGGGATGGAGAAAGGTATTCATTGCAAATGGAAATCAAAAGAAAGCTGGAGTAGCAATTCTCATATCAGACAGAATAGACTTTAAAATAAAAATATTACAAGAGAAAAGAAGGACACTGTGTAATGATCAAGGGATCAATCCAAGAAGAAGACATAACAACTATAAATATTTAACCACCCAACATAGGAACACCTCAATACATAAGGCAAACACTAACAGCCATAAAAGGGGAAATCAACAGTAACACAACCATAGTAGCGGACTTTAATACCCCACTTTCACCAATGGAAAGATCATCCAAAATGAAAATAAATAAGGAAACACAAGCTTTAAATGATACATTAAAACCAGGTGGACTTAAGTGATGTTTATAGGACATTCCATCCAAAAAAAAACCAGAATACACTTTCTTCTCAACTGCTCATGGCACATTCCCAGGATAGATCATATCTTGGGTCACAAATCAAGCCTTGGTAAATTTAAGAAAATTGAAGTCGTATCAAGTATCTTTTCTGACCACAACATTATGAGACTAGATATCAATTATAGGAAAAAATCTATAAAAAATACAAACACATGGAGGCTAAACTATACAATACTAAATAACCAAGAGATCACTGAAGAAATCAAAGAAGAAATCAGAAATTACCTAGAAACAAATGACAATGAAAACACGACGAACCAAAACATACGGGATGCAGCAAAAGCAGTTCTAAGAGGGAAGTTTATAGCAATACAATCCTACCTCAAGACACAAAGAACATCTCAAATAAACAATGTAACCTTACACCTAAAGCAATTAGAGAAAGAACAAAATATCTGCAAAGTTAGCAGAAGGAAAGAAATCATAAAGTTCAGATCAGAAATAAATGAAAACGAGATGAAGGAAACAATAGCAAAGATCAATAAAACTAAAAGATGGTTCTTTGAGAAGATAAACAAAATTGACTCATCAAGTCAATTAGCCAGACTCATCAAGAAAAAAAGGGAGGAGACTCAAATCAACAGAATTAGAAATGAAAAAGGAGAAGTAACAACTGACACTGCAGAAATACAAAGGATCATGAGAGATTACTACAAGCAACTATATGCCAATAAAATGGACAACCTGGAAGAAATGGACAAATTCTTAGAAAAGCACAACCTTCCGGGACTGAACCAGGAAGAAATAGAAAATATAAACAGACCACTCACAAGCACTGAAACTGAAACTGTGATTAAGAATCTTGCAACAAACAAAAGCCCAGGACCAGATGGCTTCACAGGCGAATTCTATCAAATAGTTAGAGAAGAGCTAACACCTATCCTTCTCAAACTCTTCCAAAATATAACAGAGGGAGGAACACTCCCAAACTGATTCTACGAGGCCACCATCACCCTGATGCCAAAACCAGACAAAGATGTCACAAAGAAAGAAAACTACAGGCCAATATCACTGAGGAACATAGATGCAAAAATCCTCAATGAATACTAGCAACAGAATCTAACAGCACATTAAAAGGATCATACACCATGATCAAGTGGGGTTTATCTCAGGAATGCAAGGGTTCTTCAATATATGCAAATCAATCAATGTGATAAACCATATTAACATGTTGAAGGAGAAAAACCATATGATCATCTCAATAGATGCAGAAAAAACTTTTGACAGAATTCAACACCCATTTATGATAAAAACCCTCCAGAAAGTAGGCATAGAGGGAACTTACCTCAACATAATAAAGCCCATATGACAAACCCACAGCCAACATCGTTCTCAATGGTGAAAACCTGAAACCATTTCTACTAAGATCAGGAGCAAGACAAGGTTGTCCACTCTCACCACTATTATTCAACATAGTTTTGGAAGTTTTAGCCACAGCAGTCATAGAAGAAAAAGAAATAAAAGGAATCCAAATCAGAAAAGAAGAAAAGCTGTCACTGTTTGCAGATGACATGATACTCTACATAGAAAATCCTAAAGATGCCACCAGAAAACTACTAGAGCTAATCAACGAATTTGGTAAAGTAGCAGGATACAAAATTAATGCACAGAAATCTCTTGCATTCCTATACACTAATGATGCAAGATCTGAAAGAGAAATTAAGGAAGCACTCCCATTTACCATTGCAGCAAAAAGAATAAAATACCTAGGAATAAACCTATCTAAGGAGACAGAAGACCTATATGCAGAAAACTCTAAGACACTGATGAAAGAAATTGAAGATGAGACAAACAGATGCAGAGATATACCATGTTCTTTGATTGGAAGAATTAACATTGTGAAAATGACTCTACTACCCAAAGCAATCTACAGGTTCAATGCAATCCCTGTCAAACTACAAACAGCATTTTTCACAGAACTAGAACAAAAAGTACATAATAATCTCAATAGATTTATAAAAAAGCACTTGAAATAATTATACAATTTCAAATGTGTATATAAGAATTACTACACTAAAGGCATAAAAATACTTCATTGTAAGCCTTTTAATTCTATTTTAAGCCATTTAATTCCATCCATTCTGTGTTGTTCCTGAAATTTGGAATATTCTTTGCCTTCCTATATAGATGCTCAAAATCTTGTTACAGAAAATAATGTATAATAAAAGTCATTATATACTGGATTTTTTCAGGGATTTTCTTTATAAAAAATTCTTTAAGGATTTTCCTTTTGAGGATATGTTGACATGATGCATTAGATACTCCAAACATTTTCTAATCTTCATGGTTGTTAAATTAAAATTATACACATATGCAATTATAAAAGGTAAAATGTTGTATATGTGTGTATATTTGCATGTGAAAACACACACATATTATGTATAACTCACCATCTCCCAGCAGCTACTTGCTTATATAAAATATTAAATATGTTCTGTCATAACTGAGAAGAGAGCTCACAGGTAATAAGACAGTAAAATGTTTACTTAGAACAAGGCCAACAGTAGTAGAGAATGCACTTTGCCTGCTGTTATATTTTGCCCACAATATAAATCAGAGCTGCATTTCTAAAATTGACTTTGAGAACAATTCTCAAGTCAAAAATAAACATAATAAAAAACGCTTAAAGTGAGGAGAAATAGCGTGATCCAAGAGTTTAAAAGAATATTTACAAAGAAAAGAAAAGAAAAGAGACAGTATCCTCTTTTTCACTGGAGAATAACAATAAAGCACAGGGATAGTGTTCTAAGTAAGAGTCGGCAGTACCCAACGTGTTAGTCTGGAGTCTGTGGCGTTTTAGAAGTGATTCCTAAAGAACCTTCTCGCTACACGTGGACACGTGGCCAGGGCCCTTTCTCGTGCACTGGAGTTTTACAGAGGTCAGCTTTACAGTTCTGCTGGTTGGCTCATGATTACAGGCACACTTTTGCGAAGCAGGCTGTGAGAAAAAATGTTTTCCTGTGTGTATTATTCACTGCCCAGTGTTTCAAAAACAGAGGACAAATTGGGAATCTGACAGAGTAGACAGGGTCAAGATTTTAGTGAATGAAGGAGTTCATCCAAGTTATCATGCCTTCCAGATGCCTTCAACAACGTGCTTCTTCAGAGCAGTAATGGCAGAAAATATTTGCAAACGATCTATCTGATAAAGGGTTAATATCCAAAATATGCAGGGGACTCCTACAACACAAGAGATTAAAAAATATATGTATTTTAAAATAGGCAAAGACTTAAAGGTTGAATAGATATTACTCCAAAGAAGACACACAGGTGGCCAACAGATATATGAAAATGTGCTTGACATCACTCATCATCAGGGAAATGCAAATCAAAACCACATTGAGGCATCACCTCACAGTCATCAGAATGGCTGTTTTCAAAAAGGCAAGAGATAACTAGTGTTGGTGAGGATATGGAGAAAAGGGAACCCTTAATCACTGTTGGTGAGAATGTAAATTGGTGCAGCCACTGTGGAAAACAATATGGAGGTTCCTCAAAAAATTAAAAATAGAACGGCAATGTGATCCTGCAATCCTACCTCTGGGTATTTATCTGAAGAAAATTAAATCAGGATCTTGAGGAGACATCCGCACCCCTATGTTCATTGCAACAAGTATTCACAATAGCCAAGACGTGGAAACAATCTAAGTGTGCTGATGGATGAATGGATAGGAAAAAATGTGGTCTATACATACAGTGAAATATTATTTGGCCTTAAAAAAAGAAATACTGCCATTTGTGACAACATGGATGGACCTTGAGGACATTATGCTAAGTGGAATAAGTCAGACACAGAAGGGCAGTTACTACCTGATAAGATGTGTATGAGGGACCTAAACGTTAAATCCACAGATGCAGAGAGTGGGATGATGGTCATTAGGGTCTGGGGGTAGGGGGAAACAGGAGAAGTTGGTCACCGGGTGCAGAGTGTCAGTTATGCAAGACGACAGAGCCCTAGAGATCTGCTCTACAGCATGGTGACTATATTTAACGTCACTGTATTGTAAAGTTGAAAAATGCTGAAATGGTTGATCTTATGTTAAGTGTTTTTATCACTAATAATAATAATACAGACAAGGATGGGGGAAGCTTTTGGAGGTGATGGATAGTTCATGGCATAGATTGTGATGATATTTATTTCACGAGTGTGCACTTATCCCCAAACTCGCCAAGTTGCATACAGTTTATTGCATGTCAATCATGACTCAATAATGTGGGTTTTTTTTGGAAAAACAAAAGCAGTGTGGGCTGAGGAGAAGCCTCCAGGTCAGGGCTACAAATGCCGAGTGTTTGCTAGACACGCTGACATCCCTCAATTGTTTGGGGAAGGTAGTATTTCTGCTTCCCCATCTGAGGGAACTCCATTTTTTCCTCCATGTGCCTGGCTGCATAGCCTTTGCTATTCCCTGGACATTAAAGAGAACTTGGGAAAATCAACAATTATCATACTTCTTTGTTATTTTTCCTGCCTTACTATCAGAGCAAGACATTTTAGTTTTAACATTTTTGCCTTTAAAATACCACTGAATCACTCTTACTTAAGCAAGCATGAATTTTCCAAATGATTCTTAAAGGTTTGCCTAGACCAATAGAGAAGCAAAGGTAGGAGCAAACCAAGTTTGCTTGTGTGAATATTGACTACACGCAAAATGTAATTCATCATTTCATCCAGTCTCCTAGAGTGAACAACGGACCATTAATGGTTTATAATTTACATCTTCTACATTATATATAAAACTTTTAACTTGCATATTTCACTTTTACTCCAAGTTATTCTTATTTACATAACTCAAATATATATGCTACATTTAATGGGCAAACATTTGTCACAATTAGATTCCTGCAGCTTTTGACTTGTCTGTCTCATTGTTAATGCCAATATATATGTTACTATTTCAAAATAAATTATATTTGAAATTCAAATAAATGGGTAGATACTGTAATGGGGTTCTGTGTGATACTAACAGCATCCAGCAGACTTCAGGTTCACCTAATTAATCTGCTGTACAGTTTGCAGCAACTGAAAAAGAGAACATTGAGATAAGTGATTAGTCTTTTTGGTAATGGATGCAGGATTTTGGAAGAATCCACACATATGGCTGTTATCGATACAGAAATGGAGAAAAGATATTCTAAACTTAAAGCCAGGGCAATTCAATACTTGGCCTTGGAATTGATCCAAATGACAAGAATTCATAGGTTCATTCATTATGGTTAAAAACAAAATAAACTAAAGCTTGTTCAGTTGTGAAGGGTTAATAATGAAGATAAGGAAACATCAATCATGAGACCCAATTAATGAAAATGATCTTAAAGAACATCATGCCAGAATGACAATGGTTTAGTTAATATTAAAAGATTGATATCATACTAACAGCAAGGCATGATAAAACAAACTGCATATATGTAATTCTAGGATCAAGGCAGGTTGTGTGGACCTTAATGAAATAGGAGAAAATCACAAGAGGATTTTTTTTTTCGGCCATGTGACATGTGGGATCTTAGTTCCCCAACCAGAGATAGAACCCGAGCGCCCTGCATTGGAAGCACGGAGTCCTAACCACCGGCCCGCCAGGGAAGTCCCACAAGAGGATATTTATGTTTATATCTAGTTTGTGTTTAAGCAAACACTATTAAGTATCCAAATCCTGATGACCTTCTCCATGGGAATCAACATTCCTATCCATGGAAAGCAGAGATCTTTTCCAATTATGACCTAACGCATCCTAAGAATTGAGAACTGGGAAAACCTATGTAATAGATTGAGTTTATCTGTATATTTTCACGTTCAGAATAATGATTTGTATTAGACTGTTGCTTAATTACCTCCCATTAGGGGAAATGTTTCTCACCTCTAGAAATTATAAAGCTGCTGGGAAATTCTTCGTGAGTCACCTTATAGAAATGGAAAATTTATTCACTGGAGTATGTCTAAATTTGTCTCCATGTAAGTCTAGATAGTAGGGACGTTGTAAAAATGGGCTTTGCAGGCAAGGTAAATTCAAATCCTGGCCTTTTTCATTTAGTATCTGGATAACTCTGGACCATTAACTCAACCCCCCAAACCTTAGTGCAGTGGAGAGCAACCAGAAGTCGCATTTCCAAGCCAAAGACACAAAGCCCATATCTCAATTTTCTTTATTACAGTAAAATGAAAAAAGTGATTTGTGCATCTATATGAAAACTATAACTTTGTACATAGAGTATAATAATCTTCTAGGTTACTCATTTTCAAAATCAAATGACAGCATCTAAATATATAGAAGACAACTAATAGAATTTTTCTATATAATTCAGTCATTTAATAATTAAAATTTGTGTGAATTTGTTCAAATTTTTGATCATCTTAAGCAGAGTCTGTTAATTAAGCTATTAAGACATTTTTCACCTACTGAAATGATTAAACTTTGTATTTTTTCATGATATCATTAGACATCCTTAACAAGCTTTATTCTCTTTGACGGAATAGGTATATAAACTAGCTTAGCTACTGTCATTGACTACATGTCTTAAGGGGAAAACTTCTTTCTTCATTATACTTCTTATTTCCTATGCATAGCACTTCTTTTTTATTTTAGATTATAAAATTACAAAAATTCTGTCACAATCTCTAAAGAAAATATGGATTTTCAGACTGTATCAAATTGCCTTAGACTTGGTATGTTTATCTATATCTGGTACCTATCATCTACCTGTCTACTGTCTATCTATCTATCTAGTTTTTTAATACAAAACTGGAGATACAGACAGTTTTGTTTTGGTTGAAAGAGTGGATCGTCAACTGAGTTTGTAAAGAGAAAAAAAAGCCAGTCCTCTGTGGAATATAAGGAAAATAAGGAATATTAATAAATACATGTTTTTTGAAAAATGACAGTAAGGTTAAATTTTATTTTTTATTATGTTTAGAAATGTGTACACGCCATGGAATTTAACGTGCTTGTTTGACACAAGGCGTGGATGCCGCTTGGGTCTCTGGATGTTTAGATGATCTTACCCTCACATCCTGGGGGCTTCTCCGTTGCTGCAGGTGAGTGAACAGTTTAGTTTACATCCCTGGAATCCTGGGCCAACGGTGAACTTTTATCTCTGCCTGTGAATCACTATCTCTTCTAGTCTCAGGGCAGCAGCAATAACATTTACCTTTCCAAACAGAATACAATAGGGAAAAGGGAGCAGAGAATTTGGAGGCGTACTTTCAGGATTCACATCTTTGAATTTGCTGCTAATGGACTATGATCTCCAGCCATTGAACTTGACTTCCTGACCTAACCAGCTCTTGGGGTAAAGAGGGATAAAACAATACCTCTTAGAATTGCTTTAGAAATTTAATGAGCTAAGGAATAATAAGGCACCTGGTATATTTTAAACTATTTATTGTTTTCCTTTTGTAAACAACTGGTATAAATCATGCTCTTAATTATCGACAGCATCTCTGTTATTTTTATTCAGCTGCATCTTCCATAAAACACCGGAGGAGCAGTTTGCAGCAGTGCTTTCTTCATCCTCCTTCCTTATCAAGAAGGAGGATACACTTATCGCTTCCCAGAGGAACACATTTAGTATTATTATTAATAGTATTTATTATTTACATATTCATTTATTACACACATGTAATTTTTATTGTTTTCTGAATTTAAGGAAATGGTACCAAGCTCTATGCATTATAGTTAAAATGATGTTAAGATCTCTCCATGTTTATACTTTTGTATCTGGCTACACAGGAAGATCTTACTAAGCTTTTCTTTGTAATTTGTGGCCCAATAGCTGGTCCTAAGTGTAAGGCACTGTTTGGGGGGATATTTTCTCTGTGATATTCTTTTATTCAATAACAGTTTCTGAAGTTTACAACTTCAGTCAACAAACAGAGGTAAACTCAACTCTGAGCCTCAGGTGTGTGCCAGAGCTATGTGTGTGTCGGAATTGTAAGGTGGATACACATCTACCTGTCTTCCAGGTGCTGGGGAATGTGTATATGTGTGTAGATTTGCAAATCCTTTTGTCATTATCCATGGGATGTTGCCACATTTTCCCCTATTTCTACCCTCCTCTCAGCTCACAGGTGGGTGGAGACTGTGCTCATACAATCGTTCGCCTCCCCAGCGTCTCGGCCATCACCTCCTAAACTAAGGCCTGTGGATACAGACACCGTCCCAGTGAAAAATATTGTAAGCATCACTGACATCTGAGAATGTTGTGACCAGCGTTCTGTAAGGTTTGCCTGGGGACATTCCCAGGACACACCATCCTGGCTTCCAGATCAAGGTGGTTTATGCTTCTATTGATAGAAGTACACACAATTCAGTGAGGGGACTGGACTGGGCAGGAAGCCGTCTGAATCGGTAGTGTTGTGGCTTTTGTTTTTTAAATTACTACTGTTCAAAATATGGCAGAGGCCTGAAATAAGATGATAGTCATTTAGTGTTACCTTGCTTTTCTTTCCCCCTCAATGCTGATTTTGCTTGTTTGTTTGTTATCTGCTCAAATCAGGACCTCTATCCTGCTGCTCTCCTTCTTACCCAGGTTACCCCAGTGACTCTCTCCTCATCAATATCAAGTTTACTTATGTCATGGCTCCAGTTTTATTTTAAGTAACAGTTTTTATCAGTGGTCTTCATAATTAGAATTATTTCCTTCTAAGACCTGAATGTTTGCAGCTAATTGAACCCAGGGGGGTGACTTATTTTGGTGGCCTGAAATAGTTTAGTTCTGCCTGCCTTCATCCAAAAAATATTGAATCTCTTGGACAGCTGCTTCTTTCTTTATCCCATGAGCTGATGTTGAAAGGGCTTTTCTTGTTTTACACTAAGTGGAGTATGTGCTGAATATAATTTCCCCACCAGCAAAGAAAATATATTTTCAAACATGATCTCTGCATGATATTAGAAATCATCAACCCGTGTCACCACATCTTAGGGCCAGGACTTTCTAATAACTCTCAATATCACATGGCTTCCTCTTCCATACCACGTTCCTAATATCCTGAAAGTCTTAATTAGTGGACCTATCACCAAATTTTTAAAAAGTCAACGAATGCGTTATTGATCTACATCTGTATTTAATGATATAATGTGATGATGAATTACATCTCTTGAAATGGAAATTGAATTTCTCCAGAAGCAGAATTGAGAGACCTTGATGTGGGAATTCTGTAGAATTGCAGATACTTATCTCTCTTAAATGTGAACCCTAAACTTCTTCTTTAATAGCAAGAAATCCTGCCTTAATTCAGGTGCTCTAGAGGCCAAGAGAAGTGCCTCCCTTAACTAACCTTGTCTAATTATCTTTACTGTCCTTATCTTCCTACTGTCTGTTATGAAATACAACTATCCAGTCCCATGGTTGCTTAATTAAATTCAGCTCATTTCAAAATTATAATTATTTTGACAATGATACTTCAACTTACAATAATTGAATGTTGAGGTCAAGTGAATAATATCTTAAAGCCCTTCTAATTGAGGATTATTGCATAAAATAATTCACATGGGAACTCCATGAATCTGGGAACACTAAAACTAGTCAATTTTATAGGAAATGGGATCCTGGAAAAATAATTATAGTAAACGAGTATCTTTATGATTTATTGGGTTCTGAATCTGCCCAGAGCATCTATGAGAATATTTTCAATTTTGTTTGTTTTATAAATGAACTTCAGTGTTTGTCTTGAACTGACTTTTGAATGCCAACTGGGAAGCACCAAATTTATACTTAAAAGAATATGAAGCAGGGCCGAGAGTATAAATTATATTTAAACCAGTTAAATGTAAAATCCACATCCACTTTCTGAACATGTGTGTTAGGAACTTCTTACCAAAAACTTTTTTAAAAAGCTTTTCACTTGGAGTTGTCTAAATCCAGCCACTCCTCACACTGTTTGTTCATTTATTCCCTCTGCTACACACTGTTTTAAAGAAATGATTGAAATGGGAAAGTAATACACACACTTAAAATATTGGGAATATACAAAGACTGTGATCAGCCAGACATTCCATAGTTTGAATTAAGTGTTTCTATGAGCAGCAAAGTGAAGAGATTACCTCTTTTTCCTCCATATCTCCTTCTTTCTTTTATTTTTATTTGTTTCCTTCTGTTTCTGTTTTTTCTCTCTCCCATTCTTTAACTCTCTTATCAGTCCTTGGCCCTGAACCAGCACCTTTGCTTTAGCTCATGCCTTTTTCTGCTATTCACTTTGATATGATGTGTTTGTTCTGAGGGAAATTATAAGCATCAGAACTGACCTACTTTGGAACTCATATCAACATGAGGTAACCAATAAAGCGATTTGGCATGAAAAGAGTAGTGATTTGCAGAGAACAACATTTATGGTGGTTTTAGCTGATTATAATGTGGGGAGTTATTTAATAATTACTCTTTGATTATAGCAATTTCCTTTTAGCAAAAATCAGAAATGTGGAGGACTTACACTTCTGGCCAAGGTAGAGTAACAGGGACTGGATTTATGGTCTTGCCTAAAACAATAAATACATAAAACCAGGAAAAGTATATATGCGTGTGTGTGTGTGTGTTCAAGATACTGTATTAGGCAATAAAGGAGAATAATGCCTAAGAGACAGGAAATAAACAAAGGAGCCCTATGATTTTCCAAGATTACAACCTTCAGAGAATTTTCTGGCTGGTGCCCAGGCCGTGGGGTCTCAGGCAAAGACCAGCAGATTCCCTGTGGTGAGGAGATGAGCTAAGATTCAGGGGAAACCAGAGCAGCTAAAGTTCATAGGACAGAGCATTGGAGAGAGAGGTGCACGGGGAGAGCTCTGGACGTCAGCAGAAGACCCACCGAGTATTTGGTAAAGTACTGGTTACCACACACATTTGAGGAAAGTACCCAAGACTGTGAAAAGGACCATCTGGGATGATTAGGGAGAACCGTGCTGACACTGGACTTTGAAAATGACAGTGGTTCCCGCCAGGGAGACAGGATAACCTATAATTTATGGGGAGTTGTGTAGGGTAGTGAGGCAGAGTCTTGCTTCCATTGTGGGGAATGATCAGACTAGACTAGTTATATGCTCTGGTCTTGCCTGAAAATTTTTAAGGCAAGAGTCAAAGGAATCAACCTCTTTCCAAGTAAGTTAACCATGTCCTGGAACAAAGTACAAAAATATAAAAAATCAAAATTATTCATCACCCAACAAGAGAAACACACTACGTCTGGCAGTCAATCAAAGATAACTAGGCATACCAAAAAAAAAAAAAGGCAGAATAAGGCCCATGATTAGCATAAACATCAATCAGCCAAAACTGAACTAGAACAGACATAGGAGTTAAAATTAACAAAGACATTGAAGCAAATATTATAACTGCATTTCATGTATACAAAAGTTAGAGATACGGAAGACAAGAATAAAATGATTCAAACTGAAAAAAATTAGTCAAAATGGAAAAAAAAATCTCATTTTAAAATCTCAAACTAGAAAATTTCTAGAAGATAACGTTTAAAGATTTTTTTAACCTGCTATCAAAAGCATGCTCCATAAAAAATTTTTTTTATCTGTAAATTAGACATAATCAAAATTAAGAAGTATTCTTTGGGAAAAAAAACTGTTAGGAGAAAAAAGATACAAGACCTGGAAATAACTTTGCAAAGAATACAACTAATAGAGAATTTTTTTCCAGGATGTATAAAGATATATAAAGAACACTCAAACCTCAATAATAAGAAAACAGACATTACAATTAATAACATGCAAAAGATTTTAACAGAAACTTAGTCAAAGACAGAGATGTCAAATATACATGAAAAAAACTGCTCAATTGACTAGTCATTCAGAAAATGCAAACTAAAACCATAATGTACATGCTGTTAGAATGGCTAAAATTTAAAAAGTCTGACCAGAACAGATGTTGGTGTGGATATGGAGAAACTGGTGCTCTTATGCATTACTGGTGAGGATGCAATATTGTCCAAACACTTTGAAAAATGATTTTGCAATTTCTTTAAAGTTTAAACATATACTTACCATATGCTCTAAGCTGTATGTCCTTACAATGAACATGATGTCCACAGAAGCTTTGTTTGTAAGAGTGGGAAACTGAAAATAACCCAAAGGCTTATTATCAGGTGAAAAGAATAAACAAAATCTGGCATATCCCTCCAATGACCCTGAGTGAAAGAATTCAGAAAAGTAAGCATGCATACTCTATGTTCCCATTTATGGAAATCTCCTGAAAAAGTAAATTCATCTATAGTGAGGAGAACAGACAGTGCTTACCCGAGGATGGGCCATAAGCGGCATGGGAGTGATGGGTCTCAAAGGAACACAAAGAAACTCTGGGTGTTTCTGTACATTCACTCTCTGGATTGAGGTGATTATTTCACATGTGTACTTGTATCACAGATTAACAAACTGTGCACCTTACGTACATGCAGTTTATTGTATGCAAATTATACCTCAATAAAAATAAATTATTTAAATGTGTAGATGGCAGGTATGAACTTTTATAACTTGAATTTGCTCTGAATCAGGACAATGGGGCTATGACTTCCTTATGTGGAAGGAACTACACTATCAGAGATAGGTGTTTTGAAAGGTCTCCAAAAATGTTGGTTTTTGAGGCATTTTGTCCTTTCTTTGCCCAGAACCATTCGGATGGCCATTTATTCACACTAAGGATTGGTTATCTTTAAATTGTGAACTAAAAAGTCTTAGTTTATACCTGCATCATCCCCCACCCACTACAACCCCCAAATCCACTGAACCTGTTTCACCCGTCAGAAGCTTCACTGCATTTAGTACATAAACATTTAATGGGGACTAAGGAAGTGGGGAATCCATTTCTTATTTTACCCTATTGAAAAACCATCTCTAAATAGCAATGCTCGGTCCACCACTTGACAAATCAGTGTAAGGGAGGGATAATGATATTTCTAGATGACAGATCAGTTTAAAAAAAAATAAAAGCTCTAAATTGCCCTTTAATCAGAGTAATAGTCAAGGAGAAGTCGTATCTAGGCAACCATGCTGAGATGGCTGAAAAAGACAAGAAGACTTCCTCAAACCCTGGTGAGAAAAATCAGTCCACTCTCCCCTGTGTAGAAAAAGTGTGTTACATTTAATTATGTGGGATTTGGGGGGGTGAATATAAATGATGGGAATTGCCTTTTTAAGAGTCCTGTGGCCGCTCTTTATGCTGGAATGGTGGCAGAAGTCATAATAGGGACTTTTTCTAGCCTACTAAGGGCCCCAGGAAACTGCCTACTAAGAGTTCTGGGGAGGATTTTACTGATGGTATTTTCTTTGTAAATAAGAATATTCTGACGGCTTTGTGCATTAGAAGGTGCCCATGTGATTGCAGGCAGACTAAAAGGTTATATGCTTAGAGTGAGGTAGTGAAGTGAAAGGTGCAATAAATAGATATAAACGGATGTAATGAATTTTGTGATTTTTTAGATTTGGAAATTGAAAATTTCAAGTGGAAAATGACAACTTGAGTCATAAATACATACTTAGGTTGAAGTGGTCATGGAATATCCAAGAGAAGATTTTGCAAAGACAAATACTTTTATGGATCTGGAGCTCAAGAAGTCGAGGGCTGGAGCCTGATGTTGGTGAATTTCATAGGAATTCCTGCTGTGATTAAAGCACTGGTTTAATAGTAAAGTCAGTAGTAACTGTGGATAGTTTTCTATAATCAGCTGCAAAAACTGCAACTATGACCCACAGAGGGTCTCCATGTCACAAAATGTGTCACACACACCCCCAATTCATAGGTTGAAACATAACCCCCACTGTGAAAGTATTTGGAGATGGGTCTTTGGGGGATGATTACGGTTCAGTTAGGTCATGAGAGTGCGGCCCCATGATGAAGTTAATGCCCTTATAAAAAGAGGAGACAGGGTGTGTGTGTGTTTGTGTATGTGTGTGTGTGTGTGTGTGTGCACGTGCACGTGCGCACAAACCAAGGAAGATCATGGGAGGACACACCCCAGAAGAGCTCTCACCAAGAACCTGACCCTGCTGGCACCTTGATCTTGGACATCCAGGCTTCAGAACTGTGAGGAATAATTCTGCTGTTGATGGTGCCCAGTCTTTGGTGTTCTGTGAGAGTAACCTGAATTGACTAAAGCAAGAGTCTATTTTTCTCTGAGCCTTACTCAAATTTGCATTGTGACTCATTTTACCAGTGGTTAGAAACAAATAGTGTAACAATTTGTCTCATACAAGTAGACATCAGAAATGTGCTAGGGGATGCAAAAGCTTTTATTTTAATGGAATTTTTATCTCATTCTCTGGAACACCTGTTTATTATCAAGGCATCTAAGAAAGCTGCCACTTTTAGCCTTCTAGGTAATGTCAGCATGATGTTATCAACATGGAAGATCACCAATATGCCCCTCGGACTTGTAGACTCATTGAAGTCCCTTTGGAATTAATTATGACACAGAGCCAGAGGTCTGATGTAGCACCTTAGGGTTCCAGGCTTGTTGGAATAGGAAAAACAAAACAAAAGTATTGGCAGGATAAACAGCTGCTTACAACATGTCAGAGCTTCAATAAATAAAGTGAAATTGGAACATCAGATGCAATTGAAGTAGCAAGTTGATTCATCTGTTTTATAAAACGCACCAAGTTGGTTAGTTAAATGTGGATGCAATAAAAATCACAGATCTGCTTCTTTTAAAACTTTTTTGATAACATTGGTCAGTTTCTCTGGGACTATATTATTGTTTATTTAAAATTAATTAATTACTTTTTATTTTAGGAAGACTGGGGTTTTCACTTTTAGTTTGCTGTCAAACTATCTTTGTTTAACAGGTCAGTAAGATTAATACAGCAGCTCTTTCATTTACTGATATTCAAAATCTCTCCAAAATGGGAAATATTCAGCCATGGGTCAAGGAATCTACTGGGTCTAAATGAGAAAGATCTAAGACCAAAGTCTACTTACGGTTTGCAATCCATAATCTGACACCCTGACTGTATACGTTCTGACAGTCATTCTTTCCCAGGCGTTAGTTTTGTTTCAAGTCTGTGTGCAACAATACCTGAAATGCTGAATATTTCTCTTTAATGATTGCATATTTTGTTTTTTTGATATATTGTGTTTTAAGTGGCTATAAATTATTGTGTGTTTAATATGCAATAACCCAGGTAAATGGACATAGACATGAAGGCCTGAATTTTAATGGTGTTAACTGCAGTGTCCCTCCCCAAATAAGCACTGTCTCTCTTTAATTTAGTGGGGTTTGACATGTGATGTGACTTAAGTCGGGAAATTGGATGAATGACCATTTCTCCAGCCAGGCCTCTATCAGACTGATGTTTTGAGCTGTAAAAATCAAGTAGGGCTTTAATGAGATACCCACCTCTTCTGGAGTATGGCTGTGTCTAACCGTTCATGCCCACCCTCTTCCCTGGATCATAAACATGCTCACCTACACTCTGATAATTAAATACAACCCATGATTTTGCTATTTCCTGTTAAGTCAACAAATCCATTTTAACTGGAGTGTTTCTCACTTGTATCTTCTACTTTTGTCAAATAGCAATTATTTTTCAAGGATAATGCAACCCCCTTCAACAAATATTTACTTATCAAGGTTTTCCTAAGAGATGTATTACATTTGGGACCCTTTTGGGAAGAAGGGACGGATTTGCATATCACAAATGATCAATTATTTCTAAGTCTTTGGGTAACTTTCTGCATTTTAGAGCAAATAATTTGGAATATCATTGCAAAAAATTTGACAGTGGGTACCACTGATTACAGATTCCATGGAGTCAACTGAGCCAGCATTTTAGAACTTGCAGAAATCTGAGTTATCAGATTTAATCTGGAATCTCCTGAAACTCCATCTCTGTAAACAATTTCAGCCTAATCTAAACTCTCCTCTCCCTCCTAAGGTCACAGGATCATAGGATCCATTACTATACACAGTCTTCAGGAACTCACCAGTATGAATTCAAAATATTTTGCACTTTTCAGTGTATATCAATTTCAACGGAGCAGAGTGGGTAGAAGCCGTGGAGAGGGTTTTAGGACATGTCGGTATCTCTTCCACAAAATGTGGACGTGAGAGGAAACAGAACAGTGGGGGAGCAGCCGGAATGCAACGTGGGCTCTAAGGGTTGGTGCTTTTATTTGGTTTTCATTTTTAAGATAAGAAGCTTCAGTTTATCTTAATGCTGAAAGGAAGGGTTGTTTACAGAGGGAGAGAATGAAATTAAAGGGATAAGAGGGAATAATGGCATGGTAATGGAATGGATCCAGAGAAAATACTCAGGAGTTTGACTAAGATAAAAGAAGAGGAAGAAGAGGAGGTATAGAAGTACATCTGGGCATGGACATGGGGAGCGTTAGGCTGGTGGTATTGAGTGGATTATTTATACCAATTTATATCCATTCGCTAATTGAGGAATATTTATCGAGTCCTATTTTCTGACCGATACTACAGTGAGCATTGGGGATACAGTGTGAAAAAGATGAGATATTTGTTTCTCTAGAGTTTACATTGTATCTTTAAAAAAAACCCTTAGAGTAACTGGGATAGAGAGGAAGACATTTGGGTCTTCCTGGTGAAATTTTTCATGAATTAGGATCAGCATCCAAAAGAGTGAAAGAAGGGCTTCCCTGGTGGCGCAGTGGTTGAGAGTCCGCCTGCCGATGCAGGGGATGCGGATTCGTGCCCCGGTCCGGGAGGCTCCCGCATGCCGTGGAGTGGCTGGGCCCGTGAGCCATGGCCGCTGAGCCTGCGCGTCCGGAGCCTGTGCTCCGCAACGGGAGAGGCCACAGCAGTGAGAGGCCCGCGTACCGCAAAAACAATAACAAAAACAAAAACTGAGCCTGGCATTCTTGTGGAATTTCCTCTCTAAGCATTTACCAAGTCCTAAGCAGCTGAGGGATGAATGACTAAGGAATGAAAAGCAAAATGGAAGCTACGAAGCTGGACACTAACCAGAGAAGAGTAGGGATTCTGGTGAGAACCAGGAGTTTCCCATGGACTCCTGCAAAGGGCTAGACCTGGAGAGTAGAGAGTGATGCTGAAAACAGGTGAGCCCTCGCTAAGCCACTTCTACCTCTGAGTGCATCAAGGTGAGCTTCTGCCCTGGTAACCCTGGACTGGAATAAAATCAAATACGGTCTGGAGAAAGACAACATCGTGTAGAGCAGCTACTTCTTTTCACGTCCAACCTTCAACAAAAATCACTCGACATCCTCCTCCTGTGGAGGAGACCCACAGGTAAAACAGGTAGTAGCTATCTATCTCAAATTCTTAACTATGATGAATATGTTTAAGAAATTTCATAACAAGATAGAAAATTTCTTCAGAGAACTAGAATTTATGAAATAGAACCAAAAGGAAATTATAGATCTGTAATAACTATTATTATTTCTATTATAAAATAATGATAATAATCTAGTTGATGTGTTTAATAGTATATTTGAAACAGTAGAAGAGAGTATTAGTAAACTGAATTATAGGTCAGGAGAAAATACACAAAATAAAGCCCAAAGAGAAACAGAATGGGAAATACAGAAAAAAATGTTACAAGATTTATATGGGCCTTGGTGAAAAGGTATAGCATACATTTAATCTGATTCCCAGGATGATAAAGACAGAAGAGAGAGAGAGAGAGAAAGGCAGAAGCAATATATGAAGAAAGGCTATTCAAAAAATTTCCAAATCTGACAAAAGATATTAATTCACAGTTTCAAGAAATCACAGATTCATCCTCAAGCCTAATAAATACAATAATAATCACACCTTGAGACACAATGGTTAAATTTCACAAAACAAAGATAGAGAGGAGAAAACAATCTTAAAATCATGCAGGGATATTACCTTTAAAATCATCCAGAGCTGTTACCAAAGATTATTTTAAAGGGGCTAAAGCAGAAACAATGGGATGGCTTCTTTACACTGCAAAAAACAAAAACTGTGAAAATATAATTCTATACTCAGAGAAAATAGACTTTAAAGAATAAAGACCAAATATAGATGTTTTCAGGCAAAGAAAATCTGAACTAATTGACATAGTTCTTTGGCAGAAACAAAGTGATTCCAGAATCTTGGTACTGCAGGAAGAAGTGAAAAGCCAGGAAGGTTAGCATGCACTTAATAATAAATAGATGTTAATTATCTAAAACGAGAGTCATGTTAGTATATGGTGTTCAAAATAAGATTTGTGTCCCTTTTGCTGAGGAAGGGAGAGTGGGACGTGGACCCCACAGCCCAGGCCAGGCTCCTGTTCTGACACTGAAGCATTGTTCATGCTTCGGTGTGTTTAGGATGAGTCTTCCTCAGAACCATCACTGACTTTTATCTTTTAATACACAAACTTGACTAAATAGTTGAAGGAAATGCAAAGGACTTGGAAGCCGTGGTGAGATACCTAAACTCACAAGCTTACCTTCTGTCTTGCATTTTGGACTGTCTGCCTTTCCTACCCTTAAAGATGAAATTTAACTTTTGAGCCAAAGGCTTATACTCTGATCCCAAGTCTTGGTGATGTTCTTTATTTCTAGTCCCTGAGCTGCCTTAGCACCAGTCAAGACATTGACAACAGTCACAAATTACTCTTTTTTGGACAAAGTGTCTTTCCTGATACCCTCTTTCAGCAGTTTGAAAGGGATAAGACTGGTATAAAGGCCCTAAGCTAGAACATTGTATGTAAGTGATGACCTCTCATTTCATTCTTTTCTTTTGGGAGTCACAGTACATTTTGTCTTAAGATCTGTTTCTATGTGCAAAAAAAAAAAAAAAAAAGAATTTCAAAATGATGGCCACTTCTAGTTACAGACAAAATGTAGTAAGAGTTTTCCACTCTGTTCTTCCAAGTGATTACAGTTAAAAACCTTGGACAATACATAAAAAGCAAGTATCAAAAACCTCTTAAAGATGGATAAAAGAAAAGTCAGGCTGGCTAAGGATGTGGAGATGTGAGAAAGGACACAGTGGTGAGCTCCTTTTTTCTTTATCCCCTGTATATGGGAAGCACTACCTCCTACGTATCCCATCCTGGAGAAGCTCTTGACCCCGAAATGGAATGGGTGAAGATGAGAAAACGTCTAAGGAAGAACCCACTTTGTCCAGCCAAAGAGGCTGGAGGAGTGTCCCAGCAGGACAGAGTCTTCCACAAGAACCAGTGAACCCCCACTGGGCACCAGCAAATGACCACCCTCACTCCCTGCCTCAGGGGGCTCTGTGTCTGGTGGGTAACTGAGTGGAGCCCCAAAGGTGTGAGCACTGACTACGGTGACAAGAACCAGTCAGACCGCAGATCAGCTGTGGTGTAGCATTCCAGCAGCATGACCAGAGAGAATTGCAAAGGCTTTGCAAATTGAATTTTAATTCACGATCCACAAAGTAGCCAGGACCTATGTGCTAGACCTAGGTAGGATGGCTACCTGCTAAAGTAGAAGATTTAAACAGGAACCAAAGTGTCACAGGACAATACCCAATATGTCCAGGACACAAGTGAAAATTAGTTGCACACCAAGAAACAGAATATTTCAACTCTGATGAGCTCTGACAAAGAACAGACACTAACAATGAGATAAACATGCTCTAATTATCTGACAGGATCTTTTGTCTTCAAGTAGTTACTTGGTGACTTAAAAAACAAAACAAAACAAAACCCCCCAAAAAAACCCTGAATAAAATGCCTGCTCTTTTGCTATGGAAATAGTAACCGGCACATTTAAACAACCCTTGTAGACTCTTAATTGGACATTATATAAATAAACTGACAGGCTCTTGGAAAGTGGATCCATGTTTAAAAGATGAAACCTAGAAAGGTGAGTTATTCCACAAATACGCCAGCTAGATCCCTTCTAGGGAGATTCAATCAGAATCCCTGCCTTCTAGGAACTTAAAATCGGTCCGTAGAGATGAGATACATCTGTGGGTGACACAGTGTAGTCAAACCCTAGATTATTTATGCCCAAATACACATCATTGGGCATGAATGAGTGGCCAGGAGAAATCTATTCTCATCTTCTTTTGAAAGTTCATGTGAGAGAATGGTGGGAAGCCTGGTGGATTGAGGTGGACGCGTGAAGAATTTTTTATGTTTGTAACTTCAAATACACACAGATATATCTCTCATATCTCTGCAGGTGTCAGAGGGAAGACGGTTAGTGAGGAAACGCGCCATCCAGTTACATGATGCACACTACCCCCAAAACAGAGTATGCTTGCCTGTCATTGTTTGGAAAAATTTTGTGCATGGTCACTTACTAAAAGCTATTTATGTAGTGCAGAACAGTTTTTAAAAAATAGAAAATAAATATTTAAAATCACAGGCACAGTTAATCTGTTGATGTCTTTTCTTCCCATTTTTTTTTCCTAGTAATTTTTCTGTCCTATGTTATATTATCTTGATGTAACTTAACCAGATACCTGGGAGTTATTTTTTATTCTTTGAGAGGAAATATCAGAGTAGAGTAGAAATGAGGTATACATTGTATGTTTGAATTTAATAATGAAGAGTCCTCCAACCAGAGGTGATGCAGTTTCTCCACCACTGCACCATTGCCCAAATCCACAGAGGCCAACGTGAGGGTTCAGATTATGAAGCCGAATCCAAGACAAGCACTCAGGCTTGGAAATGGATGTGTCCGTGCAGAACAAGAGAGTCAGAGACTGTGCAGCTGGACAGACTTCCTTCTCAGTCACATCAGGGCAAAGAGGAGGTGTTAAGAATCTTCACCAAATCCTCAACTGGAAGGAATGAGCGTCCATCACTTGGGAAAACTTTCAGTTTCTTAAAAGGTTTAATATAGACCTGCTCTATGAGCTGACAATTTAATCCCTGGATATTTATCTCAGAGAAATAAAAACATAAGTACACACACACATACACACAACACACACAAATTCAAAAGTTTATAATAACTTTACTCAAAATAATCAGAACATCTGGAAACAACCCAAATGTCCATTGAGAGGGAGCATGAATGAACCAATTGTAGCTTATTCACTTCTCAGCAGGATATCTGAAGGAGCTACCAACAAACACAACCACATGGATGGATTTCAAAATAACACTTTGCTGAGTTAAAGAAGTCAGATACAGAAGAGCATGTATGTCTAATTCCTCTTCCATGAAGCTCAAGAACAGAAAAAATGAATCTGAGATGACAGAAATCAGAAGGATTGCCTGTGGGAAGCTGGGGACCAGTGAAAGGGGCACAAAGGAAATTGTATAAAGGGAATCTCTGTATCTTCATTAGGATGGTCTGACAAGGGTGAATGCATTTTTCAAACTCATTTAATTGTATACTTAAGATCTGTGTGTTTCATTGTGTGCATATTTTACCTAAAAATGTCTGTGTTGAGAAAAACACAGAAAGGCTGAGGAAATATGCCAGATTAAAGTCTATCCATCCATCCATCCATCCATCCATCCATCCACCATCTACTTATCTATCCATCTATCATCTATATATTGATCAGTTGATCACTCAGTACATCTATCAAGCATCTGTAGATCAATCAATTGACCCATTCATCCATCCATCCATCCTTATCTATCTATCTATCTATCTATCTATCATCTATCTTCATCACTGAGACCCCATCAAAAAGCACTGAATATTGATTGCTATTATTAGTATTATACATTTCAAGGATTTCAGTGGTTAGCACAGTTGATCATCTTTCCACCACTGCAAGCTTATGAGGTGGGTGTCCTTTCAAAGTTTGGGACAATCATTCTCACCACTTCTTGGGATTTTCATAAAGTTCCTAATTAAAGAGTGTTTTGAGTATTGGTAAACAGCTGGACCAACAGATCCTTTCCCAGAGGCAGATACCCTAAACCCTCACCGCACAGTCCTGGGCACTTTTTCTCCCAACGGAGCTGAGGACTTCGCTGCTGTGAGCTGGAATTGATGCTCTGATTACCTGTGCCACACACTGAAACCTCCTCAGGAAGATGCCTATCAACACCTTTTCTGGTGGTTTTCTCTTTCTGATGTATGAGAACAGCATTAGCCTTCACTAACCTTTTTAACATCAGATTAGTCATTTTCTCCAACACTCTCTAATAGCATCCAGGACATCTCTATGTTATAGCATTAATGCACTGCCTTTTAATTACTTCAGATACCTGATATGTCTTTAGTGAGGCAGGAGAATACACATTGTTGGCAGAGTAACAGGAACCCTATTGTGCTAGCTATTCTATCTGAGTCACTGAATAATCTCGAGATAAGTCTGTGCTTCCCAGACATTTTGAAGACTAGTCATCTTTAAGGGATACAATATAATTTTTTCACCTGTTACTGTAATTCACCAGAGCCACTTATCATTCTGCTGGCCAGATAAATGAATTAAATACTTTATATAAAAAATTCACGGTTGTATCTAAATCATTAGAAGTTCTCAATAGTCACTTTATGATTTTTGACAAATGATTTTGTCAACGCTTACCATTTGCCAGACATATTTTAGGTGCTGAGAATACTGTAGTTAAAAAAATAAAAGAAAGAAATATATACCCTCACAGAAATGTAATTTTAGTTGAGTTTGGTGAATAATCAATAGGTAGACGATCAGTATATAACATGTCAGGGAAATAATCAGTTAGAGGGAAATAAAGCACAATATGGACCATATCGGAAGGCAGAAGTGGCCCCTTAATGTGTATGTCAGCAGGTTATCTAAGGTGATGCCTAAAGCTCAGCCTTACAAGGTGTATGGGGCTCACGGTGTGGGTATCTGAGAGACAGGAGGAGTAGCTAACCATCGTGAAGGCCATTAATTCAGGTACAGAGATGAGGCTGGTGTTGGGCTAAAATGAAAGAGTGAGAAATGGCAGATGAGAGCAAGGAGGTGGTGGGGTGTCTACGTCGTGTAGGTGCTTGTAGACTGTGATGAAGAATATGTATTTTATTCTGAGCTATAAAGCCATTGCCCAGTGCGGAGCAGAAGAGTAACACTGAAGGACTTCTGTGTGTAAGGATCTCTCCCATTGCTGCACAGAGAGTGGACACCGTGGTCATCAGGTGATGTTACCACATTCCAGGTGGGATGTGATGATGGCTTGGATTAGAATCAGGCGTTAACAGTTCAGGGCGTCGTCTGTTTTAAAGGAGATATACACTCTATTTGCTGACGTCTTCTGGTTTGCATATGGAAACAAAAAAGAAAATCGCTAGAATTCTCAAAGCATCTGGACTGCAGAACTGAATGGACGGTGTTGCCGTTTGCTGAGACAGGGAGCAGAGCAGAAGTGCCAGACTGGGGCAGAGTGTTGACAAGGATGCCTACTTTCAACAAGGGGCCAAAGATGCAAATCGGCCTTGTGGTCTATGAGCAAGTGGGCATTGGATGCAAAGCACACAAAGAAGCTCTGGACCAGAAACTGTATCTGGGACACACCTTTGGCTACGGTCTGTGTCTGCAACACTCCTGCCTCCCTTTCCTGACTGTGTGTGGGTCTTGTCTTCAGAAAATAGATTCTATTATTTTTTGTTTGTTTGTTTCCCACTTGCAGACATTTCTCACGTTCAGTGCCCTGCTCTTGGGAGCGCTTCTGGAATGCTCGAATGAGCAGTGATGGAAACCGTGATGATCCAGCACCATCTGGGGAAGGAAAGGGGGTGTCAGACCCTGTTGGAATGTGACAGTTGCACCGAAGTGGCTGTGCTCTCAGAGTCAGAGGGAGCTCTGTGAACCCGACAAAATACAGACACCTTATCCCATGGGGCTGACTCTACAGGCCCCCATCCCCCATTCCCGAAGCCAGGGAGAATCTGAAGCCCCAAGTCTACCCTTCTTTTAAAAAAATGTATATTAACCACCAGACAACGCCACTGCCCTCAAGAATGAAATGCACTGATTTTGACTTACCAACTGTCCTCAGCAGGATCATGTGTCTTCACCAACAACTGCAATTGGTGAATTCTCAAGAGCCCTGATACTTCTCTTCAGGGACGTCTACACAGCATGACTGTCTCCTCCATCCTCCCCTTGTTCTCCTTACATGTAGTACATGCCCACAAATGACTATGGAAATACTATGCTGTCGATAATCCGTACCAGGATCTGAAGAAATCACGGTGCTAAACAAATGCATGAAAAGTGAGAGAAAGAGACTGTGGTGTTAGAATATCTCTACTGAACTGATTTTCGTGTTCTTTAATGATAAAAGTCAGTTTCTTCTATGGAAACATTAAATCCAACAAAGAATCTCTTGGTGACAGCTTAGAGGAGGCTGAGGTTTGGTTAAAAAGTGTAAGTTGGCCCCTCCAGTCCCTTGCCCTGCGGACTTTGTGTTGCACAGCTGTTCTCCAACTTCTAATTATTGGTAGGGGTCTCACCACACAGTGCGAGTGTGTGTGTGTGTGTGTGCATATGTGCACGAGCATGTGCTTAGGGCCATTCATGACAGATTACAGGAAATTACTTTAGTTGAAGCAATATTTAATCCAAAGACAAAAGGAAGAAATATATATGTATGGGATCTTATTTTATTTCAGGAATATTTTTTTAAATAACATATTGTATTTTCTTTACTGAATACAAGCTATCATTGTGCAAATTATTCTGCAACTTGTTTATTAACAAAAATTTAGAACATTTGGAAGAGCACAAAGAAGAAAATGAAAACCATTAGTCCCAACAATTACAAATAAATTACGTTATCATGCTGGCATGTAGCTTTCAGCAATCTTCTGGACATATTGCATATTTAAATAACATAGGGGTTAACTATATGTTATGTGTCATAACCCATTTTTATCATTTAAAGTATTTGTTAAAAGAATCGATGTCATTAAACAGTATTTTACAAATTTATGCATGCTATTAATATTACTATCAGTTAAGAATTTAGTGGCTTAAGATAATCAGAGTGAACTTCATGTAAGTGGAAGTTCAACTGATGGGTGTGGGGGCATCTCTGCTCCACACAAACATCAGGGATCCAGGTTTGATCCAGATGTTCCACCTTCAACAACTACCCTCTCCAATTGCACTGGGTGTGGACGTTCTGCCAGAAAATGGTGTGATGAAAGCATTATGGCCCAGGTATGGAAGCGCTGGAATCATCTGTCCACCTTCCATGAGAAGGGCCACCCTAACTTCACCATCTGGCAGGTGAAGTCCTGCAGATAAGGTGGCAACATCTTCCGTCTGATCTCAGCTGCTGGGCCCAGCCCATAAGGGCTCCCTTAGAACCTTTCTCAGCTTCATCTCTGCTGTGTGTGGTCTCAAGGCAACCACCTCTCCTGACCCCACAAGGTCCCCGATTTTCAGTCTGCCTCTTCCCTACCCTTTTGATCCAAAGCTGCTGATTCATGTCTAAATTAATTTCATTTTTTCTGATACCAACTAGCACTCACGAATAAAGTCCTGTTTTCCAAGTTCTTCCCTGAGAGTTTGGGGACTGGCCAGCTCTGGTTGTACAGGTTCGCTGAATGCTTTTGCTACCAGGCAGCATGGATCCTAAGTCGTGCCTTAAACCTCAGCTTAAACCAATGCCATGTTTCTTAGGGTTCTTTGATGGCAGTCCTGGCTTCAAGTACCAATTTTTATACAAATTAAAATAATTCTAGCTGCTGTAGCAAATAAACCCTGAAATGTCAGTGACTTCACATTAATTAATAAAATCCTGGTGATGGTTTTGGGTGAGAGGTGTTTGCTCCATGGAGCCACTCAGAAGCCAGGTTGATGTTCCCTGCTGCTCACCCTGGTCAATGACACTCAGCCCATGGGGTAGAGGGAAGAGAAGACACTGGGGTCCAGTGGGCCTGACCTACAATGTGTGTGTCCCTTTGTCCATCACCTGTGAGCACCTCCCACCCCAGTCATACAGCCATGCCCCACGGAAGGCCTGGAAAGCAGCCCTACCTGCACACCCATGATTCCCAGAATGGAGTAGGGAAGAGTTTGGGCGGACAGCTGGTCACTCCTTCTACAGTCCAAGTTTATAGATAATTATTTGGAGCTAAGATGGCATCGATTATAAGTTTTATCTTAGATCAACTATTTCCTGATGAATTAATACTGACATCTTTATATCCTCCCTGAACTTTCTCTAAGTCACAGTATGAAATGTGATTTCTACAATGTTTCATAGGAGATTCATCCAGAACAGCCTGTGCTGGTGTATGGGTTTCAAGCTTCACCCACAGACCTTATCTCTTCCTGAGTTTCCATGACTTGCGTTTTTACTAACTTCTGTGTCAATTACTTTTTACAAATCTTAAGTCATGCAGGTCATATATTGATCTCCATTTAGCTGAATACTACATATAAAATGAAGTTATTTTTATCTTATCCAATTATGACCTTTCCAACAAATATCTCTAATTTATAGAGGCTTATTTTGTACTGATATAGATGTCAGATTCCAATAATAAATGCAGGCAGGTAATAATAACTATATCCAAGCTTATAACTCCAGTTCACCATTTTATACCCAGGATCCCAAAATGATAAAACCAGCCTGATGTGAGAAATACTTTAGAAAGTATTTACAACAAAAACTTAATATAGAGTCTAAAGAAAGACATGTATAAGAAATGAGCATTTTATAAAGAATATTTTGACAAAGAATATAATAACATTTTAATAATCTAAATTATTTTTGGAAGACCTTCAAGATGGAGGAGGAGTAAGATGTGGAGATCACCTTCCTCCCCACAAATACATCAGAAATACATCTACATGTGGAACAACTCCTACAGAACACCTACTGAACGCTGGCAGAAGACCTCAGACTTCCCAAAAGATATATATATATTTCTTCTTTTTCTCTTTTTGTGAGTGTGTGCAAGAGGGAGGAGATATGGGGATATATGTACATATATAGCTGATTCACTTTGCTATAAAGCAGAAACTAACACACCATTGAAAAGCAATTATACTCCAATAAAGATGTTAAATAAATTTGGTGTTGTGTACATTTTAAGATGATTATATTTATAGAGAAATGATGTACACTAGTAGCATTTGATGTTCAACTTACAGCAACAATTTCTATATTTATTTATAGAAGAATAAAAGTACATATATACTTTTTATTTTTATACTTTTCTATCTGCATATTTGTCTATGTTTATACATATATGTTATGTATAAAATGTTTATTTGGACATTTTACCAAAATAAAAGAATATTTTGTCTTTAAAGGGTTTATATATGTAAGATTATTACTATATGAAAATTTTTTTATAAAAGGATTTTATATGTATAACATTGTATATACAAAGATCATTAATATATATAAATAAAATTTTATTATTATTTTTCCAGATTTTAAAAAAGCATAGTTATTTTAGGAAATACACAAAACATAAAAATATATAATAAAATATACTACAAATAAAAGAGTAATAATAAATACTAAAATCACCTATAATCTCTACATACTCTATGTCTCAATCCTTGATTTTTCTTGAAAAATACATTTACAAACTCTGACCTTTATTATTATTATTATAATAAAAATTCTCATTATTGTAATTTGTGAAGAGGCAGGCAGTCACACACCTGCTAAATCTTCACCCACTGTGCTATCCTGAGTGTCATTGTTGAAAATGGTTATAACGTTAGACAACTACATCCTCCTGCTATTTTTGGTACTAAACCAACATGTACCATATCTGAGGTGATAAATCATGCATCTTTTCATTTAGTGTTTTAGCCGATAGAAGCGGGGTTTGAGAACGCAAATCCTGACCAGCTACACACCTACATGTGTTCATCTGTCCAGCATCTAACCTCAGGCAAAAATGCTTCTGAGACATTAGGAAAGGAAAGAAAGGTTTCGGGGACCTTTGACCAGTAGCAGTGATCAGAACCTGAAAGGCATGACTTTTCAAGGACAAGTTCTGCCAGCTCAATGGGTTTCTTCATTTTTTTTCTTCCCTTATTAGCTATGTGCATGGCAGTTCCAAAATCTGACTCACCACGTTAGAATCACCTGAAAGTTAAAGCCACCGTCTCCAGAGTGTTAACACCACCTACATGGCACAGAGATGCACCATCCAGTGAAAGCCTAGATGAAAACGTAAGTAATTAGAAAATAATAAACCTGATGCTTATTACTTTAAAAGTAAGCTATTTTTAGAGCAGTTCAAGGTTCACAGTAAAATTGAGGGGAAGGTGCAGAGATTTCCCATGTATCCCCTGGCCCCCCACTGCCTCCCCACCATCAACATCGCCAGCAGATGAGATGTTTGTTACAATTGATGGAGCTACACTGATACATCATCCTCACCCAGAGTCCACAGTTGACATTAGGGCTCACTCTTGGTGTTGTACATTCTATGGGTTTGGAGAGAGGTATCATGAAACATATCCACCATTATATTTCACAGTTCTAACAGGTTTTTTTTGAATATTTTGGATTATAGTTCTTTATCAGATGTGTCTTTTGCAAATATTTTCTCCGAGTCTATGGCTTGTCTTCTCTTTCTCTTGAAAGTGTATTTCACAGAGCAGAAGGTTTTAATTTTAATGAAGTTCAGCTTATCAATTGTGTGGATCATGGATCCACGTGGATCATGTCTTTGGTGTTGTATCTAAAATGTCATTGCCAAACCCAAGGTCATTGAGGTTTTCTCTTGTGTTACCTTCTAGGAATTTTACAGTTTTGTGTTTTACATTTATGTCTACAATACATTTTGAGTTAATTTTTGTGATGGGTGTAAGGTCTGCATGTAGTTTCATTTTTTTGTTAGTTTGGGTTTTTTTGCATCATCCAGTTGTCCCAGCACCATTTGTTGGAGAGATTGTGTGTTCTCCATTATATTATCAGTTGATTATGTTTATGTGGGTCTATTTTGAGGGCCTCTATTCCATTCTAATATTATGTTTGTCTATTCTTTTGCCAGTTCCTTACTTTCTTGATTACTAAAGCTTTATAGTAAGTCATGAGTGCTTATTACTTTTTAATAGTAGTATAATTCTGCAATGAGGAGTTGTAAAGCCCTGAAATATTTTTTTCAATAATTTAAACTGTTCACTTATTGTTCTAATATTTGTGTTCTCCCTGAGAAAGCTAAAATACTGCCCTGTCTCTCCTCTGTCTCTCCACGGATGCCAGGAGTAGGATTAAATACATGTTATAACCTAATCAGTGGAGAACTGGTCACTAACAGGACTTATAGGAAACATGATGTGACCCAGGTTCATAAAAGTCTGTGCATTAAGTTCTTACAAAGGCCATGATGTTTGCTTTCCTTGATGGAATGATGGACACTGAAACGTGAAATGGAATTTTATTTCTCAGCAGTGTGAGGAGCTGTGAGTGGACAGGGCTTGAATAAAATACAAAAGTACAAGTTAAGCTGTGTGCTTAGCACAAGGCCAGACATTTTGAGGAAATTCAAAGGAGATGCTTCTCAAACCCAAATTTCCTCATATTTACATATGCACCGTAAATTTACATATTTGACAGGCACTGTGTTATCATGTAACCCTATACGGTATTTCAGGTAAATGACAGAAGGAGTCGATTTTCAACTCTTCTTTTTTTTTAAAAAGAACGGAAGTAGTTTCTCTTATCAGTAGGTGAGACCAAAAATTAATAGTCCTTTCCTTTTAGAAAAGATTTATTCACCTGCTACCATTTCTGAACTTCTAAAACATAAAGTGACAAATACAAGTCTCATAAAATATCCTGGTTCTGACGCACAAGACAGCAGAGCTCGATAACAAATACTGAACGGGAACTGCGGCCCCAGAACCACTCAGCCAGAAATGAAACCTGCCAAAACACTCTTTAAAAAGGAAGGTAAAGAAACGCTTTTCAGAAAGGATCTTTTAACAGTCAAAGGCCATTCTGTCATCCTGCAGAAATGCAAGGAAGACAGGGTGTATTCTCACACTTGGCTATACCATATCCTGCCCAGATCATGCCTGAACTGTTGTTTTTTTCCAGGATGACTTTTTCCCACTTATTTTTAAAGGGAATCATATTTTAAATACAAATATGATTAGTGTAAAACGGTAATTGAGGTGAGACCATCTTACAAATTCATTCTCATGGTCTCAAAAAGCCAGAAAAAAAAAAAAAAAAAAACTATGTCTTTTAGGGGAAGGGCACTTCTCTTTCCAATGCATTCTTCCAGTTCTTCTTTTCTGTCAGAAATGTCTCCCTTCTTCTTTGGAAGAAAAATAAATGCTAATTTGTATACCAACACATAGTACTCGGTCAGAGGCCTTTCCTCCCAAGCACATTAGCCTATTGTGCATCTGAATGATGCTGTGGACCCACTAGTGACTTGTGGTGACCATTCATATGAAGCTGGTGCTTCACACCAAGCCCTTCAGGGCACCTACTTCATCAGGAATCTGTTTTGTGTGCAGATTTCTGGGCAGAGAATAAAAACTTTCTTTATCATCAAAAACACCTTTTGAGGTTTTCCACTTGCTTCCTAAAAGCAAACGTTTCTTCCCCTGCCTTTACGCATCTTCCCTTTCCTAAGACACTATTTATTTACAACCTTTATTCTGGAGGCTCCCGCACACTTCAATGGCCCCAGAACATTAACTAGTTAAGGTCTGTTTCATCATTAACTTTTTCAAGGTTGCAGAAATTTCAGGTACAGGGACCACCTGATCGACATATGCTGTGTGTGGAATGTCCCTTTATTTCAATTCCTTGTCAGGAACATTTCTGGAAGCCAAGTTGAAAAATTTTAAAACAGCTCTAGACTTCAATACCTTCAGATAAGGATTCCACTGCTTCCGTTCCAGCCACAGGGAAAGGTTTTCCTGGACCCCATCCGAGGCAAGGACATCTCTGTGCAGCTTTGTCAGGTGGTCTGTTTCCCATCAACCACAAGGGCCAGGCCCTGCTGTGCCCTCACTCCCCACCCAGCCCCCTGGGGAGGACACACCATGCATCACGCCACTTCCAGATGCCTTTCAGCTCTACCTTTTATCTGTGATGTGAAATGGAAGTATTTGAGATTAATTCAAGTGAAACGGATCTCAGGGAGGTGAAGTCGTGGGGTTCTCTCACCTCCCTTCACAATCGTGTCTAATTGTTCTGCTCTAGCATGAAGGATAAGCACCTAGGCCCTCATCTGGGGTTGTACCTGGTCTCTCTGTGGGCTGTGGGTGCAGGTTTAGCTCTTGACTTTATCCTCCATGTGACGTACAGACTCTCTTCTCTCAGCCCTGAGAGGCTGGCAGGGGACCCTCTCCAGGACCTTCCCTGGCACAGCGGAGGCATCATTGTTGTGCTTTTTAAAGTGCATTTGATACTGTTTAGTTATTAGTGACACTTCAGGTCATCGGCATTGTCATGGACAGAAGCCCTTTGACTCCCTCTCTGTTCCCTCAGGTCATTTCCTTCCTACTGGCCCCCCGCTGAAAATCACTGCTGGTGCGACATTTGCAGAGCTTCTCTTCCCGCTTTCTCCCTGTGCACTCTCATTTCATAGTGGAACACACATCAGTCCACCCACAGGCACCCTTGTCTCTTAGGGTCTAGTCCTGAGATTTCAGACTCTAG
This sequence comes from Grampus griseus, assembly GCF_964374135.1. Lineage (NCBI taxonomy): Eukaryota > Metazoa > Chordata > Mammalia > Artiodactyla > Delphinidae > Grampus > Grampus griseus. Next base: position 148,870,910 of record NC_139018.1, read on the forward strand.
GCTCTTCAGAGAAGAGAAGTTATTTGATGGAGTTGCTCCATAATATGTTTCACGACATTGTACTCTATGAAAAAGTTGCAGTTACTCTTGAAAGTAAGAAGTAAGTGCCCTAGCCTACGTAAGGCATACAATCTTCCCTTAAAGGATGAGCTTTGCGTGGAAAACAGTAACAGCTATTGCCGGACATACAAGGATCTGTGAGTCAATCCATGCGAAGAGGACCCAGGCTCAGGGGAGGCAAGTTTACGCAACGACAAGCCAAGCTATACAATGACCACAAATCTTAATATGTTGACCAGCTGTTTAACTGTGATTAAGGACAGATTAATAAAACCATGGCCAGATCTTACCCGACACAAGGTTCTTGGCTTTATTTTCTCTCCTTTCACATATTCAGTGGGGGTCTGCAGCTTGGAGGTGCTGCCAGCCTCTGGGCAGCGTTTCTCCCCACTCTCTGCCTCCAGATAAAACTTACAGCTTTTGAGAACAGTCACGTAGTAAGGAGTGGGAGAAAACTAATCAGAGAAACCTGTCCCAGCTAATATCTTCATACAGTACTTACGTTCATCAGCTCATTCTTCTCATCAATCAATTAGTCTAGGAACAATGGCACACCCAGTAGGTGTAGTGTAATTGCAAAGGGAGGGAAAATAATTAGGGAAACATTCCATGATGAAGGATTTTGCATCTCTCCAGGATAAATAGACTAATACAATGGAAATGATAGCAGGAAAATGAAAATGTCTCATTTAAGTTTGCACTTCTCTGATTACTGGTGTTAATGTGAGGTTCAGTGAATATGAGTTGGAGGAAGGGAGATTCATAAGGGTTGGAAAAGCTCACATGTAGAAAGCAAACTGAAGAAAAAATTTAATCTTGCACAATTTGGAAATGAAGACCTTGAAGGCTAGTGAAGTGGTTACGGGCAGAACTGGACCCTAACCCAGGTCCCTCATCTTAATCAAGTTCTTCTAACCTGTAAACAGCAGAAAACTTGGCTTAGAAAAGTGAGATCTGAGCTAAGAGTTGATCATGGGAAGGATTCGAAGTAGATGATTATAAAAAATCATTAAAAAGCAAAAGCAGGCACTGAGAGTGAGTAGTGATGGAGTCTGGTTTGCGGGTCATGCAGCCACCAAGGGGATGAGGAACCTGCAGACTTTGGATCCAAAAGTTGGCTCTACCAAGTCCAAAACCACCCCCAGACTTCAATGCCTTCCCCCAGACAACCTGCTTCTTCGGGAATCACACATGGACCGCATATCGGGTTGGTTCTGCGGCTCTGCCCCAGGCTGCCACTCTGTCCTGGACCTTCTCATTCTAGAAGCCAGGTGGAGGCATCCTTCATCTAGAACACGTTATACTCACGGCTAAGGGCAAAAGCAAAACAGTCAAGATAAACCAACCAATATTTTGAGCGCCTGTTCAGGAGTGGCGAATGCCACACAGACTCACAACAGTCACACCACCAGCCTGACAGTGGAGCGAGGTGGGACATTCCATGTCCAGCGAAGTGACAAGACAGTCCTGGGGTGTGGGATCCTCTCACAGGGACGGGAGCAAACAGGTACGTCAACAAAAGCCCCTGTAGCTTGAAATACATCAAACACTCATCGTCTGATTTTACTTTTAACTGATGCCTTCCCTGATTAGAGCAATAAAATAAAGTACCAGAAGCAGCTATTTTATTGTGCACTTTTTGTCCATCTGCAATTCCAGGCCCCAGCAGTCGGTAAGAAAACATGCAATTGAACATTGTTCTATAACTTTGTTTCTAAACCTGCATTATCTGCTGAAAATTTTTCCTAGTGAATTTCTGTCACATTATTGGCAATTTTGAAATAAAATTCTCAAAAGATAACTTCACTTTTACACTGTCGACTTGATTTTTCTGCCCCCCCCACCCCAAAATAAAACATACATGTGATGTCCATTTTTTCTACCGCTCTGCCCTACATGGAGGTCGTTGAACACTGAGCTGTGTCTTTCCGACCGTCCAATTTAAGATCTAACAGACTTAAACACAGTTTAAACAGGGATTGCCTCAAGCATGACTGGATTCACAATTAGAGTGGAAAAATCTAAAGACCAAGTTTATAAAAAATTTTTGGAGCAATTGATAACAAGAAAACTAAAAGGTCTTTGACAAGAGCCTGGCATTTTTCTCAGGGTTTCATTTTCACAAATGCTTTCACATATGTCAAGAGATTCAGAGACTTGACAACCACTACTCTTTTGATAACCTAGGAAACATAGTCAACAATAGTCTTTTTGGGCAATTGTGGAAAATAAATTTGTATTAAAAAATAAATACTTCTGTTTCTCTTGTCTAAGCAATTATACCAATTAGATTGAAAAATCCAGGCATTTTCAATTAGCATTTACTATCAAATGTGTATCTGCAGATATAACAGAAGGTAAATACTGATTTGTGAAACCAGAATAAATTGCATGATAACACTCCACAAGCATGGAGTTAGCACAATATGTTAGCATTAGTATCTAACTCTTACTATTTTGAATTGAAACAATCATTGTAAATTATGTGTTAGTAAAAATGTAAGGGAAACATTTGGAAATGAAATATGTCAAGTTGGGCTCAAAGCAATTAGAAAGCAAAAAAAAAAAAGATTTTCTTTCAACTAAGAAGTCTGCAGGAGATCATAAAACACGCTAACTTCCTATCAGCAGTTACTCGTGAAGTGTGCTTTTCAGGTCTGCACACCTAGTCTACACCCACGCATTATGATGATTTGAAGAACAGATTGTTCGTGGATTTGCTACTGGCTTGTATACACAGCGTTCACAACTAAGGGCTAGGCGGTTGCTGCCCAGTCCTAGACTTAGGGGAAGCCTAAATTCAGACAGTCTCAAAGCACAAGGTTTATTTCTCACTTACTCTGCATGTCTGTCACAGATGCTCCCTGGAACAGAGAAGAAAGAGGAAACAAGAAAAATTGTGCACTGGCTCTTAAATTTTCCTGGATGAGACAAGTCACATGACTACACCTGGCTATCAGACCACAGAACCAGCCGTATTTGGACTTTCCTTAAAGGACATAAAAATATGATAATCAGTAGAATAATCGGGATGACAGTGTGTTTGTGTAAATGTATATGAGGGCAGGGCCGCTCTATCACAATCATCGCTATTTGCAGTTATGTGAACGGTGCCTGACATAAGCGATAGCACTTCAATTTTTTGTAGAATAAAGGACAAGAAAAGATTAGATGGAACGAGTATTCTTATATTAATAGCCTCTAGATGCTTGTTTTCTTTTGTTTGTTGTTTTTTTTTTTTTTTTTTTTTTGCGGTACGCGGGCCTCTCACCGCTGCGGCCTCTCCCGCTGCGGAGCACAGGCTCTGGACGCGCAGGCTCAGTGGCCATGGCTCACGGGCCCAGCCACTCCGCGGCATGTGGGGTCTTCCCGGACCGGGGCACGAACCCACGTCCCCTGCATCGGCAGGCGGACTCCCAACCACTGCGCCACCAGGGAAGCCCCTGCTTGTTTTTCTTTTAAACTAATTTAATTTATTTTATTTTTGGCTTTGTTGGGTCTTCGTTGCGGTACACGGGCTTCTCACTGCAGTGGCATCTCTTGTTGTGGAACACGGGCTCTAGGCCCACAGGCTTCAGTAGTTGTGGCTCATGGGCTCTAGAGTGCAGGCTCAGTAGTTGTGGCACATGGGCTTAGTTGCCCTGCGGCATGTGGGATCTTCCTGGACCAGGGCTAGAACCAGTGTCCCCTGCATTGGCAGGCAGATTCTTAACCACTGAGACTCCAGGGAAGCCCCTAGATGCTTGTTTTTACACTCTCTTGAAAAACAGAAAAAGAAACCATAACTTCTGGCATGGACACCCTTCCAGGGCCCATGAGGCTGCCCTACCAATTTTCCAAAGTTCACTTGAAAACTTGGCTTTTCTGATTGACATACACCTCCAAGACCTCTTTTCCACTTCATAACCCACCCCAGACTTTCTGGTTTATTTTTTTTCTTTCGCCAGTGTCATTTTTAGGAGGTGTGAAATAAACTGAGTACAAATTACAAATTTCTATCTGGGGAAGAAAGGAGAGGGTTATATGTTGAATATTTGAGGAGATAAAGACCATTCGGAAAAAAAAAAAAAAAAAGACCATTCGGAGGAATCAAATCAGCATTTGAATCTTCTGATTCCTTAGCAGTCAGAAGAATTGTGCAAATTATCTTCAGATAAGATTAAAATATGATATGAAAATATGCATATTAGTGGGTATATATGGATGAATTACTTGTACAAAATTATAAAATGATTTAAATTTGGGGGCTTCCCTGGTGGCGCGGTGGTTGGGAGTCCGCCTGCCGATGCACGGGACACAGGTTCGTGCCCCGGTCTGGGAAGATCCCACATGCCGTGGAGCGGCTGGACCCGTGAGCCATGGCTGCTGAGCCTGCGCGTCCGGAGCCTGTGCTCCGCAATGGGAGAGGCCACAACAGTGAGAGACCTGCGTACCGCAAAAAAAAAAAATTAAATTTGGTCTTTAGTTTTAATTGCAAATTGTTTTAATACAAGATCGTCAGGACATAAACAAGCAATGCTTATTAGGTTGTTTTTTTTTTTAAACATCTTTATTGGAGTATAATTTCTGTACATTGCTGTGTTGGTTTCTGCTGTATAACAAAGTGAATCAGTTATACTTATACATATATACCCATATCTCTTCCCTCTTGCATTTCCCTCCCACCCTCCCTACCCCACCCCTCTAGGTGGTCACAAAGCACCGAGCTGATCTCCCTGTGCTATGCGGCTGCTTCCCACTAGCTGGCTATTTTACATTTGATAGTGTGTATATATGTCCATGCCACTTTCTCACTTCGTCCCAGCTTACCCTTCCCCCTCCCCATGTCCTCAAGTCCATTCTCTACATCTGCATCTTTATTCCTGTCCTGCCCCTAGGTTCTTTAGAACCATATACTTCTTTTTAGATTCCATATATATGTATTGGCATATGGTATTTATTAAAATTATGCAATGAGTTTCTTGCAGACACAAATATATTATTTCGAAGGGGATAGTTAGTTTTTTCCCTATTTTTTAAATTTAAAACTACATAGTTATTCATAATAACTATTGTGTGCTCTCAATATGTCACCATTTCTTTTGTAAATCCCCACATCATTAAAAACCCCTCCAGGTTAGACTTCCCAATGAGAGTGTATTTGCGTATCTCCCAATGTGACAAAAAGTTACTTTTTAGGAACCCAGGAAATGAGAATTTGGCAGTCATAAGTTATTCTCCTTTTTCTTGTGTGTGCCAATTTCTTTCTTGTATAACAACACAAGAGAAAAGACGTTTAAAACCTAATATGGAGATGGGCTCTGGGCTCCAGGAGGGTGGCTGATCAGCTCTTGCCCAGGTCATGTCCGGGCCATGACCGGTCACTGCTGGGACACACTGGGTTCAGACGGAGAGCACAGCGGATGTGACAGCACCCCTGACCCAGGACGCATGCCAGCCGTGTAGCTGACAGGGTCTTGGTGCTCTGGTCAGGTTTCAGGCCTGAGCCTCGGAGGTGGGAGAGCCTAGTTCAGGACGTTGGACCACATGAGAGACCTCCTGGCCCCACATAATATCAATCGGCGAGAGCTCTCCCAGAGACCACCATCTCGATGCTAAGACCCAGCTCCACCCAAAGATCAGCAAGTTACAGTGCTGGATGCCCCATGCCAAACAATAAGCAAGACAGGAAAACAACCCCACCCGTTGGCAGGTTCAAGTGGATCAACCAGTGTGGGAAGGGCACACTTATATTGCTTATCCCCTCTGGTGAAAACCAGCCCCTGGAAATCACAGGACATTTTGTGTGGTGCAACTAGGTAATAAAATGAAGGCAGGGAAGTAATGAAGGAAAGTAAAATAATTGGTGATTTGGTGGAGTAGTTCCAGGTGTAATTTTTTGGACATTTGCCTAAAAGTTGTTGTACAATCTTTTCAGTATTTTAAAAAATGTGTTTAGGAGAGATGCTGAAGGTGGATCCTTTCCCTCTAGGAGAATGCACTGTTAGCATTCTCCTAACCTCCAAGGCGTCTTACTAGTCTCAGAAGCTGTAACGATTTAATTTTCCACAGTGCATATTTGAATTTGTAAAGAGATTCCATTCAAAATTGCATGTTGTCACCAACAAAGTAAATATATAGTTGTTTTCTCTGGACTGTAAGCTAAGGAAATTAGCTGCTAAAATTCTCTCAATTTAATTAAGCAGCAGTGTCAGTACTTTCTGAAACCCTCCATGGGGAAAATGACAGCAATTCAGAGCAAGTGCAATGGACTTAGATTCTAAACTAATAATGGTGTCTGGCAACCTCATCATTTGCTCTTTTATTTTTTCAGCATTATGGGGGAAAAGGAAAGGTTTGAGTTAAAATTAAAAAGAAGTAAAAGAAAATGTGAAAGGCTTTAATCATTTATCAATCGTTTCTTCCATCTGCTCTCCTCTTCACGGAAATAAGTGATTATAATTGATATTTTTCTATGTTAAGTCTTCTTAGCTAGAAAATCCAGTGCCCACATGGGTTTATAACAGTATTATTACCATCAGTCCAAAGTGTGAGCTTCACTGATAAGGACATGTGTCTGGATTTCTAACAAGTAATGATGCCTTTTGATCAACAGTTTAAAAATCTTCAGGTATTTCCTTTTACTTAGTAACATAGGGTGACTGAAATAGCTACATTATTTGGATTACAATTTTAAAATATGTTTAGAAAATGTGCACACAGTGGGTGTATCTGAAATTCCATAAGTCACAAAATGTGTGTGTGTATGTGCTTTTTGAAAAAATAGCTTACAACCAATTTTTAAACATCAACACAACCCATTAAAGATGATGCTATTTTAAGTTGATTTTCTCTTTTTGCTTTTCCAGTATTTTTACATCTCTAATTATGCATCAGTTTTGGTTTCTCTAAAGAAGCATTTTGCTCTGAGCTGGATTTATTAGTCAAATTTTATCTGTAGGAGTCTACTTTTTACATTTACTTACCTCATAGCTCCCTGGGGACTTCTATCATTGTCAGCATCATGGAACAAACATCAGTTGGGGACCAGACTTATCTCTCTCTCCCTCCCTTCCATCCTTCCTTCCTTTCTTCCTTTCCTTAAGTCCTCCTCCTTCCCTCCTGCATTCTCCTCTCCCTCCCTCCCCCCTCCCACTTTTATTTTTTCTCTCTCTTTTCTTCTGTGCTACCCACAGCATCACTATAGGAACAAAAAGGAGACAGCTGTGCTCTGGATCACTCCACTCTGAAGGATCAACTACCTGCCTCATTATCATCTAAGACAGAGTAGAGAAGCCTTGTTATAGAGCCATGACAAAGTCCATTTGTGATTCCAGGAAGTTCTGAGATAGCTTATAGAACTTCTCAAATGAAAGCATCTTTCAAGAGAAAACAACAAACCTGAAAGTGGAAAGGGAGAGTATTAATATTCTAATTCATGAATGAAAAGGGGGGTCAAGAAGAAATAGAAAATCTGAACAGAGCAGTAAGGAGTAAGCAGATTGAGTCAGTAATCAAAAATATCCCAAGAAAGAGAAGCTCAAGACCAGATGGCTTCATTGGTGAATTCCAACAATCATTTAGTCGTTTAAAGAAGGATTAATACTAATTATAAAAATACAAAAAAAAAAAAAAGAGTATGTGCACAACTTAGTCTACAACATTAATAGTTAATCATACCAAAGATTTGAATGTAACCTAAAAGACTAGTAATAGGAATTTGGTTAAAGTATAGCCCTTCCATAATAAAAAATAAAAGAATGTATTTATCAAGTGGGAAAGATGCTGAGGAAAAAGTATTTACTTAAAAAAAAGATGCAAAGTAGCTTCACATTATTATCTCATTAAAAACATATAGATTATGCAAACATTTAAACATATATAACTATAATGCATAAAAAGGCCAGCCTAGCATACACTGTTGTCATTGATTATTTCTGGGTGTAATGTTAAGACTATGAATGGTTTTTAGTCCTTATTTTCTTTGTCTGTATTTTCTACAGTGAACATGTGTTAACTGTCTGATAAGAAAGAGTAAAATAACTCCAAGAATTAAAAAAGAACAGTTCTTCTCAAACTCTTCCAAAAACTAGAAGAGGAAGGAACACTCCCAAACTCACTTTACAAGGCCGGTGTTACCCTTATCTCAGACAAGGACACTATAAGAAATGTAAATTGTAGGTCAATAGCTCTGATGAACATAGATGCAAACATTCTCAGCAAAATACTGGAATACCGAATTCCACAGCACGTTTAAAGGGACCATACCACATGATCAAGTGGGATTCATCCCTGGGATGCAAGCATGGTTCAACATATGAAAATCAATAAGTATGATTCACTACATTAAGAGAAGGATGAAAATCATATGAGCATCTCAATAGATGCAGAGAGAACTTAAGAAAATTACCCAGAGCTGAAGGAGACATGCATGAATGCTGAAATTGAAGAGAACACTAAGCATTATGCAACATACAAAGGAGGGAACCCTTACCCAATGGGAAATTGTCATTTATGGTGCCAGATCTTCACCTTTACCAGCGTCTATGACATTTTCCATTTGACTTTGCAATTTCTCCCGCTAAAGGGGTTAAATATATTTCCCGGCTCCTTACCTTTAGATGCGGCTGTGTGACTTACTTTGGCCAATGTGGTATGTGCGGTGTGTGTGATGTGGTGTGTGGTGTGTGGTGTGGTGTGTGTCTGTGTGTGTGTGTGTGTGTGTGTGTGTGTGTGGTAAGAGTGGCATGTCTTACTGCTTGAAAAATGCTTGCACGACTGGACTTTCTATTTTGTGCCCCTCCCAGTAACATCACAAGAACATCTGTGGGGAAGTTCATTAATCCTGGGAGGACAGAAGGCACATGAAGCAAAGCACAGCCTAGACGCACTTTCCCTCAACTCACCTCCAGAACAACAAGAATAATGATTATTGTTTTCAACAACTAAGTTTTGGGTAGATTAGTTGCAGAATATTTTTGTGGTAATAGAAAATTGAAATCCCTAGACTCGATCATTATGAATTTAATGAATACTAAATTTAAAGTGTCCTAAAGGCTTCTAGGGGTGAAGAGATAGAAAGAACTTTAAAAGATATTTTTACAAACAAAAAGGAATAAGATTTTTCATTAGTAAGAATAAATGCTAGACTACAGAGGAATGTGACCTTCAAATATGTGAGAGCAAATTGTTTTTCTCCTAGAAATTTATATGAAGCAAATCTATCAATCAAGTTCACAAGATAAACCCATATTCAGTGATGTAAGGGCTCAAAATATAAACTCACATGTTTCCTTTCTGGAAAAAAACCTAAAAACAAAAAATACTTGATTTATTCCTGCAAGGGGAAAAAAAATCAATAAAAAGAAAAATGTGACATATCAAAAACTATAGAAATAACTTAGGATTCCAATGAAAGACAACTTTAGTATGAGAGATAGTGTGAAGGCCTGAAAAGCAATTGATCTAAATAAGAAGAGAGTGTCAATGTCCTCTAAAAAGAATGGCTTTGAAAATAGAAATAGAATAAAAATTTAAAAATGGGTAGAAGATCTGAACAGTCTTTTTTTCCAAAGAAGACATACAGATGGCCCACAGGCACATGAAAAGATGCCCAAGATCACTAATAATCAGGGAAATGCAAATCAAAACTACAATGAGATATCACCTCACACCTGTCAGAATGGCCATCATCCAAAAGATAAGAAATAACAAGTGTTGGTGAGGATGTGGAGAAAAGGGAACCCTTGTGCACTGTTCGTGGGAATGTAAGTTGGTGCAGTCACTATGGAAAAAAGTATGGAAGTCCCTCAAAAAATTAAAAAGTAGAACTACCCTCTGATCCAGCAATTCCACTCCTGGGTATTTATCTAAAGAAAATGAAAACACTACCTCGAAAAGATCTTTACCCCTATGTTCATTACAGCATTATTTACAATAACCAAGACAGGAAAGCAACCTGTGTCCATCAATGGATGAACGGATAGAGAGAGTGTGCCATGTATAATGGAATACTCTTCAGCCACAAAAAGAAGAAAATCCTGCCATTTGTGACAACACAGCTGGATCTTGAGGGCATTATGCTGAGTGAAATAAGACCGGGAAAGGCAAATACCATACTAGCTGAACACAAACTAAAGGAACAGATGCTTCCTTGTCATGTGGCCACACATGACAAGGAATTCAGTCTTTTACAGAATAGATTGTAAAAGTCACTACACAAAGAGAAGGCTTTAACAATCAAGAGCAGCAACCTCTGAGGATAGAGGAGAATATGATTTCCAGAATTAGCACATTATAAAATTCAACAGTCCAGTTATTAACAACATCACAAAACATTAAAAAAAAGAGAAAGCATGGCCCATTCAAAGGTGAAAAATAAATCAACAGAAGTCATCTATGAAGAAGCAAAATACTGGATTTATTATTCAAAACTTTAAATCAACCGTCTTAGGGAATTCCCTGGCAGCCAGTGGTTAGGACTCAGCGCTCTCACTGCTGAGGGCCCAGGTTCGATCCCTGGTCGGGGATCTAAGATCCTCCATGCAGCGCAGCATGGTCAAGTTAAAAAAAAAAAAGCAACTGCCTTAAATATGTGCAAAATGCTGAAGGAAACCATGGTCAAAGGCTAAAGGAAAACAAGAGAAAACATGTATCAACAATATAAGAATGTCATAAACAGATAGAAATTATAAAAAGGAAGCAATTACAATTCTTGTATCTTAGATTGGGTGATGGTGGAAGTAGTGTCTTGACAATGTCGAGAGAATGAGGGTTAGTTAAGCAAAGTATGGTTTGGGCGCAGAGGAATCAGCGTGTGCAAGGGTGCTGGGGTAGAAGGGACTGGGGGTTTTGAGTAACTCATGGGGTGAAACGGGACTCACCCTCAGTGACAGTGATGTGATGACCTGGAACAAACCTCCAAGTCATGTGAGAACTTTGACGTTTGTACAAAGAGCCATAGGAAGACATTGAAAAGTTCTACCCACTGGATAACAGCCATGCTTTGTCGTAAAAGGGCTTGATGTCTTCATTGTGGCGTGTTATTTTCAGGAGTGGAGATTCGAACACCAGTGAGCACGTTCAGTGAGGGGCCTGAGAAGATCTGAACAGCACTGGGAAATATTTAGAAGTTAAAGTTGACTGGACTTAGCAGACATTTGTTCATTAGGGTCATAAGAAGCTGCTGTCAAGGTGTCTGTCACATTAGAAATACCTCTGCACTGCTACCATTATTCATGATGTTGTTATTACTTATTATGATGATGATTATTACATTACTAACACTCCTTATCATCATTTCCTGGTATTAGCTTCCATTTTCCCATACAAGGTTCAATGCTAATTGCTCTGTGATGTTATTTTCCTTAATCGTTAGAATTCTTGGTTTCAGCACAAGATGCTGTTTTTAGTTCTAAAAATCATGAGTTTGAGGCGCCTGTGAAATAATTGCTCTACTTTTATGAAGCTCAGCAGAGATTTCTGACCTAGAGATTAAACGCACATAGATTATGATTCATATGGTAGGTGTCTCTCTGCCCTTTGAGGTCTGGATATAATTCCTCTGAGCCATTCTTCAATTTCATAGCTTCTGAGGAAGAGAAAATCTATCTCAAGAGTCTATGAACTCATCCCCCACACTAAACTCAGCTGTCCAGTGTGGTTTTATCATAGAACTTGCTTTCTAGCAGGCACATGAAAAAGATTTGGGAGAAAGGAGAACGTGGAAGTTTAGTTATGTTTACATAAGAAAAGATGCATTTGTATATTACAGATATACTCAAAGTAATAAACAATCTGAAAAGGGGAACCAGTGTCTAAAATAGTCCGTTTACATGGATCAGCATATATATTTTATTTCTCCCAAATTTACTGAGCTTCCTCATCCTTGCCAAAGAAGGGGACACTGTTACGTTGTCATCATTGTAAAGACAGAGGCAAACGAGAGCACTTAGATGAAGACAATGCTAATATAAAAACTAAATTACAGGGCTTCCCTGGTGGTGCAGTGGTTGAGAGTCTGTCTGCCTGCCGATGCAGGGGACACGGGTTCGTGCCCCAGTCCGGGAAGATCCCACATGCCGCGGAGCGGCTGGGCCCGTGAGCCACGGCCGCTGAGCCTGCGTGTCCGGAGCCTGTGCTCCGCGGCGGGAGAGACCACAACAGTGAGAGGCCCTAGTACCGAAAAAAAAAAAAAAACAACTAAATTATAAGGAAAGAATTCGTGCAGACTTAGAGGGAACACTTTGTGAAGAAACAATATAAATTATTTTTGAAAGAATAAAACATTTTCCTACAGGCAGTCTTTGGTATTTCAACTTCACATGAACTTGACTAAGATGTCACAGAAACTAATTTGAAGTTTTGAAAGATTAATATGTTTTAAGTGCAATGAGGGTGTTTAGTAATATTTTAGGATTTCAGAAGCTTTAAAGCATCAGGGATTCTTATTCTTGAAAAATGCTGTTTATTTAAATTATTTTCTAAGTCATCTGTATGGCTATTTAGAAGAATGTAAGGTATTTTATTCAAAGGAGTCAGTCTTCACGGTGTGTGTTTTTCTGGGCATTGGTGGCGGGGGGACAGTTTGCAACAATAATTGTTTTGAATTTCCAAGTATTTAGCTTCTGCATGACCCCAAATCATGCAAATGTATATTTTTTTAATTTTTGAGAGCTTTTAAATTAATAACCCATGAGACGCCATCAATAATACCATGTGAACGAGGTATTTTTGTAGATAATAAGAACATGAGTGGATTAACCTTTAAGTCTATCAGGCTCTCCTAATGATTAAGTGAAGATTAAACAGATTGGGGGAAATATTGCTTTTTATGTTAAAATGTCGCATGAGATTGACCTGGCAGTATATTTCATTCGAGCAGAGAGTCTGTACGTGCTGATTTACGTATACATGAGACCAGTTTGCTTCCGTTCTCCTTTCAACTCTTCCAGTGTCCCAAAGAAGGTGGGAGAGAATAGAGGTGGTATTTATAAAGCAAATCATAAGGTCAGTAGACCAGGCAAAGAAGTGAACAGTCTTGGCACTGACAGTAAAAGCAGGATGTAAGGCAAAATCAGCAACATCAAATATCTAAAGAGTGCCAAGCCTGGGTAAGACCTGATTCTCACTTTCCATGCACTGCAAAAAAACTGTTTTTAAGGAGGATTTCAATTAGATGTAGTTAAAATATTGTTTCCTAGTAATAAACGAGAAACCGTCTTTTAAAAAGGTTTTTATTATTTCATAATAATAATTCAATTACACAAGTGGTTACGCTTTGCTTTACAAGCTCTAATAGCTTAAAGGTGTTTCTGATGATTTAATTATTGATCAGAATTTAATATTGACCAGAGTTAATAACCCCATTATTGGACACTCGATTTTAAACAAGACACATGAGCATGTGTATAAATATACTTATCGCTTGAATGATAAACATATGTGTGTAAATATATATATTTACCTCTTGAATGGATATAAGTAGATGGGTGTGTGACTAGCTCCTGAGAGTTTCCCATTAGCTGCTTTTATGTAATCATTTTATTATTCATCTTTGTGGGTTTTTTATTTTTTGTGCTCTTAGTAAATGTAAATGGTAATCTAATTGTAATTTATAGCATTCATAGCTATAAATATCAGCTGCTACAGGCTCTTAACTCTAATTCCCAAACTCAACTGTCTTTGACAACTGAAAATTTTGTTGTAACTCTCTGTGAACACTAATGGGCTGAACTAAATGAGGCTGTTTATGAAAGTCTTGCTGTACCCACTGAGTGCCAATATCTGCATGTTTCCCTGCGGGGATATTAATGTGCTTGATTCTACGTTGCTCACTCAGACCTTTCTGAGACCTTACTTGCTGTCTGTTTCAGGCAGTGTATCATCATTCTAAAACCCCCTACAATTCTGGGCTTTGGACGTCATCTGACTCCCAGGGTTTCATAGAAGGAATTCTGGATATGAATCAGGTTCTCCACCAGTACAAATGGTCCTGTTTAATAATTGAAGAAAGAGAATAAATGATTATTCCCAAATTAGTTTTAAAAGGAAGAAAAATAATGATCACAAGTGAAAGGATAAATAAAAAATCTACCATTCTACCTGAACACTTCAACGCTCCATTCTCAGGCATCAAAGTAATTGTAGATGAAAACTCATCCAGGATTTAGAGCAACAATATCTACCAACTTGACCTAATTGACATTTATAAAACACCCAGCCCTGGAACAGCAGAATGCACATTATTTTCATGAACGCATGCATTATTCACCAAGTTAGGCCATATTCTGAGCTACAGAACAGCCACGTCAAATTTAAAATAATTGAAATCATTCAAAGTAATTTTTCTGGCCAAAAAAAAAAAAAAAAAAGAAATGAAACAGAAAGTATCTGAATAGTCCATAAATATTTGGAAATTTAAAAATATAATTCTTAATAACTCATGAGTCAAAGAGGAAGAGACAAAGAAAACTAAAAATTATATATTTTGCATTGGATAAAAATAAACACACACACACACATCACAAAAAAAGTCTAGGATGTCTGCCACCTTCAATCCTAATCCGTATTGTGCTTGAAGTCCTAGTCAGGGCAATAAGGCAAGAAAAGATATAAAAGTCAAACAGTATTTTCAAACAGCATAATTAACTACACAGTACTTACCAAAGAATCTACAAAATCTTGTAGAACTAACAAGTAATTTTATCAAGTTTTAGGATACAAGGTCAATATGCACAAAAACCAATATCTTTTCTGTATATGAACAATAGACAATTAGAAAAAAATAAAATAAAAACACAGTACCATTTTTGATAGCACCAAAACCCCTGAAACTTAGGTAATAATACACTTGCACATGACCTCTATGTTGAGAACTGACTGAATACATGGAGAGAGATGCCATGTTTATGGATCAGAGAGGACTGAACATTGTTAAGACAGTAATTCTTCCCAGATTGATTTATTTGTTCAAACTAATACCAGTCAAAATCTCAGCAGGACTGTTGAGTAGATGTTGAGAAGCTGATGCTAAAATTTATATGGGGGAAAAAATCAAAGGAATTAGAATAGTCATAAGAATTTTTAAAAATAAAAAGAGATGTGTAGAACATTTGTTGCCTTATTTTGAGTCACTCTTTAAGCCACCGTTATCAAGAGACTGGGATATTGTGATACTGACAACAGCAGAGGCACAAAAATCAATTTTTCAAAAACGGCCATATGTATGTGCTTATATATTCAATTTATTTACAACGAAGATACATTAGCGATTTAATTAAGAAAAGATATTCTTTTCAGAAAACAGTGTGGGAGAACTGAACAACCATATGCAAAAAGACCCCCCGCTTTTTAACACATAACTTCCATGACATTAAAACAATCACAAAATACTAATAAACTTTTAAAACTTTGAGACGAAACCATAAGAGAAAACTTTCGTGACCTTGGGTTTGGCAAAAATTTCTATTACATGACACAGAAGGCATGACCCATATCTGAAAAACATTAATAGGTTAATGGAGGAAATCAGTGTAAAGAGTTAATTTGAAATAGTGGGGTATTTATTTAATAGATGTTTATTGAGCGTTTCCTGTATACCTGGCAGTGTTATAGGCATGAAACCTGTTTTCGTCAAAATTAAAATCTTGTCCTCTTCAAACGTGAATTACTCATATGAAGAGTTAACCATAGGAAAACATGCAATTAACCATACAAACAGCTACGAACCTACAGAAAATCCACACAAGACAAAATGGAAAACTGAATCATCCATGATAATTAAAAGAATGCAAATGAAAGTAAACCTGGGCCAGATGTTTGTACTTGTAGGATCAGTGTTTTAAATCATAACACACAAAGGTTGCAGGTTAAGGGGGCACTGAATTACTCATAAAAGATTGAGAGCAGTCTGAATCCTTTTGTAAAGGAATATCTGATATTATGGGAACCATAAAGATACATAATGATATATGGTAGATGTGTTAATCCCTCTCCTGAGAATTTATCTTAAAGAAATAATATCACAGAAGTAAAAATGTGTGCTTATATTTATTTATAAAACCAGTAAACTGGGCAAGGTCGGATGTACACTGTGAAGGAAAATGGTGAGTCAGTTCTGTCAACTCAGTGGAATATTCTGTAAGCACAAAATTAAACATTATGAAGACTGAAGTAAAGTAATAATTTTTAAAATGGGTAGAAATCAGATTGTGAAATGGTGTAGAATAGTGAAAGCAACTCTAGGAGTTAGAAAACCTGGAATACAGCACTTCAACTGCCTCCAATATACTGTGCACTTTCTTTTTTAAAAAATTTTATTTTATATTAGAGTATAGTTGATTTACAATGTTGTGTTAGTTTCAGGTGTATGGCAAAGTGATTCAGTTATATATATACATATATCCACTCTTTTTCAGATTCTTTTCCCATATAGGTTATCACAGAATATTGAGTAGAGTTCCCCGTGCTATACAGCAGCTTGTTGTTGATTATCTGTTTTGTAAATAGTAGTGTGTATATGTTAATCCCAAATTCCTAATTTATCCCTCCCCCCCCCCGCCCCACCTTTCCCCTTTGGTAGCCATAATAAGTTCATTCTTTCTTTCTAAGTTCATGTTTCTGTTTTATAAATAAGTTCATTTTTTTAGAATCCACATATAAGTGATATCATATGATATTTGTCTTTCTCTGTCTGACTTATTTCATGCAGTATGATAATCTCCAGGTCCGTCCATGTTGCTGCAAATGGCATTATTTCGTTCTCTTTTATGGATAATATTCCATTGTACTGTGTACTTTCAAAGACCCTCTCCTCCATCAGACTCTAGTCAGCCTCCTCTGAGCCCTCTTTTTAGCCAGGCCTCAGTCTTGGGCCCTGTCCAGTTTTAGCAAGAATCCTGCCAAGTCAATTTAGGGAGAATTCCACCCCTCCACCCCAATATCTGATCAGGGTCCTCACCCCCCACCCTTGGCCTGCCTCTAGCTAGAATCCTGCTAGTCCAGTTTAGTAAGAATCCTGTTAGTAATTTTCCACCCACAGACCCTGCTCTCTGCCCCCTGGCTATAGATCCCCAGCTGTCTTTGCTGTATTCAGAATGGGGCTCAATTCTACACTGAAAACTCTTTCCCCATTGCAAGAGCACTGAATAAATTCTGCCTTTCCAATCTTTAACTGGAGTCCAGCTCTATTCCTCTTTTAAGGAACCTCCAAGAACCTCGTCAACCTCCTTGTAAAATGAGGTAGTTCAAACCGTCCTTACCTTCCATGCCTGGCTTCTGGGCCTTTGGCAACATAATTCCTGTCTTCAAATCTCATCTCTGAGGGGTGAGGTGAGTCCAGGCATCTGGAGAGATTAGACTTGGAGAAGATGATACGTCCCGATCACAGACCAAAGTAGCAAAGCCACCTAGGTGATTTGCTAATTTACAATGTGGAACGTAACAGTCTATGGACTACACGTTAACGTGTACACCCTCTCTTTGGAGAAAAACTACATGTTGAGTCAAATTCCTGGATGGTTTTTTCTGCAGCAGATATCACAACAAAGGGGGTTAATTATGTGGTTTGAAATGTTAATAGCATGAGACTCTGTTGGGCTGCTGTGTCCTCCATGCTGGCACTGGCTAGATATGGACCATACAAGCCCATAGTTTCCTTGAAAGGCTGGAACCCAGGCAACTTGAATGCACACAGCTTAACATCCTTTAATTCTTATTGACACATTCTTTCTTTTCATATGCTAATCATCTTAATCAGATTATGGTCAATTGAGTTTTGCTGAGGGCATGCTTTATTCTAAAGGTGACTTTGCACATTGCTGCTGCCAATCTGTTTCAGAATGTGGGGCTTCTTGGCAGGATGGGAGTTTGTGTAGTTCTTGCTATGTATTGCAATACTGTCTCTCCAGCTTGCTTTATCTTGTCGACATTTGGAAAAGGAAACTTGTGCTTGAATCTCAGCTTTACCACATACTGTGATTCAGACATGCCTCACTGACATGGTGGAGATCAAATAAGATTGTTTATTTGAAAAAGTTTTGCAAACTGTAAAGGACTGTGAGGCGTATGCTGTTTTAACCCGCTGATTCTGTGCTTATACCATCTGAGAAGGTGTGGCGGTCCCATCCATTACCAGAAACAAAGTCTTATTTACACCGGATTGAGGGTGACAAGTCCTGAGGAGGGGGCAGAACCTTCCTTGACTTTCCCCACTGAGTCATCTATTAATTAAAGTCCCTCCAGCATAGGAGTCAGATTTTCTTTCCTTCTCTCTCTGTTTTCCTCTCTCCCCAAGTCAGCCCCATATTTTTTCTTCTGCTTAATTCGCAGTGTCCCAGGGTTTTGGGGGGCAGGTGGGTCAGAGCCCAATGTTCTATGCATTCCAAGAAATTTAGTAGCTTAAGAATGGAATTAATAAGGCAAACATGTCTTTTTGCTCACTAAGTATTGAGCAGACATAACATCACTTGAAAAATGTTGCATGTTTCATTTCATTCCATCTTATCTCCCCTAAAGGGGAAGTTTGCAGGATGCCGCTCCCAACTGTGGCTCCCACTTACAGCCAAGATGCCCTGGCCTCACCCAAGGAACTGGTCTAAGTGGTTACTGGCTGTTTGCCTAAACTAGGAAGGTGCTTCTTTTATGGATATTAAGAAAGAAATGTCTTCAGCCACATATGAATTTAAAAATACATATTAGTGTAAGGTGGGATCTTAACAAACGGCACCGCGAAACAGAGGAAAGCTTCAAGTGAGCTTCATTAGGGAGCGCTCCCGGGCGAGGTTCACTGGTCCGAGAGAAAGGGGCCCGAGAAGTCGCACCCGGGCGAGGGTTGGGCAAGACTTTATAGGGGAAGAAGGGAAAGGGGTGTGGTGAATCTGGGAGGGCGCAGGGTATTCCTTATTTGGTGGTCTTTTCGGGTATCCTGGGGGACCGTTAGTCCCGCCCCTCGAAAGGCGGGAAGGCTGGGCTGGGTTCAAAGTCCCCAGGTCAGTTCCTGGAACTGGGTGGTCCGGAGAATTTCGGTCTGATGCAACCTGTGAATCTGATTGTGTTCCCCTGCCTCGGGCCAGTTGGCCTTACAATTAGTATTTTTAATTCAATTACAAGTGATACCATTGGGACAGAATATACAACCGGCTAAGAGACAACCAACGCTTTCCTGGGGAGGAGCGGGGCACAGTATTCCCTGTTAGGGTGAATCATGACCTCAAAGATATCAGGTCCTGAGCCCTGAAACCTGGGGATGTTCTCTTACATGGCAATGGGGACTGTGCAGAAAGGATTAAAGATCTTGCCCTGGTAGGCCCTGCATGTGATCAGAAGAGACTCTCCTACAGAAAGGAAAGGCAGTATTGGTGGTGACGGTGGAAGGTGCTGTGTTGTGGGATCTGGAGACGGAGCAAGCCAAGAGTGCTGGAGACGGTAAGCAAACCGATGCACCCTGCAGCCTTTGGAGGGAAGTCCCTGCGAACGTGTGGATTCCAGCCCAGGGAAATTGATTTCAGACTTCTGGCCTCTGAACTGTAAGAGGATACATTTCTGTTGGTTTTAGCCACCACGTTTGTGGCTACAAACAGCCCCAGGAAATGAGTCCACCTGCCCATGCCTGACTCTCCGAGCTAGGCTGCTGCTCGGATGCCAGCACGCACCCTTCCTCCCACTCAGGCTGTTCCTCCCCCCACTGGGCCTCCAGTCTTCCGCCTTCCTGCCTCAGATTCTGAGATGCTACCACTGGTTATCAGATTCCATCACCAGCACAGTCTCTGCTCCCCTCTGCTCCCAGCACACAGGTATTCCTCATCTGTCCTACCTAACAGCTTAGGTCTGAATTATTCAGTAAACAAATTGAAAGGAAGAGAAACATCTTTTAAATTCAACTTGTAATTTTCTTTTATAATTGAATAATATCTCTAAAGATAAATATATTTATATATGCATTTTATGACTATTTGAAAAATTTTATAATAAAGCAAATTTAAGTTAATGACACAAGGGTAAATGGTTTTTAAAATTATAAAGTATCTGTATGTTTTTCAAATTTGAGAGAGATTTGTTCAGGAGAATGATGAATTTTTCTTCTTTGTCTTTACTTTCTGAGTCACCTTCAGAGGTTGCTCTGAGACCCCCCTCAAAACTCTCGTGTTGAATCCTGACCCCCAAGGTAATGGTGGCAGGAGGTGGGGCCGTTGGGAGGTGATGAGGTCATGAGGGTGGAGCCCCCATGATGGGATCAGTGTCCAAATAAAAGAGACCCCAGAGAGCTCCCTCGCCCTTTCCTCCAGGTGAGGACAGAGCGAGAAGACGCCGTCTATGAACCGGGAAGCGGGTCCTCGCCAGACACTGAATCTGCCGGCCCCTTGATCTTGGACCTCCAGCCTCCAGGACTGTGAGAAATAAAGGTCTGTCCTTTATAAGCCCCCCAGCCTGTAGTATTTTGTTATAGCAGTCTGGATTGACTAAGACAAAGTATTTCCTAAGATTGAGAACCAGGCATCAAAGATTGCTTTATTAGACCAAATGTGCGGTTGAAAGGCTAACCTGGGCTCTTCTGGAGGTATATGTATGTGTCTGTGTGTGCATGGGGTATTGCATATTTATATTAAAATTTTAAAACATACCTTAGAGGTTGCTGCAAAAGAGGAGGAGAAGGAAAAGAAGGAGAAGACCATCAGAATTACTGAGAACGTCTCGGCCTGGTGATGGTAAATTCGTTACCTGAGCTTTTCTTTCTTCTGGAGTTTCTCTGGGATTTAATATGCAGCATGGCACAGTGCTTGTCCCTGAGTCTCAGAGACGGATATTTAATTTGGTAATAATGTGCACGTTCTCCTCCACCCTGCCAATATTTCATTCCAAGGGAAGGGTTTCCTCCTGAGGTGCTCTTGGCTACAAATGAGTGAGACAATGAAATATTCCGGTCAGGCTCAGCCCACAGAATAAAAGAAGGCAATCAACTATACAGGCAGACGGAGCAGTGCCAGGGTGAAAAGCCTGTTGCCTGATTGTAGCCCAAGGGATGCTAAATTACCCATCAACCCGCTCAGCCCGGTTGATAGACACCAGAAAACCATATGTGAAGAAAAACAGCTGCCGGGGAGGAGAATGTTTCTGGCTAGAATGTACTGTGGATTCAGTCAGCATTTGTACTCCTTCCTTATATTTGATCTCTTCCTGTGAGTTAATTTACAAACAGATAATCAGGGGTGTGTTTTCTTATCTCCAACGTTAACATATGGAAATAACTTGGAATACTGCGGCACAGCTTTGAAATACTAACCAAGGTGCCTTTACCATTTAGCCTCCGTGATTGGGAACATTTTGTGCTGAATGACTGAAGCCAAACTAGAATAATACTTTCAACAGCGTGTATCAGGCTAACTGGAATAGTTCATGATCATAGTGACTTTTGCAGAAATTTATAATAGAATAGTATGAGTTATTGGCATGCCTTGTAATATTCTTCTTTTGCAAAGTGTAGCTCATTGGGTCTCATATATGCCCTAGTTTTAATGGGGGTTCACACATTTTGGAAAATTTTCAAATAGATTTGACAAAGTCATCATAAAAAGGCACTCTGCCCTCCGAGTTCTCTGAAATTCTCTCCTGTTCTCTCTTAAATTATATTTTCACTTTAGGATAAGTGTTCAACAAAACTTCATAAGAAGTTTCACATAGAACATGATGCTTTTATCTATATTTTCATTCAAGCATGAATCAGAAAATCCCTAATATTATCTCATTTTTCAGTCCCAAAATGCATTTGTAAGAGGTGTGTCAGATACTGCAGAGAGTGAGCGTGGCAATCTAGAGAAGTGGTGAAAATCACTCGGTTTAGAGCAGGACTTTCAGGCTTCCTTCACTCTTTGATTTGCGGTGGAGGAGCTGTGTAACCTTGGGGGGAGTTACTTAACCTCTCTGAGCCTCATGTCTAACATGAGATTAAGAATCTCATGATTCATTACCATCCCACTTTGTATTATTCTTAACAGTAACCCCAAATCCGTGTACTACTGGATGTATTGACCCTGAAGATCTTGAAATTTAATTAAACAGGCAAAAATATTAAAAATTGAATCTTTCGAAAGAGTTGCCAAAAGGAATGTTTCATTAACTCTCCAGTGGATGGTTCACCCATTACAGTCAGAGATCTTGTTGCAGAGAACACTTTGTTTTTGTTTATTTATTTTTGCACTCCGTCTACCACAGCAGCCGCACATCCCAGACTTAGTCATCCCTGGCAGAGCTTTGGAAAGCAGCCTCAGGAAGGTGGTCAGATGCAATGTGAATTCGAGTGGAGCTGGCGTGTATTCCGTGGCTCTCACTGCCTTGCCCTAGGAGCCCTTAGCAAATGGCTTAGTTTTTAGAGCCCAAGTTTATTTGACTGAAGATTAAGGATAATAATACCTCTCCTGGCTATTGCGAGGGTAACTGCACAACAGATCCAGTGCACTGTGCGTGTAGCTGCCATGGATTCACTCCGAAGCCATCAGCATTGTCTGCCTTTTGTTGTTAGAGAGATGTCTGTGCGGAAAAACGCTACATACGAGAGAAATAACACAGAAGCATTCGATATAAAAGCTTTCTACCTTACTAAAATTATATTAAAGGAGCTGGTATAACCTATACAAAAGAGGGGGATTAGTGCATAGAAGACCACCATACTCTACCATAATTCCACCATAACCTACCCCATGATGAGCTCCTGGGAAAGTATGATGGGGTTTCTAAATAGTTGCAAAAATATTTAGATTTATTTTATTTTATTCATTTGCAGGGTAAGAGGTATATATCAAATTATGTTCCTAGAATATCAACATAGCTTTTAAAATTAACAACTGAAACAAGCAAAACACAGGATGAAAAAATTGTAAGATTTTGGTGAATTATAACTCAAATAAACGGAAACACCAAGAAGGGGCGTATTTACTGCAAGTTATTTTGTTGATTAAACTATTCCCATTTTGGAGCAGAGAACTATTTTACCAGGTCCTAAAAACCAACCATCTCTTTCTGTACCCTTAGGGTGCACTTTCTATAGTATTAGCCCCCCCCCCCCCGATCAGTACTTGGATTGAAATGTTTGACATGAAAGATGGCCATTTTACCAGACTAGCACCAAATGAACTAAGATTGCAGGCTATAATGCCTTTAAAACAAAATTGCAGTGTAAGCCACACAATTTGTAGCATTCACTGTTAGGAGGAGAAAATAACTTGGTAGCTTGTGCAGAGACTGGCAATTTGACACAATGCAAATATTTTTTAACGCTTTCAGCCCACCTCCTATAATATTTCTAACCTGTTTCCTTATAGGGAGCATAACCAGGAAACCTAATGATGCTTAAATGGGAACTGCAAAGTGACGGGCAATCACTGTCATACATTATATGGGTTTGGACAAATGTGTAATGACATGTATCCACCATCATAGTATCATACAGAGTAGTTTCCTTGCACTAAAAATCACCTATTCGCCACCTATTCATTTCTCTCCCTCACTCCCTGACTCCCACAGCCACTGATCTTTTTATTATCTCCATAGTTTTACCTTTTCCAGAATGTCCTATAGTTGGAATCATGCAGTATGTAGACTTCTCAGATTGGCTTCTTTCACTTAGTAAAATTCATTTAATATGCATTCAGGTTTCCTCCATGTCTTTTATGTCTTGATAGCTTAGTCCTTTTTAACACTGACTAATTTTCCATTGTCTGGATGTATCAGAGTTTATTTATAAATTCACCCACTGAAGGACATCTTGGTTGTTTCCAAAGGAGCTGTACCATTTTGTATTCCTGCTAGCAGTGAATGACAGTTCCTGGTGCTGCACAACCTAGGCAGTATTAGGTGTTGTCAGCATTCTGGATTTGGGCCATTCTAATAGGTGCATAGTAGAATCTCATTGTTTTTATTTGCATTTCCCTGATGATACACAATGTGAAGCATCTTTTCATTGACCTACTTGCTCTCTGTATCTCTTCTTTGGTGAGGTGACTGTTCAGATCAGTTGCCCATGTCTAAATCAGGTGGTTCATTTTCTTATTGTTGAATTTTAAGAGCTTTTTATATATTTTGGATCACAGTCCTTTATCAAATGTCTTTTGCACAGATTTTTCTCCCAGTCCGTGGAAGGTCTTCTCATGCTCTTGTCCTTTTCTTTTACAGAATAGTTTTAAATTTTAATGAAGTCCAGCCTATCAAGACTTTCTTTCATGGATTGTGCCTTTGGTGTTGTATCTAAAAAGTCATCCCCATACCCAAGGTCATCTAGGTTTTCTCCTATGTTAACTTCTAGGAGTTTTATGTTTAGGTCTATGATCCATTTTGATTTGATTTTTGTGAAGTGTGTAAGGTTTGTGTCTAGATTCATTTTTTTTTTTTTCTGTAAGTGGGTGTCCAGCTGTTCCAGCATCATTTGTTGCAAAAGCTACATTTGCTCCATTATACTGCTCCTTTGTCAAAAACAGTTGACTCTATGTGTGAGCCTGGGCTTCCTATTTTGTTTCATTGATCTGTCTGTTATTTCACCAATACCGCACTGTCTTGATTACTGTAGCTTTCTAGTAAATCTTGAATTCAGGTAGCATCAGTCCTCAATTTTGTTCTTCTCCTTCAATATTGTGTTGATTCTTCTGGGTCTTTTGACTGTCCTTAAAAACTTCGGGATCAATTTGTCACAATCCACAAAATAGCTTGCTGGGATTTTGATTGGGGGTTGTGTGGAATCTATAGATCAAGTTGGAAAGAACTGACAAGTTGACACTTTTGAGCCTTCCCATCCATGAATGTAGACTGTCTCTCAATTTATTTAGTTGTTTGATTTCATTCATCAGGATGTTGTAGTTTTCTCATATAAGTCTTTAAGTCTTTTGTTAGATTTACACCTAAGTATTTTATTAGGGAGGCTGTTAATGTAAATGGTATCGTGTTTTTAATTTCAAATTCCACTTGTTCATTGCCAGTATATTGGAAAGCGATTGACTTCTGTTTATTAACCTTGGATGCTGTAACTTTGCCGTAATTGCTTATTAGTGCCAGGAGGCTTTTTTTTTTGTCGATTCTTTGGGATACTGTTAATTTTTTGCAAAAGTATTTAACTTCTTAGAACAACAAGATATTTGAATGAAAAGGAGTATGAAATTTTCACCAATAGAGGTTAAATGACTGTCCCAAGCTCAAATTAATGTCATTTCATCAGTTTTCACAGTGCTTACTTTCCTAGTTTCTTTGATGCTCTAGGACACTATCATTGAATTCTTTGTGTCACTGCCAGCAGTTCTTTATAAACAGGGTAATCGAACTTGTTCTGCATTTAGATGGTCATGCACTCAACGTGAGGGGTGTTGATGTCTTGGCTGAAGATCTCCTCCAGGGTGGAAATTAAGCCAATTGTATTGTATTGATCGTCACATTCACGTTGTGAACTGTTCTCTCAAGATTCGCTTCCCATAACTTGCACTAGAAATAAAGAAAACTAAACTCCACCAAAAATTGGACTCTAACATTCATAAGAACACAGATTTGTGGGTATATGATCTGTGTGGTCACATGGGCCCCATGCAGACAGGTTGGCACTTGGTTTAATGTTCTACTAACCCTGTTTTAACCTTCATGATATGTTTTGAGCAAGCGACCCTGCTTTTTCATTTTGCTCTGGGCGGGGAGGGGAGGAGGAGGGTTTGGCACAGATTTTGTAACCTGTAACCTTTTTTATGTAATGCTACATAAACTCAGTTGTTGGTAGTGCACCTGAGTTTATGGTAGGGCTACTTTTTAAAAAGTTCTCTCAAAAAGTCTCAGATTGTTTACAAAGTATTTTGCTTAACTTGGGATTTTCTTCTGGGTTATAGAAAAAAAAAAACAAAAGAAACAAACAAGTGTAACTTGTGTTCCAGTTCCTTCCCATGTAAGTAGAAAATTTTTGGATTAAAGTAAAAATAGATGCCCTGCTTTAAAATCATTTGTTAATAATTAACCAAGATTGCTTTACTCTTAAATTTTATTTGTTGCTTTGTTTTCAAGGGAATTTAAAGTGGTTTTAAAATTTGTAAATAAAGAAATTAAGATGAAGGGGAATACAATAAAGGAAGAAATTGTGTTCGTAGAGATACATGCCATAGAATCCCGTACAGTTGCTGTATTCAGGCTAGAAGCATTGGGAGGACTATCTAATGCTCAAAGCAGGGAACGAAATGCACTCAATTACAAATTCCAAAATGTCCCATGTCCATAATGTCAGTTGTTAGAATGTGAAATTCATGAGGTCACTAGGGTGGAAATTCTGTGAGGAAGGGTTTTTAGTCTATTTTGTCCAAGACAAGATTTCCCAATCTGAGAGCAGTTTCTGCCGCCATCTGTATCCAATAAGGATGTGTTGAAAGGATGAGTGTCTGTGAGTCGACAGAGACACAGCTGTTCAGGTGAAGAACAACCTCACAGATGTCCCTGTACTTCTGTATGTGTCACAATTCTCCTTTGTAGCCTCATAATGGACACAACTTTATAAATCAACGCCCCTTCCCCAGATACTGTGGTTACACCTATGTGGTAATTTCACAAAGAGTTCTGCTTTAAAATTCATGATAGAAGACAATACCAACATACAATTCAGGGAAAGGGATTTTATGTGGTCGAATGATGTCATCTACGGTTTTCTAGATACTCTGAGGACCTGTGAAAGCCATGAGTGTCTTCCCAGTGAAGGGGCAATTCAATACACCGCAAATTTGAAGGGCGTTTCAGGGGACGATGGTTCTGGCTTAAAGCAGATACTGGTTCTGATTACCTTGTGGTAAATGGTCAGCCTCTGATCTAGACAAATAGATGAACATCAAGTGCTTTAAGAAGTTCCCCACAAATGCCATTTCCCACAACCTAGGTTCTAACAATTATGGTACAGAAAGATATGAATATCATGTTTTCTGGCTGTATGTCGGTGATTCAGGATTTTGATCAAGAAAACTGTTTGACATTGACAATTTCATCACATACATTTTTTTTCAACAAAACTGTAAATTCTAAATAGTAAAATTCTTCGAAGTCAAGATTTTTTAAAATTTAATACACACACACTATATATAAATAGATATACAAATATGTATGTATATGTATGTATTTAGTCAATATTATGATTCTGAATTTAGTACTAATTAAAGTACGAACACCAATATCCTTGCAAAAAATTAAAAAAAGAAAAAAATCTTACCGATAATGCTATCACCACTATTTTTCAGAAGAGTTTGTGTGATTAGCTCAAAGCCAGAGGTCGGAACCCAGGCTTCTGAATTCTGGTCCTAAATGTTTGTCAAAGTGCTAGGAGATCTCTATCTCTAAATAGATCCTAAAATTCTTACAGCAGCATTCATTCTAAACACTGTTCATCCCTTCTCCTCACCACAGATCGGCGTTGTTTCTCATCAAAGACATCATAAATGTTAGTATTAAAACCAATACGATATTATGAATAGAAAAGAGTAGATTATTGTAACCAGTCACCTTTATTTGTTAAAACTAGTATTTTCATTTAAAATATGCTAAGTATTTAACATAATAACTGAAAATATAATGATTCTTTTATAAGAGCTCCCAATAAAAGAATTATACTTTCTACTTTATTCCTAGTGTTAAAAAGTTTAAAATGGATTACATTTATAATGTCTTCAATTTCTGAAGTGATGTTAAGTCATTTTACCAGGTCAGAAAATTGATTTGGTCCTCTGCTTTTCCTTAGCCTCAATCATGAAAAATAGGAATTCTGATATATTCAATTCTCATCCCTAGCAGCATTATTCTGCTTGACTGTGGTGAAAATATCTTATTCTAGCAGAGTACTGCGGGTTTTGCCAGCGGGTTCCAATAAGTCAGGCATTCAAT
This sequence comes from Grampus griseus, assembly GCF_964374135.1. Taxonomy (NCBI): domain Eukaryota; kingdom Metazoa; phylum Chordata; class Mammalia; order Artiodactyla; family Delphinidae; genus Grampus; species Grampus griseus. Next base: position 148,898,822 of record NC_139018.1, read on the forward strand.
GGATAAGTAAGTCAAAGCGTTACAATTGGGTTAACTCACTCTATCCAAGTACAACAAATTTCCAAAGCCCAGTGGATGTCCTCATTATGTAACTGTCAACTTTGTCCAGGAAGGAATAGGAGAGATTCATCAAATGAATAGTAATAAATGATTCCTATTAATGTTATTTTTTAGTAATGACTTGAAACGACCTGAAAGTTTTGGTTTGTTCTTAATCATGAACATAGTCCAGATCCCACTAAAGACCAATAAAAATCAACAAACTTGGAATTCAGATGTGAAACAACATTAGACTCATTCTCTGTTTTTGACTTTGGATATAGATATGTGTTATTTCATGAGGCAATCCTTATAGAAAACGAACCTTGGTTCTGGAGTCAGAATGGCTATGTCAGAGACCCATCTCTGCCACTATTTATTCATCAACAGCTGATTTAGACTACCTGACCTTGTTTCTCATTGTTCATGGAGATGATCATTTTAACCTTGAAGAATATTTGTGAGACCCAACTGAGATGATTTTTATCTGTACAAATGAAAGTTATTTTTATTATAAGCAGCAAGAATCCCAGAATGGAGGGAAATATTTCTCACATCAGATCTTTATAGATAAAGGAACCAAGGCAACTTTCATTCAAGCTGTAAATAAATGTGTGGGTTTCAATCCTTTACTGTGTTTTCAACAAGGTAGTCTTCTATCCAAGAATCCATTAGTTTTCAAACATAAGGTTAACTCCTATTGTCTCAAAAAATTCGGAAATAAGAGCTACTTCCCATGGGTGGAGGGCATGACTAAGCTGGGTGCATCCCACTCCTACTGGGTTTTCCTGACCTTTCCCATTCTAAGGTATTTTCATCTTGTTATGGTTTGCATGTCTTTAGAACAGGTTGTACATTCTAGAGAATTACGGCAGTTAGGAGTCATTTCTCAGGATGTCCATCATAGATGCAGCAGCAGGTTACAGAAAACCCAAAGTACCAGGGTTTTACCTCTCAAAAAGACCAGCCATGCGTAGGATGACAGAGGATGTCTTAAGGATCCCCCGAGCTCCATTGTGTTATGTCTAGTGTTTGGTCAGTGTCTCTTGAGCCAAGGTGACTGTTAGAGCTTCAGCAGTTACATTCACTTTTAGTCAACAGGTGTTAGAGGGGCAAAGATGGTGTGTCCTGCCCCTCTTGCTTAAAGGAGAGTTTCTGAATGTATCAAAAAGTGCTATCAGCCCATCAAAGTTTGGAGGACGGGGGAAGAGGCAGCTGGTGTGGGAGAGTAAGAGGCAGAGGCCAAAGACCTGGGAGGAAACTGTGTTGCGTATGCATCAGGACCCAATGACAGAATTATCTGGGGACATGCGCGTGTGTCAAGATAAGGACTGGGGGATGGCCACTGGATTTGACAATGGAAAGCTCATTATTGACCCGGAGAAGAGCAACCTTGTGGAGGTGATTTGGGCAAAACCCTGGTGTCAGTGGACTCAGTGGAAAAGGGAAAGACAGCATAGGAGGTCGTACATAGAGGGGAAACTTGTCAAAGGATTTTCCTGTAAGAGAAGTGAAATTGAGCAGTAGCTGTGGGGAAGGTGGAGTAACCCGGTCATCTTGTTCGCTCATTTGTTTGTTTTTCCCCACATGGGAGGAGTAAGAGCAGGTTTATGGACTTGTGAGTAGGACCAGCTTCAGGGGCTGCACACGGGGCCAGGCACCGACAGGGTCCACTCCTAGTAGCATCCATCTCTGCTGATGCCGTCCCGAATTCTTAATAATTTTACCTTTGAGCTTGTGTTTAGTAAGTGAAGTCCAGCAGGATGGTGGCCCATGCTTCTGAGCTGCTGCCCTCCCTCTCCTCCCATCACATTCAGTGTTCACGGTGTTCCCGGAGCACAGAATCCTAGTGGATCCATGATGCTTGGGACTTTGCATGACTGTGACCGTAGGCCTGTTTTCGTCAGGCTCTGGTAAACTTCAAAACTGATGCTTTAACTCTGAACCTAAAATGACTTGAAAATATGTAAAAGCTCAACTCAAGTTTATGTAATAAATAAAATGCAATTTTAAATTTGATGCCCTACTGCTTTCATTTTCGGTAAGGAGTAGAATCAATAAAACGAAGGCCAATTTCAACTTTCTTAAAACCTACAAAAATTGAACTGAGAGGGAAAAATGGAGGTTTTATTTTATTTTATTTTTGGTATGCTGCTTTGCAAGCTACCTTACCCCATCAAGATTTGTTTTCATTCAGATTACTCTTTAGTTTTGAACTCATTCTGTATTTGGAACAGCCCATGGTAAGTACAGAGTAAATGTGAGCTACTGTTGCTGTTACGATTTGTACATTTTCTTCCGAATTTTACGGGCGGGGATTATGCTGTCTCTTCCAGGCATCAGTGTTCCTTTGCAACAAAGGACAGTAGTTCATACTACTTGGCAAAGAAAACTGGTAAGACCTTTCTTAGAATGTCTGTTGGAAATGCCTGCTCTGTGTTGTCGATTTCACTATCACCTTAGAAACACTTTTGCCCCTGGTGCTTCTGCTCCTGATTCTTAATTGTTGTTATTTTGCAGAGTAAAATATTGATGACATTGGTCAAAAAGATTGACAGCAGCATGAATTGTTATTAACCAGACTGTTGGTTGCAGCTTACATTTCAATACATTCTAGGATGAAGCACAAACCCTCAGGGCAATCTCTTTTTCATTCTCTTTTCCAAACAGGCAGAAATTAACCCTCTCATAACTTTCTTTGCTATTGTCCCTTATTTTCTTTTTCCTTTGAGCAGTTAAAACAACATGTATTGATTTCTACCTTGTAACATAAAAGGACTCATTATTCATCAAGGTGGAGGTTGGAATTATCCTGAAAGCTTGAAATAACCAAAGACAGTTCTTAAAGAACCAAGGGCGGAAATGATAAGGTCGACCTTGGGAAGACAAAAAAAGCAGAGGAGCAGAAAGAAAGATGACATCAGAGAGGAGAGAAAGCCACCCCCTCTTCACACTCCCAGCAGACACACTTACAGTAGGAACATTCATCGTGTGGTCTCAACATTTTGGGAAACATTCATCTTTTGTATCTTTGTGCAGCCAATGAAATCTGACTACCAAAGCTTCTTCTGAATGATCTTGTCATCCATGGCTCATATAAAAAGTGTATCCATATGGTGCAAATTAGTATGGATTACTTTCATGTCTGTGTGATGATTATCGGTAATGTCATTTGTAATCAATTCTATGAACTGAATAGCAACAGTGGAGTGAGAGATGTAAACCACACATCCCAGGGGTGAAAAAGAAATAATCCCACTAACTAACGTTTCTGTTTTCTTCTTATGCTCAACCTTAAATCTTAGAAAATAGGAGAGACCGAATCTTCTCGAAGGTAAGTATTTCCAAGCATACTAGTCAAATCAATCACTATGGTCAATTTTAAGTCGCGTGGAGATTTTTAAACCTGACAACTTTCTCATTAACTATTAAACTACTGAGTATTAGTACAGTTAAGTTGAGGGTAGGGGACATTCGGTATGGTTATCATAATGAGCTGTGCGGCAAAATCACCTCAAACTATGCTAAAAATGCAGATTCCCAGCCAGAACGGCAGACTTACTGAAGAGGAAAAGAGTGGGGCAGAGAATCTATCTTTGTAACAAGTTCTGTGAATGATTATGATGGAGAAAGCCTGCCCTGAATTTGAGACCTCACCCCCCCAATTTCTAGACCTTTTCTCAATTGCCTAAATAATTCGCTGTGTAATATTAGGAAACATCTCATCTCTGTATCTGTATTTAAAAAAAAAATCAGACTATCAAACAATACAAAGAGTATGTACTAAGATTTGCACTTCCATCCTCATTTCTCCTCACTCCTGATCCAGCTGCCAGAGGAAACCTTATTTAACCATTTTTCTTTATATTTCGTACACGGGTTACCATCTTATGTATTTGTAGTTATTTTTAATTCATCACCATTATGAATAGATTTCTTTCTCTGATGGGTAAAAATATAATTTATCTACACCTCCTCTTCCCACTCCCTATTTATTTCCATTCCCTGCAATGGACTCTGGAATTACCTTTAGTTCTTCATATTTAATCTGTTCACAATTTATAATAAATTCTTAAACCTCTCCATCTTATTTCATAAATGTCACACAATAGCTCTAGGTTCCTCACTTAGAAAGATGAGAATGTTATCAACCTTCCTCCCTTCCAACCATCCTTATCACTTTTATTTATCACTTGCCAATTTTCTTTTCTTTTTTTAACCCTCACAAGATTAATTACATTTGTATTATTTTTATAGCCAAAAATAAAGGTAGTATGTTTTATCTGTAGATTAATTTCACAATTAAAAACAATGGACAGCACTTACATGATCAGTATTATACAAACTTGGTTAATAACGGAGACCTTGTTTCCACAATCTGCATGCCACAAAAAGGAAAAGTTTCAGATACACTATCCTTTCCTGAACAACACCAGTTGCCCAAACCCATGCTGCATTTTAGTTTGCTCTATACTTGGACCATAACTCTTTAAAAATGATCCTTTTTCTTGGGGTTTCTGATTGCCTATATCTTACTATGTGTATTATCCTATACTACATGCCTTCTTCTCTTGAATGAATGTGGTTTTACTCAATGTGTAAAAAGTAAAAAAGAAAAATATTTCTTACTCATTCTCTCCATCACTATGGCTATTTCATATTTTAAGGTGAAATCCATTGGCTTCCTATTCTACTTTGATTGAATATGTCATATTTGGGTGGGCTATGATAGTTAATAATGCACAATTTGTTTCCCTTGGTTTTTAGAAGCTGCGTTCTCTGCATTACAATATTCTTATTTTTGCTTTGAAGCAGTCAACTATACTCCATTTTTGTGGAATCCTCTAATTTATTTTAGACCTCCTAGAAGCCTTCTGCCTCACAGTCAGTCTTCAGGTCTGTAAGTAGCTGTTAACTTAGGATATACCTTTCTTGCATTTTTGAGTTGGAAGAACTGTTTCCTGGATCAATTTCAAACTCATTTTGCTGAAACACATTTTACAAAAATTAATTTCCTAAGAATGTATGCCCATGAAATATGTTCTGAGTCCCCCCATGGATGCAAATGCCTCACCCTTGATTCACTGTGACCTGGTCAGTGTTGATATTAAATGTCCTTCTCCTAAGTGGCTGAAATGGTTCTTCGCTTTATGTTAAGCAAGCACCTGGTACCACTTGTTGGGAGACAATTCTCCATGGCATTTCTGCACATCGTGTGACAGCTTTTGTGGCAGAATATCTTCTCGAGGATGTTGGAACAGCAAACAGCCTAGGAGGACAGAGATGGTGTCTTTCTCCAGAGCAGAGGGCAGATTTGTCTCCTAACCAGCACAGTAAAGATAACATCTTTTTGGGCACAAGGCTTGGGTAGAGTTGCTAGCTGCCCCCTTTGAGACTGAGGTTTCCTAAGCGTGGGGCTCTCAGCTGTGCCACAGACCCACTGTGTGTTCAGCACCCACTTCATTTCTCGCGTTGGACTTGGGGAGCAAAGGGAACCTATTCAGACGTGAAACTCAGGCTTCCTGCTGTGTCACAAGTAATAACATCCTTTGTCTCTAACCCAGGAGTTTCATGCCTGCTATGGTCTGTTTGTGTCCCCCTGCTAAATTCATATGTTGAAATCCAAACCCCCGGGGGATGGTGTTAGGAGGTGGGGTCTGTGGGAGGTGATGAGGACATGAGTGTGGAGCCCCCACGCTGAGGCTAGTGCCCTTGTAAAGGAGACCCCGGAGAGCTCCCTCACCCCATCCACACATGCCAAGTTCTACAGACCGGAAGTCTGAGGTCAGGTGCCCAGCGAGTTCGGGCTCTGGTGAGACCTTTCTTCTGGGTTGTAAGTGACGTGGGAGCCTCCAGAACTGGGAGAAATAAGTGCCTGCTGTTTCTAAGTCATCCAGTCTCTGGTATTTTGTTACAGCAGCCTGAACCAAGACAATGTCGTTCCAGCATCGTTTATGAAACTCCTGTAGGCTAACGATGTTAGGTTGGAAACAGGGCAACACCTGGACCCCTCAAAGCTCCTGACTTCACATTCCTTAAATATATTCTGAACTTCCCATTGCACAACACATAAGAGGTTTTGGGCTCCAGCTGGCTATGGACTGTTTTTTTCTTTTCCATTTATCCTCATCAAAATTCAGGAGACTCTTACACAGAATCCCAGGCTGAAAATACTCTTTCTGCAGAACTAGAATGCATTTTCATATTATCTCCTGGTAGGACTATTGTTGATGAGCGTGTGTGATGCCAGACTTCTTATCCCTTTACTAATTATCATTTTGTTAATGCCTTTGTTGCTTTCCTTTTAGATGCTTTTATGGTTTCCTCTTTTATACATGGCCTTATAAAATCATAAAATGATATGTCTTGCTGTGTTAGACCATGATCAGCTCAGATCCTGGAAAGCCCTCAGCTAAAGTTCCCCCTTATACAGAGAAAGCTCTTATGTTGAGAAGTCCATCGGACATGTTTACCTCAACAAGAAACTAGAAGTTAAGTCTGCATATGTTGGTAGTCACAGGGTGGATAAACGTTTGGGTAAGACGTGTTGTGCTGGGAAATAAGTGGTGTGTCTTCCTGGGTTATTTGGGATAAATGCATGAATAGGAGGGTCCAGAGCTTTTCCGACCTGACTAGACCCTGACCCCATACTGGTCACCTAAGAGAATCATCCTAAGGAAATCTTTCGAGAGAGGGGTAAAGGTGGGCAGCACCAGGACCCTTGCGAACTTTAATATAACTCTGTCCCTCACCTTAACTTATGGAAACTTATTCTTATCTAAGTAAGTAGACACTGGCATCACTTAAGTGTGGTCCAAGTTCCCCATTTCTGCTGACCTCTCAGCCTGGGTGTGGGTCTTTTTAAATTCATCCTACTGCACATTCAGTCAGCACTGTTGAGCTTGTCTATACCAAAGTCTTCTAATTATACTTCAGTTTTGTTTGTAAACCTTAGCGCCAGCCTCCAATTCGGAATATCTGCATTTTACAGAAAGGTCTTAATGCAACCAAGGGTCATTTGTTATATAATTGTGTTAAGATATTGAAGTGATTTCCCGAACCAGAGTTCTCTGAAGTGTTGGAGTCTGTCAGAAACACTGGCAGTTCATAATCTAACCACTTATGCAGCCGTTGGGGTAGATATGAAGAGCATAGTGATCATGGTGAGAAGAATCTCCAAGTAATTTATTTAAACAATGGTTACAATTGTGCTTTCCTGTGTCTTACACAGGAAACTGTCTCACAATTTCCATTTCCTGTGTCTCTAGTAATTTAATCTACAGTATTTCATTCATGACATTTAATCAATACATGCAAATCACTTCAAGCATCTATATTCTATCCTGAATTCATTAATCTACTTGGGCAAGAGACAAGCACATAAGAAGGTTTCTTGGTTGAGGTCATGAAGGAGGATGAGTACTATCGAGTTCCACTATGGTAAGTCCTTCAGAGGCTAATACCCTGAAGTGTAAGTTGTCCTTTGGGCTTGCGTTTTTGTTTTTTTTTAAAATAAATTTCTTTATTTTATCTTTGGCTACGTTGTGTCTTCATTGCTGTGCACAGCCTTCTCTAGTTGTGGCGAGCGGGGGCCACTCTTCATTGCGGGGCGCGGGCTTCTCATTGCGGTGGCTTCTCTTGGTGTGGAGCGCGGGCTCTAGGCATGTGGGCTTCAGTAGTTGTGGCTCGCGGGCTCAGTAGTTGTGGCTTGTGGGCCCTAGAGCGCAGGCTCAGTAGTTGTGGCGCATGGGCTTAGTTGCTCCGCGGCATGTGGGATTTTCACGGACCAGGGCTCTAACCTATATCCCCTGCGTTGACAGGTGGATTCTTAACCACTGAGACACCAGGGAAGCCCTGGCTTGTGTTTTTAATTCAAGCATTTTACAGTTACATATATTTTGCACAAACTTGAAAGTACAAACATATTGGTTCTTTTTCTTACTGTTTCTATTCTACATGGTACTTTCTGATAGAAAATACAAAATAAGCATGCTTCTTGCAGAGGTCAGGATGTTTTATTCATCATGGAACATAAGGTGAAAGTAATGCAGTGAAATTTCACTTGTGCCGGTCATCAATAGGAATCTGGTTTATGACTGCACAATAAGAAACCAATGAGAGCGGCAGTCCTATCATGATATATCATAAAATATCCCTTAATCCTTAGGTTTTTGTTAAGAGCTGATTTATCAGAGGTCTGAAATAGATACAAATTAAGTTTAATATAATGCAGTGCAGCCCAATCAGACTACTATTGCATTAAATTGACATAAATTGAATCATTTTTAATGAAATGAGCTTGCCACAGTGTTTCGGAATTCTTATTATTCATAGTAGAGAAGAACAATGAGACGTTTTATGATTTTTAGTTATGTGTGTTCCTTTGTTCCGTAGTCCATCTGTTGGACTATTTTTGAATTGCATAAATCTATTGTCATCGTTAGTAGCTTCTTTAATAAATAAATCTGAAATGAGAATGTTCACAGGTTTGTCTAAATCATGTGCATCTGACTTCACAACACAGATCCAAGATGGGCGAGATGTTAATACCTCACATTTATTAGGAGGTTTTTCCGTTCATTGGCTGATTCGCTAACACCACACATCTAATAAAGCAGCTCTAATTAAATGATGTATCCAGAAGAACGGAGTTCTGCCAACATGGATGAGCCCATCTCTCTCTAGATCTCTCTCTAGTGAGCACCTAATGAGAGATGACTGTACGAATAAATTATATTTCATCCACACACAGATTTCTCTACAACTGAAAGGATGAGGATGATCTCCATGTACTACGATGGAGAGACATCGGTATATATCTGTGAGAAAAGCAAAGTATACAACAGTGGATGTTGAATTCTTATATCATACACTGTTGTATATTATGCATATATGGAAAGGGCAAGATGCAAATTAATATATATTTGTATTTCCTTATGTCTACCTAAAGAAATCTGGGATGAGAAAAAACTCAATTAAATGAATACAGTAAAGACTCAAAAATAAATGGGTTGTAAGGTAGATAGCTAGTGGGAAGCAGCCGCATGGCACAGGGATATTGGCTCGGTGCTTTGTGACAGCCTGGAGGGGTGGGATGGGGAGGGTGGGAGGGAGGGAGACGCAAGAGGGAAGAGATATGGGAACGTATGTATATGTATAACTGATTCACTTTGTTATAAAGCAGAAACTAACACACCATTGTAAAGCAATTGTACCCCAATAAAGATGTTGAAAAAAAATAAAATAAATGGGTTGGATGGGGAGAGGCAAAAGTGAGATATCGGTTAATCTTTTTACATCCTTTTGACTTTTAGACTATATAAACATGGTCTATCACTTCAAAAAAACACCATAAATCAATGAATTCTGTAGTAGATGTTATTGGAGACCTGCACTGATCCCCTTTATAGAGCCCCTGACCCCAGACTTTCAGCTGCGGTGGGTGCGGGGTGATAATCGCTCATGGCTGCATCGTTTTCCAGAAGGTTGCCCTCACCTGGCTTGGGCCACCTCCGCAGGAAGCACAGGAGATTATGTGCTCTTTCAATTAGAAGTATCCCATGGCCCATAATGAATCAATGTGAAAGTACACAGCACCCTTGCCTCTGAGTGAGACAGCTTTTGCTCCATGCACACCCCAGGGCCCCCCTTGGACTTGGGCAGAGGCTGGACCGCAGTCTAAATGCACTGTGATTATTTTCTTCCTCTGCTCCCTCGGGCTTCCCTCACCCCTAAAGCTTTTCTCCTGAGAGCACTCCTTCAATATATCACTTACACATGCATCTCCATTTCAAACTCTGCTTCTCAGGGACCTGTCTTGGAGTCAAATTATAAAACCATCCATGTAAATAGTATAACACCATTGTCATGGTGTCTTCTCATCAGCAAATTAGTGCATTTTATGGATGACCATCTAAGGAAAGCTAAGTAAGCAATGTGTGGGTGGAATAATATCACAAATACTCCCCTACTGACAATGGGTAAAATGAGACTTTTAGTGGATTCGTGTGAGGTCCATGCATTTTTATTTGCTTTTAGTATGTTTCTCAGTTATATAGAAATTAATTCCATCTGCTGCTTACACTGTGGATTTTAACGACCCTTATCCAGCAGTGAGAACTTTATTGAAAATATAAGAATGTTTTAGGGTTAACTCAAATGAAGAAATTTCTCTGAGTAAATGAAGCAGTCAACCATCATCACTGGTCATCCTGAGGGTTCAAGGTCAATTGCCCTGTGGCTATGGCGTGTCCAGGAGAGAAAATCACTGGAAATTTTGAGCAGGAAGGACTGCAATTCACAACATGTGACCACAAAACCAACAGAAGAGATGGGGACTCAGAAGGAATGGAAGGCACCAACTTCTTATGTGGGTTACTCACTGGCAGAGTCAGGAGACGGCAGAACCAGCAGGATGGCAGCAGAGAAAATCTCTGCAGGGAAAACCCAAGCTTGCTCTTCATTATCAGGTCTGCTGAATCTTGTCCTTTGTGCTCATGCCTTTGAAAGACCAGGAGTGTGGCTTCTGGTTCTCTCCCATCTTGGTAATCTGCAAAGTTTCTCACTGGTGGGCTTTAAGCATAAACGCAGCTGGCAAAGGATGCAGAGGAAGTAGCTTCCGTTCCTTGAACCCTTGTACTGGAGGGGAGTGTATGGAAAGGTGCGGGGGGGCGGCTTGCAGGGGTCACGGACAGTCAGATGGACTAGGCCCACCCACAGGCAGAGAACATCCCTCTGCAAATCCAAAAGACACGCTGTGGTCCTCAGAAATGAAAGATTCTGGGAACAGTAAAAGAGGCACAACCGTACCCACTTGGCATTTGAGTGGAGACATGCCTGGAGTGTCTAATAAACTGGCTTCCAGTCTGGGGTTGTACTGATACGTGTTCTCGAGTCTGATTCGATTGCACTTAGTAGCACGGAATTGCCTGTTCTTCTGATGACACTGTGACTGCTTTTTAAAAACGTACTTAACATTTTCCCTCTGGGTTGAGTGCTTCACACATTCAAATTAAGCGCTGAACTGCCTGTTTTCCATGTGAAATGCTTATTGATTTAATTTTCTTTTAGTTCAGATGGTTATGTTGCTATTCTGAAGATAGGGTCTTCCACACAGAGTACTGCCAACTGGGTAATGATTATATGTATAACGAATGTACCTCGTTATAAAGGGTATGGTTTCAGGGCCATTAGGAGGGACCCACGCCTGAAAGCGTCTCTACCACAGGTGCCACAGTAATGGAAATTCCCTAAATTAGCCACATATTTTTTTTAATGTTCTCTATCTATTGCCCACAAGAACTAACAATCCAATTTGCCCTAAGGTTTTAGTAACAAAATAAATACGTTTTTCTTCTGGTGAGAAAATCCCAAATTAGCAACATGAGTAAAAGTAAAAATACACAAAATATGATAAAGTGGATAATGATAGCTGAGACGGAATAAAGTGCCGTGAAAGGTTTAAAAAGTGACAAGTTTACAAAGCCAACTTGGATGGCAAGCTGGTGTAGAGTAACAAGCTGATGATGTACAATCAAAAAGACATGAATTTGAGTCCTGTGACATTGCGTGAATAAACTAACCTCTTTAAATACAAAACGGGATAATGTCCATCTTGTGTTAGCTCTGTATTCCCTCTTGGATTAAATAAAGTAGGATATATAAAAGTTTCAGCTCAGCGTACGTTACAAGTAGGGTCTCAGCTGTAATTACTCTCTTCCCAAATCTGTTCTGTATTTTGCTTACAGTTAGTTTGCTGTCAGCACCTTAGCTATTGGAAAAGTGTATCACCGTGGAAGGGTGAGTGTTTTTGTTCAGAGAGATTTCTTCCCGCTGGGCCTGGTCGAAACTGCACTTTAGTCCATGTATCCCTCCTAGAGTCTCTGAGATTTTACAGCATTTATTACGTTATAATAAACTAGAATTTTTTAAATGTGTTAGTATCATGAGCACATAGATATTTCTGGGTAAAAAACTTAAGTGGTTTCCATTTTCTGCATTTTTATAGTTGTAAAACTCAACAAGGTACTGAAATAGATAAAATGATTTCAGCACCTAAGAGACAAAGTTTCCACGAACACCAAGGTGTTCCATTATCATAATTTTGATTTGGTCCATGGGAAAGAGGGCTCAGTTTCAAATGAGACAGCATTCTCTGTATGATAATTCATGAATTAACTTCTCCCCAAATAGAATTCCTACACATAAAGCTGCTCAAGGGACAGGTGCAGGATGAGATTCGAGTATAAAACTCTATGGATTGTTCGGAGGACATGACAACATGAGGGTATTTGTTTTATTAAATAAAGATGTATTAACTCTCTGAGTGGTCCATAAAGAGGGATATGTGTGTGTGTGTGTGTGTGTGTGTGTGTGTGAATTATGACTACTTCTGAGGAAGGTAAGTAGCTTGGAGTGACTGGAAAACATATCCATTCACAGAAGTGATAGGGTAGGAGGATGATGGTGGTATTTATAAAGGGTTGTGACACGCCTGCCAGGCCAGGTATTATCCTAAAGCAATGGAGAGACACTGGAGTTTTAGCATCAGAATAAAAGCAAGATGGGGTTTGCATCTTTTACCCAAGTATAATTGATTTACAATATTATGTTAGCTTTGGGTGTACAGCACTGTGACTTGTTTTGTTTTGAAGATTATATTCCATTATAAGTTATTAAAAGATATTGGGTATAATTCCCTGTGCAATACAGTAAATCCTTGTTGCTTATCTATTTTATGCAGTAGTTTATATCTGTTAATCCCAAACACCTAATTTGTCCTTCCCCACCTTCCTCTCCCTTTTGGTAACCATAAGTTTGTTTTCTATGTCTGTGAGTCTTACTTCTGTTTTGTATATAGGTTAATTTGTATTATTTTTTAGAGTCCACATATAAGTGATATCATATAGAATTAGCCTTTTTCTGTCTGGCAATATTTCATTCTTTTTATGGCTGAGTAATATTCCATTTTATTTATAGATAGATAGATAGTCACATCTTCTTAAGTCAACTCATCTGTTGATGGGCACGTGGGTTGTTTCCATGTCTTGGGTATTATGAATAGTGCTGCTATGAACATTAAGGTGCATGTATCTTTTTGAATCAGCATTTTTGTTTTTTCCAGAAATATACCCAGGAGTGGAATTGCTGGATCATATGGTAGTTCTATTTTAGAAAGATAATTCTTGCCGATAATTTGAAGGGGCAAGGATTCAGGCAAGGAGATCAACTTGGATGTTATTGCAATATTCTCGTTAAGGAATGATACAAACATTTACTATAATTGTGACAGCAAGAGTAGTAAGGAGAAGGTACATTCAAGAAATACAAGTAATCCTATTTTGCCTTGCATTATTGTCGACTATATGCATGTCTGTCTTCACTAGATTTTAAGGGACAAATGGCAGAACAATATTTATTAATTTTTTACTCTATAATATACTGTGTGCATAGAATATGTTTGGTATTTGATTGAATGTACTCTGGATTTATTATTTTCTATTGAATGAAGAGAACAACTAAATGATGAACACAGATAAACATACATATCTCAACAGTAGTTAAACTATAAGGCACTTCAGAACGAAAAGCCAGAGACTTTTTTTTTTTTTCCTGCGGTATGTGGGCCTCTCACTGTTGTGGCCTCTCCCGTTGCGGAGCACAGGCTCCGGACGCGCAGGCTCAGCGGCCATGGCTCACGGGCCCAGCCTCTCCGCGGCATGTGGGATCTTCCCGGACCAGGGCACGAACCCGCGTCCCCTGCATCGGCAGGCAGACTCTCAACCACTCCGCCACCAGGGAAGCCCAGCCAGTGACTTTGATCAGGGATTCAAACACAAGTCACATCATATAAAAACTGGCTAATTAAATGCAACAGCAGATCATCCTGGCTGTGATCCAGTTCTTTCTCCAGATGGTTTGTCCCTGTGCAGGTAGAGATAGGAAAATGAAAAGTGATTATCCTGCTAGACTGCTGTCTTTATGCCAAACAGAATTAGTTACAAATTTCTTTGAGATTAATAAAGGACAAAACCATTCCAAGAAGGAAACTTTGTTTAAAAGATTGTGAATGAAACTTGGCTGAAAACAATCCTAGACCAAGACTTAAAGGGGCTCTAAAACCTGCACTTTCCTATTTTCTTTCTGAACAGCCCTCATAGTTCAATGGTCAAAACGGCCCTTGGCCAGAGATGCCCTACCATAAATTGTTCTATTTTCCTTCTCAGAATACAATAGTTTCTGTTAAACTACAAAAAAATTTGAATGTGCATTGGTAGCCCCAGTCGAAAGAAACAAAAAAGAAAAAGGAAAGTCTTCGTCTTAGCCCAGGCATTAAATCCCATTAACATTGAATATGTCATGGGGAATATTTGGTTCCACAGAGCACTAATTCTAACTCCTGCTACAAAGTTAATATGTTTGTTTAACTTAGTGTTTTCAGGCTCGTTAGACAGTGTTTAGACATTACGTATTATAATTATTAATCATATCTCAAAGGAGGAACGAAATGTATTCCACCAAATATCTCCAAATTAGTATGCATCTTAGTTCCTATTAATCTTGAAACTGGGAAGACTAATGGCATACTATAAAGGATTGTGTGTATGATATTATTCGTCTAAATCAATATCTACATAGTGTTTTAAAAATAATTTTTCCAAATGGCTTAGAAAAAAAAAGCACTGATATTTATTTAATTATCAAATTCTAACAAGAAATTACAATAATAACTGGATACTGTGTGAAAATATTGATTTTGTGCCTTCTTTTACCCAGTAACCATAGAATATCATAAAAATTCAATGCAGCCTTATTCTTCCAGCTTGCATTTAAAGATTCTCAGACTTTAAAGGATATTTATCATCTGTCTTCTGGAGCATTTATGCTCCAATCTATAGCAGTATAATCTCCTTAGGAGTTTGGGCTCATAATTTTCTCTTAGAACTTTTGCTGAAACAGGCCTGCTTTATCATCAAGCTTGAATCTTAAATAGTTTCTCTTTCAAATACTAACCATGGGTTATTAATTTAAATGTTCCCTTTGTGTTCCATCAATGAGGACTTATAGGTATGATTTGTAATTATATGATAAGGTTGTTAACGTTTTTATTTGAGAAATACAATACAATAAAATAACTCAAGCCTTACCTTCTAGATTTAATGTAAAACATCAGTGGGAAAGGTAACATTTTCATTATTTAAATTCAGTTTTATTTTAAAATAAATTTGTAGAAGAAAAATATAAGTATGTCTAAAGCATAATATTTTAGTGAAAGGAAAGTAAATTCAAGGATGAGACCAATAAGTTTGTATCTTGGATTATCTACTCACTATGTAACAATTTAATTAAACCATTTTTCTCCAAATTATACTTTCTTCCTCCTTTATTTTGTAATAATAACAAAATTTACATTTAGATGAGGCTTAAATAAGTATATATATATATTTATGTTATTATTTATGTATATAAGCCTAGCATTCTGCAGAGTGTGCAGGAGTTACTGACTAAAGAAGAACACCCTTATGTATAAAGCCCAGAGATGATAATATTTATTTGTAATATAAATATAACTTGGTTAATTTTGGTTATTTATTTGATAGAAAGAAAAAAACTTGTCAAACCTTTGACTCAGAATCTAAAATCTTATTCTTATTCTAAATGAAATAGTGCTTCCTATCCCAGGCCACATTTTCTGCATTTTATCTATGCTATGTGATCATCTTAAACTAGAATCACGTCTTCAAATAGTCTACCATCAAAGGTGCGCAAGTTGGAGTCCGCTCCAGCTGAGATGAGGGAGCAGGAACTGGATTTACTCTTTTGCCTGAAATAAGTAACAAACAAATAGATTATGTGTATGAAGTAATATAATTCAAGTTATTAGACACCAGGCAGTGAAGGGGCAATGCTGGGAAGGGAATGAGGGCAGCCCTATGCCTGCCAAAGTTTAATGCATGGAGAAAATTTACGGGCCACAGCCCATAAAAGAGGAATCAGGCGTCTGGGGAGACCAAGGCAGATAGAGTTCATAGAGCAGCATACTGGAGAAGAGAGAATGCAGAGAGAGAGAGAGAGAGAGAGTCTCCCCTTTAAGTCTTCATCTGGGGATGCATCAGGGCATGAAGGAGGTAACTGCTACTCAGGGAAAAGAACTGCTCTAAAGAACTGCAAGGAACAACGGCCTGGAATCATACTCTGTCAGCACAACTGGAGAATCTATTTCAAGGAGGATTGAGTATAATACTCAGGAGGGCTTTGCCTAAGTAATGGGGAAAATTAACCCACTAATGAAATGAAGATGGCAGTGTTACTGAGGGTGGGAGGAAGGGATTCGAGGTACTCTGTCTCTAATTGGTATATTAATCTACCCGTGTCAATTATCACCTTCAATGTGAATGGTTTAAATATACCAATTAAAGACAGAGATTATCAGAGTGAATAAACACAAACAAACAAGCCCCACCCCCCAGACTCAATTTAATGTTGAGAAAACCATGGCAAATTAAAGAGAAGAAGGGACCTATACCATGCAAACACTAGTCAAAGAAAGTTGGAGAAGCCTATATTAATTTCAGACAAATCAGAATTCAGAAAGAGGAAGATTAAAATAGGTAAAGGGAGACGTTACATAATGATAAAGGTGTCAGTGTTCTAAAAAAATGTAGAGCTAATATTTTGAGTGAGAAATGAACATTTTTCCAATAAGACCAAGAACAAGGCGTGATGTCCTCTATAGGCTCTCCTGTTCAGCATGGCACTGGGGGTCCTGGCTAATACAAAATAAAAGAGAAGAGGAGAGGAGAGACAAAAGAAAAAATGTACAGATTAGAAAGGAAGAAATTATATCATTTTTATTTGCAGCAGACGAGGTTCACTATGCAGAAAATTCCAGACACTCTTCAAAAAACTCTTGGAACTATGAAGTATAAGAAGATCACAAGATACAAAGTTAATATACGAAAGCAGAGTGTTTACCTATATGCTAGCAATGAGCAACTGGAATTTGAAATCTCTCTCTCTCTCTCTCTCTCTCTCTCTCTCTCTCCATATATATATATACCATTTACAATAGCACCAAAGGATAAAAAAAATTATATATGTCTAATTAAACATGTACGGATCTATATGTGGAAAACTACAAAACTCTGGTTAAAAAAATCAATGATCTATATTAACTGAGAGATAGTTTCAAAACTTCCTATAAAACTACAGTGATCAAGACCCCATGGTACTGACAAAACAATAGATGTGCACGTCTAGGAACAGAATGGGGAGGCCAGAAATGGGCCCATACCTGATTGTTGACAAAGGAACAACGGGACTTCAATTGAGAAAGGAAAGTCTTTTAAAACAAATGGTGTTGAAACAATTGGGCATCCTTAAGGGAAAAATGACTTTAGGTACAGCCCTTGCACCTTTCACAGAAATTAACTCAAAAATGGATCTTAGATTTAAATGTAAAAGGAACAATTAGGAAACAGCCAGAAAAAACCGTAGGAGAAAATAGGTGACATCGGGGTTGGTGATGAGTTTTTAGATACAACACCCAAAGCACGATCTATGGAAGTAAAAACAGATAAGATGGACTTTATTAAATCAAAAATATTTGCTTTGTCAAACACCGTTAAGAGAATAAAAAGACAAGCCAAAGACTGGAGGAAATATTTGCAAAACACACATATATCTGCTAAAGTACATGTTTCCAAAGACTCACACACAAAAATATTTGAATCAACAATAAGAAAGCAAAAAACTATTGAAAAAAATAGGGAAAAGATCTGATTGGACACCTGAATAGAGAAGATATGTTGATGCAAATAGGCTTATGGAAAGATAGATGTTCCACATCATTTGTCGTTAGAGAATTGCAAATTAAAATTACAATGGGATACCACGGCATACCTAGCAGAGTGGCTAAACTCCCCCCACTGACAACACCAAAAGCTGGGAAAGATGTGGTATAACAGGAAGTCTCGTTTACTGCAACTGGGATTGCAAAACGGTACAGCTACTTTGGAAGGTGGTTACACAGAGTTCTTACAAAGCTGAACATAGGCTTACCGTACAATCTAGCAATTGCATTCCTAGGTATTTGCCCAACTGATGTAAAGACTCAGGTTCACACAAAAACCTATTTTCTATAGCTTCACTCATTATTTCTACAAACTGTACACAGTCACCTTGTTTTTAAATAGGAGAATGAATAAGTGAATTGTAGTACACACACACAATGAATATTATTCAACAATAAAAATAAGTGAAGTATCAAGCCACAGAAAGATAGGTAATATACTAAGCAAAGAAGCCAGTCTAATAAGACTACATACTATATGATTCCAAATATTTGACATGTTGGAAAAGACCAAACTATGGAGCTGATTAAAAGCTTTTTTAAAATGACTTAAAAAGATAAAAACAGTTGCCAGAGAGGATTTTTTAAGGCAGTGAAACTATTCTGTGTGATACCCTAATGGACACTTGAAATCATGCTTTTTTTCTCGATCTATAGAGCTTAACAGCACAGAGTATGAACCTTAATGTCTACAAATTATTTTTAAAATATTTGGGAGGTCGGGGGAACCCCAGAATGGAATACAACATGTAGCCAAATGATCTGAGTTACAGTTAGTGTGAAATGCCCTCCCTAGAGGGGTTAGGGAAGATTTGCTGACCTAAGGAACTTTGGAGTGGAGACTGAGGAAAAAGCAAAAGGGAGTGTGTTAAGGTCTGTGCTCTAGTTGATAAAGATGTTTCCCTTCAGGGTAAGGGTGTGTGTTAGCTACCCTGACGTCACCGTGCGTGTGTACAGGAATGAAAATGACACAATTGGTGGATGGCAGGGGCCGTGTTTCCCACTGTCGGAGGGGAGGTTACAGATACACGAGGGAGGAGGGCAGAGTATCCACGAGGTGACACGGGTTCCAGGTGGAGACATCATCATGAGCTCACGTTCAGCTCGGCACAGACACAGACGGCTATGTGTAGAAACGTTTGCAGATGTGTGCACAGACACAGTTCAGAGCACACGCAGACATCCCCCTGCTCTGTCAGCTAAGAGAGCCCAGCAACAGCCAATGGCACAGAACATCCCCAGGACCCAGATCTTGGTTTCTAATACCGTTCGTCCATCAGAGGAACAGGGCTCATTAGAGAAATGCCTGATTCTATGATGCAAAGATCTTGAATTGTCTCATGGACCCCCAAATCAAGGAAGGGAACTAAAAAAAGAAATGACAATAATAGGTTATGTGAAAGGCACTCAGAAGCCAAAACTGGAACAATTGGGGCAAGAAAAGAAATATTATCTGATCTTAACCAATAGTATATAATAAATATTCATGAATCCATACTGATATAAATTAATGGTTAACTAAACAAATGCATGGGGACGAATAGACAGATATCCTGTACAGAATAATTCAAACGATTTATGTAGATATGCTGCCCTCAAGATGAATCATAACTCTCCACTCATTAAACGCATGAAAGGGGAGAAGAGAGTAACTTTACAGTGGAGAAACCTAACATAAACGACCTTAGCCAGGCGATCAAGGTCAACTTCAGCAGCCACACAGGTCATTTTAGGAAGATTTACACTTGACAGGATTTGATGAGAATAGCACTTCTCTTCTGTTGTCCCAGGAACTCAGAACCCTGGTCTAGTCATGAGAAACATCAGAGAAATCCCAACTGAGGACCATTCTACACCAGTTTTCCTCAGAACTGTCAAGGTTATCAAAAACAAGGGAAGTCTGAGAGACTGCCCAGCCAAGAGGCACCTTAGGAGACAAAAAGATGAAATGTAATGTGGTGTCCTGAATGGAATCCTGGGATAGAAAAAGCACTCTCAGTAAAAACTAGGGGAATCTGAATAAAAGATGGGCTTTGGTGAATCATATTATATCAGTATGGGTCTATTCACTGTTAACAAATGAACCACACTAATATAAGATGCTGTTCATAGAGGAAACTGGATGTGTAGTTTATGGGAACCGTCTGTCTTCATTCTGCACTTTTCTGTAAAGTTAAAATCCTCTCATTTAAAATGCTTTTTCAAAAACATTTTGTAAAAAACTATAGAATAAAACAAACATTCAGATATATTGGATTTCCTTCCTAAGAACCTAGAGTATCAAAATACACCTATCATGTTCTGATTCAGTTGTAAAACACTTCTTCTATTTTTTAAGATTATTTACATTATCTTCTCTACTCTAAAAGGGCTTTTTTAAGAATTCAAACGAAATCTTAGTATATCTAAACACTGTAATTGCCCCAAGTGTTGAAAATATAACATCTATGAATAACTTGCTCCTCAATTGGCCGCTTAGCATTTATCTTGGCACTTAACGTTTATATCACGTGTGAGCATATAAAAACTCTACTCATATAGAAATAAATCCTGCAAGTTGATTGTCAGAATGCCATAGTCAGGAAAACATTAGATTATTGGGAGCTGTGTGTTTACGTTCTGGGTCTGCAACTTACAATTACGTTATTCTTGGATAGGGGTCTTAAAGTATTTATATTTTAGTTTCCCCTTCTGTACATCAGAAATTATAGTATCTACACACATTGATTTGGCATTTGTTTGAGACAATACACAATAATTATGTATTCAGATGTTAAATATTACAATTATATTTGGGAAAAAAAAACCAATCTGATCCTTCTCCATCTTAGTAAACTCAGCCTTTGAGTTTCTGGATATTAGTCATGACAATGGATAAAGCAGAGAGCTGGAAAAATCAGAAGGGTAAATCAGTTACATTTCAAAGTAACTACTAGCTGGAGAAAAGCCTGTCTCCGGAAAGTGGGAAGAAGACAACATTGAAGGAACATAGAAGGAACATTTGAGGGCTCTGGAGAGAAAGGGAGAAGAAAAAAAGGATGGAAACATCTGCCTTTCATTGAGATACGTAAATAAGAGAGAAAAATATTATGGGGGTCTTTGATTTTAGACATAAGATTTTTCATTTAGGAAGCACAGTTATAGGACCTGTTTGAGGTAGCCTTTATTTTTCTTGTTGTGTCACAAGAAATTAGAGACTCTCGTAATAACAGATCTGAGAAAAAGGCTGCACGTGCTCAGTGTAATATGTGTCATCTCCAGAAGGAACGAGCATCCCATGTCTTTAGAGTCCATCCACACACAGGGGCCCCATCCCCGTTTCCAGGTGGCCGGCCCTCACTAAATGGCATTACAAGCTATGCATCACATGACCGTCTGCCCAATTATGACCCATCACATGCTCCGAGGACAAGATGAGAAGTGTACAATGCTCACCTCATTTCATTTTTAGGGCATAAATATCATGGGGGCACCAGGCATACTAGACAGGCATCTTAATTGCGGTGGGTCCACAGTTCCTAGGCAGAGATGTTTCACATAGATGCACAAACTTATGACTCACGGACGGCCCTGACAACTGTACAAGGAGGATTCCCATATGGAGAGGGGGTCACTGCTGACTCAGGAAGCATCCACACTGCATGCAAAATGGGCGCCCGCCAATTTTCTGGCTTCATTTAACACACGTCACATGCATGTGGCATGACTGTGTTGCTGACAGAGAAAGCATGGCTTTTGGTGACCATTTTCTGACCGGAAAAAGAAAAGAAAAAAGAAAACATTTTTTCTTCTCTAGCAGATTGGATCTAATGTGTCCAAAGGAAATAGTAGGTCTAGGAGAGCTGGGGGAGAGTGAAGCGTCCCTGTTCTTTCTGATAAAGGCTGGGCATTCATTCATGTACTTGGGAATGTTTGCAGAACAGGGCCCAGTCAATTCTGAATGAGCCAAGTCCAGAAGATGAGAACTCATCACGGAATTGTGCATTATTTTATTTTCCTGAACAGAAAAATAGAGAGTGCTACGCTGAGTATGTGACTGTTTCCTGGCCTTTTGTCTATATTGTTATCTTAGTACTTAGTATTTTTACCTTATTATTATATGTATTATAACATCTTTGCCAATAAGAATGTAAATACAATGAAAGAAACATAAATATTCTCTTTATGTCTCAAAAATCAAACATGGTGCTTTACAAACAACAAAAGTCCAATGACTGTTCTTATGTATGAATTGAGTAAAATGGTCGCAGCAAAATATAGCCATTCCATGGTTCTTCGACAGATGTTTCTTAAATTTTATAAGAAATTAAACTACTCAAAATTGTAACGACTTCAATACAAGTCATTGAAGGAGTAAAGCAGGAGGGTAAGTTCATCCTAAAGGCCTCCCCAACTGGCAACTCACTGAACAAACATTTGTGACTTGCCCGTGTTTATAATGCATTTTTTTTTCTAATCAGTATATGAACACACTTATAATAACGCTGGTGGGAAGTTCAAGCTCGCTCAATGTGACTAAGCTAGGAAAAAGGAAAGTCTTTGACACTGGTTCTCCCTCTGACAGGGAGCTCTCGTAGCCCCAAACTATTTCATTAGTTACTTTCCTGTTGGAAAAAAGAAAAAGTCTTACCGATGCTCCAGGGCTTGTCAGCGTGGGAGCTCAACTTTGGTGTCAGTGTTTACGCCTTTCCTCACTTTGGGCTATCAGCAGTGTTAAGACACATATTTGATAAGTGAAATCTGTCATAGTTTTAATACCACAGGGCTGCGTCGTCCAGGTGACGATCTGTAGGGTCCTGCACCGAGCATATGCCCGAGGTTATGATTCCAGGACTGAAGGCAGAGGACACGAAGGATGAAAAGGACATGCCACAGGATCCGCAACTGATGTGACCTCCGTTGTGGATGCCTGATCTGGAGGGAGGAGCAGAGATGTCGCATTTTCACTGTGAGTCATTTTGAGGGAGAATTGACAGTGACTAATATGGAAACACACAAGGGATGTAATACGTGGGTCTGTGATGGAGGCAACACCGGATTGGAGAGGTGGCCCCGCCACCTATGCCCTTCACATCTGTCTCCCCTCCTTGGGGATGAGTGTTTGCCAATTGATAAATTCCACATTTAGCCCCCCTCCTTCCTGCTCAGAACATGTGTGTGTGTGTGTGTGTGTGTGTGTGTAATAAATAAGAATGCATAAAAAGAGGGTAAACAGTGTCCTAAGATTTTCAGTTACTTAACCAGGAATATATAATTTATCTCTTCTTTGTCTAGGTAATTTAAACAATGACGATCCAAAGAGGAGATACCTCTAAATTTACTTAAATAGCACTTAGCTCAAATAAAATTGACTCCAAATTCTCCCATGCACATTCTTTTAAAATCAGTTTTATTGAGGTGTGATTTGCATACAATATAATACATGCACTTAAGAGTATCATTTGATGTGTTTTGATAAATATGTTCACTTGCTACTTTAGTTAGTATTTTCATTTTTATCAAAGTTATACATGGGCCTATGTTATAGGCTGAATTGTGTCCCCCCCAAATTTATATGTTGAACTTCTAACCCCTAGACCCTCAGAATGTGATCGTATTTGGAGATGGGGTTCTTAAAGAGGTGATTAAGGTAAAATGAGGTCAAGTGGGTGGGCCCTGATCCCATAGGACTGGGGTCCTTATAAGAAGAGGAGATGAAGACACAGACACACACACAGAGGGACAACCCTGTGAGGACACAGGGAGAAGGCCGGTGTCTACACGCCCAGGGAAGAGGCCTCAGGAGGACCAACCTGCCCACACCTGGACCGCGGACTTCCAGACTCCGGACTGAGAAATAAATTTCTGTTGTTTAAGGCACACAACCTGTGGTGCTTTGTTATGGGCGCCCCGTGGAACAAACACAGCACGGTTTAAAGAGGCAAAGGGTACTCAGGGCACTTCAGCCTTCTCTGCTCAGCAATTTTTTCTGTAATTCATCTCCATATACCATTTCATTTATAAATTAAGCAAAATAAACATTTTCATTGTTGTTTTATTACAGAAAAGTCAGACTAACCTCACACCACCTCACTCCCCCTATCATTCTAACACAGGGTCATACAGCCTTAGCTGAAATCAACACTCATTTGAACCCATTTGGCCAATTTTACTACTCTTCACCCTCAGACAAGCAGTACACTGTGATTACACTTCCTTTTCTGTGCACCTTTTGTTTTTCCTGGAATTAATAATTGTTTCCCCTTTCTTCCCTCCGCGCCTATTGGCATTTCTTCCAAACTCTCCACGGGAACGTCCCTCCAGATGCCCCAGAGGCAGCCAAACACATCAGGTGTCCATCTCTCGGCTTCTTCCTGCTATGGTACATCCTTCCTGGGACTTCCAGAGACGACTTCCAGTCCAGACTGGGCCATCTGGGGGCTTGCCACTCAGATGCCCTTTGAACTTTTCTCCTGTATTGGATGGTATTTTCAGGATTCTGTTTCCTCCTTACCATCTATCCCTCATTTATTGGAACAAGATTCTCAGTCATTTCACGAGAAGGGTATGTGGCAGATACACTTTCTCTGAGATCTATCATATCGTAAAATGTAGTTATTCTACCCACACGATCGAATTGGCTTCTAGCTTCCTGGACTGCTGTTAGAAGTCTGATGCTATTCTGATTTTTGATATTTGAACATGTATATTATTGTCCATCTGAAGGTTTTCAAATATTCTCCTAATCTTCGGATTAGGTACCTTGGTGTGGTCTGTATTCATTCATCCTAATAGATTCTTAGTGTGCAGTTTCAGTTTGGAAAATAAAGTACTTTAGTGTTAAGAAATAGTCTCTGATTTTGATAATAACTGATAAACGTGTACACACTGTTTCTCAGATCTGTCTTTCTGGAATTCCTATTAATTGGATACTGAGCCTCCTGGATTGATCTCTGAATTTTTATATTTTTTTTTCCTATTAGCCGTTGTTTTGACAGCGGTTAATATTTCATGAGAGATTTCTTTATTTATATTTTCAATATATGATAGTTATGTTAAACAGTGGTTCTATTTTATTTTCTAGGAGCTCTTTATTTTCTTATTGGAGAGTTTCTTTTATAATATTTCTTTTTTGTCATATAGATTCAATTCCTTCTCTTGCATCTCTGGGGATTTTTATATGCTTTCTAAAAATTATTCTGTCATATTTGCTTTTTACCTTTTATATATTTTGAGGCTCTATCATTAGCTGTAAAGACAATTTGAATTACGTCAGCTTTTTATCATAACATGTCTAGCAATACTTCTTGACTTAAATTCCAGTTTGTCTGATATTATTTTAGGTACCTCAGTTGTCTTGTATGAATGCATGCATATGAAAACTTTTTTCTGTCCTTTTCTCTCAACCTTCCTGTGTGCTTATATTTATGTGTCTTCCATGTAGGGAATCTAGGTGGTTTTTAGACACTCTGACAATCACTATCTTGCCTACAAATAACTGACGTAAACAACACCTGTACAGAAAAGTATCCAAATCACTCATCATTCTGGAACAGTAATCTTCAGTGTCACCACTGCCTAGGACCCATCATCTCCTCCCTGGCCTCGGTTTCTCCCGACAAGGGCTTCCCTTTCCTGAGATTTCACCTGAGTTTCAGTGTCCACAAGTAGTGCCCCCAGAGGTAAACTGTCTGGCAGGACAACATATCAAATGCCATTCCCAGCACTCTCAGTGCTCCCCCTGTGCCGTTTCTGTGATTTTCAGGATCACGCTCAGAGATTTGAGACATGTACTCATGCTGACATTTACCCCCATGATTATTTCATGCATCTGTGTCCATGCTTCAGTTCAATGGTTTCACTGTCGTGACTCATTTTCGTCAAAAACTGCATGAGTTTCATCCTAGTGGTGCCCTTCACACTTTGAGTCCAATGGCTTCTGATTTACCAAGGACCCCCATAAACTGAGAGCAGGAATGGCTCAAAACTCAGACCCCAGGCTTGCAAGAATCATAATCTTTCACTGGAATATCTTGTTTATTTAAATTTAGTACAGTTACTCATGCATTTGGATTAACATCGACCATTTTACTTCTGTGTTCAATTTCTTCTTCTTTTTTTTTTTTTTTTGTGGTACGCGGGCCTCTCACAGTTGTGGCCTCTCCCGTTGCCGAGCACAGGCTCCGGACGCGCAGGCTCAGTGGCCATGGCTCACGGGGCCAGCAGCTCCGCGGCATGTGGGATCTTCCTGGACCGGGGCACGAACCCGTGTCTCCTGCATCGGCAGGCGGACTCTCAACCGCTGCGCCACCAGGGAAGCCCTCTTCCATTTTTTTGATGTCCCTTTAACTCTTCCTTTTTTCCCTCTCCTGGATTATTATTATTATTTTTTTACTACTTTACATTTTCACTCTTAGTTGGTTACGTAAACATCATTTTACTATTCTTTCAATGATTACATAGATGTCACAGCATGCATCCTTGACTCATTAAAGTATAATAGGAATCAGAACTTTTAGCACGTCCCAAGCATGACAGGCCCTATTGAGAGTTGCTGACCCTAACTGAATTTTTATCTGTGAGAAATTCACAGTAATATCTTATTCACAATGTAAATCTAGAAATTAGAGTAATACAGAGAAGTCGATGGATCACATTAGGTCCTGAAAAAATGATGGATCTTTCCTCTTCCATTTTCCCTTTGTATAGCACTCACTTTCTCTGGGGTTTAGAACTTTAGGAATCCTAGTTTACTTGCCTTGAGTATCATTTTGTTTCCTTCATAGCATTGTTTTATGTAGTCTTTGTGGTTGTGATTTACACATGGTTCTGCGTTGTCGTAGATTTTTGAGGAAGTCTATATTTGCATTTATGTAAGTATAGTTATTTGATAATAGAATATACTCAACATATAGGTATAGCAATAAACTATATAGTAAAGATACATTTTTTGAAATAAATGATTTATTTTCTGAATTGCTTTGTGTCAGAGAGACATGACCTCACAGACCTTTTATCTGCAAGAGCAGAGGTATTATATGTACGATCTCAACCCTTTCTCTGCATCCCACCACTCTTAGATCCTTAACAGTTATCTTGGCTTGCAGAATATATTTAAAATTTAAATTCAATTGAACAATAATCTAAGTTTTAAATGTTGCATAATATTTATTTAGATGTAATCTTTTCTCAGACGAAATAGAGGTAGTAAAGCCAAAAGCAAGAGAGATCATATATTTTGTTGTTTCTGCAACTACTTTAATTGCAGAGAATTACTTTTTGTATTCTTAAATATCTTCCTTCCAAGAAGCCAGTTTTATTTACTGTTTTTTTTTGAAAAAGAAAGTGATATATATATTTATTTATTATTATTATTTTCAATAGATCTTTAATGGAGTATAAATGCTTCACAGCACCGTGTTGGTTTCTGCATTTGACCCTTAAAACCCTCACTTTTCAGTTAGGGAATCTAAGTCCACCTAGACAAAGCGATTTACTAAGGGTATATACGTATTTACTTCCACGGTTGGGAATGGACTCCCTTACTCCTATGAGATAATTTCTCACCATCTCCTAGTAATATCCAGTCAAAAACTATACAGACTGCCTTCACCCTGCTTCTTCCACAAATCAAAAAGTTGACCTTTGGGATCTGTTGAGATAAATTTATTTGGCTCATGTGCAAAGATTTTCCATTCATGCCCATGGCAGCATGTGTAGGTTCACAACAGGCACACTTAGTTACAAAAATGCTAAATCAGCTTCACTTTTACTTCCAAATCCCTCCTACTCTATCTGCCCTTATCTCAACTTATGGCAGCCATTGTTTCACTGCTTTTATAAGATAAGATGTATTAAGTATGAAATTTTAGACATTATTTAATCTGTCCATGACTTTGTTTCTTCTTCCATGTAAACAGGAAAATATTGGTACTTACCTCAGGATATTATTATGAGCCTCATATAAGTATCAGACATGTCTTATATAGCTCAATAATTTTGTAGGATGAATATCTATGTGTGCTTCCAAAATTTTCCTGATAGTTAAATGTTTCCCAACAGGCCATTCCTTTGTTCCCTGTTTGAAGCAAAGTAAGAATTACATATGGCTTCAGAATAGGAATGTATTCACCTCCTCTTAGAATGGTGATCAGACAGTCGGAAGAAAGGACCCATCAGACTGTTGATCTTAGGTGAAAGATGCCAGACATTTGAATAGTGTCTGCGAGCATCTACCAGCTCCTTGGCACGTGGAAAGAGAGAACAATCCTACCATAAACTCCGTAGATAGTGTAGAGAACCAAGCTGAATTGATGCAAACTGTTTGCAAAGAAAAAGATAAGAAAACCAAAGGTGCAAAAGCAGACTTAAAATTGATATTAGACGCAGTAACCATAGAGTGTCAACAGTGCAGAAAATTGATAAACCTTGTGGAGACAGAGGCAGATCTATGGTGAAGATATTAAAGTTAAAACTCCAACAACCCCCAACTGCAAAGCCAGCTCCCGTGAACGAGCAAGTCACTGGGAATTAAAACCACACTGGTAATCAAAGAAATGCAAATGGAGAAAACTGAGATTCCATTTCTCATTAATCGGATTTGCAATAAAGAATGTCTGACATAGTGAGTGTTAGCATGAACGAACAGGGAAAAGGAACTCTTAAAACTTACTGATGGTAAAATCACCTTGGAGGGCCATTCTGCAATGCCAGTAAAATTGAGGAATACAGCAAATCCACTCCAATGTTTCTAGAAAATTCTGAGTTTCTAGATAACATTTTCATGTGGGCATACTAGAATTATGTAAGGATAACACTTTAGCTTTATTTGTGATAGGAATGATTGGAAATGAGATTATTATCTTTCAGTAGGGGGACAGAAGAAATTGTGATATTTTTATACCAATGTTATGTTAGAATTAACGTAAGGATTCAGAATATATTTTAAAAATGGAGTCAACTAAATTTGATGTTGGATTGGATATGTACTGCAATGGAAGGAAAGAAATCAAGGACTGTTTCAAGGTTTTTGCTCTGAGAAGATGGAAGCATGCAGTCCCCTCGCTGAACGGGGAAGAGCAAGTGAGGAGGCTGGAAAGTTAGGATTTTATCTTCAGGCGTGTTAAGTCACATTGAGTGTATGTGAAACCCCTAGGGAAGCTGTAGTTGGTCTCTACTTGAGTTGGCTATGTAAGTCTGGATTTCATGGAAAAGATCAGGAGTAGAAGTATAACTTTAGGGATTATTAATGTATAAATGTTAACAAAACCACCAGACTGGATGTGATCCTCAAGGAAGTGGAGATGGGAGAGGAGAAGTGATTAGTTATGAACTTGGGGAATTCTATATTAAACGTTCAAAAGAAAAACAGAAATGTGTTTTCCTGGAAGCCAAAGGAGGAAAGTATTGACAAAAGAAGTGAGTTACCAACTATGTCAAATATCATTGATAGAATAAAGGCAGAAATTGACCATTGACCTTCTAAAAGTATGGGTCACTGGAAACTTTGACAAAGCTTGTGTTTATGGAGTGGCAGAGGACACCAATCTAATCAGAGAGGTTTAATAAGAATAGGAGGAGACCCCAAGAGGGAGTTTGTCTTCCGCCAAGGTAAGCAAAGAAATATGGCCGTGAAAAAGGCAGTGGGGATAAGAGAAGATTTTACCCTTGTTGTTTTTGATTTTCTTTTTCTTTCCATTTTTTTGTGTATTTTTTAAACAAATGCATTGTGATTTTAGATATCGGGGGGAAGTCATGACTCAGAATTTTTCAAGTTTCAGAAGTTTTGTGATCAGTGCAAGATTGAAACTGAGGCACAAGATAGTAGAAAATACATGTGAAATAGTTTAATACAGATTCATGATCATTCAGTATTAGACTCCAGGGAAATATCTAATATAAGTTTAAATGTATTTGAACTACCTCAAATAAAATGATATACAGGCGCACATAAGTTATTTCATTCTTCCAATGTAACTTTTATGATTTAAAATTGAAATAAATCACATGAAATATAAGATTGCTTTTTCACAGTCTTTAAAAAATGGCTCATTTTAAAGCTTTTCTCCACTAACGTGTATTAATTAAATCTCTCGCAGAGATTGGAGCAGAGTGGAGAGGGTGTGTTTAGTGGGTCTGTTGGGAAATATATGAATAAATCTTTACATATAAAGCGTTGAAACTTAAGGGCCTCCAACATCAAACCAGAGTGTAAGCTGTGATGAATAATGATACATAAACTACCTTCCACAGCTAGTACTGAAGACACCACTTTCCCTCAAAGGAATTTTACATTGTAATGAAGATACACAACACTAGGATTCCAGGTCTGTGTTCAGTTCTGGCTTCCAAGCATCTGTTGGAAAATACAATGGAAACAAAATTCCAATTTCTCTGCCACTGTGAAATATAACCACAGAGTTGTCAGCAATGGAAACCAAAATCCACATTTGCTCTCAATCATCTGAATGTTTGGAAAGAGATGGCAAGATGAAAATGAGAAGATATTCATTTTTTATACAAAATCTGAAATTCCCTTGTAACTAACATCTCATCTCACAATCTTTGAAGTAACTGGCTGGATTTTAATTCTATCTGGTTGGTGTTAAACCCCTGCTTTCTAAATTGAACTATATTTCAAGAATTAAAAAAAAATAATACCACCCATACTTTGTGCAATAACAATAGCAAAGTGTATTATCAAAAAAGAAAAATTGAGACTTAAATAAAATACATACCAACATGAGGAGACCTGAAGTTTTGTCTTCATGATGGTGACAAATATTTCTTGTATTACATACAAATCCCGTTTGTGTGAGAACTGACATTTCAGTCTGCCTGAATCTTACAAATTCATCTGGGACTGAAATAATTCATCCTTTGGAAAGTTTATCCTAAAGCAAGTATATGTGTCATAAGATTGCTTTGGGGGTGTGAATCTATATAATATGTACAAACCACAACTTTAGTTTTGAACTCATGTAATTAGCTTCTCTCACAGATTTAGTTCCCAGAATCTGTCTTCCTACAGTCAGCCCCCGAATCAAAAAGAAGTTGTGCAAATGTAGAGTAACATTTTAGGCTATGCAAACATTTGGCTTCAACTGGCTTTGGATAAATAAGGAGGACACACTTCTATCCATGTCGAGACAGATTCTATTTTTCTCAGTTGTTTTAATTCATTTAAACCCAGACCACCAGGATTTGTTGATTGGACTCATTTTCTTAATTTCTGTGTTATGAAGAAAGTGGTATTACATGAAACATGGAAATGAGCAGGGAAGACATTGCTAAATTTATGGAGCTGGACTAATTCTTCCAGCACATCATAGGCCTACAGGTTACAGGCTGGGTTCCAGAAGGCAGATTCTAACCCAGATCAGCATGAGGAGGGGTGTTACTGGGTTCTTTTGTGGGAACCTGGGAAGAGTATTGGTCTTAATGGCAGCCTCAGCCTTAATCTAACGGAGAGTTCCGAGAATGGGATAAATCAATAAATCCAGAGATTTTCTGAGCTGAGGTGTCTCATATCGCCATGCCCTTCAGTCATTCGGATCTGAGCCACCCTGGGACGGCAGCTCTTTGCAGCTGAGGCAGTTTCTGAAGATGGGTGGCCACCAAGGCTGTCTTCCAGACACGTCCTGAGCAGCTGGGGTAATAAACTCCATTCCTGAAGAGGACCCTGCATGGCTCCATAGTCCACCCGTTACAACCATCTGATACACTCTGTGTTGATTCTTGGAAAAGTTCCTGCGGGATTCTGGTGGGTCTCTCTTCCTGAGGGAAATACAGAAGAGAAAGGCTGGGGAAGAGCTGAAGCCCTGGATGTTGCCGCCCTTGGGGTCCCAACTCTCCTCCTCACCTTCTTCCTCTAGTCTCCCTACTGTGTCTTCCTCGTCCTCAGTTACCACCTCCGCTGCCTCGTGGCTTTACCTAGCATGGAACATGTGGCTCTCAGATGCTGGCCAGGTGCTGTGCTTGTTCCTTTGTGATGGGGGGTACACTGTGCAGTGTCTGTCTTTATTGTGCAGGGCATGTCCTAATAACTAATACTTCTCTAACGTGGTGGGTTCCTTCTGGGGCTCACGTATCTTCTCAATGCTCCTATGGACCAGCCACTGCTTGTTTCTCTGTGTCACCAAGGTGGTGAAACTGTGTGCCATTTCGTGGGGTCACACTGGTTCAGTTCCCTATAGACTGTGTCCTGGCAGAAGCGTGAGAGTAAACACAGTCCTGAGGCTAGATTGTAAATGCATCCTCTTGTGTTATCTTTCAACTGCATGAGTACTTTCTGA
Organism: Grampus griseus; assembly: GCF_964374135.1. Classification (NCBI taxonomy): domain Eukaryota; kingdom Metazoa; phylum Chordata; class Mammalia; order Artiodactyla; family Delphinidae; genus Grampus; species Grampus griseus. The sequence continues at coordinate 148,930,985 of NC_139018.1, forward strand.
TTTTCTCTTTAGATGGGAATGGAAGAGAATGAATCTGCTAGCTCAAGGGCTGCAAACCTAAGGCAGCAACTGCTCTGGGACCTGTCTGGTCTTTTCAGAGGCCATTTCATGGAGTCAGTGGTATGTTGGTGTCTACCACACCTGTAGCTCTTAGGTCAGTAATTTTTTACTTTACCCCTTTAGGATGTAATACTGTTTTGGGTGTATCACTTTGACTGGGAGAAGGAAGTCTTTGAGGCTTCCACTTGGCCTCCCTAAATATAAGAGTTGTCAACCCACAAGTCAAGGAACAGACGTGAAGGTTGTTTCAACTGCCAAGTACATTTGGGAACCAGGGAAATGACCCAGTGGGAACCACTGTGAGCTGCACATGAGTCAGGGCTCCTTTTATCCAGTGGCCTTGAGGTGGCCCCACTCTGCAATGTCACTGTACTTCTTAAGGTGTCATTGGCAACAAGAACTTGGTGTAAAGCAGGGCTCGAAGCGTTTGACTCTCCCCCTTTCCCCAGAGCACAGTCTCTCAAGTAAAGACACTGGAAGGACTTGGAGACTAACTGCCATGATGCTTTCCTGGGAGCGGTGAGCACTTAACCTCTCCTCAGGCAATGGGTTTTGCATCTGAAGACTGGATTCACATGGAAAATGGCAAAGGCTTGTGACTTTTAATGGGGTGACTGTCCTATCCCTCCTGACCATACCTCCTTTACCTACATAACTTGTACAGATCGAGGCGTAGTCCTTGGTGGGTGCCTCTAGGGATACTGCATTTTATCCAAAACCTCCATAACCCCCTGTGGATTGAAGCTGCCATTCCAATCTTTCTGGGCTTCATAATTATTTAATCTATCTGGCTTGTGACAGTGATGCACCAGAGTTGGCTTCTATTTTTTCGGCATTCAGTCATCCTATTGCTGCCTATAAGACTGGTTTAAGACTGCGCCTCCTCCCATTAGCCCAGCCTGTGGAAGAGACCCACCATAGCACTTCCTGGTGATGCTGGACCCTATTCATTGGTGTGTTCTTTGCTTTGTTATGCGGTGCACCTCCAGCCTGTTGTCCGGCCATAGTCTAACTGCTCAGCCAATTCTGCTTCTGAGAACCTCTTTACTGCCTTCCTCCCACACAGGTGGGTCTGGGCATTTCTACCTTACCTAGCACATGCCATCACTGTTTTCCACGATGGGTACTCCCCATCTCTTGGGGTCCTTGCTGGGGTGTTAAATCCTCTGTCTTGGAAGAGTTCTCCCAATATATAAAAATCTTTCATACGCAATATTATGATTTCCTTCCCTTTGTCAAGCACGTTCAGAATCCGGTCCTATGTGTACCTATCTGGGTGCTACCGGTCAATGTTGGCTCGGCCTCATGGCTCCGATGGGTATAATCTCTGCAAGAAGCAATCCATGGGCTCCTCGGCAGAGCCAGCGAGGAGTTCTGGAGCTGGGATAACATGCTATGTGCACCATCCTGAGTTGGGGGGAAGGGGGCCAGGCCTTTAGTCTCCCTTTGACCAATCAGAGAGCGGGAACTGCCCAGAAGAGGCGTGGTCTTCACCTGCTAGACCCATCTAGGGCCTGACGGCTGATGGCTGTCTGTAGGCATCGCTCCCAGCAGGTAGGTAATAACAAGCCCATCATCCCCCAAAACGAATCTGGACAGCGCTTCCCCACAACCACCAAAGTGCATGGTAGCTGCTACTAATTAACTATCTCACCACTCTTCACTGATTTCCTAGGAGTACTAGCCGCCCTTAATCTCTTCTCTTTATTAAATGATTCAAGAGCCCTTAATTGCTATCTGTCTTCATTATGGCGCTTAAATCCCTTCCTCAAAATGGTTTCGCAGCTTCTCTCTAAAATCTCACAGCACATCTCCAAGAATCATCACCTTATTTTACCATTACATTGTAAAAGAGGCCAGCAACTCTTCTCTTAAAGACAACAAAACAAATAAGAGTAGGTGGTAATTACAGTTATATGTTTTTTTAATAAGAGGGGATTCAGTACTTGCATTACTGTGCTGATAGCTTGGAATGGGGCCTTGTTTTCGGCCTCTTAAGAGGTGTGTCCATTTTCAGTCAGGCAGACCTGCAGAGACTGACGATAACTTTTAGGCAACTGTCTCAAAGTGACATTAAAACCCATTTGAATTAAATACATACCTACTGAGCAATGTTGAACACTAGAAATTTCATAGGATTCAATGTCATCGTGAAATTGTGAAATTGATGTTTCCTTTTTTTTTTTTCCTTTTTTCAAAGCACAAGATTAAAATAAGCTTCGCTCTAAGGTAGCTTAAATATGAGTTTCCCATTCACTGTGGGAAACCTTTGTGACAGATATTATTGTTCGAGGTACATATTAAGAGAAATAGTTAATACTGCAAAGGCCTCTGGCTAAACTGCGGTTGTAGGATCATAAAACCTCTCCCATTTACAGAAATAAATTACATTATGCTTCTTTCTCCTGTTTTATAGCTGAAAATACCATGTTTTGGTAGACAAACAACAAGCTATCAGCCTGTCCCCACTGGAAGTTTCTGACAGATGCATGATAAGAGCATCTATCACAGCTGAGAAGGGGTTGTGTCAGGATATCTTCTCCTGGGGGGCTATTAGTCCCTGATCTGAGATATACTTTGGGGGGAAAAGAGAGGAAAATAGGAGGCACTGACATGAGAGCCATTTATCACCTACTGCTGTGTGTAGAATAAAAGGATCCTCTTTCAAGATAGTCTATTATCTGCGGCTTCATGCTGTCATATGTTTTTTTCAGTAGTCAATAAATTGCTGAAGGCAACATTTGGAGAGTAAGTACTGTTGTACGTCTAACTTTATATATTGTTCTTTCATTTACAGCAGAATTTGCCCATTTTTTTGAAGAACTTAGTATAGACCAGGAGGTATTATTTTTACTTACCAGATCATTTCATTGATGATGGTTTACCAAGTTTATTGTTGTAATGAATAAACCAGCGAAACATACACATTTTAAAAAATCTTCTCCCTGCCTCAAAGTGCTAAACAAATACACAAGCACTTGCAAGCGTGTTGCTTCGTTATCCCTGTCATTGACTCTCATTTCTGTCTTAATCTATGCCTTTCTTCCGTCAGTGTTCACCATCTGAGAGCCTATAAACCATGCATTAATTGGTGTTAAAAGCACTGCTTTCTTCTGACACCAAACCCTTGCCTGGATAACTGGGAATTAGTTCCTAAGCTCCATTTTATAAAACCAGGTGGAGGAAAACAGGGTAAGCAATCATTCAAGAGTGTTTACAGGTAAGGAATTTTCAACCACCTTTGTTCTGCCCAGCCAGGCACCCACTAATTTATTAGGGACCAGATCAATAACCTGAACTAGATTGCTGTGCTTAACTTGAATCGAATTTATGCCATGTTTACAGCTGTTTTCTCTGATAGCATCCTTGGAGGAGATGAACAGTTAATCTAATGTGTTTTTGCCACCATTTTGCATGTGTTGATTGCTTCAATGACTTCCTAGAGATTCTTTATAGTAAGCCCAAACTCATAGCCAGAAATCAATCGGAGCAGCACTTTATTTCTCTCTAAAGGATATAGAAAACTTATCAGAAACAAAATAGTGCCTCTTAACTGTGGTTAGCCTTGGGCAATGTATGTCCGTCAGGCTCAAGCAAGCAACAGTGAAGAGTATTATTCACCGCAGCATCACTGCAGAGAGTGTAATAGTGTCCAGTGCAACAGATGCCTGCAAATGGACTTGCCTAGAACATTGCATATTTACTAAACCACAGTTTCTCTGCATCCGGAGTCCTGACATGGCTTACCTGGGTTCTCTCCAAGACTGCAATCAAGGTGTCAGACAGGACAGGGTTCTTATCTGGAGCTCAATGATGGAAGGGTTCCCTTTCAAGTTTATTCAGTCATTTAGGCAGGATTCATGTCCTTGAGACAATAGGACTCATGACTCCTTGCTTTCTCAAAGCCAGAATGCAGAGCAAGAATCTGGAGTAAGGCTGCTAGCAAGATGGAACCCTACGTAAAATAATGCTGTCACGGCAGTGCCAGCTCATCACCTTTACCACCACAGTCTATTGGTTGAAAGCAAGGCACAGGTTGGTCCCAGACTCCAGGGGAGGGGATGATGTGAGGATGTGGACACCGAGAAGTGGGGATCGTGGGCACCACCTTGAAGTCTGTCTGCCACAGTCCACCTTCTGCCTCAAATGATTCACTTCCTTCCCCGTGCAAATGTAGTCACTTTCCTCCCAAAGTTCTCAGGAGTTTCATCCCACTATAGCATCAACTCAAAATCCAAAATCTCATCATCTAAGTCAGGTCTCAGTGCAGATGACACTTCTGGGTGGAATCAGTTAAGTACAGCTCCTGGTAAGTACAGCACAATTCCTCTTCTTCTGTGAACATGTGAAAGTAGAGAAACAATTTATCTTCCCATCCCACCCAACATGCAATGGTGGGACAGGCTTATGGTAATAGCTATAGATGTGGCAGGTCAGAAAGAAGGAACATGGCAAGTAAAAAGGAGTCGCCAGTCTATAGCAGTTTTGAAGTCCAGCAGGACAAATGTTGGGAGCTCCTTGATTAAATTCCAAGACTTGGGGATAATTCTTCATGACTCTGACTCTTTCTTCTGGAATATAGGCTCCTCCCTCCGAGTCAGATAGATACACATACAATTTCCTGGTAGTTACACTATGCTGGCAGTATAACCTGGAAATAAAACCACTACCATCACTTAGAAATAATTTTGTTAAGTAACTAAATAAAATTAGAATAAATTATTTTTCAACCTTATACTTCTGAGGTTATTTCTTAGTAGCAATATCAAAGAACTTACGTTCTGCCAAGTTGAAAATGAATAAAACTAGCCAAAATTATAAACACTTCAATTTTTCTAGAAATTTTGAATGCCTGGAACTATTCCTCTGAATGATAATTTGCTAAGCTGTCAGACAATTTAAAATCATAATCCTCAAAATATTAGTAGTCAAACATGGACATTTAGTAGTCAAATGGACATTTAACTGGTTCTCTTAATAAAATACTTAGGATTTACAACTCTGAAAAAGATACTATGCCTATATTTACAAAGTGACACGGAGAATGAAGCAATTATTTTTATTCAAAAGAATCTAGAAAACTGTATTAAAGGAGAAGGAGTTTTCTTCCCAATAACATAGCTAGAGGATGGACATTTCCTCAAAAGGAAAGTGGATGCTTTTACCAAGAGAGGGAAATAGAGCATACATGCCAATCACTACCAAGGTACTTTCATGGAGTGTCTGGGTAGAACAAGATCTAGGGGTTACCAGACTCTTGAAAAGATGTGGGAGAAAACATAATCTTGACACAGGAGCTAACAGAGCAGTGCTGTCCTCGGGGGGAAGCCAGACCCCAGCTAGGACTGCAAGTAGAGGAAATGTCCAGAGCAAGAGTCAATGAGTATGTTCCCCGAGGAATTTTATAGGAGTTCTGAGGTGTCAGGTCAGGCCAGGGCTGTATCCAAGAGTCTGGAGGGTGAGTCTGGGAGGATTTGTGTTTTTGTCAGTGGAACCACTGCTGACTGTTTCAGAGAAGATGGACAAGCAGTTCCAGTGTCACAGTCCCAAAGGCTTTCTAAGGCTGTACCTGTTCCCCCAGCCCGCAGCCTCCCGGCTGGATGGTGAGCACATGCTGGACAGGTTCCTACTTCAGGCTTCCTAGAACATTAGGGATCCCGCTGACAGGCTCTCCCTCCCACATCAATGTGATCACACCTTTGAAAAGCCTGGAAAATATTGGTTTAACAGGTCCCCAGATACCCACCAGTTTCTCTATACATATAAATAGAAGCTCAGAAATAACTCACAGTATATCAGATCTGGCATCTTTTTAAAAACATTTCAATTGGGGTATAGTTGATTTACAATGTTGTGTTAGTTTCAGGTGTAGAGAAAAGTGAATCAGTTATACAAGTATATATATGATATATGTACATGTATCCATTTTTTTTTTCAGATTTTTTTTTCCCATAGAGGTTGTTACCGAATATGGGGCATAGTTCCCTGTGCTGTACAGTAAGTCCTTATTAGTTATCTATTTTATCTATAGTAGTGTGTATATGTCAATCCCAATCTCCCAGTTCACCCTTGAGAGAGAAGACAAATAGTGTTACTCACAAAAGGAGGGAAGGCAACTGGAAGTATGACGATTGGTTCCTGTAGGAGAAAGATTCCTTTAAACATCATTATGCTGTTTAAAGGGTTTTTCTCAGTTGCTTCAAGGTGTCCAGTGGTGTGTGTGTGTGTTTCTATTTAGAATGTTCTTTCTCTCTATACATGACTGGTTCCTTCTCATCTTGCAGGTCATCAAGTAACTTTCTTCTATTCCAAGAAGCCCTCTCTTAACACTCAATGTGTAACAAAAATATATAGTATTATTAAACTGTGCAAATGTTTAAGCTTTTTAAAAAGGATGTGATACTATATATGAACATATTATATATGTATTATCTATTAGGATTTGCTTTTTCATTCAGCACTGTGCTACTAAGATTTATACAAGCTTTTGCACAGTTACTCATTTTAACTGCTCTATAGTATTCTATAATGTGATTATATTTGATTTGTCCATTCTCCTCTCAGTGGAAGTTTTTCGGGTTTTTGCAATTACTACTCTGGGTAAGTAATCAAGGAGTGAGGTTCCCTGGCCATGCAATCTGCATATATTTAACTTCACAAGACAGCACCACATTTTACTGCAAAATGCTTTCACAAAAGTTCACTATCCCTAGTGATGTATGAGACCTGACTGATTCACATCTTTTCTATAACTTAACATCATCACACTTGTTACTTTGCCAAAGAAATAGGTGTAAATAATATCTCATTGTGTTCTCCATTTCTATTTGTGAGATATCTATTCATGCCTTTTGACCATTTTTCTCTTTGGTTTTGATTTTTCTTATTTATTTTAGGAGTTCTTCCTGTATTTTACATACCAGTCCTTTGTGAGTTATACATCTGGCAAAGACCTTCTTGTCTTCTTGATTTTTTTTTAACATCTTTATTGGAGTATAATTGCTTTACAACGGTGAGTTAGTCTCTGCTTTATAACAAAGTGAATCAGCTATACATATACATATATCCCCACATCTCCTCCCTCTTGCATCTCCCTCCCACCCTCCCTATCCCATTCCTGTAGGTGGTCACAAAGCACCAAGCTGATCTCCCTGTGCTATGCGGCTGCTTCCCACTAGCTATCTATTTTACATTTGGTAGTATATAGAAGTCCATGCCACTCTCTCACTTCGTCCCAGCTTACCCTTCCCCCTCCCCATGTCCTCAAGTCCATTCTCTACATCTGCGTCTTTATTCCTGTCTTGCCCCTAGGGTCTCCAGAACCTTTTTTTTTTTTAGATTCCAAATATATGCGTTAGCATACGGTATTTGTTTTTCTCTTTCTGACTTACTTCACTCTGTATGACAGACTCTAGGTCCATCCACCTCACTACAAATAACTCAATTTCGTTTCTTTTTATGGCTGAGTAATATTCCATTGCATACATGTGCCACATCTTCTTTATCCATTCATCTGTCAATGGACACTTAGGTTGCTTCCATGTCCTGGCTATTGTAAATAGTGCTGCAATGAACAGTAGGGTACATGACTCTTTTTGAATTATGGTTTTCTCAGGGTATGTGCCCAGTAGTGGGATTGCTGGGTCATATGGTAGTTCTATTTGTAGTTTTTTAAGGAGCCGCCATACTGTTCTGCATAGTGGCCGTATCAATTTATTTTTATCTTTTCATTTTCTGAATGTGTTCTATAGATAGAAATTCTTGCTTATAATGGATTTGTGTTGGTCAGTCTTTGATGTTTATACACTTGTGCTTAAGGAAGTCATAAACGTTAACAAAGATTATATATATAATATATATGATATACATATATAACCTACATGTAATATATATGACTTTTTGTCTTTAAAATTTATCATTTTGCTTTTGACATCAAATTATTTTTCCTGTGGGAATTGATATTTATAGTGCAGGGTAGGAGTCTCATTTTTACTTTTTCTACATGGATAATTATTTTTTCCACCTCTATTTTCAAGAGCTTCTGTTCTTTAGTAATCTGTCTTATCATTGTTGTCATACATTAAAAGTTCAGATATATTTCTGGTCTCTATGATGTGTATCCCTGTGTTACTGCTACCATACTGGCTAATCAGTAGGACTAATCATTTTAAAGTAATTGTTTTTATTCAACTTCTTTCAAAGAGTCTTACTGTTTTTGAATTTTGGACCTTATATATAAATTTAAGAAATGACTTGTCAAGTTTCACATAAACACGTATACACAGATCATGACATACATGTACACAAACTAGATTTGGCTAATTTAGGCTTCAAATTATAAAAAATCTACATGTCAATTTGGGAAAAATGACAGCTTTAGGGAATTATAATTTTGTATCCATGCAAGTAATATATAACTGTATATTTAGGCTTAATTATTGTTTAGAAAAGTTTTATAATTTTCAAAGTAGGCTTCAGCATATTTTTCAAATTTATTCCTGGAAATGTTCTATTTTTATATAACTATTGCAAATAGTAGCTTTATTAAAATTGTTCAGTTTAATCATTACTGCTATTGCAAATAAGGTTAAACATTAGTTTCTAACATTTAAGCATTACGAATTCACATACAAATGAATGGTTTTATTGTCTTTGAAAATTTGGAAGATCTTCCTAGACCAGCCATCATTCCTGGGTTAATACAGTTGTCATCTATGTCGTGAGGCTGTCCTGTGAAATAGGATGTGCTTCTTCACCTTGTCACAGGTTCCACTCCTTTTCACTTATTTTACTCCTGTCTATTCTAGTGACTCTTTAGTCTGGCTGTAGTGAAATAGTTCAAAACACACACAGAGGAAAATTAAGCTTCTAAACACAGGAGTGACTCTGTAGATACCTTGTTGCTTCTAAATAATTACAGAAAGCATTTTAATAAAATTTGTTTAATGCCATTTAACAGTTGAGACAGTTAAGTAACCTGAGAATAGTTTATCCCCTATAGCCAAGAAAAGTGTTGATTTTTGGTTTTGTCTTCAAAGATTCCCTGCAGCCTTGAGGTTTGTTTTGCTCTTAGCTGCCTTGCGATATTAATCTATTGGAATCAACTCTCATACTCCTGTCAGCTACATAGATGAAGTGCTCCCAAAGCTTGACAGTGAATTTGAAAACTCCAGGTTTTGGAGAGAGACTTTCTGGACTGGCTGCCAGTGCAGTTGCCAACTAATTAGTGCTGCCATTGTTTCAACCAATTGGGGAGGGGGCTGAAGAGGAGGAAAGAGCTTGTAGGGTTCTAGTACCTAACCAAGAATCTTTACAACCCAATGAGGAGTACGAATCCAAACTCTCTTTTTCCTCTTGGTTCTGCTACTCTGCAAAATCTGAAATTTAAAGATATTATTTATATTTCTTTGAAAGACATGAAACAGTAGGAAGCTGATTTATGGAAGGAAGCTGAGAAATACTGATTGGCATGTAGTTACTATTTCCAAGGTATAAAATGCTTTCCTCTTTAAATTGTTCACGTGTGTGTGTTTACAAAATTTTCAGGTAATAGATATGGGAAAACGGAAGTTAGAGGGGTTACGTAACTTACCCGAGGTAAGGTAACATAGCCGGATAGTGACAAAAACCAGGATTCAGTCATCTTCCAAATGCCTTACTTTTTTTTTTTTTTTTTTTTGTGGTACGTGGGCCTCTCACTGTTGTGGCCTCTCCCGTTGTGGAGCACAGGCTCCGGACGCACAGGCTCAGCGGCCATGGCTCACGGGCCCAGCCGCTCCGCGGCATGTGGGATCTTCCCAGACCGGGACACGAACCCGTGTCTCCAGCATCGACAGGCGGACTCTCAACAACTGCACCACCAGGGAAGCCCCCAAATGCCTTACTTTTTATACTAAGTGTAATTTCCTAGATTTATTTTCAAGCTAGATTTTCACTGTGATCCTCTCAATGACTGACATGGGAAACTAAAGGCATGTTTGTACAGAAAGTACTTGTTTGCCACTTTGAAAAGACAGTTGAACCCTCCCCCAAATAGATGAAACCAGATGCTGTAGAGTGCGATGTTGTGCACGGGTGCTCGTCTCTCTTACTCATGGTATAATGCAAATGCGTTTTTTTTTTTTTTTTTTTTGAGGCCATTTCTAGCATGCTGTTATTTATGCATTTAAAATTTCATAGTAGCACAGAAAAGTTTGGTGTTTGCCAACAGACTGATATTATCTGGAGGATTAATCTTATGTTCAAAGCAGGTTCTGTTGCATTTTCAGATTGCTGAAAACCCACATTGCTTTTCTAAAGCCTGTTTCTTTCCAGTGTGTACAGTAGCAGAGACCGGCATCACAGGGTGCCAGGTAATTTAGGGAGTTAGCAAACCATGAATTTTCAGCTAGAGCTACTTTGTGCAGTTGGCTCCATCCTCATACAGCTCAAACCCATCTTGCTAAAACAAACATTTTAGGTCATCGAATCTACGGGAAAAAAATCTATTTAAAAAAATTTCCAACTGGCTCGAAGGCTAGTAGTTTTCACCTTTTGTGTTCGTGCAATAATTTAGAATATACTGTCTAATTATGTGCTGTCCTAGCCAAAGCCACTCAAGGGGACAATGATACAATATAAACACAACAGGGATCTGGAGGTGCTTTGGCCAAGAAAGTCATTATCAGAGGCTCAGGAGGAACTGGGGGTCTGCACACCTGTGTCTGTGCCGTTGCCAAGCAAAAGAGTGATCCAAATGCAGAACTGAAGGATGCCATTATATATTACAAAAGAAGTCGTCTCACCAAAGCCACGCTGTTTGAATGTAGCACATTGAACACAATGAAATTATTGACTTTTTTTGTAAATACAGAACCATGATCTTATAATCAACAAAGTTATTAGAAAAATTCTGAGAACACTTTTTATCGTAAAAAATTCAGCTTCATAAAATACGCTTCTTTTTTAGATAGGCAGTGTTCAGAAACTCACAGGAGAACAGTATTTTTATCAAAGGGAAAATGAAGAGTTATGTCCTGGTATCTTCATGCCATCTGTAATTAATTGAAGATTACTTATTTTAGAATTTAAGAACACATTAGCATTATGGCATATTTCTATATTATTAGTTACTCTCTAATCACTTTAGATTTTAGAAAGTTCGAAAATGGTACAAAGAAATCCCATATATCTTTACCCAAATTCTAGAGTTGATAGTATTTTTACCCCATATCTGCTTTATCATTTCTCTTCCTATATAGCCATAGTGTTTTCTATGAATCATTAAAAGGAAGTTGTAGACTCACACGATAAACCAAATCAGGAAAGTAACATAAGACTATCATCTAATCTAGAGACCTTAATTACATTTTGCCAACTGCCGCAATAATTTTCTTTATAGGAAAAAAAGTTCAAACAGTCAGTCCAAGACCACACATCCCACTTAGAGTTCACAACTCTCCAACTTCCTTTGACCCAAAACAGCTTGTCTTCTCCTGTTTTGAGTGTTGGAAGATAACATATTAAACATTTTGGAGAATACCCTTAATTTGTCTTTGTTTCAGGAGTTCACATATATTTGACAAAAGTGATGCTGTGTTATTCTCAGTGCATCAAAACAACCAACACATACATTTTTTAAGTAAAACAGATTTTAAAATCTTTTGCCCAAAAGCAATTTATAAGGAATGGAAAACCTGCCATTTACTAACTCCCTCATAATAATAATTGAAATTAGGGCTATAATGATCACAAATTGAGCATTTACAATATATCAGGCACGATTAAATTTACATTCTTTACTTAACTCAATCCTTTATGATGATTCCTTTTTTACAGATAGCTAATTGGGTATCACTAAGTTAGAGCTGGAAACCATTATTTTGTAACTCTCACCTAATCTCTTAATTACTTTCTCTATTCTTTCTTTCTTTTTTTAATTCTACAAAGACAGAGGTGGCATAGGACTACCACTCATGTTAAGGCTGGCACTTCTGTGTGTGTTGGCTTTCCTTTTTCCATTTTATGAAGAAGAACAACATTTCAGAAGAGTTTTTCTTAATTAATATTTCAAAGAATTTGCCAAACACTTAAAAAAGCCAATCTTTGGAGGAAATAAATTACAAAATGGTCGCTTGTATTAGGGATAATTTTATGAACAAAGTTAGTCTGAATGTTTAGCCTGACCAGAAAACAGAGAGATGCTCATTATATTTTCTATTAAATCACAAAGTGGAGAGAAAACAGAATCACATACAGTGACAATTAAAACCAGATATAGCAGAAAGAAAGGGAAAAAGAGGAAACAGAACAAATGCAACAGGTAAAAAAAAAGTTATAAAAATGGTAGATATTAACCTATGTCAGTGAAAATTTAAATGTGAGCAGTTTATACATACCAATGTGAACCGATTGGAGGAGTGGATAAAAAAAAAAACAACCTTCAACTCTATGCTTTCTGTAAGAAACTCACTTTGAATATAAAGACTCAGAAAAGAGGACATTACATAAAAACTAAGGAATCTGAATAAACTCTGGGCCTTAGTTAATAATAACATTATTTAATATAGAAGATGAGCCTGCAGTGTCTTGTAGTGCCAGATTAAAAAAAAAAACAGTAGAAACAAAAACAAACCTAAATTTAATAAAGCAATGGTGATGATATGGCAAAAGACCACAGGAGCCGACTGAAAGTGCTCCCAGTGGCCAAAGTTGGAATAATAGGAACCACAAAATAAATAAAGTAGTACTGGATTGTATTCCAGAATACAAAATAAACACGCATGTGCCCATACTGATATAAATAAATATTGCATAAATAAATGACGGAGACTAAACAAATCTTCCGTGTGGAAGAATACTGAATAATTTATGTAGCTAATCCACTTTCAAGGAGATGGAGCATAACTCCCCACTGGATGAGTGTGGGATGAGCAGAGTCCATCCTGCCAAGATCTACCGTGTGAAAGGGTTGGGGAGCGACTTCCCAGAGGAGAAAGCTGACACGCAGTACTGCAGTCAGGTGATTAAGTCAGCGTCAACAGGGATGGTTGTGTTGACCGTATATACCTTGATACGATGTGATGGAAATACGATGGGATTTCTGCTCAAATCCCATAACTCCAGTCTAACCATAAGAAAATATGAGTCAAATCCCAACTGGTACCATCTACACAATATCTCAGTATTCCTCGGTATTTTCAAGGTCAAAGCCAAGAGGAGAGGCTAGTGGGCATGGCGAATAAATGTCATGGGGTGTTGTGGATGAGATCCTGGAACTGAAATAGGACATAAGGTACACACTAAGAAAATCCGAATAAAATATGGACTTTAGTTGATAATACTATCCAAAATTGTTTCATTAATTGTGACAAGTGTACCATATTAAGGTAAGATGTTAATTGCAGGGAAAAATGAGTATGGGTTATAGGGTGATTGATTCTGTACTATCATTGGAATTGTCTATAAATCTAAAGCAATGCTAAAAGAAAAAGCTTAGTTAAAATCTACATCTAAAAAAATCATAGGGCAGTAGGTGGTGAATAAAAAAATTTAAACTAAAATGAATAATTTAATGACTTTTCAAAACACAGCCAACTTTCAACACAAAAGAGTAAGAAAAGAGAGCCTGTATTATAGGAGGTCAAAGTTATCATGCGATGAAGAGGATTAGCCCCTTTGCTGAGTCTTGAAGGCATAATTGGAGGAAAAATATCAGGCAGCTGGCTCCCTGATGCCAACAGTTTGCTCCAGATGAACAGAAACCCTGGGATGAAAAAGTCACATATCTTTGATCAACAGAGTAAATAGGATAATTTATCAGACATTTATTCATCTCTGAACTAATTTGTTAACTGATCGTAATACAATCAAAAATCAATTAATTAAGACAGACAAGTTATGTTCTTGCTGGGTTAGGAAAAGACAAGTAGAAAAGCAACAACGGATTTTAGGTGGCATTGCCTTTTCTGTCAGTTCAAGGGAAGACCCCTTCCCCATTTTCACGTCTCCTTTTTCTGATCACTGTTACTTCCTCCTATAAATTGCATACACCGTCTCCATGCCAGCCTTGCCCACACAAACTGCTGGTCTTTACTGCATTTATGTGCGCCTGCTCCTATTAAATCAGCTTCATAAATCATAACTTTACCGCCTCTGCCCCCTAAAGCATCTCTCGTGTTCTCCTTTTGTTCAAGAAGCTTACCCAAATAATCCTTGCTGACCCAATCTACCCTCTACCTGGCAAGAAATATGTTACCTGCTTACCATTTTGGTGCTTTATTCAGTTTTGTCTTTTAATTTACCCCAAATATTTCTTCCCTTTTAATTGCAGTTCCTTAGAATGGCAAGGTTCTTGTACAGTGTTATGCACACAGACCGTATCCATCTTGTTAAATTAACACGAACTGATGGAAAAAAGGCAGACATTTTCAGATTACGTATTTTCATCCCTGGATATGTAAAATCTGGTCAAAATTGGAAGGGAGAAAGTACAATGGTCACCATTTGCTGATGACATGATACTTCATAGAGAAAAACCCTAAAGTCTCCACCCAGAAATGATTGATTAATATCAGGAAATTCCAGATTCAACTTCAGATTTATACAATTCCTTTTATAAAGTCATCTTCCATGAGTCTGATGGGATCTTTGGCAGAGTCAGGGCAATAGTCTCAAATCATTAAGTTCAGAAACTTCAATACGGTTTGTTGGCATAGTAGCTCCTTACAATTTTACACAAAATGCCTCGTCGCTGTGTGGGACGGGTCCTAGTGTTGTCAGGACCAAGTGTGGTTCTGGACCTGTCTCCGCTCACCAAAGCAGCTTTGCTCTGACCTGATGGAATCTTAACCACGCCCTGATATGTACAGCTCTAGTTTCACTTTCCCACACCGCAGCTGCAGGATGTCACCATGCTGTAAGTGACAAACACACGACATTATGCCCTCTTGTTAGACTCACTTCCTCTCTTAATGATTACACTTAGTTATTTTTCTTCACATCCTGCTTGCTCATTACTCATTTTCAATTATGAGTCAGATTTCTTCTGGAGTTTAATTGCTCCTCTAGTTGAAGATGATAAATTAATTTACTTATTAACTCTTGAGCACCTTTAAAGTCTGTGAATTTGGTGCCGTTTCCTATTTTATTTTCTGTGCTGGAGGGCTGGTGTTTTACATGAATTGTGGCAATGAGTGAGAGTGAGGAATACTGTAGGTTAAAACTATAGAAAGTCAGTGCTTCTCTCCTGTATAAAGCTTTTCTGGCATGAAAAGGCTCATGTTAATTCAAACACACCTGGTCCCAAGCCCCTGAATTATTGAAATGCTCTATCTTTTGATTATTTTTAATATTATTATTTATTTCCTTGGGAAAACATACATTCTGTATGTAAAGTATTTATAGATAAATCCCAAGATTCCTAAGCTCCTGTACTGTTTAGTCTCACAAACACTGATAAAAATTTGGTCACGTGGTTTAAGCTTACATTTTACTTTCTTATTATCATTCCATCCTTCAATCCATGTCAATTATTACTCTCACTATTATAAATGATCTTATAGAAGATGGAAATATGAATGTTGCAGCCAGCATATTTTAAAATTAAGATTTTTTATTTTTTAGAGCAGTTTAAGTTTTATGGAAAAATTGGCTGAAAGTACAAACAAATCCCATATTACCATTCCCCACGGTTTCCCCTGTTAGTAACATCTTGCTTTAGTGTGTTACATTCGTTTCAATTGCTCAACCAATATTGGTACATTAGTATTAGAAGTCTGTATTTGAGGAGCAAAGTCAATACAATGGACAAAGGATTGTTCCTGCATCCACAAAGGATGCAGGAACAATTGGACATCAATAAGCAAAACATTGAATCTAGACACAGCCTTTCCCCCTTCACAAACATTGATTCAAAATGGATCATAGACCAAAATGTAAAATGCAAAACTGTAATATACTTAGACAATAACAAAGGAGAAAATTTAGATGACCTTGGGTAAGACAATGGGTTTTTAGATAATGACACCAAAGACATCATCCATGAAAGAAATAATAACTGTCCAAAGCAAAAGCAAACAAACAAAAGAGAGAGAGAGAGAATCAGAAGACAAGCCACAGACTGGGAGAAAATCTTCATAAGGACATAATTGACAATGAACTCATCCAAAATACACAAAGAGCACTTAAAACTCAATAAGAAACCAAGGAACCCAGTTAAATAACAGGCAAAATAAATCAACAGATACCTCACCAAAGAAGATACACAGATGGCAAATAAGCACAGGAAAAGGTGTTCCACGTCCTATGTCACCAGGGAATTGCAAATTAAAACAACAACGAGATATTAGAAGGGCCAAAATCCAAAACACTCACATCATCAAATGGAGCAACAGGAACTCTCAGTCATTGCTGATGGGAATGCAAAATGGTGCAGCTATTTTGAACGACAGTTTGGTGGTTTCTCACAAAACTAAACATACTCTCACCGTACGATCCAGCAATCATGCTCCTGGTAGTAACTCAAAGCAGTCAAACTTATGTTCGCACAAGCCCTGCACATGGATATTTATAGCAGTTTTATTCATAATTGCCAAAACTTGGAAGCAACCAAGACATCCTTCAGTAGGAGACGGATAAATAAACTGGTGCATCCAGACAATGGGATATTATTCAATGTTAAAAAGAAATGAGCTGTCAGCCGTGAAGAGACATGGAGGAGACATAACTGCACGTTACTAAGTGAAAGAAGCAAATCTGAAAATGATTTCAGTTTGATTTCAGATGAAAGCTATCTAAGATGCATCATATCATCATGTATAAGATATTATATGATGTGTTTACATGTGTTTGACCTATAATACGTTAATATTTCTCATCTGTGTTTTATTATATAATTCCCTCCCCATTTGTAATAGTCAACACTGGAAGGAAAGGTGGAATTTTAGCATGAAACCTTTTGAATGTTTTGCTCAGGTGGGTTTAAGAAGAAAATACTGATCAGTGAATACACAGAAAATTTAAACAGAATTTTAAAAAATTTGTTATGACGATTACATAGTATGTAATAATTCAATAATGACTAAAGATAGAGGCTTATAAAATATATGCAAAGTAATTAAATGCATCGAGCTGGTTTCAGACGCTTGTACTGCTGCGCTCACGTGGATTCTGGTAGCTTCTTTTAAGACAAAATATAGTTCTGTGGTTACTACTTCACCTAATTAATGTTTGTTTCTTCTTCCTTATTTTTCCCTACCTTGCTTCGTTTATTATTTTAGTAAATTAATATTTATGTGATATCTTTGTGTTGGAACAGTTGGGGAGTGCTAACTTAACGTAAATATCTTTCTAGGAACATAAATTTAATTTGCTAAAACTCTGGATGCAGTGATTACTAAAGCACTCTCCAGTCTCCGTATCCATAATATTATGCCAAAATAGGACAGATCAATGGACTTATTAATTTATTTCTGTGTTTCTGACGCTGTGACAAATGCTTAGGTTGGAGGGATGAAAAGGATCAAATAACAATACTTCTCTCGCGTAGTCCGAACAAATCGGAAATTTGCCTGGTATGGATAACATGATTTTACAACTGGAAACTGTGTGAAGACAACTTACAATTTCAATGGTTTCTCACAGCCCCTGCAAGGGAAACATCTATGTTTCAAAGGTATTGATCAAGTCTTCTTATGAAATTAAGAACCTTACCTGGGACATTTTTCATCGTTCTAGAATACTCATTTTAATGATGAAATAAGGATGTTAGTCACTCATTTTATACGTCTCCTCCTGCTATTTGGGGCATACATAGAGTCTAGAAATCCTTTATAATTGCAATTAGGGATTTCTTTCCCAATATGTTTATGTGCCCAGTGAGAGTAGTTGAAAATATTTATGTTATTGAATTCTCTTCTGAGAATATTACTTCTTTAAATTTTATTGACACATCGGAAATCTCAGAGTCTACTGATACTTTGTGACATACATCCATAATACTTAGGTAAAGTTATAAACCTCAAAGGTGTGATTAGGGGACTCTATGAAATCCACGTTGAAACAACATAGACTAGCTCTGATAAACTCACCTTAGGAAAAAGCATTTACTTCTTCTACCTACATCTTGGGACTCCAGCGAATTACCGTCTGTAATGAACTGCAGGTATTTTTGATGAGCACAGGGACGAGCATTTTGCTGTTTATCATTTTTCCTCTACCAATGTGACATCTCTGCTGATCACTTGTATAATGGCTAATTTGCAGCTTATCATCAGTCCTAGCTTCTTAATAAATGTCTCATTAAGTGACAGGAGCTGTCACTTTGCCTCCAAGTTCCCTCTTCCCAGTAGAATCTGCAAACATTCTGGGGGGGAAAAAAAAAAAACACAGCTGGACGTCAGACGTGTCATTTGCAATCATGTTCCAATGCTTCAGAGGGGGCGTGTTAAATAAATGACCTTCACAACTCATTACTGCAAACTGGACACGTGTAATTAGTCACCATATTGTTTTCACATTTTAGGCCTTGGATACGTGACTGTACTGGGCAGATTAAGAAAGTGTGAAGGTGTCAAAGTGAGAGAGGCATTCTTGTTTTGGAGGAATGCTCCAATTGAGGATGGTGACCATGGTGACTTAAACACTGTATCCATACACCAAGTTGATCAAAGCATTGAAAGACACCCAGAAAACACATGTGACCACAGAGGTAAATGCTCAAAGCCGAAAGCTTACTGAGCAAACTATTTCCAGAATCTTTAAGAATAATGAGCATGAAAGACCTAGGGGCTCTTCACTGGGTGAAAAGTGATGGTTCATAAGCCTCCTCCTCTCTTTTTATCCATCAACATGCATGGCAGGTGAGGAACCAAGATTCGGTTCATAAAAATAAAGGGGAGAAGTGATCTCATGTCTTCAAAATACCTGTTTCAGAAAAGCATGCATCAAATTGCAAAATGAGATTTGTGTTGGTGGGTGATTTTGCTGTAAAGTTATTGTGATAAGCATCAACAATCTGTGTAATAACTTCTGAGACAGACTTCTTGGAAACTAAGTTAAATGTAGTAATAAAAATAATCTTATTGTAGTTTAACTTTTTTCTTCATAACGACAAAAGCTCAGTTGGTCAGACCTAAATTATTGTCATAATATGGGAAAAAGAGGAAAAGGTACTCTTATCTCTGTGCTATAGGGGGCAGAGACACCCTTTGTTTGAGAAATCAGGTTGGAAACAGCCATTTGACTATATTATTATTATTAAGTGGAAAATGTTCCTTGACTTTTTGGGGGGGGTGTTAATTTTTTTAAAGATCTTTATTGGAGTATAATTGCTTTACATTGTTGTGTTAGTTTCTGCTGTATAACAAAATGAATCAGCTCTACGTATACTTATATCCCCATATCCCCTCCCTCTTGTGTCTCCCTCCCACCCTCCCTATCCCACCCCTCTAGGTGGTCACAAAGCACTGAGCTGATCTCCCTGTGCTATGCGGCTGTTTCCCACTAGCTATGTATTTTACATTTGGTAGTGTATATATGTCAATGCCACTCTCTCACTTTGTCCTTGACTTTTAAATGATATCTAGTTTCAATCGTTTCAAAGGTAGTTTATTTCTCAGGGCACACAATCTCTCTAAGTCTTTTTATTTGAGTATAAAATACATTTGGAGAACAGCACATTATCATAAGTAGACAGCTTGATAAATATTTACAAAATGAGCACACCAGCATAACCATGCCCCACACAGGGTGTGGAGCAGACCAGTGTTCTAGAAGAAATGCTTGTGTTTCCATCTAGTCACCAACTCTGCCAAGAATCACCAGTCTTGTTTCTAACATCATAGATTATAGTGTGTGTTTCGACCATTTTATAAATGGAAACCTACAGTATTCCTTTTTAAAAGTGGTTGACTTTTTTCAACATTTTGTTTGTTAGATTCATAGATTTTGTGATCAAGGAATTTTCTTTTGTTTTCAATACTGTCTAGTACTCACTCAATAGCATGACTATACCATGAAACATGTATCCATTCTACTGTTGATGGGCATTTAGGTAGTTTGCAGTTTGGAGACATTTCATGTAGTGATGTCATGAGCATTCTTATATATGTCTTTGATTGGCTGGGGTATTGGGTACATAAGTTAAGTTCTATTGGATACTGTCAAACAGATTTCCAGACTTGTTAATCAAAATTACACTGACTTCAGCAGTGTAGGAGGGCTGTGTTCCATATGCTCATTAATCCTTTGTCTTCTTCTTTAGTCGTTCTTGTAGGTATGCAGAGATATCTTATCATGGTTATAATTTGCATTTCTCTGAGGACTGATGAAATTGAGCACCTCTTCATATATTTATAGGCCATTTTAATAACCTTTTTATGAACTGTATATTCAAGTCATTATCCATTTTTTCCATTGGCTTGTCTTTATGTATTCTGCATAGAAGGCATTTGTTAAATTATATAACCTTTTACAATGACTAAAATATGCAAATACTTGGCACTCATCTTGGGTTTTCATTGATGATTGCCCAGAACCTGTTCATTTCAGGCACTTGAGATACTATTCTGTCTAACTAGAGAACCTAAGACCAATTAATAGTGCTCCTGCTTTTAAAATTAGATATTTCCATTGTCATAGGCAAAGTATTATACTAATATTCCCCCTAAATAATTAAGAATAGAATTAACACATATGGCATATAAATATATGCCACTGTCTTTAAATCATTGTTGAATATATACAAACATTTTAAGTTTTTTGAACTTGGTAAATGTTTGACATTACTACTGTGAATTTTCAAGATTTCTAATATATTATTTAAAATTCAAGCTTTCACTATAGTTATTACATCTCATCGCTTCTTTTTAGAATAAAGGTATCTTTCAAAACTTTTACCTAGCATTGGTTTGGAGTTTGCCAGTACCCTATAATTTGATTAGGGACACTAAGAGTAAGTCATATTTTCTTTTAAAATTGTTACCTTTCTTTAAAAGGGCATCTTTTTATGTCAATCTTTGATATTAAATGGTATAAAATTTTTGTCAATACATACATACCTCTTTTCTAACAATTTCCACTTTCTCTCTTGTAATAGTGTGAGTCTTTCACAAAAATAACATGAATTTGTGCGATGTCTCACTGTATTTTATGTAAAACAAAAACAGAATGATTTCTAGATGCATAGAAAGAGGTAATGATTATGGAACATTAGGTCATCTAATTCTTACTGCAATTTTTACCATAACGTTATATGGTAGGCAATTTTATCTACTATATGTATTATGTAACTCATAATTAGAGAAGTAAGCAAGCAGCTTCTCATATGTAATGCTACAGACTGAACTGGGTCCTCCCAAAATTCATATGTTGACGCTCAAACCCCCAGTATGACTTTATTTGGAGGTAATTAAGGGGATAATTAAGGTTAAGTTAGGTCAGAAGGGTTGGGTCCTAATCTGATAGAACTGGTGGACCTATAAGGAGAAGAGGAGACACCAGTGATCTCTCTCCACCATGTGAGGCCACAGTGAGAAGGCTGCTGTTGGCAAACTAGGGAGAGAGCCCTCACTAGAACCCAGCTGTGCTGGCCCCTGATCTCAGACTTCCACCCCTGCTCCTGCACTACGAGAAAATAAATGTTTGTCATTTAAGCCACCTGGTCTGCAGTATTTTGTTGTGGCAGTGTAAGCTAATTCATACCAGCAAGACTCTCTTGTGTACCATCTAAAAATCTCTCTGAAACAAGTTTAATTATTGTTTGAAATTGCATTGAATCTACTGATCAGCTTTAAAAAAGCTAATACACGTTTGTTTTTGAGTCTTTCTATCTATGAGCATTGACCTACTGCTCCAATGAGTATTTTTAACAACTTTCAATAAAGGCGAACATATTTATCTATCAATATCTTGTACATATTGGTATTTTTAAGTTCCTTATATTTTTCTTGCTATTGTAAGTGGTATATTTTAAAAGTATTTAAATTTTTGTTTGTTAATGTTATATACAAATGCTATTAATTTGAATATTAAACTTCGATATAAGAATGATACTAAAATCTCATTAATTCTGGTAATGTATTTGTAAAATCTATGTTTTTTAATTGTTAATAAAATTATATCTTCCTTTTCCAGTCTTTGTGTACTTTATTTTTCACTTTAAGTGAAGTAACTAAATGTTTAATAAATTATGAATAAAATGGATAATAGTAAGCTTTCATCAAACCCATGAAGCTTTGCCACACAGATACTGGTGGCACATTCTGAGAAGTGGGGGCCAAATGTCAATTGATTACTAATTCTGCAAGGGAGTTGCCATTTTTCTGTCACCAACTTGACAAAAACTTCTTGGACTGCATTTTGAGACAAACTAAGGATAGTCAATTCCCTTAGAGTCCCTTGGAGATGCCCATATTTAATACACATTCAAGTTTCTATTATATCATGTCAGCATTCATCCTATTAATTATAGCTAACATTTACTTGCAGTGAGGATGACAGCTCATTTCCACAAAATTGTAGAGTTTTGAAGGTGGATGGGCTCTTACAACAGATAAGCAGGAACATTGCAAAGATTTTCCCCACAATTTTCCAGAGGCCTTAACATTTGCTGGGTCAGTATCTTACCACACTCAGGTTGGTTGGTTTGCTTTTGCCAGTCTCATCTTTGCTAAAGTGTGTTGTTTCAAAAAATATAACACAAGACAGTTTTAGTGTTTCACAATCCATTTTATGAAAGTCTTCAGGCCATATATATTTTGGCATTCAGAATTGTCAGAATTTTAGAAAGAAGATATGTGCATAGACCATCTATAATCCCAGCATAAAGTAGCATCACAAGATCAAATATATATTGCACTGGCAGTGGAATATATGAATAACTGCAGAAAGTAAGATTAAAGAAAAAAACTATAAATGGTGTCATGTCAGGTCAGGTTTATTCTCTAAAAATGTTTGGAATCCAACTTATAACAAATGAAAACTTTTGGCTTTTTTGAAATATTTAGACTTTGCAACTGCACATAAGTGATTATTAATATTAGTGAAATTAAAAAATTATAGATCAGAAGATAAAAGCCTCAGAAAGATCTCTCTCACCGTTTGAATCCCAAGAGCTTTCCAATGGAAAACACCTACTAGTTTGTCTAGCCATTATTCTAACACAGCACTCAAGTCAATGCAAGAAAATTATGACGTGGCATCTGTGATGGGGGTTGGAAGTGGTAAGTTCTAACCTAAGTCCCATACATCTCATCTTGGAGAGTATGAATACAGCATTAATTGCACTGAAGATCAAGTTTGCAAAGCTCGTTGCCCAAGGTCACACAGCCCAGGAAAGGGCAGCACTATAGAATGCCCAGTCTATACAATGCTAGAGTACACACCTGTTCCTTACAACTGGAAAATGATATAAACACAGGGTACAACATATGCCAAGGGGGGGTTACCAAGTGAAACTAGGACATAATCCTTCTCGGCAAGTTAAGGAAAAAAATATCCCAAATACTAGTAGAATACAGAATACCTTCTGTGCCATTTCCAGCGGCAAGCAGAGAAGAACTCGGAAAACCTGAGATATAAATCCCTAAAGTCAGACCCCTCCTCTCCTCACCAGCACCTTCTCTTACTCCACAGTCCTCCTCCTCAGCGTCCCGCAAACCCACCCATTGTTCAGAGCTCTGATAAGGCTCACCTCTGCCACCACAAACCGACCCCTTCCTCAAAACACTTCAGAGCTTAGAGGCTGTGTAACACAAATTGGCATTTAAATTTGTTTTTTTGGAGCTCACCAATTATTTATGTGCAATGATCAACTGGAATTAAAACTCCATAAGGGCATATATGTGCTTTATATATTTTTACTCTATTCCCAAGACTGTCTAGCCGAGTTGTGTATAAATAAAATATTTCTGGGTAGCTTTGACCACTGGATGCCCTTGATCCTGGTGGCTGAATGACCATCTTTGGGATTTAGAGACAAATCACTTCTGCATTTAGAATACCCTCTAGAATGCATGCCACCACCTCCCATTTAAAATAATTTCCAAATCTGGAAATTTAAATTCTCCACCCATTTCTCAATGAGCTACTATAGCCTCAGTAGTGAAGTCCTTTTGGCCCCTAAAAAGTTGGGTTGTTTTTACTGCTGCATCTCCTCTGTCCTGAGAAAAACATTTAAAGAGACCCCAAAGCTGAAGCCAGAGCATTGCTGCCCTGCTGAGCTGTTGCTCCTGGGAACCGGCCAGGGCTCTGGCACCGAGGGTGGAAGGGCCACTGAGTTGAACAAAAGCACCATGTAGCTGGAAAGGAAGGGGCCGAGCACAGTAGCCGATTTGGCAAGAGAGTTGAGAACTGAAAACCAAAGTGCATGTGAGTGCCTCCAGAGCTTTCACAGTGTTTACTCGTGTGTGTGTGTCCTGTGTCTGTGTGTTCAAACTCCAAGCTATTTCCACACAGTAGATGCCAGAGTGGCACGCCTTCTCTGCTGCAGCTAAGACTACTTGAAATCATACATTGAACTCCAGATTTTTAAGAGATCGAGATGGAACAGATATTATTGTGAGATGAATTATTTCCCTAAAAAGATATGTTGGAGTCCTCACTCTCATTACGTCAGAAAGTGACCTTATTTGGAAATAGGGTCTTTACAGAGATATCAAGCTAAGGTGAGCTCATTAGGGTCCAGTATACCTGATGTCCCCTTATAGGGACATTTGGACACAGAGACAGGTATAAAGGGAAAAGACCTCATGAGATGGGTTCTCGAGGGAAGCCAATGAACACTAAAGATTGCAGCCCTCACCAGATGCCCAGAGAGACCTGGACAGATTCTCCCTCAAAGTATTCCAAAGCAAGCAACCCTGATGACACCTTGGTCTCGAATTTCTAGCACCCAGAACTGTGAGACCATAAATTTCTGTTGCTTTAATTCATCCACTTTGCAGATTCATTCACACCCATTCCTGATTTATGATCACCAGGCAAAGTTCTCCAGAGTCATGCCTTTTATTCTTCCCACCCATTTCTTCTCATCTCAAAAGATAGTAGACTTCTCGAGGCTTCCCTGGTGGCGCAGTGGTTGAGAGTCGGCCTGCCAATGCAGGGGACACAGGTTCGTGCCCCGGTCCAGGAAGATCCCACATGCCGCGGAGCGGCTGGACCCGTGAGCCATGGTCGCTGAGCCTGCGCTCCGCAACAGGAGAGGCCACAACAGTGAGAGGCCCATGTACCGCAAAAAAAAAAAAAAAAAAACTGGTAGTAGACTTCTATCCTAAGGACCTAGATTCTGGAATCCTCACCCTCAGAACCTGGCTGTGTGACCAGGAGATGCCAGCAACTTCTGTGGGTCTCAAAGGCCTTGGCTGACAAATGGGAATAACCTACCTACACAAATACAGGCAAAGGATCTGTTGGCTTGAGGGCTCTTACAGTTATGAGTCCTTAATGTAATGAAGAAATAATGGTGTGAAGAGAAGCTCAGTGTAGGGAAAACTACCAACGGAGTGTTAGTCATAAGACGTACAGCCTAGGGACTTCCCTGGTAGCGCAGTGGTTAAGAATCCGCCTGGCAATGCAGGGGACACGGGTTCGGGCCCTGGTCCGGGAAGATCCCACATGTCACGGAGCAACTAAGCCCGTGCACCACAACTACTGAGCCTACGCTCTAGAGCCCATGAGCCACGACTACTGAGCCTGTGTGCCACAACTACTGAAGCCTGAGGGCCTAGAACCAGTGCTCCACAACAAAGAGTCGCCCCCTCTCACCGCAACTAGAGAAAGCCTGCGCACAGCAACGAGGACCCAACACAGCCAAAAATAAATAAATAAGTTTATTTAAAAAAAAAAAAAAAAAGATGTACAGCCTATCCGACAGGTACATGAAAAGGTGCTGAACATCACTAATCATCAGGGAAACGCAAATCAAAACCACAGTGAGATGTCACCTCACACTTGTTAGAATGTCTATTATTGGAAAAGACAAGAAATAACAAATGTAGATGAGGAGGTGAAGAAGCGGAAACCTCTCTATTCCTCTTGGGAATATAAATTGGTGCAGCCACTATGAAGAACAGTATGGAGATTCCTCAAAAACTTAAAAACAGAACTACCATGTGATCCAGCAATCCTACTTCTAGGTGTTTATCTGAAGAAAATGAAATCAGGATCTTGAAGAGATATCTGTACTCCCACGTTCACTGCAGCATTATTCACAATAGTGAAGATTTGGGAAAAAACCTGTCTGTCAACAGCTGAATGGATAAAGAAAAATGTGATATATATATATATATATATATATATATATATATATATATATGGAATATTATTATGGAATATTATTCAGCCATAGAAAAGAAGGAAATACTGCCATTTGAAGGCGTTATGCTAAGTGAGTTAAGTCAGAGAAAGACAATTATACTGCATGATCTCCCTTACATGTGGCGTGGTGGTTACCAGGGGCTGGAGGGTGGGGGGATTGGGGAGATGTTGGTCAAAGGGCACAAACTTCTACTTATAAGATGAACAAGTTCTGGAGATCCAGTGTGCAGTGTGGAAACTATAGTTAATGCTGTACTGTGTACTTGAAATTTTCTAAGAGAGTAGATCTGAGGTGTTCGCACCACACGTGCTCACAAAGGGTAAGGAGGATTGACGGATGTGTTCATTAGCTTGACTGTGGTGATCATTTCACAGCATATTCGTATACCCAACATCACCTCCTATACCTTAAATAAATATCAATACAGTGCCTACTTGTGAATTATACCTCGACAAAGTTGAAAACACCCGACATACCAATGCCCACCCCACACTGGAGGCCTGGCTGAAGCATGTTTCAGGCCTGTCCACACTCTACACGTCGCCAGCAGCCAGGTACTCGATGCTTCAGCTGCTCTCTTTGCTCCCACAGGACAGGATGCTCTGGGACAGCCTGTCGTGTCCCTGCAGGTCTGGGCTCTGCAAACTGACCCAACCCGGTCCTGCGGGCCCTCCCAAGACCCGCACTCCCTTCCAGTTCGTGTTCAATGATAGTCTGTGCCAGGTAAAATGGGGATGTGTCGTGAAGCTCCGAAATCTGAGAACTCCCTTTGAGGGTGCAGATGAGTGCCTGAAAATATTTAGACAAACTCACAAGCTTGCTTTCCCCACTAGGTACGATGGATAGGACGTGGCCTTTTCCTTACCCTTTCCTGTGACTCCTAACACAGGGGCCGAGAGGAAGTAGGAAGCCTTCTCCGATTCTGTGGATGCGTGATGGTGCATTCATCGAGGGCTGGATAAACGCATGAGGACCTCAGAGGGCGAGAAATGGTTAACTTGAAGTTGCTGACAACACCTTAGGAGGCGCAACCAGGAAGAGGTTGTTTACACATGTGGTTTGCAAACACTCAAAACTGAACAAAACAATGGATTCACAGAACACCTGACCGTGCATCTGACTTCACCTCTCTGAAAATATCTTTAATGGTCCACCCAAATCAATGTAAACTTGTAACGACCCTCTACAGTCTTTAAAAAATAAATGTGCCACACTAGAATCTTCATCTGGAATGTCTGAGTTATACACGATAGTAAACTAGGAAAAAAAAACACTTCCGGGAGCCAATTGTTTTACACTAAAGAAAAATTGCAAGTATCCCATTGTCTGGAAATGTTGTACAAGTATGTTTTTATGGATTAAATTTTTGTCATACACTAGCATCAAGATTCTGTCACATTTCAATGTTATTGATTTGAAACACAAGTGGATTTTGATATCATTTATTCTGGGCTACACACTGTGTAATTATTCAAATGCTTCATTTTCATTTGGGCCTTCCTATTTGTTTTAAATGTTATTACTTGCTTCAGTGCTTTTTCATTTTAGTGAACACACTGATAAATATTTCTATCAATTGCAGATGTGGTTTTTGCATAAGTAACTAAAATGCTAGTACCGTGGTTTAATACAATATTAGACACCACAGGACCCCATTGCAGCAATTAGAAAGTTTGTCTGCATTTGTGTAATCATAAAGGCCTTATGGAATGGTTTCAAGTGTGCTTATAATTAGTAATTTTAATGCTTCATATCTTTCCAAAAAGCCTTAGGCACAAAGCCAGGGCTGATCCTAGGTAAAATGAGGACATAAACTAAATTCGCTTTTCTTATTTTGTATCCTTTCATCTCTGCTTATTACCGATATCCCAAGTCTGGATCGAGGCACCCTGAGTTGGGTCAGGCTTGCAGATACTGCTTTTTTTTCACACCATCCTGGCCACCTCCTGTTTGGTCAGAATACTCAGTTTCCCTCTCACCAATTCCTTGGGAGTTGCCTGCTTTGTCTGCTTCTATTGTAGGTTGACCAAACGCTCTTAAGAGAATGTGGCACATTCAACACAAACTAGATGGGATGGGCAGCTGGCAGATCCTAGTAGACCACAGGGTGTAAACTGCTGGGTGAACTGTCCCATTATCCTTATAATTTTACTACTAATGTAGTTCCTGCACTCAAACAATTGACTCTTCATTATATTTTCACCAGTGACAAAGAAAGTGAAGTACCCTTTCTCCTGTTAAATAAAACTGAATTTCTCCAAGCAAGAGAGGGAGAATATTCTTCTAGATTCCTTGAACAGGATCAGAGTGACCCAAGGGAAGAAAGCTTTGAGTTGCCAGACACAACCTGCTGGACCACAGAACTGAAGTGGAGGCTGCCGTGCACCCTTCTCCCCGACCCTGCCACGTGCTGCTTCCTGCAGGGATCTGCTTGTACTTCCACACAAAAGATTGACAAAAAAAAGGAAGAGAATTAGCTTCTCTTGTTTTTGGCTCTCATTTATGTTAGGGATTTATAGGTCCACAATGGAACATGAAAATGTGCCTATTTATGCAAATACACTTGGATAGTACTGCAAGTTATGAAGTGGCAAGCTGGTATCCATTATTTTTCATTGTCAGTGTTTCAATAATTATCACATTTTGATAATGACTACTGGAAAAAGTTTCTATAATGAAAAGGGTTGCAAAAATTCACAACACTTAAGTATGTTCAGGACTAAAGTCTGATTAAATGTTAGAACTGAAATGCAGAAAAATCTAGCAAAGTGTAGTGCTTCCTAGGTGTCCTGCTCTAAGTGACGTCCATACACTGTCGTGTGCAATTCTCAGCAGAAATCATGACATACGCACTCTCTTATTTGTAGTACAACTGAAACTGAAGCATAAGAATATCAATTAACTTGCCCACGGTCACATGGTTAGTGCAAAGTAGAGCCAAGATGTGAACCCAGGAATTCTGGCTTAGAGACTCTACTCAACACCACGATAAAATGCTATAAATATAGCCTCGCAGCTGAAATAGCTGGGTAGTTTAACCCTGAAAGACTAGAAAAATAATATATACGCTTTCCTCTTAAAGAAAGAATAAAATGCCATTTAACCTAACTACAGAAAAGTTCACAAATCAAGATACACAGCTAGATGAATGACTACAGAACGAAAACACCTTACAGGTCCAGAGATAATGTATATGACACCCCGATTTTCTCCCCATCATCACCCCAACTTATTTCCAAAATTAGCTAGTGATTAATTTGGCCTCTTTTGAAATCATAATATGTGTGTTTTTTGCTTGTTGTTTCTTTCACTCAGCATTAAGTATGTTCATATTTAATTCTTCCTCCTTCATACAACATTGTGTTCCTCTTCAGTTCTGTATGTATGATATTCCATTTTTTCTGAATGTCCATTCTGTAAGAGAAGGATTTTAGGCTGTTTCAGGGATTTTGCTAATAAAGATAATGTTGTGAACTCTCTTGCACGTGCATTTTAGTATATATATTTATATGTACATTTCTTTTTTTTTTTTTTTTTTTTCGGTACGCGGGTCTCTCACTGTTATGGCCTCTCCCGTGGCGGAGCACAGGCTCCGGACGCGCAGGCTCAGCGGCCATGGCTCACGGGCCCAGACGCTCCACAGCATGTGGGATCTTCCCGGACCGGGGCACGAACCCGTGTCCCCTGCATCGGTAGGCGGACTCTCAACCACTGCGCCACCAGGGAAGTCCTATATGTACATTTCTGCAAGGATTTACCTAGAAATGGCAACAGAGCACGTTCCTCTTTCATAGACCATGATAAACTATTTTCGAAAGTGATTTTACATGTGCATTCCTGATAGAAACTAGAATTCCAGCTACTTCTCCCAGCCAGTGATTTGCATTTTTTTCTCTTACCTGCACCCTTTGATTCAGAGAAGTTCTTAATTTAAATGTAGCCATATTTTTCATCTTTCCCCTAAGGTTACATTTTTTTATTGTGTTTGACAAAACTTTCTTTACAATTAGATTACAATTACTTTAGAATGAGTACATTCTCCTTTATTAGAGCCTGCAGGCCAGATCCAGCCCCACCCATTCACAAAGCCTGTCTAAGGAAGCTTTGGCTCTGCAAAGGCATAGTTGAGCAGCTGCAAGAGATCTTGTTTATTTACTGTCTGGACTTTTACAGAAAAAGTTTAATGCTTATCTTTCACACTTTCGTCAACAATCTATTGGGAATTATTTTGGGTTATGATGTAAGGTTGTGGTCAAGTTTCTTTTTTTTTTTTTTTTCCTTCTTTTTCTATATGGGTATCTAACTAATTGACCAAGCACCAAGTACTGAAAAGGACTCCTTATTCACTATTCTGTTGGGTCTAAACTTTGTCAGAAATTAAAGTTAGTGTTTTATTCCTTTGAGTTAATTATGTTTAGTATTACATATTCTGTTCCATTCGTTGAGTTGCTTATCCTCATGTTAACATCACACTGACTTAGTGAATGTGGCTTTAAAATGTCTTGATACTTGGTAAAGTTTCCCCACCGTTTTTTCTTAAAATGTTTCTTTGATATCTTGGCCTTTTACATTTCTCTCTCTATATATATATTTGTTTATATATATATAATACATATAGATATTTAGATATTTAGTAGGCTTATCAAATACTACACCAAAAAAAAACTGTCTTGGATATTGATTGAGATTTCATTAAATCTATGCATAATTTTGTGAGACACACTTTTTACAATATAAAGTATTTTAAAACATGTGCATGGGATATTAGTCATTTTATTTAAAGTATGTCTTCATTTGTCTTAATAATATTAGTTTCTGTGGGTTCTTGCACATCTTTCATTACATTTATTCATAAGCACTTGGCGCTTCGGGTGTCACTGTAAATGGTAGTTTTAAAATTTTTATTTTCCAAAAATTGATTTTTACTTAGGTCGCGCTGGCATTTCTAGAATGAAATTCATTTTTCATATATTCCGCTTATATTCAGTACCACTGCTAAGTTTGCTTAATTAGAATTGCTTATCTTGAAACACATTTGGATTTTCCCCCCAAACAAACATGACATCTGTGAATAATGTTGGTTTTCTTTTATCCTTTATAATCTATATATGCTTGCTATCTTTTGTTTGCCTTGCTACACAGACTAGGACCTCTAGAACAATGATTTCTCAAATTGGTGAATCAACTCAATCCATCTTTGTCTTGTTTCTAATCTTAGAAGGAATTTGTTCCGCTCTTCACCATTAACTCTTACAGTTGCTATAATATATATTTATTTTATTTTATTTTATTTATTTATTTATTTTTGCTGTGTTGGGTCTTCGTTTCTGTGCGAGGGCTTTCTCTAGCTGCGGCGAGCGGGGGCCACTCTTCATCGCGGTGCACGGGCTTCTCACTGTCGCGGCCTCTCTTGTTGCGGAGCACAACCTCCAGACGCGCAGGCTCAGTAGTTGTGGCTCACAGGCCTAGTTGTTCTGCGGCATGTGGGATCTTCCCAGACCAGGGCTCGAACCCGTGTCGCCTGCATTGGCAGGCAGATTCTCAACCACTGCGCCACCAGGGAAGCCTGCTATAATATTTTTTGGCTAATCTATCACAAAAAAGACCTTCCTTTTCATTACCTGATTTGCTGATAGATTTTTATCACAAAGTACTGTTTCATTTTCTGAAATGTTTTCCTGCATTATTTGGATGAAAATATGAGTTTCTGTCTTCCATAAATTATACTGGGTTTAATTTGCCGTACTCTTTATAGCTTCTTGAGGTCAAGGCTGACATACCTGTTTATAAGCTATATATTTTTTCTAATATATGTATTTAAAGATTTAATTTTCCCTAAAACTCAGTTTTAGCTGCTTCAATGTCATATATTTTTTTACTTTCATTTAGTTCAAAATATACTCTGTTATCATAAGTTATACACACTCTGATATACAATAACTTATTCTTTCATCCATAAGTTATCCAAAAAATACATTGCTTAATTTTCAAATACATGTGGAATTGTAAATGTTTTTATCATCATTATGTAGTTTAATTCCACTGTATTGAGAAACTATTCTTTGCATGAGTTGAGTCATTTGATGTTTGTAGACACTTAATATTTGCCCCAGCCTGTGGTCAGTTTTGGTAAATACGCTTTGTGTGCTTGAGAAAAATGTGTACCCTGGAGCTGATGGGTGCCATGTTCTTTATGTTCAGTGAGACAATGTTAGTTCATCATGCTGCCCAAATATTTTACATTCTTATGGAATTGTGTCTCTTCGTTTTATTACTCACCTGGCTACCACTAAGATATAGATTAGTCTATTGCATACAGATTTTAATTGTGATAGTAAACCTATTTTTAAAGGGGAAAACTTTTATTTGGGACATTAAAACTTTTACCTTTAAAATTGTTTTCTCTTTATCTCTCATATTGCATCTTTCCTTAAAGAAGTCTGCTTTGTCTGATATTAGTGTAGTTACATTTTTTTTTTTTTTTTTTTTTTGTGGTACGCGGGCCTCTCACTGTTGTGGCCTCTCCCGTTGCGGAGCACAGGCTCCAGATGCGCAGGCTCAGCGGCCATGGCTCAAGGGCCCAGCAGCTCCATGGCATGTGAGATCTTCCCGGTCCGGGGCACGAACCCGTGTCCCTGCATCAGCAGGCAGATGCTCAACCACTGCACCACTAGGGAAGCCCTGTAGTTACATATTTAAAAATATTTTTGATAGTGATTGCATGGTTTAACTTTTTCCATCCTACTATTTTCAGCTTTTTGTTTGTGTATATAATGTTGTGTATCTTCAAATGCAGTTGTGTTTTTATTTCCAACCTTCCAGCCTTCATCTTAATTGTGATAGCTAGTCTAGTTACCTCTCCTATTTGACTGTTTGATTTCACTTTGTCTTTTTTAATTGAATTGTCTTTCTTTTGAATTACTGATTTTTGGTAATTTCAGTTTCTACTCTTTTAGCTTGTTAATTACATACTCTTTTAGAAAAATGGCTAAATATAAAGGTTAACGCAAAGGTTAATAAAATAATCTTTACCAATTCTCAGATAATCCAAAGTCATGAAACGTTTAACACCATCAACTGCTTCCAACTTTTGTGAAATTTTGCGTGTATTTAAATTCTATATATAGCTTCAATCCCACAAGGCACTATTTTACTATTTTGTACAATCAATATATATTTAGATTTGCCTATTTGCTCTTTCTATTGATAATTATCACTTCCTTCCATCCTGGATCATTTTCTTTCTACTTTAAAAATATCCTCGGGCTTTCCTGGTGGCGCAGTGGTTGAGAGTCCACCTGCCGATGCAGGGGACATGGGTTCGTGCCCTGGTCCGGGAAGATTCCACATGCCGCGGAGCGGCTGGGCCCGTGAGCTATGGCCACTGAGCCTGTGTGTCTGGAGCCTGTGCTCCGCAACAGGAGAGGCCACAAGAGTGAGAGGTCTGCGTACCGCAAAAAAAAAAAAAAATTCCTCCAAAGTCCTATAGTGCATGTCTGTTCATAGACAATT
Source organism: Grampus griseus (assembly GCF_964374135.1). Classification (NCBI taxonomy): domain Eukaryota; kingdom Metazoa; phylum Chordata; class Mammalia; order Artiodactyla; family Delphinidae; genus Grampus; species Grampus griseus. The sequence continues at coordinate 148,964,853 of NC_139018.1, forward strand.
GTCTTAATTTTGGCTTTTCCAAAATGTCTTTATCCTACTTTCATTTGTGAAAAATATATTTCCTTATCACAGGATTCTATGTTGGCATATTTTTTGTCAACATGTATAATGTCATCACGTTGTTTTCTGGCTGCGTTGAGATGTCATATGTCAGTTATATTGTCCTTTGAAGTTAATGACTTTTTTTGGTCTGGATGTTTGTAAGACTCTTTCTGTGTTTTATGAGGATAAACCCAGGTGGTTCATTTTCATTTCCTTGTCTGGAGTTTGAGAAGGTTTGCAAATCTGTGGCTTGAAGTCTTTAATAAGTTATAGAGAAGATGGATTTTACAAGCAAGTTAGAAAATAGGTCCTATTTTGTTTTATTATTTTCTGACTTCTTATGCTTCAGGTTTAAAATGTTCTTCAGATCTATATCCAGCTACCTTTAATGTACTGTTAAATCCACCGATTTTTAAAATTACTGTTATTGTGTTTTTAAGCTCTGGAGTTGTTGGTGTTTTTCAATTATGTTGCGAAGCCCCAGTCCCTAATGTGACTATATTTGGAGACAAGGTCTTTACTAACCTAGGTTAAATGTGGTCATAAGGGTGGGGCCATGGTCCAATAGAATTAGTGTCCTTATAAGACAACAGAGATGCCAAAGAATTCACTCTCTCTCTCTCTTTTTTTAAAATTTTTATTTTATTTATTTATTTTTGGCTGTGTTGGGTCTTCATTTCTGTGCGAGGGCTTTCTCTAGTTGTGGCAAGTGAGGGCCACTCTTCATCGCGGTGCGCGGGCCTCTCACTGTCGTGGCCTCTCCCGTTGCGGAGCACAGGCTCCAGATGCGCAGGCTCAGTAGTTGTGGCTCACGGGCCTAGTTGCTCCGCGGCATGTGGGATCTTCCCAGACCAGGGCTCAAACCCGTGTCCCCTGCATTGGCAGGCAGATTCTCAACCACTGCGTCACCAGGGAAGCCCATCTCTCTCTCTCTTTATGTCATGTGAAGATGCAGAGAAAGGAGGCCATCTACAAGCCAGGAAAAGGGTTCTCACCAGGAATGGAATCAGCGAGAAGCTTGTTCTCGGATTTCCAGCCTCCAGAAATGTGAGAAATAAATTTATGTTGTTTAAGCCCTGAGTCTGTGATATTTTGTTATGGCAGCCCAAGCTGACTGAGATGCAGCTGTCAGTGGCTCATCTTTTTTTTTTGCAAGTGTTATACAGTGCATTGCTGCATATGTGCTTCTTTGTGATTGCATATCAGATATTTTTATGAATAAATATAGAGATAAATTGAGATGATGAATGAGATTATCTCTCCTTCAGAGAGGATCTATTTATTTTTCTTTCTTAAAGGCTATGTGCTCTAAATATCTTATATCACCTTGTTCCAAATAGTTATGAAGATGTTTCAGTGCTACTGTTCAGTGTCTGTGGAACTAGCCTCTTCTGCTTTATTCTACTTACATGGTGAAATTTAGAAATTCAACCGAATTCGTGGAATATGTATCTTGGAAATTCTGAGCCCTAATATTTAGTCTCCAGGCTGAAAGCTGTGCTTGGATGTATTAACAAATCTAACTTCACTTTTTTTTTAAATAAATTTATTTATTTTATTTATTTATTGTTGGCTGTTTTGGGTCTTTGTTGCTGCATGTGGGCTTTCTCTAGTTGCGGTGAGCGGGGGTTACTCTTCCTTGCAGTGCAGGGGCTTCTCATTGCGGTGGCTTCTCTTGTAGTGGAACATGGGCTCTAGGCGCGCAGGCTTCAGTAGTTGTGGCATGTGGGCTCAGTAGTTGTGGCTCACGGGCTCTAGAGCTCAGGTTCAGTAGTTGTGGCACACGGGCTTAATTTCTGCGTGGCATGTAGGATCTTCCTGGACCAGGGCTCGAACCCACGTCCTCTGCATTGGCAGGTGGATTCTTAACCACTGCGCCACCAGGGAAGCCCCGACTTCACTTTTTTTTTTTTTTTTTTTTTTTTGCGGTACGCGGGCCTCTCACTGTCGCGGCCTCTCCCGTTGCGGAGCACAGGCTCCGGACGCGCAGGCTTAGCGGCCATAGCTCACGGGCCCAGCCGCTCCGCGGCACGCGGGATCCTCCCGGACCAGGGCACGAACCCGCGTCCCCTGCATCGGCAGGTGGACCCCCAACCACTGCGCCACCAGGGAAGCCCCTGACTTCACTTTTGACTGTTGACGGCTTCAAGCCCCTCTCCTCCCCTCTCTCTCCCATTCCCCATCCGTGCAAGTTGATACCCAAGACCCCCTTCCTTTGGCATTGGCAGGAAGTTCAAACCACACAAGACGCAGTCCCGTCCCTGCCCACAAACTACCATGCAACCCAACCCATCCGCGACCTTCTCTCCTTAAGCCCTGTTCACAACTGCTTGGGAACCTTCCCAGAAAACCTCACTGAGTGAGTAATAAGCCTTCTGTGTGTGGCTCAGGAGTCTCTGAATATCCAACCAAATTTTGGGTAGAAAGTCCATGCTGCTTCTGCCTAAGAAACCCAATGTCAGCCTTTCAGTCTTTCATTCCACACATTTATAATTGGACAATTCTTCAGTGGGAAAAATAATGCCAGATGCTTAGTTCACATCCTGGACTTTTTGCCTCTGCAAATCCTTGTGGCCAGGATTTATTTACAAATTGCACAATTAAAAAAAAACCCAGTTTACAGAACTATACACTGCAGGCAATCGGTCCAAACAAAGTTGTCAGTCTTTTCTGGAAATTCAGCTCCACAAACCCATAGATTATTACATATTTTTTTAACATTCTTAAATTCAGGGACAATGTTCAATGCACTCCAATGGTGTCACAAGCAAAAAGAATTATAAAGTTTGCAAGTATGATCCATTCCTGAATTCAGGGGCAGATTGCATTGTTCACAATTATTTATTTTCTTGTGGGACGCATAAACATCCCTGCCCTGCTGAGTTTAGAAATGGCTGGACTTCTGCTCTGGGTAATGAAATGTTGATAGAAATCAAGCATGTCGTTTTCAAAGAAAAGCTTTATGAGCCAATTTGGGATTGACTATGTCTCTCTTTTCTCTCTGCCACAAGACTGGCAATGCTCCTGCTGGGGACTGCTGCCTCAGAGAGGGTCACAAAATGAGGGTGTTATGAGCAGAGTCATAACTGAGTCCCTTGAACATTAGTGGGAGGAATAAAGCACATGGTTTTGTGAGCCACTGAGATGTTGAGGTCACTTCTTTTTTTTTTTTTTTTGCGGTACGCGGGCCTCTCACTGTTGTGGCCTCTCCCGTTGCGGAGCACAGGCTCCAGACGCGCAGGCTCAGCAGCCATGGCTCACGGGCCCAGCCGCTCTGCGGCACGTGGGATCTTCCCAGACCGGGGCAAGAACCCGTGCCCCTGCATCGGCAGGCGGACTCTCAACCACTGCGCCACCAAGGAAGCCCCTTGAGGTCATTTCTTACACTGTAGCCCATCCTGAGTAACATAATAATGACAGTAATACTTGAAAATAAGGAAACACTTGAGGACAGGTTTAAAATCATCAAACACTTGATTTCCATAGGGTACATTCCCGCTGTGGGCGGAGGGTAACTTGCCACCTCCTCATAGATGCTGAGTTTTGATGTGATGTGGGAGCTGCCCTGTCGGTGGCGTGTGCTGTTTAGAGTGTGTTCTCTGGTGACCTGCTCGAAAATGCTTCCTTGTAGTCACAACCCCATCCACCTGGAACCTTCCCGGAAAACAAGAGGTTGGAATCAAACCCACAGCTTGGAGCCAAGGACAGCAGACAAGCTGCCTGTGACTTTCAGCTGAGCCCAGCGTACCTCAGCCAGACATCAGTTGACTCACAGATCTGCAGACACAAAAAATAGATCCTTGTGATTGTGAGCCGTGTCGAAGAGGCTGTTGATTCCCTGACCGTATATCACAGGCTTTATCTCTTCAGAAAGCTAAACTCCAACTGCTGGTGTCTGCCTTGGTCACCTGAGAGCCTTCTCCCAGGCTGAATCTGGCCTTTGTGCCCACACACAGGGTGAATTAACTCTCAACTTTCTCTTTGAAGAAAAACAGATCAGTCTATAGGTGGTAGTTACAACCATCAGATCGAATGGGATCACAACGGGAGACAATTTATCTAGAGAAAAAACAATCAACACCCTTCAGGGCAGGGACAATGATGGAATCCACAGTGAGGATGGAGTAAAGGACGTTAGAGAAATAAATAGACAATCAACAGAGTAGTGGCACAGAACCCAGAGAAATAGAGCTTTGCAAAGAGTGTTGACAGCAATGCTCAGTCAAGTATAAAGGTCTGTTAAGTGAAGACTGAAGGTTGTATATTGTAAAACCAATATGAATAATGATTATGAGTATTTTTTTGAAAAGATGCACTACTGAGGGTAAAAACAGAAGCCCGGTTTCAGTGAATGTCACAGTCAGCACAAGTGAGGAAGTAGAGATGATGAAAATGCTTATATTCAAAGAGTCGTCGTAAGAATATAAACCATCTTAAGAGGCAGCTCAGTGCCCACGCCCACGAAGCTTGCTGTCTGAAGCAGCATTACCCAACAGAAATATTACGTGGACTGCATTTATCAATAGAAGATTTTCTAGTAGCTACATCAAGAAGTAAAGAGAAACAGGTGAAATTTTACTAATATATTTTATTTAATGCACTCCTTCAAAAGTTTTATCATTCCAACATGTAATCAATGTATAAAATATTATGCACAGTTTTTTCATGATAACTCTCTAAATTCTGGTGTGTATTTGTACTTACATACCTCTCAGTTCAGACCAGACCTATTTCAAGTACTCATGGCTACATGTAGCCAGTGGATACAGATTGGGCAGTACAGATATTATGAATTCTCAGTGCAGGTAAATGTATACTCAATGAAAAACAAAGTTAAAATATTAATAAATTCTGTTACAATGGAGAAAAAGAAATCTTTATCAATTTGCTTATGGGCTGAATGGCCGAATTAATCTAGAAACCCCCCTCGGGAGTGAGTTGGCTGTTTGGAAGTTAGATAGTGGCTAATTGACTGTCATGTTTCAGGAGGGAGATACTGTAATTTATAACCTCAGGAAGAACGACGTGAGGACTGTCCATGAAAATGTAATGTCAATGGAAGATTGTGCATTTTATTTTAGAATAGACTGACAATTGTCATTTATGTACACGGAAGCTCTAAAAGCACCACATAAATGCCACGTCCTCCATATTTAATAAATGAGCATCAAATGACTGCTCTCTGAATTATTCAGAGAAGCTTATGGGTTTTTCTCCTAATCTAAATTGTGATGGATATATTGTAAAAAACTATAAATATGGCTTTGAAACATACCTAAGCATTTCCAAAATAAACCTATGGAAGTATATTACATGGATTACCATCAAATACAAGTGCCAGTGGCTCTAATGTTACCCCACATCCAAAAAATACTTTATAAGCAGCAAAAATAAAGGGTTCTGAGTAAGAAACATGAGACAGAGTGGACATCAGAATTGGGTTGTTAATAGCACTTACACTTTAAACATGGCTCTCAGAGGCAGAAGACATGATTGACAGTGGTCAGCATGGACAATATTCTCTCTGTTTGGAAATATTTCTCAGGCTACTTCTGTGCAGATGGGGGCTTTGTGAGAGCTCCCAGGAAATTCTTGTGTCTAAATTTTTGTAGGAATTCCTACCAACGAACCTTGGAAACCATAGGTGGTATTAATCTAGGACTGTCACATTTATCAAATAAAACTAGAAGGGCACACCTGGGATATATTTACACTAAACAAACAAACAAAAAACTCTATTCAGTGTTTATCTGAAATGAGAATTTAACCAGATACTGTATATTTTATCTGGCAAAGTGTTTTTCCCCATCAGTTTCCAGATATTAAAGACATTCCCCTGGTGGATTATAAGGTTTCATGCTGCTACAGCTGGTCTTCAACCTTCTACCTTTGCAGCCTCAAGCCAGACCATTTGTGCAAATTCTGGTTCTTCCCAGTTTCTGAGTCAATGCCACCAGCAGGGCAAGTGTGCTATCTCAGCCTACCATCTGCAGGTCTTGGAAGGGAGTTACTTGCAGACCAGGTCAGACACCTGATGCCACATAACCCTGAAGCCACAGCACTTGGCTTGCCCCTCCCTCTCGGTGGGACCTGCTCTGGGATGGGATGGGAGTCTCACTTCCAGGGCTGCTTCCTTGTCTCCATGGTTACTCCTTCGAGTCTCTAAGTCTGCCTTTCCGTCGGGCCCTGTGGCTTGGACCCCTGTGCCTGCTTCCTTACTAATGCACCTGCTCCCCAGTAGCCCTGAAATTATAGTTTTCTCCAGCAGGAAAGCCAAGACCTAATTTTTAATAAGACCATGGGATATGTTTTAGAAGATGTCACTCCATGTGAAAATTCACAACCTTGGTGGAAAGTAATGGGTCACCTTGTCTTAATAAGGGAGAAACTCTTCAGAGCAAGAAGTCACTTGGAAGGACGGCGTGTTACTTACCATCCCACCTCTTTCCCTGGAGGACGTGGGGAACCATGAGTCTTTTCCCATGTTGTCTGGTGATATTTCCTCATTTCCTTTACATATTTTAATGCAATCAGTGCAGCTCACATCTGCAGAGCAATCAAATTTCCAAGTCAACATAATCCAATGAAATGCTGAAGAGCTAAATAATCAGATTCAGGTTAATATTAATTTCTATACTTATCCACACCTGGATTCAGAAAGAAGAGGCAGAGAAAGAGAAAGATAATAAGAGAGGACAGACATCCACAAACCATTAAATAATTATGATCACGTTCTCTGAGGTGGTTGAAACGTTTTTTTTTTCAGGCTTACACTGAATTCTTTAATCTGGGAAAATGAACACTTCTTTGTTGTTTGTACGGAGTACATAATTATGGGCATAATTTAATATGAGCACGATATATACAAAAATCAATAAGTAGTTCAGGAATAAATGAGCAGGTAACTAGAAACAAGGAAGGAATTTGTTTTAGTACGATATTTCCTGTGTCTCTGACCTCTTATAGCATAGACTTCTTTCTCTGCTCTCTATTTATTTAATTCCCACAATGTTAAAAAAAAAAAGTTTTGTGGCTATCAATGGGTGGGTCTTTTCTGTCAAGAATGACAGGTAATATGTAACATATAAATATACCATGCTTCCAATTAAATCACATTTTCTTTGTAAGTGAGGAATGACTCTCATCAAGGTAGACTAGAAAGAGTTAGACATTCTTAATTTTATTCTTATTGTTCTCTTTCTCATTATTTAACTCTGTATGTCACATCATTTCTGAACCCCAGTTTCTTCATTTAAAAAATATGGGATTAATAATATTGATCCCGCCTTATTTACTATTATTAAATGTGATGATACACTTCAAGTGTTAACAGACTTTAAGATAATGTACAAGTAGGTTGCTTCTGTGATGCAATTAATTTTCAAAAGTGACAGTAAGGAGATCTGAAATATGGACATGAGTAACAATGGATTAATACTGGTTCATGAATTGTGACAAATGTATCATACTAATATCAGATGTTAGTAATAAGGGAAACTGGGTGTGGGGTTTAGCAATGCTCTGTAATATCTCAACTTTTCTGTAAATCTATACCTACTCTCAAAGCAAAGTTTATTTAAAAAATTCAAAAGATAAACTTAAGAAAGTAGAAAAAACAAAGAAAGGAAATTAGGACATGTAGGCATATTGTGGCACAGTATCTAGGTCAGAGGATGAAGCAAGACCACATTGATATTGTAAGGAGAATGGATATGTACACACCACTCAGGGCATCTCGCATCCCATAGGATGTTTTTACAGAACAAGAAGTCCGCTTGCATCCTAGTGCCTGCACGCCTACCCTACCAGCCCAGGACGCGACAAGACGCTTCGTACTTTAGGGCAGTGTCACGGTGTCATTTGAAATCCCAAGGACAGGCTCCTCTGCAATGATGTGAACCGTGCTTCGTGACTTCGGGAAAGCGTGTGGGCTGTAACACTGCTTACCCGCTTCTCTCGCTGACGCACTTCTTACCACACGTAGTCCTCAGACAACACTGACTGAGTCGCTGGGGGAGCTAGGCTAGAAACAGAACTACCTTCTCTAATCAGAATGCTTCATGGCCTTCTTGATTTACAGCTTCCTTTTTGGCATCTACTTCTCTTCCAGTCAGACAGACAGACAAGGCAGTTTCAGAGTCTTAAGTAGATAAATTTAGTTTCAGGTTATCATCATTCTGTTCTCGGGAATTTTATCAATTAATTATGAAATATTCAACTCTGCTTTAAATCTAGATCATTTCAAGGTAAATTGGAACTCAGAACCTCCTGAATCTTATTTTGCATTGATTATATTCACCTTGTGGACCGATAATGAGCACTTTTTTTTTTTTAATTGAACTCAACAGATGTTTACTGCCACCTCTTTCAGCATTTAAGGATGTCTGCATCATTGGAGAGACCACGGCCAGACCTGGAAAAATCGCTTTCTGTTGCATGGGATAAAGCAATGCCAGACCATCTCTCTTCTCTCTCTCTCTCTCTCTCTCTCTCTCTCTCTGTGTCTCTCTCTTCCTCCCTCCTCTGCCTTCCTTTCTGTAGATCTACCCGACAAGGTATCGAGCTCTCTCACCACACGTGACTTTGCCGAATTCCTAGTGTATCGGCTGTGACTCTCATCGGCCTCTTCCCCCGCTTCCTGCCCTCACAAAGGAGCTCTTAGTTAGGTACAGAAGCCACACATGTCTGAGGGCAGCCTTTTGTATGTCATGAAATTGACTTCTCCCTTCTCATTACCACCCATAAGCCGTGATTAGCCTTGGCACTAAAGTGAGTCGACCTGTGCTATTACAGGCTAGACTGGCTTGCACATTCTTTGAGACGTTTACTACTTGTTAGTCTGTATGGGCTCTATTTTATGACAGCGCTGTCCTCACAAAGGGAGGTAGGATCAAAATTAAGACGTGTACTTGCTTGTAAAGATTCTGAAAGCAGACGATTGGATCTTATTTTCCACTATAAAGTATTTGATTTTTAACTTTTTATCATATCAAGCATACACAGGAGTAGCAGGAAGAGTATAATGAACTCTCGTGTGTGTCACTCGGCACCAGTCTATCAACATTTCCCAGTCTTTTTTGATAGGTTGCACCTCACACTTCTCTTTCCTTCCTTCTATCCCCTCTTCCCTTCTTCCCTTCTCTCTGTCCTTTTTTCTCTATTGCTGGAGTATTTAAAACAAATATTAGACATATCATTTAATCCACAAATACTTTACTTTGCATTTCTAATTGGAAAAGATACGTATGTATGTCAGGTTAGTATAACAACCATATGATTGTCATGCCTAAGAGAATTTTGAAAAGAATCCTGAAAGTCATTTAATAACTTGTGCAAATTCAAACGTTTCATTGTCTCAAATAAATGTATTTTTGTAAATATTTGGTTTCTATGAATTAAGATGCAAATAAGGTCTGAATATGGAGGTCTATGAAACTCCATGTTATCAAATACAGAGCGCTCCATTTTCTCCTTATTAATTAATATGTGAGACTCAAGGATGAGATACAAGAATAATTTTAGAGGCTGTGTTTACCTTTTTCTTCTTTCAGACTTGGGCAGATTGGGTTTGATGAATAGCGAGCGTGTAATGTACAATGAGCTATTTTTACCCTATACCACCTGTTGCTTCTGAGATTGCATTTTTTTCATTACAAAAGAAATGATCCTAAATATCCTTAACGTTATTAAGTCCGCTTTGAAGGTGAGTAAAGAAGAGTGAAGATGAAAGAAGAGAGAAGTCTTGTTGTTGAGGATAGGAGAGATGAGAAAGGCATAGACATTTATGGAAAATTCTTTGCCATCATAGTGTTTGAAAAAAATTTATAGGTTTTGTGAGAAATATAATTTTTGTCATAGGATGAAACTGGAAGCAATGTTGAGGCACTTTCCTGAAGTAGACAGTGTTATGTGCTGGCTGAGAACTTAGGATATTGAAGGAGGACTTGTTTTAGAGCTTAGATCTGTCTGAAATGTTACTTGACTTCTTTAAACCCCACTTTTTGTACATAAAAAAGAAGCAGTAAACGTACTTATCCTCAGGGGTCTTCTTTGCATTCAGTGGAGATAACGCATGTGAACAGCTGGTCAACCAGCAAGTTTAACTAACGTTGCCATTTTCATTGCTCTAGGTTCTCTGAAGTCATTAGAGTTCATTTTTAAAACTCGGAACACAACCAGTAACCACCATCAAGAAAGTAGAGTCCAGGTCTTTAGGGACCAATGGCTCAGCATCTTTGAAGCTTCTGGTGCCTGGAGGGCCGTGCTGGAGGCATCAGGACTCTTCCAGGGTCAGGGGCTTGGAAATGCCCGCTCTGGTTCCTCCCTGGGCTTCTGGGGTAGGGAAGGATTTTCCCTTGGAGCCAGGGCTCTGGAATCCTCCTCCACAGGGCCCTGTGTGAGCCACGTCCCAGGTAGGTGGGGTGGGAACCCAGGCCCTGGCATGAGTCCTCTCAATTCATTTGAGCAGGGCGAGGGTAGGATCAGGCTGGGGCGAAGCAGGGCTGGGCTGGGCTGGCTGCACTCAGATGAGAGGATAGCTTATGCCAGTGGATCACGGTGCCCGTGGGCCCTTGGAGGGTCCTGAACCAAAGCCTCTCATCCCCCTCGAGAAGCCTTCTGAGACTCCTTGTCTTAGTCTGACCACTTCTGGTCTCCACTCTGCTCAAGGACCAGACTGCAGAGCAGGCTTCATCTCTAGGCAGAAGTCTGCACTCCATCAGGGCCAGGGTCGAGAGGATCGCCAGGGGGCGGAGGTGAGATTCCAGAATGTGGCGGGATTCCCAACTTGTCTGTAGATTCCGTACAATCCCAATCAGATCCCAAACACTTTTATAGATATAGACAGATATCACAATCATGATAATAATAATAAGAATTATTATTATTCTATCCTAGAAGGAGGTCATCTCATACCCCTTTAGGGCTTTGTGTTTACCCAAATAATTCACATCCATCTTGAAAATGCTTAAAATATTAAATGCATTTCTTTTAATGGGAGAGCATGTCAGACTTTTAAAAAATGCATTCAGGTCCTACTATCCCTGTATACGTTTTATAAATGAAATGCTGGGAGGTTCAGCTTCATTTGAGTGAGATTAAATTTCATTGACACAAATGTCCAGTGTTCCTACATTCCAGCTGTATGATTCTAAGAGCTCAGATTCCGTTCAGCATATCTACCAGGAATTCCTGAAAGTCTGATGCTGTCATGGTGCCTCAGCTCTGCCCCACATGCTACCTCCCTCTGTGAAAATAAACCTCCAAGTCAAGAGACCAGTTTAACCCTAAGACTGCTGGTGCTGGAGAGAAGGGTCTTCCCCTTGGCCCTGTGCACCCTGGGGCTGGGGTCTCCTTCGCCTTCCCACAAAGGATCTCACAGGAGTTCCTCATCCACTGGTGTTCCTTGATCAAGTATTCTCTACTCCTCCAGAAAAGAAAGTCCCCGAATAGGAGCTTATAGAGAGACCCCAGCCCTCAGTTTAGTTACAAACATCCAATTCTGCATTCTTGTTTGAAACAATTGGGAAATTGCTACAATATGGGAAGACCATAAAAAATAGAAACATCAGTATTTAATTACTACTTAGTCATGATGTTAAATATTAATGTCTCATGTTCTAACATTGATGGCTTACAAATAAATCTTTCTCATGTATTGTAACATTAATGGGATGATACTTTTGTTCTCTCAGTATGTGGCGATTGAGTTCAGCTTTATGAAATGGCATTAGGTAATATATCACTAACAAAAATCTCTGGGTTTTAGGCACCTCGGGTCCACAAACTGTCACACATCTGAAATGACGTGAAAACACGAAACACTATGATATGAAATTTTTTATTGCATTGCATTTGCATATTCTATATAAAATTTGCAGATAGGTGTTCATCCTTAACCTAATTTGGCTTGGAGAATGTATCCATTTGTAAACTCCGTTGGAGATGGCTTATTCTTTGCCTATACCCTGATAGCCTATGATACCAGGTGTGAAATATTAAAGAACTAGCATAGTGACTCTAACTAGTGTTCTGTATGGTAATGTGTGAGATATGTGACCAAACAACCTTAACATCTTGAGAAAGATATTTACAACCTAAAGCTAGTCATTTAAAAACTTTTCTGAGTATAGTTCATCTTTTTCTGTCTGTCCTTATGTCTTTTGACTTTGTCTCCTCTTTAATCCTAGATAATTAAGGGATTTCACTTCCTTATAATACTGAGCTCTCGAGCCAAGCTTGTAATTACACTGGGCGTGCAGTGTTCCATTAACTGCAGGCTGTGGGTTTGTGGGTAATTCCTCAGGCAGCACTTTTCCTGAAGATGTTTCACATTGCAACCTTTGACTTTATTCCCAGGACAGCAGAGTCAACCATGCATCCAGCTATTCCTCCCTCGAGATGTTGGATGAGGAACACTGAGGACTTGATATCCTAGATTGACTCAGTGAAAGATGGAAGCAGGAGAGATCTCAGGGTGAAAGTGTCTGGTCTCTCCTTAAAAGTAGATTTTATATACATTAGGACCCTTATCTCACACGTCTGTCCACAGTGCATTCGGAACAACTGAATGGTTTATTTATTAGACACCATTCAGGCACCGAAATTATTTTGCATAGAATTGGGTCTCTTTCTTGCTATATTTATTGACAGACAGACAGACAGAGAGAGAAAGAGAAGGAGGGAGTGGTACACATTGGTTTGATTTTCTCAAATAACAATCCACAAGGTTTTGGCATTGATAAATGATTCCTTTCCCAAATCAAGAAAATTCAGTCTATCTAATATTAATCTCATCTTTGTATCTCCCAACCGAGCTTTTCACCAAATCGCCCTCATATCTATCATCATAGTCCTAGTTACTCAGGCTTAAACAATGAAGTAACTCATGACTTCACTTTCCTTCTTTGCTGTCCCAGTTCCAGGCATTAACACATTTATTCTATCAATGCTTTCTTTGCAGCAGGAAGCACACACACCCTTTCACTGCCTCGCTTGAAATCAAGGTAATCATCACCCTGTAACTAGGTATTTGCTATCATTCCTTAACATGTATATGGAACTCATTTTTTTTTGGAACAAACCTTTTATAGAACCCAAAAGAACACTTACACTAAACATTACCTCACTGACGATCTTCCTGAGAAATTTGGTAACTAGAGCTGTAATGTTTACGTAATTAAAAAATAGATAAAAAGGGATTGTTCAAAATAATAGTGGCTGTCAAAAGATAGCCACATCCAAGCGGCTGTCCTGATATTGTAAGGCCAACTGGCCCGAGGCAGGGGAACACAATCAGATTCACAGGTTGCATCAGACCGAAACTCTCCGGACCACCCAGTTCCAGGAACTGCCCTGGAGACATTCCGGACCACCCAGTTCCAGGAACTGACCTGGGGACTTTGAACCCAGCCCAGCCTTCCCGCCTTTCGAGGGGCGGGACTAACGGTCCCCCAGGATACCCGAAAAGACCACCAAATAAGGAATACCCTGCGCCCTCCCAGATTCACCACACCCCTTTCCCTTCTTCCCCTATAAAATCTGGCCCAACCCTCGCCCGGGTGCGACTTCTCGGGCCCCTTTCTCTCGGACCAGTGAACCTCGCCCGGGAGCGCTCCCTAATAAAGCTCACTTGAAGCTTTCCTCTGTTTCGCGGTGCCGTTTGTTAAGATCCCACCTTACAGAGATCAATCTTACCCATGTTTTTTCCAGCTGCAGATATATCTCAAATCACTGAAAAAATTCTATTAACGCAGTTATATGGTCACCCGTCTATGTTTGGGTAACCTGTGTGACCTAGGGTCTGATTTACACATTGGAATTATTAAAATGTGACATCTAACATTCTTTAACCACTTACTGAGCCAGTAAGAAAAATTGGGGATAGATATCTATAGTTAGGTTTTCATGACTTTCTAAATGCAAGAAAACACAGACAACGAACATGCCTGAGGACACAGTTTCACTTCCCTGCACGTTGTAGGTAGCAAATGCTGCCACGTGGGGTATAGAAAGGCCAAAGGATGTTAAATGCCACATCCTACACCAGATAACGCAGTCAGAGAAAGAGGACGTCATCGCCCTGCTTTCTCTCCACATTCATTTTGCAGAATCATCTCACCACTGAGAGTTTTATTTCTCAGCACGCAGCCCCACCGTGTGCCCCACCGCTTCTCTTTCTGTTCTGATCTCCAATCTGCTTGAAGTTTCCCAAACAAGACATTTCTTGGCACCTGTGACCAAAACATGCCACTCTTCAAAGCTGTTCCCTTTGTACCTGAGACCTAAAATCCCCGCAGTTAGAATCACTGCACAAAAGGATCCCTGCTCTTGTTAGTGTGCACTCGCCAAGGCAAAGGCACAGTTACCTTCACAGACGGTTCAATATCCTGCAACAGAAAGGTAATCAAAGTCCCCGGGGCCCCTCCACGGCTGACACCACTCATCAGTACCCTTTGTTCTTGCACAGAAGACCCACACCCTCCTGGCTGACTGCGGCTTTGCACAGCCCTGTGGCCAGCCTGACCCTTCAGGGCTTCCCCTTACAGGAGGCGTAGAAACTGACAACCTGGAAATCTCTGTCCCTTTATCAAGTCCACAAGACCCCAGCTTCCTCCTCCTCCAGGGCACTGCACCTTCCCTTATCTCAAAGGCATTCAACTAATTACTTCTCTTCATCCTTTGAATATCATCTAAAATGTCACTCCCTGGGGGAAATCTTTTCTGACTCTCTAGTTGGGTTGTCTTTTTTGTTTGTTTGTTTTTCTTGTACAATTCCATTTATTTTTAATTTTATTGTAACATATGTATATGCATAAGTGAAGTTGGGCTGCCTTTTACACGCTGGCCCGTCACCCTGCAATTTAAGTCCAGTGCACCGAGGACTGTTTGCAGTCGTGCGTGGCTGTGATGATTACGTTGATCCCTGCTTCCTACGCAAACACGTATGCTCTACAGACTTTGCTCCTATTACATCCACTGTGATTAGCAAAATGCCTGGAATATACAAGTGTTCAATGAATCATTGCTGAACTCTTGGGAAAATTGAGACTTACTTGTGGGAAGACACAGGAAGAGGAAAGTTGAGAGTGGACATGTCCGTGTTCCCAGAGTGACCAGGCCTGGGTTATGTGTCAGATGCAGAGAGACAGAGCACAGAGGATGAGAAAGGGAAGCACGCATGGCCATTTCGACCTGTGCCACACCTTCTGCCATCCTGTGCCAATATGAGACCAGGCGGCAGGGTTGAGTGTGTTTCTCCAGCCCAGTGAAAACAGGCAGTGTAGGAGCAAGGAGTTGGCCTCTGGATTACTACCCTCCCCAGGTGCCCTGAATCATGGTGAATCTTGTTTTTGCATCAGCGGACAATGCACCGTCCCCATGCTGTCTCTCTAATTCCAGGGTCAGGTATAAAAAGTTCAGTAGTCTGTAACACAAGTTGGGAAATATTCTCTAGAAAACCTTTGGAGAGAATTTCAGGATGAGGCATTCGGTGCCTCAGTGTAAAGCATTGTCACAGACATGAAACATATCATTTAAAAACAGCCCTTCATAAACATGCTCCTTGTCTGATCGGTAAAGCAGCACACCGGCCATGGAAGGAGTGATCCATGAGGTGAGATCAAGCCAAGTACTGGGAGGTGATTGAGTTTCAGGGAGTGTTTTCAATGTATTTCAGAAAAATGTATGTGTTTGCTTTGTGTTCTTCGAGGCTTCATGAGGTCTCTGGTTCCTTCTGTTTAATTAATGAGCCAGCAGTTAAATGTTTTAAACGGTTTCTTATGTAAGGAAATAACTTGGAAAACCTTAAAGTCTGCAGTCTAAATTACCTTCAAGTCCTGTGAGTAAAAACTGGAGGATAATCCTGCCTCCTTGTCACTCAAAGTGCAGAGCTCAGGATGCAGCTTCGGCAACCCTGGGCTGACTTAGAAATGCGGACACTCAGCTCCTCTGCTGACCCCAGGTTTGGATCCACCTGTAACAAGACCCCCGGGTTGGGGGTGCAGCCAACTCTGAGAAGCCCTGCTGTGCAGCACCTCCTGAGCTGGAAAGGACAATTACTACGGAAACACTGTCATCATTTCATAATTTTTGTAGAAGTTATTATGGTCCTTTGAATTGCTTGGTCATGCTGGCTAATAATTTCAGTTCTGGACTCTAAACGTCAGTCAGGAGATCTGCTAGGAAAATCAAAATGAAGAATATGAAATTATGAGGAGCTGTTCCATTCATTGCTTTTCTCCCAACCCTAAGAGCTTTATTTTTAGATGAATAATTGCATCCTTTGTACTGAGAACAAATTAATAACCGCTTGCGTTAAACAATTCCTATTTCACCATCAGAAAGGCTCATGTACCCAGAGCAGAATATCGCAGTGACAATTAGTTAAAACCTAGCTGGCCTTGTGGAAAAAAAAAATCTGTATTCCAAGGGAAGCTGCTGTTAAATGGGGACATTTGGGTTACTAAGCAAATATTAAATTAAATGAGTTTGAAGAAGCCATAAACATGTTATTCTAGGGCCCTACAAGCAGATAATAGAAGTAATAACAAATAGGCTTTGAAATCACATCTTAATTAGTCAGACAAACTGTTTTACACAGAAGCCCTGACACAGCGCCAGCCCTGGGGCCAGGAAGCTAGTTAAACATATAGATACAAGCCAGTCTATTTGGAACTAAAAATGTACCACTTAATAAGCAGTTTTACTCAAAATAATGACTTCTGTAAATCATTACAACTAGAATAATATTGAAGTGAGAATATGCCCTGTTTGACTTTATTATTATTCTATATTATCTCTGGATACCATAACAAAGTTATTAGTTGCATTTTTCAATAATATGAAATTTTATTAATATCATAAAATCATTATAATGTTAATTTTGTAAAATGAGTTAATACAGTGACATTGGTCTCTAGGGTCCTTCATTTTATCCCGACCACCCTGCTCCTTCTGATTTTCTGTCACCTTGGAGGGGTCATGGGTAAGCTAGTCAGTGGTCACCTGGTCACCTGTGGCAATCGTCAGTCTCAGGGGGACCCATCACCCCAGAGCCCTTCTCCCAGTTGTCCTGATGGTTGGGAACTAGGCAATGACAAGTATGTGCACCCAAAAGTGCTTCAAGTCAGTGGGATGAGGTGGGAGGGAGAGGAGGGGGTCTGAAAAAGGCTAAAGTTATGTAACCACAGGTCACAGTGGCATTTCACATCCTATAGACCACATAAGGGATGTGGGTGTCAACAGAGGCTGACAGAGGGTTCTGGAACACGTCAGCTGCAGAGAAAAAAGCTCTTTGTGTGAAGAAGCCATCATCAGAATATAGGAAAGTGTCACCAACAGCCAAGCACAAAATGTGGTGAGAACCAGGCGAGAAATTTCTCTTCAGCAACCTTTACACCTGGCCAACGGCATCATTAACATGGGAATCATCTGTCTGCCACCACCACCCAGGCTTCCAGCTAACTTCGTAGCCTCCTGTTTTGGTGCTAATTGGATTACTCTGCCTCAACTGCACATGCTACACAAAATGCCTGGATTTTCACATTTGAAAAGTCTTATGAAAAAATACAGACTGCTGTAGAATGTAGAGACAATAGGTTTTTGATTTGGGAAAATTAATTAAAAAATTCAATTTCGATATATAAAAAACCTAAATGTTAATGGCAGAATTTTAAATTATTTTGTATAAATATAGGTCAATCTCTCTATGAATTTGGAGTAGTGCATTAGGTAGGATGACCAGAGTACGTATGTTAACAAAAAACCCAAAATCTCAATGGCGTAACCTATTACTTGCTTATTTCTTCCTCTCATAACATCTGCCATGGTCCAGGACACTTTCCGGAGACAAATGTTCTCAAAGCGGCAACATAGCCGTGCAAGCTGACAGATCAAGTCCAACTTATATATTTGTTGCTGTTATACAAGCTTCTGGTGTCATATGTAAGATTCCACTGCCAAATCCAAAGTCATGAAGATTTGCCCTTATGTTTTCTTCCAGGACTCTTATAGCTTTCACTCTTACCTTTAGCTGTTTGGTCTATTTTGTGTTACTTTTTTGTACATGGTGTCAATAAAGGGTCCAACTTCATTATTTTGCAATTTCCCCACCAACATTTGTTGAAAAGACTGCCCTTTTCTACATCAAATGGTTTTGGCACTTTTTTGAAATTGTTTGGCCATATGTGCAAGGGTTTCCTCTGGGCACCTTAACAATGTTTTCCAGCAGCACCCAAAACTTTCTGGCCTGGGTGAGGTCCGAGTTAGAAGAAACAGAGACAGCACCTTTCTTCAGTCGTTCTGTAGCCCAGACAAGTTAGAACAGAAACACAACGACTTGCAAATAAGTCTGCTCTGCTCTCTCTAGAGACAGGACCACGGTCCCACACGGAAGCCTTGAGTGGCTGTCTTCAGGGGGAAGTAGGGCTAGCACCATAAAAACACCAAAATGCTTTCCTACCGATTGAAATTTGACTTTCCTTGAGCTTTTGTTTGATTACTGTAAACCCTTGACCATTTTCCAGTGTCCTGACAATCTTGGTTCCGACAGTTTCTGCTCGTTTTTCAATGTTTCCTTTGAGGGGCAGGTGCCTGGAGCTACCTACTCTGACATTTTGTTGACATCACTCCCCACAATGTTTCTCATATTAAAAAAAATTATTCTGAAGCACAGTGGAGAGAATGAATGCCACATAAGAAAAAAAAATTTGGTAGAAAATAGGGGATCTTCCTACCCCTTGTAACATGTATTAAACTGTTTTAGCAACCATTAGAAACAAGTTTACAAAACTGAATGGGGAGAGAACAGACACAAGAATTTGCAAGGCAGTGTGTGATAAAAGTGACATTTCCAATTACTGTGGAAAGGAGCAGATTATTTAACAGCTACAGGGCAACACGTTAACCATCTGAAAAAAAAATCAAGGACTATGATTTATACAAATTAAATTACTGCATTCAGTTCTTATTATTTAATAAAGGTGATTATATAATATCAAGACATGGAGACGAAATTTCTAAGGCACTCCTTAAAAAACAACAACAAAAGAAATCACGCACAATAAATTGTATAGAACATCAAAAAATAAATGACAAACTGGAAGAAATATTTCTGATGTATTTCAGAAATATGCTTAGTATAGCACTGTAAGTTCATAATAATATAAGTAAATATATATAAATAAAATCCTTATTATTTTACTTAAGAATACTATTTAATATACAAATTAACATATAATAAATGATATAATATATATGAAAGCGTATATTGAAACAATTTTTAAATACTATTATTTAGCTTTATTTCTCACAATATGATAAGCAGTTTGCAACATCTTTAACTACCTTTTGAGACTATACCTTTAATATCTTTAAATGTCTTTTAAACATTCCATCTTGGAATTTGCATTGTTTTAATCAATGAAGACCTTACTTTTTTTGGATATTTAGGACATTTCTGATTCTTGTCTATTGTGAAAACACTAAAATAAAGATCTTGCATTTGCAACTTTGTGCAAATGTTTGATAATTCCTTTGGGAAAAAATTTCCTAAAGTGACATTTCTGATTCAATTTATCTCACTGAATTTTCAACTTATCTTACCAAATTGTTTTACATAGCATTTGTATCTATTTGTATGCCCATTAATACTTTATCAAAAATAACAATCCTTAGTTTTGTTATTCTTTTCAAAAAGTTTCTATCTTCTATAAAGGAAATGATATTTTTTTGCCTTACTAATAAAAAATATTCTTGTGTGGGTGCATTTATTTATTTTTCTCTTTTGAATTTCTTATTGAATTGTTTAACCAATTCTATTAAGGTGTTCTTTTTATCAATTTGTGTACTTTACACATTAAGGCTATAACACTTCGTAATATGTTACAAATAGGTTCCTTATTTCTCTTTCATATTTCATTTTCTAATCCTATTTTTCTTTAGTTCTCAAATTTTCTACACTTATCACAATTAAAAAGTGAAGAGAAAATGAATGAACCAATAGATAAAATGCATTATGAAATAAGTATTTAGAAGGTACCAAGGAAGGGAAAGGAAACACCATATGGAAGCCGTGAGAAGACTGGGTTTGTGAGTCACAGCCCAAGACCAGCTTCTCTAAAGAAGCAGAATCTTGGTCACCAAAAAGCATGGGCTCAACCAGGAATGTTTCTCCAGGCTAACCAGATATGTGGAATTACTGACAAACAAAAATCGCCACCTCGTCTTTACTTTCACATTTGTCTGTAGTTTAGGGGGAAAATGTATTTGGACCATGTTTGGCTGGAAAAGATTTTTCTTGGGGAGAAGGTAGGTGAGGTTTAGGAATGACATCCCTAGACTGTATATTACAGTCCAATGTATTTTTTGGAAGAGAATCTTAGAAATCTTCTCTCCAACCTCCTCCTCCCTACACTGAACATGCTAGTGTCTTTGGTATATTGACCTCCCATCCGCTCCTTTCTCCTGCTGTTTCCTTTGCTGGTTGATGCATGCTCACCACCAAAGGTCCTTCTTCCACCCACATTCTCATTCTTCTGCTAATTCTATTCATCCTGTAAGTCTTGGATTAAACCTCACTGAAATAGGGGAAGCTTTTCCTTACCTAAGCCTGTGATAGGCCATTGCTAAATGTCATCATTGTTCCTGTATTTCTCTAGAGCACTTATCGTGCTTTAAATTTTTAGTTGTTTAATGTTTCTTTTATCTGCTTGATTTTATACTCTATGAGTCTAAGAACCTCATGTCCTCCTCACTGTGTCATTGTAGAAGCTGGAATTCTTAGAGGCCTACCCTGCATAGGCCAACATGCAGCCACAGTCCCACGTCAGCCTCTGCCCCCCAATTTCCTCTACACAAACAGTTCTTCTTTCACGTACCTGCCAAGCCAACACCTTCACCTGCCTCAAGACTTTACTCAAAAGTGACCGTATCCATTAGAGCTCCCCAGACGGCCCAGTCATTTTCACAAACTCTCTCTACCCGACACGGCAACCCCTGCTATATCCCACTTACCTGCTCTGGTTTTATGGTTTTCTCTAAAACTCATGTTTCAGGTAATTTACTAATATTTTCTTTGCCTTCTCCCCAGAATGCAAGGTCCATGAGGACAAAAACATTGTCTAATTTGTCTACTGATGCATCTAAAAGAAAAACAGTGACCCGTGGGTGCTAGGAGATGAACATCTGTTGAATGTACAAGCCTGGAAATGTCATGGGCCTTCAATAAATACTTGATAAATACTTGAGGATAAATGAATTCATTCATGAATTCAAGAATACCTCTCTACAGATGTTGCCCTAATTTCTGCAATTAAAAGACACATAGAAGGAAAATTCATGCTCTTTTTCTTTGCAGAAAGAATCGCTGACTTACTGCACTTTTAAACCTCATAATAATTTGTCTTTCTGTTTATGTTAACTGCCTTATGACTATTGGAAATTTTATTTAGTTTGTTAATAATTGGGTGAGATATTTGATTAGCTGTTCTTGAACTACTACAACTAGAACTGATACAATTGTTCATGTATTTATGATTTTTAAAAATTATTTTCACAATAATAACATATAGTGTACTTTTCAATAAAACTTTATCTTTCCAGTTATACCAAATCATTTTTTGTTTGGCCTGAGAATTTTTACCTGAAATCTTTGGCTATTAGTAAATTTTTGAAAAGTCATTAGTTCTGATAAAATGATCTGTGCTTCAACATCTATGCTAATTTAATGAAAAACAACTGTAGGATGTAGTGAGCCCTTAACAGGTGGAGTTGCATATTGAATTAGAAAAAAAAAATTAAATTGCAGATCATTCTTAACTTAAAGATATTAATATTTTGTTGTTTGGTATGTACATTTTTATTGTTTCCATGAATTTCTACATTCATTATTTATTCTAGTTCATACAATCATCGTGTTAAGTTGTAATATTAGACCCGGATGCTTGTAATCAGGCTCATTAACCTGGTTAAGGTCTTAAAGAATATCTGGTCCCATCTTCTCTGTAGGTGAGGCATTTCAGAACATAAAGGCCACTTGATCAAGGTCACATCACACCTTGATGACAGAATCCAGGCTACCAGGCCATGTCTCTACTTTTTAAATGCCCAGGGGCATTTAAAATAACAAGATCAAAGCTCACATCTCTTACCATTTTCCACACCTGTACAAAAAATATGCTGTTTAGTGGCATGTTTAATATTACAAAAAATAAAAAGTGAGTGAGTCTAATATAGATAAAAAATTTAAAAAATATTGCTAGCTTCTGAACTTAGAGTGTGGACATTTTTCTCTGCATGAAATAGATGAGCTGATGACATTCAGAGAACGGGGCTGGAAGACCCACAGATGCTCACTTGCACCCCAAGCCCAGCCATCCATCTCACTGAGTGTTCTGATGGGTTAGATGAACACAGTGGACCAGAAATAGGAAGCAAAGAGCCACGGGTTAAGCAGCTGTGACCTTTATCTTATCAGTGTGTGTGGAGGAGACTAGTAAGTTGAAAGTGTACCAAACGAACTTGTTCCCAAAATATGAGACATAGATCACCTTCCTTGTTGTTCCAATAGAACACAGAATTCTGGGCCATAGGTAGAGTCGAGTTATTCCAATCAACACATCTTTTAATGCCACCATTAGCAAATGGGGCCCCATTAGTGATCTAAAATTTAAGCAATCATGCTAAGATTTCTCCACCTTAAAGGAGAATGAGAGATTGAGTGGAAGACAGTAAATGTGATAGATACATAAAGCCACGTTGCTTAGAATAAATAGGAGCTTAATAAATATTCATTGATGCTCCTCCTATTCACGATAGCAATTCATAACAATTGCAAAGAATAAAGTAAAAAGAGTAATTAGAGATGATTAGAATTCGCAAGATCATACAAGCAGATGAAATGAAATATTTCTTCAGAAATATTCAAATGAAAATTTTCTGAATTAATTTTAAGTTTGCATAGCCTAGAATGTTCTGAACCTACCCCACTGATTACTCATACTGAGAGAATATAATTATGATGATTCTAATATTGTTCAAAATAATTACCGCAGTTCAGCAAAGTTCAACATAAACTTGCACTAATATGAGACTCTTTAGAGATAATGTAAAGATAATCAAAATCTGCAAGAAATACTGAAGTCTTACACCTGAGACCCAAGCTGAAAAATCTTAGACAAAGCTCCTGTAAAAAAGCTTGGTATTGTTTCTTGATTGTGTGATTTATATCATCTTTCATTGAAATGGATACCTGCTTTAACTGTGCTTATAAATAGTATGTAATTTTATAAGCCATGTGAAAGTTTTTATTTTTGCATAATATAAATATTTTAACATAATTTTAATTGTTAGGGGCATAGATTTTATTTTAATTTATTAAGTTAGTTGCCTACTTTGAGAAAATTTGGAATAGAAATTGTTATTAATATTCTGGATGGAGATTTTGAAGAGTTCAAAATCATTGTCTATTTATTCTTAATTAAAATCAAAATATATTTTGCCAAACACCTCACCGTTCATTCTCAATGCACTTGAGAAGCCTGACATGTTTTGAAGACAAAGGGAATCCATATTAGAACTATCAGACTAACTCGTGCTTAAAATTCGAGGTTATTCAAATGCAGCTTATTCTTCCTTAAAATTAATTACTAAAAGTTCCAGGCCGAAAATAATCTTAAAAGTAGAAAAAACAAATCCACAAATAATTAAAATTTTGAATTATCTATTTTCTTACTCACCAAACATTTATTGTGCTCCTATTATATTTTAGGGTCTGATCCTGGTGCAGCAATACCCCAGGAACGGGGAATAGCCGTTTCCCCAGACGTGTCTGGTCACATATTCACCTGGAATTGATGGCAATAATATCCCAGTTTCCTGCTGCTTTCTCTCCACCATCTTTTTGGTGCGGCTTTTGTCCTCATGTTTGTTGTCCTCAAGATTTCAACATGCCATTCCATCTCCAACATCTTGTTCATATTCAGGAAGAAACAAAGAAGGTTGATGTCTGCATCAGGCTAGCAAAAAACATCCCCCAAATCCTTAGCATTTTTGGCTCCTGTTCAATTGACCAGAACCTTAGCCCATGGTCACTCTTTGCTGTAAATGAGTCAATAAAAGGAGAATTTTATCTAGAAATATTACATCCTTCAACAAGATTAAGGTTTGGTTATCGATAAAGAGGGAAAGAAAGAATATTGGGTAGGCAAACAGCAGTGTCTGCTGAGTAATCAATCAATGAGAAACATGTAAAAAAAATGAGAGGATCGAATGAAATCAGTCTATAAGAACTATTTTTTCTGCCCTGATATAAGACCAAGTGTGAAATCGTCCTGTCTCCCTTCTTTATACCCTTCAGAATCTATGTTGGCCTGAATTACTCTTTCTTCTTTAAGAATGCCCTTGATTTTTATTTTTAATCATAATGTGTCTGTTTCAATAAAACTATGTGAACTTTTACAATAGTATTTCTAAAAAGCATCTCAAAATAGTAATTATAATTATTGGCAATGTTTACCCACAAAAATGTTGAAGAAATCTGCATACCCACCAATATGGGTTGGCTCAATAACTTAGAGAACAATCATACAAAAGAATAGATGCGGCCATTAACAGGTAATTATATCTGAGAGAAAAACTGTCAGGAATTAGAAAGATACCCATGGTAGTTTTCATTAACAATGGCAAGTTGGTAACAGGATGATTAGTGTGACCAATTTGTTATAGATATGGTTATATATCTATAGTATATAAATATATATAGATATGCTTATTGATCTCTGGTAATGTTAATGTGTTTTTCTGGGTGATGGTATTTTACTTTTTTCTTTAACTTGTTCACTATTTTAATAAATTAAATCTAATAAAATTATCTGATATACACTGGGGAAGGAGACAGGAATGAGGCTATTGGGAAACATGGTTTCTCTCTATTTCCTTATTTAATCGCCTACTCTTTTCTCTTTAACGCTGTTATACAGCATCTAGACTTGAGGATTGTACTAAAAATATTTAATTAATAATTCCTGAATTCATGTATATCAGAGTATTATATTTGGAATATTGATATCCTTTTCTCGTTTGCATTTTTCCACAGCACACTCATGATATTCTCCCTAATCTACTTCCAGCCTCTGTCTTTCCATGTGGAGTTGAAAGAGTAGAAGGGAGTGTTTCAAATAATATACACAGAAAAATCATAATTGATGATCAGCTTCTGAAACTCAAAAATCATATTTTTTCAGCAAGAAAAATAGGCTTAAAACCAGAATTTGCTGTGGGAGGCTATCATATCAAAGTTCAAGGCAAAAAGATTCAGATCATAGATTTTCTCAAATAAAGGAGAGAAGATACTATATCTGTTTATTACAGTTACATCATGGGGTTTAGCCCTAACTATGAAAGGAAATATTTAGAATCTGGAAAATTTCTACCTCTATTCCATTGGGTTGCAAGAGTGCTAGGATGAAGAAGGGGGGTGGTGATTAGATCAGGGCCAAGGGCCTCATTCCCCACCCCAGTGTCAAATTGGCAGGAGGTATCTTTAGAAGCACCCCTTTGTGCAGGGTGTAGCGGAGACCCCAGGGCCTACTAGCACATTTCCACTGCCTGGCCGCCGGAAATTTCCTCTAGGAGAGACCCTGCCTCCCAGCACTTCCCAAACGGCTTGTGCAAAAAGCAGGATCATGGGGGAGAGGAGAAGGAGATAGAGATTCAGGTGGTCATCGTCCGCCCTGATCCACCCTCTCTGTGCTTAAATTCTGGAGATGGGCCTGTATGAAATAATTTGAGAGTAACGGCAGTGGGCCTTCCACCCCGTTTCCAAGCAGGACTCCGAGATCATTCAGACAAACCTCGACCGCTTCAGTTTCAGCGGTGACATATGCAGGGAAGAAGGTTCCTGAGAACAGCTCTCCACAGCTGCCCTCTTTCCTGTGGGCTGAAAGGGACTCAGAAATAAGCGTGTGCACCAAGGAAGTCAGCTGCCCCGTTAGCCGGGAATCCTGCCAGAAGAGGTCGCTGAACCGGGGTTGCGATGGCTTTGCAGGCAGGATTCATGAGGCAGGGAGACGGGGGCCCAAATGAAGTTAGAGTCGCAGGAGTTGCGGAGCGCCCATTTGGGAAACACCGAGCTGAACAACCCACAGCAGCGAATGGACCACACAGTATATCCCCTGAGCATCAGAGCTTGGCAGGGGGTTTGATGGAGGTGAGCCAGGTCTTAGGCAAGCCACCCAGAGCATTGCTCCAGAGGCCAGTAAAGCTGAGACAGCAGCGGAAGGGCCCCAAGGGCAGAGGCGAGGCACTTTTCTCCCGCACCTTCGAAGTTTCTTCCTAGCATCCCCACACTCCAGCTTTTTCTTTAGCAAGGATTAGATTAGCATGGCATCTAAGAGACAAACGTTTTACCTATAAGCTCAGTTTAAAATATTAAGTCAGAGTCACATTACTCTGTTGGGGACTTCCCTGGCGGTCCAGTGGTTAGGACTCCGCATTTTCACTGCCGGGGGGGTGGGGGTGGGGGGCGGATTCAATCCCTGGTCCGGGAAATAAGATCCTCCAAGCCGCAGGGAGCCGCCAAAAAAACCCAACAAAACAAAAACCAACCAAACAAACAAAAACCAGATTACTCTGTGGAGTCTATTAACATGACCCCACACCCAAAGCACTGGAGGAGAGCCTCATAGGAAGAGCAAATTCGCTGCAGAGAAATGAGTGCAGCCCATCGGTTTGGGTGGTTCAGTAGTATGTGGCTTTGCTACAAATAGGAAAGAATGAGCAATAGAGTCTTTAAAAAGAGTCGAATGAGGCAGAGACTGTGCAACCCTACACAGCTGAGTTGTGGTCCTAGGACAGCATCGGCAAGTACTTCACAGAAAAACAATGAAGGTTAGACATTCATACAAAATTACACAGAGACAATATTTCCAAAGAGTAAGTAGCCACAATAAATACCATTTATACCATCAAGATTGCTGTAGCTGAGACTGGTAAATGTTTACTGATTTTTACAATCCCCAATTTTAAACACAGCAGACGTCTGGATCCAAAAGCTGAAGCAACAGTGACGGAGGATTTAACTAAAGCCAATTATATGGATGCTGGGAATGAACGTGCACAGGCCCGTTACCTTTCCCAGCGTCTGAGGGCACGTGGACCAGAATGTTGCCCGCTAGACACGGCAGGCACATGGTGTGATGCTGAAGGCATTGGTACAGAGTATGGGACCCCAGTAAGCACCTGAGGAATTACAGTCTACTTGCTGTGCAGGATTTTGTATGTGAAAAAAAGGAAGAAAAATGCAAGAGTGTATATTCAGATCTTAAACTGTAGCCCATAAAGTTTCAACGATAAAGAGAAAATAGATTCCATAGAGAAAGTCGGTTTCCTTGTGGGTGATGGAGAATACATAGAATGTGAATTTCGGAATCATAAAGAAAGCATACCTAGATTGTCTCTATAACTCTCATGAACCATTGGAATTCCTTTGGGGAGGTTTTTAAAAAAGGCTAGTCTCCAAAACCACTCAATATGAATGAAATAGATTTTCAAAAGTTTTATATATGCATCTTGAGATGAAATGACACTGACATTTCACAGTAATTGTTCTATTTATGCCTTTATTTAAGATTAAAAGGTGGGCGACTGAATGACAGTTACTTGAATATATTTTTGTCTTAAAGTTTACTCATCTGTAAGTATAGGAATCACTGATCTAAACAACAAAATAACACAGATCATTTCAGACAGCTTCCAATATCCAAATTAGAAGTTTCTTCACTTCAATTATATATCTAATTCATTTCTCTTCTCATAGATTCTAATCATCTCTTGAGGATGATTAAAGGATAAATCCCAATAATGAATACACTGTTCTTTGCTGCTGTTTGTCCCTATGTACATGATCATATATCAGGACCCCTTCCCTTAAATTTTTCCTAGATTAAAGGTCAGGAATCAAATGCATCTTCACAGAACACTAGTGCACATCTGATGCTTTTAACAGTGTTTCATATTAAATAAAAAGTAGACATATTGTTCCGGGTAAGATAAGCACGTGTTACATCATTTATATGTGAATTAAACAAAAATTTTATCATTATATAAAAAAGTTCCCAGAAATTTAAGTTAGCTGTGCATTTCTTGAAATGTTTACATAATAGTTATACTCATTTCCATGTGGCAATTTTGCAGAATAAAGTGTCAATGCAGGTATTTCATTCTTTTTCTGTTGTTTCTGTTAAGTAGACATTGCTTTTATGGTAGCGACTTGTTACCTTAAAAAAAAACCCAAATTCATTTTCACAGTTCATCTAAAGCTCACTGTACAGTTTCTGGCACAGCCAGAGGAGTAGAGAAGTATAGAAAATGATCTGAGAATGAAGTCAGCAGTTTTAGAGAATATGCTTTTTAAATGTTAGTGTTTTTCCTTCTATAAGTCCTTAAAAGCTATCACAGAATTTTCTTCCTCTTAACTTTTCTCAGTAACCCCAGAAATAACTTCTTTTTCAATATTTGAAATCATTTCTGCAAGTGATGTAAAAGCTTGATATATATTTTTATTTTTAGATTTTTCTGAAACCAGATATTTATATTCTCAAAAATATTAAAAATGCATCTACTTCTGAGATAAAAAGAAATTTGACTCATATCTAAAGTATTTAAAGCAAGTGGAAGTTAAGCATTTCTTCTCCAAATTTAGAAGGGAGTGGGCATTTTACTTCTCAGATGTAATAGCTGTTATCGGAAATTCCCTGTATTGCACTCAAACGAAAATGATAATTTTTTCATAGAAGAAAAAATTAAACAAGGATCTGGATTAATCTTTGAAGCAATTCTGGCCTGTTCTTCTCCACGGCAGGGAACAGGAGCTGGTTCCAGAAGGACAGTGTGTTAGTGAAAGTTACTTTCTCTGTTTCACACCTAGGTAGCCACTGTCTCTGAGATGTTAGCTGTATGTGATGAAGTCCCTTTGCCATTTTAAAGCTTTCTAGATGTTTATCCTGGTTTTGTGTTTTTGTACATTAAATCAAAGAAGCCCTCATCCCCACACTATCCTTTTACCAAAATGTTCTTTTAGGCCTCTCTCCCACCTTGAAAATGATTAAGGAAGGACCCAGATTTAATTGAGTTACTCTATGGTTCAGTCCCTTTCATCGGAAGATTAGAAGTAGGAGCACGCAGGTTTTGAGCACTAGGGCAGTTGAGCGGGGGCCGTATGGGATAGAAGGTTCTGGGCCCAAACCTTTTCTCAGAACACTAAGCTCACTTACGCTCACAGCACATCCTACCTTCATTGAATTGAAGGAGGCCTATATTGCACCTAGTTATTTTGTGGAATTTTAAGTAAAATCAGATATGCTTATATCTCAAATAAGGATTTTCTGCACCACGCACATGCTGCGTGCAGATTTATGTATGAGGCAAAGACTAAAATATTTAATCTTTCAAAATTTTGGACTTGTTCTTTTTGGTGTCCAGATGGAATTACAGAGGACAATTTCTTTCCTACTGCAGTAGTGGATACAGTAACCCAGGAGCTAATGGAGAAAAGAGATTTTGCGTAACTTGATTGCAGAGCTAATGGTCCACTGAGTGTGTGTTGAGACAGAGCAAATGAATTAGGGGAAGTGCTTCGGAACCTGCTTTCCTCTCTCTCCTAAATTTTACCCTGAATTCTTTGTATTTGCCTAAGCTTTGTAGGAAATTCACAAATTGCTGATTTCATTATTGCCGTGTGGATTAGTGCGTGTAAATACATAGTGTTGATCTTTTTTCTCGGTCCTTTGTGTTTCTTATTGTTTCTGCTTTTCAATCAACAGAAAACAGCCAATATATTTCTAACAAAGAGAGCAATTTGGCTAAAGGATCTGAAAGGTGACATTCGGGGCCCCTCTTCTCAAAATGGGGCCCTTATGCATCTTTTGTTCTGTGTCCCCTTCTTATCTATCTTATTTGGAGCTGGATAGTCTGCTAAATCTTGACCCCCATCCTATATTTTGCATCTGACAGAAAACAAACAAAAAACGTAATTGTAACAACTTTTGAATAAAAAAATGTGTACAAGAAACTTAAGAAACTAGGGGCCCTCAATGTGTCACCTCCAACCTATATTCCCAATGGATTAAATCTGCTTCTTGTTCTAACCTGTGCGACT
The DNA here is from genome assembly GCF_964374135.1 of Grampus griseus. Taxonomy (NCBI): domain Eukaryota; kingdom Metazoa; phylum Chordata; class Mammalia; order Artiodactyla; family Delphinidae; genus Grampus; species Grampus griseus. The sequence continues at coordinate 148,995,049 of NC_139018.1, forward strand.
TGTACTAAGGGATGTGGACAGGGGAAAACAATCTACTTGTTTCCTAGGTAGAGGCTATTCTGGTGGTATCTACATGGCTTTTCCCACCATAATTGCCCTCAGGCAACAGGTCAGAGAACAAATGTGGGGATTCTGCCAGCTCCTGAGTATGTCTATTCCAATAATGCCTTTTGGACCTGGGAAAATAACCACACAATAGGTTTGGGGACCCACTGGGCCAGCTGTGAGACAGACCTCTGCTAAAACTCCATTGATCACTGACCCTAAAAAGTCCCTATTGGTGGACCACAGTGACTTTCTAGGTCTCCTGGAATTAGGGTCAGTTCAGAGCCAGTATCCAGTGGTCCCTGAAAGATTACTTCCATTTCCCCAGAGCACAGTCTCCCTGGTGAAAGGCTGCAGGCGAAGTCAGGGAGAAATATTAACAGTACAGATTTTGGGCAGTGTACCAGGGTCCTTCCTTGAGACGACCCAACCTCCCCTTCACTCAAGGGCTTCTGGGTCTGTAAACTGGCTCAAGTCTGGGAACTGACTGAGAGGCTGTGACTGTTTTTGTGATTCAAGTTAGACTTTCTTCACTTGACCTAGAACTCTTCTATTTATACAGATCAGATCAAGTAAGAATATAGCAGGTTTCCTATTTCAGTTCTAGGAACCCTGTGATCTACTAGCCAATCCCACAGGTCTGCTCGAGTGGACTATTCTGATTGTTGTTTTGGCCCCCCTGTGCATCACGGTAGCCACGAAATGCCGTCCGTGATTACGTGCTGCCCCTTGGACCCTCCCCTTTGGGATCTCATTATCCCGCTGCATTTCAGGATCTTGGTTCAATGGTAAATGAAAGGAAAACGACGTGATGTGCAAATAGTAAACAAAGGAAGGCTGGAATGTTTACAATTATATCGGGTGATATTGATTTCAAAACAAATAATATCACGTAAAAATAGGGCCTGTTTTACAGTGAAGAATGGTCAATTCATCAGAGAAACACTATGTAGATGTTACTGTGAAGGTATCTTAATGATTAAAGTCTGCAATCAGGTGACTTAAGTAAGGGAGATTATTCTGGGGAGTATGGGTGGGCCCGATTCAGTCAGTGGGAGGAGCTGTGAGCTTCCACGTTGGAGAAAACGCTCCACCAGTGGACAGCATCTCCGGCCGGCTCTTTCTCATGCCATGGACCTGCCTCGCTAGCCTCCACCATGCCATAAACCAATTCCTTGCAATAAATCTTATTCTTTACCTCCTCTAGGTTCTGTTTCTTTACTATTACTCTGTGTGGAAAGTGGCAGTCTCAGCCGTAGACATCATCTACTTCCTCTTTTCACAATTGTAGGATATCTTCGGAAATCTCTCCTGTACCATCCAAAATGTCGAGTATATTTGTCCCTAGGTATTCACTCTCAGTCTGTTTTCCAGAGCAGAGCCCCAAGCCTTTTCTCTTTCCCTTGCTTGTTACTTGGATTAAAACTTGGTCCTCCACTCTAATCTGAGCTCTGTTTCTAAACCACAGACGTATAGTTCTCTTGACACCTGTCAAAGTGGTTCTGGCCAATGATCAGTTGCTTTGTTCTCTTTCCTTAGCATCTGAATTTAACAGGGAGAATTATGTGGCTCCAGAGTTTTAAGTCTGAATAGGGAAGTTGTAATTTTACCTGGCAACACCCCCTAAAGTATGTTTCTTTGAACCCTGACTCTGGGAAGTGACCCCTAGAAGAGTTTTCCTAGGACAAACTCCTCTTTGAAATTCACACACAGGGGCTTCCCTGGTGGTGCAGTGGTTGAGAGTCCGCCTGCCGATGCAGGGGACGCAGGTTCGTGCCCCGGTCCGGGAGGATCCCACATGCCGTGGAGCGGCTGCGCCCATGAGCCATGGCCGCTGAGCCTGCGCGTCCGGAGCCTGTGCTCCGCAGTGGGAGAGGCCACAACAGTGAGAGGCCCGCGTACCGCAAAAAAAAAAAAAAAAAAAATTCACACACATTAGCATAACAAAAGCTCTGAGAATTTTACCCCTCCCTTCACAGCCAACTTTTTAATCCTTAATTCAGGCTTTTGAAAATGGCTTTAACCTCTGAATTCTTCTTTATAACATGTATTAATATATCTCAGAATCAGCTGGCCTCGATAGACATACTTTCTGTGGGAATTCCTGCTGTTGTGGGAACAATGTTGGGGGTATGAACTCCTATCCCATCCCCACAACCCATTGCCTGCCAGCTCAGGACCTCCCCCTTGCCAGGATTTTCTAAAGCTTCCAGGGGAATTTTAGATAGGAGCTCACTCTTCCACCCTTTAAAGTTGGAGTGTCCACATAACACATTTTCTCATGCCAGGACACGTTTCAGAGTGAAAGGAGTGCTGTAGATAATTGTGCTGGAGCAATAGGAGAAAATCGGGACCATCCAGGACCACCTAGGAATAGGGTCACCTCATCTAAAGTAATTGAAAGCAGCAATATATTTTTTTAAGCAATAACATCTAAATAGTCCTACCTGCACCGGTCTCTAAATTTTAAAAAAATATGCATTTTCCGAGAATAAAATTGGAAATACCAAAAAGCCCTAAAGTTGGGCTTCCCTGGTGGCGCAGTGGTTGAGAGTCCGCCTGCTGATGCAGGGGACACGGGTTCGTGCCCCGGTCTGGGAAGATCACACATGCCGCGGAGCGGCTGGGCCCGTGAGCCATGGCCGCTGAGCCTGCGCGTCCGGAGCCTATGCTCCACAACGGGAGAGGCCACAACCGTGAGAGGCCTGCGCACCGAAAGAAAAAGAAAAAGAAAAACAACAACAACAAAAAGGTACGCAAAAAGCCCTAAAGCTATTTCAGCTAACAGATCAGCCCACATTTTCATTGGAAACATGAATTTTGTGCATGACATGACGAATAAAGAATTAGGCTTTGTTTGGTGGAGGTATAGCATCAGGGACTTAGTAATCTGTCCTTTTTTGTGTGTCTAAATTCGAATGCCTGGATAATAATTTAGCCTAAGCCACCAGGAAGAGAGGGTGACTTATATAAATCATATACCCCTGAGTATGTAGCTCACTAAACAAATACCGACCAAAAGAATAATGTTTGCCTAATGGTGGTGAAATGTCAGACAAAGTGTAGCCTCAGCAAAGCAATCACCATCAGCCTCCACAGAATATCGTGTAAAACCTAAGGTTCAAGGGCACGGGTGTCTCCACCTTCTTCAGTCTTCCCAAGGGAAAGGAGGTGTCCCTCCTTTGAAGGAAGTGAAGCATTTATTATTGTTTTTATGTCTACATTAGGGTTTGGTGGGGGAAGAGTGAAAAGATGAATTCAACAAAAGGGGAAAGGGATAGAAGGAAGGATTAAAGCAGGAAAGAAAGGAGAAAGGAAGAGGACAAATTTTTGATTAATTGAAAATGATTTCTTTAAATAAAGATCATCATTTCCCACTAGAATGTAATACATGACTTTTTTGTCCTGCTCACTTTCGTTCACCAATTACAATGCTTTGCACACAATACGTACTAAAATATCAAAGAAAGGAAAAAGCAAGAGAGGAAGGGGAATTCAAGGAAAACTGAAATGAATTGGACCAGATGCTGTATGTCAAGTACTATCAGCAATAACACCATAGTATTTTCTGAGTACATTTTTAGTTCAGTTCTTATATTTAAAAATTCAAATTAAAAGATGGAAAGTTTATTGTCTGTTCTCCAGTTACGTCCTTGATTTGTTGATTTGAAGACCAATATAGAAGTAGAACGGTGCTCTCCTTTATAATCACCATCCTTTGTGAACGCATATACTTTGTAATAATACCATTATGCTCAGCAGTTCGTGTACGTTAACAATCTGAACATTTATTAGAAATGCTTATAGCAATGTTTCTTAGATAGCCAGACATTTAAACCACTTTTCTTTTTTTTTTTTTTGGTTATTTAGGTCACTTAATTCTTGTCTTCCACTTGTAGATGTGGTAAGAGATATTTTCTGAGCTGTGACTTTGAAATTTGGGTAAGGGATATCATGTCTAACCATGACTGACATTTGAATCTGTGTGTGTGTGTGTATTGGGTTTTTTTAGCTTTTTATTTTATATTGGAGTATAGTTGATTAACAATGTGTTAGTTTCAGGTGTACAGCAAAGTGATATAGTTATACATATACATGTGTCTATTCTTTTTCAAATTCTTTTCCCATTTAGGTTGTTACATAATATTGAGCAGAGTTCCCTGTGCTATACAGTAAGTCTTTGTTGGTTATCCATTTTAAATAGAGCAGTGTGTACATGTTAATCCCAAACTCCCTCCCCCCAACCTGTTTGAATACCTTATGGGTGAAAAGTGGACATATTATTTAAAATAAAGTAAAATATTTATTGAATAAGGCATGGTGTTATGTACTATGTAAGAATAAAATGGAACAAAATTTTATTCTTTTACTCAAGGATCTTACAGTCTGTATATGCCAGATGTGAAAAGATGTTAAATAACATAAAACATTTTATTAAAATGCAGAATGATTAAACACTAAATGATAGTGAGGTGTAGGTGTTCTGAGTTTGTAGTGTGGAGCTGGTAAGACAGAGTTAATCTAGGAATTATCTCTGGAGATTATGGAGCGCCTAATATCTGTCAAAATTATAATTGATGTAGGAAAACATGTATGGAGTTTACAAATAGATTTTTATGTGTCAAGTGTTTCATAGTTTGTAATTTGACGGAGGGACTATTTATTTAAGTTGGTGGGTGGTAAAAACACTTGCTCTTCTAAAATGTGGTGTTCTGTTCATTATGATTTGAGCTTGAATGATGATATATAGAGACCATGTTTAAGCAATGATTTTGGGTAAAAATAGAGGAGATGAATCCAACTACTGAAAGCAGACACCTCGGTTGTTCCCATTGAATTAAGTCTGCTGGGCATGCCTTATCAGATGACGTGGTCCACCCTGAGTCTGTTGCAGGAAGCATTCCACAGCTTACACGTTTTCTTAGGTGATGCAATCTAAAAATTCTTGAAAACTTGTCAAGGTAGAGAGAATGGAAGCAACAAGAACCACTGCTTTCCACATTCCTCATAACTCAGTGTTCTTAGTTCCCAGCATCATTAAGGAGAGAAAGTGAAGTAGTAAATGTGAACACATAGGGCAATGTTCTTGGCACTAGGTACACTTGTGACGAATCTTTAATGGTTTTTTCACCACCTGGAATGAAACAAATAATTGGACAAGTTTCTCTAAATGTGTACCAAACATGGAGGTCAAAGTACACTGAGAGTGTATTTTGGTGTTTATAGAGGAGGATCTGATCTGTGAGATGATATTCCGGCAAGAGAAACAAGGATTAAATGTTGAAAGAAAGCAAAGACCCCAAGCTAGAACAGTCACTGGGGACCATCTATCTGTTTCTCTTATTTTGCAGGAGGAGTAGGTTGATTCTGGGAGATAAATTTCCCAAGCATACCCTCTCAGTCTGAAACTCACCTGAGTCTAATGTCTGGGACATCCAACTCCCAGTTCTGTGTTCCGTCCTCTACTGTCACTCATTGCTTCTCTAGATGTGGTGCTCAGCCCAAAATTAACAGCACAGAATGTTCATGAATCTCATTATGGATTATGAGTACTAGAATATAATTCAGGTAACATGTATAGTCTAGTATGAAGTAAATGTGTGGTTTCACTGAAGATTTCTGGGCAACAAAAAGAGGAGTGTCTGGAATGGTGAATATTTCAGGCTGTATAGCAATGTTTGTATGTGTTTTGACATAGATGAGGGAGCAAACTCAATAGACTGAGCTCTCCACATTCTGACTGCATGTCCCTCATCATTTGCTATCATGATGGTAAAATCCAACGTGAGTTTGTGCCTTGGCAAGAGAGTGGGCTGATCACTGTGACATGAAATGTTTGCTATCTGTGAGTTACTACATTCTTCGTTGAAAATTAATGTATCATTCCTGTTTTTACTGGCTTTTTATATAGGTAATTATTTGGGAAACTTATTAAAATAAAGAAAATGGAACCGTGTGTATTCCCATCTATGTGGACAGTTACATTTAATGTTATCAGTTAATAATTTGGCAACATGGGCTTATACCTTATTCTTGCAAGGTTGGTGAATGTGAGTCCAAAACTGAGAAATAAAATAACTCTTGATGTGCTTACAAGAAGCATTCTGGGTTTGGGTTTGTCAAGCTAAGGGCCAGACCCTGATGATGGCAAATATATATAGATATAGATATCTATAGATATAGATAAAACTATATATAACTATATAACTATATATATGATTCCTTTGGTGATTCACTTAGGAGGCAATGTCTAATATGAGGTGACCAAACTCCCTAACTTCCTGGGTTACTTTGTAGGGAACTGCATCTGTCCTCATGACTTTCTGTGAGTTCATTTAGCATGAAGATTATGCTTACACCCTGGGGAAATAAAACAGAGCATTTTTTCCTCTTTATCCTCCTAAAGAATGATGGCACTCCCCTAAAAATATTCATTCTTTCAGAATTTCCTCCTTTTCCCTGAAAATGAAAAATCAGCTTACCTGACTCATTATACCCTTTGGCTTCAGATAGCTTTGAATAAGTAACAAGCTTGTGTCTGGGAGTACCGTCTTGAAGAGTCAAACTCTAATGGTCTCATTTTTCATCAGTAATATGAAAGGGGGGGCGCTAACCCTTCATGACCACGGCCAAAGAAAAGTTTAATTAGCAAATGTTTCTAAAGAAAGACATGTGTACTCAAGCTGGATAGTATTGTGGATATTTTTAAATTACCATTCTTTAAATTATGTGGATACGTTACATGGTTTTTGGATATATTAAATATTTCATTAAAATTTTTTCTTAATAAGCAACTGATTTGTTTTTCTCGAGCACAGCACTATTTTTCAAATCATGCATGTAAACATTACCCTAGTCCCAGTAGGAAAGTGCTCTTTGTAGTACCTGCAGTGCCTGGGGCTCATAAAGTACTGGTTTGATGTATTTATTAAACTCACTAATAGACACCTTTTGATGTGAGATGGAAGAAGTTAGCCTGCAACATGATAAATATGCACTTCTCAAAATATTTATAAACAAGAAAATGTCAGGTCTCCTGCATGGCAGTAGAGGTAAGAGAATCTAAACCATATTTGGGATAAGCCTTGCAGGCAGTGATGCAATGACTGACCTCGCCCCAGGGTCACTGAAAAAAAGTCCTCACTGCAGTCAGCGTGATACACTGCACGGAGGACTACTATCAATAGCACTGTGGTTAGGAAAGGGATCCTGCAGTCGGGAGACTGGCTGTGTGACTCAACCCCAGGATCTCATCCCCTCTGCCAGGTTCCATTTACTCAACTCTAAAATGGGGAAAAAAATAAGCTTCTGCCTCTAAAATCATTAGCCTAGTGCCTGGCACAGAGTAGGACTTGATAAATGTTAATTACGCTGTTAGGAATTGTTCGTCGAAACACCACTGTGCTCTACATCGTACGTTACAGACAGCAGCTGAGTCATATTAAATACCTATGGCAATGTTAGAAAATACCCCTGTGCAAAATGCCACCCCACTGGACAAGGTTAAAACGCACGAATCATCAGCATGACTGATGAAGCATTGCAGACTTGCCTTTTCTGTCTATAGATACGTGGATCTGGGTCAGCGCAGTCTGGAAAACTCAGGTCCAAATCAAGTATGGAGACTTTCCTTTCAATCCTGTGAGCAAGGAGCATGGCAGGACCATCCACGTGACCCAGAGGATTTCCTCTCTTGCTGCTTCCAAAGCTTGGGATATTTTAGATGGCAATGTATACCAAGAATGGAAGAACACCTAATGGCTATTGTTCCTTCAGGATTTATTGCCCAAGTTCATAATCCTCAGAGTAAAGTTTCTGAGTTATCCCAATAGTACAATTTCTGAGAGGATTCTTTTTTTTTTTTTTTTTTTTTTTTTGTGGTACGCGGGCCTCACTGTTGTGGCCTCTCCCATTGCGGAGCACAAGCTCCGGACGCACAGGCTCAGCGGCCATGGCTCACGGGCCCAGCCCCTCCGCGGCATGTGGGATCCTCCCAGACCGGGGCACGAACCCGTGTCCCCTGCATCGGCAAGCGGACTCGCAACCAATGCGCCACCAGGGAAGCCCATGACAGGATTCTTATATGAAGGCACCACAAGAATTCAAGAAGGTCACATCTGATGGTGTAAATACAGGAAGTTAGGCACAGAGACAGAAGTGAGTGACAGACATCAAGGAAATCATTGAATAAACCCAGATACTAGCTGGGAACCCTAACCTTTCATACATTAACTACATTGTGTTCAAATTACCAGGCCCATGGTTTGTGCAAATATAAGTGGTCCAAGGTTCGTTTTGCTTTGTTTTGTTTTTACCCTTCCTGAACTCCTAGAGAGTAATGCTTTCTTGGTCTCAGACCCCAAAGAATGTTAGACCCCTCTCGAAATTTCACTTGCACACTTCATCTTTCAGGTGACCATTATTTTTAAGTGTCTCCTAGGTGTGAGGTATCACTGGAACAGAAATGCCATAAAGTTGAAGGAAAGAGCTAGTTGTATGAGCAAATTTTAGCACCAAGAGGTTTAGAGAAGAAGAGTTTATAAACTCTAGTGCATCCTAACGACTAATCATTTAAGCGTTTTTAAGAATTAGCATCGGGCTTCCCTGGTGGCGCAGTGGTTGAGAGTCTGCCTGCCGATACAGGGGACACGGGTTCGTGCCCCGGTCCGGGAAGATCCCACATGCCGCGGAGCGGCTGGGCCTGTGAGCCATGGCCGCTGAACCTGCGCGTCCGGAGCCTGTGCTCCGCAAAGGGAGAGGCCACAACAGTGAGAGGCCCACGTACCGCAAAAAAAAAAAAAAAAAAGAATTAGCATCTACAGTATAGTCTGCACTTTCTACGTGCCATAGTACTAGGGTAAAAAGAGTCATTTTGAGTTTGTTTCTTTGACTTTTCTTAGAACACAAAGACCTCCACATAACCAGTAGAGATAAGACTTACACAGAAAGAGACAGTTTCAAACATTCCCTAAGGCATGCTTTTTCCTTTTTGTACTACTACAAACATTTTTCTTGTATTGCTTTGAAAGTTTTGTTGTTATATTTGTACCTATGCTTTTGTTGTTGTTTCAGGTTAACCATGGAGAAAGAGATTTTAATTGCTTATATCTTTATAAAATGGACTATGAATAATTTAATTAAGCTAAGTCAAAACTGAGTTTCATTTTAATTGAGAAGTGGGGGTAAGTCTTATGAGTCTTCCTTGGATGTAATGTGCAGATGTTTTACAGGAAATCTAGTTTAAGTTTACTATTGAACACTGATTGCAGTCAGAGCTTGTTAGTGAGTTATCCTGCTTCTGAGGAACGTGCCACATCTTAGTTGCAGTAGGTCATATGGACTTAGGTTATGACAGCCGTGAAATATGTAATCAACACATATTACACCATTAAAAAAAAATGAACATTTGGGCTTCCCTGGTGGCGCAGTGGTTGAGAGTACGCCTGCCGATGCAGGGGACACGGGTTCGTGCCCCGGTCCGGGAAGATCCCACGTGCCGTGGAGCGGCTGGGCTCGTGAGCCATGGCCGCTGAGCCTGCGCGTCCAGAGCCTGTGCTCTGCAACAGGAGAGGCCACAACAGTGAGAGGCCTGTGTACCGTGAAAAAAAAAAAAAAAAGATTTATGTTACCTTGTGGTCCAGAAAAAAAGACCTAGGTATTGTCATAATACTTAATGCATAGCTTTAAAAGCAAACATTTAGGAATCCCTGCAGTGAAAATTATAGAGAAATTTCCAGCATTTAAAATTTACTGAAATCCTAAAAAAATAAAATGATACCTTGAAATTCTTCTCTTATTCCCTCCCAAAACATGGTTGGATATTGCTGTTTGTTCAGCTGAGTGTACGTAATAGTGTCGCCTTGTCTCATCTAATAATTTTGCCTCTTCAGAGTAATCAAAGCCTGGAATTCTGAGCATTTAAGGCTCCCATAATAGTCAGGACTGCAAGGTGGTGGGGTAGACTTTGAACACCGTGGTAATAACACTTTCTTTCTCATTATGTTGTTCAATGGTCCTCCTGTTACTGGGCGTTCCTGATTCCAGTGCTTTCTACCCACCATGCAGAATTGTTGTCCACATATGTCTAAAGATTAGATTATGCTACTGCCCTGCACATACACCCTCTCCAGTGATCCTCCATAGATGGAAGAGTAAGTTATTGGCTGTTGGGAACCTCTCATCTCCCCCCACCTCCCCAATCTTATCCCTTAACTTTCTTACTCTCTGCTGTTCATCTCTAAAATGTGACATGCACTTTTTTGTAGCAGTAACATTCTCCTGCTGTTTTCAAAATCTACTGGGTTTCAAAATGTCCCTCAAGATCCAGCTGGACTGCAACTTCCATGGTGCAACATGCTCTGACATCGTTTGATACTTGATTGGCTCTTCCACTGAGTGTCTACAGTTTTGGGGCAGCGTGGCTGTGAGAACGTGCTGCAGTGTGATTATATACTTACATGACTGTCTCCTAGGATGGGAATATGCTTAATGTTAGAAGCAAGAGTTTACTGGTATATTTTTTACCCTGAAATTCAAGATTGGTCAGAACATGTTGAGGGCATAAATTAATTTCTTTGCATACTCCAGAAGACTGAAATAATTAGCGCAGAAGGTTTATGAGGGAGTATTAATTGATTCTTCTTGGACTGTAATAAGGAAATTAGGCCACAGAGCGTAGGGTTGAATATAGGCCCCTCTGCATTCTCTAAGAAGTTACAGCAGGGTATAGGCACCAAAAGTATTTTTTCTCATATCCAGCATCTTACAAGTGAATATTTCCTAAAACTTTATTGGATTATTCTCCTTGGGAGTATCTTTTGTACAAAAATTATTTGAAGATCCTTTAGTATTAAAAACAACAAAACAACAGCAACAAAAAACCGACTAAAACAAAATAAAAAAGATAAGAACAAAACATTCTTAGAGGAGTTTTGCTGCTCAATAACTCTGAGCTTAAATTAAGAGAGGAAATTGTCGTACATGTTCTTGATTACTTTGAGGTACACTCTTTCTGAAAGCTTCCTCTAAGATTAGGAATAAGGCAAGGATGCTCATCTTCACCATTTCTACTCAACATAGTACTGGAAGTCCTAGCCAAAGAAATTAGGCAAGAAAAAGAAATTGGATAGGAAGAGGTAAAATTATCTTTTTGCAGATAACATAATCCTACATATAGAAAATTCTAAAAACCCTACCAAAAATATGTTATAACTAATAAACAAATTCAGTGAAGTTGCAGGGTACAAAGTCAACATACAAAAATATGTTGTGTTTCTATGCACCAACAATGAACGATTCAAAAAGATAATTAAGAAAACAATTCTATTTACTATAACATCAAAAAGAATAAAATACTTAGGAATAAACTTAAGGAAGTTAAAGATTCATACACTGATACCTACAATAAATTGATGAAAACTATTAGAGAAGATACATATTAATGGAAGACATCCCATGTCCATGGATTGGAAGACTTAATATTGTTAAAATAATCATATTACCCAAAGCTATCTACAGATTCCATGCTATTCCATCGAAATTCCAATGGCTTATTTTTCATAGAAATAAGAAAAACAATTTTAAAATTTTTATGGAAAAACAAACAAACAAAAAAAACAGCAAAAGTGATTATAAGAAAGAACAAAGTTAGAGACATTACACTTCCTGACTTCCAAATATATTACAAAGCACAGTAAAACAGTAAATAGTACGGAACTGGCATAAAGATAGACATATAGACCAATGAAACAGAATAGAGATCCAAGAATAAACCCACACATATACGGGAAATTGATCTTTGACAAGAGCACCAAGTATATGCAATGGGAAAAGAATAGTCTCTTCAACAAATAGTGTTGGGAAAACCAGATATCCACAAGCAAAAAAACGAAATTGTATTCCTATCTTACACAAAAATCAACTCAAAATGGATTAAAGATTTAAATGTAAGACCTAAAACTGTAAAAGTCCTAGGAGAAAACAGAGGGGGAAAGCTTTATGACGTTGGTCTTAGCAATGATTTCATGGATCTCACGACAAACACAGAAAACAAATGAAAAAATTGACAAGTGAGATTTTTTTTAAACTAAAAATCTTCTGCACAGCAAAGAAGACAATCGACAGAGTGAAAAGGCAACCTACAGATGGGAGAAAATATTTGCAAGCCATATATCTGATAAGAGGTTAATTTCCAAAATATGTATATAAGAAATTCCTACAACTCAATAGCAAAAAGATAAATAGCCCCATGAAAAATGGGCAAAGGACTGTAATAAACATTTCTCCAAAGAAGACATGCAAATAGCCAACAGGTATACAAAGATGATCAGCATGTTTAATTATCAGGAGAATGCAAATCAAAGCCACAATGAAATATCCCTTCACAATGGTTAGGATGGCTATATCAAAAAGATAAAAGTGTTGGAGAAGATGTGGCAAAATTGGAACGCTGCTACTCTGTTGGTGGGAACGTAAACTGGAGAAGGCATTATGGAAAACAGTATGGAGTTTCTTCAAAAAAGTAAAAATAGAATTACCATATGATCCAGCAATTCTACTTCTGGGTAGAGTTCCAAAAGAATTTAAATCAGGATCTGCTGGAGAAGATGTGGAGAAACTGGAACCCTCCTACACTGTTGGTGGGAACGCAAATTGGAGAAGTCATTATGGAAAACAGTATGGAATTTCTTCAAAAAATTAAAAACAGAATTGCCGTATGATCCAGCAATCCCACTTCTGGGTAGAGATCCAAAAGAATTTAAATCAGGATCTCAAAGAGATATCTGTACTTCTGTGTTCATTGCAGCATTATCTGTAATAGCCAAAACATAGAAAAAACCCAAATGTCCATCAACAGATGAATGGATAAAGAAAAGGTGGTATAACATACAACAAAAACTAATCACTTTTGAAAAGAAAGAAATCCTATCATTTGTAACAACATGAATGAACCTGAAAATAAGGCAATCATAGGACAAATCCAGCATGATTCCATGTATGTGAAGAATCTAGTACAGTCAAACTCACAGAAGCAGAAAATAGAGTGGTGGTTACCAGAGGATGGGAGGAGGGGGAATAAGGAGCTGGGTTCCAATGAAAATGAAATTATAGTTATATGAAACAAGTTCTAGATTTCTGCTGTACAACATAGATCCTATAGTTAACAAAAACTTGTTAAATGGATAAACAACAAGTTTCCACTGTATAGCACAGAGAAATATATTCAACATCCTACGATAAAGCATAATGGAAAAGATTATAAAAAATGAATGTATATATATGTGTAACTGAGTCACTTTGCTGTACAACAGTAATTAACACAACATTGAAAATCAACTACACTTCGCTAAAAATTTTTTTTAAAAATAGAGGGAAAAAAACCCTTGTTAGGAGAGCAGATCTTAGGCTGAGTCCTTACCACACACAAAAGAATACAAGCACAAAAAAATACAAGTGGGCACCAGGAATCTTTGGGAGGCGATAGATATATGTTTATGACCTTTTTTTGTAGCAATGGTATCACAGTGCATGTACATGCCCAAACTCACCACAAGGTATGCTTTAAGTATGTACAATATATGTATGTGGCTGCCCACGGCTGGGCTTAGCAAAGGGGATCCAGGTGGCGCCGTCTGAGCCGAGTGGTGCATCATTGTTTGTGAGCATCAGCCTGAAGCTTACTATCAGGTCCAAGTTGTTTCAGAAATGGTGAAAGTTGGGGCGGGGTAAGCGGACGCCGAGTGGTGATTGGTGTACAGATTCAACGGTCAAGGCAGATTGCTGCTCTCGATCAACACGCCTGCAGTAGTAAGTTAATGGGAGGATCCGGACGGCAGAGCGATGACGTCCTCTTTTAGTGAAAAGACTTGAGGCTTGTACATACCAACATCACTGATAGAGTTTATACGTTGTCTTAAATGTCTACAATTCCGTTTACGATATCCATGTCTCATCTGACTCTGTTGGACAGACGACATTCAGTCTTCAGGAGCCCAGGTGCTTCCTTTTAAAAAGATGGAAACTAGTGGGTAAGACTCTGTGCTCCCAATGCAGGGGGCCCGGGTTTGTTCCCTCGTCAGGGAACTAGATCCCACGTGCATGCTGCAACTAAGAAGTCTGCATGCCCCAACTAAAGATCCCGAGTGCCGCAGCTAAACATGCCGCCACGAAGATCCCATGCGCCACAACTAAGACCCGGCACAGCCTAAATAAATAAATAAATATTTTTAAAAATTAAAAAAATACAAGATAAAAAAGTAAAAATGTGGAAACAGTGTAACAACTTGCCCTTTTTAACTCCAGAAGATTCGTAGTCCTTTGTTTTAGAGGAGGCCTCATCTGAGTGGTTGGTCCTCACTAATGTTCATTACTTATTAGTATAAATACGGATGAGGAAGGAAATGGTTCTGGATTCCAGCTCTTCTTAATGTGGCAAGACAAGTGAACAAGGGCTGGAGAGAAGTGTGTTCGTGATTTATCTCGAGAGGAAAAGCTTCCTGCTCTGACTTATCACATGCCTCACAGAGCAGCTTCTAATGGGATTCGTCTCCGGATATGAATCCACAGCCACTCCCGTTAGTCTTTGCCTAGTGGGCAGTGAAATGACAGGCGCACCAAGCGAGAGCGTCTGAAAATCCCAGCTTCGTAGATGCTTGAAAACATTAAAAAGGAAAAATAGAAGAAATTGAATAAAAGCAGGGAAGATGTTGAGAATTTTGTCATTCATAGTAAATATTCAAGCAGTTCATTTCTTTCTTATCACTCTGCCCAGTTACTAGAACAGATATAAAGAGGTGGAATTAATTGGATGGAAATATAAAACAAATGAAATGTTTTAAAAAACTTCACTGAAGTAGCAATAAAGAAGATGTTGAGTCCACTTCAGTAAGGAGCCGCTGAGATGAATACATTGCAGCTTTTGTGCAGTTACACACTTTGGGCTGCGGGTGGGGCTAGTGACTCCTGTCACTAACCTTTCACCTCTGGAGAGAGATTTTTATACTGAGACCCTACTTAGGTCTCACCGAAAACTATTGCAAAGCCAGCCTCAGTGTGGATGGTATGTCTAGTTGAGTCACACACGTTACATCCTTGCAAACGATTTAATTCTCATCGCTAGCTTCTTTGGCTTCTTTGTATACAAACTAGCAAAGAAACACAAAAAAACAAAACAAAGCAAAACCAAGCGCAAAAGCAAACAAGCAAATCAAAGCTATCCAGTGATGGTGGAGAGATTCAGAACCAAAGGGAACTCGTCTGGCTGGTGTTTAGAAAGGGAGTGCACTGACTTTGTGTGAAATTTTGGTTAATTCTCTACTGCCAGAACTTACCCATGGAACAATTGTGATATTAGTGAAATCTATAGGTCTGAAGTACAGAAATCTGCTAGTGTGGACACGGGTCGTGTTGCGGAAACCTTGGGGTGTTTCATCCCTGGTGACGAATTTACATCGCATCACACTCCACACAGCCCACATTCAGGCTAACGCTGACTGATGGCTTGTAACGGGCCAGGCACCACTCAATGCATTCACTGGATGGAGCGCCGACCACGGCTCTGTGAGAGAGGAGCTGTTGCCCAAACTACTTACAAAGGAAACAACTGAGACTCAGAAGATTTTAGAAACTTTCTCAAGGTCACTGTGTAAAGAACAATGTACAGTAACCTGGATTCCAGCTGAGGTCTCTGTTCCCAAATCCTGGTCTTTTAGCAATTATGAAATATTACCTGACTAGAAACCATGTTTAACACCTTTTGACTAGCTATTGTGGGATGTGAACAAACCTCTATAAGGTTCCTGCCCTGAAAGAGATATCTGTTTATATCTGTTTATATCTGTTTAAGGATATCTAAATCTACCTACCTATCTATAGATAAACCTACGTATCTGTTTATAAATATAGATACATTCATATAGATGATACATGAATGTGTATATATATACATATATAAATATATTTACATTTCTTTCTATAGAGATAGTGATTTATGTAGCAACAAATAGATCTAGATTTAGTTCTAGTTAGATGGCTGGCCATACAAGCGTCTCACCCTCTGAGGGAGAAGGCTGTGGCCATCCTCCTGGAAGCAGTCTGCAGTGGTCCGGAGTGTAGACGCTAGGCAGGTTCTAGACCAAGTTTGAGTGGATTTTGATCCTCATTTGACCAGTTAATGCCTGAGTGACTTTGGATGACATTTAATCTCTGTGCTCTTTCCTTCTCTATAGAATGGGGATGATTACATTAACTCAGAGGAGGTTGTGAGAGTTAAATGATTATGCAAAGCCTTTCTGAGTTTCCTGGCCAACCTGAATTCAGGTACCAACCATGGAGGAACAGGGAAGGGAGAGGGTAGGACTGGAAAGGCTCAGACCCCAGGAAGGATGGCTCCTGGGCTCTGGAGAAAGGATTAGATTTGAATAGTTGGGATGGAAGTGATGGAAATTTTGGCAAAAGGGGATGACACAAGAACATATAGAGAAATACTTGAGCTTTAGATGACAGTGGGACAGAGAGATACCTCTGCCTGAGTACAAGTGAGCTATCTTGTAGATGCTGGTGGAAAGTTTGCAAAGCTTGGATTAAGTTTCTCCCTGAATCTCATTCCAAAAATCCTCTAATTTTAGTTGGAAACCCACACATCAATCTGTGGAAACAGACTCCTCCCAGGTAACTTGTATTTTAGTTATAGCTTTCTGGAAACACAAAGACTACCCATTGCAGTGCTTTTGATGGTAGGCATTAATTCCTGGATGGGAGGATTTTTAAACAGCCTCACATTTTTGTGTCTCTATGGATTCATGTCCTATCAGTGTCTGCCAACAGTTTCGGTGCATATGGCTGAAATGATGGACAGAAAGTTCTCATCAGTTTCATTCACCTATATTCTCTTAAAATAGTGGGGAGGATGCAATGGTGAAGCAGGTAAATATCCTGGAAAATCAAGAGTCCAGCCTGAGTCAGCTTCTTTCATTATCACTTAAAGAAAAGAACAAAGAAAACTACTTACTGTTTGACTGCAATCCAGCCAGCTGTGCAGTTACTGCTGGGAATTGTTCATTTTACTACAGGTGTCTGTTAGAGGAAAAGATAAGGGCATAATCTTAAAACTACTCTTTTCTCCCTCTTCATTGTTGTTTCTTTCTTGGTTATGTCATTGCAATACTGCTACGTTTTGATGAGATATTTTAGATTTAACATGAGTTCCATCCTCACCCCCGCTCGGCAGCCTAACCAGGTACACATCCAAGGTGTGCCCGTTCCAACACCATAATGGAAAGGGAGAGGCTATGAGAGGTTCTCTCCCCAGGAGCACCGCCCTCAAATTATACCCAGCCTAAAACAGGCCTCTGTACATACAGAAGATATTTTTACAAAAGCAGTGAGTTAGGGGTTCACCCCTAGGTATATTGAATAACTTAAATAATATGTATGATTCCAATAAAAGGACCCATTTAACACCAAATAACCTGAACTGCCAGTTCGTACATTTCTTAAGAAAATTATCAAGTTTAAAGTTTTATTTGCTAATCCCAGGACAGTGCTGAACATGTGGGTTGGTGGTGAATAATGTTATTTTATTTATTATATCGGTTATTATTCAAAGTGGAATTCTTATGGGATTTCATTGAAGTAATGAAATGAGAAATATTTTCTATAGCATTAATTCAGGACATATTTATGAGAGAGTTATCATCTCAGTGTTGTTAATAGGTACCCAAATAGGGGTATTTTCCTAATTTCTCGAGTGTGAAAAAGCAAAAATTCACTTGACAGTTATTTAGCACATATGGTCATTAATGATCTCTCATGCTAGGATGTGGAACAGCCCAGCATCCATTCTCCAATTATACTTCCTCTCTGCGTGTACATTTGCCTTGACAACGAGAAATGAATATACTGAGGGCTGAATGTAAATTTCCTCTGTGACTGTCGAATTTATTTCTTAGGCTAAGTTAAAAATCTCTGTCATTCTGCCCTGAGTTTTGTTATTACAAGTTACTCTCTACTGTTTTATCACCCTGTGTTTTTCAACAAACATCTGGGCAGCTGCATCCATACCCCCCAACCCCGGCCACTTTTCTGTTCTTTTGTTGGCTTTTCAACCTCCCGAAGCCTCTATCTTATGGGATAGAGCACAACGTATCTGCTAAGAGATTTGGCCTAGATCAGACCTGGCAAAAAGTTTCATTCAACTCTGACACATCAAGCTTCAATCCACTAGATATTCTTTAAAAATGTGAAATTACAAAATTTCTATGGTGTCAGAGAGAGACCCGACCTGGCTAATAAATATAATGTTATCACCTTATAAAAAATTGAATCAATTCAACACATTTATAGAAACTATATAATATGTCCACTTAATCTGTTGGGTGCTATACATAGTAAACATGGAAAAAGGTTACTAAAATGATTGCGATATATATTTTATGTAAATATTTGTAAAAGTACACACCTTTTTTTGATATACATTACACTGTACACCTATCCTCAAATATATTCTGACAAAATTACTTTGTTTCATTCTCCATCACATTCAATCAAGGACCTTGATCTGTAACTGTAAGTTGTTCTTACTTTTCTCCCAGTCTCTCACTGTCTTTCCGTAACTGTGGCTTGGTCAGCTTACAGATGTAAATAACAACATGGGACATATTTTAGTACTTTTGAGGATTATTTTAATGAAGAAATACATAAGTTGTCTCTTTTTCTCTGAGTCTCACTCTCTACACAGGCACACATATTTCAGCACAGAAACCGTCTCTACCCACAATCACAGAGACCTTACACAAAGCCAACTGGCATGAAAGAATAGGATGATTTAGCCCCCGGAGCTGAGCGTTGGCAACGCTGTGCAGAGAAATTGTGCCCACAGAGGAGGAGCATCCCCAGTGGGTTGCAGACATGCATCCTAGCTATTCATCCTTTTAGACATCCATCCAAAGAGAGGATCTGAATGTGTTAAGTCGAGAAGTATTATTTTATTCGGATTTGGTTTAGATACTCTTTATTTCTTTTTAATGATAATGATGATGATGAAAATAAAGCCTTTATCATAATCACAGTATTTCAGAGCTGAAGGAAAGTAGATCTAAAATGTAAATACCCCAATATAGGATAAGTTGGGCTGTAGCAAGAAAATTAAGGATATATTCCATGTTCATTCACCCAGTGAAAATTAAGAAGATAATTTTAAGTTTCTTCTCTCAAATTTGTGTCATACACTATTGCTTCCTTATAGCTTCTTCCCACCTGTAATTGATCCATTCCAAGGCGATCTCTGATTTTTGAGACATTATAGAAAGACACAGCATATGAGTAATCCCATGAGAATTTGAATCACCATGGTCAAAATCTAAGTAAGATCAACAAATAGTACCGTCCATATTAGAAGAGTTCACTATGGTTTTAAAAATCTTTAATATAGCGATGACAATTCTTGACATAAACAAAAAATATACCAGAGGCAAAAATTTGACTGAGATTTCCCTAGTGGTCCAGTGGGTAAGACTTCATGCTCCCAAGGGCCCAGGTTTGATCCCTGGTCGGGGAATCAGATCCTGCATGCATGCCGCAACTGAGTCCACATGTCGCAACTAAAAGATCCCGCATGCCACAACTGAGACTTGGCATAGTCAAAATAAATAAATAAATAATTTAACCAAGTACACAAAGATTGTATTATAAATTCTCTCATATTGTCTAAATTTTGTTTCATATTTAATATGAAAAGTGAAGTGAATAATATGGGATGGACAATGAGAAATATTTGCAGAGGTAAGGTAAAATAGGTTTGCTACCAAAAATAGTGCATATGCGCTAAGGTAGAAGAGACAACTAAATGGAAACCTGCGTGATGGAAAAAGACCAAATTGCAAACTCAAACTAAAATACAATTGAGAAAGATCAACATTGAAATCATGATGTGAAGGGACTTAACACGGCATCCTAAGTGAAATTGACCTATGCTGATCGAGCTGTATCTCTAGGAAGAGTGAGGAATTCTTATGTGTTTGGATTAAATCATAACATTCACATGTTTTGGGTTCTCTCGTATTTGCCAAGTCTATCTTTTAACTGCTCTGTCTTACTTCCAAAGGTCCTGATAAACTTCCTATACCTCAGCCGTGTTTAGTCCATAATTTCCTAATCTCCGTGCTTGAATTCTTGTGTTAGTAACCTGAAATATGCCTGCCCTTCCACTAAGAGTGGATTCCTGTTCTTATTTTATCAGGGTGCTTGGAAATTAAAATTCTGTTTGGGATTGGGGCCACTCTCTCTGCTGGCCTTCCTCTCGGATACTTGTATTGTTAAGTAATGCTTTATCCTTTGATTCTGCATGAACCTCAGCTCCTCACCACCTACCTATGAAGACAAGAGCCTTTGATGTCAATTATTTGTGAATTATTATCTTTTGTCTGGAATCTTCCTTCCCATTTGTCTATTTTTTTTTTTTTTTTTTTTTGCGGTACGCGTGCCTCTCACTGCTGTGGCCTCTCCCGTTGCGGAGCATAGGCTCCGGACGCGCAGGCTCAGCGGCCATGGCTCATGGGCCCAGCCGCTCCATGGCATGTGGGATCTTCCCAGACTGGGGCACGAACCCACGTCCCCTGCATCGGCAGGCGGACTCTCAGCCACTGCGCCACCAGGGAAGCCCCCATCTGTCTTTTTTTTATGTCAAACTTGACTTTTTTCCATTTTATGCACCAGAATCTGTTTCCCTGACTCCAATAGGTAGGTCTGCTTCCATCACATTCATGCTAATTTATTCAGTTCAACTGCAGTAAATAAGGCTGTGGCTAGCGAGGTCTGCTACTTGGCCATGGAAGGCATGTAATATAGGATCACAGAGAGCTGTAGGTGATGTTATGGTAGCATTGAAATGTTGCAAAATAGAGTGAATGCGTTTATGGAAATTAAAAGTTTTATAATTCTCCAAAGAAGAACATCAGATGTCAGTCTGTACAATTGTTCTGTAAAATGTGGGAATGGACAGTCGTCCTGCTGGGCAGTTAGAAAAATGGCTAAGTGTCTGTTAATTTCCATGTATTTGCAGAGGTGTACTCACCAAATGACCAACTTTTCATCCACACACGGGTAAACCCACAGTAAGAGCGGTGGTTTGCAATTTTTTCTCTTCCTTCTCATTTTTCTTTTCTTTAAGTCGAACTCTTAGCCAGCCATGAGGAGGAAGTGAACCTAAACTTAACAGTTGAACAATTTGAAATCATTTAAAATATTTAGATCAAATGCTTATCTTTTTAATGGATTAACATCTTGATTAAAGGAGGCCATATAAGGACTACCATCGTGAGAACCACGTTTTAAAGTCACACCATGGAATTCTGAAATTAACTGTGTCTGTTACCTGCCCTGTGCCACAATGTTAAAATCCAGGATCTTTACCATTGCAAGCAAAATATTTTTCTCCCATGATGCAAGAAAAGGGGCTAAGGAACCAGAAAGGTAGGGAACTTGAATTGGCATAATTCTGTATTTAATAACACATTTCTAGGGACAGAAGAACTTACAGAATTTGTCAGATTGAAATTTACTTTGAATATAAAGAGAACAATAGTCATGTGCAAGTAACAGGACATTACAAAATAAGAAGCTGAATCATTTTGCAAGATTAAGAATGCATTTATGCTTGCTATTTTGTGGCAGGATGATAAAAGGACTTTGTCTCAATGATATTAATGTATCTTATTTTTAATCCTTCTGAAGTTTCAAATCTAACCTAACAAATTTATGTTTATTTAACTAGCTGAGTGTCTATCTTATTTTTTTAATCTCATTTTAAGTATCTTAGACAGGCTTACAGTCAATGAATTAGTTCAAGTTGGCATAGACGTTTCAAACGCCTGCTTTATGGCCAGATGACTGGTTATCCAAGTCACAGCTGGACCTGCATCTGAGCCACCCACTGTCAAGGGGAGAGATGATGGTGTTCCTCTGACTCTGTTCCCTTCTCCTTAAAGGGATTAAGTTAAATTTCCTTTCAGAGTTTCCTTATGTATAGTGTGATTTCATTGTATCTGTTTAAGCCCAAATCCCTTGCTGTGCCTGTTTGCTAATTCAATTAAACAAAATAAAACAAAAGGAAAAAGAAAATTTCAGCTAGGAAGAGTACTTTGCATTCCAATTTTGGGGATAAAATAAAATATAAATGCCTGAGGAAGTGATAAACTCTACTAAATTCACACAGACTATACTAAATTCACACAGATTAATTATATATGTAAATGATAGATATATTCCCCTTTCATAATAGTGGAGGAAGAGAATAATAAACATGTCATAAATTACATTTACATTCTCTGTTAGCCCCGATATTATATGACTAATTAGATACTATCTAGTTAACTGTCCCCTTGGTTTCCTAGGGATAAATTTTATTTCTCCTCCCCCTCTTCTTCTGTATTCTTCCTATTATTATTATAGTTATTACTATTTACATGAAAGAAGTGGACATCCCTCAAAAAGAAATGTTTTCCATTGCTTTCCTGAATATTTCTTATTGCTGAAATGGACAAGTGGTAAAATTCACATGTGCCTTTCTTGGACCAAATCCCTGCTGCTTTAACTTGTGCCAGGGATAGTTAATCACAATGTCTTCGGAATCTCCCAGGTGATATAGTGAGTGGAGTTGGTGATGTACAAGGAAAAGAAACTCTCAGTTTTAGAAGAGTGATCACACTTGGGTGTGCAGGAGGAATCTGAACAGGCGAGGTGTCCCCTCAACACAAGCTGGTTGTCCGTGTGCAGACACACGTGCCCAGTGTCACCTGCCTTTCATTGTTGAAAGAGGCCATCACTGTGTGATCCAAATGGACCAGTCTGAAAGGCCTGTGGGTTTCCAGTTTGCAACCTCCACAAATAAGGGTGCAATATGAGGTCTCAGATAAACTATGTACAAATTGTTCGTATTAGAATGAACTCAAAGGGTTTCTTGGGGAAGATCTCTATGTACACTCTGTGACTCAAACCCACAGGGAAAAGGGTTGTCCCTCTAAAGTCGATTTTAAGACTGTACATCCTCTCCCTCCCCGTATCCATGCGGGGGTTGTAAAACTACAGAGTCTCCCATTGAGGAGATGGAGATGTGAGGAAAGTAGCTCTTTCTAAAGCTAACCTCCAACACTTTACATGCTGCAGACAAAAGTAATACATGGGCTACAGGCATTTAAAAATGTCTAGTAAACACAAGGCATGCCCCGGTGCAAAAAGAGGTTCCTCTCAGTAGATCATCAACAAAAGAAAATCTAATAGATCTTTTAAATTCTTTGGAGAAACATTCAAAGTAATAAAATATATTTATATTTAAGATAAATGGAAAACTGAGAGACAAGTCAACTCTATCAAAAAAACAAAAACAAAACAGTAAAAGTCAAAGAAAATATGCAGTCTCTGATTTTTTTTAAAAAGTGTTTTTAATCCCAAACTCCTAAATTAGAGAAAATTCTATTAAGAGCCATTGAAACCTCAGAGGTGAGAATTAATGGCTACGTAATATGCATCTTTATAAAGTCTCCTCAGTAATCTTTACCTAAACTGTTTTTCATATATGTATGCACTTTAGTGGTTTCTTGCAAACCTGTTACTTTTGATACCCAAACACAGGTCAGGGTACAAACTTGGAAGCTATCATTTAGCTAAATATTTCCACACTTAGATGAAGAGAATCATAACCAAATGCAAACATCATCCTATACTATGGGCTAGTGTCTTTGTATTGGGTTGGCCAAAAAGTTTGTTCGGGGTTTTCCATAGGATTCTACAGAAAAACCCAAACAAACTTTTTGGCCAATCCAATATCATTTGAATTTATTTGGAGTTTCAACACTGAAGAAAATAAAATTAGCCACTGGCCTCTGCTAAGTACATCCAATACATTAATGCTGTACTTTTTCAAGACTTTTTCTCTATGCATGTGGGAATCCAGTTTCCGTGCCTTTCTGAAATTATTTCCTCTCATCAGAATTGCTTTTGGTAATTCATTAGCCATTTTTTTCCTCTTTTTCCCTGAAAGCAGTTCATAATTTCTGAAGTATTCCTTAGTCCAAACATGTAAGTGCCTGCAAGCTAAGAAAGAAGTTAGGTGTAGAGGGGCTATTGGTTCTGCTAATAAGATACTTATAAAAGCACTTGACGTTTAGAAGTGAGACATATTTCCATGGCATTCCAGGGATTAATTACTTCTATATTTTCACTTCCGGTCCCAAGTTGGCCCCATTACCTGAGGGTGTGTCTCAGCAGCTGTGTGAGGGTGAGCAATGCACTGAACAAGCTTACAGCCCTACTTAGGTTCTCAAAGTCCTTGGTCTGCACACACATGGGGAGTCAGATATGAGACCACAGAAACGGATTCTGGTCTCATCCTCTTTCCTAACTTAGCTTCTTAATAAAGAGAGTTTAGATCCATCTTTGCGAAATTCCGAGCAGGGCTATTTATGATAGTTCTGGCCTCATTAACAGATCGATCCAGCTTATGGGTTCAGTTCGTTTCTGAAGATGATCATTGACCAGCTCTTCCATTCAGCATTTCAGAATAACTGTGGGGAAAACATCCTTATGATCTCATAAAGACATATATTAATCAAGCCAAGATTCTTTTAATAGCTGTTTTAAGTTCTTTATTAATTGACATTCCAGTAAGGCAGGTCATAAAGATTTAATTTTCTGTGTTAGCATCAAGCTGATTTTAATAAAAAAGATTTATATAGAGACACTCGTTCTGTAGAATATATTTTTAATTACATCCTAAAAAACACATTGACGACACCTTCAGTGTAGAATTAATGATATTACAATGCTTATTATTGATTTGTATAATGAGAAACAGTAAGCATTATTGATTTTCCCATTACATCCCAAATAAAATGTTCCTCCAATAATAGAAATTCTCTTTAATGAATGTTTGGTGACGACTTCAACTGAATCCCCTGTGTTTTCATCTGTTAGCTTCTGGAGAAGCTGGATGCAAAAGGCAATGAAGGAAATGGTTTGAAATTAAGCATGAAGAATTTACAAAAGGGACACTACCTGCTGAGGGAGTTTTGAAAGTTTCTTTACTGGAAATATTAATAAATGGAGTAAATTTACAATGATGGAAGATGATTATCATAAAATTGGTAAGTGTAATGTGTTAAATGGTGGCCTCCAAAAAGTTATATCCACTTCCTAATATGCAGACCCTATGAATGTGATCTTATTTGGAAAAAGGGTCTTTGTAGATATAATTAAGATAAGGTGCTTAAGATGAAATCATCCTGGATTACCCAAGTAGCCCTAAATCCAAAGACAAGTGTCTTTATAAGAGACGGAAGCGTAGACGATCAGACACACAAAGAGGAGGAGAACATGTGACCATGGAAGCAGAGGCTGGAGACATGCACCCAAAAGCCAGGGATGCTTGGGGCCACCAGAGCCTGGAAGAGGCAAGAAAGAACCCTCCCCTAGAGCTCACAGAAAGGGTGCAGCCCTAATGACAATTGAGTTCTGACTCTTGGTCTCCAAATCTGTGAGAGAATAAATTTCTACTATTTCATGCCACCCACTTTGTGGTCATTTGTTACAGCAGCCTCTGGAAACTAATACAAGAAATGCTTCCCGTGAGTTAGAATGCCCAGTGAGATAGAAGGAACCTCTGAAGAGCCAGGAAGAGGCCCCCAAGATGGCTTTGCATTATCTTGAGTTTCCTAACATCTTCTGGTGTGTGAATCTTGCAGAAGAAAATAAATAAATTAAAAAATAGCTTTATTTTGCAGCGGGGGATTTAATTCAGAAGCTGCACTTACAAGACTGATCAGAAACAGCAGAAAATTGGTATTAACATGGAAAGAAAAATAATACCGTACTTAGACTAGTATACCCATGCCAGAAAAACCCAGATATCCTCCTCCTATTGGAAGCCCTTTGTGGAAAGCCAAATAAAAACCAAGAGGTTGCTTGCTGGTGAGAAATCTGAACAAAAGAGATTCATTAGTA
This sequence comes from Grampus griseus, assembly GCF_964374135.1. Lineage (NCBI taxonomy): Eukaryota > Metazoa > Chordata > Mammalia > Artiodactyla > Delphinidae > Grampus > Grampus griseus. The sequence goes on from NC_139018.1 coordinate 149,021,086, forward strand.
AATCTTATTATTTAATGACAGCCAAGATAAATAGCCCAAAGCACCTATTCAACTATAGAGATTTTATTGCTAGTAAGATTAGAATACCAAAAATTCATTTTTTAAAGGATTTCCTCTTTTGACGTCATTAGAAATATTTGCTTCTGGGTGTTGTTTTTTTAAACTTTTCCCAACGCGAACCACAAAACGCCCTTGAGTGGACACATCCATTCTTAGGACATGTGATTACCTTAGACCCCTAACAAATCTACTTGTCTGGGAGACTATTCAGAGTCCTAAATTAACCTCACATTTTATTTTTCTGATCCATTAAAAGTTAATTTTAGAGGTTACTTTTCAGAGGACATTTTTCCTCTTCTAAACCCAGGTCTTGTGGGCATCTCACCACGAACGCTTGTTGGTTAACAGCCTGGATTTTCTGCCTGCAAAAGTGCAAATGCCTATGACATTACTCTTATCTTCACCCATCACTAATCCAAATCCAAAGTCGCAAAATTTTGCAGATAAAATTAAATTGGATAGACAAGGTAGCTGACCTTTAGATAAAGTCATTTTAAAGGATTTAAAAGATGTGACAAAATAAGAAAATAAAAATGTAAGGCTGCTCCAGAAGGAGAGCTGATAAATGGCCAGAAGAGAAACTTATTTCTCTAAAATTATTGTCTTTGTTATCAGGAGAAAAATAATCACGTATTAAACCTAATACGCTCTCTGTACATTTCTGACTTTGAAAAAGGAACTATGTTTTACCAGGAAAAAAACAACCGCAGCTGGAGTACAGTTCATGTCATTCACAAGAGACATTTAAAGGCTTATTCATAAAAGGCCAAATATTAAATACGTGACAAAAACTGAAAATTAAGTTTTTGTTTTCAAAGAACTTCTTTGGCTGCCATATTTACTACATTCTCGCACAGTAATTATTTGGAATTTACCATATAAAAGACTTTCAATTACAGCTTTACGATGAAGTGACTACTTAGCCTGCATACAAATTGGAAATCCCAATATCCTCTATTTGAATGCCTTTTGCTGATGAAAATGGAATTCTTATTTTTAGATTTTAGAAGATGGAAGTTGTAGTCAGAACAATTGCTAGACCGTATTTGCCGTTCCACTTAAATTAAATGATACCTTATTTTTTACTCAAGTAAGTTGGTTTTCACAAGTATCTACTGGCATATCAGACACAAAGGCCTATTCCCCCCAGCACGTAAGCTATTTTTGGTGACATTTTCAATCAATAGTTAGGCATAGGGGCGCAGAGAGGTACTAAATTATTAAATGACAATGCATTCATTCAGGATCTTCTTAGAAAGAAGCCATAGATTTTTTTCTCCTTCTGGGTGAGTGGGCCAGAAAAAAATGGTGTAGGTTTCCTGAAAATACATTTTTTTCTGAAGCCTCACTTGCACACCAAAACATAGGCACACACACATGTACATTCAGGGCACGATCTCCAGTGTAGGCTCAAATTGTACTTATTAGGGATATAAATACATATAACCTTTATTTAGGTACAACTGATATAAAACAACTTGCACCCATTTAATATATACCTCTTGATCAATTTGGACATATGCATATACCTGTGATACCATGGTCACAGTCAAGGTACTAAACATATCCACCCCCTCCAAAAGTTGCCTTGTATTCTTTTGAGGTGTGTGTATGCGTGTGTGTTGTGGTGAGAACACTTAACATGAGACCTATCCTCTTACCATATTTTAAAGTGCACAGTACAGTGTTGTTAACTATGGGACCACATCATATAGCAGAGCTCTGGAACTTAATTCATTGTGCATAAGAGGAGCTTTATACCTTTTGAACAATAACTTTCCATTCCCCCACCCCCAGCCCCGGGCAATCAACAGAGTGAAAAAACAATTATGGATTAAGAAAAAATATTTGCAGACCATCTATCAGAAAAGGAGTCAATTTCCAAAATATATAAGGAACTCCTACAACTCAATAACGAAAAAACAAATAACCCAATTTAAAAAAAATGAGCAAAAGGCTTGAATAGACGTTTCTTCCAAGAAGACATACAACTGACCGCTAGGTACATGAAAAGATGCTCAACATTACTAATCATCAGAGAAATGCAAATCAAAACCACAATGAGATATCACCTCACATTTGTTATATACTTTCAGTGTGTATATATAATTTTCTAAGCTACCAGATGCAACATTTTCCCCAAATCTCCTGGACTATCTAACAAGGGCTGCCATTTCCCACATTTCCTATCATTTTATTAGTTTCTTCACTTTTAACTTCCAGCAGCCAACTTGGTCCAAATAATATGCCAACTATTTAAGGTGTTTGTCATGAAACACTTTGTTGTGATAGCACAATTGCTGTATTATATATTAATTGTCACAGTAGTGCTGCAGAAGAAACAGCTCCAAGACCTTGGGGGACATAAAATAATAAGTTTTATTTGGCTCATAAGTGTGTAAACTGACAGTTGAGGCTGGGGCTGGAGGTGGTACCCTGGTCTTTGCCAACTTGCTCCCGTGCCTGGTGGTTCACTGCTGATCTTCTGATGGGGTCAGGTGCTTGACAATGACCACTCACCTCTGCTAGTTTTTCCCACCCTTTCTTGGGACCTGTGAACTAGCCTCAGCCTGTCCTCGTCAGGAAACGAGAGAGGGCAAGACCAGAACGTGTGACTCTAACCATACAAGTGCTCTTCAAGTTCTGGCCTGCATCACTTTGCTGACATCCCATTAGCCAGAACAAGGGAAGTCTCAACATCAGAATCCGATTAGGAGAAGCACTTCATGCCAGAGGACGAGGGTGCAGGAAAAGAGGAAAACACAAGGCCAATTTTGCCATTGATCCCGTAAATAAAGTCAACTTCCAGTTTCTAAAAAGGTGAATTTGAAAACATTATTGTAATCCAGAGGGATGGAGTAACAGTGAACCCGTAAATAATGACTGAGAACAGCACACACTTCAGGAAACACAAAGCAATTTCAGAAGTCAGTTAATAAAGTTCAAGGCTTTGATGATACAAAACCTTCTAACTGTAAAGCACTAAACCAAAGACAGTAGAGAACAATGAGTTCTCAACAAAGCCTAGTGGATTTTTCTTTTCATTATAAAGGAAGAAGTCCCTACTTATTCTGCCCTGCTGCCTAAATCATGAAAGGGCAGAAGGCAGTCATACGAATCCAAGAACCTTGGAACAGTCGTTAAGCAAACCCCAAAGGAAAGGAAAACAGCTCTTGTGCAGCTCATTCAGGGCCCAATGTAGGTCCCTTGTGTGAAACGAGATGGTTGCTTTCTCCTGGAATTCATATGTAATATCTGGAAATATGGGATTCCTGATTTTACCTGAAGTTTCCAGGTGTTCTGACACTTCTTCAACGTATGGCTCCAAATATAGCCATGAATGAACGTAGGTTTCCCATTAGTTAAGAATTCCTCTCGGGCTTGGCTTGCGGGCTCCGCTGAGCAGCGGGAGGTTGGGCCGCAGTTAAAGTCGCGTCGGCTCCTGGTCCCTGGCCCTTCAGCGGCATGGCGTGCGGGGCGACGTTGAAGCGGCCCATGGAGTTCGAGGCGACGCTGCTGAGCCCCGGCTCCCCGAAGCGGCGGCGCTGCGCCCCTCTGCCCGGCCCCACTCCGGGCCTCAGGCCCCCGGACGCCGAGCCGCCGCCGCTGCTTCAGGCGCAGACCCCACCGCCGACTCTGCAGCAGCTCGCCCCGCCCGGCAGCGAGCGGCGCCTTCCAACCCCGGAGCAAATTTTTCAGAACATAAAACAAGAATACAGTCGTTATCAGAGGTGTAGACATTTAGAAGTTGTTCTTAATCAGAGTGAAGCTTGTACTTCGGAAAGTCAGCCTCACTCCTCAGCAGTCACAGCACCTAGTTCGCCAGGTTCCTCCTGGATGAAGAAGGACCAGCCCACCTTTACCCTCCGACAAGTTGGAATAATATGTGAGCGTCTCTTAAAAGACTATGAAGATAAAATTCGGGAGGAATATGAGCAAATCCTCAATACCAAACTAGCAGAACAATATGAATCTTTTGTGAAATTCACACATGATCAGATTATGCGACGATATGGGACAAGGCCAACAAGCTATGTGTCCTGAAGCTTTCTTGCATATCTGGGTACCAGGTTTGACCTCAAGAGATGGCTGCTGTACACTTTTTGCAACTGGTTTGATATCACATTTCAGCTCCAACTTTGCATCCTGAGACACTTAAATGTTTCTGCAGGTCCATTTTATACAACTTGAAAGACCTTAAAACTTTCCGGTTGCCACAAGCATATGTTTCTTTTCTGCTCATCCAATAAACAGCTGTGCCCTACTGTGATAGATTTTCCAAACAAAAATACCTGGAGCAGCAGTTTAGCAAAATATGCCCTCAGTGGCACTCAACAAATGGAGTTTCCCCAAGCACAGTTCTGTAAGAAGTGTGTGTGAGAGTGTGTGTATGTGTGTTTATGTGTATTTTAAGTTATTATTTGTATTGTGCAAATTTTTTTGATCTTGGGGATTCTGGCTGTGAATTTGATGCACGACAATTATGGTTAAAAACATTTCCTTGGTCTACAGAAGATCATTAATGTTTTGTGACCATATAAGTTGTAACAGTGGATTGTTTTCTGTGTAGGTGTTATTGTTAAATACAGGGACTGTTTCCAGGCACAGAATATGAATCATAAGTTAGGATGGACATTAGATGTGATTATGACGACATAGCAAAGGTCTGTGGTCCTAGGTCTACAAATGCGTGGTGAGGAATTAGAACAAACCCGAGACAGGCCATTTGACACGTGACTCTGCCCAGCTGTGTTAGAACATTACTTTGACTCCAAGCCTTAAAATACCCACGTGGAGTCTGTGCTCACCTCATTCACACAAGGAGCTCCCTGGACACTGAACCTCTAAGAAGGAAGAGAGTCTCCTCTGGAGGAGGAGCATCAGGCTTTGCTTGGGAGCATGACAAAGGCGAGCATGGGGCTGGGCCACGCCCCTGAGGCACTGCTACTTGGGAGGCGCCACTTCACCTTTGTATCACTCATTAGAAATAGAATTTGGATCCTTTGGTCAGGTTCCCCCAGATTCTTGTAAGAGATGTCCGTGTTCAATTGCTTGAGCTTTGTTGGGCAACCCCCTGCCCCAAGTTGCTTACAGACTGTTCTTCACCTTACTTCCAAGGCTGAGGAACAGAAAGTAACCTCTGTTTTGAGGAGGTGGAAGTTAAGTATACATTTATTTTTTACTGTGACTTGTTCAGGACCACGTTTTACAAAATGCCTTGTTTCCTTTATTATTGTTTCGGAAAGGAACGTTCTATTAAAATTGTTTTAGTTTGAATATAGAATAGTTTTTTTAATTAAGGCTTATTTTGAAAAAAAACTGTGTTTAATTCAAATGTATGCCAGTACCTTCCAAAGTAAGGTAATATTCAGAGACAGTTGTCCTGATCAGATGGCTTAGAGAAGTTTCTGGAATATTCACATTCAAAGATTCCTTATTAATGAATGTCTTTGACTTAAATCTAACCAAAAACTGCAACATTATTCTTTGTACATTTTCATTATATAGTGTTAACAAGCTTAGTTGCAAACAAATAAAATACTTAAGCTATTTGTTTAAAAAAAAAAAAAAAAAAGAATTCCTCTCAAGTGCTCCTCTGAGAGCAAACTTGTGCCTCAAACTTGTGTTGTTAAGCTGTCCCTCCTGACACAGCACAACTAAATGGGGAGGACCAATGGGTGCAATTTTTTATTAGAGTATAATTGTTTTACAATGGTGTGTTAGTTTCTGCTTTATAACAAAGTGAATCAGCTATACATACACATATATCCCCATACCCTCTCCCTCTTGTGTCTCCCTCCTTCCCACCCTCCCTATCCTACCCCTCTAGGTGGTCACAAAGCACTGAGCTGATCTCCCTGTGCTATGCAGCTGCTTCCCACTAGCTATCTATTTTACATTTGGTAGTATATATAAGTCCATGCCACTAAAAGTAAATTTATCTGTAGTCCTAACACCAAAAATAGTCACTGAGTATTATTTCTATGAATATGTACATGTTTTCAAACAAGAGAACTGAAAATATTTTCTATATATCAAATCTTTCCAAACTATACTTTAAGATAAGGGCAAACAGTACCATGCTCCTTTTATGACCCTGTGAGCTTTCTTTTTAACCCCTCTTTCTTTGAGAATACAATGCTTAGTCACCTTTTTAGGCACTTTCATTTATTTACATGCCATAATTTGCTACTTTTGTGAATCATTATCTCACAGCTTATAATATTTAATATTTTATCCACTTTGGCATGTTTTCTATGATAGTCCTTCTCATTTGTCAACAAAGAACAATTAATCAGAGAACATTTTTTTTCTCCCAGATGGAGATGGAGAAAGTGTTCAGGGCAAGGGTTTTGGGGAAAGTCAGGAAGCGTCCAGTGTGACTCAGAAACTTCACTCCTATGTATTCACCCAAGAGAAGCAAAAACATATTTTCACACAAGCACATATACTTAAGTGTTAATGTATCTTTCTTCAAAATAGGCAAAATCTGGAAACACCAAATGCTTCTCAACAAGAAAATGGATAAAAAATTGTGGTATATTCATATTGTGAAAAAATAATCAACAATAAAACGAATGAACTATCAAAGCAAGCAACTACATGGATGGATCTCAAAAATATTTCTCTGAGTGAGTGAATTCAAACACAAAAACATACATACAAAATGGCACTATTGGTAGGGAACTCTGGACAAGAAGATGAAATCTGTACTGACAGAAAGCGCATCGGTGCTTGTGCAGGTTCTGTACTGATGGTGGTTTGCAAGGAAGATGCCCAAGGGAACTTTGGGGATGATGGAAATATTCTGTTTCTTGAATAAGATGACGGTTACATGGAAGCATACATTTGTTAAAATTCATAAAAATGCACACTTGAAATGGGTGCATGTCGTTATATTTAAATCATACCTGATAAAAGCTAAATAAAATAAAAGGATATGGTAAAACCATTTCTCTTAAAGGAAAAAGCAATTATTGATATAGACTTTTATTAAACCTATGAGGAAAGTATCGTTAGTACATTCACATTACCAATAAGTATCAATAAGTGCATTCACAGTACCAATAAGTACATTCACATTACCAATTGACATCAATTACTGTCCCAGAATGGAAGTCACCATGTTTTCACTAACCCAATGCCTGGGGTAGCCATGTATATTGTTGCATAAAGCCAGATGATCCTGGCCTGTACTGCCGCAGAGCCGTCCTCACCTGTGGAATTCAGTAATGAAGGGCATATTAGAAAAATGTCAGATAGTTCACTTTTACAGAGGCTTCTGAAAATTGATTCAACAGGAACATAAATTAAAAAAATGTACATAACATAATTACTTAAGTTGAGGGACATAATTTCTGAGAGATGAGCTGAAACAAAAACAAAACAAAAGAAAGAATAAATCTCCGAATGCTCAAATAGTAATTCATATAATTTCACAAAGTAGCTTGGAAACATTGAGGCAATTATTTTGCTACCTGATGGTATGACTCCTATGCAAACTCTTTTCTATAGATTTCCCTTTTCTACAAATACTAGGGGACCCAAGTCATCACTAAACAAAGAAGAATCTGGGCTACCTTAACCCTATTAATTCAAGTACATATGAAAGCCTGGTCTTTCACACCTATAGACATGTATGGACTAGCACGTGCGTGTACATGCACCCAGGACTTGATAGCAGTGAGATGTGGCCGATTCTTTCCTGTCCAGCCAGCAGTCTTCAGAACTCCCATGACCTCCCAACCCCAGTGCCCCGTTGACATGGAAGGGTGTTAAAACATGAAGGGACATTGCATCCTGATCTTTTATGATTGCAGAGGGACAAATAAGAACGTGAAGAGAAGTTAAACCAATATGCACTTCCAAAATACCCTTTGACAGAAAATATATCTTAGAAAAAGCACTTTCCCTATAAAAGCAATATCTTAAATGTTACATTCTAAATATAGACAGCAGAAGTGGATTTTTTAAAAAGCACCGAAGATAGTCTATTATGTTGCAATTTCTTCAGAAACAGAGGATTAAGTGTTGATGCCCGATCAATAGATACAGCACGGAAGGTGACGAGCTAAGTGATTTTCAACTGGACTTGAGACAGCAGGACAAAGTCCTCCTTGAGTTTTCTCTAGCTGGCTCTAACTGTAGCATTTGCTAAACACAGTTTCATTTTGCAGTTTGGTGGAAAATCAAATATTTGATTCAGTTCTTAGAGTGTCCTTCTTAAAAGCGTTGGACATTTCCATCTTTAAGGATAAATCCATGTTCCTTTTCTTCCTTGCAGTGTGTGTTTCATGGGAGTGACACTAGTGCGGGGTGTGCCTGGAACGGTGTAGCATATTCCCGTAAGCAGCAGAGGCCTGCGCTTGTAATTAACAGTGGTCTCCTGCACCATCTCGAATAAACACGGTGCATTAAAAAATAAACACATCTAAAGGCTCTGGAGGCAATCGTTTTTACAACAGGGCTCCGAAATAGAAAGTGAGTTCTCCATCATTTTAGTTTTCCCAAATCCATAGGGATTCTGAATATGATGTGTGTGTGTGTTGTTTTTTACAAGCTGTGCCCCAGATCCTGACCTTGGACTGCCATTAAAATATTCAGTCATCTGTATGAAAACAGAAGAACTGTGGACTATATTCTGGAGGTAGCCCCCGGCTGTCACTGTCAGGTAAGTGAAAACTGACTCTCAGCATTGACTGTATCCAAAGGGAGCAGAAATCACACAGTAGCAGCGAGGATAATAATAACGCCGTGTGTTAAAATTGGACAAAGGGGGCTGATTTCAGGTGCTTATTTGTTGGGAGAACGTCAACTAGGAGCCCCCAAGACCAGACTTAACCACCCCAGTCAATTAAGATACATACACACACACACACACACACACACACACACACAGGTACACAAATATATGCTTTATATGCATATATGTGTATACAGTATGTATATCTGTATATATAGTATGTACATGTGTGTATGTGTATTTATATAGTATGCCTATGTGTATGCATGTATGTACAGCATGTATATGTATATATAGCATGTGTGTGTATGTACAGTATGTATAAATGTGCATATAGAGTATTTATAATATATGTGCATGTATATATGTAATATATAACATATATATGCTATATATTATGCATCACACATACATACACACAGAATAAAAGTTTAAAGCTAGCAATGACCCTGTGGACAGCGTGGACAATCATCATGTGTGGTTTGACTTGAAAATCACCAATACTCTTCCTGCTGTTTCCCAAAATCTTCTCCAGGGCTTCCCAAGTCCTGCCACAGGGCTCTCTTATCAAGGAACATGTGGGTCACCACTGAGAGGTGATGGAGTAAGCTAGACTGGTCACTTAAAAGGTTTATAAAAGCGGCCTTTGGAGAGAACACTGTCCCGAGCAGTAAGCCACTGGTGAGGCTGGGAGTGTGGTGAGCTGCCCTGTGAGCCCTGGAGGAGTCTCAGGAAGCAGCAGAAAAGGAAGAAATGGGGTTCCATGAGAAAAAGTAATGCATTTAAGTTATTTCCCACATCATCCTTTTAAACAAACTTACAAAGGAATATATATATATATATATATGTGTGTGTGTGTGTGTATATATATATATACACATATATATGTGTATACATATATGCACATTCACACTCTACCTATATAGAATATATATTTTACATAGGCTATTAAGCTTTTTAAATAGCTATATAGTTTTCTGATCACAAATTATACATCATCTTGCAGAACTTTGAATGATAAGAGGATTACCATTTCAAAAGCTCTTGCTTCAGCTTTAAAAAGAAAACCATATAAATGATAGAAAGAACTACTTAAAGGACTTCCCTGTGAGAACACATATATTGGTAACTCACATAAACTATTACTCAATATACTAGTGACTAATTTCTATGAATATAAATAAGATATCATGAATCTGTTTCTTGAATCATGGTAGTTATACACAGTTACTCACATTTTAGCAATTAACAAACTATATATTTTCTTTGTTTAATGATTCTGTCAATTCTCTAAGTACCATCAACTGTTATATTCTATAATGTCATCATCTTATATTTGAATTACCACAATGGTTAACACAGTCATAAGTATGTAGGATATTTTCCAGAAAACCAAATCTACCCCTGAGAATTTAGGGGTAGAGTGGTGTTACAGGCTGAGTGTTTGTGTCCGCCCATTCATGTGTTGAAATCCTAACCTCCAATGTGATGGTGTCAGGAGGTGGGGACATTGGGAGGTGATGAGGTCATGAGGAGGGAATCCCCATGATGGGATTAGTGTCCTTATAAAAGAGAGCCCAGAGAGCTCCCTCACCCCTTCCCCCATGTGAGGACACAGAGAGAAGATGCCATCTACGAACCAGGAAGCTGGCTTATATACATAATATATATGTGTATGTGCTTGTGTGTGCATGTGTATATACATATACAGTAAGCATATATATGCATATACACATATATTGGATATTTCCTACAATAACTACCATTTTTATTATTTCACAATTAGTTCACTAATATCTCCTTGTTAAGGTACAAGAGTTGTCATGTTAACTAGGTAACATCAATTAAATTATCTGTAACTTAGGAAGAAGTAATCTTTGGAGAAAATTCGACATAGAAGATATATATTTCGGTAAGTGATGGCGGTTGGGAACATTGGGTGTTAAGATGGTAGAAGAGCTCCTCCCTAAAACCAATAAGGTAAGTAACGCTTGACTGCAATGAGGCCGTCTCACGTCTTCCATCCCCCGTGGCCCTGGCTCCGATCAAACCTGAACTCTCCCTGCTCTGGGGACAGATGCACCTGTACTGCACATGTGCTTCTTCCACCCAGAGCTCCTCACACAACCACCCTCCTTGCTGATTTCTCTTTTAAAGACTATATTGTTTTTAGAGCAGTTTTAGGTTCACAGCAAAATTGAGGGAAGGTACACAGATTTGCCCCCATACGTGCACATCCACACCCACTATTGACATCCCCCACCAGAAAAAAAAAATGAATTAATGAGGGAATCCGATGGGCACTTATGTGCAGGTACTACATTCCTGTGTAATGAAAAACAGTCCCAGGTCCCACAGGTTGCTGAGGGTACTTCAAGGTGTTGAGGAATGTGAAAAGCCCTTTTATAGTTTCCTGAACCGAGGACCACATTCTGTTCTACATAAAAACACAAAGTATTTTTTTGCATGGTTTTAATGAACTTTCTAGGAAGACAATTTCTAGGAAGTACAAATTGAAGGAGAAAAGTATTCTATGCGTTATTTTATTCAGAACATTGCAGGAGTTGCTTTCCATTGTAGAAAATTGCACCCACCGTCAATCTTGCTCTGGGTATCCAATCACTAATAAAACACAGCTGTGATAGCACTTGTAGCTATTGCTTTCATGGTAATTCTACCTATAGGTGTAGGAGCCTGAATACTTCACTATGATTTCAGGAATATTTAGAAATTTAGGAATTTAACACTGAAAAAATATTTTTACTATGAAAGAGAACAAAATCACTCCCCATCAGAGTGGTACCTTTGATATGACCGATGAACCCACATCGAAACACCATCACCCAGAGTCCATAGGTGACATGGGGTTTGCTCTTGGTGTTGTGCATTCTGTGGGTTGGGACAAATGTATAATGACACATGTCCCTTTGGTGACAACCCCCAGAAAATTTCCTACCTCTACCCTGCCCACAACAGATGTTTCTTCATGTACCTCTTTCATCGCCGAGATGCCACAATGGATGCACTAAAGAGCACGTTGAACTACATGATTGGACTGTCTCTGTCTTGTTTTTTGAATTCTATTTTTAAAATTATTTTTTACAATTTTAAAGGTTACACTCCATTTACAGTTATTACAAAATATTGGCTATATTCCCCCTGGTGTACAATATATCCCTGTAGCCTATCTTATACCCAAGAGTTTGTACCTCCCACTCCCCCCACCCTTATATTTTCCCTCCCCCCACCCCAGTAACCACTAGTTTGTTCTCTATATCTGTGAGTCTGTATCTTTTTTATTATATTCACTAGTTTGTTGTATTGTTTTTTTTTAATTGTGGTAAGAACACTTCACATGAGGTCTACTCTCCTGATAAATTTTTAAGTGTACAGTAAAGTGTTGTTAACTGCATGTGCCATGTTGAGAACGGATCCCTTGAACTTATTTAATTAAACTTTGTGCTTGTTAATTAGCTTCTCCCTATTCCTCCCACCCCCCAGCCTATGAGTTTGACTATTTTAGATTCCACATGTAACTGGAATTGTACCCTATGTGTCCTTCTGTGACTGGTTTGTTTCACTGAGCACAATGACCTCCAGGTTCATCCAAGTTGTAGCATGTGATGAGATTTCCTCCTTTTTTGGGCTGAGTAGTATTCCATTGTATGTATTTGCCACATCTTCTTTATCCACTCATCCGTCGATGGGCACTTCGGTTGCTTCCATGTCTCCGCTGTTGGGATCAAGGCTGCAGTGAATGTTGGGGTGCAGATAGCTCTTCAAGCTCCATTTTGAGTCTACGTCCACTTCCCTCCAGAGGGACAATGCCTCAGGTTTAGGGATCCTGATTGGCGGGTTTCCAGCCATCAGAGGTAAAGTTGATGCCAATCAATATTATCTCCACAATTCAATACCTTCACAACACAATACCCTTGTGTTCCAGCTTTGCTATTTTCCACCAGCTCATTCTATAGTGTGTGGAAGAGGGTATTGTCAGGTGTGGCAAGATGCATGAGAAGAATGAACTCTGCAAGGCATAGTACTCAGCACTTTAAGACGGTTCTCCAGATCCCAAGCCTCTCGGCACCTTTCAAGGATACCTCTTAAACTACACATTTGGCCTCCTGATTAATCCTCAGTGTGCCGAAAATAAAGTGAGCAGTAAGATTACATTGTGCCTGAGGACAGACGTGCGTTGCTTACACAGAATGGGTAAGATTCCCCTTCAAACACATAAAAGGACAGAAGGGCTTCATTCATCAATGGAATTCAGAGGCCAAACTAATTAAGGAAGTCTAATCTAAAGTAAACTTTACCAAACCCACCTGAGATGATCTTTAGATATAAAGATTTTCCTTTCCTTACAGTTCTCTATAACATAAAAATTTGTTAAAAACAATTAAATCCACTATATAGCTTTACCTGAAGATAGTGATGAATTTTACACTGTATACATACATACATAACAATGTATGTATGTATACATATATATAACAATGTATACATACATATATAACAATGTAATACATACTTACATTGTTTTACATACATAAATACATACATATACACACATACATATATAGTTATATGTATATCTTTTATAATTGGTTTAAGATTGTCTTACAAAATAATTCATACTATTTACAAGGCTGTACCGTATTTTTATACACTCTATGGTGTTTTGCAGAGCTTAATGATCACCATTGCATTATATTATCACAAAAGTATAACTAGAGCATCACCACCAGTAATATTTACTTTCCCTCTATGAACAGACTATAGATTGCCTTTGTTACAACCAGAAGATACAGCTGTTAAGTGAGATGATACAAACGTGTTTCTGTCCTTGGTTTCAGTGATCCCCGAACTTCAGATAGGTACTTGCCTGTGTGCATGTATGTGTACTTGTGTGTGGGGGTTCATGCACACATACAGACATTTGGATTTGGTAAGAGAGCTTTGTATGTTCATGTTAAATTTACTTGGTCTAAACAAACTCAAAGTCTGGTGTCAGTTCATCTCAACATTTTATGACTTTCAGTATCTTCCCTGCACTGCTCTCAAAAACATGTAATACATATTTATGTATATATAATGTAGTACTACTTGGCCATAAATAAAGATGAAATCCTGCCATATCCAACACCATGGTTGGTGGACCTTGAGGGTATTATGCTAAGTGAAATAAGTCCAACAGTAAAGGACAAATATTGTATGATTTCAATCATGTGTGGAATCTAAGAAAACAAAATAAATGAAGAAACAAAACAAACACAAACACAAAGACACAGAGAACAGATTGATGGTTCCCAGAGGTGGAGGGGGTTGGGAAGGGTGAAATGGAAGAAAAGGGTCAAAGGTATGGTGAACATGCATAGTGTGCACAGAAGTAGAATTAATACAATGTTGTGCCCGTGAAACATACAATGTTATAAACCAATGTTACCTCAAAAAAATAAAAAATGTAAAAATGGATCTGCTGTCCGCATTCATGTGAAAAAGCCTAAACCCAAACACAAGTGATTTTACCCCAACCTGCCTTCCACTCACCAGTTGAAACCTGGGCTCCCTGGAGGCTTCCAGGGACCCCCCTCCCTGCTCTGAGCCTCCACGTCGTCCACTGTTTCCATGAATGCTCTGAAATAACGGAGTTAAGGAACTTGACTGACACTCTGGAACACAGTAGGTATAAATAATAATAATTATCATGATTATGATTACATTATTGTAATTTATTATTACTGTCGTCATTCAGAATATAGATCGTGGCACAGATGTAGTGAGCATTCGATACTTTGTATTAAGTGATATTACTATAAAAACAAACGTATTTTATTAATGTAAAACTGAGTCTCAGTTTCAATATCCTATGTCACAGACAACAATGACAATAACAAAGACATTTTTATTTAAATCAGAAATAGAGTGAAGTACAAAGTATATATGTAATTATATTTCACTCAAAATCCCGAATGGCTTTTATTTTGAGACTTGACAACATAATTACACATTTCTTCTGCAAGAATAAGACATGGTGATCAAGGAAATATAGAAGAAAGATAATGAGAGAGGAATTTCACAGCCAGGTATTTCATAAGCTATAATAACTTTTAAAGAAGTAAAGAAGTATCAATTCAAGAACAGACATATCAGTGGAGGGGAAGAGAAATCCTAAAAATAGGCCCATTTAAAGGACATTCAAGAAATTATGAGTGAAATTTCCAACAATTTAATACAATGCTTTGTTAATCCACTATGATAACTGGTTCATACATAGAAAAAACTTGCCTATATGATTTTTTCATCCAATATGTGAACATAAATTATTGAATGAAATATATAAACATAAAAAGAAAACATGTAATATTTAATTGTATATTTAAATAGTTGTAACATTTTTAAATGAGGTAGAAAATTTTTCAAATGTCAAAAGCCTTAAAAGAGAAGAGAACTGATACATTACAAAAACACTTCTTTGTATAAAAATCACTTTAAAGATGCTGCAGTTCTGTATTGGAGTGGGAGATATAAGTACATATTTATTTTAATATATACAGATAGATAAATTCAAGAATAAATATGGATATGGAGATATATATATATATATATATATATATATGGGTTAGAATACAAACATTTCTTAGCTTTGCCCACGGGGGGGCCTAGAAGCCAAGACACCGCAGGAGTAATGAACACCCCAGGGCCCAATTCTTTGTTCTTACATACTATTTTTCTTTAAAGAAAGGAATCAGCATAACTTGGAGAAATTGTTGATTTTAGGACTGGGACAGGAGTCCCAAGCTTTCTCTCCTCCTGTGCCCAGTGAGACTCTGCTGGGGCTTCACTTCTCTCCATGTTGGTTCAGAAGGTGCCCCCCAGCCGATAGCTGAGGGGACCATGGGACTCACCTGATTTGCTCCCTTTCACTGAAAACAGTCACTCGTATATTTTGTGCAGTGTCACAGCTGTTTTTCACAGAGGGTAAGTCTGATCCTTTCTCCACCATCATAACCAGAATTTAAAACCCTCAGCTTTACTAGTGACTGGAAAAATAAAATAAAATAAAATGGAAATGCAACATGTTTTTCCAATGCAATTGGCATTTTAAATAAATAATATTCAGTAAGAAGTAAGAGAAACTGACTCAGAATTTAAATTGGTATAAAATTTCAGATTATCAAGTTGTCAATATGTAAAAAGGATTAAAAATGTGCATGCCCTTTAATTCCAAAATGTCACTTCCTTGTTATTTTAAGGAAATTGAGATGAACATGAGTCATAATCAAAGAGAGAGAGAAAGAAAGAAAGAAAGGGAGAGAGAGAGGGAGGGAGAAAAGAAAGAGAAACAAAGGGAAATAAATGATAAAAATCCTTTGAAACAAGGTGAACCTGAATTTAAAAGATTAAGATTTCACAGTCCTTACAATATTTATTTTTTGAATGATTACATTGGAGACAATGGGGCCAAGAATTATTCCTGATGTGAATTCTACTGGGAAACAGTTAATCCCAAAGTAGAAAACTAAGAAGCCTTGGGGCCAGAAGCAAGTCAAGGAGGAACCACTTGAGTTTCTGGGTATGAAATGGAGACACAGTGAGGATGGGTCCCCCCGGCCCCAGGGGAGTGGGTAACCAACAGAACCTTCTGGTAACATAAAGGCTAAACGTCCACAAAAGGGAAATCTAGAAAAGCAGCGTGTTGTCTCCTATGTACCAGCAGAGATGTACAGCACCAACCTAGCAGGGCAGCAACACTGTCCACACTGTGGGCTCTGAAGCCTGAGCCCCAGGAACTGGCTCTAGTTGATCATTTCCTCACTAAGAGGAAGAGAGAAGGAAGAAATGCAGGGCAGCTGCCTGCTATTCATTCCACTGTGGTCCAGAAGTGGCTCCATGACTCCACTTCCCAGTGTTCAGACCTTGCTCATGCAGCTGAAACTATCTACAAACAAAACGGGTATGTGCTGGACCACAGAGCATCCTTTACTGCCCTCCTCCCTCCAACATACATCCTAAGTGCTAGCCCAGGGATCAACAATTTTTTTTTTCTGTGAAGAAACTGATAATAAATATCTTAGGCGTTGCAGGCATGATGTCTTCTAGCAAACATTCAACTCTGTAGGGCGAAAGTAGTCATAGACATGAGGTGAACAACGAGCAGGGCCATGTTCCAATAAAACTTTATTTATAAGCAGGCAACAGGCTGGATTCGACCCCTGGGGTGTAGTTGGCTGACCCTGCTCTGGCCAATGCCAACAACTCTGAATCTCCTAAACATATCTGTACGTCTTTGCTTGTACCATTCTTTCCTCCAACAATACCCGCTTTCCTGTGATTAAATTGCAATTACTGCTACTGCAGACATCAAGCAATACTCATCCTCCTAGGCCAAGCTCAAACGTCTTCTATCTGTAGCCTTCCCTAAGCTGTTATTGTAATTAATTTGTCACGTGTGCTCTGATAGCCAAAGTTATTTGTTTTCTTCATTTCAAATATAGTAGAAAACTATATTTGATATAGTTTAAAGATAGTAGAAAACTATCTTATAGGACCAGAGCTAGGATGCAATAGTAACTATATATATATATATATATATATATATATATATATATATATATATATATATATATCAATCAATCAGAGATTTCCCCTAAAAGCATATATTGCACTCCAACTACATACAACATGAGAACTCAAATGCATTCTTTTCTCCTGTTGAATCTATGGGACAAAATTGCATCTTACAGAGCCAATGCATGAAAATGAAGCCAAAACTAAAAACAGCTCATTAGAATCTGATCAAATCAGAATTTGGAAGCCTGTAATTCATCTTCCAAAAAATTGTTAGAAGCCCAAATACCCTGCTTATTTACAGAAACATACAGTAAAGAATATATTAAGTGTTCTTGGAAAGTCAAGGGGATAGAAAGAAAAGTTCATACAACAGATGTGCACTTCAGTTTGGAAAAATCGTAAGGAAAATAAGACTTGTTTACTCTAAGATTTATCATCAGAGAAATGCAATGCATTTTAGCAGAGATCTGGCACAACTAATTAAAATTGATTAGGTTGCAATTATTCAGTAGTATGGGAAGAGAGAGGGAATATTGCAGCCAGCGTCTCAAAAACTGTCATCAAAATTTCAAGACACTAGCAGGCTGGTGTTGAATATGATATTTATACAGTGGGCATTGAAGAGAAGATCAAATTGCCTTTTTATGTAAGAAATTGGATAAAGAACAGGAATCAAGTAGATCCAAAGTGTAATTTTCTCATGAACATGCATTGATGGGATGTGCTCAGGTCAAAGATAATGTGTGTCATTATACAGCGGAGGCAGGAATCTGACATTTCTTTGGCCTTTGTATAAAATTTAAAGTGACATGCTTTTATTTTCCACTGGGACAGCTGTTACAATTCTCCGATGAGAACTGGCCCCAGCTGGCACATTTTAAATGGAAATGCATGCGGATAATAACCATAGACTACCGTGTGCACTGCTAGCGAACCAGGAATCAAATTAGGGGTAAGGATAAAGCTTTATTTATATTTCTTTTGCTTTTAAACCCTTCCAGAGATTTGATTACATATTGTTAGCATGGATATTTATGGATCAGAGACCCCAGGAGCTAAAATAGCACATTTAGCATTAACAGATTCCCTAGCTGTATGTGTGTGTGTGTGTGTGTGTGTGCATGCGTGCACCTGTGCACACATATATCTTCCTGTATGTGCAAAAGTAAGGAGGGTAGAATACGTACCAATTTGTTCACCCTTCATCATAAGTGGGGAACAACCCTACTCAGGACTGAAGGCAACGCCATTTTACATCCGCTTTGATCCTCTTCCCTTCAGAGAGGAGCATAGCATTTTCAGTGTCAGTCAGGTACCCAAGGCCCGAGGAGCCAACCCAAGACTAGGCTCTCAACCAACAATTGTGGGTCAGAAAATGGCTGATTTTGGAGGGATTGTTGGCGAACATCACTTATCTTACTGCGTTCCCGTCCATCTCCGGGTCATGTTTGGCACGTCTTATTTGGGAGTCAGAACAGTGAAATATTGGGGAAAACTGATGAAAAGGGCATTGGAGCAGGAAACAAGAAGGATCCATTATTCGACCTTCACTTACTTCCTGTCACATACCAGCGAGCTACCTGTTACTCCCGTTTCACTGACAAGGAAGGAGATGCAGAGTTCAATTTGCCAGGGTCACATAGCTAGAACACAACAACTCCATCATCTGAACCCAGAACTGCCCAAGGCCAAAGAATATGTTTTTCACACCACACTGCATTGTTTGCCGTCTCATAAATGTAAATTACGTTTTCCTGAGTATTAGAACTGAGCAGCACTTGTACATTTGAAGAAACATCTTCAGTTGTTTGGTAAGAAATGTAATTTTCCAATGGACAGAAATAAACAATACTCAGATATTTCCCCGAGGGGTAGGACTCACATCAGTGACTATCACACTTGGTCAGGGAGTGTGTTCAGAGCACAATTAGGCTAACAGCTGAGTCATCTGCCTCATCGTAAATAAGAAAGTGGAGCTCTGAGCGCTCTGCCTTCCCTTGCCATCTGACAGATTTCAATGTCCCCATGCAGTGTGTTCAGCAAGGGATGGCTTTCAGGCCTGCATCGCTGGGCAGCTCCATGGGTATCAAAAGTTCTCATTTATGTGTAGAAGTCTCCAGAGTTTCCTGACTTCACACATCTGAACTTTGAGGCAGTTTTGCAAATTGGGAAAATAACTCTTGACCTATGGAGTGCTTATGAGTATCTCCAAAATGTAGACCTCTCTTTTTTGTCTTGGAAAATATGCTGCAGAATACAGCCATTATTCACAGTTTAGGGCCATTTCTTAGCATCATGGGGTTGGTGGAAAAGTTTAAGGTCACTTAGGGCACCCTGATTCCCAGGACAGAAATGCACTGGATAACGTCTTCCTCCAGACTGCTTGTCATTTTCCAAGGAAGACTCTTCATTGTTAATTCTTCCTTTTGTGGAGTCACTATCTACATTGTTTTCCTAGTTATACCCATTTTGTCCTTTCCTCTCCCTATGAACCACATCAGATAATGAAAACCATTTGAAAACCGTTATGTATTATTTTCCTTCTTTATTGTTCTTCGGATCAAGATCCCAAGTTTCTTCAATTTTCCCACATGCAGTTTTGTCCCAGACTCTGACAATTCCGAACTCTGGCCTTTGCACCATTTCTGGATCCATTTGTAAGTGTTTTTCTTATTCCAAACCACCCATATTAATGCAGAGTCCAAAAGTGCACTAAGACTTTGCCAACCGTGGCCTAGAAATAACCTTGATCTGAGCATAAAATACTAATTGTAGCAAAAGGATAAACACCTTCTCACCTGTCCCTTTTTCTGGAGCCTTACCTTGGATTGTGCTTAAATACAAATTTTCTGGTATTTTTCTTATAAATTCTTAGGTTAACAATAATGACTTCTTATAAAAAGTAAGTTTTGAAATTAAATACAGCAATCGTAAATACTCTCTATGGAGTTTCACCTTTAAAAAAATGAATCATTGTCTCAACTAATAAAAATAATTTTCAAAAACTATGCTTTGCGGGCTTCCCTGGTGGCGCAGTGGTTGAGAGTCCACCTGCCGATGCAGGGGACACGGGTTCGTGCCCCTGTCCAGGAAGATCCCACATGCCGCGGAGCGGCTGGGCCCGTGAGCCATGGCCGCTGAGCCTGCGCGTCCGGAGCCTGTGCTCCGCAACAGGAGAGGCCACAGCAGTGAGAGGCCCGTGTACCGCAAAAAAAAAAAAAAAAAAAAGTGAATGGCAAGTCAGGTGAAATTCTGAACCTAAGAACTATTTTGACTGACTAGAAATTTCCACTGTGCCAATGTCAGAAGCTTTTTCTTGAGGCATTTTTTTACATATTCAGGAAACAGGAAGTATCAAAAGAAGAACTGAGCGACCAAAAGCAAGTGAAAAAATAACACTACTAAAGAAGAATCAGTTTTGTCACATCGACCTCCTTATGCGTTGTCATCATATTATTTTCAGTGATGATTCATCTCTACTAAAGGGACACTATTCCTCAGTAAGCCAATATTAAAACTGAATTTCGGAGAATTAAGTTATTGTCAATTAAATTATTGTCAAGGTAAGGTTAACAGATTTTTACGGAACAGATGAATATCATATGGGATGAAAGAAGTGTTGACCATAATACATAGTGATGAAATAAAATTCTAAAATGAATACAATAATTGGGATGGAATTGTCATGTGAGCCCAGTTACCACCACCAGGTGCCCTGCAGGAAAGAAATAGCAGTGTTCTTGTCTACCAGCGACAAGACATGGATGTGGCTGGTGGAGGACAGAGAAACAGAGGGAGAAGATTAAGAAACACCTGCCGTTTCACATGTGATGCTCCCCACGTTTCTCTTACTGGGTGTGATTTGATGCATAACGTTTCTGCAAAATAGATCTTGATTCCCTTAGGGAAAATACTGTAAATCACATGTTCTGTTTGATTCTATCTCGATGAAGAAATCATGAGTCTAAGCACATCTCAGGAGGAGTTGCATGAACCCAGCTGTGTGATCGATCACAGGCATGACCCTATATGAACCCCGGCCTGTGATCACTGTCAGCTTCCAGGGACAGTCTTCTGGCTTCCAGGCAAACAGTCCATGGTCCTCCCTAGTACGTTTCCACTAATCAGACTTTGGGGACTGTTTTAATTTTAAATTTAGAAAATATACTCAAAGCAAACATATTGCTTACATATTTGAAAATGTCAAGGAAAAGTATCCAAAATTTAGAAATAAGGAAAAGGAAGGAAGGAATGGAGGAAGGAAGGGAGGGAGGAAGGAAGGAAGGAGGCAATGTGAACTTTCAATGGCACTGTGGGCTGGAACATTGTTCTAGAAGCCTGTCCAAAAGCCATCTGTCTTTCCCCAGCACAAAACTTTGTTCTGTTGACTGTTTATTATTGGTTAAGGCCCTGACCACGTAAATTTTTGTTAATTTTCAGAAAACTAAAATGATTTTTGGTAGCTACGCGGACGATCTCTTTCCAGTAGAGAATATGATCCCAAAGGTTATGGTTTAGTCGCCTTGCGGCGGTTTCCTGTCCAACCTCGCAATCATCTCTCATCATTCTTATTTTCTCTTTGTGTTAATTGACTGTGTGCACAGCAGTGACTTGCGTTCTACTTTGAACGAGTTTTCACCCTGCTGGGTCGGTTATTCCTTGTCACATACATTTTTGAAATATGCTCCTTATATATTTCCAGGAAGATTATATTTTTACTTTTTTTTTTGAAATTTACCCATAGACACAAATAAGGTATAGAATGTGATAATTCTGTAATGCGTTTTAGGCATGAATCTAGTTTGCACTACTGGGGAGACCCTGTTCTGTGTATAAAGGGCTTTATCTAATATTTACCTAATAATTTGGGTACAGGGGCTTATTTAAGACATGAAGATAGCTATGATTTGGAAGGGTTTAATGCACAGAGAAAGCAGACATAACATTTTTCCTTGAACGTCTTTGTTGGAGCAGGACTACGAAGGAACTGGCCCCCAGCCCTCCACCCAGGCAGTACAGACCTTTGTACAAGGGCACACTCACCCCAGACTCACCTTTAACATTGGCTTCCCTCCCACTCTCTTGCTTTTTCCACATCAGAATCAATAAGGGCAAAGAAGCAGAAGTTTGTTAAGCCAGCCCGATTGTGCTAAGGCCACCCAATATCAAGCCGCTCTGAGTGCTTCAGAACAAAGCCTTTGATGCTGCACGTGATGGAGGAGGAACAGACACAAACCATGCAGACAGGAGAAAGGACACAGTCTGGTCTAGTTTTCGTCCTGTACCATCGCCGTTTGTCTCTTTAATCTGTGGTTCAAGGTAATTCCCCATTACCTGCTGGCAAGTCCTTTATTCTACACATTAGTTGCCTCTCCCACAAAAAGGGAGCAATTGTCAAAATTGGCACAAACTTTATAATGCTGGACAGTCTTTCTAACATCCTATTCAAAAAAAAAGAGGAAAAAAAAGAAAGAATAAAAAGTAAAAGTCTGAAATATTAAACTCATTCTCTGTGACTGTACATGTTAGACAAACATCATAAAAATATTTTTTGAACTAGTTTCTCACAACATCTTCTTCTTTCATTCCCATACACATTTGTAGATACTATTGTATTTTCTCCTGTATTTACCCATTTTTTTATCCCTTTCTCCCTAATTGTAGCAGGTAATGTACCTAGTTCTTCATTTTAACAAGGGAATTTTGTGAAGCAGAATTTGCCTGAAAAGTATCCTGTTTCTATTTCTATATTCCCAAAACCCCAGAAAGAAAAGAGAGATTGGGGGATCTTAGAAGAAACGTGAAAGTGGAAATATTTTCCCCATGATGGAAGTAGATGCTCGAGGTGGGAAGGGAGGAGAAGTAGGCGTGGCCAGCCGTTCACAGACACCGGCTCTCCACTCTAGAAAGGGCTCAGAGCTGCAAGTGTGAGAAGATGCAGAGGAGATGGGAGGACCGTACATGTAGGACAGGGGGGAGAACAGAAGACCACATGCCTCCCACAACCCGTGCCCTGATAACAGTTAGGATCCTGAAACCAGGTTATGGCCCCAGGGGAGGTTGTAGAATGGTTGAATCAATCACAACAGTATGCACTTTCCATCAGAATCTTGGCTTGAAATGAAGATTAAATTAAATTGTAAAAATCAAAATGCAATGTATATACAACACATAGGATAATTTGTGGTTCTTATTATTTACCTTTACAGGATGAAATTTCTGTGTTGTCATGGTATTTTAAGTCATCATGATTCAGCAATCTTCTTGAAAAAGAAAAGCATGGTTGTACCAGAAGTCTGAAAACCTTTAACTGATGCCTCCCCAGGGCCGTTCCATCAGCTTGATTATCCTTAAATCCCAGTCAAAAGACTTTCTCAACCATTTATCTTATTTTAATGAAGATTTGAGATAACCCGATGAATATCTCTGTAAAGATAACTCAAGAAACAATGACAACAAAAAAACCCCCAAGATTTACCTACAAAGTTTTCCACCTTGGGACCAGGTGTGGGAATCTATTGTGGTATCTGATTGGTGTTGATCTGAATTTTTTCTTTGAGTCTTGAAGCATCCAAAGTAATGTCTCAGGTGTCAAGTTCTTAATATGGTTGCACTGTGCTAGCGGGCTAGGGATAAAGAAATATGCTTTCTCTAGTGAAAATAAATCCTGCCATCCCAACTTTTTTTCTTCTCTTTTACATGGATTCTCTTCCATTTTATCTCTGGTCTAAAACAATTTAATGACCTGTCTTCTCTCTCCCAAAATTTCTTTCAGAATTAATTTCTATGAAAACAGTAATAGCAAACACACACACAACGTTCATAATCACACAAGTATACAATCACAGTCACGCACAACCACGTTTTCAGAGAGGAAGAAAGTGAGTGGTGCAGGCAAATAAACAGAAAATTCTTAAAAGGCATGCAAAGAGCTAATTACCTTTTAACATTTCATCTGGCAGCTTCTTTCCATATAATGGTTAATAGCAAGCTCTAACCCTTTCCCCTCCAGGTCAGTTAGTTAGAACGCTGCCCACTTAATCATCGTCTACAGTTATTACTTATTTGTTGGCCATTCTGGACCTTTAGTGTTTTGGATATTTTCTGATGAAACGATGCCCGTAATTGAGAACTCACGTATAATTGTGGACCTTTCCTTGCAATTTGAAGTAAGATCCATGGTTTTGTTTTTGAAGCATATAACTAAAGCATTAGAAGAAATGCATTCATTGGACTAAAATCAAACTCCTACAAGAGACAAATTCCAGAATCTACTTCTAACAGCTAGTCCCATCCGCCCCTATTTCTCAGGTGATGTTTTTGGTGGTCAGAGGCTAATCCTACTGAATATTACGGTTAAGTCTTGAGTAGAATCAAATTGCTAAGTGTGTGTGTGTGTGTGTGTGTGTGTGTGTGTGTGTGTGTGTGTATCTCCTATATATCCTGAGTCAAATGATAATTAAGAGCCAGTTTTATGCAATTTTTTCCTTAGAGAAGTATGATCTACTCTCATCTGGTTATCTTTCTACATATTTATATATGATTAAAGTTCAGCATTAAGCCTATGAAAATACAGCACTCTCCTTTCAACGTCTACTAGAAATGCATACACTTCATATACATTTAGAAATCACAGAAGTAAAATTATTCACTCAAATCACTCTTTAGAGTATGTTTTTTTTGTCTTCCAAAATTTTGGAAAAAATGCAATATGTAAAGCAACAGGCACAAATACAACTACTTCTTAATTGAGAACTTGGCTAAGCTAGTAATTTTATGGTTATGTCATAACATATATTATTTTGTAAATAAATCTTAGAATTATTTCCATAAAGTACCTTCACAGGTACCTAATTTCTTGGTCTAACTCATAAAATAATTTTTATGCTCTTCATACATATTGACAAGTTACTTTCTTAAATAATTAACTTAACATTCCTCTAAGGCAGCTATGAGAACACCTATGGTTTTTCCTCTGCTTGATCACTCTGCAAATTTGATATGTTTTTATCATTTTTCTTGAAGTTTATCCTCATTGACCTCTCTTCCTTTTATACTTTCATTATGTCACGCTGCAAGTGCTCCAGACTGAAAGCTCAGGTTTTTAAGTAAACCCTAATAATAACTACTGATGCAAACACCACCAAGTAGGACGTCAGTTTTATGGATTTCCATGATTCTCCCTGATGTTAAGACATTTCTTGATTTTGCGAAAATCTCTTCATTTTTCTTTATAACTTTAAAATGAAACAATGCATTTCTAAATATAGAAATATCTGTTTCTTGAACTGCAGTCATATGCTATTCAATAATGTTTCCTCTTTTTTCCTGTTAATATAGTGTACTATATTGATTGATTTTCAAATGTTAAACAAATTGATTTTATGGAATAAACACAGTATGGCCATTATATATTATACATTTTGTATCTTAGTGAATTTCGTTAAACATTTTGTTGAGGACTTTTGCATCTATATTTTTAGTGAAGTGGATGCTAACTTTACCTTCTCATATTTTCTTCCATGTTTTGATATCAAGATGTTCACTTTCTATTATTTGAATAGTTTATATTTACTTATTTATTCTTTAAAGTATTTGTTGAATTTTCTGATGAATTCAGCTTGTCCTGAGGTTTTCTTGAGGGAAAAATGTTTTTTTTACTATAGTGGCTATTTCTTTATTAGAAACAGGAATACTGATATTGCCTATTTCTCTTTGTGTAATTTTGCTAATTATTTAATTTTCTAAGAGCTTATCCATTTGACCTAAAAATTTAAATTAATTGACAAAATGTTGTTTTAATATAGTTTTGTTATCTTTTAAATGTCTGTAGGATCTGTACTGATAACATTTTCTATTTATATCCTGGTTTTATATTTCATTAATGGTGCTATTATCTTTATTCTCTTTTTTCTGCATATTTGGGCTTAATTTGCTATTATCTTTTTACTTACCTTAAAGAGCCGCTTAGCTCATTGATTTTTTTATACTTCTAATAAACTTTATAAGTATGACTTTAGCTGCATCCCACAAATTTTTATATATAATACTTTCACAACCATCAAAATATTTTTCTAATTATTATTATGATTTTTTATTCATTGCTTTTTCTTTATAGATATATTTTATTAAAATGTACACAGATGATCTTTTTATCTTACTGGGTTTTTATTAAACATCTTTATTGGAGTATAATTGCTTTACAATGGTGTGTTAGTTTCTGCTTTATAATAAAGTGAATCAGCTATACATATACATATATCCCCATATCTCCTCCCTCTTGCTTCTTCCTCCCACCCTCCCTATCCCACCCCTCTAGGCGGTCACAGAGCACCAAGCTGATCTCCCTGTGCTGTGCGGCTGCTTCCCACTAGCTATCTATTTTACATTTGGTAATGTATATATGTCCATGCCACTCTCTCACTTCGTCCCAGCTTACCCTTCCTCCTCCCTGTGTCCTCAAGTCCCTTCTCTACGTCTGCATCTTTGTTCCTCTCTTGACCCTAGGTTCTTCAGAACCAATTTTTTTTTTAGATTCCACATGTATGCGTTAGCATACAGTATTTGTTTTTCTCTTTCTGGCTTACTTCACTGTGTATTACAGACTCTAGGTCCATCCATCTCACTACAAATAACTCAATTTCGTTTCTTTTTATGGCTAATATTCCATTGTATATATGTGCCACATCTTTATCCATTCATCTCTCAGTGGACACTTAGGTTGCTTCCATGTCCTGGCTATTGTAAATAGAGCTGCAATGAACATTGTGGTACATGACTCTTTTTAAATTATGGTTTTCTCTGGGTATATATATGCCCAGTAGTGGGATTGCTGGGTCGTATGGTAGTTTTATTTTTAGTTTTTTAAGGAACCTCCATACTGTTTTCCATAGTGGCTGTATCAATTTACATTCCCACCAACAGTGCAAGAGAGTTCCCTTTTCTCCACACCCGCTCCAGCATTTATTGTTTGTAGGTTTTTTGATGATGGCCATTCTGACTGGTGTGAGGTGATACTTCATTGTAGTTTTGATTTGCATTTCCCTAATGATTAGTGATGTTGAGCATCCTTTCATGATGATTTCTAGATTGATTACATTATGATCTGAGAATACAGTTCATATGATTTCAATCTTCTGAAATTTGTTGAACTGCACCTAAGGCCTAGCACATGTTGAGTTTATATAAATATTCTATTTGCTTTGTGGTTGGAAAGAATATATATTCTTTAGTTTTCAAGGACAGTGTTCTATATGTGTAAAATGAGGTTAAATTTACTAAAAATATATTTCAAATATTATATATCCTTACTGAGGTTTTGTTTGTTTGTTTTGTTTTGTTTCATTCTTTACTTGGTCTAGCAATTACTGAGGCAGGTATGCTAACATCTCTCATCCGGGTTGTGAATGTAATTTTTCTTTTTTGAGACCATAACATTTTGTTTTATACATTTTGAGAATAAGCAACGTGGTGCACTGAAATGTAGAATTATTAATGGGGCCAGTGGTTCAGTGGATAACACGTCTGACTACATATCAGAAGATTCCAGATTCTAAAATGTAAAATCATTATATTTTCCTGGTGAATTGTAAGTTTTATTCTTATAAAACATCTCTCCTTAATCCAGATAATTCTTTTTTTACATCCCAGTTTACTTTGTCAATAGACTCACACCAAATTTCTTGAGATTATCATCTATATCATATATTATATTCTTGCCCTTTTCTTTCAATCATCATGTATCTTAATATTTCTAAATGTGCTTCATGTTAACAGTATATCATTGGATCTTGCATTTTTCTACATTCAGAATGACAATTTTGACCTATAATGAAGGATTTAGTCTATTTTCTTTTAGTAAAATAAAAAATTTAGGGAAGTTTAGATTTACAAAAAACTCGAAGATAATACAGAAAGTTTCCATACATGACACTGTTTCCCTGTCATTAGCATCTTATATCAGCATGGTACATTTGTTACAACTAATGAACCAATATTGATATATTATTAAAGCCCATACTTTATATATACAGATTTATTTACTTTTAACCAATATGCTTTGCTCTGCTCCAAGATCCCTTATATTTAGTAGTTATGTCTCAGACTCCTCTCAGCTATGATAATTTCTCAGACTTTCATTGTTTTTAATGGCCTTCACAGTTTTGAGGAGTTCTGATCAAGTATTTTGTTGAATGTCCCTCTATTGGGATTTGTCAGATGTTTTTCTCACACTTATACTGGGGTTATACATTCTTGGTAGGAAGACAAGAGAGTTAAGTGCCCTTTCATCATATCTTATCAAGTGTACATACCATCTACATTACTTACCACTTCTGCTGTTGGCCTTGATCATCTAGCTGAGACGTTTTTCACATTTTTCTCCTGTAAAGTTATTCTTTTTCGCCTGTTTCCACACCTAATTCTTTAGAAAGAAGTCGGATCCACACTCACAGAACAGGGAATATGAGTGACCAATTAGGGATGGAGTATCTACAGAAATTGTTTTGAATTTCTATGTATCAAAGATTGGTCTCTTCACCATTAATTCATTTATCATTTACCCAGTCTACCGATTCAAATTTAATCTCACCCAGAAACATCCTCACAGAAACACCCAGAAAAATGTTTGAGCAAATATCTGGGTATCCTGTCGCCCAGTCAAGTTGACATGTAAAATTAATCATCACAGTATGTAGCATTATGTTTTCTTGAAAAAATGCATTCTTGGGGATTTCCCTGTTGGTCCAGTGGTTAGGACTCCACGCTTCCACTGCAGGGGGCACGGGTTCCATCCCTGGTCAGGGAACTGAACTAAGATGCTGCATGCCATGCGCCCTGCCCCCCCCCCACACACACAAGAAAAAGCATTCTTACTTGCAAGAAACCTATTTATAAGTACGCATTTGGAATATGGTCTCTTCTTTTGATTGCTATTGTCAGTATAATATAAACTATTTCTTAGGACTTTAATAAACATCAGACTGATTTTTGATACTTCTAATACTTACCAAGTTTTAATCATCACAAGATACAAAACTCTACTCTTTCTGGTAGGTAAGTATAGAGGTAAGGGAGTTATATGCAAAACTATTCAGTGTCCAGCACAGTTAAAACTTAGGGGCTGCCTGTGATGAAGGGCGTTTTGCACTGACTCCCAGCTCTGTTGGAAGCACTGTCTGCTCCCTCATGTTCTAGAGTGGAACGTATGTCACTCTCGAAGGCAGTGGCATGCTGAATCCATAAAAGATGACAACTCCCTCTTCATTCCCTGCATGGTGGACACATCCTTCTGCTGGGCTGTGACCTAAGGCAAGAGAAGCGAGGAGAGATGTCCTTTCTATTAAGGTCAGCTCGATTGATCATATTGCTAAACGCTAGAGCACAATGTCTCAATGAAACATCAACACAATCTGAAAGAAAACGTATTTTGAATAAGAACATGTTGAAGTCTTGTGCTGGGTGGTGTGAGGAAGGACATAGAGAGTCATGGGGGACCTGGCGAAGAGGAGGCTTGGGGGATGTGTCAGACTCTGACTACAGAGGGGATGATTTTGTTTTGTTTTTTACTTAATCACAAACATCTGCTACAGAAACTCGAACACTTCAGTTGCATTTGTCTTTGTGATTCATGATAAAAGGCTAAAGACATGAAAGAACTGTTCAGAATTACCTTCCTTTATTACAACCCAACAATAAGAATAATATCTTCAGTGTGAAGCCATGGAAAAGAATGTCACATTAACCATATAGAATGCATTTACTTCCTTGCCAATGTTAAGCCACTCAAAGGAGTATTTGATGAGAAAAGTGAATGAACAAAAGGTTAAAAACAATTGAGATATCTCAGAATTCTAAATTCAATTTTTGTGTACAACTATTATTGAGCATATGTCTTCACTTCTATGAACCTCTACAATCAGCTCGTTTTAGATGCAGTTATTTGGTGACAGTATACATGCATATATATGTGTATATACTCATTGTAAATATCAAGATAAGTTTTTAAGAGATAGATTTTTATTTTCTGCTTTGTTCCAATTCAACTGTCAGTCATTCAGTCAATGCATTTATACTCAGTACTCTGTTTGAGAAACGTGGTGGTTAATTTTATGTCAACTTGACTGGGCATAGCTGGTAAATGATTATTTCTGGGTGTGTTTTTGAGTATGTTTCTAGGAGAGATTAGTACTTGAATCTATAGACTGAGTAAAGAAGATTGCCTTCTCCACTGGGAGTAGGTATCATCCAATCCACCGAGGGCCTGAATAGAACAAAAGGAGGAGGAGGGCGAATTTCCTCTCTGCTTGAGCTGGGACGCAGTCCCCTCCTGCCCTCAGACACGCGCTCCCTAGTCTCAGGGCCTTCAGAATTGAACTGAACTATCCCACCTGCTTTCCTGAGTCTCCTCCTTGCAGATGGCAGATAGTGGGAATTTTTTTAAATAAATTTATTTATTTAATTAATTAATTTATTATTTTTGGCTGCATTGGGTCTCCGTTGCTGCACTTGGGCTTCCTCTAGTTGTGGCGAGCGGGGGCTACTCTTTGTTGCGGTGCACGGGCTTCTCATTATGGTGGCTTCTCTTGTTGCAGACCATGGGCTATAGGCACGTGGGCTTCAGTAGTTGCAGCATGCAGGCTCAGTAGTTGTGGTGCACGGGCTTAGTTGCTCCATGGCATATGGGATCTTCCAGGACCAGGGCTCGAACCCGTGTCCCCTGCATTGGCAGGTGGATTCTTAACCACTATGCCACAAGGGAAGCCCACCTAGTGGGGATTCTTAGCTTCCATAATCACACGAGCCAATTCCCATAATAAATCTCCTCCTTATATCTACCTACATCTATATCATCTGTATCTACATCTATCTATTTACATCATCTATTTCTATATACACACATCCTACTGGTTCTGTTTCTCTGCAGAACCCTGACTAATACAGAAAGTGTTTTACAATATGGGGGTGTGGAGAAGTGACCTGGTCTGTAGATTTTACCTATTTTCATGGAATAAATACTCTCACCATGGACAGTTTAAAGCTACCAATTTGACATCAGCTGGCATGAAATTACGAATATTTTGCAGTGAGTGTTCACAATCAGGTGCAAGGTGGTGTGAGCTCCAGCATACGAATCTGGGCCCAGAAACTGTACTCTGCCTTCCCTCCTTTTTATTATACATGATTGAAATGATTAATTCATTTGTTGATCGTGAACACCAGAACCACCTCCTGAAGAATTTCTGATGTAGTTGGAAAATAATACTGAGTTACATGAAAAATAGAATAACGTTGTAAGAGTTACGTAAGAGAATATGCCATCCAGCAAAGCAGTCAAGCTGACAGTGCCGTTGATGTGATGTACCGTTTCCAGAGCCCTTACCAGGCACATGCTGGTTGCCTTACATGCATTTTCCCACTGAATCCTCAGATCTGCCCCACCAAAGTTACACTATCCTTAGTCCCATTTTTCAGAAGAAAGAAAAGAAAACTGCAGCTTAGTGAAGTGAAATAACTTGCCCAAGCTCATACAGGTGGTAAGTGACAAAACCTATTTAATTTCAAATGGAATTTACTGATTAGAAGTTGTGTGGTTTTACAGAAAGTTGAGGTAACTGTGGTAGGAATAGACTGAGAATATATAGGTAAGATGAGTTTGGGATTACGTGTAAAATTTTAATGCCTAAATGAGTACTTACCATTAACAGAAAAGGAATGTCTCATATTATATGTGTCTATTGTATTGCCAGTATTCCTGGTTATTCTCATCTATTATTTTTTTACAATGGCCACTTCTTTATTCCAATTGTACAGATGAAAAAACTGAGAATTTTGGAAGTTAAATAATCCATCTGACATTAAGTTTTTGAGGAATTATTAAGCTGCTACTTCAAGCTCTTGCTGAAGCTCAAGCATTTGCTGTTAGCACTACACGCCCCTTCTTGGTAGCTTTCTTTGGGGCACAATACAAATAGATTTTCTTACCCTTTGATATTAGCTCATTAGCTCCAAATTATTTTTCTATAGCATGTTCAGAGATCAAGTATTGCTGTAACTCCTCCCAACTCCCTATAGTTTTTTTCACTCACTTAAAACCAGTAGTTCCTTAGAAGAGAAGACAGTAGGAAATTCAGGGAAGCAGACAAGCAGAGACGAAAAAGTTCCAAAGCAAACCGTGGCGCTTTCTCTTGCAGTGTGAGCCTGGGCCTGTAGGGGGCGCGTGAGAGAGTTGAAAGGAAAGAAAATCAAAGGCAGGGATTGTCTAATAAAATAATCCTACAAAAACACATTTTTCTTGAATATTGTTAGTAATTGGTACACATGCTGTGAATTTGAAGACATTTTTGCAGTTTAAATATTGATCAAAGTGTACTGACAGTTGGACAATTAGTGCTTATCTAATTTAATCTTTACCACCACCTTACTCGAGTGTTATAGTTATGTGCATTTTAAAGATGCAGCCCAGAGAAGTTAAGTGACTTGCCCAGGATCACACAATCTGTAAGTCATGGAGCATAGGTAGGAACTCCTGCAGCATGACACCAGCATCCATTTTCTTACTCACTATCCTATACTCTACCTGCAACTTCACCACGTCTAAATTCCATGAGTCTAGATTAGCAAAATGTTGCCACAAAGTAATTTTAAATAAACATCTAGGCTTCACCTCTGATACCTACTTCTTATTCGCAGGCATTCCTCTCTAACTTAGTTTACTCCACTTGCCAAACAAACAAATAAAAAAGGGTTCAGTTATGTTTGTTCTCCAAAGGAAATACGCCTGTTGTAGAAAGAAGAAAACAAGTAATTAGCAGGAGATGTAGCTTTGGGTAAGAAAACAAGGAAAAGTTGACACCTTATCTCTCATGTGAACAGGGCAGCAGCACGAGACAGCTTTCTCATCAACCACGGCCAGTGTGAGGGAGCCTCACTGTCTGGCAATTTTAAGAGCACAGTCAGTAAAAATGAAGACACAAGTTCAGGAGCCGACAACTGCTGGGAAAAACTGAAAACCCTGGAGGGGAAGAGCTTTCAAAATAGGACGTCAATTGCCACATGATCATGAGGTGTGGAAAGAAGAACCAATCACAGAAGAAAGAAATCAAACCTCACACATGAGCCAACAGGGAGCTACAAGTTTCATCACACATCAACCAGGATCACAGAGTGCTGAGGGCACGAGAGTGTAGTTGTTAAAATTCCATTTTCTTTAGCAGCAAAACATTGGAAATAGAGGTGAACATAACAGAAGAAATTAACACAACATTGTAAATCAACTATACTTCAATAAAATTTTAAAAAGAAAAAAAGAAAAGAAAAGAAATGAAGTACAACTGGCCTTGAATTCTGTATTCATCCACTCAACAAATACTAGGACAGGGCTAATTGTTGGGGATTGCATGGTGGATGAAACCTTAACTATTTTTTATTTTCATGACTCTTAGAGATTTGTAAGGAAGACTTTTTATTTTGGTATCTCTGGTTTTATTTTCTCCTTCCCACTGCCCCTCCCCTCCCCTAAGTGAATAAAAACTCTCAACTTGACCAGTGGTGTATCAGTACAGTGGGAAAAAAATAGTCCTTAGAGATAAAAGTCAGGTGGAGTCTCAAAGGATTTCAGATCTCTCTGTTGATATTCTCTGTTTGGTGAGACATGTTGTAGTACATTACTATAATTTTTTAGACAGTTTACTTCTTTGAAAATATTTATAATAACTTATTTAAAGTTTTTCTGATACGTTCAACAGCTGGGCCCTCTCAGGCATATTTTCTGTTGACTGTTTTTTTCCCTCTAGGTATGTGGTGTATTTTCCTATTTCTTTGCAGGTCTTATTTTTGTTGTTGTTGAAACCTAACGTTTTTTTGTTTGTTTTCTTTTTCTTTTTTTTTTTTTGAGGTACGTGGGCCTCTCACTGCTGTGACCTCTTCCGTTGCGGAGCACAGGCTCCAGACGCACAGGCTCAGCGGCCATGGCTCACGGGCCCAGCCGCTCCGCGGCATGTGGGATCTTCCCAAACCGGGGCAAGAAACCGTGTCTCCTGCATCAGCAGGCGGACTCTCAACCACTGCGCCACCAGGGAAGCCCAAAACCTAACGTTTTTGATAATATATTTTAGAAAGTCTGATTTCAGATCTTTCCCCTTGGGTGTCTTTTGCTGGTAGGTTTTTTTGTTTATTTTTCTTATTGAAGTTTTGTGTGTGTGTGTGTTTCTAAGTTAATTCTGTAGCTTCTGTAGTCCCTGTAGTTTGTTGCTATTGAGTTTACAGCTAGATTTTTTAAGTTGTTTTACTTTTAAGTCTGGCTTATAGGACCCTCAGAGTTAGATCCAAAAGAATCTATGTGGGAAGGCATGCCTTCAAACTTTGGAACGGTTACAAGACAGTGTTAGTTTCCTCTTTCTTCATGGTCAGGATTTCAGTGGGGACCTTCTCTCCTGCATCTTTCCTGGAAACAGACACAAACTTCCTTATGCGTGCAGCCTCCTAGATCTTTAAGAATATGTCACAGCTTTTAAAAGTTCCCCAGGGTCATCTAATTCTCTGAAAATTCCGTTTAAATTCCAGCCAGGCTGGGCTTCCCTGGCAGCGCAGTGGTTGAGAGTCCGCCTGCCAATGCAGGGGACATGGGTTCGTGCCCTGGTCTGGGAGGATCCCACGTGCCGTGGAGTGGCTGGGCCCGTGAGCCATGGCCGCTGAGCCTGCGCGTCCGGAGCCTGTGCTCCGCAACGGGAGAGGCCACAACAGTGAGAGGCCCGCGTAAAGAAAAAAAAAAAAAAAAATCCCAGCCAGGCTCTTGTACGCCCCAAATGAGATCATAGAGTTAGGCAGCTGCAACACTGCGAGCAGATTGCGCTGTTTGGTCTTACCCTTAGATAGGGCCTTTATTTATCCAGTGAACTCAGCTCTGAGTCAAATAAGAGAACAAAAAATACTAAGAGATCCAAAACATAGCCAATTATGGATATGAAATAAAGCAAAAATAAAATAAGTGGCAGACATCTTTTACTATAGCTCTTAACATATTATGTGACTAATTCACACTGTTATAATTTTTGTTGCTCTCTGTTCACTATGATTTCATGGACTCTACACATTCCCCATATGTTTCACTGTTTCACATCCTTGGTGCATACAATCAGATAAACAAATTCTTTAAAAAAGAACACAGTTTGTTTGAGTCAAGAATATCTACTGATTACACAAAACAAAGATGGGAGAGATTTGGAACTGAATTAAAACAGTCACATATTTTTCATTATACTAGTAGTTAGACTACTATTTCCATGGATGTAGAAAGTTAAGGCTTCCATTTATTCTTTCATTTTTGTCCATTAACAATATTTTTGTCTTATTGAAATGTACATTTTTCTAGGCATTCATGATGTATAATAAATTTCCTAATTTATTTAACTCTGACAAATTGAGATGTAATTGATTCTAAACAATCTTCTGATTTGTGAATTTGAGGCTATTTATGGCAAAAGAGAATATTTAAAAACTTTTTTCAGCAGAGAGAATCTCTAAACACCAATTGTTTCTAAGTAAACTTCCACTTGAAAGTGCAGCAAAGAAAAAAAAATTAACTTGACAAAACTCCAAGGAAAGACATATACAGCCATAAGATCAGGGTTAAAAAACTAAAATTGTTCTAAATATGAAACAAAAATAATAATGCTTTAATGGTGATTTACACAACTGAAAATATCATTTCAAAAATTAAAACCAGTAAAAATGATTTTTCTTCTCTGAATTACAATCCAATATCTGGTAGTCTAGAAAAATCTGATGACTATACAAAAGGCACGAATCTCAAAACATTGCACAAACTCTGTTCTTAAGGGGGGGAATCATCAGATTAATTAAGATGGACTCAACATGATTAGTGGCCTGATAGGATATTTTATGCAAAGCCATGGACATGGATTGTAAAACACTGCAGCCACCTCCCCTGGTTATTTATTGTCTGTCGGGCTCACTTGTTTTCCCATTTCCCAAAACTGTACTAATCCTTTAAAGTGTATGTTTTTTTTGTTTTGCTTTGTTTTGTTTTTTTAGTTGACTCAGATAATATTTATTGCTTTTGACATCTGTCGAACAAAACACAAAATGTATTAAGAGAAATGAAAATAGTGTGGGAAATACACCCGCATGCTATCACCACGTCTGCACAGGAAGGACCTCAAGCTGGGAACAATCAGATATAAGAGTCTGTCATACTCAAAAGCTACTGAATTGGAGAGAGAAGTGGCCGAGGTAAAGGAAGTGATCACAACTGTCTCAGACTTTCTTCTGACCGCTAAGAAGGAATGGTCAGTGAAGTGGAAATTATAGAAACTTAAAAGAAATTTATCATATCATCTCATGGTAGCAAAAAAGAATCAGTGGGGTAAAGTTCAAGGTATGTACTAGATTTTAGAAGGCAGATTTTGGAAATTTAAGGAAAGCATAGGCAGGATTGTAAGTCATGTGTATGCTGTTTTTTAATGCCATCATCACTTCTGTAATTCTTTCACGACAATTCTCTCAGAACTGATGTTATAATGGTTTAAGGTAAGAACACCATTTACTCTTTTTATGCTTTTTTTTTTTGGTATGCCGGCCTCTCACCGCTGTGGCCTCTCCCATTGCGGAGGACAGGCTCCGGACGCGCAGGCTCAGCGGCCATGGCTCACGGGCCCAGCCGCTCCACTGCATGTGGGATCTTCCCGGACCGGGGCACGAACCCGTGTCCCCTACATTGGCAGGCAGACTCTCAACCACTGCGCCACCAGGGAAGCCCCACCATTTACTCTTGAAATGATGGTGACTTTGATTTTGCATCTTTCATAGGCTATTGTCATCGTAACAGAGAAAGAAACATGAAGTCCCCTCAAAGCAACATCACAGAGCAACTCTATCATCTCACTCGCCAAGTCTGCACGTAAATGACTCGGGTGGTAACAAATAAAGTCTGTTCATGCCGTGTGCTACCCAGAGGTGAAAGCTTGGGAACAGTGACAAGTGAAAGAATACCCTTCAGAGCCCTTTGTCCCCCTGTTGTCTCCCGTTTTAATTCAAGGCATACACATGGTCCTGGGATGAATGCCCTTATTCTAAAATTGCTCTCATTAATTTTCCATCTATTTCTCTTTGAATGACTCATTATACTACTGGAAGATTTTTACTCAGGCTGCCTCTTAAATCATGTCAAAGCCTTCTTGCCAGCCCACATCTCATCATTCAGGTGTACATGTTACTTATACAGACATAGGTAAGCTTAGCCTCAATCAAACTGCTGTCTTCCCAGCATGATACATTAATTCCCGAGTCCACATCTGTGCTGTCTACTGCCCTGGAAAATACTCATTATTATATATCGAAGAAAGAATATTTCCCTAAAATTCAAATCAAACATCATCTAGGCAGAATCTGTGATATTTCACTATCATATAATTTCTTCATCGTCATGTTGGAGAAACAATTTATTTTACCTAAATGATAGAGTCACTGTTTCTAACTTCTATTTTGGAATCATCAAATCATGAGTGAGTTGAAGCAACTTCAGGGTCAGGTTAGTTTATTTTCCCTTTTGGTGGTTGCTGGTTTTAAAATACTCATACCATTGAAAGATAGAATTAGATATTTTTCCTTACTGAAAAGCTATGACGCCCTATAATTTTTGTGGGTCTTTAACTAAACATTTTCCTTTTAGAATAGGTTTTCTTTTACAGAAATAATGTGACGATGATATAGAAAGCACCTATATAGTCCATACCCAGTGGAGTAGATTACTATGGAAAATTTGTCATAGTTAATGAGCCAGTATTGATACATTATCATTAACTAAAACCCATACATTATTCAGAGTTCCTTAAATTTTTACATAATGTCCCTTTTCTGCTCCAGAATCCCATGAAAGACACCACATTACTTTAGTCATGGTGCCTCCCAGGCTCTTCCTGGCTGACATTCTCAGACTTTCCTTTTTTGGGGATGATCTTGACAGTTTTAAGGAGTAATGGTCAGTATTTTGTAGAATGTACTAAATTGGGATTTATCTGATGTTTCACTCAGGAGTAGACTGGGATTAGGTGTCTTTAGGAGGAAGACCACGGAAGCGAAGTGTTATTCTCATCACACCATATGAAGGGTACCTGTGGTCAACAGGAAATTTCTGTCCATGCTGAGCTTGGACACATGACTGAATTACTGCACATCCAGCTTTTCCACTTTAAGTTGTTATTTTTACCTTCTTTCAATACTGTGTTACTTGGCAGGAAGTCACCATGGAGAGCACATGTGAGGAGTGGTGACTTATGTTCTACCTCCTTGGGGGTGGAGCATCAAATAAATATTAGGAATTCTTCTGCATGGGAGATTTATCTCCTCTTCCTCAGGTATTTATTTAATCTCTTATCTATAGCAGTGTGGACTCCTGGATATTGATTTTATATTTTGCATTATAATCTAATCAATACTACTATATTTCTTTTCTTGCTCAAATTGTTCCAGCTTTGGCCATGGCTCCTATGTCCCTTGAAAAACTCCATCATTGTGTGTGTTTAACACTATCTTACTTTCTGGCACTATCAGCTGCTCCAGGCTCATGTTGTATATTTCCTCTCCTGGCCTGAAAACCGGCCATTTCTCCAAGAAGCCATGTCACTGGGGAATGGTAAGAAACCAGGATTTAATGTTTAGTGTGCTCATTGCTACTGGGAGTCACTGCTTACAGATCCTCCCAGCTGACAGAGCAAGGAAATATACATATGTGTGTTAACCAATGTATGCACACATACGGATAAATATAGATGTAATTATCTGTATCATAGTAATGTCTCCAATTCTATCCATTACTACATAGATTGTTCCAGCCTCCCCCCTTGCTTATCTGTAAACTCCCGCTCCAATGGTGAGAAAACTGGTGCCTACCATCCACCATCCAATTACTTAGTTGTTCAAATACTGTATACATGTGTAATGGTTTCAGAATTCCTCATTTGTACCCGTGTGGGAAAAAACCTTATCACCTAGAGTACCGTGAGTATGTACAGTTTCTTTTGCAGTTAGGCTTAGAGTCTACTCATTTCCAAATGACTTAAGTCAGCATTTTTCCCCATTCCCCCCCCCACCCCACCCAGTGAGATTGTTTCATGTCTATAATACAGTTAACTGTTTTGTCATATTCTGCATTCCACCCAGGGATGCCTCAACAGCTTAAGTTTACGTATTTCTTAATTTGCATACTTTGAGGCATTCTCTTTGGGTTGTAAAGTTCTGTGGGTTTTGCCAAATGCATCCTGCAATTTCTCCACCATTGCAGTATAATATAGAATAGCTTCATCACCCTGAAAAAATGCCTCTGTTTTACCAATACATCCACCACCCCAGTGAACACCTAGCAACAAATATCATTTTACCGTCTCTATAGTGGTGCCTTTTTCAGAACGCCCTATCAATGCCCTCATGCAGTATATAGCCTTTTTAGACTGGCTTCTTGCACTTCATTTCAGGTTCATTAACACCATGGCTTGATAGATCATTCCTTTTTACCACTGAATAATATCCCCTCTTATACGATAGTTTGATTATCCATTTCATATTTTATCCACAGTTTGTTTATCCATTATCCTATTGAAGGGCATCTTGTTTGTTCCAGTTTCTGGTGATTATGAATAATGATGTTGATACTACAAGTATTTGTGTGCAAGGTTTTTTTCTTGAACGTAAGTTTCCAAATCAGGTGAGTAAATGCCTAGGAACTTGATCAATGTTCCTCAGTTCACATATGGTATGACTAAGTTTTGTAAGAACCCAGCAAAGTCTCCCACCATGACCATACTGTGTTTCCATCCTATGCTTGTGAAAATAAGGTATTATTTTTGTGTTGGTTGTGCTTTTTTGCCGTCAAAGTCCTTTTTTTTAATCAACACAACTCACATGTTATTAATTTATTTTAATAGTCAATATACCAAGATACAGTGACACTTTCTTTTCTCCTTCCGATAACCTGTTTGCAGTTCCTTTTTCTCCTCTCCTGCTGCTATTGTATTTTTTATAAAGGCAAGATATGTGAGAAGAGTGCAAGCATTTTTATATTTTTGTTTGTTTTTGCCTTACGAGTTCTGTTTCTATTTTCCTTTCCCAGCTGGAGCTGGTAGAGCTGTCTCTGTTCTGCTGTATTGATTCCAACCTGCCATCCTTTCTCCCTCCAGCAGATACCTCCTGTCAGGCCAAGAGCTGCAGAAATGGACTCTCTTAGCAGTTGATTAGGCTCAGTTAGATGGTCCAGTTCAGTGTCAGTCATGTTTAGATCTATGGGTTAGAATAGCAGAATAAGGGAGCTATGGGCAGTCTCGAACCCCCTGAAGATGCAGATGAGGCTGAAATGGAGGTGATGCTATTTGAGGTTAAATGCCTTGTATTAGCACAAAAAATGTAAACAGTTCTTGTCTTTTTCTTGTCAGTTATCACCCTTTATCTATAGAAGTCACACATGAGAGAGTCAGAATGAATGTTCTTGTAAATGAGAATTGATTAAAAAGGCATTATTATGTAGCAGAAGTATCCTGTCCAAATGAAATTATAATTCAGAAAAATCTTCAGGAAGATGCTTATATTAAGGGCTGCCATTCATTGTGGAATATGTCTATGTTCTAGCAAATGAATATAGGGCAATATAAGTAGATGGTAGATAGTAGTTAGACAGAAAGAAAAACAGATAATAGGTGATGGATAGAAATACAGATGATAGAAAGATATAGATAGAAAGATAGATAATAGATAGATATGTGATAGATAATAGATGAGAGAGAGACAGACAGAGAGAGCTGCATCTATTTTGCCAAACTTATTCTCATATAACACATTCAGATACATGATATTAATATCCATTTTGTTGTTGAGGAAACTGAGGAGATGTAGAGAAGATGGGTCTATATCTAATAGGCAGCAGAATCATATTTAAATCCAGTCTTAAGGCTCTTCACCAACAATCCATAGTCTTGTAATTTTTAAATAATTGCATCCATTTATTAATTGACTGTTTAACATACTTTAATTTTATCACCAACTGGCAAGGTAAGCATTATCATCATTCTTTCATACACGTGATCACAGACTCTCTGAGATATTCAGTGACCTGCTGTGATTCCACAGCTAGCACAGGGGAGGTGGTACCTGCACCAGGTGGTCTCAGGCTGTAGCCTGCAGTCCTGGCTGGTCCACCCTGTGCCCCCTCCTTCCAGCAGCCCCATCTGTGTTCCCCTCAGCCTCCCTCGCTCCCCTCCTGGCTTCAGAGCCATTTGCATCTTCTCTTGTTATCCATAAAATTGGATGTTGAACATTCTAGCTCCTGTCTTCCCAACATGAGTGAATTTCGCCTACAATCTTTTTTTTGTTTTTCTCAGAGCAATTAAGTCGATGTGCACTATGGTGATTGATGCGTGGTACTAAATCTCTTTTCTCGAGAGAGAGTTCTTTCTAGGAGTCGAGCTGAAAATAAATCTCATGACATAAGCAACATAAAATCTATCTAGGCAAGGGCCGTAGTGATTCTGAGAAGGAGCTGCGTGTCTCATAATCACATCAAAAGCCTGTGCAGAGAATAGTATTAAGATTAGACACTTTTCAGGTGTGGCTAGAATGATCAAAGTCTAGCTGACATGCTCTGCATCATATTTAGAAGGTAATGCTCTAAGTTTTGAGGTGATGAGGGAAAGTTATATATAATGCATGAGTGTCTGAACAAGATAACTAGGAAGCAGGTTGGGATAAATGGAGAGTCAGATAAATGGACCATGAAGGTCAGATCCAGCTCGATGTTATGTGATAAGATAAGCTATTTGTTTTCATGTTTCTCTGTTTATCTTTCTCAGGACCACACTCAGCTACTCATGTCCCTGCAGCTACCTCCTTCTCTCAGGTGCATTCCCATCAATCCAATGGGTGTCAAGGTGTTAATAAGTTACAGTGCTTGATAAAAATCCTTCCTAAATGTCAGGTTTGCATTTGAGCTAGGAGCTTCCAGACAACAGGAAACAATTTGCTCAAGAAATTAAAAATTGACACCCACTATGAGAAATGAACATTCTCCCCAGACAGAGAAGCCCCAGCCATTAAGAGCTTATACTCTAATGGGAATCCCAGGAATTGAGTGTGAAGGAATATCTGCAAGTGGGGAGTTACAGAATGTGGTTTCATCACTAGAACATCCTCCCATCATCCCTTGCAAATGCTTGCCTTTCATGCCCAGGGAGATCTCATCCTAAGATTTATTTAAGCACATTTATAGCTACTCCAATCATTCAGGAGGAGGAAAATTGATGCACTTAAAAGAATCGGTTGTCATTCACAACAGAGTGGCTTTGGAGGACAGACACATCTAGATGGTGTCTCTTTTAATGCTGAATAGGCTTCTTCCAGATCCTATCATAAAATTCCAGGGTTAAAACATTAATGCCTGAAATGCTGCCTTGAAAAGATCACAAACTTGAATTCTGCTGCATAAAACCCTCTCTGATTCTACCCACATTTCTGGAAAGGCAGATAATCGCTGTCCTGTATCATTATGTTTCTCCATCTTCTGCCAACTCAAATGATTAGAGGCAATTCTGAAACTTTCTGTCCTATTGTTCCAACAGGTTTGTGAACAAATTTAGAAATACGTTATGAACATCCATTTTTACATTCTCAAAGCTCTCTTCTTAACTGAGAAAACAAAGCAGCCGGTCCTCCTCTTTGTAAGGAGAGTTTGGGATTTGGGTGAGGCTGAGGAGTTGGTATGTCATCCCTAAGGCCACATGCATATCCAGCTCTTTCATAGACGTGTCATAGGAGCAAAATGTGAACTCTGCAACCAAATCTGTGAATGTGAGTGGAGAGGGGGCAGAGCCATGGTGTTATAGATTCGGGATGTGGCCACCCTGGCTGGGTGGAGCAAAGATATAAGGCCGGCTTAGGAAGCTGGAGGAGCAAAGAATGGATCTCTGGAGACCCTGCGTCAGACTCTCCTGCGGCAACGAGACCCCAACTAATAAATAATCAGAGAGTTAAGGTAAGATTAAACGGACCTCAAGGTGGATGGTTCATCTATGACACTTCATTACCTGATTTTCTACGTTGCTGTGTTTTCAAGGAGTGGTAAGTAAGGCTCCAGGAACACAATAGACCCACAACACCCCTCCTCTTTATACCTTTGAAGCTTGTCTGTTCATTCCTCACTTCTGTTTTCTGCCTTTCTTCCCTCGTCCACCTCTTTTGCTTTCCTTGCCTCACCTGTTTTTTCTTTACCTCGTTGTTTCCATCTTTTCTCTCTCTCTCCATCCTCCCTCTGTTGTCACTCCTCTTTCATCAACCCCCTCTTCCACTGACCATCAATCACCGTATGAACATGGTCTCTATTTATCGAACCAAAAGCGATCAATGCTCTGTTATTTTGTTTCCATATTGTCCAGGCTATTTCTTTATTTTTTAAATTTTCTTTATTTTTTAATCGAAGTATAGTTGCTTTTCAATGTTGTGTTAGTTTCTACTGTACAGCAAAGTGAATCAGCTATGCGTATATAGATATATCTCCTCTATTTTTTGGATTTCCTTCCCATTTGGGTCACCCAAGAGCACTGAGTAGAGTTCCCTGTGCTATACAGTAGATTCTCACTAGTTATCTATTTTATACATAGTATCAGTAGTGTATATATGTCAGTCCCCATCTCCCAATTCATCCCCCCCCCCCGCTCTGTTACTTTTAGTATAAAAGAAATAAAATGCTTAAAGAAGGGAGAACACATTAGAAGTCAGGAAATTGGGGAGCCGACTCTGGTGAATGTTGCATTCAAGTTCTCACCAACTGTCTGAAAATAAACCTTATTGATAGCTTTTACTATTTCCATCGTCAGGCAAAGAGGCTGAGGTTTTTAGGAACTTGAGGAAGGACCCACAGCTCACAATTGGACAGAACTTCTGTTTTTTCAGGGTGTAAGTTACTTTTACTGTAGGTCTATGAGGCAGAAGATAAACCAGGAGGCCGCTGGATTGTGGTCTAAGCTTCACTGTATTTTTCTCCTCAG
The DNA here is from genome assembly GCF_964374135.1 of Grampus griseus. NCBI lineage: Eukaryota > Metazoa > Chordata > Mammalia > Artiodactyla > Delphinidae > Grampus > Grampus griseus. The sequence continues at coordinate 149,065,507 of NC_139018.1, forward strand.
TGGAAAGTTGGGCTCATACATGTGAAATATATAATTTACTCAGAGGGCATGACCAAAGTTATGGTTGGGAAATTATGGAGTTTAGCCAAGGGGAACAGAGTCTGTCTGATCTCACTCATTATTTCATCTAGGACCGAGTCAGATAAGAAAATAGGTCCGTCATTTTTCTCAGTACATAGTACTATCATTTCTGAAATGGTGAGAGAGCTTAATTATAGAGCCAGTTCTCACGCATTTTACCTGTCTGTTCATTTTGATGCTCATTTAAAGCCTGCTGTTTCCTTAGCAACCTCTCTTTTCTTTTTTCCCTCCATTGTGTCTTATCAGTTAACGTACTGTTAAAAAAATGCTTTTAGAGAAAATTATAATTTATAACAATTTGTCTTGTTTAACAATAACCTGACCATTGTTGTCATTCTTTCCACAGTTAAAAGGGAACCAGGTAGCAAAGATGAATTATAAAGCGTGTTGATGATACCTTAGGAGGACGGTCAGCAGAGGGTAGAGGGCAAAATTACCTAACATGAATCCAGCCGGACTCTTCAAGACACCTCTGCTGTGTTTAGATGGCAGATGGTCGTGTGTGCAGAGCTCACAGTAAATCCGAGGTCATCCTTAGGGCTCGGTCAGCCCTGGTTGGGAGACAAAGGGCTGGGGGGTGGGAAGTACACCCTCAGGTCTCCCCATCCTCGAAATCTTGGAAATCTGAGTTTCACAGGAGGTCTTCAACTTAATGTTACCTGGAAATGTTTGGTGGCCACAAGCTTTGTTCTCTAGTGTCTGCCACTTTCCAGCTGGTCCGCTCCCCTCACGTACTTGCTCTGTGTCACCCCAGGAAATGGGTGGGGGAGCGGGACAGCTCCAAACCGAGTCTCCAGCTCCTACGAGTGCCTTCTCCCTAATGAACCAAAGAGAAATGCCTGCCAGGAGGGTGACTGCCCTTGTGTTCCTGAATCCAAATATGTGACTCCTTGTTCTGAAGCATCATTTTCTAGCACCTTGAGAACACAGCTTGGATCCATGTGTCATATCAGTTGCACATGTATGAGTGTGGTTATGACAGTCTCTGTAACTTCATGTGGAGTAGCCATTCTGGGTTTCATGTAAGGTAGGGAAAGAATAGAGAAAGAAGTGAAAATGATTAAACACACACAGCTAAACTGCAGGATGGACATCTGATGGAGGTGAGAAGCAAGAGCAATAGTCACGACCAAAGGCATCTTCAAGTGAAGAAGGATGCCTCCTCTTGGGGTTGACTGGCAAATATTAATGATCCCTCAATTCGAACAAATGAATATTATTGTAGCATCTGGGCACCTTGGAATATAAAACTTTGGTCAAACTTTTAACTATAGCCCATCTTCTATATTGGGCAACTAGTCTAGTCTTTGATAAGGAGGACTGTCTGTGCTGATCATTCTGGATGACAGAATGATAACTGTTCTGTGCAAATAGGGCCAGTGTGGAGGGAAAGGAGGACTTCTATTCACATAACTGGAAGGTACCACCCTCAGGGTTATTTGGCTTCTTCCCATGCATGTAGAAAACCAAAGGAAGCCAGACCAATGAGGAGATATAGGTGATGTCTTGGTGGTCCCACGTGCTAGAGCTAGATGGAGTTCCCAATGACATCAAGGTGCCAGGTGGGCCCTGCCTGAGAAGCACCTGTACGCTGAGGGCTCTTCTCACCAGCACTGCTGTCACCCTATACTCCCCTTGCAGCTGCGATAACTAAGACTCGCCCATTGTTTACCACTGTCATCCTGCAGATCTTCTAAGAAATGGCTGTGTCCGTCCTTTCTCCAGAGAAGAATAAGATGATCCTCAGTTGATGGTTCCCGAAGAGCTCATGAGTCATCACGCCCCTTCTTCTACCTCTACAGCACTAGATGAGCAGTTTTGCATTCACTTGGCCTCGACTGCTGCTGTTGCTGGATGAAGGAAAAGGATGCCACTTAATATCTGAAACCGCAGCCCGAATTTCTTATTTGCATAAGCCAGGGAGAGCTTTGCCTGGGAAACCCAGACTCTCAGAGCAAACCAAGGAGCTGATCTTGCACAGGGATTTTGGCAGTGTGGAGGGCAGATGTTACTGGATTTTCAGAGGCACAGGTCTTTAGAAACTGGTTATCCTTTTAGCTATAAAAGTTATTGGCCTGCATCTGTTGTCAGTTGAGTAACTTTAAGGAAAAAGGGACCCTCTTTGATTGGCTGGCTTTCAGGAGTGATCACTGAAGCAAGTTTTACAAACTAGGAGTTGTTTTCTGTATGTCCCTGCAACATTGTAT